>NC_056662.1:118039264-120471764 GCF_018350195.1 Panthera tigris
ACGGAATCTATACATGTAAAGACATTCAACATTAGCCACTAGAGAAATTCAAATTAAAACCACAAAGGAGAGCTTCTGGGTTGGTGAACACATGGAGGTGTAGGGACAATGGTGCATGCGGAGAGGGCATGGAAGCTCCACATCTCTTCCCCCAACCTCGCCCCGTGCACCTTTTCCATCTGGTTGTTCCTGAGTTATATCCTTTTGTAACAAACTGGTGATCTCGTAAAACAAAACAAAAACAAAAGACAAAAAACTCACAATGAGATATCACTACACACCTGTTAGAATGGTTAAAATTAAAAAGACCGATCATAGGGGTGCCTGGGTGGCTTTCGGCTCAGGTCATGATCCCAGGGCCATGGGATCGAGCCCTGCATGGGGCTCAGTGCTGAACGTGGAGCCTGCTTAAGATTCTCTCTCTCCCTCCCTCTGACTCACTCTCAAAAACAAAACAAAACAAAACAAAAAACTGATCATAACAAGACGGCAAAGATGTAGAGCCTGTAAGGAATATAAAAGTTACAATCACTTTGGAAACTAGTTTGGCAATTTGTTAAAAAGCTAAATATACACCTACCATATGACCTAGACACTCCATTGCTAGGTAATCACGTCAGGGAAATATACATACGTCTGCATAAACACTTGTACACAAATGTTCATGGTAGCTTTATCTGCAATAACCAAAAACTTAACAATGTTGAGTGAAAGAAATCAGTCCAAAAAAAGGAATACATACTGTATTATTCCATTTATATGAAAACATGAGAAAATGCAAACTAATCTATTGTGACAGAGAACAGATCAGTGGTTATCTGGGAGACAGAAGGATTACAAGGGCCACAAAAAACTTTTGGGGATGATGAATAGGTTTATTATATCAACGGTGATGGCTTCACATATGTTAAAATGTGTCAAACTATAGACTTTAAAAATGTGTGGCTTATTGTATGTCTTAATTTGTTGAAGAAAAAAACCCACAGATTAAAATAAAAAAAAGATGGTTTCCTAGGTTACCTAATCATGAACTTCTTTATTCTATTCATACTCCTCCTCAAAAGAGTTCACCCACAGATATTGTTTAATTTTCATTTAATTTAATTTTTATTTTTTTCAAGTTTTATTTAAGTAATCTCTACACCCAATGTGGGGCTTGAACTCATAACCCTGGGATCAAGAGTGACATATTCCTCTGACTGAGCCAACCAGGTGCCCCTAATTTTATTTTTAAATATTGAGAATGCTGTGGAGAGTTTAAATCTAAACACGAAAATTATTTATGGATTAGGGGATGGATTCCTTAATCTTTAATGGCACTTCTAGCTCTAAAATTGCGTGTGTGTGATTGAGCGTGTGTGTGAGAATGTGAAAGTGTGTGAACGTGTGTATGAAAGAGAAAAACTGATCAGTGAGAAAGTTCTTACTATGGTTGACCCATAGTTTTGTCTGGGCGTAGTCACTAATTAAGGATCACTATAGCTCCTAGTTTTTAATTAATGAGAAATAAAGGAGATCAGAAGGAGAAAAAATGTGCTTGGCTGCAGTGATAACTTGAGGGAACGGTGAGGCAGAAACCACCGGGGGAAGAGATGTGGCATCTCAACACATTTCTACCTGTCAGTCAGTGTGGGATTTGAAGACACACTTTACATTCAACACAACAACAGGACAACTTCAGACCCGAGGCAACCACAGCAAGGTTTGGGAAAAGAGATATTTTCAGTGAAGATTTTTGAAGTTTTCGGGGTGTCTGGGAGGCTCAGCGGGTTAAGTGTCCCACTCTTGATTTGGGCTCAGGTCATGATTTCACAGTCTGTGAATCTCACAGCACAGAGCCTGCTTGGGATTCTCTCTTTCTCCCCTTCTCTGTCCCTACCCAGCTCGTGCTCTCTCTCTCTCTCAATAAATAAACAAAGAAAACAAGATTTTTGAAGCTTTCCGTGGGCTGTGTTCAACTATTTCTTGAACCACTAAAAAATATGCAGGTTTTAAGAAAAGAAAAAGAAGAAAGGAAAAAAAACATCATTCATGTACTACGTGTCACTGAAATATACATACAGTAGATGATGTATTTTTCGTCTCTTTTTTTTAACATTTATTTATTTTTGAAAGAGTGAGACAGAGTACGAGTGGAAGAGGGGCAGAGAGAAGGAGACACAGAATCTGAAGCAGGCTCCAGGTTCTAAGCAAGCGTTCAGCAGAGTCCGACGCAGGGCTCGAACCCACGAACCGTGAGATCATGATCTGAGCCAAAGTTGGACACTTAACCGACTGAGACACTTAGGTGCCCCTTTATTTTCTTTTTTTAAACCTCAAAGGATGAGAATATAAAAGCAGAACTTCTTGTACGAGGTATGAGAGGTTTCCAGTACATCTAGGATCACAGAGGGGGCGTTTATTTCTATTCTATTAAGATTCAATAATCTCTGTATAGATAAATTCTTTGCAAACACTATTCTAGAAATTGAGGAGTTGCCCGGTCACCACAGGAGATTTTTTTCCAATACGAGATATAAAATTTATAAGAAACGATAGATCTCCTCTTACATTTGTTCTAAGAAGGGTCAACCTGGCCTACATTTTGCCTCCCAATTAATGTGGACATAGAAAGAAGTTGCCGGCAAGGTTTTGTTAAACAAGACAACTGATCTGAAGCAGGGCATCTTTAAATAGCTCCTGAGTGCCTGCAGAGTTTGGCTGGCTATTTCTGCTTTTAAGAGAAAGAGAGAAGAGAGAAAATTATCTAGAATTCATCACCATTACTATTAGACTCCATTTGAAATCGAAAACACACATCATTAACCTAACAGTAGAAACGGAATCCAATGTTTCAGTTCCTGTGTGATGCCTAACGGTTGAATATGTAGTAGGCTCAGGAGGAAATTGTACAAATCGTTTTCCAAGGGTTGGTCCTTGATTAGCACAACTGGGTGACTGATGGATTGATTTAATGGACCCTCATAGAGTCCTTAGTAAGCACTGAGTATTATTTTAAGTTCTTTACAAATAGGAACTCAATTAACACGCATAAAATACTATTATAATCTTCCATTTTCCAGAGAAGGACACCGAGAGACAGAGAGAGATGAATTTGTCCAAATCACACGTCTAGTAAACATGCGCTGAAATGCAGATTCCAGTGGTCTCCCCCCGTCTTTGCTCATTACTACCACACTGCTGACATTCACCTATTTCTGAGAACAACTACTCTATGTTTCAAGCCATGTGGGTCTGTGGTGGGTCATGAGCTAAAGATAAATGGTGGTCTCTGCCCCTGGAATATTCTTCAATCTAGCTGGAAGACAAACTTTCCACACAAAACAGTTCGAAAGCCCCAGATGACAAATTATTTCGGCTGGGGAGGAGATAGTGGGATCCAGGATCTGAATTAGCTGGAGGAAGAACATGACAGGAGTTTGGTAGGCCTGGAAGGTTTCCATGGATGGTGGGAAGGGACAGTAGTGGGGAGCATGGGATGGTCACAGGGAGAGAAAACCACCTTGCTGATGCACGGGCACGTGTTGGGAATGCGGACTGCATGGACAGGTAAGGTCAGATGGGAGCTGCCCAGGGTGAAGACCCAGACACCCAAACTTGACATCTGAGACCACAAGGAGTCACAGCAGGGTCTCAAGCAGGAACGTGACATGAGGCACAGAGAGCTGTGAAGTGAAGGGTGGCCAAGGTGATTTTTGATTTTTTTTTTTTAAAGTAAATGTGGAGTCTTAAGTACTTTAAGCAAAATCGGTGAGGTGGGGGTAGACGAGGGTAACAGTCTATAGGATGGCCATGGTTTTGCATGTGTTCCCCTTCACCAACCGTAGGCAGGGGACTCCCAGGGAACCACACTCTGTACATCCCTCCCATTAAGTGTGGAAGGGGCCCTGTGAATCAGATGGGACGCCATTACCCACGGGTTATGTCATATGGGACAGTTGAGGATCTCCGTGCGCCGAGGCTAACCAGGCGAGCTCTTTCTGGCAAAAGAGATTCTAAGTCAGAACGATTTGAAACAGGAGAGGGATTCAAAGTGCCAGTCTCCTTCTGGCTTTGAAGATGGAGGTGGGCACGTGGTAAGGAAATGGTGACAGCCTCGAGGAGCTGAGAAGGGCCCCCAGCAGGTGGCCAGCAAGGAGTCAGGGACCTCAGCCCTCAAGCTGCTAGTGACCGAATTCTGCCACAGGCAGGTGAGCTTGGCAGAGGACTCTGAACTCCAGATGAGCAAGCAGCCCAGCAGACACCTTGACTGTACCTTTGTGAGGCCCTGCGCAGAGGACCCAGTCACACTGTGCCCGGACTTCGGACCTACAGAACTGGGCGCTGGTAAATAGGTATTGTTTTAATTTGTCGTGAAGTAGAAAACCAATACGACGCCTGCCAGGGTGCCAGGTTCCATTGGAAGAGGCAGGAGAAGGGATGACCTCCAGGTGGCTTAGAAGGGGAAGCCACTTCATGAGGCACTCATGGAGATCTTTAGTGTGACTGTAAGTGATTCAGAGGAGGGAGGGGAGCCCAGCTGTGCTGATCCTGACCAGCACAGCCGTGCCAGAAGGGTGGCAGGTCGGTGGGAAGAACAGGCATGGTGTGGCAGCATCTGGCCCAGGATGGGAGGAGGGTGGCTTTTGAGAGATGGGAGGAGGGTGGCTTTTGAGAGAAGGCTCGTCAGGATGTCCTGCTGGCAAAGCTAGGGACCCAGGCAGCACAGGGACTAGACAGGCAGTGGAACAGTTTCATCGCAAAGCTAAAATGGGTGGGTCTAAGAGACGGAAGACAGAGCCAAGGCCAGGCCTAGGGTGGACACAGGCAGTGACACCCTAGGGACCAACATTTATCATTTATCGTATGCACACTCTGTGCCAGGCACTGTGGGAAGTGTCTTTCATGCATCCTCCTTTAAGCCCCACGACACCCGTTTGTAAATGGCAGAAACTGTCAACATCTAAGGAGGATGTTTGTTACTCCTCCAGTGATGGGTGGGGTTTTATAAAGCCACCGTTTCAGGATGGCAAAGAGCTCACTCCGCGGTCTGCAATGCACGTCAATTCTGTGATGATTTCGTCGGGTCCAGGCCATAGTGTCAAGGAAACTATCTGTATGCAGCCCGCTGAGAGGTAGCTGTCGGTCCGAAAGGGGTGACTATCCAACTCTGGGGTTTCAGGAGAGCCCGAGTGGCCTGGTGAAAATGGTGAAAAGGCCCTCAGACTGAGAAACTTGCGTTCTGGCCCAGTTATCTCTGAGACTTGGGGCAACTCATGCATTTTCCATCGATGGGAGGGTGGAGCTAGACTTCTAAGGTCCCTTCCAGCTTTTTACAGGAATGAAGACATAAGTGAATTCGGGAGCATTAATTAATAAGCCAGACCATAGGAACCTGGGTCCTGATAAACAGAGTTATTGCAGAGCTAAAAGACTGGAAAAACATTTTGGCCCGAATTAAACAGAAATGGATAGAGTACTGGAGTCAAGAGAAAAAAAAAAAAAGAAAGAAATGGTGAACACCATTGAAAGGTTTAATTCCAAAAGAGCAAATTTCAAAAGCAAAGTAGAAAAACCGCCTGCCCAGTGGATAAATGGGCTCCTTGGTAAGGATGCCGGCAGGCTGGACACCAAAGGGAATTTATTTATGTACTAGCCTGTCCCATTTCATGACTCTACCAGATAGGGCCCGGTCCTCTGCAGTGACAGAAGGGGAGGGAGGGTCAGGACCCTCCACTGGGGGGTGGGATGTGGCAGGCTCTCCAAACCTATGCCATCGAACAGCGCCTTGGCTGATCTCATGCTGGCCCAAGCACTCTTCTCGGATTTGGCTTCTCTTGTAGAAAAGAATAGATGTCCTGCTGATGCTGATTTTGAGTTAATGGGAGGCTGTCTCTATGACCAGATGGTCCTGGCACAGGCGAGAGGGAGTCTCTGGGACCACAAAGAGGAACAGACCCGGCCGGACTTCCGTTTAATGACACGTCTATCATGGCCAACTTCTCACTCACTGATGATGTCAACGGGATACGGACAGGAGGGGAGAACACAGGGCCAGCGAATTCTAGCAAGTACAGGCATTCTAAGACCCAGGCTGGGATTTGGGAGCCCACTGACGACCCTGGAATGTGAATGGAAGGAGAGAAGCAAATAAATAAGACCGGCAAGGGCAGGCAAAGCAGGCCCCAGCTTTCGAAGAGGACGTGAGGGCCAGCTCGGCAGCAGTAACAGCCAGGACAATACACTATTCAAAACAGCGGAGAAAGTTCCTTATTAATTCACCTGCCAGTGTCAGAATCATCAGGGATGCTTTAAAAAAAATACTGATGGAGGGGCACCTGGGTGGCTCGGCTCAGTCAGTTGAGCGTCCAACTTGGCTCAGGTCATGATCTCACGGTCTGTGAGTTCGAGCCCCACGTTGGGCTCTGTGCTGACAGCTCAGGGCCTGGGGCCTGTTTTGGATTCTCTGTCCCCCTCTCTCTCTCTCTGCTCCTCCCCTGCTCATACTCTCTCTCTCAAAAATAATAAAATAAAAGATTAAAAAAAAAATACTGATGGAGGAAGAGGCAGACCTAGAGGCACGGATTTCACGGTCTGGCATGGGCCCTGGGTACCGGTGTCGTAAAAAATTCCCCAAGTCGTTCTACTGTAATTTGTTTCTAAGGGTTGAAAACCACTGGCCTAGATGGTGGTGCTTAATATATTTCTGGAGAAGCGGGAAAGCAGAAAAGGCA
This sequence comes from Panthera tigris, assembly GCF_018350195.1. Taxonomy (NCBI): domain Eukaryota; kingdom Metazoa; phylum Chordata; class Mammalia; order Carnivora; family Felidae; genus Panthera; species Panthera tigris. Next base: position 118,045,978 of record NC_056662.1, read on the forward strand.
TCTAGGAAGCTTTTTCCGATTGCCCATGCCTGCCCCCTCTATCAACATCTTAGTGAAGGGGCTGTGCCTATAGCTTAAAAAGCCCGATTCTGATATTCCCACCTCGCTGCGGAGAGCCATTGGTGGGGTGGATCTCAAGACCCTGCGTTAACATTCTTCATTATGTAGCATTAGCTACACACAAGAGAATAAATATAACTTATAAGTAAGTTAAGGAGAATAACAATAAAAGACCTCATGACCCATCTGAAATCCTGGCCTTGCCTCCCCGCAGGAGACAAGCTCTTTCTTCAATGGGGTCTGCATTATTAACAAGCAGGTGGTCTTGGCGCTCCGCTTCCGGGAAACCTAGGTTCTGGGCCGGGGAGGGCAGGGCCCGCAGGTCGGGAGGGTGTGAGGAGGCGGGGAGGAGGATCAAGGGCCCGCTGTGCGCGTGGGATGCAGAGCCAGGGGTGCCAGGCAGCGCCTGCCACAGCGTCTGAAAGCAGGCGAAGCATTTGTTAAAGTGCTAGAGAAATCCCTTTAGACCCAGTACAATGGAGACCCAGATGCTCTCGGAAGAGCCAGGCTTTCAACGGTTTTGTTTTCCCAGCCCTGGCTGCTGCCGCCAAATTGACAGGCACGCAATAGCTTAGGGGGCGCAGAGTTCAAGGCCCCGCGGATTTGTCGCACAAGAACAAAAAGATGCAACTTGATCTCTCTTTCTCTCTAGGCTAATCACTCGGGTGAGCTTTTCCTTAGGATTATTATTCTATTATAAATCCAGATGCTTCAAGCCAATCAACTACTACCTTTCTTAGAATGTACAAAGTAGGTCAGCGTTGGTCTATCAGGGTGCACGGCCTCTGAACGAGCGCCACAGGCCGTGTGAATAATTAAATCGACATGTCCCTGGAGCAGCACTGCAACAGGAGAGCATTTTCTCTCCCTGGGAGATGGTCAGCGACTAGAAGAAAGAGGAAGCCCAAGTGTCCCCCTGTAGGAGCACCAAGGTGAAGGGGAAATCCAGGAATGGAGGGGTGGGAGTACTGGGGCAGGAAACCGGCTCTTGGGAGGCTGGGAGACTGTGGCAGAATTTTGGGCAGGGTCTATAGATGGGATCCAGGGAAGGCTGAGTCAGGGGCTACGTTAGGAAACAGATGTTCAATATAAGGGCTCGAGCACAAGGGCGTCAAGATCCAATCTTGCTTAGTACGGACATAACAAAGGGTTGGTTTGGGGGATGCCGGTAGCCAGCGTGGCGTAGGATCTTTGGGCCTTTAAACACTGCACAACTAGGGCCTGACATGCACTGGGGGGCCTTAAATCACAGAGGGGCTTTTACGTGTTTTGCAGAGGCAGCTGCTCCCATGGATGAGAAGCCTGGAAAAGATCAGGAGTTACCCACCACCTTGCACAAAGATGCGTGTGCTGGGGTTTTCATCGGCTATAAAGAGCTAAAGGCTCTCAGGGGAAAACCTGCCACTCCCGGCTAATGAGGTCCCGGCTGATGACAATGTGAAAAATAAGACAAAGAAGACCAGCCTGCCCTCTGAGAGGCTGGTAGACAGCGTGGTGACAGCATGGCATCTGACCTTAGACTGAAGGTCTCCCAAGTGGAGACAGGAGCCAGAAAGCTACAATTTTGGGTGCGACGCTCGACCACACTACAGAATTGACCCCAGCAGGGACCCCGGTGGTAATCAGAGTCCTGTTGGTGGTAAATACTATAGTCTCTCTTATATTACAGCTGGGAGTATTCATTGTTACAATCAGTTGGGAAGATAATTTGGTGGCCTATCCTAAAGCTGAGCGCATGTACCCCTATGACCCAGCAATTCTACTCCTAGGAATGTGCTCAACAGATATGTGATCATACATTTGCTGAAAGATGTACAAGAACATTCACAGCAACGGTATTATTGGCATTGATAATGCCAATATGTGGTACATCAAACAATAAAGCAGTGAAAGCGAATAAGTTCAACATCAATGAATTTCACAAAAATAATACTGAGCAAAGGAAGCTAATGCAAAGGTACAAACCACTTAATTTTATTTATATAAACAGCCAGGACCAATCTATGGTGAATATACCTAAAATCATGGACTTCTATACTTTAGTTACCTACTTACTTTCTTAACTGTATGATGTCTGAATTATATCTCAATTATGCTGTTGGGTTTTTTTTTTTTTTTTTTTTTTGGTTTCTATGATCTTTTTGTAAAAATTTATTTATTTTCAATTTACATCCAAGTTAGTTAACATATAGTGTAACAGTGATTTCAGGAATAGAATTTAGTGATTCATCACTTACATATAATACCCAGTGCTCATCCCAACAAGAGTCCTCCTTCAATGCCCCTTGCCCATTTAGCCCATCCACCCACCAACACCCCTCCAGCAACCTTCAGTTTGTTCTCTGTATTTAAAAATCTCTCATGATTTGTCTCTCTCTCTGTTTTTAATCTTATTTTTGCTTCCTTTCCCTTTTGTTCATCTGTTTTGTATCTTAAATTCCACATATGAGTGAAGTCACATGACATTTGTCTTTTTCTGACTAATTTCTCTTAGCATAATACCCTCTAGTTCCATCCATGTTGCTGCAAATGGCAAGGTTTCATTCTTTTTGGTTGCTGAGTAATACTCCATTACACACACACACACACACACACACACACACACACACACACGCCACATCCACCACATCTTCTTTATCCCTTCATCAGTCGATGGACATTTGGGTTCTTTCCACACTTTGCCTATTTTGATAGTGCTGCTATAAACATTGGGGTGCATGTGTCCCTTCGAAACAGCATACCTGTATCCCTTGGATACAGTAGTAGTGCAATTGCTGGGTCGTAGGGTAGCTCTATTTTTAACTTTTGAGGAACTTCCATACTGTTTCCAGGGTGGCTGCACCAGTTTGCATTCTCACCAGCAATGCAAAAGGATCCTCTTTCTCCGCATCCTCGCCAGCATCTGTTGTTGCCTGAGTTGTTTATTTTAGCTATTCTGACAGGTGTGAGGTGGTATCTCGTGGTTTTGATTTGTATTTCCCTGATGATGAGTGATGTTGAGCATTTTTTCATGTGTCTGTTAGCCATCTGGATGTCTTCTTTGGAAAAGTGTCTATTCATGTCTTTTGCCCATTTCTTCACTAGATTGTTTTTTGGGTGTTGTGTTTGGTGAGTTCTTTATAGATTTTGGATACTAACCCTTGATTTGCTATGTCATTTCAAACTCTTCTCCCATTCCGTCAGTTGCTTTTTAGTTTTGCTGATTGTTTCCTTCACTGTACAGAAGCTTTTTATCTTGAGGTCCCAGTAGTTCATTTTTGCTTTTGTTTCCCTTGCCTCCAGAGACACGTTCCGTAAGAAGTTGCTGTGGCTGAGGTCAAAGAGGTTGTTGCCTGTTTTCTCCTCTAAGATTTTGAGGCTTCCTGTCTTATGTTCAGGTGTTTTGTCCATTTTAAGTTTACTTTTGTGTATGGTGTAAGAAAGTGGTCCAGGCTCATTCTCCATGTCGCTGTCCAGTTTTCCCAACACCTTTTGCTGAAGAGATTGTCTTTTTTCCATTGGATATTCTTTCCTGCTTTGTCAAAGATTGATTGGCCGTGTTTGTGGGTCTATTTCTGGGTTCTCTATTCTGTTCCACTGATCTTTGTGTCTGTTTTTGTGCCAGTACCATACTGTTTTGATGATTACGTCTTTGTAATAGGTCTTGAAGCCTGGAATTGTGATGCCTGCTTTGGTTTTCTTTTTCAGGATTGCTTTGGCTATTCGGGGTCTTTTCTGATTCCATACCAATTTTAGGACTGTTTGTTCTAGCTCTGTGAAGAATGCTGGTGTTACTTTGATAGGGACTGCTAAGCTATTTTTTTGGGTTTTTTTTTTTTCAAACAATGGTATAAAAAGTCAGGATAGTGGTTATCCTTGGTAAGAAGTAGTGACTGGGAGGGGGCATAAGGAGGGGCACTTTGGTGCTGGTAAAGTCTGGTTTCTCAATGTGGGTGCTGATTACAAGGGTGTGTTCAGTTGTGACAATTCTGTATACTTACAATTTGCATACTTTTCTGTACATATGCTCTGCTTCAACAAAAATAACAGTACGATGACCATAAACCAAACAGGCCTGGCCTGGCTCCAGTACTTGGGGACAGTGAAGTGGATGTGCTCGCTCCCTTCAAAGAAGTCCTGCCACTCGTGTACCCTGCAGAAGTTGATGGGGCTGGGGCTCCCCATTTCCTCAGTGAAGCCTTACTCACAGGCCCTGGGGGAATTCTCAGAAGAGAAAGTAGGAAGGGTCTGCCTACTGCCTCTCTTCTCTGGGCTCTGCTAGAATAGGCAGATTTGGCCCTGGATTCTAGAGTATTAGTCCTGAGCCCATCCTTGCCTTAGAACCGGCTGGGCTACGGCGACTGTGACTCCTCACAGCTCAGCCGCCCGGGGGTCTGGTCTGCTACTCCTGCAGCAGGATGGGAACGTATCTTCAGGGAGACCTTAGAGGCCAACTGCCCTGTGACCCCAAGGCCAGCCTCTGCCTGCCCGAGCCAGACCTCTCAGGGGTGGGTTTGCAGAGCCTCATCGGTCACTGCCTAGCAGGAGCCTCTGAACCCCCAGGAAAATGGATCCTAAGGGGAGACACCTAAGCATGGGAGAAGGGCTCCCTGAGAAGCCCCGGTAGAGCAGAGGCGGCATTTTAGGGTGGAGGGCCGTGGGGATTTGAGGCTGTGGGCCAAAGTAGGACAGAGGGCTGACTACAGCCCCTGGACTGGTAGCTAGTGGATCCCTTTTGCCCGGAGAGTGTTAGAGGCCAAGTCCTTTATTAGGTCAGACAGTAGAAGGGGCTGCCTCCAGGGTCAGGGACTTGTGGTCCTTGAAATTGATTTAATTCTACATTTAAAAAAATCTTCAGGGGCACCTGGGTGGCTCAGTCAGTTGAGTGTCCGATTCTTGATTTTGGCTCAGATCATGATCTCCTGGTTCATGAGTGTGAACCCCACATTGTGCTCTGTGCTGGTAGCACAGAGCCTTCTTGAAATTCTGTCTCTCTCTCTCTCTCTCTCTCTGCTCCTCCCCTTCTCTCTCTTTCTCTTTCTCAAAAATAAATAAACATTTTTTTTTTTTAAAAAGGTAAAAAACCTTCATAGGTAACTTTGATGCATAAGCACTCTTCACTTATTCAGTCAACAAACATTTACTGGGTAGTTATTCCGGTTCTGGTCAGTGCCAGGATCTGGGAAAGCAGAGGAATATCATCAAGGCCATAAGGAGCCCATACTCTGGTGTTCAGGGAGAGGCTGGCATGTGACAATGCAGAGGAGTGACAGCAATAACAGAGGTTCGGGAGCACAGAAGGGTAAAAGAATCCACACGTGACTTTTTTTGCAAAATGTTAATTTCCTCCTAATTCATTTGGTTTTCGTATTCTGCATTCAGCAACATACCACAGCTCTGGCTCAGCTCAATAACAGTAAATATTGCCCACGAAAACTCCCTCTAAAAGAGGCTCCACTACCAGGTTTTTTGTTTTTTTTTCCAGCTGTTTTTAAAAATAATGAACAAGCTAGGAGAGATAATCCAAGATCGCTAGCCATGTTTGTTTCATAATTACTGCCATTAAAATCATCTAGAAGAAGCATATCTATTTTTCACAATCTTTGGGGAATTAATTTAGCTGATCATCCATAAAGGAGTTCTTCAGATCAATACCACACTCCCCGTCACATACATGCATAGCAACAAACACCAGCTATAATTCTCTTCTTCTTCTAGGTCTGCATTACATGATGTAACCATATAAAAATAAAATCAGTTCCCGGCCTCGGCACACGGGTAAGTGATGTGATCGGTAAAACAGGCCTACATACCTCCTTTTCGGTAGCCATGGAGATCTATGACATCTAGCCTGGAATTTCCTACGTCAGCTGCCACAGTGGCCCCATGAGAGCACCCTCGTCCTTTTAGCAATACAGCAGGGGCATCCTGTTCACATGGGTCTAGTCTGGAGCAACCCCACAAACAGAAGAAACCGAAAGGGAAGGAAGGCACCTTCAGCGAACAGGAACATTACCTTGGTCCCGTGGTAGAAGTCGTCCACGCATGTAGCGTTCATGAAGGTCTGATGGAAGTGGGTGCTGGTGTCAATGCCTCCAGGGATCACCAACTTCCCAGTGGCATCGATCACCTTGGCCCCTCCGGGGATCATGAGCTCACGGCCCACCTGCTGGATGATGCCATTCTCAATGTAGACGTCAGCCTCGTGGGTGCAGTCATCGTTCACCACCTTGCCTCCCTTGATGAGAATCCTCACGCTGCCTGAATTGGCAAGCATGTTCCTATGGAGGGTGAAAGGGAGGCACCAGTCAAGGTCAAAGTCCCTTTTCACTGTAACCAAGGTCCCACTTCTTCCTATCAGAGTCCAAACCCCATGGGCAGAGTAAGTGAGCAGGGAGGGGGAGGAAGTTTCCCCATGGCCTGAGAACACTGGTCCTACAACCAGCTGGGGTCACAAGCTTCCCACTGACCTCATAGTGAGACTTATTGGGAATCACGACACAGTGGCAGTAAGGGTGCATCCGGGGTCCAAAGAAACATCAGTGTCTACCTTCCCAAAATGATGTGTAGGTTCTAAAGCATTTTCCTATCTACTGTGTTGTTTTAGTCCCAGAACAACCCAAGGAGTGGCATTTTACCAATCAGAAAGCTGAAACTGCTGAGTAAGGGATTTATGGCTTCTCAGTAGCCAAGTCAAACCACAGGTCTTGTGTGAACAGTGTCCCCACTGTACCATATGGTCCCAAAGGTATCAGGGGCTCCCGGGGCGTGTCTCACAGAGCCAAATTCTCCAAGCCTCACAGTTGTTGAATCCTTGTCATTCTTCAGGTGGATTCGGCTCCAGCTGGCTCTCCCATGTCTGCCTCAAGGCCACTACTACCACATTAAGCTCCACAGCTGGCTGCACACGAATAAGCTCATTGGCAGAGCCTTTGCAAAGCACCTGCACTAAAGCTCCACCCCCAGATTCAGCTTTATGTGGTCCAGACTGGGTCCCCCAGAACCACTATTTGAAAAAAGGTTTGTGTGGGGGGGGACGCCTGGGTGGCTCACTTGGTTACGTGTCTGACTCTTGGTTTTGGCTCAGGTCATTATCTCACGGTTCTCAAGTTCGAGCCCTGCATCGGCCTGTGCATTGACAGTGCAGAGCCTGAATGGGATTCTCTCTCTCCCTCTGCCCCTCCCCTGCTCGCTCTCTCTCTCTCTCTTTCTCTCTCTCTAAATAAATAAACTTATAAAAAAATTTTAGGGACGCCTGGGTGGCTCAGTTGGTGAAGCGTTGGACTTTGCTTCAGGTCATGATCTCCTGGTTTGTGGATTTGAGCCCCACGTCGGGCCCTCTGCAGTCAGCAGAGCCGGCTTCAGATTCTCTGTCCCCCTCTCTCTCTGCCTCTCCCCCACTCGCGCTGTCTCGGTCTCTCTCAAAATAATGTTTATTTATTTATTTTGAGAGAGAGAGAGAGAGTGAGTGAGCAGGGGAGGGAAGGGCAGAGAGAGAGGGAATCCCAAGCAGGCTCCGCACTGTCAGCGCAGAGACCAATGTGGGGCTCGAACTCATGAACCCTGAGATCATGACCTGAGCCGAAACCAAGAGTCAGATGCTCAACTGACTGAGCCACCCAGGCACCCCTGGAACCACTATTTTTAAAAGCTAGAGAACTTTACCATATGCTTAAAGAAGAATTAATGCCAATCTCTTCCAGAAAACAGAAGAGAAGGAAATGTTCCCAACTCATTTTATGAAACCAGTATTCCTCAGATACCAAAGCCAGACAAAGACAGTGCCAAAAAAAAGAAAACTATAGGGTAATATCCCTCATGAATATACATTAAAAAGTTCTTAACAAGGGGCACCTGGGTGGCTCAGTCGGTCGAGCATCAGACTTTGGCCCAGGTCATGATCTTGCAGCGCGTGAGTTAGAGCCCTGCATTGGGCTGTCAGTTCTGAACCTGCTTCAGATCCTCTCTCCCCCTTTCTCTGCCCCACCCCTGCTCACACTCTTGTCTCTCAAAAATTTAAAAAAAAAAAAAAGTTCTTAACAAAATATTAGCAAGTAGAATTCAGCAACGTGTAAATAGAATTCTACACCATGTAAATGGGATTTATTCCAGGGATGCAATGTTGGCTCAATATTTGAAAATTCAATCAATGTAATCCACCATATTAACAGGCTAAAGAAGAAAAACCACATAATCGTATCATTTGATGCAGAAAAAAACATATGACAAAATTCAACATCCATTCGTGATAAAAACTCTCATAAAAGTAGGAATAAAAGTTAACTTCCTAGTATATGTGCTGCCGAAGCGAGCACTAAAAGTTAACTTCCTAAATTTAATAAAGAACACCTCTGAAAAACCTATAGCTAACATAAGACTTAATGATTAAAAACTGAATGCTTCGGGTGCCTGAGTGGCTCAGTCGGTTGAGCATCCAGCTCTTGATTTTGGCTCAGGTCATGATCTCACAGTTCCTGGGTTTGGGCCCTACGTTGGGCTCTGTACTGACAAGCTCAGAGCCTGCTTGGGGTTCTCTCTCTCCCCCTTTATCTGCCCCTCCTTGCTCGTGCTCTCTCTCTCAAAAATAAATAAGCATTAAAAAGAAAAAAAAAAAAGGTTGAGTGCTTTCCGCCTATAATTGGAAATAAGGCGAGGGTGTCCACTGGAAATAAGGCGAGCATTCCACTATCACTGCTAGTCAATAAAGGGAATTCTAGCCAGCACTATAAACGAATGAAATGAAATAGAAATAGAAATATATTTCATATAGATCAAAAAAGAAAAAAATAAAACGGTCTCTATATGTAGATGACATGATGGTCTATGTAAAAAATACCAAAGAATCTACAAAAAAAAAAAAAATCTCCTAGGGGGTGCCTGGGTGGCTCAGTCGGTTGAGCATCTGACTCTTGGTTTCTGCTCAGGTAGTTAGTGATCCTGGGGTTGTGGGATCAAGCCCCACATCAGGCTCCATGCTCAGCATAGAGGTTCTCTTTCTTAAGGTTCTCTTTCTCTCTCCCTTTGCCCCTTTTGCCTGTTCGTGCTTTCTCTCTTAAAAAAAAACAAAAAACAAAAAAAAACACTCCTAGTACAAGTGAGTTCAGCAAGAATGCAAGATAAAAGACCAACATAAGAAGTTAGTTTTTCTATATACTAGCAATGAACACATATACATGATGCAAAAAACTTTAAATGCATAGGCATAAATCTAAGAAAACATATACAGGATTTGTATGCTGATAACCACAAAATGCTGATGAAAGAAATCAAAGATCTAAGTGAGTGGAGAGACATACCACGTTCATGGATTGGAACACCCAACATAGTAATATATCAATTTTCCCCTAATGGATATACATGTTTAATGTAGTTTGTATCTCAGCAAAAATATTTTGTAGATAGAGGCAAGCTTATTGTTAAAGTTTATGTGAAATGACAAAGCTAAAATAATTTTGACAAAGATGAATAAAGTGGGAGGGATCGGTCTACCTGATTTCAAGACTTACTACATTGCTACAGTAATCAAGACTTTGTGATATGAATGGAGGGATAGACACAAAGATCAGTGGAACAGAATAAAGACCCAGAAATATCCCCATGCAAGTATGGTCAACTGATTTCTGACAAAGTTACAAAAAAGCAATTTGATAGTGGTGGGGGGGAAAGATAGTCTTTTTAACAAATGGTATTGGAGCAATTGGATATCCATAGACAAAAAATAAACCTTGGCTTAAATCTCAAATTTTATAAAAAATCAACTCAAAATGGAACATACAATGAGTGGCCACGTTTGACCACTAACCATTCTCTTCCTCTTGGAACTCCCTTCCATTAGCATTAAATGTGGCCATGCAGTGGAGGGGAATAGGGACCACAAGGAGATCTTGACCAGTTTTGGAGATGAACAAGTCTTTGATAAATGGTGGTTGAAGGCAAGTTTGTGGGAATTTGTCAATTCTTTGTGAATAAAAGAAGCCATAAAATGGGCTGAGGAATATGGCTGAGGTAAGGTACCAATTTAGGACAGAGAAGACCCAAGATTTTTCAAGCAGCTAGGAAAGAATCAAAGGAAAGACTGAAGTTCTAGGAGAATAAGAGATTATTTGTGATGTAAGGTCTTGCAGCATGGGAAGAATGACAGCCATCATCAATGGAAGCCAGGTCCCTGTCAACTTACATAGTTTATTTTATTTGATCCTTCCAACAAATCTTTGAGGAAGCTATTATCATGCCCATCCACAGAAGAGGAAACAGACTCAAGAAAGGCTAAGTTCAAGGCTCATAGGAAGAAGATATGTGAAGATGCAGAAGAGGTAAGAATATACAGCTGTTCTCTCTGTACATCTGGAGGCAGGAGCTCCTGGGAGCATCGAGGAGCAAGAGGCTGTGAGCAGAATGGGGGATGTATGGGGGAGCCACTGTGGGGCTGGAGGTGTGAAGGGGGAGGTACACAGGGGAAGGGGTCAGTGCTCAGACAGCTGCGGTCACGGTGAGCAAATCAGAATTCCGTCCAGGGAGCCCACTTTGGTTGGATCTACAACTCTCCTGACCCTTAGGTATCTGAACAGAAATGATTTTCATTTAGGCCTAGAAAATATAGGACAAAGTTTGGCCAGGGGGACGGAGACCTCGCCATTGCAGGGTCTCCCCAAGGCTCAGATGAAGCCCACCTTTCTACTTGGTAAACTTCTCATTCCTCGGGACCCAATTCAATTGTCCCCCTTTCTGAGAAGGCTTCCTGACTCCCTGCCCCTTCATAGACTTCATGGCCCTGGAGTCTATCTGCATCTGTGAACTGAGGTCCTCCAAGTCAACAGTATAATCAATGATCATTGTTTCTGTTCCCTCCTCATCCCCAGCCTCCTGTATACGATACTCAAAACCAGTGAACAAGTGAATGAATGGCCTTGCTGCACTTGTTGCACCCCCAACATGATCAGGTGGTTTAAAGCAGTGAATGGTAGGCTGTTCCATATTTGTTTCCTGGGATATCTGGCAACTTTACGTTCAGGATAATGCTCAGCTTTCGTCACTTTTCCAATACAGCAAAAACCTGTGGACAGAGCCGAGGCACCAACAGATGTCCTCTTCTTCTTGCCATTTCATTTGCCTGCCACCAGATAAGCTGTGGGGAGGCTGTGTCCCAGGATGAAAAGGCTTTAGAACCTGTTGAAGGAATACCTCTTGAAAGGAGGTAAGTCAGCTATCTGGAGATCTTAGCCTGCTCTCCTAGATACACTTGATTAAGCAGTTTGTTTTTGTCAAGATGACCAGTCTGGAGTGCCTGGAATCTCAACACCAAGAAAGTTTACCGTGCCTATTCGCAGCGTCAACCACCAGGCTCTCCTGCTGTTAGGAGGGGCTGGCCCTTTGGGGGGCTGCTGCTGGGGCGGTGCTGGGGAACAACACAGGTGTTGGGAGTGGACCGCAACAGCTGTTTCCCAGGAACATCTGCTCCCCACCAGGTATCATTCCAAGCTCTGGGGAGAAGGGGCCCCTCTCCTAGTGAGGAAGGTACGGGGCAGAGAGGCGGCAGTGAGATGGGAAAATGGGACTGGAGAGATGGGAAAATGGGACCGTCGCGGCCACAAGCTTATTGCCTGAAGCTGGGAGGAAGCTGAACATTATTTCAGATCTTTTGTCCTAAAACCTGAAAGCTGGAGTTTTAATTTAATATGCAACTAGGAAATGAGTTTGTTCTCAGGTGATGGACATAAGCACTCTGGCCAAAAGAAACCCGGAGAGCCTAAGAGATGCAATCTCCCTCTCTCTCATTACGAAGTCAAGGCCAAGTGTGACCACGAAAGAAGAGACGCACCTTCTCAGTTTGCACTAGAAGAGGGAAGTGATGGTGGTGGTAGGGGCAGCCAAAAGAAGACACCCCCCCGCCCCAGCCCTCTGTGCAAATATATAATCCTCACCTTTTAAAGCTACTTTAGGGCAAGAGGAAAAGTAGGAATATTTATGCTGGCAAATTGTTTATGTCAGTGTTGTAAATGAGAATATTGACTTGCTTATTAATCTAGAACACATACTTCAGAGTATACACCTGGAGGGTCGGGACTTTGAAGGGCGATGCGATAATAAATTACTGGGGATTCTTGTCCTAGCTTTGATGCTGCCGTCAAAAGCCAAGGGTATCTTCTTTAAGAGAAACGAGAGCCATAGCTCTTGGTAAGCTAACACCCCGTGTCTGGCATTTTCCATGCATTCAACCACGGGGCAACCCTGAGAAGTGGGAACGAGGCAGGAACATTAGCCCCATCTTAAGAGGAGGAAACACAAGTTTTGGAAATTAAAGGCCACACCACTCCAGGAGAAGGATCGGGTTCACAGTCAGGTCTATCTGAGTTTAAAGAAAGGTCATTAGAGTTAGCTCTGGATGGAAGAGTTACAGGTGATTCTTATGTTATTTATAGTTTTCTGTACTTTCAAACTATATACAATAAACTTGGGTTACCTTTCATAACCTGAGAAGTTATGTTGAGAAGCTTTTTTGTTTTTTTAAAGCTAAAAAGAAGCCAGAGGCATCCAATGTGACCCTTCGTTCAGGTGGAGGGCTCAGTTCCTCCCGATGCCTCCTTTATGGGAGGAGCGGGTAGAGCTACTATCGACTGTAACACTCAATCCTTTCTCTAGAACCCTTGGGTTGGGTCCCTGACCCAACCTGTCTTTTCGTCTTCCTTGTAGAAATCCATGAAGGTTAACCCAGCTCTGAAGGGACTGGATTCCCAGGATACCTTTAGAGGGAACTCATTCTCAGAACGTAGAGGACCCTGTTAATAATGTTAACAATTAGTGCACACCTCCTGTACACTGGGCCCTCACCAACCCTGTCACACGCATGATCTCATCTGATCCTTACAACGCTCTGACGTGGATACCATTATTGCCCCATTACTGCCACAGAGATGGCTGAGGTTTAGAAAGTTAAAGAAACGTCCTCAAGGTCACATAGCTAGCTTGTAACAAAGCAGGGGTTGAAAGCCAGACACTTGTCTAGAGCTGTTGTGGACCGAAAGTTTGTGTCCTTCCAAAATTCATACGCTAAAGCCCTAACCTCCAGTGTGGCTACGCTTGGAGATGAGCCCCTAAGCAAAATTTTAAGGCTAAAGGAGGTCATAAGGTGCCGTCCTGATCCCACAAGGTTAGTAGAAGAGACACCAGAGGGCTGAGTCCCCAACCCACCACCCCCATGTGCTTTGCATAAGCGCTGAAAAAAGGCCCTGTAAGAAAGGAGCTGTCCACCAGCGAGGAAGAGAGTTCTCACCAGAAACCTACCACACTGACACCCTCATCTTAGACTTCCAGCCTCAGAACTGTGAGAAAATAAATTTCATTGTATAAGCCCTGCAGTCTGTGGTATTTTGTTGTGGCAGCCTGAGCAGACTAACACAAGAGCCGACATCCCTGGCCATGAGCCATATGCCAACATGGAGGCCGTGCGACCCAGAGCCTGGATCTCAAGCCACCTGGTGGAGCCACTTCGGTGGATGCTCTGAGCTCCTTCCCCCACCCTCTGGCAGACTTTCGGCTTCAGACTAGGGACTGCTGTCAGCAGAACTGCCTGCGGGCGGGCCTTCAGCCTTTTGGGGCGACTGAGGCCTCAGAACACTCTAGGGCTGTGCTGTCGTGTTTGGATAATATCATAGCACGGTTCCTCAGTATACTCACTCCCTGTCCGTGATGCTTTCGGAGACTGTCTTTTTAAAATGAACATTTGTGTGCACTAAAATACTCTAATTGGGGCACCTAGGTGGCTCAGTTGGTTAAGGTCTGACTCTTGGTTTCGGCTCAGGCCAGGATCTCACGGTTCCATGAGTTCGAGCCCCATGTTGGGCTCCACACTGACGGTGCAGAGCCTGCTTAGGATTCTCTCTCTGCCTCTCTCTTTCTCTCTCAAAATAAATAAACTTTAAAAAAATACCCTAATTTCATTCTCTCTAGTGGGTGACAGAGACACAAATTGTGTTACAGAGCAACTAAAGTGTAAAGGATATACTTCTTGTCTAAAAACCTGAAAACAAAGTTAACACATATTGGTTTAGGGGCACCTGGGTGGCTCAGTCAGTCATTCAAACGTCTGACTTCGGCTCAGGTCATGATCTTGAAGTTCATGGGTTCGAGCCAAGCGTCGGGCTCTGTGCTGCCAGCTCAGAGCCTGGAGCCTGCTTTGGATTCTGTGTCTCCCTCTCTCTCTGCCCCTCCCTGCTCACACTCTGTCTCTCTTTCTCTCAAAAATAAATAAACATTAAAAAAAAATTAGCAGGTATTGATTTAAAAAAATTTTTTTTAATGTTTTTATTTATTTTTGAGACAGAGAGAGACAGAGCGTGAGCGGGCGAGGGGCAGAGAGAGAGGGAGACTCAGAATCCGAAGCAGGCTCCAGGCCCTGAGCTGGCAGCACAAGCCCGACGCGGGGCTCGAACTCACGGATCGTGAGATCATGACCCGAGCTGAAGTCGGATGCTCAACCGACTGAGCCACCCAGGCACCCCCACAGGTATTGATTTAAACTGGGTGTCTCTGACCCGTGTACCAGAGACCAGAGCTGTGAGTGAGTGAGCTGGCTGTGTGATGATTGATGGTGAGACTATCTTGCTACACCAGTATCCTCCCCCCCAATTTTAGATTTCCAAATTGTCTACGTGGCCAAGATGCCTCATCCCACCTAGTCTCCCTCACCATTGACGGTTGACACTCATTATGCTTCTCACCTCCCCCAGTAACCTCATTAGCGCCACCTTCCCACAGATTTCCCTGCTAGTCTTTGCTAAACTAAACGGAAGAAAAGATGTTCTGGTGTCTTTTTCTGCAGCAAGCCTTCTGTCTGTGTACAGACGAGTTGGTGAACATAATGGGGTAAGGGGGTGGGTGAGTGGGGAATATACCTTGGCTCCCTTAGGAGAGTCCCTCAGAAGGGAAAAGCTTTGAGCACAATTGTGCCACGGGCTATGGCGGTCTTTCCCTCTGTTCTGGCGGGGGCAGTATATTCAGAAAACATTCTTATCCATGGTCATGGTCAGTATCAGATTTACTTACTTGTGATGCTTCAAATCACTCATTTATTCCAAACACAGTTACTGCGTAGACAGAGCCCATGTCTGGCCCACTGGCTTGCCATATAGGCTGTGGACTGAATGTTTGTAACACCCCCAAAATTCATATGTTGAAGTCCCAATCCCAAACATGATAGTATCTGGAGCTGGGGCCTGTGGGAGGGAATTAGGTCATGAGGTTGGGGCCCTCATCAGAAGAGACAGGAGATCTCTCTCTCTCCCCCACCCCTCTCTCTCTCTCTCCATCTCCTGCCTGGGCCCCCACCCCGTGCAAGGACACAGAGAGAAAGGTATTCATCCGCAAGCCGGGAGGAGAGTCCTCACCAGGAAACAAATTGGCCAGCACCTTGATCTTGGACTTCTTAGTCTTCAGAACCGTGGGGAATAATTTGTTGTTGTTTAAGCCAGTCTGTGGTATTTTTATTATAGCGGCCTAAGCTAAGATACTACATTAGAAATGAACATTATCATCAAATCATCATTAAATGACAACTGTGCCTTAAAATAGATGTCACCTCCTTTAAGGACTTCTGGCGGTATTCCACATTCCCATTTGTCTAACCAACAACTCTGATCACCCAGCTATGTTGTCTATGCAAATGAAAGAATTCAAACCACATGGCTGTCCTCCCAGGCAGAAATGGAAAAATGCCAGATAGTCAAACGGTATTAGAAGGAATAAATCAGAACTATGGAATTCTAGAGCTGCATAGATTCATCAAGTCTACCCTGACTTTCCCTTCAGTCCCCGGACTTCACCAACGGTGACCTTGAATAGAAGGGAAGCAGTCCAGCACCAACAGGGGGGCCGGTAAACTGCAAATGTGGAGATCTGAGGAATTCTACAACATATCTGGGGAAGCAACGATGCCTTCCACGGCAAGATGGTGGATATCTTTGATATGCCAAGATTCATCCAACTGTATGCAGCTTGTATTCCCCAATTTCCTAATTCCATGGCATGGATTCCTCATGCTCCTGAGCCAGTGCTGGGGCAGAGACAAGGTGATGTGCAAGCTGGGGAAACAGCCCTGTCTAACCTGGGAGTGCAGTCTTTCCTGAGAAAGCCTCTTTACGTTTAAAACAGTGACAATAATTGCTATTTGCTATCTAATAACTGTCTCGTTGGATAAAGGAAAATTTCCTGCACTGCCCACCCTTCTGCCCCGCTTAGTGCTGTAAGCTGTTCCAGGGCAGAACTGCACAGCGGGGGGATCCTGCCGGGTGGACAGTCAAGGTTATGGCAGCTGCTGCTTCTCGCTCATGAAATGCACACAAGCCCATGCTCCTAAAAGGCGCACAGGGTTAGCCCTGCCAAGGAAATGCCAACCCCAACACTGTGTCTTGAAATTGCCTGTGTCTGTCATCACCTTTTCCAGCTCCCCTGTGCCTGCAGGGAGGTGCGAGACAAGGAGAGTCTGCAAGGTCTGTCCTGCACAGCTGCCTCCTGCCAGCAGCTCAGCTGGAGGATGCCGGGGGACTCTGGGGCTCGACAAAGACACATGGGGCCAGAAGGGTGCCAAGGGGATCCTTCTTGCATAAAGACCCTAAAACTAACTTGTTAAAGTGGTGCCTGGGTGGCTCAGTCCGTTAAGTGTCCAACTCTTAATTTTGGCTCAGGTCATGTTCTCTTGGCTTTTTTTTTTTTTTTTTTAAGTTTATTTATTCATGTTGAGAGAGGGACAGAGAGAGAGGGGGACAGAGAGAGAGTCCCAAGCAGGCTTTGCGCTGTCAGCACAGAGCCCGACGCGGGGCTCGATCTCACAAACCTCGAGATCATGACCTGAGTCGACATCAACAGCCGGACGCTTAACCAACTAAGCCATCCAGGTGCCCCATATGTATTTTCTTTTTAATAGGCCTTGGTTTAAGACTCACATGTCCTCTTTTGGTCAAATCCAAAGAAGAATGTGTGATTTTACAGACGCTCGGTCACTGTGATATGAAGGGACGTGCAAAGCAAGAGCTACACATCCACCTTGTGACATGAAGGACCTACTAAGCCAACCCTAATGGTAAATGGAGTGCTAACTGGAGGGGAAGGAGAAGCCAGTTCTGGTCACTGGGGCTACACTGAATGATGTGGCTTTTCCTTTGCTCCAAGCAGGTAACATTTGCCAAAGGATCAAAAGGCAATATGTGGCAGTGGTTAGAAGACAAAAAAAAAAATACACAGCTGCTTTTCTTCTTCTGATCAGCATACAGGAAAGAGAAACAGAGCAGGGGGAAAGCCGACCCTAAAGGGGGGTTGGGGACAGGTGTGTGGGGGCGGGGCATTGCCCTTATAGCATTCTGGGATGGTACTGGAAGGGGATTCTCTTTGAGATGATAAATGAGAACAAATGAAAGATTCAGCAGAACACAAAAGCCACAAAGGGAAGTTTAAGGTGAGTGGGAAACAGCCAAGGCTGTAAGTTAAATACATTTCAGTGTTTAGTAAACTGCCTTTCTAAATAATACAGCACTAAATAATTCTTAACTAATATGAAAGCCGTATAATTTTATCATTGTTAATTGGCTTTATCGACTCTTGAGTAGATTTAAAATAGTAGTTCTAACATACGTGTCAGGTATAAAGAAAAGTGACAAACACCTGTGAATTCACCATTGTCACTACTGTTGAAGTCCCCACACCTCTTTCGTCCTACCCACCCCCACCCTCAGACATAACCACTTCCCCAGTTAATCTGTATGGACTAATGATAGATAACAATTAGGTGACAAGGAAAAATAAAAAAGACAAGATCACAGTTGTTCCCACCCCATGACCTCCTCTCCCCAACATCTCAGGATCACACTTCACCTGCCTTATGACGACTGACTTCTTCATCACTTAGTACCGTGCTTTCTAAGGTAAGCAGGAATCTGGAACCTATTCCATGCTAATAATGAGGATGTGAGTGCGTTTTAACATCTAAATGCCCACTGACCATTCCACTAGCATGTTCCACAGGCACATGCACTCAACCTTTCCAAAACCAGCTGCATCATTCCCAATGGCCCACCCAGAAATCTGAGACTCTTCCTGAATTCCTCTCCCAACTAGGCCACTGTCAGCATCGAGGGCTGGTCTGAGTGGTGGGCCTGGTTTGGGTCACCTAGGAGTTTCGTGCAAAATGTCTTGAGGGATTCTGGAGGCGGAACCCAGCCACGGGGAAGGAGAACTGGGTAAAAGGAAGGTAAAAGGGGGATCTGGGGCTTAGGCATCTCCAGGGACTAGGGGGGGACCTGGAGGCAGGAAGAAGGGCCAGTCAGGCTGAAGGGTAGCACACAGAGGGCAGAGGCTGGACAGGCTGTGGCCGATGTTATGCCCACCCCGAGTCACGCCGGACCCTTCAACCGGTAGCCGTCAGCCATAAGAGTCCAGCACCCGGGCCACACTGGGAGGGCAGGCAGGCAAAGAGGACCCATCTGTCCATAAGATGGGTGAGAGTGTGGTGAACAAAGGCTTCTTCTTAAGAAGGGTTAAAAACAAACACACAAGCAAACAAAGACAAAGGAGCTGCTGTAGCGAAGCCCAAGAGGTGGGCCTGGCTTCTGGGGAAGGTGTACGCGGACCCACTTGGGGGGAGTCCTTAGGCTAAGATCCAGCAAGAAGTCTTAATCCCGTGGCTTCATCCGACCTGGCCTGGCACAACGTGGCCACGCGCATTAGGGCAGAGAGGGCAAAAGTGAAATTCCAAAGGATTAGCCCAAGAGGGTGGTAAGCAATGGAGCCGCAGACCGCCTGTTCCAGGTTAGCTGTGCGAGAAACCGGGCAGTTGTGGGAAGGGGAAGCTGAGTGCTTGCGAGCGGGCATGGCGCCGCGACAGAACAGGCCGGCCGTGTGGCACCAGGTGCACGCGGCCCATGCCCTTGCTCCTTTCAAGTGCTCGCCTGCTCACTGAGGTCAGGGGGCTTTCGTTTGAGGCTGGGGGAGACCGAGTACCAGCAAATACCGGTAAATATGAGTCAATCCCCACCTGTGAGCCCAGCTAGCTGCTCCAGGGCCCCGGAAGAAAGTCAGGGAGGTGTAAACACGCTGGAGACAAGGGTCCCAACCTCCGGACTGAGGCTTCAGCCAGAAAACACCAGGCTCTTGTGACTGCTAGTCACCATCACCAGCATAGCCCTTCCCCAGGCGGGCCTTCTGGCAGATTCCTCAGCCCTGCTGTGCTTTCCAGGCTCTCACCAGCTGTCTCCAGGCCCCAGAAATAATTCCATCAGCTCTCTTGGAAGGAGACCAGCTGCAGCTCAAGGGCCTCCAGAGTGGCTGCTTCCTAGAACGCCAGCCAAAGGACGGAGAGGCCAGCGGCCACTGCCAGAAAGGGGGGTGGGGAACGACTCTTCTCTGTCCGAGACCCCCATTCTCAGGTGGGGGGTGTAAAAGCAGGAGAAAAGAATGCGTTTTCCTAACTAAAAGTATCCCAGGAGCACCTGGCTGACTCAGTCAGTGGAGCACGCAACTCTTGGTCTCAGGGTTGTGAGTTCGAGCCCCACACTGGGTGTAGAGATTACTTAGAAATAAAATCTTAAAACATAAAATCAAATCAAAGAAAAGTTGGGGCACCTGAGTGGCTCAGTGGGTTAAGCATCCAACTCTTGATCTCAGCTCAGGTCTTGATCTCAGGGTCGCCAGTTCACGCCCACCTTGGGCTCCACGCTGGGTATGAAGCCTACTTCAAAAAACTAAAATAAAAAAAAAATAATAGTAAAATAAAATAAGAAGTGTCCCAAACCTGGGCTACCTGATAAACTCTAGATTTGGGATAGATACTAAGTGAAAATACACAAAAATTCTACCTTTTCTTATTTATTTATTTATTTATTTATTTATCCCTTTTAAACTAAAACTTGATATGAACTAACTACCGCCATATATAACATCTCCCCAACAACAATTGAAGGAAAAAGCAAGAGACAAAATAGTAAATACAGTGTAAGTTCCTTAAGAACTTTCAAAACCAGGCAAAAGTGAGCTACAGTGTTTAGGCATAAAGTTGAAGAAGAGAAACCAAAGAAAGGATTATTATAAAAGTCAGGGTGGGTGGTTATCTCTGGAGGGTAGGGAGGGGCTGTGTTTGGGCAGAGGCACCTGGTGGGGAAAGCTTCTGGAGAGCTGCAAATGTTCTAGTCTTTCAGTTGAAAAGGGTGGGAGTTACACAGGTGTTTGCTTTAAATGACTCTTTAAATTAGACATTTTCTGCGTTCTTCTGTTATGTATCTCATAAAACTCTTAAAAATTAAAAAAAAAAAAAAGAACTCCATGTCAATATACGGAATGATATGCAGTGTGTTACTACAATTATGTAAAAATATCACACACACAAAACAGACCAGGTGAGGGGTGCCTGGGTGACTCAGTCGGTTAAGTGACTTTGGCTCAGGTCATGATCCCGCGGTTTGTGAGTTCAAGGCCCACGTCAGGCTCTGTGCTGACAGCTCAGAGCCTGGAGCCTGCTTCAGGTTCTGTGTCTCCCTCTCTCTCTCTCTGCCCCTCCCCCACTCACACTGTCTCTCTCTCTCTCAAAAATAAACATTAAAAAAATAATTAAAAAAAACAGACAAGGTGAGAATAAATAACGAGGTTTGTGTTTATGAGATTATAGGTGATCTTACTCCTCTAATTTTTCAAACTTCCTATATAATATTATATAGATTTTATAATGAAAAATAATAATGGTAACTTAAAACTACATAAATTGTTTTATACTGTTAGGAAAAAAATTGAAATAAGACGCAAAAAATGTTTCCTTTTCTTTTCAGGAAATCTTGCCATCATCCTGCCACCTCCAGGGAAATTTCCTAAAAGGACTGGGCTTTAGGACAAACCAATCTCCTTCCTTACTTTGACTCCAACAGATTTTAGAACGCCACAGACTTTTTTCTCTGTGATGTGAGACTCCTTCAAAGAGGTGCCGCACATTTCATCTTGTGCCGCAGATGTGTTTCCAGCTCTCTCCCCCAAATGAAGTGCTTTCACCTGCCATTGACTTTTCACCAATAACGCTTCCGCCCCGGCAATGACATCCTCCTTCCTGCGCCTGTGGCTGCCAGCTGCCTTCTTATGGACCTGATTCACCTCCATCACTAATGTGAAGAGGTACTTTTACCTTAACCCAGAATCCCTGGAGCCTGAAGAGCAAATCTCCCCAGTGCTTGTAGCAATACATGGTTAATGGAGCCAAACCTTGGGGAGATGGGCAGAAGGCAGGGAACCACTGTGAGCTCCATCATCTCCCATGGTGATCCCCATCTCCCAAATTCTCATGGGTGATGTCCCCAGGCTTGTGTGGGAAGCACCATGACTGCCTGGAGTGGCAGGCTGGGCGGGCACTCCCAGGAGGCTTGAAGGCAGGCCTGGGGTGAATATAATCAGCTTCCTTCAACTGGGGCAGTGAGGCCACTAGCCTGTGTCTGCATTTCAGTGGCCTGTTTTACAGCAGCCAACAGGAGCAAATGGGGAAGCAAAGGGTGCGAGGGGGGCAGGAAGAGGAAATGGAGGGGGGGATGGGTAGAGCAGTGCCAGGAGCCCTGAACTTGCCTTTGCGCCTCTAGCCACGTGACTAACTGCTCAACACCCATCTTCTCAGATGTAAAGTGGATGTCAGCACCATCAGCCCATCGTTACCACTGAGCTCTTTGTGTGTCAGGCTCCCACATAATTTCATAGAAATCTTACAACCGCCTGTGAGGTAGTTAGGCATTATTATCCCCATTTTATAGCTGGGGAGACTGTGGGTTGGAATTCATCCGTACTAGACTGCAGCTCCTTGACAGCAGAGCCCAGGCATCACTTTATCCTTCTAAGGGCTCGGCATGCAGAGGCGCTCATTAAATGCTAGCTGAAGGAAGCGAGGGTTGGCAGAGAGAGCGGGGTAGAAGCAGTCTCTGTGCACAAAGGGTTAGCCACAGTAAGGGGCTGTTAGCAACAGGAAGGAAGGCTTCTCCAAAGAAGAGTTCCATGCTGGTTGTGAGGGCGTTTGGTACAAAGCTTAGGGCAGAGGAACAAAGCTGGCGTTGGCCGGGCTGAAAAAAAGACAGGAGGCAGAATAAGCAGGTATGGGCTCGGCACAGCCAGCAGACGAACTGCCTTGGGGCCAAGAGGCCAGCCTGGGCTGAGCAAGCAGCTTGGGGAGCCAGGGTATGAGGTCAAGGAGCACAGAGCAAGAGGCCCAGCCTTCTGAATGAGACCCGTGTGGCCCAGGATGACTTGGAGCACGGAGAGCAGGATCCTGAGTCTGGCCAGGGGATGAGCACGTGGTTTGGGGGCTGATCTCCCCACTTGTTTGCCTGGCACAGGTTGAGTGGAGGCCGAGAGAACGGGGACTATGGTAATCCGGGCAAGAGGATATGGTGGGCTGAACTGGTGGTGCCTATGGAATAGAAAAGGAGCAGGGCCGAGAAAGGACTGAATGCTGGTGGGTTCTCCGGAGGAAAGGGAGAACAGACTGGGGAAGACAGTAAGAATGGAAGCACGGGCGAACAGAGCAGAGCAGAGAGCTGGTGTGGACAGATGGAGACCAGCTGTCGGGGCATGCCTGTGCTTTATGGACGCCCAGGAACGAAAGCCGATTTCAGCTTCCCTCTCTAGGAACCCTTTAGATCAGTCAGAAGATGGCAACTGACCCAATCAAGGTAAGGAGATGGCAGGAGCAGGAAACTAACACCTACTAAATGCTACTCAGTGTGCTAAGGCTCTTAACACATGGCATTTAATGGAAACAACCTCACAATTGCTCTTGGAGATGAGGGGCTGTCTCCACTTGACAGCCAGTGACTGGAGGTAATGACTAGTCAAGGTCACACAGCTTCATGGAAAGGAAAAGGAGTAGAGGTAATTCTAAACACCAAATAATACAAGGATCAAAAGGTCTGACTGTGCTAATGGGCTAACCTTCTGATTTATTCGTGCGTTGAACACTTAGGAGACACTTGAGACAAAACACTCTACTCAGGCATTGCCAGTTCTACCTACTAAATCTGCTCCTTATCCATCCTCTCTCTCTTTTTTAAGTTTATTTATTTATTTCGAGAGTGAGAGTGTGAGCGAGAGAGGGGCAGACAGAGGATCCCAAGCAAGGCTCCGCAACGTCAGCAGGGCCTGACGTGGGGCTCGAGCCCGCGAGCTCATGACCTGAGCAGAAATCAAGTCAGCCGCTTAACCGACTGAGCCACCCAGGCGCCCCACTTACGTTTTCTTTTTTCTCCGAACCAACTGCCTCGGTTCGGGCCCTATCATCTACCTGCATTAAGATGATATCACTATGATCTGGATACTTCTAACTGGTCTCCCGGCCTCCACCCTGTCAGCATACTGAGCTTGTAAGTTGCCAATAGGATCACAGAGACACTCGTAGCACCTACGCAGTACTATACTAAGTGCCAGATACTGCACTGACCCCCGACGAGCTCCCAAGTTTGAAGTGCAAAGAAATGCATGAACAAAAAGTTCAATATGAGTTAAGAGAAGGGCTGTGTCAGTACCAGGAAAGGGGGGGGGGGCGGGCGGGAGAAGCACTTCACCCTGAGTGGGATAGAGGACTGCTCCTCAGAGGAGGTGCCTTGGACATCAGTCTGACGGCTGCTTAGGAGTGCACCATGGGGGGCTGGGGGAGCCAAACCTGAGCATTCCAGACAGAAGCAGGGCGGTGTGATCTAGCTGGGTGCCTTCAGGATGGCTGGTGTATTTGAGGCGCCCCAGGAGCCCCAGCCACTCAATGCCTGATGGGACACACTCAGAGTGTGGACTCTAAGGCTTGCTGGGAGGGCAAGCAAAGAAGTGACATGATTAGATTTGGATTTTACATAAAAACTCAAAGGACAGAGTATTAGAAGGAAACACAGAAAGATACGTTTATAAATTTTGGATGGGTTAAGGTTTTTTAAGCATAATCCAAAGCCAGAAACCGGAAAAGAAGAGATCGATGCAGGTGTGACTATAGAACAACAACAAACTGTAATACAACAGAAGATGCCACAAAATACTTTTAATAAAGACAAAAACTGGGGCACGTGGGTGGCTCAGTCGGTTAAGCGTCCGACTTCAGCTCAGGGCATGATCTCACAGCTTGTGAGTTCGAGCCCCGCGTCGGGCTCTGTGCTGACAGCTCGGAGCCTGGAGCCTGCTTCGGATTCTGTGACTGCCTCGCTCACTGCCCCACCCCTGCTTGTGCTCTCTCAAAAATAAATAAAAAGATTAAAAAAAAAAAAAAAGACAAAAAACTGGTTAAGACATGTTTGCATGGTTTAAGAGAAAGATAAGTACTCCAGTAGAAAAAATAGGCACAGGAGGGGTGTTTAGGTGGCTCAGTCAGTTAAGCATTCGACTCTTGATTTCGGCTCAGGTCATGATCTCAGTTCGTGGGTTCGAGCCCCGCATCAGGAACTGCACTGACCGCGCGGGACCTGCTTGGATTCTCTCCTTCTCCCGATCTCTCTCTGCCCCTCCCCACCTCATATGCTCTCTCACTCAAAAAAAATAAACTTAAAAAAAAAAGAAAGAAAAAGTAAGCAAAAAATATAAACAGGAAATCCGTGGGGATGGGGAGGGCGTAAATAGCTCATAAGCAAATGAAAAGACGTTTGTCTTATTAAGAATCCAAGAAATGTGAGTGAAAACAAGAAAATTACATTTTTCACCTGTCGTAATGGCACAGAAAAAAGAGAATAATGCCCACGGGGAGAGGAGGATGCACTCTCATACGCTGATACAACCTTACCAGAAGGAAATCTAAAAATCTACATGAAAACTTAAAATGGGCGTTCCACATCTAAGAATTTCTTCTAGGAAATAATCGGACCATTGCACAAAAATGGATTATGAGGGTGTTTCGTTATCATAACATTATATATAATTATATAATTATTCTGCTGTTATAACAGCAAATGATTTGAGAACGAGGTTAGGGTGTGTCAATGTAAGGACTGTTTCAATAAATAATGGTACATTCACACACTAGAAGGCGATGCAGCCATTGAAAAGGATCATGTAGATCTTTAAGTACTGACATGGGATGTTATATACGATACAGTACTAGGTGGAGAAAACAGATTACAGAACCAGACCCCATGGTATGTGCCTCTGGTTTTGTGTATATAGGTGACATCTCATATATATTTGAATATATATGAACATGACCTCTCACTTATACATAAACTTCACTTACATACGTATGTGAAAACTCACATATATAAACAAGCTTTCTGCATAAAACACTGGGAAGGTTATTCACTAAATTAGTGACTGCAGCTGTCTCAGAGAAAGGGACTGCAGCAGGACTCAATCTCTCTGCACTACTTGATTGTGAAAATGTCTGTATCATAAACCAGCTGTGGAATCGACAACAGCCCCGGTCAAGGGGGCAGTAGTACAGAACACACTAGAGTAGCCTCTGAGGAAGTCTGTGCCAGGACGGGCAATTCACTAGCAAGTTAACGTCTCTCGTGCATTTATTCAACCACCATTAATAGGTACGTCTAACGGCCTATTGGATCCTTCTAATTTAACGTCTCACTGGGCCTCCCAACGGATCACATCTAAAACCGAGCTCGTTACACTCGGTCTCCACTCGGCTCCTCTTCCAGTGTCTCCCATCCCAGGGAAAGACACCCCAGCTCCCACCGCAGGACCGAGCCAGCAGCAAGGGCGAGGAGAGCAAGTGATAGTTCCGCAGGCCATAGCACGCAGCCCCCTTCCTCCTTTTTGTTCACTGGCGCCCCAGACGAGGCAGTGTCTTCTCAGATGGCTGCTTAAAGGAGCAGAACACCCTCTCAGTCCCGGCCCATCTGGCTGCTGCCTTCCACAAATGAATGGGGGGAGACAGGGACCAACTGACTGACTGGGTTCAAAGGGCTTTTCCTGGTGGTTGAGTCTGAAAATGTGGAGATGCCCTCATTTACTTAAACAAAAAGAGGTAATGAGCCTTCAGAGGCAGGGAGGACCTGCTGAGTAACTGTCAACAGAAGGGATGAAGTCTCCATCTTGAAACAAGTAAATGGGAGCACATGGTTGTCCTCCCACCTAATTCATCCTGAATGCTGGCATTTCCTCGTTTTCTGGTTCACCTGCTTCTGCCAGAAGAGAGCTGGGGTTGGAACTGATGACAGATACCCAATTACTTGTATAAATACTTACAGTTTATTCCCTTCTACTCTTCGGAAGAGCTGGCCAGATTCCCTTGGTTCCCAGTCCCTGCCAGCCTCCTCCCCACCCCCAGCCCAGGCCGAGGACCTATTCCTGAAGGCAAATCTGAAGGCTGGACGGCTCAATCGGTTAAGCATCTGACTTTGGCTCAGGTCATGATCTCATGGCGCATGGGTTCGAGCCCTGTGTCGGGCTCTGTGCTGGCAGCTCAGAGCCTGGAGCCTGCTTTGGATTCTGTGTCTCCCTCTCTCTCTGCCCCTCCCTTGCTCATGCTCTGTCTCTCTCAAAAACAAACATTAAAAATCTGTTTTAAAAATAAAGACTGGATCCAGAGGCAAGGGAAACAAAAGCAAAAATGAACTACTGGAACGTCATCAAAATAAAAAGCTTCTGCACAGCAAAGGAAACAATCAGCAAAACTAAAAGGCAACCGACGGAATGGGAGAAGGTATTTGCAAACGACATATCAGATAAAGGGTTAGTATCCAAAATCTATAAAGAACTTATCAAACTCAACACCCAAAAAACAATCCAGTTTAGAAATGGGCAAAGAAGACATCCAGATGGCCAACCGACACATGAAAAAAATGCTCAACATCAGGGAAATACAAATCAAAACCACAACGAGATACCACCTCACACCTGTCAGAATGGCTAATAACATTAACAACTCAGGCAACAACAGATGTTGGCGAGGATGCGGAGAAAGAGGATCTCTTTTGCATTGTTGGTGGCAATGCAAGCTGGCGCAGCCACTCTGGAAAACAGTATGGAGGTTCCTCAAAAAATTGAAAATCGAACTACCCTATGACCCAGCAATTTCACTACTAGGTATTTATCCAAGGGATGCAGGTATGCTATTTCGAAGGGGCACGTGTACCCCGATGTTTATAGCAGCACTATCGACGATAGCCAAAGTATGGAAACAGCCCAAATGTCCATCCATGGATGAATGGATAAAGAAGGTGTGGTATATACACAACGGAGTATTACTCGGCAATCAAAAGGAATGAAATCTTGTCATTTGCAACTACGTGGATGGAACTAGAGGGTATTATGCTATGCAAAATTAGTCAGAGAAAGACAAATATCGTATGACTTCACTCATCTGAGGACTTTAAGGCACAGAACAGATGAACACAAGGGAAGGGAAGCAAAAATAATATAAAAACAGGGAGGGGACAAAACAGAAGAGACTCTTAAATATGGAGAACAAAGAGAGGGTTACTGAAGGGGTGGTGGGATGGGGAATGGGTTAAATGGGTAAGGGGCATTAAAGAATCTACCCCTGAAATCACTGTTGCACTATAAGCTAACTTGGATGTAAACTGAATAAATAAAAATAATAATAATAATAAAATAAAAAAATAAAGACTGGAGCCCAACATGCTCAAGATTAGGACACCTGGTGCTTGCTTGACAAGCCCTGACTGAGCATCAACTTTTGTATATATCAGTGAGATTTTGTATACATAAGTGTCCTGCTGAGGACTGGACCCCAGACTGCACATCAGGTACCTGATTCCCTGTTTGGTAATGACCTACTATCTCGTGGCCAATAGGCTGGCACACGCTTCCTGTTTGTTGCCTGTCCCCTTCTCCAGGGAATGGAAGCCTGCCCATCCACATCTGAGGCCTCTCCACCTGCTGCCATGCTCTCCTGACACCAACGCTCTCCTGGTGACACGACCTGGAGTGTGGACTCCTGTCCCTATGACTCAGGTATGTAAGTATATCCAAACCCTTTGAAATGTATACTGTAAGAGGCTGTCTACCATATGTAAATTGCACCCCAACAAAGCTGACTGAAAAACAAACGAAAGGGGTAACTGGATGGCTTAGTCGGTACAGCATGCAACTCTCGATCTTGGGAAGTGAGTTCAAGCCCCACGCTGGGCATAGAGCTGACTTAAAACAAAACCAAAACCAAAACACATTTAACAGAGAATTGCTAAAGGGGGATCAGAAAAAAACAAGATAGAACTTAATAGGAATTACATTTAGTGCTAAGCTTCCTGGCAGTCGAAGCAGAAGTGGAAATGGTTTGGGAAGGAAAAACTTTCTATTACTGGATAAAAGGGAGGCCCTGATTTACCCACCAGGAAGAGCCTTTTGAATCCCAAATAATTCATTGCTCCCCTCCATCCAACTGAACATTTAAGAGAATGCTTTAGAGAAAGCAGATCTGCTCTCTATGTAGATAATTCTAGAAGGGATTCATTGGATTCCTCTCTAAGGAAAGTAAGAAACGTGACGGATATATTTAACTGCAATTTTGCAGAAGGTGCAGAAATATTTTTCCAAGCCATTTTTAATATAGAGCAAACATCAATAAAAGGTTGAAGAAATACCACTATATTTTTACTTAGAGATGACATTTCTGTGTTAAAGTGTTAAAGAGTCCAAAGGTGTTAAAGTAAAAGAGTCCAATTATCGGCTTTTATCTGGTGCTCCAACCTGTGTTATAAAGAGAATGCAAACATGTCCTTTCCATCCTTTAACTGGTAATGGTAAGGAAGGTGTCTAAATAGTACTCCTCTAGGGGTGCCTTCCTGGCTCAACCAGAAGAGCAGGTGACTCTTGATCTCGGGGCTGTGAGTTTGAGCCCCACGTTGGGTATAGAGATTACTTAAAATTAAATCTTTTTTTTTTTTAATGTTTTTATTTATTTTTGAAGCAGAGAGAGACAGAGCACGAGTGGGGGAGGGACAGAGAGAGAGGGAGATACAGAATCTGAAGCAGGCTCCAGGCTCTGAGCTGTCAGCACAGAGCCCAATTCGGGGCTCGAACTCAAGAGTGTGAGATCATGACCTGAGCTAAAGTCGGACGCTTAACCGACTGAGCCACCTAGGCGCCCCCAAAATTAAATCTTTAAAAAAATATTACCCCTCTAGTGGGGCCGCTGCAACCCCAGCCGTCACCTAAGCCAAATTCGTGGTCCTTTATTTCCTCTCCCCTCAGCCTGGTGTTTCACAATTGAGGAAAGTGTGCACAGATGGCTTTAGAAGGTATACATATTTGGACATAAAATGGTGTTGGATCATGAGCTCTCTTTCTTCAAAATTCTATTTATTTAGAGGCGCCTGGGTGGCTCAGTCGGTTAAGCGTCCGACTTCGGCTCAGGTCATGATCTCGCAGTGTGAGCTCAAGCCCAGTGTCGAGCTCTGTGTTGACCTCTCAGAGCCTGGAGCCTGTTTCCGATTCTGTGTCTCCCTCTCTCTCTGCCCCTCCCCGACTTGTGCTCTGTCTTTCTCTATCAAAAATAAACGTAAAAAAAATTTTTTTAATTTTATTTATTTACTTATTTATTTATTTTTATTAAAAAAATTTTTTTTGAAGTTTATTTATTTTGAGAGAGAGAGAGAGCATGAGCATGGGAGGGGTAGCGATAGAAGGAGAGAGAGGATCTCAAGCAGGCTCCACGCTGTCAGCGCCCTGAGATCATAACCTGAGCCGAAATCAAGAGACGCTTAACTGACTGAGTACCCAGGTGCCCCCATTAGAATTCTTAATGCGTTTATTTTGAAATGGAAAATAATGGAATTGAGAAGAGTCAACAAAATTATGAAAAGGAATACTACGGGGTAGGTGAAGGACTGTCCTAGGAATATTAAAAGATGCTATAAGAAATTACTGTCATTAAAACTGTGTGGTGTCAGCATATGATTACACAAAAGATGAAAGGAGAAGAAGAAGGTGCCTGGTAACAGATTTCAATTAAATTTAACAAAAGTGGTATTTCAATTCGGAGGAGATAAATGATTTACTTAATAGATGGGGGCCGGCATTTCTGGCTCTTTGTCTGGAAGAAAATTAAGTCGGCTCCCTACCTATAGCCCAATCTGTAATCCATCTGGAATTTATTTAAATGTAAAACATAAAGCAATAAAAGTATTAAAAGCAAGCCCAGGAAACTACTTGTATAATTGAGGAGTGGGGGAGCCCTTTTAACTCAGTCTGGAAACCCAGAAGCCATAAAAGAAAAGTCCCATTTCTGACTTTATATGAGTTTAAAAAATTGGTAAAGTAAATGATATCATAGAAACAAAAAAAAAAGCCGGGGGTGCCTGGGTGGCTCAGTCAGTTAAGCATCCGACTTGGGCTCAGGTCATGATCTCAAGGTTCATGGGTTCGAGCCCCACATCGGGCTCTGTGCTGACAGCTCAGAGCCTGGAGCCTGCTTCGGATTCTGTCTCCCACTCTGCCCACCCTCCCCCGCCCCCAGCTTGCATTCTGTCTCTCTCTCTCAAAAACAAATAAACATGAAAAAGAAGAAGAAGAAATAGAAAAATATCCTGAGAGAACATATGCAGTGCATATGACAGCTATGAGGCCTTACAAACCGATAGGAAAAATACAACCAAGAGAAAGATGGGCTCATCCATAAGCGTGACACAGAAGAGCAAATTGAAATAACCAACAACATATGAAAAGATGTCCAATCTCTCTAGCAATCAAGAAGATGCAAATGAAAGTCACAGTGAGGTGTCATTCCACATCCATCAGACTGGCAACAATTCTAGGGTGATACCTGACCTTGACAGGACTTGGGGGAGGGAGTGGGTTGGGGGTAGTTGTGAGGGTGCCGCTGCTGCTGAAAATATGGATGATCGTGCTTTTAGAGAACAGTCTGAGAAGCCCTTTACTAAAATTTGAAAAGCTCTGTGACTTGGCAAGCCCACTCCCAGGTCTCTATCCATAGAAACAGAAGCAAGAGAACATAAGGAGATGGAAGGTAAGGGAGGCCCATTGCAGCAACGTGGGGAGGACAATAAGCCAACAAAAACCTGGAAACAAAATGAATGCCCATCAATGGGGAACAGTACCATCTAAAGGAAAACTGTTTGGGGCGCCTGGGTGGCTCAGTCGGTTAAGCAGCCAACTCTCGATTTAAGACTCACATCATGATCTCACAGTAGGTAAGTTTGAGCCCCATGTCGGGCTCCAAGGTCACAGCTCAGAGCCTGCTCAGGTTTCTCTCTGCCCCTCACTCTCTGGCTCTCTCTCAAAATAAACACATAAACATTTAAAAAAATAAAGGAATAGTGTTCCTCTAGCCACTTCTGATGCTAAGCACCAGGCGTTAGTGTAAACCCCCCAGGCTGAGGGCTCACTCCCAAAAGACTGACCCCACTGCAGACGTCAGCCACCTGGCCCAGGTTGTCGCCTCTACCCCTGACGACCTGACTACAAATCAGGGGTTCCCATGAACCCCTCCTCAAGTTTGATAATTTGCTAGAACGGCTCACAAAGAAACGCTTTATTTACTATTACAAGTCAGGATCATCCACGTGGAAGAGACACAGGAAGACCCATGGAACAGGGCAAGACACGCGGAAGAGGGGCCACGTAAGGGCAAGAGACGTGGAGCTGCCGCGCCTTCACCCTCCCCGCACCTCGAGGTGTTCACTGACCTGGAAGCCTCTCCCAACACCTCTCTTCGGGGGTTTTTCTGGTGGTTCCATTACCAAGAGTGATTCGATCACTGGCCATGGGTGATTTACTCAATCTCCAGCCCCTTTCCCTCCCAGGAGGAAGGGTGGGAGGTTGGGGCTGAAAGTGCAACCCTCTAATCACCTGGCTGGTTCCCGTGGCAACCAGCACCCGTCAGGAGAGTCACCTCATTAGCATAACTCAGGTTTGGTGCTAGAGGCTTATTATGAATAACAAAAGACGCTCTCCGCACCCCGGACAATCTGGAAGTTACAAGGGTTGTAGGAGCTCTGTGCCAGAACTGGGGAAGAAGACCAAATACAGATTTATTATTATATCACAATATTGCATTATCCATGCCATAGAATAGCATGCAATTTTTTATTTCTTTTTAATGTTGATTTATTTTTGAGAGACAGACCACGAGAGGGCAGAGAGGGAGGGAGACAGAATCCAAAGCAGGCTCCTGGCTCTGAGCTGTGCCCCATGCGGGGCTCAAACCCACAATCCATGAGATCATGACGCTTAACCGACTGAGCCACCCAGGTGCCCCTAGCATGCAATTTTTAAAAAGTTAAGTCTATACTAATTGCTTTCAAGCTTCTCCAGGGGCACCTGGCTGTCTCAGTCGGTAAAGCATGAGACGCTTGATCTCAGGGCTGTAAATTTGAGCCCCACGTTGGGTATAGAGATTAAGAATAAAATCTTAAAAAAAAAAAAATTAAAAAAAGCTTCTTCCAAGATGTAATGATAAGACAGACAAGTTGTAGAGATAATGTATTTTACCAAAATGGAACTCCAATACATGTAATCCATGACATCCACACACAGACACAGACATAATAGGATCCCATTCTGATAAAAAGTGCAAAGACAAAAAATATCTTTGTATCTTATTTATACACGATAATGTGTAGAGAGCAAAATATGGGTGAAAACATCTGTTTGTTTACACTGATTGCCAGAGGGTGAGGAGGGAGCATTTAGTTGCAGAGGAGTGGAAGAGAGGGGAAAAGTCTTTTCCTTTTTTTTTTTTTAAAGAAAGAAAAACGTTAACAAGTAAAACAGGATGGACATGTGTGTGAGAGTGTGTGTGTGTGTGTGTGTACGAGTGTGTGTATCATAAAGATGATCACCCAAAAGCTAACGGTAGCTGCCTGAGGGTGCTGGGATTTCAGGTGACTTTTACTTTATTTCATTGACATTTAAATATTGTTTAAGTTTTTCACAGTGAAGATGTATTATTCATAAAACCGGGGGAAGGGGAAAGCAACAAAATCACTTTCACTGAAGCAAAACGTACCCATCTGACCTTGAAGGCCAGTCACATCTACGGAGCCCCTGTTTCGTGCCCTGCACTGTACCAGATGTGTTCCATTTCGAATCCTCGAAGCAAAACTGCAAGGAATCGGGATAATGGTGCTCAGGAAGGGGTAGACAGCTTGCTTGGCATCACACAGATTATTAGCAAGTCTGGAAGACAAGATCTGCACCCAGATTTAACTCCTACGCATTCTCTTTCCTGCCTCTGCACTGCACTCTCTCAGTATGGGCTGTACCGGTCACAGGACGTGTACCTTCAGGCTGGCTAACCCATGTGTCCTTCCCCCACAGGAGTCCCTCACTGTCCTTGACGGCAGTCTTCAAAATGAGCTCCACAAGAATCTCAAGTTTACCTCCCTATTAGCATTTCAGCCCCGTGTGGCCGGAGGGGTGAGGACTCTGCATTACAGATCTCTAATGTTCATTCAGGTCGTTGACTGCTACTTAAGAGTTGAAAAACACAGAGGCACCCAGGGTGACTCAGTCAAGTTAAGCTTCCCACTTCGGCTCAGGTCATGATTTTGCAGTTCATGAGTTCAAGCCCCGCATGGGGCTCTGTGCTGACAGCTCAGAGCCTGGAACCAGCTTCGGATTCTGTATCTCCCTCTCTCTCTGTGCCCCTCCCCCGCTTGTGATCTGTCTCTCTCTGTCTCTCTCTCTCAAAAATAAAAATAAAGACATTAAAAAAAAAAAGTTGAAAAACACAAAAGAAAAGACGCGAGCTGTGTTTTCCAGGCTCTTGATGTTCTCTTCACACACAGGATCTTTCTCATGAGCCGCGTTCGTTACTTTAAATTCTTTTTTTTTCTTTTTTTAAAGTAGGCTCCACGCCCACGGTGGGGCTTGAACTCATGACCCTGGGATCAAGACTCGCATGCTCTACCAGCTGAGCCAGCGAGGCGCCCCTGCCTTAAATTCTTCCACAAGATAATCCGCTGCTTACTCCAAGCTCACCATAAACTTAAACAAGAAAAACATACACCTATTTACACAGCTGAGAACAGAGGATTCTACAATTCGGAGCAAAGACCACATTTTCCGTGCTATTTATTGGCTATTTGGAGCATGAAGGATGTGAACAAAAGGCTGTAAAATAAAAGAGGAACAAAAGAGGGTATTTTAACACAACCCGAGGAGGAGAAAAGGCATTGCGTTTATGCACACGAATTTCTTACTTTAAACACACACACTAAACATAATATATTTTAAAACTTGTCATTGTACTGTCCTTGATTTTCAGTAGGAAAGAAAAATCGCTGCGGGTGGTCTGGGGGCCCAGGGAACTGGTCAGTCTGTGTAAACTCATGCAGATAAAGACAAGGCCTCATTTGACACCCTCTGGGCCCCCTCTTTGTCACAACACTGAGCACACAGACCCGCAGAGGGGGAGAGCCAGGAAGGGACAGAAGCGCGGGGGTGGGGGGTGGGGGTGGGGGGATGTGCTCAGTCGCCCCTAACGACCTTCAGTCTTCCCCCTCCCCCTGCTGTCCGAGCCTCCCGCTCTGACACCAACCAGCACAGCCCCTTACCTCCTTGGCCCCTTGGCCTCCTTGGCCTCCTTGGCCCCATCCTGCAGCTTCTACACCAAACCCTCTGCCCTAATGTCCTCTTCCCCAAATCCTGCCCTAACACCTTGTCAGAAAAGGCTTTTGATGTATCCTAAGGGCGAGGACCATTCTCTCAGCCCAAGGGAGACATTAGCTCTCCTCTGCCACTGCTCGGAGGGCACAGAGTCTGCAAGGCCCGGGCCTCCCTCCACCTTTCTCTTCCCGCAGTACTTAGCATGGTGCCTGGCTACAGGCAGATGCACACAGAACGTTAATCACCTTCCCCTTAAAGCATCCACTCAAATAATCCAACTTTTGGATTTTTATCTGCTCTGGATAGAAAGATCTAGATGCTGTCAGAATTATCTAGGCCCGCTTTTTCAGAC
This sequence comes from Panthera tigris, assembly GCF_018350195.1. Lineage (NCBI taxonomy): Eukaryota > Metazoa > Chordata > Mammalia > Carnivora > Felidae > Panthera > Panthera tigris. Next base: position 118,080,890 of record NC_056662.1, read on the forward strand.
CCGAGCCCAAAGAGAGTGGCATGAATGAGGCTTGGGGGCTCATTCCTGGAGCGCCACTTCCTGGAGCACTTTGGTGGGGTTAAACGTTTTAACGGTGGGTAATTCCCAAAATTCGTCTTTTTTCTAAATTTTTATTTTTATTAATTTTGGGATTCAGTGTTTTTTTGTTTTTTGTTTTTGTTTGGAGAGAAAGAGAGAGAAAACACGTGCATGCGTGTGTGTTGGGAGAGGGACAGAGAGAGAGAGGAAAGAGAATCCCAAGCCAACAGCGAGGAGCCCCACTCAGGGCTCGATCTCACCAACTGTGAGATCGTGACCTGAACTGAAATCAAGAGCTGGACACTCAACCTACTGAGCCACGAGGCACCGCACCCCCCCCCCCCAAATTCTTTACAATTTCATGTGAACACACAAAAAATTGGTATTTTGTGAACTAGAGTGTAGACCTTGCATTCATTTTTTTAAGATTAAAAAATGAGAACAGCTGGGGTGGAGCTTGCTTGGGATTTTCCTTCTTTCCCTCACTCTCTGCCCTTCCCCTGCTCACACTCTCTTTCTCTGTAAATAAATAACTTAAAAAAAAAAAAAAAATGAGAACAGGGGCCCTGAGTGGCTCAGTTGGTTAGGTGTCCGACTTTAGCTCAGGTCACGATCTCGCAGTTCGTGAGTTTGAGCACTAGTTGGGCCCTGTGCTGACAGCTCAGAGCCTGGAGCCTGCTTCCAATTCTGTGTCTCCCTCTCTCTCTGCCCCTCCCTTGCTCGCACTCTCTCTCTCTTTCTCTCTCTCTCTAAAATAAGTAAACATTAAAAAAATGAGAACAGTTATGAAACACCATACATGATTCCATTTACACGAAATGTCTGGAACAGGCAAATCGATAGAAAGTGGATTAGTGGTTGCCAGGAGCTGGGGGTGGGGTGGCGGGAACGGGAAGTGACTGCTAATGGGTAAGGGGTTTCTTTCTGGGGTGATGACAATGTTCTGAGATAAGAGTACGGTGATGGTTACACAATTATGAATACAGTAGAAACCATTGCATTGTATCCTTTCCATGCGTGAACTTTATGGTACGTAAATTATACCTCCATAAAGTTGTCAGCAAGGCCTCAAAGATTTCAGACTTGCATCAGGGTGCTTCTAAGTTTCGAGAAGCAGTAACAGGAAAGAATGGAAACTCCAGGCAGGTCTACAAGTCAAGAAACAGGTCCCCAGGAGGGCATCTGGGGTACAGGTCTGAGGGGAAGTGTCAAGTAATGTCCCCACGGCTCCGGGTCAGCAACTGAAACTGAACCAGTGTAAAGCAAGGAGGGCACCAAAAGCATGGAGCCAGTTTCTGGAGTAGATCTGCGGCCCCTATCGGAGCTGTGCCAAAGGGTGTAAAGAGAGTACTGCTTGCCAGAGCTGAGCACGGAGGGGTGGGATGGGCCAAGGGCAATGCAGGTGGCTGGCTTGGTATGAAAGTAAAAAGACGTGGGGCGCCTGGGTGGCTCAGTCAGTTAAGTGGCCGACCTCGGCTCAGGTCGTGATCTCGCGGTCTGTGAGTTCGAGCCCCACGTCGGGCTCTGTGCTGACAGCTTGGAGCCTGGAGCCTGCTTCTGTTTCTGTGTCTCCTTCTCTCTCTGCCATTCGTGCTCTGTCTCTCTCTGCCTTTCAAAAATGAATAAATGTTAAAAAAAAAAAGTAAAAAGACGAGAAAAAAAGTAAAAAGAGCGAGAACCTGCCTTAAGCTTCCCCAGGTTGTTGACAGAATTCATTTCCTTACGGTTGTAGGCTTTCAGCTAAGGGCCACTCTCAGCTCCAAGAGGCCACCCAATTTCTTGCCAAGTGGGCTTCCCCAACATAACCACTTACTTCTCAAGGGAGCAAGGAGAGTCTTTACAGCAAGTCTGCTAGCCAGACGAGGTCGTGTATCATATAGTCAGGGGAATGACATTGTCACCTCTGCCATCTTCTATTGATTAAAAACAAGTCACAGGGGTGCCTGGGTGGCTCATTCGGGTAAGCGTCCGACTCTTCATTTCGGCTCAAGTTATGATCTGAGTTCGAGCCCCGTGTAGGGCTCTGAGCCGACCATGCGGAGCCTGCTTGAGATTCTCTCTCCCCATCCCCCTCTGCCCCTCCCCAGCTCGCACGTGCACACTCTCTCTCAAAAATAAATAAACATTAAAGAAAAAAACAAAAAAACAAAAAAAAGTCCCAGGAAAGCATTACACAGAGGTGTGAACGTCAGGAGCTGGGGATCATGGCACGGGACACACCAAGAGACCCTCTTCACAATCCTTGCAGAGAAAACATGCCCACAAGTAACCAAACCATAAAGCAGAATGGAACTAATTCTACAGGATGATCTGGAGGCTTCTTAACCTGTTGTCATTTGAGACCAAAGAGGGCAAAAATCACCAGATGCTTTCTCTGCACTGATCTAGCTCGTTGGAAGTTAAATTGCCCTGGAGGTTCCTCCTCTGTGAAATGATGAGATGTTGTCTAAGGTTCTTCCGATGTCCTACGATGACACCTGGCCCACAGTAGGTGTTCAATAGCACCTCTTCCGTAAAGGAAGGGATAAAGGAATGAGCACCTGTACATATTAGAATGCAGACATTTTTTAAGATTAAAAAATGATCGTGATGTCCGGGTAGTGTTTCTCATCTTCTATCCTAAGATTTACACCAAATTTTCCTGAATAAAAATGATCAGAAGGGAAAATACTAGATGCTATTTGTTAATTGTCGTAATGGCTCATCCTTAGTCTACCTGGTCCCAGCACCTTTCTTTTTTGAAGGAGTTACACATTCTGTCTCTTCAGCGGCTCGAAAGCCCTACTCTGCATGCTTGTGTCTTATTTTTAGGGGTCCTCCATGTGGGAGACCATCTGAGAACAGAAGCCATGAGCATGGGGCCAAGAACTCAACTCTTCTCAAGTTTTCTGGAATCCCTTCCAAGGTGAGCCAGAGCCAGGAAAAGCTGCCAAATTATTGTTATTACTGTTTGAACAGGTAAAATATACACATGATAAACATTTAAGACCATATAAATAGTCCCCTCCTCTGAAGATAAGCACCATCACAGGTTTTGCCGTGTTTCTTTGCATGGACAACCTATGCATATTTAAGCATATACTTATCTATTTTGTATTGCACAAAATAGCAGCATGCATGAAATATCACTCTGCCTGCTTTCTTTCTGTTGTGATATAAATTGGCCCCTTGTTCTATATTAGAACATAGGGGCGCCTGGGTGGTTCAGTCGGTTAAGTGTCCGACTTGAACTCAGGTCATGATCTCACAGCTCACGGGTTCAAGCGCCGCATGGGACTCTGTGCTGACAGCTCAGAGCCTGGAGCCTGCTTTGGATTCTGTGTCTCCCTCTCTCTCTGCTCCCTCTCTCTGTCCCTCTCTCAAAATAAAAATAAAAACATTTAAAAAAACAAGTGTCTGCCTCGTCTTTTTTTTTTTTTTTTTAAATTTTTTTTTTCAATGTTTTTTATTTATTTTTGGGACAGAGAGAGACAGAGCATGAACGGGGGAGGGGCAGAGAGAGAGGGAGACACAGAATCGGAAACAGGCTCCAGGCTCCGAGCCATCAGCCCAGAGCCTGACGCGGGGCTCGAACTCACGGACCGCGAGATCGTGACCTGGCTGAAGTCGGACGCTTAACCGACTGCGCCACCCAGGCGCCCCTGCCTCGTCTTTTTAATGGTTGCATAATAATTCTTTGTAAGGATGTATCAGAATGTATTTAATTAGCTCTCCAATGATGGGAATTTAGGTTGGGTCTGATTTTTGGCTAGTATAAATCATGCCGCAATAATAGCCCTTGGTATTTTTCATTGTGCACTTGTTTGCATACCTTTAGGGTACACTCCTAGAGGTGGTACTGCTGGGCGAAAGGTTATGTGCGGTTTTAATGTCGACAGATAGTGCAGTCTGCAGGTTTCAGCTGGTAAGGCATCGCGACACGACACTCCCAGCAGTGACACAGCATGGCTGTCACAGAACATCAAAGCTGTCAGATAGCATCTAGTCTCCACTTCCTCATGGTACAGAGGGAACGAAACCGTTTTGACCGAATTTCTCATGTGCTCTCTATTATCTCTGCACCAATGACCATATAGTCCAGCCTATTCATTTGACAATCATGCGCCTTGGAGCATACTTTTATATACCGTTACATATCCACCAAACTCAGCCCCTAGAGAATACCATTAGCTCCGCTTACTGAGTATCTCCCACACACCCGCCAGGCTCCGTGCGTGAATGCCATTAGTCCTCCCTACAAACCTGTGAGGAAGATATTAACATTCCTCCAGATCACAAAACCAAGGCTTGGGGAGACGGACTTTGCCTGAGATCTCTGACACCTAGAAAGCAGCAGAGTCTGGATTCAAACCCACCTCTCTCCCATGAGCAAGCTCGTTCCTGGAAATTGCTTGGCCCCCTGCAGACACTGAGGAAATACGTGAGTGGAGGCTCATGGCCATCTCAAATGACAGCTCAATGCAAGCCAAGTCCAGCCATTGGATGGTTAGTAAACCCTCGCTCACTTGCCACGCTGCTCCAACCCTCATTTCCAGTTCCTGGCTATTTGCATTCCACCCAGGTATTTAGAATTTAACTAAATACTGAGTGTTCCGCACAACTGTGTGATCCCTACACAACTCGGAGACCACAGAATGTCTTTCACAGTGGCCAACTTTGGGTGCTATTTGCTATTAAGAAACAGCAGACTTTTACAGAACTTATTGATGAAAGTTGGCTTTACTTACAGTCCTTTGCCTTCCAAGTTATTATGGCAGTCCTGTTTTTAATTTATCTTTTATTTTTATTTTATTGTATTAAAAATATTTTTTAATGCTTTTTTATTTTTGAAGGAGAGAGAGACAGAGCATGAGCAGGGGAAGAGCAGACAGAGAGGGAGACACAGAATCCGAAGCAGGCTCCAGGCTCTGAGTTGTCTGCACAAAGCCCGACACAGGGCTTGAACTCACAAACCATGAGATCACGACCTGAGCCGAAGTCAGATGCTTAACCGACTGAGCCACCCAGGCGCCCCTATTTTTCATTTTTAATTAAAAAAAATTTATATATAGAGAGAGAGTGCAAGAGCGTGAGAGAGGGGTGGAGGCGGAGGGTGAGAGAGAGAGAGAGAGAGAGAGAGAGAGAGAGAGAGAGAGAGACTCTCAAGCAGGCTCCACACTCAGCATGGAGCTTGACATGGGGCTCCATCCCATGACCCTGGGATCATGACCCGAGCCCAAATCAAGAGTAGGACATTCAACTGACTGAGACACACAGGCATCCATCCCACTGCAGCCCTGTTTTTAATGACTATTTCAGACAATTTTATTCCTACATTTACACAAATTCTTTGATGATCAACTTGCTGACGAAGACGGATGAGAAAGCAATCAGGGAACTTTGTGAAGTTGGTCCTTAAGTCAAGGAATTAACATACATTCATGCATGTGTCTTTATGTGCAAACTATATCAGGTATTATGATTAAAACTGCATCCCCCACAGCAAAAATTCCTTTTAAGGGAATTCCAATTCTCAAAAATATTTTCAGCTCGGTGATAAAATCATGTATGTGATGTTCATTCATGAAGATGTGAACAATATTTAAGATAATAGAAAAAATTGGACATAATCTAAATGTTCACCAATAAGTAAATGTTTAAAATATTTTTAATGCTTGTTTATTTTTGAGAGTGACAGGGAGACAGAATCTGAAGCACGCTCCAGGCTCTGAGCTGTCAGCACAGAGCCCGATGTGGGGCTCAAACTCACAGACCACGAGATCATGACCTGAGCTGAAGTTAGACCCTTAACCGACTGAGCCACACTGGCACCCCAATAAGTAAATGTTTAAATGCAACAGTGTTTCTTCCAATGGAATGGTAGATAGCCATTTAAAAGTTCACATTTCTAAATTAGGTAGAGACATAAAAAAACTTTTTTTTTTTACATTTTTAAAATGTTTATTTATTTTTGATATCAAGAGACAGAGCATGAGCAGGGAGGAGCAGAGAGAGAGGGAGACACAGAATCTGAAGCAGGCTCCAGGCTCTGAGCTGTCGGCACAGAGCCCGAGGCGGGGCTCAAACCCATGAACCATGAGATCATGACCTGCGCCAAAGTCGGACGTTCAACTGACAGAGCCACCCAGGCGCCCCAAAGAGCTTTTTTTTTTTTAATGTTAAACAACAGAATACCAATAGTATCCATGTTGTGGTCATAATTCTGTAAAAATTCACCCGTTGGGATGAGCACTGGGTGTTGTATGGAAACCAATTTGACAATAAATTATATTTAATAATAAAAAAAATTATGCGAGCATATGGACAAAGCTTTGATGAAACAAGCAGTCATTACGTTAGCTGTATTAGCAAAATGGTCTATGGGTGGTTTATAATTGATTAGGTATCAGAATATTATATTATACATTTTATTTATTTTTATAATTTCATTAAAAAAATTTTTTTAATGTTTATTTTATTTTCGAGAGAGAGAGAGAGTGAGCACAGGCAGGGGAGGGGCAGAGAGAGAAGGGTACAGAGGATCCGAAGTGGGCTCTATGCTGACAGCAAAGGAGCCTGATGCGGGGCTCAAACTCACAAACCGTGAGATCATGACCTGATCTGAAGTTGAGGGCTTAACCGACTGAGCCACCCAGGCACCCCTATACATTTTAAAGTACAAATTATCTCAAAATACATAAACACTTAAAAAAATAAAGTACAAATTAAATCTTACAGTATTGCCTAAGCGCTTAAGGGACTCAGAGTCTAGGCAGTAAACCTAGGTGCTTAGGCAAGGATAAATCTTGTCTCCCTCGCTTGCTTGTACTTGGATGGATACAGACGTGGCAAGCCACGTGACAGGAAAAAAGTCTTTCTCTCTGTGAATGGGTCTCCTAAAGAAAAACCTGAGGGTTAGGAATTCGTGACGACCTTGTCATGCTCCCTTGGTAGCATAGGCTTCATTACCACCATCCTGTAATCACACCTAAACTGCCGCCCTTGATCTATACTGGCCATGGTATCACTGCCACCTCTCCTAGACCAAGGGTGAAGATCAGCCATGGCGATGAAATGGGTTTGCCTTATATCCGCAATCTGAAGGCTGTTGCTCTATCTCTGTGCCTCATCTTTATTGGGTTTCAGTAGTTGCAGAGGCTTTGTCCCATTATAATCCAGTTGTAAGAATCATGTCCGTTTTAAGTCTTTTTTAGAAACCCACAAAAAAAGGGGGGTTGGGGGAATCTATGCTAGAATTCTAATTCCCAAGTAAGAAATCTGAACTCTGTGATTCCAAGCTGCCCCCTTTTGAGGAATTTTTTAAGCCAGAGAAATGACACAACTCAAAATCGCTATTTGATGTAAGAAACGCAAAATAGTTAACAGAAGAAAAAAATCACTTGTTAATCTTGTTCAAGGCTGATAGGACATCTCTGGAATGATTTGGGGACCCATGTTGCAATTATACTCTGTTCTCATCTTTTCCTTAAGAAACAGGAGTAAGGAAATCGCTGTAGCAAGACTAAGGCTGAAACACAACCCTTAGTTTAAAAATGTTCATTTCAGGGGCACCTGGAGGCTCAGTTGGTTGAGTGTCTGACTCTTGATTCTTGTTTTCAGCTGAGGTCATGATCCCAGGGTCGTGGGATCAAGCCTGAGCATGGAGACTGCTTAAGATTTTCTCTCTCTCTTCCTGCCTCTGCCCCTCTCCCTTGCTTGTGCTTTCTCTCTCTCTCAAATTAAAAAAAAAAAAAAAGAAAAAAAAAAGAAGTTCATTTCAGCTACTGTGGAATCAGGCACAGCTTGAAGTTCTATTTTTTCCTGAAGAATGAGAGTTGGAAACCAACCTCTGATCAAGCCACGACATTATACCAGCCTCTAGGATTTCTAAAAATGGTTTAATCACAGCAGTACATCCCTCAGAATGTCTTTTAAAAAACTCTTCTTAACAATGTTTTTAATCACCATTAATCTTACTATTTGGCACAGTCTACTAAAAAATAACATATGCAAACCCTCGACCCAGCAGTTCTACTCCTAAGGTTATACCCAACAGAAACACACATATGTTCACGAACAAAACGCGTACTAGAATATTCACAGCAGCACTATTCATGATAGTCTCAAACTGGAAACTACCCAAATACCCATTAACAACACAATGGATACTACGGTACATTTACACAATGGGACAATATATAGCAATGAAAATGAGCAAATGAAATGCAACAAACATAACATTGAGCAAAAGAAGCCACCCATGAAAAAGTTTCCACTGTAAGGATTCCATTTGTAAAATAGTTCAAAAACAGGCAAAGTTGATCTGTGCTGTAAGGAGTCAGGAGGGTGGTTATTAACCCTGGAGGAAGGACAGTGACTGGGAGGCGACTTAAGAAGGAGACTTTGGGGGGATGACCGGCTGGCTTAGTTGGTGGAGCACATGACGCTTGATCTCAGGGTTGTAGATTTAAGCCCCACACTGGGCGTAGAGATTACTTAAAAAGGGAGGGGGAGGCGAAGGGCTTTGGGGTACTGGTAATCTATTTCTTGGCCTGGTATGTTCAGTTTGCAAAAATTCATTATGCTATATGCTTATGATTCATATATTTTCTAGGTATCTGTTATAATTCACCAAAGAGTTTAAAAAACAAGAGTATTTTCAAAATACACCCTCACCCCACCCTCCCAAAGTCACCATCTTAAGCCTATGTATTGCCCACACCCTTGGCAATAGGGCGGACTTAGAATAATCCAAGTTGAGTTTCACATGTATTGCAAACACGGCTAAAAAAACCATTGCATGAAAAAAATTTGGAGGCTATGTTTGAATTTTATAACAGAATGAACCTATCAATCCACAAAGACAAATCTGGATGAAGTGGTAAAAATGAGAAAGGAGGGGACCTCTCCATCAATAGTGGACCATGCCCCGCAGAGGGACAAAGGGAAGGGCAGGACCAGACAAAAGCAGGGAGAATAAAGACCCAAAGCCTGAGAAATTAGAGTGAGCCCATGGCGGATTTGAAATCAACAAAGGGGCTGCCTGTCAATGGACACTGAAGTGACACAAAGATGGTGTGACTGAGTACTGGGCACTGCTGGTGTGTGGGAGACACATTCACAGGGAGTTGAGGCAGCGACAGACCCCGAAAAACTTTGCTGCCAATGAAAACGGACAGATGTTGGGGGTGGGGAATGACACAACACTCAGTTCAGAACGAAGATACTCTTCTTTTCTCAGGAGAATCTCCTCATTCATAAAACCTCAGCTTCACTTGAGCCCAAGGATTTTCAATTTAAATGGGGAGCCAGAGGTCTCAATGGCTGGAAAATCCTGTAACACATCATCTAGATCATTCACTCGGCCGTTCTTTCAACGTTACTGAATGCTCACTCTGAGCAGTATTTCGTGCTGGAAGCTACGTGGATGAAAAAGAGGTCCAGATATTATTTTAAACAAGAGGAGGGAGAACCATTTTGTCACGGAACAGCTCATTGCTAAATTCTTTCGTTGACTGTAAACCTTACACCCACCAGGTAAGGTTCTTGGTTGGAGTGGTGTTTCAAAAGCCTGGACTCTGTGGGCGCGCCTGCGTGGCTCAGTCGGTTAAGCGTCCTACTCTTGATTTCATCTCGGTTCATGATCTCACGATTTGTGAGATGGAGCCCAGCCCCGGGCTCTGCGTTGACTGTGCGGAACCTGCTTGGGATTCTTCCTCTCCCTCTCTCTCTCTCTCTCTCTCTCTGCCCCTACCCTGCTCACACACTCTTTCTCTCTCTAAGTAAGTAAGTAAGTAAGTAAATAAATAAATAAATATTAAAAAAAAAAAAAAAAGCATGGACTCTGTCATGGTTGGTTTCTTATGTCAACTTGGCTAAGCTATAGTACAGTATAGTATAGTATGGTGTAGTATAGTATAGTTATTCAGTCAAACACCATCTATATATTGTTGCTGTCGAGATATTTTGTAGATGTGGTTAACATCTACAATCAGTTGACTTTAAGGAAAGGAGGTTTTCTTCAGTAATATGGGTGGGCCGCATACAATCAGTTGAGAGGCCTTAAGAGAAAAACCGAGGTTCCCTTGGAGGAAGAAGAAATTCTGTCTTCAGACCTCAACATCAGTTCCTGGCTGAGAGTTTCCACCCTGCTGGCCTGCCCTAGGCATGTCAGACTTGCCAGACCCCACAATCATGTAAGATAACCATTACTGGTTCTGTTTCTCTGGAGAACCGCAAGTTATACAGACTCTAAGCAGACCCCTGGGGTTTGAAGGTTGGCTCTGCGACTCCTCTAGCTGGGTGATTTCTGTACTGTAAGCTGGGGATAATAATAGTACTTAATTCATAGGCACTAGAACAACCCCAGCACAGAGTAAGTGCTTGGAAAGTGTTTGTTAAATAAGTAATTCTGTGATGCTGAGTTTATTTCTTAGCTGGAAAACTGCAGATATTTTTATTCCCAACAATTACCATCAACCAAACATGAACGCTCTTTCCCACACCAAAACCAGAACAGCCTTGGAACAACAGCCCCTCACCAGTACCTGATCTTCTAGATGATGAAGGGGCAGGTGAAATGCCAGGCCAACACCACACATTGTGATGATTTGGCAAAGCTGGAATCAGAGCACTTCTGGAACATTCTTAACTACAAGTTCTCAGCTGCTGACAACAGCTGTGCTTAAAGAAGCTCAGACTCAGCACAGAGCTATTCCTACTATTTGCAAGGGTGGGGGTTCATGAAGTGGTCCTCATCATTCTTTCTGTTCCCACTGGTGATACCCCACTGCAGCCTGCCCCAGCCCCTTGCAATGAAAGATTAGATGGGGGGAAACGTGGGGTGCCTGGGTGGCTCAGTCAGTTAAGCATCCGACTTCGGCTTAAGTCACAATCTCAGGGTTCTTGGGTTCGAGCCCCACGTAGGGTTCTGTGCCGACAGCACAGAGCCTGGAGCCTGCTTCAGATTCTATATCTCCCTCTTTCTCTCTTCCTCCCCTGCTTGTGCTCTCTCTCTCTCTGTCTCTCAAAACTAAATAAATGTTAAAAAATAAATAAATAAAAATTTAAAAAATAAAATAAAAAATAAAAAAAAATTAAGGCAAAGTGATCCTAAAATTATTTCTCATTTATTCGCTAGAAGTGCAATAAAATCAAACACCTGACTTGTTATTCTCATTTGATTTCACATTATGCCAACTTCTTCCTACAGGTTTTCATGCCGACAAAGATTTTCAGTATTATTGTTCTCCTATAGGTTCCTGTGTACTAAGTCTTACAAGGTGTTTCTGAAATTATTTTCTTATAGCTCGGAAAACAAAAATGAACAGGATCAGATTCTATCAGAATTTGGTTAATTTTTACACCAGCAAGATAGACAGGTTTTTAGATTTTTTTTAAGTAATTTCTACACCCAAAGTGGAGCTTGAACTCACCACCCCAAGATCAAGAGTCGCATGCTCTACTGACTGAGCCGGCCAGGCACCCTGGGTCTTAGATACCAAGCGTCCAGCTCTTGGTTTTGGCTCAGGTCGTGATCTCACAGTTTGTGAGTTCGAGCCCCAAGTTGGGCTCTGCGCTGACAGCGGGGAGCCTGCTTGGGATTCTTTCTCTTCCTCTCTCTCTCTCTGCCCCTCTCCAGTTCATGCTCTCTCAAAATAAATAAATAAACTTAAAAAAATAAGAATACCGACTTCTCTGGCTCTGTATAATTATCTAAATCCTCATTTACTCCAGAGATGTGGCCAGTTGTGATGGCCCTTGGCCTACAGTTCCCTGGAGCTTTCTTTATGTAGGATCATGCTGAATCCTGGGTCAGAGGAGCAGTTATTATTATTTTTTTAATGTTTATTTATTTTGAGAGAGAGAGAGAGAGAGACTAGTGCGAGTGGGGGAGGGGCAGAGAGAGAGGGAGACACAGAATCCAAAGCAGGCTCCAGGCTCCGAGCTGTCAGCACAGAGACCGATGCGGGGCTCAAACCCATTAACCACAAGATCGTGACCTGAGCTGGAGTTGGACACTTAACTGACTGAGCTACCCAGGCGCCCCCGAGGAGTGGTTATTAAGGAGGGAAAACTCCCAGGTATCCATGGTAGAAGGACAGAGAGGTGTGGAGGTACCACAGAGGAAGTCAACACCAAGTCCCCAAACTTAACTTCTGCCAATTGTGTATGCTCGCCTTGCTGCGTAACCATTCCCATAGGAGGAAACGCACAGTGCATAAAGCATATTGAAAGTATCCTGGCTTACAACTCCATCTTGGACGGGCTATGCTGGAAACAGGTTCATGTCCTATGAACATCTTGTATATACCTAGCCAAGGTCCCCGAGGTCAGGGAGATGGAAGTTAACAATGGCACCCCGGAATTCTGGGGTCGCCTGATTCTTCCCTCTGGGCCCTGTCTCCCAGACATTTTCACAGGAGGTAGGAGAAGGATGCTGCTTTCTCTCCATCTTCCCTATACAAATGGGCTGGTCATACGGATGCTGGCCTTCCTCATCTGTGGACTCTCCAGGAGGAAACTATTGGGATGGATGTTCACACAGGGCTCAACAGGATTACACCTTTAAATAAACCCGTAAAATTCTTTCAAAAAGAATAAACCAACAAAACATTCCCTTCTGAAACCTTCCCCCTTGGGTACGACATGAAGACACATTTCCCCCTGGAGCTCTTTCATAAGAAAACCTCTGTGTCAGATTGTAGGTTTTCCAATATTAAGATTCCTGGTTTTCATCTACTCTAGAGATAGACAGGTCTATTAACTTAGTTTAAATCATTCAGTGAACAGCATTCCAATTAATCCTTTCAGACCAGTTTTGTAAATTCTGAGAGGCACCTCTTAAAAACACCATCCTTGAAAACCAGCAAGATACAGCCGACTGCTGCTTTCCTGTGTCCACTCGGTATTGCCCAAATAGGAGGCTTTCGGGTTGGCAACTATTGAATATTCTGGGCAAGAGCCAACAGTGATATCACAGCCTTATGCACCAACCTTATGCATCAACCTGGTTAGGAAAGAAAATCCTGGGGTTTCAAGGGTAGAGAGAGCCAAAGGCTCATCAGTTAACTTAAGGGCAAATACAAGTCACAATGATTGAGTCCTATGATGCTCTGTCTTTTATCCAAGCTTCCTTCACTCTAAATAAAATAAAATATGAATAAAAGAAAATAATCCTTCTGCCTTGCCCTCCCTACACATCTTTTTTGCTAAATGAATGACAATTTAAAAGTAGAAGCCTGATGCCAAAGAGTCACCTCTAATATAAGCTAAACAATGATTAAAGAAAACCTATAAAATGAAATTTTAGGATTGGGTAATCCTTTCACATGTCAAGATGCTGCAGTCTGGCATGAAAGACGCTTACACAGCCAGCAAGACTATGAGCGCATGGAAAGGTCTGCTGAGCCCTGGTTTGTGCTTCCATTTCTGTTCATCCGCTTTCCCATGGGCAAGCAGCCACCTCCTATCACAGAGCCGTCCCTGTCTTAGGTCAGCAGACAATACAGGCAAAATCTGCAAAGGATGGACACACTGGCTTGGGTGTGGTCACTGGCAATGGGAAGCTTTGGTGCCCAGGCTGCAGGCTGTAAAAGCCAAGAGCCGCACCCTTGGCGGGTAATCTCCAAAAGCCACTTGTCCGGTTTTTGGTTTGTTGTTTGTTGTTTTTGTTTTTAACCACAATCCGCAACAATCCTGACTGCTCCTTCCATGAACACACAGCAGACCTTAGACGTGAGCCCGCAGACAAAGCCGACTGCTCAAGGGGGCTCGCTGTGCACGGAGGCAACCTCCAGGTCGCCGCCGGGCCGCCACGCCACGTCTGGGCTCCTGGTCAATAGCAAGGGGCAGGCGGCGGCGCGGAGGCACCTAAAGCCGGTGGCGGCGGCTTTCAGCCCGCCTCACAGTCTGGGGGACGCGCGACTCACACCAGGGAATTAACAGCGGGGCTTGGTCCCCAACACAAACCCCAAAAGACGAGCGCACGCCCTGAGATTTCTACCAGAGCATTTTCTGCACCAGAAAACTGAACACTTGCAATTCTGGGGATGGGGGGGGGGGGGGGGCCTGGTACGGAGCCGCGTGGATACCAGTGCCGGCTATTGTTCTCCGGGTCTCTCCGGCGGGAGACTTCCCCCATCCCGCCTCCCTGCCAGCATCTGCCACTGGACCAAGCCTTTCAGCTCCGCGAAGAAAAGGGTGTGCCTGCGGCGCTGCGGATTATCGCAAAACCTTAAGCTAGTCCCTACGGGCTGTGTCAGGCCGGGAGACAAAGCTCCTAGTGGGGACAGCTCAGCCCAGTCTCGGATCCGCCATCCTAGGTCGGTTGCCATTCCAACGGCCACGCCCAGCTGGCCACCTGGATCTGGCCGCCAGGATCTCCAAGGCTCCACGCCTGGAGCCGAGGGTCTTCAGGCCCGAGACCCGCCTCCCAGCCGCCCACCCCCTCCCTTCCCCGGAGACCTTCCTCCACTGGGAGACCTCCCTCCCCAGAGAGACCCTCCCCCGGCCGGCGCGGGTCTCCTCCTCCCCGGCGTCTACCCTCTTCAACCCCGGCGGTCTCCACCCTCCAGCGTCTGCCCTCCCATCCTCATTCTTCCTCAGTCCCAGACTCGCCCCGCCTCGCGCCACCTGCACCGCACTCTTCCCTCCCGCCTCAGACCCGCCCCCCGCCCCCTCTCTCTTTCCTCCTCCAACTCTGGTCTCTACTTCCCCCTCCACCCAGACCCAGTCACCTGTCCCCACCCAGCTTCCCCATCTCCCCGTCTTTGCCCAGACGGAGGCCCCGCGTCTGCCTCTCCCCATTCCAGCTTCTCTCAGGCTCGGGCTCTTGCCCCTCCCCAGGCCTGGGGCGTCGGTGTCTGTCGCCCACCAAGATCGATGCTGCGGGGAGAGATCCCGCAATGGGCTCCAGCGAAGGGACCCAGCTCGGCGCCCGCTCTGGGGCGGGCAGCCACAGGCGGCCTTTGTAGTTCAGGCAGGTGCCTCGGAGGCGGCAGGCGAACCGTCCTTAGGCGACCGCTGCGTTAGCCAGTCGAGTGGAACAAGCCGTCGGGTCTGGTACAGGCTGGGCAAATCCCAACCCGGAGGCGAGATGGACGCAGGGTGTGTGTGCCGGTGGTGGTGGGGGGCCAGAGATAGCGTCGATCTAGGGACTCGCGCAGGACGGGCCGGTAGCCAGAGAAGCCCCCGCCCAGCCTCCAGTCATTCACTGCACCTCGACGAGAGAGGCTGGGCACCTACTATGTGCTAAGAGTGAAATCCCTTCAACCGAGCCGTATCCTCACCTCAATTCTTTGCAATCCCACAAGCACACATGAAACGCCTACTATGAGCCAGGCACTGCACGGCGCTCCGTGGGCGTACAAAGAGGACCCCATTCCGGCCTCAGTGTAGCCCCGATGGCCGTCCCAATCCCAAACCACACCTCCCGCCGCGTCCCCTGCAGCGGGGCCCCTGGGCGCACCCCGAACCCTGCCCTTTTGTGCGCCTCCCAGAAAAACAGAGGCCATGAGATGGATGTCCCAGCCCAGGGAGAATAAGCCCACCGCCCGCCCCGCCATCACGCACTCCTCAGGGATGCTGCGGCTGCGAGGGTCCGTCGGTCGGTCCGTCTCTCCTCGGTCTTGACGCGGCGCAGGAGCTGCGGGTGCTCGGGGCGGCGGCGGCAGCACGCGCGCTCGCTCGATCGCCGCCTTGGCGCGCGGGGCGCTGGAGTCGGAAGCCGCGGGCTGGGGAGGGGACGTGGGTGGGGGCTGGAGGCGGTCTGGGCCAATCACCGACCCGACGTCTCCTCCCCAGTGCTCCCCCACCTCGCGCTAGCAGGTTAGGGGGAGGCGGGGACAGGCGGCGCCCCGCATCTTCGCCGCCGCGCGCGGCCGCAGCCTTGGGACTACAACTCCCGACAGGCCCTGCTGCAGGGCCGGGGTCCGAGAGGGGAAGGAGAGTGAGGCCGGAGAACCCGCCGACACCCCGCGCGCCCTTCTCCGCGTTCCTTTGGGTTTCCATGGTGACTCACTACACTTCACAAAGCCCCAGCGCTCACACGCGCTGATGCACGAGTCCCCTGGGAGGGCTACGGGGCGGGTCCCTAGGATACACCGCCTTCCCTCCCCTCCCCCTCCCTGCAGGATCCCACCCGAGGGGTTGAAACAATGCCCCGGCCGCTGCCGGGCCAGCCCTTTGCCGCCTAGTTCCCTCCAAGACCCAGTGTGAGGCCTCTAAAGTGGGCGCTCGGCGGGACTGCACGATGGAGAGGACCGGGTGGTCGTTATAGCGAAATGTTTTGACGTACGGTACACAGTGGACGGACCCTCGGGGCCAACTAAGTTCGCGTCTGCCCGCTCTGGGGGCTCGAACCTGGAGTTCATTCTCTCAGCTGCGCTGAGCTAGGGCTTCTCCATCCGGAGCTCTCAGGTCCAGCTGCCTGTCCTATTTCTGGACACCTCCTTTCAGGACACGGTGAAGCCTTTGGAGATGTTTTATAACTCAATTCACATTTACTCACCTTTTTTTCCTTCACGTTTTAAACACACGCATAATTGAACTAAATCAACAAATCTGAAAAAGGAGAGGGCGGATCATCAGGCCTTTCTTTGTACCACTTCCCTAAACCTCTCTCAAGCCTTTGCTGTAATCTGTTATTTTATGTCGTTGTAGTAATAATAGCTTAGATACTGTTTAGCAATTTGCCTCTTTTCACTTAATGCCACTTCAAAGGTGTTGCTGTTGATTAAAATGCACCATTGAGTCCTCCCCTCCCACCCCATCCCACGGTCCCTGGAGGGGGGGAGGGGAACCCCAATGGAATACTGCAGAAACCCCTCTCCTCCCAGCTTTGGAGAGGGGGGGAAGGCAAGGGAGCTCCCAGGGGAGCGGGCTGTACAGTCGCAGCCAGAGAGGTACTTCACGCCTCTCTGCAAGTTATTTTCAACCAATATAGCGCTTCATTATCCCCGAGGGTGCTCCCCTCCTCCTCTCAGCAAAACCTACAGGTGCATCCCGCCTGCAGAGCCTGCCGAAGTGGGGTGTCCATGGACCACTTACCCTGCAGTCCTTTGCCGTGGGTTCGGGGCCTGGAGCAGGCCAGGCTGGCTTTGGGCGGGATGCATGCTGATTACTCACATTGCGTCTCTGCTTCTCCAGGGAGGAAGGTTTACTATTCTGCCCTCTGCCTCACACGTCCTGAGCTATGCAAGGAGCCCCCAAATGAGCCTAGGGCCTACACCAAGGCATCCCCAATCCAGGGGGCTCAGGAATGACTTGTCCTCCCACTGCTCCAGCTTGGGGCACTGCCCTATGGATTCACAGGCTGGCCAGGTTCTGCAGGGACCCAGGGCTTTAGGCAAAATGGATTGAGCCTCAGGGAGGCGAAGCGAAGCCCCCAGCAGGCCAGCAACAGCAGGATCGCCCGAGTACCATCTTCCCCGGAAGCTGCGCTTTTTGCCTAAGGGGAAGGGAGTCCTCTAGTGGCAGGAAATGTTTTCTGCAGCATTTTGTGGACCTCAAATTTGGAATCCTGTTTCTTTGCTTTCTGGGGCCTACCTCCCCTGGTAAGAGAAAGAGTGGCCATCTCTCTGCCTGGAGCATTGAAAAGTCACACACCTTAGACCTGCGGTTGTAAATGTCCCCAGTACTTGAGTTTAGTTTTATTCATATGCTTTTAATCTAGGCTATCTCTCCTGGGAAGTAGAAAGGACATAGGGCATGGAGTCAGACACCCCTAGGTTGGAATCATTGCTCTACTTTTTGGATAATTGACTTTGGGAAAGTTACTTATGCCATATGAGCCTTAGCTCCCCACAGAACGTGGGGATCACGGTATTTTTTTTTTTAATTTTTAAAAAAATTTTGCTGTGATAATTACATAAGGAAACACATGTAAAGGGCATAGCACACTGCCTGGCCTATAGCATGCACTCAACAAATGTAGCTATTATCATTAATTTATTCAACAACAAATGGTCATGGAACAGTGTGAGGGGAAACAAGAATATGCCAAGATTTCCATTATAACAGCTACGAAAAGCAATATGCTGTGACTTTTATTGTAAAGCTCACACGACCAGCTTAGATGAAATAGAATAGGAATTCCCATGCAAGAGAAATCTGGTCTGAACAGATCATCAGGGAATGGAGGAGCTGGATTTGGATTTCACCTGGATATTTATTTGCTAGATGATTCTAAGCAAAGGTCTGGGATTCCAGGAGGAAGGAGTATAAATTTGTGGGTGGGGAAGCTGAAAAGTGTTTGGAAGGCACCTGAGGAACCCATCACGACTTGAAAGTCAAGTCCGTGAATGCGGATGGTGGGAAGAGAAAGAGGATAGGAAGGTAGGCTGGTGTTGGGGCCAGACTTCATGAAGCTCAGGGCTACTGGCTTTTATGAGTAAATGTGTTTGGGGTTCCAAATCGCTGTAACGACAAGCTTCTGAATAAGGGGCAAGTGAAGGACTATCATAAGAGGGGGAGAGGGGAAAGGCTAGTAGGTGTTTTGGAAACACATTGGATCCTTACAACTCCACATGTCTTACGGATGAGGAGGTCAGGTGATGTGCCCAGAAAGTCACCCTGCTGTAAATATCATTATCAGGGCTCCAAACCACATCTACCTGACGCAGAGCAGAGCCCTTCTACACCGGCATGCTCTCCCCTACAAGTCTTTCAGAAGGCTGACTCTCCAGTGCAGGGACTGTGGCGACCATGAGTGACTCTCTAGGAATTATGTCCCTTCTTCTGCAGTTTCAACCTGTTCCTCCTGAAGGCATCCTCTGAGAAGGGGTGTTCTCCAGCATTCCTGAGTCGTGTATTAGATTTCTTCCTTGGTATTCTCTTTTCACCATTCTCCCCCCAAACCTCCCCATAAGTCAATGACAACCCTAGCGTGGAGAACACATTGTGACATCTTCTTAGCCATTAAAACAATTGTGAGCCAGCAGTCAAACTTCTATATTCAGGTCAGTGCCACGGAGCAGGAACCAAAAAAGGAGTCAGGAGGATGGACAAATGGACATTGGGGGAAAGACTGAACAGAGGAAGCCTCTAGAAGAATTAAGGCATAGAGCTAAGGGTGCCTGGCTGGCTGAGGCGGCAGGGTGTGGGACTTTTCATCTCAGGGTTGTGGGTTTGAGCCTCATGTTGGGTATAGAGATTACTTAAAATCTTAAAAAAAAAAAAAAAGCATAGAGCTAATCAGATACACAAACAAGGGCAGTGGGGAATGAGAGTAAGAGAGTTTCAGGTCCCCGTGTGCTGTGGTCACCCAGCCAACACTGAGACACAGGGGAGGGGACCCAGGGAGGCTGGGGTGGCTGTGCTGGAGCCGAAAACATCAAAGTAAATTCCAGTGGCTTATCACTGCTCTTGAAATGCTGATGAGCTCTCCAAAAATTTAAATCATTTCTTTTGGCCTAGGAATCCTTTTTTTTTTTCCCTGCTTTTATTTTTAAGTCTCAAAGTTTAATTTTATTTATTTATTATTTAAGTTTATTTACTTATTTTGAGAAAGAGAGAATAATGTGTGTGCAAGAGAGAGGGGGAGGGGCAGAGAGAATCCCAAGCAGCTCCCCTGAGACTCCAGGGCCTGATCTCATGAATTGGGAGACCATGACCTGAGCCTAGAGCAAGAGTCAGATGGTTAACTGACTGGGCTACTCAGGGGGCCCCTCAAAGTGTAATTTTAAAATAAAAGTTTGTCTTCTCTTGGAACTAGAATGGCCACAAACCAACCTAAAGAATCACTGGATGACTCCAGCTGCTCTAGCCCCTTGGCAGAAATCTACAATTTGAAATTTGCATTTCTTTCACACACACACACACACACACACACACACGCGCGCGCGCGCGCACACACACACACACACACACATTCTCCAAGTTAACGGAACCTATAAACTGCATAGTCTCACAATGTCAACATTTTATAGATAAGGATAAGGAGGTTTTGTTTTAAGACATTTTTCTCCCTTAACAAATACACTTCATCTGGGCATTAGCAAGAATAATAGTGACAGCAAGAAACACAACTTAAATATATACAACCACCTTCAGAGAACAAAACAGGTACTCTAAGAGCCACATCTTTAATCATCTTTTTGTTCCCCACCTGTCACACTCCACAGCACAATGCTTTATTAAACCCTGGATGAGTGGGCCGGGAAGCTGAGAATATTGGAAAGAGTCCCCTTACCCTGCCACCAAGTTGGGTTTTCATTTATAAAAGGAGTCTAAAGAAAACAACACTAAAAAATCCCATTACTGCCTTTACTTGAATTTTTCTGATATTATTTTATAAAGCCTTTCTTTTAAAAAAATGTTTATTTATTTTGAGAAAGAAAGCAGGAGGGGCAGAGAGAGGGAGACACAGGGTTCAATTTCATGAACTTGAGACCAAGACCTGAGCTGAAATCAAGAGTCAGGTGCTTAACTGACTGAGCCACCTAGGTGCCCCTGAAGCCAGCCCTTGTTCAGCTAATTTGTCCTCTTCAGTTGCATTTAATCAGAACTTATCTCAATAAGAATTAAAGTGAATATTTATTGAGCATTTCCTGCATTTCCTGAATACTCTAAATTAAAAAAAAATTTTTTTTTACATTTATTTATTTTTGAGAGACAGAGACAGAGCACAAGTGGGGGAGGGGCAGAGAGAGAAGGAGACACAGAATCCGAAGCAGGCTCCAGGCTCTGAGCTGTCAGCACAGAGCCCGACACAGGGCTCGAACCCACAAACCGTGAGATCATGACCTGAGCCGAAGTTGGACGCTCGACCGACTGGGCCACTCAGGCGCCCCAATTTCCTGCATACTTTATTCATAGGATTCATTTAATCCTCACAGCAGACTTGTGAGAAAGGTATGACGCCCACTTTATGAAAGGGGGAAACAGGATCTCAAAGGCAAGTAACGTGCCAAGGTCAAACAGTTCAAAGGGGCAGAGAGAGATCAAAACCTAGGTCTGACTCCAGGATCCATATTTGTTCATTTAGACCACACTGTGTGTTATTCGCAAATCTAGTTTTTTGGGGGGATTCATACTGTAATTTTCAGAGTGGTGGCCATCCCATCCACCTTGGCGATTCTGTTGACTTTGATTAGCTTGCCTCCTGACTTTCACAATGAAAAGTCCCATGTGGGTGCTCTGTGAGGTACCCAGAGAGCCTGTATCCTGCTGTTCAAAGTTACAGTATCTCAGAGCACTTGGAATTGTCCTACATGCTTGCATATTCTGGGGGGGGGGGGGTTCATTTTTTTTCTGTTTGTAGTTCGAGAAATTTCTATTGACATATTTTCAAGTGCACTGATTTTTCCTCAGCTGTGTTCAGTCTACTGATGAGCCCATCAAAGTTATTCTTCATTTGTGTTACAGTGTTTCTTCCTTCTTTATTATTATTTTTTTTATTCTTTGTTAGAGTTTCCATCTTTCTGCTTGAAGTCCCCATCTATTCTTGCATGTTGCCTACTTTTTCCATCAGAGTCTTAACATAATAATCATTGTTATTTTAAATTCCCTATCTCATCATTCCAAGTCTATGTCATAGCTGAGGGTGGTTCTGATGCTTGCTTTGTCTCCTCAGATGGTATTCTTTTGTGCTTTTTTTAAAATCAAGTTTTATTTAAGTAATCTCGACATCAAATGTGGGGCTCAAACTCATGACCCTAAAATCAAGAGTTGCATGCTCCACCAACTGAGCCAGCCAGGCGCTTCTCTTTCATGCTTTTTTCTTTAATGTTTATTTATTTATTTTGAGAGAGAGAAAGAGAGAGAGAGAACGCATACATGAGCAGAGGAGGGACAGAGAGAGAGAGGGAGAGAGAGAATCCCAAGCAGACTCCTCAAGACTCGAACACACACACTGTGAGATCATGACCTGAGTCGAAATCAAGAGTCAGATGCTTAACCAGTGGAGCGACCCAAGTGCCCCTCTTTCATGCTTTTTTTAACATGCCTTGTAAGTTTTTGTTGAAAGCTAGACATGACAAACTGGGTAAGAGAAACTGAGGTAAGTAGGTTTTTAGTGTAATGCTTTGTGTTATTCTAGGCAGGAGCTGGGCTGTGTTTAAGAATTGCTGTGGCTCTGAGTGCCACAGGCTTGTTTCCTCTAATTTCCTTGTTTTTTCTTCCTCTGTAATTCTTGGGTTTCCCTAAGAACTCCTTCTTAGATAGACTCTGTGATATGCAGCTTTCCCAGTTAATCCACTGTTAGTATCCTGAAGTTGATGTAGTGGAAAGATGTTGGAAAGAGAAGTGTTCCATAATCTTACGATTAAATCTCATTATTTTGGGCAGGCCTGAGTCCCTGGGCTCTGACCTTCAGAAGCATTTCTCAGCCTTTTTTCTCCCTTCTCTTACATGAGACAGGGAGGCTAGACATGGTCATAGCTGGCTAATTGTTCTTCCTTCAGATAAGAGAAGGTTCTGGTAAGGTTTCCCTTGGAGGTCCCTATTAGGGAGAACCTTCTGGGTTTATTTCAAAATGGTTACCATGCCAGAAACATTAAAGGGATCTTCTCTACTCTTTATCATGAGAAACTGGTGGGGTTCTTGGAGGTAAAACCCATGAGAGTGTGAGGGCCCCTCTACGACTGGGCTCTGCTACAGGCTGAATGTTTGTGTTTCCCCCAAATTCATATATTGAAATCGTAATGCCCAATATGATGGTATTAGGAAGTATGGCCTTTGGGAGATGATTAGGTCATAAGGTCAGAGCTTTCATGAATGAGATTAATGTCTTATAAAAGGGGCCCAGGAGAGCTGGAAGAGGTTCCTTACCAGACCATGTGCCCTGTTGACACACTGATCTTGGACTTTCAATCTCCAGAACTGTGAGAAATAGAAGTGTTTAGATTTAATCAAATTAAGATGAAGTCATTAGGGTGGGCCTTAATCCAATACGACTGCTGTTCTCATAAGAAGGGAGAAATTTAGGGGTACCTGGGTGACTCAGTCGGTTAAGTGTCTGACTTTGGCTCAGATCATGATCACATGGTTTGTGAGTTCGAACCCCTCATCAGGCTTTCTGCTGTCAGTGCAGAGCATGCTTCAGATCCTCTGTTTCCTTCTCTGCCCTCCCCAGCTAGTGCTCATGATCTTTCTCTCTGTCCCTCAAAAGTAAATAAACATTTAAAAAAAAAAAGAAGGGAGAAATTTAGACACAGATACACAGGGAAAATGCCATGTAACAATGGAGGCTGAGTGATGTCTACAAGCCAAGGACCACCAAGGATTGCCAGGAACCACAAGTAGCTGGAAGAGGCAAGGAAGGATTCTTTCCTAGCCCCTTTGGAGAGAGCATAGCCCTGTAGACAACTTGATCCTGGACTGCTAGTTTCCCAAGCTGGGAAAATATACATTTCCATTGTTCTATAATACCCATTTAGGGTTGTGGTACTCAACCCTAGGAAATTAGTAGAGTTCCCTTTCTATGGAAGGCCAGGCTTGGACCTTTCTGGGCTCACCCAATTCTATCATGTCTGTGCCTTTCATCTTTGATCATTCTGTAACTCTCTAGAATAAAATGTAATGTAAAGAATTGATGGTAGTTGTAAATGATTCCTGTTTACAGACATGCAAATACATTTTCTCCAGTAAAGATGCAATCAATTTCATCCAGTGAAAGAGAACAGTCTTGCCTCTATTATTAGCAAATTCATATCAGCAACCTGTCTATAGATGTCTTTGTTATTTGGATTGTCCTTGTTAATAATTGTTATAGCTTGCTGATTCTCTCAGTAATAAGTGAGTTAAAAAAAATTTGAACATATCTTCATTTTATATTTGTTTGTGTCATGATTTTACCTCTTTTTTTTTATTTTTTATTTAAAAAAATTTTTTTTAACGTTTATTTATTTTTGAGACAGAGAGAGGCAGAGCATGAACAGGGGAGGGGCAGAGAGAGGGAGACACAGAATCCGAAACAGGCTCCAGGCTCTGAGCTGTCAGCACAGAGCCCGACGCGGGGCTCGAACTCACGGACTGTGAGATCATGACCTGAGCCGAAGTTGGACGCTTAACCGACCGAGCCACCCAGGCGCCCCTACCTCTTTTTTTTATCATATTTTCATTACTTAGATTATTTCTGTTTTTAAATTTTATTTATTTTAAATATTTGGTTTTAATATTTATTTATTTAAATTAATTAATTAACTAATGAGTTTTAAAGACCCAATGTGGGCCTTAAACTTACAACCCCAAGATCAAGAGTCACATGCTTTGCCAACTGAGCCAGTCAGGCATCCCTGATTTTACCTTTCTGAAAAAGATATCAGTAAGTACAGAGTGTGAAGGGGGACTGTTTTGAAATGTCTACTGAGGGATATTTCTACATATTTCCTTGGTTCTTTCTCCATTCAGTCAGCTAGGGGACTCAACACTCACTGCTTCAGGAAAAGCAGAAAGCGGAAAAAAGGAGTTAATTCCTGCCTTTAGTGTTTCCAAAGCCTAGCCCTCAGGCTAGGAAGGAACTGAGGCATCATCAATAGATTTTGAAGAATCTAGGAGTATGAGTAAGTCTTTTTTTTTTATTTTTTTAAAGTTTATTTATTTTTGAGAGAGAGAGAGAGAGAGCAGAAGAGGGGCAGAGAGAGAGGGAGACACAGAATCCGAAGCAGGCTCCAGGCTCTGAGCTGTCAGCACAGAGCCCGACGTGGGGCTCGAGCTCACGAACTGTGAGATTATGACCTGAGCTGAAGTCAGATGCTTAACTGACTGAGCCACCCAGGAGCCCCAGAAGTCTGAGTAAGTCTTATTCATGCTCTGGAGGTTGGATTAATATTTCCAGACTTGGGCTGAGTAGAGCGACAGAGAAGGTGACAAGGGCTGAGCACAGCCTCTGTGGACACCAAAGAGAGGGTGTCTATTCCCTCTACCCCGCGCCACTGGGGGGGATGGGAGATTGTCCAAATGACATGGAGAATCTAGAGCAGAGGGTGTTTGCTGTTACTCTGTGTAAGCCTCCAGAATTTAGACACACTCCACAGGAGAGGAGCCATAAATTCTCTGAGATTAATTTACTATTGCTTCTCTCACCCCCACCGAATGGGCACTTGTGATAAGAATCAACTTCAGCTAGGAAACTAAAGTTTGTAGATTTAGATTCAGCCCCCTCACCATAGTATCCCACTTCTTCTATTCAGGCATCATCATTTATTTTACCCATTTCCTAATCTGCTGCACATGTGTCAATCTTTTTGGTCTCTCAGCATCCAAATTCCCTTCCAGCATGAGGAGAAACAGAGCCAGACTACCTCTATAGAAACCAAAAGTCCCAAACTGGTTCCCAGGTTCCCTTGCCAGTGGGGCACAAGCATGGGATCCAGATTCTGCCCATCAGGCACATCCACCCCATGTTTGAACTAGGAACTGGTGGCATAAAAGCAGAGAGGCTCTGGAGGAACTCTTCAGCAAGACGGCGCATTGCTTGGGCAGCCCACAGCAGTGGAGCTGGTGGTAATGACTAGAGCTTGGCACCGCTCTAGTTGGAAATGTAGTGGTAAGCCCACTGTACCAGTTCTGCCCATGACCCAGGTACCCACTGATGCTGTTTGAAGCGTTGGGATTCGGAGCCAATGGCCAAGAAAGAATTCTTGAGCAGCCTTCAGTGCAAAAAGGTGGTTTACCAAAGCATGGGAACAGGACCCATGGGCGGAAAGAGCTGCACTTGGGTTGTGAATGGTGACTGATTATATAGCTTCAAGATGGGAGGGGGTTAAGGAGTTAGGGAGAGCATAAGTTTCTAAGGAATTTTGGAAGCAAGGTATCCAGGACCTTGAGGGGGTTAGTTATTGTTAAGAAAAGGTCACTTATCACTGTCTAGTAAAACCGTAGCCATGAGACCCTTCAGCTGTATATGTATATCTAAGCATATGGGCCATATGCTTAGAGTATGGTTGCCAATGTATATCTTGCGGGGGTAGAGATAAAGAAAGTTTCCAAAGGGATTTTTATATGTTAAAGTAGCCTTACAGGATCCTGAGGGGTCAGGAGAATGTTAAGCTAGGATTCCTTTTTGTTTGTCCTTAGCAAAGTGTCATCATCGAGGCAGCTGAGCTCCTAGAGGAAGGTCACTCTGGCTGTCTCAAGGATGTGTCAATGGGCTGTAGGCAGTAAGGAAATTTAATTTTTCATTTGCCTTTGCTTTCCCACATCATCCACCACTCCCAGCTACATACCTAGAGCTATGTGATATCCTTTTAATAAATCCCTTTTCCACCCAGATCAGCCAGAAATGGTTTCTTTTGCTTGCAGTTAGGAACTCTACCTATAGACTAGACTATTTTTGGACCAGGTTGTTGCATTTTTTTACTATTATAAACAGCCCAGAACAAACATTTGTGAACAGCTATCTTGGTATCCTTGTCTAATTGTTTCCATTTTTTAAAAATGCTTATTTATTTTTGAGAGAGAGAGAGAGAGAGTGAGCATGAGCAGGGGAACGGCAGAGAGAGAGGGAGACACAGAATCCGAAGCAGGCTCCAGGCTCTGAGCTGTCAGCACAGAGCCTGATGCGGGGCTCAAACCCGCAAACTGTGAGATCATGACCTGAGCCGAAGTTGGATGCTTAACCAACTGAGCCACCCAGGTGCCCCTCTTGTCTAATTTCATTAAGGAAAACCAAATGGCAGGATTGTTGGGGATTCATACTTCTAAGCGTTTTTTTTTAGCTTTATTATTTTTTTTAAGAATGGGTTTCCAGCCCTTTTCCCCCCTAAGTTTATTTATTCATCGAGAGAGAGAGAGAGAGAGAGAGACCCAAGCAGACTCTGCACTGACAGCACGGAGCCTTACTTGGGAAATTCTCTCTCCCTCTCTGCCCCTCCCTCGTGCATGCTCTCTCCCTCTCTCTCTCTCAAAATAAACTTAAAAAAAAAAAGAATAAAGCTTTTTTTTTTTAAAGAGTTTTGATAAGGGGGTGCCTGGGTGGCTCAGTGAGTTAAGCACTCTACTCCTGATTTCAGCTCAGGTCATGATCTTGCAGTTTGTGAGTTCAAGCCCGGCATCAGGCTCTGCTCTGACAGTGCAGAGTCTGCTTGGGATTCTCTCTCTCTCCCTCTCTGCCCCTGCCCCCTCTCAAAATAAATAAACGTAAACAAAATAATCAAGGTGTTTTCTGTCACATGCTCTCCCCTTGCTGATGACTCCTGAGGAGCCATGTCTGCCCTTCCTGCACTGGGGGAAGTCTCCAAGGCTGAGGCATAGAGTGTAGAAGGGGGGCTGGGGGTGCGCCTGGGGTATATCTTGGTCTCCAGTAAAGACAGAGGCCACTACTTCCTGAGTGAGGTGCCAGGAAGTATGCTTTATACATATTACCCAGTTTAAGTTTAATCCTTTCAACAACTCGATTAAATTTTCAGATGAGAGCATTGAAGCTCAGAGAAGTTAAGTTACCAACTTACTGGTCATACAGCAAGTGGGTGGGCAGGTAGGTTTCAGGCTGAGGTCTGCCTGACTTTGAATCCTGTGCCTCCCTGGAGAAGTCAGTTCAGGAAGCGGTTTAAGTTCTATAACACTGTCAGAGTGTTTGGATTTGGGAGAAGGTTAAAGTCTGAGCAGGTGTGAGGCCAACATTTTGCCTTTTTTTTTTTTTTTTTTTAACATTTATCTGGGGGGCCTGGGTGCCTCAGTAGGTTAAGCAACTGACTTCAGCTCAGGTCATGATCTCACAGTTTGTGAGTTTGAGCCCCACATTGGGCTCTGTGCTGACAGCTCAGTGCCTGAAGCCTGCTTCAGATTCTGTGTCTCCCTCTCTCTGCCTCTACCCAGCTTGCATTCTGCCTCTCTCTCTCTCTCTCTCTCAAAGAATAAAAAAAATTTTTTTAATTAAAAAAAATAAATGAGTCTTTAAAAAAAAAAAAAAAGATGTTTATTTATTTATTTTTGACAGAGAGAGAATCCCAAGCAGACTCCACGTTCAGTGCAGAGCCCAATGTGGGACTCCATCCCACCACTGTGAGATCATGACCTGAGCTGAAGTCAAGAGTCGGAAGCTTAACCGAGTAAGCCACCCAGGTGCCCCCAACATTTTGCTTTTTAGCTTGTGCTGGGAAATGTGGATCTCCTGAGACACCACAGCTTCTGGGTTTTCCCTGGCCCTTTCCTGGGTTGACCTCATTATGTATACTAGAATGATTTTAAAAAACCAGGCATGTGCAGGAGACTTGGGGGGCTCAGGGCTGGGAGTCTCCCAGGCGTAGGCAAGGCCAGTGGGAAGGTGACCATAGATCAGCTGTAAGTAAGTCAAGTGAATAAAGAAGCAGTGGTTTGAGGAGCTACAGGGAGAAGGAATATGTGACTGGCCAGGCCTGTGGAAAGGCCCGGCTTGTACAAAAGCCCCAAATGACTGAGAATTCCAGCATCCCTGGCAGAAGTGGAGAAGTGGCAAGGTGGAGACGGCTTTGAGGGGAAGAGGAGGAGTCTAGGTTTGGAGACCTTATATTGCACGATCTCAGGAAGTTGAGCAGCCAAGGAGCTGTAACCTCAAGGATTTGGAACTAGGAGGTGCTGGGAGGCCAACGGAGCATTCAGAGGCCATCTGCAGAGAGCCCTCAGCTGAAGCCTGGGAGAGTGTAGGAGAGTGTAGGAGTGAGTGCAGAGGGACAAAGGAGGAACGTTGGGACACTTGCAGCAGGCCAGGTAGGCAGGAGACAGGAAGCTGCTGAGGGTGGGGTGTGAGAAGGGAGATGATTCATTCTCAGAAATACCAAATCAAAGCTGTGCTAATTAACAATAGGTTTACAACCTATTGGAAATGTGTACACCCCCCACCCCCCACAATGGAGTCCCAAAGCCTTAGACACCGCACTTCCTGATTCTGTTTCCCCTCTCTGGTTAGTGGGCTTATTTTCACAGGCTTTGCAATGAGCATGTGCCAAAGAACAAAGGGAAGAGGGACTGAAAGTCTCATTCCTCAGGGAATGTACATTTGTTCCAATCAGACTACTTTTTGCCTTACACGGGCATAGGCCACATCTGGGTGAGGCTGTAACCTCTGTAACACTCAGCCAATGAGGAACCAGGGGAGGGACTTGCATGCTAGGAGATAAATTGTCTGCTGTAACTGCCCGGGAGAGTGCCTGTCCATCACCTGCTCTTCCAAGAATGTTGATTAAAGCCTCTCTTCACTGTGCTCCCAGTCTCCGCATCCCTCCTTTGACTGGGTCAGTGGGCTTTTTTTCTAACATGGGGGAGGCCTCCCCTGGGCCAAGCACACACACGGCCCAACCAGAGGGGCTGTGGCGGAGCAGGAGCCACAGTGGTTGTGAGTTCCAGCCCCGAGCTGAGTGAGCCTGTGCTGCCTCCCCTGGACCCTTCTCTCAAGGTCAGATTAAGGGTGGCTGGCACAGCACCCGCAGTGGGAGACCCCCTAGTAGAAGGCCGTCGTGACGGTGTGTGGTGAGCAGTCGCAGTACAGGGAGAGGGTGGAGGTCCCTCGAAGGCTCAGGGGTAGGTGGGGAGACAATGGATGCAAGCACTGTCTTGGGGCCAGGGGAAAGTTGGCAGGGAGAGGAAATGGCCCTGGTGGTGTAGACAGCAGCTGAGGGGAGGGCCAGCAGGGTCGGGGAAGGTTCTTTCCAGCTTCAGGATGTGGCCCTGGCCAAGTCCACAGACCAGGAGAAATGTCCCGTGAAGAGCAAGAAACGAAAAGCAGAGGGGAGATGGAGGGGTAGGATTGGAGAAGGTGAGTCCTGCGGGGAGGGGAGAGAGGGCTGGGTTGACAACATGGGAGGGATTTGGGGGCACCCTGGGAAGGAGAAAATAGCAAACATGGCCATGCCTGGAGGATACCTCCCAGTGTGGGACTGGCTGGGGTCCCAGGGTCCTGCAGCCAGGATGGCTCTGGCCCTCCACCCCCATCAGGCACTGCAGATGGCTGCTTCCACTGTATCCAGCACTGGCTTCTCGGGATTCGGAGAGTGGGTGCTTCCGGCACTGTTACCAGCTGCTAGATTCAAAGGCCTTCCAGGAACCGCGCCCTGCTTGGGATCTGCGTGGAACTCAATACCAACGTGCTGCCCTCACTTTGGAGATGCGCTCAAGCTCCCTGGGCTTCCAGTTACCCACCTGTAAAGTGGGGTCAATCTCACCCGTCTGTCTACTTCCCAGGGTGCCACTGGGGATTATATACAAAGGCATTTTGTAAATCATGAAGAATTATAAAACTTCAGAGGCTATGACTGATGTCAAGCACAGCTCATAGGTGAAATGTTTTTTTTCCCACTGGCTTCTTTCTCAGAGAAGTTTAGTGGAAATTATTTTGAAGTACTTTGATCTCCTTGGCGGAAAAGCACTGAATAAATTCAAGATGTCATGGCAGATTAGTCTCTTTGCTGTGGAGCTGAGGGTGACCAATTTTACTCAATAGCTGGTGACAACCTTTCAGAATTGCTTAAAACCCCTGAGCCCCACCGAGTCCTAGCCCCTGAGACTGCTCTCCTCTGAGCCAGCCTTGCATAGCCATCCTGAAATAGGGCCCGGGGCTACCCTTGAAGGACTTTCAAAGGCCAGCACCCCCGTTTGTGTGGCTGTGCTCCTTGCTTGGTGATGTGGAGAACAAAGGCAAAAGGAAGTGTAGATAAAATTAAATTTTCTTCCAGCCTGCAGCCCATTGACAAACACTTGAGGCCACCAGTGTATGACATTCCTCCAGACTCCCAAGTGTCTTCATGTTGATGCTTCGCTAGAGGCAAAAAAAAAACAAAAAAAAAACAAAAAAAAACAACCCTTAGCTTGACAACAGCCAGGCCTCCAGGATCTCGTAAGTCTTCTTTAACATATGAAAATCCTTTGGGATTTGGAAACTTCCTTCCGTCTCTACCCACCCCTCCCCCCACTTTACAAGTATATCCTTCACAATCCCAATGCAGCTCTTTCTGCCCACGGGTCCCATCCCTGTGCTTTAATAACACCGCTTCCCCCCCGCCCCCCAAACTGAAAACATCTCAAGAATCCGTTCTTGGTTATTCACTCCCAGACCTCACATCATACCGCTAGGTACCAGGGGGTCTGGTCCTGGTGGTCGTTCCTGGGACTTGGGTCTGCCGACTGTTCCAGCCCCACTCCTGCCGCGGCCCCTCAGCCTCGCGAAACGCGTCCGTGTGGGACTGCGGTAGGGCAGAATCCCAAGAATAGTAGCAGCTACCCTTTTTTGGGGGCAGACGCTTCCCCCACATCAATGTGTTCAACCCTCACAGTACCCCAGCGAGAAGGATCTCTCATCCCCGTGGCTTAAGAGGGAATGAGCTACTTGCCTGGGTCACGGAGCTGCAGCCAGAGTCGGGGTCCAAACCTGGGGCTGTCCCGTGCCAGGCTTCGGTTCCCTTCTCCTGGTTATTTGCTACCTCGGATGGAAGATGGAGATCACGACGCTCACCTCTCAGACCTGTCAGGAGGAATGGGTGCATATCCGCTCACGTGAAAGCCCTCGGAACATAGAAAGTTCTTTATCGATGTGGTCTGCCTCTCCTTTTTATAATCACGTTCTAATTTCAATGTCTGCACAGGTGTCGCCAGTGGGATGGTCTAATGAGGCTTATTTTCCTTCAGATTTCTCCCTGGACCTGTGGCCTGCTGTTCTTGCCACCTGAGAAGGTGGACCTGAGCTGAGGGGTGGCAGGCTTCTCTTCCTACCATGAGCTAGCTCTACAGTTCTTCCTACTCAAGGGTCTCTGCCTGGGGGTTCCGGTGGAAAAGGCCCCAGATGAGTCTGGGACTCCCTCCCAAGCACGCAGGGACCCATTCCTTTCACTCAGGACACACTCTTCTGTGCACCCCCACTTTGCTGCCCTGAACAGACCACGCCACATGTCTGCCATGGTGACGTTTCACCTTCTCACCCCACAGCCTCCATACTCATTCTCTGTAGTGAGCCCCCGGTCCCTTCCTGTTGTCATACCTGGATTGTCTTCTTGTGGATGCCCCTAGAACAGTGAGATCCGGGTGGTAGATGAGGGCTGTTTTCGTTTGCCAGGGCTGACTGACTTACAACGTACCACAGACTCGGTGGCGCCGGCCTGGCTGGCTCAGTCGGTGGAGCGTGTGACTCCTGATCTTGGGGTTGTGAGTTCAAGCCCCATGTTGGGTGTAGAGATTGATGAAGTTTTGGGGTGACGGTGGGGGTCCAGAGCCAACGGCCAAGAAAGAATTCTTGAAGACCTCTTTGGTGCAAAAAAAGGTGATTTTGTTCAAGCACGGGGACAAGGCTGGTGGGCAGAAAATGGTGCCCAGGGGGTTGTGAAGAGTGATTGGTTATAGACTATGGAATTGGGAGGTAAAGACAAAAGGGAGGCCTCCAGAGGGACTTTGATATGCTAAAGAGGATTCTTTAAGATACTTGAGGCCTTGCTACTTCAAGCTAAGGTTGTTTTTCCTCTTAGTAAGGCATTAACATTATGAAGGCAGGGGGTTCCTGGAGAAATGTTATACACTCTGTATTTGCCTCAAGTATTTGTCAATGGGCTGCAGGTTATTAGGAAATTTAACTTTACCGTGCCATTTCCTTCTTGCCTATGGAGGGGTGATGTTGGGGCTCCAGGAAACTGAGTCTATACATTTCTGGAGATGAGGCTATTGATAAGATTGCCTTTTTCTTGTAATTTACTAAGATATTTGTAAACTGATGGAGACTCCTGTCCTGCATGACTGTGATTTCTATCAGTTACTCATTTGTTTCCTTTCCTTCCCTTTGTTTTTGGGCAGCCAGGAGTGCCTGAGGAATATCACCCATATCCCACCTGGGTGGGGGGTGGTGGTGGTGGGGTTTTAGCCTGTACTTTGCCCTCAGCTTGCCTTATGGTCCCTCATCAGAGATGGCTTAAAATTTTTTTACTTAAAACCACAAGAAAAAGTACCACAGATTGGGGGTACAACAGAAACATATTCTCTCACAGTTTGGAGGTGGAAAGTCCAAGATCAAGGTGCCAACATGGCTGTTTCTTCTGTGGCCTCTCTCTTTGGCTTGTGGATGGCCGCCTTCTCCCTGTACCTCCGCCTGATCTTTCCTCTATACCCATCTGTGTCCGTTTGTCCTCTTCTTATAAGGAGACCAATCACATTGCCTTGGGGCCCATCCTAATGACCTCATTTTATCTTAATGACCTCTAAAGACCCTGTCTCCCAGGTACCGGGGTTAGGACTTGAAAAAATGAATTGGGGGGATGACACATAATTCAGTCCATAGCAAGGGCCAAAGGGATATTTTAGAGGGATCTCCAAAGTCAGAATCTTGCACAAGTGAGGACAGTGCAGCAGGGAGGGGACTGGGAAGGTCCCCTGACTCCTGCCTTGTTCTGCAGTACCTGGTGGTTGCTACGGCTTCAGCTCTTTCTCTCCTCACAGAGGGGCAGGGGCTAGAGTGCTCCCTGGGGCCCCAGGAGGGTTGGACTCTGTTTTTGGTGGGAATCGGTTTGGGGAACACAAGATCCCCTAGGATCTTGGCGGGGTGATTGGGGGCTGACTCATGTCATAGTCTAATGCTGTCTTTCTTTTCTCTGTCACTTCTCTCCCCTCCCTGTCTCCCTGGTGGGTCATCCCCATTGCTGCAGCAGGACTGAGAATCCCTCCCTTGTCCCACCTCATGCCTGCAAAGTCCCCTTGACCTCAGGCAGGAGAAACTCTTTGCCCAAGAATTCACTTACCGTCCCTGGGCTTCTGTTTCCTTGGCTGTGGAATGGGGAGGCTGGGAGAGGCCCCAGGAGGAGAGCCCAGTGAGGCCCCAGGCCTATGTGACCCCTGGAAATCTCTTGTGGGTTCTTGCAGGACTGGCTTCTCCTGGTCGGTCTAGGTTCTGGGAGAGAGAATGAGACGCACTGGTTACCGCCAACAGCCCCTGGGGCTGGGTGTGCCGACCCATCCATCTAGCTGCTCCTTCTTCCCCAGTAAGCCTTCTGGGGTTGGTGACCTTGGGTTTGGTGTGTCATAATCCTGGTCCAGCAGTTAGCATGGGGGTCACCCACATGCGGCCTGCTCATCAGCACACCAAATTACCAGGCCATCTCTTCACTGTCGTACGTATTACTAATATGCCTGGGACACCTCTGTGTAAGTTTTACTTGGATTGTGCTTCTTTTTTCTTTTTAATTTGAGAGAGAGGGAGAGAGAGAGCCCAGGAGCGGGGGAGAGGGGCAGAGAGAGAGGGGAGAGAGAGAGAGAATCTTAAACGGGCTCCACACTCAGCAAGCAAGTGCACACACACACACACACACACACAGGGTGTGCCCCGTGTGCATATACCTGTACACTGAGGAAACTGAGGAAGCTTGAAAGATTGAAGAGGCTTGGAGAGACACTTGTTACATGCAGGGATGGTTTCATCTTACAGTGGACTGAATTACAGTTCTCTCTCCACAGCCTTGGCTGGCATCTCAGTATATGGCCCTTTGCCTTCTGCTCTGATGAGCCCTGCCTCCACGCAAGCTGACGGTAAGACTAGAGAGGGTGTCCACGTGGACCTCTGGGTCTGGAGTGGTGCGGGGTCTGTCTAGAACTTAGTGAATGTACAGTGAGAGCCATCTTGTGAGTTCTCTTCAGCTCAGCTGGGGACTCTGAAAGTTTCTTGTTTCTCTGCTGGATTGAACTGCATTTGGTTCTTTCTGGATGCCTCTAGAGGCTGGGCATTTGGAACCGGTTGTACATTCTCATCAGTTTAGCCAATAAGAACAACAGCTGTTATCAGCAGGGATTCAAACATATAAACATTGAGGCCCGAGTCTTTTTTTTTTTTTTTCTCCCATTGGAAAGATGTAATAGTACAAAATTTGGAAAGCTATTTTATTGAAAGTTTAAAATGACAAAACTAACATTCTCTGTGCAAAATATTCAATAATACAGACGTGTATAAAGGAAAGTTAATTATCCCCTCTTCCTTTCCTGATCCCAACCCCATATGGACAGCTTGGGGTGGATCTTCCTACCCTTTTCTCTATACCCTTGCAAACATGCACAAACACAAATTTAAAGTTATTAAGGAGGGGCACCTGGGTGGCTCACCTGGTTGTGTCCAACTCTTGATTTTGGCTCAGGTCATGATCCCAGGGCTGTGGGATTGAGCCCCAAGCTCTTGCTTGGGATTCTCTCTCTTTTTCCCTCTGCCCCTCTACCCCGTTTGTGCACTCTCTCTCTCTCTAAAAAAAAAAAAATAAATAAAAAATAAACTTACTAAAGAAAATAGCAGCTTTGGGGCACCTGAGTGGCTCAGTCGGTTGGGCGTCTGACTTCGGCTCAGGTCATGTTCTCACGGTTCCTGGTTCGAGCCCCACATCGGGCTCTGTGCTGACAGCTCAGAGCCTGGAGCCTGCTTCGGATTCTGTGTCTCCCTCTCTCTGGCCCTCCCCCACTCATGCTCTGTCTCACTCTCTCAAAAATAAATAAACATTAAAAAAAAAAAAAGAAAACAGCTTTATTGAGATATAATTCACATGCTGTGCAATTCACCCTTTTAAAGTGCAGAATTCTATGGTTTTTAGTACATTCACAGAGTTGTATACCCACACACGATAGTTTTATTACCTCTTAAAATAAATACCATGTTTCACATGTCTATCCATAATACTTAGTAATTTTCCTTTTTTACTTATTATATCACGAAAATCCCTCCTGACCAATAGATATAGGTTTTATTTATTACTTTTAATAGCTACATAGGTAATATGTATATGGGTAAATGGGCATACCATATTTCATTGTATGGATATACGATGGTCTATTTGAACATTCAGGTAATTTCCCATTTTTTGTTATAACTAACAGAAGAATAAAGAGTGAGCAGAAATAAATGGAAGTATCTATGGGAGCTTAATATATAGTAAAGGAGGCCTTTTCATCCTATAGAGGAAAATTCAATAGGCACTTTACTTAATAAATCATGCAGGCATATTTTGCTGGCCATCTGGAAGAAGATAAAATTAGACACCTATCTCATACCATGTATATACAAATAAATTCTTCCCAGAAGTCAAAAAATATTTGCAATGTATTTGATTTAGTAAAGATTAGTATCTCTAATATATATAAGTTTCTATAAATTGATAAAGGAAAGTAGGTAAAGAATACATAGGGTTTATAAGGAGGGAATGTAAATGGCCCATAAACCTGCGTTCAGCTTTTCTGCTGGTTAGGAAAATATGAATAACAGACAATAAAATACCACTTTTTTCATACTTGCATCTATGGCTCAGGTGGCTTCCCCTCCCGGTTGGGAACCTGAGGGTTTACCACTCAGGGCCACAGAGCCACAGTCTACAGGGGACTCTCCACAAGCTGGTTTATGGCCCAGCCAGGCAGCAACGGTGGCTAATTGGACTCTTGGAGGCAGGTCATGAATGAAGGGGTACCTGAGTGAGAGGAGAGTACTAATGTGATGAAGATGATGACAGCTCTCATACTACCCAAAGAACAGTAGCAAAGTAGATCTGTAAGTCCCGGCAAACTCACGGAACTGCGTGGGATGCACCTGGGGGTGGTGTGGAGACGGGTGGTGATGGAGAAACTTCATGGAGGCAGTGAGTGGGGAGTGAGTGGGGAGAGGAAGATGATCTGGCACTCTGCTTATGGGTCTTCTGTAATGGATAACTTGCTTGACCATAGAAGCAAGTACGTATTGTTGTCCACACCCACCTCTTCAGTGCTCTCTTGGTTACTTTGGGTTCCAGGCATAATTTTCATAATTTAGAAACAAATTTGCCTAGTTTATTTTTTAATATATATATTTCATAATGTCCATTTATTTTGAGAGAGAGAGAGCAAAAGCTGGGGAGCAGACAGAGGGAGAGAGAGAATCCTAAGCAGGTGCTACACAGCCAGTGAAGAGCCCAACTCAGGGCACAAACTGTGAGATCATGACCTGAGCCGAAATCCAGAGTCAGAGGCTTAACTGACTGAGCCACTTAGATGCCCCTGCCTAGTTTATTTTTATTCTTCTAAAGATTTTATTTTTTAATGTAATCACTACATCCGACATTGCACTCGAACTCACAACCCTGAGATCAAGAGTTGTATGCTCTACCAACTGAGCCAGCCAGGCACCCAAAAATCTGCCTCTTTTAGACCTCTTGGACTTTGGAGAAATTTCCAGAGGCTGATAGATGCCCAGACATGTAGTCTCAAAATCTCTAACATCTGTAATATAATATGGGTTCTAGCCACAACTCATTCCTTCACCCACTCCCTCATTCATTTGTTCGCTCAGTAAGTAGTTATTCTAAGCTGAGAACTGGGCTAAGAAGTTGGGACACGGAGACAGGGATGACAGAGATTCTGTTTTCCAGGAGCTCAGAGGCCAGCAGGGTTGCTCACCAGCCAGCTCTGTGAGTGAAGAAAAGCTCTTTCCTCTCTCTGTGGCTGAGTTTCTAATTTTTTAAAAATGTTATTTACTTATTCTGAGAGAGAGAGGAGTGCAAGTGTTCATGTGCACGAGTCAGGGAGGGGCAGAGAGAGAGGGAGAGAGAGAATCCCAAGCAGGCCCCATGCTACCAGTGCAGAGTCCAATGTGGGGCTTGATCTCAAGAAACCAGGAGATCGTGACCTGAGCCGAAATCAACAGTTGGATGCCCAACCCACTGAGCCACCCAGGTGCCTCTCAGTTTCTAATTTTTATTTATTTATTTTTGGGAAAGTGCAATGGGGGAGGGGCAGAAAGAGGGGAACAGAGGATCCCAGTGGGCTCCACACTGACAGGCTGATAGCAGTAAGCCCGATGTGGGACTCGAACTCATGAACCGTGAGATCGTGACCTGGATCGAAGTTGGATGCTCAACCAACCGACTGAGCCACCCAGGCGCCCATCAGTTTCTGATTTAGAATAGAGAGGCTGTGCAGGATGGCTTCTAAGCTCCGATTATGAAGATTCTAAAATTCTGCATTTACTGAATGCAGAATGCATTTAAGACTTCCCAGGGCACAGGTGTTACCCAACTCTTTTGGTGAAGAGAGTGGCAAATATGGTCTCTTTGTCACGTAACTGTGACTGTCTCCATCTCAGGACCATGAAAAAGGGGTGGTGTTCCACTGGCATCCGGAGCCATTATTCCACCGCTGCAGACAGCTGACAATGGGTGTTTGCCCAGTGGAACCACAGACGCACCCTATCTGCCAGCAGCGGGCAGGTTCCATTGTTAGGTCTCTTCAGGTGCCTGGCGCCTTCTGCTGGATGGAGGCTCAATTTATGTTTATAATATAAACTGGCTCATGGATACTATTTAAAAAACCTTTTTTTAAATTGTGGTATAATACGCATAACATAAAAGTTAACCATTTTTAGGTGTACGTTTGGATTGTTGTGCAATTATCACCATCATCCATCTCCAGAACTCTTTCCATCTTACAAAACTTAAACTCTGTACCCATTAAGTACTAACTCCCCTTTCTTTCCCCCCCACCCACCCCCGAGCCCTAGGCTCTGCCAAGCACCATTTTACTTTTGTTCCTATGATTTTGAGTGTTCTAGTACCTCATATAAGTGGAATCATACAGTATGTCTCATTGTGACTGGCTTATTTCATGTAGCATGGTATCCTCAAGGTTCATCCACATTGTAGTGTCGGAATTTCCTTCCCCTTTAAGGCCGAATGATGTTACATTGTATGTGTATATCACATTTTACTTATCCATTCGTCTGTTGATTGACACAAGTTGCTTCCACGTTGTAGCTACTATGGATAGTACTGCACTGAACATGGGTATACAAATCTTTGAGATCTTGCTTTCAATTCTTTTGGGTATTGCTGGATCATATGGTCAGTCTATTTTAAACTTTTTTTAGGAGCCTCTATACTTACTGCTTTCCATGGCAGTTGTACCATTTTGCATTCCCACCAGAGGTGCACAAGAGTTCCAATTTCTCCACGTCCAACCAACACTTGTTATTTTGTTTTTGTTTTGTTTTACTAGTAGCCATCTTAATGGTCATGAGGTGGTATTTCATTGTGGTTTTTGTTGGTAATTCTCTAATGGTTAGTGATATAGAGCATCTTTTCATGGGCTTATTGGCCATTAATAATATCGCTGTTGGAGAAATGTCTATTCAAGTCTTTTGCCCATTTTTGAATCAAGGTATTTTTTTTTGTTTGTGTTTGAGTTTTGGTTCCCTGTATGTTCTATTAGTCCATTAGTCCATTATCAGATATGATTTGCAAATATTTTCTCTTTCTGGGGGTTGCCTTCTAACCCTGTTGATAGTGCCCTTTGATGCACAAAATTCTGAATTTTCATGAAGCCCAATTTGTCTATTTTTCTTTTCTGTTGACTGTGCCTTTGGTGTCATATGCAAGAAATCACAAATCCAATGTCATGAAGATTTTATCCTACATTTTCTTCTAAGAATTTTATAATTGTTGCTCTTACTGTTAGGTCTTTGGTCCATTTTGATTTTTCTAGATGGTGTTAGGTGAGGGTCCACCTTCATTCATTTGCAGGGGAATATCCAGTTTTCCCGGCAACATTTGTTGAAGAGACTGTCTTTTCCCCACTGTTGGAAATCATTTGGCCATATATGGAAGGGTTTATTCCTGGGCTATCTATTGTATCTTATTTTATTGGTTTGTCTGTCTTTATGCCAGTGGTCATTTGAACCACTCTCCTACTGAAGATAACTGAAAAAAAAATGGACAAATGTATTTTTTTCTTAAAAGCATTAAACTGCTAACAAGATAGTGATTGTTAGTCATTACTGATCCAAGATCAAAGAGAGGTTGGAAATCTAGAGATGAGTTTAACAGCAGCTTTGGCCTAACTGTTTCTCGTGGGGATGTTTGCCAGTCCTAAAAAAAGTAGCCAAGAAATGAGCCATGCTTTTGACAGCCTTGGGGGGTTAGGGAGGCAAAAGGTGAAGTACAAGCTTACCAAGGTAAGCAGGATAAGCGGACTGGTTGTACCTTGGGAATAAGGTGAATGAGAAGAAATTCAGATGTGAGATAGACCTTGGCTTTGAATCACCTGGGTGCTTCAGAAAATCTCAAGCTCTGAAATGGAATTATGTTGGTTCTAAATGTTTAGTGCCTCTTGGCACCTGGTAGGAAACAAAACAAAACAAAAAACAAATGCTCTCTAGAGAAAGATCTTCTAAGTTTCAAATTATTTCCTCATATAGATGTGTCAGTCATAGTATCAAATGTAATCAAGCACCAAAGAGAAAAAAGCAATGAGTGAGCATCAACAGAAAACACAAATAGAAACAGATCCACAGGGACCCGTTATCAGACACAGTCTGCAAGGCACTGTGCTTACTATGCTAAAAGATATAAAAACCAAGCTCGACATTTTCAGCAGGGAACCGGGAACCATTATGAAAAGTGACATGACAGCCTGGCTGGCTCAGCTGGTAGGGCATGTGATTCTTGACCTCGGGGTTGGAGTTTGAGCCCCATGTTTGGTGTAGAGACTACTTAAAAATAAAATACAATGTGACATCACAATTTTAAAAACAACCAAATAGAAATTCTAGAACAGAAAAATACAGTAACTGAAATTAAGATATCGGTCAGCTTTAAAAGTGGATTAGACATAACTGAAAGGAAATCAATTAATTCCAAGTTAGGGCAGAAGGAACAATGAGGTGTGCAGCACTGATAGACAAAAGGACAAAACGCAGAGGCGGGAAGGAAACTTGGAGGATGTGGTGGTAAAGTCTGGCAGGCAGAAAACCTGTGACCCAGAAAGTGAAGAGAGAGAATGGTGAGAGAGGCATTATTTGAAGAGTAACGGTTGAGAATTTTCCAAAATTGATGAAAAGACATCATTCCCTATCCAGGAAGCCCAATGAATGCCAAGCTAGATAAATAAAAGGAAGTCCACACAGAAGACAGGTCATAATGACATTGCAGAATACCAAAAGCGCAGAAATCTTTTAAGGAGAGATAAGTCAGAAAAATAACACCAGCTTCAAAGGGGCAACTGTTGGACTGACGGCTGACTTCTCAACAGCAGAAACAGAACCCAGAAAACAGCGGAATCGGCCTTCTCATGCGAAGAGAGAAAATAGGTGTTGACCTACAATTCTCTACAGTCAGAACCTCAACATGAACTCAAGGGATGGGGAGATGAGGAGAGAGGAAAACTAACACAATCCTAAAAGCCAGAAGGCAGATGGACAACAGAAATTGCCCCCACAAGCCCACGAGAGGGGGATCCCCAAGCCAGCAGTGGGGAAAGTCAGGACCATCACAACCCACACAGCAAAATCTTCTTAAGGCTCGACAACCGGGGGCACCGGGTCCCTCTGCGTCGGGGTGTGCACGGGGTGGGCTAGCAGAGAGGACTGGTTGCGCTGTTCAGGAGGCAGCTCCCTTGGTGCTCCTCTCCTAGCACTGTCACTGGGTGACTCTCTCCCCCCATCCCAACACCAGCCTGGAGACTCATTCTCAAGAGAAGAAAGAAATGAGGGTCTCTGGACCCCAGGGGAATCGGAGGCAAGGCCAGGGAGAATAAGGAAGTGTATGCAGAGTGGATTTTAAATATGGATTTCCTCACCTCTTGCAGCCAGCAGCTAGACCCAGCTAGGCCTGCCTCCTCCCCGCAGGCTGGAGGACGCTCCGGGGGGCCGCTGGTGAGCCTGAGAGAACAGGGCTGCTCAAAAAGGGCCCGGCCGACCGCCCCCCTGCCGCACGGCTGCCGGGCCAGTCGGTCTGCACACTCAGACTCCCCTGTAGCTTCCTCGTGTGCCATTCTTCATTGCAAGGGTTGTTAAACATTAAAGGAAAACCTCGCGCGAGAGACGAGAACAAAGAGGAGGGAAAAAAAAAATCAACTTTGAAAGAATCAGAGACCATGTGGCAAAACAAAAACCAGTAACAAAAATATTGCATCTTGAACGTGGGCATCACACCCACAAAACCAGACTGGGACGTTGTGCAGATGAGGTCTCTGTAGGCTCCAAGCTCCCTTCTTGCCCTTTTGAGTTCTCTGAACCACAGAGGGGTTAGGAGGCGGCCAGTTGTATTCCCAGGCTCTCCTGCAGCTGCTTCTGGTTGCCAGTGGAAGATGCTGGTGGGGGCTGGAAGGTGGGAGGAAAAAGGGGAGGTTTTTCTTCTGCGGTTTGGCAGGGCCTGTGGCAGAAGCAGCAGAGGAGAAGGGCATCCTTGGGGTCAGTGGTGGCTCCAGCAGCACCGGATGGAGCAGGGGCTCCCCGAGTTCCTGGTCAGTAAGCAGCAGGTGCGGCTTACACGGCGCTGGTGGGGGTGCTTCTGGCAGAGCACCTGCGGTGGGGGCTGTGGATGCCAGCAGCTTCCTGATCTTTGGGTAGTATCGTCTCTTCCCAGCTGCTCTTCCAGCCCTCCTGGTGTTATTTAACCAGTCCTTTCCACTAAGTTCTTCTTTGTTGGAAATATCCAGGTTGGTTTCTGGGTTTTTTTGTTTTGTTTTGTTTTTTGAGTGAACACCGATTGGGATGCTACAATAAAGAAATATTTACAAAACTAAGAGTACTTAGACATTAAAAATGTGAAAGCAGAAATAAAATCGAACGGAAAGGTTAAAGATGGTGATGGAATCACCCAGAAAAACAAACGCAGAACTCCAACAATGTTAAGTACTGTTTATAGTAAACTGTAACATTATTATATAACATTATCATGATTTAAATTACTTATTCTGGTGTTACCCAGTAAATACTACTTGGTGGGTCCTGCCTGGCGTGTGACCAGTGTTGCATGTGTGTCCTGGGTAGTACATTTTATTTATTTATTAAAATAAATTTTTTTTTTTTTTGGAAAGACGGTTCCATGCCTGACCTGGGCTTGAACTCACAAACCCCAAAGTCAAGAGTTGCATGCGTTGCTGACTGAGCCAGCCAGGCAACCCTGCTTAGTACAATTTAAGAGAGGAGACAGTCTTCTAATTAATACTCTGACAAGCATTTTAAATATATTCATTGACAGATAAGCGTTATTCAGATGTCTGCATAAATAGGAATTGATGTTGAACAGGAAGAAGTTTTTCCAAAGGGCTAAAGTTTATTCAATGATAGAACTTGGTCCTTCCCTTCAGCTAGTCTTGGAATTTGGTTGCCAGGCATATCCGTGTCAGAAGTCCACCCTCGCTAATCGTTTCCGTCACACGCAAAATCTTAAAAGCCTACTGGTGGCGCTTTCCATTTCTCTGCAAACTTCTTACACTGCTTTCAGTT
The DNA here is from genome assembly GCF_018350195.1 of Panthera tigris. Taxonomy (NCBI): domain Eukaryota; kingdom Metazoa; phylum Chordata; class Mammalia; order Carnivora; family Felidae; genus Panthera; species Panthera tigris. Next base: position 118,124,016 of record NC_056662.1, read on the forward strand.
ATGACAACGGAAGGGCAACGTTTTTATCTGCTCATACATACTCTACTCCACGGGAGGCAAAAACACACCCCTCAATTCTCTTGTTTAAAGAGTGGCTACTTGCAAAACAGCGTACAAATGAAGAACTGAACATTCACACATACGACACGTAGTATCTCTATACGCTGTAACTGAAACTTTGCTTTACATTTTTGCCATTAAAGAATTAGTCTAATTTTTATTCTCTCTCCGCAAAGTAGTTATAAAAAACACTTGTAAAAACTTTGAAAAGGCGCTTTACAATCCTGGAACGACAAATTCTAAAGTATAAAAATGAAGACACGTCTTCTAGGATTCACAAAGAAGGATAAAATAAAACCTGCAAGCTAGAATTTCTGAATGCCTTTGATAGGAATTTGCTAAAAGGAACCAGAACGTCAGAACTTAAAGATTTCCTATTTTAACCTGAATTGGGTTTTTAAAAAGCTACACACTTGTGGACAGGTGAAGCTCACACGAGAACTGGCCGCCGCCGCTAATGATGACAGTAACCGAGGGGCAGGGACGTAAGCGCTAGGCGTGCCCGGCTCTTCCTGCAACCGATGGAAGCGGTTGGCTTTTATTTTTTTCCCTTATGTTTTAAAGAAAAGTAAATATACATCGGGCAAAAAATTTAAACGGTGCAGGAAGATCTAAAACCATAAGGAAATATCCTTTTTTCCCATAACCCAGAAAATCTGAGGTCTTCAAAATCATTCAGCAGTCATGTGAATAATTTGCAAACCGAAGTGAACCTTGGAGTCTCATTAGCTAAAAAGAACTCTGAGTCCTTTGGAATGATGTTGATTTTCTCACAGATCACCTCTGTTACAGAGGAAAACCACGTAGCCTTCTCCTTCTTAAAACAACCAGTTACAAAAGCAACAAGTCCAGGCATCTCCTCGCACTTCGTGGATCGGTTCTTGGCTCCGGACAGAGTCCCTGGTATCATCCCTGAAATTCAGGCATCACATTTGACACCAAACAAGACATTTTCAAAAGTTAAGAAAACCTCTTCTTAATCAAAACGAGTCATCTGGTCCTTGTGAGATAGAGGCTGAACTCTGACAGATTCATGTCGCCTGGTGATTACTAAATAGATAAAGATCTTTATTCAACATTGTACAAAAGCGCATGAGCCATAGAATCCCAAGCGCTCAAGCTAAAACCAAGTCGAACCTTTCCTAGAGAACAAAGCGAAGGTGAGACAGCAAGGGACCAAGGATGGAAACTCCTTCAGAGCAACTCCCATCCCGGCGACGAGACGCTGGGTGCTTCCTCCCCAGAGAGCGCTCTCTCCGGCAAGCAGGAAAGGCTTACAGAGACAGGTGGCGGGAGCTCAGCCAAGCCCTTCCTGAATGCCTCGGATCCTCCTGGCCAGCTGCACATCCTTCGGGAAGAGAGTAACGCGGCCGGCATGTAAGGAGAGAAGATAGGCGTCCTCAAAGAGATGAACCAGAAATGCTTCTGCAGCCTGGGGGCAGAAAGACAAGTCCAAAGACTGCCACATGGGAGGGAGGGGGCATGTGCTGCTGTTCTCTTGGAGCCCTGCTGCACCTTGTCTCCGAGGGCTCGCGGGACTGTGTGAAAGACCGTCACAGAACGAGGGGGAACCCTGCCTGGGAATCCTGCTACCAGCAAATGAGGATCCGGCCTCCAAACCCAGGCGTTCCGTGATGCTCTCTCTCAGGAGGCAAGAGTCAGCGCATGACATTCCTCGGGCAGCCCCGTGGATTTCCAGAGTGCCTTTCTCCCATCGTCACCCAGCTGTACCTCGGCCCCCCTTCTTACCTCTTGTAGGGCCAACAGGGCCTGGGCTTGCCAGTAGAAGTCCACACCACGAGTGAATTTAACACATATCTCTCTTGCCTGTGAAGGAGTGGGGATGGTTGGGCGGGGGGGGGGGGCAAGGGAGAAGGGGAGTGTGGGGAGGAGTGAAGAGTTAAAGAAGAGAGATTCAAGCGAAGACGGACTCTCTCCATGAGTTTCCATGAATCTTCACTTCTATTACACCTTCCTGCCCCTTAATCTTAGAACCTAAGCAGTAGCCGGTGTCAACTCCTGGGAGCTTAGGAACTGGTATGTCTCCTATGGGTGGTGGGGAGAGGGGGAGGCAATCTCCCCGGGCAGGAAGAGGGATCAAAGCGGGGATGGATGAGAGGGCTCCTATTTATATAATCCAAGAACACGGTTTCAGAGGTGGTAGGGTTAGAAATTGATTCCATGAAGAACCATAAGGAGCCCTTGGCGGATGCATGCTTTCAAAAGGTGAAGAGTCCTCTGCCAGGTTGGAGGGGAGGACCCCTAGCCATTCAGACAAGAGATGATGAGGTCCCCAATACCTGGGGGATTTAAAGAAAGAAGGCAGCACGGGGGTTGGTGGAGCTCACCAGGCGGCCAAAGGGGCTCTTCCTTAACAACAGGTCTGTGCTTTTCTGAAGCTTTCGGATCTCCTTCAGAACCCGACTTCTCCGCGGACCACGCTGACGGGAGGAAGCGCCTGAGCAAAAAAGTTCGGTCATAGAGTGTAGTGGTCAGTAGGTGGGGCCTCGCAGCCTGCCTGAGATAGGCAAACTGTCAGATCACTAGTCTGTAATACGCTCCACAGAAGCGGGCGTTCCGGTCCATTATTTCCTGCCATTATATTCAGCAACTAGAAATAGCAGTTAGATGCCAAACAAATATTTGTTCAATGAACGCGTGATCCTTTGAGGGTATTCTCTGAAACGCCAACTCTTTTCGTGAAGCCTCTCCTGATTCCCAGTCCCTTCCAAAATGATAGGTTACCTCCCTCCTCTGAGCCCCCTGCTACTTTGGGCATCTCCTCTACCTTTGCCATCTAGGTTGGAAACTCAGTGATTTTGTGTTCAGGTCTATTTTTAGAGCTGGAAGGAACTGGAGAGGTTATCTAGCACAACTCTCTGTCTCGGTTATCCTGAGGCGGAGAGGTGAAGACAATTAGCTAGAGCTTATGTGTGGCCAAGAAGGGACCTCAGATTTGGCATAACTCAGTGCCAGGGCTGGGTCACTGGGCTAATGGAGCCAGAGCCTTTGGCCTGGTTCCAGCCACAACAAAAAAGAAAAAAGATCTTAAAATATTCCCCAAAGTAGAGGTCAAAAAGCCAAACTCTCTGATCTGAAATTAAAAACCCAAGAAAAAAAAATCTTCTAACTCAAGGAAACTTAATTGAAATTAGACTATTTATTTATTTATTTTAATGTTTATTTTTGACAGAGAGACAGAGAGACAGAGCGTGAGCAGGGGAGGGGCAGAGAGAGAGGGAGACACAGATTCCGAAGCAGGCTCCAGGCTTCGAGCTCCTAGCTGTCAGCACAGAGCCCGACGCGGGGCTCGAACTCAGGAACCATGAGGTCATGACCTGAGCCGAAGTCAGATGCTCAACGGACTGAGCCACCCAGGCGCCCCTGAAATTAGACTATTTAGAAATGAATCAAAAGTCTACATCTCAAAACTTATGAGATGCAGCTAAATAGTACTAGAAGAAAATGTACAGTCTCCAGATTGATTCTCTATTAGAAAACAAGGATGTTAAAAGACAGCTAAGTGTTCAACTCAAGTGTTAACAACAGAATTATTAAAATAAACCAAAAGAAGACAAGCAAATATTCAAGATAATAAAATAAATTAATGAAAAAGAAAATAAAACAAAAAACAATACTGTTGCTAGGTCAATAAAAACAAGGACCAACAAAAATGAATGAACCTCTCATAAGCTGAACAAAGAATAAAAAAAGAAAGAAAAAAAACATGAAAATGAACATTTTGAAGGATAAAATTGTTTCAGAAATGTTATTCAAGGGGCATCTGGGTGGCTCAGTGGGTTGAGTGTCCGACTTCGGCTCAGGTCATGATCTCGCAGCTCGTGAGTTCGAGCCCCACGTCTGGCTCTGTGCTGACAGGGCAGAGCCTGGAGCCTGCTTCCGATTCTGTGTCTCCTTCTCTCTCTGCCCCTCCCCACCTCGTGCTCAGTCTCTGTCTCTCAAAAAATACGTAAACATTAAAAAAAAAAAAAAAAAAAGAAATGTTATTCAGGGTCCAGTCAAGGAGAGAGAAGCAAACCAGTAGTTCTGCGGAAGGGATTTCATAGTGAACTAATTACAAAGTGTTAGAAGAGCTGCATGAGCAGATGGGGCCAGTGAGACAATCCAGAGACACCTGGGCCACACAGCTGGCCCTGGAGACTGTATCTCTGGTGGTGGGGAATATGGGTCAGAGAAACAGGGGCAGTGTCCAGGGGACTGGGGACATTTAGGAGAAAGAGGGAGGCCTCAACTTCAGGAGTCAAGCTGCTGGCATCTGCCTCTCCCGACCACTGGTCCACAATCCATGGTCATCTGGAGGCAGCCTTTAACAGACCGGCGCAGCAGTCGCAGAGAATGGAAAGATTAGCACAACTAGGTATCACCCGTGCAAGAAGGACAACACTGCGGAAGGAACCGAGCTCAGCAAATAACCAATGCTGGAGGAATCTGAGTGAATAGAGAAAAAAGACTTTGAGAGCCATATATGTAATAACCTCAGAGGGGTAAGAGAAGGCATGTAATCTATGTCCCAGAACAAGCGGTTATGAAAATGATCATGGGAAAGATCCCATGATCTTTAAGCGGTTAAAGATCACGGGAAAGAACTGGGATTAAATATTCAGTAGTTGGGGGGCACCTGGTTGGCTCCGTCTGTAGAGCATCTCGATCTCATGGTTGTGAATTTGAGCCCCTTATTGGGTGTGGAGCCTACTTTTTTTTTTTTTTTTTAAACATTTATTTATTGTTGAGAGACAGAGAGAGACAGAGCATGAGCAGGGGAGGGGCAGACACAGAATCCGAAGCAGGCTCCAGGCTCTGAGCTGTCAGCACAGAGCCCAACGGGGGTTCAAACCCATGAACCGCGAGATCATGACCCCAGCCGAAGTCAGATGCTTAACTGGCTGAGCCACCCAGGTGCCTTCGTGGAGCCTACTTTCAAAAAAAAAAAAATTCAACAGTTGGGTCTGGCAATGCCAACATAAGGAGTTGGGATTTGATCCTAAATAACAGGGAGCTGAGGGAGTCGGAGAGGTGATCTCCTTACATTTTAAAGAGGAGTCCACCTGCAGTGTAAGGAAAGAACTGAAAAGAGACAAGAGTGGAAGTGGAGCGCGGTCAGGTTAGGGTGCTGGTGGCCGGGACTAGCTGGTGGGAGCAGAGATGACAAGTGGTGCGATCAAGGATGTGATCTGGAGGTAGAATTGCTGCAGCTTACTTGTATACGGGGACAAGAGAAAAGAACGTCTCCCAGGGTTCTGGCTTGAACAGCTGCGGGTGGGGAACGTGCCTGTGCCACTTGCCGAAATGGGGAAAACCAGGGCTGCAGAGGTTGGAAGGGAGTAATCAAAAGTTCAGCTTCAGACAGGTTGCACCAGACGTAACCACGAGCTCTCAGGCAGAAAGGCAGCTGGACACAGGGATGTGGAGTCAGAGGAGAGATCTGGGCTGGACACGTAAATGTGAGCGCCGTCTGTAGGGGTGGTATGCAGAGCCACAGGACGGGATGAGACCACATGGGGGGCCGGGGGGGGGGTGTGGGGTGGGGAGAAAGGAACCGGACAGCAAGGAAGTCCAACATCAAGTTGTTAAAGAGGTGACACAGACAGTAAAATACACCAAGCAGGAACTGCAGGGTGTGTGGGTCACGGACGCCAAGGGGATAGAGTGTTTCCAGGAGAAAATGGCCCGCTGTGTCCAATGCTTCTTGGAGCAAGAAAAGGACACAGGCATGTCTATTGGATTTAGCAACACTAAAGTAGCTGGTGACCCTGACAAGAGGACTTCAAGTGCACCAGAAGGAAGGGAAGTAGTTGTGGGGGGTCAGACTGGAATGGGTTCAAGGGTGCCTGGGAAGAGGGGAGACACACGTGTGTGTACTCTTACCTCTGGCTATTTCTAAAAAAGGTAGCTATGAAAGGCAGTAGAGAAAAATGGGGAGTATGCGAGAGGCAGGGAAGGTAGGGGCAGGAAACACCCCTGCCCTTTTTCTTTAGACAGAGCATTTGTGGAATGCCAATGTGGGGAGTAAGAATGTAATTCTAAATGCAGGTGGAGAGGATAAGAGAAAGCCCAGGGACGGAGAGAGAAAAATATGACCAAAAGCCCAGGTAGGAGGAGTGGTTTTTGCTAGGAAGGGGATACGTGGGTTCTCTGCTGTGAGAAGACAAGGGAATGCAGTCTGGAGGCTTCTTATTTCCTCAGTGAGGCAAGCATGAGACCAGGTCATCATCAGCTGAGCGTGAGTGGGGCGGGGGGCGGCTAGAGTTGTAGGAATTTGAAGAAGAAAAACAAAGGTGTGGAATAGTCACTGGGGAGAATGGAAGAGCCGGACTGCCAGACAAGTGCAGGGGGACTGCCAGGAAGCGTGGAGATAAACCAGGCATAGCAGGATGCTTCCATATCACAAAGCAACAGCAAACACACTTAACAGCACCCCGTTAAAATCAGGAACGGGACAAGGATGGCCAAAACGCTGCTCGTATTTCAATACTAATCTCAGGGCCTCCTTAGTACAATACACTACGAAATAAAACGTGTAAAAATGAAAAAGGAGACTCAGAGGTCCTTATCTGCAGGTAATATAATAGCCTACTTAAACATTTCAGTTGAAGTAACTGAACGCTAGTTAGAACTAACGAGAGAAGTCAGCAAGTTGCCTGGATGCAAAGGTTATTAACGTTCAGGAAAGAAAATAACCCAGAATATATTTTTTTCACCCTGCTCTTAACTATGTGGCAGAAGACAAGTAAAGCAGTTGTTGCCACAAAGGCACAGCTCTCGCCCCGTGGGTCTGCCACCCACCAGACCTCAGTACAGAAACAGGACCACAGACCAGTCTTCCTTCCCAGCCCATGATCTCAGGAAGAGAACAAGGCGAGAGCACTCTACTTAAGGCCCAACACAGCCCTTAATGAAGAAAAAACAAAAATACATACAATACCTGGAAGGGCACCTTCTAAAAGTACAATAGTTCTTTGAAATGGTCACAAAAAGCGGACAAGAACTTTGCAATTTAAAAAAGCACAAACACTTATTTTTTAAAACTCCTGTCTGCTGGAGCAAGCCGTGTGTGACCTTGTTCAAGTTACCCGGCCTGCCCGCGCGTCAGTTTTCTCGTCTGTAAAATGGGCACACTATAAAGTTGAGGTAATTCACGTAAAGAGTTGAACACAAGGTCTAGTTGGTGGTAAGTACTCCATAAATGCTAGTAGTAAGAATTAATATTAGGAGCCAGGCCGCCTGGGCCAGCCCTTTCTCCCCCCCGGAACTGCTTTCCCCGGTTCCCCGCTGGGCCTGCACTGGGCCGGTCCGAGCAGATGCTCGCCGGCCGCGCGGCTGTGCCCGCCCGCAGAGGAGCGCCAGCCGGAGACTCGAACCCCGGACTCCGCCCGCGAGCTCGGTGTTCTGCTCCGTGAAATGGGCACGCGGATGCGGCCGTGCCCACCCCTCACCCCGGCTGCTCGAGGGCGAGGGGCCGCGGCCGGTTACCTAAGGAGGGGCCCCGCCGGGGGGGGCTGGGGGTCGGGCTCGCGGTGCGCCTCTTCGGGACTTCGGGTTTGCGGCTCCGGCGGCGCGGGCCCATGGCGGGCGCGGAGGGTGGCTGCCCCGCGGCTTCTTCTCGGCCTTCGGGGTCCGGGGACAGAGGCTGGCGTCCGGGAGAAGCCCGGGAGCGTCCTGGCCGCGTGCCCCGACGGGGTGCGTGCTCGGCCGCTCCCGGCGCCTCCGCGGTTCCAAGTTCCCGCACCACTGATTCACTGGCGGCGTTTTTTAAAACCCGAATTCAGCAACTCTCAGTGGCTGCCTCTGGAACGCCCCTGGCGCAGAGCGACTGCGGAGAGGACCAATCAGGGCACAGGACGGAAGGCTAGCGGCGCGCGGTGATAAGAGGAGAGCGCGGGGCTGTGGCGGTTCGACGGTAGGAATCAGCCAATGGGAACTTGGAGAAATGAAGGGAGGCGGGAACTTCTCCCGCTGTCTGCTTGCTTGTGGCGCTCATTTTTGAGTGCCCAGTGGTCCAAAAAGGAAAGCTCTATTCTGAAGATGGAGACGGTGAGTTAGTAGAACACGTTTCTCTAAAAAAATCACTTTGCTCAGACATTTTATGTTTTGCCCTGTCACCCCTGAGGTGGCTTTTAAACAAGAGGAGGCAGATTCATACGAGAATGTGACAACCACATGTCGCCCCTGTGACCCTCCCAGGAACACCCCACGAAAATGGTTCAGAAGCCAGTTTAACTGCATGGACGTTATTGATGACTGGGGTCGCGGGGCAGCCAGGATCCGGGCTCTGGATCACACTCTGCAGCGCTGCAATGGAATCCTCCTAGAGAAACGACCCCTTTCCCTTCCTTTTACTATCGAGGATAGTACGCATTCAGGTCAAATGTACATCTGGGTAGTTAGAATAAAGGGAATTTTTATTTTCCACACGTTTTCTTGCATCTCCTCAACGTTCTACAGTTAACACGTAATCAGGGGAAAATGTCATTATAAAATCAGTGATTTCAGGGAACCCTTGTTCACTGGTGGGAATGTAAAATGCTGCAGCCATAGTGGAAAACAGTATGTTGACTGGCCAAAAAAACTAAATGTGCAATTACCATATGATCCAGCAATTCCACTTCGGGGTATACACTCAAAAGCAGGGACTTGAACAGGCATTGGTACACTAATGCTCACAGCAATGTTACCCACAACAGCCCCCAATGTCCAAATAGATGAACAGATAAGCGAAATGTGGTACATACATACAATGGGATATTATACAGCCTTAAAAAGGAAATGACATGTTACAGCACGAATGAACCTTGAAGGCATTATGTTAAGCGAAGTAAAACAGACACAAAAGGAGAAATACTGTATAATTCCACTTACATGAGTCCACTTTCATGAAATTCATAGAAAGTAGGATGGTGGTTGCCAGGGGCCAGGGGAAAGGAGGAATGGGGAGTTAGTGTTTGATGGGTATGGAGTTTCAGTTTGGGAAGATGAGGAAGTCTGGAGATGGTGTGATATTGCACAACAATGTGCACGGACTCAGTGCCATTGAACACTTAATAACGCTCAAAATGGTCAGTTTTAGGTTGTGTGTATTTTACCACAATTTTTAAAAGGAGGGACAAAAGGGGGCACCTGATTGGTTCAGTCAGGAGAGCGTGCGACTCTTGATCTTAGGATTCTGAGTTCAGGCCCCACATTGGGCATGGAGCCTACTTAATTAAAAAAAAAGGGGAGGGGGGAGGAAAAGGAGCAAAGTAAGGAAGGGAAGAAAAGGGAAGGAGCTGTACCTGGGGATACTCAGTGGGTCCACTGGTGGTGGGGGGAATGGGGTGAACAGCCTGGTCTAGAAGACCCACTCTTTGGTGGTGCCTTATGTGGCAGAAGATCCGAGAGCCAAGGGCTCTATAATGTGAGCTTATTCTTTGATTGGCTCTTGTATTCATCCTCTCCATCGTTTCTCTAGTTCAGACTCTAATTATAATCAAATGTTGTTTTACTTGTCTCTACCTTTAGTGATCCTTCCACACAGCAATTTGGATCATGTCACTGCCTTGCCTAAACTCCCCATGGTACTCTACTGTCTACAGATTGAGTTCTGATCCCTCAGCAAAGTCTAAAATGTGCAGCACCATCTGGGCGCCTGCCCACCTCTCTGACCTTGACTCTGGCCACTTTTAGTGTTGCGTGCTTATTGCCAGGCATACTGGTCTCCTTACCTACGGTTCTTGAATACATCACTTGCATGTTTCTATGCTTTTTACAAGCTTCTCCTTTCTCCAGGAATACCCGCTCCCTCCAACCCCACCGGCCTGGGAGACTCCCTGCTCATTCTGTAACACCCAGCTCAAGTGGTACTGCCTCCTCTGTATCTCAAAGGCCTCTTATGCACGTCATGCTGTGCTGGAATTCTTTCCTTCCACATTCATCTCCTGTTTTCTTTCATGGGCCCACAGTCCTTGGAGCACATCAGTTCTCAACACAGTTCAGTAAATTCTGGGATAGTAATCCTTTACTAAAGACTCTTGGACAAGTGTTCCTAATGAAGAAGGGTGATTTATGAACTTTTATAGCTAGGGGAAACTCCTTGCTGACTTTTACGTTTTGAAAGGATGTAGTTAACATAAGGCCAGAAGGGTTCTGAACCAAGGCAACTATGAAACGAGGTCAATCTGTAAAGCAGGTCAGGCTTTTGGCAATGCTGAGAACCTCTCCTTTTTATAGGTAGCTAAGGTCTTGAGAGGGTGTCCAAGGTCACCCAGCCAAGGTAGAGGTGGGGCTGAGACACAGCTCTCTGACTTTGGATTCTGCTTCTTTCCTCTCTATACGAGGTGGCCCTTCGCTCCACTCCTCTTCCTGTCCTCGGCAGGGGTCAGAGCTTCTGACCTCTTTGAATGCTGTTTGCTTGTTAAAGTAGCAGAGACCTTCGGACAAAGTGAAGACAAAACGGAACCACTTGGCTTGGTCCTAAATCTCTGCCTTGTGGGCAGCTTCCTGGAGGACAGGAGCCTGAGAGCTACTCCAGGTCCTGGATGGCAGTCCTGCAGGAAGCCCCTGCCCCCCCAGCTCTCCCAGGACCACCCTGCGAGGGGGATGGACTGAGCAGTCCACCACAGTGCAGACGCTTAAATTAAACGTCAGTTTGAACCGATGTTTACAGAAGTCTGTTATCAGTCAGTTCTGATTTGGGGGTTCAGAACCTTCACACCAAACTTCCACCATTCAGGGCCCCCTTACTCCACTGAAAATATTCCCCACAACCTTCCAGCTTCAGTGAGAGTGGTGGTCCTTACCCTCCCACCCACCTGACCAGCAAGGCCTCGGGAACTCCCCCTCCAAAGCATCCTTGACAACAGGAGAGAGTGAACCTACTGTCACCATAAAATGTTCTTGAGGCGTCTTGTTGTCTTAAAATAGATGGAGATTTTACACTGGCCTCCATGATGGTGAATTTTAATAAAACCTTTCTTCCCCTCTGAGCAGGACCGATGCTGTGTGCTGGGCCTCTGCTGGGGCTTCCGTGCCCCTGGCGGACCACCCTGGTGGGCAGCGCAGCCTTACAGGACGCTCCACTGTGTGTTGACACTTTCAGGCACCTTCAATTTATTATCTTCTGTAATTTTCATGCTCATTCTGCAAGATGGAGGCTGGTTTTCCTATTTGGGAGATGTGAAGACCCAAGCTCCAGAGGTAAAGTGATTCACCCCGGTCAGTGGCAGGCCTGATGTTTAACCCTTGCGCTCCTTCCCTCTCATTAAAAAAAAAAATAGTAAGATAAAAAAAGAGCTTACACTGCTCATTTCCCTTTTGTTTTTAAAAATAAAGCCTAAAACATTCTAAGGCCCCAGTTTTTTGGACAGGGCAGCTGGAGTCCCAGCACACTCACTCTGATTACACACTGGTCCCCGCAGAAGCTCGGGGGCCCCTGGGACTTGGAGCTGCTGATAGGGAGAGTCCCTCCTCACCCAAGAAACCGTAATAACCTGCTGATTCCCACACTGCCTGAAGGCTTTGCTTGTCAAATATCTCTTCCCCCAGAATCTATTTTAAGGAAGGCATTTGGTGTTTTCTTTTATGATGGAGCTGCCCAGAAAAATGGGTCTGAGGCTCCAGAAACTGCCACGGAGTGAGGAACTCAGCAATGGAGGGCTGCTCAGCTCCCCGGGGTCCCCAGTGCCAGTCCCCTCCCTTTGTGGTGGGGTTACAGGGAGGACAACAGCACATGAAGCTTCTAACCCAGCCATGGGAAAATTGCCCAGAGAAACCAGTATGGTGGGTGGGGCTGTAGGTTTGGAATCAGGCAAACCTAGCTTGGAAAGCTGGCTCCGTGAGGAAGTCACTTAACCCTCTCTGGGCCAGCGGTTTCCTCATCTGCATCCACCTGTCAGGCTGTTATGCAAAAGTTAAGCCTTTAACACATGCCTAGGATACCAGAGTTACTTTAAATGGTGGAGTCCCGGTAAATTCATCGCCCTGGAGGCTAATCGGTGGAGTCAGGTTGCTGGGGGTGGGGCTGAGGTCCATGTGCTCCGGATCCCAGCCTGCTGCCAGATCGGATCACGTGGCTGCACGGCTAGAGTCCACAGCCAGACAGCCCTTTGCCAAACAACTCACATCTCTGGGCCTCAGTTTTCTCATCTTTAAAAGGGAAGGTGAAGAGATCATAAAAGCTGCTATTAAGGGCTGCCTGGAACTCCCCTCATGATCTCTGCCAGGCAGGGAGGCCTTGAGCGTGTGAGCAAGGACAGCAGGACTGGCATGGGGAGGAGGCGCCATGGGCAGAGGGACAATTCCCAAGAAGGGGCGGCTATTCCTCCTTTCCCACAGAACGGGCCCAGCTGAGTCTGGAAAGCACCGAAGCCACAGCGTCTACACCCGCTGCTTTCTAGAGGAGGACGCCGAGGCCCAGAGCAACCAGGTGATGGGCTGAGGGAACTTTCGCTGAGTTTATGGGACAGCCCAGCTAAAACTTAGGTCTCCAGACAGGGTTAGGGAATACCCTACATGTTTTAGAAAATATGGTGCTTAATTCTGGTTTGAATTTGCTCACTGACCTCTCTTCTTTGGAGAACCACGTTTAGCTTATGGTTCAGGAGGAAATCTTAGGGTTGTTAGCTCCTGCAATCCCACTTCCTGATTTAGTGCTAGGGCTGCAGGCGGGGTGGTGGTGCTGGGGGGAGCCTGCCAGGGGTGGGTCACTGCACCCAGGCCTGTGGGGGATGCAGGGGGTGGTGACAGAGGAGGACCTGGGTGTCTGGTGGTCTTCTGTGGCAGCAGCTGCCCCGGGGGTCTGTGGGGAGGGCAGGGTGAGGCCTTAGGGACGGGGTGCTGGAGGCTCCCCAGCCCATGTGGCCTCAGCCTCAGGGTGGACAAGGCGCATCCAGGTAGCAGCAGAGAATCCACAAGAGGCTCAGCTGGCATCGTTGATGGGAGTCCGAGAGCCGCCGAGCAGTCTCTCGTGCTCGCCCTCCTCTGCGGGGGGCCGGCCCCTGGACAGGCGGGCCAGCAGCGGCCGGTGCAGCCCGTTGTAGAGGGCGGTGCCCAACAAGAGGATGAGGAAGCCCAGGATCTGCAGCGGGTGGAAGGCCTCCCAGCCCAGCGCCAGGCTCAGGGCCCAGATGACGATGGTGCGCAGGCTGTCCAGCACCATGCGGGTGGTGGCGCTCAGTTCTTTGGTGACGCTGATGCCCGCGAAGTTGAAGAAGGCGATGCTGCTGATGTTGCCCAGCAGCGCCAGGGCGATGAGCGGTTGTCGGCCCACCTGGCAGAAGGCGTCCAGCGTGTCCTCCAGCGTCCCTCGCGGGTTTCCGCTGAAGGAGCCGGCGGGGATGTAGTACATGGGCACCAGCAGCAGGGAGAGGATCACGAAGCCGAAGAGGCCTGTGGGAGTGGAAGAAGTATGCGGCACTCTCTGCCCACCCCGAGACCCCCAGCTTAGCCCGCCCAGCAGGGGCTCCCCTGGTGTCCCTCCCGCCACCCCTCCCAGCTCCTCCCTCACACCTGCTCCCCCCTGCAGGGCCTGGGGCTGCCTGCTCATCTGGAATTCACAGCGGCCTGCTGAGGGGGCTCTAGCTGCCCTCTTCCGCTTTAATCGTGTTTTCTGTCTGGACCCAGAGTAAGACACGCGTTATATCGTTACCAGTATATGTGTGCGCAGGCACGGATACGCTTGTATGCGCACTTTCACAAACCAACAGCCACCCTCGCAATGTTCTCTGGCTCTTTCAAATTCTATGGTATTCATTTAAAAAAGAATGGCCGCTGCCGCCGCTGCACTGCTCTCCCAAGTGTGGAAAAACACCGTTCTCTAATTCGGTGCCATTGGTCTGTGACCAGGAGCTGGATCTGAATGTAAATCAATGCGCTGCTCCATTCAGAAAGTCTTGCAAGGGAGAAAAAAAATGAGTGGATCCAAACAAACTGCTTGATGATGTGGTTGACTAACTAGTCGATGATCCAGCTGATTAACACTGTGCCAGAAGCCCTCGGCGCCCTGTGGGCCAGGCGCACACAGCTCCCTGACTGGCCCGCAGGCCACACTTGGCTAGGACTGCTCTATTCTGCCCTGCTGGTTTCATACCTTTAAAGCTAATCTGCTTTGGGAGTTACTTTCCTGCTCAAACACCCTTCACGCTTCTAGGCGGCCTAGATGGCTCAGTCAGTGAAGCATCCGACTCTTGATCTCGGCTCAGAACATCTCATGGTTCGTGAGATGGAGCCCCGCATCGGGCTCTGTGCTAGAAGCGCAGAGCCTCCTTGGGATTCTCTCTCTCCCTCTCTGTCTGCCCCTCTCCCACTGGCACGTGCACATGCACACTATGTCTAATAAATAAATAAAACATGAAAAAATAAAAACCTTTGGCGGTTCCTCCCTGCCCATCACGGAAAGTCTAATCAACTTCCCGGACGTTCAAGGTTCTCCGGGATAAGACCCTGACCCATTCACTTCCTGATCACTGTCCCAACATCAAACCCATATCTCACCCAACTACTCCTCACTGGTTTCCACATTCACGGCCAGCTCCCCGCGTCTTCACTTTGTCTGGAGTTCCCTCCTTCCCACTCCTGTTGCAGCTCAAGTGCCACCTTCCCTGTCCTAAAGACACTCAGATGTGCTTGGCAAGTGACACATCATTTGAGCACAAGTGGCCTGAGCCCAAATGCACTGTCTGGTCCTTTCTTGCTGGCCAACTCCTCTACAGTGGGGCATGTATCCCCTTCATCCTCCACCTCGGCCCCCCTAGCTCCTGGCTCTGTGCATGGCAGGCGTCAGAGTATCTGTCAACACACACGTGGTGAAGGGAGGGAGGAATGGGGGGGGGGTCACCCCCTCCCTGTGGACCCTGGCACCTTGCCCCGTGCTCCTGCTTGTGTGTCCCCTCCACGTGCTGCCCTCCGGGGTGTCCCGGCAGCAGCGCCCTGCTCCCAGCCCCCGTGCTCACATACCCTCAGTGCCAACTGCCCGCAGTGGGTGCACATTGTGCCTGTAGACGAACTTCTCCTCTAGCACCATCTGGATGGAGACGATGATCTGGGCCATGATGATCAACAGGTCCCCTGTGGGGGAAGTGAGCCAGGGTGAGACTGGGCTGCAAGGGGCCGGGGGGCAGGGATGGAGGATGGCTGTGGAGCCAGAGGCAGGGTGGCAGGCCCAGTGCAGGGTTAGACGGCTCCCACAGGGACACAACCACCCCCACAGCCCCTGCCTTTTGCAGGACACCATATAGTTTATGACGCAATCATGACAGTCCTATGCCTGGTTTCCTAGTCCCTGAGGGGTGGAGTAGCCCCGCAGGGCAGGCACTGTCACCACCCTGGGCCGAGGCTCCAGAAGGCCCAGAGGCCTGCCTGGGACTGCGAGTGGCACAACAGGGTGATAAGCAGGTCTTTTGAGAAGCACAAGCCTTTGTGATAGACATTTCTGGTTTAGTCCGTCCTCGGAGGACCAGAGGGGTCCCAACATCATAGAAGAGGCTGCAAGGCCTCCTTTCCAGGACGTGGGGATTACTATGATGATGACCTTCAGCACTCACGCCGGGCTGGGTACTTAGTAAATGCTCAAGAGACATCCGTTCCCTTCCTCTCGCAGACCCAGTAGTTTGTGTGTTTATCATGGCACAGACCCTCTCCCTCCTGACCTCCCCTCCTTAGCCACCCCTCTCTCATGCTGCTTGTGCCTCTGTGCACTCTATCCACCACCTCGAGAGCAGGTGCGTGCCCAAGTCGGCCCGTAGGTCCCCCATGTGCCCTCACCAAGGGCCTGGCATACAGAAGAGCTTGCAAAAGTCTGTTGACGGACTCTGTGCTTGGCTCCCAGGGAGGACAGGACAGGATGGGCAGCCCCTGGGTCCCTGGCCCTTGTCGTACCTGTGATCACTTCGCTGAGCTTGTGCTGATCATCATGCTTGCTCAGAAGGTCAGCCAGGCCGACGACCACCAGCCCCGCGATGGTGGCAAGGATGCCCAGCCACTGGCTCAGCGCCAGCCTCCGCCCCAGGAAGGCCACCGAGAACAGGCCTGTGAATATAATCACTGCTCCCCGCAGCATCTGGAAGCTGGACGCACTGGTCATGTTCAAGGCTAGAAGAGGAGAGACACACAATGTTAGCTCCCAAGGGCCGAGGCTATCTTTTCACTGAGGTGTCCTCAGGGCTGAAGACACACCTTGCACATAGTATGTACTCAGTAAATCTTGTGTGTGTGTGCGTGTGTGTGTGTGTGTGTGTGTGTGTGTGTGTAAGTCTGGGAGTGGGGCAGGAGTGAGATGAACTGGGGTGGGGGTGGCTGTTTCACCAGTGGCCCCTCGGGCTCATCTCAGCCTGGCCCAGCTACTCACCCACATACATGATGCTGGTACCCGTCATGTCGCAGAGGGCTGGGGGCAGGAAAAGAAGGGGACTGAAGGGCTGCTGGGGATCCATGCTGCCCTCTGGGTGCCTCGCAGCTCTGCACCGGAGCAAGTAGAAGGCAGCCAGGCAGGAGAACTCTCCCAGGAACATGCCCACTGCCTGCAGGGGACAGAAGCCTAGAAGTTTAGAGCTGGAAGGAGAATCACCTTTGACAAAATTTTAACACAGCCTTTCTTCAAACAAAAGCTTATCTATAACTTGATGCGTCCAACAGACAAAAGCAGAGCTACTGTGTGTGAAAGGCCAGACACTACCTCCTAGGTCTAAGCCCTCAGCTCTAGAAACATCCAGATGGGAACCTTAAGGCTGTGTACAGCTGGTCTGAAAACCATCAGGGTAGGCCAACCTCTGGTCAAGCTCCAGACTGAGAAACAGAGGCTCAGAGAGGGTTAAGAACTTACTTAAGGTCACAGAGCAAGTCTGCTGGCAGAGCTGGGGCTGAAATACTAGCCTCCCGCTTCCCAGCCTAGCGATAAGGTGCTTTCCATTTATGGTGTCTGCTCTATCCCAGAGGAGTCCAGGCTGCCCATGGGTGCAGAGCGGGCTTTGCTCCTGGGGTTGATGTTTTCCAAATGTGTCCTGACTTGGACGTGGGAGGGCTGGCCTTACAGCATCCGGGGCAGGACTGCTCAACAGGACTTATGCAGGCCTTCCAGAGAGGGCTGTGCCCTCTGCCTTCTTCCGCGGGCACTCACACCCTGGTGTCTGTTCTGGGGAGGGAGGGAGGGAAGGAGATGGTTCTCCCGGGAGCAGGGGAAGGCGCCACCCTGGGTCAGGAAGCAGCAGGGCCTGGTGGGCACATGTGACCTGAGGCCTGGGTGGTCAGAGGTGGGGAGGCAGGGACGGGGCTAGATACCTGAAGGAAGGGATGCTGGAAGCTGTGTTCCTTGCTTCCTCCGCAGCCCGGGGCCACGAAGTTGTCTGCCCACCTGCAGCGGAGAGAGAGAGAATGTCAAATCCTTGGGCGCGTGCGGGCTCTGCAAGCCTGGCTCTGGGGCCTGCGGACAAGCTGGCTCCTCTCAGAGCCAAGAGGCCAGACTTAGGGGACTTGGCCCAGCGTGAGACTCCTGCTCGAAGGAGCCGGATTCCACAGCACGAAGTCTTCATCTGGGACCGTGGACAGGAAGCGGGGGCCTAGAAACTTTTAGCCAAAATACAGCATTTCCTCAAACTGGGAACGTAGCCCCGCAGTACCTGTGACTTTGTCACATGCACAAGTCACAGTTACTCTCATCAGTCCATCGGAGTCTTTGCGGATACTGTGAAGTGCCAATTACATCCATCGCTACTACAAAATTACGGCAATTAGACCTACTGCTTATAATCTTGTGTTAAGAAGCATATACACACATATTACTCTATCACAAATAGGATTTTTCAATGTTCTGATAACTTTATTTCAACATAAGTGGCTTTTTCTGTAATCCTATCCTTTATCTGCATATTTTAAAACAACATTCCAGGCTTTACCAGACTGTCAAAGGGGCCCATGGCACGAAAAATACCAGGCGCCTGTGGTCTACGAGGGCATCTGGGCCCTGGGAAATGACTGTCTGGCAGAGAGCAGCCGGTCACCTTCATATCACCTGAAGGGTCTGGAGGGTCTTTCTAGCACTGACTGTAAAGCAGGTGGCAAGTGCGTGGCTCTAGCAGAGGGGACGCCCAGCCAGCACCCTGGCAGATGGCATAACCGAGTGTGGCGTGCTTCCCCAGCAACCCCAGGACCCTCACGGCCCTGTGCCCTGGCAGCTACCGCCAATCATTCTGCACCGTCTGCCGTCCGTGCACTACAGCTCCCGCCCCTGAACTTCGTTTTTGCTGGGCTTTGTCGTGTCCCTGAGGTCTAGTCTAACCTCTTCCATTTGAAAGTCCTTTAGATTTTTGGAGACTTTTCCACCTTCTTTTGAATCTTCTCATCTCCTGCCTAAAGAGCCACAGCTCCTCCTAACCTTTTAGTCCCCTGGCTGCTGACTTCTGGAAGCGTGCAGGTGGGCCCGGGCCCAGAGCTGGGTGATCTGGCTTGGACTGAGCCTGGCAGGAGGGCACACCCACCCCCCTCATGTTGCATATCCTGCCGTTCGTCGACATGGCTTCAACTGCGTCTGTCATATCACAAGCCGACTCAAGCCAATGCAGACCCAGGGCAATGTCCTGCGGGCTGTGGACCTGCTCCTTGTGTAGCACCCCACGCATAGGTGGCGGCTGTCTGTAAACCGCAAGACCCAGGACTTTATTTTTCTTAAATGTCCTTCCTTGCAATGTCTGTCAAGAACAACCACACGGTCAGTACCTAGCCCTACTCTGCTGGCTCATTTCTGCAACAAGGCCAAGGTCCCAAAAGGTAAGGGGAGGCTTTTGTTTCCTGTGCCCTCCACAGTGCTACAAGTATGGGCCACTGGTTAGGGCCTGGGTTTGACAAAGATCCTGGCCAGCCCTGGCTTCTCTCTGAGTTTGAGGAGGGGACCAGGGAGCTCTTTCCCACAGCCCGGGGCAAGGGCATAAGGCCCGGATGCTGGCAGCATGAAGGGCAGGTAGAGCTCCTGGGCAGCCATGAGGGCGAGACCACATCCATTCACTGATCTGACCACATCCCAGGGCCAGTGAACAAAACAGGGCCTGGCAAACTTATCTCACAGTGAATGAGCGGGAGACCCCAGCACTCCAGAGATGCCAACAGGGGCAGGTAGGAGGGCCTGTGGTTCTTGGGAATGGTGAGGGTCAGAGGAGAGCTGAAGGGTGGGAGTTCTGACAGGACTGGTTGGAAATGTAGGGAGAAATCTGGGTCAGGGGACCAGGCTGTGAGCAGTCCCAGTACCAATGTGGCAAAGAAAGCCCCCACTACAGAAACCACCGGCTCTCTGAGGTCTCACTTCTGTCCGATTTGCGGCAAGTTCGGGCTCTTGGATCCCCGGGCAGGAAGGACTACTCTCACTCTGGGAGGACCTGGGGGTGAGGCACCCAAGTGTAACAGAGGAGATGCGAGGAGTAAAGAGGTTAGGCTTTACCAAGGTGTATAGCCAACTGCCCCAGGTCAAGTCAGAGATGGAAATTCCTGGAGCTGGAGCCAGGGCTCTGCCAGGAGGAATGAGGGAGGTCCTGCCAAGTCCGTGAAGGTCAGCCAGAAGCTCAGGGCGAGGGCATGCGTGCAAGCCCCTTCCTCATCATGGTACTACACCCAGCATACATGGTAGGCTCACAAAGTGCCCCCCCCCCTGCCCCACCTCGATCTAGGGGTAAAGCCATCTCCCGGGACTCCCCCTGGGTGACTGCCTATGCAGCTTATAGCAACGACAACTCACATGTCTCACTGTGTGTTCCAGAGTCACTATCACTTAAGAGAGTGGAAGCTCGGCATCCAGCAACTTCTCTATCTCTGGACCCCCAGCTCCTGGCACATTACTATACGGAAGCTCCAACATTTTGTGGTCGGATAAATGGGACTGCCAGACTCCACCTAGCAAATAGGCAGGTACTACAGTCCAGAGGCAACGTCCTCTGGGTCCTAATTGCCCACTTGGGTGAGGTGCCACCTGCTGGTGGGGCCGGCCGGGCTTGTCCCCAGGGGTGGGCAGCGAGTGCAGAGCCGGCTGTAAGGCAGATGCTGAGCTCCCCCT
Source organism: Panthera tigris (assembly GCF_018350195.1). Lineage (NCBI taxonomy): Eukaryota > Metazoa > Chordata > Mammalia > Carnivora > Felidae > Panthera > Panthera tigris. Next base: position 118,144,099 of record NC_056662.1, read on the forward strand.
CCTGCCCCAAAGGCCTTCTTTGCTTTCCCCAAGGGGTGGGTCTGCCTCAACAAGTTGGGGCTGGCAGTGTTCCCAGCTTGGGAAATGGAGTCCTCTTGTATCTGAAGGCTCAGAGCAGGCTTGCAGCCCAAGGGATTGGGTGTCAGGACCGGCGGCCCCGCCCAGCCTCTCTGCAGGCAGGGAAGAGTTCGGACCTGCAGGCACTTAGGGCTGGAGTCAGGCTTCTCATCCTGGTCCTGAGACAGGCTTCAGCTCACTGTGTCGGCACAGGTGGACCCCAGACAGCACAGAACAAGAGACCAAAACCAGCTCCAGTTCGTGGGGGGATGACAGCAATGGCCCCTAGGGTGGGGTTGTTGTTTGCAAAACGCTTCACTACGTGTTTTTAGGAAGGTACAAGTCACTGAGCACCGACTTCGTGCCAGGCCTGTGCTGAGCACTTCACGTACTTCATTTTCCAGGCGGGGACTTGCGGGCTTGGGGTGGAGGGGTGGAGGGAGCCGGGCTCAGACTCACACGGTTAACAAAGGGCCGGGTCTAGCGCCAAACCCAACTGCTCACATGCTTTCCGAAGAGGCGGTAGGATATGTGGAAAGCTCACGACTTTTGAGCCTCATAGGTAGGACAAGTGAATAGGTTTCTCATTTATAAAATAGGGATGATGATGCCAATACTGATGAACTGTCAAAAGCAATAAATAATAGGAGATATGTAAGAGGTGGCCCATGGCGGGTAGTCAATGAAAGTCCTTTTCTGCCCCTTCTCCCTCTTTCCCCTCTACTGAGCAGGAGTCTCACCCCTTGTGTTGGGTCAACATTGCCTGCTCTGCTCCAGCCCTAAAGCTTCTGGGAGAGCACCCATTCTCTGGGACCCACCCTGCTGGCTGAAGCAGGGGCGGCTGGAGGGGCCACAGGGCCAACAAGTGCCGATACAGGAGAAGAAACGCAACCATCATCTCAGGAAGCACCTTATTTGACAAAGAACCCGGGGACCAGGGAGGGCTGGCTTGAGGGACACGGGGCTCCTCGGGTGCAGAGGAAAGGCCAGCACCCAGGGGCCTCCTCCTCCAGTTCTGTGCTCCTTCCTCAGCACCTGAATTTCTCCCATCACCTTCTTATTCCAGATTCTTCCCACTCCCCTCGCTGAAGTGGAGAGAGGTCAGCTCTGCAGATGGGCCCTCTCTTCTCTCTAGATACTGTACCCTAAGGGAAAGCCACGGTCTCATGGGCAGGAGGCCTGTGGGACCCCGCAAGGGTCCGGCTCACGCTACATGAGTAGATGCCTTCTGTTGGCGGAGACCGGCTTCTTTTAGATGGGGTCTCAGCAGGCCGGTGGAGGGGGCGGTGTGGGCTCCCCGTGCTGGGGGTGGATCACTCTGGCATGGCCAAACTCAAAGCTCAGCATTCTGAGAAGCGTGCACAACCACGTGAGGGCAGGGGGTGCGGACAGACTGAGGATGTGGCTGATGGAGCTCCCTCGGACTGACCGGTTGTGCATCCCATCCCCCTCACAATCTCTGCCACTTCCTCTGGCGCCCCCGGCTTGTCAAGCCTGGTGAGTCAGCTTCTTTCTCCTGCCTGGGATCTTTGGAAGGGCCACAGAGCTTCTCCACTCTCTGGGTGTCACAGCGGTTGGTAATAAACAGTCACGAGCCCTCTCATCTAAGAATTGCAAAATCTTCCTCAGTGGATCCCTTGTTTCTGGGTGGAAGGTGGGGAAATGACGCCCATTTTACAGATGAACCTGAGGCTTGGGGAGGCCCCACGACTCACCTAATCCCATAGCTTCCAAGCCTTGCAACTCTTTCCACTCTACATACGGCCCTCCTGAGGCTGGCAAAGGAACCCTCTGAAGCAATTATCCAATGCCAGCTCGTGGGATTTAAGGGTAGGGACAGCCACCAAGGCAAAAGTTAGAGCTGGCACAGAAAGGCCATATACGAGTCCTTCCCTAATAGAGGCCCGGTGGTTCCAGGCCTCCTGCCACCTTCCTGGCAGGGTTCCTGCACCAGGGGCCTGACTTTGGAGGGGAAGTCACCCCCCCCCCCCGGCCCCCACAGGCCCCTCCCGGGCGGGGTGAGCTTCCCAGTCTGCGGCGGTTTAGGTGGCGATCTGAGCCTTACTCAGTGAGTGTCTACTTGACACTGGCTCTTTCCATGCAGCCCCCCAGCGGGATTCAGGAAAAGGGGGCTCTGAAAGGGACAGGACCCCACAGGTAGGCTCTGGTTCAGACAGACAGCCCTAAGCAGTGCTGAGCAGGGGAAACGTTTGGTCTGCAGGAGACACATCAGCAGAAGGTCACGGTGAGGGGGGGGCGAGGGCATCCAAGAAAGGAGAAGCAGCTACTTCACCGGGAGGGGCCCTCTGCCAAGGCCCGGGGACAGGGCCACGGGGCCAACCTGATGGGCGGCTTTCCCTCCTGTGGGTATGTGCCCCCTGCCCCGGCCCCAGCCAGGGCAGGCCTGTCTCCTGCAGCCTCCCCAAACCTGCCGAGCAGGCAGTGGCCCCCTCCAGGGGACAGCTGCCCTGTGGTCCCAGGACAGCAGGTAGCATGTGCTCAGCCACTTCCGTCTCTACTATGTTTAGTCTCCCCTGGACCCTGGGGACAGAAACGTGCTCCTTTTAACAGGCCAAGGAACCGAAAGAGGCTACTGGAGACGCAACATGGGAACCGAGAGCAGCCCCTGGCTCCAGGGGGGAAATAAGCAGGGTAACAGCAGGATCCCCTGGGCTGGGATGCAGGCCTGCTGCCCAGTCCCAGAGGTCGAGCACTCTGGTGGCAGGGAGGGGAGCTGCCACTTGCGGGATCACAACTCCCAAGGGTCACGCTTGGCTGCTCTTGCCTGCGGAGATACGAGAGGAGATTCCCAAGGAAGAGTGGCTTTGGGTTCTGCAGCTGTGGAAGGACTGGGCTAAAATGCGGAGACCCAGGATGGGGCGCCTGGGTGGCTCAGTCGGTTAAGCAGCCGACTTCGGCTCAGGTCATGATCTCACACTCCGTGAGTTTGAGCCCCGCGTCGGGCTCTGTGCTGACAGCTCAAAGCCTTAAGCCTGTTTCAGATTCTGTGTCTCCCTCTTACTCTGACCCTCCCCTGTTCATGCTCTCTCTCTGTCTCAAAAATAAATTTAAAAAAATGTTAAAAAAAAAAATGCGGAGACCCAGGCTCCCACTCTGACACCAGTCAGCTGGGCCACAAAAAGAAACTTCTCATGGGACCCCGACCACAGATCGTGGGAATGAGAATGGGTGATTTCTACGTTTCTAACAACTTGAAATGCCCTGAAAAATGAATAGAGAAGTCTCTAGCCTCATCCCATATTGATGGTGAAGAGCCCGGATTCTTGAGCCAGATCACTTTGGTTCAATTATCAACTCTGCCATTTGACAGCTGACTTGAACTTGGGCAAGCAATTCCACCTTTCCATACCTCAGGCTCCTCATCCGGGGACAACGAGCATATCTCCTTCACAGGCTGGTTACAAGAATTCATTAAACTAACACGTGAAAGGTGGCCGCAGGAGGACGGGGCACGGGATGCTCTCTGGATAGCAGTTGCTTAGTTAGCACTGGCTGCGGTCACATTCTAGCCAGTCTGTCCCTGTCAGAAACTGCAGGTCAGAGTGTGAGTTCAAATTGCTAATTCCCATCAGGATGTACATAGTTGCTCTCTCACATTTTCTCTCTGAGGGTGTCCTTCTCACAGTCTGGCCTTAGAACAATGTTTGGGGCCCAATTCTGGTGGTCCATCTGGGGTAGGGAGGCTCCTGAGAGGCCCCACATCAGGTGACAGGATCAAAGGCTGGGTCCTCACATGGGAGTCTCTTTCCTGTCTCTGAGGCAGCCTCCAAGGGCAAGGCCTCCTGGGGCCAAGGATGCCCCTGGCCTCCTACCTGACCAGGAAGGAGCTGAATTAGCACAGTTTACCCCAGTAGTAACTGGCAGTCTCAACTGTCCTTGGGGACAGAGGCCCTGGCAGACCCACGGCCACTCTGGAAGCACTTGGCTAAGGCCTTAGCTAGTACGACAGATGGGCAGACAGACAACTTGGCCGCTGTGTTCAGATCCTGAGAATGGGAGCTCTCATGTTGAGTCACCTTTACAGTTAAGGGCTCAGCAAAAGCAGTGACCTTCAGGAGGCCACAGGGCCCAGGAGACCAGCTCAAGGCACAGACACAGCCGGCCATGACCCAACCAGAGACAGTGGGGTTCACCCAGAGCTTTACTTTGGAGAAGGGAGGACACCGTGGTTGCCAGGCTGTATATTCTAACCCCTTCACCTCTGATTCTAACCATCTCAAACTTTCTTTTGGTTGCTTCAGCCTCCTTCCCTGAGTCCAGACAGTGCCTTACACCCTGTAGGCACCTTATACATGTCTGATCAACTGAACAGGATGCCTCTCTTCCAAACTCTCCTCTGGAACATGTCTCATATCACTGATGGAGTGTGCTAGGAACAAACACCTCAAAAATGAATAGGAGATGACTGCCCCCCTCCCCCAGCCCTCAGGGGGCCTGGAACACAGCCCAGAGGGTGACTGGCATGCCTCCCCCTTGCTGTGGAGACTGGCAGGGCCCAGCTGGAAGTGAGGTCTGGCTGGGAGAGGGCCACTGTCCACTGTTCTCCACGTGCACCTTGGAATCGGTTCAGAGAGAGGCCAGGATCTGGGTACTGGGGGCTCTGAGATGGTAAACAGAGGGGGCAGGAGAGCCCTGTCTTGAGGCGGGGGCAGAGCAAGAGACAAAGCACTGCCCAGACAAGGGGCTGCCTCCAGGGTCTCCTGTGCACTACAGAGAGGAGGCCGTGCTCAACCCCTCAGTCTCATGACAGCCCTGGGTCCTCAAGCCCTAACCTCCTCGGGACTATTACCTCTGTCGCACAAGCACCTCACCCTCATGCATCAGGGCTGAACCGCCCACCTGCCTTCCCTGTCTGGGTTAATGACACTTGTATTCTCGCAGGCAGAAACCCTGGACTGGTCATTGTCTCTCCATCCCGTGGGTCAGGGTTTATGGCTTCATTCTGTACCTGGTCTCTCCCACCTGTCCCTTCCTTTCCTACCTCCCTCATCTGCTATGCAGCAGGCTTGGAGTGGTATTCCCTGCACCACACTACTCTTCATCTTGACCATCAGGTTCATCATACCATTTGTAACCTGTCACTTTCTGCTCAAAAGCCCTTCTTTGACTGTGGGATTAAGATGCGGTCTGGGCATTTGGGGCTGGTTACAATACTCTTCGATGTGACCTTGCTCTTGCCTGCCTCGACGTCCAGCCACATGTAGATATCCCACCGAAATTTCAAGGCCCAGCTGTAACCTCTCCTCCGTGAGAAGCCCACGGGGCACCCCTTCTCTGTCGCCTCCACGCTCACGGATTACTCGGCCTGCATGGGTTCTACCGCAGCCCGTGTGAACAAGTGTGGGAGTGCCCCTTCACCCCACCTCTGCCTACAGCTCTTGGAGAGCCTGCCTCCGAACCGAGCGTTGGGCTCCAACCCTCCCGTTTAAAGACGAGGAAACTGAGGCACGGAGACGGAAGGTGACTCGCCGGGATCAAACACTCAGCGATCAAATGAGCCGGGGCTTGGGTCCTCCAGCTGGCGACCCGGCCTCTGTCCATATTTCCCCGGGCCTCGCGCCCCTTAGGGGCCCCCAAATAGCTTGAACCGACCGGAGACACTAGGCGAGCCGGTGAAGCCGGGAAAGGAGAGCCGAGGAAGGGGAGGGCGAGGAAGGTGCGCGGGGTCGCTGGCGCCCTCGCGGGCCGCGGCAGGTCCGGCTGAGCCCCCTCCCCTTCCAGCCAGGCCCGGACTCACTTGGCCGAGAGCGTGTTGATGGAGCCGGTGACGAGCATGAGCCCGGCCAGGAACAGCTGGTATTTGGTCCAGGCCATGACGGCGAATGCAGGGAGCGAGAAACTGCAGGGACCCCCGGGACCTCCGCGCTCGCTCCAGGTAGCAGCTCCCGACCCCGTCACCAGGGGGTCTCGGGAGCGAGCGCTTCCGGGCCGGGCGTCACGTGACCAGTCCAGGTCCCGCCCCACGCCGTGGCCCCGCCCCGCCAAGGAGGGCGCCGGGCAGCCGTGCGGAGGCGGTGCGGAGCCGCCCGGGGCGCGCCGGTCCCCACAGCGTGACGGTGGCAAGTTACGGACCAGGTCTCCCCATTTGTAAAAGCGGTGAGAATGCATTGTTGATGTCGGAGCGTTTTGTAAACGGTTTAAAGAGATTGAGCTGAACGATGTCGGAGACGAACCACAAAGTGGAAACGGCCTTTTGGGAGTCTCGTCTGAACAGGGAAGCGCCCGGGAGGCCTGGAACGTGTCCCTAAGATGTGTTGTTCACATCTTCCAGAAAAGTGGCGTAGTCCACTTTTGGTCCCCGGGAGACCATGTTATAGCTGAGGAAACCAAATCGAAGCAAGTCAAGTGATTTGCGTCATTACGATCATGCTAGTGAGTGATGGAGTGGGGGGTTTGCACGGGGGTTCTTCAGTCTCCTTCAGATCCCTACCTCTGACACAGCCCCTCCACCAGGGCTGCCAACGTGCATTCCCAGGCTGCTTCTCTGACGCATCCGCGGCAGAAAGACCTAGGTTTGGTTGCTGAGGATTTCCGGCTTTTAAGATCCTAGTCCTAGTTCTCAGCGCCCCCCACCTCCCATGTCCTCTGTTCTCTTCTCCAGGTCTCTAGTCTGCACCTCATGCCTGTCACATCACATGCTGGAGTGCAAAGCCTTGGGGAAACTGCTTAAGACCCAGGGGACACATTTTCCCCATTACTGCAGATCCTGTTACTTGAGGTGCCGACACAGGACCTGTTTGCCAGCTCCTCCTTCTTGCCCTAACACTGCACTGAACTTGTGAAAATGGCCAGGGTTGAATCAGAAAAACTCTGAAGGGACTGCACCAGACCTCTTTATTGCAGGAAGACCTGAAATAGAAGGTGCACGAGTGGGGTCCTGGACAAAATGTAGGAGGTTACTAGGGGAAGGGCTTTCCTGGAGGAGGGAATGCCAGTGGGATGGCACGGAGGCACGAGTGGACATGGAGTGTGTTTGGGTCCCACAGACCTGCCAGGAACTTTTCTGCTTCCTTCACTGGAGCCTGCTCTCTTCTGTCAGCGGGAGACGTGCAGATACAGAGGAGGGTTCTTCCCAGCTTCTTGTCCTCAGTAATGCAACTAGTTTCATGTGACTTATATATTTTATTTATTTGTTTGCATGATTATTTTCGTTTTTTTAAAAATGTTTATTAATTTTTGAGTGAGAGAGCACGAGCAGGGGAGGGACAGAGAGAGAGGCGGGGACAGAAGATCCAAAGTGAGCTCTGGGCTAACAGTAGTGAGCCCGATGTGGGGCTTGAACTCATGAACCGTGAGTTCATGGAGATGATGACCTGAGCTGGAGTCAGGCGCTCAACTGACTGAGCCACCCAGGCACCCCCATTTTACTTTATTTTGCAAGTTTATTTATGTAAGTAATCTCTACACCCAACGTGGGTTTTGAACTCACGACCCCAAGTCAAGAGTCGCATGTTCTTCTGACTGAGCCAGCCAGGTGCCCCATCATGTGACATTAAAAGGAATCCATGCAGTTATCAAAATACATTCACCGAGACGCTGAGGCCTGTAGAGGTGCATGAAGGCAGACAGGCAGACCACACCAGCTGGATCGCCCCATCCCTATTGGAGACAGTTCCTACAGGCTATAGTGACATACTGGATGGGACTCTGGACCATTTTCCCGACAAGCCAAGGGCTCTGTCCTGAAGTAAACATTCCTAATGACCAGTGGTGTCACCAGCCCGACATGATGTCACTAACAGCACAGTCTTTGTCTGTGTCCACAGCCACATCATACAATGAATTTTAACTTATCACAGTGTTCTGACCATTCATCAAGCTGCTGTCCCTGGAGCCCAGGAGACAGGAGGATTTTCGGGGCAAATATACATGGAACCCCCTAAGTGTCAGGCCCTGAGTCAGGTGTGGGGCCCCAAAGACAAGCAAGACAAGACCCCCGCCCTCCAGGAGTTCAGGACTTTATGGAGCACACGAGTAATCACATAGTAGTGTGAGTAAGAGGCACAGGAAGTTGGGAAGGGGATGGTTTCCCTAAGAGGGGCAGGAGCGAGGGCCTGACAGTGACAGTCAGTGCTGTCCTGGACCAGGTGCCCCTGTCTGTGCCCACCTGTGCTTGACCTTAGTCCTCACAGCAGCCCCATGAAGCTGGAATTCTAGGGATATTTGAGCAGGGACTTGAAGGAGAAGCAGGATTGTTCCAGGTGGAGACGGGGGCATTCCAGGCAGAGGCCACCATGTGGACACCGTGGAGGTGGCCAGCCAGCCTTCACACTGACAGCCTAGCCTGGCTAGGCTGTTTACAGGTGAAAACTAGGGTTGACATTAGTGACCATAGGTGGCAGTGAGCCCAGGACAAAGGCACTGGGGTCACAGGAGATAGATTCCGAGAAAAGTAGAGAGGAATCTGGGTGGGTATGTTTGCAAAATCCTCTGGATTCTTATTTGATGAAATTCAGGGATAGAGCTTAATCCGTATGTTGGGTACAAATTTGCCACATAATTTTGGAAGCCCTGGTTTCCTGGGTTAAGCAGCATGTCCACAAAGCAAACCTTAAAACTTTCTGAGCCTGCAGAAAGTCAAAGGTGGGTCAGTCTTCTTGATCTTGGCCATCAGAGGAACAGCTGTCTTATAATTGCTCAGATTTGATTGTCTTGATTAAAGGCAGCAGCTTCTGTGCTGTGAGTTACATGAAAGGGAAGACATTTAAAAAATTTTTAGCAAAGGGAGGAAATTTACTAAGCATTAGGGGTGCTCCTTCCACAGAATCCTGTGTGTGGATAGGCTGGTAGACGGACAGACATACGACGTTCTTCATGATCCCCTAAAGGTTGCAGAACCTAGAGGAATGGAGTAACATCTGTGCAAGTTGTCCTAGACTAGGGAAGAGAGAGAGGGTGGCCTCCAGCGGGCTCTGTCCCTTAGAGTAAATTGACCATGGGGTTAGTCGCTTAATCACTCAGCGCCCTACTTACCTGTCTGTAAAGTGGAAACAATAGCATTCAGAGCTTGTGTGCAAAGGGAAGGAGGACAGACGCAGAAGTGCAGTTGGAGGCCCCATGGGGAGGATCGGTGTAGCTGCTGTGAGGTCAGGGCTGGTCCAGCAGAGAGGTACACAGAAGGATCTGAGGCAGTGCATTAAAAAGCACTTCGCATGATTTGCCTAAGTGCGTGATCCAGGCTTCTGGCCGGGGACATTTTGAATCAATTTGCATTACCTCCAAAGCACCTCTAATTTCCGGAGTCAAATACAAAATGTGTCACTGCAAACTCCTGCATTTGTATGCAGAGCTTACTGCCTGCTCATGTCTTGTCTGAAAGATTGAACATTGTCCTGATCAATTTAATCACATTTTGGATGAGGAGAGTTACTTTACCCAGGAAGGGACAGAGAGATACGTGGACAGGGAGTCTAGGACGGGCCTGTTTTGTTCTGAACAGGCTTTTGCTGTATGTCCTTGGGCCATTTCCCTCCTGGGTACTGTTCTCCTGCTAGAATGTGACCTCCCTGTGGGCAGGTGACAAAGACTTCTTTTGCTCAACCAGACTTTAGTCCTGAATCTTCTCCTAGGCTCGTATGGACACTTCCATATAAAATCCAGTTTTGGTAAGAGCCCTGCTAAGTTAGTGTAACCAGAACCCTGTATTCTCCATATCTCTGATCGCCTTCCATACTTTATCGGATTCTTCATCCCCCACCATCTCCCAGGTGTCTGATCACCTGGGCCTGTCTTCAGCACGAATCCGGTTAGGTTGGTTTAGCCAGAATCCCCGTTTATCGCTGAGGTTTCTTCTTAGTCGTTTTCCTTCCGCCGACTCCCTGCCCCCACTCCTTGGTTATAAATTCCCACTTGCCCCTGCTGTATTTGGAATGGAGCCCGATTCTACACCAAGGTCTCTTGTCCTCTAGCACAATAGTCCTGAATAAAATCTGTTTTTATTGCTTTAACTACTCTCTGGCCCTGGTTTTTCTCTGACACAGGGTTAGGTGTTCAGGTGCCATCACTCACAACAGGGTGGGTGCTTTGGGGCAGCCATCTGAGGCTGGGAGGAAGAGGGCAGGGTCAGGTCCCAGCTGTTTCCTGGGAGAGCAACTGAGACAGTAGATCCCGTCCGACCAGACCTCACCTAGGAAGGGAATGTGAACGATCTATACTGGTGGAGAGGAGGTGGGTGTTGGGGTTCACCAGCTCTTTCCGGCTGACTTTAGTGGTTTCTATGGTGACTGGAGATGATTAGATTAGGAATCACCTGCTCCTTCCAGCTTCAGACTCTCATAAGGTCATTCTCAAACCTTCTCTCTGCCTTTCTTCCTTAGCGTCTTTTTTTGAAGCCCCTTCCATCTGTCCTTTTGAGCCGGTCACTAGATCCTGGAAGCTGGTGTTTGGGTTGGTCCTCTGGGAGCATGATCAAGTTGGATCCCGATAAAGCACAGACTTCCAGTTAAATTTGATTCAGATCAGCAATGAATCATTTTTCAGTGTAAGCATATCTCCAAGGTTGTGTGGGAGGGTACATTTATACTAAAAGTGATTCATTATTTATTTGAAATTCAAATTTAACTGGGCATCCCGAATTTCATCTGCTCACACTGGCACCCAGATCAGTCCCCTCACTCACAGAGAATGAGCCATGATGGTGGCTGCACTGAATTGGTGTGTCTTAGGTAAACATCGTCCTTTGAATATGCTGCTGAGTAAGCCCATGATGTTTTCTTTTTCTGACTCTGTTAAGTCTCTAAATTTACATCAGCCTCTAGGAAATGAGCCTCACACAGGGAACCCCCCAGGCTCCTGTGTTTAACACCCTTCCGGCTAGGGGTGAGGGCGTCTGTAGGGGATTTTTTTTTTTAAACGTTTATTTATTTTTGAGACAGAGGGAGACAGAGCATGAACGGGGGAGGGGCAGAGAGAGAGGGAGACACAGAATCCGAAACAGGCTCCAGGCTCTGAGCTGTCAGCACAGAGCCCGACGCGGGGCTCAAACTCACGGACTGCGAGATCGTGACCTGAGCTGAAGTCGGACCGACTGAGCCACCCAGGCGCCCCTGTAGGGGATTTTTAAGACACAGACGGGGTTGAGCACTCTCTCGCTTTTGCATACGGTTTCCCAGGTCCGGTGCAGCCCAGACCCGGAGCCCGCATAGGGAACACCTCATCTAGCCTAATGTTCTTGCTTTTCAGGTTAGGAAGCCCAGGCCCAGAATGCAGGCGACTTGCCCAGGTCAGTAGTGAGTGACTTTGTGAGCTATATTTATTTATTATGTATTTATTTATTTGGATTCAGTTTTTATTAATTTAGTTTAAACCAGATCGTAATAAAACAACTCACCGGCCCTGTATATGCTTAATTTACATTTAAAACAATACAACCTGTGGGGGCACCTGGGTGGCTCAGTCGGTTGAGCATCTGAATCTTGATTTCAGCTCAGGTCATGATCCCAGGATCGTGGGACCAAGCCCTGCGTCGGGCTCCTGGCTGAGTGTGGAGCCGGCTTGGGGTTCTCTCTCTCTCTCTCTCTCTCTCTCTCTGCCCCTCCTCCCCCTCAAGTTCTCCCTCTCTGTCTCTCAAATATATATATTTATTATATTTATATATTTATATATAAATATATTTATTTTATCAAAATTTATTTTTATATATTTATATATTTTAAAATATAAATATAAATATAAATATAAATATAAATATAAATATAAATATAAATATATATAAAACCTGTGAACAGACTAACTGAAAAAAGATTTGAAACATTTGGGAAAATTTGAACACGGGCTGGACAATGAGTTATTTCTAATTTTATTAGTTATATTAGTTTCTAATTGCTGCTGTAAACAATGACCATAATCATAGTGGTTTAAAACAATACAAATTTATTGTCTTACTGTTCTGGAAGTCAGAAGTCTGAAATTTAGTCACTGGACCAAAATCAAGAACTGTGTTCCTTCTGGAGGCTCTAAGGGAAAATCTGTTTCCTTGTCATTTCTAGCTCCTAGAGCCTGCCTGCTTTCCTTAGATCCTGGCCCCACGTCACTCTGACTTGTTTCTGTAATCACATCTCCTTCTCTGACCCTGACCCTCTTGCCTGAATGATCTAGGACACCTTCCCTGCCACCATCTCAAAAGCCTTAATTTATTTTTTAAAATTTTTACTTATTTATTTTTTAAAGTAAGTTCTAGGCCCAACGCAGGGCTTGAACTCATGACCCCAAGATCGAGAATCACATGCTCTACCAACTGAGCCAGCCAGGTACCCCTCAAAAGCCTTAATTCAATCACATCTGCAAAGTCCCTTTTGTCACATGAGAGAACATAATCACAGGTTTGGGCAGTTACGACATGAATATCTTTAGGGGTCCATTTTTCTTCCTACCACATTTATGATAGAGATGTCTGAATTACATTTCTGAAAAAAGTTCTTAGCAATTAGAGACAGGGTAGTCCCAGGTGAAATGATTTGCTTTAAAATGCTCTTGTTATGGACTGAGTATTTATTCCTGCACCCCCAACCTTTCCATTCATTTGCTGAAGACTTAATCCCCAATGTGATGGTATTTGGAGATGGGGCCTTTGGGAGATAATTAGGGTGATATTAGGTTAGAGGGTAGAGGCCTCATGATGGGTTAGTGGCCTCATAAGAAGACATTTCTCCTCATGCACACACTAACGAGAGGCTATGTGAGGACACAGGGAGAGGGTGGCCATCTGCAAGCCAGAAAGAAAGTTCTTATGAAGAAACAAACTGGCCAGCTCCTTGACTTTGGACTTCCCAGCCTCCAGAACTGTGTGAAATCGATTTCTGTTGTTTAAACTCCCCAGTCTACGGTATTTTGTTATGGCAGCCGGAGAAGACTAAGACAACTCTAGAAAAAGGAGAAAAGAAAAAAAAAAAAATCCCCCAAACCAAACAGGGAACAAGAATGGCAGAAATTGCTGGTTGTGGAAGCTAAGTTTTGGAGACGTGGGGCTCTTGTACTATTTGAAAGATTTTCTGCGTGTTTGAAATTTTCCACAGTAAAAACAAATATGCAAGTTTTAAAAGAAATTTTAGAAGTTTTAATTGAAGTAGAGCTGACATATAATCTTGTGTTAGTTTCAGGTGTACAACATAATCATTCAGTGATTACATACGTCACAAAATGCTCACCTCGGTAAGTATAGTTACCACCCGTCACCATACCAAGTTATTACAGTATTATTGACTATATTCTTTGCGCTGTACTTTTTATCTCTGTGACTTCATTACTTTACAACTGGAAGTTCATACCTCTGAATCTTCTTCACCTATGTTTTTTTAAAACTTTAAAAAATTTTTATTTATTTTGAGAGAGAGAGAGTGCTAGTGGGGAAGGGGCAGAGAGAGGGGGAGAGAGAATCCCAAGCAGGCTCCATGCTTAGTGCAGAGCCTGACTTGGGGCTTGATCCCATGACCGTGAGATCACAACCTGAACTGATGTCAAGAGTCGGACACTTGGGGCATCTGGGTGGCTCAGTTGGCTAAGAGGCCGACTTCGGCTCAGGTCACCATCTCACAATTCGTGGGTTCAAGCCCCACGTTGGGCTCTGTGCTGACAGCTCAGAGCCTGGAGCCTACTTCAGATTCTGTTTCTGCCCCACCCCTGCTCTTGCTCTGTCTCTCTCTCCTTCAAAAATAAATAAACATTAAAAAAAAAAAAAGACACTTAACCAATTGAGCCACCCAGGGGGTCCTTAATCCTCTCCCCTCTGGCAACCACCAGTTTGTTCTCTGTATTTATGAGTCTTAAACATGTAATCTTTATGAAACTAAAACACAAATAGATATGTAAGTCAATGGAAAAGCATAGAATGTCCAGAAATACACCCAAATATTTGTAGGAATCTAGTAAATAAAAGTGTGGCATTTCAAATCAGTAGGGATATCTAAAAAGTATTGCGACAATTGGTTAGATATGTGGGAAAAAATCTGGGTTCTTAACTCTTGCCTTATACCAAAATTAATTCTAATTTGATAAAAGATTTGATTAACTAGAAAAAAATTAAACCATAAGTTTGCTAGAAGTAAACATGTGAAGCCATTTAAAAAATTGTAACGGTGTTGGCGGGGGTGGGGGGGTGGGGGGGTGGGGGGAAGGGCCTTTCTAAGTGTGATACAAAACCTTGCCTGGAGGAAAAAAAGCATAAATAAAATCAAAGATAGATGCCTCTGAAAAATATTTGCAACTCATGTCACAAAGGGTTAATTTCCTCGGCATGTAAAGAGGTCTCAGCAATCAGTGTGATAGGCATTTCTCCAAAGACAATATATAGATGGCTAATAAGAACAGGGAAAGGTGCTCAGCCATGCTTAGCCATTAAGGAAATGCAAATCAAAACCACAGTGAGGGCGCCTGGGTGGCTCAGTCGGTTAAGCGGTTAAGCGGCTGACTGTTGGTTTTGGCTCAGGTCGTGACCTCACAGTCGAGGGATTGAGCCCCACGGCAGCCTCTGTGCTGGGCTTCCTGCTGGGTATGGAACCTGCTGAAGATTCTCTGTCTCTCCCTCTTCATCTGCCCCCCCCCCCCCCACTCTAAAAAAAAAAAAAAGAGTGGAGCAGGGAGGGGAGATAACAAGTCCTGGAGAGGACTTGGAGAAACTGGGACCCTCATACATTGCTGGTGGGAATGTAAAATGGTACATCTGTTTTGGAAAACAGTTTGACTGTTCCTCAAAATGGTGAACATAAACATAGAGTTACCGTAAGACTAAGCAATCCACTCTGAGGTATTTTTCAAAGAGAAATTAAAAGACACATCCACCTAGGGTGCCTGGGTAACTCAGTCCGGCAATCGACTGTTGATTTCAGCTCAGGTCATGATCCCAGGGTCGGGGGATCGAACCCCATATCGGGCTTGCACGGAGCATGGAGCCTCCTTGGGATTCTCTCTCTCTCTCTCTCTCTCTCTCTCTCTCTCTCTCTCTCCCTCTCTCCCTCTCTCCCTCTCTCCCTCTCTCCCTCCCTCCCTCCCTCCCTCCCTCTGCCCCTCTCCCATGCTTGCTCAATCTCTCTCTCTCCATTACCTCTTTCTCTCCCTAAGCAAACATATGTCCACTCCAAAACTGTTACAATAATGTTCATTATTTATAATAGTCACAAAGTGGAAACAACCCAAATGTTCATCAACCGAAGAAAGAGGAATACCAACTGAGGTGTATCCCTGCAATGGAATATCATTCAACAATAAAAGGGAATGAATTTCTGACATCTGCTGCAACATGGGTGAACTTTGAAAACAATATGCTAAGTGAAAGAAGTCAGCCATATGATTCTATACGTGTGAACTAAACATCCAGCATAGGCAAAACTATGTCGAGAATAGATTAGTGGTTGCTTCAGTCCGGCAGGGGTGGTGAGGACTGGAGTTGGGGGGCAGGGACTAATAATGGGTACCTGGGTTTCTTTTTGTGAGGGAGACAAAATGTTCTAAAATCCAACGGTGGTGATGATTGCACAGCCTGCGAAGAGACTAAAACCCCTGAACTGTACGCTTTATGTAGGTGAGCTTTGTGGGATGTGAATTGTTTCTTAATTAAGATGTCAACCAAAATTTAATACAAACAAGACCAGAAACAAAAAGGAAAATGGACGTGAACATAAGCAGACAATCCATGGAAAGGGAAGTGCCTCTTAGACCCATGAAAAGAGGTTCAACTTCACTCATAAGAAGAGAAATATAAATTAAAATGATAATGAGTACCATTTTCACCTATTTGGGAGATTTTTTAAAAATATTTTTTTAAGTTTATTTTTAATTATTTTGAGAAAGATATGGAGAGTGTGTTGGGGAGGGGCAGAGAGAGAGGGGGAGAGAGAGAGAATCCCAAACAGGCTCCACGCTGTAAGGGCAGAGACAGATGCGGGGCTCGAACTCATGAATTGTGAGATCATGACCTGAGCTGAAACCAAGAGCTGGATGCTTAACCGACTGAGCCACCTAGGCACACCTGGGAGAGTTTAAAAAAAAAATGTTTATTTTTGAGAAAGGGTACACTTGCAGGGGTGGGGCAGAGAGAGAGGGGGACAGAGGATCCGAAGCAGGCTCCTTGCTGACAACAGAGAGCCCGATGTGGGGCTCAAACTCATGAACTGTGAGATCATGACCTGGCTGAAGTCGGACACTTAACTGACTGAGCTACCCAGCCACCCCACGGTTGGGAGATTTTAAGCAAAGTGTGACAATGTGAAATTTATTGGCCAGACTGTAGGGAAACACGTTCACGCCAATGATGGAAATAAAGACACAGAACCTCCGAGGAAGGCTATTTGGTGACATCTGTTACATTTATATAGGCACACCTGTGCCTGCACGGGACTGCCATGCACCTCTGAAGCCATCTGCCTCTAGGCTTGTCTTACATGAGAGGCCTTCGGTATTAAGCTCCTGTTATGTTGGGTTTTCTGGTGTATGAGTCCTAACTGATAATCCCAGCAATGCTACTTCAAGGAACTTATTCTAAAAGTTGTCTGATATGTGTTATAGGAGCAGAGTGGAACCACCTCAATGTCCATCAAAAGGAAAGTAGTGGGATGCCTGGGTGGCTCAGTCGGTTAAGCGTCCGACTTCGGCTCAGGTCATGATCTCGCAGTTCGTGAGTTCAAGCCCCGCATCGGGCTCTGTGCTGACAGCTCAGAGCCTGGAGCCTGCTTCCGATTCTGTGTCTCGTTTTCTCTCTGCCCCTCCCCCGCCCACACTCTGTCTCTGTCTCTGTCTCTCTCAAAAATAAATACACATGAAAACATTTAAAAAGTTAATTAAGAAAGTAGTTAAATAAGTGGTGGCACCTTCATACACCCTCCCCCAGAATGCAGCGTGGCTTTACGCGGGAACGAGGATGCTCTTTATGTGCCAGTGTTCGATGACCTCCAAGATGCCTTGTTAAGTGCTCTGTGTCGGAAGTGCGACCATTTGTGTAAAGAGTGTTAAGAAATACAACCCTGTAAAGATACAGGACAATTTGTGGACTGATGTGTAGAAACCGATAACACGGGATGCCCTGTGGCTAGGGGGCTGGGGTAAAAGACTCACTTGTCACGACACACCCTTTTGGTACCTTTTGGATTTTATACCACGTACCTTTACCTATTCAAAAGTGGTAAGCAGAACAAAGGACGCAGCACCAGGAAGATGGGGATGGGACGGTTCCTTCACACTCGAAACTACCAGGGGTGTCGGCTGCTTCCACGCCCACGGCTTCCCCAGAATACCAGGGGAGTTGGGAAGCACAGTCTTGCTGCCCGAGAGACTGGCTTCTAACTTGCTGTGTGCCTTTAGGCCGGTCACTTTTCCTCTCTGAACTTCAGCCGGACTACCTGACAACTTACGGGCCTCCCAGATCCCGGGCTCCGCACTTGCCGGAGGGCCAATGTGAGGGTCACTGCACTGCCGCTAGATGGCGCGCTGCCCCTGCCGCTGAAAGAGACGCTGTGGCTGAGGCCCACCCAGCTTTTAAAACCAATTGAGTCACCTGAGGGACTTTTTACGTCAAAAAGCAACCTCCCCGTCTTGAGCATCGTAGGGTGAGTGATTCAGAGGGGTGCCGAATGACAAAACAGAGCGGCTGAAGGCTGAGGTGGAGGATACAGTCAAGTGGCCTCAACGTGCCTGTATCCTCAGTCAAGGGGGGCAGGGGGGCCTGGCTTGAGAAGGTGGCGGGACCCCAGGCCTGGCTCAAGGTTTCAGGCTCCCTGTCAGTTCAGGGATGCCTTGGCGGGGGGCAGGGAGCTTTGAAGGGCATGCACTGTGGAATCAGGGGTGGGCGGTCTGCTGACCTTTCCGAGCCTGTGTTTCTCATCTGTAAAATGAGTGTAATAATCACAGCTACCCTACAGGGTTGATCTGACAAAGTGCTACGTGTGGTTCTCTTTCGTAGTCTCTACCCTTGACACATCAGAAGGGTCAGTAGGTATAGCTGTCATGTGGATAAAGAGTGGAAAGGCCGCTTTTACAGAGGACACCTTCTCCTGGGGATTGACATCCCCAGCCCCGAGCCCAGATGGGGCTCCTCAGAGAAAGGAGCTTCCCGGGTTTGAGGCAGCAGTCTTTCCGCACTATTTTGCAGAAGTTGCTAATCGTTGCTGGGCTCGGAAGGCATTCCCTAGCCATCTGATGTCGACGTTTCCCAGATTTTACTTTTTATGGGGACATGAGAGGAAAGTACTGCATATCTTCGCTTAAAAGCAGTTCTGTTTAAATGTTACAAAATGTAAACGCTATGGAATAAGAAGGGAGGATGGCCTTTTTAAGAAGTTTTTGGCCAAAGCCAGCATTTGAAACTGCTGGAAATCAGTAGGGCCGTTAATGTGTACTTTTTAGCAGCTCCGGGGGAAAAATGACCTTTTCTTTGCAGCAGAGATAGGCTTTAGCAGGGAGGGGGCAGGCAGAAAACGTGTCAGGGGATGACAGTCTTTTCCTGGCTGAAAAAGTGACCGTGTGGGAGGGGCGTTGGCAGTGCTGGCTCCCTGGCCCAGCGGAGCATCCCCCTGTGCGATGTGCCTGGAGGAAGGGACATCCTTTTTGCCGCACAAAGGGGCTCTTTGCTCAGCCCATGAGGTTGTCCCTCCCAGGAGGGGCTCCTTTTCAGTTCTACCAAAGGCGCATCCCTGCTTGCTTTAGCCTTCAGAGGGTAGAGTGGAAACTGGTTTTCCTTTCCCCAATGGAGAGAGGCCCAAAGAGCAGCAGATCTCAGACTTTTTTTCACTTTGTTTCTTCAAAACAGTGCTTCCAGAATGTTCCTGTTAGAATGTGGATACCCAGGTCGACTACCTGGAGAGTCTCAAGGGGTGGGTCTGGTGAGTTGGTCCTGGCAGGCCTTGGGCTGCCTTAGCCCTGTGTGATGATGGGAATCTTGTGCGAGGGGCCCTGGGGCAGGGGCCAGGGGCCAGGGGACGGCACGGAATGATCCCAGAAGCAGGGGCTGGGGAGAGCCAGCTGAGGGGCCACAGAGGCCCAATCTCAGGGATGCTGGCTGAGCAGATGAAGTGGACCATTCCATCCCAAAGCAAAGAGCCACCCAGGAGCCCAGGCTGGGGGGAATGAGGGGCAGGGGAACACTGTATTTTCAGTCTGCGCTCTGCTCCTTCCCACCCTGTGACCGCGGGCAAGTTATTCAACCTCCCTGAGCCTTGGCCTCATCTGTAAAAGGGGGAGAGTGATTGCTGGCATCTGGTAGGTATTCAACAGTGACAGCTGTTCTCTTCCCTGTAATAGGTCCTTTTAACTTGGCCCATGGGTCCCTGGGGGGAGGCTCGTGTCTGCCTGTGCTGTGGGCACAGGGGATGGGGGGGGGCAAGCCTGTGCTTCTCATAACTATGCCTATACCCACCCTTCCCCTTGCCAAGGCCCCCCCGGGCCAGCATGGCCGGCCTTCTCTGACTCTTAGTCTCTCGGTTCAGAGCAGCTGAAGGTGCAGACTCCCATGACCACCTCCTTGGTTAGTGCCTCAGTTTCCTGATGAGTGAAATGAGACAGGTTGAGATGCCTATGGGGTTCCTTCCAACTCTGGCCAAATTTGTACAATGATTAGTTCTGCGCTACGCTAACTGAGGCAGGGAAAGGGGAGATCCACGCGGATACTTCACGACCCTGCTGTAGATGTGACCTGGGGCCCGCACTGACTCCTGACAGCCCTTAGTGCATCCTTGGTACCACGGGGCATTGTCTGGATACAGGGGTTAGATTTTTGGCCCTGGACTGACAGGAAGGAAGGGGACAAGGACTCTCCACGATTGTGAAAGCCAGAGAGGTCTTTCGGCTCGAGCCTGGCTCTGCCTCTTCCCTTGTATGACTTTGGACACGTTATTTTGGCTTACTACATCGAGTCTCCCGATTCGCAAATGGAGGGGCAGAGTCAGGTGCTCCCTGTCTGGCCTTTCCGTAATGGCAGACCCGCAAGGTTGGGACGGGTTGGTCCTAAACTGAATTGTCTGTAAGTTTCCCCATGAAGGTCCATCCAGCCCTCATTGTTTCCGGGCTTGGATGTGAAAGCTTCCTCTTCCTAGGTGTTTTAGCTGTGGGATTTTGGGCAAGTCCCCCGGACTAGCTGAAGTGTGGAGACTTCATCTGCAAGGTGGGCATGACTTCGGCCGCTTCATAGGTTCGGGGGGGACAGATGAGGGGCTAACTGCAAAGTGGGGGGGGGGCCGGGGATAATGGATTACAAGGCCCATCTGAACACCTCAGAGCAGGATGGAGTGAAAGCGGCTGCTGGTCAGTTGTCGAGGCTGGAAGTGGGAATAGTAGGACAGCAGGGTGGTCCAGGCACACAGCTGGCCCCGGCCTCTTGGGAACCCGTTCAATTGCCCACCCCGACCCCTCGCCCGAAGCTGGCCCCGAGGGAGGTGTGTTCAGGGGAACTTGGCTTTCCTGAGTGTCTTCAGCTGTTGGGGGGTGGAGGAGCCAAGTGGACTTCGGGCACCTACTCCTCGGGTCCTCAGCTCACTCCTGCAGGCCTCTGCCCCTCCTCCCTGCCCTGGAGGCAATGGCTGCCTCTGCTGCCGCTGCCAGGGGTCTGATTTGTGGGCTGGAAGCTCCTGTGAAACGTGAGGCCAGGGAGAGCCAGCGAGGTTCCATCACAGGGTTTTAAAAATCTTCTCCCTTCCGGACTCTGCTGCAGGTCCTCCTTGGCCTCCCTGGCAGGGGGAGTAGCTCGTTCTTGGCTCTAGAGGCAGCAGCTGGGCATCCCAGGCCCTGCCAGCTCTTGGATCGCTGCGTGCTCCCCGCCACTCCTCTGTCTAGGCTGTGTGGAGTGGGAGCCCCCCTCCTGGGGAGCTGGTGTTTCCATCAGCCTGCACTTTGCTGCCGGGCTCGTTTTCTGGAAACTCTAAATCATACGCATTGTTGCCCTGTTCTGAAGCTTCCCCTGGCTCCCTGTTGCCTGTGGGCTAAGGTACCCACTCCCGGCTGGGTGGAGGCCTCCAAGATCTTTCTTCCATTCTCCTCCCCCTCCTGTCCTTCTTCCTTCCCTCCCTCTCACACTTGCACACCATCGTGTGATGCCTGTGAGGCCCCAGCGACATAACCACGGAGGCGACGGATACAGAGCTGATCTTCTCAGCTCCACTCCCTTCCCTTCCCAAGGCAGCCTTCCCATTGTTCCAGATCCTTCCGAGAACATTCCTTTGCCTGAGCCCAGCTCAAGTTCCTGTCGCTGAAACCACAGCAGAGTGAAGACAGCAAATGTACCCATCACCCCAAGCCTTCCCTGGGCTCCCTTTTTAATGCCCCTCCTGGTGCTACCCTCTCTCATAACCATTGATCTGCTCTCTGTCCCTCTGGATTAGTTTGCACTTTCCAGACCTTTATATGAATGCAATCGTACGATGTGGGCTCTTTCTGTCTGGTGATTTGTGACCCGTCCGTGCTGCACGTAGCGCTGGCCATCGCTCTGCGTTTCTGAGTAACGAGTTGTGCTCGGCGTGGGTATTGCGGTTGGTTTATCCGGTTACCCGCTGGTGGATGTTGGGGTTGTTTCCGGTGTTTGGCTATTACAAATGCAGCCCTGAGGGGTGTGTTGATGTGGAAGGAGCACTAATCAGGGAGGCTGCAGGCCCCAGCTCTATCCCCCCACCTGCTGCCTGCACATCCCCTCTCCTGTCTGAGTTTCAGTAATGGCTTCTGCCACATAAAGAGGACGCATGGTTCCTGAGGTCCCACCAACGCTGATAGTTGGCTGTCTTTACGTTTCTGCATTGTTGGAGCACTCCGTGGCCCCCTGCACACTGCTGGGCTCATGGCCAGTGAGGGCCTGGTCAGGACCTGGATGCTGCGGGCACCTCGCCGCCTGAGCCTCACCCTGGAGCCCCGAGGGGGGAACGTCCTGTTGCTCGGCAGCTCCAGGGGCTTAGGCTAAGGACTTTGGAATTTGAGAGGACCCCTGACTCGTGCACGAGTCCCCTGCACTGCTGGCCCAGGCTCTGCTCGGGTACTCCCAGGGACAGGAGTCTCTGCCTCACGTGGCCGCCCTACCCACTGCCCCACCCTCTGATTCCACCGGCTCCTGGGGACAGGTGGACGGGGTGGGGTGGAGCTGGGTCTGTCCCTGCTCTCTCTCCCCCTGGCTCGCTGGCCTCCCTCCCTGCTCCCAGCAGCCTCAGCAGCGCCCTACTTAGACCCCAGGGAGGGGTCTGCCCATCTGTTCACTGTGACGGGCTGGAGGGGGTGGGGTGGCAGCAGGCTTGTATCGCGTGTGTGGTGCCAAATCTGGAAGATTAATCCCAAATCGCTCAGGACTCGGGAACAATGCAATGGTTTCCCTGCAGCCTGATGTCCCCCCGCAACTTGCTGCTCCCCCCCGCTCCCCCCGGTGGGTCGGGAAGCACTGTGCTCGGGCTCACCCTGCCTTCCAGAGGCTGCCGAAGCAGGACCTGGGTCCCCAGTCACCTGGGAGGGGAACCTGGGAAGGTGAAAAGACAAAGCGGCACAACTAGCCACGGGCTGTGGCGGCTGGACGTGGAAGGTGGAGCCACACAATCTTGGGCTCAGACCCTGGTTCTGCCACTTACTGGTTGGTCGGGTGACCTTAGGCAAGTGATGTGAGAGCCCTGGCCTCCTCTCCTCACCCAGGTGGTGGAGACAATTGTGCCTACTTCCCCTGGGTTGTGATGAGGCTCTGCTAACACCTAGCCCAGCTCCTGACACACGCTTAATAAATATTCTTGGTCCCACCCACCTCAGCCCCGACTGACCTAAGGGCCTTGGATATCCGGCAGTTTCCTGTGGCAGATCTCAACTCTTGGGGCCACCTGATTGCTCTAGCGACTGCCCTCCCCTCAGGGACAGACCAGGTGCCTGAGAGAGGGGCTGGGTGTGAGCTGGGAAGCGGGCAGGAAGGGCCGCGCTCCGCTCGGGAGCTGGGGGTCAGGTGTGGAGAAGGGGGTGAAAGCTGAGCCAGGCGAGGACGCGCTTGCTATTTTCAGCAAATTCAAATCCCCGGCCCAGGTCAATGACATCCGGGAACTCAGGAACGGAGCTGATGGGACTGGAGCCCAGCCACCTGTGAGCTTTGATTAAGCAGACAATTTTAGAGCATAGATAAAAGGAAGGGGGTAAGTAGATGGAGGCAATAACAGTTCACCAAGAACATGCGGGAATAAATGTCACCGTGAATTAAGGGCCCTCTGTTTTGTCCTGTCCTCGTTGATATTTTCATCAAAGGTTTGAATAATGGCACCGAAGGCTGGATTATCAAATCTGTGGGTGGTATGGAGCTGGGGGAGAGTGGGTATAGATTTAATAGTGGAACCTGGCTTCAACACCTGGAACGCCATCAAAAGCCTGGAACAAACCAGATAAGATCTAGCAGTGCTAAGTGGGTGAGATTGTGCACTGACATTAAAAAGAGCAACCGCCGGGCTTCGCGCAGGGGAGGCCTGGCTCGCCACGTACCTAACGGGCACTGACTTTTTCTCTGATTTGCTACCAGAATGCCCAGTCAAGGACAGAGTGATGTCCTCGGTCCTCCCTGGCTTGGATCAATAAGCAGGAAAGCAGGGAGAGGAGGGAGGATCACTTTAGCTGTGAGTTGTCAGCTTGGGGGAAGAATGCCGTGGTCCCCCTCCCCCAACCTGGCCAAGTGCGGCAGTGGGCTCCAGGGAGTTCCTCATACAAATTACGCTACAGGGGGAGATGGCCTCTTCTTCCCAGGTTGGGTGTCTACAGCCGAAGTGAAATTGCTGCTCTACCCTCTGCCTGTTTGCACAAGGGAGAGAATTCTGGGGAGTGGTGGCAAGGCTCACTGGGGGCCATCTCACTATCTGGCATGGTTAGGATGTGTGAATATCCCTGTGGGTCATATAGACCCTGCGAGGTGGTGCGGTCACCTTGGGATTTTTACAGCGTTCCACAAGAGTGCTGGCTGTGGGGCCAGAGGTAGCTGGGAGGGGACCCCCCCCCCCCGCCCCCAGCAAGGGCTGGAGCTGTGGGGACATTGGGTTGCCCCTCTGTGGAACAGAACGGTGAAGGGCCTCGTCTATGCCTTCTGAAAATCCCACACAGGGCCCTGGAGGGCCAGCACTTGGAGCCGGGTCACAGGGCAGTCTTCCCTTGTCATTCAGCCCCCTTTGGCAGCCCGACTGTGGAACCGCCAGAAATAGAGGGTGGCAGTGGGGGAGAAGAACGTGCCTCTTCCCCTTTCGAAGTCCTTCTGGAGCCGGGAGAACGTTAGCATTAAAATGGATTTGAGATTAAAGTTGTTAACTGAGCTACACTGGACTGGACTTCCTTATACCCAAGAGTGACCACAAAGCTTTGGGATTGGCCCTGGCTGTTATTTAAGAGACAGGAACAGGGGAACTCAACCTAGTGTTGCTAAGGGCCATGAAGGGAGGGAAGACAAAGCCATTTCTTCCCTGTGGCCTGCCTGGTTCACACTGTGCAATAATCCTGTTGCAGGAGCCTGGGGGCCACGGGGCTTTCAGCTGCGCCAAGAAGGCGAAAATCCTATCCCCGCAGCACCCCTTCCCGCCTTCGGTGACATGAGTTACTGCTGTCAGCGGTTCCAGGGATCGCTCAACGTCACAGTGACAAGTAAGCTCTCCGTCTCCTCCTTCTGCCATCCTCACTGTGTCCACGACGTCTCCTCTCCTGGTCACAAGATGCCTGCCGCTGTTCGGGCATCGCACGTAGACCTGGCGAGGTCCGGTCCAAGTAGTGGCGTTTCCTCCACCGCGATTTCTTTTAGGAGGAGAAACGCCTTTCTGCCCCCGCAGACTTCCCCCAAAGAGACCCTTAACCAGACTTGAGCACACTCATAACTGATCCGATCTTTGGAAAGAATGCTGGAGGTCACTGTGATTGATTTAGTCTCTAGAACTGAGGTTGGGAAAGGGTGAGCACCTGAAGAGTGTCAGTCCTCTGCCATCGAGGCAGAAGGGCGCAGGGATGATTTTCGATTAGGTGACCGGTAGTACCTGCCACAGTGGCCCACACGACAAACTCCGGGGAAGGTTGGGTGGGCTGCAAGCTCTGTGTGAGCCTACGAGTCAGATGGACTCCTAGGCTGCTTTAATAAGAGAGTAGCGTCCAGAGCAAGAGAGAGAGCGGTCATTGTGTCTCTGTGCTGGCTGGGCCACACGCGGTGTGTCAAGTCCCAGGGGAAGAAGTAAGCGGAAGCTCTTACAGAGAAGGGAGTGGGATGGGTGGGTGTCTAGCACACTGTCATGGGAAGTAGGGCTGAAAGAATAGGGCATTGAACCAGGAGAACACTGGGAGACACCTTTCCATATGGGGAGCCATCCTGAATCCTAGAGAGATGCCCACAACAGAGGGAATCACCTCATGTGGTTCTGGAGGGCACAGCCAGACCCAGAAGCAGTTCTTATCTCAATAGAAGGAAGACATTTATGGTCACTAGAGCTGCTGCTCAGTGAACGAAGGGGCTGCCTCAGAGGGTGAGGGTCCTGTAAATGGAGGCTCTATGACCTGCTGGGAAGCCACTGAGGCAGTTCTTGCTTTGGTAGGGAAGTTGGATTAGAGGCCTTCCAGGCATGGAGGTGCAGTGGAAAGGGCCTGAGCTTAGGAGTCAGAGGGTCCTGGATAGGCTTTGCCGCCTACTAGCTGTGTGACTTTGGGTAAATCACTTAACCTCTCTGAGTCTCACCTTTCTCATCTACCAAACTGAGGGTAACAGTACCTGCCTCACAGGGTGGTTGTAAGTTCTGTAAAGTCTGTGGCACATAGTAGATACTCAAGGATGAACAGACCCTTAATTCTTTGGAGAGAAGCTGGCAAGGACACCCACTATACCATACCAAAAGTGTCCTTAGAGCTTTTTCTGCCCTGGATGAGGCAGATGGAGAGGGTTTTTTTTTTTTTTTTTTAATGTTTATTTATTTTTGAGAGAGACAGAGGCAGAATGTGAGTGGGTTAGGGGCAGAGAGAGAGGGAGACACAGAATCCGAAGCAGGCTCCAGGCTCTGAGCCGTCAGCACAGAGCCTGACATGGGGCTCGAACTCACGAGCTGTGAGATCATGACCTGAGCCGAAGTCGGACACTGAACTGACTGAGCCACCCAGGCGCCCCCGGAGAGTTTTTACTATGGAGGTGAGGACAGAGCACAGCAAAGCCCAGGTCAGGCTCCCGGCCCCAGCAGCCCCTGTGGTCTCCCCAGTTGGACCCGTGCACGCTGGAAGGCTAGGGCCTCTCCAACCCCGAGGATAATTCCAAAGCAGGCTCAGGGATGTGGACTTTCTTCCTGCCACTCTGATCCGGTCGTCAGACCAGAATATTCTGTAACTGGGGATGACCTGGCTACATGCTCCCTCTTTAGGGAACCAGAACTGTGGAAGAGTGTTGTTTTGGGGAGTTGGTCTGGGTCAAAGGCATGACCTTTTCCCCAGAAACCTTTGGCCCTTTCATCTGAAGGGCAGGGGTTGTTGGCTGGATATTCTGCTTCCCTCGGTCCAAAGTCTAGGGCTGTGGGCAGTGTTTGCCCAGGAAGTGGGTAAAGTGTTCATGACCCCTTGTCTCCTTGTGCTAATGGGTTCCACGAACCATGTCCACCTGGGGGCTCCCCGACCCATGGAACAGCAACTGCGTGGGATGCTCTGGGGCTGAGCAGTAGCCCCTGCCCAGCACACCTGCTGCCAAGGAGATGCCCCAGTGGTCAGCTTGGCTCTCAGATACAGAGGTCAATGTGAAACAGTCCCAGCTTTCAGGACCTTGGGTCTTTCTGAGCTTTCGTTCTGGCATCTGTAAAACGAGGATGTTAATCCTCACCTAAATCGCAGAGTCTTCTAATGATAGATGAAGAACGGAGTGAGAGAGCCTCGTAAATGGAAAATGCCAGAATGTGAATTCTTGGGAGTTCACGGCCAGAGGAGATCACTGAGGTCAGTTCCATCACAGCCCCTGGCCCAAGGGCTTGGCACCACACACACAGTCCTCCCCTGCAGCTGGGAGACGAAGGGGCAGGGGGGTGTCCTGGTGTCTGTCCAGATGTACATGCGGGAAATTTCCAGCATCAGAATGACTCAACCTCAGAGATTAGCGGCTTTCATCTGGGCCCTTACTCTGGGTGCGCGAGGAGGGGAAAGGAAAGTGAGCCCATTTGGATACTAATCCTGGCGACGTCATTATCTTGCTTCACGACCTTGAGCGTCTCACTTCCTCTCTGTGAGCCAAAATCTCATCCTCTGAAAAAGAGGAGCTGGGCCAGGGATCTAGGGGAGTGTGTGGGGGTGTGGGTGTGTTTCTTTGCAATCTTCCTAGGCAGTGCCTAAGGCTGTTGTTCCAGCATCGCTGCTACCCGGGCAAGAGGAGGGGACTGTGTCCACTGTCCACTGTTTGTTTGGGGGTCTCTCGGGAAATGGAGTCTTTCAGCCTTCAAACCTGAACCCAGCTCTGAGAGTCAGAGAGCCCCCCCCCCCGCCCCCCCCCCCCCCCCCCCGCCACTTTATGCTTCTCAGTGGAGACAGTGAGGTGTGCCCTGGGTGGGGAGGCGGGCATGGCCAACATGGGTAGTTGCTCTTTCCTCTGGCAGCACGTCTGTCCTACAGAAGTCCTCCCCCAGCCCTGGCTTCCTGAGATAAGTTGTGGAGATGCCGGTGGGCTTGGCGGACGGGGCCATGCTGAGCCTGTAGAAAAGACTAGGCTTTAGTGGGAGGTGGGAGGACCTCAGGTAGGACCCTCAGCTCCACCGGAATCTGCCATCTTTGGAGGGTGACGTTTTTAGGTTCGTAGTATCCCCTCTCACCAAGGTTCTGAATTAGAAACGTGTCCCGAACAGCTCTGTGACTTCCGCCAAACCTTCACCGAAGCCGTGGACCACCCTGGGGAAAGGGCGCCTTGAGAGGGCGAGAGCACACACTTGTGGACCGTGGGGCCTGGGCCCGGATCCCTGCTCTGCCACTCATCCACTGCTCGATCTTGGCAAGTGAGCTGCTCCCAAGCCGACACAAGAGCGGACACAAGATTGGGAATAACCTATGTATTTTGCAAAGGTCACGGCCTCCCATTATAGAAGGGCTTATAAGCCAAACTCCTCTTGCAATTTATTGAGGAGGAAGGACCAGCCTCTCTCTTTAGGAGGCAGAGATGTCGCTAGGCCCGCATATCCCAAAACGTGCTCCGTGGAACACAGGGGGTGCGGAGATGTCGTGCAGAGGGTCTGGTGCCACCAACGAGTTTGGGCCGTGCTGGGTTAAGCACAGGTAAATGGCTGTGTTTGCCGCAGGGCTTTTCCTAACCTTTACTAAACCAAGGGGGCTCAGAAAGCTCCATGAGCGAGTGATGTGTGAGTGTTTCCTCAGATCCATTCGCCCACGGAACCCTTTTCCCACAAGGCACACCGTGGGACACGTTTGGGGAAGAGTTGTCATTGCCTGTCTCTTTCTGGGCTCCCAGGAAGATTCTGTCTCTATCTGAAGCTTACACTGAGTAACCACATCAGCGGAGCTCTTGGTATATTTATACCCCACATCCACTCTGCGGTGCTGGTTTTCTATTTTTGTTTTGCTGTACATATATTTTTTAGTGCAGGATGCCTCAGATGCGGTGGGAAGTGAGGAGGGTGGGGACGGCGTCCTGTGGAGATAGAGAGCCCACACTAGTTCCCCAGACAATTCTGGGCCCTTAGGAGCTGGGGGCCGGGGCTGGGGTGTAGTTCATCACTACCGTCATTCTGATCACCCCTCGAAAGACGGGGGTGCCTGCAGCCCCTTGGGGACTCCTTTGCGTTCTGATGATTTTGTCCCGGGTGAGGAAGAAAGGAGAGAAGGTGTCAGCACGTTTATGTCCTGCAATAACTGCTTCAGAAAGTAAGAGCAACCTTGTAGTGGTCACTGCTGACCTCAGAAATGACATCGTTTCTGTTGCTGCATTGAGTTTTGCTAAGAAAGACAGAGATAGGTGGGCCATGGGCAGGAAGCCCTGGGTTTTGATGAGGTGGTCTTAGGTGTGGGGGAGCCCACAGGAACTAAAGTCCCGTTCTGCCGTGGCCACCCTCAGAGCCGTGGGCCAGTGAGGGGCGTGTCCCAGGAGCCTGCCTGCAGCTGTGAGGAACAGCCAGGGGCACTGTCACGTGAAGACTGGCTGTGTCCTGCCTCCTGGGAGAGGGTGCAGGGATCACCACTTCTCTGAGCTCTGAGCCCCCAATAAATGGGTCTCTCCCTGTATATTTCAAGCGACCCAAGTGGGTAGAGATGGGGGGACTTGGAGAAGATGCCCCTAGCAACCCCCTCCCCCTTTATTTCCCTGGAGCATTTCAACCTGCAGGGAGAAAACCATTAGTGGACAGAGAAATCAATCTAGTGGGTTGTGACCAGCATTTTATAACATGAGCTAGGAGAGGAAGTATTAGAATGCCTTGGCTACGGTCGGGGTTAAGTATTATCTCATGAAAGAGACATAGGTAGGCAGGGAGGAATGCAGATAGAAATGGGGTTGTGGTGGGCAAGCTTACTGTAGGTTGTACTCAGTGACGTCTGGAAGCCTCTGGCACCAGCTGGGAGCGTGCATCTGGGGCCCAGTCCCAGGATGAGTTGCCCCTCCACACCCAGAGAGAAATAATACCCTGAAGATGGGGGCTTGTGATGTGTCCCCTTCTGGTAAAGACAGTTTTGTGTCCATCAGACCACTGAGGCCAGGATCCCTACTGGGGAAGGGAATCCCCACTCTGGCAGACAGGGAGGTGTCACCATCAGCTGGGGTGTGTCCGGCTGGACTCTGCAGGCTGTGTGAGGAGGGGAAACGGGACTCAGTGTTCCCGGTTCCGGTTCTGATCTTGGGTCTGCCACTCGCTGTTGTGTGACTCGGGGCAAGCGGCCTGCCCTCTCTGGGCTTCGGTGTACTCACGTACGAGGGGAGCACTGGACCAGGTGATTTCTCTTCTAAAGTCTTATCTTGCTCTCATAGTCATTCCAGGATGACACCGAGACAACCTGGAGACCTTGGAGGAAATTACAAAAGGGACACCAGTGTTGCGCCCAGGCTTCTTCCTGAGACCCCCGACACAAAGGGTTCAGTCAACTTGAGGTGCATCAGCTAGGTGTGTCTGTAGACCTCGGCGGGGAAACGGCTGTTCCCTGGCACGCCAAGGGTATACGATACAGAGGCGGCTGAGCCTGAGCCTGGTCTCCATGGACAGCATTTATTAGGCGCCATTCTCATTGTGAAGACAGATAGGCAGGAGGGGCTGAAGGGAGGCCGTGGCAGCTGCAGCCTTTGGGGTCCAGGGGCTGCCCGGGGTGGGGGTGTGGGCGCGGGGGCACCCACATGTATTGCATATTCTGTGGCAGTGTGCCCAGGCATAAGGCATCGGGGAAGCAGAAAGGCTGCCTGCAGTGGGGGAGGGGGGGGGGGAAGCCACTCTGGCCTTCTAGTTCCCTGGGAAAGGCCCGCTGGAGGCCGAGCAGCCTGCCATGCTCTGCTCGAGACCATTTGGCCTCCTTCCTCGCCATCTCCCTGCAACTTTGGTTGTGGCTCCCTCGGGACTGACGGGACAGGACCCCTCGAGGGCAGGGTCACACGTGGGACAGAGGCAGCCAGCACTGTCCCCCAGCCCCACACATAAACACAGAGGTCACCCCTGGGTCCTGGGCCCTCTTCTTGGCACCTGGGCGGCGAGCTCCTCCACGCTGAGACAGGACTCACACACAGGCCAGACTTCTTCTCTCTTAGGGGTTCCCAGAGGCTGGGGCGCGGCTGAGGCTGACCACCCTGTGGGACCCCCACTCCAGCATCCCTGAATACCAGGGCTGGCCTTGCTCAGCAGTGTTAGGGAGCCGCCATGGCAACGACATAGGAGGGCAGTTCTGAGTGGGGAGACGCCCCTCACCCACCTCTGATGCTGTCCTGAGACACGGTACCAGCTCCAGCTGTGGAGTCTAGGGCATCACCTCGGTCTGCTTGCTCTGCACCTGGGTTTCTGGGTTGCAGGTGGGGTAGGTAGTGGGCACAGCAGGTCCAAACTCCCTACCTGAGAGGGGCGCTCCTTGCTGCAGCCTTAACTTATCTCTAGCTACTTGGGACACAGGCACCAACACTGGCTGTGAGCCAGGGATAAGGTCCCAATTGGATATGCCCGACAGTTCTCTAGTTCATTCTGCCCGATTCCCAAACCCCTAGAGCCCTTGGCTCCTGCCCTTTTTTCCATGAGCCTCAGCCCTGCTTCCCTGTTTGTCCCCAGCCCTGCCTCCCTGTTTGTAAGCGGGCAGTCCGGACACTGAGGGGGTCCTACTCGGCCTCAGGGGTCCATTCAGAGCCCCTGCCTCCTGGCCAAGTGGAGTCGAGGCTGAGTCCCAGTGCTGGCTCACGCAGTGCCTGGGTGCACCGGGCAGGAGCTCTGCTTTCAACAGTGGGCAGGGTGGTCAGGACGAAAGGGCACCAAAACTCAGAAGCAGCAGCCTGGGTTCTTGTTCTCCTGTGCCTTTTGCTGTCTGTGCCACCTTGGGCAAGTCACTTCACCTGTCTGGGCCTCAGTGTCCCCTGTAAAGTGAGGATGAGAACTCCTGCCTTGCTGACCTAACCGGGTACTGTGAGAATCAGATGAATGGGTAGTCAGGGCAGGGTTTCAGAGGCTGAAACTCATTCCACAGATGTAAGAGTTGGTCATTGTCAGCAGCGGCTGGGCACGGCAGGTACGAAGTTTTCTGTTTGATTCTAAGGGCAGTGTCGGAGGCTGGAGGCCAGTTAACTCTCACCTCCCCGTGGGCTGCCCTGCAGACCAGAGGGCCACAATCTCCCCCTCCCTCCTCTGTCCCTCCTGCAGCCTGCCTGTCCTTGCTTCAGTCTGCCTGCCTTCTGGGGACTAGCTTTAGGGACTGCTGGGTTTCCACTTTCTTCATAACTGCAAAGCCATGCAAAACAACACAAAAGGTAGTGGGAGGCTGGGAGACACAGCTGGGGATGAGGAAGGGGAGTGGGGCTGAGTGGGGGTGACCTGAACAAAGACACCCTGGCTTTTGGAGCCTGGGGAAGGTGGGAGACCTGGCAGGACAGAGGTATAAATAGAGATGCAAACTTACACAGAACACGAAGTTTCCTCCGGATGGAGGAGGGGGGGTGGGGGGTGGTCTGGGTACCAGCAGGGCCTCTGAGAACGGAGGGAGCTCCTTAGATTTCCAGAGGGATGGGAGGCTCCCAGCTTCTGCCTTCCCTCCCCCACCCCCCACCCCCCACATTTCACATTTCTCGGAATTTGCAGGGCGCGGATGTCCTGAAACATCCTCAGAGCCCGGGCTCCTGCCGGCTGGTGCGAGCAGGCACAGTCGGGAGATGGGGGGTGGGGGGGGGGCGCGGCTGGAGGAGGGTGGTGAGGGGTGTGGGGAGGGTCCCATGGGGCCTCCTCACCCACCCCGGCTGCTCCTCCCGGCAGGAGCCCCTCCCTCCCCCGGCCCCGCAACCCCAGGCGCTCCAGGCCCCTAAGGGCGTTCACACGGAGCTCCTGCGCTTCATGAGGCCGCGGAAGGTGGACAGGCTGTGCAGGCCCGTGGACACCGAGCTGATGGCGGAGCGCTGCGCCCCGCTGCACAGGCAGCGGTGCGAGGGCGTGTCGCTGTAGCGGCCGCCCCCTCCCGGCGACGAGTGGCTCTGCTCGACGCACGTGTCGGACGTGGAGAGGTCCCGCGGGATGATCATGGGGATGGAGTACTGCAGCTTCTCGCGGCTCTTGTACCAGAGGCACGAGCACATGGACTGGAAGTGCAGCACCTCGGCGTAGACGTTGCGGAAGCCGCCGCCGCCCGCCGCCGCCGTGGACGAGGCGGTGTCCGTGGTGTGCGCGCTGCCGCCCGCGCCCCCGCCGCCCCCGCCGCCGCCGCCGCCCCCGCCCGCCTGCCCGTTGCGCGTGAGCAGCGCGCGGTGCTCGGCGTCGCGCTTCTCGTCCTCGGCGTTCATGGTCATGAAGCGCAGCACCACGAGGTTGAGGAAGGCGCCGATGACCGTGAGGCCCGTGAGGATGTACACGAAGCTGAAGGCCACGTACTGCGGCTGCGTCTGCAGCGCCTGGTCCTTCTGCAGCGCCACGTAGTCGCCGAAGCCGATGGTGGTGAGCGTGATGAAGCAGTAGTAGTAAGCCTGGAAGAAGGTCCAGTGCTCGTAGTAGGAGAAGGCGGCGGCGCCGATGCACAGCGTGCTGATGCACGAGAAGAAGCCGATGAGCACCATGTTGGCCATGGACACGTCGGCGCGCCGCATGCCCAGCCCCCTCTTGGCGCGGTGCAGCAGGTACTTCACGAAGGTGTTGATGCGCTCGCCCAGGCTCTGGAACATGACGAGCGTGAGCGGGATGCCCAGCAGCGCGTAGAACATGCAGAACACCTTGCCGCCATCCGTGCTGGGTGCCGCGTGGCCATAGCCTGGGGGAAAGCCGGGGAAGAGGAGAGAAAGCACGCGCTGTGGGGCTGGACTTCCAGAAACCCTGACCCCTTTCCCCGAGATCTCTGCCCTCCTCCACCTCCCCAACCTTGCCGATTTGGGCCTCTCCTTCCAACCGGAGAGAAGACAGCGCACGATTATGGGCACATCCTTGACCCCCGCACGCCATGCTAGTTCCTTGCTGATGCCCCTGGTTGACACCATAGGGTAGGGAGGAAGGAGGAAACAGGGAGGATTAAGCGCCTTTTCTGAGGTCACACCGTTTGGAAGTAGAGCAACCTTGCGTTTGAACCAGAGTCTGTTTGACTTCAAAGACCTAACCGTTTTCTAAACCTAAAGAAGGAGCTGATTCATAGTGCTGTGGGAACTTCGTCCAGAGGCAGCAGGGATAGTGTGAAGGGTACTGGTAGGTCATTTGGGAGACCCGGTTTCTAGTTCAGTGTCTGTCGGCTTTGGACCTGTTCCTTGTCCTCTCTGGGCCTCAGTTTCCTTGCCTGTAAGGGGTGGAGCTTGGCTAGCCTGTGATTCAGTGTGGAGGGAGGGACGCTGAGGCATGGTGGCTCCTTGATAACTTCCTTGCTGCCAGCCGAAGCTTATGAGGGGTAGTTGGCAACTGGGGCCATCCAATGTCCCTGAGGCAGCTGGCCTACCAGTGTCAGGGAGAAAGGGGACGGTGCCTGTCTGCTAGCTGGCTGCATGGTGCTCCAGGGTCTCCATTAGCCCCCAGTCTGGTGCCCCGGGGTCATCCTCTGTGCCCAAAGTAGGGTCTGTCCTCATGGGGGGGGGGTGGCATTGCCCTTGTTGAAGCAGGGCCCCTGCCTGTCCTTCTGTTTTTACTATCACCAGCCAGACAACCCCAACCCCCATCCCTCCACACAATGCCCGGCCCTCACAGAGCCAGGCGCCGGGAGCCGGGCAGAGGCAAAGCTTCCCTCTGAGCCAACCATCAAGTGGCCTTAAGTCAGGAGTTGTGCCTAGAGACCTGGAGGGGAAAGGACCCTGGATGGGAACTCAGAAGCCCTAGGCACAAGTTCTGGCCCTGTCACTTGTGGCTATGTGACCTTAGGCAAATTACACCCCCTCTCTGAGCTTGTTTTCGTCATTTGTAAAATGAGGTCTGCCGGTCCTGGCCCTGCTTGTTTTCACTGGGCTGTTAAGATATTTATTACTTTTATTAATAGGATTATTATAATAAAATATTGCTGGCTGGCAGGATTTCCAGTTGTTCCTCCTTTCTAAGCCTTATCAAAACGTAACCCGATGCTGCTTCCTAACCGACTGAGCCATCCAGGAGCCCCAGCCCAGTGCTGCTTCTTCCGTGCAGCTGTCCTGAGTTCCTCACTGGAAGTGACCTTCTGTGTTTTGAGTGACACTGAGAATGTTCAGCTTTGAACTCCAGGGCCACTATTACCACCACCCCTGCCCTATCCCCCAGCACCCCATACGTACAGCTAAACACTGGCTTGGGGTGGCAGGGTGGGCCCTGGCTGGACCTTGTCATGTTTCTCTCAAGCTTCCCCCTCCACATTGCCTGCCATGCCCAGGAAGTATGCTCAGAATATGTGCATGGCCAGGAAGGATACCATGTGCTTTGTATCTGATATGAATTCAAATCTTCATACTCTTCCAAGGACTGCCTTTTTTTTTTTTTTTTAAACCTCTGTGGGCCTTGGTTTCCACATGTGTAAAATGGGGCTGATAAGTAGAACCTGCCTCCCAGGGCTTTTCGGGAGAAATAAATGAGATAATGTGTATAATGCACTTAACCTAGAGTCTGGTACGTATCAAATGTTCAATAATGGCTCGCTATGATTACTAATGAGCGAGGTGCCAGATTTCCCTCACATTTCCAGGCCGGGGGGCAGCTCAGTTCCAGTAAAGCTGGCATCTCTATTAGCCCAAGGCCATTTGAATCTTAAAGCTCAGGGAGATCTGGGGACAGCCGCTTGGAGTGTGTGAGGCTGTGGGCTGCCCTTAGAATGGGCTCCCCTTCCCCTCCCCTCCCCCCCCCCCCCCCAACCAGGACACCTAGCTGGTTGACTGTGTCACTCTGTGCCAGGGGCCTGGATAGCTGAGCTGTTGAGCTGCCGTACCCGGCCTGTCTGCGTCCCAGCAGGGTGAGAACAGATTGTGCCCGCCAGCTCGGCCACGGCAGCCAGACCACAACTCACCTCGACAGCTGGGCAGGCCCTGAGCCAGAACTGCTTCTTATCCTGTCCTTCCCTGTCCCCCAGGCCAGCGCCGCACTGGGCGTGGGGGAGGGCATGGCACCGCGGGTGGGGCTAGACAGGGGTTAGGTAGCGTGGGCCCGGCCCCAGCCTGACGGCACGCTGGCTGTGTGACCTTGGGCACAGGCATTCCCCTCTCTGGACCTCCTTTGCCCTGTCTGCACTCTAGGGGTTTGAGCTACAGCTATTAATATCCAGCCTGGTTGCCCGACGCAACATGTAAGCTAGACACGTAAGTACTTCAGAACCTGTGGGGTTCGTGAAGAAGCAGGGGGGACGGGACCTCACAGGGAAAAGGCCGCCTGAGAGCGTGGTCCGGGGTGGGGGGCAACTGTGCGGGCTCAGCGAGAAGGACCCCCTCTCACTGCCACTGCCACCTCTCCCTGTGCTCGCTCAGAGGCTCTGACTTCAGGAAAACCCAGTGTCCACCATAGCTGCGCACAAAGTCCCCTAGCTGCAGAGAGGCCCTCCCTGGTCTCAGTACAGCCCACGTGCCAGCAGACATGTGGCCGGCCACCTTCTTCCCCTGGGCCTGTCCGCACAGGGCATCCGCCCTGCCCCTGCCGACTCAGATCTATCTTGAGTGTGCTCGTGCTTCCCCAGCTCCCGGCCGGAAGTGACAACTCCATTCCCTGCCTTCCCCCTGTTGGTGCTACGCGGTGGCACAGCCAGGTTTACCTGAAGGCTCTTCTCCAGCCAGAGCCTCATGCCCCACTCGACCCACTGTCCTGTCCAGGGTGTCCCCAGCCTAAATGTACCTCACCCTTGGGGTCAGATACCCCCCCAGGGCTCGTCGTCCCTCCCTGCCACAGGCTGAGGCTTGAGGTCTTATCCTCCAGACACATTTTGAACCTTAATCCTGAAAAACTTCCACAAGGCCATTCTTCTGACGATCTCTGTTTTATAGCTGAAAAGGGCTGGAGAGGCCTTGTGAGTTGGCCAAAGCCTCTAGGACTTTCTGACTCATCGCTCATTCCGATGCCTCAGAGCCGATTCATCACCCAGGAAGGGTGACCGGGATGGGAAACTGAGGCCCCGAGAGGGGAGCGTTCCACTAGGGGTTGCATCCTCGGGCACTGCTCCGAGATGGACGTGGCCCAGTGGCAACAGGAGTGTGACGCCGGGGAGCCAGATGCTTCTCCAAGTACCTGGCCCAGGGTCAGCACGGCCCCATCCCTTCATCTGTTTCCCTGTCACTGGGTGAAAGGGCAAGGGAGCTGTGAGGACCTGCTGACGTGGGTGCCCAGCTGGAAGCGGTGCCAGCTGGGGTGGAGCCACTCCCGGGGGGCCCTGGAACTTCTGGGAAGTAATTGGGAGTTTGGCAAGGCCTGTCTGCCTGCCAGCAGGCCCGCTGCCTGCCTGGTCCTTGCCCACATCAGGCGTGGGTTTTGAGAGAGGGGGCAAAAGATAACCCCAGTCTCCTCCCTGCTGTCCAGCTCTGTGAATCACTGGGCGAGGGGCTCCGTCTGTCCTTGTGTGTCACTGACACACACAGAAGCTGCTGATCCCCTGAGGACCCTCCCTCGCAGGACCTGGTGGACTGACCAGCCAGAACTCATCCCCCGATCATGAGACTCTAGCGGCTGCCTGTCAGAGCACTGACCGGGGCTGTCACTGCCCTCTCCTCTCCCAGCCACCTCTTCCTGAATCCACTAGACTTCTAGGTTCTCAGAGCCAGAAAATCCCTCAGTGATCATATGACCCAGTCCTTATGATGTAGAGATGAGGAAATAGAGGCCCAGAGAAGGAGAGTGATCTGTTCCAGGGCACACAGCCAGCGAATGGCAGAGCCAGGACTATAACCCAGGATACTCGGTTCCCAACGCAGTGCTCTGTCCTCTGCCCTCTGGCTCAGTGTGACCAAGGTTGACTTGTTCATTCAACAAGGGCCCAGCAGCCCCTGCTTAGGAGCAACTAGGCTAAGAGATGGCCCTGAAACCTGGCTGGAGGCATAGAATCTACCTGAGGAAGCCAGGTGGCTGGACATAAAATTAACTATGTGGTTAGACATAAATATTAATTTTGGCTATCTGGGGCAGCAGGAAAAATGAGAGGTGGGACAGGAAGCCCTAGGCCTCAGTTTCTTTGTTTTCCTCCTGGTATCACCAAGGACCTCAGAAACTGGCCGAAGCTGTCTCCCAGGGAAATGCAGGGGGTTAGGGCCTCTCCCTATAGCCTATTTCCTTCCAGTTAAAGCACAGATAGCCAGTCTGAATCCTTCGTGGTGGCCTTGGCCAGACCGGGCTCAGCTGCTGTTCCCCACTGATACCGTGTGCCCATCAGTCTGAGTGCTTGACCTCCTGCCCCTGGCCTAGCTGGCTACAAAGCCAGAACTCTGGCCACAGCCTTGGATGGAGGAAAAAAGCATGGGGCTAAGGAGGTGGGAGATCCAGGGGTCTGACCTGGCCCTGGCCAGAACTAGTTTTGTGTCTCGAGTTAGTCCTTTCCCCTCCCTGGTCCTCGACTTTCCTCCTTTGTGACATGCAGGATAGGGCAAGATAAAAGGTGTCTGTCAACTCCCCCTCCCCTTTATTATTTTTTGTATTAACCCACCCATTTGTAGATTCTAAATTTTGAAAGCCTTTATTTATGAAGCGCCACATGTCAATCAGTGTGGTGTAGCTCCTACAGAGAGTGGGCACTGAATAGATCATTGTGAAAGGAATAATTAATTCTTTCCCCACCAAAATTAATTAAGAACCCACCTGCCAATCAGAACTTCTGAATTAGCAGGGGCTAACTGATTCTAGAGACTGAATTAACTTATTGTTATGCTTTTGAAATACTAAAAACAGATATTTCTACTCTCTGCAGGGGATCTCGGCAGCTTACTGGCGTAGATGACGGCAGAGTGCCTGGAGCCAGACATATTTCAGCTTGGGCCAAGTAACGGAAGCTTCTAAGTGCCTCAGTCTCCGCATCTGTAAGATGGGAATAATGATTATACTTACCTCATAGAGTTGCTGTGGGGGATTTTGAGGCCTTGGCAGGCTTTGGATGCTTAGGACATTGGGATCGATGAATATTAATTATGAGTGTGAATATTTTGGGGAACATCAAGATTAGATGGTCTTTAAAGTTCCTTTTAGCACCAGCAGCCCATGATTAGTGTTTCCCAAAGTTAATTTCTTGGAACAGCAGTTCCATGGACTGTTCATAACTGTTGGATGAGGAGAGGGTTGCTTGGTTCAATTGGACTGGAGGAATGCTGAATTTCACAGGGTTTGTTGTCACTGGATTTAAGTGTAGGCTTTATCAGAGCTGTACATGTGCAAGGTTGGTCAAAGTTGGGGGAATGGGCTAAGTTTTTCCACTTATTTGGCCTTCGAGGGCTTTCCTCACCGTGCGTGTTGCTGGAAGTTTGGAAAATGCTCCGCTATAGCGTCTAGAACTTTAAGGTCTTCCTTCTAGGTCTCTGACTTTGAGATTCTCGGATGTCCAGTCCCTTCTGTAGATGAGAAACACACAGCCCTTGGCAATGCCTGGCTGCATCCCGTTTCCTGGTTCCCCATAGCCCTAGTTATCTAATGTAAATAAGGGCACCAGTGAGGCTAATGTTTGCCCTGAGGGAAGATGGATCTGACCTGTGGCCTCAGGCGCCCAAAGACGGTGAACTCTGGGCTAAGCTGGGCTGGTGCAGAGCTGGACATGGGGAGGGGGCCTGACCTTGGGAGCTGCTGCCTGGGTGTGGTGGGGCAGCCAGAGGGAAGTGGGGGCTCGAGGGAGACACCGGCAGCCAGCGGACAAGCTGCAGGACACGGGTGCCCCCCGAGGGAGGCCGGACTCTCCTGCGGGGTCCGCAGGGGGGCAGTCAGGCCTGAACCCGTGGGTCCCCTCAGAAAGGCCCACCGAACACCCTGCCTCCCCAGGGGCCTGAGGCGCAGACAGGGAGCCGCCCCCTTGGTCTGGAGATGCTATGGAGCCAGGAAGTGGGATAGGAGGCTCCGCAGGAGTCTAATTGGTGTGTTAAAGGAGATGAGGCGGAAGGAAGCTGGCAGGAGTGCCCAGGCTCTGGGGAGGAGGGAGGAGGCTGCCTGGTGGAGACAGGGAAGAGAATGCCTGCCTTCTCCTCTAGCCTTAGGGTCCAGCTCAGACAGCGCCTTTTCCAGAACTTTCCTGGATCCCTCACTGGAGCTGGAGGTTCCGCTCCCCTTGCCTGGCTGCAGTGCTCACCTTTCTGCCCTCAGCTCTGCAGGGCTCTGAGCTCCCAGGGGTCCAGCAAGTCCCCTCAGTGTCCGGTGCAAGGCCTGGTAGGAGCCGCTGCTCAGAAAATGCTGTTCAGGGGCATCTGGGTGACTCGGTCAGTTAAGCGTCCGACTCCTGATTTCGGCTCAGGTCATGATCTCAGGGTTTCATGGGTTTGGGCCCCGTATTCGGTTCTGAGCGGGCAGCGCAGAGCCTGCTTGGGATTCTCTCTCTCCCTCTCTCTGCTCCTTCCCCACTCATGCTGTCTCTCTCAAGATAAATAAATAAAACTTAAAAAAAAAAAAAAAGAAAATGCTGTTCAACCCAGGAAGCTGCTAAGTCTGGGGTACAGATGAGAGGAACCTCCCCTCAGCGGAGAGGGGAGGTGGCCTTGGCAGGAAGGCCTTTAGTGACTCACACCTCCTGTCCTTCCAGTGGCCCTGGGCCCCTGCAAAATGAGGTCAGCTTCAGGGGCCCAGGAGGAATCCCCCCTACCCTGGGCCTGGCCAGGCCCTGACTGAGGCCTGGGAAACCACCGGGGCCTCATGGACCTGGGTTGGGGGGAGGGACCAGTGTGCAGAGCTGGGTCTGGAGTTTGTCCCCTCCAGGCTAGAGCTCTCAGGAAGGACAGCTCTGAAGCACAGCACCCTCCCTCCCTCCATCCTGCCCCTTTCCAAGGCCTCTTTCCCATCTCCCCAGCCCCTCTTTCGGCTCTTCTCCCCATTCTGCACTGGCAGGTGCCCTTTTTACTCCTGCTTTCCAACCAGACTTTCCACCTGTAGGACCACTGCTCTCTCCTCTCTCTCTTTTAGCTGTACCCCATCCACAGGTGCCCCATTGCTGTGATTCAGGGTCCTCTGGTATAGGACAGCCCCCGCCACTCCCAGCCCCCACCCTCCCCAGGCCCACGTGGGACTAGGGGGAGCTGGGGGCGGGGAGGGTGCTGGTGTCATGGAAAATCCCTGCGGCAGCCAAGGTCAGTGTTTGCAGACACAGCCTGGCCTGGAGCCAGGCCTGCCTACCCGGCCAGCTCCCTCCGGCCTATCCCAGAGGCTGGCTTTGCACAGGGGCCCTCAGAGGCACCCCAGGGCTGCTCTGGGTACCTGGGGCTGCAGCGGCAATCAGTCCGGGAGGGTGAGAGACTATGTAGTTCAACACACTCATTTTATAGATGAGTAGACTGAGGCCCAGAGAGGGATGGAGACTGGCCCTAAGACATAGTGAGTCCCTCACAGAGCGAGGACGGGAATCTAGGGCCCCCTGTCCCTGTCAGTCCTCGCTGCAGAGGGGAACATCCCAAACTCTGTTCTGGTAGGCCAAGGAATAGGGAAGGCTGTTGTAAAACTCCATTAAATCAGGATCTAGCTTGAGGTGGGGCTAGACTTGAGGTTGGTGATGGGGCCAGAGTAAGTAGACTCTGATGATGAAACCGTGGTCCTTAACCTCAAAACACATTCTATCTGAAGTGAATCAGATGAAACATCTCAGTGGAAGCACTTCAATGTACCTTACAAAGAAGAGGCTATTATTACACACATTATTAAAATGTGTGGCAACGGTGGGAATTATCTTAGGAAGAACTTAAGACAGGGGCCGAGGGAAGGCTAGAGGTGGAGAACTTTAGTTAGCATATCAGGAGGGGCTTCATGGAGGAGGTGGTCTTTGCCCTGAGCTCTGAAGGATGGATGGGAAATGCAGGGTTCTGACCGAGGGGAGCTGCTGAAGCAAAGACACAATGCAAAGAGACACAGGGCACATAGGAGGCAGAGATAATATGCCTGTCCGAGGCTAGTGGGTATTCTCACAAAGGGAGAGGGGAGGGGGACCAACAGACTTTCAGGAAGGCAGCTTCATGATACATATCAAGAACCTTTAGAAACGTGTCTGCCCAGTGACCCTGGAGTGCCACTTCTAAGAATCTCTGCTGGGAAAATAACCAGAGATCGGAACAAAGATTTATGAACAAGGATGTTTATAGCAGCATTTTCATTGTGAAAAATTGTAAACAGTCCAAATGTTCACCAATAGGGTTTGGTTAAACATATTAAGGTGTGTTTATGTGGTGGGATATTGTGCAGCGATTAAATATACTCCTCAGCAGTCTCTTAATTACATAGAAAACCACCATAGAATGTTAAATAAAAATGGCAGGATACAACACTTTATGTATAATGGGATCCCACGCTAAATATAGAAATATAAAAAAATGTATCTACACACACCTGGAAAGAAATACACGAAAAAGCTCGGAGAGCTTATCTTTGAATCATGGGGCTCATGATTAATTTTAATTTGCTTTTATGTCTTGCATATTTTCTAAAAACTATTACTTTTATAAGTAGTTAGCAGTGAATATTGTAAATCTAACAGCAACAAAAACTCTGGATTTCTTGGAGCAGAAAGTTCACCTGAGCCGCATAGGTTGGTGAGGAGAGCAAGATAGGTGAAGGGTAGGGGCAGGAGTTCAAATCTCAACTTGGAGGCAATGAGGACCTGTTGATAGCTCCCGAGTAGGGGAGGGACATACCAAAGAGGTGTCTGTTTCCGGGGCAGGGGCAGGGGATGGTTGGCAGTAGGAGATGGGGGGGGCGTGGCAGGAGGTTTAATTAGGAGGCCTCTGCACGGTTCCGTTGTCAAGTGCTCAGGCCTAAACTGAGTTCAGTAGAACCCTAAACGAGAGTTCTACCCTTGTAGAGACATAGTGTGCGAGATGCTCTTGCATTTCTGGGTTTAAACTGTAAGCTCCATGTGGGCAGGGATTTTTGTCTCTTTTGTTACTACTATTTTCCCCACGTTCAGAAGAATGCTTGGCACATAGCTGGCACTTAATTAGTCTCTGTTGAATGAGTAAATTAAGGAAGGCTCAACACTGAGCCTGAGAGGCGAACGAGGTAGAGACAGGGAGGATGAACAGAGCGTGAGGTCCGCAGCGGGCTCTGCCACACATTAGGGCAGCGACTCCGGTTGTCCTTGGAAGCGCACTGACCTGGGGCTTATGGGGTCTGTTATAGGCCAGTCACTGTACCAGGTGGCTGTGGCCCAGGCCCGTGGCCTATCTGCATCCTTATGACCGATTGGACAGGACATGTGTGAACTCAGAGAACTTCTAACAGATTGGATTTGGGGGGGTTTTAATTAAATGAATTCACCACGGACAGTCTGGCACCGAGAAAGTAATTCTACAGCACAATTTAAAGCAGACTTGGCCACCTCAGCAGATGGCTGGAGATGCCAGTCCTCCTCTGTGGGCTTCTTGAAAGGCTGTGTCTATAACTTTGGCATCTGGCTGGCCTGAGTCCTACACTTAACACTCTCTGGCTCTTTCCGCTTTGCCCATGGAGGAGAAGCAGGCACATGTTGGCATTTCCGTGTCAGACTCCCCCCAAAGGGGTTGAACTGCCTCCAGCAAGAAGCCCTATTTTGTCATGAGGGTAACAGTGGCCCGCCCAGGTGTTCCCTGTTGGCTACACCATGCGTCCTGGAGTTGAGCCTGTGCAGAGCCTGGCTGCCTGAAAGCTCACCCTTTAGGCAGTGTTACAGGGGGCAGCATGGGCCCAGAGGGGCAAGGGTGCATGGAATTAAAAAGCACCCAACCAGGAGTCAGAGGCCTGGCTCCCATCCCAGCTCTTGCCAGTACCTTGCTGTAGGACAGGAGTTGGCAAACTTTCTTCTTTAAAGGGCCAGATAGTAAATATTTTAGGTCTCATAGTCTGTATGGCCTCTTGCAACTACTCAGCTCTGCCATTATATCGAGACGAAAGCCATAGACAATATGTAAATGAAGGGGTGTGGCCATGTTCCAACAAAACTTTATTTATAAAAATAGGTGGTGGGCCAAATTTGGTTTATGGGCCCTAGTTTGCGGAGTCTGCCGTAGGGCCTTTGTTAAGGCACATTGGCTTCCTGAGCCTCAGTTTTCATATCTGTCAAATGGGATGTTAGATCGGAAGGTTATTTCTTCTCTGACCATGTTATAGTTGAAGATTTAATAAATTGCTAGCTCCCCTTGTTCCATGTACCATGCACAGGCCCGGGGGCGAGGGCTGAGTTTTGAGCAGAGTCTGGAGCTCAAACCTGCATGTAAAATTGGGATCCGCGGCTCCTTGGAGGCCCCAGCTGCACCTGCACGTATGTGGATGCTGCTCATGCTTTTTTCTTCCTGATGGGTTTCTACTCTTCCATCCAAGCCCATCTCAAAAGTCACCCCCTCGGTGAAGCCTCCCTGATCCTACCCACCTGAACAAATCAGTGCTCAGAGCCCTTTATTCATCACTCAACACGCCTCAAACCTTCATCCCCTCAACCAGCAAACTTTTTGAGTCCTTAATACATGCAAGTGCTCTAAGTTCTAAAATAGTAATATGTTCTGTGTTTTACTTGTGCAGAGCTTTGTCATTTACAAAGCAGTTTCTTTACCTCCTATCGTTTGAGCTTGCACAGCAACCCTTAGGCGTTCTTCTTCTTTTCCTTCCTATTTTACAGATGTGAAAACTAAGGCTCAGAGAAGTAAAGGGTTTTATCTCTGGCCGTGGATGCTACAACCAAACTTGAAATTCAAAGGCAATTCTCTTTCCACTGCCCCAGGCTGCCCCAGAACTCTTCCACAGGAGTGAAAGTCAGAAGACCTGGCTGGGGTCTGGTTCGAGTTGTTCCACTGTGTAATCACAGGCAAGACTTTGCCCTTTTCTTGGCCTGGAGGCCCTCCTGTGGGAAATGAAGAAGCTAGAGATGTTCTTGAGGCCCTGTGACATTCTAGGATTCTGAACCTCCAGAGGGGACGTGCATCCTGCCCCACAAACAGTGGAGAAAGCACCGTTGGGTCCCCCAAACAATGGCACTGGGCCTCTGGGTGCACATCAGACGCACAGTCGCTGGGGCCCGCGTGTCCGCAGAGCTGTTCCAGTCCGCGCTGAGCAGATGCCGTGGGTTGCCTGAGAACGCTTTGCATTTTCCTGCAAGGGGGCCGGAGCTAGGCTGGCCTGGCCGGC
Organism: Panthera tigris; assembly: GCF_018350195.1. NCBI lineage: Eukaryota > Metazoa > Chordata > Mammalia > Carnivora > Felidae > Panthera > Panthera tigris. The sequence goes on from NC_056662.1 coordinate 118,188,906, forward strand.
AGTGCTCTGAATACGGCCCACAGCTGAGGCAGACTGAAGTCTGCGACCCCACCCCCATGCAGCCTCCTAGCACAGGAGGCCACATGGAGTCAGGGAGGAGATGACCACGTCTCCCTGTCTAGATCTCCCGGGGCTAACGTGGGCCAAGGCGTCAGGGAGTATTGTTGGTCCCCAGGCTCCCCCTACTGACTGCTGAGCCCCCAGGGGTCCCCAATAGACCCCCATCTAGCCCTGGAGTCCAGCCTCCTGGGCCCTGGAATCTTTGCTTCTTTTTACTTTTTTAGCTTCTTCTTTGCCTTTTCTTCCTTCTCTCTCTCTTTTTCCTCCTTCTTTCCTCCCCCTCCTCCTTTAAATTTTTTTTTAACATTTATTCATTTTTGAGAGACAGGGACAGAGCACAAGCAGGGGAGGGGCAGAGAGAGAGGAAGACACAGAATCGGAAGCGGGCTCCAGGCTCTGAGCTGTCAGCACAGAGCCCGATGCGGGCTTGGACCCGGGAACCGTGAGATCATGACCTGAGCCAAAGTCAGACGCTTAACCGACTGAGCCACCTAGGCGCCGCACCCCCCCCCCCCCGACTTTTCTCATTTTGTTTTCCCAGTAATAACAGTAATAATGACCAAGCTGACATCTATTGAGCATTGGTGTGCCAGGCACCGTACAAAGTGCTTCATGCACATCATTTACTTTCATCTGCACAAACCCTGTATGAGAGAGGTATTGTCTCCATTTCACAGGTGAGAAAACGGAGACACAGAAAGTTCCCGTTACTCACTTAAGACCACACAGCCGGTGAGTGGCCGAGTCGGGGCACAGATTCAGGCCTGTGGCCGTGCACAGTCTAGCCAACATTGACGGATTAGATGCTGCACTCTGGAAGGCAGGTGCCTGGGGTGTTCAGCTGAGGAGACTGAGCCTAGGGGCTGGGTGACTTGGACCAGGCCACACGGGCACGTGGCAGAGCCAGGCCTTCCCGCTCTTTCTTCCACGTCTCGGTGGCCTCCCGGGCTTCTGGACTGGGGTCAAAGCAGGTGCCCCCTCCAGGGCCTTCTTCCCATCCAGGCCCTTCTCCCAGGAGGCTGGGCCTTGCCGTGCCCCAGAAGATGCCCTCCTGGCCTGAGCCGGATGACAAGAGGCAGAGGGGAGCTCAGAGCCAGCCCTGGAAGAGGGGGACGTGGTGCCTACAGAGGCTGAGTGGGCGGCAGGGGACCCAGGAAGTCTGCAGCACCTGGCTGGTCTCAGGAATATCAGTTGGAAAATCGGAGGGGCAAAGATGGCTTCGTTCCCCTTAGCCTGTCTTAATTAATTGAGCAGATGTTTCTTAAGCATCCCCTGCTTTGAGCCAGCTACTCTGCTCCTTGCCAGGAGAGGACATGGAGTTGAGGGTGGCTCGGTCTTGCCCTCTGGGAAGAGAAGCAGGCGAGTGGGAGGCTGAGAGGAGACGGTCCCTGAAATAAAGACTTGCCCCAGGATGTGTGGAGTCTATGCCAGAGGCACCTTCCTGTGACAGGGGGACCCGGACAGGGGGATCCTGTGGGCACCCGGAAACCGGAGGGAGTTGAAAGGCACAGCAATCCTGCCAGCGCTCCTGTGGCTGGGAACATGGCACTCATGTTCCCTAAGGCCTCCAAAGGGTGTCCCCAGATACCTGGGTGTCTTGCTCAGGGCTGGAGTGAACACCTGGCTCATGCACGGAGGTGCCTGGCCCTTATTGTTGCCAGAAACTGGGCCAAGGTTACTGTCTGAGGCCATACTCTCTCTGTCCCCCTTTCTCCTCCTTGTCCTCCTCCTCCTTCTACCATTTACTCTTTTGTTTAAGTAAATTTTTAGTTTTAGCACATCCTCAATTTATAGACTTATGGTGAAGACCTTCCTCCCTTTTTCCACTCTCACCGACTCCCTGTGCCGATGCAACGCCGGCTGCTGTGTTCCTGCCCCCCTATCCCCTGCCTTCTCCCTCTTGAGGAGCCTTCTGAGGAACCTTCCTCCTGCTCTGGCCCCAAGAGCATCCCGTCCTCTCAGCTCTCCACACGGCGTCCGTCTCTGCCACTCTCTTGCCTCTCCTGGCGGACCCCGCCTGCCATATTGACCCAGCTCCTAACGCTCAGTGATGCCTCCGTGAGCAAAGCTTCATTTAGTCAAGTCTGCTTGCACGGAAAGCGGGGAGGGGGCCAGCTGGCCCGGGTGGTGCTGGACACTGGACAACGGTTTTTAAGAGGCGGTCAGGGCCCAGGCTCGGTCCCCTGGTGGAGACTTGCCTCCTGGCCCCCACTGTGTGAGGCTGAGTGTGGGGTGGCAGGTGGGAGTGGGGAGGGGGGGAGTGTGTGAGGAAGGAGGGAGAGCAAGGGAGGGCATTCCCAGGCCAGAGGGGAGCCTATGCTTTCTCTGCCCTTAGTGCCCCTACCGCTAACGCCAATCCAGCACCCTTACGTTAATTATCTCCAGTCCTCACCGTGACCTTCAAGGTAGGCACTGTTAGCTCCATTTTGATAAGGAAACTGAGGCTCAGGGAGGCTAAGGACCGATAAAAATTGGCAAAGCCAGGATTCGACATAGATCTTTTGGCTTTCGGAGTCCAGACACTCTTGGGTGTCCCTGGGACCGTGCACTTGGTTGACAGCTCATGGAAAACGTGGGCCATCATCCTAAGAGTACTGTAAATGCCTCAGGGCAGGACGGTGGGTGTTCAAACCATGTGAGGAGGGAAATGGTGTCCCTCCAAAGGCTGGTCCTTTCTGTCCCAGGGAGCAGCCCTCCGGAGGTCTCTTTGGAGACTCCTGGGATACTTCAATATGGCCCTGAGCAGGAAGTGGGGAGGGGGAGGCTGGAGGGCAAAGGGACAGGGCCCCAAGGAAGGCTGTCTTCGATGGACATGGCTGGAGTGCCTTCCCCCTTCCTGCAACAACCTTAGTTGAGGGCCTGGCCAGCCCCTTTGCCCCATGTGACCTCGGCCTAGCCTGCAGTTGGTTGGACGACTGATGGACACCTGATCCAAGAGGACCCAAACTGTCCGCTGGGCCGAGCCAGTCAGGTTATCTCTTTCAGGGACTGTGATTACAGGCTGACTGGCTGGTCAGCTTTGGGGAGCTGGGTTGCAGGGTTACAAAGAGCTGGGTCCTGGCTAGGACCACTGTGAGCTAAAGTCACGTGGGAGTCGGAGTTGCAGGGGAAGAGAAGCCAGGGTGGCTGGGTATAGCAGAGACAGGGGTGGCCCGAGAGAGGGAGGGAAAGGCCTGGGCTTTTGAATACTGGCCTTCACACTGGCAAAGCGCTGCTGGCCCAAAGGGGCTGGGCCTTGACTAAGCGCCAGCGGCTACAGATGGAGGGGCTGGGCTCCCAAGCACCAGACAAGGTGTGCCCTACAAGGTGAGCAGCACAGCGGGGGCCCTGGCTGAGTTTCAGGAGACCCACATGGGCACAGCACTCTACAGTGTTTAGGAACATTCCTGTTGATCCTTACAGCAGCCCTGTGTGGCCCTCTGGGCAGGAGTGGTCCACGTTCAACAGCTGGGGACAGTGAAGCCTGGGAAAGTGGGTGTTTCACCCAAGGTTAGAGCCCCAGAGCTGGACCTGAGACCCAGGTCTCCTGATTCCAGACCTGCTGCCTCTCCCACAACTCACACTGCCTCTGTGAGCCCCTCTCTTGCTAGGTAGCTGGGTGGCCTGGGCATTAGAAATACAGTGGGTAAAGTGCCTAGCACAAGGCCTGGCACACGGAGAGTCTCAGGAAGCAGGAGTTGTTATTAGTGTTATTACTTTTTTTAAGCACAGCTCTGAGCTGCCACCCACCCCTCGGAAGCCTTCTTTTATTCATTCCCCAGATGTATAAATGCAGTCTGGGGTGTCCAGAACTAACCCCCTACCTGGCCTGGCCCAACACTTCTAGTACCTTCTGTCGCGAGGCTTCCCTGCATCCTTCCCACATCCCACCTCTGGGCACTTCCTTGTGTTACAGCTGCCTGGAATTGCCTCCTCCGTCTCTCCTGCCCTCCAAGGATAGCTCCGGGCCCCCTCTTTGGACACACTTTCCCCCAACTGGAAGAATGGCACCTTTTCCTGCCCTCGCCACTCTCTGCCAGGTGTTAGGGTTTTGCACGGAGGTGGGTCTCTCTCCGCTGGCCCACCTTGCCCAGCGTCCACAGCGGATTCCCAGCAGATGCAGGGAGCCAGTCTTAATGGAGGGGTTGGGTTGGGTGGGATGGTCTTGGAGTGAGTGTGGCCCCTGTGGACCCTGTCTCCACCACCTGCTTCCACACTCCCCTTTCTGGTTGTGGCTAGTGGCCCAGACAGCTCTGGGCTGGCAGGGAATTTGGGAACAGATGCCAGGAGATGTGAAGGAGGCTTTTCTTAGGCTCAGCACTCTCCCCAGGGCTCAGGAGCTCAGATGGTGCAGATTGGCACAGTGCCCAGGAGGAGAGGGACTCCAGGCAACAGGGACTTCAGCCTGGAGCCAGCTGCCGGGACCTTCTCTCCCTCTGAGCCGGCCTGCAGATGTGGTGTCCCCACCCCCACTAGTCACACAAGCATGTGTGCACAAGTGCACACACAGACACATGCACATACACGCTGGCTCCAGCACCCCACATGTCCCCACAGTAGCCTCTTGGCGTGACTCTGTCCACCATCCAGGGCAGAGAATGCAAGAACCAGATGGGCGGGCAGTCTGCACCTCGATACAGGAAGAGCCCCTCACAGGACCTGGCCTCTGGGCCCTGCTGTCCCTTCAAGTTGTTTAGGATTTAAAGAAGTCCCCAGATCCAGCCCCTCCCCCACAAAGACAGACTCCGCTCAGAGGCTAAGATTCCATCACTCTCCATGGAAACACATTTCACTGCACCCTACGCCCTGTCGGAAATGCTCCTCAGGCAGAATGAGATGACCAAGGCTCGGACCCTTCCCTTTCAGCCTGTTGTCCTCATTGGAGACAGCAAGCAGCTGTCCCCATCCCTGGGGACGCTGCCCTTCTCACAGAGACATGGATGCAGACGCTCGTCCCCCAGCCTGCCTCCCACTGCCTGACTCACCCTGGGCTTGCCACCTCTCTTCTGACCTCTGATTTCCCAGCCTTTTCAATTATCTCTGCCATTCTGCCGCCTTCTAAGCCCTCCACCCTCACTGCTGTTCACAGCCCAGAATCCGGTATAATAGGAGAATGACTTCATGGCTCCTATGGCCTATAGAGGCTCCTATTTATGCATTGGTGCCCTGAACTTGCTTTTTATGGTGCCAAGAGCTCCAAGCTGGGCAGCGTCCCCAGGACCCAGGCTGTCTCCGCGGGACCCAGATCTCTCCAGCTACTGCTTACAGTTCTGCTGTGCCCCCCCCCCCCCCTCCTCAATGTGGAATCTGGGCAAGCTAGCTTTCTCTGCACTTGACTTTATTCAAATGATTAAATGCCTCTGTCACGGCTCCCTCCTCCCCAATTCAAAACAATACTAGCTGACTTTTATATGGTGCTTACCACGTGCCACATTGCTCTAAGCGAGCAAATACATGCTCCTCTTTTAATCCCCAAACAACCCTATTTGGTAGGTACTATTATTATTCCCATTTAAAGATGCAGGAGCTGAGCCACAGGGAGGTTCAGTGACTTGCTCAAGGTCATACATCTAAAACATGGCAGAGTGAGGCCCTCCCCATACTATTTCTCCTGTTCTCTCTGTGGGCCTTGCTCCCTTCCAGCTTCTCCCATTCAGAGGAGGAGAGACTCCCTTCCCAAGGCCGACCCCCTGACTGCACTCTGCCCCGGTCCTGGGCTCTTCCTCCTGGCGTTGTTTCTGGAGGCCCCCCGTTTGGCGGTATTTTCAAACTGTCCTCTCCTAGTGTCTCAGTATTGGCCACAAGTTTGTTTGTTTGTTTGTTTGTTTGTTTGTTTTTTTAAAGGGAGGGAGACAGGCCTACCATGCCCTTTCCTTGGTCTTACTTCCCCCAAGAATTGCCTCCCCTCTCACCCCTTTAGCTGCCCCCACTTCACCAAGACCACTCTTGCTGAAAACCTCGGGAATTTCCTGAGTGTCAGACCCCGTGGCACAGGGCTGTCCGTACCTATGTGGCAACTCTAGAATAAATTAGAAAAAAAAAAATGGGCCCCTCTGGCTGGATGTAGCCTCTGGGAGTGCATAGTTTGCTGAGCATGTTGAACTTCAGCTTCCTAACCCATCAGCTGGATTCTTTTGGACAGTACACAACCTGGACAACCACACACAGGGTCTTGGATGTTGGCATCCTTACTGTCCTTCATATTCTGGCCACGCTCATCCCCGATGGCCAGTCTTCCTCTGCCTTCTTTGTGGACACTCCACTCTCCTGCTTCTGCTGGTCCTTTGCAGTCTCACCCACTGCACCCTGATTGTAAGAGTGGGGCAGGACTTTGCATGAGCTGCTCTGATGCTGGCTCCCAGAGCGGGCCGCCAAGAACTTGCCTCCAGCTCCACTCCATGCTCTACGTGGTTGAACTGGAACACCCAAGCTTGTTGTGACAACCCGAAAGCACCCTTCTGCCCCATGTTGGCTCTCTCTGTACTGCCCGATTCCTGTTAATGTGCTCATTCCTTAGCCAGACTGAACACCGTCCCTTCCTCCTTTCCCCTGCACACCTTGTCCTAGTCCTCCTAGTCCTGTCCTTTTCTTCTGTTCCTTTAGCCACCAGAGTCATCCAGGCCCTCACCCTTTGCAGTCTGGGCTTGGGCAGTGGTTCCTGACCTCCTTGGCAGCTTTCCAGCCCCTTCCCTAATCTTCCCCACCCCAACTTCCAGATTATGCCCCACTCTGCTGTCTGCGTAAAAACCTGCTTTCGGCTCAAAATGTCACTCCTCCACTCAAAAACCTTCTGTGACTCCCCATTGACTACAGGGAAAGAAGCCCAAACTTTCAACCTGCCTTTCGGTGTCCTCTACCATATGTCATAGCTCTCCAGGCTTAGCTATTACTCTGGAGCTGAGGAAAGTGTTTTGGAGCTCACCCTTGGCAGTGCTTTTCCATAGCTGAGCTCTCTGGAAGGCTGCCAGGGAGGAGGTGGGTGGGGGTGGTGGGGGTGGGGGCTCTGCCCTCTCCACCCCCATCCCAAGCAGAAGCCTTGTAATGGCCACCAGCAGCCTGACAGCTGCCCCTGCACCCCGGGCAGCCTGGATCAGAGCTCGGCCAGACTGCAAATGTGGAAGGCTGGTCTCCAGGCAGGTGGGTAAGAGATGAAGGGAACCGAGGAGCCTCTCACGGAGGAGTCACTCGCCCAGGGGGCGAGGCAGGGCTTCAAGGGAGTTTAGTGGGACAGTGGGGGGCAGCCCGGCTGAGTGGAGAGTTCATCCCAGCGCTTTCCTGTATGCTCGAGCCTTGCTTCAGTTTCTCACTCTCTTTCTGAGTGTCTGACAGTCAGGGAGGCAGGTATGGCTATCACTCTCCCAGCTGAGCAGTGAGGAAGCTGAGGCCTGGGCAGGTGAGCTGACCTGGTCGAGGTCATGGAGCGTGTGCATCAGTGGCAGGACAGAGATGTGCGAGTTTTCGGGCCGAGTGGGAGGAGGGGGGGGCTCTCCCGCCGCCAGCCCACCTGCTCACCCCAGGCTGGACCTGGGCTTTCAGAGCAGCAGGAACTTCCCTTGCCATCCAGTGAGGGGCTGGTTAACTCTGGCACCCGGTGGGGGGCCCCAGGGGAGGGGCGCATTTTGCCCTGCTCCGTTCCTGGCCCAAATCGGCACGGCACCTGGGAAGGGCAGCTGGCCAGCCGCGTGCCAGTGTTACTTTAAAAATAAACCAGGGAAGAACGAGGCTTAAAAATAACCCCGGGGATGTGTGAGAAGCTAATTACTACCACAGCCCCCTGTCAGGGCTTTGGGGAGTGGCTGGTCCCCGTGGTGCCTGCGTGTCCCCTCTGCTCATCTCTTCCAGTTGGGAGCCGGGTCACAGCACAGCCGGGGGCGGGCAGGGCCTCAGAATCCGAGGTAGGAGCTGAAGGTGGCTCTGGGCCTCCCTTCGTCTGGGTCAGGATGTAGGCAGGGTGGGGAGGAGAGCAGCCAGGCTGGGTGGAGAGTGACGTGGCCCAGGTCCCGGCAGGTTTCCTCTCTACCTTACTTATCTCTAGGCCTTGCCTCGTGACTTTCCGCTGGAATCATCTGGCTCCAAAAGGGACTTTGGGGTCCTGAGTCCTGCTCTTCTCTGGAGGCATGTGGTGGCAGCCAGGTGGCTCGTTTTGTCAGCTATGTCGCCCTATTTGGGACTCCTGACCACCGCTTCCCATGTGTCCCATTCTCTTGAGAAGAACTTTGAGGCCCATCTTGATCCATCAGGGTAAGAATGCCTGGCCCTTCCAGCTGCCCACTCCTGGCTGCCTCCACGTGCATCTGTGGCCTGTGAGCTCGCATCTCGGGACCCTCAGTGCTAAGTGGGGACTGGACTGCAGCTGGGCCCGGCCTGAAGAGCCCCCAGCAGCAGCTGCGGGGTGGGCAGGAACCACACTCCCATCCCACATACCCGGGCTCCCCCAAGGCCCTTGTGCTTGCAGAACCCCCACCTTTGGGAAGAGGTGTGAGGACATCCTGCATTGACAGGGAGAGGGACACAGGGCCCAGCTGAGGACACAGCTGAGGACAGACTTGCCGGATCAAAGAGAAAAAGCAGAGCTCACCCAGAGGAGGGAGGCAGAGGCCAAGACTGCTGGAAGCCGGCAGAAACGATCAAAGGACAAGGATGGATGGGGAGGTGGGGCAGACGGGGCAGAGGGGGGAGGCAGCAGCAAGGAGAGACTGGCAGAACCAGGGGCCGGTTGGGGGGCTGCTGCACGACAAGCAGGGGCTTTGGGGGCAGATGGGCCTGGACTGGATCCCTGGCTGGGAGCCCTGAGCTGATAACTGAGCTGGAACTTGGACCTCGTTTGCATAATGGACATAATGATAACTGCTCACGGGCCTCTGCAGGAGGGTTTGCGAAGCATTTATGAAAAAGGCCTGAAGACGGGGAGCCGTGACGGCCGTGTGTTCTCTCCCTTGCCTCTCTTGAAACCTGGTCCCTCTGTTCCACCTCCGGCTCCACAGATACAAAAGTCGCCCCTACCACCTTCTGCTCCCGGAACAAGCTGTTGAACGTGGCCCTCTGTTTTCATAGTCAGTGTCTCCCATGGCCGCCAGGCTGCCAATTGCCCTGGTGGTTTCCCTGCGGTCATCTGACTTGATTTCCCAGCAGCAGCTGGCAGCTGACAGCTCCCTCTCCTGAAACACTGCTCTTGGTCTCCAGGTTCCTCTCCAGTGTCTGGCAGGCCCCCTTTCCTGCTCTCCCTCCCTCCCTCCCCGTGTTGGGGGCGGTGGTGGTGCTGCTGGCCCTGGGCTTTTCTCCCCTGCTCCCCGCTCCTCCCAGGTGATCTCATCTAGCCTCGTGACTTTAAATATTATTTCCATCTGATAACTCCCAGATTTGTATTTCAGCCTTGACCTCTCCCTTGCGCTGCAGACTTGTCTATCTAACTGCCCACAGGGGCTGGTAATAAGCATCTGCAAATTAACTTGTATGTCTGAAAACAGAAGTTCTCGAATCTCATCTGTTTACCAAACCTGTTACTCTCCGGGTTTTACGTTCCGTCTCAGACAATGCTCACCCTCCATCCGGTTGCTTAGGTCAAAGGCCACCCCTGACTATCCTCTTTCCTTGATGCGTACAGTCCTCTCCCACCCTCCTCTTCCCCAACACACGCATCAGGTCCGGCCACTCTGCCCCAACACATGCCCTCAATCCACGCCTGCTCACCACGTCCACAGTCTTCACCTGGGTCCAACCTACCCTCATTCTCTCAGGTCACTGGAAGCCTGGCAGGTCTCCCTGTTTCCCTCTTGAATTACAACCACCTGACCTTCCCCAACCCCTACCACAGGGATCTGGTAAAAACTTTAGTCATATCACACAACACAGCGTTTAAAATCTTCCAGTGACTTCCGTCACACCTTGAGCAAAATCCAAGCTCTTGACCATGGCCTCCATGGCCCTGCAAGACCCAACCCTTCCACGCTTCCTCCCCCTGGCTCAGTATGCTGTAGCTCACTGCCCTTCCTGCGCTCTTCCTCAAACATGCCCAACTGTGGCCCACGGGCAACTTCGCATTTGCTGTCCCTCCCTCTTCTGCCCCCCAGAGGCTTTTCCTGATTTTTGCATCATATAGAACCCTCTGCCCATCCCTGTCTCTGCCACATCCTCTTGTTTTGCTGTCTCTTGGCACTTGTTACCAGTGAGATGACGTTGTTTATCTGTGACCGCATAGCCCTGGGTACACCTACCTACTTCCTCTCAACTGTAGACACTGTAAGGACAGGAGCTGAGTTTTTGGGGCCTAGAGCGGTGCCTGACACATGGAAGACGCTCAGAGAACCAGAGGGAGAGGAGGGATGACTGTGCGGGCATACTGAGGGAGTGGAAAGGGCTGGGAGGCTGGGTCTGAGGACTGGCTCTGTGAACTTCTGGTTCACTCTCCAGCTCCCTCCGCCCCCTCCCTGCATCTCCGTCTCCTCATCTGGAAGAGAGAAGTGTTGCACTGAATCAGTGATTCTCAAAGAATCCCGAGGACCCCAGGGCTCGCTGCGATGCCATCCACTGCCAAGCTGAGCCCTTGTTCTGCACAAGTATGCCAGCGTCAGCACCCTGAGCTCACCCTGCAGCCTCTCTCCTGGCCACCCCCTGTCAGACGGCGCTGGCTGGGGTCAGCCTGCTCCCAGCACCGTGACTGCCTCCCACACCCCACCCATGGACTACTGTGGGAGCTCCAGCTGGGGTGCCGCCCTTTCCGGTGGGAGGTTCCTGCATTCCAGCTGTCCCAGGGGCTGGGACAGCAGACTTGCTCTGCTGATAAGCGCGGCCTCGGCCACAGTCAGAAATGCTCTCTTTCCGAAAGGGGTGACTTGGAGGTCCTGTACAGAGCTCTATTCTTGGGACTGACACAGAGGAAGTCCCTCCAGGGCTCAGCCAGCATGGGGTGAAGTGGGGACAAGCATGTCACCCTGAGTAGTGTGCTTGTTAGGAAGGGCTGGAGGTAGAGGCCAGGAGCAGGTCCAACACAGACGGTCAGAGCTGTACGGGGGGCTCGGACACACCAGTCCGGTCCCTCACGGATAAGGCCGGGGGGATGTGACCTGCTGTGGGTCTCCCAGCCAGAGAACTGAGAAACATGGAGGGGATCGTGTGTCCCACTTTTCTTACTCAACTGCAGTAAGCTGTCGTTAGCCACAGCTCTGAGAAAGGACACATAGCCCACCTCCATGAACCCAGTGGCTGACTCTGAGGGGCAGGCAGGGGACCTCAGGGCCTCTTTGGTCCCACGGAAGACGAGTGTTTCCAACTCTGGGGCACTGAGCTGGGCGTGACACCCTAGGGAAGGAGGCCTGCCACTCAATTTGGGTCCAGGTTTCTCTCTCTCTGGCCCCACCTAGAGGTGGATCAAAGACCAAGGGCGGCCCCAGAGGGTCTTACCATGTTTAACCCTCACTGTTGGAAAACCCATGATGCAAGGTCATATTGAAGAGGGAGTCACATGGCTCAGCTGGACCAAAGCCCCCCGATTTGTTCGCAGGTGAGTGATGCTCACATGGCTGATGGGCCTCGCTGGGGCTGATTCCCTTCCCTGGGGTTAAGAGCAGCCTGAGAGCTAAAGCCGTGAAGGTGGAGCCTGTCCCTAGGACCCCGCTAAGACTCCCAGTCCCCTTTACCTGGAGGGGGGGTGCCGCCTTCTCCTGGGGCCACCCACCGACTCCTGCTGTCTCCGCCACCTGGCTCGCCCCAGGAGCTTTGGCTTGCAAACTCCAGAGGTTCTTCTTTAGCCATCCCTTGAATGTTTCTTAAGTACCAAGGAAACCCATAAAGAAAATGCTAGAGGCTGGCTGGCAAGTGGCCCAGCCTCCAAAGTACAGAATGCTGATTCTAATAACTTCTCTTCTCTCCTGTGCTTCCCAAACCTGGCTGCAGACCCTTCGCTGGGGGACTCTAAAACTTCCAGGCTCCTGGGCTTAGCTCAGGCCTAATGAATTAAGTCAGGCCCTGACACCCATTACTCTGGCTCCAAACAACAGCTGTTACTGGGGACAAGTGTCCTACTCGGCACGCAGGGGCCATCTCACCTATCCCTACACACTGGGAAGCAGGTGACTTGCCCAAGTGGCCCCTGGCAAAGCCCCCTCTCTCACTCACTGGCCACTCCTAAGAACCGTCACTCTGTTCTCATTTCTAGTCTTGGGGTCCCATCCTGTTCGGAAAGATGGCTTTGGCAAATGTGTGAAACTAAGGCCACCCAGTGACAACTGTCCTCCCCCCCCCCAATATTTCCCTTTCTGCCCTCCATAGGCTGGCATCTGCAATGTCCCCACATCCGTATCATGGGAATAACCCACCTTTAGCCACTGTGTAGGAGGCGAGGGCACTTGTGTTCTGGGGGAGAGGGTGGTTTAGGTTTGGGGAGGGGTCCTGATTTGACTCTTGCTCCCACATCACTGGCTTAGGATTGTAGGAAGTGACCTTATGCTCTCCAGTCTGGTTTCTTCATTGGCAAAGTGGGAGTAATGATACCCGTGATTCTGGGTCCACAGGACCCTCAGAAGAGATACTATATGAACAAGTGCTTTATACGCCAAGGGCTGTGCGTGCTTTACACATCCCTGTTCTGCCACTTGCCAGCAGTGTGCGTTTGCACATCCTCCCTAACTCCTCCGAGCCTCAGGGTCCTGGTCTGTAGATGGGGATTGTAACAGTGCCACTGGCTGTGAAGATCGCATGAGGTGATCGTTGTCACAGGCTCAGCCCAGAGAAACCTCCCAGCTAATGGCAGCTTTGGTTCCTAACCGTGGAAACTGAGGCAGGTTCCGTGGGGAGTGGCTGCTTCTCATCAGGTCTAAGATCAGGACTGAACGGCCCAGGGCAGACCCCCCCTGGTGCATCAATCGGAGGCTTCCTCCTGCCTGTGACTGCCCACACCCCCGCTTGCCCCCAAGGTCCCAGGGAGCCCTTCTACACTAGGAGGAGGACTGGATCCATCCCAGAGGAGAGAGCTGCTTCCTGTACGGGAGTCTGGCATCTCTCTCTCTGTCTCTCTCTCTCTCTCTCGGCTGCTCCACTGGGGCCTGACAGTTGGGTCACTGGAGAGAGCCCCCCAGATGGTCCTGTGGCTGGAGGGCTGGAATGTGCCTCTCCGGATGTTTCTGAGATGGTTATTTCTGCACTGGGGCTGTGGTCGGGAGAGGCCCTACACATTCCTGATGAGGGACACTGAGTCCATGCCAAGCTGTGAAGTCTCAAGGAGAGGGAAGGGGTCTGAGAGCTGGGGTCTGGGGCTGTCCATGCAGAAGATGTCCACACAGTGTTGTGTGACAGTATCATCTCCTTCAGTTCAGTGCTGCCCTGGGGCTCCTGCATACCATCCATAAAACTGGATTTGGTCTGGGCTCCCGAGTGGTCCTGTGGCCCAGGAAAGGAAGTGTGGTGACAGGAGGGAGGGACTTCCCTGGGGGCTGAGGTCTGCTGGGTGACCAGGGCGAGGGTGAAGGGAGACAGTCGGGATTCAGGTTCATGACCCTGTGGTTCAACTGGAATCCTGGGGGCACCCACTTGTTCAGCTGTGTTTTGGGGCACCCTCGGGTTCAACCAAGGTCATGGAGGTACCTGCTATTCAATTAAGGTGATCCATTGGTTCATGCAGGGTCATGGGGCACCCAGTGGTTTAATCAAGTCCACCCACCAGAGTCCAGAAGTTACCCCTCTAGGATCTGTCCTTGCCACCTTCCTTGGGTACATTCATGCCCCTCAGACTGTCTCATGCTATTGCCTCATCCAGAAAGTTCTCACTGCCCATCGTCACCTACTAGAGTCCTCACTCCTCATTCAAGCTCCCTCAAGTGCTACCTGCTCCAGGAAGCCTTCTCAGATCCCTATTTTGAGTCACTTTACTAGGATTTAGCATGGATAACATTCAGCTTGTGGTTTCAGGATGCCACTGGACCAGAGGCTCCTTGGGGCAGGAGCTGGGTCTTAGTTTTCTATTCTTTTGGTGGCAAGTACCGTGCCTAGCACTCAGGAGACCTCAGTGATTTTTGGTAAACCGAACTGAAATGAAGGCTAAAGACAGTTCTATTTGGAAGGTGATCTGGAGGCCCTGGGGGCCCCCAGGACACGGCTGAGTCCACTTTGGGTACTTGGGCTCTCCAGGCTGCCCCCTTAAAGATTAAGAAATCAGAGCATCTCAAGGTCGGGAAGAATTTTAAAAGCCATTTATTTTAGTCCCCAATGATCTTTTTAATGTATCTACTTGCCTTAGGTATTAATCAAACACTGATCTAGGGTTGCTGCTGGAAAGACTTCCAGCTTGTCTGTCCTGATGGTCTACTCTAGCCACGACCGTCATGTAAGCCAATTCCCTGTAATATATCTCTTCTACTGGTTCTGACTGAACCCTGACTGATACAGGCATCCTCTGCAGCTTGCCCATCCAGTGTCTTCTTGTATGCTTCCTGTGATGGGGAGCTCACCGCCTCTCGAGGCAGCACAGTCCATCTTTGGTCAGCTGCAACTTTAACAAGTTCTCCTTAGATTGGACTTAATCAAGTCTTTCTATGGATTCTACCCCCTGGAGCTGGTTCAACCCCTTGGGCCCAAGCAGCCTGAGGTCGGGTCTTTAATCTTGCAATAGCCCAGCAAAAATTTGAAGGCAGCATGCATGCTTTCCACGCCTGTCCCCATCAAGTGTACCTCATTTGACATGCTCTTCCCTTGCTCTATTTCCTAGGTTGTTGATGTCTCTCTTAAAAGTTTGTCCTTCACCTGCCAGCTGCATGCATTCCACACTGTCGCTTATGGCAGAGTCAGTGTATCTAGTAGCCAGAGGACCTTGGGCCTGGGGACCTCCGTGGGCCCTAGCTGTCTGGATCCCAGCCCACAGGAAGCTGGGGTTCTTAAAAGAAGAAATGCTCCCAAACCTCTTCTTCTAATGGGGACTGGAGGCTGCACCGCCCCTTGGGACTATGGGTAGTCTCCATGAGGGAGAAGCCAGTTTCCCACTTGGTCATTTAATCTCCAGGGCACCCATTGTCCATGGACCTAAGGAGCTTCCAGGTGGATGAGCTGAGGACAGCAGACACCTGTTTTCAGGCTTTCCCAGGGGGACAAGCCCTTCTTCACTCCCCTCCTCACTTTCCCCCACCTGCGTGACCGCAAAGCTCGGGGCCCCACCTAGGCTCCACGGAGGGCTCCTGTCCTGCGGGGCAAGCCGCAGCCCCGCTCTGGCCTCAGAGTAGGGATCCACCGGCTCCGAGGCCATTGGCTCTGATGCTCCACAACCAGATATCTAGGGATTTTTCCAGTTCTACACACTCTCGCCCTTAAAACCACAGTCTACACCTCATGTCTATTCCCAGGTCTCCAGGTTGTTTAGATCCTTGCTGCTCAAAGTGCGGACAATGAATTAACAGCATCAGTGTCCCCTGGGGGTTTCTGCATTTCTAAATGCAGAATCTCAGGCCCCCGCTCCAGACCTACTGGTTCAGAATCTGCGTTTAAATAAGATCAACCAGGTCTTTCCTTACACAGCGGTGTTTGCAAACCATTAGTGGCTCCACATTGCTGAGCAGGGCTTCTTTAGTTCCCCTGCAGAACATCTCTTCTGTAGAGATGGGAAGACTGAGGCACACCAGGGAAGTGTCTGCTCCTCCTGTGAGTCCAGGGGCAGCAGAAGCGAGAGAGAGCTGGAAGGATTTGTCTAAAGAGAAAGAACCCCATTTCTAGCTCCCAGGCCTGGCTCCTGCTTTGAATTGCCAGCAGCCGTGTGTGCCCTCACTAAGGAGTCCTTGTGTGTCACTGGGAATCAGGGACAGTGAGGAGGCAGGTTTTGTGGGGGTGGAGGGTGGGAGGTGGGCCCCCGCCTGGCAGGGATCCCAGGAGGCCACAGGACCAGGAGGACTGGAGCTGTTTGCTCTAGATGGTAGCGGAGGCCGGCTCTGGACAAGGGGAAGGGGAAGGTGTGACTTGTGGCAGTAGCCTGGGGTGGGGTGGCTCCAGGTGAGGGTGCGGGATGCGTCTCCCGGAGCTGCCTGGGACCTCAGTTTCGGGACAACGCAGTTGTCCACAACGAGGAATTGTGGACAAGTGGGGACGCAGCGGCATCACTGGGACCCTTGACTGCTCTCTCCACGGCGACAACAGCCTAGAAAGGCATTTGTCATGTGGCTGTCTGATGGCCAGAGGCTAACAGGCGGGTCAGGAGGAGACCCAGGGCAAGCAGAGCAGTCTGGCTGGCAGCTTGCTCTTTTATTTAAGAGCCTGCGGGGGGGGGGGGGGGGGCGGTGGGAGGGGGGCAAGAACACCAAGGGAGGCTCCAAGGCCAGCTCTGACAATAACTGCAGCCTTGACCATGCCCCTTCTCCCATCTGAATTTTAGTTTCCACTCTGTAAAATAAGAGGGTTGGAGCTAAAATTCTGATTTCTCTCTGGGCTAAATACTCTTGAGGGCTAGAGATCCTGAAGCTGAGGCCACAGCTGGACCCTGGCACCCATCCAACATCATTTGTGACGTGCATACAGAAGGGGCAGCAGACGTTCCAGGGGCGGGGGTGCTGGGGGGCGGGGAGCTGCATGGCTCTGTGAAAAGATACTCCCTACGGCCCTGGGAGTGAGCCCTGGCACTATCATTTTATATTTGTAGGGTCCCGGGCCAATTTTGGAACCTCTCTGAGCTTCCCTTTCCTTGCCGGGAACAGAATGATAACGCCTGCCCTCTCAGGGCGGCAGTGGGAATGCAGCCTGTGACAAGTGCCCCAGACACTGCCTGACGTGTTATGGACACACATCAGTTCCCTGCATCCAGGGCAGGGATGGGGGGTGAGGGAGTGCCCATCTGGGTCTCTGATAATGATCTCCGTCAGAACCTGGGTCTTTTCCCTTGCTGCTGGCTGGCTGGCTGCAGGGAAATCATTTTACGTTTTTTTTTTTTTTTATTACAAAATTGACTCGCAGATTCACCGTTTGTGCTGCCAGCTGAAAGCTGTTTATGGTGGTGATTTGCACTACACTCATCTGTGCTTGTTTATGTTTTCTTTGAAAATAGTTATTGTGTTTGTCCTGTCCCCACTGTGGCCAGGCGTGTGTCTTCTATTTCTGTCCTATTCTTGCCCCCACTCCCTCCGTGTCTCCAGTCCCCCACCGTGATGGGTGGGAATGGGACCCTTAGGTAGGAGGCATGACAGTCAGAAGGACCTCTGATCAAATACACCCTCTTTGTAGATGAGGAGACTGATGGTCACAGAGGATCAGCAGCTGGGCTAAGTGGAACTGAACTTCTGCTTCCTCGCTCCAGTCCAGGGCAGGTTCTCCTACTACTGCGTGCCTCACTGTCCTTAGCTGGTTTTCTGCAGGGTCTGCCTGCTCAAAGGAGGGAGCATTGCCTCTGAGCCTGGATGTCAGGTGGACTCCAGTCATGGGTGAGGATCTGGAAAGCCTGGGCTGGGAGAGTGGGATCAGGAGAATAAAGGGAAGGAAGGATGTGGCAGCCTCTGGTCCCCAACCCCCTGTCCCCTACCTGTTAGGAGGGAGCAGAGGTGGCTGTGGTCTTGGTAATCCTTGGGAAACCAAGCAGTTCCCTTCTGTGTGGGGAGTATTAGTAATCATACATGAAAATAATGTTAATTGCACTAATCATTGTAGATATTGCTTATTAAGTACCTGCTCTGTACCAGGCATTCCTTTATATTATCCTTTTAATCCCGGGAGGCAGATATTCTTCTCCCCATTTTGTAAATGACAAAACAGGCTCAGAGAGACTAAGTAACTTGCTCAAGATCACATAACTAGTGGTGGGGGGTGGGGAGGTGAGTGGAGAGGTGGGTCGAGAAACGAACCCAGGCGCTCTGGCCCGCCTTCCTACACCGCCACGGAAAAGGCAGAGGGGTGGCCTGTGGGCAGGGAGGAGGGAATTGCCGATTGAAAGTGGGCGGTAGGACCAGTCCAGGCTGGGCTGCCCCTCCACGCCACCCCAGCAAGCCAGCGGAGGCCTGGGAACAGTGGAGTGATAAGCAACCAGAGGTCTCGGTGCTAAGAGAGATGGTGGGTCGTGAGGGGAATAGGCTGGGGTGATGGAGGGAACTCCAGTGGGGGCTCCCAAAGACCTCGGTTCTAATCAGGGTTGTACCTGCACCTCTCTGGGTGTTTGGATGACTGCTGATGTCTCCTTTCACTCTTTTATCGGAGGACTCTGGGATGTAGAGGGTGGCAGGTCACTTGTGTACTTTCCTCCTTCTTGGAAAGATGTAAAAAAGTACAGGTTCCTTCATGAGCTGCCTGCTTGAGTTCACAATCTAAGGACTCCCAGGCCACATGGTGGGTGATGGGAGCCTGTGCTCAGCTGAGAACAGGCCGGAAGCTGAGGAGAGAGCAGAACAGAAGGTTTTCTGCCCCAGCTCCATCAGCTAATCAATCACCTGGCCTCTCGTTGCCTTAGAGCCCCGAGGATTACGGGGGCCCACATGGGAGCACAGCACCTGTGAGCCCGCGGCAGTCTCAGCTGGGGCCCGGTGCCGGGCACCGCTCTGCCACGTGGTCTGGATTGGTCAGCGGCCGGGGTGCAGGGAGCAGCAGGCTGGCTGCGGGGCGCTGGAGTGAGAGGCACTCGCCTGGGAAGGGATTTGCCAGGGGAGAAGACAAGCCTTGTCGCCTCAGTGCCCTCAAGATCTAAGGGTCTGGACTGGGTTCTCGAAGTTGGGAAAGAATTGGCGGAAAACCCAGGGCCTGGGAGTCAAAGAGGCCCAGCTGAATCTGGGCAGGTGCCATACTTTCAAGTCATAAGGCCATGGGTGAGTCATGTACACACAGAGCCCTGGGTTCCTCTGCTGAAAAGTGGGGGTCATATAATGCTCCTCTGGAGGGATTGGTGAGAAAATCCAACGAGAGGGTATAGAGCCTGACAGAGTAGACAAGAAATCGTGGCCGCTATTATTATTGTTGCTGTTACCGCTCCTAGTCATAATATTAAGTAAAGAGTCATCCTGAACAAAGGAGCAGAGACCGGGGAGTCAGGTTTTGCTAACTTCTGGCTGTGTGACTCCTGTCACCTCTCTGGTTCCTTATCTGTAAGAGGAGGGGGTGGCACGAGCTGATCTTGAGTCCCCTTCCAGCTCTGACAGCCTCTGGGCTATGAATAGATGGGGCTGGGGCCCCGGAGGAGTTTAATGACTCAACAGCTAGAGAGGTTAAGCTTTCCCAGAAAAAAGTTTCCATTTTCGTTTGATGAACTTAGGGCACAACAAAGGAAGGGTTTCCTGGCTGGGAGGCCAGGGACGAGGGAGCTGGAGGAATCCTTGCAGCTCATGGAGACTGTGACTAACCAGGTGAATGACTAACTCAGACCCTGCCGACCCTCGACCAATCAGGGCTGCCCAGGAGCGCCCTGCAAGCTGGCATCGCTGAGCACGTCTTGGCCATGCCAATTTCAGCTGGCTCCGGGCTTCACAGCATATGGAAGCAGAAGAAGCAGCCAAGAGACCGGCAGGGAAAGAGCACTGGGCTTGGAGTCAGAAGACCTAGCTTCTTGCTCTAACTCTGCTGCTCACCAGCTGCGTGGCTTTGGGGGAGTCCCTTCCCCTACTTTCCCTTCCATGTCTTCATCTATGCCACGGAGCTAACGATGCCTGCCCTGGCAACTTTCCTGAGTGGGGAAGGCTGAGATTCAAGAGGTGAGATGGGAGTGCAGTGTGATCACTAAGTGGCAGGTTCTGTCATTTTCCTATCCCAGTGTGAGTCCTGGTGCCTTGAGAGACCTATGTGGGTCTCCAGAGGGATCAGGTGGACAGAGGCTGTTGCCTTTGCGTTTGGGGTCAAGATCAGCTTAATATAGGGCCCATTCCAGCCATCTGATCACAGCCCAGACAGGCTTTTCTTAGAGCAGAGCCCCTGTGGACTGTTTCCAGCCAGATGGCGTAGCCAGAGAGAGAGGTGACAAAAAGCCAGGGATGGCTGGGTGGGGCAGGAAGTGGGCAGTGCCTTTCTGGGGCCCCCACAGAACTAGGGTGGTGCTTTGATGCTGTCTTTCCTCTTGCCCAGCACTGTATCAACAAATATCACCAGAACTGCACTCTGTCTGCCTCTACCCCCAGATTTTAGCATCTCTCTTGGTAAGGACTACAGGCACTTTGGGAAATGGCAGGGATAGAGGGGAAGGAGGACACTCTTTCATTTCTGCACACCTTAAGCCCATGGATAGCATTCTCTGAGTGCTCACGCGTGGGGCAGGGTACTGTGCCGGCACTGGGAGAACAGAGATGGGAACCACAGGGCCCTGCCCACGTGGAGGTCAATTCAGTATGTGGTCAAAGAGGCAAAACACATCCCCTAAAATGTAAATAACCATGCCCACACTGGGCAAGAGAGCCCACACTGTGTCACCCAGGTTGTCGTGACAGTAAGTCCCGTAGCTGTCTAGAGTGGTGTCCTGAGATGGTCTGGAAGACTTCAAGGAGGAAGTGGGATCTGAGCTTGACTTGCAAGATTAGCTTGGACAAGGTAAATAGGAGACCGAGAGAAAGGTGTGCCAGACAGGCACACTTAAGGTGTTCTCAGGAGACAGACCGCATGGCTGCAGTGGAGGAATCACGCCAGTAAGAAGTGAGAAATGAAGTCGGACATAGAGTTGGTGCCAGGTATGAAGGTCCTTAAAATTTGGGATAAAGAGCATGGGCCAGATTCCACGGGCAGCTGGAAGTCACTGAGGGCTCTGAGAGGGTATTGGTATGGTCAGAGCTGCACTTTGGGGAGACTCTTTCTGGAGGCATTGTCCAGGGGCGCTCGCTCCATGGGAGAACGAAGCTGCAGGCAAAGTCAGTTGGGAAGTTACTTGTGGACCTAGGGACCACAGGACTAAGAAAGGGGACACATAATCAGAGGTACCACATGGGGGAAGAGATGGGGGGAAGGCCTAACTTGCTTGTTCACTGCTCCTGAAACCTTGGCAGGTAGCAGGGAAGTGGGGAGGGGAGGCTTCTTTTTGGGCAGATCTGAGTCCGACTATTCTGCCCTGTCAGCAGGACTCAGAGGTACCCCCATCCACTCCGGGGGCCCTTTTCTTCCTCTTCCAAGAGGGGAATGCAGAGACTATATAGCAGAGTTCCCCATGGACCCCAGAGAGGAGTGGAGCCTTGGGACACAGTCCCAAGTGGATAGACTGCAGGAAGAGCATCCAGTCCTGCCTTTTACTCCCTCAACTTCTGTGGACTCCCAGGGAAACACTGCCATCTTGTCATGGGCTATGCCATGTGGCAATGAGCCCCTGGGAGCTCAGCCAAGGCAAGGAGGGGGACCAGAGAGAGGAGAAGGAATGGGAAGGATCGAGGTCTGGAGACATCCCAATGGGCTTTGGGGGAAGGTGGGCTGAGAGCATGCCAGGACTAGGAGGGATGCTTGAGATCATTTCGGCCAACCCCTGATTGTGTGGACGTGAGCCTGAAACCCAGACAGGAGAAGGGACTTGCCCAAGGTCATATAGTGGGAAACGTGATGGAGCTGGGCTGGAATCACAGAGTCCTGGGGAGCAAGTAAGGTGTTTACTCCTATCTGGACACTTTTGAATAGCACGTCAAGGGCCTCTCTGGAGATCCCTTTCCTGGGTATCCATTCGTGTGCTTTGTGTGTACGTGTGCCTGTGTATGTCCTGTGTGTGCTTGTGTGTGCACCTGTGTGTACATGTGCCCGTGTCTATGTTGTGAGAGAGTCTGAGTGTGTGTGTGTGTGGCCTGCTGCACCGCTGTTTGGAGAAGAGAACCGAGGCCATTCCTGCGAGGTGACTGTTTTCCTGGGACAGCAGAGAAGGCAGACAGCTGGATCTGGCTTCCAGCATCAGATTTGCTGCCCTAAGAAAATTAAACGCACTGGCTGGCTTTGCCCAAACTCTGGGATCTGGACACACACACACACACACGCGCGCACACACACACAGACACACAGACACACACACACACACACACACACACACACACACACACACACACACACTCCAAGCGGCACTCACTGAAGCAGTTACGGGTTGTTTCAGGCACCGGGAGTAGGCGGGAGTGCCGCGGAGTGCCAGAGTACCTGCATCCACACGTCTCCCTGGAGCCCTAGCCTGTGTAGACACGCCAAGGTGCGGAAGCCCATCTGCCAGGGACACGGAGGAGTCGCGCGCTCCCCGCCGCTCTACACTCAGCTCTCTGCTCCAGGGCCTGGCCCGGCCACACCCCTCCTCCCCAGCCTCCGCCGGTCGTTCCTGCCCCTCTCACACACTTCAGAGTCCCTTGAGGCCCTCGCGCAGCCTGGCAGGGACAAGTTAGGGCTGGCCCGGCCAGAGAGTCAGGTCCGGAGCCAGGAATCGACGCCTCCCCCGAGTCCTGTCCCCGCGGAGCAGACAAGCCAGGCTGAACTCGGGTTTCTGGCAGCGCGGGGTTCGGCGCCTAGACCCTCTCCGGGGGATCCCCCCAGCCCTGGCCGGCTCGGGACTACCCTGGGACACGGCGCCCAGCCCCCGGGTCCCCGCCCCCCGTCGGCGAGTAGTTACCGATGGTGGTGATGACGGTGATGGCGAAGTAGAAGGAGCCGGCGAAGCGCCACTGCACGCCGGCCTTGTGCGGCTTGAGGCGCAGCACGACGCGCTCGAGCTCCTCGTAGCCGCCCTGGCTGAGGTTGTAGCGCGCCCGCAGCTCCTGCTGCCGCAGCTCCAGCCGCTGCCGCTCGATCATCTCGGGCTCCGACTCGAGCGCGTCGAAGACCGCGGCGCCCACCAGCAGGTAGGTGAAGGTGCACACGATGAGCGCCAGCGTGCGCACGTTCTGCCGCTTCATCGTCCCGCCCGAGCCGCCGCCGGCCCCCCGGCGCCCCCGGCCCGCGCCCCGGCCCCGGCCGCCGCTGCTGCTGCCCCGGAGGCGGCCTGGGGCATGGCTGCGCTCGCCTCTCCCCGCGCCGGGCACCCGCTCCGCGCCCCGGGGCCGCCGCCGCCAACGCCGCCGCCGCTGCCGCCGCGGAGCTGTCCCTTCAGCACCACCCACCGCCCTCCTCCGCCCGGCCCCGCTCCCGCCCCCCGCCCCCCGCCCGCAGGCCGCCTCCTCCCGCCAGCCCTCCCGCCCAGCCAAATAAGGACTGGGGAGACGCGCCGAGGGAGGGAGGAGGGGGGCTGGCGGAGGGGGAGGGGTGGGGGAGCGAACGGGAGAGCCGCGGAGAGACCGGGCAGGACCGAGGGAGAGAGACCCAGGGAAAGAGATAACTAGGCACAGAGAGAAACGCCTCTAACTACAGAGAAAGAGAGGAAAAAGAGGCTGAGGGGGGTGTGACAGATAGGGAGATAAAACCAGAGGTAGACTCACAGACACAGTAAAAGAAGCGGTAGGCAGAAAAATACAGAGCGAGAGAGGCAGAGAGCGAAAGATGGAAACAGAAAGAGCGACAGAGACAGGGAGACCTGGGTAGCTGGAGATAAATTGATGACGGAAAAAGAAGAGCAAGGAAGGGAAAAGGAACGGGCAGAGCGACCCCCACCCCCAGCCTCCACCGAAATCCCAGCATGCTTTAACTGGAAGGGACCTTGGGCCTCGCTGTCCTGCCCTTTATTATGTCGGTGAGGAAACTGAGGCGCAGAGAGGTCGAGTGACAAGCAAGGGCACACCGTGAATTAGTGCCAGCACTGGGACTCAGCCAAGCTTCCCTCCGCCCAGGCCACACCCCCCATCCTGCGCCGGGCCACCGCTGTCTTAGAAACAGCAGGGCGCAGCTGTGGACCTGGGCACGGTGGGCCAACATCCAAGGGAAAGCCCTGCTCTCATGAAATGTGACCCTTCCCAGGTCAGCATGGCTCCTGGAACTGGCTGAGAAAGCACAGGCTGGGAGGCTAGGCCGGTAGCACTCAATCCCAGGCTCTCCTCCTCTGCTCCCCCCGCGGTTATCCGGCTGTCCAGACATCCATAGCCCCTGTCCTGCACCAGTGGGCCAGCCTGGGCTTGGGATGGGCTGCCAGAGAGAGCACTGGACATCAACATCAGGCATCCCACCCGAACAGAATAGGGCAGCCGGAGCCCAGACCAGGCTTGCTGAAGACCAGGAGGCCTCCCTATGCCTCAGTTTCTTCTTTTGTCAACATGGTGGCAGTGGTGGTGAGGAGGCGCAGGCTGTGGGACCTCAGATGAGGCGTCACTGCCCCTCTCAGAGTCTCACTTCCTTATCTCCTCGATGAGGTGCCGTGGCAGATGATCCCGCAGGCCTTACTTAGCTTCAAACAACTCCAGACTTGGATGGGCTGAGTGAGCAGAATGATCGGAATGCAAATCCCATTGCCAAGGAGGGTCAGAGAGTCTTTCACGGGACCCTGGCACGGGCCACGAGGAGAGACAGGATGGAAGAGGCCCCAGGCCCCTGACTGGGGGTAGGTTGAGGAGGCAGCCATCCAGAAGCAGGAGCGCCATCTGCCCACATCCGGGCCTGACCTGTCACTGTTGAGCCTTTTAATGCTTCTCTGAGGGAGACCACCAACCCACTGCTTCTTTCAACCATTCATCCAAAGAGTATGCATCAAACATCTGCTGTGTGTCAGGCTAGGCACATTACATTTATTATCTCTAGTCTTACCACCATCCTGAAAGGTGGGTATGGTTATGTCCATTTTATAGATAGAGAAACTGAGGCAAAAGGCAGTGCAGAGAATTGTCCGAGGTTGTTCGGCAGGAAGGGACTTCAGTCTGCCTTCCAAACCCATTCTCTTCTCCATAATGACTCCTGGACCCTCAGGTTTTTTTCACCTGTAAATGGGATAGGTAATCATACCAGAGTCATTGATCTGACACAAACTTCCTGGGCCCATACCCTTGGTCGTTTACTCAGCCCCTTTCAGGCCTTCCCCCTTGGCATCTTCTGGCTCCCTAGAAGACAAGAGCTGCTTCTCCTGGCTTCCTAGGGGTGAGGGTGCAAGTTAGGTTCCATCCTCCTGGCCACACTACCCCAGAAGCCAACTCCCCCAAAGCCAGTCTAGATGAGCAAGGCTCAAGAGGCCCGGTTTTCAGTGTGAAAGACTGTGTGTCTAGGGTCTGCTTGCTTCTGGCTGCCAGGCCAGGCTGCTAGGCAGATGAACGGTGACATTATGAGTGAAAGAGCTTTGGAAAAGGGAAAAAGCTCTCTTTAGGGGCAGGGCATTTATTATTAATTATGATGAAGCTTGTTCTCATAGCACTTCAGAATGGGAAGGACCTTTAAAGATCAGCTAACCTGATCCTCTCATGTTACAGATGAGGAAACCGAGGCCCAGAGAATAGGAAGGGGGTTGCTCAGGGTCACACAGGGAGTGAAAGGGGGCCAAGACTTATGTCCCGTGGCTGGGGTCTCTCCTGTAGCCCCCATATATATGGGATCAGAACACCTGCTGCCAGGGGAACACAACACATCCACGGCATGCCTGGAGCCCAGGAGGGAAGCTCCGTTCTCACTCCCCTGCCCCTTTTCCCTTTCTACTCTTCAGGAGGGGAGACTGGTTGGTGGGGAGCGATGCTGGTGCCGGTCTAGATTTCTGAGAAGGCCCTGGGTCCTGCAGACAGGAGTTCCATCAGCTCACCCTTGACCTAGGTGGGATAGGGCCAAAGATCTAGAAGCCTATACCTCTCCCTCTGTCCAGGACTCCTGTGACCTGCCTGTACGTCCCCACCCCTGATGGGGCTGCCTCACCTTCTGCCCAGGGCCAAGTGTCAGAAAGCACCTCTATCAATCCTGTCTTTTATAAATGGCAAAATCTGCTCAGCGATGGCTTCTCCATGCTCTATTTTTTCCCACTCCATTGGTGACTCCAGTGGAGGAAGCCTTGGGCTGGTTAGAAAGAGATATTTTACATCCCTCCAATCATTATACTGGTCAGCCTCATGTGTGATTATTTTCTGGAATCTGCTGCAGCGTAGAGAACATGGGGCAGAGAGTTGGGGGGCCTGGGCTGGGGTCCCGTCTCTTCTACCTGCTTCCCGTGGGACTCAGGGCCAGTCACTCTTTTTCCCTGGGCCTTGGTTTGCATGTCCATAAATGGAGTGGTTTGGACCAGGACATGTCTCTGCTCCCTTCATTTATAACATCCCATGACCTTCCTGGCCCGCTTCTGCTTCGCTAGTTATTCCAAGAATCAGGTGAAAAGATTTAGTCACTGCTTTTAGGACTTTAGTTTGTGAGGAAAAGGGCGCAATCAGAGGTAGGATAAATGGTACAGAATTTAACTATCATTCGTTGCTGCGTATTATTATGCACTCAACATTATACACATATTATTTTCCAGCTTTATCTTCCACACCATTCCTCTCTAAGCTCTAGACACATCTAAGTACTCTCATGCTTTACTTCTGACTCATGTGGCTCCCATAAGCTGGGATGTTGGTACTTCCTCGACTCCTCCATTTTTTGTCTATTGAACTCCTGTTCAGGCTTCAAGACCCAACTCAAGGGCCACTCTCTCTGTGAAGCACTCCCCAGTTACCTCCAGTCAGAACCCCCAGCACCTTTGTGCTTCCATAGCACGTTGTCGAAGCTTCAATTCAGCAGACGTTCCTCTTACCTAGTAGATCGATCAGTTCTTTAATATCTGTCTTCCCCACTGGCTCATTATCTTCTCCAGGGTGGAGTCCCTTCTTGTGCCACGCCTCGCCGCAGTGGGGAGCTCGGTGCTTTGCACATCAGAGTTGCTCTTATGTTTGTCGTGTATTCAGTACACGGTGAAGTCCTTAAAGCCTCCTACACCTGCGGGGTTAGAGATCGGTGTCAGCGGGGACAGGAGCACGGACAGCAGAGTCTGGAGGGAGAAAAATCCACGCAATTTGCTTCTGTGACTCTTTGCCAACAGACACTTCTAAAGTTGGAGCAAGCCCTACCTGGCTTAAGGAGAGAAGGCAAGACCCATGTGAGTGTCCTAAGGCCCAAGGAAGCATGTGGAGAGGGCACTGAAGTGGAGTCCAAACATCTGGAGTTTGGTCCCAGCTACAACCAACTACCAACTAGCTGGTGGACTTGAGAGACTCACATCGCCTCTCTGTGCCCCAGTTTCCTTTTCTGTAGAATGAAAGAGTTGCTTATCTCAAAGAGTCCCCTCCCTCTGACATTTTGTGATGTTAATGACAGACTTGGCCCTATGATTAACAACTGCTCATCCTACAATGGCCAAGAATGTGGTGTGAGGGATGAGGGGCCCAGGGCCCTCTCTGTCCATTGTTTTCCAGAACCAGGCCCCCATCCTTGGCCAGTTTGGCTGGAGGATGGGGGAAAGGGGTGAGGTAGGGAGTAAAAAGGCCGACCCTGACTCAGACAAGCTCAGGTTCAAATCCTGACCCTATTCATTACTAGCTGGAACGGAGCCTCCCATGATATTCTGGTCTGTCTTGTCTAGACCAGACCATAGGCTCCTGCAGAGCAGGGATAAGGCCTTGGGATAGGGTCCCTGGTTTGCTGTAGGAAGGAGTATCCAGAACCATCTCGAGATCCAGCTAGATGGAGGCCTGAGAACGGGGAGGGGCCTGGTGGGCTCAGGAGCTGCAGCACAGACAGGGACACGGTTGGTGGAGGGTGGCACCAGAAATCGTGGCCTCTGATGGCCGGGGGCCGGTTGATCGGATTCAGGGCGCTTCGGGTACGACTGAGGTGTTTCTTGGTGTATCCCTGAGGGAGAGACACAGAGGATTAGTCTGGATTTACAGAGCGTAACCAGTCCCAGTGCAGCCGGCTTGCATTTGTCAAGAGACACTATTTATTTAACATCTCAAGCCCAAACCAAACACAAAAGGCAGCTGTTCACAAAGGAGAGGCTGTGGGAGCCGTTGGGGAGAGAGCGCTGTGCTAGGGGGTGGACACCTGGCTCTGTCTTAGTCCTGCCCCAGATGAGCTGGGTGAGCAGCTCTGCGTACAGACTTGCCTGTCCTATTAGTGAGAGTGGGAACCAACTGGTCTTCCCGGAGTGGCTGTGGGGAGTCAGGCTTGCTTCGTTGTTCATTCACAGAAAACCTGCTCCAAAGTCTACAGTCTCCACGTTTGGCAAATCCCTTCCCTCTAGGGAGGGCTTCCTTGTTGGTCTCCATCTCTGGTCCTGGATACCACACTGAGATGAGCCTCCTGGCATATGTGTCCTTGGGGACCTGTGGAGAAATTGCATTGGGACGCATACCCACAAGTGTCCCTAAACACGGCCAGGATGTCCTCAGTGCATC
Organism: Panthera tigris; assembly: GCF_018350195.1. Lineage (NCBI taxonomy): Eukaryota > Metazoa > Chordata > Mammalia > Carnivora > Felidae > Panthera > Panthera tigris. The sequence continues at coordinate 118,217,078 of NC_056662.1, forward strand.
TGTCTTGGTGTTTACTCTCCCCAGCAATGCACAGGTTTGCCTACTTGGCCCTCACTTCCCTTTTTTAAAAAAAAAATTTAAAGTTTATTTATTCATTTTGAGAGAGAGAGAGAGAGAGAGAGAGAGAGAGCGAGCATGAGCTTTAGTGGGGGTTGGGGAGGGGAGAGAAAGAATCCCGAGCAGGCTCTGTGTTGTCAGCTTGGAGCCCTATGTGGGGCTTGAACTCCTGGACCGTGAGATCATGACCTGAGCCGAAATCAAGAGTTAGACACATAACCAACTGAACCACCTGGTGTGCTCCTGATTCACTTTTGTTTTTGCCATTTGTATGCCTCCCTATTTTCTACTAATTTCCCACTTCTCTCCTTTCCCTTCTCCCTTTAACACCTTCCTCTCTTCCACACTTGGGTCAGGGGCAGTGAGCAAAGCCCCCAATACTGGGGGTCTTGGGCAGGCCAGCAGGTGATGAGAGAGGTATGGGAGAAAACCAGCCACTGTTCTCCAGCCCGGGGAGTGTGTGTGTGTGTGTGTGTGTGTGTGTGTGTGTGTGTGGTGAGAGGAGGCTGTGAGTATTAGACTTTTGGCTTTGGTCCTAGTCTTCCCTTCTTCCATCTTCCGGTCCTTCTTTTCCCCTCCACTCACATCCTCTCTGTGTTTGGCCATGGCTCCAGAATAGTTCAAGCTAGAGGAAACCTTAGACCATGCAGTCCGATAAGGAAACAGGCCCAGCGTGGGGAGAGAGCACCTCCAAGCCTCACAGACTGTGGGCCAGAGCTGGGACTCAAGCCCTGCTCTCCTGACCTCCGAGCCTTTGGCTGCAGGGTAAGTCCCTAGACTTGCTTCCTTCCCATAGCAAGAATTAAGTCCCTGAGAGCCTGTCCTCTACAGAGATTCTGGACTGGCCATGGCCTGTATTTCCCGACAAACATGTTGCTGCTAAGGAAAAAAGAGAGTCTGAAGATCTAGTCAACATCCTCACAAATCTTGAAATCCTTCTTTGCAGGTTTATAGCTTCTGAGAAACAAGCAGAAGCAGCCTTGTCTCAGGACCAAACGCAATAATTATAATAGCACTTGCAATGATTAATCAGCCAGTGAGTATTGAGTGGCGCCCGTGAGCGTGCACAGCAGTGTGTGTGCGCATGTGTGTGTCCAGGTCGGGGTGGGGGAGGGGGAGAGCAAGAGAGGTGACTTTACTTCCAGTGAGCAGGCTTTGGGTATCTTTCCCTCAGTGGAGGGGCTGGGTCACCACCGCGGCACTCCTTGGGTAGTGTCCTGTTCTGGCTGGGGCTGTAGTTCTTTCTGTTGGGAGAGGACTCCTGCCCCCTGTGGTGCCTGTTGCTGGGCTCCTGGCCATGCTGGGAGACAGGAATCGACCCACAGAAGCAGGGTTCAGACCCATCAATGATTACTGAGATTAACGAGGGGCCTCACCAGCATGATGTACCTGGCACAACCAGAAGCACTTGGGATGTTCAGCTTGGGGCAAAGATGCAGGGGACATGTGAGCCGTCCTGTGGAGGAGGGATTAGCCTTGCTCTGGGTAGCCTAGGAGGGACCAGTGAGCGGTGGGAGATGCCACAGTGGAAGACCTTTCAGCTCAAAACTGGTCAAACTTTCTCTACAGCTCTGAAGAAGGAATGGGCTGCCCGTGAGGTAATGAGCTCCTGGGCAGTGGAGGTATGCAAGCATAGCCGGATTTGTCCTTTGGGTTGAGGTTGTTTTAGAAGGATCCAAGGAGCTAGTACAGTGCCTGCCACATAGTAGGTCTGCAAGAAATGCCTTTCGACTTGGTTGCTGAATGTACTGGGTTTGGGGCTGGACGACTTGCCCCTTGAGGTTCAGTCGGACTCTGGTCAGCATGTGAGGAGCGTTCCCTCTGTGCCAGGCACTTTGCCCCTCCAACCTTGAAAGGCTGCAACTCCCTAGCCCCAGGGAAGGCTGCACCCAGAGTCCTTGCTAAGCCACCACAGCTCTGCTTTCTCCCAGCCACCCCAACCCGACCAAAGCCCCGCCGACTTATATCCCAAGTGTGCCTGCAGAGGCCCGATGCTCACAGGTTGCAGTAAGGGCCTGGAAGCCCTAGGACTCCAGCAAGGGAAATGGGCCTTTGGCAGGCTAATTACTGGGAGCTGATTCTATTAAGCAGATAGCTCGCTCTAGGCAAAGCAATTACATCTAATCAGCCCCTTGCAGCAGTCCAAAGGGACAGCCATTTGAGCCAGACATGTGTGTGAGTAGGAACATCAAAGCAGCGTGAGGCTCAGGTCTAGGCGGGCTGGTTTGGGGCTAGGGGCTGCTCAGGAAGTGGTCCCCTGGTCCCTTCCCCAGGTTGCCAGATCTCAGGCCACAGTGGGGCTGCAGCATATGGAGGTGGCCTTGAATGAGGACTCAAAGATCTAGGTCGAGATCTGGCACTTCCACTAAAGAGCCAAATTTCACTGGGGAGAGCACTTCTCTGACCTGAGCCTCAGTTTCCCGGTCTGTCAAGCGAATAAGATAACCTGAAAAGGAGTCATTCTGAGTTTGAAACTGTAGTCCATCTCAATATTGTACTGTATACTTAAAAATTTCCCAGGAGGGAAGATCTTTTGTTAAGTGTTCTTGTGACAAATAACAATCATAGTAAGAGAGGAGAGCAGAAGGAAATTTTTCGAGGTGATGGTTATGTTTATGGCATAGATTGCGGTGATAGCTTCACAGATGTATACTTATCTCTGAACTCAGCAAGTTGTATACGTTAAATATATATAGCTTTTTGTATGTCAATCAAATCTCAACAAAGTGGCTTAATCAAAACAAAACAAAACAAAACAAAACAAAACAAAACAAAACAAAACAGAAACGTGGTCCATCTAGTCCATATTTGGATTCTAGTCCAGGATGGAAATATATGCTGCAGGGTCTAATTACTCAGACTATGTTTTTAAAAATAACTGAAAAGATATATTTAAAAAAATTTTTTTAATGTTTATTTATTTTTAAGAGAGAGAGAGAGAGAGAGACAGAATGTGAGCAGGGGAGGAGCAGAGAGAGAGGGAGACACAGAATCCGAAGCAAGCTCCAGGCTCTGAGCCGTCAGCACAGAGCCTGATGTGGGGCTCGAACCCATGAACTGTGAGATCATGACCTGAGCTGAAGTCGGACGCCCAACCGACTGATCCACTCAGGTGCCCCTGAAATGATATATTTTTTAAAGTGATGGATGCCCTCCTCTAGAAATTTAATGAAATGTGTGTTTCTGAAAAACTAGCCATGATTTTTTTTTAAACCACAATGCAGTGGCTTCTGAGTCCCAGATTCTTGAAGGAAGTTAGGTGATGCTAGAGATGGAGAAAATGAGAGAGGAGGTCCCTGGAGATGAGATGAGCAAGACAGAGACAGGTGACATCCGGGCCATGGGGCAGGGCCCCATCTATCTGTGCTTGCTCCCTTCCCAGAGGAAGAACTCTGTGAAAGATCTCCGGATACTGGTAGGATGTGGAGGAGAGATTTTAAACATCAGCCCCTTCCAGCCCTGAAATTCTGGGTCGGGACCAAGCAACTGGTGTGTGACCCCAACTCATCCGAGGAGTAGGCTCATGGAGGAAACAGAAGGCAGTGACCAGCTGTGGGACCTGGGCCAGTCATGGCCCCTCTGTGAGCCTTGGTTTCCTCCTTAAACGGTGGAGCAGTCTCCACATTGCCTCCCTCACATGGTGGTTGGGGGACTCCAAGATGATGAATGTAAAACTAAGACTAATTATTTTGATTATGAGGTGAGACTATGCACTAAAAAGCTCCTGCACAGTGAAGGAAATCATCCATAAATGAAAGGGCAGCCTATGGAATGGGAGAAAATATTTGCAAATCATTTATCTGATAAGGGTTCAGATCCAAGATATATAAAGAACTCATACAACTTAGTGGAAAAAACCCCCAAACGATCCAGTTAAAAAATGGACAGGGGCACCTGAGTGACTCAGTCCATTTAAGCGTCCGACTTTGGCTCAGGTCATGGTCTCGCGGTTCATGAGTTTGAGCCCCGCATGGGGCTCTGTGCTGACAGCTCGGAGCCTGGAGCCAGCTTCGGATTCTGTGTCTCCCTCTCTCTCTGCCCCTCCCTTGCTCATGCTGTCTGTCTGTCTGCCTCAAAAATAAATAAACATTAAAAAATTTTAAAAATGGACAGGTATCTGAATAGACATTTTCCCAAAGAAGACATAAATGGCCAATGGGTACATGAAAAAGTGCTCAACATCACTAATCACCTGGGAAAGGCAAATCAAAACCACAATGAGATTGTTGTGCCCCACCCCTGTTAGAATGGTTATTACCAAAAAGACAAGAAATAACAAGTGTTGGTGAGGAGAAAAGGGAACGCTCACGCGCTGTTGGTGGGAACGTAAGTTGAGGCAGCCATTAGGGAGACTGTATGGAGGTTCTCCAAAAACGTTAAAAATAGAACGACTGTATGATCCAGCAATTCCATTTCTGGGTATGTGAAGGAAATAAAGTCACTACCTTGAGAAGATACCTGCACCCCCATGTTCATTGCAGTATTGTTTACAAAACCAAGACATGGAAACAACCTAAGTGTCCATTGATGATGAGTGGATAAAGAAAATATATACACAATGGCATATTATTCAGGCATAAAAAAGAAAGAAATCCTGCCATTGGCGACAGCATGGATGGAACTTGAGGGCATTGCACTGAGCTAAGTGAGTCAGAGAAAGACAAACACCCGTGATCTCATTTATAGGTGAAATCTGAAAAAAAAAAAAAAAAACCCAAAAAAACAACAAACTGAACTCACAGATTCGGAAAGCAGAGTGATGGTTGCCAGAGGGTGAGGTGTAGACAAAATGGGTGAATGTGGTCGAAAGGTACCGACTTCCAGTTATAAGATAAAGAAAGCCTCCTGGGATGTAACATACAACACGGTGGCTGCAATTAACAATGCCGTATGGTGTATTTGAAAGTTGTTAAGAGAGTAGACCTTCAAAATTCTCATAATAGGAACAAAACTTGTAACTATGTGTGGAGATGGGTGCCAACTAAATTTATTGTGGTCATCGTTTCATAGCGTACCCAGATGTTAAGTCATTATGTTGTACACTAAACTAATACAATGGCGTATGTCAGTTATATCTCAATTAAAAAAAAGAAAAAAAAGATGAGAATGTTCTTGTTAACAGCCAGGACCCAGCTCTCCCTCTCCGGCCCTTCTCTCTGTTTCAGTTTTCATGATTGTCGCTTTGAGAGCAGGATGGCCTTGGGGGAGCAGACCGTGAGGGCCACCTGACTTCCAGCTTTCCCTGGCCTTGGTGATCTCAGAGAGCTGGTGTAATTAGACCAAAGCTTTGGTCTGTCCTCAAAGAGGAGCCCTCGTGCTGACTGGCATCCAGTGGCCTTGCTTGGCCATGCACAACCTTTGGGCATTTGTTGCGGGGAGAAGAAGCAACCTTGATTGAGACGCTGGGGTTGAGGAGAGCTGAGTCTCCTGGATTAGGCTGGCAGGGAGGAGGACGGGGGTAGGATATGCAGGGAGGTGGAGGCACCAAGAAAGCTTGGATTGCCCTGCTCCTCAGCACCCCACACGAATCATTTTCCAGGAGAGAGGCCAAAAGGAAGAAGCCACTTTCTCCCCCATGTTATTCCAGGAGTGGTGGGAGGGAAGCCTGGACCCAGAGCTTGTTGGAAAGCCTGGAGCACCAGCCTGAGAATCTGCAGTGCTGCTTGGAGGCAGTGGAGGGGCCTGAAAGGTGTGTGGGCAGAGCTATTCCAACACGAGGTCGTGGCCCTCGGAGCCAAGCCTGCATTCCTCGGTGCGGCCTCCACAATCTGCCCTTCCGACCTCTCTGGCCTCATCCCCTCTGGTCCACTTAGGGCTCTTGTCACCAGCCATCCTGTATCCTTCACGATCCTTCCAAATGCTCCAGGCTCTTTCTTGCCTTTCTGCCAGAAATGCACGTCTTCCCAGGTACATATGTAACTGCACTTAGTGCTCCCCGAAGCCCTTGGAATGGCAGCATTCCCATTTTGCAGATGATGAAACTGAGCCTCATCGTGAAGCAATTTGTCTAAGTGCTTATAGGTAAATGCACGACAGATACAGCATTCAAGCCTAGATCAGTTTGACTCCAAAGTCTATGCTTTGACTTTTCTGCCACATTGCCTCTCTAGAAAATGATTGAGGGCAGAACAAGGTAGCAATAGGGGGGAAGAACAGAAGGTGCTATCAATACAGGACCTGGCACATAGAGCTTAAAAAATACCAGCTGTGTTGGGGTGCCTGGGTAGCTCAGTTGGTTAAATGTCTGACTCTTGATTTCGGCCCAGGCCATGATCTCATGGTTCGTGAGTTCGAGCCCCGCATCAGGCTCTACACTGATAGTGTCTAGCCTGCTTCAGATTCTTGCTCTCCCTCTCTCTCTGCCCCTCTCTGGCTCTCTCTCAAAAGTAAATAAACACACATTAAAAAAAAAATACTAGCTGTGGGGCGTCTGGGTGGCTCAGTTGGTTAAGTGTCTGACTTTGGCTCAGGTCATGTTCTCACAGTTCTGGGTCCGAGCCCTGTGTCAGGCTCTGTGATGATAGCTCAGAGCCTGGAGCCTGCTTGGATTCTGTGTCTCCCTCTCTCTCTGCCCCTCCCCTGCTCACGCTATGTCTCTCTCTTTCTCTCAAAACTAAATAAACATTAAAAAAAATACTAGCTGTGTGAATGAATAGGCAGCTCAGAGAGGATGGCCATAGAAAGGTCCAGGACCCAGCACCCGGGTTTGCTCCAAGAGGGACAGACGCTTGACTCTGAGTAGGAAACAGGGCAGAACTGAGGGGGAGGCCAGCTTGCCAAGGGGCTGGGAGATAGGACTGTCGTGAACAATCGGGACTCAGTGACCAATCCGAGGTGATGGAGGAGGCCAAGCTGCCCATGGCCCAGCCCTAGCACAGTGCTCAGCACCTGGCCCAGACAGGGACTCTGAAGGGTCTCTAGACTGCACAAATTGGAGGATGGCTTTGAGGCTTTGAGTTGGGTGCCTGGGAGAAGGGCAGTGTTTTCAGTGCACCAAGGGATATGACAGGGAAGAACCATTCAAACACCTGGTTGAGGGCGGGTCTTGGTGTTGGGTCATCCCGGGGAGGCACAGGTGGGTACCTGATCTTTGCACTGTGCAGATCTCAGATGGTCCAGAGACGGTGCATGGAATCCATAGCACGACGGGGAGATGGAGATCAGCTGGGAGGCGGCACTCAGGCGGAAGGGCACCACGCTGTCAGGGAGATGGAAAAAATGATGTCGTTAAGGAACAATGTGGCCAAAGGAATGAGCTGTAACTTGTTGGATCCAAAAGGACAAATGGGAAAACGGCTGCCAGAGGCACAGGGGTGTCTGATGATGGCCTGACACTGCCCTGGGGGAGGGACTGAGCCCCAGCCCAGAGGCCAGAATAGAATTACCCTATAGGCTTCGCGGACCCTTTCTGTCCCTTAATACCTTGGCAAACAAACCTTCTGGTCTATTAATAAAGGCTTGATGAATTGAGTCAGGATAGACCTGCTGGTCAGAGAACTCTGCCCTGTTTCAACGGAGTAGATCTAGGGAGGCTGCTGTGAGGCAGAGGAAAAAGGCCAGGTTCTGGGCTTGGCATCCCTGGGTGGGTCTTACTCCTGCCCGGCTGTGAGCCTTCCTTCTTTTTTAAAAATATTTATTTATTTTTGGAAGAACGCAAGCCAGGGAGGGGCAGAGAGAAGGGGACAGAGGATCGAAGTGGGATCTGCACTGACAGGCTGACAGCCGTGAGCCCGATGTGGGGCTCGAACTCACGAACTGCGAGATCATGACCTGAGCCGAAGTCGGATGCTCAACAGACTGAACCACTCAGGTGACCCTGAACCTGACTACCTTCTTAAGATGGGTTGGAAGGATTGGGTGAGATACTGGACCACTGGTCCTTAAATCAGGACTGGCATGCCGAGAGGACTTCCTTCCCTTCCTTCTGTTCCCTCTTTCCTGGATAAGGGCTGGGGAAAACCAACCCCGAGGCACAGCCCAGGGAGGAATCCCCAGTGGGCTGAGGCGATCTGGCCTAGGGAAGGGGCTTGCTGGGTCTGACTGGGGTGGGTGGGCCGTGGAAAGACTGAGCTGGTTACAGGCAGGCGAGACACTCAGCAGAGACCCAGTGGAGATTTAGAATCTCGAGATAAGCGCCAAAGGGAACTTACATGCGTGTGTAAGTGGGTTGGTGGGTGTGGGGGGTTCAACTGGCCTAAGTTGGCACTTAAGAGGTGAGGAAACAGGCCCAGAGAGGGGAAGGGTCAAGGGAATGCAACATGATGACAGCGCCTGGATCTTGATTGAGTCGGAACCCCATTGCTGAGTTTCTGCCTAGAGCAGAAGGTGATGGGCCTCCAGGCAATGGCCAGGGCACCAGACTTGAGAGGAGGTAGTTGTGTTGACCTTCGGAATCTGGAGAAACTGGAGCCTACTTTTTTACTGTAGTCAAATTGTTGAGAATCCAGTTAGCCCTGTGTGGGGCTCCAGCTCACCTCCCGCTGCCCTGGTGGGGTGGGCCGGGGGGGCCCAGCCTTCTTCAGAGGGGGGTCTTCTTCTGGGAATTTTGGGCTAGGAAGCTTTGGGGTCTGGTAGGCAGGGACTCCAAAAGGTGGCTGACCTCCAGGGGCTTGGCTGGGGGATACAAATGGCCACACTAAGGGGCGCCTGGGTGGCTTAGTTGGTTAAGCGTCTGACTTTAGCTCAGGTCATGAGCTTGCGGTCTGTGAGTTTGAGCCCCGTGTCGGGCTCGGTGCTGACAGCTCAGAGCCTGGCACCTGCTTCAGATTCTGTGTCTCCCTCTCTCTCTGCCCCTGCCTTGCTCATGATCTCTCTCTCTCTCAAAAATAAATAAACATTTAAAAAAATTTTGAAAATTAGGGAAAAACAAATGGCCACACGAAGGCCTCTGTCCACCCGCCAGTGATGACCCCAGAAATAATTCTCCTATTTTCCCCCAAACTCAGTTGTAAGAGCACATATCCTGTGCACGTATGGTCGCACTGTCACATCCATTTTCCCAAGGAGGGAGGAAGTCTCCACAGTCCACCAGGACAGTAAATGGTGGATGTAGGACTCCTGGGTTGTTCCCCACAACACCCTGTGGTCTTTGCATCTTCCTCCTCCCTCTGCATACGCCTCTAGAGTCTTCCTTGTGGCCTGTGGTTCCCTTCAGCTTGTAGACCAGGTCCCCTGAACTCCTTTAACTGAGTCCCACTTCTTAGCTCCTGTGTCTGAGCCTTTTTGCTTTCTGGCTGGACCAACTTTCTCCCCAAGAATGGAGAGAGGGACTCAGGAAGGGAAAGCTCCATGCCTCTGTACACAGAGGGAAACTGAGGCACAGAACTGGCCTGCACCAAGGCCAGGAGCCAACGTCCCTGTCCCTAGGTCCAGCAAGAGAGGCCTAGAGCTGCAAGAAATATAGCAGACAGAGAAACACTGTTCTGTTTTCCTAAGCTCCCAGCTGGGACTCAGGACACCAAATCCTCTTTGAAAAAACAGGAAGAGGACTTATAAAAAAGCAAGATATTGACCTTATGCAACTGGACACCCCCATATAGAGATTAACTTCTTTCTTAAGCATTTTTTTTTTCATTTCCATAAGCATCTTAATTCATGCCAACATCATGGCCAGCCTGGATTGTGGATGGTTGGGGAGAAGGATGGCCTTGTCTTAGCCACATATTTACATATATTCTCTCTGTCTCTGTCTCTGTCTCTGTCTCTCTCTCTCTCTCTCTCTCACACACACACACACACACACACACACACACACACACACACACCTGGGGCAGTAAAAAGAACATTGGAAAAAGAGCCAAAAACCTGAGCTTTATTTCCAGCTCTGTCACTGAACCTTGAACCTCAGTTTCCTCGTCTGTAAAGGGGGTGGTTGGACCAACCAGTTCTCTAAGATTCCTTCCCAGCCTGCCCTCTGGAAGCTGCTTGCTTGAGCACTGTGGGTTGCCCGCTCCCTTATTTCCCACTCTTTCTCCTCCCCCCAACTTCTCAGGGGCCCTGCCTGTGACTTCCAGAACTTCTCGGACAGCCTTCAGGCCTGGTCAGGCAAACCCTGGGAGGGAGGGGACGGAGAGGCATGCCTTCTGGATCTGTGCTGGGCCAGGATGACTTTTATGGTTCTTTCAGCTCTGCTGTAAGGTGCAAAGTCACATGGAAGGCACTCAGCATGAGGTAGGTGCTTCCCAAAGCCCACTTTCCCCCTCCTGCTCCCTCTTTTTAGTTCACCTGGATGCCTATCCACATCTGGGGCCATGTTCCCTTTCATCTGCCTCACCCACGAAGAAGCCACATCGTTTTTTCTAGTTTAAGTTCTCCTCAGCCTGTGTCGTGTGGGTCCAGTCTGAACCCACCGGTGGTTCTCTGTGCGTTCAGGTTGAAGACCTGGACCTCACTGTGGCCTGTGGGCTCTTAGGGATCCTCTCCCCCGACCTCCCCAGCCTGGCTTTGAGGTCCACTTGCCCTGGCCCTCTGGGCTTTGCGAGGCTTCTGTCAGGTCCCCAAACTCACCATGTTCCTTCCATCTCAGCGTGAACCCTACCTCTACCCGGGCTCACCCTGTCTCCACCCGGCACACACCTGCTCTTCTGATGGTCCCTTCCCCAGGGAAATCCTCCTTGGCCCCAGAGAGGTCAGGTCCCTCATGCTATGGTCCTCTGGCTCCCCTCTCCTCCCTGACGAGGAACCACCATCCCAACGAAAGGACCAGTTGCACCTCAAACACTGGATGTCTATCTCTCCCACTGCACCGTAAGTTCCAGGAAGGCAGAGACAGGTCGGTGCGTCTGTTTGGTTCAACACTGTCTCCCCAGCACCTGCACGTCTGATGCTCAACTTGTACTTTTGAGTACACGAATGACTGGCGTCCAAAATTGCTCTCTTTAAACACACCTGAAACACGGCTCCACACCTTCCATGAAATCGGGGCACAGAGTTCCCTGAAATAGCTTTACTCTTCTCTGGGTAGAGAGCTGGCCTTTCCTAAAGCTTCCTCCTTTTCCCTCAAGTTTCTTTTTAAACGTTTCTCTGACCTGCCAATATTATCGGCCTGCGCAAGCAACAGAGTTCACATCCGCGTTTCGGTTCCTTCCATCTTCCAACAAGCCCGATCGTTTTCACCCTTTGATTTTGTTCTGCTCTTAGGGCTGGAGCCAACAGTGGTTATTCTGGGCCCTGGGGTGGAGGGCAGCTGTGGGCTAGCCCTGACTCCGCAAGGACCAGGAGAGAGGTGCGGGGTATCCTCGGTGGCCTTGGGGAGAGGTAGATCATGACGGTGGTCTGGTTCTGGCTGGAGCAGAGGTTATAGGAACCCCCTTTGTCATTCTGGTCAGCATCCCTCAAGGTAGGCTCATGGAACAAAGGCTCCTTGAGATGTTCTCCAGAAGAAAGGATCCTGTGTCCAAATGTATTTAGGGGAACTGAGCATCACTCAGAGTTCGTTCTTGTTTGCAAGCATCAGAAGCCAATTCTGCTAACTTAAGTTTAAAAGGGGTTTATTCTAAGGATCTTGGGTAGCTCACAGAATCTCCTGTAGAGCCAGAAAACCAAGGTCAGAGGCAAAGCAGCCAGGAACAAGGCCCAAAGGACTGGCCCCACGCTGCCACCACTGGGCACAGATACATTAGCTTGTGCCACCAGCTCTACCAACACTGAGTGCCGCCTCTAGAACTGTCACCAGTGTGGGCTCTGGAGGTAGAAGGTAGCCGCCGTCCTCTCCAGAGTGGCTTCTGCATAGTTCCCGCCACTTTGCATCACGAGTTTGGGGTTCAAATCCTGGGGAGATGCATCCTGTCGGTTGGGTGAGGTCATGCGCCTGCACCCTACCTCAAGAGAGGCTGGAACAGTGTGAATTGGCCCCTTTCAGCTTCTGTACTGGGCGGCAGCCGCCGCTTCACAGCAGAGAGGAGAGCCTCACATACGGCAGGGGAGAGCAGACCCTGAGTGTCCCCTAAGAATCACAACCGTTCTCTTCACTGTGGACCCTGGACACTTCCCTTGGGAGTTTGCAAAGCTCCAGGCCAGGGTTTCTGGATCTCAGCCCTGTCGACGTTTTGGACTAGATGGTTCCGTGCGGTGGGGCCGTCCTGTGCACTGCAGGATGTCCAGCAGCATCCGGCTCCCTACTCACTGGATGCCACCAGCACTCCTCCAGTCGTGACAACGCAAAATGTCTAAATATATTGCCGAATGTTCCCCAGGGATGGATTTGCCCCTGGCTGAGAACCGCTGCTTCAGGAGATCTGTGGGAAATCTGTAATATGTTTGAGGAACCAGGATTGGTTTAACCTTACTGACCACGGAAAATTTTTTCCTGTAGCACCCTTTGATTTTATCTCACAGAACTTATTTTGGAGAAATGCTGGGCTGGAAACTGGGGACGTCATTCTAGGAATTTCATGGGGCTTGAAAGTTGCATGAGCCAAATGGCCCTAGGTGCAAAAAGGTCTCCTTGCCATGGCCTCCCCCACATTTACCTCCCTGAACAGAGTTCCAGAGTTCCAGCTTTGTGAAGACCCCCACTCTGGGGTGTTCGTTATGACTCTGGGGAACATTCCCAGGGCCCAAGGGAGGAGCCCGCAGAAGGCCATCCAACTTGTAAGTCAGTTTTTTCCCCTTGGCTGTGAACCTGGTCTGCAGGCATAGGTATTGCTCTAACCACCAGGGACCGTGCCTTGGGGACAAACCTCCTGCCTGTGGCAGCCTTCTGCAGCCCCCTGCACAGTTTGTCAAAGATCCCACAAGAATCAAGCTCCAACATGTGGGCCCGGCCTCTCTATCTGCATTTCGCGCATGTCCACCAGCTCAAGGCCCTTATTACTGCCCAAGGAATGCCCTGGAAACAGGGTCAAGTTCACCCCAACCCGGGAAACCTCCCCACCGCTGTGATGCAGGATGAGAGGGTCACGGGCCCACGAGGGGGGACAGCAGCCCCTCCCTGGCCTTGCCTTTGAGAAGGAGCTACTGAAGCTGTCGCTAGGCCAAGAGAAGGGGTGACGGAAGGCGCGTGTCCTTGGCGACTCAGTTGTCCATTCTGGGGTCTTCTCCTGAGATCTGGCAGTTTCCCCACATGGGTGGCTCAGCTCCTGCTTACAGCTTCATCTTTGAGACTCCCTCCCGTGGCTTATGGTGTCTCTAGGTGACCTTGGAAAGTAGTGTCAGGGTTAGACAAACCTGTGTTTGATCGTGGTGGCACCACTCACTGGTGCAGTGAATTCGGACATAATGTCACCTTTCTCTCTGAGCTTCAAGTGCACGGTGGAGAATTTTTAAAAGCTCTTTTCTGGCTCCTACATTCTAGAATCCTATATTTTAGTACTAACCGGTGGCTCCGGGGTGGTGGAAGGTGGGGGTCCCTGAAGCCTCCCTGTGAATTTAGGAACCCATGCTCTGGACCCCAGAGTGCAACTTCACAGGGCAGGGGAGACACCTGGGGGGTGGAGAAAAAAGGCTAAAGAATGCCTTGGATCCCAACCAGCCAAAGGATGCGCGAATGGAAAATTCCTGCTGTGTGTCAGAGGCCCACCTGGCCCGGGTGACAGCCAGCCGAGCCAGACGCGCAGGCCCCACTGTGTGTTTAGACAGCACTTTCCTGCCCTGGCCGGAGTTCGCCCTGGCCTTTACCAACACTCATCCCGGGAGAGTGAGTAGAGGTGTGGGTACGCACCTAGGCTCAGGAAAGCTGTGCCTCCATGTCTGAGCAGGGGCTCGGGAGCGGTAGGGTGAAAGAGGAGAAAGAGGAGCCCAAGGTTCAGCCCAGGGCTGCCCGGAACCCATTTCTGTGACCGGGGAGTAGCCGTGTCCCTGCTCTGGGTCTCAGGGTCCTTGTCTGCGTCGTGTGTGGTACGGACAGGGAGGTCTATCAAGCCTTCCTGGCCAGCCCTGGCATTCTGTGGGCGGAGGCCTACATTTTCTCAGGGATTCCACATCTGCCTTGGGAGAGCCCAAGGCCCCTTTCGTGGGCAGGACCTGGGGCAACTCTCAGAAGCCGCCCTCAAGAGACTTACGCTCACCCTCTGGAGAAGTCAGCCAACGGTTATCTGTAGCTGTAGGACAATGACTTTGACAGCTTTCAGCACCCGCTGAGTTTTCCGGGGCGGCGGGCTCAGGGTGAGTATAATGAAATGAACTCACTCCGCTCAAAGACTGGGGGCAGAGGCTCAGGCGTGATGGACCTGGGAGAGGCAAAGAAGAGACCTGAGCCACAGGGGGCAATGCTTGTTTAACACCATGCGGGGGCGAGTCCTTGAATCTAGAACACTCCAGGAATCAGGCCTCATGTTCTGATGTGGGCTGAGAAGGTCATCGTGTTTCACCATAGCCAGGAGGGAGTGGCCCTCAGACTTGGCCCAGATCCCACACTCGCAGCCTCAGCTGTCCACGGGGGTCCAGTGGCAGGCTGGGGGCAGCCTGGGTGGGGGCTGTGGGTATTCAGAGCCCCCCTTAGAGTTGAGTGCACTGGCCAAGGCTGGTCTACAGATTCCCAACTTTGGGCAGTTCGATTGGCAAGTCAGCTCCACGGATTGGATCAGTCCTGAGACCCTGGCAAGGTCTGGTCTGGAAGAATGGTCAATTCACCAGGGCGATGCCACATGAGAGGTCCCCTTGTCATGCTGCCTGGCTTATTGGATCCTCCTCTCATTGTTAATCACCTCTTCTTGGCTCAGGTTCCCACAGAGAGAATGTGTCTTTTGCCTCGCCCTTTGATGCTGAGGAGATGTGACAAACCTTGACCCCAGGCCACCACTGCTTCTGAACTCTGCTTGTCCCCAGCCTGCCTCTGCTCACACCCCCCCTCAGGCGCATACTTAAAGGAAAGCACTGGAATGGCCCTGCACACAAGCCAGGGCAAGGACAACCTTGGCCCCTGTGATTCACTCCGGCTGGTTGCTTACGCCAGCCCAGTGGGGAGAGGTTTCCAGACCTTGCTGTGGGCCAGCCTTCCTCCATCCTCTAAGGCTAGAGCACTTTCTCTGAGCTCCCCGTCAAATCAGAAAACGCGGTCCCTCTCTCAGACCCAAGTCGTCCCCTGGGCGCCAGGCCGAACCTGCCTTCTGGAAGGACCCAGCTGCTGGTGCTACCAGTTAGCTGCAGGGCAGGAGGCCCTCCTGTCAGTTCCAGGAGCCCTACCACTCAGGAAATTTCTCCTCCTATTTCTTGTTTGCTCTGTTTCCAGCCCATGCTCTCCCCCACTCTGCTTCCCTATGTGCTCCGCGGGGATTCAGGTCACCCGGAAATAGCTTTTGCTTCTTCTGAGGCCTGGAGTCAACATCACAATGTGCAGCTCTGAAATTCAGGGAGGCTCAGATCAGTATAGAGGTATAGATGAGAGTGTGTGTGTGCGCGCGCGTGCGTGCGTGTGTGAATTCGCCTGATTTGAGGACGTACTTGGTCCCCAGAGAGCACAGTCTCCCTTTTACAAGGGTTCTCAAAGACCTTCTGCCTCCCTCCTTCCAAGTCAGCTGGGTTGAGTGAGTGCAGGGTCTGAAGGGATGTTGGGTGTCGAGGGAGGGGGGTTTGAGCCCAGATATCCTTATGGGGGGTGGTGGAAGATGGCTTAATTCAGGTGATGGGTCTGAGCTCTGGGGTGTGGGATGGCATTTGGAAATGATCATCAAAGGATTCTCTCCCTTTTCCAGAGCACTCTTTTGGTCTCACCGCTCAGGACGCATCCTGATTTATGGGGCACAGGATTCCAGCCGCTCTGGGAAGGGTTCTGGTTTTCGCTGGGCTTGAGCTCCTGGGGAAAGGCAGAAGGGAGGGGCCTGCGCTGGAATGTTCGGAGTTAGGAGGTTGAGGGACGGAGCCTGTGGTGGGCCTGAAGCAGGCGCCAAAGGATGCTTCCTCCTGCCTTAGTGACAGACCCCCACACAGAAGGAGGCAGGACAGGAGCCCCAAGGGCGGCGGGGAAGCAGTGTCCTCAGAGCAGAGAGGCTCCTCGGGGAGCAGTTCCTCGCCCTCATCCCACTGGGGGGGGGGTGCTGCTTTCGTTTCAAGACTGAGCCCACAGAGAAACCATGTGGATTGATCGCACACTCCCATTTAACAGATGAGGAGCCTGAGGCCTTAGGTTCGGAGAAGCCAAGTGGTGCCACTCGGCCTCACAGCTAGAAAGTGGTAACTCCAGGCTCCAAACCTACATCTCCTGATTTTAAATTCTGACTCTTTCCGTGAACACAGTCCCCCTCGGCCTCAGCAGAGAGGGTTTGTGTGGTGCGGGGGGAAGGGGTAGCGAGCTTGCAGGCAGTCAGGCCTGGGTCTCAGTCCCGTCCCCTGCTGGTATTGATTGTGTGAACTGGGGTAAGTTTCTGAATCTCCACGTTCTCTCACATAAAGTGGACGCCGTCAGTGATGCCTTGGAACCGGCTCGTTGTGGCTCCTGAAAGCCAGCTGTGCATATCCTTTGCGGTTCCGCATCCCGTAACACAGAGGTTGGTTTGCCTGCTCTGGACCACGGTAGACGTATTTATACCACAGAAATGAACAAACTTGACAAGTCCTTGCTTTCTTCCATTGAACAAGCATGCGCACGAATCGCCAGTCTTCTGTCAGGCCCCAGCGTGGTGCTAGGGAAGCAAAGATGAGTAAGCTAAAGTCTTATCCTAAAAGATTTCACAGGCGAGAAGGAGGAAACAAACGTGAGAAAGAGCCAGAATCTGTCCGGGAACCGGGGGGGCTCACAGGGCACTGAAGTAGTCAACTGGGGGTGGCGTAAGGAGGAAGGAGGATACTTCTTTGCCAAAGAAGCAGTTTAGATTATTGCACGCTGGAATGTTCTGGAAATTGCAAACACGGGCTTGGGTTTGAAGGCCTAAGCTTTGGTTTGGAGCTTTGGTTTGGAGTCACAGTGGTGCGGGACGCTCCCTGTGTCATCCTGGCCAAGTTATTAAACTTCTTTGAAACCGTTTCCTCGTTTGTAAAATGGGCTGATCATTTTTACCTCGCAGGGTCAGTGTGAGAATTAATTGAGATCATTTAGTCAGCAAAATACCTTTTGGGTGCCTACTCTGTGCCAGCCGCCATTCCGGGCACGAGAAGGCACAGGTGAGAGTCCTCGTGGTGCTTATGTTCTAGTGGAAAGGGACAGACAGTGAATGAATAAAACACAGCCCAAGTATGGGGCGCCTGGGTGGCTCAGTCAGTTAAGCGGCCGACTTCGGCTCAGGTCATGATCTCACGGTCCGTGAGTTCGAGCCCCGCGTCGGGCTCTGTGCTGACACCTCAGAGCCTGGAGCCTGTTTCGGATTCTGTGTCTCCCTCTCTCTGACCCTCTCCTGTTCATGCTCTGTCTCTCCCTGTCTCAAAAACAAATAAAATGTTAAAAAAAAAAAAAAACTTAAAAAAAACAAAAAAACACAGCCCAAGTAGCCGTAAGTGGTTGAAAATAATAGAGCAGGGGTTTGGGGTGGGCTCCCCAGGAGCAGTCGCTGAGATGAGCATTTGTTAGGGAAGTGCTCCCAAGGAGAGGAGTAGGGGAAAGAGAAGCAGGGCAGGACCGAGGAGCCCAAGCTAGGGCAGAGGAAGTCCCTCAGAAGGCAGCTCCCGCTGGATCCCTCAGGGGCTCTGGAGGGTAAGTTGTGCTCCGGAGGCCCAGCCCCGAGGCAAGAGAAGGATTCCATGAGTTAGCACGCGTTTAGGATTGTGCCTTTCATCCATGCTGGCCATCACACGAATGTCTCTTCAGCCTAGCCGGTCCCAGTCTCTGCGCCACGCCCCCTCCCCTGCCTCTGTGTGATTCAGTGATCCAGAACATCTTGTGGTTTCTGTCAACACTCTGCGTCCTCTCATGCTGGGTATCTCTGCCCATGTTGCTCCCTTCCTGGAATACCACTGCTTTCTCTGGAAAATTCTTAGTCATTCTTCAAGTCTCAGCTCAAATGCCGCCTCTATGTCTGTGAAGACTCTCACAGGTCACCCTGGGGGCTTTCTTCAGTGTAATCTCTGGATTGGTACAGATCACCACCAGGGAAATAATATTTCTTTAGAACTGCGTGCTCTTGACCGACACTATGCCTGGGAGCTCCCTGATGACTCCTCAGGTCTTTCAGCTCTGGGCCCACAGTCAGCCCTCAGGAAACATTGAGTTAATGAATCAATGGCTCAATCACTGAGTAGTTTTGTGCCCTTTGGCAAGCCAAATCATCTCTTTGAGCCTCAGTTTCCTCCTCAGTAATTATAGCTGCACATAAATCTTAGTGTTTTTAGGAGATCAAATGAGGTAATGAATCTAAACTCTGACATGCTATCCGGATGCTTTATTATAAAAAGGTAGAGAAGAAAAGATCCAGTCCAGAAGTCAGCAGTGGCTGTGGGGACCCAAATGTCTCCAGACATCTTGGCTCAGTCCAGAAAACCTATGGAGAGCCTTTCCAGTATGAAAGCTCTAAGCAGGTGCCAGGGTAGCTCCCTGCCTTCTCCGACACTTCCTCTGCCACCAACCAGAGCTTAAAGCTCTGACTCTGGGAAGGAGATACAACCCTCCATGGACCCTCATTCCCCACTTGCAATGAGTCACCAATAACAAAAATACCCAAGCCAGTGGTATTGAGAACTGAAGTTCTTCCCGCCGAGGAAGGACTGCTTAAGGAAACTTTGCCAAAGGGTATCTTTGCCCAGATAATGGACATAAGACTAATCTGTGGTCACTATTGTAGGTGAATTTTGCATAGGGATGGTATGACTTTATAAATCTTCTTCCAGCCCACATCCAGTCTCTTTCAAGACTAGTCCCTCTTTTCCCGACTCTCCGAAAGTCTGTCTTCCCTTCCCAGTCTCACTTCAGTCTCCCATAGCGTCTGCCAAGCTGTCTCTCAGTTACCTTGGTCTTCAGGGAACCAGAACCTGATCTTTTCCTCCATTCCTCCCTAGCTCCAAGTTCTCTGGAGGCTTCAGTGTTGTTTTTTCTCCAACCCATCTTGATGATACCTAGAATTTGGGAGCCTTTTTGGTTACATCAAAGAGATAGTTCTCACGGAAGAGTTCATGACTCCAGAGTCCCTTCTTCAGGCATGGTGTATGGCTTAAAGTTCTTCCTTTCTATGTAAGATGGTTAGTTCCCTTCAATATATTGTCATCAAACCACTTCTTAACTCCAGGTGGTCTGGTTTGCATTTTTACCATTTTGCAAAACTTCTCTCACTCTCTCTAAGATGCCAATAATCTACTTTTTGCCAAGTTCATTAGGCTGGTATAGCCCAGTGCCTTCAAGCTTCAGGCCCACTCCCAAGCCATTTAGCTAGTACCTAACATAAATGGGCACTGGTGAAGATCCAATATTGTAGAGTCGCAAGTTCTTAAATTAATCGATAAATTCAGTGAAATACCAATAAAAACTTAATAAGGGTTTTTAAAAATGGAAATTTACAAGCTAATTTTATAAGTCACCAAGAAAAAATTGCACAAGAATAGCCAGGCATATTTTTATACAGTAAGAACAACAGGGAGGAAATAGCTGTTTCACATGTAAAGATTTACTATAAAGCGGTCAATGTGGAGTGATATTGGTGTAAGAACAGATAACACAGACAATGGAACAGAGTAAAGAAAGAGATCCATGGAAATCTACTGTATGCTAACAGAGCATTTTAAATTACTGGGAAAGGATTGACTGTTCAAGAATGGTTTTTGAACAATAGATTATCCACTTGGTAAAACATTTAGATATTATATTGGTGAAGATTTTACTTCCTGAAAAGAGAATTCATTCTACTTATTTTAATCAGAAAGGAATTTGTGGAAGGTATGTATAGATGCCAGAATTGCAGGGAGTGTAGGAGAAAAAGATTTCAGGTTGAATTTATCAGAACAACTTCTAAAGCCACAGCACAGAACTGAGCCACTGAAAGATGCTGTTGCTGCTACAATCTGGAAGCTGCCAGATAGCAGGAAGGTGGGTTTTTTTTTTTTTTTTACCATGATGCTCTTCCAAAACCCTACCACCACTGCCAGAATCGGTGCTAGTAGAACGGAGGCTGTGTTGCCTTTTCCTCATATAACTCAAAGCTTCATGTGAGTTCTATCTGCCTAGGCCTTCTAGGAAGCAGACACCAAGATGAAGCTAGAAAGCAGAAGGTTTGTTGGGAAAATTCCTGTAAATGATAAAGGGGATAGGAAGCAAGAGTAGCAAGCAAAGCCTTCAGACTGTGGTATCAGTCTGACACCTGTGAAAGGAAAGGGAGATGAATGAAGACTGGGTAGAAAAAGGCTCAGACTGTGATGCAGCCTTGAGAAAGTCTTGGCCACCACAAAGATTGCCCATAGAGGAGTCCCTCTGTGTGGGTAAGAAATGACCATGCCCTATTTCCTCTCTGTGCTCAGTCATTGGCTCAGGGCTATTGCAGATCCTGAAGACATTTAACTGAGAGATCCATTACATCTGGAATTCTAGTTTCAAGGGAGTCCCTGTAAAACAGTGAGACACACTAGAAAAGGGCTGATATGAATTTTGATCCAGCCAATATATAGTGTTTATCTACCATTGACCCCTACCTCACACCATATACAAAATAAATTTTAGCTGAATTGAAGAGGTGCAGGTAAAGAACAAACTTATACAATTACAATAAGAAAACATAGGAATATATTTCCATCACCTTGGAATAGGGAAGGCGTTTTCTGGAATCTTAAGAATCTTCTTGAGCCTGGGCCGCTGTATAATCTATCAGGAACAGGCTATTGACATGTACTTTATTGCCTGAAATCTAGAACTCTGCATAACATGTTATTATTTTGTTGTTTTAAATTTGCTTTTCAAGAAAAACACAAAATCTAAAAAATACAGAGGCATATTTTAAATTAGTTTTGATTTATTTTTATGTTTTAAAAAAGTAATTAACACTAACATAGTTAAGGGTAAGAAACTAGAAGCTTTTCTTCTGAGATTGGGAACAAGAAAGTCCCCTCTCCCCAGTCCTAGTCAACTTGTTCTGAAAGACCTAGCTAATGCAAAAGGACAAGAAAAGGAAATAAAAAATATAAAAAAAGGGAAGGAAGAAATAAAATGATCTTTGTTTCCATTTGCAATGATGTGGAGAGAGCTAGAGTGTATTATGCTAAGCAAAATAATTCAGTCAGAGAGAGACAAACACCATATGATTTCACTCATATGTGGAATTTAAGAAACAAAGCAGATGAACATATGGGAGGGGGGAAGAGAGAGAGGGAAACAAATAATAAGAGAACCTTTTAAAAAAATATTTATTTATTTTGACACAGAGAGAGAGAGCATGGGCTGGGGAGGGACACAGAGAGAGGAGAGAGAGAGAATCCCAAGCTGGCTCTGCACTGTCAGCACAGAGCCCTACCTGGAGCTTGATCTCATGAACTGTGAGATTTGCCAAAATCAAGAGTTGGAGGCTTAACCGACTGAGCCACCCAGGTGCCCCAAACTGTAAGAGACTCTGAAACTAGAGAACAAACTGAGGGTTTATGGAAGGAGGTGGGTAAGGTGGGGGATGGGTAAGATGGGTGATGGGTGATGGGTATTAAGGAGGGCACTTGTTATGATGAGCACTAGGTATTGTATATAAGTGATGAATTACTGAACTCTACTCTTGAAACCAAAACATTGCACTGTATGTTAACTAACTAGAATTTAAATGAACATTTGAAAAGAAAAACAAACAAAAAAATGATTTTGTTTGCAGATAATATGATTGTCTGTATAGAAGAATCAACAAAAAACTCCTGGAACTAGT
Source organism: Panthera tigris (assembly GCF_018350195.1). Classification (NCBI taxonomy): domain Eukaryota; kingdom Metazoa; phylum Chordata; class Mammalia; order Carnivora; family Felidae; genus Panthera; species Panthera tigris. The sequence goes on from NC_056662.1 coordinate 118,238,824, forward strand.
AAGTGATTATGGCAAGGTTGCAGGATACAAGGTTAATATACAAAAGTCAATTGCTTTACTATATACCAGTAATGAATAATTAGAATTTGACATTAATAACACAACACTACTTACATTAGCATGAAAGAAAGAAAGGAAGAAAATCTTACATATAGATCTAACAAAATATGTATAGAATATATGTGAAGAAAACTACAAAACTCTGATGAAAGAAATCAAAGAAGATATAAATAAGCGAAAAAACACATGATCATGGATAGGAAGACTCAATAATTGCAAAGATGTCAGTTCTTCCCGACTTGAGCCAAAGATTCAACACAATCCCAACCCAAAATCCCAGCAAATTATTTTGTGGATATGGACAAACTGATTCTAAAGTTTATATAGAAAGGCAAAAGACCCCAAACAGCTACCATGATATTGAAGATGAACTAAGTTGAAGGACTGATAATACCTGATTTCAAGACTTATTATAAAGTTACAGTGATGAAGACATTGGTGAAAGAATCAATAGACCAATGAAATGACTAAAGGTCCTAAAAATAGGCCCATACAAATGTAGTCAAATAATCTTCAACAAAGGAGCAAAGGCAATACAAAGGACAGTCTTTTCAACAAAGAGTGCTGGAACAATTGGACATACACATGCAAAAACAATCTCGACACAGACTTTACACTCTTCGCAAAAGTTAACTCAAAATGAATCACAAAATTTAATCACAAAAATTTTTAATTTCTAAAAGATAGCATAGGAGAAAATGCAGGTGACCTTGGATTTGGCAATGATTTTTTAGACACAAAATCAATCCATGAAAGAAAAAATTGCTAAGTTAGACTTCATGAAAATTAAAACTTTCAGCTCTGTGAAGGACACTTGAGAGAATAAAAAGACAAGACACAGGCTGGGAGAAAATCTTTGCAAAAGACATATCTCATAAGGGAATTGTATTCAAAATATACAACAAATTCTTAAAACTCATCGATAAGAAGAAAACCCAATTAAAAAACTAGCAAAAGATCTGAACAGATATCTCAACAAAGACAACAAACAGATGGCAAATAAGCATATGAAAAGATATTCAACATCATATGTCATTAGGGAACTGCAAATTAAAGCAACAATGAGATACTACTACACATCTATTAGAATGGCTAAAATCCAAAACACTGACAACACCAAATGCTGATGAGGATGTGGGGAAACAGGACAGTCATTTATTGCTGATAGGAATGCAAATGGTGTAGCCACTTTGGAAGACAGTTTGGTGGTGTCTTGAAAAACTAAACATAAACTTACCGTACAACCCAGCAATCACACTCTTAAGTACTTGCCCAAATGAATTGAAAACTTTGCTTACACAAAACCTCGCACACAAATGTTCATAGCAGCTTCATTTATAATTGACAATAGTTGAAAGCAATCGTGATATTTGCAATAGGTGAGTGAATAAACAACCAATGGTACATCCACATAATAGAATATTACTCAGCAAAGAAAAAGGAGCTATCAAATCATAAAAAGACATGAAAGAGCCTTAAATACATATAGCTAAGTTAAAGAAGCCAGCCTGAACGGCTCTATATTGTGTGATTCCAACAACATGACATTCTTTCTGGAAAGGGCAAAACAGTAGAGACGGTAAAAATATCAGTGGTTACCAGGGGTTCTGAGGGAGGCAGGGAGGGGTGAAGAGGTGGAAAACAGGGCATTTTTAGAGTGGTGTTATTGAATGATGTTGTAATGGTGAATACATGATAGCATGCATTTGTCAAAATCCATAGAATGTGCAATGCAGAGAGTAAACCCTAATGTAAACCATGGACTTTAGTTAATAATAATGTAGCCGTTTTGGTTTATCAGTTGTAACAAATGTACCACACTAATGTAAGATGTTAATAATAGGAAATATTGTGCATGAACAGGTAGAGGGGGAGTAAGGGGAATTTTGTGGTGGGGGAAAAAGTATATGGGGAAGTCTTTATATTTTTTGCTCAATTTTTCTGTAAACCTGAAACTGTTCTAAAAATAAAGTCTATTACAAGTTTTACAAATAATTAATATGCTTAGAGAAAAAAATTGGCAGCAAATATAAAAGACACACGCTCTAGTTTCCTCAGGAAAGTTCTGGTTTATACCTGTAGTCCTGGTGTCCCATCTGGTTTAGTACTTATCATTCTCTAAGTGCCTTGGTTCATTTTCTTTTAAGTTGTTATTTATTTATTTATTTATTTATTTATTTATTTATTTCTAGAAAGAGAGAGAGCACAAGGTGGGAGGGGCAGAGAGAGGGAGACAGAGAATCCCAAGCAGGCTCCACACTGTCAGCACAGAGCCCAAGGCAGGGCCTGAACCCACAAACCTCAAGATCATGACCTGAGCCGAAACCAAGAGTTGGACACTTAACCAACTGAGCCACCCATGCGCCCTAAGTGTCTTGGTTTAAGTGATCAATTATCTGGTCACCCTAGACAAAAGGTTATTATTGGTCATATATGAAGAACTCTTGTAAAGCAATAAAGAAAGATAAACAATCCAGGGGAATAATGGGCAATCTATATGAATAGGTGTATTAGTTTGCTAAAGCTTCCATAGCAAAATACCATAGGTTGGGTGGTTTAAACAACAGAAGTTAATTTTCTCACAGTTCTAGAGGCTAGCAGTCCAAGATCAAGGTAGTAGAAGGTTTGGTTTCTTCTGGAGACCTCTAGCAGATGGCTGCTTTCCCACTGTGTCCTCATCTGGTCTTTCTACTGTGCATGCACAAGTCTGTGTCCTAATCTCCTCTTCTTATAAGGACATAATCACATTGGATTATTGCCCACCATATGACCTTATTTTACCTTAATAATTTCTTTAAAACACTTATCTCCAAATATAGTCCCATCTGAGCTATTGAGGGTTAGGACTTTAACATATGAATTTTTTGGAGGTAGGGACACAATTCATCCCATAACAGTAGAAAATTCACAGAAGAAGTACAAATTGCCAATAAATTTATGTCAATATGTGTAATAACATCCAAAACCAGAGACAGGCAAATTAAAAAGAGTAATAACCAACAATCTCCCCAGTAGAATGACAAAAATAATAATAGGGTTGGCAAGGATGTAGGGAACTGCTTCATGTTGGTGGAAAAAATTGATACTGCTTTTGTTGAGGACAATTTGGCAGATTCTATCAACATATAAAGTACATACATTTGGACCTAGAAATTTCACTTCTGGTACTTGATCCTACAGAAATACAGAGGCACAAAGAAGCATGCATAAAGATGTTAATTGCAGTATTTTTTGTAATATTTAAAAATTGAAAAAAATAGGGGTGCCTGGGTGGCTCAATCAGTTAAGTGTCCAACTTCAGCTCAGGTCATGATCTCACTGCTTGTGAGTTCGAGTCCTGTGTGGGGCTCTGTGTCAATAACTCAGAGCCTGGAGCCTGCTTCAGATTCTGTGTCTCCTGCTCTCTGCCCTTCTCCTGCTTGTGCTCTGTCTCTCTCTCTAAAATAAATAGACATTAAAAATTTTTTTTAATTGAAAAAATATTTAAATTTCTATCCATAGGCAAATAAGCTATGGTATATCCACGCTATGGAATACTACACTATGGTTAAAAAGAAGGAGGTAGACCTGTGATAAAACAAGTACCATATGATATCTTATGAATGGATAAAATGGAATCTTAAAACGTATTAAGTAACTCAAAAAAGAGGAAATCGAGAACAACAGATGAGATACATGGAAGACAAATAGCAAAATGGTGGATTTAAACTCAACCATATCAACAATCTCATTAAATATAAATGTTATAAGCATCACAATTAAAAGGCACAGATTATGAGTTTGGTTTTTTTTTTTAAAGGCATGATCCAATTATATACTGCTTATAAGAAACCCACTTTAAATATGGCCATAAGTAGGTTAAAACTCAAAGGTTGGATAAAGATATTCCATGCTAATACTAATCAAAAGAAAGCTATATTAATATCATACAAAGCAGATTTCAGAGCCAAGAATATTTCCAAGGATAAAGAAGGTCATTTCATAATGATAAAGGGATCAATTCATGAAGAGGTCATAGCAATTCTAAATGTATGTGCACTTAATAAGAAAATTTCAATACATGACACAAAATACATGACACAAAGCACATAGAACTGCAAAGAGAAATGGACAAACACAAAATTATAGTCAGAGATTGCAAGTCCTCTTGTCTTTATTTCACAATTTTCTATTCTACTGTTTCTTTATCTCTTTAAATCAAAGAGATATCTCTTTAAATCAAAGAGATATCTCTTTAAATCAATCAAAGTTTAGGCCCTTTTTGGATAATTTTTTAGTCTTTAATTTCTCTTGTGTGAATTATTCCATTTGTTAGGATGGAATGTCTATCTTGGCATTGGACTTCTCTGTATATTTTATAATTTTTGTCTATGAGCTCATCTTCAACAGAGATTATTTTCCATGTGAGTCCTGTAAGTGTTCTGAGTTATTAAGGCCTCTTATGTGGTGATTTAACTATTGTTACCTCCTATTCTTTTTTGGGTTCACCCCTTATGACCCTCTATGGTTATAGGTTTCTGTTTAATTTCTGGTGCTGAGAAATTTTCCTTTTTTTTCTTTCTTTCTTTCTTTCTTTCTTTCTTTCTTTCTTTCTTTCTTTCTTTCTTTCTTCTCTTTCTTTCTTTCTTTCTCTTTCTTTCTTTCTTTCTTTCTTTCTTTCTTTCTTTCTTTCTTTCTCTTTCTTTCTTTCTTTCTTTCTTTCACTTAGCTATGTTTTTTTTTTCACTTAGCTATGTTTTAAAATAAAGTTTTAAACAATCATATAATATTTTGCTATTTAGAGTAGGTTTGGGAAATTCTCATGTCAGATTAGTTTTTGGTTTTGATAGAATGTGTCAAAAGGTTTCCTATGATAAAACTTTGAAATTATCCTTAGCCAATCTTTTTTCTTGTTGTCCTTTGTCCTGGAATTCTAAAATTACTTTTTAATGAGTTTGTAATAAGTTGGGTATTGTTAAACTGGGGAAAATGTCATTTTGGGATTATAAACTGTGTGCCTTTTAGGATGAATACTAAAATTTGCTTTATGGAAGATGTTCCTTTGTTTTAGTCCATACTGCTTGGGTTGGCCCTTTTAGCTATGCTATTCTAAAGTGAGGACCTGCCTATTATTCTTGGTGAGTATGGGAGAACACTGATGGGGCCCTAAAGGAGATTTCTTAGATTGTTAATACCTTTTAGTAATTTACGTTGGATTAATTTGTGAAATTCTGCCCCTGAGCATTGTTTTATTTAGAGCACCACCATCTCCTAATTTGGAATCAGACTACCCTATCCCTGAAATTGGTGTGTTCTTGCAAAGTGGTGTGTGTTACTCTGGGAACAATTGTTTGCAAAAGACGTGGGGCTGGGATGGAGAAGAATGTGGGAGAGGAGTGCTTACTTCTTCACCTTAGACTGGAGAAAACAACTATGCAAATGACCACATTGGGCCTGGCACAGCCCAGCCTAGACCTTGGGAGTGGGAGTCCCACATGTCTTCTTCTTTAACCTCACTGACCATGCCGATTTTGGAGCGATGTCCTGACAGGTATTTTGTTTTGTATTGAATTTGTATTGATTTCCAATGCTTGGAAAAGGCAAACTCTGGGGCAGGAAAGGAAGACTTGGAAGGCAGATCTTAGATGCGAGTGAGAGGGAAGAAACTACTTCCAGGTGCTGGGGTGAGGGCATTACTTAGATCTGGACTCCAAGGAAGGGGAATAATTGGGATATCACTGGCCACATAGAGGTAGTTAGTCCACATAGCAGACTTGCAAAGGACTTTGAAGTTAGCTTGGGGCTGTGGGCTCAGCAGAGCCACTTCTAAGAACGGTTATAGTATACTTTCTAGTATGTACTTCCCTCCCCACTTCTGCCTATGAGTTCAGGTGGCATTGTTAACTTGTCTTTGGCTGTGGTGTAAAGAACTGGGAGAGATCCTGGCCCATGCTTTGGGTGAGGAACCAAGGCCTGCCTGGATCTGGTTGTCGTGATGCCTGGGAAGAGAACAAGGCAGAGAGTGGTAGGCACTGATCTGAGCAGGAAGCCAGGGCCAGAGCATAGAGGGCTTTATAAACCTTTCCAAGGAACTGCACTTTACCTTGTAGGCTCTGGGGAACTATTGAAAGATACCAAGCAAGATGGTGGCCTCTTCTGCCTTTGTGTGGCCAGCACTCTTTTATCCCCCTCTTTCCTGTGGTGTACTTATTCCGTATGATGTGAGTAGAGCTGAATTTAATCTTCTCGAGAACAGGGAATGTGCCTGTGACCCAGGCCAGGCCAACAGGAGCAACTGACCTCCTGGCCACAGGGAGGAGTCTGTGATTCAACTTTGGGTTCGCGAATCAGGCCTAGGACTTTTCTGACAGCTGTTCAAGAGACCATCTGTTTCTAGTGGGGTCTCTAAACTGATAGAATATACATCTAGGTCTCCTGATGGCCAAGAGGCTTCCTGCCATGTGGAGTGCAAATAATTGAGAGATGGTGTGAGACAGAGCCCTCAGGCTGTAGTTGGAAGTACAGGATCCAGCCGTGGGTAATGCCAAGTAGAAATAGGCACTTGGAAGAGAGAGAGAGAGAATGAGAGAGAGACAGAGGAAACCCCAAGGACATTGTTGAGCTACTGGATCCCAGCCAGTCCTTTCTTTTACAGAAGCCAATAATTTTTTTCCTGCTTAATCTAATCTGTTGTATTTCTCTCGCTTAGAAGTAAAAGTTCTCACTAACAGTTGTATGTGCTCCTGGTTTGTTCTTCCCTAGATTCAATATTCCCAATTCTTTTGACAATTTGAGATGGTTCCTGGATCCTTTCCACTGTGGTCATGGTCCTCTGGATGGAGATATCCACACTAGTGTCCCTGGGGGACCTTCTCTGTAAGGGTTATATTTACAATAATGTACATGATTAACTCTTCTCTGAAGAAATCAAGATATAAGGTTGATACCTGTGGATTAGGTGCTGGGAGGCCTTTTGAGGGGGCTCTCGGTCGCAGCAATATATGACTTGAGGTACCTACATTTCTATAAAGAATGAAGCACCTTGGCTGTACCATGGGGAGTTCCCAGAGGCCAGCACCTTGAGCAACTTCAGATTCTAAGTGGGAAGAAAAGTGGAAAAAAATGGGTCCTCGTTTATGGCCAACAATATCCCAGCCTGCCCTAAAATATAGATGAAACCATTCAGTCATCTTAACTGGCTGTTAATGAGCCAATCAATAATTTAAAAGTGGCTTTAAGAAACAGCAAGGGGAAGGGGGCAGGGAGACTCTAGGGCCAGACCTTATCATAATCTGAGTGTGTGTGTGTGTGTGTGTGTGTGTGTGTGTGTGTGTGTGTAGAAGAGAATAGTGAGTCCACTTCCTTTCTTATCCTCCAAGGGTCTGTAATCCTTCTGGTTAAGATGGGCTGAGGACCTGACTTCAACAGAACAGTCCTGGGCTTAGACTCCCAGGTGATGAATCTTCTCAAGTGCCCCTTATAGACTGCTCTGAACCTCACTGCATCCTGCTTTTCTCTTCTACTATGATCACATAGTAGGTTACACACAAGAGGAAAATCCCAAAGTCTACCATTTTGGGTGTTCCCAAGTCCTTGGCCATATGGAGTCACGTTGCCTTTTAATAACCAAGAGAAAATGGATCAAACCCTCAATCCACCATAGAGCAAAACTCAGGTTTCCCCCCCGCCCCCCCTGGGCTTCTGGGGATTTGTTCCCAATCTCCTCTTACTGTTTCTATTGAATTCCCTTCCTTCTTTCCATCCTTCTCTCCCTCCTCTTTCCCCCCACACCCCTCCCTTTCTGAGGCTGTTTTCTTCTCTCCGCCTTGTGTCAAGACAAATGCAAAACCGAGATCCTTTTCCTTGATTTCTCCACAGTAGCCCTAGCACAGAGCATATGTAACACATTTTCCCTACACAAATCTGGGAGATCTGTGCTGCGTCTTAGCTCAGAAAACACCTTAAAGTTGGATGTCAGATATTCTCTTGGCCAGCCCGCCCCATCCCCAGCTAGCCAGGTCATCCTCTTGAGACCCAGCATTCACCTGTTCCAGGTCTCTCTCTCTCTCTCTCTTTCTCTCTCTCTCTCATCTCCCCACCTCCACAGCAAGTTTCTCCTCCAGAGCAGCTCTTTCCCACCCACTGCCCCAGACTGCCTCTGGGCCAATCTCTGTCTGCCCAGAAAACATTAAGGACCAGCTGTGAAATTACTTTTTCCTTTAACACAATCAAATTATTCATCTTAACTCCTTCGCCTACCCATCTCTACAGGCATGTGAAGATCCATCATCCCTTGATATGAAGTACGCCACTCCCTTGGAAGGCAGAAGTGGCCAGAACAGTTTTGTTGTTGTTAAAATTGCAGCATTATCTTTCCTACTATAGCTCAGGGACGCTTCTGTCGGCCCCACCTGCCTAGTCCTATATATCCATCCCCCACCCCTCCCTTGTCAGCACCTCCTTAGCCCCATCCTACCTCCCCCATCCAAGAGCCTCTGGAAACAGCCCAAACTCCTATTTTCCCAGTTCTTGCTGCCCAGGGGTACCCTGAGCCGTAAGAAGGTTCTCTTCCCCCTCCAGCAGCGAGATCTTAGGAGTTCTGCCGCTTCGGCTTACCTGGGACCACTCTGTCTCTATGTGGCTGAGGGTCTCACAGTGTGTGATTCAAACCCAGGGCCCCTAGAGCCCTACATGGTGAAAGAATGGTGAGCCCTGGCAAATCCCCAGTACTTGCTGGAGCACCCAGCCGATGGCAAGCATCAAGAAATGTTCATCTGTCTAAATCGGAGCTCCATTGCAGCCAGGCCCCGGAGGGAAGCAGTCAGACTGGAATTTGGTCTCCCAAATGTGCACAAACTGCAGACCTGACTCCTGTCTACTCCTGCACTGCCCCTGTGGGTCCGTGACCTGGCAGCCTGGGGTGGACAAAAGGACACTACCCTGAGAGTGAAGGAAGACCCAAGGCTTCTGGGCTGGTTCTTCTATAAACTCGTTTCAGCCGTTGGACACCCCTGCCCCCATATGGGTCTCTGTCTCCTCAACTGAAAAACGAGACGTTGGACTAGATGAGGTCCAGAGGCCTAGAGCCCAGTCCTGGGGGGGGGGGGTGGGGGGTGGGGGGGGAGGCGGCCATCTTACCTCCGGGTTGGAGCTCATTACTTTGCGGGCCACCAGGCTCACCTGTGTGGGCAGCGGCTGTGTAGCCCTGAGCTGGAGGCAGAGATTGAGGCTGTGCTGGTGCCTGACCTTGGAGGATGAGGACGCTGGAGATTTCTGAGGGACCGAAGGGAGGCCAGTGAGGCTGGGGGGGCGGGTAGTGGGGGAGGGAGAGTCACTCAAGGTGCAGCTGGTGCAGTGGCCCAGACAAGAGAGGTGACCAGGGTGAGGCAGTGGAGTTGCAGAAACATGCATGGATTCAGGATATGTTTGAGGCAGAAATGGTTGGCTGTTGTAATAAATATGGCAGTGGTGAAAGTTCCGGATGCCTGGGTCTTTCAGCACTTTGTCTAGGGCCATGCTCGCTAGCACTCACTTCCTTCCGGCCATTTATACATCAGGGAGGCTCAGCCAGGCTCCAGAGGAAGGATGGTCAGGGGGATTGAGGGCTCACCGAACTTTGCTGCCAGCTTACCTTAGAGACTGAGGTGGGACCCTCTCGTCTCCCTCACAGGGGCACCAGGAAGGGTAAGAACTGGTGGCAACGGAAGGTGGGAAGGGGGTGGCACTTGGCTTCCCCACTGGATCGGTGCGGGGCAGGACACCCCAAATGTCAGTGGTCTCCAGTCCCTGAACTGTCTTTATTAGCTGCCTGTTGTCTACGGCAGTGAGGAATGGCTCCCAGCTGGCCAGCTGATCTAATTTCAGGAACCGTCTCTTCCAAGAGATGGTTCACACTCAGCTTGGTCTGCTTCAACTCCCAGAGGCCTCTGGGCTGATTTCCTGCTGCAGGGTTCTACTGGCTGGGTCTGGCAGGCAGGGCGACTCAATCGTTTGGCTTTGCCCGGCAGGAGATTGGGGGCATCTTTGGGAATGGAGAAGGAGGGAGGGTCACCGGGGACAGGAAAAGAGAGAGAACGGCAAATAGGGGCTTGGTGTGAGAGGGGTGGGCTATTTGCTAAATAAAATTTAAATCCTTAGCATGGTTTCTGCCAAGAAGAGAGAAGTGCTGATAAAAACCATATGTCTCTAAGTAAGCGGAATGAGCACACACTGCTTTGTGCGCGCGTGTGCGAAAGATGCGGCTGTCGGTCTCCCATGCAATGGAAAAATCTCTATTTTAAAGAATACGATGTTAAGAGGCACTCTGAGACAAACCACATTTCGCAATTAAGTAGTTTACAAGGTCAGCAAAGGAAGGACAAAATAAACCGGCTGAAAACAGTCTTGCTCAATACCAAAATTTGTGTAAAAGTTCAATGTTGCAGTCAGAAACTATATTACAGGCTTATTATGTAGTTTTATAAAAATAGCCCCAAAGATAAGACTCTTTCAGGATGGGGAAGAAATTAAAAATGCTTTAAGTACTGGTGCAGATATTGTATTTCCTGACGCTTGAAAAGAAGAGTAATTTTTGTAAAATGTAAACGATGTCGTTTTTCTGTTGTTGCTTTTTCTAAACGGACCCTGCAGCAAACTAAAGCCAAACAGAGACGCAAATGTAACTACTGTTCATTCTGCAGAACAGGAATCGTATCTCTTCCTCCAACATTCAAATTCCAACATAACGTGGTTCCAACTGGCCTGCCCTGAATTTCCTCCCTAGAATGCTGGCCTTGCCAGCCCCGCCCTGTTCTCCATCCTTCTCACAGGCCGAAACCCACGGGGCCCCGGGGGTGCCCTTCCTCCCGGCTGATGGAAGACGTTAGCCGTTCTTCAAGGATGTTAATTTCCAACCTCCGCCCCTTCCACTTTAATTCCCATTTGACGCTTTTGCATAGAGATTCTAGTTCCCTGGTGAAATTGTCGATCTTGTCACTTACTTCCTTGACCGTATGAACCCCAGTTGTCTGAAAGTCTGGGTCAGATGACGCCAATACCTGGATCACTTGTGGATCTGCTTCTGGGATGGAGATGCTTTGTTGGCTCTGACTGATGTTATTTTTCATCAGAGGATTTATTTTGGCTCTCTGAAAGGCAGTTCAGGCATCGGAAGGCCATCCTGGTCCAGTCTGGGTTGAGCTGGTCTGAAGCTGCCTGTTGGACTTTGAGAGGTCTGCCCTGTTCCCAGCTTGCCCTTCCTCCTGGTGCCTCACCCTCTGGGGTTCTCCCTGGGAGGCTGGGTTGTTTTCTGGGGCCCTTCCTCTTCAGTGGGGCTCTGATTCCCCGTTTATTCCCCCTGCCCCATCTGACTGCCAGGAACTCGGCTTGGCTTCCCAGTTTCTCAGCGGTGCTTTGGGTTCAGCCCTTTACTAACCCGGCCCCTGCTGCTTATGAATCTGCAAATGCCTTCGGGGAAAAGGCCCTGGCATTGACAGCTTCTCTTCTCCCAGATGACTTGGCTTGCCTGAGCATCTGGAACTCCAAATTTGTTTCCCTGCCCCTTGAGATTGCCGAAACCTCCAGCTAAAGTTCTCAGGCTCTTATCTATCACTCTCTGCTTGGTTCTTAGCCTCTTGGCTCCGTGCAAATCACTAATCAGTGGTGCTGGAAGGAGGAGGGTGGCACTGAGTGTCACCTCTGTGAGCTCCCCTTCTCTCTGGGGTGCTGACCTCTCAAGTCCTGGCTACCTGCAAACAGGTGGCTTTTGGATTTTGTCCAGATCATTCCTAGCAGGAGCACTAGCCTTTAATGGGTTACTCTGACATTACAGGAAGTGGATTTTTCTATCTACTTCCTTAGAATGTAAGCTCCCTGAGGGCAGGGTGTTTCCATCACCACTGTGATCCCTGGCTGATCTCAGCCACAGCTTTAAATATCAACTATGCCTGGAAATTTTCGCATGCTGTCTCCAGCCCAGAGCTCTGTTTTGAACTCTCAGCCCTACATATCTATCACTTGTCATTGCCACGTGGCTGCTGTACAGACACTCAACATGTCCAAAATCTTGTTCTTCCCTCTTAATCTGTCCCTGTCCCAGGCTCCCAGCTCAGGAAGAGGCCTCTCCTCTATCTGCCTGCTGCCTTTGTCTGAGACCCAAAGGTCACATTGACAATTGCCGCCGCTTCTCTTCCCACATCAGTGGCCCACGTTGCTGACTCCACGTTAAAATGTCACATGACATCATCCAGTCCTCTCTTCCCCACCACAGCCCTGTCCCAGGACTGTTCCTTTCCCCTGGGACATTCAGTAGTCTCCTCACATTCTTCCCCAAAGCCACACTGGTCTCCTTCCAGCATGTTCACCAGCCACCCGACAGCAGAGTGATCTCTTGAAAGCAAAAATCTGATTATGTCATTTCTCTGCATCATATTGTTCAATGACGTCCCATTGCTTTTTTTTTTTTTTTACTGATCTCATGAAATTTATTTATTTTTTTTTCAATATATGAAATTTATTGTCAGATTGGTTTCCATACAACACCCAGTGCTCATCCCAAAAGGTGCCCTCCTCAATACCCATCACCCACCCTCCCCCCTCCCTCCCACCCCCCATCAACCCTCAGTTTGTTCTCAGTTTCCCATCCCTTTTAAGAGAGCTTTGAAGATAAACCCTCCAGGAGCCACCGCCCTGCGTGTTCTACCCCCAGCTCCCTCCCGGGCTCAGCTTAACTGACTGTTGCCCTTGGCATGGCCCATCCTGAGGGCTTTCTTGGTTTTGCCAGCATCTTGAGTCCCTCTTGGCCCTGCGGGCCTTCATGCATGTTCTTCTCCTGCCAGGAGAAGTTCATCCTTCAGGTTTCAACTTAACGTTCCCTCCTCATAGGAGCTTCCCTACCCCCAGAGTTGGTTAGGTGCCCATACGAGCTCGCTGTCACTGTATCCTGCACTCTGAGTTCATAGAACTCAGCACATCAGAATAAACAGTGAATCAGGTGATTATCGAAGATGCTTTTCCTCTCCTGGGCTCTAATCTTGAGGCCGGAGGCTGTTTGTCTTGGTCAGCACTCTATCCCCAGCTCTAGCAAGGTGTCTGGAACATCCTAGAAGATTCATAAATAATTTTTGGAGTGAGTAAAAGACCAACAAGGACAGCCAGCCACCTCCCACCCCTAGCTCCCCAGCAGAAAAAGCAACACGGGGTATAGGGCAGAGAGAGGGCGGCTGGGATATGGGGTTTCTAGCTAGCGAGTGTCAGAGTGTGGCTATAAAAATGAGGAATTCTAAACAGTCTAATGAAGTCTTCTTATTGTCGGACTTAACGCACTGGCTGGGGAGCCAGCAGATCTGGGTTCCAGTCCCAGGTCTGGCACAAATCATGACAAATAACATTTGTATAATGCTTCACAGGGCATTTCCACAGATAGGATTTCATTGAATCAACTCAGTGACCTCTGGCAAGCAACTCTTAGAGGCTTGTTGGGAGGGAGGACACCAGGGAGGAGTGGGGTTCCAGAACCCTCCTCTCTCCCCTGGGATCACAGGCAGGTTTCCTCCCGGGCCCTGAGCCCACGCATCTGTAAAATGAAGGAGTCCGACGAGATGACCTTTAAGCCTTGTCAATGGCGATTTAGAACTCAAAATTCAGAACTACTCCAATCAGAAAGCAAAGTAGCACAATAGCAGGGTAGCGTATCCCTCGCCCCCGGCTCCTGATAATACCATGGGCGCCCCAGCGAGGGTTCACAAGAAAGCAGGAAGCAGGACAGAAAGCAGGACTTTTGTGTAGGTGGTGTTTTTGAGAGCCAGCCCCAAGAAGCAGGAGTGAGAGGCTGGGGAGAGGCAGAGGTAGAGGAAAAAGCCCAGCTAGGTTAGTATGTGTAGATCATGGCTTCTGTCTTGAAGGGCCATGATCTCACCGGGACCTCCTGAGAAGCCACAGAGCCCATCCCAGAGCTGTCATCCAGAATTACAGACGCGGGAGCCTTTCTCCAGCAGTGTGGACGTTTGCCCTCGGGAGTGTCAGCTGAACTTCTGGGCTGTGCTCACCCACAGACTGAGGAGACTTCTTGGTAGAGACGTCGCAGGGCAGAAAGTTCAAGAATCCTTGAGGGCAGTTGGAGGCAGGCCAAGCTCACGGAGACCCGTCCCCGCAACAGTACCCAAAGTCAAGGTGGGACCTGGGGCACCAGGATGTTTGACACAGGTCGCAAAGGGGCAGGGGCACCGCCATCTGGGCCCTTGCGACAATGGTCCTGGACTTTCCTCCGCTGTCCCCACCGGTCCTCTGCCCTGGGAGTGCCAATGCCTCCACCCTCTTTTCTGTGTAGTTCTTAGTGTACAGGGCCATCAAAATGGGGGTGGCGAGGTGTCTGTCCACCCAGGCAATTCAGATGGGGCTCTGGCAGAGCCTTGGAGAACAAGCTGTGGTCCTCCTGGGCTATCCTTGAGCACCAATTGGCTGGCTCTGTGATGGAGAGCCCTGTCTCACAGTGAGGAAGTGGGTCGCTCACGACGCTCCTCCCTTGGGCAGGAGGGGGCACTCCCCCAAAGGTTAACAAAGGGTCTGCCTGCAGGCTTGGGGCTCCCCAGGCCTGGCAGTGGCGGTGCTCCCAGCTGGGAGACGCTTGCTCCTCCTCCCTGATGCTGTGATGCTCCTTCTCTGTCCTTCTGTTATAAACTCTGGACCCAGCTTCCCTCAGCCTTCCCTTTGGGTCCTCAGAAGTCTGATTTGTTAATAAAAAAAAGGAACAGTGGCTGCTTCTAGCTTTTTTCCTCTGCTATAAAAATTCTACTTGGTCCCCAGGCAATGCGAATGGGAGACTAAAGGGAAAAAAAATGTCTTTTATGGGAAAGTGGATAAAAAACGCAAAGATTTAAGGTTTAAGATATTATCTGCCCACGTTCTTCCTCTGAGGGAATCTGTTCGACCCCCAAATAAATTTCATCCTCCTCCAGGAGAGGAAAGGGCCTTTGTTTCTCTGACCATACACCCCATCCGCACCCCAGATTTCCTGGTGTTGTATAATAAAGAATTTGGGTGGCTTATGTCCCTGACTCCTGGAAGGTAACCTCCACATTTGGGGAATTTCCCAAGTGATAGGAGTGTCTTCATTATTCTCTGTGGGCCACTCAGACCATGACTGTGTTCATGCTAATCAGATGACTCAGGACAGAAGGACCAACCGTGTGATTAGAGGGTTGGGGTTTCGAGACAGGTGACGTCAGTCTGACCTCTGGGAAGGGTAGAGGGGCTGAGGATTAAGTTCAATCACATGACCACTGATTCCATCAATAATGTTTACATCAAGAAACACTCCGGACTGGGGCTCAGGTCAGCTCTTCCTAATTTGTGTTACACGCATTCGTGATCCAGGATTGTGATGCATCCCGTGAATGCAGAAGCTTCACATTTGAGACTCTTTCAGACTCACACTAAGAGGGGTCTCTTCACTGGCTCGTCCTGATTTGTGCCCTTTATAATAAAACTGTGGTCACTGGTAGGTGCTTTCCCAAGCGCTGCGAGTTGTTCTAGTGAATTAGCAAATTTGAGGGGATAAAGCTTGTGGCTGGTGTCTGAAGTGGGGGAAGTCTTGTGGCTGATGGGGTCTTTAAGCCATGAAGTCTGTGCTAATTCCAGGATCAGAGCTGCATTGCCCTTAGATATCTCTATCTGCTTCCTACCACTGCCTGGGGGAGGCTCAGTCTCCCCCAGACATAGGCTCTTTTCCACCTTCTCCCCAGAAGGCAGGCCCAGAGGCTTGAGTTGGGCCCGGGTGGACCCGGCCCAGCCAAGGAAGGTGATGTGTGGTGCGGAGAGCAGCCAGCTTGCTTGAGGGCAGTGGGAGGTATGGGGTGTGCCTGGCCCCCTCCTCTTCCCTGCTGCTGTCGGTGTGCAGGCTCCAGCCTAGCTCATCTGGGGACCGTCACTGGGGCCGGCTGGATCGGCCCTTCCTAGGCCAGAGCTCTCCCTTGCTTCCCTGGTCCCTCTAGCTACTCACACTCCATCGCTCTCTTCCTGGCTGAGTCTTTCCCGTGTGTGTGTGTGTGTGTGTGTGTGTGTGTGTGTGTGTGTGTGTTTGTGCGCGCGCGCAAAGGAAAGAGAGTTTGTTTTCTAGAACTCCTCAAATTCCCTCAAGCTTCCACTTCCTGAACTTGCCATTAATAATATTTTGGTGTCTTCCAAGTTGAATGATTTCTTTCCCATTTAAATCTTCCATTTATTCTCCCTCTCTCTGCCCCTTCCTCTCTCTCCCCCGGCCAAATAAATAAATAAACATTAAAAAACAAAAAAACCCCTTACTCTCTGGGGCACCTGGGTGGCTCAGTCAGTTAGGTTAGGCGTCCGACTTCAGGTCATGATCTCACAGTTCGTGGGTTCGAGCCCCGTGTCGGACGCTGTGCTGACAGCTCGGAGCCTGAAACCTGCTTCGGATTCTGTGCGTGTGTCTCTCTCTCTCTGCCCCTCCCCCACGCCCACTCTGTCCCTCCTTCTCTGTCTCTAATGTTTAAATAAACATTAAAAATTTTTTTAAAAATAAAAATCTTCCATCTACTCAAAGATTTATTCTCTGTTTCTAGCCCCACTCGGAACAATCCTACTCCCCCAGGGCAATGTAAATAGAAAACTAAATAACTGGTTTAAATAGTCTCTTTGGATGAGCCAGTCCCCTCTATGCAAATGTTCAAAATTTCAGATTTTGCACCCACTTCTCTACCCCATGTCAGTATCTGGCCACATGAGGACACTCCCCTGGCCGTGGGGAGACATCCTTGGATCCATACTTGTTCTATACACTTTTGCTGGAGTCCCATGAGGCACAATGGTCACACCTGGCCTTCTGGGTCATGTGCTGACATGCATTATGGGAGTTGCAGTGTCCCATTTCTTCCTGGGAAGGTGCCTTAGTGGACTCTTCATCCTGGACAGGCCTTTGCTGGAGCTCTCTGCCTCTCCAGTCCTCTCCCTGGGGCATGTGAGAGCTTCTGGGTCCCCACAATGGCCAGGGAAGGCAGGGTCCTGCCTTGGTCTTGCCTCCCCGGACACTAAGGCACCTTTGTTCTGCACCCCGCTGGATGGGGTGGACTTCTAGAGGTGTCAGGCCCCCTCCTCCACCCTCCACAATCGGTGAGCTCAGGGAAGCATGACTCAAGCTCCTGAGATTCTCGGCACCCCTGCACCCTCGTTCTTGGGTAGTGAGCTCATGATGGTGTGATGTCCTTGCTATCTTCTTCATCCTCTTTGTCCCCAAGACCAGGAGGGCAAACCTTTCATCCTTTTCCTCTATGCCTGCTGGGGATGCCCCTACAGAGTCCAGGATCTACACTGCCTAGGCCTGCCTCTTGCCACAACAAAGGAATTTAGAAAATCCTTTCTCCAGACAAAGGGTGGCTTTCCAGTCTCTTTGGTCGCTGGGAACTCAAACAGAAATCTAGTTGATGTTCAAAGCTGGGCAGTGACTTGCTCTAGCAAGATCTACCCTCGCCTCCCACAGTGGGTGGGACCCCTTGGGCTCCAAGACTCACAGGCTGAGGAAATAGATCTGAAACTATTTCAAAATATAATCCCATTTACATGCTCCTCTAATGATATATATGGTGGTTTACTGTGTGTCAGTTGCTAAGTTAGGTCATAAACACTCCTTGAAATTATTTTTAATAACTGCTTTATTAAGCTATAATTGCCATACCACACGGTTTAGTCTTAAAGTGAACAACTCAATATTTTTCACTATATTCAGAGAGTTGTACAAACATCACCACTATCTAATTTTAGAATATTTTCATCACCCCCAAAAGAAACCCCATACTCATTAGCAGTAAACCACCCCCGCCCCCCGTATTCCCTCCCCCCAGATCCTGGAAATTACTAATCTACTTTCTGTATCTATGGATTTGTCTGTTTGTAGACATTTCATGTAAATGAGCTTTCCTCATTTAATATAATGTTTTTAAGCTTTATCCATGTTGCACTGTGTATCATTACTTCATTTATTTTTATTGCCAGTTAATGCTCCATTGTATGGATATGTCGTATTTTATTTATGCATTCATCAGTTGGTGAGCATTTGGGCTGTCTCCACTTTTTGGCTATTATGAAGAATGCTATAAACGTTCATGTACAAGTTTTTATGTGGACAAATGTTTTTATTTCTCTCGGGTACATAGCCAGAAGTGGAACCGCTGGGTCATATGGTAACCTGCTTAACATTTTGAGGACGTGTCGAACTCTTTTCCAAAGTGGCTGCACCATTTAACATTCCCACCAGCAGCATGGGAGGGTTCCAATTTCTCCACATCCTCAGCAACACTTACTGTCTTTTGGTTTTGGCCATCCTAGCGGGCGAGCTATGGTGTCTTGCTGTGGTTTTTAGTCTGCATCTCCCTGATGGCCAATGACGTTAGCATCTTTTCATGCACTTATTGACCATTCGTGTATCTTCTTTGGAGAAACATCTATTCAAATGCTTTGTCCATTTGTTACTTGGCTATATGTCTTTTTATTGTTGAGTTGTAAGAGTTCTTTGTATATTCTGGATACAGATTCCTCTTTGGGCCCTTTTGGATTTTAAGAGATCTCTAAATCAAAGTCAGACCAGGGGTTGCCGCTTTGATAGTCTGTAGAGTTCACCGCAAGGTAACAGAAACCTTGCAAAGAATGCATTCCACCCCACGCAGAGGGTTCACGCAGGGGCAGACCTTGGAGAAGAAGGAGTTGGAACTGCCGGGGCAGGCCTGGGCCTGCTCTCTGTTCAGTTACACCCTTTTCAAAACCCCTGTTGGAGAAGAGTCTGAGAGATTTAACAGGCTGGAGGTGGGTGGGGAAGCTGGTTGGTTAGTGTATTGAAGGTGGAATCCATTTGGGGCATGTTTTTCTTTTCTTTTCTTTTCTTTTCTTTTCTTTCTTTCTTTCTTCTTCTTTTTTTTTTTTTTTAGCATAGGCTTTTATTTCTTGGGCAAATGAGATGGTACATAGAAAAGCATTTTGGAATTACAAAGGGATATGCAAATGTAAGGTGATATTCTTGCTTCTAGTGTTCTATGTAGGAACCGATGAAAACGCTCTCTAGAAAGAAATCACAGAGCCTGCGTGGGGGGTGGGGGGTGAGCAGGGTTTTAGGGGCAACGTGGGGGATGAAAAGTAAAGGGAAGAGGAGGGTGGGAGAGTTTCCAGACATTAGTTACTTCTGTGTGTGCGTGCATGTGTGCGTTTGTGTGTGTGAGAGAGACGGACAAGAAGACCTTTGTGATTTCTGCCATGTTCTTTTACCACCTGCGTGATTATCTATTTGATATTTCTCTTTGAATGGGCTCCTCTTTCTTTTAATTAAATATGTTTACAAAGGAAACTTTATATCACAGTTATACATGGCAGACCTGCTTCATTTTCAAACTGGAATGTGCCATATAAACAAATAGAACAAAAACCAAAGTGTTATTTAATGCTATCTGGATGCCGTTGTCTCCTAGGCCTGGAAAATTGCTCCCTGCTGGCTCATCTCTCCTTGTCACTCAGGCCTCTGCTCAAAGGGTGCCTCCCGGGGGCGGAGGGCCTCTCTAAGCCTACCCCTCTCCATCCTTGCTTTCTTTCTTTGACAGTGCTCATCACTATCTAAGGGACTTCGTTTTTCCCGTGTGTGTCTGGCTCTGAGCAGGCAGGGGCTGTCTTATTCCCTATTTCCACTGCCTAGCTCAATAAATAGTTGCCGAATGAGTAGCTCATCTAAGCTGCAAAGTTATTCTCTAGTTTGTTTTTCTCCTCGTAGCGTGTGTCAACCGGGTGTTAAAGGACACCCCGGACAGTGCCACACTGCTACCTGCAACTTGCTGTGACGGGGGGACTGCACAAGGCTTGAGAACGAAGCGGCCTTTCTGAGTGTGATCCCACAGCGCCTCCCCCCACCCCCAGCCTCCCAGGCCGCGCTGTGGGAACCCCCCAGGCCACAGCCGCAACGCAGGCT
The DNA here is from genome assembly GCF_018350195.1 of Panthera tigris. Classification (NCBI taxonomy): domain Eukaryota; kingdom Metazoa; phylum Chordata; class Mammalia; order Carnivora; family Felidae; genus Panthera; species Panthera tigris. The sequence goes on from NC_056662.1 coordinate 118,258,799, forward strand.
TCGGATCCTCGCTTGCCCATTGGCCAGCTGAGTGACCCCACGGCATCACTGAGCCACCCCTGTGTCCGCCTTCCCCAGAGTAAAAGGACTCATTCCGTCCCCTGCCAGCCTCACAGACACACCAGGCGGAGAAGCTGTTCAAAGGGAGCAGCGGCTCAAAGGACTTTCCAGAAGATGGGATGCAAGTGCTGACACCGCCTGCTAAGATATCCTACCCCTTTTCCCCAGGCCCAACTTTTAAAAGTAATGATATAATTCACCTCTTTACTGAGCACTCAGTAAATTTACAATTTCGTTGTATTCTTTCAATAATCCTCCGAAGTGGGGATTTATTGTTCCCATTATACAGATGAGTTTAGAATATAGTTTGGTGATTTGCCCGAGGTGACGCAGCCGGCTTAGGTTCTCGACCATGACGTTGTAACAACCACAGAAATGTTACCACCTCCACGAAGACTTCCTGCCCCGCATGGTTTCCACTTCTAAATACCCATAATTCTGCACTATTACCTCTCTGGTGGAATCCACTCAATCTCCCTTGGGGTGTGTGTGTGTGTGTGTGTGTGTGTGGCAAGTATCTGTTTCTTGAGGGCTGAAATCATTCACAAATCTCTCCCAGGGTCAAGCCGTGTACTTGGCACACTGTGGCTACTCCACCTGTGTCCCCAAGTAAATCAAGGACTGGAGGCTCCTGGATTTCTTCCACCAGGCTCCGTCTCGGAGGAGGACAGATGAAGAAAAACGAGCAGCTGGATTTCCAGAGATATAAATTAGCTCCATCAGAAAGCCCCTGGGACATTTACCTTGGAGAGCGTGTGGAAAGACATGGGCTTGAACCAGGAGACCGACACTGGCACAATGAGGGCGGACGTGAAGACCCTCCCGGAGGCAGGGCGGGGAACAGGGCTTCGGGAGGACCCTCCTGGCCTTAGCATTGATGGCCTGTGCTGGACTTCTCTACCTTTCCAGATTCACTCTCTATCTGTTCCTCGTCCTCACAGGAGAGTAGAGGAAGAGGAGAGAGTGATGTCGGGCTCTTTACTCCGTGTGCATGGGTCAGGGCAGATAACAGCTCTGTGGTTACTAGCCCGGGAATCTGCGCTATCCTGGGTGGTTTCCCTACACCCGGACCTTGCCGTTGTGGTGAGTCCCTTTGTCAGACCCGCTTCAAGTTCTCCTTTTTTGAAATATCGTTTGTTGTCAAGCTAGCTGACAACAGCGTGCACCGTGTGCTCTTGGCTTTGGGGATGGATTCCCACGATTCATCGCTTTACATACGACACCCAGTGCTCATCCCAACAAGTGCCCTCCTCAATGCGCATCACCCATTTTCCCTTCTCCCCACCCCCATCCACCCTCAGTTTGTACTCTGTATTTAAGAGTCTCTTATGGTTTGCCTCCCTCTCTGTTTGAAACTATTTTTTCCCCTTCCCCTCCCCCATGGTCTTCTGTTAAGTTTCTCAAGTTCCATAGATGAGTGAAAACATATGGTATCTGTCTTTCTCTGACTGATTTATTTCACTTAGCATAATACCCTCCAGTTCCATCCACGTTGCTGCAAATGGCAGGATTTCATTCTTTCTCATTGCCAAGTAGTATTCCATTGTATATATAAACCACATCTTTATCCATTCATCAGTTGATGGACATTTGGGCTCTTTCCATGATTTGGCTACTGTTGAAAGTGCTGTTATAAACATTGGAGTACATGTGCCCCTACGAATCAGCACTCCTGTACCCTTTGGGCAAATTGCTAGGAGGGTTATTGCTGGGTCATGGGGTAATCCTATTTAAAAAAATTTTTTTTTAATTTAACGTCTATTCATTTTTGAGAGATAGAGACAGAGCATGAGCGGGGAAGGGGCAGAGAGAGGGAGACACAGAATCTGAAGCAGGAGAATCTGTGCTGACAACACAGCCCGATGCGGGGCTTGAACTCACGAACTGCAAGATCATGACCCGGGCTGAAGCCGGACGCTCAACCGGCTGAGCCACCCAGGCGCCCCTGGGTAGTTCTATTTTTAATTTCCTCCTCAAGTTATTCTGATTTGAGCGTGCCTTCTATTCCTGAAGGGACCCTGGCTGATGGCAGAGAATGCCCTTTTCTGTGCTCTTTCAGTCATTTCTTGAGGTCGGGGTCTATGCTTATTCATCACTATGTCCCCACACTTGGCACCGTACTTGGGATGTGGTTCTAATAGCTAACTAAGATTATTGAGCACCTATAACGTGCCAACATTGTTACCTGTATTAACTCAAATAATCCTCACAAGAATCCCACAATTATCACCTTCGTTTTACTGTTGAGGAAAGTAAGATCCAGAGAGGCTGAGTACCTAGCCCAAGGTCACATGTCTTGTCAGCATGTAGCAGAGCTGGGGTTTGAACCCAGCCGGTGTGACTCCTGAGCCAACGGGATGACTCTCAACCCCGCCAGTGGGTTGCCTTCTGGTTGTCGTTTGGGTGTAAGGCGGGTGAAGCCTATTAGTCTTGGGAACCCAAAGAATCTGTTTCTTTGCCCACTCAGAGGCTCAGTCGAGTAGAATGGGCAGAAGGTGGAATGTAGGTCACCATGGCAACCGGATCACCTGGTCACATTACCTGCTGGGCCCTTGGGGCTGTGGTCCTACTGCAGCACAGAGAAGGGGGGGTTGGCATGGGGCAATGTTTGAGGCACCAGATGCACTGGGAGGACCTGGAAGAATACCAGGTGGGTAGATCGGCCAGGAGATTCTGGGAAGAGCGGGGAGCTTCCCGAAGCAGGTGGAGAGTTTCCCAGGCAAGGATGTGGTGGCCATTGAACCTGCGTCCATGTGAGCCCTGGCCAGTACTCTGAGGCTCCCTCCCCCATTTGTCTCCTGCTCCAGAGCCCAGGGTTTTAGTTGTGGCTTCAATCCTCTCTCCATGCTGTCAGAGCCTGGGGAGGAGAGAAGGGCACCATTTTCTCCTCTGCCACCACTGGGGGCGTCCCCTGCAGAGGGCTGGGGTGCCTCCATTTCACCAGCTACGGGATGAGAAAATGGGCTTCTCCTTCCCAGTCCCTGAAGATCCCCATTCTGCAGGGGGCCGGGGTAGGGCTGGACGGAGTGGGCAGGTCATCTCTCTGTGGTTTGTTGTAGGCCCTGACCTTCCTGACCAGGAATGAAATCCTGTGGTGAGTAGAGGGGCCCCTTTCCTCCCCTTGAGCTGAGGTCTCATCCTGGTACAGCCCCGTGCTCGTCCCTGAGTGTGGTTCCTGCCCAGTGCTGTGGAGCCCCGGAGCTGAGGCTGGAACAGGGCGGGCAGAGACAGACCCCAGTCAGGAGAGCTGACACCGTGATTCCCAGGGCCCAGCTTGAGTTGAGTGAAACCTCAGGCGTTAAGTCACTATGGGATCCAACGCAGGATTTCTTCACATAATCACGGAAGTGGACAGGGCCTCCTCGGGGTGATGGGGGGAAGGAAGAAAGGACTTAGGAAACAGGTCGGAAGCCTGGCTGGATAAACTTGGATGCATTACTGAATCGCTCTGAGCCCAGGCTCCCTCTCCAAGCCTCTCTTCAGGGCCTGGAATGTGCCCTGTGAGGACCCTGGGAGCATAATGGGGAACAGCCCACAGTCCCTGTTGTCATGCGGGTTGCTGTCCAGCAGGGAAGGCTCCTGGCCAAAGACAAGCGTCATGCAGCATGGAGAGGCTGCAGGCGCCCTCCTCATCAGATTGCAGAGAGAGTGACTGGCTTGGTGTGTAAGTGCTCCGTCCAGGCCCAGAAGGTTGACTGGAAGTCCCATGTGACTCCTTCTCTTGCTCTCCCATCCGCTCAGCACCCCTTCCCCCGCCCAGCAGAAGAGAGGTGCTTACCATCTGGACAGAGCTGAGCACACAGGCTCCAGCCTCAGGGCCGCCAGGCCCAGTGATAAGCAGGGACGAGCTCCGGGTCAGCGTTTTTGAGCCCTACTTGTTAGGTATGAACTGGAAGCTGAGGGACACTAGCTATTTGAAGGGAACAATTTAAAGCCTACGTTAAATCATGTCATCATAACATTTCAGAACACCAGAGATAATAAGAGCCTAAAAACCTCTGTAGGGAAAAAAACGGAGACGAAAGACATACAGAGGACCAGGAATCAGAATGGTTTGGGACTTGGAAAGGTTGGAAGACAGCAGCTAAAGACCTTTGGAATTATTATTATTTTTTAAAGCTTTTTTATTTATTTATTGAGAGAGAGAGAGAGAGGAGAGAGAGAGAGAGTGAGCGAGCCAGCGGGGGAGGGGCAGAGAGAGGGGGAGGGAGAGAATTCCAAGCAGGCTCCACGCTGTCAGTGCAAAGCCCGATGTGGGGCTCAAACTCACAAACTGTGAGATTGTGACCTGAGCCCAAGTCAAGAGTCAGATGCTTAACCAACTGAGCCACCCAGGCGCCCCAAGACCTTCAAAATTATAAGGAAAAAATCCCAATATAGAATTAAGTCATAGCTAACCTATTAATCAAAAGTGAAGGTGAAGTGACTATTTTTTGACATGCAAATTATTTTTAAAAAGTACCTCTTATGCATGCTGTCTGAGGAAGCTTTTGGAGGACACGCTCCATTAAAACTAGTAAGGAAACTGTGTTCCTCTGGTAAACTAGACTGGTATATACAGGGTACTTCCGTTTTTGTAAAACATAAGGTTCTACATGCACATACACACACACAAAGGGAAGATCTCTGGAAGGACACACACAGCGTGCACGCGGCGATCAGAGGTCAGCTTGCCGGAGGGGACCTGGAGGACTGACCGTATCAGTGTTAGTGTCGGTGCCTTGTCTGGAAAGCGAAGGGGCAGCTTTGACACGGACACCCAGTGGCACTTGCAGTGGCTTAGGAAGCCGACGGCACCGGAGAAAGTGGCCAAGTTGGCTAGACTAAGCCCCAGTCACTTTTAGACAGTTTTCCTATGTGGCCTCTGAAGACGTGTTGTGATTTTCCTACTAATGTGACAAAGAAATGCGGCCCGGATGGCAATGCAGTTGGATAGATCAGTGCATTTGAAAAAAAGTATCCAGGACACCACCAGACAGGAGTAACCTCCAGAGGGTGGCTCTGCCTCATCTAGTATGTTCCCACGCTCTTACCTGTGACTTGCATAGGCCATAGAGGCCTGGTCACCAGATCTGCAGGGGATGCACACTGGGAGGGCAGACCACATGTGACAGGCTCTGGTCCTCGAGCCCGCCTCTTCCCTGTGCCAGGCTGCCTGGGCTTGGCTTCCAGGAAGGGGTCTGTCCACCCTAAGTTCTAGCCTGTGGGGATTTTCTATCTCATCTCGTTGGTCTTTTAAAGAGAAAGTCCCTTTCAGCCTCAGTTCCAGGTCAGCCCTCCCTGACTTCTGATTGAATTGCTCCCCGAGAAGCCTTCCAGATGTCTCTTTGGGCTCGGTGCACCAGCCCTCGCAGGCTCTTATCTGCAGCTGTGGCTGCGGACTCTGCCTCTGGGGCCTGAGCCGAAGAGGGCACGCGTGGCTTCCTTTTGACCTCCATGGTTGGAGCCCAGGTCGGCCCGCCTCCGTCTGAGCAGTTTGGATTACTCTGTAACCCTCAGTGACCTCTCCTGTCATGACCTCGGGCTGCATGTAGGTCCGCTTTGGGAGCCTGAAGCTTTGCCCCCAGCCCCTGCCATGAGGCCGCTCTTTCCTCTTAGCGCCCCTGAGTGCCCAACACTTTCTAGCCTCCAGGCCCCATCCTGGCCATTAGCGCTGGTCCTCCCGGGGCACCAGAAGGTCAGCAGGCAGAGTGGTTACAAGCTTGCTTCCTTGAAGCCAGAGGCCTGCGTTCGTTCGAGACTCAGCTCTGCCACCTTCTAGCTCTGTGACATTTCTTACCTTTGCTGAGCCTTTGCTCAACCTGTTCCCACACTTACAAAAAGCATGATATCAAGTCCTGGAACCTAACCCTGCATGGTTGTTATTAGGACAATTAAGTGATCGAATGCATGTCAGGGGGTTAGAGCAGTCCCCCGGCACGTGGGTCAGTGTTGACTGTGTGGTATAGCTGTTATTTTCATGCTATTATTATCTCTCTCTCTCTCTGTTTTTTTTTTTTTTTTTTCTTTTGCAATGAAGAAACTGGCTCAGAGAAATGAAGTGATTTGCCCAAGCCACACAGCTTGAAAGGAGCAGACCATAAAAGCCACCTTTTCAGGCTAAAGATAGGGCTATTTATAAAATACCTGCAGGCTGTGCTGTTGGGCAAAGAACTATTGACCCCATGGCCCGGGGAGCTGAGCCCAGAGGAAAAGAGTAGATGTGGAGACTGGCAACGGAGCCGTGTTCTCAGTCCTGCCTGGACAAGAGGAACACGAGAGCTCGCGGGACTTAGAGGTCCTGCCCCCTCCCTGGCCTTGAATGAGAGCCTCTAGGGGTGGGCCCGGGTCCTTTCACAGAGTCTCCACAGGTTTCTAACGTGGGACCCAGTTGAACACCACTACAGAGGGCCTCAGAGGCAAGGGTGCAGAGAAAGGTACAGAAGCAGCCGTAGGATGCCCGAACTGGAGGGCGCTGGGGGCGGGAGGGATCGTTGAGTCTCTCATTTTACAGAGGGGAAACTGAGGCACAACAAGGGATTGTGGCAGGTCCAAGGTCCCGCAGAGTGTGAGCTGCAGGGCTGGTCTCCCCTGTCTTGGAGCCTCTGAGCCCGCCGACGGCCCCTCCCCTCGTCTGGGAGGGAGCCACAGCATGGGCTCCTTGATTTCTGGCAGGCTGAATGTGTGAGTTTTTCAAATGGCTTTGACTCTTGAGTCCATTAGTGATTAATTCAGAGTTCCATTTAGAGCCGGCTGATCCATATTTGGAGGAGGAGAACGTTTTGTGGCAGCTGAGATGCAGCCACGATTCATCTGCGGGCAGCCCACCCACTCGGAGGCCTGGGATGGCATGAAATCTGGGCAAGGCCCTCCCCACAGCAGCCCTCCCCGCCAGAAAGCTCGGGAGCTCGGGGAAGGGGGGGGGGCCGAAGAACTCACACCTGGGTAGGGGTGGATCCTTGGGGGTGGGGGCTGCACAGCCTGAAGAACCCGTTGTGGGGTTTGGGCCACTCCCGTGGGGACCCAGGGAGCAGTCCATCCTGGGCGCCCGCCATAATGGCGCAGGACCTCAGAATTCTTTTTTTTTTTAAATGTTTATTTATTTATTTTTGAGAGAGAGAGAGAGAGAGAGAGTGCTCACAAGAGGGGGAGGGGCAGAGAGAGAATGGGAAATAGAATCTGAAGCAGGCTTCAGGCTCCAGGCCCCAGGCTCTGAGCTGTCAGTGCAGAGCCTGATGCGGGTCTGGAACTCGCTAACTGTGAGATCATGACCTGAGCTGAAGTCGGAGGCTTCACTCACTGAGCCACCCAGGCGCCCTGGGACCTCAGAGAATTTTAAAAAATTAGTACAACTTACTGAAAGTCAGTCTGCTTGTTCTCACCTCAGGCTGGAGTTCTAACAGTGACAGTGACAGCTCCTGCTGCCCCCTCCCCCCGTCCCTTCCCCTCGTGGGCCACTGGGTCCTCCGGGGATGATGGCCTTCCTTTTCTCCTCGATGCCTTTTAGTGTCCCGCGTGCTTTCCTGGAGAATGTTTCCCCTCACCTTTTCCGTACCCCGCTTTTCGGCTCCCTCCCGAACTTTCAGAGAAGTGTCTGGTGACAAGTTCATGGCCCCTTACGAGGCTGATGGAGCCTGTTCTTCACGAATAGCCATGCACCGGTCTGGCTCCTGTTTTCAGGCCCTTGACATGAGTCAGCACAAGGCCAGTGATGGGGATTAGCTCCCCATCCGGCAGAGTCAGGATTGAAGCCTAGGTCTCTCTGCTCAGAGAGGTCGAACAACTTGCTTCAGATCACACAGCTAGTGGGAGAGGGATCAGGGTCCAAATGGGTCCCCCTGACTGATCTGGCAGCCTTCCAGCAGGAAGCGGGGAAACAGATCATACGTTCAGTTGGGGTCTTTGAAGGGACTTTGTAGTGAAGGGTCTGCTCTCAGAGGCTGAAGGAAACAGCCAGGGACTAGCGATTACTGCCCCCGAGGCCCACGGCTCAGTCAAGCGCCAGAGCTGAGTGAACGTTGGAGGGATCACACAGACACAGATGCTACCAGAGCCGGCCAAGGCTGGAAGGGGGAGGGGGACACACCCCACCAGGCTCTCTCACTACCTCCAGTCTCCCTATGGTGCCTCCCTTGGGCCAAAGCCATCTGGAAGCATCTGGAAGCCAGAGGGCAAGGGCGGTGGGAGGCACCATAGAGATCAGAGCCGCGCCTGGGCAGCCAGTGGGAAAACAGTAAGAGCACAGACACAGCTGATGTTCTTTCTACTCTCCCACGGCCGGGATCTAAAGGACATTTTCCCAGTCGGTGAGCTGTGAAAACATGAGAGGCCGGATGGGGAGCAGATCCTGGCTGTCAGTTCTCCTGGTGTTGGGCCTCCATTTACCATAATCAGGGCCCTGGGAGGGCCTCTTCTCTACCTGCAAATCCTCACTTGTAAAATCACCCTCTGAAGGCTTCACTTAGTCACATGTCCCTAAATCCCACCAATCAGAGGTTCATTTGGGTCACCAAACCACACACCCTGCAGGTGACAGTGAGGGGCTGTTAGTCACTTTCCCGAGTAGGGATTAACTTGGCCACATGCTTGCCTCCTAGCGCTCGGCCGAGATGAGAAGCTGGATGGTGGGCAGAAGAGAAGGAAAGGACCAGAGGAGAGAGGGTAATTTTGGAGCAGGAAGGATCCTAGGGGAAGAAGAAAGGGCAGGCCCAGGGACCCAGGTCAGGTTAGAGGGCACCCACCATCATGGTCTGGGGCCGAGCTCTGGGAGGCAGGGCACAGCGTGTCTGAGCTGCAGGACAGGAGCACAGACGGGTGTGGAGAAGCTCGAGATCTCCTGAGGGCCTACGCAACGCCAAGCTGACCTTTATACACCTCCTCCCGTTTACTCCTCACATATTTGTGAGGGGAGATTGGCCCCACCGTGACATTGAGGAGACTGGGGCTCAGGTGGTGTCAGAACCCTGTTCAACGTCTCAGAGCTACCAGAGGGCAGAGTCAGGACTTGAACTCAGGTCTGTCTGGCTCTAGAGACCGTTTTTCACCAGCGTGTGTTAACCCCCCACCCCTCACACACTCACACACACTCTCACACACACACACACACACACACACACACACACACACACAGTCACACGAAGGCCCTGCACTCTCCATCATGTCAACACCCACCCCCGCCTCCTGGCCTCCCAAGAGAGATATCATTATTGCCCATTTTCCCGATGGTGAAACTAAGGCTCAAGAGTAAGGCGAGGTCACGGCACTGGAGTGGCAGGGCAGGAACTGGAGTGTGGGCCTGCTGTGTCCCAGGCTACCACATTTCCTCTCCACTTTCTGGGTCACCCGTCCTAACAGACCCAAGACCTGTGACCAGGATGGGGTAGGAGGGCGGGAGGATGAGGGCTTGTGCTCTCTTGGCCTGGGGCTCCTGCCCTCCCCCCCCACTCGAAGGTCACACAGCCCCTTGGCCCTCTGCCTGCCCCTCACAAGCAAAGCCTCCAGCACAGTATGGGCCTGCGACAGAGACACTGACTCAGCCACACCCACCTTCTCAGGGCCAAGGGCCGGGCTGGGCAGATGGCTTGGGGTTGCTCGCTGGCTTCCCCAAGGCCCTGCGGGCTTCTCCATCTGCAAGTGAGGGACTGGACGGTGTGACCACAGATGTCCCCTCCAGCTCTGACATTCTATAACGAACACCTGTGGCTTATGTTCCATGCTATAGAGCATACTCACACACCTTTCCTCATGCCCGGCTCATCTTTGCACCCCCTACTGTGTGCTGGGCACCCTGGACTCCTCAAGGATGTTTCTAGAAGGGTGGAATGAAAGGTCTAACTGCCTTTGCTATGTCACTCAATTGTAAGTCCCCTTCCTCCAGAGATCCCGGGGGGACAGAGGCACACGGTCCGCAGTCCATGAGCTGAGCCTGCATCATGCCTCTCTTCTTAGCATCCATGACACCTTCCTGAAGCTCTGTCCCCCTGGGAAGCACTACAAGGAGGCGACACTGACCACAAACCAGGTCAGCTCCCTGCCGGCCCTGAGGGTGAGTGCTGGATGGGGGCAGGGGGAGGTGTGCCACTGGGGGCCATGGAGGGGTGGAGGACACTGGGGGAGGGGAGGGCACTCTGGCCGTGGGCCGTGGGCCGTCTGGTGGTAACATCTCCAGAGGGGCTCTTGGACCTCCAGGCACGGGCCCAGCAGGGCATGCTTCCCCAGCACTTTTCTTTAAAAAAATTTTTTTAATGTTTATTTATTTCGAGAGAGAGAGGGAGAGACAGAGCACGAGCAGGGGAGGGGCAGAGAGAGAGAGGGAGGCACAGAATCCAAAGCAGGCTCCAGGCTCTGAGCTGTCAGCACAGAGCCCAACGTGGGGATTGAACTCACAAATGGTGAGATCGTGACCAGAGCCAAAGTCAGACACTTAACCGACTGAGCCACCCAGGCGCGCCCCCCCCCCCCAAGGACTTTTCATATGAATCTGGCCTCACTCTATCCTTGTATCAGTCTCATAGGCAGGACAGGCATGGCAACAGTCACCATTTCTCGGTGAGGGGCAGAGGTGCACTGGGGCAATGCCACTTGTTCCAGGTCCTATCGGTGAAGGTGGCAGGCCTAGCTGAGGTCCCCCTGGCTCTGCTGACTGATCTTCCAGAGCCTGCTTGTGATTCCCTTTTGAGCCTCAGCTTAAACACCGCACCGCACCCCCCTCCCGCTTCCTGCCGGCCATTTACCTGACGCCCCCTCCCCCACCAGAGGACCCTGCACCAGCCAGCTCTCTCTCCTCTCTTTTATGCCCCAAATGAGATAAGCAGGAAGGTCGAGGATCCCCTGCAGAATCATTCGGGCCTAGGGGAGACCAGGGTGCCACCCCAGGTCATTCTCCCAGCCCCCTCCTCAGCCCTTCTCTTCTGCTCAGGCTGCCTCACTGGACTAGGGCTTTTCTAGAACGACTGAGAACCTTCTCAGTTTCTTCCCTGAGAAGCCAGGAGCAAGACTTGGAGCCCGGGGACTGTCATCCCAACCTGCCTCCGTCTATCTCCAGGTGTGACTACAGGAAAGAAGGACACGTGCATTTCTGTTCTTGGTCCATTTATCCTCTCCCCCTGAATTTAGCTGATCCTCCCTGAGTGAGAGCCTGATAAATAAGAGAGGTGGGCCAGATGTTCATATCTTCTCCTAGATTTCCCAGTTTCCTGGGCCAAATCTCATAACTCATACACCCAGTACACACACACACACACACACACACACACACACACACACACACATCTTGTGCTTGTTATAGCAGAGTCCTTGTACAAACCACTCCCTGTGCCTCAGTCTCCCCACCTGTGAAATGGGTGGAGTGGTGGGGGTGGCTGGGGGTTGTTTGCACATGCTCCCGAAGGCTCGCCGCATCCCCCCGGGCCGCCCACCACCACCAATCTTTTAAGGACCATCCTTGAGTTTTTTGTTCCTGCTGTGACAAGGCTCTGCCCTTCCCCGCAAAGCACCTGGAAGAGGCCAGAGAGTCACAATAAAAGGGCTCCCCAATCACTTCTAAGATTTTTAATTAAAATTTGTGCAGTGCGTAGTGAGGCAGTGTCGGGTTAACAAATCATGGCGGTGTCAGTCTTCCCGATTTTTCATTCGGATCTCGGCAGAATAATGGTTTGAATTTGTCATTGTGCGATGAGAGCCCGTCTTCTCTTCTGTCTGGAACAAGACGGGCTCTGAGAGCCGTGGGTGCCTCTTGGAAGAGGGCTGGGGACTCGGGTAGGGTCCTAAGGAGGAGATTGTACAGGTGGAGGGGACACACATTCAACTAGGGCTCTGCAGCATCTCCGAAGCGAGGGAGCTTGTTTTGGGCAGAGAACAAGAAAGAGCACAGAGCTGGGGCTTGACATGGAGGCAGGAACAGAAAACAAAGGAGTGAGAAGGGGGGTGAGGGGGGGAGTAGGATGGGGGAGCTGGGGCCGGGGTCTTGGAGAGGAAAGGAGCACAATCCTCAAAAAGGTGAAATAATTGGAGGGTGTGTCTGGCCCAGGCAGACGGGAACCTGTCCTTCTGGTACCCCCTGCTCGCACACACACCCCCACCCCCTCACCCCCGACACACACACACTTCCACGTCCCCACCGCCCCCCCGCGCACCCATGCACACACACGCGTGTGCTCAGACACCCAGACATGCGCTGGCTGGGGTGTGTCTCAGAAGGAGGCTATCCACTCGGGCCCTGGGACCGAATGGGAAACTTGTGCCCTCCGCTCCCCAGATGGGGGACAGTGTCACTCGGGCAGTCTCAGAATATCAGAAGGTGAAACCTTAAAATCAGGCACCACCAGGGAATCACTGCCAAATGCTCTCTGCCCCGGCTTTACCCCTCAGAAAACTGAAGCCCCAAGAGGGAAACAACTTGCTCGGGCTACGTGACCGCAGAGCCTGGCTGGCTCTGACCCCACTTCCAACCGGGGCCCCCGCTCTGATCAGGGCTTGGCTCAGTGCTGACTGAGCGCTGGGTCTGCAAGGCGCCCTGGGGGCACAGGGGGAGCGCCTGGCAAAGACCAGCCATGGAGGGCCGGCTTGGAGAGTGAGGGGTGACGCGTGGGCTGGCACTCCACATGGCCCCAGAGCACCCTAGGCGGGCCTGGGGGCTCTGTCCTGAGCCCCAGAGGAACGCACGCCGCACTGGCATCAGAGGGCCGGGTCAGGGCCCGGCTCCATCACTCCACCTGTGCCGTCTCCCTCTAAGCATGAATCCCTGTCTGCAAAACAATGTGTGTGCCCTCTGCTGTGTAACAAGTGCAGGGACGAGCCACAGTCCTCCGCACCCTCCATTTTTTCCCCCTGTCCGCTGCTCTCTTCCGTCTCCGGGGCAGGGAGCCAGGTGAAGGGTGAGAGACTGCAAGGCTTGAGAACAGAGGAGGGGCAGAAGGGTGGCCTGGGGTCTGCGTCCCACGGTGGTGGGAGGGCTGTGGGGGTGTGTGCAGGCAGCCGCTGCCCACAGGGAGCACCAGCCCAGGCCGCTCTGGAGCGCCAGACCCCCAGGCACTTTACTGGACAGTGGCTGGGAACTGAGACGGGATCTTGGGATCAAACTTCTTTAATTTTACTTATCTCTTCCCTCTGAATGGCCATCGCTTTACTCCATTGTACAAATACAAACCAGATTGTTGTAGAAAAACCGGAAAACAGGGGCGCCTGGGTGGCTCAATTGGTTAAGCGTCCGACTTCAGCTCAGGTCACGATCTCACGGTCCGTGAGTTCGAGCCCCGTGTCGGGCTCTGGGCTGATGGCTCAGAGCCCGGAGCCTGTTTCCGATTCTGTGTTTCCCTCTCTCTCTGCCCCTCCCCCGGTCATGCTCTGTCTCTCTCTGTCTCAAAAATAAATAAAACGTTAAAAAAAAATAAAATCCCAGAAAAGAGAAAAGTCAAAATGCAATACAAACTGTCAGGGTAGCTCACCTCAAGGGATGACAGTCATGACTCTTTTGCCTTATATCCTTTCAGATTTTTTTCTAAGCAGCTATGTGAAGTGTTTATTGGGATCCCCTGGACTTTTTTGCATCGTTCCCTGCCCGCCCCCCCCCCCCACATTGGTTTCTTTGTTCCTTTTCCAGCTGGTTCTGAACAGCCAGAACGATCTCACACATTTGGGACACCCGACCACTGCCGCTGGGTTAGAACTCGCTTGCTGGTTAAGTGATCTGAGGCCAGTCACTTCCCAGGGGGAATGATTCAGGGTGTGAGGAAGCAAATAGACCCCAAGCAAAGGAGACTGGGCGGGAGGGGTGCCGCGTGGAGAGCCCGTTTTCCAAAGCAGGTGAGAGGCCTGGCTCTAGGTGCTCCCAGGCGTAGACCTGGGTCTAAGGATACAGGTTTCGTGACAGTATGAGGAGGCGCTTTCTAATCAGTAGAGTTGCGTGCAGAGGGCACGAGTTCCCTGTCACCGAAGGGTGTGAAGCGGGGCCAGACAAGCATGTGGCCGGGGTATTCCCTCCTCACCTCCCGAGCCTGTGGCTCTGGCCCTGGCACTCGTTCTTGCTGTCTTCTGTGTCCACCTCCATAGTATGTCCCAGACTTTAGATGTTCAGTGTCCGATAAAACTCCCCCCCCACCCACCCCCCCAAAATTTTTTTTTCTCTTTTTGAGAAAGAACTGTTAGAGACGCCAACTTTCCAATTTTGCCAAGTAAGGACATTTACAAACGATGGGATCCACAATCACCATCATTTCATTTTTTAAACGTGTTCATTCTAGATCAAAAATATAAGAAGGATCTAGTCCCAGAAGCAAGAACAGTTCTTCCCGTACACATCTCTTTTTTGTGCTTCTGTTTCTACTTTTGCTCCTGGTCATTAAGCACTTCGTCACCGGTCATCACTGGTCCTCAGACTAGCTTTTGGGGATCGAGGACTAAATTGCCCTCCAGGTCTTTCCAATCTTGGTCGCAGAGGGAGGCTCGTTTCCCGAAATGAGCAAGGAGAGGCTTGCTGGGGGGTGAGGGCCCGAGTGTCCCTGGGTCCTCAGGGCCCAAGGATGGGAGCAGTCTGACTCACACTGCCCAGAACACATCTCTGGAAAAGGCTGTGAGAATTGGGCCCCAGGGAGCTCCGGGTACAGCTATAACTTGGCTCAGGGGCTTGAGTGGTCTGGGAAGAAAGTTCTGTTTTCTTAACTTGGATTCACTGGTGGAAAAAGTGGGTTGGTTAATATTGGGAAGGGTCTGCCCATCAACAGATGAACAAGACGAGAGAGTTGCCTGGGCAGCCGAGGGCCGCGGGGCAGGGAGTGGGGGGGGGCCCTGAGGACGGGGACACAGTGGCCCTTTTCCACTCAGAAGTTTCTGTTTTCTCTTTGCGGCTTTCTTTGGTGTATTTGAAAGCGAATTAGTTCAATGTTTCTGTTCTTGTAAATAACCATCTTGCTTTCTGTAAACTTGGATGAGTAGTGGCACAGTGTGACCCAGGTTTCTGGTTTCCGGGCCCAGGATGGTGGGTGGAAGGACCTGTGGGAGATCCCGGGGTCTCAGAGCCAGTAGGGTGGAGGCTCGCACACTGAAGGGGCCACCACACTGCTCTCGGGCCTCTTCCCGCCTCCCCCTCCCGGGTTCCTGACGGCAGGTGGGGTGTGCACAGCCTGGCCTCTTCTGCATTTGCCTCCAGCATCAACTCTGCACTGTAAGCACAGAGAGGTTAGGAAACCTGCCCGAGGTAGCAGGAGGCCCTGTGGGTGTGGCTCCTAAGGTTCCAGCTCCGTGTCAGTTTCTCTCTGCCCCCGGTTTCTCTGAACCTTTCTGATGCCCACTTATAGGCTGGGCCTATCCACTTCAAATACTTTGCAAAGAACCCACTCCCAAGGCTTTCAGCAAACGAAGAGTCCTCATACTTATTCAGACTTTGGAGAAACTACCAGGGTAGCAGGGGGGCAGGAATGGGAGTGTATTTTTTTATTTAAAAGGGTTTTTTTTTGTAAGTTTTCAAATCAAAATTGTTTATGCACGCCAAGAGTCAAGTTGCCCTACAAGGGTTACCCGCATTTCCCTTTTCTGGAAGCAAACATTTGCAGCTCTCAGCTGATTCTTGGCTCTTGCCTCCATATCCCTGGAGAGGGCTCTTGTATGGCCCCCTCTTCATACCTCGGCCTTTGACCTCCTAGAGAAGAGGCTTAGCTCTTCCCTCCCCCATGTCCATCCCCCACCTCGCTCCTATCCCCCACCCTCCCAGTGTAGGTATATAAATGTTTCCATTGGATCAGTATTCAGTGTATACGTTGTTATGACTCCATATGCTACTCAGAGCTGAGCCAGGAAATCAGCTATGGTTACTTCTCCCTTTCTGCACGTTTTTTGTTTTTGTCTTTCCTGGATGTAATCATTGCTTTTGATTATGCTCCTACGTACTTATCATTAAGTTCACACTAAACCTCTGCCAATTACCTGAAAGTCTCCCCTAAGGCTTTCAGAAGTGAGATGCTTTCTATACATTCCATTTTCTTTTTTTTAACTTATTTATTTATTTTGAGAGAGGGAATGAGCCGGGGAGGGGCAGAGAGAGAGATGGGGACAGAGGATCTGACGCAGACTCTGTGCTGACAGCAGAGAGCGCGATGCGGGACTCGAACTCACGAACCATGAGCGTGAAGTCAGCTGCTCAACCAACTGAGCCACCCAGGCGCCCCTGTACGGTCCATTTTCTTGGCTAAATTTCTCTCCGTGTACTCCCTTGTTTTGGTGACGCACATCCCCTAGTAGCTTCCTCCTAAAAGGTTCACGGAGGTAAACGTCTTGCCACCATACCTACACCTGACCCAGGTGATAATGTATTTATTCTCCCCTCACACTTGATGGAGCGTTTACACGGAATTGAACTACAGGCTGGTTGTCAGTTTTCCTTGGAATTGGAAAAGCAGCACTGGGGTGCATTTTAGCTTTCGCTGTTGTTGCTGAGAAGTCCAAAGCCTTTCCGTTTCCCGATTTTATTTATTTATTTATTTTTTGGTAACTTGAGTTTTTCTTTCTGGAAACTTTGTCGGCTCTTCTCTTCGGCCCCAGTATTCTGAAATTCCCAGTGACGTGAGTTGGCGTGGGCCTTTCTGTCCGTGTACAGGAAACACAGAGGACCCGCTCGGTCTGGAAACTCGTTCAGGTCTAGGATGTTGACGCAACGTCTTATCCCATCTTTTCTCCACGGTGCTTTCTCCCCCGGCTTGTTTGGGTCTCCAGCTTTGTGTCAGAGGCCTTCCTTGGCTATCTGGAAATCGTCTGCTCATAATGAAGAGAGGGGGTCAAAGCTGGAGTCCCTGCGTGGGCTTTCGACGGGGAGCTTTCCTGGAGGGTGAGCCGAGGGGGGCTATTTCTTGAGGTCTCCCTAGAGAGGATGGAGGTAAAGTTCTGCAGAGAGGGCTACCGGGGTCTCAGACTTCAGCACACGGATATTTATTTGATCCCTGGGTCTCAATGTGGCTGACATCACCGGTGCAGAAAGCCTCTATTAAGTCTTTCCCGAGAACACCTTTCCCGGTGTTGTGCAGGGGCTGGGAGGGCCAGCCACCCGGCATCGAGTGGAGGGTTCTAGAACTCCAGTGCCTTCAACATCTTCAATCGATCCTTCTTTCCCGACCTCTATGAATTTCCAGTGCGGCCAGGTGCTTCCGGCTCCAGAGCCTTCCAAGGGTCCTGGGATGCAGAGCAGGCTGCTAGCTGTTCCTGCTGTGGGCTCAGGGTTGGGCTGTCTCTTGTCTGCCGGGTCAGTTACTGATCCTGTTCCCACCTGCTTCCTGTGTGTGTCAAGGCGCTGCTCTTCTCTCGTGTTCTCTCTGTTTCTGTGGGTGATGCCTCTAAAAACTCCCTTTCCTAGTAGTTTTCGTGGGTGTCAGAGAGAGTGAAAATAGATGCAGGCGTTCAGCCCGTCATCTTTACCCAGGAATAACACCTGCGTTCCTGACGTTCAGGAAAGCTTTACAAAGACAGCCTCTCCTCACTGTTGCTGTCTCAGAATATGCCACACGCAGCAGCTGCCCCCAGAATGTTCCCGCTCCCCACTCCCAGCCTCTTGAATGCTCCACTCTGCTCGCGTCCTCAGAGCTCCTGTGCTGCTCATTCCCTCCTCCTGTCCCCACATCACCCTCCAGCGTAGCCAGGCTTCTCCGGGAGCCCCTCCCTCCCTGAGGACCCCTGGGAAATGACACTCCTTGTCCAGCTGATTTCCTTACCAGGCAGAAATTCCCACGGATAAGACACATTTGTGGACTCAGTCTGATGAACGGGCTTCTCACACCGGGTTCCATCCATTTACCCTATAATAGTTATCGTGCGTTTCCCATGCACGGCGCGTTGAGTGAGGTCTCGGGGGCTTCCTTTCTCATGGAATTCTGGGTAAAGAACAAATAGAAGAATCACAAACTGTGGGGGCTTTGCCGAGCTCTTGACCCCAGTGCCAAATCCTGGAGCCCAGACAGGCACACCCAGGCCCCCTCGGGGGCGGGGGGGGGGGGGTGTAGCGCGCCTGGAGAGACCCTGCCCAAGACGCTTGGTCATCTCTGTGAGCGTCTCCTCCCCACTTCTTAGGATGCCGAGTGGCTTCTGGGGCAGCCAGTCACGTCTAGGCACATCACCCCTCCCTGAGGGTTCTGGAAGGACCCCCCTAGAGCTGTCCTGTGGCTGGTCCAGGGCTGTGGCTCGGCACAGAGACACCTGCACGTCAACTCTCCCAGCAGCCTTGGCCGCTGAGTCATTATCCGAATTGACAGCTGGGGAAGCAGAGGGTCAAGGGGAGTCGGCTGAAAACTCCGTCCACTGAAAACTCTGCTACTATAAATGACCATCCCGCTTCATCTTTCCGAGCCTGGGCTGGAAGGGGTCCCAGAGGCCCTTTTCCCTGGCAGGTGGATGGCACAGCTGGAGAGACTGGAACCTGCCTGTCCAACTGAGAAGAGATCGGGCCGGTGGGAAGGCTGTACCGGGACTTCGGGAGTCTTCCTGGTGCACTTTTTGATCCACCTTGTCAGAGCCTTTCAATGGCTACCACCTCGCTGCACCTCCCGAGGGTGGACAGGCATTTGCAGCTGAAGAAACAGAGGCCCACAGGCAGCGCGTGACCCATACAAAGTCGCGGGGCCCGTCAGAGGCCGAGTCAAGGTTGGAACCCAGGCCTCCTGCTTCAGACTAGACCGTTTCCACGCCTCACTTCTGAACTCCCACCGCCTCCTGAGGAAGCTCCTGTTGAGGTTAGATCCCTGACGGGGGGCTGGCCTGCCCGCTGCTAACATTCACCTCTTGGCTCCCATGAGCTTAGGGCAGTCCTCTCAGCATCTCTATTCAGCCAGAGGACAGAGACCGGAGCGCGGAGGGAAGCCTGCAGGCCGGAGGGGCTGTCTGATCACCCACGGCCCAGGCCGGGACAGCTGGACCCAGTGGTAATCCTCATGCCGTATTTAGGCCACTGCCCTGGGCCCTCCGCCCCCTCGGATATCCTCCCTGGCTTGCTGACAATAGAAGCAGATTGGACGGTTGTAGCAATTCTACTGTCCAGCCCCACGTGTCCCCCGCCACTAGTTGTGTGTTTCATGCAAAGCACACAACAACAAGCCCCTTGGCGTGCCCTGCCTCATTTGCTTCTCACAGCAGGAGGGTGAAGCACGGTGGTACATCCCCATTCTACGGATGAGGACACTGAGTCCACGAGAGGTGAAACGCTCTCCCCAGGTCCACACACAATTGCAAAAATACTTCTTTCTCCTCCATCTTCTGGGGGCAGATGACATCAAGGTCACCGAGCCGGTGGCACATGCACGGGTGCGGCCGAAGGAGGAAGGAGGACGGGCAGGAGCTGGTGGCCTGGACAGGTGGTGATTGAGGGAGGAATGGCTTTTCCCATCTCTAGCCGAGATGCCCTCCCGAGCCCTCCCTTGGCGACAGATCACACATGTGGGTCTTGTATGTTGGGGAGGACTGCCTTTAGGTCCAGGTCATTTCGTCAGGGCCCCTCCCAGAGCCCAGCCTCCCGGGGCTCCTGTGGCAAGCCTGGGAATTGTCTGATTCCCAAGTCCCCAAGCCACGCCCCCCCCCCCCCCCCAGTGCCCAGACTCCCCAGTGGAACAAATATTCCACTGAGAAAGAAGAGACAACCCAGGGGCAGCCCTGCCCCGCAGACACCCCAGCCCAGCCTCCCAGGCTCCCACCCGGAGGCCCCACCTCACAGGGCAAGAGGTCGCTCTGAGCCTTTTAACTCCTAGGAGAGAAGTAAGCTAGTTCACAAGCACCCCCTCCCAAGATAAATACCGGGTGCTGATCAGAGACCCAGCGCCTCCCCAGAGGGGCGGGAGACCCAGGGCCACGGGGGTCCATTCAGCAGCGTGCAGGCCAGCCGGCTACCCCGTCTGTCCCATCCTCCCGGCCTACCCTGAAATCTGTGCTGTGCCAGGCACTGTGTTGGGATGTCACGGACACATCATCTCATTTAATCCTTAAAGTTCCCGGCGAGGAGGAAGTTATTATCCTCCCCTCCAGCTGGGAAGCAGAGGAGCAAAGGGGTTAAGCAAACTGTCCACAGTCACACAGCTGATGAAGGGCAGCAGCCTCCACCAGCAGCTCCACGGCCGACTCCCTCCTCCTCCCCGGGGGGAGGGTCCCGACTCTGATGCAGAGTCAGAGCTGGGAGGGCAATTTGGCAGCTGGCTCACTCCCTGCATTTTCAAGCATCATTAGATCTTTTTCTGACAACTTCATCAGTTAGCAGGGCTCAGAATTGGCAAAAATCCGTATTTAGACATTCAGCCAAAGAATTAAGAAGTGGTTGGTTTCAGAAAAAGCTCAGCGATGTGGGAAGCTGCCTCTGCTGCGGGTGAGCAGTCAGCAAGGGGAAGACGGATCTGGCCCTCGGCGTGGGTCGTTGCATGGCGGACACCAGTGGCCCTGAGCCCATGTCGCTGTCCACCTCGGAGCCTCAGTTTCCTCATCTTCCAAATGGGGGTGATAATGCCTCCTGCACAAGCAGTTAGGAAAGCCTGGGAGGCGGGGGAAGGGCTCTGGGTTCCACTTGTGGCTCTTTTCTCCGCTGACTGACTGGCCTTGGGTGAACTTTGGCCTCAGCTTTCTATCTGGACCCCGGAGCCGGAGCGAGGCACGGATGCCCTGTGGCTCTAAGCTGGGGGTGCAGGGGGGAGGAGGGAGCCTGTGGGATGGCCAAGGGCAGCCCCTCCCCCAGTGGGTCCTGATGGGAGATGCTGAGGGCTGCCTCTGTGGGGAGCCTTTGGGAGGGGGTCATGCGTAGCACTCCCCTCTACTCACAGGAGTGACAGTTGTTCAGCCCGTACGTCACATTGTCGTCCAGGGCAGGGCGGGAGAGGTGTTTTGGGTTCATCTGCAGAGTCTGAGCATTCTCCTGCCACCTCACGTGCCACATCTTTTTTTGGGCCCTCTCACTGACCTGGGAAGTAGATACTGTTCGTTGTCTCCAGGTCAAACCCCAGTCAAACTAGGACTGTTGCCCACAAGTCCTGCTCTGCTCCCCTGGCCTCTTACCACACCTCTCACTTCTGGAAGGTATGTCTCCTGCAGCCAAACCCACTCGGGCCTTGACCTGGTTCTGTCCATGATTCATGATTTCTCCCAAAGCTCCCAAGAGCAGCAGCTGTCTCACCCTTGAGAGCACTCGAGGGGCAGTTTGGCATTGTGGACCAGCCAGGCCTGGGTCTGAATGCTTCGGGGAGTCGTTCAGACAAACCCTCAGAACCTCAGCTTCCTTACCTTTAAGATGGGAACGCCAAGGGGCCCCTGGGCGATTCAGTCGGTGAAGCGTCTGACTTTGGTGACTTTGGCTTGGGTCATGATCTCATGGCTTGTGAGTTCAAGCCCCACATCGGGCTGTCTGCTGTCAGCACAGAGCCTGCTCCAGATCCTCTGTCTCCCTCTCTTTCTGCCCCTCTGCAACTCTCTCTCTCTCTCTTTCTCTCAAAAGAAATAAACTTTAAAACAATAAATAAATAAGATGGGAACACCAAGTCTCCTTTCCAGGGCCGTGTCAGGGCTGTGTTAGGATCCAGTGAAGTAAGGGTGTCAGCCTTCCCCAGGTGACACATCATCTCATTGCCTGTCCCTGTGACAGGCATCTGGAGGTCAAGGCAGAAGTGGCCAGCCCTGCTGCCGGATGAGGAAATGGAAAGTCAGGCAGGTGGAGGGGCTGTGTGGCCACAGAGCCAGCTGGTGGCCGGGTGAGGGCTGGGCCTGGGCGCCATGGGGGCAGTGGCCCCACCGGGCTCCCTGCCCCTGGGAAAACCATTCCCGAGGCTGAGGTGAGAAGGGAATCCGGATTTCCTTCCCGAGGTGGAGACGACACTGATGGGATCAGTTAAAAAGCATTGCCTGCGCCCGGATTCCCTGGCAGCACCCAAGGGAACGGGCCGCAGAAGGCTTGGGGACATGTTTGTCCAGCACCCTGGTCCCAGTCCTGTGTCCGGGAGTACAAGGTAAACAGACCCCATCTCAGCTTTTCAAGAGTCCTGGTCCCAAGGGCCCTTCTCAGCCTGCTGGCTTGAGGCTTTATTCCCCTCATGTCTTTTCTGATAACTTCATTTGTGCCCCCAGAGACCTCAGACTTGTTTAAAAATAGAAAAATAAACAACAATGTTCCTGAAATGCCCCCTCCCCCCAGCTTTGGGCCACCTAATGAGGTGCTGGCTGGGCTGGCTGGGGCTCGGTTCCCAGGATTTTCCACCCTCCGCAGGCCTCAGGCCTCCCGCCGCCTCCACAGGGACAAGACGCCCCATAGCTCTGGAGGCTTCCCAGGGGCGTGAGCGACAGCCAGTGGGGGCTGGCGTTGCGCAGCCTGCCCGGAGCCGTGGGCCGCTGGGGCTCCACACAGCTGGGGCCGGGGACATATCCACCCAGGTGCAGAAGGCCAGGCCCAGCACGGGCCCAACCACAGAGGGACCTGCCAGGGACCTTCCCCTCCTCTTAGCCCCTACGGAAGCCACGGGCCCTTCCTGTGTGCCAGGCACTGGCTGCGACCCCCAGGGCTCTGCCCACAAGTCTCAGGCTGACGGGCTTGTTGTTCACGGTCCTGGACCAGGGTTTGCAGTTTGTGTAAGACTTGGGTTTTCCCCGTCTGAAGGATGTAGTGATAGCTTCTCTGCCTGCCTCGAGGGCTTTTACAAAGGCTGGATGAGACGATGGCCGTGAAGATGCCGAAATGGTCTGGGAAGGTGGAGAGGATCTCGGGCAGCCTCCCCAGAGGAAGAACTTCTGGAAGGGAGGCAGTGGCTTTGCCCCTCTGACCTCGCAGCAGGGGCTTGAGGGGTGGGGCAGCATCCCCGGTTAGCACCAGGCTGTCGGAGGGTCCCCAAACACCGCCACCACCACCACCGGGAAGGCAGCTAAGAAGTGGGCGTGTCCCACCTGAAGAAAGACTCAGAGGATATAGGTGGAGGACGAGTTGGATCACTCGGATTAGGTGAAAATCCCTGAACACATGACACTTTTAGAAGCCGGAGCAGGCTCGTTCGGATGGCAAGCTCCTTGTCCCTGGTTGTCCCTGGAGGCATCCCGGAGCGAGCTGGCCAGAGAGCAGTGCAAGGGGATCAGACTTAAGGCGGGGGTGGCCCACCTGCCTAGGACGCTGAAGCAGAGAGTAGGAGCAGAGATGATCGATGTCCTTCCATCCCCTGAACGTGCACGTCCCTGCCTCCAGAGCTCCCGCCAGGCTCTTGGGAGAGGGTTCTTCCCCCTCCTCCTCTCTGCCTGATGCCTGAGGGAAGTGCTACCCGCAGGCCAATCCCGCGTCAGGGGGAACTGAAGCAGATGTCTAGACCAAGACGGCACTTCTCAGGTGGCAGAAAAGGCAAAGAGTAGAAATGGCTTCTCTTTGGAGATGGCTGGAGGCACCTAGTTCATCCTGCTCCTTGGCCCCTGTTGATCCAGAGCCCCTCCTTCACCCGGCACCCCCAGGACTCAGATGTCCCCCGTTTTCAGGAGGTCGGTCAGGGAGAACAGCTGGTGGGCAGCTCTGGGTCAGGGACAGGTCGGTCGCTTCTCAGCACAAGCAGTGTCCTAGCTGGCCGGCCGCTTCTGCTGTCTGTATTCCCGGCAAAAGGCCTCCGGGAACAGGGAGAATCCCGGAGGTAAGGGTAGGCTGCCCAGCAAGGCCAGGCAGTTGAGGTGGGGGACCCCCCCCTCCCCCTCAGAGAGGCCTCTGAGCCAGCAGGGACCCTGAGGGGCAAGGGAGGCCGGGACCACTGTGGTTCCCCAGTCATGCAAACCAAGAGAGCCGATAAAATCCCATTGAATTCTCAGGAAAAATGCTATCTACTTAGTTACCAACCCGTGGCTCTCTACAGTGTATCTGGAAAGGTACAGTGACCTTCTTCCACTGAACTTTCAGTCCAGTCGGGCCCTTCCCTGCTGGCCTTGCAGGAGAAGTACATCCACCGGCCCTCTCGATGGGTCTGGGAGCCCAGTCCAGCTCGGCCGGGGACCCAGCCCTTGCTCTGCAGAGAAGGAAGCAGGAAAGCAAAGCAAAAGCCCCTGCTTCCCACCTCCTGGGAAGGAGAGTTTGTTTTTAAGCTTAGCAAAATGTCTCTGAAGCACACGTTCTTTTTTAACTCTCTTTTTATTTATGTTCAAATGCTATGTCAGCATTAACATATGTTTTCTACAAATGAATTCCTTAGCATCCGACCACCCTAACGGAAGTTGTCATTGCTTCTGGGACCTTTCCCTCCTGGGCACACTATTTTACATCACTGTAGACACACAGGCATGCAATTTTATTTTGTGCTTTTTCTACCGTTAGGCGTAAATGTTGGCTTTTTTTTTTTTCCGTGTTGTTACATAGTTCATGTAATTGTCATTTTAATGGTGGCATAATTGCATTGCGTTCTGATTTACTAAACCACTGTCTCATTGCAGGACATTACCATGGTTCCCAGTCTGGGATTTTTCTTTTCTTTTTCTTTTTCTTTTTTTTTTTTTTTTTGCCACTATAAATAATTTTGCAATACACATCCTCATGTATTATTTTCTTCATTTTAGGGAATTATTTTCTTAGTTTAGATTTCCAGGTTCCCCTTGGAGGCAGGAGAGAGATAGGGCCGTCCACTTGGTGAATTTGAACTATGCAGCCATTAAAATGATAATTATACTAAGTAGCAACACCAAGGAACATTTATGCCTCTAGGGGGGAAAGAGGGACAAAATAAATGTAAAACCTGGGCTCTGAAATATCCCTAACCCAAGTCAATGGTGAAAGATAGAGCCCTGGAGACCGCTCTTCAAGTTGACGGAAAGGTCGCTTTGCGTGTGGTTTTTCGATAGGCGTGTGTTGGGGTCCTATCCATTTTCCCCATCCTCCACGAGGGTCCGGCGTGAGCACCTCCCCAGACGTGCCGTGCACCAGGGACTTGCTCGGCATTTCCTGCTGAGATGTGGTGGCCCTAGCTCTGGGACTCCTCCTTCTGCGCTGCCGTGAACCGGGGGCAGGGCTCCACGTCCTTGCTGTGGCCCAGCATCAGTGCGTCCTGCCACCACCACTCCTCCCCCCACCCCCAATGCCAGGACTCACAGGACACTTTTCAGTCCTCCCCTTGGTGGAGGACCAGCACCAGTCACAGCACGTTGCTCGGGGCTCAGCCTGGACCCACCTGCCGACCCAAGAGCCTGACCCCTCCGTGCGCATTTTTTCCATTTTGATGCAGCATCTTCCTGGGACACAATCCGTGGAGGGGGCTCAGGTTTGAGGGTCAGACGGACCTGGGATCTGATGGCCGCTCTCCCTCTTGTTTTGGTTAAGTTCTTCCACCTCTCAGCTCTTGCGTTTTCTTTATCTACACAATGAACTTAGTCATATCTACCGCGTGGATTGTTGTAAAGAACAGATGGGGTCACATATGTGAGTGTGAATGGCACAATATGTGACGTGCAATAAATGTTTAATGAGCACCGGTTTCCCCCGCGGGCCCAAGGGGAAATGTGGATAAGTCATGGTGCCCAGAGGTCTGGGCCCATAGTAGGCACTTAATGAATGCCTAAGTAATGATGAGTCGTGCTGGCTGGGCCCTCAGCCGCCAAGGACAGCCTGCTGTGGTTGGGGTAACGTTCCCGGGATGAAGGGGAAAGTGAAGGAGAGGAAGTCGGGGGCTTCGAAAGGCCAATAATCCCAACGATCAGGGACCGAAAGGGTCCAGGGCCTTTGAGTCGCTTCGGTTTGGACTTTGTGATGTTTAAAGGATCACTGAGCATCGCAGAGGGAGAGTAGCCGCTACCGGGCTGGGGGGCGAGCCCATTTCGGTTTCTATCGGTTGATGCAGAGTGAGTGACGAGATACAGCAACTGCTGTTGCTTAGATGTGTTGATAAAAGAGAGACTGTTGTCTCCGGGCAAAGATATACATTCTGCAGAGTTCACAGAGGAACATGTTCCCAGGGGGCCCTGGGGTGGGTGGCCCCAAACAGCTGCAAAGCAGCCCCCACACTCTGAGAGCCCCCGCTGCTTACAGACAGGAAGGCTGCTTATAAACAGCAGGCCGGAACCGGGCGGGCCGAGGGGCAACGACGCGCAGCCTGCCCTCCCGTGAGAAGCCGGGGAGCTCAGCTCTGGCCAGCTCCCCGAGCGTCTCGGGCCTGGTCTGCCCTGGGTGACCTCATTGCGTCAGTCACCGTGTCCTGCTTTGCACAAAGTGCCCTTCAAGTACAGGTACAGGCCGTTTTTATATTGGCTCTTTGGAACTTTGTTTGCATTTTCCACAGAAAAACGGATAAACTCTTGTTAAGTTCCCAGCCTGAACCACAGGCTGACGCCACTCACGGTTCAGCCTCATTCAAGTAGATGGACCCGTCCTGCTGCGATTGCAGAACGTGGAGCCCTAAGTACCTGGGGGCCTTCCTGTCCCGGAAAACCCAGCTGACTTGGCTGTGAGCCACCTTCCCTCTGACACGATGCCCTGTGAGAGAGCAGAGCCCCCCCCCATTCTTCTCTTCCTCTTCTCCCTCCTCGTCTTCCCCTTCCCCTCCTCCTCCTCCTCCTCTTTCTTCTTGGAAGAAGAGGGCTTGCAAGGACAAAGAAGGGCTCTGATGTCTCCCTTTATGCTTATGTCCCTTCTCCTTCCGTCTCCCTGCACATGTGCTTCGCTTCTTATTTACCCAACAAAATCCTTGACCTCTTCACTGATTTCCACTCCACTCACGCCAACCACTGTATGGATTTTGGTCGGCCCTGCTGAAGGGGCAGGTAGGTCCCAGGAAGAGTGCCATCTTGAATCATTTGCATCCATTGCCTTTCCCCCCCCCCCCCCCCCCGACCCTGTCTCCCATCTGTCCCCCTCACTCTCCACAGCCTAGAGGGCCTTTGGGGGCCCCCGCTTCTCCCTCTCCCTCTCTCCACCCAGACCTCCTGGAGCACAGGGTCCCACTTACAGGACCCCCCCCTCCCCAGATGCCAGCTGCTTTAGTATCAAGAGCAATTTTTTTTTTCTCATTATCTTAGTAATTCAACAAAACAGCGAAGCTACAGGATTGAACTAGAGAGTCGTTCGTTCAACACCAGCGCTTTATTTGGTACTCCGGGAGGAGTGGTTTTCATCAGAAGGTCTAAGGCAGTAAATGGAAACATTTCCGAAATAAATCTGGCAGAAATTGGAAGAGGGAAGTGAGAGGGAAAGCAGCTGAAGGACACGTTTGCAGGAGCGACAGTTTGTCACGGGTGGAATTGACCATGTGCGGCCAGAGTTCAGATAAGGGAGGGCCCCCGTGGGCTGGGGGCGATGCACCCCACCTGCCTCTGCAGAGGCTGGCCTGTGGGATGGATGGGAGCGGAGGGAAGCGAGAGGGAGGCAAAGGAAGTTTGTGAGGTATTCGTGCAAAGCAAATGTTTGCCCGCTGGGCACCTGCCCTGGGGTGAGGCTGGAGGCTGCTTGTGCTGCCCACCGCTTCCCCATTTGGCCCCCATCCCCACCCACGTCTTTGTTGGCTGGGCATGCTGTGTCCTGGAGGGGACACGGTGGGGGGGGGGGCAGCATCTGACGTCGTGCCTCTGTCATTGATAAGCACTGTGACTTTGACAGGGTCACTTAGTGTAGTCTAAGGATCTGCGACATAAGAGCCACCTGGGCAGCTTGTTAAGATACAGATTCTTGGGTCCTGCTGTGGCAGGAGCTGATTCACAAAGCCTCTGATGGGGTAATGAGTGCAAGTTCTGGTGACAGGTACCTGTGGGTTCAGACACAAAGCCAGTGGGTGTGTTAAGCATCTTGGTGAGTCTCTAGCCAGCCCCCCTCGCACCCATCTTCTCCTCAGACTGCTCTTCCTTGAGTCCCCTGGAGATGTCGCACGGAGGTGAGGCCTCTGGCCACAGTCAGCAGTGCCCCTGAGGAAATGTTGGGCCACGGGCATCCCCTGGAGCCAGAACTAACGTTTCCACTCCCCATCGGCAGGCAAGGTGAGCTCTGGGCAACATCTAGGCCCAGGTGACATCTTTGCTTGGGAGCTCAAAGTGTATAAGGGCGCCTGGGTGGCCTAGGCGGTTAAGTGTCCGACTCTTGGTTTCAGCTCAGGTCACGATCTCGCGATGGTGTGATCGAGCCGCACATCAGGCTCCATGCTGGGCGTGGAGCCTGCTTAAGATTCTCTCTCTCTCTCTCTCTCTCTCTCTCTCTCTCTCTCAGTCTGTCTCTGCCTCTCTCTCCCTCTGCCCCTCTCCCCAGCTCTCTATCTCAAAAAAATTTTCTCAGCTCTGCCAGGGCCTAGGGGTGCCGGCGATCCTGGTGCAGGGGATGGTGAAGTTGGGGGGCTTACTAATTGAAGCTAATGCTTATTGAGGTCCAGCCAGGAGCAGTTGTTTTGCAAACATGAGCCCATTCGATCCCTGTAAAACCCCATGAGCAAAATTACGATTCTGCCCATTTTACATACGGGAGGTGGAGGGGGCCCATGGTCTGCCCAAAGTCACGCAGCTGGTTTTGTTGTGGCTCTTGTTACCCAGGGATGTGATGTGTTGTTTGGCTTCCAGAGTTGATCTCGAGCTGTTAAAAAGGAAGTGGCGGGATGTACGGATGTGAATAGACATTCATCTATAAAATGGCTAAGTCCGTCTTTCCTGTAATAGGTGTTGGTAAACCAGTGAGGGACAACTGGTCTTTTTGGCTCCCCCCCTTTTTTTTTTTTCCTTTCTTGCTTGGGCAAGTTGCACTTGAGATTGTATAAACCTCAGAAGCTGCAAGATACCAAAATCTTACAGATGTCAAACAAAATTATTCTACTGGCTTTTTAGAGTCAGTCTGACTCCGGAGCCTGTGCTCCTTCCGTTCCCCACCTCGAGTGCCCCACAGCACGATGCCAGGCTCCTGGGCCACCCCGAAAACAATGCAGTTCCCCGAACTCCTCTGGGGTGACAGGTAGCTCTTCTGGAAGGTTTCTCGGAGCAGTGGCAGGTAACTGTGGGCCTGAAATCTGGGGAGAGACGGGGCTGGTGGGCCTGAGCCAGGTTTAAGCCACGTAGTCCCATGGATGTTTAATAATATTGAACATTTTTTTACTGCCTTTCTCCCCTGTTTGTTCCTCCAGTGATCTGCCTCCAGCTGCCGGCAGGACATATCCTCAGCCTGTCCCTGCCAACCCATCTGTCACTAGGAGACAGCTCCCATACGGGCCTCTCTGTTTTTAGACTTCAGGAAGGTTGAACATCTAAAACGCAGAGACTGTCCCTTTTTTATAAACAAAGTCCTGGCCAACTTAAGAGTGCGTTCACCTAAGCGCATCGCCCATCCCTCACGCTCTCTGTCCCCAACTCCCCTTAAATGGAAATGTCAGGCTTCTCTCCACCTGGTGAGGATCATACAGACCAGTCTGGGCCTTTGAGAGGCTGGAGGGTCCAGGTTAAGCCCCACGGTTGCTCTCTCCTACAGAACACTTTTATCCATCCGGCTGAAACCTGGCCCGGCTGGAAGGGGAGGGAGGGGCTTCAGGCCATGGGGAGAAGGAAGGGGACCCTGCTGCCTGGCCTGGTTTCCTCATCCCCGCCCCAGAGTCCCACCATATCTTGCTCCCTGCCTGATGTGGCCTTGGCTCCTGTCCTT
Source organism: Panthera tigris (assembly GCF_018350195.1). Classification (NCBI taxonomy): domain Eukaryota; kingdom Metazoa; phylum Chordata; class Mammalia; order Carnivora; family Felidae; genus Panthera; species Panthera tigris. Next base: position 118,288,380 of record NC_056662.1, read on the forward strand.
TCTCTGTCCCCTGGCTGGTTTCTCTTTCCGGACCCTTTGTCTATCCTACCTTGTAGCAACACTACTCTGTCCAGGCTCTTGTCATTTTACTTGTACTTGATTCAGATACTTCTATCCCCCGCCCCCGCTGTTTCTGAACAGACTTATTTGAGTGCCTGGGTTGAGTCCCATAAAGGACAGAGGTGGCATCTCCATCACTTGGGGGGTTCCAGAACTTGCTCAGTGCCCACTGTGCGGTGACTCACCTTATGCATTTGCTCCAAGGACTTGAAGTTCAGGTCATGAGCTTTGTGCCTTTGTGTCCCTAGCTGAGAAGCCATATCCTCAAGCTCTACTGGTTTGTTCTCTGACCGACTGCCAACTATCAGGGGCCTGGGACTCAGGGTACTGCCTCAAACCCCACCTGCTTTGTGTATGCAGAAATATGAATTTGAGATATTGTCTTGGAAAAAAAATTAATTAAATACCCAATGGAGTCAAGAGCAGCGGTGCAGACAAAGCATTGAATTAGGAGTGTGAATTCTTCTTCCCTGGGCTTTCCTCTCTTTGTAAAACAGAGTGGTGATGTGTATCCTGCCATCTGCCTGCGAGATGGGCACAGCCCAGATCAGTGACTTGCACACAGTAGGTGCTCACCCGTGCTGGGTTTGAGAGCTGACTGAACAACTTCAACTCAACACTGCCACCTGCTGGCAGAGTTACTCTCGTGCTGAAGGGTGACCCGGTTCAGACCCAGATCTAGGAATTCCTTCGGGGCAATGGGATGGAAGGAAGAGAAGCCATCTGTGAAGGGACATCCAACTTGTCCATTCTCAGTCCAGCCCAGAAGCTCTATCCACCCGTGGCTTCCAAGCACTGCCTCTGGTGACAAGCTCCTTCATGTCCTCAGAGGCCACCTTCTTGGGGCAAGCAGCCCAGGAGCACGGGGTTAGAATGGGCTCCACCTAATAGACCTGGAATCTCTGACTCCCTTTTCCTCCAGTGACCAACTCCGACTCTTGGGTGAAGGGCCTTTTTATCCCATTTACATGGATATTTAAGTCCTTTATTTTCTGATATAAACATCAAATGCTGTTAATTTCCTTGTACACAGTGCTTGTACCAAATACCACAGGTATTGATATATTGTGTCTTCGTTTTCGTTTAGATCAAATCATTTTCTGAGTTCCCTTGTGATTTCTTTGACTTTGGGGGTTTTCAAGATATCTTTCTGTCACTGATTTCTAATTTAATTTTGTTGCGGTCAGAGATCATATTCTGTATGATTTAAATCTTTTAAAATTTATTGAGACTTCCTTTATAACCTAAAATGTGATCTATCTTGGTAAATGTGCCAAGTGCACTTGAGAAAAATGTGTATTGTACTGTGTAAGGTGGAGTGCTCTGTAAAATGTCGAGTAACGTAAGTTGGTTGATAGCCTTTTATATCCTTAATGATTTTTTGGTCTATTGTTCTACTAACTATTGACAGAAGGATATTGAAATCTCTAGCTATATATATGGATATGTCTCTTTGAAAAGGATTTAAATTTTTTTTTGGTGTTTGTTTATTTATTTATTGATTTGTATGAAATTTATTGTCAAATTGGTTTCCATACAATACCCAGTGCTCATCCCAACAGGTGCCCTCCTCAGTGCCCATCACCCACTTTCCCCTCTACCCCACCCCCCATCAACCCTCAGTTTGTTCTCTATATTTAAGAGTCTCTTATGGTTTGGCTCCCTCCCTCTCTAACCTTTTTTTTCCTTCCCCTCCCCCATGGTCTTCTGTTAAGTTTCTCAGGATCCATGTAAAAGTGAAAGCATATGGTATCTGTCTTTCTCTGTATGGTGTTTATTTATTTTTGAGAGAGAGAGACAGAGCATGAGCAGAGGAGGGGCAGAGAGAGAGGGAGACACAGAATCTGAAGCAGTTCCAGGCTCCGAGCTGTCAGCACAGAGCCCGACACGGGGCTTGAACTCGTGAACCGTGAGATCATGACCTGAGCCGAAGTCGGACCGACTGAGCCACCCAGGAGCCCTGAAAAGGATTTAAAATGAGAAAAAGTTCTTTTATATTTACTCACATATTTATCATTTCTGGTGTTCTTCATTCCTTTGTGTAGATCCAAGTTTCCTTCTGCTGTTTTCCTTCTTCCTGAAGGACTTCCTTTAATCTTTTTGTAGCTCTGGTCTGCGGATGAATTCTCTCTGCTTTTGTTTGTCTAGGAAGAACAAGTCTTTTGCCTTTAAGTTTGAAGGATATTTTTGTTGGGTATAGAATAATAGGATGAGAGCCTTTTTTTCTTTCTTTCTCTCAGAGTTAAAGCTATTGCTCCCTATATTTTGGATTGCCTAGTTTCCTTTTTATCTTTGTTCCCCTATATGTATGTATTCCACCCTAATGATAAATTAAGATTGGTGGGACATGGCTAACTAATGACAAACTTTATTTACATTTTACCAGTTTTCTCATTTATGTCCTTTATCTGTTCCAGTAGCCACTCCAGGCTCCCACACTGCCTTTAGTCTCCCCTCATCTGTGACAGATTCTCAGTCTTGTCTTTCATGATTTTTTGGAGAGCACTGGCCAGGTGTTTTAGTAGAACCTCCCTCAGCTTGGGTCTGTCACCTGTGTTCTCCTGATTAGACGGGCGTTATGGATTTGTGCAATGAATACCACAGAGGTGAAGTGCCCTTCTCATCACAGCGTATCAGGGAAGACATAATATCAACATGACCTATTACTGGTAATGTTAACCTTGAACACGTAATCAAGGTGTTGTTTCTAGGTTTCTCCACTGTAACGTTACTTAGTAGATGGAGCTAGAAAATACACGTATGTATATTAACTCATATATACCACACACCACTATTTCTGTGTATGTATATATATACCGATACCCATGAATTCATACTGATTTCTCTGACTAACCCAACACCACATCCAGACTTCCCCTCTTGCTTATTTGTAACTTCTTTTGACAGTGAGAAACTTGGGTCCTACTATCTGTTATTTATTTACCTGTTTGCTCAACTCCAGTATCCATGTAGTTTCTGCATGGTTAACCCTCCCCCCGTGTGAAAAAAATTTGCTAGCTAGAGCACAGTGTTGGTTTGTGGGTTTGTATTTTTTTTTTTTTTTAGACTTATGTACTCAGTCAAATCACCATTTCCCGAAGTCATCAGGTCAGCCCCTCCCTCCCAATTCCTTTTGGTGAGGTTTTGTCATACACTTGTAATACAGTTACTTTCACTTATCGTGGTCTCCATGTCATTCTAGGTTTACTAGCATCCTGGGTCTTTAAAACTTTTTAAATTTTTTGTTCACATCCTATAAACTTCACCCATTGTGGGGTATGGTTCTATGGGTTTAAACAAATGCATAGGGGTGTGGACCTGCCCCTGCAGTACCACCATACAGAACAATTCCATCACCTGAAAAATTTCCTTGTGAGGCCCGTTTGTAGTTAACTCCGTCCCCTCCCCCAACTACTGACAACCACTCATCTGTTTTTCATCCCTATAATTTTGCATTTTCCTGGATGTCATACAAATGGACTTAGACGATGCATAGTCTTTTGGATCCGACTTCTTTTACTTAGCAAAACACATCTAAGAATTGTCTACGTTGTTGCACGAATCAACATGCAACAGAGTTGACTAACAGAATCCACATGCAGGAATTGACTAGTTAGCTCCTATCTATTGCTAAGAAGTAGTCTCATGTATGGATAATCTAGACTTTGTTTATCCAGTCACCTGTTGAAGTACCTATCACTTGCTGTGGCTTACCTTTTTGCTCTTTTAATGATGTCTTTTGAATACCATAAATTCTTGATTTTAATATACTCCAATTCATGGATTTTTTTCCCCCTCATGATTAATGCTTTTTGTATATTGGGAAAGAATTTTTGCCTCAAGGTTATGAAAACGTTCTCCTGTTTTTGTCTCCAAGTTTTACTATTGGTTTTCCGCATTAGATCTATGATCAATCTGGAATTGACTTTTGCGTATGGTGTGAGGTAGAAATCGACCCAGCGCCACTTATTGAATAGACTCTCCTTTCTCCCACTCTGTAGCCATGTGATCTTTGTGATAAATCAAGTAGCCCAATATGTGTGGGTCTGTTTCCACAATTTTTATTATGGCCATTGGTCTGTCTCTCCTTGTACCAGTACCACACTGTATTGATTACTAAAGCTATAGCAAGATCTTGATTCGTATAAGTGCTTCAACCTTCTTCCTCTTCTTCAGAAATGTTTTGGCTGTTATTCATCTTTTGCATTTCCATATAAAGTTTAGAATCAGCTTGTCAATTTCTACAAAAACACCAGCTGGAAGATTTTAACTAGCATTGCATTAACTCTGCAGATCAATTTGGGAAGAATCAATATCTTAATAATATTGAGTCTGCCACTCCATAAATATGGTTTATCTGAGGGAAGTCTAAAAAAATTTTTTTAAAAAATGTTTATTCACCTTTGAAAGACAGAGAGAGACAAGAGCGCAAGCAAGAGTGGGGCGGAGAGAGAGGGGGACACAGAATCCGAAGCAGGCCCCAGGCTCTGAGCCATCAGCACAGAACCCAACGCGCGGCTTGAACTTGTGAACCGTGAGATCATGACCTGAGCCAAAGTCGGGCGCCCAACCGACTGAGCCACCCAGATGCCCCTAAGGGAAGTTTTTAAAGGCACTAAAATACAAAAGATTTCTTGCACCCTTCTCCTGGGACTTGGTGTTTGCTCACCCAATCTTGCACAGATATGAGGAGTCTGTGTCAGTAACCTCAGGCCTCCACACAAGACCCAGAAGGGACTGGCATCTTCTGTACCCCTCCCAGCAGACACCTCCCTCTACTCCCTTCCTTGACACATGCTTTACATCTGTTTAAAATCTAAAAACTACACACATTCATCGGGTACTTTTAACAAGTATTGATAGCAGGCAAAATGAACAAAAATGAAGCCTTATTCAAAACCAACAGACACGAAAAATTAAGAAAGTTTAATTAGCAATGAGAAGTTCTACATGAAATACTACTATTTGATCTTTTTTTCCCCCTAAAAAACAAGCTCTTGAAAATAAAACTTCATCAGTGACGTCACTGTTGAGTCACTAGCGTATTTTTGTGTGAATTTTTTCCAGCAACGGTAAAAAGCTCCTTTTGACTGTGTGCTACTTGGAGAAATGGTGAGGAGGTATTTTTAAACTAAGTCCAAATATTTTCCTTCTGATTTTCATCTTCAAATCAAATCTCTTGTTCAATAACTTTGAGAAGATCTTTTAAAAATTTTTAGTTTTTTTGGCAAGGACTGCAATCTTTTTATTGTCAACAAACTGTAGTTTCTGTTTCCAAAAAAAAAATCCCCAGCATTTGGGGTTTATTTTCATCTTTTTTAGTTTTGTCATGTATCAATGGAGATCGCACTACTGAGTTACCTGTATAAACTTCTATGCTGACATGTTTATATTCCCTTGTTCAGAAGGCCTTTGCACTGGGGTACGTGTTATTCTTGAAACGAAGGCATTGCTTTGTCAAATGTCATCTTCTTCCTCCTTGGGAGTATTGGCGGCTTCTAAATGAGTGTGAAATTTAATACAGACTGCAATTCTCTAGATAGATCCCAAGATTCATTGGTTCAGATTTCAGACTTTTAAAGTAATAGCAACACAAATCTGAAACACAGTAAACTGGAACTATGATCACTCAAGAGGCTTGCTCCTCTCCCGCCTCTTCCCAGCTGTTCTGTCTGCTGGTGGCTGGGCTGGACCCAAGGACGCCAGCTGAACTGGCGCTCAGCTCAGAGTGGAGAGCAGGGAGAGGTATGGGCCTCTTCTGGACCCTCAGAAACCATCCCTGCAGCACTAAGAGCATCCCTTTGCATAGAGCTGCAGGTGTGCTGAGGACATGTCGCCACAGGGGAAGTCTGTGCCCTGGGATCATCCCTGGGAAGGGATCAGGCAGGGAACCTGGGAGAGGGGGAAGCTGCCATTGCTGGAACAGAGACAGGCCGGGCACACCCTCCTGGCAGGTGCCCGCCGGGTCTCACAGAGGACGTACCAGCCACCCGTTGGCCTCAGGGCCCAGAAACAGCTCTGGTGACGCCTGGCCCTGTGTGTCATCTGCCCTGACATCCTCTCTGGAACAGCATCCCCCACCCCTCACTCTGGCACCTCCACCACGCCCCAGCCTGTCAGCTCCCTGTTAACTTCACCTCCTGTCGGCTCCACTGTGTTTGGTCTCACTGTCCTCCTCCAGGGCTGCTAACGGGACGGCCACCATGGCCCCTCCCGGCTAGCCGGCAAGACGTGGAGCTCTCACAGGCAGGTGCCATGACTTTGACTTCAGGCTAGCCTCCATTTTGGCATTCTGTGTCAAAAATGTGTGTGTGTGTGTGTGTGTGTGTACGTGTGTGTGTTGTATTAAAGTAAAACTTTTAAGAGGTTCTAGTTGCAAGGATGTTTATGTTTTAAAGGTCACATGTTCTGCCTCGTCGCTACCTTTTCTTTTATGTTGATTTGCCACAGGGGCCCATAGTGGAAACAGTGCTGGACTCAGAATTGGGTCCTAGGCTGAGTGACCTTGGGTAAGTCACTCCTTCAACTCTGGGGACTCTTTTCCACGTCCATGATTTATGAGGGGATTAGACTAGACCAGAGATCACTAGCTATTTTTAATCATGCCTCCCCAGCACTTAAAAAATGGGGTGCACACCATAATATGTGTGTATCCCAACCCTATGCCTTTACTATGACACCAGTATGTTACAACAGAAACATGCAAAACAAAAAATTTAAAAGCTAAGGGCGCCTGGATGGCTCAGTCAGTCGGGCGTCCAACTTGGGCTCAGGTCATGATCTCGTGGTCTGTGAATTCAAGCCCTGCGTCGGGCTCTGTGCCGACAGCTCGGAGACTGGAGCCTGCTTCGGATTCTGTGTCTCCCTCTCTCTCTGCCCCTCCCCCGCTCATGCTCTGTCTCTGTCTCTCTCTCTCTCTCAAAAATAAACATAAAAAAATTTAAAAATTTAAAAGCTAATTATTTTATCAACGAAATAAACATAAAATATCTTAAAAACAAATGCCCCTTTCATCTGTACAACAAAATTTCCTCCTCTCATAATTGTATTGTTTGCTTATAATTAATAATCATGGGGTGAGGGCAAGCAACGTGGTTGGATAAGCTTCATTATTCTTTAAAATCTTGCTTTAACACTTGGAGATGGAATCATTTGGGGGTCTGGTTCTAGTTGAGTTTATTTTTAGTGGCTGTCACAGCTGATCCAAAGAGAAGAAATGTATCATCGGCTGCCTGTATTAAATTATGGCACTCATTTTCAATCCCATCCACCAATTAAAGGCCTTTTATTGAAATTAAGCTAGTAGATGTCCATCTTCCCTTATGCCAGTCAGTGGCTCTTAGAAGCTAATTGGAAAACATTGCATTTTTATATTTTTAACAAATGGACCCGAAATCCACTGACACTTTCCATTTGGATGGTTTTCAAACAGATTAGAAAAGTCTGTTTCTAATATGTTCAAGTACACAGATAGAAGCATTATTTTAGGTGACTCCACATGTTTTCCACAACAAAAATCTGATGTTCAAAACATTCTCTCCAAAGCAGGAGTTTTTTTGGAAAAGCAAGGACTTTTCTCACTCACTGTTAAAATGAGTCACCTCTACCTTGAAGATTCAGAAGAATTTGAGCTCATTTTTCGGTGGATATCTGCCAACAATCCCTTGTCATCATAAAACGCTCAGCGAATTTGGAATGTTTGCCTTTTTGTACAAGAAACACATATAATTCCTCTTAAAGTTTGATGGCTATTTTAAGTGTTCTGCCAGGAGATGGCCAGCACACCTCTAGGTGGTTCAAAAGATTTTCAAAGCCACTTCCCTTATGATCACAAATCACTGTGTATGTTTTACTGTGTTTCAAACTCTTTTCAAAAAAACGAACCACACCGATGCATCCTGTAGCATTTTGTGTACTCCCAGACTTAACCTCTTGACTGTGGTAGCCTGCAGGAAGTTTTGCAGGGCATTGGTTTTGCATGTGGCCATCCCTGAACCCTTACCCAGAATCCTTTTCATCACGGAGCAGCCACTCCGTCAGTGATTGCGCTCAGATGGTTTTTCCCATCACTGGTGTTTTCATTAAAGAAGTAATGTACTGTTCAGTCAATATCGCCTCTTTCCGTTACTGGCTCACAGAAATGTAGTTCTTTATGTATTTCATTATTGAAACCGAATCTAGGAAAACCATGTTAGAAACATCTGTACTTTCCTTCAACTATTTAGCAAACTTCCCACAGTGTGAAATTTGTTCTAATGCTTATTTCGCTACATCTTCCGCAATATTTTCCCCACATCTTCCAAAAGTATTTGCAGTCAGCACATTGCGTTCTATGTCCTATGCTGGCTACCTCCCCCCTTCCCCCACTACCACACCGTCTCCTTCCCAATCTTCTTTATAAGACAAGGTGTAAGGTGTGTGTGTGTGTGTGTGTGTGTGTGTGTGTGTAACAGTCACGTGACGTGGATCTAAGAGGGAGTAGATTGGCTTCCTGGCAACCATCTCCCCTCCCCCATCACTCCCAGAAAAGCCAAGTCCTGAAGGTGGGCCCCCAGGGAAGGGAAGATTGGTATCTCACTCCCTGGCTGGATATATGTTTAGGCTCAATGCTTGCTGGTCTGCCTTGCCCCTGTCTGAGCACAGGAAATGAGAACTGAAGCCGGGACTTCAGTTATTGTCTGACTGGATTCTCACCGTTTCAACTACCAAATAAAGAGGAACTTGTATTTTAAGTAGCAGAGGTTCTGCTCTGACATTTTCTGGTTGATCACCACACTTGCATTATAAGAATTATCTTGGATTGTCATTTCTTTGCAGGAATCTTGTTAAGCCACCATTTGCAAGAGTTAATTGAGTTAAAATTTGGCAAAGTAATTTGTGAAGCCACTTAGCTAGATACACGTGACCTGGAACACATCACAGTGGAGAGCCCTTATCGGCATCCATCTGAGGCCATCACAATAAGCTTTTCAGGGAGTGGGGGTGTTGAAGTGAAAGGGTGAAAGAAGCAGACACTGCAAGAGTTTGTTTGGAGGTTCTAGCAAGGTAGCCGGGATTCTCCGGATTCTCCTGGCCCCTGGTCGCTCCTGGGACATATGTATGTATATACATGTGAGACTAACCCTGTCACCTAGGGACCTTATTCACAACGCATTTTCCTAGATACGGTAGTTTGCTAAAGCTGCCGTGCGTGACAAAGTACCACAACTGTGTGGCTTAAACAATAGAAGTTTATTGTCTCCCAGTTCTAGAGGCTAGAAGGCTGAGATCAAAGTGTCTGCAGCGTGTGTTTTTTCAGAGGACTGTGAGGAAAAATCTGTCCCATGCCTTTCTCCTAATTTCTGGTGGCGTGCTGGCAATGTCCGGCATTCCTTGACTCACCCCAATATCTGAGATTGGGGTGAGATGCCTCACCCCAATATCTGCCTTCCTCTGCACATGGTGGTCTCCTCGAGTGTGTGTCTCTGTGTCCAAATTTCCCCTTTTACTGAGGACACAAGTCATATTGGATTAGGGGCCCACCCTAGTTCATATGCCCTCATCTTAACTAATTATATCTATAAGACCCCGTTTCCAAGTGAGGTGACTTTCTGAGATACTGGGGGTTAAGACTTCAACATACACATTTAGGGGAAGACACAATCCATCCATAATGCTGGGCTACATCCCAGGCTTTCTAAAATGGGATATCTGAGGGTGGGAGCTCACAATTCATGTTCTTAACAAGGACTTTAGATACCTCGCTTGCTCACAAAAGCTTGAGAGCTACATGGCCACCTGAGGTGACACAGAATGTTCTCCCTCTCATCTCAAATACATAGGAATATCAAATAAAACTAAACCATAGATTTTTTTTTACATTCATTCATTTTTGAAAGGCAGAGAGAAACAGAGTGAATGGGGGAGGGGCAGAGAGAGAGGGAGACCCGGAAACAGAAGCAGGCTCCAGGCTCCGGGCTGTCAGCACAGAGCCCGACGCGGGGCTCGAACTCACAAACCGTGAGATCATGACCTGAGCCGAAGTCAGATGCTTCACCGACTGAGCCACCCAGGGGCCCCTAAACCATAGATTTCAACGTGTAGCTCAGTTCAAAAGAAATGAAAAAGAAATTTTCATGTGTTGTAAATGGGGAAATCAAAACCAGATGGATACACATTGGCTGTTGCTGGGAAAACCCTAAGGAGAGTTCAACAAGCATACAGGCTGGGGCTGGGGCTCAACTGTCCTTGAGGGAGGTAATAGGCCCATTGGGTGCTTGAGGCAGAGGAACTAATCCATTTGCATGCAGCTTGGAGCCTTGAAGAGGTATCTTGTCAGTGACTAGAACAATCAACCAGAGATTTGTTTCAACCAATTAAAAATTGGGCACAGTTGGCCGTTCAGATCTACTATGTGAACTCACAGAAAGAATCAAATAGCTTTCTTGGCTGAGGTGCATCTAAGGAAAAAGAATCTGGGTCGGTTGAGGGGAGGGATCGGGGTCCTTTTAGAACACTACAGCAAAGTTGGGATCTGATAAGACCTGGCAGCAGGTAAGGAGAGTTTAGAACAGCCAGGACTGGGCCACTGAGCAACTGGGGGAAAGGAGCCCAGGTAAGTGGAAATGAATTAGGCAAACAGAAAGTGGAGGACGGTGCTAAAGTGGAATTTGCTGTGCTTGTGATAGATATGCGAGGGCCAGGGAGGCATGAACCTGATCCCGACAGGCCTCCTCACTCCTCTTCCTCCTTCCCTGCAGGTCAACCCTTTCAGAGACCGAATCTGCAAAGTGTTCTCCCACAATGATGTGTTCTCCTTTGAGGATGTCCTGGGTATGGCATCTGTTTTCAGCGAGCAGGCTTGCCCCAGCCTGAAGATCGAGTATGCCTTTCGAATCTACGGTGGGTGACTAAGTGATAGTGGTGGTTGGGGGGGGGGGGGTGGGGGGAAGCACCATAGAGTAGACATCAATCTGGAATCCATCAACCTCAATTCATTGGTGGGATGATGTTCATTGGGATTCACTTGGGCGTTTATGGGTATTATCATCTTTCCTGAGTACTATAACATGGTTGTGAATTACTACTTCAATGGATAGATGGATGCCCTACCCTCCATGCCATCAGAGTCAAACGGAGTCATTGGTGTTGATATTTCATGGTAGCAGTGTGGACAGTCCAGAGAAAGAGAGAGAGAGAGATTGAGGACTACATATGGGTATGAAGGAGCTAATGCTTGTTTGGCAGAAATTAAGAGATTTGAACACCAGAACTAGCTCAGCCACTGAATGGCTGGGAAGTATTGGGCAAATCACTTCACCTTTCTAGGCCTCAGTTTCATCGGCTTTAAAACGAGGTGTTTGAGAAAGATCATCTCTGAGGTCCTATGACATTTTTTTGGTCTCTGGTTTTGTCTGGGGTAGCCATAAAGCACTGCCAGAGTTCTGCTCGTCAGCAGACTTATGTGCCCTTAGCACAACTGAGATGGCTGGAATTCTCAAGAGAAGTTAAAAGGAAAGAAACAAAGAAATCTGAGAAGTCTTCAAACAGACCATGTGCAAGGCTTTAAGCTCATTGTGGCAACTCCTTGCTCCCAAAGGACTTGAACATTCAGGCTGGCTCAGTCTGGCATTTCCCCTGTCTGTCTTTCCTGCCAGGTCCTCCTTGTCTCCACACAGTGGACACCGTCTTATTCTTGCTTTGCCCAAGTGGACTTGGATAAAATGGGGTGGAGGAGGAGTTTTAAGCCTGATGGACCTGTGAGGGCTCAGGTTTCTCACCTGTAAAAAGTACTCAGTGATACTTTTGTATCTCCTATGTCCTCAGGCTTAGTAGCCAATAAACTCCAATGAAGTCACAGATTCTCCTGTTGAGAATAGCTGAGTAAGTTCCTACCATACTGTCATTTCCACAGATAGCATCTATAAACGCAAAAACTACATATAAAAATCAACTACCTGATGGCACTAGAAAGTTACCAGAGGCAGAGACTTGACACTTGGAAGGAGGAAATGGTCCTGGATGGTCCTCTCCCTCACTCTTTTCAAATTTCTTTAGCCTAAAGGTGGGCTTCAGTGAGGGGCATCATGCAGGACTGATAGAAACCCTAAATTTTTTCTGACTTGAAGAATCAGAGAGTTTGGGGCACTTTTCCCCTGGAAAGTGCAAATAGGGAGAGTTCATGAAAGAAAGCGAGAGAAAGGACCTCTAAACCACATATGCAAGGCAAAGTCAAAGCAGCTCAGGTAAGGATAACAGAACTGAGATTTTAGCAGCCACTGCATTTTAACAAGGTCCCTGGGTGATGGGGCTTGCAGTTTAAGTCCAGTCAATTTCCTGATAGAATTAAAAAAAAAAAAAATCAACACTCTTTGGAAGAATATAACAGAATCCAGAGTTTTTACAATAAATCATTTATAATGTCTAAAATAGAATCCACAATTATTCAACATACAAAAATTTTAGAAAACCAGTTATGTCCAAGGTATAATACAAAATTATTCAATATACAATTATAAAATAAATAAAAATTGATATATTCTCAAGAATGGAGCCTGACTCTGGCATGACCCAGATGTTGGAATTAGCTGATAAGTGTCTTAAAACAGCTACTAAACCTTGGCCAGTTATATAAAAGAAATTCATAATGAAAGAAATAGTAGGGATTCTCAACAGAGAAGTAGAAACTATAAGAATCAAACGGAAAATATAAAAGTGAAAAATAAAATATATATCTAAAATAAAAATTCATGGGGCACCTGTGTGCCTCAGTCAGCTGAGCATCTGACTTCGGCTCAGGTCATGATCTCACAGTTCATGGGTCTGAGCTCCACGTCAGGCTCTGTGTCGACGCTCAGAGCCTGGAGCCTGCTTTGGATTCTATGTCTCCCTCTCTCTCTTTGCTCCTCCCCTGTTTGCACTCTGTCTCTGTCTCTCTCTCTCCAAAACAAAAGCATTGAAAATTTTTTAAATAAAAAATAAAATTAAAAATTCACTGAATGGACTTAATAGGAAAATTGAAATGACAGAAGGAAGAGTCAGAAACCTGAAGATAGTTCAATGGAAATAATCTGATCTGAAGAACCGAGGAAAAATACATTGAGAGAAAAAGGAAACAGAGCTTCAGAAACATGAAGGACAATAGGAAGATCTAATATATATTTAATTGGAATCTCGGAAGGAAAGAATTAATGGGAAAGAAAAGATATCCGAAGAAGTAATGGCCCCACATGTCCTAAGTTTGACACAAGACATGCATTTACAGTGAACTTCAAGCAGGGTTAAGTGCAAATGAAATCACATACCCAGATTTGGTTGGCTCAGTGGCTCTGAGTTCACTAGTCTTCCTCCTTCCTTACCCCAAGTACTTCTGGGGCTCCGTGGGGAGGTCTAGCCCACTAGTTGCTGCCCCCTCTGTGTCAGGACTTGTGCCACATGGCACTTGCTGTGCTGTCCCTAGCCTCTTCCGCCTCCTGTCCATACTCTTCTGGATGGACAGCTCTACCCGATGCAGAGCACCGGCCCAGGCTGAGTACTCTCATATTAGCCAAGAGTCTTTGGGTTGCAAGTATCAGGGACTTACCTGTGTGAAAGGCAGCTGATGAGGGACAGTAGTATATTGGAGCCAGTATATCCACAAACCTAGTGGATTTAGGTAACACATTTATAATCTCACAGTTTCTGTGGGCTAGGAGTCTGGCGCAGCTTCTCCATGCCCTCTCTTAGGATTCTGCAAGCCTTCAATCAAGGCTCTGTCTGGGCTGCATTTGACTGGGGAGGAATTCACTTATAAGCCTACCCTGGTTGTTGGCAAATGCATTTCCTCATGTCTATGGAACTTAGAGCCCTGGTTTCCACTGGCTATGGGCTGGAGGCTGCCCTCAGTTTCCAGAGGCTGACCCGTGCTCCTCACCCCATGGGCATCCCCTGACATGGCCACTTCCTTCTTCAAAGACAGCTAGCGAGAGAGAGTCTCTGGAGCCAGTGTGCTGGTAAGGTAGAGTCTTATACAATATTGTAATCACGGAAGGAATATCCCATCACAGTTGCCAAATTCTGTTGGTTAGTTATAAGCCACCAAAGGGATGTGGGGGTTATATATGCACAAACACCAAGAGGTGCAGGTCATGGGGTGGGGGGGAGGAGGGCACTAGAGCTTGTCCATCAGGAACGGCATGGAGCCCATGGTAGAACTGAAGCAGCCTCCCGAGGATGCAGCTGGCAAGTGGTCAGGAAGTGAGGCGGCTACTTTCTTCTTTTCTCTCTGTGGTTCCCTGGTCTCTCAACTCTGCTTCTCCCTGTGCAATTTCTCTTTCTGCAGACTTTTATGCTTCTGTGCCTATGGGCCAAAGATGAACACTGGTCCCCCATTTTCTCAGGAGATACTGATGGCTCAGCCAAACCAATGGTCTTGCTGCCCCCAGGTTGGGTAAACAGCCTTGTCCAATCAACCACAGCCAAAACTATGCAGAGTCACCTAAATAAACCTAGCTCTAGAGCCCTGTTGCTGGGGGTGGGGACACTTCTCAGAGATGGCAAAGTGTAGGCAGAGCAGATGTTCCCAAAGATGTCTGCCTCAGCTGTCTTTCCATGGTTTCCAGAGCTAAACAAACAAAAACACCCAAGCCTTCAGGGAGCTACAAGAACAGCAGGTTCTCTTTAAGCTTCAAGGCACAGGAGCTAAACTGTGTTCAGCTCAGAAGTAGGGAGGATGTCCTCACTCCCAGGAGGTCAGACTGAGTGCCTCAGGTCAGATCAGGGGTCAGATACCACCTGTCCCCCACACTGTCCTTGTATCTTCCTCCAGCCCCTCTCCCCAGGCCCCCTTAAGGGGTTTCCTTCCTCCTTGAGCTCAAGTACAAAAACAAAAAAGCGCAAAGCCTTCATGCAAATCAGCTGTGCAAATAGATGCCTGGGGACTCATAAACTCCAAGGCTTCATCAGATATACCCAGACAAATCTGAATTCTCTCTGGGCTCAGAAGATCTGTCGCCTTACAGAGCTGTCAGCAGGATTAGGGATGGGACAAGTGAATCTCGGAGCCCGGTGCTTGGCACGAGGTAGCGGCTCAGTACGTTGAGGTGGTAATGGCAGCACTGAAGGCAGAAGGGGAGGAATGAAAAGGAAGAGGAGACAAAAAAGGAGAAGGTGGTGGCGGTGATGCTGTGGTGACCCGTGGTTAGCCAAAGTCCAGAGACCTAACTCGATGCTCTGACTGACGCCTTGGTACTCCACTTGTGGTCCATGCGCCAGCAACATCAAAATCTCCAGGAAGCCTGTTAGGGACGCAGCGTCTCCGGCCCCTCTGTGCACCTGCTGGAGCCGGGTCCACATTTTAACAAGACCCCCAGCTGGTCCCTCCACATCTTAAAGTCTAGGCAACCCTCCTCTAACTCATTGCTTCTCAAACGTGGCTGCACACTGCACACTATCTGGCGTGTTAAGACCCACGGCTCCTGGGGCCCCGGCTGCGGAGATCTGATGTAAGGGTGTCGGGTGTGCCCTGGTGGGTGGGCGGGCTTTTGTAAAGCTCCCTGGGTGATTCTAAAGTGCAGTGGAGTTTCAGACCCACTATACCAGGTAGGCCTGCATTCAGTTATATGTTAGAGTGTCCATGTTAAAAACAAAAGCCTGGAATTAGGGTGTCCAGAGCCAGGGGGAAGTAACCAAGGGTCTGGCTCCTCCGAGCCATCTTTAGTATGGGACTGTCGTCCTTATCATCACAAGATGGTTTCTGTGCCTACAGACTGTGTCTTCATTCCCGACAGGAAGCTAAAGGGATGGGAGAAGGGATAAGAATCAAGTGTACATTCAAGGGCACAGATTAAGTTGACTCTTCTTTAACGAGTGTCCTTGGACGCCCCACCCAGCGGCTTCATACTGTGTTGTCCAGAATGATGTCACACGGCCACGTATAGCTGCAAGGGAGACTGGAAAGCTGAGTATTTTAAGCTGAACACGGTGTCACCCTGACCGAGAATTGTGCTGCTGAGAGTTGGAAGGAAGGAGTGAATGACCATCAGTCAAGAATCCAGCACCGGGGATGTACCTGCTGGGCTCCACTTTCTGCTCTGAGGGACATTCCTGGCCTCTAACAGATCCACCCCCGGCCCTCTCTGGAGGGACTTTTCACCTGCCAGAGACCAACACCCCAGCGCTGCCTTCCTGTTCCATCAGCACAGCTTCCATCAGATGTGAACGACCCTCAGGCAGGTGCCAGAGTGCCAGCGGGAGATCCTCCCACATCGCCCCAAGATCTGACACGGTGCCAAGGGCCGGGAGAGGCCAGGGAGGCAGGCTCAGTTCTCCTGGGAAATAATGGTGAAAGCGTGCCCTTCCTCACTCAACCACATGGGCAAATTTCTGTAAAAGTACTTTGTAAATTGCAAGGAGTACCATGACAGACAGGTTGAGATGACGATGGCAAGAGTGCTCTGGGGGGACCTGAAGGCGGGGCCCCAGCTCTCCAAGCCGTCTAACCTTCCCGTTGTCGGGAAACAGCAAGAATTAGAGGTGGGCCCTCCCCCCCTTTCTCAGAGCGGCCCAAAGCTGCAGGTCTGAGGCTGCCGAGTCTGCATGGGCTGGCCAGCAGCCCAGAGCTCTCAGCCCCCACCCCTTTCCCAGGCTGCTGTGCCCTTGCACCCCCAAAGGAGGGGAACTGTCCAGGACTACATTCTACTCTAGCAAATTATTCTGTTTTCAGATGGCCTGGGACCAAAGCCATGTCACTTTGCTGCAGTCTCTGCATATGGGACCTGGGCCAGCAGGACGCCCGGGGACACTGCGGGGTCTCTGGGAGAGGCTGCGGAACTTCTTACCAGCAGTGCAATGTCACTGCGGCTGCCCACTCCCTCTGGTCCGGGTGCTGGTCCCTCCGCCCCTCCACCTGCTCCCAGCCATCACCCACGATGGGTGACAGCACGGCAGCACAGGGAGAGCCTGGATGAACGTCTCAGGCCTTAGCCTCCAGTTCCTGGGGCTGATAAACAGTTGGCCAGGGGAGAGCCACCTGCTTCAGAAGGGAGGTGGTGAGCTGTACTTTCCATATCCATATCCTGTCCAAAGAAGATAGACAGAAGTCTGGGCTCTAACCCTGAAGGAGCCTGGGACATTGGCCACCTCGCCCCTCCATTCTAGGCCCAGGATAGCTCTAGCTTTCATTCTTCAAAGTGAGATGTTACACAATTTCCAGGGTTTGCGTTTTTAGTGTTTAACAATCATCAAGTGGCATAGAACTGAGCCTCTGCTCTAATACGCGCCTTCTGTCCTGGGCGTCTTCTGTGGTCCAAGCCCCATGCTGGATGGCTTCCCTGTAATTGCATCTTTAATCTTCACAGCCACCGTATGGAAGGACGGCTATTTTCTGTGTTATGGATGAGGAAACTGAGGCCCAGATGATGCATTAGTTAGGATTAAATTTGGTTGCAGATGACAGGGAACCCCAGGTGGTTTACACAAGGCAGCTTCCCAGATCTCTGGCAGCTGCCTGTTATTTCAGATGCAGGAATTCCAATGCGGTGGAAGATCCTCCCAGCCATGGTCCAGGACGGCTCCCTGGGGGTTCTGCAATGTCGGGGTGCAGCAAAGTGACCGCAGCCATGTCGGGGACATGGTGTCACTTTATCCTCCCTTCCTAGCGTCGCCTCACTGTCACGAAGGGCTATGCTTTCTCTTTAAAGACCTCCTGGAAGTTGCTCGTGTCTCGTTGGCCAGAACTCTAACATGCGGGGCCACAACTAGCAGCAAGGGAGGCTGGGAAATGTAGTGTTCATTTTAGATGGTCATATACCCAGCTAAAAAAATGGGCACTTGAATACCATGAAAGCAGTTATGAGTGATTAAGACCGCAGACGGCCCGCAGAGTTGCACTGCTTGGGTTTAATATTGTCTCCATCGTTCATCAACGTGTGACCTTGGGTAGTTCATGCATTCACTTACTCAAGAAATATTCGGTGAGCCCTCACTCTGTTCCAGGCACTGTTCCTGGAGCTGAGGACACAGTGGTGACCAAAAAGACAAAACCTTCTGCCCTCCAGGAATTTACATTCTAGTGGAGAGAAATAAAGCTAATAGGTGAAATATACAATGCGTTAGGCAGTGTTCTGTGCTGGGAGAAAAATAAAGCAGGGAAAGGGACAGGGAGCATAATTTTAGGCAGGTTCTGGTGAGAAGTGGCATCTCAATGAAGACCCAAAGGATCCCTGGGTGAGTGTTCCAGGGAGGGGAAGCACAGTGCAAAGGCCCTGGGGCAGGATCGTGCCTGCCTGATGGGGAAAGGCAAGGAGGCAGAGTGAGGCCAGGGTAAACCTTGGGGAGCACGGTCAGCACCCAGGGCTTTCTTCTGGCTAGAGATGGGAGGCTGTGAGAAGGGGTGCTGAGGGAGGAATGTGGTACAAGGACCACAGGCTGCTGAGTGGAGAACAGACTGAGGGGGGCAGACGGAGAGGAAGCACACTGGTTAGGGTGCCACCAGGGTAATCCTGGAGAGAGGTGACGATGGCTGGGCCATGGTGGAGGCAGTGCGGTGGGGAGGTCATCAGGCTGGGTCCACTGTGTCTCCAGGGGGGAGCTGGGAGGGTTTACTGACACCTTAGCTGTGGGGAGCGAGGAAAAGACATGGTCCAGGACGGCTCCAAACTCATTGGCCAAGTGATCGGAAGAGGGGAGTTGCCCAGTTGCCAGGAAACACACAGCTGAGAGCAGCAGGTTTGGGGACAGGGAAGAGGGAGGCACATCAACAGTTTGGGTTGGGATCAGTTGAATCTGAGGGACCTATCATACCTCCAAGTGGGGAGGACAGGAGGGGCCGTGGATGGATACGTGTGCCTGGAGTGCAGGAGAAGCCCAGACTGGAGATAGATATTTAAGACAAGAGGCTGAAATGAGATTAAGGAAGTAAGTATGGTTATTTAATCTCAGCGTGCCTCACTTTCTTCATCCGTGTTCTGAGGATTAAATGCAGTAAATAGAAAGCACTTAGATCATTGCCTGGCACATCTGTGTTTGTCGCGGTGGCCGCTGTATCTGCCTAAGTTTACTGCACTTACACATGGCTGACAAGTGGTTCAGGGACTGTGCTGGGGTTCCCCTCACTCGGCATTCAAGGCTCTATGCAGTTCAGCCCACCTTCCACACTTAACCTCTGACTCTCTCTCCCAGACCTCCAAGCCTCTGCTCCCCTCACCCCAGACTGATCACTCCGGTGCTATTCCTTCTCTACCACTGTCCCTAGTGACCCTGGCACCTCCTCTAGTGGCCATTTCTGTAGGTCCTTCTCTGCCGCCTCTTCCTCCAAGAAGTCTTCCTCATTCACACCCCCAACCCCAATCAGACATGAACTTGGCCACCTGGAAACCCTTGGAACCCTTGGGATGCCCGTTCCTCTCTCCCTGGAGCCAAGCCACTCAGGTGCCCAACTGTCTCCCCTGCACCCCAGGACTAGAAGCCCCAGGAACCAGTCTGGTATATCTGTGTGCCAGAGCTCGGGGATGGGCACCCAGCAGGCACCCACCGTGTCCGCCCACTACACCTGAGTGAGGCCGTGGTGAGAAGCACGTACCGCAACGGGAAGACAAGGCAGTCCTCGGCCACTGGTGCCGAGGACAGCAGTCCAGGAGGACAAGTCCTACGTGAGAAGCTGCTGGAGCTTGAGGAGGGAGCCATCCTGGGCCTGAGGTGTCAGGGAGACTTCACAGGGAGGCCAGGGAGAGCAAGCTCGGGCTGAGTCAGAGCATCCCAGTGCTTGGAGGAGAAGGGGGGCCCTCTCGCCAGGGGGGGTGCCTTCTGCAAAGGCCGGAGGCAGGAATGCTCTGGGCCTGTAGAGAAGACCTGCACTGACAGGACCAACGACACCCTTCCAAGGGGTCTCTGTAGGAAACCGGGTTAAACGCACCTTGGCGGTCCAGTGTTCGGGGAGCTGGTGTAATGCCCACGTTCCGCTGTCGTTGACATACAATGTTATATTAGTTTCGTATGAGTGACCCCTATTTTTGAACTCAAAAAGGAGGACCCAAGGTCTGACAAGGCTCAGGGTGCCCCCTGGAGTGGAAACCGGGCGTTATCCTCGGCGCAGGTGGGGCAGGCGCTCGGGTCACGCCGCGCAGGGGCAGGGGCCGGGACCTGTGCTCGAGTCCAGGCGTCCTCCTGCTCCTCCGTGCCCCCGGCCCCCAGCCACCAAGTCACCTACTGCCTTGTGAGCTGTGAGCTGGAGCTCCCCACAGCACGGTGGCTGAGGCCGGCTCGGGGCCCAGCCCGGCTGGGTCCCCGTCCCCACCTTGCACGTGCTGGCAGGGGAGGCCAACATCTGACGCCTCTGTGCTCGTGTCCTTTTGGTAGTGAGACCAAGAACAGGTTGACTGTGTAGATCCAGTGACCGAGAACCGGTGAAGCTCTCAGGATACGTCTGAGCGGGTAGCGTGTGCTCACTGAACACTCAGTACTGTCGCTATTTCTAGCGTGTTATTTAGCGCTGCTTTCACCTACAGCCGGCCCTGCTGCCGTGGCGCCCTCCCCTCTCGCCCGCCCAGGTGTCACCAGGGGCCAGGCTCTGGGCCCGCCTGGGACAGCGGGGCTCTGGGTGGCCACGGCTCCCTGGACTCCTGGGAGGCCGAGCAAGGCCCCCTCCTCTCACGCTCTGCCTCCTCCCTGCAGATTTTAACGAGAACGGCTTCATTGACGACGAGGACCTACAGAAGGTTGTCCTCCGACTGCTCAACAGCAACGATGTGTCGGAGGACCTGCTGACCGACGTCACGAACCACGTGTGTGCCCGGGGGCCACACGGGCTGGGCTGGGCCAGGCTATCACCCAAAGCCCCTGGGTGGCAGGCGGGGTGAGGTGTCCTGAGGGACGGGCACACGGATGTAGGCAACTACCCCCTAAGTGTTTGTCTTTCCGCCAGGATCTTAACTCCCTTCCGGGGTCCCCAAGAGCAGGTGCCCGAGCCACCCACACTGCAGTCACCGCAGGCAGGTGGCCCAACGGAGGCTTAGCATCAGATGGACACATCACAACGTCCCCCGGCCCACATTATCGCAGCACAACACAATGTCCGGATGTCCTACAGTGACAGCCCCCAGTGTGACAGGCTGTGAAAACAGCCTCGTGAATCTGTTTGTCCTAAGACCATGAGAACCTTCAAGTGCTTTTGGTCTAGGTCGAAACCAGAAGCAAAGATAAAACCAGGAGGGGTCATCACTGCCTCCTCGACCTGACTGGGCCCCTTGCCCTACAGAGCCCCTGCCTGTGTCTGGGTGACAGGTGGGGGTGGGGGAGGCCACCCTGTTCGCCTCCGTGCCCATTTCTACTGCCACGTTTGTGTTAGAGGCACCAAGGGGACTCTTCCACAATGAGACCAGCCCATGAGGTCCCAGGCTTCAGCGCACATAAGCTTGAATTTTCATGCCCTTGTCTGGGGTGGGAAGTAACAAGCGTGGGCGGTGGGGAGAACACCTGTCTCGCAGGGGGTCCCAGGACTCGGATATGTGCCGGGCACTTAGCAGAGAACCTGGCCTGTGGCCGCACTTGGTGAGAGGCACCCCTCCCCCCTCTGCCTGTGTCTCCACGTCACTTTCTCACCCTGGGCCCGTCTCTGCTCTCTGGCTCCTCCTGTACCCCTGGCCAGGTCCTGAGTGAGTCGGATCTGGACAATGACAACATGCTGTCTTTCTCAGAGTTTGAGCACGCGATGGCCAAGTCTCCAGACTTCATGAAGTAAGGTGTTCCAAAGTGGGAGGTGGCGGTACCCAGCGTGGGGTGGGGGCAGGAAGGGCCAATGGGGAGCCTCCGTCTTCCCAAGGGGGTCATGAGTGTCCAGGATACTTGGCCAATTCTTTCAGAATTGGCAAAAGTGGGGCTTCTGAGAAGTTAGGTGCCCTAAATTTCTAACCTTCAGAGAGAGGGAGTGGGGTTTTAACCAGCAAAGGCAAGGCTGCATTCCCGGCTTTGCGAATGACGTGGGTGGTCCGGACGTGGGTGCTGCCCATGTATAGCTGGCCTGGCCCACCGGTGTCTTCTCCCCAAGCCCAGGGGGCTCCGGGACTGCCTGGCGGTGGTGGCCTTTGCCACTGCCCATCCTGCTCCCTTGTCCCAACAACTCCTGCGGTCACCAGGAGCTGGGGATTTGCATGGGGGTGTGAAGGTGCTGGTTGCAGAGCTCAGAGAAAGCTCGAGTATTTCCAAACCTTGTTTCAGGCAAAGGGGCCTTAACGGTCTTATATCTTGGTTCAAACACCCTTAAGATGATTGGCCAACTCCATACTGCCCAGGCCACGTTTAACAGTCTTGTTCGGATCCTTCCAGTATCGGGAAAGATCCCGTGCCCCTGGGAGGCAGCCCCTTCGTGATCGAACAGCCCTGTTGGAGTGCCCTCCTTGTGTTGAGTTGGCATCGGTTTGCATGTGTCTGCTGCTCCCGGGCCCTATTCTGCCCTTGGTCTCACAGTCTAGGTGATTTTGAGAGCAAAGAATGCCCACTCAGGATGGTTTGACAAAGCAATTAGAAAGGACAAAGACAGCTACACCTCAGAACACCCAGCCAGGAACCGGGAACCGAGGACAGCATGTTTTCTCTCTTCTCTGTGCCTCGAGTCTCTGCCTCTCACCTCAGCTCCCCTGCACTTTGCTCTACGTGCGAATCGGCAATCTCTGCTTTGTCTGACACGAGGCCGAACGTGGCCTCCCCGCAGCAGTCAGGTTTATATCTCCTGGGTTCTGAATGACCCTCGGCCACTCCTAAGTAGTATCTCTCGGCTCTGACTCCAGATTCCCAGAGAGAGAATCCAATTGGCCCGATGACTCTGGTCAGGTGTCCACCCCTCTTCCCACCACCTGGCTTGGGGACAGGGCTCTCCATTCTGTCATGGCTGCTATGGGGCTGAGGCTTGGGCAGACCCTCTGAAAGAGGGTCCCCACCTGGAACCACCCCAACTAAGGGTAATTTCTCTCCTTCCATAACAGCCCAGCACATTAGTGAGGCCAGAATCCTCTCTTCCTTGACTTTTTCTTTGAATCTCTCCCGTTTCTTTCCATTAGTTTTGGCACTGTGAGGTTCTGACGCCCTTTGCTTTCTGGTGATGCTAAAAGGAGCATAAAGAGGCCTTTGGGTTGGCTTGTGACAGCTGCAAGCTGGCCATCTCTCAGACAGAGGGACATGAGGCCAGGGCCATTACGAACCCAGAAATTGGAGGGTGCTTTAGATTTGCAGCTCAAGGTGGCTCATGGGATGCTTTCCCTCAGCTCCTTTCGGATTCACTTCTGGGGATTTTGATGTGGCTACAAAGACCCGATCTGGCAGCCTCAAGGGGGAACGACTGGAACTTGGAATTCAACCCCCTCCAGGTGCTGGGGGACTTTGATCAGAAGTACGATTCTGTCCCTGTCCCTCCCTCACTTCTAGGCTATTGTTTATTCAATAAAACAGAAGAAAAAGGCTTTCCCTTGCCCCATCGGTTCATCTTTTGACTACGGGATCGTGTAGAAGTGCTTTTTGTTAATAACCCCTCGTTCTGGCGCTTAAGCTTGCCAATGACCGTGAAAACTGGATGACCAGTCTTCTGGGGGACAGGGTTCAAATTCCAACACATGTCACAGCAGGGACCAGGCCAAATGGACTGAAGTTCACCAAGAAAATCTACATCCTCCCCTCCCTTCACTGGAGCCACCTCCCAGCATCCTCCGGGGCCAATGTACAGAGACGTGTGTATAGCAGTCACTCCAGTCGGCCTCTGGCTTCCCGGTCCTTGTCAAGGGAGAAGACATCTTGGCGCCATTTGGCACCCCCCAGGCCCCGGGATGCGACAGCGTGTGACCAACAACTGGGATTTATTTGTTTTGTATTCAGCCACATCCTGGAATGGATTTGGCCACCACAGGGACACTTTGGGGCCCAGCTGGTCCTGGGTCACAGGAGCAGCCCCTTGTAAGGCCTCTGAGAGCCGACAGATGCTCTGACAGGCACATGGTTTTTCCTGTTTACATCATCCTCTGGGGAGGTGTCTAAACACTGGCTCCCAGGGGAAGGGCTGTTTTGCCCTCACCTGAACCTACAGTGGTGTCTTTGCCTTTCGGTCCTGACTCACCCACTCAAGAGGTAATAGATTTCCCATTGATCGATGAAGTCCCTTGATCAAATCTAAGAGGCACTGGAATGTTGGAGAACTCTTGTCCTGTGGATACACACCTGGCCTGAGGTCCCCATCCCAGATCTTGTCTATCGAGGGGCTGTCACCCACATCCCGTCCCCTGCCCCAGCAGGTCTCCCAGGAAGTGGGGAGCAGCAGCTGGGCGAGCGCAGACACTCCAAACCCCCAACCTCACGCACGTGACCTGGGAACCCATTCCCCCGGTTTCCTTGAAGAGTGGCTTAGTCGGCATCACTCCTTCGTGTCCTATTCTAGAAGCAGCCCCGGGGGTAGATGCCAAGTCAACCTGTCCATTCCGGTCTGGAAAGAATGCAGAAAGTGGTTGCTTTACACAGATCATCCTCTCAGGCACACAAGGTCCTTCAGCACTGTGTCATCCCTACTCCCCAGTCTCCACATGGGCCACAAGCAAGTTATGTAGCGGAAAAACTAGGGCTTGGGTCAAAAAAAACACTGGGCCACTTCTAAGCTGTGTGAGCTTGGGCAACTTTCTCAGCCTCTCTGAGCCTCAGTGTCTTCATCAGTAAAGTGAGGCTACTGCTACTTCCCTCTCAAGTTATCGGGTGGATTAGATGATGCCAGGCCAGGGCTCAGACTGGAATTCTTCTGCATCGGACCCCCTGTGCAATTGTTCTGGGGTCACTTCACTTTCATTCTCAGATGTACAATAACGGGGCTTCCTCTGTTACACGAGTGGGAGCCGATGGGGCATATCTCTGGACCTGAGTGACCCTGCCACCGAGACTCGGGAGCCCTATAGTCCTTGGTTCTACCTGCCCCCACCTCAGAGGAGGGCTGGGTGGGCCCAGTGGGTCAGTGGACGCTGCTTCCTACTGGCTTGAACCCCTGCACTGAGCTTTTGACAACCCTTAAGACTCGGTGTTGGGTGGGACCCTTGGGCGCTGTCCCGCTATGGCCAAACGTTCCTGGAGGTCAGAGGCGAAGACCACGGGTTTGGACGTGGCTAAAGATTTTATTCCGAAAGGCCGACCTGGTCAGGGCCAGGCTCTCCAGCATCACGCTCTGAACTCAAAGTAGCAGTCTCTCCTCTGCCGCTCGTGGGGGGTGACCCTCTTCCCCGAGGGGAACCTCTGGTAGGTCTTCAAGTTCTCGGGAGATACTCTTAAAAGGTGCCGCTTCTTCTCTGGGCTCAGAGGAGGACTGGGGGAGGATGGAGACAGGGTTATGCAGCGTTCCAGAAAGGCTGTGCCCACCCACAGCCCCGTGTGCCCAATTTTCTAGCCCATCCTGAGCTGGCTGCTCATCAGCTCAAACGTCTTGTAAGTCACCCTGCAGTCGAGATCAGAATAATTTGCATTTGCACAATGGCGCAGCGGTAAAGAGGGAGAACGTGGGTGTCAGACAGACCTGGGAAAGATTCCGGCTCAACTCCCGCTGGAAGGGCACACGGATAAAATGGACCAGTGTCGGTACCTCCCATCCCTGTTAGCTTTGTTTTGAGGACTAAATGAGGTAATGCGTATAAGGCACTTAAATAATGCTGGACGAGGAACAGATACGCAACAAATGTTATAAGAAATGATGGCGATGGTCAGCAAGTAGTTGGAAACCCAAGATCTTTCCACTGACCTCTTGACCCCTCCTTCCCCACACAACACCTTGGAAGCACAGACTTCTGATTCCCGTGCCTTGGTGACAGGAGGGACAGCAAGGGAACCATGTGCCTGGATTATCTCAAAGGGCAGAGCTGGCCTTCCCTGGGGAAAGCAGCTCTCTCAGATAAAAGGAGTGAGGTCCAGGCAGTGGGGAACTTTCATATTTTGTTAGATGGACAGTTGGACTTTGAAAGATATTTTGATGTCCCAAGGAGAACATTTTCCGAGTCTGGTGGGGACTGGGGGGACGAATTTCCCGCTCTTGTAGTGCCCTCTGTGTCCACCAGAGGGCAGCAGTTCCCTGCTACTCAGAAGCAGCGGTGCCCACGTTTGGACGAGTGTAGCTGCAAGGCTGACACTGCAGGGGGGAGAAGCCTGCAAGGTTCAGGCCAGCCAAGATGACAGGTTTGCTCCCAAACTCCCCGTGCATCTGGCCAGGAAAGCACTCTTTCAGATTCTGCTCATTCTGCTCATCCCTCTGAGGCTGCCCTAACCTTGACCCCCTTGCTGTGCGACTGTCACCCTCTGCACCGTAGGCTCCTTAGGGTGAGGTCTTCACTCATTTCTCGGCGTGAGTGGCTGTGTGCCTGGCTGGGAGCAGGTGCCCCATGGACATGTGTTTGTAGCATGCGTGAAGGGAGGGAGGGCAGGCACTCACAGGTCGGTGGGGAGGGGGTATCGTTCCCACTCCTTCACAGGCAGCACGAAGTAGGGCACCCGGGGCACCATGCCCGTCCTGTCTAGATAGTACTTCCGATGCTGCTGCGCCATCTACGGCTCGACCCAAAGAAGAGATGACAGGTTGTCAGTGTGCAGGAGTGACCTGGGGCACCCGCAGTTCCTGCCTGGCTATCTATACCTGGGCAGGGGGTGGGGCCGTCTCCCTTAACGCCCCTGTTGGAGTCCCCAGCTGGGTGTCCTCTCTGAGACCAGCTCCCATCTGTCTAATGGCGATGATGGCTCGCCCCACCCCAGCTTTGCTACGGAGAGTAAATGAGGCGAGCGACCAGGGGAGGTCAAGGGTGTGAATCCTGGCTCAGCAGGTGGCACAGGTAAGCTCCGTGTGTTTGTTTCTCCCTTTCCCGCCCCCCTGGACTGGGGGTGCTATGCGTGAGAGCCATGAGGGAAAGCAAAGCCCCCCCCAACGCCCATTGACACGGTCCCACAGCCCCTTGGAGTCTGACAGCATTGACCTGGTCCTCTCCTTGAGGACCTGCCTTCTCATACAGTTCTCTGCCCTGAGGACCAGGGGGCACCTGCGTCTTTGAAATCGGGCTGGAGGCATGTTTGCAAGAGAAGTGAGGGAGAGACCAGGGTTTCTAGGGACACGGCAGAGAATGAGCCCTGGCCCCCAGTGAGGTGGGCGAGCACCCAGGTGCCTGTGACCCACCGGGACACGTCTGCACCAGGCCCAGGGGAGGCTGTAAGAGCCCGAGGGGCAGGACAAAGACATCGGGGTGTAGGCAGTTAGGTTCCGGTCTGGGGCTGAGGTTGACTTGGGGTACGGTTTCAGAGGGTCTGCTAAGCAAGGAGGTGTCAGGTGGGCACCAGGACCCGGGTACAATCGAGACTAGACCTGGGGCTAGAACCAGGGTCGGGGGCTTAGTGGCCCTGTGTGTGAGTGGTGGGGGGCGGGGTTCATCCTGTAGGTGGATCTTTGATGTTTTACTCTAGTAGGAAGTAAGCGAGGGTCCACGGGGTCATGGGGCAGAGGTGAGGGTGGGAACATCTCCCTGGGGGTGAGAACACCTCCCTGGGGGTGGGCTGGGGCAAGAGCCCCAGGAGTCCCTGGGGTGGGGGGTCATCTGGGAAGCAGTCTAGGCCCTGTCCCCGACGCCCCCAGCCAAACTCACTAGGTTCCCTGCTGGCTCAGGGGCTCAGGGAAAGCAAACAAAGTCCCTCTTGGAGGGTGACGGGGATCACTCCAAGCCCCTCCCCCCACCGCCCGGGTTGCTGGGGGGACAGCACCCGGGCCCAGGTCAACCCACCTGGTAGAAGCCGGTGAGCTGGGCGGAGCGGCCACTGTCCAGGTTGAAGCGGGTGTAGCTGGGGGTGTGCAGCCAGCGGTCCCGGGTGTGGGAGCGCTTACTCAGCACGAGGTTGGGGTCTGAGGAGAAGAGGGTGGGGAAGTGGCCGCCTTTGCTGAAGACAGTACGGCTCTTCTCCAGGGCTGCGTTGCGGTGGTCCTGGAAATACTTGAGGGTGGCGGTGCCGTAGGGGGAGCCAAAGGAGGAGGCCACGCCGGGAACATGGCCTTGGTACCTGCGATGGCCACGGGGTGGGGGGGGCAGGTCAGTGCACGGTTCCGAGGCCCGTTCCAAGACAGACCCATAAAGCCCGGGGGCGGGGGTGGCGGCAGGCCCCGTGGGTCACTTCTGGGCCTTGAGAGGCTTCCCTCGGGTGCACTGCCCAGCTCGGGGCTCCGGGGAAGGGCGAGCGAAGGAGACTCTGGGCCTCTCCTTCCCGACAGAGGCTGGTCACCCCTCCGGACCAGGGGCTCCCGCAGGGGCCAGAGCACCGGGGCCCCGTCCTGAGCCCTCGGCAGGGCGGCGGGCACATCACTCTCCATATACTCAGGGTTTGGCCCGAAGATGGGGAGGTCTCCTGCCACTATCTCATCAGGGGTAGGGAGGATCTAAGAGGTTGGTGGGGACGCAGCAGTGACGTGTGACATCAGATCTGTGGTGGCCAAGGCCTGGGCTTACACGTGCAGCCTCGCTCCAGCTCAGCCACCTCACGAGGCACCACTCAGACGGCCTGCGAGGGGTCCCGTCGCCCTCTGCAGCCACGGAGGCCAGCGACAGGGACAGGGGACCGGCGGGCGGGGACGCTTGGAGACACGGAGGACACAAGCACACACAGTATGCTGAGGAGCCCTGGTCGGGTGAGACTGCCACAGAGAGCCAAAGACTTGCTTTGGCCACGTGACGGCGGAAGGGCATGAGCGTCAGACTTTGTGCGAATGACAGAGAGTCATGCTTCTCCAGTCAGTGGCTTCTCACCCCCTAAAACCTCACCCTGGCCCCACGGTGCCAATGAAATGGCTTTTGACAGGGACACCTGGGTGGCTCAGTCAGTTGAGCGTTCCACTCTTGGTTTCAGCTCAGGTCATGATCTCACGGTTCGTGGGTTCAAGCCCCACGTTGGGCTCTGTACCGACAGTGCAGGGCCTACTTGGGATTCTCTCTCTCTCCCTCCCTCTCTGACCCTCCCCTGCTCGCTCTCTCTCTCAAAAGAAAAGAAAAGAAAAGAAAAGAAAAGAAAAGAAATGGCACTTGACAAGGGCGCCAGGGGTCTCCCACAGCATTGGACAGCGGTCTTGAAACGCCGCTCCTGGATTTTACGACACTGCTCTCTCCTCGTCTGCTGGCTTCACCCGCCTCTCTGACCGTTCCTTCTCAGTTTCCCCCGTAAGGTGCGCCTCTTCTGCTCTCTTTCTCCGGGGCCCGTCCTGCGCCCACACGGTCCCCTGGGTGATGGTATCCATGCCAGGGCCTTAACCTTCCCGCTTGTGTGGATGACCCTGGTCTACATCTCCAGCCCGGAAGCCCCGTCAGACTCCTGCACACGGCCGCACACTACGCACCCCTTGCGGGTGTCCTGGGCTTTACCCGCACCCCCGC
The DNA here is from genome assembly GCF_018350195.1 of Panthera tigris. Taxonomy (NCBI): domain Eukaryota; kingdom Metazoa; phylum Chordata; class Mammalia; order Carnivora; family Felidae; genus Panthera; species Panthera tigris. Next base: position 118,317,797 of record NC_056662.1, read on the forward strand.
CTCCAACCTCTAGTCCCATCTTGGTGACGGGCACTCCGCAGGTGGCCAAGTCAGAGACTCGGCGTCCGCCTCCGTCAGCTTCACCCGTCACGTGCAATTAGTCCTCAAGCCCAGGGTTCCATCTCTGCCCTGGGCGTGGGCCACACTGCCTCTTAGCTGGGCTGCGGGCACGGGAGCCCCCCATCCTCCTAACTGCGCTCTTACCTCCCGCCCCTTCCCCCTACCTCCACCAGAGCGACCTTTCTGAAGTCAGGCCCTCAGCGTGGCATTCAAGGCTGTCCGCAAGCCGACTATGTCCCCCTCTCCAGCCTCACTGGCCTCCCTGCTCCCGGTTGTAAAGAACCATTTGCATGTTCTTTCTCCCACCGCCCGCCTGCATTTCTCCCCTGGGTTTCTGCCCTGGGCCCCCGGCCCCGGATGCTTGCCCCCCAGGACTAAAGACCTGCCCTGTCACTTTGAAGATCCTTTCCTTGCTGCCTCTTCTAGGTCTAGGCGGTCCTGCTCTCCCTGCTGCACCGCGAGCCGTGCCTGCTCCCAATGCTCGTGTCTGTTTTCATGTCTTTGTCTCCATCACTAGACTACTGGGAGCCTCTCGGGCACAGCTGGGTCATGTCTTCCTCACCTTCAGATCCCCAGTTTTCCGTACCAGGTCTGGCACACGGTCTGAGTCGGAAATGTCGAGGAAACAAACAAAAAGATGAATGGGTACGCGCCTAGGGCGCCAGCGACGTTTGCGGCCGGACCTACTCACACAAACGCCGGAAGACCAGGCTGCAGGGACCCCGGCACCTGTCCTGAGGCCTCCCTACTGTGGTGCTTGACGCGTCCCCTTCTCTCAGCCGAGTTCCCTTACCAGGGAAGCCCCAGGGGGTGCGGGGAGCCTGAGGGCCACTGCGACATCGCGGGCGTCCCCCTCTCACCAGGCCAAAGGGCACGGTGGCCTCTGGGGTCAGCGCTTCAGGGTCACCTGTGCCGGCTGCTCAGGGCCCCCTTGGCCTCCTCCCCAGTAGAGTCAGATGGCATTGCATGGTTTCCTCCTCCTCGTCTTCAGGTGGGAGGCGAGAAAGCCAAGCACGGTGATTACCGACGGGGCTTCCGATCGCTCCCCACAGCAGGCGAAACAGAAGAAGAGCCCCTCCCGGGCCCCTGGCCCTACCGCCCCTCCACAGCGTGTCCCTTCCAGAGCCTCGCAGCATTTGAGGTTCCCGGGCCCAAGCGGGGAGTGAGGGGAGAAGCCGTCCACCACACGCAGGCCTTTGTCCGGCCTCGCCCCTCCTGCCCTTGAGACCACGACCCCGGGGATCCCAGCCTTCTCCCTCCTGCCTCTGCCCTTCTGTCCTGGAAAGATGCTGGGGCTGGTGATGCCTGCAAGGTCACCTTGGCCATTTCTAGGACAGAGTCCTCCTCTCTGCCATGGTTTAGCTCCTCCTGGGTCTGGAGCCCCCCCTCTTGCCCCTCCCAAGGCCTCACGCGTCCAGTCAGCCCCTCCCGGTTTCTCTGGGCCTCTGCCCTCCCTCCTTGCCATCCGTAATCTCTCCTCTCTTGGCTTCTCCTCCTCTGCCTACCGAGACGCACGTTTCTGTGCATTTGTCCCAGGCTGCGACATCCTCCGGCGGACCCTGCGGCCTCATGTGTCCCCCTTCCTCTTCCTTTATTCCCGAATTTCTCTGTGGAAGGAACACTGTACCTTCTGCCTTTGTTTCCTCCTCCCCCATTCTTTCCTCGACCTCCCTCAGCCCGACCGCTGACCCACCCCTTAAACGTGAGCCTGTATTTTTTTCATTAAGGTAACACGAGACCATCCAATCACCACCTCCAACATCTCCCTCTCCCTGCGGCACCTGCACTGAGGCAGAGACTCGTTTGCAAGAAACAGCACGCGAGCAGGCCAAACGGAGCTCCTGGGGGTTCTCCGTGCTGTGTATGAAACCTAATAAACATACAGGCTCCACAGCCGGGGGGTCACAGATAAGCAAGTAGGGAGCCGCTTCTTCCTTCCCCGAGCCTCTGTCCCCCTACTTGCTTTGCCACCTGGGGGTGGAAGGACATGGGACTGGTGGGTTGAAGAGGGAAATGAGGCTTGTTGGAGACCACCCCGCCCTCCCCCTTTTCCTTGGAAGCAAGCAAGCCCATGTGACTCCCCTGTGCCCTGTTTTGGGTGGCCACACGCTGCCCTTCAGGAGGAAAGCCTGTCCCAAGCCAGCCCCGCCTCCTCTTTCCGGGGCTCTCAGCTTTCCCTCTTAGGTCATCTTATTCCTCAGGGGGTTCAGGATGAAGGAGGAGAGAGGTGGGGGCCATCAGGTGCTGTCAACCCCCAACAAAAAGACAAGAAAGCAACAGAACGAAAACTAAAGAAAGGTGGCCCGCAACAGTCTGTAGGGACAAGAGCGTGACCCGAGAATATCAAACCGGCCACGCTGTCATTAGCCGTAAAGGCGGCGCCCGGGCCTTTCCCGGCATGAAAGGGCTCAGGAAATAAAGCAAAACCCATAGGCTCTTGCAAGCAGTGTGCAGGGACAAAATCCTGCCAAGGAAGAGAGGAGTCAAAAGAAAGGAATACCCAGAAATGTAGAAATTGTTAAAATGACTGGTTAGCTTCAAGTCTATTTAAGTACGGAACTAGAAATATCAGCCAGGTGAAGGCTGCTTGCAGAACAGAACGTAAATGTTATAAAACCTGTCAGAGGGAAAAATAATTTCCGCCACAAAAATTGGGGGGGGGGGGTGGGTGGAGGGGCATCGACTTGCTAGGAATTTGTAAGGCAGAGTCAACCCGCGGCACCTAAAATTAAAACACGCCGTTGAAAAACATGCAACGCAGTGACTCTCGCCCCTGGATGGTTTTTATTCCCTCTCCCTCTCCCTACTTTAGAGGGATCTTTTACGAATTAATCTCTCTTGAGCTGAATTAGCATTTGTCTAAAGTCCGGCCATTCTTCCCATTTTATGTCCGTATCTTTCTCCTCAGTTGAGTTCTAGTAAGATTACATTTCATGATTTTCATTTTAAAGCAGCAAATATGGCACAATCATATGTTTCTAGCATTGCTTTGTCTATCTTTCTGGCCGGCCGGCCGGCCAGCCGGCCTCTAGTCTTTTAGCTGAGTAGACACGCAAAGAGAAACTTGGAATGCCGTCCCCTCAAATGCTAACCCCGGTTAATTCCAGGCGTTTGGATTTGGGCTGGTTTGTTTCTTGATGCTTTGTACATGCATTTTTTTTTTTTTTTAAGACAGTGGGATAGTGTTGGGAGTTACTTTACTGGGAAGCTACTGTGCCCTGCGTACTGGGGGCGCAGAGGTCCACAGCTCAGCCTTTCTTCCTGCAGCCTACCCCCTCATTCCATTATTTACTGAGTTACACGGTGGGTGCACGAGCTGTGCTGGAGGTGGAGGGGCTGATGCTATTAAATGCAGGGAGGGAGGCCCGTTCCCGGGGTGGGGAGGTATCGGGGAACTCCACCAAGGGCCTTCCTTTGTGGTCAGGCTTTGAAGAGGGGTCAGTGTGGAGGGGAATCGCCTGGGAGCTGGCTCTCTTCCTCTGCTCATCTACTAGGTGCTTCTGGGTGCCCCAGAGTCCCCTTCTCTTCTGAGGGACCCTCTCCCTCTGGGAGAGCTCATTTATGTTAGACTTCTAACACCTCCCATACACCAGAGATGCCCGGATCTGTGTCTCTATGTTTCTTTTCTTTTCTTAACGTTTTTAAATTTATTTTTGAGAGAGAGAAACAGAGCGTGCGTGGGGGAGGGGCAGAGAGAGAGAGAGGGAGACGTAGAATCCGAAGCAGGCTCCAGGCTTTGAGCTGTCAGCACAGAGCCCGACGCGGGGCTCGAACCCACGAACCGTGAGATCATGACCTAAGCCAGAAACCAGGACTCACCCCATCCTCCCTTCTCCATCCCCCTCCGCACCCCTCCTTTCTCCCCAAGTCCCCAAGTGACGTTCCCCATAGCAGCCAGCCTCCCTCTTCGCTCACCGGGGTGGTCTTGAATCTCCGAGCCAGGCTCCCAGACTGAAGTCCCACCCCTCTAGCCTGTTGTCCACGCTGCTGCCGGAGTGATCTTTCTCAAACACGTGTCACACCACCGTGGTCACCTCTCTCCCTTCTCATTCCCCACAAGCACCCAAGGCCCCGGAAGCATCACATCTCTGGGCCTCACGTGCTGTCCGCACCTCTGAGGCTTTGCACACATTTCCTCTACCTGGGATGCCGTGTCCCGGGGGGTGGGGGGTGGGGGAGTTCCCTACCCACTCCCAGCGCCAGGGCTCTCTGGCACCTTCCCTAACCACACACCCTCTACCTAGACTGTGTGTCACATCCTTCGTGCACAGTCAGGTGCACACTCGTCCATCTCCTCTGCTAATCTGTGCTCTCTTTATCCTCGGCACCTACGCGGCACCTAACCCAGGACAAGTGCTCAATAAATGTCTGCTGGAGGAGGCAGAAGTCCAGAAACCCGGGGGCCACCACGTCCCCGAACACTGTTTTAAAGGGGCTTGGCTCTGATCTGCAAAGCACACGCAGTGTCCCACCCACAGGGGCCTTCGCGTTCGAACTTGGAAGAAAGGAGCCATAGACATGTGACGTGTTCCCGGGATTCTTGTCTTCACCACCCCCAGGCTCTCTGCTATACTCCTCCTCTGCTCCCCGCTTTTCCACCTTCTCTGAATGCCAAGATATTTGCATCCCAGTACAATAGAAGCCCCCTCCTCCGCAATCCTCCTAAGGTTCTGCTTCCACTGGGGATCCTATTCAGAACCTGCCGCTCACGGAGGGGCACGGGTGTGTGCACAGAGGTGCACACGGTCGCATTTCTTTAGCGCTCAGAGGGCATGCCTTGGCTAGCCAGGTCTGTGTCCCCTGGATGCACTTGCGTTTGTGTGCCTTGAGCAAGCCCCTGTGTGGTCCTATGGTAAAGCTTTCCAAAGGCCTGTTTTTGTTGGCCGTGGGGCTGGCTAAGGCGGAGAAAACAGAGGGGAATGAGTGACAGGTTTTGTAACAGGGCATCCAACAGTCCCCGTGGCACTGCCACACCTCCTCCTGGACCCCCTCATCTGCTGCCCGGCTCCTCACCCACCTGCACACAAGCTGGGAGACAGTGCTCAGCTGGGTCCCAGCAGCCACCGTGGGTGCGCACGCGCGTGTGTGCGTGCATGTGTGTGTGTGTGTGTGTGTATCCCTGTGCGTACAGAGAGTGTACAGGGAGCAAAATGGCCCCATAGCTGACATTAAAATTAATTACCAGGAGCCATCAGAGATCCCATGAGCAGCCTTATTAACTAATTAACTTGCAACTATTCAGCACATCCTCATTCCGCTGGCGCTCTCCTCTCCTCGACACTTCCTGCTGAGTGCAGTTCCTTCAGATCCTTCCCCTGGGCAAAAACTTTCAAGGGCTCCCCATTGTCTATGAAATGAGGAAGGAACCAGCCAGGCACTCCAGGCCCGGCCTGACCGGGCCTCCTGGAGGGGGGCCTTCCCAGCTTCTAAACCACATCCGTGTCCTTCCTACTCCGGCTCAGTAGGCCATCTGCGGCTTTGGAGGCAGAACCGGCCAGCACCTCCACCCCTGCCTTCCCTCAGGCCATCCCCTCCATCCCCAAGAGGCTTCTCTCCTCCTCTCCGGACCTTGTGACCTCAGCCTCAAGGGCCATATCCAATACCCTCTTTTCCAAGGAGCCACCCACAGACTTGCCTGTCCTCTCTATTGAACCGTCTGTGCCCTTTGTGACCCTCTTTATGTCCCACCTCACATTCTCGCTGTGTGCAATTACCTGGGCCTTTAGTGTAGTCTTCCTTTCTGGAATATAAACTCCGTGGGGGGAGAGAGCAAGGAGTTCTATCTGCGTCCCTGTCAGTCCTGGCACTCAGTAGCTGCTCTCCAAATATTTGTTGAAATGAACTGACAAACGGAGGCACATTTTTAAGGGCTGATGATTCTTCTGGAAAGAAGGAGGGGCCCTGTTATGAAGCCTCGGTCTCCAGGAGCACCTGACCCCCTGTTCTCAGAAAGGCTCCCCAGTTCCTTAGGGTTGCGTGAGAGGCTTCAGTGACCTATCTGGGCACGCGGGGTCTCCTATGTCCCTTTGGCAGGTGGCCTTTGTTTGGTAGCCCGGGATGCACCTGCTTGTCCGGGGCCGCACCTCCAGTGGCAGGGCTGGGGCTGAAATGGAAGGGGCTCCCCTCTCCCACCCGGAAGGTGAGGTCTCAGGCCTGAAGCAGCTGGCAGGAGGCAGTGGTGTGCTAGAGGTGGCCTGTCTTGACTCATACTGGCTGACGAGAGCTGATGACTAAATTTCGAGGATTTTTTTCCGGGCTGTGGTTAAACAAGCCCGGCTTAAAAGCGAAATTATACAAAAATACAAGAAATTATATAAAGTCACGGTGAAAGAAATCACGTTGACGGCAAAGGCACTAAACACCAATGCTCATCACCACCTAATCGCATCGCCGTGTTTCGCGGCCGTCTGTGTTCTTGGGGTTAGCTGTGCCTGTTGTGTCTGGAGGGCGGAATGACTGTGTGTGCTGTTTTGCGTCCCGCCCCGGCTCTGCAGTTGTGACACCATTTTGGCGGCTTGAAGTCAGCCGTGGTGGGGGTGTTGATGCCGCAGATAGTAGATGAGTGCTACAGATCACGACCCACCCTGTCTCCAGAGAGCTGGTTGTCAAACACTTACCAGCAGATCTATCGTACGGGGATCCTGGGGAAGTGGATACAGCCGCCTTTGTGGGACCGCCGTCCTGGAGGTAACGGCCACCCTCCTGATAGTGGAAGGCACTGACTTTAGGGTCCCGGAGCCCAGGCCAGCTCCGCGGCAGATACGGGCACAGCTGCCACTCCAGGCAAGTGCAGGGAAGTCGGGGGCGGGGGAGGGGGGGTTGCTGGTGAAAGTCCTGGCTGCTGGTGAAAGCTCCTGGTGGAGCGGGGGGCATCGGAGGCAGTAGTAGCCTGGCCGTGAATGAATGCATGGTGGCAGGTCACGTGCTTGGACTAAGCCTGGTGAGGTGTGGTGGGAGGCGGAGACCGGGGGGTGGGGGGGGGGTGGGGGCGGGGGTGGATACCACTGAGGTCCGACCTGCTAGCAAGAGGCACAGAGCCCCACTGAGGCTGATCTCATCCCTTAAAAAGCTTCACAATCCCAGGGACTCGGACCCAAGAATCCCCCGCTCACGGCAGGGGGGGCACACAGCCCAGACAGTGGCAAGGTGCCTGAGGGCTGTGCTGTCCAGAGCAGAAAGGGACCAGACAGGGCACCCTGGCCAGCGAGTCTGAAGACCAGCATCCTGTTCCCCTTGGTACCGAGAATCAGTCCCTGAACACCGCAGGGATCTAACTAATGATAATAGATGGCAGTTGGAGGGATTCAGAAGAGCCTGGGTGCTGAGGTCACAAAGACACGGCTGGGTAGCTTGCTGAATGACCCGAGGCAAGCTGCTTATTTCTCATCTGGGATGTTGCAAAGGGTTTTTACAGAATGTTTGTAAAGAGCCCAGCACGGTGCCTGGCACGTAGTAGGTGCTCATTACCTGGGGGCTCCCAATGCCGCCACAAGGCATCAGGGACCCGGTGCCAGGCCAGCTCTTCCAACGCCAGCTTGGGGCTCATGCACGTCCCCCTCTCCCCCGGCCCCAGACCTCAGTGACCACATCTGGAACAGAAGAGGGCTGGGCTACATGATCTCCAAGGTCTTTACCACTGTGAATACTCCCTGCCTCTACGAATCAAACTGGTAAGGGGGATGATCGGAGCGTCAGAGGAGACTGGCTCTGCTTAAAATCCTGTGATTAATGTTCGAAAAGGCACAAAAATAATAATTATCCAAGTGTGGTGGGGAATCTTGGATTCTTTCATTAAGTTAACAGAATTACCAATGAGGTAGCATTTAGAAACATAAGATAAGTCCATTCATTCCTCACTGATGGGGATCTTTAGGGTGAGCATATGCCTCCCAGAAAGATCCATGCAGAGAAAGCCACAGATACAGGCTCGGCTATCCAAACTAGTCCAGTTCATGCTTGGAGCCTTCTTTATGATTCACTCATTACCACAATTTCTAGATCAATCACAGGACAAAGTGCTCAAGGGAACGGCAGACAAGCAGTGCGGCGACAGGAGCAACCTAGGATTGCTTCCGAAATATGCAACTTCCCCCAGTAGAGCAGGGGGACATTTTGGGAGGGTTAAATTTCCAACTGGGGACAGTGGGGAGCATCAGAAAAAAATATAATTGTGCGTAGAATGAAACCTCATGATGGACACCCAGAATGCGGTGTAAACACCACTTTCCAAGGCTGCAAAGATGGCTTTGAACTAAACCTTCTGTATCTACACCACCACGGGAATCCATCCAGGGCGGCCCCCTGCTTGTCTTCTCACAATCCCTGGCACCTCCCCAGCGCTCAACATGTCTTTACCAAAGGAATGTCCAAATGAAGCAATAACTACCTGGCCAGATTCTTGGAGCCCACCCAGGGCCCACCCATCTTCTTCTCGCCTTCATCCGACAAACACTACTGTTGCCTGAATCCTAGGTGGGCTGGGGCGCGAAAGGCCAGCTCCGCTTCTCCGGTTCCTCACGTTATCACTCCTGCCCAGGGGTCTCCAAACCCAGCTCACGAGGTGGCTCCCTCTCCTCCCCCTTCCCCCGGTCCCAGGCTGGGCATGCTCTGCGCTCGCTGGGGACTCACTTCCCAGGAAGAGGGTCGTGGAGAGAGCCCCTGTCCGCGCCCAGCCGCCGCCTGCTCGGGGCACGCAACCCCTCCCGGGAAGGTCACCCAGCCAGGTGAACAACTGGAGCCCTGATTCTTTGAAACCCCAAAAACGCAAGTGCGGAGTTTCCAGTTTCTAGCGAGAGGAGGGTTTTGCGGGGTGGGGGGTGGCGCTCCGACAGAATGGTTCAGGCAGGGGCGGGGGGGGGGGGGCGCGACAGCCTTACCCGGGCATGAGGCCGGGGGGCACGTAGGTGGCATTGAACTCGGTCAGTAGGGTGCCGGCGCTGCGGGAGGCCATGGTGGGTGCCTCGAGTGCGCAGCGAGCCCGGCGCCTGCCCCTCCCTGCCCGACGACGGTAAACAGCCCGGGGTCCCCTGGCAACCGCGTGCCTGGCAACGTGACCGTGACCTGGGCCAAGCCACAGCCCCGCTGCATTGTTCCGGGGCCAGCCCCCTACTTGCTCTCCCTGCGCGCTCTCCCGTGGGCCTCCAAGCTCAGCTTTCACGTCTGGGAATGGGCTCATCTCTGCGCTTCACCGCCAGCAGGGGTGTGGTGCCGCTCAGACGCGGGATGGGGTGGAAACTCTGTGGACAGGCCCGGCCCCCATGCGCCCCAAGTGCCCTTCTGCCCCCTGCAAGACTCGCTGACCCGGCCTGGAGCGTCCTCGCTTTGGAGACAGAGCAGAAAGCAGCAGTCCCACCGTGGCTGTGCTCCAGGAGCCTGAGGGGCTGCAGGGAGCCCAGGAGCCAGCGACACCCCCCCACCCCACGTTCCTCAAGGGGAGTTGTCTTCATTAATCTCTCATCTCTCCCTGGGAACTTCCCTCTCACCTCGTCTTGCCCCTCAAACTACTCCACACGAGTGGTTTACAAGTAAGGGGCAAAAAGCAAATGGTGGAAAGGTCTGGGGGTGTGATTCCCACCTGTCCCGGGACCCAAGTTCAGTTGACGTAATTGTGCCACAGAGCAAACTTGCCAAAGGCCCCGGTGAGGCTTTCTCGTAACAGTGCCCCCCTCCTGTAGCTGGTGCCCCTAGGTCTGGTTTCTCCAGCGATCCTCCTCCCGGCCAGAGTCTGTAACTGGGGCATGAGAGTGGTGACAGCCTCCGAGGTGACATGCTCTGTGACTTGGGGCCAGACTTGCCTCCCCAGCTCCCTGTGCAGCAGCTCTCATATCAGCAAGAACCCTCTGCAGCTTACCCTTGGCCTTCACGGTTCCATCCAATCCTGTCCACGAGAAGTGTTTTCTTCACAGCTTGATTCTGTAAACGGCAGTTGATGAAGACCACAGACACTAATGAGCTCGCGGGATGCTTTTGCAAGCGGAATTCTCAAATGGCTTTCTCTGGCAGATGACAATGGAGTTGGGGGAGAGGGGGTGCACAGGCCTTCCAAGAAGTGCAAGAAGCAGGAAAACGGTGGCCTGGGGAGGAAAAGGAACTGAAGGGGAGTGAGTGCTCGTAACCAGGTGGAATTCTGTGCCCGCCCTTCAAACTGCGGTCAGATCTGTGTATGTCTAAATCCCCCCTGCAGAATATGAGCAATAATGAGAAAGTTATAAAAAAAAAAACAAAACAACAACAACAACCCTCAGGTCAGGTGTGCTATACTCTAGGAAGGTGTTCCCCTGGCCCAGGTCGAGTGCCCACTGTGTCCCCCATTATAATTTGCCAGCCGACTGTGCCCATGAACCTGGCACTCTTGTGTTGCCTGTGTTCCAGTCTGTCTCTTCTGCTTAAGGCTGGAAACTGGATCACATTCGCCTCGGAATCCCCAGCACCTGTTACTGGAAGGAGTTAGTGTATGCTTGTTGAATAAATTTTATACTAAGAGTTCCAGAAATGGATAATGGTCAGGAGAGAGGAAATTAAAAAGTAAGATCTGGCTTAGGTTTCAGAAGGTCAGCTGGCTCCGCCAAAGGGATGCCATGTGTTGGCAGAATGGAATTACTACCCTTTTATCGATATAGAAACTGAGGTTGGGCTGAGCTCAATGCCTTGTTTAGGGCGAGTTCATGGGCTTTTCTCTAAAGATGCACAGACCTCATGAAATTCACCCCCTACAGGAGAGAACCACCCAAGGGCCTAAGGAGGAGATGGAGGGGGTTTTTTTTTTCCTCTCAAGTGCCACCAAGCCCTATGAACAAAGGTCACCTAATAACCTTATTTATAGAACATGCTAGTTAATTTTTTTTTTAAAGAGACATTAAACTTGCCTGGTTTAAAAATGTTTTGGGACATTCATGCGTATTGAACAAATACAGTATGCTAAAATACTCTTTGCTTCAACATGGTTAAGTAAAAGTGAGAGAGAAGAACAGGAATTGGAGAAGCAAAGGGAGAAAAGAAAATAGAAGATAAATTTAAAAAGAAAAAGGAGGCAATGTGGCAAGGAAACATCTAGAAGGAGGCTCTTGTGACATGCTGCGGGCCACTGGACTGTAGAATTCCCACAGAGTAACCTCTGATTAGCATGCTGTGAAAAATTTAGTATTTCCTTTTTGAACCTTCAGACTCTGTTCCCTCCAGGTCGCCAAGCTCGCCCCCATCCTGTCAACCTGCACTGGGCATCTAACTATACACAGGACTCTGTGCGAGGCTCTGGGGTTGCAAAGATGTAGGACACCAGGGTGTCCCCACGGAGAGGATGAAGCAGTGAGAGGAGAGGGGCAGGGGCAGCACCCCAGCCTGGGTGGGGGTGGGGACAGAGACTTTCAGGAATGGGAACCAGTTGGGCTGAGTCCCCGCCAGAAGGCAGCGGTGGGGTGGGGGCATACCTTACAGAGCAAGCAGCAAGGTCAAGGGTGCAGATGGTCCTGCAAAGGCCCCAGGTTCGGGGATCCTGGTCCCCAGGGTCCCTTTCTCTATAAGCGCCTCCCGGGGTATGTTGCTGGAAGAGAGGGCAGTTCTTTTTGGTCCTTGGAAATTCTGCCAGATATCCCTTCCCCACTGCCCTCCCCAACCCCAGCAGCTAATGGGCTACAAGTCCTAACGGTTCTGCTCCAGTGAGGCTCACCAGCCCGGCCTTCTCCATCCCCAGGCCCCAGGATGGGGCTGGGTTAGTGTTCTGGACCTTAAGCATCGCCCTTCGTGGAACATAAGCCTCTGAGGCTTTCGTAGCTGGGCATCTCCGGTCACGCTCAGCCTGGCTTCCGAGCACGCCATCTTCCCAGATCCGGGGGTCCCAAAGCAGGAGGCCAGGACCCTGCCTCTTGGGGGTACAATCTCTGTGAGAGCAGGTGGAGGCAGAACGTTCCCTTTTTCTCTTAGGACTCTCTTTTCTGACAGCAGCCACCGGGCACAGCCTTAACGTTGTCTGATAGATGCTGACTTTCCAGCTGGGGGACCCTGAGTTGGGATTTCTAGACGGCACAGTGGGACCCAGTGAGGCCTGGCCCATCCAGGCTCCCTGAGCCTCACGGATGCCCGCAGCCCTGGTGGCCAACTTGACTGGGGGGACTGAATCACCACCAAACACCAGTGCGCCAGCCCAGCTTTCTGTGCACGCAGACGGTGGTGCTCCTTCTCCCCCGCAGGGGTACGCGCCCCTGGCCCCCGCCCCCCGCCTTCCACACACACGCCCATCCGTGCCCATCTGCCCACTCCTGGGGCCAGAGCTTGCCTAGCAGGGCGCAGCAGAGCCCTGCTGAGAGGCGGGCAGGAGCCTCTGCTCCAGGAGCTGGGAAAAGACATCTGAAGCTGGGCAGGGCTTTATCTGGGAGCAGGCGGCTGCTGAATAATGAATTCTGACTCTGAGCCTGCGCTCCCAGGCTGAACGCAGGGTGCACAACACACACACACACACACACACACACACACACACGCTGGGCTGACAACTTGGAGGGGCGGGGGCTGGCAGGGCTGTGAGTCTCTGTGATCGCTGGAAGGAGCAGCTCGCTGGCTCGGTTGCCTTGGTCTCTGTGGGCAGCATCAGAGGGGGCGCAGGAGGAGGCGGCGAGGGAGGGAGGGAGGCGTGTGAGCCGAGCTGCACCAGGCTCTCTCCTTCTCCAGCTGCTCCCGCCTGGCAGCGCCCAGGCTCTACACACCAGCATGGCCCTGTTTGTCCACCTCAAGACGGTTTCGGAGCTTCGGGGCAGGGGCGACCGGATCGCCAAAGTGACTTTCCGAGGTAGGGAACCCCTGGTCTGAGAGGGTCCCCAGCTCTGCGCTGATGGGGATGAGGCAGGGCAGGGAAGATGGGTGGGAAAAGAAGTCCTAAGAGGGTTGGGGTGATGAGGCTTTTCATGGGCAGCTATCTGCTCCCGGCCCGGCTGGCCGTTGTGATTTCCTGAAAATCAGGGTGCCCTGTGTTTCCATGTCTGCATCTGTGTGTCCCTCGCTGCACTTGCCAATGTGGATGTGCCTGGCGGGGTGCAGGGTCCTCTGCCTGTGGGGGTGTCCTGGGGAGGTGGAAGTAAGGACCCCATCTCCGAGCTCAGGGGGATCCTGTGAGCCCCACTGGCTTCCCCTGTCAATTCTCTTCTTATCCTCCTCCTTTCTCGTGCATCCAGCAACCATTTACTGTGGTCTGTGTGCCAAGGCCGGGGGCTGAGCATGACCCAGGCCCTGCCCTTGAGAAGCCCACATCCAGTGGGACACAAGAACCAGGGAGCAGACAAGTAGGACAGGTGTGTGATATGATGAAGATGGGGACAAGTACAACACGCGAGCCACAGAAGCAGTGCCCCAATCCAGGCTGGGGCAGGATGGTCCAGGAAGGCTTCCTGGAAGAGGTAGCCCCTTGGCTGAAACCCGAGGGACCAGCAGGAGGGAGCAAGGTGAGGAGGTGAGGGCAAAGCAGGAGCAGGAGACAGGATGCTCATGGCTGGGGGAGGAAGGAACTAGAACATGGAACAGGGGAGAGACCGAGGACCCATGAGGCTGGAGCCCAGACCGAGCACAGAAGCTGAGGCGGGAAGGCCGGCGGAAGCAAGGAGGCAAGGCTGCCTTCACCCTGAGGATGACGGGCAGCCCTTGAAGGTTTAAGTAGAAAAAGTAAGGCCAGGGTTACCTGTGCCACCCACCTCTGCTTCCCAGCCCTGGGGCCGGGGCATCTCTGGTGGCCTTTGGCCGGAGGCCAGAGCCCTGCTCACCAGACGCGGCCCTTCCTCCCAGAGAGGGGGTGAGATTGGGGGTGGGACAGGAGCTGAGAGAACCCCACCAAATTAAAGAGCAAAGTGAGCATCGGGGCCCAGGCAGGACGTACATCCACACCTGGGTTAGGAGCGAAAGGGGTGACCAGGGGCAGCAGCCCCGGTGCCCGCATCACCCCTCAGTTGGGCTGGCTCCGGCAGGAGGTCCGTGTTGCCCACTCTGTAGCCTGTTGTGCACAGAATCGGGAGGGGGGCAAGGGATCGCAGTGTCCCTGCTGGCAGGTGCGAGAGGAAGGGCCGGTAGGCTGCCTGTTGCTTCCCACACCAGCCCAAGGACGGCTTTGTCTGCAGCACCCTGGATCTCTGTGTGCCACCTGCTGGCTTTAGAAAAAGCAAGTGTGTCCTTTCATCTGTGAAACGTGTCCCTGTGTTCCACAGACAGCACAGTATTTGGCTGTTTCGCTACAGATGGCTATGCTGTTGGGGCCCCGTCAGGACAGTCCCTGGCTGTGCAAACCAGTCCCGTTGGCAGGCAGAGACACCAAGGCCCAGTTGTAAGAGATCCGCACGGCATCAGTGGAGGGACTGAGACGTCTCACCCCCGACCCTGGTTGCTCAATCCTGCAAGCCCCTTTACCTCTTCCTGGTCAGCTGGGGGTGAGCACCCTACCTATCTGATGCCCACCTTTTTCTTTGAGCAGTAGGGCCGGCCCTCCAGCCTCAACTGACCACACAGGAATTTGCCTCTTTGCAACCTGTGCCCTCTGGACTGAGTGGAGAGATCCATTTCCACGCTCTGTACCTGCAGCAGGTGGCCAGAGACGGAGCTCTGGGGAAGGAGCTGGGCAGCAGGAATAGGCAGATGACAAGGAGATTTCCAGAAAGAGTCCTTTATAACAACCAGATATGTCTCAGCCATTCGTCTGCTGCAGCCAGCCGTTGACAACCATAGATACTTCAAAAGACCAACACTAACAACAATTCAGAGGAACCGGCCCAATCTAGAATGTTCCACAGCACCTCCTGGCATAGGCAACCACTGGTGTCCAGGCAAACAGCTGCAGGGGGAAATGAGAAACCGGAGAACAGCCACAGGGAGATGTTGGCCCCGAGTTCCCCTAATCCCTTGAGTGAAGTTCAAAGTTTGGGTGAGGGAGCCCTAGAGAATTGTGTCTATCGGCAGTGACCCTGGTAGACCAGATGACCTGGCTGAAATATAGCTTGATTTTCTGTGCTGTGCCACCCAAGAGCCCTATGGGGCTATGGTGGAGAAAGCTCTAGATATGGAATCAGAAGCCCTGGGTCGTACCTAGATTCTGCCACTCCCTTCGCCTCTTTGATCCTCAGTTTCCCCATCTTAAAAATGAGCATGTTGATAATATCAACCTCACCAGGTTGCTTCTGTGAAACAACAGGTGTTGGAAGAATTTAAGGAAGGAGCATTCAGATGACTGATATGTCTGTGAGGCGCCCATTCTAGTGCTGCTTGGGGCAGCTACGGGATCCTGAGTCCTCTCTTCTCCAGCCCGATTTCCTTCTTCTGTTGCCCAGAGCAGGAGAGAGGGCACATTGTGAGATACAAAGAGGAGAGGAGAGCCCATCTGAGGGCTTCCCGACCTGTGCCAGGAGCAAGCAAACTGGGTGTGGCCCCTGCTCGGTAGGGACCCCCTGGCTAAGATGATCCAGGCCCGGAGCAGACCGCCCCTGAGACCCCTGTTCCCATGTGGCCGCTGGGCAAGCACCAGCTGTGTCCCTGGCCATCCCTCTGTCCCTGCCACTGGGTCAGCTGGCCGTCCCACCCTCAAGCTCACACAGTGCTCACCACTCAGCCCTGTCTCGAGCTCTTAGCTTTTACTACCCCAACGGCGGCTCCTAACATGATCCTGCCCTTACTCATTAATTCACTGGCCGTCCTGATATCTGTGGACAAGCCTAGGACCCCGGAAGTGAAGACACAGCCCCTGCCTGCCGGAGTTACAGTCCGTTGGGTCAGACAGAAGACACCAGAAAGCTTGGCCCCCGGTCCCAGTGGTGCACGCAGACCCCAGAGTCCCAGAGCCTTGGCCTCCCATGAACAAGATGAGACAATGGTCCCAATTTAACTCAGAGGACTGCAGCCAGAATCAGGAGTGCCTAGAAAGGAGCCATTTTGATGGCAGGTGGCTACTCAAAGAGAAACAGTATTCACCTGGGGTTTGTCCTTTTTCAACTGCTAAAATAGTTCTTGGCACCCATCAGAACCAGGGGACACAGGACGGGAGGGTCTCTACATCCCTCTAGTCCAACCTTGTGCCCAGTACTCAGCCCATCCAAACCTGGGGAAATGGTGACAGACTGCCTGGGACAAGTCCCTGAGCTTTCTGTCCAAGACACCGGGTTTGGGGATTGGATGTGTGAGATGGGTGCTGTCTGGGGGCTGGGTCTGATCTCCACTTAATTCACCAGAACTGGTGATAAAGGTATGCTTTATCAAGGCTTCCCCCTCGGCCCAGAGACTTCTCTCTCCTCCTCTCCCCCCCCCCCACTGTATTCCTGTAACTCTGAATTTCCTGCGATTCCCCAAAGATACAAGCCCAGTATATCTCCAGACCTTGAGACATTCATTTCTTTTGCCCGAAATGGCTCCCGCCCTCCCTCTTGAAGACTCCCATTGATTCTATCCACCCTTCAAGACCCAGCTCACATGTCACCTCTTCTGTGAAGCCTTCCCCCTCCCTTGTGGTACTGTGTGCATACACCTGCCACAGCTCAACTAGGGCACTTGGTATTCTGGAAACCGCCCCAGTTCTAGATGCTGCACCCGTGTCTGAGCACCTTTAAGACAGGGGTCCCACCTGAGCTAGCCTAACTGAGCCCCATGCTAAGCACTGGGTCCCACCATCCAAATGAGTACGAAACAGCCCCTGTCTTTGAGTATTCACTCACTAGTGGGTTGTCAATCTTCCACGGTGGCACTGCCATTCTTGGGTTCAATGTCCCCAAATGTGAGCCCCCCACCCCCACCCCAGCTTTCTATCCAAGGGATAGGAAGAGGCCTCAGAAGCTACGAACCAAGAACCCTCCATTGATGTCCCAGGCCAGAGGGGCTTTGGGGACCCCAGAAGGAGGCTGACCTCATTCTCTAGCAAACACTGGGGAGTCCGGCTCCAGCCCACGGGTCATATGTCAAAGGGCCGCACGTGGCCCCCGCCCCTCACAGACCGTGCTCTCTCTAAACACTGCTGCCTACAACACATGGTACAGGGTGGGGCTTAAAAGGCAAACCAGGGTCTCCTTGTTGGATAGAGGAGCAGAGGCGTGTGCAGACATAATGGGGAAATGTTGTCCTCAGGAGGACCAAGGCGCTCCTCGCTGTGGGACAGGAAGTGCAGCCTGTTCAGGGGATAGCAGCTTACTTGGAGCACATCCGGAGATGCAGAAGGAAGCTTGAGGGAGGGTCCTGGCTAGAGGCAAAGACTTTCTGGGTGAGGGACTGACCAGAGGCCAGAGGAAGGAAATCCCAGTTAAGTGCACTGACTGGGAAGCCACAGGTTTGGCTGGAGCAGAGGGTGCAGGAAAGTGGACGGGGAGGGAGATAAATCAGGATCCTTGGGGCCAGGTGAGTGACAGCTTGCTGGGAGGGGGTGGGGCCCCGGCCTAGGCACGGGGGACAAGGTGGCCTGGCTGTAGGGACCACCTGGACTCCAAATTAGATTTTTCCCCATTAAAATGGAGGAGGTCTCCCTCTTGAGAATAAATACGACTTCTCTCTGGAGACTTCTCTGCTACCCCTGGTGAAGGAGGCAGGGTACCTCAGTGCCCCCAGGCCTAGGAGCCACTCCCAGGATGCCTGGGCCTATATGTGCACTCTGGCCCAGCCCCGTGCCTCCTCTCTGGGAGGCTGTGGGATAGGTGTTTCCCCCCACGAGGGGGTGGGCATTGCCCCCGCTGAAGGGGACAATTGGAGGGGACCTTCAGGACAGCCTCTGCAGTCCACGGCTGGCTGTGGACCCAGCTCGTGCTTTTGCTATGCCTCCCACATCCTCCATCGTACCCAGCACACACAGGCCCCTCACCACCTGGGGGTGGGGACAGATCTCCTCTGTCTAAATTCCAGGTGGCAAATGTCCTCCCCCTCCCACCCAGAGCAAGCCAATGTAGGCAGAGTGCACTGAACATTCCCCAGGCTTCTCCCGCTTTGATGAGTGTGTTTTCATGATATGGAAATGACCATTAAATTGTCTTCTGCTGCAAAGACCCTCAGCAAAAATGCTGCTGGAAATGCGCTCAAGAATCGATCTGCAAATAATTCCCCTGAACTGTACGTCTTCCTTGGCTCTCTGATCCACCCTTACTCATAACATAAATGCTACATCTCTCCCACCGATTCCCGTGGCTGTGTTTGGTCCCTTTTTTATTATTAACTTTTTATAATGGAAAGTCTCATATACATGCAAGAGCTGGGAATGTAGCGCCTCGGCCCCCAAGCTCTCCCCGCACAGTCTTAACAACCATCAACTCCTGGCCAATCCGGTTCTGTTTGTTCTCTTTCCCACTCCCACACCCCACATTATTTGGAAGCAAAGACCAAACACCACACCATTTCATCTGTAAATATTCAGTACATAGTTTGAAAAGACAAAGACTCGGTCTTTTTTAACCCACAGATTACATCTTTCCTAAAAAGGAATAATTTCTTAATATTATCAAATTTCTAATTGTCTCATCGATGTCATAATTTTTTCCAGTTCATTAACAGCTACTTTTTTTTAAAGTTTATTTATTTTGAGAGGGGGGGATGCGTAGAGAGAGACTGAGAGAGAGAATCCCAAGCAGGCTCCTCACTGTCAGTGCAGAGCCGGACATGAGGCTCAGGGCTCGAACTCTCGGAACCGTGAGATCATGTCCTGAGCCGAAATCAAGAGTCGGATGCTCAACTGACTGAGCCACCCAGGCATCCCTGAAAGCTACATTCTAACGTGTTTGGTAAATCAAGTATTTTATCATTCGTTCACTCATTCTGTCATTCATCCAGAGGATCATATTGGGTGAGGGCCAGCTATGTGCCAAGTGTGATTCTAGACAGTGGGGTGATGGCAATAAATTAGAAAGACGTGGTCCCCGCCCTCCAGGCAAAGACAAGTCATGGCACAGGTCACCATGAGCAGCATGATGAGTATTCTGGAAAGGGAGGTACAGGTGCAAGGCAGCATGAGGCAAGGGAAGCCTACTCAGACCAGGAGTTCTGGACAAAACCTACAAAGGATCCCGTTCCGGGCAGAAGGGCTAATATCAGTCCAGATGTGACGGTGTGGATCCTTGTCGAGGGTTGAGGGAGCTGGGAGTGTTTGCTGGGGGTGGGGTGGGAGTGGCGTGGTGGGGAGGCTGGGGGCAAACACAGTCTTCAGTATCACACTGTGCAGTTTAAACTTCCGCTTTGTAAGTGAATGGGAGTCGATGATGCTTTTAGCAGGAGAATGGGATGGGGACATCTGGTTTTGAAAGGACATTCGGGATGCCAGGACCCCAGGCCGGGAGCCTCAGAGAGGAACCTGGGGCAGTGGTACAGATGGTGGGTGGTGCAGGAGGCCGTGGGTCTGGAGAGAAGCCATGACATTGGTTCGGAGAAGGAGTAGTGAGTTGGTAGTGAGCAAGAGGGCAGGGCGAGGGTGGCTCTGGATTCCGTACTTGGGTACCTGGATGAACAGTGAGACCACTGATGGAGCAGGGTAGCATGGAAGGAAGAGCGGGTTTGGGGGCAGGGGGCACAGAGAGGAATAGACTTGCCTGTCAGCCATTCTAGTGAAAATGCCCTCCAGGAAGCCAGAAATCCGATTTAGTACAGTGAGTGCCCAGAAGGCGGATAGAGCCCAGTGGTGTGGGAACCCAGGGGGTACGCTGAAGGTCAAGAGAGGGTGAAATATGCTTGAGTCCTTACAGGGCTGCTTTGGGGTCAAGTGAAAAAGGTGATATACACGAAAGGCTCTACACGCTGTAGGGTTTATGCAAATACAAGGATTCTGCTCTCTGTCCCGGGCTGTCCGAATGCTTCTCACACTGCCAGTTCCAGGAGGGTCTCCTGAGACGGAGAGTGTCATGTGATCATTTTTTACCTTCAGTCCTTGTCTACTTCCTGCCTGGACTGATCCACCCTCGAGATACTGGCTCAACTGTCTTTGTTTCTACTTTTTTTTTTTTTTTCTCCCCAAAGCAGAAGGGCTCATTGGCTTAGTTGGGAATCAATTTCCACTCGCTTGCTTTACTTTTTTTTAAGCCAAGGTTTAAGATAAAATTGTGACTGTAGCTTTAACAATATTTCTACCCCATCTAAGAATGTGAAAAGTCACTCTCCCACCGGGCTTTATTATATGCCCAGTGCCTGGCACAGAGCGGGTACTCTGTGCAGTTTGTGGATCACTAGGACCGCAAGCTCCTCTAATCTGGCACGGTAATGGGGGAACCTAAGACCTGGCAGTTGCTGAGTGCGTGGCTGGCACTGTTCTAGGCTTGAAGGGAAACACCACCCTCTCTTTGCCTCGGTGCCTGGGTCTGAATAATAAGAACTGGGGCCATCAGTTAGTTACACGGCAAAGTGAGAGTTCGAGGGAGCACCTACAAGGAAGTATAGGCTTAAGCTGGGCCAGAGAAATGGGGTTTATTATCCCTGACCTGTTCCTGCCTCTCTGATGAATCTCTGACACAAGGCTGAGTTTCTGCTGTGTGTACCTGGGTGTTAATAGGATGGGGCAGGGGGAAATACACGAGTGAAGGTGGAAATTATATTTGAATAAGATTCATGGAAAGTAAAGCGTTGGAAGTAGCTGGAGCCTCCATCTGGCTGAGAAATGGGAGAAAGAGAAGAGACAACTTTCCCCTGCCGGAAACCCAGGGACTGCATAACCCAAATCTGGCTCGCCGAGTTGCTGGTGATTTTAAGAGAGCACATTATTTACGGAACACAGTTGAGAGAAAAGTGTTATTACAGGAGATAATTACAAACAACCAGACAAGATCATTAGGGATATAGAACATTGGACAATACCATCAACCGCCTTGACCTAATTGGCGTTTCTAGGACATTTCGCCCCAAACTGAAAGATACACATTCTTCTCAAATGCACATGGAACATTCATCAAGATAGACCATATGCTGGGTGATTAAATAAGTCTCAATATATCTCAAAAGACTGACATCCCACAAAGCATGTTCTCTGACCCTAAAGGGATTCACTTAGAAATTAATAACGATAAGGGATGTTAAAAAGCTCCAAATAATTGGAAATTAAACAATACCCTTCTAAATAACCTATGGTCAAAGAAGTAAACCAAAGAGAAATTATAAGACATTTCCAGCTGAGTGATAAAGAAAATACAACATGTCAACATTTATAGTCTTAAATACCTATGGCAGAAAAGAAAAAAGTCCAACATCAATGGTCTAGGTTTCTGCCTTAAGAAGCTGCTGAAAGAAGATCAAATTAAACCCAAGTCTTAAAAACATCATGATAATTGAAATAAGCCAGACACAAAAGACCACATATCAAATGAATCCATTTAGTGTACTTGAAATACCCTGAATAGACAAACCCATAACGACAGAAAGTGAGTTGTTGCCAGGGACTGGGGCTAGAGAATGGGGAATGACGGCTAATGAGTGTGGGCTTTCTTTTGGGGGGCACGATATTCTGGAATTAGATCGTGGTAAATGTTGTACAACTTTGTAAATGTACCCAAATCACTGAATTGTACACTCGAAGTGGGTGAATCGTATGGTTTGCGAATTAGATTTCAATAAATAGAAATAAATACAACCTAAAAAAATATTAAATCCAAGAGAATTTAAAAAAGGAAATGAAAAAGCCAACAAAGCTGAAAGTTGACTCTTTGAAAACAAATAGGTAAATTGTAGCAAGAATGATCAAGAAAAAAACCCCAAGAAAACACAAATTACCAATATTAGGAATGAAAAAAGGGGTATCATTTTATTAAAAAGAAAATAGGAAAATACCACGAATAACTGTATCTCAATAAGTGTCTATAACTCAGATTAAATGGACAAATCCCTTGAAAAAAAACACTTGCCAAACTGACACATAGTTCAGGATCTATTAAAGACATAAAATTTAAAATAAAAATGATGGCGATTGTGATGGTACACTGCTTTCCCATAAAGAATGCTTTAGGTCTAGATAGAATTCACTGGTGAATTCTAGAAAATATTTAAGGAAGAAATAATACTAATCTTACACAAACTTCTCGATAATAGAGAAGGAAGAACACTTTGTAACTCATTTTATGATACCAAACCCTGATAAAGACCTTATACAAAAAAGAATATTAGAGCCCAATATCCCTCATGAACAAGGATGTAAAATCCTTAACAAAATATTAGTCAATTGT
This sequence comes from Panthera tigris, assembly GCF_018350195.1. NCBI lineage: Eukaryota > Metazoa > Chordata > Mammalia > Carnivora > Felidae > Panthera > Panthera tigris. The sequence goes on from NC_056662.1 coordinate 118,339,978, forward strand.
GTAGCAATCCACTAAAGGGATGACACATCATGACAAGTGAATTTTATCCCAGGGATACAAGGTTAGTTTAAAATGAGAAAGTTAATCAGTTTCTGGGTGTCCTCAGTCGGTTGAGTGTCCGACTTCAGGTCAGGTCATGATCTTGCGATTTGTGAGTTCAAGCCCTGCGTCAGGCTCTGTGCTGACAGCTCACAGTCTAGAATCTGCTTCAGATTCTGTGTCTCCCTCTCTCTCTGCCCCTTTGCCGCTCATGCTTGCTTGCTCTCTCTCTCTCTCTCTCTCTCTCCCTCAAAAATAAATCAACATTAGAAAAATAAAATTAGAAAGCTAATCAACATATTCACCATATTAACACAATACAAGAGAAAAACCACCAACAGATACAGAAAAGCTTTTGACAAAATCCAACATGTATTCATGATAAAAACGCTCAGCAAACTAGGAGTAAGGGGGAAGTTCCTCAATCTATTTTTTTAAATTTTTTTTTAACATTTGTTTATTTTTGAGACAGAGAGAGACAGAGCATGAACAGGGGAGGATCAGAGAGAGGGAGACACAGAATCCGAAACAGGCTCCAGGCTCTAAGCTGTCAGCACAGAGCCCAACGCGGGGCTCGAACTCACGGACCGCGAGATCATGACCTGAGCTGAAGTCAGCCGCTTAACCTACTGAGCCACCCAGGCGCCCCGGAATTTCCTCAGTCTAATAAAGGGTAACTACAAAAAACATCCAGCTAGCTAGAGGTGCCTGGGTGGCTCAGTTGGTTAAGCATCTGACTCTTGGTTTCAACTCAGGTTCCATGATGACAGCATGGAGACTGCTTGGGATTCTCTGTCCCTCCCCTGCTTTTGCTCTCTCTCTCTCTGTCTCTCCAAATAAATAAATAAACTTTAAAAAACCCAGCTCATATCCTACTTAATCCTGAAACGTTGAACGTTAAGATCACTAGCAAGGCAAGAATACTCACACACAGACTATGACCCCGTAATAAAAATAAATGAATTACTGATACATCAACAACATGGATGAATCACAAAAATATTACATTGACTGAAAGAAGCCAGACACAAAAAAGTACATTCTGTATAAGTCCATTTATATAAAGTTTAAAACAGGCAAAACTAACCTTTGGTGATAGAAGTCAGAGCAGTGGCTGCTTATGGAGGGTAGAGACTGATTGGAAAACGGGGTGAGAGAACATCTTGAGGAAATGGCGATGTTCTATATCCTGATTGTATGATGATTACACAGATGTATTCAGTTATTGAAACTCACCGAGTTGTGCACTTAGGATCTGTGAATGTAAGTTGTACCTCGTTAAAAAAAAAAAAAGAAGCTAATCATACCTAAAATATCTAAAATTTGAAAAATATTACATAGCTTGGGAAGAAAATTGTTTCTGATTATAGACGACTAAAAAAAGCTACACAATGTGATTCACAGTAGAAAAGACCATTTTTATATTTAAGACATAACTTAAATGTCAAAAAGAAAAACAGGACCCTTTAATGGAATAATAGCCATTTTTTATTGGGTGATGAACTACGTACTATCTTTTGTTACAATTTAGGGATGAGGAAACTAACGAAGAGAGGCTAACTTCTTCAAGGGCGCATGGCTAGCAAGGGGCAGAGCTGGGGTTTGAACTCAGAATGTCTCACCGAAGAGCCTTACCACTATCCTGTGACCCCCTGTGCTTGTAAGGGACTTGACGCTTTACTGAGTTTCAGTTTCCCGTTCCAGGATGCAGGCTGGTCCAGGACAGTTGTCCCCAGTTTATAGATGATAACTCTAAGACTCTGTGGGGTGGAACCGCCAGCTCCAGGCATGGGTACAGGCCATGATGTCCCTGAAGCTTGTCCTCAGGACATTCTCCTTCCCCTTTAGATGGTCCACCACCCCACCCCGAGGTGGGGTGATGCTTTTCATTTTCCCCTTCGCCGTCAGAACTCGCCTGTCCTGTGTCCTGCTCCTTCAGGGCTCCGTTCTCCGCTCGCACTGTCCTCTCTGCCTGGGCGTCCCTCTCTCTCTCCCGTCTCCCCAGAGTCAATGCCCAATGTCTTCCTTGATCTGCTAAGCTGAGCTCTTTGCTCCTTTTCCTGTAGGCTCACTTTATTCATACTTTGTGCACGCCAGTGATGACATTTTGCCTTGTATAGTAGCCTTTTACGCGTCTGACCCGTCCGCCTCCCGGATGGTAATAAGCTTCTTCAGTCAGCGTCCCAGTACGAAATATCTTTGTAGATCCCCGCCCCTTCCTCCAGGGCCGAATGGCCTCACTGACACAACAGGAGAAGACCCCCTGGCACGTGGGAGTGACTGAACGCACCCCAGCTAACAACCCAGTCCCTATATACCTGCCTTTTCTCAAGGTCTGCCTCTAGCAAGGTCAACTGTCTGGAAGAGGGAGCTGTTCAGTGCCAATGAGGCATTTGTACCCGTAAGTGGCATCACGTGAAAGCCTAGCAGAGCACTCCATCCTGCAAATGAGACAAGAATTGAGCTCACCTTCATCTCGGTGAAGTGCAGGAGGGATATTTTCCAAGGCAAACGACATACCAGATACTTTTATTAAGCTTTGGACTCTTGAGTCCCTCCATCTGGGTGTATCTGATGCCACGGCACTTATTATAGTTGTGAACACAGAGTCAACCACTCAACCTTCATTTATTGACTCAGAGAGGAGTTTTTTCCAAACCAAACAGCTCTGCTATCCCGGGAGCAGCTGCCTCCGAAGGAAGGGAGGTTGCTCTTCAATTTTCCCCACCTAATCTCCTGCTCGCTCTGTCCGCAAAGCCTCCTTGCTGCAAGGAACAGGCTATTTTCTTTCTCCCAAGCCTCATTCTCAATCTTCTCTGTGGCAAGAAAGGTGATTGGATATTGGGGTTTTAAATGGTTTTGTCTCAAAGCCATTTAAAATGGAGCTGAAATGTCAACCGGATTGGTGTTGAATGGAGTAGATGGTTAAGTGGAAATGAGCTTGAAAGGAGAGACAGGGTTAGTAATCCCCACTGAAAACTTGGAAGGGGTGACAAGAGGTCCCTGGCTCTGTCTTAATGAATGCAAAGGACCCCAGGAATGATCCCTGCCACCGTTTGTACAGACCCTCCTAAAAGATGGCGTTTCAAAAATGCTTAAGGGCACTCTGTTCCTGTACAATTGATTCGGTTGTCTTAGCAAACATTTCTTTTTTCTTTTTTTTTTCTTTTTTTTAATATCTAGAGGTAGAATTTAGCTCATCCTGTTTGACAGTATTCACTACATTTAAATCCCCAGAGCCGGAAGCAGTGAGGTTTTCCTGCATTTTGAAACAGAGCCCTGATGTATAAATTCTGCAGTGGCCAATGTCACCGTATTTTACGTCGTCTCTAACAAGGCTGTAGGAAATACGCAAGCAGGGATGGGTTTGAGCCTCCCTGGCTTCATGCACATGTTGGACTGTCCCTCCCTGCCTCTGCTCCGGCTGGGCTGCTTGGTTTTCGCTCCGGGAAACCCTTGAATACCGCCAGGTACAGGCTCATTACAATCTTCTAGGATGAAGAGGCCTTTGATTATTCAGAGAGGCGGGTCCTTGGGGGAGCCCCAGTGCAGACATATGCTCACTCGATTCTCCGTTTATATTGGATGTTTCCTGTGGGGAAAATTACAAGAAGCTCAGGCACCATCTCTCAGGTTTCCCTGTCCTCCCCTGGCTGCCTTGGGGTTCGTTGTTAAGATTTTTCTTTTTGGTTTTTTGTTTTGTTTTGTCCCTAGCTAGTGCTAAAGAGTCTTTATTCCCATCTGTCTACTTCACATCTATTTTCTGTAGCTTCTGCTTTACAGCTTCTTCCTCATTATCTGAGATGCAACCCTTCCCCAATATGCCCATCTTCCAAACACACACACACACACACACACACACACACACACACACACACATTCTTCCTCAGACCATGCACCTGCCTCTGACATCACACCCCCAGCCTCCCTCTTGTCAGGGAGGAGCTACAGACTGGCTCCTAAAAACCAGGCAGGCCCTGGAGATCTCTGTACCAACCCTCTTATCCTGGAAGTGAGGCAGCCAAGGCCAGGAGAGAGAAGTGGTTCCCGGGGTTTGAGCCCCAGCACTGTGCAGGGTCAGAGGGGGCTCACTCCAGTACCCCGTGGCCTGGTGCTGGCCATGCTGGGTCACTGCATGCACCCCCTCTCCATTGCCAAGTCCTCTCCTGATTCCCCAACTTGCCCTTCAGTGACAACCAGAACTAGGCCTCAGAGTGGGGGGCTGAATTCAACCTTGAGACAGCCCTTCAATGACATGGACCACTGATTTAGGTTGGCGGGGATTTAAAAGCATTTTTTGCGGGGGGGGGGGGGCACCTGGGTGGCTCAGTCCGCCAAGCATCCGACTTCGGCTCAGGTCATGATCTTGTAGTGTGTGAGTTCGAGCCCCGCATCAGGCTCTGGGCTGACAGCTCAGAGCCTGGAACCTGCTTTGGATTCTGTGTCTCCCTCTCTCTCTGTTCCTCCCCCACTCACACTCTGGCGCTCTCTCTCTCTCTCAAAAATAAAGATTAAAAAACATTTTTTTAAGAAAATAAAAGCATCTTTCTTTCAATTTCAAAAGTAAAGCACAGTCATGGAAAAAAAATTCGAACTTAAGCGTATATGGTGAAAGGTCAAAGTATGCTGCTTTCAATCTCTTCTTCCCCCTGCTAGCCCGAGGGGACCATTTCTAATGGTTTGAGATCTCTGCGTATTCACAGATAAAATACCTTGGTTTGGGTCTTTGGGGTGTGGGAGTTGTATACAGGATCCTGTTATTACACATGCTACCTTTTCTTCCCCCCCGCTGGTGTGCAATTGACAGACGATAATCATTTCTTTCTAATACCCCTATCTCTGGGTTTCTCCTCAGAAATTACACATCCTTCCCACATGCTCCACCCCACACACACCAAAAACCAACCCTCCCCCCCAAAAAAACCAATATTTAGCCTCCCTGCTTGTACCACTCTCTAGCTCACACAAAATCGTGCCTTGCGGTATGAGTTCTGTGGCATTGAACCGGCAGCCTCTTCCAGCTCCTACTAGACCATATGTGCATTTCATCCACCCCTTTATCCTGAGTTTCCAGGGGGTAGCCTGGTACATCGTAGACTCCAGTGAACGTTTCTCAGAGCAAACCGAGCTGGCCCATGCGCCGCACACATTCGCCCTCCCCAGGCCCCCCAACCTGCCCTCCTTCTCTCCCGGTTACGGTTCTTCCGGAAACAGGGCCGGTTCTGACTGGATGGGCCAGAAGGGCGGGCAGCTTTGCTTCTGCCCTGGCAGGTGGCTTATGGATATGGGGTGCCGGAGTCTGGGAAAATGCGGGTCCATATCACGCTTGCTAGTACCCCGGGCCGGTGGGGAAAGGAGGGGGCGGCACGGCGGAGAAAGCCCCAGAGGCTTTCCGGTCCAAGGCCCACGGGACCATGAATGAGAGAGCCGGGGAAGGTGAAGGCCCTTGGCTTTGGGGGCAAGAAGCTGTGGGGTGTGGCTGGTTGTGGTGGGGCCTGGCTTGCGCAGCAGCTCCCGGGTCTGGCTGCGGACACGGTCGCAGAGGCGGCTGCCGGCCGGCAGGGCGCCCACGGCCCCCGGGGACCAGGCTTCTGCTCAGGACAGCCGCAGGCCAGGGAGAGCCAGCGGAGCCAAGGGGACAGCAAAGGGCCAAGAAAGCCACCGGGAGAGCGGCAAGGTGGAGAAAAGAGTCCCGGGTCCCCTCTCATGTCTACCTCTGACCAGCCCGGGGGCTTTTTTACTTTAGTGTTGCCACTTGTAAAATGGAGCTGATGGCAGTTAGGCCTGTGTCACAGGGCTCCCGAGGCGGTCAGGGGAGACAACACGGGAACTTGCCACATCCTGGAGAGTGCAGCACAAGACCTGGGGCCCCTGGTTGGTGCTGTGCGAATCGAAATGCTGCAGTGGTGACTGCCAGGCGGGGAGGTCTCACCCCAAGCTTCTTGTTTTCTTTCCCCACCCAGGGCAGTCCTTCTACTCCCGGGTGCTGGAGAACCGCGAAGATGTGGCTGACTTCGACGAGGTAAGATGCCCCGGGGAGCAACTCAAGCCCCAACCGAGGAGCCCACTGGCCCCGCATTCCCTTCCACCCAGATCCTTCTCAGGGACTTCCGCGGGGAGACACGGTGGGAGAGATTCCCCCAAAAGGTTCTTTTGAACCTCAGGCTTAGAGAGTCGAGTAAATCATGTGCCCCTGCTTATGGTGCATTATCTCAGTGTTCCTACAACCGTGCTCTGGTTTTGATGTATGTTTGCATGTATCGTGGATGTGTCATTCTCTTTTATCCCCATATTCCTTCCCTCCATCTACAGCCATACTAATGTGCTTAACGTGCATCTTTTGGTTTCTTGTGTGTTCTGACACAAATTTTTGAGTACGTAATTTTGTTTCCTTAAATGGCATTGTTAAAGTAAAATGTTACTTAAATAGATTTTACTTTACTTCACTGTGTAAGATTCTTGAGTTCCATCCACATTGCCTCACTAATCTGTTGCTTCTACCTGCTGCTCAGTACTCTATGGGCCCATCCAACACATATTACGGTGTTCCTCCAGCCTGGTTTGTCTAGGACCCAGGGGGTTCCCGGGACACAGACTCTAAGTGATAAAATGGGGAAAATCCTGGTCCAACTAAGATGAGTTGGTCATCCTGCACATCCTTTGCCTACTTACTCCTCCAGAAAAGAACCTCCAGCTTGCCTCTAACCAACCCCCATCCCCGCCATCAGAAATGCAATGACTATTCTTATGCCTTTCCCCTTTGGGCTTGTGTGAACATTTCTCTGGAATATACAGCAGGACATGGAATTGCTGGCTCACAGGGGTATGCATACCCTGCAGCTTACCCAGCACTGCCATGGTCTACACTTCTACCAGCAGTGCATAAGGATCCCTGATTCCCACATCCTCATCTACACCTAGTGTTATTCAGCTTTCTGATCTTCATCAGTCCAACAGTAGTGCCTCACTGTTGTTTTAATAAGACATTTAAAGTTTCCTCTTTTGTAAATTGCCTGTTCATAGCTGTTGCCCTTTTTCTCTGTTGGTATAGCTGTCTTTTCTTTTTCTTATTGATTTGCAGTGGTTCTTTGTATGTCCAAGATATCAACCCGTGCTGGATTTAGAGACTGAACATTTCTCTCAGCCTGCCATCTACTAACTTTGCCCCCTCATTGACTAGAAGTCCTTAATCCTGGGGTGTTTTCAAGTTTTGTTGAAGATGTCTTTCCAGTCTTCTAGGTTACATATATATTTCCCTACATTTTCCGATTCTATGTATGTGGAATCTTTTACCTTGTGTGTGGTTTTAGAGAGGGATCATTTTATTTTTCTCCATATAAGAAGCCACTTTTCATGACATCAACTTGCTAAGCAATTATATTCTCTCCATTTATTGTATGTTAAGGTCTGTGTCTCAGCCTACTATTCTATCCCTTTAATCTGTTTGTCTGTTTTTGAACTTTCCCACACTGTGTCCATTAATATGGCATTTTTGTATGTCTTAGTATCTAATGAGGCAAGTACTCTCAAGGGAACTATTCTTTTTCAAGGTTGAACTATTCATGGACCTTTATTCTTCCAGATCATTTTAAAGCAAGTTTATGAAATCCTTCCAAGACCCAACTGGAATTTGGATTAAATTTGCAAATTAACTTAGGAAGATATTGACTTTTTATACTATTAAATCATCTATTCAAATTATCCACCATGCTTTACTAGCATTTTTAAGTTTTCTGCGTAGGAGTCATATAATCTTGATTATTTTCTAGATGCTTCCTGGTTTTGTTGTTGTCATGAATGGTGTCTTACTTTTACTACATTTTTTAGTTGGTTATTGCTGGCCTAGAGAAGGCTTTCCTCTCCTTTAGAAGTCCTGCTTTCATCTAAGTCTGGATGGTTTGGGGAGGGGGCTCTTCGGCCCCCTTTTCAATTTCTCTGTGTCTTCTTGCACCAGTTTTGGATTTCTATATTTTTCTAGACCTTTTTACGTTTCATCTAGGTTTTCAAGTTTACTAGTACCTATTTGAAGGTAAAGTTTTAAAATTGTTTTAAAATCTTTTTTGTGCTCATGGTTATTTCCCCTTTTGTATTCCATACTGAATTTATTTGTGTCTTCCTTCTGTTTTTCTTGACCTTGCTAAAGATCCGTTTATCTTATTAATCTTTGTTAAGAACCAGCTTTTGGATCATTAATCTCTTCTGTTGTTCTCCATTTCATTGATTTCTGTCCTCTTAAATTATTTCTCTCCTCCTTGTTTATTTTGTTTTCCTCTGTGCCTCTTTTTGTAACTTCCTGAGCTGGGTGCTAAGCCTGTTATGTTTAACTTTTCTTATTTCTTGATAAACATGTTTAAAGATATAAAGTTTGCTCTATATACAGTTTTGTAAAGTTTATTTATTTATTTTGAGAGGGAGAGAGAGCATGAGTGGGGAGGGATGGATAGACAGGGAGAGAGAGAATCCCTAGCAGGGTCTGAAATGTCAGTGCAGAGCCTGAAGCAGGGCTCAATCTTATAAACTGCAAGATCATTACCTGAGCCGAAATCAAGAGTCAGATGTTCAACTGGCTGAAACACTCAGGCGCCCCTATACACAGTTTTAACCACATCCTACAAAATTTTATATGTAGTATTTTCATATCTTCAGCTTTAAACATTTTTTATACTCCTTTATGCTTTTCTTTTATTTTTTATTTAGTAAAAAAAAAATTTTAATGTTCATTTTTTGATAGAGAGAGACAGAGCACAAACAGGGGAGGGGCAGACAGAGAGGGAGACACAGAATCTGAAGCAAGCCCCAGGCTCTGAGCTGTCAGCACAGAGCTCAATGTGGGGCTTGAACTCACAAACCGCGAGATCATGACCTGGGCTGAAGTCGGGCACTCAACCGACTGAGTCACCCAAGCGACCCATAATTTTCTTTTAAATCCAAGAGTTAACTCAATAAGAATATGTTACTTCGTTTCCAAATACATATGATGTTTTAGCTCCTTATTTTTTTATTTCTACTTTTATTTCGTGATGGTCAAAAGCAGTCTGTATGATATTGATCCTTTGGAATTTATTGAGACCACGGTGATGGCCTCTATTCATGGTCATAAATGGTCCCTCTGCCTACAAGGAATGTGTTCAGTGCAGGATTCTCTAGAGAGAGCAATGTCACTTCAAGCTTGTATGATGTAAGTTCAGTCTTCATAGTTATACTATTCGGTTCTTCACATATTCTGCTTTATTTTTCTCTACTTGATCTATCAGTTTCAAAAATGATTGCAATGAAACCCACTTCTACAATTGTTGATTTGTGTGTTTCTTCCTGTGGCTGTCAGTTGTTCCTTGATGTGCTTTGAAACTGTATTACTAGTAAGTTCTATACGTTCATGATGGCTATGTCTAGTTGCTTATTTTTCTTTTTACTGGTATTTAATATCCTTCTTTGTCTCTGACAGTGTTTTTTCCATTACTTTCTATTTTATCAGATGTTAAGATTACTATCTCAGCTAATTTTGGTTCACTTGCCTGGTGTATCTTTTTTAATTCTTTTATTTTCTTGGTATATCTTTGTTCATGTTTCCATTTTCAATATTTCTATGCTTTTAAATTCAAGTGTGTCTTTTTAGGGCTTGAATTATTAATTTTTCTCACCCAATATGAGAATCTCGTGCTTTGATTAGCTTTTTTCATTTACATCTATTGTAATTGTTATTATTATAATCGCTATTTTTATTTCTACTATCATTTTATTTTATGTTTTCCATTTACTGAACTTTTTGCTTGTTGTTTTGTTTTCTCCTTTCCAGCTTTCCATTGGCTAGATCAGGTTTTCTTTTGTTAGGTGAAAAGTTATACATTCTATGTTTGTTTCCCAGGCAGTCACCATTCCTTAGTCATGTTTATGTATCTCTGTCCATGGCTGAAAAACAAATCGGTAATTATAGCTCCCCCTATCATGACAAGTATTGTAATACTCTCCTATGTCTTTTTGATTTCCCTTCCTCAGCCCACACAGTCTGGATTATACATTTTTTAGAGAGCAAGAGAGAGAGTGCAAGTGGGGGAGACAGGCAGAGGGAGAGAGAGAGAGAAAGAGAGAGAATCTCAAGCAGGCTTCATGCTCAGTATGGAGCCCAACCCGGGGCTCGATCCCACGACCCTGCCATCATGACCCAAACTGGAACCAAGAGTCAGAAGCCCAATGGACTGAGCCACCCAAATGCCCCTAAATTATACAGTTTTCATTCTAGGTTCTTATGAATGTGTCTTCTCCTTTTCTTTTATTTGTCCAAGCCTTCTTTTTCTTTTTGAGGACAGTAGTAGTCTTTTTACCAAGATATCTGATCACTTTTACTTCTCCTATCTCTTGAAGCCTCTCTTGGCATTGTTTTTCTTCTTATTTGAGTACTTCCCCTAAAAGCGGTTTCAAATTGGGTCTTTGTGTAGCAAACCTTCTAAAGCTTTGTAAATCTGAGGACAGTTTCTTATTCAGATCTCAATGAGACTTTCACTAGATACAAAATTCGAGGCTCAAAATTCTTTCCTTTACAACTTCAAAAACATCAGTGCCTGTTACTGTTGAGAAGTCCGATGGCCATCTGGCTCTTGTACCTTTGTGCGGGATCTTTTCTTTCTCTCTGGAAAAGAAAGTATAATTCTATCTTTGATATTGTCAAATTGTATTCTAATGTGTCTAACTGCAGGGTTTCTTATCTTTCCTGTTTTGCACTATTTTGTGAGCTCTTTTCAAATCCAAGGCTTTTCATCTTTCACTTATTATAGAAAATTCTGTCTCCATTATTCTTTTTCAAATATTCCTTCCATTCAGTTTTTATATTGTTCTCTCCTCTGCAACTCCTATTATCAGATGCCACCACTTGTACCTCTAGCTGCCATTTCTTAGCTTTTATGGTTTTTTTTTTTTTGTCTGTCAGTCTTTTGCTGCTGTTTTCTGAGAGAGTTCTTCAAAATGATCTTCCAATTTACTAATCTGTTCTTTTTTTCTCATGATCCCTTGTTCTTGTTTTATATTGCGAATCTACGCCAAAATGGTCCATTTTGTTCTGAGGATCGTGCTTCAGTTGGAATATCCCGTTCAGCGCATGGTCTTGCCTCTTTAAGACATGTCTCTCCAAGTGTCTATTGACTTTGCCCTGTTCAAGTGCTCGTGGTATCAGCCACTCTGCCTGGTAACCAGTATTGGGGAAGCCTCAGAGGCCAGCTGGGTCAGGCCCTAAGGGTTGAAGGGCAGGCATGAGTAGCAGGGGTGCCCCAGTCACCGCAGAAGCAGGCAGGGTCTCATCCCTAAGCCTTTAAGGAGAAGCATGGTTCACAGAAAGCAGGCCAGATTTTTTAACAAAGTAGCTTTGGGGTTTCACTGAGAGGAGGTCCATGAACACATATTCTCTCTCTTTCTCTCTCTCTCTTTTTTTTTAAAGTTTATTTATTTATTTTGAGAGAGACAGAGACAGTGCGAGTCGGGGAGGGGCAGAGAGAGGGAGACAGAGAATCCCAAGCAGGCTTTGCACCGTCAGCGCAGAGCCCCACGCAGGCTTCGAACCCGTGCAACTGCAAGATCGTGACCTGAACCGAAAGCGAGAGTCGGACGCTTAACCAGCTGAGCCCCCCAGGCGCCCCTCCACCTATTTTCGTCATCGCAGTAGGGCTGTTGTCACCATTTCATGAGTAAAGGAGCGGGCAGCGATCGCCCGAAGGCGAAGGCAGGGATTGGTCAGCGCAGAATTCGGGAAGGTTTTTCTCCCGTCTGCTATCCTACTGCTGAATCTGCTCCCCGACCGCCTCTGCTGGGCAGCCTCCGTCTTCCCCCAACACAGATCCACAGATCTGCTCAAAGAGGCTTTGGTCTCGTGTTCTCACAGTTGTTTGTTTATTACTTCCTAGAATCCGTATTTCCCTTTGGCTTCCATAGTTTCTCCAGGGTTGATTCGGGGGTGAGAACCAGCAGTCTTAAGTTACCATCCTGGCCTGAAACAAAAGCTCTACTGTGACCCCTAGAATAGCTTGCCCCTCCTTTCCCGGGCTTTGCTTCTCGCGTTTGGCTCAACTGCACTGGGAAGGGCCTCGTGGCAGACTCTTCCCTTTGACGCTGGTATTTAGCTGAGAAGCCACCAGGCTGAGGGGCCACCCAGAACCCCTGTCTCCTCCTCGCATTGGGCCCATCCCACACAGTGTGGTTGTGTCTGTAGGCCCAGAGCCACAGGCACAGAGAAGCAAGCACTTGACCTTCTCTCCTGCGCTCAAAAGCAGCCATTGGCCATCACCGCCTGCAGGCTGTGCCCTCCCCAGGGAGAATTCTGTTCTGGAGGTCTCCCCTCCTTACTGTGTGACTTTCAGCCTCAGGTTCTAAGCCTCTGTTACCCATGTGTCAAATGGGGCTAATGATGGGTATGAAGTTATTGTCAAATGATGAACAGAATGAAGGATAATGGCAAAGGTGGACCCATTACTGCATACTAAGCCAGCATCCTGGCCTTAGGCTGGCCCGGCTGTGCAACCTATGCTACCTTCCCCTCCCCAGTTCGTCAGTCAGGGCTCCGAGAGGAGAGAGTGGTTGCGTGAAGACACAGGCCGCCTGGCTCAGTCCCTCACAGTCCTGCCTCCCTGGGCCTCTGCCCCCAGTCGTCCAGGCAGAGCGTCTGACTGCCTCCTTCTCATCAAGTCTCCCAGGGGACTTGTTCGCCCAGGCCTCAGCCAGTGAGCAACCTGATGCCCCTTCCGAGGGTGCTACCACCCCTTTCCATTCACGGCACCCAGGATACCTGAGCCACAGGTATACATGACATTCAAAGTTAATCACCGTGTCCTCTCTCTTCCCGATGCCGCCCGACATGGGGCAGGTGGAGAGTCAGTCCCTCTGGCCCCAACACGACACGGCGCCCCGTTCTGAGTGCCTCCTGTGTGACAGGCTAGGATACCCCAGAGGGGGAAGCAGCTCGACAGCACATGAGAATCCACGTAGGAACGTGGCCACGGGGGAGTCTCTGGTTCCATGGTGGGGCGGTGGGGGGGGGGGGGTGGCGGCACGCAGAAGCCAGGGAGTAATGAGCAAAAGCACATGGCCAGAGTCAGAGAGTAGCCCCAAGCTGGGGAGAAGTGGTCCTCACCTGGGGAACATTCCACCCACTCGCGAGCTGACTGGGAAGCTTCTGGTTGTCACAGTGGGGAGCCCACCGGCACTTGGTGGAATGGGGCCAGGCAAAGCCAGGGTTCGAAGTTCACGTTCAGATTAGATTATGAATCCTCTGTGGATGCAGCCGCCGGAAGCTGCTCCTGGGCCTGACCCTCCCACCACCCTTGCAAGGCCTTACTGGGTCCTTCCGTGCCCCCTGCCACCACCCCTCCCTCTGACAAGTGGCCAGCAGCGCACCCCCCACGAAGCAGGGAAGGCAGCCCCCCCACCCCCTACTCAGGGAGGGCCCCGGGGCCTGGGTCAGCTCAGCCCCCAAAGAGAGCCTTGAAGGGCACCCATGCTTATACCTGTCTCTGCAGACTGGGGTGGGCAAGTCATGAACTCTCTTGCTGGTCCCTGAAAGAACCAGCCTGTCTGTGGTTCCAGAACAAGCCTGGAAAAAGAACCTCATCTACCCTTCGCAAAACTTCTGAAGGCATCTTGGTTTTTCAGAAAGTCTCTTTTCTCACACTTGCTTACCGTGCCCGGGGCCTTAGGAACCAGCTCAGGGAGGTACAAAGCGCATTGGCAGGGTAGTCATGAGAACCGAGTTACGGTCCTCACTGAGGTATTTACAAACTCTGTGACCTTGGGCTGGGCCCTCAACCTCTCTGGGCCCCAGATTCCCCTTCTGTAAAATGGGATGTATTCCTTGCACTACCTTGTAGAACAGTCACATGGCTGAAAAATGAAATAAAAGACAAGACAGCAAATGTCTCTCCCTTCTGTGCTCGGACAAGGGTGAGAGGGGCTGTTGCAGGCTGGGCTGAGGAACTTGAGTGGGGAGGAGGTGGCCATGGAAGAAAGACAATGCTTCGGACAACAATGGGTGGAAACAGAACCTGGACAAGGTGTCTCCTTTCCCTGAGGCTGGAACCTGAGATCCTGCATTTAAACCTACAGCTCCGGAGGAGGGAGGGAAGGAGGGAGGGGAGAGGGAGAGAGAGAGAGAGAGAACATGAGCCTTTATGCCAGGCCAGTAGCTAGCAGAGGCCCCTGCCCTGGAGGAATGGGAGTGGTCCCCCTAGCCCACCCCAAACCTGGATCTAAGCCAGGATTTAAACCCAAGTCTATGTGACTCCAGAGCCTCTGGTCACTTGCAAAGTGAATGCGACTCAGTCCTACCTTCGAGGGGCTCAGTCCAGTGGGGAGATGGACCCGGCGTAGACAAAGGTAGACCACGGGTCTTCTGAACCCAGAGGAGGGAGAAGTCATCAGCCTGGGGTGGGGGACAGGGGCTGGCCTCACCTGCCCACTTTTCTTGTCCCTGGAAGTCACGGGCTGTGAGCTCCATGGGGCCAGGAATGCACCTGACTGGTTCATCACTGGCCTGGTACCCAGCACAGGGCACAGGGAATATTGCCAAGCAAAAGAACGAACATAAGAATGAACCCAGCTTGAGTCTTGGGTCTTTACATTCCCAAACAATCTCTTTTCCTAAAGTTTTTCAACACGCTCCAGTTCCGCCCCCCACCCCCCTCAAATCTGGAGGACTGTCCCTTTAAGTTCATTGTCTTGATGATTGGGGATGTTTCCAGACCTAGTCAGTGAGGGAAGCTCAGGATAATCCAGGTCATTCTCCGTCCTGCATCAGGGAAACCTTTCCATGGGTTCTAGATCGCCAGGGCTGATAGGAGGCAAAACTTTGCTGCCCCGGCCAGCACCTGCCAGGTCAGGCCCAAGCCTGGAGCTGTCGAACCAGGTCACAGCTCCTCATTCCCGAGGATCCTGAGACCCCTCCTCCTGCCAGGGGTCCTCCTTTCCCCCTTCTGCCCCTAACACTTGCCACCTTACTGTTGTCAGTGTTCCTATCACGGGTGGCAATTTCAGGTCCGTGGGTGTCTCCAGAACTATCCAGGAACTCCCACAGAACTAGGAAACATGCTTGCACTCTGTACTGCCCACAGTGCCATATACAAAGCCTTGCGCAAGGAGGTGCTCAGCAAATCCAGAAGGTGCTCGGGAAACATTTGCATGAGGCTTCCCGGCCCGTGACATCTTGAGTGGCAGTGTTTGGCCTACCTGCTGTCTGAGTCCCCCCCAGTGTTTAGATGCTGACGTGGCGTGGAATCTTAAATTGGCCCAGTCTCTGGGTCACTAATGTTCAGGGCACCTCCAGAAATAGAAGGCACAACTTTCAGCTGTTGTGGCCACGGAAAGAAAATCGTGCTAGTGCTGTCGCAGGCTGGGGAGAGGCCCTTTCTTCTCAGGAGCCTCCTGCAGTTCCTAGAGTGCCGTGCCCAACAATGCCAGGCCTTGCCCCCGGCTCCTGGAACTAACGATACGAGACGAATCGCGATAATAAGCGGCCATGTTGGTTGCACTCTTACCCTGGGCCAGGCTCTGGGCCGTGTTGCCCCAGCCTCGCGGTAACCCCAGAGAAACAGTACTGTGACCGTCACCCTCACTTTACAGAAGAGCAAGCTGAGGTGTGGAGAGGTGAACTAACCCACCCGCGCTCACCCGCCAGCAGGGAGCAGTGCCGCGGCCCAGCCAGCCAGTCGAGGTCTGTTTGTTGAGTGCCTCCTGTGTCCCAGGCCCTGTGCCAGATGTAGGGACACCTCCATGAACAAGATGAAAGAAACTAGGCCTGTCCACTCTGCTCACGCTCTGAACTTCTCGGAAAGCAGCAGTCAAGCTATCCCTGGAGTTCTTGGGGCAACAGAAGGAGAGGGAGCAAAGCATCAGTGTGTGGAGGTCAGGGAGCAAGGTCCACCACTGCTGCCAGGCCTCCCTGACGTGAGTCTGACTGTTTGAGAGATTGGCATGCGTTCGAGAGAGTGTCACAGTTAGCTACTGCTGTGGAACAAAGCAGCCCAAAATCCAGGGACTGAGATATCCACATTCTAGTGTTTCTTACGCTTGTGTGAGTGGACTGGGCTCAGCTGGGCAGTTCCTCTGCGTCCGGCTGGGAGCGCAGTCGGTGCTGACTGTTGTCTGGGGCACCTTGGGCCTCCTTGTGGCCACACGTTCTCCAGGACCTCTCGCTACGTGGTCTCTCCAGCAGGGTAGCCTGGACTCCTTTACCTGGTAATTGACTTCTGAGAGGGTCTAACTGTAATCTCAAATACTAAGCTACATTCCCACTTACCAGCTGAATTACTTTGGGCCAATCCTGTCTGAGCCTCAGTTCCCTCATCTGCAAAATGGGGACTAAATTATGTAATGTGTATGAGGCGTGTAGCCAAAGCCTGGCGCATGGTCAGCCCTCAATAAATAAATGTTCTTGTTCCTGTCGATCTAGAAGGATTGTGAGCGCCACAGACCCCCTCAGCGAATCTCCCTGGTTTCGCTGGTGGGTCAAACCCTGAGCCAAGTATCAGGAGACTTGAGTTCAAATCCTGCCTCTGCCACCAACTGCCTATGTGCCCTATGACACGGCTCACGCCCTCCGCTTCCCCATGTGTAAAAGAATCCCATCTTGGCCACGTCGCTGTGAGCCTCAGTTCTTAGCGGAAAGTGCTCGGAGAAGTATCTCGTTCTACCCAGACATGCTCTCCGGGGGCACTGGCCCGGGAGCTCCTGAGACCCCCAAACTTCCCACTCTGGTCTTGCTTCATTCTCCATACACGTCTGAGCACAACACCCTCCACTGGGGAGGAAGTAACAGCAAAACTGAGGAGGCCATGAGAAACGACATCTTTTCTGGTAAAAGAGAAAGGGGAAACCCACAGGCCAAGGCAGAAAGTGATGGAGGGAGAGGGAGAGGCCGCAGAGGGTCAGGGAGGGGTGAGGGTCAGCCCCAGACAGGTCGAAAGTCCCCACGGGGAAAAAACGGGACCAAACAAAATAAGCCACGCCTCAGATTTCTGCAGTGTTGTGTTGTCGCTTTACAAAATCCACCTGGGTGGTCTCGTTGGGTTCTTTCAACAGCCCCGTGAGGGAGATAGTGTGGCCCTCGTTTGTTTTATCGACAAGGGAGCCGAGGCTGAGACAGAGCCAGGGGTGGCCTTCCGTCACACAGCTAACTGGCGGCACCTCAGGGACTACCCTCTTGGTTGTCAGAGGGGCTGAGAGAAGTGACACAGGGCACGTCCTTCACTGCCGTTCCCGGGGCTCAGTAGGTACTTGCTGCGCGAAGGGAGGTGGCTGGAAATGCCACGTGGGTCACAGCCAGGGAGACTGTGAGTCCCGGGAAGGGGGATGTAGACCTATTTGGGGAAGCAGCGGGGCAGCCACGGAAAAGTTTTCACCAAAGAAAAGTGAAAATGGAGGGAAGAGCCGAGGAACATTTAGACGCGGACCAAACACCAGGCCTCTGCTTCTGGAAGAGGCCAAGCGGGAGCAGCAAAGAGCTCCCGGGGCCCCAAGTCCTTTCCCTTAGCTGGACACAGCCTGCCTGCTCCGCCTCATGGCGGTGGGGGAGGGAGAGGACGCTGGGGTTTCACTGTCCCGGGAGGGTCCTTCCCTCGAGCAGGGGGCCTCAGACCTGGATTCACGTGGGAGCACCTGGAGGCGCCTACCATCCCGCGCCCGGACCTCCAGAGGCAGAGCGGGATGGTTAGAAACTTCTGGAAGTGATTTTGTGCGCAAGCAGGATGGAGAACCACTGAGGGAGGGACAGAGACTGAGAGAGGCTGGTAATGGGGGCGAGGCGGAGAAGAAAGCAGGGAAGCAGGAGAGGAGGACAGAGAAGGGGGTTGGGCGGACATGGGAGCCAGAGAGGTGAGGGGCGGGAAGAGAGAGTGAGGCTGGCCCGAGGACTCCCTGGGGACTAGGCCAGCTCTTCCCACGTGAAAGCCTCTGGACGGCCCTGGTCCCTGGCGTCCACGCTCCCTGTCCCCTGACCCCAGCCTCACCTGACCATCTGCTTCCTCCTGTTTCCTCCTCCTGGGGCTCCTTCTGGGAAGCCCTGAATGTGATCAGTTCTGGAAAGGGCAACCCCTGATCAATCCCGGAAAGGGGACCCCAAGCTGTGCCCCAGGGCCCATCCTGTGGAGTCTCATCGGCAGACCCAGCTCCCGACGCCCCGCTCCCCGGCCCGCCCGGACTCCCCTGCTCTCTGTGCATCAAGGGCCCGCGACGACCAGCTTGGTGTTCCTGTCACCCCGTGACCCGGTAAACCGCACCCCAGTCATTAGGCAAGTCCGTGCCTAGGGGTAAGCAAGCAGAAGTCGCAAGCAGCCTCCTTGTCTGGGTCCCTTTTCCTCCAGATGACTTCTGCTGATCCTTCGTGGTCACTTTGTTAATGTCACTGCTCAACACCCCTCCCTGTCATGGTCCCACTTCCACAGTCATGTCCTTTTTCTCCTAATCTGTCTCTCCTTCCAAAGCCCAAGATCCCACCCACACACCCTCAGGTGGACCAAACACCCCTGCCCCCTTCATCCCAGGGAAACCGAAACCTTGGAGGTTCCCCAGGCCTCTCCCCTCGGCACCGTGGCTAATGAGTTGGGCCTGAATTCACGAGCTGGCTTATTTCCCTGCAGCTCAATTAAAAGCAACTTCATTAAAGAAACCACATACTCGGCCAAGCTCGAGGCATCCAGACAGCAGGGGCAGAAGCTGCTTAATGAGGCCTGCGGGCCCGGGGCCGGGCTTGCCTACTCATCCTGCCCTCCTTCTGTGTCCATGGCCTCCAAAATCCTCCCCAGGTCCAGCTCAGAACCCTCTCCCTCCTCAGCCTCCACCCCCTCTCCTTCCGCTGCTTCTCCCTCCCTCACCTGCCCACTCCAGCCGAATCCTCCCCGGGACTGAAGAGAGGGATGTGGGGCCATTTTCCCAAGACAGGTCTGTCCACATCGGGCAGTGACCTGCCAAGCTGGCCCGGTGCCTCCCAGTCCCCCTTGTCCCTGTTCTTGGGGAAGGAAGCTTCAGAATGGCTTGCGGGGTGAGTTCTCAGAGCGCCCCCCCCCCCCCCCGCCCCCACTGCCCCTGAGCCTGCTCAGCCACCACCAGCAGAGTTCTCTGAATCATGTTACCCCTGTGAGACCTGGCTTCTCGAAAAAGAGAACACAGGAGCAGCCTCTTGGGCTGGAGTATTCAGTGAATTAGTGCATCTAAAGCATTCAGACCCCTGCATAATGAAAAGTTCTCTGTAAATGGCAGCTCTGATTCAGATTACTATCGTTACTGTTTATTTCTAGCCTATCGAGCAGTCTGGCTTTGGTGGGGTAGAAACATGAAACAAATTTAAAAGTCACCACCTTCCACCTGTTCTGTCAAAATCCCCCTGGATACCGTCTCTTCACGGCTTCGGGAACAGACCTCAGAGCTTTCTGGTCATTCTCAGTCATCCAAAAGTCCGGTCCAGAAAGGTCTGCTACTCCAGCCTGACACCTTCTCGCTTCTGTCAGGCTTGTGGTGGCTCGGCACATGGAGTGGGGCAGGACGCCGGCTCAGGCCCTCCACATCTACCCCCTGCAGCCCGGGTCCCCTTCCTGAAGGGTCAGCCAGGGTCCCCTTCCTGAAGGTGCCTCAGTCTCTCTGAACAATTCTCCCGGCAAGGTGCTGCAAAAACACTGTGCCTAGGATATGACCGTGGCCACCTTTCCCTTCCCCAGTCTTCTTTACACCCCAGGAAGAAGGAGGGCTACGGTGGTGGAGGGGGGGTGGGGGGCAGCAGGCCCTCGGGGAAGCCCTGAGGAAGGTGCCTGCCTCTCTCTCAGCAGCTGTCTTTAGACCATGGGGTACTTAGCACCCTTGGCCCCGGCTTTGGGCCCACAGTGCCATTTCTAGGGCATCAGGAAAAATCCCACTCAGCTTCCTGCTCATCATTATTAATCGATTTAATGATGAAGCCAAGACAGAAGTGGTGAGAGTAAATTTAGAAACAGGGAATTGGAACCAGGCTGTCCCTCTTCTGTGGGCCTGACCCTGATCACAGCTGAGATCTGTCCCCAAAGTTAACATCACCCGTGGGAGGGGTGATTTGACCTGAATGGGGGAGCCCAGGACCTCCCACTCAAAGCAGAGCCTGGACTGGCCAGCGTGATTCTGGCAGGAGAGAGCTGGAAGCTTACAACTCCACTCAGCGCGCAGCAAAAAACAAGCCCACGCCCACAATCCTTGCTGTTCCCCCAGAGCCCAGCCTCCCCCGCCCGGCTGCACCACCCACTCCAGAGCATGCCCGAGGTGTTGGGCTGAGAGTCAGAAGTCCTGGTCAGCCCTCAGTTCTTCCACTTACCAAATGACCTTGGGAAGGTCACTAGACTTCTCTGTGCGCCATCTTTGAAAGAGGAATGGGTCACAAGGTGCTGGTTGGAATTAAATGAGATTCTAGATGTGAAACTTATTCCTGTGGAGCACTGGGCCGATGCAAAGGGCTACCTTTAAGGAATCCCCCTCCTGCTCCTCATACCCCTCCCTGTCATTTCCATTTAAGGCCACAGCTGTCTCTCTCTCTTCCTAGACCTTCCGGTGGCCAGTGGCCAGCAGCATCGACAGCAATGAGATACTCGAGATTCAGATCTTCAACTATAGCAAAGTCTTCAGCAACAAGTAAGTGTGGGGTGGGAGAGGTGGGGTCCTAAGGGGCTGGGGGCCTGCCCTTCTCCTTGGGCTGCTCTCTCCTTTGGGTTTAAAAGGCGACTCACACCCCCAGCCTACCCTGGATTGATCATCAAAGACCCCCCTCCTTGCCCTCTCATGCTGTCCTCGGAGTCCTTCAGCCCTCCCAACCATTGTCAGCCAAGAACGCCCTATCCTCCCTTTCACCCTTTCTGTCCCCAGCCCCACCTCAGCTTCTTGTCCCCTTCTGTAAGTCTCCCCATTTACACCATCCTGGGTAACAGTTACCCAGCAGAGGAGTTAATATAATGGTAGATAATATAATGGGCCATCTGTAGCCTTGAGGACAAACTTGTCATACCCGGGGAGGACGAGAGGCTCTGAGGCAGTTTGGTGTGGTGGTTTGGGAGTCAGGCAAGCCTCACCTCAGATTTCCAGTTCAGTCATCTATTGTGTGACCAGGAACTGGTTATATAACCTCTCTGTGTTTGATGTATTCACGTGTAGAAAGGGTAGGTACTTATCTCAAAGGAAGCTGTGAGAATTAAAGGATATAGATGTCCATTCATTCATTCCCCAAATGTTAACTAAGTGCCCACTGTGTGTCAGGCACTGAACTAGGTGCTGAGGATAGCGAGTGCCTGCCTTCATGGAGCTTACATTCTTCAATGAACACACCTATGACATGAGCACAATCACTACAAAGGGTTCAGTGAAAGTAGTGCCCATCCTTCTCAGAATTCAGAATGACTTGAGGAGTCTGGAATGGTGGCTGCACATAAGAAAGGTAAAGTCCCATTTGGGGGGTCAAAAACCAATTGCCTTTATACCAGCTAGAGGGTGTCATGGCTGAACAGCAACATGTCCAGAAAAACATGGAAATACTACTCACTGAGAGTGCAGCATTACTCAACAGCGTGAAGAGACTACAAATAAAAAAAGGGGGGATATAATCCTAGGTAATTTTAATAGAAGGAGGACAATCAGAGCAGGGGTGTTGAGAGAGGAGGGTTCCAATGCCCTCATGCTGGTTGGAGAGAATACCAGTAGTCAGCTCTTTGTGGTTGCCAAGGGAAGGGACTTTAAATCTGACAAGAGGATGAGAACTGGAGAAGAAAACCATAGAGGACATATTCATCCACCTATATATCCATCCTTCTGTCCATCCTTCCATCCAACCTTCTGTCCATCCTTCCATCCAACCTTCTGTCCATTCTTCCATCCCTCCATCCTTCCATCCATCCTTCCGTCTATCCTTCGGTCCGTCCTTCCATCTATTCATCCATCCATCCATCCATCCATCCACCCATCCATCCACCCACTCTTCTAGTCACTCATCAAACACTTACTGAGCAAATATTCTGTACCAGACAGACACTGTGGTGGTCGCTAGAGGTACTAAAATGAGAGACTAAGTCACCATGCCTGTTCCCCAAGAAAGTTTTCTGCCATTTCCAGAGGCAGGACCAGGACGAGGGTGCATTGCTGAGAGACAGTAGACAGCTGAAAGGTAGCTTGAGCTCTCCAACCAATGAGCTCTTGGGAAGTAACGAGCTCCCCATTACTGGGAAAGGCCAAGCAGAGAGTGGACCATGATGTCGTAGGGGGGTGTTGGATTGAGATGGGCTGAACCACACAGACTTCAAGGATTCTGTGGTTTTTATTGGAAGCCCACGACATCTCAGCTGAGCATGGGATATGGGAATTTCAGCCTGCTGGCAGGCCCACAGGGGAGAAATTTAGGGCAGAGAGGCCTCCCCTTGGCCTCTTGGGGTGGCACATCATTCAGGCAGCTGCTTCTGGTATCCACAAGAGAAGTTAGTGAGATACCCCACCAGGGGCCCCCAAGAGGAAGCAAAACCTTCTTCCCTGGGATGAGACATCAGGTGACCTGTGAGGACAGAAGAAATAGGAACAGAGAAGGGCCCACACGCAGACCGAAGTGGGTGTGGAAAACGAAGAATTGGAAGCTGGGGGCCAGGAGAGACATCCAGGCACCCCAGCAAGGACCCACACGCAGATGTCAGAGCTTCCAGAAGCCTCAGAAGTCAGCCAGGGCAACCCTTGCTGCACAGGTAGGGAAACTGAATCTCAGAGAGGCTAGTGAGGCCACTGGACAGTGGAAGGGCCGGAGTAAGGCTGTCTGCTTCCTCATCTCCTTCCTAATCCTGGACCTTCCAGAAACCAGGATTTGTGAGCAGCGATTGTAGAAACCACAGACATGAAAGAGATTGGTACGTTGTTTCCAGCGAAGCCTCTAGACAGCCCCCAAAATGCTGGAAACCCTTAGAAATAGCCAAATCCTGGCTACAAACAAATCGAAGAATATTTGTTAAATTGAGAAACTGAACGCCATCCCAGTGAATACGCCAAAACTTCAGGCTTCAATTAGTTGCTCTAAAATGCCAGAGGAGACAGAGGAGAGATTCTAACCTAATTCTCCCCTCTTCCTCTCTTCCCATCCTCCCTGACCCACCCACGAGGAGGCAGGAAACCCCTCCCAGGGAGGTCTGGGCCTGAAGGGAGAGGATCCTCTCATTTCCTCGGAAAGCCCATGGAATGTTGAAACACTGTTGGCTACAGGGCTGGGATGGGGAAAGGGGTGCCCGTCTCGTGGAGAACACAGACAGAGTCCATCCTGACACAGGCCAGCTTGGGGGCCGGCGTGGGAGGGCAAGGTACTTGGAGTCGGGTGGGGCCCAGGTCTGCCCACCCTGCGGTTGCCAGTCTGCTTCCCAAGGGGCAGCTGAACGGAGGGGAAGCCTCTGGGGTTTGCACCAGGCTCACCAGCCAGCAAAGCCACACCTGTCACACCTGGCCCCGAGCAGGCCCCCAATTACTTTGTGGAATGAATGAATGAATGAATGCCCCCATGGGGTCAGGAGGCAGAAGGTACGCAGGGTGGAAGGGTCTGGAAGCAGAAATCCAAATGGCCTTTCTTCTCTGAAGAACTCATGGCACCCTCCAGGGTGAGAGCCAGGTCACATGATTGAGGCAGTCGGGGAAACTGAGGGAAAGGAAGCTGGGATGAGAAATAGGATTCATGGCCCTGAGCCCATTAGCACCTATCTCAGAGAAAGACTTGCTCTAGAAGTAGAGGGTGGCTTGGACACTGGCCCCTTACCCAGTGGCTGTAGGGGCTTCCAGGAGGAAGAGACATGGTAGGTCTGCCTGGCCCACCTTGAACGAGGTCTTCCTTCAGGAACCGTGGGCCTCCTGTGAGAACAAGGTGCTGGGTCCACAGGATCTTGTGTGTCCCCCTTCACCTGTCCAGAACTGTCCAGAACCTTTGGGGCGGGGGGGATGGCCTGATGCAGGCGCCAGTCTCCTGGGACTTCTGAATAATTCAGGAGCCAGGAGAGCAGCGGAGGCCTGGCCAGACCTTGGGCACTTGACACGGGCTCCCAGGGGGAAAGCAATGAATTATTGACAGGCCCTGGTGCCTGGTTGCCGCTCTATTGTGGTCAGTCTGTGGACCCATTCATGCCTGAGGCCCCCTCCCTGCTAGCTAATTATCCAGGAATTCTGCCCCCGCCCAGCCTACCTGGCCACTCCGTGGAGGCCAGCCCAGCCTCCTGGGGGGGGGGGTGGAACATGGGCTCTGCAGGGGGTGCCTTCTTTGTGACGGGTAACTTGCATGGGCCACATAAGCATGATTTTCAGAGGACAGAACATCAGGTCCCAGGTCCTTCATCTAACAGTCTTGGGGGAAACTGAGGCCCAGAAAGGGCTCTTACCCAGGATCACACGGCAGGGTCGGGGCAGAGGTGGTCTTCAACCCAGACCTCCTGACCCCCGGGCCAGTGCTCCTGTCCTTTCACAGGACAAACGGCCTCACACCTCCACTTCCCAGGGAAAGGACGCTGCAGGTGTCCAAGGGCACATGAGCCCACCCTGCCTGGTCACCCTGGGCCCCCTCTCCTAGGCGGCCCCTCCATGCTGACCCACCCAGGGGCGAAGAGGCAACAGGCCGACCTCATGAGTTTGCAGCTGGGCGGACAAAGGGCAGCCCGGCTGGACAGGGTGGTCTCTGGGGTCACCACACAGGCCACAGCTGAGGCTTCCTGCACTAGCTCCTTCCCCAGAGAGTGTTTACAGAGGGAGCTGAGGGGTGGCATTCGGTCGGAAGCAGTATTAGGACACTTGTGTTAAAGCTGTGTTTTCAAAGCAGGCACCCTGGTGTTGCTTAGAACGGTGCGTTACGGACGGACCCACAAAAAAACCAAAGTTTTATAAAAACGCTTTCCTTCATACTTTACTTACGACTGGGATAATAGCAATTGTCCTTTTCAAAGAACACTATTTTTTATTTTCATTTGGAGGAGGTTGGGGGACACTGTTAGGAGTGAAACCCCCCCCACCCCAAGCCACCCCCTGGGTCCCAGGGTCCCAGCCCCACCCTCTGGGCACAGACAGACCCTGGCTCTGTGAGGCTGTGCACCTGCCCACAGAGCCCATCCTGCAGAGAAGACCAGCACTGCCTGGGCCCTCCAGACAGCAAGCCCTGCACTCAGGGGAGGGAGGAGGTCCAGGTGTCTGAGTGAGGCAGTGTCGGAGGAATTTCACTTGAATGCTCTCACCGACACCCAGTGAAGCGGGTAGTGTCACCTCCTTTGGAGAGCCGTGGGGCTCAGAGAGGTTGGAGAGCTAGCCAAAGTCACACAGCCGCCAGGTGGTGGAATCTCCCCCCTTAGATCCTGCAAGGTGAGCCCACTTCTATCTGACTCCAGAGCCCAGGCTCTATCCGCTGTCTACACTGCTTCTGTTAAGGATGGCACTGAGTCTGTGTGTGGACAAGGCTTAGACCAGGAGTGGGGAATTTGCCAAGAGGTGGACCTTGGCTCACTGTGGGGTTAAAGCAGTGAGAGCAGCCGTGGAGTAGTGAGATCCCCGTCACAGGGTGTCTAGCAGGGGCTGGAGACTGCATGCCAGGGAGGATGCTGAGGGACCCTCTTTAACAAAATGCTGGACAAGCCTTCCTCTTGGGCCCTCCAAGGGCAAGGTCTGAGACTGACCTTAGTTAGCACCACCCTGCCCCCTGGGGGTGTCTTGCCACATTACAGCATGTCTGCCGATCCTCTGCGGTGCTAGGAGCGTCTTCTAGGAAAGTTGTGCCTGAGTATCCACAGCTGCCCCAGGTTCCCCCCCACCCCCGCCGCCCCCACCTCGATCCCATCCCGGCACTTCTCCTCTCTGGGCACTGCTCAAGCTGGGGAGAGGCCAGGACCCAGCCAGGGAGGAGGCGTCTGCTGGGCTGGGTCTGAGAAGCACCTAGAAGCCTGGTAAGGGGTCTCCAGTAGAGGAATGGTATGAACAGTCTCGCCCTCAAGGAGGCAGAACAGCCGGCCGAGAGGGCTCTGAGCTCCAGGGGGAAGCATTTCATATTTATCCACGGTGGCTGCTCCCACCACTTTCCCTCCTCACACAGAAAGGAGGCCCTTTAAAAAAAAAAAAATATATATATATATATATAGTGTTCACCCTCCGTGTTCCTCAGGAGAGTACAGACATCAGATACGTCCATTAAAGTCAGAATTCACCTGATGCCTCACCTGGCTCGAAATTGCCATCGGTTAACGGAGTCCCTTCCTGCTTTCTCGGCCTCGCCTTCCTTCCTCCGTGAATCGAGGGCGGCACCGGGTGATCCCAAGGCCCCTCTGGCTCTCACGCGCTGCAGGTGCTCCCCTCGGTCTCTGTCCTTTCAACCAGAAATGGTGTGCACATTTTAATCTACCCCATTTGGAATCACCACGTGAGAACATCTCTCCGACTACCCTGTTCTCTCCCAGAGCAATAACCTTCAAACCGCAGGGTGAAATGGGGTTCAAGTCAACTCGGTCAGCATTTATTAGGCACCCACTGTTGGTCATTAATTCAGCCAGCAGATACTGAGATCTCCTGTGTGCTGAGAAACTCAAATAGGGGCTGGAAATAGGAAACATGGCCCCTGCCCCGGAGAGGCTCAACGTATAGCAACACCCCTTGATATCACCCAGATTGCTTCTGGAATGCTGACTGTGATGGAATGCTAGACGCTCTGGTGAGAACTTGGCACCGAGGCTCAGCCCTCTAAACGGCTCTGGGAAGCAGGGATTTTAGTAACTCACCTTAGGAGAACACAGATGGAGAGAGCTTAAATTGTCAGGGAAAGCAGGGAACTGGCTGGTGGCAGAGTCGGGCTTCAAGTCCCCGCCTCCGACTGCAAGACTGAACTCTTCACAGCCCTGCACTTTGTCTGGGAATATGGGGATCCTGCCACCAGATGGACCCTTGCCCTCAATGGGCTTGCAGAAGGCAGGTGTGGGCGTTGCTGACTAAACGGGACCAGTGAGCCAGTGGTGTTGGGGCAGGTAGAGACCTTGGTGGTGGTTAGGGCGGCGGAAGGGGGAGATACTGCTCGTGGACCCTCCCCGGTAGCCTCCACACTGGGCATCTGGGCAGGGGCTCGGCTGAACCCCAACTCCACAAGCCAGGGGGTACCCTGCCCCCAGTCTGTTGACATCCCCCCAGGGGGTTCTCTGCCCACGAGCGCCAGGGAAATGGGTCTCACACAGGCAACCACTCACACTGGTCGGGGTCACGTACGCTCCTGGACACGTTGCCCTGGCCAGGACCAGCCCTGGCTCTGGGGCCACCTTCTCCAAGCTTAGCCTGGAGCCTGAGCGAGCCCTCTGTCTCTCCAGCCCGGTCCCCAGCCAACCACATCCTCCTGGGATGGGAGCTCCTCTCTCATGTGACGCGGCCATGCCCCCTCTCCCGTCCACAGGCTGATCGGGACCTTCCGCATGGTGCTGCAGAAGGTGGTGGAGGAGAAGCGCGTGGAGGTGACCGACACACTGATCGATGACAACAATGCTGTCATCAAGGTGGGTTTGCCCCAGGAAGTCCCTGGACTTGCCCTTTGTGGGGTCCCCTGGGGGCCACACGGGGTGGTCTGGGGGATGCTCCTAATGGATGGAGAGGTGAGGCAGGAGGAAGAGACTCAGGTCAGACTGCCAGAGCCCCTCTGCCGGGGGGGGGCGTGGCCAGAGCCCCGGGCTCCAGGGCTGCCGTCCCAGGTCCCACAGCCCTTCCTGCGGTGAGAGCACAAGACAAGGGGGACTGGGACATCCCCTCCCTTCTCCACTGAGCAGCTCAGGAATCGCCACAGGGGCCTCTCCCATCACCCAAGGGCCAGGCTGAGCCCTGCTGGCCACTCCAGGGCGTGATCTTCACTCTGGATGCCTGCCTCGGAGCCTCCCTAAGACCGGCCATTCTGCGAGGGCAGTACCTTGTTTCTATTCCTGTTGTCACCTCCCATCTCAGCACCTCCAACACGAACACACGCGTACGAACGACGCACAGTCTGTGGGCACTCGGCACCTGTTCTAACAAAGGAAAGAAATGAGCTCATCTGGATGCCCCCATCCCAGACTCTGCTCTGATGCGTTTGTCCCCTTCGGCTGACTCATACCCACTCACAGGCAGGGACACAGCCCCTGCGCACGGACCGTGGTTGGGCCACCAACTGTGGGACTTGGGCAGGCTGCCTATCCTCTGCAAAGTGAGCCAAATTATAGTATCTGCTCCACAGGAATTGTCCGAGGATTAGAAGAGAATATACAGATAGTGCTTAGAAGAGCTAAGCAAGACTTGGGATAAGTCAGAATAGCCTCAGAAGGCAGGGCGGCGGCCACGGGGGAGCCAGAATGGGAGGAGCGCCAAGGGTGGAGCAGACGTTCCCACGGTGCCTTTGTATCTCAGGATACTTCCTTGCAGAGGACAGGAGGGCACTTGAGACTTCTCAGCTGGACCCCAGCCAGCCCGTTCTCTCCAGGAGCAGAGGTGGGCAGGGGGGCTTCCCAAAGTCAGGGGAGCTCAGCCACCCCAGCAGGGGGGGGCGGGGTGCAGAACAAGCTACGGTCACCAGTGGGAGGAAGTGAGAGGAGAGAGAACAGAGGAAGCGGGCAGAGACGAGCAGGCAGCACGGACCACGTTCTGTATTTCTAGAATCGGGTTTAGGAATTTAGCGGAGGACAGGCCTCACAGATTATCTAGTGCACTACCACCCACCTCTGCCACTCATTTTGTGGATGGGAGCCCTGAGGTCCTGGATGGGGAACGAATTTAGTCAAGGTCAGACGGCTGGTCAACAGCAGAGCTGACACCGGGACCCAGGGCTTCCAATTCCAGGCCACCATTTTGCCGGCACAACACACCTGGTCCCATCCAAAGGGCCACGTTGGCTCAGCGGGAAGGCCACGAGGCTTGGAGTCAGTCTGGCTCAGCTCAAATCCCAGCACTACCATTTTCTAGCTGTGTGACTTCGAGCAAGTAATTTACCCTCTCGGAAATGTTAGGTAGGATACGTTGAAGTGTTGAGAAGATCAAATGAGGTTTGAGCTGAGCCTGGCTCAGGCCTGTAAAATGAGTTTACAGTAAAGCATCTTAGCATGACATCTAGAACAGTGAGGGCTTTTCCTTCGACTCCCCCACCCGCCCCGGAAAATCGTTCGGAAGCCCACGTGCCGAGCAAAGGCTGCCTGTGTGGGTCGCCGGAGCAAGCCAACCCTCAATCTCTGAGGGAGGGCAAGTGCATCTGGGAGGCATACTGACACCCGTGCAGGTTGAGGAAGGAACTAGAATGAGTCTTCCCTGTGCACCGGGGAGACACTAGAGCTGAAAGGAGGCAAGTGGCCCGAGGACCCAGAGCAAGAGGCCCTCCCAGGATTCTCGGGCGCACAGCCTGGGCCCAGGTGGGCGCTCCGCTTTTCCCCAGAGAAAAGCCCAGAGCGACCCCCAAGTCCCTTCTCCAGAGCAGGAGTGTCAGATGAACAGGAAGATGTGCCGACCCCATGCCTTGGGAGGTGTCCGGGGGTCCCCTCTCCTGGAGGCACGTCCTGCTCACATCCCATCTCGGGTTCGCATCAGGAGTGAGAACAGGGCAGCCCCGCTTCTGAGGACGAGGGGGAGACCTCTAGCAATGGGGACACTGAATGATATTCTTCGTAGACAGTGGGCCCAGAGAGCCTACTGCCGTCTGGGCTCAGCTTGTCCCGGGCGCGCCCTCCACCTTGGGCACCAGGGAGGAGTAGAGCCAAGTGCAGCAGGACCAGGGGCCAGAACCCGTTAAGCGGACTGAGTCTGTGAGTCTCAGTCTTTCTGAGCCTCAGTTTTCTTATCTGTAAAATGGGAGGTGTGGGGAGGCTAACGCGCACTTTGCCTTCCTCCGGCCGGGGGAGGAAGTGAAAGCACTTTGTAAACATCACAAGGAGTGCGCGGGATGGTCCTTGCTATTGCTGTACCCTCGCTCACCACCCGCCCCTCTCCCTCCAGACCAGCCTGTGCGTGGAGGTCCGATATCTGGCCACAGATGGCACGGTGGGCTCCTGGGATGATGGGGACTTCCTGGGGGATGAGTCCCTTCATGAGGAAGAGAAGGACAGCCAGGAGACGGATGGACTGCTCCCCGGCTCCCGCCCCAGCTCCCGGACACCAGGCGAGAAGAGCTTCCGGAGGTAAGAGGCTGGGCTCTCTGGCCTCCCACCACTCCCAAAGACACTGGGAGGATTCCTGGGCCTTGGTTCCCCGCGAAGGGCCCTCTCGGCATGACTGGGCTCAGTGGACAGGGCTGAGTTGCTGGAGAGACATACACGAGGCAGGAGTGTATTTCTACAGGGCCCTCGACACCTGTTCCCCCACCCCAGGCTCACTGGGGGGGGGGGGGCAGGGTATCTGGGATCAGGCTGAGGGGCCCAGCCTTCTGCTCCCCTGAGGGAGGACTTGAGGGAAAGAGGCTAGACCCCTGCCTCCTGACAGAATGGGTGAAGCAGACAGAAGGGGGCTCTAACCTTTTGGGTCCAAGACCCAGAAGTGCCAGACCAGCCCCAGGCAGCCCGCCGTCCACCCTGGCCCAAGGCAGGCCCAAGAGAGGGAGGCCTTTTCCTGCCGGGGTGAAGCCAAAGGTCCTGGTTGGGAACCAGCCTCTCTCTCGTTGAGAAGAATGTGTCCTGACACCCTCAGTGTCTAGGATTCACCCCTGCGATGTCCTGCCACACATGGGTGTAAGGAAGCTACGTCCAGGCCTGCTCATTCCAAATGCAGGACTTTTCCCCCAAAAGGAAATGCAATGACATTACTCTTAGAACTCCGAGAGACAGACCCTAAGTTAGTAAAATGTTGGCTACGGATTCCTAGTCTGCTGGGAATAACGTGCAAAATGCAGGTAAGTCAGTGGCACCTCTAAAGTTTTAGAGAAGGGGACCCCTTCCCGGTGATCGTTCCCTCCAATCTCCTGCCCTTTGCTTTCCAAAAAAATGTATTCAGTCCCTGTTCTGAAACAAACCACCTATGTAAATCAAGGTAATTGAATTGATATGTTTTTATTAGACGAATGTGCTTTTCTTCTTTGTACTTGAGCCACTCCTCTCGGGCCACACACACACACACACACACACACACTATATAAGCTTAAGACCCTGGGAGCCAGGTCAGGTAACAAGGTCAAAGGGACCATGCGTGTGACAAATACAGCGGACGTTGGCTCCAGGCCAGCCAGGGGAGGGGTGGCATCGCCCACTCCAGCTGGGAGGGAGCCTGTCCTCCTTAGACTCTGGCCAGCCGGATGGAGAGGGCATGCAATTTGGCCTCAGGAGACTCAGGTCTGAGTCCCAGCTCTGCCTCCAACCAGTCTTGTGGCCCTCGGCCGGTCACATACCCTCTTTACTGTCTCTCCTAACCCGTAAAATGGGGCCCGGAACAATGAGAACGCTCCCCCCATCCTGCCATTAGGAGAGACGAAAGGACCACAGGGGGACAGGTCGTAACCGGGGTGCCGAGTGCTGCCCCACATAAGGGCTGGGGACAGACAGGCTCTTGGCAGCTGGACAATGCAAAGGGTCGGGAATCAGGCTGGAAATGGTGACGGGAGCCAGAAGACGCTGATGCAGAGGGCACCAACCCGTCCCAATCCTCTGTCCCCACGAAGGAAGAGCACACAGG
This sequence comes from Panthera tigris, assembly GCF_018350195.1. Taxonomy (NCBI): domain Eukaryota; kingdom Metazoa; phylum Chordata; class Mammalia; order Carnivora; family Felidae; genus Panthera; species Panthera tigris. The sequence continues at coordinate 118,371,625 of NC_056662.1, forward strand.
GACTGTCAGAGACTCTGCAGCTGGGCTCTAGGAGGGGGAGCAAGATTGGAAGCCAGGTGACAGCCAACAATTGAAGGGAAGGAGCACCGGCCCCGAATCAGGGAAGCTAAGTTCCATTTGGCCCCATCCTGGCTGCTACTAACTAAGCCAAATGACAGTGAGCGAGTCCCCTACCCCTCTGGGCCAATTACAGGAACGGGCTATGTATCCTGGCCGCTCTACAACTACGATGTCCCGAGGGACCCAGGGATACTCTGGATCTCATGGGTAGCACCAGTGTGAAACAGCTGTCTGGGAGCTCTTGACAGCCGAGGGCCACCCTCTGTGGCTACTGTGGCTCGGGGCTCACGAGAAGGGGCCAGGAGGCTGACAGATGGGGCTTGAGTGGAGGCAGTAGAACAAAGTGAGGAGCTTTGGTCCCCAGACCAGCAGAGGGCCTCTCCTATCCTCCCTCAACCTGGCTCAGGATTTCCCCACCTCTCCCTGGTTTCAGTGGCCTCTCCCAGGGCAGCAGCAGGAGGCCGCAGCAGGAGGAAGGGTTTTGTTGTTGTTGTTGGTGTGTGTGTGTGTGTGTGTGTGTGTGTGTTCTTAAGTTTACTTATTTATTTTGAGAGAGACAGAGAGATAGGCAGACAGAGAATCCCAAGCAGGCTCTACACTGTCAGCGCGGGGCTTGAACTCACAAACTTGGGAGATCGTGACCTGAGCCAAAATCAAGAGTCGGATGCTTCACCGATCGAGCCACGCAGGCGCCCCAGGAGGGAGGATTTTATCTGGGATTGGGAATTGGGAGAGGGTGACAACCACGGTCAGAGCCCCCTTGTCTTCCAGATGCCACAGCCCTGTGTTGGAGGGGCTTTGTGAGGGAGCGCACGGTTCCCCTGCTGTCGCGGGGGCCACTGGCCCAGATGCTGAGAGCACCTGGGGGTCGGTGCCCTTGCCAGGCCTAGCCACGCAGCCAGCAGGCCGGGTGGGGGGAAGAGGTGAGAACATTCGGGAGGGCCCTTTGCTGGTGAGGAGAAGGTAGAACAGCTTTAGAGCATTTGGGCTCATCCTACGGCTTAATTCTGGCTGCATGTAAAGGGCATGTGAGCTCTGGGTCAAGGAGTGTGGATGCTGCAGGAACCCAATAGTTGGCCTTGCAGCCCGAGGTGTTATGTCTCACCCTCATCTCACAAGTACCAACCAGCCAGGCCCGTCAGCTCTGGAGCCTGAGAGAAAGCCACCGTCTTCTGGACTGGCGAGCCCTCCAGACAGGCTTTGGTCAACAAAGGGACGGAGGAGGAAAGGGATATATGTGCCTAGCCTCTGACCCCCAGCGAAGTCTTCCTTCCCCACATCTGCCCCTTGCCCTCCGTTCATTCCTAAAAAGGCCCACCCCTTCAAAGATCAAGATGCTCAGTCTACTAGGCGCCTCTCTTGTCTGTCTCTCCTCTGGCCAACCAGCAGCAGCAGGAAACCCTCATTGCTAGCGAACAGCAGTGTCTCACCTGGTCTTCTGGATCCACAGGGGTCTGGGTGGGAATCCATTCCTCCCCGTCCAACATGGCTCCGTAGGGCGCTTGCTGGAGGGCGGAGGGGGGCCCGGTGGAGTGAATGGGCAGGAAACAGCCTTGGCCTTGGACTGGCAGGGACTCTTCCATGGATGACAGAGGAGGCTGATGTGGGGAGGTCCTGGTGAGCCCACACTTCTCCCTCTGGGGCCTGGGCACCCCCCAGCTGGGCTCCAGCCATCTGCTCTCACTACCCCAGGACAGGTCTCGGCAGAGGTACTCACTTAAGGGAACTCACTCTGAAGGCCTTAAGTATCTTCCTGGAAATTTCTCCCATGTGACCTCAGGGAATGTCTGTCAGGCACCTCCGCCTGAGCACCCCCCCAATCCCCAACCCAACACCAGTAGCCCATTAACCCTTTCCTCCCACGGTTCCATCAATCCCAGGCCCCAGTCAGTCTTGTGCCCTCTGAGCCACTCTGCCTACTTCTCTAGTCTCTGCCCCCAACCAGGGGCCTCTGATTTTGGCCAGGTTTCTGTAAAATACCCTGGGAATGTTCCAGAGGCGATGCGATGACGTGGAGAGACACAGGGCTCAAATCCCGGCTCTGGTCTCCAGAGCTACACTTGCCCACCTGTAAGAGGGGCATCAGGGACGTGAGGATCAAATGACATGCTTCATGTGAGTCACCCACTGCAGCACCCGGCATGTGGCCGGTGCTCAGCCAGTGCCTGATGCTTTCCTCCTTCCTTTCCAGTCTCCGTGACCTGCCCCGGTCCCTGAAGGGGAAGGAGACTTTAGCCCAGCACGAGCGTGCACACACTTACCAGCGCCGCTCAGGTGCATGTGTCTTTGTGACACCAGGGAGCCACACACACCGCTGGCTTCTGGGCTCTGTTGCTGATGCGGCTCTAGGAGCCACATCCAGAGGGACGGAAAGGAGGCCCAGCTTTAATGGTGCAGCTTCTCTTAGGGCTTTCCTGCGGATTTCCTCTATTCTGCGACTCTCTCCTTATTTTCTCCATCTGCCTGGCCCTCCTGCCCTCCACGGCCCCACCCCCTTCCGCCCAGCCCCCCCTGCCTGAGAAGGCAGAGGTTCCCGTTGGGTTCCTCTCTGCTGGGTCTCATCTTGGGAGAGCAAGGAGGGACCACTTTTCTTGTTCTCCTTACGGATCATTCTTCCACTCCAGCAGAGATCCATGGAAGCCAGGTATCCCCACTCCTATACCATGGGTCAGGGGGCAGCAGGGTATCCCCACAGTGTGTGCCCTGGGATGTGCATGGGGTCAGCACGGCCGGCCTCACCCCCCAGTTCCCATGATCCCTCCCCCACCTCAGCACAGAGGAGCCAGGGCCAGGGCCATGCTGGGATAGGGGTGAAGCGATGCTTCACCAGCTCTTTCACCCGAGGTTAGGGTCCCCTCCACCGCCGGCCCAGGGCTGAGTGTTCAAGTGAGGTCTGGCCCCATGAAGCACTGGGTCCCAGCAAGCCTCAGAGCTCCCCAGCGGCCGCCATATTGAATCTCCCACGCAGTGGCTGCTTTCAGTGGCACATCCAGAGCAATGTGGATGGGGGTGTGAGGGAGAGATGGAGTGAAACCCAGGCCCAGAGAGACAGAAGGCTGGCTGAGGAACAGAACCTACCCAACCTACCCGCTGAAAACACAATGTGGACTCTAGGAGGAAAGTTCAGACCCATCCAGGCCTTCACGGAGAGGTCTCCGAGCAAGGAGGACAGAGGCCGGGCCACATCCCATCCCTACTGCTTGTGGCCGAGTGACTGAGGGCAGGCTGAGCACAGAACGCTGAAGCTTTATTATTCATGTTCGTTGTAGTCATTAATAGTGGTTGTGGTAAAATCATGAGAATGTTCTTTTTTTTTTTTTTTCACAGAAAGACAGTCCTTTTCCCTTCTCCATTTCCACACTCGGAGTGTGGGCCTGTGTGCGGCCCCTTTGTAGGCCCAGCGGCCTGGAGTGTGTGAGGACGGGGTGAGGCAGGCATGTTCCAGGCAGCCTGTGCTGTGCGGCACCTGGGCCTGCTATGTGCCTGAGAAGCTCCCCCGCTGGGCCAGCCTGACGGCTCTCCAAGATTTCAGAGCGAAACCGGAAGGGAAAGAGATAGAACCTCACGTTTTATTGTTCAGGTGTATCAATTCCTCCTTTCCGTTCCATCCTTGCCCAGTCCTAGGGGATACAGTTCCCCTTCCGGTTCCCCTATTGCAATGATTTTCAAATTCTTCAGGGTCACAGAGTTCTTTAAAAAAACAACAAGCAAACAAACTTCCTTCAAAACTTGGATGGGTAACTCAGAGAAAGACGGCACTGTTTGGATTAATGTGAGAGTGCAGTCAGTAAATCTCCCATTCGGCCCTCATTCTCAAAAGCTCACTGGGGCTCCTGCTCCATTGGGGCAAGCCCCATGCAGCTCTCAGTGGGTCCCAGTGGGGACCCATGCCTGACCTGCCCGCCTCCAAGCCAGGCCTGGGGCCAGCACAGGGCTGCTGAGACTATCTCCCCTTCTCTGCAGCGAGGTGTTCTGTGACCAGCAGAGACCTGGCTAATGCTAAGTACTTTGAAAGGAATTACAAACTGACCAGCTTGCCTAATGGAAAGGACAACTGGCCAAAGCTGGACTTCAGCTGTGATATGTAGGCCTGTAGGTTCTGAGCTGTCATGGCACAGAATCATGTCCCCCTGGGCAAGGCCTGTGCCAGTACAGCGTGAGGAGAGGGAAAACATCACTAAAACATCTCCTAATTGTTGTCTGCTTTCTTTTCTTCATCTTCCTTACCATAGCATTAGGGAAGGATTGAGAGAACATTCCAGAAGGCTTTTCTGAAAGCCTCCCTAAAGAGGGAGAAGGGCACGGTTCTTACCCTGCTCTGCATCCTGAAGTGGTAGCTCTCTTATTGCCACATCCCCAGAATCTCCCTGGCCCACCCTTGCCCTCCAAGGCCGTCAGAGCCTGAGAGCTGCCCACTCCATTGGAGGGGATCCAGGGAGGAGGTGAGGAGGAGCAGGGTGGCCCAGGCCTGGAGGGTGGCCAGGCTCATCTAACCTTGCATTCCCTGAGGCATCTGAGACCCACAGTAGAAATCACCAAGCCCTTGCCTGCGAATGGAGGAGATCAGGTGACACCCTGAGGCCTCCTCCCATTTCAAGGCTCCAGGCTCTCCTGGGCTTGGGAAGTGTCCACCCAGCCCCGCTCCTGTGACCAGGGCAGAGCCTGGGAACCATCAGACCCCTGCCCAGCAGGTTTAGGCTGCAGCGAGAAGCTGTGGGGTGAGGGGGTCCCTGGGATGAGGAGGCCCTTGGGGAGTGGGGGGTCAACAGGGCCAGGGGCTAAATCTGCAAGTGTCTCTGGTCCACACCCTCTCACTCACATCCCCTTGTCTCCTCATTTCTTCCCCCTACTCAGCAAAGGCAGAGAGAAGACCAAGGGAGGCAGAGATGGCGAGCACAAGTAGGTGTCCCAGGCCAGGGTGGAGCCCGTGGGGCCCAAAGGCTCCTCACCACAGGGTGCGGATGTCGGGATGGCCTGTCTCAGAGGGCTTAGGCGTGGGCTGTCCTGGCAGAGCCAGCACCGGGGGATGGCAGGGCGAGGGAGGTCTGTCCATCTGGCCGTGAGGGGTGAGGGTCAGGGAGGGAGGGGGTGGAGTGGGGGTGGGGCAGGCGTCTGGGCCTTCTGGTTTCTGCTCCCTCCTCCCTCCTTTCAACGTCTGGATTCTGCCTCCACTTCCCTGTTCAGCTCCACGCCCACGGGCCAGGCCCTTAGGGCTTTCCTGTCAGGGAAGGTGTGACTGAAGGCAAAGGGGTGGGGGAGGCCCAAGAAGTGGCCACCTCCCACTAAGAATAAAGGCAGGGCTGGGCAGGTGGACATGAAGGCCTGGAGGCCCACAGAGGACAGACTCTGGGCCTGGAGTGGCCCCAGGGGTGGCTGGGGCATGAAGCCCCAGAGCATATGCGTACCCTCTGGCCTTCCTCACAGTCTCCATCCCGCAAAAAACTTCGTGGGGGAGGGAGAGGTCAGGGCCTGTCTGGGAGAAGGGGGGTGGGGACCCCAGATGAGAGAGGCCAGCCGCAGGAGTTGGAAAGGCTCAAGGCCTGGGGCTGATGAGTGGGTCTCAGAGGCCCCCTGAAGCACATGCCATCTCTAGAACTCTCTAGCATTGTGGGGAGTTCACAGAAGCAGTAGTAGTCAGGGCTGACCGGCTGGAGGGGGCGTCTGGTCCAAAGCCCTTTCTTTGAGATGATAAATCTGAGTCCCAGAGAGGGAAAGTGACCTGCCCCGGGACAGGAGCAGAGCTAGGACGGCCACACAGGGAATTTAGCTCCTGACCCAGAGTTCACAAGAGACCTGGGGAGTTTAGAGCACTTGACTGTACTCTAAATTTAATTTAATTCTCCAAACACACCAGTGCAAGCTGAAAAGCCAAGAATGGGGTCTTTATTTTCCAGATAGGGAAACTGAGCTTCAGAGATGTTAAGGGATTTGCCCCACACTGTGGTACCAGGAAGTTAAAAACTAGTTGACAGGAGGACATCGTGGGGACACCAGGATTGTGCCTATAGGGGTCTGAGGTGGTCAGTACAGGTATGGGCTTGAGGCATCCGCCTGCGTTAAGGTCCCAGGGGACTCATCGTGGATCATTGCTTCAACAAAAGCATATGAGCTCCAACTCCCACAAACAAAAGCACACAGAAGCACAACAAGACAAAGGCACCCCGTGGGGAAAACTCAGGCCCAGAGACCTGAAGGGTTGAGGAGGCTGTCAGGCTCTGAGCAAGGGAAGAAGAGGGAGCTTGGAGAGGGAGCCAGGGAGCTGAATCCAGGGAGGTAGGGGTGGAGGGTGAGAGATGATGGCTGAGCTGGGAGTCCCTCTTAGGGAGCTGTTTCAAGGGCTCAGGCTCAGTTTCCCGCATGGACGCTTAGACACGAGAGGCCTATTCATGAGATGTAAACAACTTGTCTCTTCCCCAGCCTCTGGCTGAGAGTGGCGATGCCTTAGGGCCCTTCTTGATTTCCAGCTCCCCAGTCTGTCCTGGGCCAGACTCCCAGGGATTCACACTGGCCACGGCCGGACTAAGAGGCACCTCACAGTGGCGAGCACATAGTAGACCCGCAGTAAATGCTGGTTCCTTGGCACTACCTGATCCGAGTCTCTTGCCATCCCTAGTCCTCACATGGGATACAGTCATATTTTCATGTGTGGGGCATTAGGAGGATTGAAAGGGGAGGGAAATGAGATTTTTTAAAAATGTTTATTTAGTTTTGAGAGAGAGAGAGATAGAGAGAGGCAGAGTGAGAGCAGGGGAGGGGCAGAGACGGAGGGAGACAGAATCTGAAGCAGGCTCCAGGCTCCGAGCTGTCAGCACAGAGCCCGATGCGGGGCTCGAACCCACTAACTGTGATATCATGACCTGAGCCAAAGTTGGACACTTAACCGACGGAGCCACCCAGCAACCCAGAAATGAGATTTCTAAGAAGAGACTAAGCAACTTGAAACTCTGTAGCCAGGTGAAGAAAAGCTATAAAAACAGTTTTAAAACTCTGAAAGGTTACCGTGTGGCAAAGCTGGCTAGTTTCAAGCTCTGCTGAGAAGTAAGTAAAAGCGTGTGCAAGTTGCCGTAGGAAAAACGGAAGAATCCAGCCATGAAAGAACTCATGTCCCCTTGAGTACGTGGGATGTTGAGAGAGGTTGGTCTGGGGACGTGGGAAATCTATTTCCCTGATGCTGTTTGCTTGAGACTTGCAAGGGGTTGGGCCACCGAGGAGAGCTGAGGAGCCAGCTCCCTGGCACACAAGGGCCCCCTTAAGTACACAAGGGCCCCCCACGCCTCCTGGTTCCACGAGGGCACGGAGGCAAGCAGGCCAGTTTGGGGACAAGTCCTCGTCTCAAGGGCCAACCTGTCCTGCCCAGATGTGGCAAGATATTTGAAACTAACTGAAATTCAACACACTGTGAAAAAACAACTGTAGAGCCTGCAATTATGAATTAGCTATTGTTGGGGCATCGGAAATAAAGGAAATACACCCACCAAGGGGCACCAGAACACGCCCCCAAGGTTTGAAAACGTGGCTGTTTAAACAATGCAAAGCACCATAGACCCCTTTTCTCTTAGGCAGGAGTTTCTCCTGATTAGCTGAGGCCTGAGCTAGTGAGCCTGGGTTGTTCTGATTGAAGGCAGTCTCAGATCGTCAGGCACAGCCCCTAAGTCACAGCCTCCAGAAGAATACACAGACCTGAGTTAATGTCACGCCCAGCTCACTAAATTTAGTTCGGCCAATGTTCCCAAGTCATTCTGAATACCAAGCTCCCTCTTAGGACCCCAACCACGACATCCTTCTAGATCTGAGCCGTGGAACCAGCAATGAAACCATCAGATCCATAAATGAAGACAGAATTTACAAATAAGTGAACTAACCTTAAAATCTTTTCTCTAGAGGGAAAGAGTGGTCTAACTTGTGGGTGCGTATCATTCTGACTGCAGCGAATCCAGCAATGGGGAAGCCCAAGTGGGACCGGAAATCCCCAGAGGGCCCTAAGAGGGCCACCTTCCCTGGCTCCCGCTTCTGCTTCCCTGAAGCCAGGAGTAAGGAGCCGCTTGGTGGCAAAGCATTTTTTCACTGAGTTGATTATTGGCTTGTTTTCTTTGTCTGTTTCTCACCACATTATATTTTTAGTTATTGAAGAACTCAGGCCAGCTGCCGCATTTTATTTAAAAACAAGAACAAACACTCAGGACCCCAGCGTACCAGCAACCTCATCAAAGAATTACACATTTTGGAAATCTAAGTCTTTGATACAAGCTGATAATCTTCGAACATCCCTGACTAAATTAACATTTATTTCAAAACTAACTTTTACCCTTGGCCAAGAGAAGCAGGCACGCCGTTTCTGGGAAGCGGTGCAGCACTAGGCAGAAGAGACTGTTTCTATGGTCAATTTCTGATGTGTCATCGACCAGAAAATTCCAAAGGGCAGGGAGAGCTGAGGCCATCATGCTCTAGTGCACACTGTCCAGATGAACTGAAGAACAAAATTCGTACGAATTCTGGACATTACATTCACCCTACACGTTCCACATTTTTCATTAAGGGGTAAATCTTCATTTTGAGATACCCCCAGGCACACAGGAGTACCGCCTGTATACCTGTCCACCGGAGATGGTTAGTGAGGCAGGGTCTGGGAAGAGGTGCTTCTCCTTTGATTGATTTCAGGGAGAGAATTGTAGGATAGTATAGTGTTTTTTTTTAAAGTCTCAATCTCTGCTTCCAAATACGTTTGTTTTAAGAAATAAAGTGAATTTCAAAATCAAGGGCCATAACTGCCCAGGGGAAGCCCCAGGCCCTTTTCCACTTGGGTGGGTCCTCGGGACCAGCGTCAGAAAGCCGCAAGTCATTGACCTGTGTGATGTTTCATTACCAGTCATTAACTTTCACAGCAGCCTCTTCCAAAATGCGTTGATGCTAAGACCATTTGTGAGTGAGCGCCTTCTCTGTAAGCCTGGGCACCGTCTGTGGGGCTCTTCACAGATGGCACCCCCATCTGCACACTGCGTTGGCACACGGCCCATACGTACACCTACAAGTGCAGGCCCTGGGAACTTTTCACTGAAGTTCCGAACAGTCAGGATGGGATCGCCACTGACAGAGAAGTGCAATCCCACAGGACTCGGGACGTAGCAGTTTTGGCAGAGGGGGCAGGAGCAGTGTGCTTCAACTCTAGCTCTGAGCCTCAGTCTCTTCTTGGGTTGAATGAAGAGAAGCGTATGTCCCTCCCAGGATCGCTATGAAGATGAAATGAGTAAACATCTGGAAAAGGCTTTGGCCCACAGTAGTTGCTCAAGAAAAAATTATATAATGCCGTGTTGGCATATGTATAGATACCTCCCCTTATTAGAAGGGGAGACACTTTCTTTCCCTTCTTTCCCTTCTCCTCCATTATTATGTTCCAGACAACACGATGCTGGCCGGTATAGACACATCAGTGTTACCTCAGTCTTCCTTGACCCACCTCATGGCTTTTTAGGAAGCCATGAACACACTAGTGTTTCCTAAACTGTGAGCTGCTGCCCATGGAAAGGTTCTTGACTGCTCTTTCACTGGGATACAGACTCACAGCCCTCTATGTCTTGCCCGGAAGTAAAGAGAGCAAAGAGGAAAGAAAGGCCCGGGATTAGGGTGGGGCCAGATTTGGGGGAATAAGATTGGCCCCAGCCTTGAGTAGGGCTTGAGGCTTTTAGGCCATCCCTACAAGGACAGAAAGGTTTTGCCCAACCTCACGTTACCCAGAATAATGGGTATCTTGGGATACCCATTACCCATTATCTTGGGATACCCATTACCCAGGGGATCTTGGGAACCAAAGTCAAGCCTCCACGGGGAGATAGACGCATGACCCAAAGGTGGGTGGGCTCTGTTGTAGGTGAGCTCAGAGTTTGAGTCTGCCCTGGCCCCCTCTGAGCCCACATGATGACAGGGCCACACCCAGGAGGAGGGAGAATGGGAAGAGAGAGTCAGGTATCCAGCTCATGCAATATTGATGGGGTAATGGAATACTGCACTTTACCCCCTGCTGATCCTACTCCGGGTCCCTCCTGGCACCGGGGATCACGGGCTCAGCTGCAGGGACATCACTGAAGGGACACTGACGACCCCTGCCCCCTTCCCTCAGCCCCCCTGACTTCGAGGCCCTTCACCTGGGGGCACAAGGCCACACCAAGCCAGAGAAAGAGGTAGGAACTATGGAGCTTGCCATACGTTCCTGGGGGTTGGTTGAAGTGGGGGGTGAGGGGGGGGATTCCGCAGTGAGCAGGGACAGGCAGAAGGGGTGGAAGCCAGCACCAAAGATAGATGGGAAAGGGCCCATCTCTTCCTTTTCGCTGGGGACCGAACAGAATCTGAGGGTGCGGAGAGATTGGGAAAGACAAGGCAGGAGTTGCACACCAGGGCCATTTGAGAACTGAGCAGCTAGCTTCAACCACATCTCAGACCTCCTCCTTGGCCTCTGCCCCTCTGATCCTGTTCCTGTCTGTCTGTCCTGATGCTTTGTCTCTGGTCATCTGGCTTTCTTCCCGACCAGCTGAGGTGGGGTGCACGGACAAGGAAGACGAGCTCGGAGGCATGGTGGAACTCAGAGCTCTGAGACTGGACTGAGGGAGCTGAGGACAGCCCAGGACCCGGGAGGGCTCCACTCAAAGTCGTTCTTCCCAGCCCAAGATCACCTTCTCTGATCCCTGGGCCCTGACCCGCTCTTCAGTGGTGTGGAGGCATGAGAAAGAAGGAAGCAGTGGGGTCTCCTCTCTGCCCTAATTCCCCCTCGTGGCTCCTGCTTTAGAAAGGTTGGCCCCCACGCTATCTCAGGACTGGTACGTGAGGGGCTGGAGTATGAAGTGCCCTTTCTCTTACGTGTTGTCTCGGGTTTTGCTCTCCTGTGTTTGTGTGTCTTCCTCCCGGCGTCCATCTCCCTCCATCTCATTCTGGCGGCTCGCCTCACAGAGCTGGGAGAAGTGTGTTCTCCGCCATGAAGCTCGGCAAGAACCGGTCCCACAAGGAGGAACCCCAAAGACAAGGTACAGACGCACCCCCAGCCAGGCCAACCCCCGGGCCTTCTCTGCGCACCTTACGGAGACCAAACCCCTCCCCTCCGCGGGCAGCGCCCCAGCAGGCTCGCCTGCGATTGGCCGGTGAGGCCGCTTAGGTGGGCCCTAGCCTCCCATTGGCTGCCGGCACAGCCGGGCCCTGAGGGTGGTCTTCAGGAAGGGGGCGCTCCTGGCACAAAGGGTGGGAAGGGCATCACCACTGGTCTAGAATTTAGCAGTACTCTCTGGTGGGCCTGTGTTTGAAAGGCTCCTCCTGCCCTCTCTGCTCCCCACCCCCCCTCCACCTTTTTTCCTGCACACAGAAGCCTAGAGATTGTTCATTAGAGAAGGGAATAACAAAAAAACAAAACAAAACAAAAAAAAAAAAAAAAAAAAAAAACCGAAAGTGGTTTGGCCAATTCCCTATTTCTGGGGAAAAACCAGCGTCCCAGGACCGCTTACCCAGTGGCAAGACTCACTGCCCTGTCTTTCCCCATGCCTTCTCACAAGGCTGCAGGGAAAGCCCTGGGGGAGAGAGGCAGGGTGGAGCCTGGGAGGCTGAAGTGACCGGTGGCCCTGGTGCCACGGGAGCAGCAGCCTGGGGGGAGGGCAAGACAGCTGTTAGAAAGGAGGCGGGGGGACCGGGAGAAGACGGGAGAGAATTGGATCAGATAAGGAAGCAATGTGGAGCTTTCCCACCCAAGTCTGTTGATCACCTGCCCTCCTTCAGAGCTCCTGGCTTCCCCCCTTAGCATCCCCTGGGTGGCCCACTGGCCCCAGCATCTCTCTCCCTCTTGCCTCCATGCCAATTCTAGCGGTGCCCTTCTCCTTCAGACTGGAGAGGGTATGATTGCTGGCTGAGGCCCAAACTTACCATTCTTCCGTGGTTGCTCAGTATGGTCAATTCTTCATCTCATTGGATATTACACCTCAGCGCAGCGTTAGGGTCTGAATTCCATCAGCTATTTTACATGGATGAGTTACTTCTTAAGCTTCAGTTTCCCAATCTGTGACGTGAGAATAGTGCCTATCTTGACAGGACATGGATATGAGGACAGGAGATACGTGCACGAAGTGCCTGACATTGTGCCTGGCATAGAGTAGCCTCTTGATAAACAGTAGCCATCGTTTGAAAGGTACATAAGTATGAATTTTTTATTGCCCCTCCCCTTCTTCCACAAAGGGTATTCAGCGCTTATGTAAGAAATACACAACAAGAGTTACATTCAATCAAAATACAAAAGCAAGACTAGGGGTACCTGGCTGGCTCAATTAGGAGAGCATACATACGGCTCTTGATCTCAGGGTCGTGAGTTTGAGCCTTAGGTTGGGTGTACAGATGGCTTAAATAAATAAACTTAAAAAAAAAAATCTTTAAAAAAAAAAATTTTTAAAAAGCGAAACTAGATATAATATCAATTAAAATCAAAGATCAAGATCAGGTGGGAAACACTGCGGATAAACAGGCCATACATTCTAAGCAGATACTGCCAAGGAAGCCCGGAAATTGACTGTTAGCTTCCTGGATAGCAAAGCGCAAGGGGAAAGACAGTCACTTGTTCCACCATCCAGCCCACCTAATGGCCTTTCTTCTGCAGATGAACCGGCCGTGCTGGAGATGGAAGACCTTGACCGCTTGGCCGTTCGGCTGGGGGATGGGTTGGACCCTGACTCTGTGTCTCTGGCCTCTGTCACAGCTCTCACCACCAATGTCTCCAACAAACGGTGAGCACACGGGAGTCCCGCAGCCCAAACCGCCTCCACCTGTTCAGGCAGGACCCAGCTTGCCGCGTGTGGAATTCGGATGGGGAAGAACCAGGGTCCCTGGGTGGCTTCTTCCTAACCCTGCCCCTTTCTTCTTTTCCCGGATGTCTCTCACTCTGCTGTTCCTACAAAGGCAGGAGGCTGCTCCCAAGTCATTGCACACCCGCGGGCCAAGGGGGATCACAGAGCTGCCCCGCACACATCTGAACCTGTTGACCTACTGTCTATCTCTCCGTCACTGTGCCGTTAATCCTCTCTGTTGGGGCCTCTGAAAACAATTAATCCCCATTCTTTTGGAAAGTCTTGGAGTACACGAATACCATGATTCTGTCCTCTGCCCTTCGCCAAGGTCCAACCAGTGCCAGTGCCCTCCTCCTCCCCTGCAAGCAATCCCCTTACACCGGACCTGACGGTACCTTCTCCTCCTCAGATCCAAGCCAGACATTAAGATGGTGCCAGGTGCTGGGCGGCCCGTGGATTACCAGGTAGGCGGGGCAACTAGAGGCATCGCTCTGAGACTCCACTCCAGTGGGTGGTTCTGGCCAGGCGTGCATTATAGACTCTGGATGCATGGATCTGAGGGTCACAGAGAACCACAAGCTCAGTGTAAGTTCCCAAACGAAGCTCGTTTCCGGGAGGCACTCGGAACTAGAGAGGTACAAACCTAAAGAGCTTGAGAATTCTGCTTATGCAGAGGACTTTGTGTCCAGCACTGGACTTCATCAAGTTGGAGGGACCTGGAAAAACCCTGAAAAGACCAAGGGGCACCACTGTCTATCATATACGTCTCTGAAGAAAGATTTTTTGATGTGCTTTTTAAAATTGTTGTTTCCATTATTTGTAATGCCAGAAGTAATGTAATGTCAATCCTGGTTATCCATAGATGGTGAGAATGTGGGTGGGGTTTTGTTTTTTTTTTTCTTTTTCTTCTCTGGTCTCTGAAATTAACACTTAATGTTTCTGTTTGTATGTTTCTAAAACTCGAGACAAAATGACTGAGATAGGGAGAAATTTGAAGCTGTAGGATTGTTAATGTGGCCACAGTGCAGGCAGGATGTGTCACGAGCAGGGCTGAGCTGTTGAGAGAGGGCCACGCGGGGCGTCTGAACCCCAGGACAGCCCTCCAGGCCTGGGGCCTGATCATGGGCTTTGCAGGGCCACACCCCCAATTTTGTTTCTTCTTGCAGAGTTGATCAGAGCCTGAGATACTCAGTTACACTAACACGATCCACGATGGACTAATGTACAAGCCAGAAGCACCTCGTACTTATTTATAAACTGGAAACCGGAAGGGCCCATGGACGACCCATTGCCCTAGACCCTTCACTTGGGGTCTAACAAGACCCAGTTATGGGTCAGAGGCCTGGGCATTCCTAGGACTGAGTGAGTGTGCTCACTGGTCAGAGGAAACAGCCTTTAGGGGACCCCGCCTGGCTACCACTGTAGCGCCTGCCCAAAGTGTCAGAACCCGCGCCCAGAATCAGAGTGAGCCTCCTCTCCCAGGTTAGAGCTTTATCTCTGAATGCTCATCTCCCCGACCCTATGCACACCACCCCTTCTTGAAGGCGACAGCCCCGCGGCCACCTCGTTCAGGTGATGATATAAAGGACGAGGAGGTATCTGTCTTTGTATCAGGTGCAACTGGTCATGTTTTCTCAAGGACACACCTTGTCTCCCTTAATCCTCGCTTCAGTTTGTTTTCAACCAGTTGGTGGCCATCTTTCCAGGTGCTTGAAAATTAGCCCCAAGCAGTGTCAAGTGACCCTGGCCCTGGCCCTGTGGTTTAGACAGCCTCAAGCCACTGGGCTCCTTGGAGGTTTGGGAAATGCTGCCCCCTCACCTCTCTGCCAAAACCCAAACACAGAATATCGTAAGACGTGTGAAGGCTTTTCTAGGGGGCTGGGCCCAGGGCTCTGCTCCCCTGTTTTCTGAGAACAGGAAAATTCCAAAGGACAAAGATCTGTTTGTCTTTGTATTTCCAGATACTGTTTCCTTTACAGTGTCACCGGCCTGCCACGTAAAGGCACATAGAAAATGGTTAATATAATTGTTATTTTCTAGAAGGCTTACAGGTACTATGCTAGGAACTGTGTGTGTGTGTCTGTGTGTGTGTGTTTTCCATTTAAGTTAATATAATTCTTACAACCTCCTAAATATAAGTATTACTACATTTCATAGGTGAGAAACTGAGGCACAAGGAGAGTAAGGAGCTTACCCTAGGTCACACAGTTATTCAAAGGTCAACTCAGGGTTCAAGTGCAAGGGTGTCCAACTGAAGCAGTCCGAGTGACTAATTTCTTTCTAATTGAGCCTCTTGGACAGTCACCCCCTCTGTTCCCCGCCCCCCCCATTCATCTTTGGCTCACTACCTACTGCTTGTTTTCAAAGCTCTTTCAAACTGCTTCCTGACAGAGACCTTTATTAAGTGGACCCCACTTTCCCCCGCTAAAGACTTTGCAAACATCCTGAATTGAACAGAACAGTTGTCGTATTTAACCGAGTAACACAGTATTTTCTGACAGGCTCGTTCACATCTCAACAATAAGTATCGACACACTTGGACAGAGCACTCTGAGGGTACGAGCGTGGATTTATTCTTACTTCCAATAAATACAATGTAGAAAGCAAGAAAACCTACCAAAGGAATGTCACTCTCTGGAGAACTTGGCTTTGCCCAGTTAGAAAGACCTGAGAAAGCGCACCCAGCTGGTGGGAGGAGAGGGACTTAGATGAACTCAGATCTGGGAAGGACCCCGAGGACTGGGAACAGGCAAAAGGCCATGGCATACCCATCCCCTTTGTTTCTTCTGGTTAGAATGTATGTAATGTGCAAGCCCTTTCCCGATTATTGGCATCTCCGAGGCGAGAAGCCACATTCTCATCCCAGCGAATATGCAGTTTCCCCCACCAGAGTGAGCAAATCTGAGCACTTAGCAGACATGTTCTCGGTGGGTCATGGGGTCCTGAGTGTGTTCCCTGCCCTCTCTTCTGGGCGCCAAGACCTAATACATTCTCACCTCTGTATCATCTCCCTGCCGCTGACCCGCAACCCCAGCCTCAACTGCAATATTGCACCCACTTCCTGTCTGATCTCCCCACCCTCATAATGCCTCCTCCACTCCAACCTCTATGCCACCACTGGACTGATCTTCTCAAAATGCATATCTGGCCATGTCCCATCTCAGCCATCTGGAGATGAGAAAAGGCAAAGGGTGTTTCAGAAGGGCGGCTCTCACGGGCCTGCCACCTGCTATCTCCAGCTCCCCCCCGATGTTCTTGCGGCACAATCGGATCCCTTGGAAGCAGGTCACAGAGCACCATGACTCTTGGGTTCTTCCAGGACAGAGGTATAGGTTTACACTCAGCACTGTTCCTTGTGACAGCCTCATGAAGCCACCTGGGGATTAGGCCCCTTATCTTGGAAGGAGAGGGCTGAATAGGCAATTACCAAGAGTCTCCCCGATCAGCTGATCAGTCAGGCCCTTCATGGGTCTATTTGCCTTCTCCTCTTCTACCCTGGAAAAATCAAGTCCTCTGCTGATGATTGGAGAATGGAAGGAAAGGATGGCCAATCCCCTCCCTCAAAATTTGTTTTATTTGTTTTATTTATTTTTAATTAATTAATTTTTAACTTACATCCAAGTTAGTTAGCATCTAGTGCAACAATGATTTCAGGAGTAGGTTCCTTGATGCCCCTGACCCATTTAGCCCATCCCCCCTCCCACCACCCCTCCCGTAACCCTCAGTTTGTTCTCCATATTTATGAGCCTCTTTTGTTTTGTTCCCCTCCTTGTTTTTATATTATTTTTGTGTCCCTTCCCTTATGGTCATCTGTTTTGTCTCTTAAAGTCCTCGTATGAGTGAAGTCGTATGACATTTGTCTTTCTCTGACTGACTAATTCAAAATTTGTTTTAAATTTCAAGTCCAAGTGACATATGCCCCTCCCCCCCCATAGAGCCCCAGGTGGGGGATGGGGATGCAGCAGGAATAACACTCCCCTCCCCCACCAACGCCATACAGTAACCTCAATGGTTTCAGGGTTCCCTGCAGGGCCACCCCTCAGCTACAGAAGAGCACCTTCTGGAGCCTTTCTCTTCCCACACTCCCACCCTTTGCTCCTTTCAACCCTCTGCCCTCCTCCCCTCCCCACCCTTTCCCTCCTGGGTGTCAGAGCTCCAACCAGGGTTGCTCACCATTGTTGGCTTTGCTCAGTAGAAGAAGGTGGAAACTTTGGGTCCTGAGAAGGAGGAGAGGGCAAAAACGCTGGCATCACGCCTGGGCCTCTGGATAAAAATCATAAAAACTAACCAACTGCTCACATTGGGAAGGTTAATCTCTTGATGGCATATCTTACTGCCTTATTATGCCAAAACTGTGTCTGTCTACTTTCCAGTCTTGAGTTACAGAAAGTGTTTTTATTTTTTAATGGAGGGGGTTAATTGTGGGAAAATCTAATGAGATTTTTTTTAAGCCTTTGGCATACAAACTTTCATAGAGGTTAAAACCCTATAAACTACTGTGCAAGAATATTCCAGACGGACTTGTAGTGCCTGCCTACTCTCTTCACAGGCAACTTCCCAGAGCTAAGTTGATTAGCTATATTTCCTTTTTAGCTCCCTGAAGAAATGGTAATTATTAAACTTCTCCAGAGCTCTGGAGTCTGAGCTTCATTGCCTTTGGCACTTCAAGTTCCAAATAGAAATGCTTACTTTCGTAGTTCAAGTGTTGCTTCAATTAGTAAATATTCAGTCTCTAGTTCTGTATACTTTCTTGGCAATGTTCTCATTGGCACTGAAGTTTTTATTTTTCTTAACATCGTTAGTTTTGATGTATGGATTCTTCTTAGCCCTTGGAATATTTATAAGACTTTGATGGATACAGTGGATGATCATTTTCATGGTTACAGTTTTTTTATGAAATGGGAACATGATTTTCTTGACTAAAATCGTATTTAGAAGTTGCATCGAAGCACAACGATTGAAATACCAAATCTCCAAGATGAGAAGTATAAAAAGTAAGGCCCACAGTTTCACTGGAGGAGTGAGCTGAGGTAAATGCTAACACTAGCTTAGCACAGGCTGTTTTGTTGAAACGCAAGTTCGAGAGAGTCAAACGGAACGATCGTAAGCATCTACAGGACCCTACCTATTTGGGAGACTTTGAGAAGCCATTTATAACAATAGCTCATATTTTCTAGAGCTTGTTTATGAGGCTCTGTGACACACATTATCTCAATTAACCTTCACCCAACTTTGTGGATGGATGGTGTTTCCACTTAGAGCTCACTCCGTGAGTCTGCACAGGTGCCTCCTCTCACCCTTGGTCATGTATAAGGTCTGGGGCTGAATGCCAGCCCAGCCAACCCAAACCTGTGTCTCTTTCTATTTTGTCATGGCCACCCCAATGGGGACTGACACCTCCAAATCCAAAGCAAGAACTGATGGCTTAAAATGAAGGTTCACGGGGCACCTAGGTGACTCAGTCGGTGAAGCGTCCGACTCCTGACTTTAGTTCGGGTCATGATCTCACAATTCGTGAGATCAAGCCCCACATCAGGCTCTGCACAAACAGTGCAGAACATGAACACTTGTTGAATGAATGAACAACTTAAAAAGGGCTTCCCAGCATAGACGTAAGATTCCAGGGAGCTGGACGCCCCCTGAAAAGACACAGAACCCACAAAACACACAACATCAAGCCAGCAAAGGTGGCTCAGGTTCCCAAAGAGATTAAACAAAAGGGGGAAACCAAGAATGTGGAAAGCGGGTGTGGGGGGGAATTCCAGAAACACGAAGCACTCTCAGAGGCCTGCAATCTTAAAATGAGAGATGCTGGGGCAGGAAATTAAAGGACATCAATGAAGACATAGAAAGCTTAATCCCTGAGCGCATGAAACCCAGGGAGTGGTTTGCAGCTCTCTAGGCGGTGGAGCCCTGGAGGCTGGGGGAACACTTGAAATCCCTGCGAGCTTTGAAAATACTGATGCCTGGTCCCACTGCCCAAGGTTGGATTGGGCTGGCCTGGAGTTTGGCAGGGACACCAGAGACCCTGGTTTTTAACCAGTGCCTTCCTCCTCCCCGCTGGTAATTACAACACACACTTCCAGCCTATCCAGCCCACGCCCTTCCTTATAAATGAAGACACTGAGGCTTAGTGGGGAAAAGAGCCCGGGATCCACAGCAGATTAGAGACAGTGCTCGGGCTGGAACCCAAGTCCGTTGTTGGCTCCCTGCTCCTGGGCCCCGACTCCAGGAGGACGAGCGGCAAGGCTCACACGGCTTACCTCTGGCCTCCCCCTCTCCCGCCCGAAGGTCAGCATCACTGTGATTGAGGCTCGGCAGCTCGTGGGCTTGAACATGGACCCCGTGGTGTGCGTGGAGGTGGGCGACGACAAGAAGTACACATCCATGAAGGAGTCCACTAACTGCCCCTACTATAATGAGGTCAGTGCCCCGTGGCCCTGGGTGGGGGGATGAGACTTCCCTAAATGTAGCAGGAGGCTGGGCTCCAGCCACTGCCCCCAACCCAGGCCCATTAGAAGCAGCTGGGAGTCAAGGGGCACGAAGGGCTACCAGCAAGGGGGTGGCCCGTGCTGTTACAACCCATTAAGCCCATTTTACATGAGGGGACATTGAAGGTCCTGAAGAAAGTCCTTGCCCAGATGCTAAGGGCCAGAGTCACCCTGTCTGCCGGGCTGCCTCCATGGTGCCTGGACCTCTGTGGGGATCCTTCCAGAGCACTGGCCTTGACTCTTAGGGCATGAGAGAGAAAAAGCCCACAGGCCCGCATGGCTGGGACATCAGTGCTCAGGAAATGCCCAGCCCCCAGCCCCACGTAGCGACCTTCCCAGGAGTCAGGAAATTCTGCCTCCACATCTCTGATCTTACATCAGGGCACATCCCTCACTGGAAAAGCCTCTAATGTATACGGAGACAGGTGCCCCTGGCCTTCCATGGTTATATGATGTGGCAAAGCCACGTTTGGCTGACTCAGGGACTCACCTTGCACCCGCCCCGCACGCCTCGTGTTTCGTCCAGCTTGCTTCCTCCGTCCCAAGAAAACAGAGCTGCTCGCCCCACTCTGTGTGTCCCCAGCAAACTCCTACTCCCTCCAGAGCCCAGGCCAAGTGTCCTTGCCGCGGAGTGGTCCTCCTTGCACTCTCTGGGTCAGAAGTCAATGCACTTCTTTTTCTGTGGCAATAATGTCTCTGAATTGCGGTTGGTCCTTCGTGTCTCTGTCCCTGGTGGACTGGAGGCTCCCGGTCTCCTGTATCACTGTGGCCCAGCCCAGAGCCTGGCATGTCCCTGGAAGCGTTGGGTAACACTTTGCAGATGGTTACTCCCTCCCCGCCTCCCCCCCCCCCCCCCCCCCCCCCCCCCCCCGCCAGGAGAGAACCAAACATTGCTGAGTATGTGCTGCGCTTCAAGCCCATGCCTGGCAACGCAGGGGCCGCAAAGATGACAGTTTTTGCCTGAACAGGCCACCGCCTACTTCTAGCCTAGAAACGGTTTCCCAAACTCCATGTTTATATGCACCAAGACTATTCCTTCCGCTCACGTGAATCTTAAATTTGTTCTCGATCATGTTTGTTCTTTTTCACAAACCCAGGTAGCTCTGATTTAATTTCTGTTTCCTCTAAACCAGCGTTTCTCAAACCCATCACTGAGGACATTTGGGGCCAGTTTTTGGTATAAGGGGCTGGACTGTGAATGGTGGGATGTCGAGCGGCATCCCTGGCTCCTACCCACTCGATGCCAGTGGCAACCCCCACCGGTCTCCAGGCCTTGCCAAATGTCCCGCCCCATCGCCCCCGTTGAGAACCACCACTGCAAATGATCTTCCCGTGATTCCTCCTGGTCCCAAAGTGGGGCTTTCTTTTCTTTTGCTTCTTGTCCTATGCCATATTCCTCTTCATTGAAAAATATCCCTGGTCCCAGAGGTGTACTACTTCTGGCTAATTCTCCGAGTTGGCAGGAAGCTTCCTTTGACTCCACTGAACGCAAAGGAGGGACATGAGAACAATCAGCATGACTTAGCAGACTTCTAGGTGGTTAGACAAGGGAAATATGCTCGGGAAACACAAGGAATATGACCACAAGACCACTCAGAGAGTGCAAAATTCTGGTTCTAGCTTGGCTAGCTCGCTCTGCTAGGGCTGACACAGCTCTGAGACAGCTGGCCTAGCCTTTGCCTCCTGCCCAGCTCGAGACCTGTCTTCATGTGGAGGGAGGCTCATGGCCATTGCCCTCCTAGAACAGCCTGACTGTTCAAGACCAGGCCAAGACCGCTTCTCCGTGGGCACATCTGGTCCAAGTCACTGGCATCTTCCTTCTGCCTAAACCACTCTCCCCTCTGCCCTAGATCCTTCTCTTTCTTCTTCCCATAGAATCTAGCATTACCCAGTCCACTCAGCGCCCCCAACTCTGCCTTCACTTTTCCCTCAGCTCCTCCTTTGCCTATAAGGTGTTCTACTCTTGAATATTCTCTCCGAGTACAACTAGGGGAAACCCCACTGCTCAGGGACAGGAACTAGAAGTCTGTCTGTCTATCCACCCACCCACCCCTCCATCTAGCCATGTCTTTCCCAATCCCACGTACTTCCTGGTGACCACCCCTTTCTGTCCTCACACTCACAGTCCAACTATGTGGGCTGTCCCCACTGCCTCTCTTCCCAGTCATGCCTCGATCTCTGCCCCCTGGCTTCATTGAAACTGTCCTCCTCTGGGTCACCAAAGACCATGCGGTCCCCTAAGCATAAGTCCACGTGCCTCTCTCTTGACTGCCCAGCCCTTTCCATCCTCTCCACGACCCACCCCCCCTCCCCCGCCCTGGGGGCCTCTCTGTTCCTTTCCCCTTCTCTCCAGCCCTTCCCCCACTGCCTTTCCTGACGTGCTCCCTGTGCCCTCTGCTGCTTCTTGGAGCCCTGCCCTGGACCGGTCCCTTCCCGTTCTCTCCTTGGGTACTGCCCCCAGCCCCAAGGCGTCAGTTGTCACCTGCATGTCTAGATCTCCACCCACCTCTCCAGAGCTTCAGTGCCCCCGGGCAGTGCCACCCGGACATGTTGCGTCACACACAGCAGTTGGCGTGTACGGGGCACTGACCACGTGCACTCATGGGTTGAACGCTTAACAAGGGTCAGCTCGTTCAGACTTCATGACCAGGCCTCCAAACCCCGCCCCCTCTTTGATGGTGCCCCTGGGGCAGTTCAACACGGCAGCCCCGAGCACTATCCCAGGGTGGTAAACTGAGACCCAGGGAGGAAGCAATTGGCCCAACAGTAAAAACTCGGTCGATCTGGTTCTAAAGGCAGCACTCTTACCCACAGTGCTCTAGTGTGAGTCCCCAGAAGCCAGGAACAGACTCTCCTTAGACATTGACCCGAAGCCTGTTGGCAACGTTTCTTCCTTGTCTCTGCCCACACATTCACCAAAGCAGTGGTCCCTCTGTGCGCTGCCCCCCCACTCTCGTTCCTGGCACCTGCACACCAAGGCCAGGAGAAATGGGGCAGGGGCTGAGTGGCAGCTCCCAGCTCAGGGAGGCAGTTCACACCCACCACATTTTACATTTACAGCAAATTGGGTGCCTTCACAGCCTTATTTTACATTTCAACGCCGCTGAAATCAGGACAGACCTTCTAGGCAGTAGAGCATCGTGGCTTAAGGGCACTGTGTTGCCTGTATTAACTGCACGGTATCTTGTGGTATCTTACCGAGGCTCTGAGGTGGGTGTCGTTACTCCCATTTCACAGTTCAGGAAACAGATTCAGACAGGGTGCTGCCCAAAGCCACACAGCTCTCACCTGCCGCGGGGTCAGGGGGGACCAGTGGCGACCACCGCTGCTCGCCTGAACTTCGGGGCTCAGGGGAAATGGCCAGAGTACGAACGGGCACTGCTAGGAGGGAGGGACTCATCACTGCCCTAGGCCGTTAGCCGCTGTCCGCTGGGTGAGAGCAGCTCTGGGTCCTTCCCCCTCCAGTACTTCGTCTTCGACTTCCACGTCTCTCCGGACGTCATGTTCGACAAGATCATCAAGATCTCGGTGAGTGGGGAGCCACTAGCTCGAACTGCACCTTCGTGTGCCCTCCAAAAGGGCACCCCTCCGGGCGGACCAACCGTTAAAAGGCAGCCCCGTGCCCAGACACACAGCCGGGCTGATGTGGGCCCCTGTCACCTGTTCAGCCAGGTGCCTCTGTATAGGGTCTGACCTAGTGACCCGTACCTGGCAGTCAGCAAAAATGAGGGCAGGAGAGATTGATGCTGAGCCTCAGCGAGCCGTCCCTGCCCTGCCAAATGCCCTCCCGCTTCACGGAAAGGCTCCATGGCCCAGAAAGACAGGTGGTGCCACCATCAGACCACCTCACTCCTACCCCGCGGAAAGCCTCAGCCCTGCCCCACCTGACTGGGGCTGGTGGTTCTGCCCGGAAGGTGATTCACTCCAAGAACCTGCTGCGAAGCGGTACCCTGGTGGGGTCCTTCAAGATGGATGTGGGAACTGTGTACTCCCAGCCTGGTGAGTATCTATGCCCACAGCTCAGCAAGTGTGGCACACGCCGTCCTTCCCGCCCTGGTGATCCCTGGGCCAAGCCTGGCCAGGACCATAAAGTCAGTGTGAGGCTACTGGGGGGCGTGGCACGATGGGGTGTTGCACACGGCCGCCGTGACTACCTGTGTTCAGGCTGCTGGATTCACAGGAGCCCCGCAGGGTAAGGGCATCGCCCCCTTTTTTTTGACCTGAGGGGCCCGGGGCTCAGAGAAGCGCTGGGGCTTCCCCCCAGTCACCCAGTCGGTCTGGGGCGAAATCAGGCTGTGTGACTGCAGACACCCACGGAGCCACACTGTCCTCTCCACAAATGGAGTGTGGCGGCTTCTGAGGGATGCAGGGCCCGCCGACCATCCATTGAGGGACCCGGGCCTCCCGAGAACAGCCATGAGGGGCTGTGGTGACTAGTAGCATTGTGGGTCCCCACGGGCCGACACTGGATGCGGTTGGTGAGGGAACCCTGAGGGGTGGCCCAGAGGACTCGTGAGGCATGGGCCGGGCAGGGGAGGTGCCCTCAGCCTGCCAGATGATGATGACTGAGCACACGGCCAGCTCGGGAACCACGGGCATCCAAGCCGGCAAGGGGCCCCAGCCCGTGTCCCTGAAGTGAACCCACCACTCAGGAGGCAATAATGACTCCATTGGGCCCTTGGACAGGGACGATACAATGTCACCCAGAGTGTCATATTTGACCCTCACAAAACAGGGAGGTAGGCATCAGCGTTCCTTCCCATTTTACAGATGACACAAGGTGCCACTAAACTATTAAGTTAAATAAATTGGCGATTTCTTCCAGTTCGACCTCGTAGACATTCGGCTGGTGCACGCTCTGTGACTTAGACTAGGGAATCGGAGCCCAGACCCAAGGTGATACACACAAACATCACAAAATCATAGAACACTCAACCTGCAAGAGACCTTAAAACATCTAGTCCAGCTTTTCTATGAAGATGAAGAAACTGAGGCCCAGGGTACTGAAGAGACTTGCCCGGAGCCTCCTGGGAGTAGAACCTGGTCTCCCGGCTGCCAGGCCAGCCTTTTCCACTGCCACACACACACCGTGGTCCTCAGCAGAGGGTGGCCCCGGTGACCATTAGCGCTGTAGGGAGCAGGGAAGAGGGCCAGTCTCGATCTGGTGCCTCCCAGGGAAGCAGTCCCCACTGTGGGCCGTGGGCTGGCGTGACACTGGCGTCCTTGAGGAGGCATCCCACCGCCGTACCGGCAGCAGGGGTTTGGAGAGTCAGTGAGGAGTCTGACGTGGGCCCCTGGGCTTCCCAGCGGTAGAGTCCTGGTAAGGAAACCACCGCCACTCAGGGAGTACCTGCTAAGTGCCAGGCACCCGGCTATTGCACACCGTCCCAGCGGGCCTACCCCCCACGGCCCCGTGTAGACATCATCACTGCATTTCACCGGCAGGAAAACAGGCTCAGCAAGCTTACATAGTGGGTCCAGGGAAAGGAAAAGAATGCAAACCCAGGCCCAGGGGGGCCCAAAGTCCAGGCTCTCCGCTAGGGTAACCCACCGCCAGATTTGCTGCTTCTCCTGAATCTGTTCCTGAGCCTGGTACCCTTCAGAGGAGCCTGAAGTGACATGGCCCCTTCAGCTGGGGCACTGATGTCTGCACTCTGACGGCCTCTGTTTTGGCCTGACCTCCCCGATGAGTCCCTGGTTGCTGACCCAGCCACGGAGTCGCTGGAAGCACGATGCCAGGGGCACGGGACTCCTGGGTGCTGCTGGGAGTCAGTGGTAGCAGGATCTTATGGAGCTGGTAGGCTTTCCCGGGGACCGGGGCCTGTTTTCACCCTGGCAGGACCACATTTGCGCCATCAGATGCAGCCTCGGGACACTGCTCAGTCACTACAGCTCCCTGCTGGAGATGAGGAAGGGTCGTACGAGGCCCCGCCCATCCTCTGGTACCTCGTAGA
Organism: Panthera tigris; assembly: GCF_018350195.1. Taxonomy (NCBI): domain Eukaryota; kingdom Metazoa; phylum Chordata; class Mammalia; order Carnivora; family Felidae; genus Panthera; species Panthera tigris. Next base: position 118,396,936 of record NC_056662.1, read on the forward strand.
GGAGGTCTGGAGTGCTTGCAACCTCCCAGCCCAACAAGCCTTCCCTGGCGGGTGTCAGAGAAGTTCGAATGGGGGAAGGGTAGGAAGGAGCCATTCCAAGCTCAAAGAACCGCAGCTATAAAGGCAGAGGGGTATGAAGAGCGCCTCGAATTGTTCAGAGAGGAGAAAGCAGCCGGGCCCCGCAGGAGCACAGGGGCAGGGCGGGATGAGTGGGGTGAGCCGGGCAGGGCTGAATCGGGAGGCCCCACAGACCACGCCAAGGTCCGTGGTCTAGATACTCCAAGCACTGGCGAGCCCCAGATGGTTCGAAAGGAGGAGTGAGGGAGGGGAAGCCTCTCTGAAGGTTCTGTCCGGCAGCTGTGTGCAGGTTGTCCGCAGGGGTGGGCTAGGAGGGCTGCAGGCCAAGAAACCAGTCTGGAGGGTCTTCTCTTCAAAGACACCACACTCAGGGATGCGGGACCTTGTCCCAGCTGCTCGCCCCTCTGGGAGCCTCTGTCTCCTCCTGGCCATGCTGGGGACCGGGGGCCTAAAGACGCTCGGCCTCACCGCTCTGCAGCTGTCCCAGGGCGGCAGGTGCAGTCCCCACCCCTCGCCACTGCAGAGCACCAGTTCCACCACAAGTGGGCCATCCTGTCGGACCCCGACGACATCTCCGCCGGGCTGAAGGGCTACGTGAAGTGTGACGTGGCCGTGGTGGGCAAGGGGGACAACATCAAGACGCCCCACAAGGCCAACGAGACAGACGAGGATGACATTGAAGGGTGAGGCTCCCATCCCACCACAGCCCCTGGAAACCTGACCTAATCCTTCCTTTCCCCAGCAGGAGACCCTGGGGAGGACTTGGCCTTCAGACCCCACCCCTCACTTCCCTCACCCCTGTCCTCGCCCACCCCCAGACAGCCCAGCTCCTCCAAGAAAGACCGAGGGCAGGGCTGGTCTCGGCATCCGCAGACTCTCCTCCCAGGAGAGGAAGGACTGAGGCGGTGGGGTGTGGGGGAGGGGGGCCGGGGGGGCAGGAGTTCACGGAGATTGTTCCGGGCCCCAAAGTTCTGCCGACGCCAGGGCAGGACTGGGGTGCCCAGGCCGGGCCACCACAGCCTTAGCTGTATATACTGGCAGGAACTTGCTGCTCCCCGAGGGGGTGCCCCCCGAACGCCAGTGGGCCCGGTTCTACGTGAAGATTTACCGAGCAGAAGGGCTGCCCCGTATGAACACCAGCCTCATGGCCAATGTGAAGAAGGCGTTCATCGGGGAGAACAAGGACCTGGTTGACCCCTACGTGCAAGTCTTCTTTGCTGGCCAGAAGGTACTGGGGTGCAGGATACAGGAAGCTGGGTTTGGGGTGAGAAGCATTAGAGGTACGGGATGATTGGGGGAGGGGGGCTGGAGGAGGATGTGGGCAAAATCAGAAGCCGGGTGATGCCTTTGATCCCCTGGTGCATTGGAAGAGAGTGAGAGGTGAGGGGAGCTCCAGCTGAGAGGGGCTGGGGCCAAGGCCAGGTTGGGGGTCCTCCCTGCCTCTGTGTTCTAGACACCAAGAGCTAAGGCAGGAGCATTGAAAGGGAGGAGAGTCTGAGAAGCTGGAATGGGGGAGAGCGCCTGCCAGATATAAGTACACACACACATATACACATGCCACACATACACATACACACATGCATACACATGCATATACACATACCACATATACATACACATATCCCCCACATGCATACACGTATACCCCCCACATGAATATACACATACACATACATACATGTGTGCACACACACAGCACATATACACATATACATGCATACATACAAACACCATCCATATACACATATACACATACACACACCTCAGATGTACACATGCATACATACATACCACATGCCCCGTATACCTACATATACATACACGTATGCATACATACACACATCCCACACACACATGCATACACACGCATATACACATACCACATATACATACACATATCCCACACATACACATACACACATGCACACATGCCTATATATACCACATACACACATACACACATGCGTGCACACACATGTAGACATACCATATATACATACACAATCCCACATACACACATGCATACACACATGTACACATACCACATATGGATACACACATGCCACACATACACATGCATACATGTGTATATGCACATCCCCCACACACATACACACATACACACATGCACACATGCATATATACATACCATGCATACATACATAATCCCACATACACATACACACAAATACACACATCACACGTACACACATATACACATATCACATACACACACCTCACATGTACACATGCATACACAGACCACACCTACACACATGAATACACACATACACATACACCTGTGCACATACACATTGCACATATACAGACACCATGCATACACACGTACACACATATGCACACATATACACATATGATATACACATACACACACCCCAGATGTACACATGCATACACACATACCACATGCATATATACATAGCCCATATACATACATACAATACACATAGGCATGCATACACACGACGCATACACATGCATACCCACACATATACATATACATACACACATGCCACACATACACATACACACAAATATGCGCACATCACACATATACACATGCATACACATACTCCACACATACATACATCCTACACGTACACATATGCATGCATACATAATGCACATACACATATGCATCCACACAGTCCACACATACACACATGCATACACACGCATATATACATATCACACACACACACACCCCACATGTACACATGTATACATACCCCCCCACATGAATGCACACATACATACATGTGTGCACATACACACACCATTATATAATATACATGCACATATACAGACACCACAATACACACATGCATATACATACCACATACACATACATACACCCCCCATGTACACATGCATACACACACCACACGTACACACAGGCATACACACATACCCCACATACATACATACACATATACATATGCATACATACACAAACATGTACCCACACACCCCCACACATGCATATACACATATACATGTGCACACATATGCACACCACATAGACACATACACTTGCACACATACACACACCACACATACATATACATATATGCATGCATGTGATATACACACACCACACATATGCGTACATGCACGCACACACACACACACAAACCCTAACCTTCGCTCCCTCCCACCAGGGCAAGACATCAGTACAGAAAAGCAGCTACGAGCCACTGTGGAATGAGCAGGTCATCTTTACGGACCTGTTCCCCCCACTCTGCAAGCGCATGAAGGTGCAGATCCGAGATTCCGACAAGGTCAACGACGTGGCCATCGGCACCCACTTCATTGACCTGCGCAAGATTTCTAATGATGGAGACAAAGGTCAGCAGCAGGAGACTGGGTTAGAGGGGAGGGGACTGAACAGAAGAAGGGAGTAAGACCTCCCCCCTCACACCTCCACACCTCCACCATCTCACACCTCAGCCTGAAGGGCCTGGGCATTGTGAGGGCTTGGTCAGCAACCCCTGCCTCAAAGGAAAGTCATGGCTCAGGTCTGCACAGAGCTGACAGAGCCTGCCTGAGCCAGGCTGCTTGGGTTTGAACCCCAGCCCTGACAGTTAGTAGCTGTGTGATCTTTGAACCTGTTTCCCCATCTATAAGATGAAAATAATTATGTGTGTATACATATAGGTTACATATATGTATGTGTAGACTGCTGCCATAGTCCCTATCTACAGACTTGTAGGGACTGACCCCTTCTAGGACCCAGGCACTGGGTACCAGGGAAATAGAGCAAGAGAAGTATCCATTCCTGTCCTCATGGTGTTCACTGGGGACTAGAAAGGCGGATGTGCTACCAAATGCTCAAAACCTAAGGCCAAAGGCACAAAAGGCCACATATTATATGATTTCGTGTATACGAAATGTCCAGAATAGGCAAATCCGTAAAACCAGGAAGTAGGTTAGTGGTTGTGGGGGAGGGGAAGTGGGACTAACTGCGAATAGGTACAGGGTTTCTTGGGGGAAGGGGTGCAAGTGTTCTGGAATTAGGTGATGGTTGTACAACACGGTGAATATACTAAAAACCTCCAAAATGCATATTTTAGAACGGCGAACTTTCTATTATGTAAAGGATCACATTTTAAAATGGTGAATTTTATATCCTGTAAAGTATATCTTGATTTTTTTAAATGGTATAATTTGTTTTTTTTTAATATGAAATTTATTGTCAAATTGGTTTCCATGCAACACCCAGTGCTCATCCCAACAGGTGCCCTCCTCGATGCCCATCACCCACCCCGCCACTCCCCATCAACCCTCAGTGTATTCTCGGTTTTTAAGAGTCTCTTATGCTTTGGCTCCCTCCCTCTCTAACTTTTTTTTTTTCCCTTCTCCCCCATGGTCTTCTGTTAAGTTTCTCAGGATCCACATAAGATCTGGTATGGTCAGATATGGTATCTGTCTCTCTCTGTGTGACTTATCTCCCTTAGCGTAACACTCTCCAGTTCCATCCACGTTGCTACAAAAGGCTATAATTTGTTTTAAACCAGGCAGAACAAAAACCAAACCAACAAAGCACACGCAGCAGAACTGGACCCTGTGTCACACAGGAGACCACAAATTCCAACAAACGGGAGAAGTTAGTAGGGACGAGGTGTTGGGCCGGCCTCCCCGGACAGAGCGGGGATCTTCGGAGAGGAAGGGGGAGGTCAGCGGAAGCGGGTGGGATGCCCGGTGAGGTGCCTATCTACACAGGCAGCAAAGGGCCAAAAGGCCACGCTGAGGAGTTTGAGACGAGCTGGCATCTGTCTTTCGAGTAGGCTGTGGGCAGCCCTGCTCCGCATGCCAGGAAGCAGGGAGCGTGACCCAGGGAAGTGCTCCTGGCCAGGGGGAAGGCCGCCCCCAAGCCTGCCCACGCACAGCAGACGCGAGCTCTCCCTGCAGCCTCCTGTTAGCCGCTCGCTGGCCCGCAGGCTGTCTCTGGCCTCAGACATTTCACCGAGCAAGGCACGGGGTCCTCAGCTCTGCAACCAGGAGGTGCAGGCCGGAGCCCCCACAAGAGGTCCCACCACCCCGGGTGAGCCCCTTGTCCCTCTCCCCGTGGCCCACAGGCTTCCTGCCCACGCTGGGCCCGGCCTGGGTGAACATGTACGGCTCTACACGCAACTACACGCTGCTGGACGAGCACCAGGACCTGAATGAGGGCCTGGGGGAGGGCGTGTCGTTCCGCGCCCGCCTCATGCTGGGCCTGGCGGTGGAGATCCTGGACACCTCCAATCCTGAGCTGACCAGCTCCACGGAGGTGCAGGTGGAGCAGGCCACGCCTGTCTCGGAGGTGAGGTCCCGGGGGCGGGGGGGAGGGGGGCGCTGGGCTGTCCTCCAGAGCCCCCAGCTCAGCCCGCTTCCCGCCGTGGCAGCCTGGGCCTGGGCCCTGCCTGTGGCTGTCCTGTCTGCCTCAGAGGGCAAGACCCCATGACGAGGCCTCCTTCCCAGGGAAGCAGGAGCCCGCGCCCTGCTGGGGGCCTCTGTTCCTTCCTACTGCTTGTGCCTGACTCTGCCTGGAGGTCCCCAAATGGAGCCTCATCTCTGCCCGGTTCCTGGCCATGGTGGTCCTTGTCCAGGGATGTCCAGGCTGGAGGGCAAAAGAATTTGGGCCTCGGCACAATGGGGTGGGATGTCCCCCACCATCAGCCCACGAGGCCCGTCTGTAAAGGAGTAGGGAGAAGCCTGGCACCGGGCCCAACATCCTTGCTGAGGTTTGGGGATGGTTTGAACCACCTTCCCCACAGAGCTGCACGGGGAAAATGGAAGAATTCTTTCTATTCGGAGCCTTCCTAGAGGCCTCAATGATCGACCGGAAAAATGGAGACAAGCCAATCACCTTTGAGGTGACCATAGGTGAGTGCTGGGCTCACAGAGGGATCTTCAGGCCTGGGAGCTGCTGGGTAGTGACCGCCAGGCCCTGCACCACAGGCGGGGGCAGGGGAGGGAAACTTTGACCGCTTCCCTTTGCACGTCCTGAAGCACCCACATAGTACCCAGTGTACCTACTCGAGGGCACACACCCGCCCACAGGGGTACCACCTGCAGGGCTGAGCTGTGTTCCGGACATGAGGAAGAAAGTCTTCCCTGCAGAAGGGAGAGGGGACAGAGTAGGAATACAGCCATGCCCGAAGCTGGACCTCGAGCTCAGCGGTCAGCAGGGCCGCTAGCAAGATCTTCGCAAGGGGCGGAGGACGTGGGCGCCTTCCCCTGGTTAGTGTTCTATCGTGTCCAAGCAGGTAGACTCGGGGCACCCTCCCCACTCTCTGATTCACCTCTTCGCTCCCACAAACCTGAAGCAGTGGATCAGCTGGCAGGAGCCTGGGGGGACAAGACTCGAGGCCCTCACCCGCCGCTTTCTGCCTCCAGGCAACTATGGGAATGAAGTTGATGGCCTGTCGAGGCCCCAGCGGCCCAGGCCCCGGAAGGAGCCTGGGGATGAGGAAGAAGTAGATCTGATCCAGAACTCCAGTGATGAAGATGCCAGTGAGGGTGGGGACCTGGCCTCGGTGTCCTCGACTCCGCCCATGCGGCCCCAGATCACCGACAGGTGGGCCAAGTGCATGGACTCCCGACTCTCATGGCCTGGCCCTCCCACCTCCGGGGGCCCCAGTCCTCAACCCCCCACCTCCTCCCACCCAGGAACTACTTCCATCTGCCCTACCTGGAGCGCAAGCCCTGCATCTACATCAAGAGCTGGTGGCCGGACCAGCGTCGCCGCCTCTACAACGCCAACATCATGGACCACATCGCGGACAAGCTGGTCAGGGCCAGGCTGGGGGCGCGGGGTGCTTCGGAGGGCCTTGCCCAGCTTGGGAGCCTCCCCTGCAGCACACAAGGCAGCCTGCCCAGCAGCTTGCCATGGGGAGGGTGGGGGACAGGGGGTGAGGATCGCAGGAATAGCCCCAGCGGGACCTCTGTTCCTGTCCCTGCTCCCATGTCCTGGGAGTGGGCGGAGGGCCCAGGGGCTACCTGGAGTGGAGTCCGGGAGTCCTGGCCCATCCGGTCCTGGTGTCCCCTGGGGGCCGCTGGCCACTCCCTCTGTCTGTGGCCTGCACTGCCCTCCCACCCCCCATCTGGCCCTGAGTTCTGCCCAGCCCCAGCAAGTCCACCGGGACCACAGCCCCACAGCCCAGAGGGGGCTTCTTCCTTCTGGAAGAAACAGAACCTGGGGAATTGGTGGTTTCCGTAAAGTGGCAGGACCCTGGGGAAGGGGGCGGGGGAGCATGGCGCTAGTGAGAGGTCCCAGGTCGCTAGCCCCGAGGTCCCCTGATGCATGGGGGGAGACGTCTGGGGAGGCTGAGTTTGGGGGGCTGGGGCTCAGCATACACCCTCACTCCGGGGCCACAGGAAGAAGGCCTGAACGACGTGCAGGAGATGATAAAGACGGAGAAGTCCTATCCGGAGCGTCGCCTGCGGGGTGTCCTGGAGGAGCTCAGCTGTGGCTGCTAGTGAGACGGGAGGGTGGGGAGCAAGGAGCTGGAAGGGGGGGGCTGGGCAAGGAAGGAGGTATCTGCAGGCCCGCTGCTGGCCCGTGGGCTCCGCTGAGCCCTGCCCCCCTTGTCCCCCAGCCGCTTCCTCTCCCTCGCTGACAAGGACCAGGGCCACTCCTCCCGCACCAGGCTGGACAGGGAGCGCCTCAAGTCCTGCATGCGGGAGCTGGTGAGGACACACCGGGGCTGGGGGGAGGGTGCCGGAGGTGGTGGGGGGACATCTGTCTCCGAGGTCACGGCCACCGGGGCCAGCCCCCTCCACCGTGCAGCATGGCCTGAGCCCCACTCATAGCACCCCCACACACACACACAGGAGAGTATGGGGCAGCAGGCCAAGACCTTGCGGGCACAGGTGAAGCGGCACACGGTGCGGGACAAGCTGAGGCTGTGCCAGAATTTCCTGCAGAAACTGCGCTTCCTGGCAGACGAGGTGTGGCCCCCGTCAGCGCGCGGAGAGGGGGTGCCCATCCCCTAAACCGGAGTGACTAAAGCGGAGAAGGGGTTGCTGCACAGGAAGGGGCTGGGCAGGACCACCGAGGAGGCCCCTCCTTCTCTGACAGCCCTCAGGGGACGGGGGTGGTGAACAAGCCCTTCGTCCTGTCGTGTGTTCTCTCCACTCCACCCGTGGGAGGGGAAGGAGGACCCTGCATCAGGGTCCCCTCTGCTCTGCAGACCCAGGCCTGGCCCTCTGAGGCAGAGATGCTGAGGGTCAGTCGGGCCCCGTGGCAGGACCCCTCCCTTAGCGGCCCCCCTCGCCCCTGACACCAGCCTCAGCACAGCATCCCCGACGTCTTCATCTGGATGATGAACAACAACAAGCGCACCGCCTACGCCAGGGTGCCCTCCAAGGACCTGCTCTTCTCCATCGTTGAGGAGGAGCTGGGCAAGGACTGCGCCAAGGTCAAGACGCTCTTCCTCAAGGTGCCAGAAGGGGAGCGAGGCTGGGGGGAGGGGGCGGGGGCGGGGCTAGGGGCCAGGGTTTGCATCTGGCTTCCTTCAAGGGATCAGCCTCCCCTTGGAGGGAGTGAGCCCCCAGCCCTGGGGCTGGCAGGTGCTCAGAGAAAAGCTGGAGAGAACAGCAAGAGGGGGAGGGGGCAGCGCCTGGCCCACCCCCCACCCCGCATTCTTCCCACCCCAGCCCCCCTCCCCCCCGCTCCCGTCCCGTGGGACGGCTTTGGAGGGGCAGGGGCAGCTCTGACCAAGGCCTCTGCCAGGCCTCCCGCCCCTCCCTCAGCCCACGGGGCCGGGCAGCTGACCCCACGCCCACCCCCAGCTGCCGGGCAAGCGGGGCTTCGGCTCCGTGGGCTGGACGGTGCAGGCCAAGCTGGAGCTCTACCTGTGGCTGGGCCTGAGCAAGCAGCGCAAGGACTTCCTGTGCGGCCTGCCCTGCGGCTTCGAGGAGGTCAAGGCAGCCCAGGGCCTGGGCCTGCACGCCTTCCCGCCCATCAGCCTGGTCTACACCAGTGAGTGACGGCCCCTGGGCCTGGGCCGCCCCTGGCTCCCAGCCCCGGCTCCGGGAGCCTCAGCCTGCTCTACCCCACAGAGAAGCAGGCGTTCCAGCTCCGGGCCCACATGTACCAGGCTCGCAGCCTCTTCGCTGCCGACAGCAGCGGCCTCTCGGACCCCTTCGCCCGCGTCTTCTTTATCAACCAGAGTCAGTGCACGGAGGTGAGGGCCCGGGGCAGGAGGGAGTGGCTCTGCTCTGGAGTACTGGGGAGCCTATGAGTGTGTGGGACCTGGAAGAACAGATGAGCCAGCACCCCAGATCCCTGGAGGACAGCCTCGCAGATGTCTGCAGGCCCCCGCCACACTGGTAAAGGCTTTAATTGTGGTTGCATCCACCACAGAGGAAAGGAAAGACATGGGGGTTGGGAGGGGCCCTGGGACCAACATGACACCCTTTCCCTGGAGTCCCTGGAAGCTGCGGTGACTGGGGGTGACTCCTGCTCATGTATCTGCCCGCACCACCCCACCCCCACCCCGCGCATTCCCCACCGCCCCGCTGCCCGGTGCCGCAGGTGCTGAATGAGACCCTGTGCCCCACCTGGGACCAGATGCTGGTGTTCGACAACCTGGAGCTATATGGCGAAGCCCATGAGTTGCGGGATGACCCCCCCATCATCGTCATCGAAATCTACGACCAGGACACCATGGTACGGGTGGGCTCCAGAACCAGGGACCTACGCCTTCATCCCTGCGTTGCACCCACCTCGACGGCCACCTCCGGCTGTCTGCACCCAGCACCAGGGTGCTTGCCGGGAAGCTGGGGTGGGGGCGGGTCAGCAGCCACATGTCTCCTGCCCTGTCACTGCCGGCCAACCCCTTCCCGATGCCGTGGGCCGCCGGGATCTCAGGGAGGAGCTGGGCCAGGGTGTCCCTACCTCCTGCCACAGACCGGCCCAGCTCAGGCCCAGAATCACCAGGACACCTGCCAGCAAGGCCTGCTACCTCCAGCCTGCCCACGTCCCTGGGCTCCTCAGCCCCCTGCCCACACCTACTGCAGTCAGCAACGGCCCCACGGCTCTCCGTGGGAGCTCTGGAGTGGGCAAGCAAGGATTGAGGCGACCCCTGCAGAGCTGGGGAGCCACCGCTCCAGCTGCTGGGATACCCCGAGAGCCCTGAACTAGACGTAGGACGATCTCACTGCCAGTCCCGAATCTGCCATTCGCTGCCAGCGTGGCCTTGGCCGAGTCTGCGGTGGGCCCTAAGGCCTGGCGTCCCCATCTGTAAAGTGGGGCGGTCGCACCTGCCCCCCAGCTGCCGGAGCTACGGCGAGGACTGACCGGGATCCCAGGCGTGAACGTGCGCGGTCCACTCGGGACCTGGGAGGCCACCTCGGTCATTTGTCCCGTCAGGGCAAAGTCGACTTCATGGGCCGGACCTTCGCCAAGCCCCTGGTGAAGATGGCAGACGAGGCGTACTGTCCACCCCGCTTCCCACCCCAGCTCGAGTACTACCAGATCTACCGTGGCAACGCCACTGCCGGGGACCTGCTGGCTGCCTTCGAGCTGCTGCAGGTGGGGCCGCGGGGAGGGGGGCCAGGGCCGGGGGCGGCCATCCTCCCTGTCCCGCCGGCCACGAGGCCGGCTTGACCGAAGCTGGTGGTGGCCCGGGGCATCAGGGGCCCGGGGCGTCGGCCATTTCACCTGACAGAGAACTCACGGGGAAGGAGAGTGTGATACTGTGACTCCCATTCCCCAGATCGGGCCTGCGGGGAAGGCAGACCTGCCACCCATCAACGGCCTGGGGGACATGGACCGAGGTCCCATCATGCCTGTGCCCGTGGGCATCCGGCCCGTGCTCAGCAAATACCGAATCGAGGTGAGTGAGGGCTCCGTCGGGGTCCTCCTGTCCCTGCCCTGGACAGGCCCTGCTGTGTTCTGGCTTCCTTGCCCCCTTCACTCTCTTTCCAGCAGGGCTCTTGTGCACACATTACGTGGTTGGCACCCGGGAGACTGAGGGCCTAGCAGGGAAAGTGACTTGTCCAAGGTCACACCCAGAGCCAGCACAGAGCCAGGCTCCCCCCCGCCCCCCATCCAGTGGCTGCCCAGCCTGCACTGAGTTACACTGCCTCGTTCCGGGACCTTCCCCAGCCCTCCTGTCCTCACCCCCACACCCACCCTTGCCCCGAAGCGCCTTAAGGACACCTGCCTCTCATCAGCGATCGGGGCCCTGCCCCTCCAGTCTTGTTGCCCACCCACGACCCAGTTCCTTCTCAGGGGGCCCAGCCCACCCTCAAGCGGCCCCACTGAGGGGCTCTCCTCTCCCCCCCGGCCCAGGTGCTCTTCTGGGGCCTGCGGGACCTGAAGCGGGTCAACCTGGCCCAGGTGGACCGGCCCCGGGTAGACATCGAGTGTGCGGGGAAGGGGGTGCAGTCGTCCCTGATCCACAATTACAAGAAGAACCCCAACTTCAACACCCTCGTCAAGTGGTTTGAAGTGGTGGGTGCCGGGCGGGGCGGGGTGCGGCTGGTGTGGCTGGGGGTGGCCCGGCTCCTCGGGTCCCCCCTTGAGCCCGGGCTGCCCTCGGCCCGCACCCCCCAGGACCTCCCAGAGAACGAGCTGCTGCACCCGCCCCTGAACATCCGAGTGGTGGACTGCCGGGCCTTCGGCCGATACACCCTGGTGGGTTCCCACGCCGTCAGCTCTCTCAGGCGCTTCATCTACAGGCCCCCAGACCGCTCGGCGCCCAACTGGAACACCACGGGTACGGCCACACCCCGAAGCCCGGGCCCGGCTGCATCGGCCCACGGGAGGGGCTCCTGCCCGCAGTCCAGGCCTCGAAGCCGCCAGCTGGCTCCGCAGGGGGCATCCCCAAGTGGGTGTGGGGGAGGCCAGGGGAGGCCCCATCCTGGGGGCCAAGGCTACCCTTGGCCGCCCCTCGCTCTAGAGCCAGAAAGGGCTGGAGCCAGACACACCCTTAGAGGGCCCGAGGGCAGGTGGCTTCCTCCACCGGCTCTTGGAGGAGACCCAAGCCTCCCTTCCAGCCTCCCTCCCAGCCCAACCTCCCCTGTTTCACCGCAGCTCAGCCTTCTCTCTGGCTCCCTTTCTGCCTCTCCGTATGCCCAACTGCTCTGTCCCTCCCTCTTGCCTCAGAAAGTTCCAGAATCAGCTTTAGGCCTCTGGTCCTTCCAGCCGCTTCCGACTCTCACTGTTACTCCTGCTCCTTTCTGTCCGTCTGCCTGTCTGTCCATCTCTCTGTCCAGGCAGGCTCCCTCGGGGTCGCCGTGTGCTGTGCGATGGCGGTCCCTCCTCTCACCCCCCAGGGGAGGTCGTGGTGAACATGGAGCCAGAGGTGCCTGTCCGGAAGCTGGAGACCATGGTGAAGCTGGACGCGGTAAGGCGCGTGGGGTCAGTCCTGCGCCTGCTAGGAATGTGTGACACTTCTCGCGAGCGGGGCCGTCTCCTTTGGCATGTCACGGTCGAGGGCCCACCCTGGCTACATTGTGCAAGCGGTCCATCCAAACACTGTCCTGGAATGTAAGACTGTCGGTCCTGCGTGTGCGTGCCTGAGTGTGCATGTGAACGTGCACACGTGCACGAGCGAGTGGTGTGCACGTACGAGAGACAGAGGGAGCAGTGACCGTTTGAGGTGATAGCCTGTAATTATTTTTACTCCAACAAGCCACACCACGTGGACACTAGGCTTTGTGTGAACACCAGCGTTCTTTCCAGAAGGTCCCTGGGTTTCCATCCCAGCCTTTAAAGAGCAGCCCTGCCTAGGCCTGGGCTGGGGGAGGATTTCCAGGTGGAAGGTCCTTCTTCCTCTTGGTCTTGGGACTAGGGGACGTTTATCTGCCAGAGGGGGACCTGGCCTCTGGGGTTTAGATGCAGAGATGGCACCTGCAGGGGAGGGTGGGGAGGAGGCCGGCCTGAACCAGGCCATCCTGAGTCCAGACGGCACCAAGAGGCTGGATGTGGGCTTCTTCCCTACCACGTTATCTCCATCCCATTCCTGACCTCACGTGCTCCACACAGCCCGGGGCTCCTCCTAGCTTCTGAGGTCTGAGCTTGGTCTGAAATGACCTCCCTTGGCCCACAGTCCTTACTTAACCCCACAGAGTCCCCGCCGGCTGGCTGAGTTAGCACTGGGCATGGTTCTCAAGAAAGGGGAGCAGGTACGGGCCAGGGCCTGGCCCACAGCACTGCCGGGAAAGCCCACTGCTGGGGGGCTGGGCCTGGAGATCCCATGCCCCCTCGGCTCCCTCCCCGGGGGCTCCTCCTGGGGCCGGGGGTGGGCCCTGTCATTTCAGACCATCAGTGAACAAGACAGAGGACAGCACAGGCCCAAGCTTCGTCACCTTTCCCCAGGCCCTGGGCTCTGCTGGGGCATTTTCACCAGGGCCCTCTTCAGCTACGCATTTGTGTGTGCATCCGCTAAATTTTTAAAGCCCTTGCCCTGGTAAGGGGGGAGAGTAGGGTTGAAGTTGACCCTGTCCAGCCACCGTTACCGAACTCCCAGCACATGTGGGTCAGGCTCCCTGCCCAACCCTCAATGCCCACTGAAACCATCTGGGGGGTTTACAACTGTGCAGGTGCCCAGCCCCCACATTTGGACTCAGTGGCAACATGGCACTGATCGTTTGTAAAGCAACCCCCCCCCCCCCGCCCGGCGATTCTGACGTGTAGCCGGGGTTGAGAGCCACTGTCCTTGAAAGTCTGAGGAGACATCTGCCAAGCAGACCTTTTCTAGGTTCACCAGGCAGTGTGCTCGTGTCAGGGCAAGGCCCACAGAGCACAGGGGCTCGTGGTGAATGGCCCTGCACGAGGTCCCTCTCAGCTCCCGCTCTTCTCCTCTCCTCTTCTGGATGGACACCGCCTGCCGCTTCACGCCCTTGGTAGCTAATTCTGCCCCTGTCTCCTTGGTTCCCCTCTGCAGACTTCTGATGCCGTCATCAAGGTGGATGTGGTGAGTGCGGGCCCATCCGGGGGCTTTGGGGAGAGAGGACCCTGCAGTGACATAGGGTATCAGGCCAAGGGGCCTGACATCAGGGACTGAGTCACTCCCCAGCCCCTGGATGCTCGGGGCCAGCACACCCTTCCGAAGAGGCAGAAGGAGAGAACTACTCAGGCAGCAAAGCCCCTCACATTGACAGGTCATGAGCCTCTCTGGGCCATGGCATCCTCCTCCACAAAACATGGCCCTTGACCCTTTGACATTGGTGGCCCCAAGAAGCCTCACGGAGTCTAAGGCGTCCCAGAAGCAGATGGTCAGAATGGATGGGAGAACCCTGGATGGTCTAGGGCCCTGGGAACGGCCAGGGAGCAGGGATGTATGCGGGACTCTGGACCTGGCCACCCCTCCAGGCTGACGAGGAGAAAGAGAAGAAGAAAAAGAAGAAAAAGGGCAGCTCAGAAGAGCCAGAGGAGGAGGAGCCCGATGAGAGCATGCTGGACTGGTGGTCCAAGTACTTTGCCTCCATTGATACCATGAAGGAGGTGAGGCCTCAGGCCCGGGCTGGGGAGCCAAGGAGGAATGGGGCTAGGGGAGGTGACCCAAACTCCACATCGGCCCCTCCAATCCAGCTTCTTTCCCATCCCCACCAGGGCCAGTTCCCCGACTCCATCAACATGAGCTTGGAGCACACTTGTTTCACATCCTTCAAGTTCTAGCTCAGGCCCCACCTCTTCCAAAATGGCGGTCCAGTCTACCTTCCCTGGCCAGGTTTCCTCTTGTTTTCACTCACTCACTCCACAAACATCTCTTGAGTATGTATGATGAGTCAGACACCTTCCTAGGTACTGTGGGAGCCAAAGATAAGTCCATACCTGCCCTAAGGAGCCCTCGGTCTACTGGGCAAATGGACACGTAAGCTGCTACACTACAGTGTGATGACAAAGCCAGAGCAATGCCTGGGGGAGTCAGAGAAGGCTTCCCGGGGAAGGTGACCTTTGAGGAAGAAGAGAAACATGTGCGCCGAGGCCGAAAGGGAGCAATGGTTTCTTAGTAGTTCTTGCACCTCCTCACAATGCTTCATTCTGCACATCTCAGTCACTGTGGCTGTGAAATATTCTTCCCCGACTGTGCGCGTTCAGTTTCTGTCTGCTGCCACTGACTGCAAGTTCCAGAAAGTGCATTTCTCTTCTTCCTCACGTGTCCCTCTCCCTGGCTCAGGGCACTCCCTAGCTCAGGGCACTCCCCGACTTACTGACCGACCAGGAGGGACGTGTGCCCATGATTGTGCTTCCTCAGTAGGACCTGAGCTGATCCAGTCATCCTCTCTCCCCAGGCTCTCTCTGTGGCCCAGGCTGTGTGCAAGGTTTCCGATGCACATTAGTTAGCAGGCTAAGCTGCTGTAGCAAGTTAGATTGGTGTGAACGAGACAGAAGCTTCTTTCTGTCTCACATAATGTCTCGGAGAGTGGAGTTAGGCTGGTATGGTGACATAATGGTGGCAGGCACTAAGACCCTGTGTGGTTGGAGATGACTGTGTGGTCATCTGTGTGGTTGGAGATGACTCACCCTCACGTCCGAATACCAGTGCCCAGGAAAGGGCAAAGAGAAGAGGAGGAAGCATAGCCCTTTCCTCTTAAAGCCCCAACCTAGAGGTTGCACATATCACTTCGACTCATGTTGGCCTAAATCTAGTCCCTGTAGCCACACTTAGCTGCTAGGGAGGCTGGGAAATGTAATCTTTACCTACATGCCTGTGTGTCCAGAAAAACTTCTAAAACTCAGGAAGGCAGATAATTGGGGGTCACCTAGTAGTATCTTCTCCCACCATCATCTCCTGGATTCAAGCTGGCCAGGCTCGAGCTCCAAGGGGCTGCCTGTTGACTCCTGGTGTCTAATCCTGTAATTTGCATAGGTTGCCACCAGGTGGCGCCTTGGTTGAAACCCGGGGATTTAGTTCCCAGCAGGTGCTGTGAACTGGGTAGAACAGAGAGCACATTTTTTCATATTCAGTTATGCTTTTCTACTATACTTTTTCTATTAAAAAAAAAGAATACCACTAAGAATCAACATTAAAGGGCATTTTATTTTTAAATGGTGCACAATTTAAAGAATCATAAACTCCTGACCACAGTTGGTCATACTGTACACAATATCATAAACTTTTTTAACCCACTCACACAGAGTGCATGATGGGTTTGAACCCCAATAGGAAAAGGCGTCTGTTTCTTTTTTTTAAATTATTTTTATTTGTTTATTTTTTGAGAGAGAGAGAAAGGGAGAGAGAGAGAGAGTGCAGGCCGGGGAGGGGCAGAGCGAGAGGGAGAGAGAAATCCCAAGCAGGCTCCGTGCCGTCAGTGCAGAGCCCGATGTGGGGCTAGAACTCACAAACCGCGAGATCATGACCTGAGCCAAAACCGAAAGGCCAAGACCCAACCAACTGAGCCACCCAAGCACCCCCAAAAGTTTCTAAGCATTTAAGACTGGTCTGAGACCACAGGATGGGGTCGAAAGACCCCTCCCCAGGAAGCCCACCTTCTCTCCTCTTCACCTCATCTTTTGGCAGCAACTTCGACAGCAAGAGGCCTCCGGCATTGACTTGGAGGAGAAGGAGGAGGTGGAGAACACGGAGGGTGAGCCCGGGACCCTGGGTCTCTGCCTCCCTGCCGCCCTAGAGGGCTGGCTCCTCGACCCGCCACCCCAGCTGCTTGTCTTTCCCAGCCCAGGGCCCTGCGCCGCTCTAGCAGCCAAGGGCAGCTATCACCAGCCATCCCTGGGCACCAGGGGGCAGGCGTAGGCTCTAATCTAGAGTGACCAGTTCAGCCACCATGGTGAGAGACATTTACAGCCACAGAACAACAAAGCTTCAGCGTTTTCCAGGCCTTTTCCGTGGAACGCTATTAACGGGTATTCCAGAGGGAAAGAGGATTCTTTGGTCAAATGGATTAAACGGGTCTCTTGGCACAGGACTTCCCAGTGCCTTTAATATGCAAATGTTATTATAAGTCTCTAAAAGGAAGATAGAATATAAAATATTTCCCCAGCTTCTTTGACCACAATAGGCAATCTCTTCTACAACATTCCAAGAACATCCACAGCGGCTGTTCCACTGAGTGCGGTTTGGGAAATGCTGGTGTAGAATAGCCCTCTGGATATGACAGACGAGCAGATTGAGGCCAGAGAGGAAAGTGAAATGGCCAGAGAGGAAAGTGCTGTGTGGCTCAGGCCTCCCGACTCAAGACCCACGCCTCTTCCCTGCTCTGCTCTGCCGGAGGGCATGGCAGCAGTCTTTGTACACAGTCCCAGTGTGGCTTTATGGGTGCCCTGCACCTACCCGTGGGAGGCAGGCATGCCAGGGAGTACTGTCTGCATCTTACCGATGAGTACACAGGGCCCAGAGGAGTTACATCAGCAAAGTCAATTAGCAGCCGATCTGGGTCTCTAACCCAGAACTTCCTGCTTCATCGTTTCTGCCCCAAACTGACCAGGGCCTCCTTTTCTGGTTCTGGCCAGGCCTAAAGGGGCCGATGAAGGGCAAGGAGAAGGCAAAGGCAGCGAAGGAGGAGAAGAAAAAGAGAACCCAGAGCCCCGGCACTGGCCAGGGGCCTGAGGCCCCAGAGAAGAAGAAACCCAAGATTGATGAGCTTAAGGTGAGGGTCTGGGGGCAGACCCACCAGGGGTGTGGGGTCCTGCCTGGGGCGGGGGGGGGGGGCAGATGGGACAAGACGGGGCGCAGTGATCGTGCCGTGTCCCCCTGATGGCCTGGCCTGGCTCAGGTGTACCCCAAGGAGCTGGAGTCTGAGTTTGACAACTTTGAGGACTGGCTGCACACTTTCAATCTGCTGCGGGGCAAGACGGGGGATGACGAGGACGGTTCCACGGAGGAGGAGCGCATCGTGGGCCGGTTCAAGGTGAGGCAAGGAGTGTGCGCCCAGGCCCTGAGCATCGTACCCCTCGCCCACCAGCTCTTCTCCCCACCCCAAGCCCAGGGCCGACAGTCAAGTGGAACTGTCGGCTGCACTGATTCGTAAACATGAAAATATTTCTATGCTGCTTAAAAAAGAGCATCTGCCCTGAGTGCCCCACCCCCAACGTTGCCCTGGCCACTCCCTCCTGAGCCCCTGGACCCCCCTCAGATCCATCAACCCTGAGCACAGGATGCCATCCCTCTGTACTGTGGACCGTTTGGAACGCTACCCGCGCCTGAGCCCCTGCCTTGCCCCAGGGCTCCCTCTGCGTGTATAAAGTGCCACTCCCAGAGGACGTGTCCCGGGAAGCCGGCTACGACCCCACCTACGGCATGTTCCAGGGCATCCCCAGCAACGACCCCATCAATGTGCTGGTCCGAGTCTATGTGGTCAGGGTAAGACTCCCTTCGAATCCCCTCCCCCCGGTCTCCCAGTCCTCCTGCCCAGGAGGCGCTAAAGCAGCGCTCTGAAGTGTCAGTGTACAGTGTCACAGCCCCAAGTGGGAGGCACCAGAGAGGTCACCTGGCCTAGTTCCCACCTTCTCTAGAGGAGGAAGCCAAGACCTGAGATGGGCGACGACTTTTGCCCCAGGTGACACAGCAACTCTCCTTTCTCCGGTCCAGTGCTCCCGCCCTTTGCTATCACGGGACCATCAGAGAAGGGTGAGGGCACTGGAAGGCGAAGAGGGTGTGTGGGGAGCCTGCTCAGGAGCACCCCTCCCCCATCCCAGGCCACGGACCTGCACCCCGCAGACATTAACGGCAAAGCCGACCCCTACATTGCCATCCGGCTGGGCAAAACTGACATCCGAGACAAGGAGAACTACATCTCCAAGCAGCTCAACCCTGTCTTTGGGAAGTAAGGCCTCCTGGCGGCCCACGGGCCACCGCCCCCTCCGGCCCCACCCGGCTTCCCCGGCCAGACACCCTCAGTCCTTCTAACCCCCACCCCGCCAGGTCCTTTGACATCGAGGCCTCCTTCCCCATGGAATCCATGCTGACAGTGGCCGTGTACGACTGGGATCTGGTAGGCACCGATGACCTCATCGGGGAAACCAAGATTGACCTGGAGAACCGCTTCTACAGCAAACACCGGGCCACCTGTGGCATCGCCCAGACCTACTCCATGTGCGTGGGGCGGGGGGCAGGGGCAGGGGTGGAGCAGGGGCAGGGGTGGGGCGGGTGCACCTGCCGCATCTTGACTCCAAAGCCCAAGACTCAGAGATCGTGGTCTGGGAAGGTGGATATATTACAGTTTCGGTCCCAGTCCAGGCGTCCATCCGTACAGACTGAGCAGACCACAGATCCTAACACAAGGAGAGAGCCGGGGGCGGGGGGGGGGGGGGCTTCTAGGACAGGGGAGGCCGGGCAAGGAGAGAACCCCAGGGCTGGGAAGAGGCCAGGCAGAGGCCACTGGGGATCCAGCCAGTCTCTGCCACTGACAGGCTGTGTGACTCTCGACACGTCCCCAAACTCTCTGGTTACCAGTGTCCTCGTGGGAGTCTCTGAAGTTCCAGAGGAGAGGGCACAGTTGGGGAATGGGCTGGGCTGTGTTGAGGGAGGCTGAAAGCTCATCCTCAGGACACGGGACACGTGAGGCCGGAGCCTGGGGTAAGAGGGATCAGCCTCGAGCAGCCCTAGTGTCTCGGGCAGGGCCTGCTTGCTGACATGGGGCAGCAGCCAACTTAAGAGAACTGGCGGGAACCAGCTGCCACCGGGGGATGGGCCCCAGCCCCACCCTGAGCCCCACGAAACCTGTGTGCCCCCTCCCACAGACATGGCTACAATATCTGGCGGGACCCCATGAAGCCCAGCCAGATTCTGACCCGCCTCTGCAAGGAGGGCAAAGTGGACGGCCCCCACTTTGGGCCCCCCGGGAGAGTGAAGGTGTCCAACCGTGTCTTCACTGGGCCCTCCGAGATCGAGGACGAGAATGGTAACAAGGCGCTGGACACGGGGGGTGTCAGAGGCCAAGAGGGACCCACGCTTCCTGCGGCAGGACTTCAAGGCCTAGACTGGGGCGTCCTTAGACCCTCTGCCCATCAGCCTAGCGCCCCGCTCCCCTCTGCCCAGCCTCTGCCCTCCGGCACAAGCGCCTGGACACTTGTTGCCTTCTCTCTCCCTCCCAGAATTCCTGTGGGGTAGGGAGCTTCTTCCCCTTCTACAGTGATTTGCCCAAAGTCACGTGGCCCTTCGGGGGCAGGGTGAGGGTGTGGGCCCAGGTCCCAGCTGACTCTCCCCACTCCTTTGTCACGTGGCACTTCCAGAGAACAGAGGAGACGCGTGCTGCGGAACTCATGCTGCGGCCCCGCAGGGTGCTGAGACAGGAAGTGGATTCCTCCCCTCCCTGCCCTCACAGCCCAGCAGGATTCTCCGGTCAGATTCCCCAGGCAGGGGAAACCCAAGAGCACAGGTCTCGCTGGGCCCCATGGGGCAGCTGAGAACTCGGGCAGGCCACACTGCCCCCGTGCCTCAGTTTCCCCAACAGTAAAAGGAGACAGTATGGAGGAGTGATGGCTCAGGGGCCGCTCTGTGCCCCCGAGTCTAGCCCCAGCACGGGTCTCTTGTTGTGCTGAGGCCCTATGTGCCGCTGACCCACCGGCACCCACAGGTCAGAGGAAGCCTACGGAAGAGCACGTGGCTCTATCTGCCCTGAGGCACTGGGAGGACATCCCCCGCGTGGGCTGCCGCCTGGTGCCCGAACACGTGGAAACCCGGCCCCTGCTCAACCCTGACAAGCCAGGCATCGAGCAGGTGACGCTCGCCAGGCCTAGATCTCAGGTTCTTTGGTATCTGGGATCAGGGAGTCCCTACCTGGGCCCATAAAAATGGATCCTCCAACTATTCGCTGCCTTCCCAAAAGCCTGGAAGGCACTTTCCTAGCACGGCCCCTCACGGTAACTCCAGGGGCCTGTGCCTTTCCTTTGAGTGTGAGCCCCATGAGCTCAGGTGCAGCCTGCAGTGTCTCCCTTAGACGCTGTGATTGGCTGTTGGTGAGGTCATAGGGATTCTGGCGTCCAAGGACGAAAACTGATGAACCGGGTCCTGAGGGAACAAAGGTTGGGAGGGAGGAGAGCTGGCCTTCCTGGGCAGGGAGGGAGTCCCTGGGGAGACCTGCCATGCCCTCTCTTCCATAGGGCCGCCTGGAGCTGTGGGTAGACATGTTCCCCATGGACATGCCGGCCCCTGGGACGCCTCTGGACATCTCCCCCCGGAAGCCCAAGAAGTGAGCTTCTGGGGCCCAGCACTACCTCCCCCATCTCTCGTCCCTCCCCCCATGGCCTTCATTCCTGTGGGAGCCCCAGGCCCAGACCACCTACATCACCTTGGTCAGTGGTGTTTCCCATGTGGCCTTCAGGGGGGAACAGGCAACCCATGGAGACGGCTATGGGGCCTACCCTAGGTGGGTCCCCTTTGCCAAGGCACAGCCATCCCCCCAGTGTGCGGGCAATGAGGTGATGTGTACTCACCAGCACCCTCCAGGGGACTCTCTTCCTCACAGCGGCATCACCCCTGAGAGCCCGCTCCCCTTGTCCCCACTCCAGGCTGTCATTAAGCTCTGCCAGGTTTTCTTTACAAGTGTTTAATGTTTATTTATTTTTGAGAGAAAGAGAACAGAAAATGAGCAGGGGAGGGGCAGAGAGAGAGGGAGACACAGAGTCCGAAGCAGGCTCTGGGCTCCGAGCTGTCAGCACAGAGCCGGACGTGGGGCCCAAACTCATGAACTGTGAGATCATGACCTGAGCCAAAGTCAGACACCTAACCGACTGAGCCACCCAGGCTCCCCAAGCTCTGCCAGGTTTTCTTTAAAACCCTTGCCGAGGAGGTATGTAGGAGTGAGCGCCTGGAAGAGGGGGGATGTTGATAGAGTGGAAAGAGCACTGGATCAGGAGCCAGGCCACGTGCCTCTCCTAGTTGGCCCTGGCCAGGTCATTTTACCTCCCTGGTCCTTGGTTTTCCCATCTGGAAGGGGGCAGGATGGAGTTGCTGCCGCTTCTAACATCCTAGTGCCTGGAACCAGGGCCAACCGCATGGGTGGGGAAGTAGCACAGACCCCACACTCAGAGGGGCCCCACGCTCACTTCAAAATGGAAATATTTAAAGTCTTAATGATTTTTTTAATAAAGGGCCCCACCTTTGCACTTTGCACCGGGCCCTGCAAATCATATGGCAAATTCTGCCTGGAATCGCCTCCAGGTCTGAGGTCACAGGTGTGCTGTCCCAGGGATGGCCACCAGGGGACACCCGACCCCATTATGTCACCTGGGACTTGCAATCCGGGGCGAGAGCCCCACTCTGAGGAAGGCGGAGGGGGCGACCCAACCTCACTCGTAAAGGCTGAAATGTACCTATTTATAATGACAATTACACCGCAAGGGGGAAAATCTTCTTCTGGGACAAGGACCTAAAGGAAACCAGATGCCACGAGCATGCCAGCTGCTGGACCCACACGTAAACTTGTGTTAGACACAGTGTCTTCTGGCCTCTGGAGACCGAGTTCCTGCTGAGCCACCCCGCAGCAGCCACCCCTGCCCCTCCCAGGCCTGAGTCAGCCTCCCTGCCCGGGAGCGTGCTCTGTTCTGGCGAGCCGGCCAGACGGGCTTCCCCTAGGGTTCTCCTCACGACAGCCATGCCGGCCGGCTGACCCTCTCTCCCTCACCCGGGTCCCCTCCGCTCCCCTCCTTGCCCTCTTACCCGAATGGGCTCTCTGCACCCCAGCCTGGGCCAGCTCCCATGCTCACGAGTCCCAGCACTCCCCTCAGGTACCTGCCCCATCTACACCAAGACCCTGGGGCCGCCCCCACCCCCAGACTGCGAGCCAGCCTCTCCCCTGCCCAGGTATGAGCTCCGGGTCATCGTGTGGAACACAGACGAGGTGGTCCTGGAGGACGATGACTTCTTTACTGGGGAGAAGTCCAGCGACATTTTTGTGCGGGGGTGGGTGAGAGGGCCCCTGGCTGGGGGGTAGGGGTGCTGGGACGGGTGAGCCCACCTTCCCAGGAGGCCAGGGAGGAGGGAGGGGGCTCCCTGCGGGTGGCCGCGGGTCTGGAGCTAACGGCACCTGGCAGGTGGCTGAAGGGCCAGCAGGAGGACAAGCAGGACACGGACGTCCACTATCATTCCCTCACCGGCGAGGGCAACTTCAACTGGCGCTACCTGTTCCCCTTCGACTACCTGGCCGCTGAGGAAAGGATTGTCATCTCCAAGAAGGAGTCCATGTTCTCCTGGGACGAGACCGAGTACAAGATCCCCGCGCGGCTCACCCTGCAGATCTGGGACGCGGACCACTTCTCCGCGGACGACTTCCTGGGTGCAGGGCTGGGGAGCGGAGCGGTAGGGCAGGGGGAGGCAGGGGCAGAGGGAGCCCACCCCGGTGGGGATCGACGGGACCCAGGCTGTCAGAGCTGACTCCAAGGTTGCCACAGGGGCCATCGAGCTGGACCTCAACCGCTTTCCCCGGGGCGCCAAGACAGCCAAGCAGTGCACCATGGAGATGGCCACGGGGGAGGTGGACGTGCCCCTGGTTTCCATCTTCAAGCAGAAGCGCGTCAAAGGCTGGTGGCCCCTCCTGGCCCGCAATGAGAACGATGAGTTCGAGCTCACGGTGGGGACCGCCGCGGCTCCCGCAGAGGGCGAGGCAGGGCTGGGCCGCGCACCCCGCCTGAGCCCTAGGATCCTTCTGTTCCTTTCCACAGGGCAAGGTGGAGGCAGAATTGCATCTACTGACAGCGGAGGAGGCAGAGAAAAATCCGGTGGGTCTGGCCCGCAATGAACCTGACCCTCTAGAGAAACCCAAGTGAGTATGCTGCCTTGCCTGGCGCCCCTGCCACGCTGGTCCCTGGGGCCATGGGGGCAGGAAGGAGGGGCCAGAACTTTCTGGTCTTCTTGCTCCCACGCTGCAGGCACCTCTGGCGTTCTCTAGCCCTTTCAGGGCGGTAGCCTCATTGCGAGGGAGCCTCCTCCCTTCTCCGCTTCCGTCTGGAATGCACCCCTCGCTCTGAACCGGGGCACAGGCGACCGGGCTTCCGTGCAGGGGATCAGCCCCTCTCCCAGGGAAGGCCCCATTTCACAGACTGAAACGCTCTTCCTCGTTTTTGCCAGAAGCGAGCGGGCTAGGGCCCCAGGGGGGCCCTGATGGCTGGGGAGGTGCCGGGAAGTGCGCACGCTCAGCCCAGGGTGCTCAGCCCAGGGTCGCCCGCCTGTTGCAAGACCCCTGACCACACCCTGAGCCTTCATCCTCTGTGTCCTCTTTCCGTGTTCCCTCCGCCCTCTCGCTGCTCCAGGCGGCCAGACACGAGCTTCATCTGGTTCTTGAACCCTCTCAAGTCTGCCCGCTACTTCCTATGGCACACAAGCCGCTGGCGGTTCCTCAAACTGGTCATCCTCGCCCTCCTCCTCTGCTCTGTGCCTGGCTACCTGGTCAGGAAGACCCTGGGGGCCTGAGCCTGGCATCCTGCTGGCTCTGGTCCTCCTTACTTCTTCCTCCGGACCCAGGACCGATAAGCTTGGCAGCATGCGGAACACACACACACACACACACACGCACACACACACACATGCACACACACACACAGGGCACGCACACACACACAGCAACTTGCAGGCTGTCAAACGGTACCACAGGCTCTCAGAACTAAAATCACTGTTTTACATGAGCGCATGTCAGGCCAGAGAGGCGAAGCAACTCGCCTAAGGTCGCCCAGCAGATTAGGGCTAAGACCCAGCCTCGGCTTTCAAATTGCCACCCAGTCTTCTGAGCACCACCCCACCTCCTGTCCTCGTGACAGACCAACAGATACTAACCCAGGGCCATTGGCAGAAAGAGTTGACATGAGGACAGGGAACGGGGAGAGGGTTTGGCTAGGATTAGCCAGCGAGGCCTGACTAGTTCCTACCAGCATTCCCCTCTGGGCCCAGAGCCATTTTCTGCCAGGCAGGGCGGTAAGGAACCCCATCCAGTTCCCACATTTTTGCAGCCAGCTGAGCGGCCATTCAGGGCCGGGCACCGCGCCTAGCGTTTCACATGCACTTTCTCTCCTTACCCTTTCACTGACCCCGGAGGCAGGGTCCACTAGGCACCCCACTGCGTAAGGGCGGAAACTGAGGCTCAGACAGGCGTCCAACTTGCCCGTCACCGCTAAGGCTGGAAACCAGGTGCCCTGCGCCTGGCTCTGGGAGGGCATGGTCTGTGTCCTCCGGCGGCCGCTGGCCCAGGAGGTTGAAAAAGCATACCCGGTACTGGAATTTTATATCTTGACATCTTATAAAACCTACCGTTCCTGTAACGTAAACCACAGAAGGTAAAGCTTAGCAAGCCCCTTTTGGCCGGGAGTCTGTGCAGAAGGCAGAGCCGTAACCCCACCCCGACAGCGGGCAGGTGGTTGAGTATGGCTGGCGCCCCAACCGGGGCTCCTCAGACCCTGGGCAGGGCCTGGTGGGGCCAGAAGCCCCTGTTCCTCAGAAAAGGGGGAGAGGTTGAGGAACACGGATTCACAGAAAGACAACGGGGGACGAGCCTGGAGCACGTACAACAAGCCGCTAAGTAGACGAGGTTCCCGGGAATCAGAACAGCCTGCAGCCCTGCGGCTGCGTCTTCACATGGTGAGCGGCCAAGGCCAAGGCCAAGGCCGCCATCGTCCAGGTGTTGGCTGGACGGCTGCCCGACTGCCAGAAAGCCCTCCGGGCCTGGGGAGGAGGCTGG
The DNA here is from genome assembly GCF_018350195.1 of Panthera tigris. Lineage (NCBI taxonomy): Eukaryota > Metazoa > Chordata > Mammalia > Carnivora > Felidae > Panthera > Panthera tigris. The sequence goes on from NC_056662.1 coordinate 118,422,598, forward strand.
GGGCCAAAGAGTCCCACCAAGCGCACAGGAACGCAAGCAGCAAACCTAGTGCTTAGAAAGGGCTAGAACCTGGCTCCGGCACTCACTACTTTGGGGACTGGGGCTGCGTCAGGGCCCGTGGGAGTCTAAGAAGGCTGAGGGCCTGGGGTGCCCTGGAGAGGCCCGCTGCCTGACCGCGGCCTCCCCTCCCCCAGCCGGCCTGACACCGCCTTCGTCTGGTTCCTCAACCCCCTCAAGTCCATCAAGTACCTCATCTGCACGCGGTACAAGTGGCTCATCATCAAGATCGTGCTGGCGCTGCTGGGACTGCTCATGCTGGCCCTCTTCCTCTACAGCCTCCCCGGCTACATGGTCAAGAAGCTCCTGGGGGCGTGAAGCACCCCCCCCACCGCCCCCCCAGGCCTAGCTGCTGCTCCCCGCCCCCCCCTCCCGCCTGGACCTGTGCCTTTGCCCCTCCTCTGGCATGGACCTTGCACTCTCCCTGGGGAGCTCGAGAAGCCCAGTGTCCCCCACCCTTGCAGCCTCCTGCTTGCTGGGCTGGTGACACCCCTGCTCCTGCCCCACCTGAGCCGGCTGCGGGCCTCACCCCACCCCTCTGACCCCTGCCCGAGGGGTGGGAAGTGTGGGCAGGGGTGGGGGTCTGCCCCTCCTTGCTGAGGCACCACTTTCTTCAGGCCCTGGCTCCGGGGAGGCCACCCCAGATGCCCCCAAGGCCCTCCAGTGGAAGAGTAAAACTTTAATGGAATTGACTGAGAATCCCATCGTGGGCCAGTGCCCAGAGCTATAAAAAAGAATGAGTAAGCAGAAAGCATCACCCTCCCTCCCCAACAGAATCCTGTGAGGACAGCCACACCACCAGTCTGTTCTGCAAACATGGGCCAGGCCCTTCCTACCAATGGTGGGGAGGTGGCTGCTTCCTCCCTGCTGCCCTCCGAGAGTGGATCTTCTTCCCGCCCAGGAGGCACCCCGGTGGGAGCACAAGCCCAGTCCCGGCCCTGCCTGTGGGTTTTCATCGCTTTCCAGAGCTTCCTCCACCCAGACCAGTGCTCAGAAGCCTAGATGAGGAGCAGTGAGAGTGAACCCCTGTGCCCCACCCCCACCCCAGTGCCGACCCACCTGCCCTGCCAGGACCTCATTTCGGCCAGGCAGGGGGATGGTACTTGCAGTGAGAGCTGGGTTTCTCTTGGCTGTTGTTCCTTTCTTGCGTGGTGATTTTTCTCTTAATAATAAAAGAATGAAACACTGAGCTGACAGGTCTCCAGTTGGCCAAGCTGGGGGACCAGGATAGGGGCGCAAGGTCTGTGAGCCCTCTGAGGATGGCAAACTGAGGACCAGCTGGGCCCCTCTGGCTTTTCCCCTTTGGGTAAGTGGCCTCAAGGCCCAGGGTTGAAGGAGGGCCTAAGGCACTGGGCCACCTGCCCAGGACACCTGCCCAGGGCACCTGCAGGCTGCCCACAGGAGGAGCCTCACACTATACCAGGTGGAACCAGGGACCCCAAAAACTCACAAAAAGGGTCCTGCAGGCCCAAGGACAGTCAGAACACTTAAGACCTTGCAAGAGCCCCAAAGCTCCAGCCTCCACTCACAGAGCTGCTCCAAATGCAAGAAGGAAGTCCCATGCCACCGGCCTGGGTCCAGTCTCACAGGGACTCATACCACAATCTGAGGTGGGGACAAAGTCCCTCATGACACAGAGGTGGGGTCACCGGCCAGGGTCTCACTGGACCTGACCTCTCTGAAAAGATTCAGCCACAACCTTTTAAAGACTTTAATCAATCACGACTACAGGATACAGGTAACCCCTCCCGTGGCCTTATTTTGACAGGCCCTATCCCAGTAGCTCTGGAAAATCCAGAGTAGTCCCAGGCAGCTCCCCAGGTGAAACGTGCCAGCCCTGGCACCCACATACACCGTAACAGCAGCCTTTGGAGGTCCGGCTCTATTTGGTGGGTGCCCGTAACACCTGAGTTGGTGGAACATGCAATTCAGAGTTTATCTGGAAAAGAGAGAGTAAAGGTCATTACAGTTTCCCCAGGGCCCTCCTGCTTCATGACCTCTGCGGGTCAGGTGCATGTGTCGGCTCTCCTAAGGGCTCCAAACCTCGGCAAGCGTTTCCCCCCTGCCGAGCGCTTCCGGATGCCTGGGAAAGCCCATGGTCTGCCTTCCTTTGGAAGAGAAGTCCTAAGGTTTCTTGTTTGGCTTCTGCTCCAGCTAGCTGACCTCTGGTAACGTTCTGAACCTTCTGCCCTGAGCCACTCTCTTACATCTTCCCTCTACCCCCTCCCACCACCTGCGCATCCCGTCCCCAGTCTAGCCCTGCCTTCCTTCCTCCTCCCCCATCCTCTGCATGCAGTGGCATCGACGACAGCATGGACAGTCCTCTAATGACTGTTACGGGGCCACACATCCCCAGTTCCCGGGCTTGTGGCTGGCCTCGGTCACCTCTCACACACACAGCTGATGATGGAGGGCGTACCCCCAGCCCAGGGTGTCATGACCCTCCCGGCCCACGGTCTCAGCACCGCGTGAAGCATCCCACACTAGCAGAGCGGAGCCAGCAACTACGTTACGAAGGGATTCTAACCTTAGAAGCAGAGACGGTGAGATTCCTCCCTTGCAGGCCATGGGGAAGTTGCCCCAAATATCACCGGAGTGGGCAGGAGTGAGGACCGGGGAATACCTGCCCCAGCTGGAGCTTCCTCTCGCCATGTCACATCCCGGGCCAGACAATCTGGCCCAGTAGAGTGGGCAAGAGTCTCCCAGTTTTGATTCTCCTCTCTGGGAGAATGACTTGTGCCCTATCGACCTCACAGAGGGGATGTTAAGACCAAAGAAGAAACTCCATAAGGAAGGGCTCTCTGGGCTGTGACGCTCTCGGAGGGGTCGGGTCCCGCTTCCGAGAGACGTCCAACAAGCATCTGGCACCAAGGACCATGGGCATCAAAAGGGCACTATTACAACCCACACGTCCTGGAGGAGACTTGGGGCAGCGTCCAAAGTCCAAAGGACTCCCTTGTCCGATAATTCGGGCCCAACTTGAGGTGTGATGGTTGCTATGTCATGGCACATCCCAAGCCTCCCTTCCTTCCAGTGAGGGGTGGGACTCTACTTCCTAACATCGGCTCCAGTCCCGCTTCCTGCCACGGCCTCCTGCCCACCCTCCTCGTCCCCGTCGCCCACCTTGGAATCTAGATACTGCTGAAGCAGCATCTGGAGCTCTGTGTTCTGCTTCTCCAGGGAGTTGTTTTCTATCAGCAGCTTGGCCCTCTGTGTCAGGACGAAGCTTTGGGTGGAAAAATCCATTAGAGGCTCATCGAACGCTCCAAATCTACCAGGCAGGGGCCAGGATCTCTATGTCTCTGTGCCGGTTGGAGCTGGGAGAGGAGCCCTGAAGCTTCACCCGCCCGAGCAACCTTCCTGCCCCGAACACACCGGGCTAGGAACTGAATAAGGAGCGAGGGGCCAGCCACCCAATGCCACATGACCCCCCAACAGGAGCTTTCCCTCCAAAGACAGCTTTTGTCTCCAAGCCAGGGGGGTGGCCACCGCAAGCAGGATCCTTCTCCACCCACTGCCTGGCTCCCTCCTTCTCCTGGGCTGTGACCTACACACTTACTGGTATTTCTCCAAGGCCGTGTACAGAGCGTCCCAGAGGTTCTGCGTGGCGTAAGGGATAACCGTGGCCATGGCCTCCCAATACGCAGAGTCCTTTGAGGTGTCTCGCACATACTTCACCACCTTCACTGGGGCCGGGGGGTCCCTGGGGGTTAAGAGCAGCAGTACCGTCACCCCCACCTGGCACCCCCCCAGGCTCCCACGCAGCGCCAGCCATGGTGCCTGTCCCTCCCGGACTTGCTGCCTTCAGACCTGTCCCCTTCCCACTCAGCTGTGCGAGTGTCGCGGTTTACGGCTGATTCTCAGAAAGTGCACATGCCTATCATCAGTGTCCCTGATTCTGGTGCCATTGTCACCTTTGTGAAAGCATCACTGGGGTTCTATCCACCCCCCCTTCTCTCAGCCAGTTTACCTCATTGGCTTTACATCCCACTACGATGCCCGTTTCCTTCACTAGTGCATCCAAACGGCTCTCAAATTCCGGCATCCCCTCGAGGATAGCCTTGACCCAGGATATCAACGCCTCCACCTAGACGAACCTTCCGGCTGCTCTCCTTGTATCCAGCGTCACCCCCATCCCTGCCACCAAATGGATCTTTCTAACATGCAAGCCTAATCATGGCTCCCCCACCGCTTAAGACCATGTTGTGGCTCCGGTCTACCCAAGAGTAAAGGCAAAGGTCCCAGCCATGGCAGGCGCAGCTCTCCAAGATTTGGCCCGGCTCCCCTACCCACCGGTCCCACTTCCCAGGGAAGACCCTGACACCAGCCACACCTCTGCCACGATTCTCGAACACACCAGGCCTTTCCCCACACTGTGACACCTTGAAATGCTCTTTCCCCCACTGTATCCATGTAGGAAAAGCCGGTTCTGGTGCGTCTCTTCCTAAAGCCCTCTCTGACTGCTGTTGGTAACACCTGGTATAGGCTCTGACCATGGTCCCGATCACAAGGTGTGATCTCTGCGGGCCGACACAGTGCAGACCCCAGTGAATGGCTGTGGAATGAACGACGAATGAGAAAATGCAAATCGCTTCTACGCCCCTTCCTTTCATCCGTGTCCACTGACGCCTCCAGCCCTCCCCATCCCTTTCCTCCTGCCCAGGTGCTTGCCCGGCACTGGGATCTGCTCGGCCCTGGCTCAGCCTGGCTTCCCCAGGCCTCGGGCAAGCCCTCCAGCACCACACCTGGGCTTCCTCAGACCCATGACAAAGGCCTCCAGGATCTTGAGGACGTCGTTGGGGTGGATGAGCGTGGGAGAAGGGGGGACCTCCTTCTCTTCTGGCTCCCCTCCCACAAGGCTTTCCTCCTTCTGTCTCTCGAGGTCTGTCTGCTCTCCTGGGTCCAGGGCCGACATCAGGCTTGTTTGCTCCTGTGGGAGTGAAAGATTCCAGGGGCTGATCTGGAGAAAGGAGCCAGGGTGACTATGGATTGGGGCACACAACAAGCCTAAGTGTATGAAGACAGAGAAAAAAAAAAAAAACAGAGAAAAGTTTACAGAAAGTTACGGAACAGATGCAAAGGTAGATGTTTTCAGGAAGGAAGAAATGATGAGGGGAAAGAGTGGAAAAGAGGGGGCATGGGATCTTCCAAACAGTGATAATCTTCTATTTCTAGATCGGGATTCATAGGTGTCCATTCTATTGAAATCCATAAGGCTTATGCTGGATGTATGTATATTTTTGAATCGTAACACATGTTACACTTGAATTTTTAAATTCAAAAGAAGTCCTCCTGTCTTGTAGTTCATTCAGTTCACACCCCAAAGGCAAACCTACATCATCGGTTTCTTATGTATCCTTCCAAAGAAATACTACGGTCCACTCGGGCACATGCTTTCCCTCCTGTTTTGACAAAACGATACTCTACTACATGCACAGGTCTGCACGTTGCATTTTTCACATACCAATAAACCTTAGAGATCTTTTCGCATAAATACGTAAAGAACTTCTTTGTTCTTCTTTTTTTTTTTTTTTTACATTTATTTATTTTTGAGAGACAGAGAGAGACAGAGCACAAGTTGGGGAGGGGCAGAGAGAGAAGGAGACACAGAATCCGAAGCAGGCTCCAGGCTCTGAGCCATCAGCACAGAGCCCGATGCGGGGCTCAGACTCACAAACCATGAGATCAGGACCTGAGCTGAAGTCGGACGCTTAACCGACTGAGCCACCCAGGCGCCCCTGTTCTTTTTTTTTAATTGCATTAATATTCTGTTTTGTAGATGCACTACTTAGTAGGTAATCAAGTCCTATAAGATGGAATTGTAGGTTGTTCTCACTATTCTCCCATTTCGAACAGTGCTGCAGTGTATAAGCTACAAATAAACACATTCTTTCAAATGTATTGAGACATATCTGCAGAATGAAATCCTGGAAGAATTGCAGGGTAAATACAGTTTTGTAATTGGTGCCACCAAACGGCCCTCCACGGAGGCTGCAACAATCTACTCTCCCAGCAGTGCCTGCTTCCCACACCTCGGCCATCACTCTGTGCAGTCAAACTGGCAGAGTCTTGCCAACCTGACAGGTGAAAATGGAATTGGGGCAGTTTTAATTTGCACTTCTTTTATTACGACAGGCCTGCTTACCTTTTCATATGTTTAAAAGTTATTTGTATTGCCTCTTACAGGAGATATTTGTTCATATCCCTTATCTGTTCCATGAGGTTGTGGCTGTTTTTTCCTGATTGGTTTATATGAGTTCTTTGTATATTAAGGAAACTGGCCCTTAACTGCAATGTAAGTTAAAAAATATTTCCCCCCACGCCTGGGTGGCTCCGTCAGTTAAGCGTCCGACTTCGGCTCAGGTCATGATCTCACGGCTCAAGGGTTCGAGCCCCAAGTCGGGCTCTGAGCTGACAGCTCGCAGCCTGGAGCCTGCTTCGGATTCTGTGTCTCCCTCTCTCTGCTCCTCCCTTGCTCTCTCTCAAAAATAAATAAACATTAAAAAAAATTTTTTTTTAATTCCCCCAACTGTCATCTGTATCTTCACTTTGCTTATAGTGATTTTTGTCTTACAGGATTTTTTTGTTAATGTCATCAAATAGATCTTAGTTTTCCCTCTTTACGGCTTCTAGGCTTTGTTCACTCAGGCAACACTTTTTCATTTTTTTTTAAATTAAGTTTAAATTAAGTGTAAATTAAGTTTATTTTGAGAGAGAGAGCATGTGCACATGGGAGGACAGAGAGAGGGAGAGAGAGAATCTCAAGCAGGCTGTCAGTATGGAGCTTGACGTGGGGCTCGATCCCACAAACCACGAGCTCATGACCTGAGCAGAAATCTGATGCTTCGCTGACTGAGTCACCCAGGAGACCCAGCCAACCCTTTTTGAAAGCATGTCAGGATACTCCCCCCAGGGGCCAGCAATACTAAAAATAATTTTTAGTCAAGTGTTAGGGATCAAAATATTCAGAACTTGGTGGGCCCAGGGCTCATAGTGGCTGAGGCCTGGCTGTGAGGGAGAACAGCCTCTCATCCCCAGCCATCCTTCCCACCGCAAATAGAAAAAGTGACAATATTAAGGAAAATACTAAGTTAGCTCTCTCTGACATAAAGCCCTCACTATTTTTCCAGGAGTATTACTCAAAGACAACAATGCCCTCTGGGGGCTTCCAGAATTTCAAATGCTCTCGTTTTGATTGAACTTCACATTACCTGACTGGAGGGTGAATGATGAACTCGGTATTTGAGGAAGAAGTTCACCAGTTTGTACAAGTCGTCCTCACTTTCAATCCCAAGGGCCTGGGGGAAAACAGGAGGATGGCTCAAACACCAGAGCAGGAAGGCCCCCGGCTGCTGCGGGAGTTCAGAGACCCTCCGCTCCTAAGAGCGGGAGGCTTGTCTTGTTCCCCTGAACATCCCCAGCACCCGCCATGGCCCAGAGTGAGGCCATTCAACACTGGGGAAGCACAGCGAGACCACGGCAGAACAGAACAACGTTGCTCAGAGTCAGGAACAGCCCGATACAGGCCTGGTGGGTGTAAGAATGCTGAAGGAGGCTGAACACACATCCGACTTTAAGGGTGTAGGGGAGAACCCACAGTCTGAGAGCTGGGTCGTGAGGGAGAGAAGCTGGTAGAGGAAGCGTCCGGGGTGGGAGACATCTAAACTCCATGGCCAATTTGTCGCATGGAGAATAAGGAAAGGGAAAGATGTGCCAGCCCAGGGAAGCCCCAGAAGACCCATATCTACTCCCAGGACTGAGGAAATGTTGCAAAAAACATAGGGGGCTGTCTGGGAATGAGGCCCCCGCCACCCCCGGTCAACTCAGCCCAGTGGGACTCACTGAGAAGATGGCGTCCAACTTGAGCAGATAGCACTCGCTCTTCTCCAGGGGACGGAGAAGGCTCAGCAGCTTGCTCTCTATGAGGAAACCCTGAGAGGGAAGAGTGTTGTCTCCAGTCAGACACAGGTTTCAGAAACCAGTGCTCGGGTGTGCAGCCTACCTCTGTGTGACAAGCCAGCGGTGACTCCACAGAGCAGGACCTCAGGGATGAGACTGGGGCAGCAGGGGCCCCAGAGGAAGGCCTTCCTAGGATGCCTAAGGGGCCCTTCCCAGGGGCAAACCCAACGCTCACCATGGATTTAGTCCCTCCCCCCCCCACCTAAGAAAGGGTGCTGCCTCATCTCACCCACAAGCCACTGGGCAAACACCTGAGTTCTGCACAGCCGCCCAGACCTCATCGAGTCACAGATTCTCACCCGTCCAGTGTCACTGCACTCCTGTGCTAGCCCTCAGATATCTACAGGACGGGGCAGTAGGCACAGAGCTGGAGGAGGGGAAGGCACGGAGTCAGATGAACACGCCGTGTCACAACACGGTGCGCACAAAGTTGGCAGTGAGTGGGAAGACTGGGGGCCCGGCACCCACTCTGAGCTGGGAACGCGTGGGGGAGGGCCCCTGGCCGAGGGGGCCACCGGCACAAGCCTGCAAATAGAGAGAGGAGTACCTGCCTGCCGTCCCGTTCAGCGGGAGCCCCCTCAGCGGCAAGAGTCGGCTCTTGGCCAAAGACAACTGTCCCAAGGGGACGGGAGGCCGGCAGGCCTTGCATCTCCTTTAATCTCCGCTCAGAACTGCAGGACCTAAACCGGTCCTGCACACCGGTCACGTCCCGTGATGCCGCCCCCCCCCCCCCCCCCCCCCCCCCCCCCCCCCCGCCAAGCTGAGCCAGCCCGGCACACCCTTCACACTAAATCTGGTGGGTTTGCTAACACACACAGCGGGTGGCCAAAGCCTGACACACCCAGAGTCATCACAGACTGAGCTCCCAGACAAAGGCCACATCAGGTGGCCACACTACTTGGCAGGTGGGTTCACAGACGGGAGGCTGGCGCCCCTTCTCTTGCAGAATGAGCTTTTTTTTTTCTTTATCAGCAAGGTGTCTGTGGACCGACCTGGCCCACACCTGGCCGACCCACTAAGGGAGGACCCAGTTGGCAGCTGGGGCAGCTCTGAAGCATGGCCTCTCGGGGTAAACGACCCCAGCTCTGCTCCCCAATGCCTGTGCACCCCTGCCTCTGGGCCACGTCCGGCCGGGCCAGGGTCGTCAGAAGCAGCACACGAGAAGCAAGGGCAGAAGGTCAGCAAAGCCACCGGCCGGGAGTCCCTGTGGCGCAGCCCCGAGCACCCGGCCTCACCGACTCGTCACACAGGAGCATCAGGATCTTTCTGGTCGTTTTCATGGAAACTTGCTTTGGCAGGTCGAGGTAAGACTCTGCTTCTGAGGTGGCCTCCTCCGTCCCCTCCTCTTCTGCAGGCGGGGCAGAGAGAAGAGAGGGTGGGAGAGAAAAAGAAGATAACTGCTTGGCCTTGTTGACTTTGAGAAACAGCCGAACGTCCTTCCTTGAGAAAATTTACCTCTTAAAAAGCCGAAGAAAGCCTGGTGTGTGGGGGAAAACAGGAAGGCTGGGGATTGGAATAAGAGACTAGCCGGAGAATTCTGCCATTCTATAACCCTTCACTTTCCTAAGTTTCATCGACCTGGAAACATCATACTCAAAACCTGGCCGTGACCAGGGAGTGGAAGGGAGAGGATGAACCTATTTATAGGTTTTACTAGTTTGCTCAAAAGATAAAATGAGATAAGATAAATGAAAATATTTTTGAAAAGTACAAGATGCCAACTTGCTGGTGGAACTACAAAATGGCGCCATCCGTATGGAACAACACCCAGTAACGTCACAGAGGCATTTGCCCTTTGATCCAGCAGTCCTGCTTGTAAGGGGCTAGCCCAACAATTCACCAGGAAACACATGCGAACACAAACGCACGCAGCTACTTATTGCTGCGTTGTTCGCAATAGCACAAACAAGCAGACAAAAACCTGCCAATATCCCAAGTGGCCACCAACAGAACACTATTGGAATAAGTCATAGCACGGCCACACGACACCATACCAAATAAAAACGGAGGAAAGCATGTTTCTTCTCACTACCATAAACTGATCTTCTCCAAGATATTTTGTAAGTGAAAAAAGCAAGACGGAGAAAAGCGTCATTTAAAAAGTGAGTCTACATGGGGCGCCTGAGTGGCTCAGTCAGTGGAACGTCCGACTTCGGCTCAGGCCATGAATCTCATGGTTCGTGGGTTCAAGTCCCGCGTTGGGCTCTGTGCTGACAGCTCGGAGACTGGAGCCTGCTTCGGATTCTGTCTCCCTCTCTCCTGCCCCTCCCCTACTCACACTCTGTCTCTCAAAAATAAATAAACGTTAAAAAGAATTTTTTTAAGTGGGTCTACATAAATATAAACAAATATACATACATACATATACATATTTGTTTTAAAAAAGCAATGGAAAGAGAAACCATACATTTTTAGATAACTACCTATAGGAGAGGGATAAAATAGAAGAGAGAGGAGAAAACTTCTTTGAGTATACCTTGTTCTGTACATTTGACTTTGGAAACATGTCAGCATTCTACATAACTATAAAACAAAATTAAGTTGTAAAAAGCAATCCCTAATTATCAAAAGTAAAACAAAACAAAAGGACCTAAATATGTATTCAGATGGTGACCTAACCAAATAGAAACTATTCGAAGTGACTTCAAGAGACAGCCATCTGTGGGGCACCTGGGTGCGCCAGAGGGACCCATAAGCCAACAGGAGGAGACTCCCACGGGCCGAAAATGGGACAATTTGGGCACCAGTAAGGGAAACTAAGTGCAATAAACCAAAACACATCAGATGTGTTTAAATCCAATCTGTTCGTAATGATACTCGCTTTAGAAAATGCCATTGGTCACTCTTGGAAGATGCTAGAGACCCAACCCATTTATTCTGAAAGCTACTAAATAGAGAAAGGACAAGCATCTATTCTGCTTTTCCTGTATGAACTGTACCTCGGGGTAGCAAATAGCTGATGAGGACAAGAGTCTCTTTTCAGAAGTATTCCAGCTAATAAATGAAGACATCTGATAGAATTTAGAGTGTCACCGTTTTGCAACCCCTAAGGCCATTAATGGATCTTAGACAAGGACTCCCAATGGTTGCTAGCCTCGCAAAGAGACACCCTGATGTTAGTTTATCCCAATGGAAGCATGCCACAGTGTACTTAGCAAAACTACACTGACACTGAATCTGATCAAGCTTCTAGATAGAACTACCAGACTATAATGGAGGGAAGAGGGTAAAGCTATAGGTTAAATTAGAGACTCTGAACCTCCCAGCTACGAGACCTCTTCTCCCCCTTCTCTGGCCTTCAGTTGGCTTGTCTGTGAGATGAATGTGTTGACCCTACAGTTTTACGGGCCCCCCAGCTCCAGGACTCCATTCCAGATACCTGTTTGAATCAGCACTTCTTCTAATATCTGTGTAGCAGACCTCTGCTGCTGCTGAGATATAGGTCCCACATTCCTCAGGAACCAGAAATCAGGTGCGGTCCAGGGGAGCCCCAGATGCTGGGTGTGGATGATCCTGTCCACATCAAAGGCTTTGCTTATCAGATCCTTTGCCTCTTCTTCATTCATCAGCCAAATCTCTCGAAACCGCTTGTCATCAAGAAGAGCAAAATGTCTGTGAAGGAGAATTGCTCAGCATGGCCAGCGGACCCCGGGGCCTGGCCAGGGTGCCCTCTGTTAGCAGTAGGGCGAGAGCTGGGGCAGCGCCGGGGTGCAACCCGGGCCCCGGGCCGCCGGGCCTCACCCATGATAGCCTGGAGGCCATCCCCACAAGTCTCGAGAGAAGGCTGGTGACAAGCCAGTACAGGGGGCGAAGAAGACGGCCCGCTAAGACTCTTAGTGCCTGGGCCCACCTCTGTTCTAGGGCACGTGCCGTGGGAGCCAGGTCCCCAAGATACCTCATGGCTTTCTGTAGCTCCTTGAACTGCGTCACAAGGCGTATGTAGTCGGAGGTTAGTGACTGGTTCTCCTCCTGAAACTGTCTGATCTGCTTGGTGTATTTTGACCTCAGGTTGTTAAGTATATCATGCAGGCTGGGAGGAAGGGGAGAGAAGTTCATCTGTAGCTGAACAGAAGCCGTGACGTACGTTCCCCTCAGCTGCTTCACACGGGTCTACAGAACCCAGGGTCAGGTTAGCGCAAGCGCCGAAGATCCTCCCATTTGTTCCAAAACCCAGCTGCCCTGATTGCGATCAAAGAAAGGAAGGCAGCAGGAGGTGAGGGGATTGTCCAGAACTAAACTCATTTAGAACAGTCCAGAAGCCCAGACCCACTGAGGGGCAGTCTCCTGCTCAGGAGTGTGACTGAATCCTTCACAACACGCCATCTGGGAGTGTGTCCACATCCTCAACCTCACAGTATTTAAGAAGCGTATCTCAACTATTTCACTGCCATGATTTGGATGTTCATTTCACTTCTAAAACAAGAAAACTAGAAAGGGAAAAAATTAAAACCTCACAGCACAAGTCTATGATATATGAGTTCTCCATCCTCAAAAAGCTGACACAGGTCACAAGCCCAAAAACTCATTCATTCATTCATTCATTCATTCACTTGAAAGGTCTCTCGCACGCCAAGGATCTGTTTGAATCCAAAAGATGAATACAAGGCATATGTTTGGACAAAAGGCACTATCGGTTCAGCCAGAAACAAAGAAAAACAAACACTCGTCACGGTGGAGTGAAAGCACCGTGGGGGTGGTTTACACAGGGTGCCAGGGGAGCCCAGAGGTGAGGCAGGGAACTTACCCCGGCCTGGAGGCAAGGGGAGTGGTCGAAGGTTCCAGCACGGAGAGAGACAGTGATAGCCTGGTCAAGGGCACTGGGAGTCCGGGCATGCCACGGGTCCACATCTCACTGCTCTGGGAGCTCTGTGCGTGGAAACTCGCCTCATGAAATATGCGTGGCAGGCATGGCTTTTAGACCCAGGACCATACTTCAGACTTTAGACCAGTGCACAGGTGTCTTATGTCAGCGTCCCATTTACACGGGCATTAGAGAGTCTGAAGGCCTACATGTTTTCAGTTTAAAAATTCTAAAAATAAGGTTTTCTCTCTTAAGCACCATTCTGAAAGAATCATAAGCTCCCTAAACACACAAACACCCATCCTTCGTGTTTTCATCCTTAATAAAATGCAAAAACAACTTAACTTGGACTCTGATAAAAAGCAGTATGTAGGGGCGCCTGGGTGGCTCAGTTGGTTGAGCCTCCGACCTCGGCTCATCATGATCTCGAGGTTTGTGGGTTCGAGCCCCATGTTGGGCTCCGTGCTGACAGCTCAGAGCCTGGAGCCTTCTTCAAATTCTGTGTCTCCCTCTCTCCCTGCCCCTCCCCTGCTAGGGCTCTGTCTCTCAAAAATAAATAAACATTAAAAAATTTTTTTTAAAAAAGCAATATCTAGTTCATTTTCTTAACTACGGCATTCTAGGAGACGATCCACATATAGGTGTAAAAAAAAATGTTTTTAGGTAGCCACCCCAAAGTCTTTTTCCCAATGTCACCCGGTAAAGGAGCGCCTATGTGTCATCTAACCACAGAAGCTAATAAAACCAAAACATAACTCCAGGTGCATGCTGCAGGTCTGGGCAGGACAGGGGACAGACGGGAACAGGTGGCCGCAAGAGGGAAGGAGCTCAAGAAAACATCACACACCGCCCTTAGTGACTGGCTGGCAGCTAGAGATGGAGGGGGCAGGGGTGGAGGAGGGGGAAGCCGGGAAGGCAGGCAAACTTGGTTTCAAAACTTGTCCACTGGCCTTGACAGCAACTGTCCAAGCTGCGATGTCTCCTGGAAGTCCCAGACAAAGCGAGGAGGTGGGGTCGGGACTGGGGAGATGAGCTGGAGTCATCGAGAAAGAAGTCCTACTCAAAGCCATGAGACTAGTGTAGAGGGTGGATGGGATACAACCAGAAAGCAAAAGCGGGGAGATGCTTTCCGGAATATCCTATCAGGCAAGAAAACGCAGAACCACCAAAGGAAGCCAATTAGGAATCCGCTGAGAAAGAAGAGTAGGTATTTTAGAGTCATAAAAGCCAAAGCAGAAAAATTCGGAGATTCGGTACCAACAACAATCGGATGAGGCCTGACCGGGCAGCAGCAGGGTCTGCTGATAAGAGAGACTCCAGCTCAAAGTCAGAGGACAGAACCAGGGAAGGGAGGGTGGGGATGATGCCACTCGTCCTTCTGCCCTTCGGATCAAAACCAAGGTTTGCCTCACATACCTCGGCCCACCTCCTGTCCTACCAACCTCCCCTCTCCCAGGATGCAGGCTCTTCCTGCCTCCCGCTTCCTTGCCTTCAGACCTTCATTCCTGGCTCTTGCACCGCCAACCCCAGAGGCTTAACTCCTTTTTCCCAATTCGCATCCCTTCCCCCTTCCCTGTTTCACTTCTTCTGGAATCCTTCCCAGGGAACTCCTTCTCACTGACTGTACAGATGTGTGGCCATCACAGATGGATGGAGAGAGGGCGAGAGAGGGCGAGGGAGAGGAGAGATACGGAAAGATACACACTACACACTTAATCCCTGGTGGTAGGAATATGGTGTTTTTTTACGTTTTATCTTCCTTTCACTTGGGGTACTTCCTAACTCTCTAAAATGCACATGTACCGCTTCTGTAATAACAAGTTGAGAATGTATTCTACAGACAGCTCTGTGCGTATGCAATGTGAGACAGCGACACGAGTACCTACGTCGGTATTATTTGCGATAGCAAAGGATTAGAAGCAATCTAAACGTCCATCCACGGGAACATTAAGTCACAGTATATGCAAGTGGAGGTTAGGCTAAGAAATAACGTGAAAACTCTTTACGAATCGGTATGGAAACACTGTCGGGATATAAAACGGTGTGTACAGAAGGCTATCATTTGGCTTAAAAACAGAGGGGGGGTTGGTGAGAGGATTTGTGCTGGTATGTGGTTCAAGAAATTCTGGACGAAACAAAAGAAATGAATAATGATTACAGAGGTGGGAAAGAGGGACCACACAAAATGGGGGATCAGAGACAGACTTTTTGCTGCACATTCTTTCTGGAGGGTCGGGGTGGGGGGGCCGCTGAAAGTATTACCTTTTGCAAAAAGAACTCTTTTAATGAAGAATTAGCTAAGTTTTTAACAGCTTCCGCTCCTCCGGAAGGGAAGGCTTCATCCCCAACCCCGTTTTCAGCATGGAAGGGTCGATGGTCTGCGGGCTAGCTCACCGACTGATCTTTCTCTTCTGCTGGGATTTGATCACCACACTCTCTTCGTCTCTCTTCTTCAGCACTTGGAAGTTGTACTCCAACTTCTCTTGGTTTAGCTGGTAGGTTGCTTTCATCTGCTGAAGCTGTTGCTCAAGAATCTAAAGGTTAAAAAACAATAATAATTCACACTGGCCCTGGTATCATTTGCCGTGCCCGGGGGTCCCTGATACTTGATTCTGGAGTCACGTCAGATGACACAGAGGCACAGGTGTCTCCACCTGAATTCTTAGAAAATCTGTCAGTACAGGCAAATGAAAGTCCAGCCAGAAAAAAAATACATCATTCGGCTGCGAGCTCAAGCCTATGTCCCTAAAGCCTAAGAGAGGGGACAGACCCTTCAAGTGTGGCCCCCTCCGCTGCTCTGCACCAGACCCTCTGGAGATACACGGCGCCCCACTGAAAACACCATACAATATTGCCACAGACTCTTGCAACGTCCCACTCTGACCTTCCATTGGCAGCGTCAGTGTTTAGCAAATGGTGTTCATTTTAAAGGAGGACAGACACAACCATTCCTTCTTTCTGGATTTCTGTTAGCTATGTTCATTCATTCAGCAAATATTTCAGTGCCTGATAAATGTCGACACTTTTCCAGGTGCTGCTGAGGAAACGCTGGTGGAAAAGGCACAGTCTAGCCCTCGCTAGGGGATATTAACAAGCGGTGGGGACAAGAAGTAAGAGGTGGGGTAGGCGCAGGGAGGCATGCGACTCTCTGTGGCCTCGAAGGCCAGGCAGGCATCCCTGAACAGTTGGCATAAGCGTGTATAACCGAGACCCAGAAAACGAGCAGGAGTGACTCAGGTGGCTACTCGAAGGGACATTTACTCCAGAGAGGCAAGGGGAGTGAGGTGCTTTGGGGAAATCACGAGCAAGGTAGGGTGTGAGGTACGAGGCTGGGAACGGTCAGAAAAGAGGCTGACAGAGCAGCAGGGCCCTATCAAGTGAGGACTTAAAGCTTTATCCTGAGAACCATGGAGGGCCACGAAAGATCTCAAGCAGGAAAGGGCAGTGACCAGTCCAGGCAGTATAGAAAGATCACTTTGACAGTTGGTTAAAAAAAGACAAAACCAAACAAACAAAAACTGCTGAGAGCAGGGCAAGGCTAGAGGCAGGGCAAAACCAGGCAAGCTCACTCCTGCCTCTCCGAGTGGAAATGCAGGAACAGAGGGTGCAATTAAGCATAATCAGATCTTGGCAAAGCAGGGACATGTGACATGTGGCGCTCTTTCAAGCCTCCTTCTCCCTCATCTGCCTCCACAGGGCTACAGAGCCTTGCCAAGGAATCAACATAGGAAGTGATTGGAGCGCCTGGGTGGCTCAGTCAGTTAAGCATCTGACTCGTGATTTCGGCTCAGGTCATGATCTCACGGTTGTGAGACGGACCCCCATGTCGGGCTTTGCACTGAGCGCGGAGCCTGCTTGGGATTCTCTCTCTCCCTCTCTCTTTGCTCCTTCCCTGCTTGCCTTCTCTGCCTCTCTGAATAAATAACGTTTTAAAAAACACATAGGAGTGGTTCCAGGCAGCTCCCCCAGACCCCTGGGTCATCCTCAAGGAAAGTAACTGGCTAGGAGGTGATGCAGAGAACAAAAGCACTGATATTGATCCCCTGTCGTAAACGAGAGAATGAGTCCAGAGTACCCAAATATCTACCTATCCCAGGGAGTTCTGAATCTCCGTTATGGGGCAGGCATTTGGATGTCTTTTCAGAACAGAAGCCTGCGATACCTATCACAGGTGGCTAATGAACATACAGGTCGCCGAGATTATAACTAACTGTACCTCTCAATTTCCATACTGGCTTAGTCAACTTTTTAGTTACTTTCTTCTAATTATACGCTTTTCTGTATAAAAAGTTTTCCTGCTTGTGAAACTAATATTTGCTCGTTGCAGAAAATGTGGAAAGTACAGTAAAGGAGAAAGAAGGAGAAGACACAGAAGGGGAAGAAAAATTACCCAAATTCCATCTCAAAGAGGCATCTTCTGTTAACATATTGGCATGTTTCTTTCCAGTGTTCTGTACATAGCTGAGATGAAACCATAGCTACAATTTTATATGCTATTTTTCTCCCTTAATATTATAACAAGAATTTTCCATGTTAGTTTTGGCGATGTTATTTTAATGGTACGTAATATTTTTGTATACTATAACAATTTACCATATATAAAATACTTGCAATGTTTATCATATGCCATACTATTTTACCATTTCCCTACTGTTGTACATTTACATTGTTTTGATAATTCTTGATATTATAAAAATAATGCTGGGACCAATTCTATTTAAAACTTTTGGGGTATTTTGTTTATTTTCTTAAGGTAGATTCCCAGAGGTAGAGTTACTAGGTCAAAGGCTGTCAACAAATTGCTTTCCAAAAAGCGGTCTACAGTTTCCACTCCCGGCCGTGCGTGCAAGCGCCCGCTTTCGCACACCCCGTGGGCACGGAGCACGGTGAGGGGCCGGCCGTGAAGCTCCAAGCACAGGCCCTCAGCCCTCAGGTAGGGCGTGGACTTGAACAATTTCCCGAAGTGGCGAATATGCCGACAGTACAGAAACTGCCTCATTTCAAGTGTGATTGTCCTGGGTGGTCCCAGGTTGAATCACCCTCGGCCTTGTCCCCTTCTAGGGATGGGCCTACGTGTGTTCAAGGGAAAGGGAATCTCAGCACCTCTTCCTGCAAACTCGCAATGATTTATGCCCCCGTGCTCCAAATGAAAACAGTGCCACTGCTTTAAATGTGGTCAGCCCTGAACACCGGGAAGGCCACTGACCTGTGAGTTGGCTCAGGACAAAGTCCAATAGAAAAGCTTCTTGTTGGTGCATAGGGGCACTTGTACCCCAATGTTTATAGCAGCACTCTCAACAATAGCCAAATTATGGAAAGAGCCTAAACGTCCATCAACTGATGAATGGATAAAGAAATTGTGGTTTATATACACAATGGAGTACTACGTGGCAATGAGAAAGAATGAAATATGGCCCTTTGTAGCGACATGGATGGAACTGGAGAGTGTAATGCTAAGTGAAATAAGCCATACAGAGAAAGACAGATACCATATGTTTTCACTCTTAGGTGGATCCTGAGAAACTTAACAGGAACCCATGGGGAGGGGAAGGAAAAAAAAAAGAGAGGTTAGAGTGGGAGAGAGCCAAAGCATAAGAGACTCTTAAAAACTGAGAACAAACTGAGGGCTGATGGGGGGTGGGAGGGAGGGGAGGGTGGGTGATGGGTATTGAGGAGGGCACCTTTTGGGATGAGCACTGGGTGTTGTATGGAAACCAATTTGACGATAAATTTCATATATTGAAAAAAAATAATAAAATAAAATAAAATAAAATAAAAAAAGAAAAGCTTCTTGTTGGGTGGAGACAATCTGGGAAGGTATGAACACCCACAGAGAAGGAAGGTCTCCAGAGCTGCTCTGACTTGGAATGACAATGAGTGGCTGTTCGGTCTTGACTGACGCGTCAGGGACCCCGAGACCCAGGGTGAGAAAGACCCTGGTGTTTCCTCTGGTGACGTCCAGGGACCTCTTTTTTTCTTGCAGCTTTGCAATAAGCCCCTGTCACTATCACACATTTCCCAAAGGGATCTGGCCATGGAACAGTTTTTGTGTTTATAGCAAAGTGAGAGCACGCGAGTTACAAATACAAGCTCTATCACGTGAACATTCGTGTAAATTCCACACTTGCAGGCAGATTGTTAGATAACACCATGAAAATGGGCTCTGTAGTTTTCCTACATAATACATCTTGAAAGGACAAAAAAGAAAAGCACCGGCTCACTTTCTTTGTTCGTTTTATGGAACTACCACCAGTACCTCACATAGCCGAATGCAGTTCAGAGTTCAAAACTCTGAACTGAAGTAATCAGGCCACGTCTTTTCTGTCGTGGCCTGAAAGAACTCACTTCTGACCCGATCTTATAGGCAAAACAACACACAAAGAAGCCCTGTCACCTGACTGTGTTAATTTGCATGTCTCTGCCTGAGCCTGTGGTTAAATATTTATTAGCTTTCCCTTGTGGAACACATCAACTCCTGCTCTTCGCTAGACTATGTCCCCAGGAGACCGGTGCCTAAAAGGACTAGCAATGCAACATGCACTATGAGATCTCGACCGGATCACAGATCAGCCCCTCCGTCCCCCCAGCTCTGGTCCAAGACCTCTGCTGGCCCCACAGTCATGATGCCACTTGGGAGTGATTGGCAGTGCAGTCAACGAACTTTCAGAACTAACAGGCTTGTAGTCTCACAGAACAGCAACCACGGCAGGATGTTCTATGAATTACATCACCCACTACTTGTTTTCAACACCTTCCACTCAAGATAATTTTGCTCCCAGGGACTCTGTCGTTAACTATCTCAGGTTTGAGTCTCACCGTGAAGCCGTCCTTGGTGGCCACACACCGAAGATAGTTTTATATCTTTAAAATTGTAATTGATTGTGTTCGCCGTCTGGACTTATTCTTCAATTACCCAAAGGTATTTTTGCCAAGTTGTACTTTATGTTCCCAAGACGGATGGTGACCCATTGTGTTTGGTTTTTGTGAATAATGTACAAAGATTACGATCTTTACGTAACAGTTAACGTTAACAGTCCCTAAAGTTGAACTAAACCACTTTCCAACCTTAAGAGCACGTATAGGATCTAAAATAAAAACATTTGCTTCCTGCATCAAGAACCAAGTGTTTCCAGTAGTCCAATTTGGGGGGGCGGGGCGCAGTGTGCTAAAATCCTTCTCGAGGGCATCATGTCTATAGGCTTCTCTCTGTTAATAATGCAACCTTGCTGGCAGGAAGCGCTCGGGAAGTATACATTCTCTTTCTTACTTCTTGTACTTTACCCATCAAACCAAATCTATGCGTGTTGGATCCTTCGTACTTTTGCGGTTTGCAAGCTTTTACTTCTGTATTTTAGAATGGAGCCAGTGCCACGAATGACTTAGGAAGGGTGAATCTCACGTGAGCTGCAAGTTGTATCTTCTTGACAAAAATCGCTGCTATCTGACTTTCCTGGCTAGTGAAAGTATACCTAAGAGGCACGAGGGTAAAGTTTGATCTACTAAAATATCCCACATATTGCAATATGGTGATCCCCGATTTGACTATCTGTTCCTGGTTAAAAGGTAGGAGGGTACAGTGTACTCCTGGCTTCCGTTCTAACACAGGAAAGAACTGTTGTGCACAGGAACTGCACACACTTCCCCACTCCGATTATCTCCACCTGCCCGCCTCCTGCACACCCACACTCCACGGGGGGCGTCCAACCAGACAGGGTGAGCCAGGAGATCTGGTCCCCCAGACTCTGCCTCTCTGTCCCTCATCTCCCTAGTCTTACTTCACTCCCCACCCCCAAAATCTCCCCACGTTCCAGGATTTTTTGGCTTTGTTCAAGCATTTGAAGATTAGATTAACAACATGAGGTTGCACTCCTACAACTCAGTAGCAAAAATAATAATAATAATAAATTAACCAATTAGAAAATAGGCAAAGGTGGGGCGCCTGGGTGGCTCAGTTTGTTGAGCATCCAACTCCTGGTTTTGGCTCAGGTCATGATCTCATGATTCGTGAGTTTGAGCCCCTCATCATGCTCTGTACTGACAGCGCGGAGCCTGCTTGGGATTCTCTCTCTCTCTCTCTCTCTCTCTCTCTCTCTCTCTCCCTCTCTCTCTCTCTCTCTCTCCCTTCCTCTCCATCCCCCACTCACACGCACACACTCTCTCTCCAAATAAATAAATAAATAAAATTTTTAAAAAATAGGCAAAGGACTTGAATAGACATTTCTCCCAAAAAAGACATACGAATGACCAATAAGTTTATGGGAAGGGAAATGCAAATCAAAACCACAATGATATATCACCTCACACCTCTTAGGATAGCTATTGTCAGAGACAAGTGCTGGCAAGGATACGGAGGAGAGAACCCTGCGCGCTGTTGGTAGGAATGTAAACTGTTGCAGCCCCTAGGGAAACAATATACAAGTTCCTCAAGAGATAAAAAAAAAAAATAGAACTACCATTTGATCCAGTAACCCCCCTTCTGGCTATAGATTCAAAGGAATTGAAATCTGGATCTTGAAGAGGTATCTGCACTGCCATGTTCATTGCAACACCGTTCACAATAGTCAAGATAAAGAAAGAACCTAAATGTCCATCGAGGGGCTAACAGGAAAAGAAAATGTGGTATATGCACACAGTGAAATATTATTCAGCCTTAAAAAGAAAAAAAAGGAAATTCTGCCATTTGCAACATGGATGGATGTGGAGGACATTACGCTAAGTGAAATAAGCCAGACACAGAAAGACCAATACTGCATGGTCTCACTTGTACGTGGGATCTAAAACAGCCAGACTCGTAGACGCATAGGGTGGAATTTCTGCTACCAGGGGCTGCCAGGGGCCGGGGGTGAGGAAACAGGGAGGTGTTGGTCAAAGGGCACAAAGTTTCAGTTACGGGACGAGATGAATAAGTCTCGTAGATGAATAAGTTCTGGGGATCTCTAACGGTACAACAGAAAGTCTATGAGTAACAATGCTGTTATTGTACGTTTAAAAATTTGCTAAGACAGTAGATCTTGTGTTACATGCTCTTAACACAAAAGGAAAAACAAAGCAACAAAGCAACAAATAAAAGAACATGAGTTTCCATTATTTCACTGTTTGAGGCCAGGGACACGAAGTGTTGTCACATAAATTATCATAGAACCAAAATAACTTAAGAAAGCAGAACAATAGCCATTTTTATTAAACGTGTAATGTATACGGCCCACATAAACAGCGCTGCCCTCACAGACCTCCACTGTTCTTTGTCAGTGACTCTCATTTTCATGACATTGATATGAGAAAGGCCCGGGAAAATTCTCAAGGCTGGTAAGAATATTTGTAGTCTGGTGGGGTGTTGATTCAACCCTGTTAGATAAAGCCACAAGAGTAGTAAGACCGGAAATTCTACCAAAGGCCATGTGGAAATGCTTTAGTCTAACACATTTGTCAAGACAGAAATTCAACTGAATAGACGGTGCTTAAATATTAGGAGGTAATTACATCACACCTAAATGTAATTAGAGATGAGCTTTTTTTTTAACTAACTTTGAAGCACGGAATCCTAGGCTTAGAAAGAATTTAGAAACCAGAAAATCTAACCTCCTTCCAGCTACAAGAATCCTTCCTCAGCATTGAAGACAGACACATTCATGTGGCCTTTAAATACTTTATGAGAGAAAAGAAGCCTTGTTTTGTGGGATGACCCTTTCTGTATGGGGGATAGGTCTATTAGAAAGCTCTTTTTTTTCACTATTTATTTTTTTTAATATTTATTTATTTTTGAAAAAGAGAGACAGAGTGAAAGTGGGGGAGGGGCAGAGAGAGAGAGGGAGACACAGAATCTGAAGCAGGCTCCAGGCTCCTGAGCTGTCAGCACAGAGCCTGACGCGGGGCTCGAACTCACAAGCTGTGAGATCATGACCTGAGCCAAAGTCGAAGTTTAACTGACTGAGCCAGCCAGATGCCCCTAGAAAGCTCTTTCTGATGGCAAGTCGAAATCTGCCCTACTGCGATGTCCACCCATCAGGCGGGGGCTGTTTGGAATATTAGGAACATTATCGGTTACTGAGCCAGACAGAGCTGGGTTTGATTCCAGGACCCACCATTTACTAGGTAAGCAGCCTTGTCCTGAGTCTATTTCCTGGCATATAGAACACTGTGATTCCTCTCCTGCATGTTAGTTGAGGACTGGAGATACTGTGCCTTAAGCAGATGGTGGCTCAGTAGATGGTGACTGGGGATAAACTTGCCCTGGGGATACCCTCCCTTTGCTCGGCTAAAATGCACAATCCTCTCAGAGATTCCTCAGGTCACGGTTGCCAGTGTTGCCTCCTGGCAGCTCTCCATGGTTCATTAAGGAAAGAATTCCTCCACATACATTCTGCCCATGAGCTCCTTCAGAGAGCATCACTTGAAAGAGAGCAGATAACGAATACCTATCTGTTGAACAGATTAACTCTAGAACACGCGGGGCAAACACCAAGGATAAAACGCACAGGCACTCCGTCTGCTCTGCCACCCAGACGCCGAGCAACAAGTCAGACCTGCACGTCCTGCTCCAACTTGATCTTGATCGTGTTGTACTCTTCGCAGTCCCACACCCGCTGCTTGTTCAGCTGCTTCTCATAGTCCTCTACCTTCTTGATGCGGCTCAGAAGATACTCCAGCTGAAGGCACAGGAAGACAAGGGAAAAGTCAGCCCTGTCCCTGCCCCGACTCAGGGGGCCTGACAAGCATGACACAGGGAAGGGTCTCAAAGTGTCATGGCCCTAGAGAGAGCTGGTCGGCCCTCAGAAGCTCCTGTGCCCCCAAGACTTTGTATTGTTTCACTTAATCTGGAGCTTCCTTACTTGAGAAACTCCAAGAGGAATGTTCCTTAAGAAATCAGACACGGGGGCGCCTGGGTGGCTCAGTCGGGTAAGTGTCCGAGTTCGGCTCAGGTCATGATCTTGCAATTTGTGAATTTGAGCCCCAGGTCGGACTCTGTGCTGATAGCTCGGAGCTTGCAGCCTATTTCACAGTGTGTGTGTGTGTCTCTCTCTGCCCCTCCCCGCCCCCCTCTCTCTCTCTCAAAAATAAACAAACATTAAAATTTTTTTAAAAAATAGAAATCAGACACAGACGCTGCGGTCAGACGTTTGTATTTCTCAAAAAGGACCCACTGGATCCGGGTCAAGCTATTTCTTTGTTCTTTGTGCCTCCCAAGTAAAGTGATAACCCCACACCCTTTTAAACATCTTAAAACATCTTGCTGGGCCACAGATATCCATGGCTGGAGTAGATGCCCAGGTTGAAAAGAAGAGAGCCACAGGACCATGGTATTCACCACCACCAGAGACAAATGTCACCACCAGAAGCAGCCACCATCCGCAGGGCCACACTGATTAACCATGAAGGGCAGTGGTAAGTGTCTGCCATGGCAATCCTCCCCAAGACACAGAAAGGCTAGCAAATTCAGTCCCAGGAGAAATTGTCCCAGCTCCATGGGTTGCCCTTGACGCGTCCGCCAGCCCCTCCCCTACCCGCCGCCCCTTTACCTCTTTGGCATTGTGAGCCTGCAGGGCCCGCTCCCATTTCTTCTTATTACTGGTCAGCAGTTCTCGTCGTTCCACCTCAAATGCTTTCTATGACCAAGAAGGAAGAGGGCCTGGTGTCTGTTTTGATTAGGCAGGTCTCACAGCATTAAACAACTCATAAGTAGTGGCACAGTCAGAGCCAAATGCAGACTTGCCAAGTCTCATGGAACCAAATGGCTATGGAAGGAGTTGCGTGTTAATTAGTGTTATCAAGTCTGGGCTTCACACAAATTTAGGGAGGAAATGTACCACCTGTCCTGTGGCTCAGTCGGTCTCTGAGGAAGGAGTGGAGGAAGGGCCGTGTGCCCTTGGTGGCAGTCACAGGGCAAAGCCTGGCATACAACTCAGTCATGCCCAGGGCCGCTGCACTGCTATGGCTGGGGTTCCCCCGAAAACAAAGGAGCATGTTGCTCACAAGGGGTAGGCCTGGGAATGCAGAAATGGGTCTATAATAATCCAAAGAGAGAAGTCTCCACCCTCTTGGCTCCCTTCCATTTTGGAAGGCCGGTCTCAATCTCAATCCTTAACATTTCATTCAAATTCAAAGTATTGATTTCTGAACCTGTGTGACCCCCCCGCTTTCCCATGCCCCAGCCCTGGCTTTCATAAATACAGCAAACAGCTCACATACCCCCCTCCTCCACTCTTCTTACCCTTACATGGTTTTATTTTCTTTCAAAGCACTAATCTCCACCTGTCCAAGGATATACTTAGCGATTTATCTGTTTGTGGTCTAGCTGTCTTCTACTAGAATACAGATTCCCTCGAGGACTTTGTTTTGTTCATAGCTGCATCCCCAGCCCCTGGTACAGTGCCTGGCATAGTAGCCACGTGAAGAATATTTGTTGGACGAGTGAACGAATGGGTAAATAAGTCAAGGGGCAGAAAGCAGAGGACAAGACAACCGGGCCCCTCCCAGATGTCCCGGACATCCCGGACAGACCCAGCTCTCCTCCCAGAAGGCAGTTCGTTCACACCCCGTTACCTCAATGGAACTGAGCTCCTGACGGAAGGTTTTCATCACATTCTTCACTTGCTCTTCCATCCTCTCCAGGAGCAGGCAGATGTCATCTGACTGCTTCTTCAAATCCTTCACATACTGGTCATCTTTTGTTTTTAACTCCTAGAAAAGAGCATGCCAAAGGTTGGTCACAAAGTGAGACGAAAGCAAGAGGTGCCAAGCACGCTCCACCTGGACCTCGCTCGTCAATATTCGAGAACACTAGGAATCGCAACTGTACAAAGCAAAAGTGGCTTCAGAAGAATCTGAGGACGCCTGGGAGAAGGCACAGGCAGATGGACCAGAGTGGCCTCAGCACGGGGCAAAGCCCGAATGAGCAGCACGGGATCTAACCATCCGTGACCACTTGCTGCAAATCTCCCCGTAAGCTCCCAGAGAGCTAAGGCATCCCAGCTGAGCCATTAACACCCAGGTTCCAGCACGGGAGCACAGCTCCCGCAGACTAAGCTCCATTCCTTAACTGAGAAGACGAAACCTGAAAGAGCATTCGCTATGAACGTACGTCTTTCAAAGGTCACCAGTGATTCTCAAATTGCTAAAAAGCTTTTCCCTCTGGGTGAGTTTGTTGCCCGAGGTGTGCGACAATCTGAGTAATGAAGTAAGACCTCCACATTCTTCCATTCAGGAAGAGCAAACCAATAAGGCAGTCAATTCCCCCCATCAGAGCCCACGTGGCTGGGGGCGAGGGGCCCCGGACCCTTGCCTGCTGTAACTCGCCGATAAGCTTGTTCTTGTCTTCTATCAGCCCGGCGCAGTGCACCTGCTGGGTGTTGAGCATGTCCCACAGGTCCTGGGGAATTCTCTTCCGTTTGCCCTCCTCCCACTTCATGGTGATTTCATCAAATTTGTCCTGGCTGGTCTTGACTTCGTTCTCCAGCTTTTCAAGTCTGCAAATACAAACACGCTCGCCACGCCAGCCCAGCTGTGGCCCTACCTCCAGCTAGGGCAGGCGGGTTCTCGAGAGTCTGTAATACGAGATCCAGGTACCAAGCACTGCCTCCAGATACCCTCACCCACAATCAAACCAGGCTGTCAGTAATCTTCTTTAAGTTTAACGCTTGACTATCAGTAAGAGATCAAATAAACAAAGCAGCACATTACAAAAACAGATCAACCTTAAAGCTATACCTACTTACACACACACACACACACACACACACACACACACGCAGATCAAGAGTCACTTTGCCACATCCCTCTGTGACACACACACTTGATCTCTGGGGTCGTACAGCTTGTGTTCAAGGCCTGACTTTGCTACTGAGTGACTCTCAACTTTAGACAAGTCACTTAACCTCTGCAAGCTGCATTTTTCTCACCTGTGAAATGGAGAGGATGAAAAAAATCTTTCACTCGGCTGCTGTGGCATTAAGTGAGGTGATGCTCAGCACAGGTGCTCAGCACGACAGTCCCCACATTATTATTTTTGATTATCAACATGACCTCAAGTGTCTGGCCATTCCTCTCCCAAATTTAAAAAAAAAATTTTTAATGTTTGAGAGACAGAGAGAGAGAGAGACAGAGTGCAAGCGGGGCAGGGCAGAGAGAGAGGCAGACACAGAATCCAAAGCAGGCTCTGAGCCGTCAGCACAGAGCCTGAACTCGCAAACTGTGAGACGATGACCTGAGCCGAAGTCCGACGCTTAACTGACTGAGTCACCCCGGTGCCCCTCCTCTCCCAAATTATTAAGAAATGAATAGCGGGACACACAAACAGGGAAACTCTACAATTAGCAATGGAGAATAGGGATGGCCTTTCCAGAAATTCCAAAGAGACTCTGTGATGGAGTATTCTGAGGATGGGACCAGACCGAAAGAAGAAGGCATGAAGGCTGAGAGACGAGACCCCTCCTGAGCACAGGCGCTAGGACAGATGCAGAGACTCTCTGTCTACCTTAACCACACTGTGAGCCTATGAGACTGCCTCCAAACAACAGTTCAAACCCCTGAGGGACAGGAATCACCACTGAACCATTTCGTGCTCCCCTTTCTCCTTCCTTCCGAGCTAGAGCACAGAGAACACGTTACATTGCACTTGACTTTTTTCCTCAGAAAATGAAAAAGAGCCGGGTCATCTTTCGAAAAACCCACACTGATCCTGTAACTCTGCCACCTAAAACCTTCAGTTTTTCTGGGGCGCCTGGGTGGCTCAGTCGGTTAAGCGTCTGACTTCAGCTCAGGTCACGATCTCGCGGTTCGTGAGTTCGAGCCCTGCATCGGGCTCTGTGCTGTTGGCTCGGAGCCTGGAGCCTGCTTCGGACTCTGTGTCTCCCTCTCTCTCTGCCC
Source organism: Panthera tigris (assembly GCF_018350195.1). Taxonomy (NCBI): domain Eukaryota; kingdom Metazoa; phylum Chordata; class Mammalia; order Carnivora; family Felidae; genus Panthera; species Panthera tigris. Next base: position 118,450,277 of record NC_056662.1, read on the forward strand.
CTCCCCCTGCTCGCAGTCTGTCTATCTCTCAAAAATAAATAAACATTAAAAGAATTATATTTTTAAAAAAGACCTTCAGTTTTTCCTCAGTGGTCACAGATCAAAGCCTAACTCTTTGGCAGGGCTGGGAATCAACCAAGTCAGTTCCGGCCACAGCCCAAGAGAGGCAGAGGGAAGGTCAAGAATAAAGTCACCAACTGTATACTGGTAAAGCTAGTCAAGTTGCTGACAGAATTCCTTATGCTGGACAACTAAAAATCTTGTTAAGATCATACTGTGTATGTACTCGTGGACATGAGCCACAATGGTCCGGTGGGGAAAGGAGGAAGAAGGGAGGAAAGCAAGGAAGGAGGAACGGAAGGGATTCCGAAGGGGCCGTAAAAGGATTCTACTAGACTGTTCGACACAGCCGCTTTCCCATAACTGGGGAGAATTCGGGGAGCCACAGAGGAGATGCCCTCATGTCCCCAGGCTGCAGAGCACGGGGTGGGGGGTCCTCACCTCTGACGCCTTATCTCCCCTTCTTCCACTCTCCTGTGGATCTCCCTGATATCCGCGGCCACCTGGATATTTGTCACCAGCTCAGTGCCACAGAGCAGCAGCTTCGCCAGTTTCTGAAAACAGGTAAGAATTTACGGAATTGGAAACACTTTGCACAACTGTCTGCAGCCGTTCTATGCAGCCACGCAGGGATCAAAAGCTACCTTAAGACCCTTAAGAGTAGCGTCTATTTGGCAATCCATTTCCCTCAGGACGTTTGGGGTGTGGTGTCAGGGCTGACGATTTCACAGCACACGTGACTCCGGAGGCACCGCTGTGTATTCTCGTTAGAGTGTGGACCAGCCAACCTGCACGCCGGCGGGTCCTCCGGGCGCATCTCAGCACTCGCCCCCCCGTACGCCTCCAAAGTGGGTGACACGGCCAGGGGTCTTTCTGAGAATTCAGCGGGAGGGGTGAGGCAGAAAATGGCAGTCATCCTCCGACATCCCTCCTCTTCTTTGAGTAACAGAACCCCCGACATTAGGTGGACATTTGGCCTTCCCAAGTGGATACACTTCCCAACCTCCTCTGCCGCTAGAATACAGTCCGATCAACAGGACACGAGCCCGAGTGATGTGTGCCGCTTCTGAATCGTGCGGTGAAGGGAGGAGGCGTACCCTCTGCTGCCCCGTCCCCCCATCTCCCGAGCTGGCGTGTGGTGCTCGAGTACGACGCGATGGGCAGATGAAAGCCACCTAAGGACAGGCAGGAGATGAGGGCCCCAGTATCCAGGAACCCCCATATCAGCCCTGGACAGTGTACTTATGCTCCGAACTATTAAGTAAGGCAAGGGAATGAGCTTCCAGGTTTCAGCTCATGTTACGTGGGATCTTCTGAGAGTCTCTGAAACAGGAGAGAACCACTGAGGCTGGCCGCCCCGCTGTCACCAATAATGGCTCAGGAAGTTTGCGATTCGGACCCCCCCCCCCCCAAAAAAAAACTCCCTCTTTGAATTCCACACTCCGTGTCTTTACTCCTGGCCTTTGGGTGACCACGCACTTTCAACAAAAAGTTCAGGTATCCTTAGGCTATGCCTGGGTTTTTCCAAGTCCGTTTTGGAACTCATAAATTCTCCAGCTCTCAAATCGTTTCTGAACGAGAACCAATAAACATCACCGCACGAAGGAGTCATTGAGACGATCAGAGGTTCTATCTCATCTCATCCTTCTAAAGACATCTGGAAATGCACTTTTACTGAATACAGAACGGAGCCTTCACCTAGATATCCGGGGTATTCCAGACTTTTTTTTAAATGGCTGCAGTTTTATCACTGGTACCAAATGGTTTTCCACGCCTACGGAAGTAAAGGCTTTCCTGTAGTTTTGAGCGATTCTCTGTTGCCTGCTCAGACGATGTAAACATGAGAAATTTCTGCATCGAGTATCTCAGACTCAAAGTAAAACTGAAAATGCTACAGTCACCAACAGATCAACAGACACAGGAAAAGCTAAAACTGTCATTTTCAGATGATACGATTCTATATGTAAAAAATAAACACACAAACAAAAGAAACCGCAGGTAAACTCTTAGAATTAACAAGTGAATTTGACAGGGTTAACTGAACATCAGGTCACTATATAAAAACCAACTGTACTTTTATTCGGGCGCCTGGGTAGCTCAGTCTTAAGGTTAAGCATTCAGCTCAGGTCATGATCTCGCAGTTTGTGAGTTTGAGCCCCGCGTCAGGCTCTGTGCTGACAGCTCAGAGCCTGGAGCCTGCTTTGGATTCTGTGTCTCTCTCTTTCTCTGCCCTTCCCCCACTCACGCTCTGTCACTCTGTCTCTCTCAAAAATAAATAAACATTAAAAAAATTAAAAAAAAACAATTGTACTTTTATATACCAGCAGTAAAGAGTTATAGCCTCAACACAGTGTGTGAAACATTGTTGAGCAAAATTGAAGAATACCTAAATAAGTGGAGGGCTATTTTATACTCATGGATCACAAATCTCATTGTCGATATTAATTCTTTCCCAAATTGATCTATAGATTCCATCTGACCTCAATTAAAATCCCAGCAAGTTTTTTGGTGGCAATTGACAAGCTGATTTGTAAAATTTATATGGAAATCCAGAGGTTCAAGACTAGCCAAAACAATCTTGAAGAACCACAAAGCTGGAGGGCCTACCTTACCAGATGTCAAGATCTGTCATAAGGCTACAGTAGTTAAAATCATGTGGAATTGTAATAAAGTCGGACAAATAGGCCAATAGAACAGAATACAGAATCTAGAAACAAACCCACACATGTGATCGCCTGATTCACAACAAAGATGGGGAAAATGATGCAGTGGGGAAAGGATGATACATTCTTTTTCTTCTTCTTCTTCTTTTTTTTTTTTAGGATGATCTTTTCAATAAATGGTGCTGGGTCCATTAAAAATCCATAAACAAAGCAGTGAACTTTGAGCCTGACCTTTACACCACATACAAAAATCAATTCTAGGGGCGCCTGGGTGGCTCAGTCGGTTAAGCGTCCAACTTCGGCTCAGGTCATGATCTCACGGTCTGTGAGTTCGAGCCCCGCATCGGGCTCTGTGCTGACAGCTCAGAGCCTGGAGCCTGTTTCTGGTTCTGTGTCTCCCTCTCTCTCTGACCCTCCCCCGTTCATGCTCTGTCTCTCTCTGTCTCAAAAATAAACATTAAAAAAAAATCAATTCTAGATAGATTATGGACCAAAATGTAAATGATAGAACAATAAAGCTGCTAAGAGAAAACTTGGAAAGACATCTTTATAAAATTGGAGCAGACCAAGATTAAACAGGAAACAAAAGAATCACCAGTTAAAAATGATTGATAAGGTGCAAAGCCAATGACAGGGGCCCTTCCTGTCCAAGTCTTAGGGCAAAACTGGTGATTAATATCTGGATATTGAGGAAGGGAGCATTTTGGTTTTTATACATTTCTTTTCTATGCCAACACGTTACATGACTTAAGTCCAAGTGAAAGGGAGCCGGAGAAACTACTAATGAAAACAGTATTATCTCTTCTGGTTTACGCTCAAAGAGTGCTCAGGATGAACTGCGTATCGGTAGTTTCAAGATCCTATCGGTAGAAACTGTAACAGTACATTCCAGATTAATACAATATCCTTTTTATCCTAACCAGCAATGCCCAGAGATCCTCGACCCTTTGATGAAGTAACATCAGTAAAAACACATGGCGTGACTCTATTTCACAGGAAGCACCCGATCTGGAACAAAAGCACACAGCACTGCGGTCTTCTTTCCACGGCCGTAAAGTATCTTATCCTTAACACCATACCGTGCAGTGCTCTCCGTGTATCTCTATGCTCTGTTATGACCTGCAGTAAGTTGAATATTTTTTTTCTCCAAGCGCACTTCGATTTCTGCCAGGAATCATCTCTCTCCTCTCTGTTTTTATCAGTCCCACTTTTTTTCCCAAGACGCAGCTCAAATCCCACTTTCTCCATATAACCTTTCCCAATCAGCCCCCCCTTGGGGAGCCCTCCTCCTTACCCCAATTCCTACAGTCCCAGTGCCTCTGATATTCACTTAGCAATTAATTAAATGCAGCACTTTGCCAGTTTTGCTTGCTGTTTGCAACTGTTGTTTATTCTTCCTGCACCTCTTGTTCCAAGTCCTTTATTAAGTATCCCAGGAGCCCTGACATTGCCGTGGGAGAGCCATCAATAAATTTCTTTTTATATGGAGTCCGAGCTCTGTACTACTCCACAGGCATACAGAGTTTACACACTGGGGACACTGCAGGCACACACATTTGAAGTCACAGAAGGGAGAAAATGGTCTAAAATTAAAGGCGTGGCACAAAGAAGTATTGGACGTGTATCAAGTTGGGACTTGAGATGGTCTTGAAATATGGGAAGGCATCCTGATGAGAGGAGATGAGAAAAGAAGGGTAGAGGAGAGGGGGGAAGAGAGGAGGGGAGGGGCTTAGCGTTCTGGATGATCAGAGGCACACAACCGGAAGACCAGAGCCCCACTGGAGGTCAGCGAGTGGATCAGCCAAGCCAGAGCCAAGGCTCAAGGTAGGTACCAGTGGGACCGAAGACTGTGAAATTAGTTTGGGATCGACTAGGGTGGGAACGGTAGGCCCTGAATGGGCAGCCTAAACATTTGGACTTGAGCTTAAGAACAGTCCATCAGATAACATGAAAGCTCACTCCTAGAGAGCTCTCAAAACGGGAAAGGTTCAAATTCACTTCCGCCTACAGGCAGGAACATGGGATCTCTATTGAGATTCTTCTAGCAAAGTACGAAAGCCATGACAACACACCCAGCTCCCTAGTGTCACAGGCTGATGGGACCCATGCGCCACCCAGCTCATACCAGTCTGCTTTCTTCTTTCTGCTTGTAGCTCTTGCTTTGATCTTCCTCACTCTCTTTCTTTCCATCTAAATATTCTCCAAGCGCTTCCCTATGATGGGAGACAGTGGAAAAACTGAAGTTATTTCTAGTACGTAGATTCTATATTTAGAGTTTCCACAGTACGTCACGCCATATACAAAAATACATCCCACATGGATAAAAAGTTAAATATTTTTAAAACACGCAATTATAAAAACACTAGAAGTAAACACAGGAGGGAACCCATCTGAGAATAAGACTAAAGGCGGGGGGAGGGAAATTGAAAGACTTTACTTCCTAACATTTAAAACTCTTCTTGAAAATGAAGGCATAAACCGGTAAAAGATACTTAACAAAATTTTGCCACCTAGAAAAATAGTATGGGCTCCTTCAAATCAATACAAAAAAGATAAAATACCAATTAGAAAAACCGGCAAAGGATGTGGACAAGGATTTTACAGAAGAAACACATATAGTAAACAGACATTTGGGAATATGTTCGACTTCACGCAGAACCAGAGAAATGAAATTGAAAAGCCTGTGAGGTATTATTTCTCTCCATATCAGACGAGAAAAGATTTTTTTTATTTATTTTATTTTTTATTTTTTAAAATTTACATCCAAATTAGTTAGCATATAGTGCAACAATGATTTCAGGAGTGGATTCCTTAGGGTCCCTTACCTATTTAGCCCATCCCCCCTCCCACAACCCCTCCAGCAACCCTCCGTCTGTTCTCCATAATTATGAGTCTCTTGTGTTTTGTCCCCCTCCGTTTTTATATTATTTTTGTTTCCCTTCCCTTATGTTCATCTGTTTTGTCTCTTAAAGTCCTCCTATGAGTGAAGTCATAGGATTTTTGTCTTTCTCTGACTAATTTCACTTAGCATGATACCCTCCAGTTCCAGCTACGTAGTTGCAAATGGAAAAATTTCATTCTTTTTTTTTTTTAACATTTATTTATTTTTGAGACAGAGAGAGACAGAGCATGAACAGGGGAGGAGCAGAGAGAGAGGGAGACACAGAATCTGAAATGGGCTCCAGGCTCTGAGCTGTCAGCACCAGAGCCCGATGCAGGGCTCGAACTCACGGACTGTGAGATCATGACCTGAGCCGAAGTTGGACGCTTAACCGACTGAGCCACCCAGGCGCCCCAAGATTTCATTCTTTTTGATTGCCGAGTAATATTCCAGTGTGTGTGTGTGTGTGTGTGTGTGTGTGTGTGTGTGTGTGTGTGTGTATCTCTTTATCCATTCATCCATCCACATCTTCTTTATCCATTCATCCATCGATGGACATTTGGGCTCTTTCCATACTTTGGCTATTGTTGATAGTGCTGCTATAAACATGGGGGTGCATGTGTCCCTTCGAAACAGCACACCTGTATCCCGTGGATAAATGCTTAGTAGTGCAGTTGCTGGGTTGTAGGGTAGTTCTATTTTTAGTTTTTTGAGGAACCTCCATACTGTTTTCCAGAGTGGCTGCACCAGCTTGCATTCCCATCAGACGAGAAAAGATTTAAAAGGTGATTAATAACATCAGGTGTGGGCTATGGTGTGGGTGCCCAACTATTCTTATCACTCCACGGCTGAGGGTGTGAACTGTAACAGTGTGTCTAAAAGGTGCCTTGGCAAGATTTATCGCAAACTTAAATATGCCTCCCCTCTGACCCAACCATCAAGAATTCTCTACAGGAAGAACTCGAAGAATTCTGTGCAAGTACTCTGAGAAACGTGCAGAATGATTATTACAGCCCTGACTACACTAGAAGGAATATGGAAACATTCTTACACACATATCAATACCCGCCTGTTTAAGAGTTTAGGAGCCAATAGAAGAAAGTATTTTGTAGCCTATAAAGAGCACTATGTGATATCTAGCAGTAAGCAAAGATGTCCACAATAGTTAAGTAAAAAGAGCCAGTTGTAGAACAATATGCAAACTATAACATCAATTTTCTTTTTAAAGTAGGCTTATGTACACATAGGAATATTTTTGGAAGGTGACAGTAGTTATTTAAGGAAAGGGAACTTTACTGAGGACTTCTATTTTCTATATTTTTGTATTACTTGAATTTTACAGTGTGTATGTGTGTGTGCGTGTGTGTTAATCAGAAAATGAGACCAAAGCGGAGGGGGTGAAACAAGGTTCTAGATTATGGGCTTCTTTAGAGGAGGCATGGGGGCATGACCCCACCAACCACACCATTACAGCATGGAGGTCCACTCTCTCCTCTGGCGAACAGTGACCACCAGGACTCCCAGTACTGCCTTAAGACAAATGATGGGGCACCTGGGTGGATCAGTTGGTTAAGTCCATGACTCTTGATTTTGGCTCAGGTCATGACCTCAGGGTTCATGAGATCGAGCCCCGCATTAGGTTCTTCCATGACAGCGTGGAGCTTGCCTGGGATTCTCTCTCTCCCTCTCTCCCTGCCCCTCCCCTACTTGTGCATGCTCTCTCCCTCTCTCTCTCTCTCTCTCAAAATAAATAAACAACCTTTTTAAAAATCCTCTAAAAAAAAAAAAGAAAGAAAAATGAAACCATCATCTTAGCATCTCATCCACAATGAAATAAGCAGATCCCTTTGTCTCATTTTTTCTTGATTTTTTAAATGTCTATTTTTGAGAGATAGGGAGGGAGAGAGGGACAGAGAGAGAAAGAGGGAGAGAGAGAGAGAGCATAAGGGGAGGGGCAGAGAGAGACGGAGACAGAGAATCTGAAGCAGGCTCCAGGCTCTGAGCTGGCAGCACAGAGCCAGACACGGGACTCAAACCCACAGACCAGGAGATCATGACCTGACCTGAAATCAAGAGTCAGACACTTAATGACTGAGTCACCCAAGAGCCCCTTTTTTCTTTTCTTTTTTTTTTTTTTAAATGTTTACTTATTTATTTTGAAGGAGAAAGAGGGAGAGAAAGAAAGAGATGTAGGACAGAGGAAGAGAAAGAATCCCAAGCAGGCTTCACACTCAGCTCAGAGCCCAACTCCAGGCTCGATCTCGTGAGCCACAACATGACCTGAGCTGAAATCAAGAGTCAGATGTTCAATGACATATCAGATAAAGGGCTAGTATCCAAAATCTATAAAGAACTCACCAAACTCCACACCCGAAAAACAAACAATCCAGTGAAGAAATGGGAAAAAGACATGAATAGACACTTTTCTAAAGAAGACATCCAGATGGCCAACAGGCACATGAAAAGATGCTCAACGTCACTCATCAGGGAAATACAAATCAAAACCACACTCAGATGTCACCTCACGCCAGTCAGAGTGGCTAAAATGAACAAATCAGGAAACTATAGATGCTGGCGAGGATGTGGAGAAACAGGAACCCTCTGGCACTGCTGGTGGGAATGCAAACTGGTACAGCCACTCTGGAAAACAGTGTGGAGGTGCCTCAAAAGATTAAAAATAGATCTACCCTACGACCCAGCAATAGCACTGCTAGGAATCTACCCAAGGGATACAGGAGTGCTGATGCATAGGGGCACTTGTACCCCAATGTTTATAGCAGCACTTTCAACAATAGCCAAATTATGGAAAGAGCCTAAATGTACTTCAACTGATGAATGGATAAAGAAGATGTGGTGTATATATACAGTGGAATACTACTTGGCAGTGAGAAAGAATGAAACCATGCCATTTGCAGCAATGTGGATGGAACCTGGAGGGTATTATGTTAAGTGAAATAAGTCAGGCAGAGAAAGACAGATACCATATGTTTTCACTCATATGTAGATCCTGAGAAACTTAGCAGAAGATCATGGGGGAGTGGAAGGGGGAAAAAAAGTTACAGAGAGGGAAGGAGGCAAACCATAAGAGACTCTTAAATACAGAGAACAAACTGAGGGTTGATGGGGGTTGGGGTAGAGGGGAAAGTGGGTGATGGGCATTGAGGAGGGCACCTGTTGGGATGAGCACTGGGTATTGTATGAAAACCAATATGACAATAAATTATATACATATAAAATAAAATAAAAAGAATTTAAAAAATGCTCAACGAACTGAGTCATCCAGGCGACTCTTAAATTTTTTCCGTAATACTGACTTCCATTTCCACTCCCTTGTTCAAAGTTCAGCACAGCGCTACATAGTGTTACATCATTTTTGAAATCTGCAGTTGAGATACCACCACCCCCCAACTCCAAATCGAACCAAAAACTCATTTTCTTTCTTGTCATTTCATTCACTTCCCTGTTCTTATTGAACCTACTCTTTGCCATTACTAAGAAAACTGTTCCATTTTACTCAGGTCTTCAGACGTTGCAGGTTAATGGCTTTCCCATTATCAGACAAAATGCACTCATTCTCTTGACTTTCTACTTAAACCACCAATTAATTACCAACTCTATTTAAAAAGCCTTCCAACAACTTCCTGAAGCAAAGACCAGTGCTCCAGAAAGAAAAATAACTATGCTACCAACTCTTATTACCTAGTTTTAACGTGAATCCCATTGCTTCCTTTTACTTATCATTTTTAACTTTCCTAGCACTGCACTGCCCAATATGGTAGCCACTGTCCAATATGGTAGCCGGCTGATCCAAACCGAAATATGCTGTGAGTATAAAATACAAACTACATGGATTTTGGAGACTTTGAATGAAAAACAAACAAAAAAAGCAAACTATCTCAATATGATTTATACTGATCACATGTTAAAACAATATTTTTATATAGAAGATTAAATAAAACAAATTACAAAATTTAATTTCACCTCTTTTGTTCACTTTAATGGGGCTACTAGAAAAATTTTTTGTTTTGTTTTGTGTTTTGAGAAATTTACTTATAAGCTTGGTTCAGCAGAAAATTTTAATTACATATGTGGCTCATATTGTATGCCTTTTTTTAAAAGTTTATTTATTTATTTTGAGAGAGAGAACAAGCGGGGTAGGAGTGAGAAAGAAGGGAGAGAGAAAATCCCAAGCAGGCTCTGCACCACCAGCACAGAGCCCCATGCGGGGCTCGAACTCATGAACCGTGAGATCATGACCTGAGCTGCAAGTTGGTTGCTCAACCAACTGAGCCACCCAGACACCCCTCATGTTGTATTTCTATTGTTTGATGCTGACCTAGCATATTCCAATGGAGTTGTCCCAGGCTTCTCTCTCCTCGGGTTTGAGTGGAATCCCTCTTTCGGGAAACTGCTTCCTCACTGCTGCCATACATGTGGTCTCAATGGAGCTGCCACCTTCTTGAATATCCCACCTCCTGACCAATCAAAGTCCCTTCTCAGGAGTAAAAAACTTGGAACTTCATTGATTGTTTGGCTGGGTTGGAAATCATTGCTACTTCAAAAACCTGAAGTCGCCCTGTTTCTTAATCCTTTCTTTGCATGTGACAGTTGTTTCCACTCTGGAAACTCGTAGGCTCCTTCTCTTGGTTCTCAGTGCTCTTGAAGCCACTGCCTCGGCCCCTCCAGCCACCTTAGTAGTCTTTACATTTTAGCAAGCTCCTTTAGCCTGAGTGATCGATTAAACTTTTCTTTGTGTATCTATAGATTATGCATTGCATTGTTTCCTAGAAAGACTCTGGACCAAACCCTCTCACACAACCTTCCCCCACCCCTCCACCCCAGGCACCACCTCTGACCTCTCACTGCCATGATAACGTCTAGCTGGTACCATTGCGTCTGCTTGCAATGAAGAAGTGTTAGAGACCACTGTGTTCTCCTTTTACTGATTCACTGCGCTAAAATCTTTGGGCCAGGCAGAAACCTAAGGTGGTTTTTGAACTAGAGTCTGCCCTCTCCCCAGGTGGCCAGCCCTCTGAATAAAGCTCATATTCTTTTCCAATCAAAACTTGTCTCTTGAGTATTGGCTTTTCAAGCTACAGGCAGCTGAAACTTGGGTTTTTTTGGTAACACTGAACTTTCTCGATGGTGTGCCTGTGCGTGGGTCTACTTTCAGCCATTGGCTGCACATTTTCAGTCAGGTGTTCCCCACCAGCTGGAAAACTCATAAACTTCAGTTCTAATAAATTTTCTCAAATACTTTCAGTGATAATTTCCTCCCCTCTGTTTGCTCTGCCCTTTCTTTAAGGATCCAGAAAGGAGATCCTAGGGGCACCTGGGTGGCTCAGTTGGTTAAGTGTTCGACTTTGGCTCAGGTCATGATCTCATGGTTTGGTTCTCGAGTCTGAACCACTCATCAGGCTCTCTGCTGTCAGCGCAGAGCCCCCTTTGGATCCTCTGGCCCTTCTCTCTCTGCCTCTCCCCCACTCACACTCTCTCTCCCTTTCGCTCAAAAATAAACACTTAAAGAATAGAAAGAAATACTAGATCTCCTGGACTAGTCCTCTAATTTTCAAAAATCTTTTTTTCTACTAGTTTCTCTATTTGCTCTATCTTCTATGTGATTCCACGACCTTTACTTCCCAACCCTTCTAGAGTTTTCCATTTCTATCACATTTTTCAATTTCTAAGAGCTCTATTTTGTTCTTTCAACAGCATCCCATTCTTGTTCCATGGTTGCAATATCATTTCTTTTTTCTCCTTGGATCATCTTAATGATAGGCTGTTGCATCAGTATTGACTGCCCTTTCTTCCTACATAGTCTCAAGTTCCTCTGAGTTGTTTTTTCTGTGTGTTCATTTTGGTGTCTACCTTTTATGGTAAAGACTTTCCTCAGACATCTAGAAGTCATTGGCTACCTTACCCCCATAAGACTGAAAAGCTGAACGAAAGCTCTGAATGCAAGGGTGTAGCTTAACAGTGAACTTCAGTGCAGGACGATCTACTTGGATGGCCTGGTGTGCAAATCTGGCTTTCAGTGCCTTTAAATCCTTCCTTGCAGGCTGCTCAGGTTCTACAGAGAGATGTCAATCTCCTGCCTGCGAGGTGAAGCTCCAACTGCCCAAATTTCCGGAATGGGCAGAAGGAAAGCAAGGTCTCATCTCCAGTGTGCACATGGTCACAGAACCCCCTTGCTTATTTTTTTAATTCTTTTTTATTTGAGAGAAAGAGAGTGGGTGTGTGTGAGCAGGAGAGGGGGGCAGGAGAGAGAGATTGAGAGAGAGAGAGAGAGAGAGAGAGAGAGAGAGAGAGAGAGAGAGAGAGAATCTTAAGTAGGCTCTATGCTCGGCCAGACACAGAGCTCGATCCCATGACTCTGGTATCATGACCTGAGCCAAAATCAAGAGTCAGACGCTCAGCCGACTGAGCCACCCAGGTGCCCCCCTTTGCTTTGAGGACAATGCTCTTGCCTCTTCTCTGTCCAGCATGCCCCAAACCACAGATCCTCCATTTTACTTCCTCCAGACTCCCAGTCTTTTGTGCAAGGTGGGGAAAAGGTTCTTGACACCCAACTATTAACTTTCCAAACCTTATTTTAGTCCCCTTCTTCTCCTCTACTTCCATATGAAGGTGATGCTTCCGATCTCCTGGCCTTTTGCAGACTTACTGCAGAGTAAATCAAGGGGGTGCTCAGCTTTCCTCACTACCAGTTTATATTTCCATATTCTTGAATCTGCTAAGCCATCTACCATCTGTCCTTATGCTTCTCAGCTCCCGAAGTGTTGTTGCTGTTGAGTCCTTCTGTTTTGCTTGACTTCGTGGGTTTATGTCTTTTTTATTTAATCCCTTTAAATGTCACGCTAATGGAGTTTTGATAGAGATCCAAGATAAATGTATGTGTTCCATCTGTCATTTTTACTCCAGAATCACATCTCCCAGGAATTTCAAATTTCAACCGAGACGGTAGAGATTGGGATTTTCAGGAGCTTTAGCCTATTAATTCTGTTATTTTTATATGACATTCGATTCTATTAACAGCTTCTTCCCAAAAGCTCCACCTCCGTGGCATATCAAGACCCAAGCAATTAGGGCAGTGGGCACCAGAGGCAGTCAAGGAGCCTCTAAATAATTTAAAACAACACAAGGGACTAAAAGTCTGCTTTTTATTACCAGCACGTGCCAGGAACAAAACAAGATCAGTGATAAAAACACTCTTTTCTGAAAAATCTTTTGTTGCTCTAAGTTCTAAACAATTTCTGCAGTTACTGTTGACTTTTAATAATATATGTGTAGGCTTCGATATAACACCTTTCTATCTGTTATCCTTTAAACTAACAAGGAAGTTAATTCACAGAACATGGAGAAGGAGAATAGAGTTGGCCTGTGACAGCCATGCACGTAGCCGAGTTAGCTCAGTTCTGCCATTTATGTACAATCATTCTCTACATCTTGCGGAATTCTTTTGAAAACACTTGTGGAAACTTTTCTTCGTGTTTTTTTCTTCCTCCCCCTCTCCGCCGCCAAAAAAAAAAAAAAAAATACATTAACATAATTAAAAGGTATTGATCCATTACTATTTTCTTATTTCGTATTGCGAATTTTACTTTTATTTGTAGAATTATTTTGCTGGCCTGTTTATATTCATAGTTCAGTCAAAGAAAACGTTCACTGTCTGCTTTTCTTTCCAGGCTATTATTATTAGCTGTGTTATAAAAATTACCGGCTCCAGGTGTTAAATTAGGTGCACATCACTTATTTTCCACGAGCACCAACTGGCCCTTCTGTGTCGTCCTTATAAAATGAAGACAGCCCTTTGCCAGAGTTTCCTTTTCTATCCATTTCTAAATGCAGACCTTTCCTAGGGCGTGGCCTGAGCTCTCTTCTCATCTCTTTTTATCCTCTTTTCCAGTGTAATTTAATCCATTCCCATGGTTTTAAATACAATCATAATGCTACTGACTCTTTTAACTGACATCCCTAATCCAGAATCCTCTTCTGAGTTTAAGACCCACGTCCAACTGTCTAATGGACCTCTAGGTTTTAATGCCTTCCCCAAATCCAGCTTCACTTAATATGTCCAAAGCCAAACTCTTGATTTCCAAAACCTGCCTCACTTTCCCCATCACTGTCTTCATTATCTCAATAAAAGGCACTACCATCTACTTAGCCATTCTTGTTTTTCCCCCGATCTCTGACCAGCATATCCAAAATCAGTAAATCCAGGAAATTTAAGCTCTAAAATATGTCTTGAGTAACATCCGCTTTCTCTCCAAACCCACTGCCACTAACTAGTCCAGACCAGCCATCCCTCACCTGGACCAATGCAACTGCTTCCCAACTGGTCTCCTTACTTGCACTTCTGGCTTCTCCAACTATTCCCTCAAAGAGCAACCAGAGTGACCTTAACATACTTAGAAATTTGAGAAATTCCCACATTAGTCCTTGACCTGTAAGAGTTATCATGGCAGGGAAGGACAAATGGACACCTCTACAACTGCACCTGAGTACAATCAAAAACCAGAAGTGGGGGGGAGGGGGGTATGGTGGGTGTTAGTGTCACCCTTAGGGATCTCAAGGATGCAGGAGGGGTGGTCCCTATCAAGTCTCCATTTAAGTCATGGGTCTGGCCACTGCAAACACTGGATGGCTCTGAGAAAATGATTGTCAATACTGCAAGTTCACCCAAGTAGCAGCCCTGATTGCTGCTGCCACACAAGTGTGGTATCTTTGCTAGAGCAGATTAGAGTGGCCTTAGGTACATACAAGGTGGCCGCTGACCGGGCCAAATGTATTATTTTCTACCTCAATCGGGAAAAGGGATCAGGAAGTTCACATTTACATGGAATAGATAATAATGTATACTCATATAATCCTCACATTCACAGGGTCATGTTAATTCTAATCGCTGTCAAAATATAGTCTGAATAGATCAGGACCATCTAGATATCCCACAAAACATCACACGGATCCAATACATTCAGACTGGCAGGTGAGTCAAATATGACCCACCTGTTTTTGTAGGGCTCACAAGCAAAGAATGCATTTTACACTTTTTAATGGTTAAAGAAAAAGATCAGATGAATAGGCAGAGCACAAAGGACTTTTAGGGCATTGAAACTATTCTGTATGACATTATAATGGTAGATACTTGTCACTCCGTCTTTGTCCAAATCCACAGAACACCAAGAGTGAATTATAATGTAAACTATGAACACCGGGTAATGATGATGTGTCAATGCAAGTTCATCATTTGTAACAAAGGTACCACTCTGGTGGGGGATGTTGATAGTGGGACAGGCTGTGCGTGTGTGGAGGCAGAAGGTATATGGGAAATTCCTGTGCTTTCCATTCAATTTTGCTGTGAGCCTAAAATTTCTCTTAAAAAGTGAAGCTTACTAACGTAGAAAAGCAAGATCAAAATACTAAGAATGTTTTGTGACACATGAACATTACACGACATTCAAATTTTAGTGTCCATAAATAAAGTTTTGTTGGAACACAGCCACACCACTCTGGGCCCCTTGTGTCCAATAGCCAGCAGACAAGAAGTCACCATGGTAGGGTAGCTGACCCCGAGCAGCAGGACAAGGTATAAGTGCTGTTAGGCAATGAAGGTGTTCAGGAATTCAGAAGATTATGCAGGTGCCTCTTGGCACCCCCTTATGACAGCCCGCTGTGTCTGTGAACGGACAGGTGCAACAACCCTAGCCTGAGAAGGTCATGATTATCAGTCTCAGACCCTTCAGGAACAAGGGAACGAGGTTGTGTGTCACACAACCAGATAAGCCCCTGGGACCAACAGAAGTGACAGCTGAGGTCCACTCCAGAAACGCATGTGGAAGGCAGGCAGGTTGGGATGGAAGGAGGAAAGACCTCTGAGGGCAGGTCACGGACGGCCTGTGTCTTCAGTGTATTGCTCACAGTGCATGGCACAGCAGCGTCTCAATAAAAGTGCTGAAGGGACTATTATTTCCGTCTTTGACTTTACAGGTGTATCGAATGTCTTAATATCCCATACTTTGCTTGAACCCTCTGGAAGAAACTTTTCCTATTTCATCGAGAAACAAGTCCCGCTCACACGTGGGGCCCGCCGGCCCCTCCCCGCAGGACCTCCCGCCCCAGGAAGGCGCCCGCCTCGTCCCCGCCCTGCGACGCCGTCACCCCGGGCGCTCAGCTGCGGACCCGCCCGGACCCCCGGCTCACCGCCTCCGGGCTTCCAGGCGCGCCGCGATGCGGAGACGCCGGGCCTGGATCCGCTCCTGAGGGTTGTCGGAGTGTATGGACGGCCCGAGAATCGGGGTGGACGAGTGTTCCTCCTCCTTCTCCAGGGCCCCCAAGGGCCCCGGCGGATTCATGGCAGGTGCCTCCCGCCGCAGGCAGCTGCCTAAGAACACCGCGAGACCACCGCCCGGTTGCCAGCAACAAGCCGTTGCCAGGGTGCAGTCACCTGACCCGCAGCTGGAGTGCGCGCGGGCCTCCTCAGGCTCCGCCTACCGGCATCCAGAACGTGGTGCCAGTTGGTGGTTTTTACCCTGGAGATAATGCGCCTGAGGCTCTACCTTGGAGGGGTGAAAATTACATCACTCAGCCCTGTACAAATAGCGCCTAGCGTAACACCTAATGTGTAGTAAGTGCTCAACCAGTGTTTGCTGAATGACAGGTACACAGATGTATCTGTATGCTCACTGCAGTTATTATATTAAAAAACTGGCATGACCCCAAAGTCCATCCATCAGTAAGGGAACTGATCCAGCTTTCATTGGATAGAAGCCAATGCAGCCACCAAGAATGGGGCTGACCTAGAAAGGCATAAAGCTGTATTACATGAGGGAGAGATGCAGCCCAGTATATGGAATGTGATCTAAATTTTACTTGAAATATATATAGTACCGACAGGAGAAAAATGAACACAAAGCAGGGCCAATATCAAGTTACTGCCTGTGTTCTCTTCTAGGATCTTTATGGTTTCAGTTCTCACATTTAGGTCTTTAGTCCAGTTTGAATTTATTTTTGTGTGTGGTGCAATAAAGTGGTCCAGTTACCTTCTTTTGCGTGTTGCTGTCCAGTTTTCCAACATCATTTGTTGAAGAGACTTTTTCCCATTGAGTATTCTTTACTGCTTTGTAGAAGATTAATTGACCATCTAGTTCTGGGTTCATTTCTGGGTTTTCTATTCTGTTCCATTGATCTATTTGTCTATTTTCATGCCAGTACCATAGTGTTTTGATGACTACAGCTCTGTAATATAACTTGAAGTCCAGAATTGTGATGCCTCCAGCTTTGCTTTTCTTTTTCAAGGTTGCTTTGTCTACTCGGGGCCTTTTGTGGTTCCATACAAATTTTAGGATTGCTTGTTCTCGCTCTGTGAAAAATGCTGTTGGTATTCGGATAGGGATTGCATTAAACGTGTAGATTGCTTTGGGTAGTATAGACATTTTAACAATCTTTGTTCTTCCTATCCAGGAGCATGGAATGTCTTTGTGTTACAGTTTTCAGAGTATAGGTCTTTCTCCTCTTTGGTTTATGTCTAGGTAACTTATTGGTTTTGGTGCAACTGTAAACGGGATTGATTCCTCAATTTTTCTTTCTGCTGCTTCATTATTGGTATACAGAAATGCAACAGATTTCTATACATTGATTTTGTATCCTATGTGTTGTATGCAAGTGTTGAATCACTGTATTGTACATCTGAAACTAATATTACACTGTATGTTAACCAGCTGGAATTTAAATTAAAAATTAAAAAAAAACCGGATACATGCACCCCAATGTTCATACATTTTCTACAATAGCCAAATTATGGAAACAGCCCAAGTGTCCATCAACTGATGAATGGAAAAAGAAGATGTGGTATATATACAATGGATTATTACACAGCCATAAAAGTAATGAAACCTTGCCACTTGCAACGATATGGATCAGAGTATTATGTTAAGCAAAATAAGTCAGAAAGACAAATATCATATGATTTCTCTCATATGTGGAATTTAAGAAACAAAACAAACAAGCAAAGGGGGGGGGGGGCAAACCAAGAAGTAGACTCTTAACTATATAGAGAACAAATAGATGGTTACCAGAGGGGAGGTGGGGGGAGGGGGTGGTTAATAGGTGATGGGGATTAAGGAGTGTTACTTGTTGTAATGATCACCGGGCATTATATGCAAGTTTTGAATCACTGTATTGTACACTGCATGTTAACTAATTGGAATTCAAATAAAAACATGGGGGGGGGGAGGGGGATAAAGAATTAAAATGTATATTTGCCCAAATATACAGTGCTTTCATAAAGCTTTCGATTTGGCAAGAAAAGAAAAAGAACACAAAGTAGTGGGTATCTCTGGGGGCTGGGTCCACAGGTGGTTTTAACTTTCTATTCTAAACAAAAAGTTTACAGAGGCACCTGGGTGGCTTAGTTGGTTGAACCTTCAACTCTTAGTTTCAGCTCAGGTCATGGTCTCGCGGGTTTGGAAGTTTGAGCCCCACATCCCTCTCTGCACTGACAGTGTGGAGCCTGCTTGGGATTCTCTCTCCCCCTCCCTCTCTGCCCCTTCCCTGCTTACTCTGTCTCTCTTGAAATAAACTCAAAAAAAAATTTTTTTAATTAAAAAAAGTTTACAAATAACAAATCACTTTTGACATAATAAAACAGTTGTTGTGTTGTTGTCTTTAAAGGGTCGTAACAGGAGATCCTGAAGAGACTGCAGCAGGCCAATGTCACGGGTGAGAGGGATGTGGGGGAGGGTTGTAGGTGATGTCTGCCGTGATGACTCACAAGCATCCAGAGTCTGGTCCGCATTGGTAGGCACTACTCCAAAAGCAGAGCTGATTTGAGAATGGACTTACACTAATGAGCTCATGAAAGAAAAAAAGGATACCCTAATTCGAGCAGGACACTGCAACTGACATACAAAGCTTGTTTATTTATGGCTTGAGACCAGCATATGTCTGTGGCTGATCTACAAATGGAATCCAACTATAACTGGCAAGTTTCTTGATGCTGTGCGATTGGCTGTAATGAACTCAAGGGCCCACAGTGGGTATAACTTGCCACAAAGACTAGGTAGGTCAAGTCCTTTCACCCCCATCCCTGGGTAAGTTTGGGGTAATACATGCAAACCCTTCTGGCTAATATGGGCTTCCTTTGCCAGGCTACAGGCTGGCCATCTACCTTCAACGTACAGTCTTTTTCCAGACTAGATTTAAGTATACCAAGTCCAGTCACATACTTAATTCCACATCCATAAAATTACACCAGATCGCCTTAATTGGGGTTTGGGGATTCATCAGACATTTACATAATTTCTTGGCTTATTCTTGTCTCCCAATTTGTGTGAATTTTACTACGATTCTCAGCAGGCAATCTTACTTTATTCAAGTTATTTTTAGAACTGCCTCACCATCATCATGTACTGACAACAAAAGGTACAAAAAGGAAAGAAGGGAAGTCACGAGTAGGTCATCAGGCTTAGGGAAAAGTTCAGAGGCAAAAAAAGTAGAGAACTAGATGTTAGTAGAAACTGAGCACCTACCTCAGACCACCCACCCACTGTGCCAAATACCTCCGTGCATCATTCACAGCACATGTGCATGATCACAGTAATGTTACTAATCCCATTTTACAAGCAAAGAATTGGAGGCTTAGAAAAAGTAAGTAACCTGCCCTGGGCCAAAGCTTGCCAAGCTGAACATGACTAAGAAACAGTCATGGCATTAAAAGTTTGGGAGGTCTTGAGAAACTTTCAGAATGAAAGCAAAAAGACAAGTGGAAGGAGCAGATACCAAGTTTTCCTTAAGGAAATTTGGGAGCAAGGAAAAAAGATGCAAAGTAGGAAGAAAAGCAAAGACACTTTGGAGGCGCAGGGTCTAAGCCTGGACGGACCCAAGCTGCTTACCTGGTGCGTGCCTGCTATGTGTCAGGTACCCGCTAGGTGTTCGAGGTTTGCGAACAGAAGGGCAGGAGGAACTGCTGGGGCGACCGAGAGGCTGGGTGGCGCAAGGGATTAAAAGCACACCGCTGGAGAGGCAGCCCCGGGGCAAAATAGGGGGCATCTTCCCCTCACCTTCTTCAAAGCCTGTTAGAGACAAAAACTTTAAATGCCTGCTGCCAGAGCTGGGAACCACTTCCGATGTAAAAGATAGGAAATATTCTCAGAAGCAATGTTAGAAAATAGGAGTTTTTAAAATAAAAGCTTGTGATTTATAAGCTGAACTAAAGTTTGGGTGTACTAAGTGTATGTCATTAGATTCTTGTGGAATTAGCCTGGGAAATTAACACCATACGTTTTTCTGTGAGAAAATGTGTTTAAGACAACCACCTTCCCAACTAATTGAAGTGTGACCCGGTTATTATTATACACTGCCCAGCACCCAGTTCTGGGGCAGTCAAGAGCAGGACACTACGAACAGCTGTTACCGCCACCTGCCTGGTACTCGGCTTTCTGAAACAAGTCACAGGGTTGTGGAACACCCAGGAGCAAGCAGGCAGATCACTCTTTAAACACACAAAACAAAAAACCTTGCACTATGATGCTCTAAAGTAATCAGTGATTCTGAGACAGCATTCTTCTCCCTCAGAGCACCCTCCCCTCTTGCATCTACCAAGGAAAAATAAAGAAGACAATCTGAAAACAGTTAAAAGGATTTAAAAATTATTTACTCTTTACTTTTATTACAATAAATATTTATCAATAATAGAATGAAACAATTTTAAATTAAAACCTACTGCATTACTTTTGGGGTTCACAGCAGCAGAAATAAACATAAATCCAGTTCAGAAGGCAAGGCTTCCAGAATCCACTGGCAAGAAACAGTCAGGTCTTGATTATCGATCGGGGCCAGCAATGGGGAACAGTAACACCAACGATGCAAAAGTAACAGTGATAGGATCTATTTGTGGACCAAACTGTCTACGACTTCACAACACTGCAGATAAGGAACTTTTAAGCAAGTTGTAAAGCCCCATTTCTGCAAGAGCTAGATCTCTTCCCCTCCTCGAGCTCTTGAGCACAACAACTGCTCCCAGAGCTGCCTTCTGGCCAGGGATGGGCCCCACCACCATTCAGAGCCAGAAGACTCAAACCTGATGGAAGCAGCCGTCTTCTTCAAAAACTGTCTTTCTGGCTCACAATCCCTGGTGGAAGGGAAACAGAAAGAGACGTATTTCACACGGGCCTTCCGTGGGGATTGAGATGAACTGCAAGTAGGAACGACTGTGGCTCTAGAGGAGGAAGAGGCTTCAGAGTTAGGGGCTACGTGCCGATTAGGTCAACAGGAAGAGACAATCTAACGAGGGTGTACCATTTTTGCAGATAATCAAGAGCACACTGCATGTATATATGAATATATCATACATAGATATGCAGAAAACCTATGTGTACATATCAAATACGTATACACACACACACCACACATAACCAGATAAATGCTACATTATTTACCACGAACACAGCAAGTTCTAGACAGACCCATTATGAATATGCTCCATTCAACTACCTGAAAGAGGAAACAAAAGACTTTGTGTTCCCCTTTATCTCACTGACACACTCTGCTTGTGGCACACACGTCCCAGTTGCGTAAGTGGTGTTGCTAATAGGTACCTGAGAAGGCACGGAGCCGTCCTTGTTTCAGAATACCACACACAGCAAACTGCAACGGGTCCGAGCCACACAAGGTACTAACTGATTCGGCAGGATGCCTGCCACCTGTCCTTAGTCACAGGGCACGAAGCCTTACTCGGAAAAGTAGCCATTTCTCTTCCTACAGGTGGCTACAAATTTAACCTGTTTTGTCCTACGGGAGGGGAAGGGGACGAGGTAGGGGTCAGGGAGTCTGTACCTGGGCAGTAACTCACTGCTTCCCCACTACCCAGAGGAAATGCTACTTTCATAAAACAACTAAAATTTGGAGTGTAACACTGAAGTCTGCTTTCTTGGCACGTTTTGGAACGAGCATGTCATTACATGTAGCTGGGTCTTTGTCTCCCGAAAGCTGACTCATTTCGTTTAAGTTATCTAAACAAAATAACCTACAATGTTAATACTGTGGGCAGTTTCAATCAGCAGTTGTTAAAGTCTGATGCTGAATGATACCAGTAATTCACACAGATGTAAAATGCAACATTCACAGATCTTGTGAAATGAACATCCCTCCCGTAAGGAGTTAGTAATATCAAGTACTAACTAAATGTGTTCCACGTAAGGTCAAGAACTTACTCCTTAGAATTAAAAAGTGCTCGTCAAGAATATAAGAATCTTGGGATCATGGCGAGTTGTGTATGTTTTAATAAAAAAACAAAATCAATTCCAAATTTTAATGGTTAACCCATAGAAACTGCTCAAGAGAAGACTTTAGCCAAAGAGCCATAAAGCATCCCCAGCAGTTAGCCAATCCTGGTATCTTTAATACTGACTTTAAGTTCCATGTAGCATTAGGTACTCTAAGGCCATGATCCAATTCACAAGCTTTAAAAACAGCACCACTTTGGTTTAGCCTACCTTTCTACAAATGATTCTGTGAAGAGTAAGACAATGTGAATGGACCACACAATCCTTCTGTTAGGTCCATATGGACTTTCTTATAGGGATAAGCCCTTGTTAAGATATTCTAAAATCAGTCCACGTGCCACTTTCCAATTCTGGGAACCCGGCCTTTCTGACCGAATGCAACACAGTCTCCTCACTCCGGCCACCTGTGAGAAGGCTACAGATGGCAGAACATTTTCTGCTTCCCTAAATATTAGCTCATTGAAGATCTCTCTGTCTTAAGAGCAGGTCCCCGCTTAAAAACAAACCAGAAAAATCCGCTAGATTACTATCTCTCGCATATTTGTTTATTGAAGAGCAAAGCGTAGTACTAGCATGTGGGTTAGAAAGTAAGGTTACGTTTATTTTGCACTGTGGAAGCCCTGCAACGAATCAGCCAGCAGATTCCACTCCCATGGCTTCACACGAGGAAGAAGGTACATGTCGCCACTCTCTCTGGAAAAGCTCGACAACCAGGATTTACCAGAAACCCTAGTGTAACTGCCTGCCAATGCCAGTCATCTGGGCCACTGTCAAAGACGGAAAGTAAACTACGCAAGTCACATGGGTCACAAAATTAATAAAAGAAAAATCAGAAATTTACTTAAGCTTCCTAAGACATAGAGAGCGTCACACTTTCAAGTTTCACGGTGATTAGTTTAACACCATTTGCCTGTTAAAACTGTCACTTAAAATATACATGTCAAAGTGCTTCAAATGCAGCATACTAATTAAAATTCCTCTTGGAAGGTTCCAGTACCGGCAGCTAATTTAGGAAGGTTATTCACCCACAGGGTGTTCAAGAAAGGGCATGCTGCCTTACAAAGACACTTGAGAAGAAAAAGAAAATTCTAACTGGACTTCACAAATCTCCCACAGAGTGCTCAACCAAGTCCAGAACTGCTAAAGGCCACTCTGAACATAGGAATCAACGCAACCAAAGATTTCTGTATTTATTTTTGGCCTTTCTGGGGACCCACAGCCAAAAGTTCTAGCCCATCGGCTTCATTCTGTTGCCTCCAGCACATTCCCAGTCCTAGACCAGCAAAGAGATCTAAGGCAATCAAGGAGATTGGAATGTGGCAATATCTAGGCGCTACAGAGCAAGCTGGTGCCTCTGTCCTCGGTGGTGGCAAGTTCAAAGGAAGCCCAGAAGAAGAATGAAAGGAAGAGTCACACACAGGCTTCTAGTTAGAATGGAAAGGGGAAATGGAGCCTTTGACTCAAACACCTTCAGTTTACCTTTTTATTTTCCACAGGTGATAGAATCAAAGTCTACTTTGGCAAGCAAGGTACATTCCAAAGGTTTTTCAACGGACTACAAAATAAATTCTTGGAAAACTGAGCATTTAGGAAACCTCCAAATTCACATTTGAATTTGAAATTAGTGGTGGAATGATGATTCAAATTGAAATGTGAGAAGTTTAAATTCTGTATTGCACTAGGATCACAGGGCACTAAGGTGACCCCTTTTTCTCCTTAAAGTGGACCCGATGCCTGCTTTTTCTCTTGCATGTTCCCCCAGAGCCCAGACTCCGGGTCATGATCAATACTCTTTTGGTACCTACTTAGAATGTGGGCAACCCTAGACGTACACTCCTCTTCCCCAAACCTCTACTAAAATAAGTGACATGTTGGTAGTAGCACAAGTACATTCTAGACTAATCAGCACGGAGCTTTTTTAAAATTAGATTTAAGAGCATTTTAAGCATGGTGCGATTCAAATGCCAAGGACGATTTTGCTGTTTGTGTATTACACGGTTGTGTGCATCGGTTGTGTGCGAATGGAGGAGCGCTGCCGTAACCCGTGACAATTTTAAACTGTGCGATGCACTGACGGTCACGAATGTTAGTAAAGGACTGGGAAAGACGGCAATAACATACTCTAGTCAGGTAAAGATTTTTCTATCCCATGCCCCCCTCAAATGTGGGGGAATTAATTTCTGTCAAGCACCAAAGGGCACGTTTCATACCATAACCGGACAAGAAACTTCTCACAGGTCTGGGTAACTCTGGTCCGCAGAGACACAAAGGAAACCTCCGGCCTGGCTAAGGCACTCTACTCTGAAATGGACAGAAAACATGCATGTGTGGCCAACCACGCCATTGCTCCCCTAAAGGCAGCTCAGCGTATGCTGGGAGAAAGGCTGGGGTGGTCCACTCACCCCCAAAATATCATGCAGAAGCCTGAAAGATCTTGTATATTTATATTTATACTTTGGAAATGCGGTGGTAATTGGCAAGACACAAATGCTCAGAGCTATTTGTAATGAAGTCCTGCTTCAGCTGCTGTAACACTACGTAACAAATGGGGCTTTCGAGATGCACTTCAAGATGGCAGACGAAACCAAGAAAACGTCAGCAGTATACCAACGATGCACAAGTCCACAGTATTCTGAAACAGTTACTCAGTTTCACTTTTATCTTGCTGACGGCCACCTTTCTTTCATCTAACGGTGCCAATGAAACTATGGCATAATTCTTTACCACTGTAGGGAAATATACAGTACAGGCACAAATAATTTCAAATAAACTTAATGCAGTAGAAAAAGAACAGAAACACACTTTGAGGTAAAACAGCCCCAGAAGTACAGGACACGACCCCATGCCAGAAAGGGTGTGTGTGTGTGTGTGTGTGTGTGTGTGTGTGTGTGTGTGTGTGTATAACTATACTGTACAAGGTGAAGAAAGCCTGTGGTCCAAATTTGTCATTTAATAAATATTTATCAGTTCTTTCCTTATATAATACAGATTACTCTCATTCTGTGTACAAGGTCAACAAAATAGTAAAATGATTAGCTCAGAAACCTTTGAATGAAGCTTTGTTCCCGGCCCAAAATAACACTTGATCCAGTTCAATTTTGCAGATGACAAAGAACAAGGTATACAAAAAACAGAGTTACCGTTACTTAATTCATTCATCCTCTGACCTCCATGATGGCAAGTTACTAACAAACATGGAATCACTACCCACATTTTCCTGCATCAATTTCTCACCTATTTTCAGTCTCAGAAAAAGTCACCAGATATACCTCAACCTTTACGAGCCGTTTTTAAAAATGAGTACAGAACCATGAGTTAGCTCCTTGACTCCTCATTTCTAATAAACTGGATGACAATGATTAGAATTTACAAATTTAAAAACTGAAATATCAATTATAGTTATTTTTACAAAGCAGCAGACTGAAATTTAAAAAGGAATACATTACAATTAAATTTAACGATGGTCACATTCATAGATAAATAATGGTAAAGAATTTAATTACATATCAACACAGTGGTGCCAGTTTTATCCAAGTGCAATCCATCCAAAAAAAAAAAGGGTTTAAGATACACTCTTCATTCAAGCACAAACTTCATTCAGTGGAAAATAAAGGAAAATCAGCAAGTAAATTTCACCACCACCAAACTACACGGAGACAAAGTCAAGAAGAAAGTCATGAGAAGGTGTCATCTAAAAAACAACCACATTGAAGTCAAAGGGATTTTTACCCCTGTCAGTAAACCTCAAAAATTATTCCAAGTCATTTTAAAGAGAGTAGATACTAAGTAAGGCATATATCTCAAAAGTTTTCTTCAACTGGGGAAGTGGAGAAGTGGGCAAGTTGGGGAAGAAAGAATTTCTACTTCCTTATCCTGTATGAAATAAAAACACAGCACTCTCTCCTCCACAAAAAAGAGACAGGACGGATGAATGGAAGAACAAATTGAATCAGGAAACTAATTTCAGAGTGAGGTTCATAGCAGTAATTCATAGGGAGGTTCGTGAGATTCCTAACTCCAAGGTAAATTTCTCTTATAAGGAAGTTTATCTGTGTTCCTTACGAGTAATTATCACAGGACTGGGACTGTCACATGCATTCATATAATCATAGTTCGCAGGCACCAAATCTCACCAACTTGCCGCTGAGGGGGAAAATACATTTAAACGATGAACCATGTTAATGTGTGAGCTACAATTATGATCCATTCTCTACTAAGTCTCAATAGAATATTTCTCTTTAAAAGAAAATTAAACCGGGGGCACCCGGGTGGTGCAGTCGGTTAAGCGTCTGACTCTTGATCTCAGCTCAGGTCATGATCTTGGCAGTTCGTGAGTTCGAGCCCCGCATCAGGCTCTGCGCTGATTGCATGGAGCCTGCTTGGGATTCTGTCTCTCCTTCTCTCTGCCCCTCCTCCACTTGTGCTCTCTTTCTCTCCTCTCCAACTAGGTAAATAAACTTAAAAAAATTTTTTTTAATTAAATTAAATTAAACCATTTGTCAAGATCTGTTCCCAAGAAAGAGAGCCAGAATACTAGAGAATCTAAATATATATATTAGCTCTCTTAGCACATGAGGATAAAAGGCATTTCCATGGGAAAGAGAAATGAGTATTTGGCAACTGTATATTGTTCTGTAATCATTTGGCATCTCTGGCTAACAGTAACTTGCTCTTATCTTTTCCCCATATTAGATTTGGGCTATTGATAACTTCCATAGCGAAAGACCTACTACTGAAACAGTATCAAATATGAAAACATTTTGTGGTTTTCTTAATGTTATCAGTGTTCCTAAACCAATCTTGGGGCTCTAAAAATAAAAACAAAGCATCTTTAACTCTGTACGAACCAAAACATCATGGACTCATGAAGCTAACATCACTAGAAACATTTTGCTGGTCTAAAGTACATTATGCCTAACCAAAATGCCACACAGTTTTATAAAAAGTAAGTTGGGAATTAGTAGGTCCAAAATTTCGTAAATTCAGATCATTTGTCCAAGTACTATACACACTGAGTTCCCGTGTCTGTTAAGCAGATCAGTTTAGTTCAATGGTGATGGATGAAATATTTACAAGCATCTTATTTACAGTACTTCCTTCTGTAGATTACAGGCCAATACTCTTTTCTTCCGTTCCTAGTCAATCCGAGTTTGGTTTCCTCAATGAGAAGGGATAAATCTGAAAATGGTTGCTCAGCTGCTTTACCTATATAGAAAACCAGAACATGAGACGGTGACAAACACATTCCTAATTATTTTTAAAAAGCACACAAAATTCACCCACTGGAGACAATTTACCGACTGTAACAGCAAAACTCCGCAGAAATAACGAAGAGGCTTTTGTGGACTAGGATAGCTACTGAGCTAGAGGGCTATAGAATTCTACAGAATACTAGAACTACCCTGGGAAAGTTAGGACTTAACATGGGTCTGCCTAACTCCCAAATCTAGAATTTCTTCCAGAGCCCTCCAGACCACCCAGATTCACACCCAAATCTACTGGGTTAGTTGAAACAATAATATCTAGTAGGTCAAATATTTACATATATAGACTCTCTATTCAACTGCTTACAGCATTTCTAGATAATCATTCCTAATCCTGATGAAACAGTATAAAAGCAGATCTCTACATTTTAGGTTAGGGTATCCCTAGTGGGCAGGCAAGACCTTGGTTATGTGTCAGTTACCAAAGTTCTAGTTCTGTTGCTGTCATTTATATTTCAATAGTTCAAATGAATGTTCTGTGTAGCTTTCAAGTTTCACCTTCTGGTCAGAAGTTGCAAAACGTGGCAAGAGAGCACAAAGACCGACAAAAAAGATATTCCTAGAATTTTTTTCAATTACTTTGATTTATTTTCCAGATTTTTAACAGTGAAAATATACTGCCTTCGTAATTTAACGAAAAAGGTTTTTTGGTTTGGTTCAGTATATGTATGGTTTCTTAAAGATATGCTTCTGAAGGGTTGTAAAAAATTAGAACAAGTATAAAAGACATTTACAACTATATTCTACTTCATGCATGTGAAATATAAAAGCCTAAGAGTGTTGACATAAAATAAAGCATTTATGTTAAGTATGCATAAATAAAAACATAAATGATTATGTCCTCATGTCACAATCCATAGTTATCGTGGATTTTTTTCATCTACTTTGTTCTAACAAATGTAGGCTGCTTTGGGGAGAACATTAAGGGAAGAAACCTAAGTTTAGCAACATATACAAGGTAAAAGGCATGACAGGTGTGCTCATTTAAAAAAATTTTTTTAATGTTTATTTTGAAGGAGAGACAGAGCTGAGTGGGGGAGGGGCAGAGAGAGAGACACACACACACACACACACACACACACACACACACACACACAGAATCCCAAGCAGGCTCCAGACTCTGAGCTGTCAGCACAGAGCCCGACGCAGGGCTCAAACTCACGAACCACAAGATCGTGACCTGAGCTGAAGTCAGACATGTAGCCGACCAAGCCACCCAGGTGCCCCTAGGTGCGCTCATTTTAAAATATTATGACAGAAGACATGTGTCTCAAACTGAGTCACGGTAGAGTTCCTTTCAAAACAAGCATACCAAATAGAAGCAGTATTTTAAGAGCCATAAAAACATGAATACCCTTTTACATAACCTCATTGCTATGAAATTATCCTCAGAAAATAAAGAAAAATATATTACTCCAGATTGTTATTTTTGTTGTTGTTGTTATTCCAACCTTATTTGTAATGGTGAAAATCTGGAAACAACCTAGATGATTAAAATAACTGGATCATAATTAAGTAAACTGGGTAATTATTAAGTAATCTCCTTGCTGGAATACTGTACAATTAAAAACCATAATTATAAGACCATGCTAAAATACATGATTAGAAAAGAATGTTAAAGTGTGAGGAAAAGAAAATAAATTGCATGGCTCTGATTTTCATTTTATTATATCTACCTTAGTCCATTTGCCCTGAAACTAGTCTCTTTTTAGAAGAAAATATTAAGGTTTGCAAAATACTTCTTAAATCCATTCTCTTCTATAATTCTCCTGATAAAAACTCCCCTAAAGCTAAAGAAGCAAGTATACAGGGGCACCTGGGGGGGCTCACTCGGTTGCACATCTGATTCTTGACTTCAGCTCAGGTCATGATCTCACCGCCTGAGTTTGAGCTCCATGTCAGGATTAGGATTCTCTCTCTCTCCTTCGCTCTGCCCCTTCCCTGTTCACACTCTCTGTCTCTCTCTCTCTCAAAATAAATAAATAGGGGTGCCTGGGTGGCTCAGTCGGTTAGCGTCTGACTTCGGCTCAGGTCATGATCTCATGGTTTACGAGTTCGAGCCCCACATCGGGCTCTGTGCTGACAGTGCAGAGCCTGGAACCTGCTTTGGATTCTGTGTCTCCCTCTCTCCCTGCCCCTCCCCATTTGTGCTCTGTCTCTGTCTCTCTCTGTCTCTCAAAATTAAATAAACATTAAAAATAAATAAATTTTTTTAAAAAGTATAGAAATAGATAATCAACAAATGGGATTACTTGGTCTCATATAACTAAAAGCACACAAGAGCTTACAATTCCATTCACCAAGAATACAGTTCACATTTGTACCTAAAAAAAAAGAACTCCTCATAATAACTATTGAGTTTTAAAGTTATTTGTAGTTACTGTAACATACTCATCAGAGAAACAATATCTGATATTATGTACCTGGATATTATCCAATATTTATAGGGACTATCCCAATTCTTCCAGCTACTTTCATAAGCAACTTTCTTTTGAAATTTTTCCTTCGCCACTTTTCTACTACTTACAAGAACCAAATAGAACCAATTTTGCTCTAGATGACTCACCACTCGTACTCCATAATGGATGTGGGCCAGAGTGAAAACAGCTGTTAAGGTATACAGGAGAATGCTCTCAACGTAGGAGGCTACTCCTAAGTTTACCACCAGGACAACCAAGAAAAGAGGAACCAGCAACCAATTCAAAGTTGGGCACCGAGTACTGCTCATTTGACAAACAATCAGCTGACACTTGAAGTTAGGGAAAAGGAAAAAAAAAAAAAAAAAGAATGAAAATTTAATTAGCAAAGCACTTCATTTTCTTAAAATATAATTTATTGTCAAATTGGCTTCCATGCAACACTCAGTGCTCAATCCAACAAGTGCCCTCCTCAATGCCCATCACCCACTTTCCCCTCTACCCCAACCCCCATCAACCCTCAGTTTGTTCTCTGTATTTAAGAGTCTCTTATGGTTTGCCTCCTTCCCTCTCTGTAACTTTTTTTCCCCCTGCCACTCCCCCATGGTCTTCTGCTAAGTTTCTCAGGATCCACATATGAGTGAAAACATATGGTATCTGTCTTTCTCTGCCTGACTTATTTCACTTAGCATAATACCCTCCAGGTTCCACCCACATTGCTGCAAATGGCATGATTTCATTCTTTCTCACTGCCAAGTAGTATTCCACTGTATATATAAATCACATCTTCTTCATCCATTCATCAGTTGATGGACATTTAGGCTCTTTCCATAATTTGGCTATTGTTGAAAGTGCTGCTATAAACATTGGGGTACAAGTGCCCCTATGCATCAGCACTCCTGTATCCCTTGGGTAAATTCCTAGTAGTGCTATTGCTGGGTCGTAGGGTTGATCTATTTTTAATCTTTTGAGGCACCTCCACACCGTTTTCCAGAGCGGCTGCACCAGTTTGCATTCCCACCAGCAGTGCCAGAGGGTTCTCATTTCTCCACATCCTCGCCAGCATCTACAGTCTCCCGATTTGTTCATTTTGGCCACTCTGACTGGAGTGAGGTGGTATCTGAGTGTGGTTTTGATTTGTATTTCCCTGATGAGAAGTGACGTTGAGCATCATTTCATGTGTCTGTTGGCCATCTGGATGTCGTCTTTGGAAAAGTGTCTATTCATGTCTTCTGTGCATTTCTTCACTGGATTATTTGTTTTTCGGGTGCGAAGTTTGGTGAGTTCTTTATAGATTTTGGATACTAGCCCTTTATCTGCCATGTCATTTAGCAAAGCACTTCAAAACAAGTCACTCCAACATTAAAAGCATTCCAGTACTTGAGCCAACACAGTTACACAACATTATTAAGTTCAGAAGTTCTCAACTGCTCAGAAGCCCAACGGAACCCCTGTCCCACCTCCAAACCCGTGGACTCTCAGAGTGTGGGTCAGACAAGGCTGGAAAATAATTTAGTAAGGATGCTATAGAAGGGATTCTTCCACTAGGTAACAGTTTGGATAAAAGGAATTTCTCCCGATTTTAAGATGGTGTGATATCTGAAAAGAACTTTCAAAATAGCCCTGTATAGCTCCATACACCTAAATTTCTTTATAGTGATGAAGAGATGCTATCTCCAATTCAGTCATATTGTCATATTAACACCTCAAAACCTCTCTGGCTTCCTTTACTTCCAATACCTTACTCACATCTACTTTTATTCCTTCAGAGATAATTTTTTAATACAATGTATTAATATTTTCAGATCTTTAAACCCTGTGAAATCAGTAGGACCGGTGATAATGAACACATATTACACACATGGAAACATAAGCTCAGTGGCTAGCTTTTAAAGTAAAAAGTTATTAAGGACCTGACCAGAGCTAGAGCACATGCTCCCGGGTTGTCAGGACTATTAAGGTCTTTTCTCAACTGCGCCCGATCTCTCCTGGCTGCTGTCTTGCTGGGCCATGGCAGAGAAAGGGCTTTTGAAAAATATGTTGTATTTATTACAAAGTTTTTACACCTGTTCTTAATTTTAAAATCAGCTGATTTAAAAATGCGTGTGTGTGTGTGTGTGTGTGTGTGTGTGTGTGTGTGTTTTTCTCGAAAACCCTTTTTAGTTTCCCTAAACTAATCATTAGATCTGCAGCCATCTGGAAAAGGTAAAAATAATTTTTAGCATGTTCGTGTTTGGGTTTATTACTCTTTAAAGTTTCTACTGTAAAATATCTTTAAATTAAAATCTGTCTATTTTTAATTCTAAAGATTTCTCCAATTATCACATTTTGTCATATATTCCTTAGATAGGACTTAAATGAAAAAAAACCTGGGGCGCCTGAGTCACTCAGCTTAAGCATCTGGCTCCTGGCTTAGGCTCAGATCATGATCTCACAGTTAGTGAGATCGAGACTTACGTTGGGCTCAGCGCTGACAGCGAGGAGACTGCTTGGGATTCTCTCTCTCTCCCTCTCTCTCTCTCTGCCCCTCCCTTGCATGTGCTCTCTCTCACTCAAAATAATAAACATTAAAAAAAAGAAAAAGAAAAAACCTTACTGTGATGTTGGCAAAGGCTGTTCCAACCATAAAGTAGAATAGTCTAGGATGTATCTCTAAAATATCTGAAGGTGACTGAAGGATCCATGCTGTAGACAAAATGAATAGCAAACATGGAGAAAAAAAGGGAACCATAGCTTCATAGACTGAATTGTGTTTCAAGGTGTTATTTTTATAGCTTCTGAAAAAAAAAATCAAGTAATACAAAGAACATTATTACAATATAAAAATCATTCCGTATTTGTAACTTTTGTAGTTTTGAAACTTTTTTCACACTTATCCTCTTAATTTACACTCACAATAATCCCACAGCATACATAGAACCAACACTACTAAACCCCATTTTACAGACAGGTTAAGTGACAACGTGAGAATTCAAATTTATATAACTTCCTACCAAGTGGCAGGGCCAGGACTAGAATGGAAGTGTTCTGACCCCGGGGCCTCCAGAACGTAAAGATAAATAAAACCTGATCTTTTGTTTTACAAGGTTTATGCTCTAGGAGGGGAAATGAAATGAACACAAAACAGCACTAGCAAGTACCTGGCTGTGTTATTATGATACAAAGTGACAGAGAATCTAAGAGTGGACGACTCTGCACTGAGACTGTCCTAGCATATCTCACTGTCTCTGGCCACACACTCCCATACATGTTTGCTCATCTGAACAAAGCCCCAAATTCTCGTCTTGGTTCTGTCACTGACAACATGATTCTGGACAAGATATTGCCTGATGAGGACCTCATCCTTAGAAGAAGAGGAAATGTCTCAATCTCTAAGGCCTTCAGAGCTTTAAATTTTATGGTTTCTATGAATGGCTGCCAGCTGCCATCGACAGGGAAGATTCACAGAGTGTGGCTTGACAGAGAGGATTCTGCAAGACAGATCTGAGAACTGAAGGATGAAGTGGGAAGTACAAGTGTTTCACGTAAAGGAGACAGCACTAGAGGGAGGTGGGGGCCAAATTACCAAGGAGAGAAAACAGCAAAGTACTTTCAGGGCCCGTAAGAAAATTCAGTGGGGCTGAGCAAAGGTGAAGTACAGATCAGAGAAATGAACTCTGCCCAGGCAACTCCCACAGTATCCCCGGCCCCACTCCTCGGGGCGGGAATTTTTATATAGTGCGACTTGGAAGTCAGCATAGATCCGGGGTTTGGTCCTAAACTACACAAATTCAGAAATTTAATTTTATGATCATGCTGACTAAACTTACACAGAATCAATTCATAAAAACTTACCATCAATTTCTAAAAAGGACGTAAACCTGTCACTATTCAACGGGAACACACTCCTTCCCGATTCACTCACAAAAAATGACAAATTAGAAGACTTGTCTGGTGAACCAAAAACTGTAACAAAAGAACTAGTAGTTTGTGCTGTGGTTGAAATGACCACACAGCCACCGTAGATACCCTAAATGGTCTTAAACTCATCCCAGATTCAAAATACAGCTTTTATGACCTTCTCAAAATGGCCAGATTCCAAAAGCAAAACAGATCCTAAAATTCATCTGAGTAACAACTGTCACACTTCTTGCCCAAATAATAAGGTACTTACCTGAAAAAGTTCAATAAACTCATCGGAAGAGTCACACATAATGCACAGCCTAAAAGGGAGAATATTTAAATTACTGTGAATTATTATTCAAGAGGGATTTTTATAATTATCGAATACATACAAAATATGTAATAGTTTTAGACCCAGTAATTCGCAGGTTCGGGTTACTTCTGCAATGAAATTAAATACATTTCTGAACAACACTGACAACCGGAAGAGCAGCAGGGCAGTCTGGTGGTTCAGTGCGGAGGCTCGGGAGCCAGACTGGGCTCGAATCTCGGTTGTGCCAACAGGTTACGTGATTTCAGGCAGATTAACGCTTCCGTGCCTCAATTCCCTCTTTTATAAGCCAGAGATAGAATTGGCCCCGCAGGGTTTTGAGAAACAAATGAGTGATTACTCGTAAAGACAGCTGGAGCAGGGCTTGGCATACAGTAAATCGCACGAGTGTGAGTTACCGATGGATTCCGCGGTTTCCCGTTGCCACTGATTTTTCTTTCCCAAGCATTCTTCATTTCTCCGCCCGCTCCGCCCACAGACACCAGTTCTTTCCCCTCAGACCTAATAAAGACAGCCCTCCCAGGAAGCCCTACCATTGCTTCCGCTGCCCTCGCTCTCTACTAGCTGACTCTGCTATTCCCAATCACTCGCCAGACTTTTCCATGGCCTTCCTCAGTACTCTTTTATTCCTTCTGCCTTCCCTCTGCAGAAACTGCACTCTTGAATTTACCAAGCTCTCCTAATGATCAAATTCGATATTCTTTCTTCATTCCTGGCTTCTAAGTGAGAGGACTCCATTGACTCTCCACTAACTGTAATTCTTTCCTCCCTTTGCCTTTGTGATTCCATCCTCCCAATGTTCCTGTCAGCCATCCAGCTACTACGTGTGGTGTCCTTTATTGGCAACTCTGTCTCCTGCGCATTCCTAACTGGGCATTCACCTGTGCTTCTATCCTCCCTCAGAGAATCCTCTCTTACAGCTTTAACTAGAAGCTTCTTGCAGATGACTCCAAAAGCTGGCAATGTACTCTTGGGCAAATCAGACAATCTCTCTGAGCTTCAGACTCCACAGTTGTCCAATGTGGATGGGTTCAATGATTTCCTAATATCCCTTGCAGTTTTAAAATTCTCTGATTTGCTGGGGGGGGGGGGGGGGGTGGCGGCACCGGGTTGGCTCATTCGGTTGAGCTTCCGACTTCGGCTCAGGTCATGATCTCACGGTCTGTGAGTTCGAGCCCCACGTCGGGCTCTGTGCTGACAGCTCAGAGCCTGCAGCCTGCTTCGGATTCTGGGTCTCCCTCTCTCTCTGACCCTCCCTCATTCATGCTCTGCCTCAAAAATAAATAAACATTAAAATTCTCTGATCCGGGGCACCTGAGTGGTTCAGTCAGTTTAGCATCTAACTCCTGATTTCAGCTCAAGTCATGATCTGTTTGTCTGAGCCCAATGCACTGACAGCATGGAGTCTGCTTGGGATTCTTTCTCTCTCTCTCTCTCTCTCTCTCTCTCTCTCTCTCTCTCTCTCCACCCCCCCCTCCCATGCACGTGCATGTACTACTCTCCCTCCCTCCCTCAAAATAAATATTTAAAAATAAATAAACAAAAATAAAACTCTCTGATTCTACAGATTATAGAGATGTAACTTCCTGATCTTTCTCTCTGTCAAACTCCAAATCAACACATGTGGCAAGTTTCTGGATACTTCATTTGGATATTTCACTGTCACTCAACAGATGAGCCCCAGCTTATGCACTCCAGACTCCCACTGACCACACTTGGCCTGGGGTGAGAAGGTGGTCAGTGCAGCTGTGGCCTGAAGGATCAAACGACAGAAAGAGATTCCTTCAAAACAGCTCCTAAGACATTTTGCTAAAATGAGATGAAAAGACTGGAATCCACCAAACAGAAATCCCATCTGGGAAGATGAACTACTCTGCCACTCCCGAGCCCAACTGGAACAAAGTTCCTCAAGTTAGAAGAGCTTAGAGAGAAGGAGAAGACAGGCTGGTGTCCTCAGAAATCTTTAGCAGGTGACTCGGCCTCGTGCTGGGAAGCACAGGTAGGGAGCCAGGGCTGAATCAATTGACCCAGAATCACTGCGACGCTGAGGTGTCGGAAGCAGGCTGACACAAACTGGCAAAAGATTTGCTACCAAGAGTATTTTTAGTTTAAAATATCTTGAAATAGCTCTAGCTTAAGTACAGCAAGCATGTGGGAAGCTTGAGCTCTATACGGGTTGCCAAAAAGACATACCACATCTTCTCTTACTCCTCTCAACGGCACCTAACGTGCTTTCCGTAAAAAGGACGGGCATATCGCAGAGATATTACAGGTTGACTCCATACCACCGCAACAAAACAAACATCGAACGGCACAAGAAAGCCACGTGAATTTTTTGGTTTCCCAGTTACGTTTATGCTATAATGTACTCTATTAAGAGTGCAATGGCATCATGTCTAAAACAAATGTGCTTGCCCTAATTTAAAAATACTTTATGGCTCTAAGACTCTAACCATCATCTGAGCTTTCGGTGAGGTGCAGTCTTTTTGCTGGTGGAGGGTCTTGTCTTGAGGCTGATGGCTCCTGACTCATCAGGGGGGTGGCTGCTGAAGATTGGGGTGGCTGTGGCAAGTTCTCCAAACAAGAAACAGTGAAGCTTCCCAGTGAAGCTTCTGACTCCTCCTTTCACAATTTCTCTACAGTAGGTGAGGCTGTCTGATAGGGTTTTATCCACTGTAGAACTTCTTTCAAAACAGTCAATCCTCTCTAATCCTGCCACCGCTTTGTTTCAACTTAGTTTATGCAATATGCGAAATCCTTTGTTGTCATTTCAACAATCTTCACGGCATCTTCACCAGTAGATACTGTCTCAAGAAAACCATGTTGTTTTTTCATCCATCAGAAGTAACTCCTCTGCTACAAAGTTTGAGCACCAGATTGCAGTAATTCAGTCCCAGCTTCAGGCTCCACTTCTAATTACAGTTCTCTTGCTGTTTCCACCACAGCTAGTTACTTCCTTCACTGAAGTCTTGAACCCCTCAAAGTCATCCATCCATAAAGGCTGGAATCAACTTCTTCCAAATTCCTGTCAATGTTGATATTCTGACCTCTCCCCATGAATCACAAATGATCTTAGTGGCATCTACAATACTGAATCCTTTCCAGGTTTTCAATTTACTTTGCCTAGATCCATCAGATCTTACAGCCTTATAAACCTGTATTTATTTCTTCAATAATAAGACTTGAAAGTTGAAATTACTCTTCAAGCTCCTGCAGGATGGATGCTTTGTTAGCAAGCAGGAAAACAACGTTAATCCCATTGTACGCTGTAATCAGAGCTCTTGGGTGACTAGGTGCTTGTCAGTGAGCAGTAAGATTTTGAAAGGAATCCTTTTTTTCTGAGCAGATCTCAATAGGGGGCTTAAAACACTCAGCAAACCATGTTGTAAACAGATGTGCTACTGTCCAGGCTTTGTTGTTCCATGTATAGAGGACGGGCAGGGTAGATGTGGCAAATTCTTAAGGGCCCTAGGATTTTCAGAATAGTCGATCAGCACTGGCTTCACGTCCAAGTCACCAGCTGCATTAGCCCCTACCGTGAGAGTCAGCCTGTCCTTTGAAGCTCTGAAACCAGGCATTGACTTCTCCTCTCTGGCTATGAAAGTCCTAGATGGCATCTCCTTCCGATATTAAGGCTGCTACAGGTACACTCAAAATCTGCTGTGTCGTGTAGCCACGTTCCTGAATTATCTGAGGCGGATCATCCGGAGAACTTGCTGCGGCTCCTGCATCAGCACTTGCTGCCTCATCCTGCACTTTTACGACACACAGAAGTCTTCTTTCCTTAACCGACTGAGCCACTCAGGCGCCCCAAGGCTTCTTTCCTTTAAACCTCACGAACCAACCTCTGCGAGCTTCACGCTTCTCCTGCAGCTTCTTCCCCTCCCTCGGTTTTCCTAGAAGTGAAGAGAGCTAGGGCCTTGTTCTGAATCAGGCTTTGGCTCAAGGGAATGTTGTGGCTGCCTTGATCTCCTATTCAGACCACTAAAACTTCCTCCATGTCACAATAAGGCTGCTTCTCACTTTCGTATCATTCTTGTGTTTAGGAAGGAGCACTTTTCATTTTCTTCAAGAGCTTTTCCACTGCATTTACAAACTTAGCTAAATGTGTGGCGCAAGAGGCCTGGCTTTGGGCCTATCTCGGCTTTCGACATGCCCCCCTTACTAAGCTTCATCACTTCTAGTTTGTAATTTAAAGAGGGAGACATGTGACTCTTCCTTTCACTTGAGTACTCAGAAGCCACTGGAGGGTCATTAACTGGCCTAATTTCAATACTGTATCTCAGGAAATAGGGAGGCCCAAGGAGAGGGAGAGAGATGAGAGGGAGAGCGGAGGGTGGGTGGCACAGTCAGACACACACATTCGTCTATTAAATGGCCGTCTTCCGTGGGCGTGCTTTGTGTGTCCCCAAAACAATTCCAACAGTAACATCAAAGACCGCGCGTCACAGACCACCATAGCGAATATACTAATGATGAAAAAGTGTGAAATACTGTGAGAATTACCAAAATCTGACAGACAGAGACATGAAGGGAGCCAATGCTGTTGGGAAAATGGTGCTGACAGACTTGCCCGACAAAGGGCTGCCACAAGCCTTCAATTTGTAAAAGAGACAAGTATCTGCAAAGCACAATAAAGTGCAATAAAACAAGGTATGCCTGTATGGGGAAAGCTGCTTTATTTACTTATACAGAAACATGTGGGCTTTTGTTTTATTTCAGAAAGAAGAATTCAGGTAAACTCGTAAGTTACATGGAAAATTATGTGCCTATTAAAAGTATCCACTTTACCATCCCAAAATATATCTCACACCTCAGAGGATTCCATCTTCTCGTTAAGTTTAGCACTTCAACGTAAATTCAACAATCCTGCCACAAGACTAGCCACTTAAATCAGAAGATTCACTATGTGGTGGGAGTGAAAAGAAGCTAGCCTTGTCAGGCTAAAGAAATCCGTTCATACAAAAACCCCCGAAAAAAGAACATTTGGAAGATTACAGCAGGGTTCTAAAATATCTGTAGACCAGAGCAACAGAGAACGGCCCAAACCACTGCCTAAAAGCCAGTGCCTAACTGATCAGCTTCTCAGCCGTTTCTAAGCTTTATCTAACGCCCATTCTATTAGCAAGGTGCACTGGGTAGCCAGGGGGGTTATTTTTCAGATAAGGGAACAGAGCAATAGCCAACGGCTTGCTTTTTTTTTCTTTTTTTTTTTTCTTCTACAGAGGTCCTAATGCCACTCCTAATGCCCCGAAGTAACAGCCCAGATAACTTCCTCTTTGCATAGAAAACACTCCCCCACTCAGTTAATCATCCGGTAGATATTCCCTCTGGCTAAAATCAAAAGGGAAACATTACCACAATCCAAATTTTTTACCAAATAAAACATTGTTACCAAAATCCCTTACCTATTATCCGGTGGCAAAAAAGAGTATCGGAGGAGAATAGCACAACTTTCCAATGAATGTATTACAAAGTAATCTGTGTCATCTATTTCCTACAAACTAATGGTCTTCAATTCTGAGATAGGCACGAAATCTACACCAAATGTCCACCTAAATGTGGATCCTCTCCAACAGTCTAGATTCATTTAAACAGCTAGTTTACGAGGTTTATGCGATTTTGGTATTTATTTTCTTCGGACTGGAAACAGCTTGGTGCCACACACAAAAAAACCACAACACAGGAATTTTATTTTCCTTACTGGTTTGGTTGAAACCCTACAGGGCTATAGGGCTGTTCTGCTCGCTGGAGGGAACGGGAGAGAGGGACAGGTGTTACTGCTCGTAATCAATCAAACACTGGCTTGGATAACAAAGTGATGTTAAAATAGGCTTCAACATGGAGCTTCTTACCAATAATCATTGCAGTGAATAGGTCTCTATATAAGAAATTAAACAGGAAAGGTTCATACCAGGCCTCAACTCCCACAATCGCAGTCACTATGTAGACAAAAGATATAGTCTGGAAGGAAAATGCAGACAAAAGCATACAGAGGCATTAACAGCTGGAAAGGTCAAGGAGCCCGCAATGCTGTATGCAGCGTTAAATCTCGTAGTTTTAGTAAAAGCAAGAAGTACACTTAAATTTGATAATGTGGCAAGTCTTCTTCCCTTTAAAAGTTGCGGGTTTTTTAGCCAACAATGCCATAAAATAACTAACTTCTACACAATGCAAACAACTGGCCATAATTTAGAACACTTTAAGGCACTTCAGGAATCGGTTAAGGTACGACACGGTCCAATTTGCCTACCCGATCACTTTCTTCAAACATTCCAATGTCTGAGGCTTTACTGGGACCTTAGGTACAAACGGGCAAAATGGCAACACAAAAAGCTGGGATTCAAAGGCAGGGAGAGTTAATAGCAAGCCTCTTAAGTAAAAGAAAACAAGTATCTCTACTCATTGAAAGCTCCCAGTAAAGACAAAAAAGCAACAATTATATGTGCATCTCTCTCTTTACAAAATCAACAGTTCAAAGGAATATTTATTAACATTAAGAAACTGCTCATTTTTTAGTTAATAATGACATTGTGATTATGTTTTTTTAAAAGTGCTTTTACTACTTAGAGATAGATGGGAAAACGTTGATCACATAATATCAGGAATTTCCTTTAAAATAATT
Organism: Panthera tigris; assembly: GCF_018350195.1. Classification (NCBI taxonomy): domain Eukaryota; kingdom Metazoa; phylum Chordata; class Mammalia; order Carnivora; family Felidae; genus Panthera; species Panthera tigris. The sequence continues at coordinate 118,490,680 of NC_056662.1, forward strand.
GGGAGGAAGGGTATACATGAAACTAGACTGGCCATATAGCTGTTGAACCTAAGGAACAGGTACATAAGGGTTCACTATGCTATCCCTACTTTTTTATGTGCTTGAGATTTTCATAAATAAGCAACAAATAATACAAGATAAAAAGGAAATTTTTTTAAAAGCACACATCAGTTCTGGCCAAAAAAGCATAAGGGCAATAAAGAAGGAATGACAATGACAAAGACTACTCCCTTCCCCCTCCCCCCCCCCCCCCAAAAATTCATAGCACTGTTGAAAATTTAAGGCAGAACACATACTTACCACCTGGCTAATGTCATATCCCCACGGCAGGAAAAGAATCCCTGTATTATACTTTTCCCAGTGGGACAGGATAAAAGAAAACAAAACTACCCATAGTAGGAGGTAAAGAACAAAAACACTGACACCAGATGGTCCTCGTCCAAAGATGGAATACACAGTCACAACAAAGTAAACACATGACCAACTATCAAGGCCATGGTCAAAAAGCTCCCCTAAAGGGGTGCTGGAATTGGTTCTCCGGGCCTGCTTTCCATCCACACCATCTGCAACAGAAACACATTACCATGGGAAAAGGTCAACATCGGTACCGCAGGGAGAAAATCTTCTTTAACAAACTGGAGAAACACAAAACAAATCAGCGTATCATAGGAATGTTGATGAACTAAAGTACAGCGACCAGCCAGGACTGTAAAAATCCAACCTCTAATTCCTACAATTCAAAGATTTCAGAAAAAAACAAACAAACAAAAAAACCCACCTTAATTTCTTAGAGTTTAACCTAAAACTTAAAGTATATTACATCAACTAAATGGTGTCAATTTTAGATGTGAAGACAAAGCATTGTAGTTGGACTCTGAATTCTTCCAAATCGGACTAACAACTGAGTTGTTCTGCTAGCCACAAATTCTCAGGCCTCCAGAGAATATGCAATAGTTATTCATCACAACTGATCTAATCACTCCTTGCTCTAGGATCCAAAAACATCCCGAACTTCAGTCATAACACCTATTTCATCTTGTTTGAAATTACAGTCACTTTGTTACAGATGTGCTCCTTCCCCGATTTTAAGTGCTTTCAGAAAAGGCTTTGCACACAGCAGGTGTTCAGTAAATATAAGAATTAAATGTATTGAAACTGTGCAAGGCACTGTTCCTGATGCTGTGAAGATTATCATAAGAATAATCTCCGAATAAAGTAAGTTTGCGTCCTCAGTGTTTATAACTGAGAATGGAGACAAAACATGGCGATTAAAGATACAGTACATCCCAAACCACAAAAGAGTTCGGAAAAGGGACAAGCACTCTTCAGGCTAAGATAATCAAGAACGGCCTTCCAGACCAGATGAAACCTGAGTGGGGACATAAAGAATGAGTTGGATTTCAGTAGATAAGAGTATGCTGTTTCAAGAGGAGGGAGTGCTATCAGCAAAAACACCAAGATGGAAAAGCACATGCGTGTTCAGAGAATGCCAAAGTAGTTTAGGTCGACCAGAGGAAACCAGTAGGTAAAGAGGGTGGTAGAGAGGCCAGAAGGGAGGTTGGAGCCAGCTCAAAAGTTTCAGGGAGTACGGGGGGCTACGAAAAGGATGTGAGTACGGGAATGACAGGGGTAAAGGTAGTGACGTGCTTCAGGAAGATTCACCTGGCAGCAGTGTGAATGGCAGAGAGAACACTAACCAGTAAGGCCCGCACTGACATGGAATACAGCAGGAATGAAAGGCTGGAGGCAGGTGAGATATTAAGAAAGTCAAACTGGCAATGCAGCAAAAGATGAGTGGTGAGGCTAAAGGACCAGAAGATCCTCCCGATTTCCCATCTGGGTAACTAAGAGAGTGGTAGAAATGGGGAAGTCCAAAGAGCCTGCCTGACGGAAAAGATGCTGAGTACAAGTTTAGATGCTAAAACTGAACTGTTGGCAGAATTATCCACATGATCATGTCAAGCAACTCAACCTCAGGTACTTACTAACAACTCAGAAAATATATGAGGGCTAGATAGAAACACAAGAGTCATCTCAATAGTGATAAGAATTATCGAGGGAATAAGAGGAAAGGGAAAGTTGAGGATACAGCACAGTGAAACACCTTCATTTAGGGGCAGAAACAGAGGAGCTGGGGCGTGAGGGGTGTAGGGAGAGAAAAAGAGTGGGAGAACAGTAAAACCTAGTTACAAAGAAGAGTCTGAGGGGCGCCTGGCTGACTCAGTTGGAGGGGCACGTGACTCTTGATCTCAGGGTTGTGAGTTCGAGCCGCACATTGGGTGTAGAGATTACTTAAAGAAATAAAACTTAAAAAAAAAAAAAAAAAGAGTCTGAAGCATAGCTCGGCACGCTTGTGCAAGAACCAACCACCCTGCTATAAATAAGACACAATTCCTGTGGTCTCTCAGGAACCGTGAGTCTAGTAGGAGAGACAATATTAAGGAAAAAAAAAAAATCTGGACTATAAAAATTTCTCCCCAAAAGAAACAGTTCTATTAACAAGTGCAGCAGGATTAGGCTAATAGTAAAGATTCAGGAATTAAAAATTCCTATAATTACCTGTGCTTATCTTGCTCACTATAGTATTATCCCAGTGTCTAGCTCAGTTTGTTGCAAAGAAGGCCTTTAGGGGCACCTGGGTTAAGTGTCTGACTCCTGATTTCAGCTTAGGACATAATCTCACAGTTAGGGAGTTCAAGCCCCACGTCGGGCTCTGTGCTGATAGTGGAGAGCCTGCTCGGGATTCCCTCTCCCCCTCCTCCCTCTGCCCCTACCCTGCTTGTGCTCTCTGTCTCAAAATAAATAAATAAACTTAAAAAAAATCTTTTTTTTTTTTTTTTTTTTTTTTTTTTCAAAAAGAAGGCCTTTAAAAATATTGTTGAAGGAACACATGAGAGGATGAATTCCAGATTCCTGCCCAAATACGGCAGATCTCTGTTATATAGCGTTAGGAACATTTCTGCTAGCTGAAGTATTTCCAAAAAGTCTTTTCTCATTATTTGCTGGCTTAATTTACTATTTGCAGGGCAACTCCTGTGCATTTGTTACAAATACTAAATCCATGAACTGCATACTAATTAGGTCTTGTACATCTTCCCACTGAACACATTCCAGCTCCACCAGTCTGGGGTGTGCGAAGTTACACAATGTTTTTTCAGAAAGGTAATTCAGGGTATATAGCATATATTATGACAAAAGAACAAAACAAAACAAAAACACCTCAGGCGGACCCAGAGTAGCACCCTGTGATCAAACACATTAATATTTCTGCAGCAAAATGTAAGAACAATCACACTAGTAGGATATAGTTTAAAAGTTGCCTCATGTTGGTTCAAGGCAGTTTTGCAACAAACAGTTCACGTTCGGTGAGGGCTTTTGCCAAAACTGTGGATGTGAAAAAGGTAGATAATATGGTATATCAAAAAGCTCTTATGACCTGCTGTTAAAAGTCAGAGCCCTCAGGCCACTCTCACCTTTTTCCCTATTCCTCCCTGCCCTTGGCAACCAAACCCTAGAGCAGATTTTTTTTTAATGTTTCGAAATGTTTATTTATTTATTTTGACAAAGAGGAAGAGAGGGAATCCCAAGCAGGCTCTATGCTGTCAACACAGAGGGGCTCGACCCCATGAACTGTAAGATCATGAGCCAAAATCAAGAGTCAGATGCTTAACTGACTGCACCACCCAGGCACCCCTGCAGCAGAATTTTTTTATTTTTAATTTTTTAATGTTTTTATTTATTTTTGAGAGAGAGACAGTGTGAGCGGGGGAAGGGCAGACAGACAGACAGACAGACAGAATCTGAAGCAGGCTCCAGGCTCTGAGCTGTCAGCACAGAGCCCTGGCGTGGGGCTCGAATACATGAACTGAACCATGAGATCATGACCTGAGCTGAAGAAGGACACTAAACTGACTGAGCCACCCAGGCGCCCCTACAGCAGAATTTTTAAACCTGCTCATATTTAAGAACAAATATGCAAAAGCTTCTGCCTAAAATGTAATTTTTCACTAAGCTTTCTCCTAATTCTTCTGGACTTCACTCTCTTCCTTCCCCAAATTCTGGCAGTTCTGGTCACCTGCAATGTCAGCGTGTAATCATATACCAGATTATACTGGTTTTATGAGTCATTTTTATCTGAGAGATCTAAGCAACTTTAAGTCAGGGTCTGGTATTTTATATTCACTTAAAAACTATATACTTAAAAAAATCATGAAAAGCTGGGGGGGAGGGGTGGGCAGGGTGGCTCAGTCGGTTGAGCGTCCAACTTCGGCTCAGATCCCGATCTCGCGGTTTATGAGTTCAAGCCCTGTGTAGGCCTCTGTGCTGACAGCTCAGAGCCTAGAGCCTGCTTCGGATTCTGGGTCTTCCTCTCTCTCTCTGACCTTCCCTCACTTGTGTTCTCTCTCTCTCTCTCGCTCTCTCTCTCTCTCTCAGAAACAATAAATGAATAAACTTTACAAAAATCATTTTAAAAAGTAATAAAAAAATAAATTTTATAAATAAAAATGAAAACTATATACTGACTACCTACTATGTGTTAGGTACTGTTCTAAATACTGGGCACACAGCCCCCAAAGAATGTACGCTTTAGAGTAGAGAGACAAGTAGGTTATATGGTTTTGAGTGCTATGGAGAAAAAGAAAGCAGGGAAGGAGAATAGGAGAATACAGGACAAGCCATGCAAACAGAACCAACAAAAAGCATTCTTGGCAACATAGACAGTTATGGCCTAGCACAGGGACCTCCCTCACCACCTCCTGCACCAAATAAGAATTAATTACTTTCTTATTCTCCCACTCATTCCTGTTTCCCCGCTGTGCTCTATTGTAGCAGCTCTCTCCATACTCCACAATTATCTGACAGGTCGGCATTGTTTCCCAAACTGAAGGCAAAAATGACGTCTTATTCCAGTTGCTGGTAAATATTTTTTGTAAGGAGCCAGATAGTAAATAGTTGAGGCATTATGGGTCATCAGGAGACACCGTTGCTACTACTCAACCTTGTCTTTGTTGCAAAAAGCAAGCATAGAGCCCTTTTGGCTCCCCGAGCAGAGCCATGGCAATCAGTAAGAAGAAGGGCCTGACAAAAGGCAGCAAAAAAGGGGGCCAAGAAGAAAGTGGTTGATCCATTTGCTAGGAAAGATCAGTATGAAGTGAAAGCACCAGCTATGCTTGATATAAGAAATATTGGAAAAACACTAGTCACGAGAACTCAGGGAGCCAAAACTGCATCTGATGGCCTCAAGGGTTGTGTTTTTTAAGTGAGCCTTGCTGATCTACAGAATGATGAAGTTGCATTTAGAAAATCCAAGCTAATAACTGAGGATGTTCAGGGCAGAAACTGCCTAAGTTCTATTGTGTGGATCTCACCCGTGGAATTCTAGGAAAGTTCCATGGTCACAAAATGGCAGACCACGATTGAAGCTCATGTTGATGTCAAGCCACCGACAGTTACTTGCTTCATCTATTTTGTGTTGGTTTTACTAAAAAACCCAACAATTAGATTTGGAAGACCTTTAGGCTCAGCACCAACAGGTCCACCGTGTTCAGAAAAAGACAATGGAAATCATAACCCGAGAGGTGCAGACAAATGACTCGAAAGCAGTGGTCAATAAACTGATTCCAGACAGCATCGGAAAAGACACAGAAAAGGCATGTCAATCTATTTATCCACTCCATGATATCTTCATTAGAAAAGTAAAAGTGCTAAAGAAGCCCAGGTTTGAGTTGGGAAAGCTCATGGAGCTTCATGGTGAAGGCAGTAGTTCTAGAAACGCTACTGGGGATGAGACCAGTGCTAAAGTTGAACGAGCTGATGGATATGAGCCACCAGTCCAAGAATCTGTTTAAAATTCAGTCATTTAATGGTGACAAATAAGAAGTCTTATTTGTGACGTTAAAAAAAAAAAAAGAAAGCAAGCAAGCAAGCAGGCAGGCAGGCATAGACAACAAGTAAAGGAATGAATATAGCAGTGTTCCAACAAAACTTTACTTATAAAAATAGGACAGAGTCGGTCTGCAAGAGGCAGTTTGCCAACTCATATCTTATTCTCTGCATCCCTAGCAATGAATGACAATATTTTCCAGAGAGAAACTCAAAAACATATTTATTATACTGAATAGGAAATCAGTAAGCCCTAGTTAAAATGAATTAAGCATAGGAGAAAATGTTAATTTAATGGATGGCTATCCTTGCTGAAAGAGTCACCAGCCATTGACTAAAATGAATATTTGCCAATTTCTTACCTAGAGTGTAGGCTATGAAGTTGAGGATTCCCACCACAATCCAAACCCAGTCGGGTACATGCTTGTGACCCGGTGCTGCAAAGGAAAGCACTCAGACTTCAATACAAAGTATGATCATTCTTACTATAGCACGCACTGCCATTGAGAAATATTTCTATTTATTAAATAGAAGTTCTATTAAATAGAAGTTAAATAGAAGTTTACAATATACTTTTAATGCAGATTTAGGTAAATATTAAAATACATCGGGAAACTGACAAAACCAAAGAAGTAACTGCCCAACCCCTCATAAACAATAGGCACTTATTTTGAGCTTTAATCATAACTCAAAACTGACTGTTCATCTCTACCTGAAAATTACTTACATGCTAAGAATGAAAAGTAATGCTTTTGGAACTTAAAAGATGCTTGTGTTTAATCTGATCTTCACTGTTGACGAATATCCTACAAACATGTATTGAACCTTCAATCTATATTTTCTCACTACATTATTAACTAGCTAAACAAAAGACCTTTTCATTTGGGTGACTAAGTATCAGAAGGTCTGGGTTCCAGTCCTGGCTCTATATTCAAGCAGCTGTGTGACCATGAATAGATCATTTATCCTTTCCTATCTTCCATTTCCCAAATATACCAGGACTAGATGGTTTATCTGGTCCTCTAGTTTCTATGACTTGGGGAAATACACATAATATTTACATATTTTTAGCCCTCTTAATAACTAGTAAATAATGTTAGAGTAGTTAGAAAAATTAATATTTCTAGTTATAAAAGAAACTTTTGAAGACGTTCTAAAGATTAAAATACAAATTTTTAAAAGCCGCTTAATATCAAAACCATGCTTGATAATATTTAATCTTATTATCCACATAGTACCTTATGATCTTCGATTGTCATTTTATTACATGTACAAAAGCTATGGCTTAAAATTTCAATTGCTAAAGGTAGGCATACATACAGTTTCAATATTCAGAATTTCTATAGGATCAAGTTGTAAGTTTTTGAAACTCTGAACTTTCCTAAAAAAAACAATGTTGTTGGTGACTTAATTTCTCCAGGTCAGTCCACAAAAGTCTGCTAACCCCACAACACCAGTGAATTATAACACTAAGACTATTTACTACATCATTTATAAATATTCTTACTGGAAAATACATACTCTGACTTAGAATGCAAAAATTATTCATCTACCTCCATCTTTCTATTCCTCTCAACCCTATCAACCGGCTGAGCAATGAAAATAAACTCTTTTGGCCACTTATCCCCCCTCATCCCAAATACAGCCAGATTCTGTCCCATGGCCTGGGGCAGAAACAGGGCAAGGGAATGTGAAGACAGGAACAGCTATGAAAGAAAACACTGGAGTCTGGGGTGGAAGCAGGCCAACAACTGCCTCCAAAAGCATTTCTCTTCTCCCTTCCCCAACTGACTTCTGTCAATAAACGTTCACGGTCTAAGAACCATTTTCACAGGAAACTTGGAGTTATTCAAGGCAAATGTGGATGCTGAGCAGAGGGAAAGAGAGATCACATTCCCGTCAAAGGCGGGGGGTGATTTTTCTTGCATCATTAGAAAAAGAGAAGGGGTATTTCTGGAACTGGTAAATATGTTGGACCCTGCTTATACTCACTTTCAGGCAAAGTGTCAGTCCTAAATATTGTGTCTTCTTGTAAATCCAATTATTCTTTATTTATCAAAACCCCACTGCTTTTTAGACAGCCTATCTACATTAAGTAGCCAATTTGGTTTCTAGAACTTAATGGAAATATGCATAACAGATTGTGAAAACACAACTTAGCTTTTACACCCAATTCTAACATTTTACATACCTTTAAAATATCCAGAACTTCTCCAACAGACAAGCATATCAATTGAACCAGAAAATAACCGCATGTCATTTTTCTCCATTTAGGCATTTTAAATTTTATATTAAAGTAATAATCTTACCTGAAGCATAAAAGTCAGGATCAAAGTATGCCATAAGTAGGAAATTGAACACAACCAGCAGAAAGCCAGAGAAGGTTATCAGATTTGGAGCCAGCCAAGTAGGAAATACCTATTTGTTTCAAAATAATTACAAAATAATTAAAGTAAAGGAAGCGCTCTGACCACTATGCAATATGAAATTTAAGTCATAATAAAAGCTATAAACTTGACAGATCATATCTAGGAGGTATATATATTAAAACGTAAACCACAATGTTCAGTTGATAGAAATAAGCATTTCATTCTTCTGTTTTCTGTATTTTAAATTCTATAATCAACAAACTTATAATCATAATATTATTTATTTTAGAAAATGTTTAAATGCATTTTATAAAAATGATAAATTCTAGTATAAGAATATAAACTTATACTTCAACAATAAAATAAATCAAAAGGTATGTGACTAAGGGAAAGGAGAATGAGAGAGTAATTTCTCTAGACATCTTACTAAACAAACACTTGTATCCATAACACTCCTTAAAATACTTACAACTTACTAAAACGTAAGTACAAGCCTATTAATCGTCTTACCTTTACTATAGTATTCCAAAATGGATGCATGACATACAGAGAGAGTGGATTGGTATCCACGGCACTGTACTGTTAAGAAATGAAAAGAAAATATTCAGTTCTCCTTGCACACTGGCAAGTAGTACAATAATCCTCGAGCGAAAGTAATACTACAAAAATAACCCAGAGAACATGTCTGTTTACATGATGTCCTGGTCTATATAACAAAACTGGAGGAACAATATAAATAGGGCAAAGACACAGCCACATTTCTCTGTTTCACTCAACCAACTTTTATAGTGTTACACTGTTTCGGTGGGGATATTTATATTGCTTACAAGGTCTCACTCACAATGCAAGATCAAAAACGCTCACACTGTGTACATTCAAACACTGACTTTCTCAACCTCCTCCGAATACGCTTACTAAGTGTGCAACCTCGGGCAAGTTACTTCATCTCTGCCTTAGTTTGTCCGCTTGTAAATGAGGATGATAGCTTCTACCCCAAAGGTCTGCCATAAAAATTAGGCAAATTAACCATACGCATGAGTGCTACGTATTAGATATTACTAACTGTGCTTTAACCACCAAAGGATGACAGATCCCTTTACAGCAGGAAAACGGATCACACACATAAGCAACGGAAGACAACAAGAGGTTAGGGTTCTGTGGTAATCAAGTTTTTTCCCTAATTATGGAGTTATTCAGTAAAAATTCAAAGGAGATTTTAACAAATAGACACACACATACTGGAGTACCCGGCATGCTAGAAGCACTCCACTAGGTGTGGGGAAGAAGGGATACTTAATTGGTAAGGGATCATTCCCACCTCAAAGAGTGGGAATATTACCTAATTCGTCCAGTTGACATTTACACAATGTCACAAAGAGTCAAATGTCTGAAAAAAAAGTTTGTGTTTTTTTTTTTTTTAATTAAGTCAATTTATTTATCTTGAGAGAGAGTGTGTGCAAGAGACAGCAGGGGAGGGGCAGAGAGAGAGGGAAAGAATCCCAAGTAGGCTCCGATGCAGTGCTCAGTCACACAACGGTGAGATCATGACTTGAGCCTCAATCAAGAGTCAGACACTTAACAGACTGAGCCACCCAGACACCCCAAAAAGTTTTGGGTTTTGTTTAATTAATTAATTTATTTTGAAAGAGACAGCAAGCAGGGGAGAGGCAGAGAGAGAGAGGGAGAATCTCACACAGTCTCCGCTGTCAGCACAGAGCCCAACGTGGGGCTCAAACCCACAAACCATGAGATCATGACCTGAGCCAAAATCAAGAGTTGAACGCTTAACTGGCTTAGCCACCCAGGAACACCCACCCCCCCCCCCCGAAAAGTTTTGTATTTTATATTTATGCTTAGTATGTACATAAAATTAGTAGTAAGCGTTTGAATATCTAATTTTTTAAAAATCATAAAGGTCAAATTTCTTCCTGAATGCTTTTGAATACACAGAAAATGTTTTCTCATCAGTGTTTCAAGACTCACAAGTGTGATGGAACAAAAATAGTAAATAAACAGAAATAACTTAAAATACTGGAGCAAAGACAGATAACTAGTTAAGTCAAAATGATCGAACAGACTCCATGTCTGAGTACCTTCATTTCTCCAATCATTCCAACTGAAATGGGATCAGTGGGACAAAGGACCTGAGCTAGACAGTGGGAGGAAAACGGAGAAGAACTCTGCCAGCCACAGTGAGAGGCTGTGCGGCTTCAGCCAGACTCCAGGCAGGAGCCTACTTAAATGCATGTTACTGTTCTGACTACAATCAATTTGTGGGGCACCCGGCTGGTTCAGTTGGAAAAGCATGGGACTCTTGATCTCAGGGTCACAAGTTCAAGCCCCACATTGGGTGCAGAGAGATACTTAAAAAAATAAACCTTAAAAAAAAAAAAAGAAGTTTTCTCTAAAAAAGTTTTTTTAAATAATAACATAACATAACATAACATAACATAACATAACATAACATAACATAACATAACATAACATAACATAACATAACATAACATAACATAACATAAAATAAAGTGGTACTTGCACGGCTCTCTACAGGCCACAAAGCCTTTCCACATAATAGCTACAGCTACATCTACACCTCTGCAGAATGAGGGGTCCTCAACTGACAGGACTGCTTGGACTTAAGTCTCTGCACCTGAGGACACAGAACGAGTAGGAGCCCCTGGCAGCTGCCAATAACAAAGGGGAGGCCCTGGCCGCACCCAGACCCACTTGATGTAGCCAGCGGGTCAGATAAACGGGGAAACCACACATTTCAAGTCCACCATCTACTGCAAAGTACAAAAGTTGTAAGAAGTCCAAATCAGAAGGAAACTGTTTAAGACATCACATGAGTACCTAATATGGTGTACAAAGTACAATGTTCTTAATTGGAATGTTTGCTGAATGAGTGTCTTTCAGCAGTTTTCCATTATTTAATTTAGAACTACAAAGATGTCCTTAAATGACAGTATTTTGATCTGAAAAGCTCCTCTTTTTAAACCCTGAAGTTTTACCATTAAACTTCTACTTCAGGAGATCAGTAGTATGAAAAGAACAAACAGCTAAATTTAAGAAAGTCAGTCTGCCTAAATGGATCTTCCACATTTAAGCTCAAGTAAGCAAGAAAATGTAATAGGAGATCACAAAAGGTAGCAAACAATAAACCTAAAGAACACTCCGTGCTCTAGCCTTACCTGAGTATTTTTCAAGATCACGTATCACTTAGTATAAACAAAGAAACTTAAAACTGTCTTGTGAGTCAACAGGAGGAAAAAAAATGATTCAGACCTTCCACATGCATGAAAAAATAAGTAAAACATACACTTTCAAAGATGTTAAACTAGATTTAGGTATTTGTTAATGCTCAGTAAACATATTTTTATTTTCTATTGGAATGGTATATATCCGAGTATCTTAACCCAGCAGGCAATCCACTGTTAAGCTCACTGTGACTTGCTTGATCTCCAGACTGCAAGGCTGGATGAAGCTATCACCCTGGAGAAATGGCTGAAAACCATAGCCTGGGTTTGAGAAAATCTCAGAATCATAAGCGTTCAGGAGATGTCTAGGTCCTTATGTGCCTGACCCTCGCTTATGCAAACAGGTACAACAATCATCCGGCCTCCTTTTAAATGCCTCTGGGGCAAAAAACTCATTATTTCCAGAAGCAACGCAACCCATGTTAAACTAACTTCTCTATACACTAACAAGATCCTCCCCTTGCCCCGTATTTTCTATCCTGTTTTCATTTTGTCTTACAAAGTTAAGCAGACAGGGGTCCAATTTTTCTTCCAAACAATAGTGCTTCAAATATTTGAAGACTGCTCTCTCCCTGTCCTACCCACTTCTTCTCTTCACCTGCTTAAACATCTCATGTCCCTCTTGCTGCTCCTCTTGCCATGCCTTCAATCTTCTTCCTCATCTAGGTCTAGTCTTTAGACCAGAGGTTGGAAAGCTTTTCCGGAAAGCATCAGATAGTAAATATTTTAGGCTCTGCAGGCCATATAGTCTCTGTAACAAACACTACCACTGAAGCAAACAAGCAGTCACAGAAAATAAGTACACAAATGGGCACGGCTGTGGTCCAGTAAAATTTTATTCACAAAAACAAGTGCCTGAGGGCTTTAGTTTGACAATCTATACTCCACGTGACCCAAAATGTTGTTAAGCCAACACGAACATGTGATCGGGGCAAAAGAAACATTTCATGTGGTGCAGGAGTAGAAAGAACATGACCATAAGCCCCTCTTCCTCAATGACTTGTTTCTCTGATGCCCAACATACTACTTTCCTATGGCAACAAAAGCATTCTGCAGAGTTAAACACAACCGCACAGTTGGACTGCTAAACTACCTTTCTCTACACTAATATGATGACTGTTGGAACCCAGTACTAGACTCTACATTTATCTTATCACATTTTATCTTATTAGATTCAACTCATCCTTCTATCCCTTCCAGATCTCTTCAGATTCAGACTCACTTATCAAGGTGATAGTTATGCCTCGCCAAACCCTCAGCATGTCAATGTGTCATGCTAATAACAGTACCTTCACTGAAGTCTCTGTAAAAATGCTGATCAAGATAGAACTTCTGAACATTTCCCTCAAGATTGCTCTTAGTATACCGAACAATTGTTACTTAGGTATAGAATTCGGTACCGTCACCTATGGCAATTAGTCCATCTTGCCCATGAGAAGAAATTTTCTTAAAATCTTAGTAAGATCAGAATTACTTTAGATTACCTTTTGCCAAAAATCAGAAAGTTTCAGAACTTTTTTTTTTTACTTCAGTACAAGGCAGAAAATAGAGCAGCGTTCATTTTTCACTCATTCATTCAGAAAGCCAACAAATATTTATGATTGAATACCTATGACTGTACCAGGCAACTTTTTGCTAGGCCCAGTGAAGAGAATGATGAACAAGACTGAAACGTTCCCTATGCTCACCAAGTCTATGGTCTTTTGTGAGACAGACGATAAGCCCAAAAACAAAGAAAAGTCACACGTTGTGTTAAATACTGTGAAGGAATAAGAGGGTATTTTGCAAGAGGCCAAGGGGTAGGGAGTATGCCTAGTCTGAGTGGTCAGAGAAAGCTTCACTAAGGAAGGGACACTTCGGCTGGGTCCTAAAAGATGAGAAGACCGGCAAGGAACATATGAGATATTATAGGGAGTGAAGAAGTGAGACACTAAAGAGAACATGCTGTTGTAGATTCCATTTATATGAAGTTCAAAAACAGACAAATTAATTTATGGCGAAAGAAGTCATAATAGTAGTTTGATGAGAAAGACTGAAAGGGGGCCTTCTGAGTTGCCAGAATCAATTCGATTATCTTGATCGCAGTGGTGGTTATATGGGTATATACATATGTAAAAATTCATGAAATTAGGGGCGCGTGGGTGGCTCAGTCAGTTGAACATCTGACTCTTGATTTCAGGTCATGATCTCACGGTCTGTGGGATCGAGTCTGCAGCGCGGAGCCTGCTTGGGATTCTCTCTCTCCCTCTCTCTCTCAAAAATAATAAAACAAATCAAAAAAAAAATTTTAATGTCATTAAATTAGACACTTAAGATCTGTGCATCTATATGTAACTTATACCTGAAATGAAATAGAAAATAAAGAATACGTGTGTGGCAGTGCGTGCATGTGTGCATGCACACACCCACGCATATTGCAGGGAGGGGAGTGCGTGCCAAGCTACCTTCCAAGCAGAGAGAACAAAATGTGCAAAGGCCACAAAGCTAGAAATACTTTGAATACTGGAAGAAGGCCAGCGCAGCTATGGTCTAGTGAGCAAGGAAGAGAGGCATGTAAATGAGACTGGAGAGGTGGGCCTGCACCGCCCGGCCAGACCACAGTGAGCCAGATTTTATTGTAAACCCAGTGCATGTCCTGCTTTACATTTTGAAAGGGTCATACTGACTACAGTGCAGAAAATGGACTGGAAGGGTACCAAAGTGCAAACAGAGACCAGTTATGAGACTTACGGTACATCAGGCAGAGAGGATTATGGGTTAGGCTAGTAGCAGTACAGTAACTTCTACATTATTTCCAAATATGCTGTGAGGTACACATTTTTGAGGACAGTAAAAATGTGAGACTCCCCTTAATTTAAGAATGAAATGGGCTCTAATGAAAGGAAAACTATGAAACCACCTCCTTAGACATAGGAATATTTCCTTTATAAAGGTACTGTGTTTTAAATCCCTTCTCTGTACTGATAAGAAAACGGATAGGAACTGACACACCTTTGCACTAAATACAGAGCTTTGGACAAATGATTAATTAGATTGAGGCCACTGTCCCAAGTAATGCTCTACTATCTACAATCAGCAGCAGATTTCCCCTGCTTCGTTTGTCTTCTAAACAGCATAAGGAGAACCGGGCTCTTACCGTCAAATCAATTTTAATATAAGGCCCGTCCTTACCCACCTGAAATATAAGCTTTACACACTTATAAAACACATTTAGTTTGCTGCAGTAATCCACAAAATGTGGCTCAAGTACAAGTTAACAGTAGCTCATAAACTGCACTTCATGTTAATCACTTCAGAATGCAAGCAAACTCAAAATGACATTTCTAATTTTTAAAAATTATTTCCAAAATTCTTGAGTTCCAAAATTATTCACGTTTTTGGGAGTGTAAAAGACTGTAAAATTCAAAGATCCCAACAGCTAATAAACAGAAAGGCCCAAACTGTGAGTCCTTTCTGATTCTTCCTGAAACACGTCTATGAAATTGATCACTTTGTTTGAAACCAGACTACACTTCCTTGGCTCAAATACAATCGTGACCTACCTAAACCCAATTTACTGAAATCATTATTCTCATAATATCCTCCAAAACACACTTTTTGTCTTCCAATTTGTGGCAGGCACAACCTAAAGTAATCCCCAGTGAGTCGAGCCCTTGTATAAGCAATCCCTTCCCCTTGATGGTTCATTCCACTCCCCTGAGGTGGACCCTGTGACTCGTTTCCAACCAACAGAATATAGCAAAGGTGACAGATGGCACTGCCTATTAGGATACACTCTACGACAAGGGTGATGAGATATCCCTTCCATGATACATTTCACTATGTAAGTCTTCATCTTAGCAGTTTGGAGGAGTCTCTTGCTGGCTTTTATGAAGGAAACAGCAAGGATGTGAACTGCCTGTGGTGAGGGCCATGGGGCAGGGAAAAATGGGAAAGCTCTAGGAGCTAAGAGCCTCAGCCCTAGAGCTGGAAAGAACTGAAGACTGCCAACGACCACACAAGCCTGGATGAGGGCCCCAAGCTCCAGATGAGAATACAGCCCAGATGACACCTTCATTGCAGCCCGGTGAGACCCTGACCAGAAGCGCTGGCTAACAATGCCCAGACTCCCAACAGAGGATGTGAGATCATAAACGTGTGCTGTCTTATGCCACCAAGTCTGTGATAATTTGTTACCCAGCAATAGGAAACTAGCGCACAGTCCGGAAAGCACTACATCATCTTTTCTACGAAGAGCCATCTTGAGGCTCCTACCCACAAAATCAAGAACACCTGATGCCTGAGAGCTGCCATACTACATTACGGTAACAGAGTTTCTTACTGCTCTACACCCATTTCTTGGTTTCAACTGCTCTTCAGATTGCAATAGAATTGAATATCTCTTTGATGAGGTGTTCTCAAACTGTAATCACCAAACTGAACCCAAATTCTCGGGCCCTGCCCCAGACATACAGAATCAGACACTCTGAGCACAGCCCAGCCATCTCTTTTATCGGACCCTCCTGGTGATTCGGAAGCACGCCTAGGTTTGAGGAGCACTGCTCTCCTCAATGTTGAAAACAAACATTAACGGCACTTCCACCACTCCGCGGCTGAGGGATAAACCACACCATTAGTCTAGTGACCAACACCTATTCCTCCTTACGGTAACTTCAAATACTGCAGTGCAAGCAAGAGACACGATATAATAAAATTCAGCAAGTACTCACTAAATTTACTAAGTCCAAGGCATTGTGCTAGAACAATCTGTGGTATAAAAACACCAAAGCTAAACTTAAAATGCAAAAGAAAGGGAGGAAGGGAGGAAAGGAAGGAAGGGAGGATAGAAAGGAAGAGAAGGAAAAGAGAAGGAAGGCAAGAAGAGAAGGAAAGAAGGAAGGAAGGAAGGAAAACAAAGAAACAGGATGAAGGGAGGGACCAACCAACCCAAGGACAAAATTTTTTAATTTCTTAAAAGACTTTTTTATCAATACAAGATTTTAAGAACTACAATAACAGAACATGACTCCGTGGGCAAGGAGATCTCATTTCAGTCAATATTATCATTTCCATCTGCTAACAAGTCAGAGGGAAGGTGGTGACAGAAGACTGGAGAAGCTAGAGCAGCAAGAACAAGCAAGTCATGATGACAGATTTGCTTGCTAAACTTAAATAATCTATAATAAATTCTAAGAAGAGAGGACAAAAGCAGGGGTCGTGTAGTGAAGAAACTAGAAATCCTTACAGAGGAAATCTGTATTATCAGATGCATGGGAAACACATGGAAGGTATTGCAGATTCTTAAACAGGAGAGTAACATTTGAGAAGATTTACCTACTCTGCCAGTTGATATGACTAAATAGAGGAGAAATCTGAAGGCCAAGACTATCAGTGGGACCCAAGCTAGACAGTGACCTGTCAGTTACTCTTCCCATTCATTAAGTTGTCACCCTTAACTTACTTTCTTAAAATACCCTTTCTCTTACAAGTTCTTGTGGTATGGGTTCACATGTCCATTTATGTTAGCCAATGCTGACAAACAGGGAAGCACAAATGTCAAGTTTTATTTCCTATTTACTTAACATTAATATAGCACTATGTGCCAGGTGCTTTACAAATAGTAACTCACTCAATGTTGATAATGATCCTATGAGGCAGATCATTATCAAAATTGAGTGAGTTACTATTTGTAAATGTTACAATCTGTGATCTATTCACAGATGAGGAAACCTGGTCAGAGAGGACACTGTTACTCACGGTCATAACGCTAATATGTAGTTTCTAACTTAATATTAGTCCCAGGGGTGTCTGAGTGGCTCAGTCGGTTAAGCGTCCGACTCTTGATTTTGGCTCAGGTCACGATTTCACAGTTTCATGAGTGCGAGCCCTGTGTGGGGCTCTGCACACTGACCAGGCGGAGCCTGCTTGGGATTCTCCCTCTCTCCCTCTCTCTCTGCCCCTCCCCGACTTGCGCTGTCTCTCTTAAAATAAATACTAAAAAAAAACAAAAAAACAAAAATTATACCCAAAGCTACTTATTTAATCGAAAGACATTTACCTCAATTAAAGCTAATACTATATGAAATGTTCTTAATACTCAACAAAATGTAAGACTAGTAAATTTACAGTCATCTATTCACCTCTGGTAATAATTTTTAAATGGGGGGAAAGAAAACAAAAACACGTCTTTCTTTTTCACTGTGCATGTTTCCCATCTGCGAATATTAGACACAAACCCAATCAGGCATGTCATTGAAGGTCTTTACTGGATGTTTCTATATCTGCTACAAAACACCCAGGAACTGCAAGGCAAAGCCTACCTTTCATTCTTAGATTTGAGAGGAAGCAAAGCATGAAGAAAATGGGCTCCGAACCCAGACCACCTGGGTTCAAATCTCAGGTTTGGGACCTTGAACAAGTTACTTAAAATCTCTGTGTCTCAGTAAAGTACTAGTGCCTACACCTCAAGAGGCACTTGTGAACATTAAATGAGATAATATATGTAAAGCACTTAAAGCAATGTCTGCCATATAGTAAATGCTATATAAATGTCTGCTATCACTGTCATTATTATTACTCAGTATTTACAACAATATTGCCCTTGCCATTTCAACTTTCCTTCACTGGGCTCACCGGGCTCAGCCCGGTACCTCACAGAGCCACTTCCTTATGCCTAATTTACCATGGTCTTCCTGGTCTCTGTGCCTTGGTTCCCACTACCAGTCTCTCTAGAACATTTCTCCAACTCTCCCTGATGCGCTGGGCAAATTCTTTTTCAGCAAAGTTCTTCACATTTTAACATTACAGGAGTTAGGAAAACAAGCCATCATCAGTGAATTGATATTTCAGAAAAGAGTAAAACAACCAAGATGCTTCTTCCAAATAGTACCTAAAAGTAGACCTACCTTCTTCCCACCACCTTGACTTTTCTCCGTCATTCTGCAGAAGTCCCCCACCCAGCCCTCTTTCGCTCCTTCTGAGAGACTCCTCTGCCTCTGCCAACTACAAAAATAATTCTCTCCGTGAGCCATTTACAAATCTATACCTAAGGCCACTAAAATGCTTTTCAAGCCTTATAAATGTGTTTATAGGTGGGAATGGGCAGCTCCCCCGATCTACTTAAGGAGACCACGCACAACTAAAGATGAGTTACGTCTGAACTAACTGTAACGTATCTAGATAACGCCATCACCAACATGTCATACTATAGCTGGCCTGCAGCCGTAAGTGAAAATCAGGTTTAAGAATTTCTCATGTGTCTACTGTGGCCCAGAAGAAAAGTGTTCTGATCTTTGATATCATTACAGAATATTCCTCTAGTAGAGAATAATGCATCCATAAGTGCTATTTCTTTAGAACATGAAGTTTTCTTTGTTTCAACTCCCTGTCCACAAACCACACCTTCACAGGGCCCCATCCAAGAGAAGAGCCCTGCGCAAAAGATTTCTGTTATCCGGCCAGATTCAGCATCATTTATCACTTAAATTATACTTATGCTTCTGTGCTAGAAGGGTCAGTCTCTCATGAGTTTGTTTACTCAGGAGATAGGAAATCAAGAAAGTTAAATCTTAGACAAAACAAATGTCAGGTGCTATTCTTGCCAAGGTGCCTTTCCAGAGTTAATGCTTCACAAAACCCTTATTGCAGTGACTGCTGCCTCTACCCACCCAGTTATCTTACCAGAGAACCTGAGTCATCCCAGACACCTACCCCCCATCCCTCATCCCTTCCCTCACACCACCAACACCTCCAGCTGGTCACTCATCGTGTTCTGTCAGTTTGCGATCTTAAATCAGGGATCACAAACAGGGATCGGGAGGATAAACTGAACATAGCAGGCCTGAATGAAGTTTGCGGACTGGTAGGGAGATGGCAAACTGGAGAGCAAATACCCTTTTGAAAGAGGGCAGGCACTATTTAGCTCCAGGAGAGTCTTGCCAAGAGGAAGTTCTGGGCCGATGTTTCCACTCTTCTAGTTTTCCTTTTTTCTTTTTTTTAAGTAGGTTCAGGCCCAGCACAGAGCCCATCATGGGGCTCGAACTCATGACCCTGAGATCAAGACCTGAGCTGAGATCCAGAGTCGGCCGCTCAACCGGGCCACCCAGTAGCCCCTCACTATTCTGGTTTTTCAAACTAGCCCAGAAATCTGGATTTTTTATGGGGAAGACGCCAATTTTTGAAACAAAGTACGTGTGGGCCAAATTAAACATATCTGCTGGCCAAATTCAGTGGGCAGGTTAACCAGTTTTTACTTCTATCTTTAAAATACCCACGCCACTGCTTTTAGATTCAGGCCTTCCTCATTTCTTACCTAAGTTTATGCAGAAGGATCCTAAAAGGTCTCCAGATTACTCCATCCGTTTAGGAAGCTGCCAAGGCAACCTTCCTAAAATTAAAATCTGCTCCTGTTTAAAATCAAACAGCTGCCCCAAGCCTAGAGCATGACAGTGTGCCTAAAAATCACCTGAGGTATTAAACATGCTGATAACAGTAAGCTACCTAATCTGGATCTCCCAAAGTCAGGCTAGGAATCTGCTATTTAAACACTTTCCCAGGCGATGCTGATGCTGATGTTGATAGTCCTTAGGCCACAGATCTCCCTAAAGGATAAAATCTAGAAGCCCTTTCCACCAAACCATCCCCTGTGACAGAGCCCCACCTCCCTCTCTTCAGCCTCATCTCCTGCCCCTCCACCATTATGCCTAAAATCTGCCTTCTTAGGGTTCCCAGCAAATACTCCCGGGCCTTCACTCCTTTTACAATCCACTGCTCCTCTGTTCCTTTACTCCCGAGTCATCATCTGGTCACGTGAGACCCACTCAGCTTGATCTTTCTAGATTGAGCTCTGCCTTTCCCTCCATCCTCTCCCTGAAGCCTTTCTCAGCTTTAACCCTCACTCCCTGGAGCTGCTTCCCTATCCTCTCCCACCGTGCCCGGCACTTACCTAACTGCACTTACTAACTATCTATAGCTGTCTATCTACTTGCCCATATGCCACTAGCTTAATTTTGCAGCCCCAGTGCTATGCCTGACACAGACCAGGCCCTCAGTAGATGCTTACTGAATACACGGAATCAAACTGTATGAACAAGTAAGGGTGAAGGCTAGATTCTTTGAGCATTTCCATCAGGATGCACACAGTCTCTCTTTACAACCTGTTAACTGCGATATACTAATTAATTCACAATTATCATAGGTCCCGTAATCAGGCTGTTGTTGACATGCAAGGTAGAACTACCGTAACAGCAGAAACCAATTCATCATAAAATTATTCGCATGAAACCAAACAAGATATTTCAAAGCACACTTACCTCCTCTCTGAAGCAAAATGATACAATTTCAAACTGACTGTTACACTGTCAATTAAACTATGCCTCCCCTAGGCCAGATTACATAAACCACGATAGACGTTTCACCCTTAGCTAAGTGGCAAAATCCTTCAACTATAAAGACGTGTCCAAAGAAAGGACAGGTAGAAAGGAGGACTAAGCCTCACAAAGGTAAAATCCCTCAATATAATTGTCCAAAGGTACATGAATAAGCAACAGAGAAAATGGCAGTTAAACCCCTGACATCTTCACATTCAAAATACAGAAGTATCCTTCTGATATCCAGGAGATGGACAGCTCCCTTTTACCACACTTCCAAAATGTTTTATATTCTTCTACACTTTCATTCCTTCGATAAATATTTCTTGAGCGCCTATTCTGTTCATACACTAGACCCTGGTCATGTTGAATAAGACAGCTATAGGCCCTACCCTCCCAGAGCTCATATTCTAACAGAGAAGACAGACTCTCAAGTAATGATTCACCTGCTTAATAAAACTGTGGTAACTCGATGGAGAACACAGGTGTTAAGACAGCACGTAACATACAATCCATCCCATGCTTTCTTCTGCACCGAAAAGCAATGGTCGTAGTTGCTTACTACTGAAATCTAATTACCACTCTACGTGTGCACAACCTATCCGCAGTTATTCTGAATAACAGCCAGGTTCCCAACCGTAGCTCTCAGATGTACCTCTAGGGAGACAAAGAAATTAAACTAACCAAAAGTAATTTTGCCACCAGCAGCTTTTATACTATCAAGTTTTCTCTACATCTCTTTGCTGTCATATACAGGGTCACCTTAGGGAATAAAAATCTCTTGACTATTTTGAGTCTTTACCCATTTATGGGATGATCTTCTTCAGAAGCTGTTTTAGAGGCACCTGGGTAGCTCAGTCGATTAAGCGTCCAACTTCGGCTCAGATCATGATTTCATGGTTCATGAGTTCAAGCCCCACATCGGGCTCTCTGCTATCAGCGTGGAGCCCGCCTTGGATCCTCTGTCCCCCTCTCTCTCTGTCCCTACACAGCTCGCATGCGCGCACACATGCGCGGTCTCTGTCTCTCAAAAATAACCTTTTTTTGAAAAGCTGCTTTAGGGGCGTCTGGATGGCGCAGTCGGTCAAGTGCCTGACTCTTGAGCTCGGCTCAGGTCATGATCTCACAGTTTGTGAGTTTGAGCCCCACATCAGGCTGTGCTGATGGTGCAGAGCCTGCTTGGGATTCTGTCTCTTCCTCTCTCTGCCCCTCCTCAATTTGTGCTCTCTCTCAAAATAAAAAAATAAACTTAAAAAAAAAAAAGCTGTTTTAATTCAATAAGCATTTATAAAGCACTTACTGGTGAAGACCACACAATGGGAATGTGTGATCTTTAGGAAGGAAGTGTCTCTAGGGCAATTCACATTCCAGTGAAACTGACTACACAGATTCTTCCTGAGACACCTTTAGATTCATATTTTTAATATAAACACAATACTCAGTAAGGAACCCTCTACTAGAAGCAGCTGAGGTTATACATTTGTGACCCTCCTTCTTTTAAAATAACATCAACGCACTATATTTTCGTGAACGTTGGACACTTGTTAAAATGACCTTTGTTTTCCAGGATGATAGGGAATCTGCTGTCAGACACAGGAAGTGAGTCAGATAATGGAAGAGTGGAAAAGATAGGAATAGAAAAGCACACTAAAATTTCCTGTAGATTAGAACACCTACCTAGTTGGAAATATAAATTTAGGGAACACTGCTTATAAGAAAAAGTAGATTCCATATTACAGACACTGCTGCAAAGGAAACAGCTATCCTACTGGCACTTACCCAGAAAGCAGATCCTAGTAGGGGAAAAAAGTTTGTTTTTTGGTTTTTGTCTTTTTTAACATAATTGTCAAATCGGCTCACATACAACACCCAGTGCTCATCCCAACGAGTGCCATCCTCAATGCCCATCACCCATTTTCCGCTCTCCCCCCTCCCAGAAAAAGTTTTATATGTCAATATTTACAGTGCAGAAGAGATAACAGAAAGGGGGGTAGAGCTGAAGGCAAAACAGGAGGTATCTGGGTTAATGACCTTCTTTAATGAAGTTGTAAAGCCCTAGTCATGGTTACCGAGAAGGCTCTGGAACTTCTTTCCACTTAAGTTTTAAGACATGTCAGCACCCCAGGTCAAAATTGTATGATACTACATTGCTTGAAAGCATTGGAATGTATTATATGACTTGCTACGGTCCTTTACAGTTTTTCCAATTCCAACTAGGCCAAATCCATTATGATTTCCTTCAGCAATCCATTCATTCTACATATGTTTAATGGGTTTTTAGTATGCACAACAGTACTGTGCTCAGGTCGTGGTGGTCCGTACAAGTCTAACCTTGGATATTACGTTCTAATAGGGAAACACACTAACAAATTCCATAAGGGAGCAGAGGGTGCTCTGACAGCACACTTAAGGGGAGAGGAGAGGGGCACCTGGGTGGCCAAGTTGGTTAAGTGTCCAACTTCAGCTCAGATCATAATCTCACCGTTCGTGGGTTTGAGCCCTGCATCAGGCTCTGTGCTGATAGCTCGAAGCCCAGAGCCTGCTTCCGATTCTGTGTCTCCGGCTCTCTCTGCCCCTCCCCTGCATGTGCTCTGTCTCTCTCTCTCTCAAAAAATAAACATTTTGGTTTTTTTGAAAAGAGAAGAGAGGAGAGCTTAGGGAATGCTTCTCTGAGGAAGTAACATTTAAGACATGAAGATGAATATAAACGGGAAGGGAAGCTACATTCCTGGCAGAAGTAACAACGTTACTTAAAGATCTGAGGAAAAAAAAAAAAAAAATGGCAGGAGGGAGGAGACGGCTACTAATGCTGTCAGGGGCAGAGAGTGAGAGGCATGACATGGACATGAAGCTGAGGACCAGCAAGGACCATGACATCCAGAGTCATGTAGATCATGTTATGGACTGTTTGGACTTCATTCCAAGAGCAATGAGAGGACAGTAGTGGGTTTTAAGCAAAGGAGTGATGTGACCAGATGCACATTTTTTTTTAAAGATCACTATGAACCAGAGAAAAGACTATGAGGGAAAAGGGAATGTGGGTAAGCAACCAAATAAAGTAGTACCAGATTATAACCCCAAGTATAAACTAAATATTGATATTCAATATTAATATCGATATAAATAGTTGGATAAATATACAATGGGAAGAAAAGACAAATCTCCCGTACATAATTGCAAACAAATTATGTCACTACTCTGCCCTCAAGGAGGGAGGGCATAACTCTCCACTCTCAAGTGAGGGCTGTGCAGAGTGAGTTCCTTCCAAAGAGAGTAACCTTACAGGGAGAAATCTAACAAACACTACGTTGGTCAGGTGATCCAAATCAATATCAACAGTGAGTGACAAGTCATACTGATAGCATGTACTTATCACATGACACAATGAAATGACACTTCATCTAATGCTCTTCCTCCCCAAACCCCATAACCCTTACCTAATCATGAGAACATCAGACAAATCCTAAGTGAGGGACATTCTACAAAATACATAGCCAGAACTCCTCAAAACTATCCAGGTTACCAAAAACAAGGGAAGTCTGAGAAATTGTCACAGCCGAGAGGAGCCTAAGGAGACAGGATGACTAATGAAATGTGAGCTCCTAGAGGAGATCCCACAACAGAAAAAGAGCACTGGGTAGAAACTAAGAAGATCTGAGTACAGACCTCAGTTAATAATGTGTAAATATTGGTTAATTGTGACAAATGTACCATACTAATCTAAGATGTTAATAGAGAAAACTGGGTATGAAGCATAGGGGAACTCTACTATCTTCACAATTCTTCTGTGAATCTATTCTAAAAGTATTCTAAAATAAAAAGATGACTTAAAGCGTACGTGGGAAGAGTGGTAATGGAACCACTCGTCTAGCTTTGCCTAAAAATGATAGAAGGTACAGGACCTAGTGATTCACTAGTTGGTGGGTGAGGTAGAGGAATCGAGAGTGAAAGCGACACAGAGAGCAAGGATGAAAGGTTACAGCCCAGATTTCAGACTAGGAAAACTGGATGGGGAGGGGAGTCATTCACTGATAAGGGAGCAGCGGAGTAAAACCAGATTTGGAGGAAAGTTAACAACCAGCATTGACTGGAGGCTCATTACGTGTCAGGCCCTTCTCAAATTCCTATAATCATTTTGCACCATAGAGACTATTATTTGGCCCAAAGCCAACTAAAGAAATTAGAGTTTGGGATCAGGTTTCTATGTGCTCCAAAGCCCGCGCTCTTTCTACTACACAGTTCGTTCGGTGCACATTTACTTCATCTGGCAGCCCAAGCGCCACAAGCTACTGAAGTGGAGTGCATCAGCAGTGCGACCTCAGTAGTTACTCCTACTCCCCGGGCCTCATCTGCCAAAGACTAGCTCCATCTGAAGTTGTGTGCAAGAGGCGGGTGGAGATTTCATTAAAATGAAGACAATTAAGACACCACGAAAGGAACTGCATCAGCTAATAACGATGATGGTGGTGATGATGAAGATGAAGTAAAGAAGCGCAGGGAATTCTCTGGTTCCACTCCCGTGGAGAGATCTCCTAAGGTAGAGGCAATTCCCCGGGGAGGGTACCGAGTCAAGGCGGCGGCCCTAGGATGCTCCCACGCACCTTGACCCCTAAGCCCCAGGTCTCGGCAGGACCCCCGGGGAAACGCCGGCCAGCCCGCCCGCCCAGGGCCACGCGGCACAAGGTGACACGGACCGCGCCTGCCCCTCAGCCGCCAGGGAGAGGCCGGGACGAGAAGGGAGAGGGACGTCCGCGGGGCCCCGCGCTACCTTGTACTTATCAAAGCCAGCCAGCTGCTCCGGGCTCACGTATTCGTAACCAGCCATGACGACCCGAACACCGAGCGCCCACTCGGCAGCGACTCTCCGCGACGAGGTGCGGAAACACGAGCACCACACCGGCAGAGCAAGGATGGGAAGGCTTGGGCAGGCAAAGGTGGTAGGAGAGCTGCGCTCCGCCCACCGCGCACGCGTAGCGGCCTCAGGCCACTTCCGCCGCCTCCCAGGGCGCAAGCGCAGCCTCCACCTCTCCCCGCCCGAGGTGGGGATCGCTAGCCTGCTCACGAGTTCCGCCCCCTCACGCCGTCGCAGTCCAATCAGCGTGGATCGGACAACACGAAGTCCCGCCTTCCAGGTCTTCTCGTCTCTTCATTCGCTAACGTCAAAATTGGTGAGCTGAAGTAAGGCGAGAGTGGAGGTAAAAGGTCAATTTCCCAGGGGGCCTTGCTCCTCCCTCCGGGGGTTGGGGTGGTTCTCTGGTTTCGTTCGGGTTGCGGTGGTGGTCTGCGAACCAGTTCAGAAGTACTCAGGGAAGAGCCGTGACGTGAACTTGCCAGAAAAAAGGGTGTGTGCCCGGCGCGCTGCGGCTCCTGGCAGGCTGTAGGAGCTCAGGAAGGTGATTGGACGTAGAGAAACCAGTGGGGAGCCTCGGGGAAGGCTTTTTCCGTCTGTAAAGTGGCGTGGAAGGGCGCTGGAGACGAACCCCTCAGACCTCTTCGCTCTCCGCTCTCCGCTCTGTCAAACTGTTGCAAATTGAAATTGCTTACGTCTCCAACCAGATAAAAGCACTGGTCTCTGAGTCTCTAGGGATCTTTAAGTGCGTTTGCAGGAAGTGCATGCACGTAACTGGAGCCAATAGTAGAAAGAACACTAGATCAATGGCTAGTGTGTATCAAGCTAATAATAAAATTTAATAATAGTAATAATTGCTCCCTTTTCTTTTTTTGAGCACCTTCTATAAGGGGAACTTTATATACATTATCACCAACCCCCATAACAAAACTATTAAGTGGAAGGCACTTTCCCTATTTCGCAAATTAGGAAATAAAAATTCAGATTACCTAACTTGACCAGGATCAGGCCATTAATTATACAGCTCGGGAGTGGTCAACCCAACACGAAATGAGGTTCTTCGTGTCGGAAACCACTACCTAAGAAAGATTCTCAGTCTCTGGGTCTCTGAAACAAGGGTGATTCTTTTAAGATCTCTTATGTTCCTTATATTAACTCGTTAAACATAATTATTGGGTGCTCAATCTATGCCAAGAACATTATTTTTATTTCTGCGTGTGTCTCATCTCACTTTCTAAAGTACAAGGTTCTTATGAGGTAATAGATACAAAGCATCTATCATCACACCTGATACATGGCAGATGATCAATAAACTTGAACATCATTTTCCTTCAGTTGTCCTAAGGAAAGGACCTGTATCTTGTACACCTTAATTTCCCCTTGTCCTTATAGTCCAGTGCCTTGCAGATAATACATGGTCAATACCTTTCCTTGAATGAATGAGCAGCGATCTCTTTGCTATGCTGTGCAGTGTCTGCTTTGAGGACATTAGAAATGTGGATCTCCCTTTAATCTAGGAAGAAAATTGCCTCTAGTGAAAGGAAAACTATGAAACCACCTTCTTCGACGTGTAAAAGTATTTCCTTTGTGCATGTACTGTATTTAAATCCCTTCTGTGTACTGATAAGAAAACTGAATTGACAAGGTCTCTGCCCTAAATATGTGTTTTGGACAATGTATTAATCAGAGTGAGGCTACCGTCCCAAGTAATATGCTACAGATTTCATCTGCTGTGTGTTTCTTCTAATCACTATGAAGAGAAAAAAAAAAAAATCTTCGCATCAAATGCTTGTTGATATAAGGCCTGTGCTTATCCATCACCCACTGACGCTTATCTGTCCTCTATCTCATACACTGACCACGCTTTCTGCTTTCCAAAATAATCATCATAGAAAATATTTGTGCTAGAAGCAATGTTACCACCTTTGTAATATAAACTGGAAAAAAAAAGTGTTTTCATTCGTGGCATTCCTGCTTTATTTAGTTTTAAGTATGAGGGTGTCAGATAAATAGATACCTAGAAAATTGGAAGTTAAGGACTAACATAGTTAAAAACTCCAACATAAGTTATTAAAGCCATAAAAATGGCCGAGGTTTCCCAAGGAAGCTTATAAAAAGGTACTGATTTGGTTAGCATTTTAAAATAATTCTGACGCCTTATAGTAATAAGTTCTATGATTTTCAAAGGAATTTGGTATCTCACTAGATCAGCTTAACAAGCCTGAGCCATGGGCCAGATAGTTGTTCTAATTGTACAGAACAGAACGGCAGAAGTATTCTATTACATCTCATGCAAAAATTACCCAGTTTGTGGTAAAATTGGAATAAGAGCACGGGTCATCAAATTTTTAAATAATTTTAAAATAATTTTTCCACTACACCTTGCTTCTACAAGTTACCACAGTAAGATATTTAAAAAGGGAAAATTCACAAGTCAGTTTTAAATCAAGGCTAGAGGGGGTTAAAAAAAAAAAAAGTAGGAAAGAACTGAACAGACTCATTAAATTGCTTATTGTTTCTTAGAATTCCCTTGCTAAAGTGAACCTTCTCTAGGTAAGTTTTGTCTGCTTGGTTTTTGCTGTATTTCACATTTTTTAAAAACGTAATCCTAAGTAAAAATGTGTAGAGAACTCTATTTGAATGGGTCATCAGTCAATCATCACAGAAAAGATCTGTGCAACATACTGAGATTCAGTATAAGCTAATACTGCTTTGTACTTCCCACTCCCCAAGTCAGTAGAGGCTCTCTGCTGTTCTGTGACTTGTCATCCCACCTGCCTCCCAATGGTTTTCTGGTCATTTTTGTTCCCTTAACCTTTGAATACAAACTCAATTGTGTCCATAGTCATTCAAAACCCAGATAATCACTGTAAAGTTTCAACCTAGTGTCATATGAAGTAAGAATAAAATGACAGGGGCGCCTGTGTGGCTCAGTTGGTTGAGCGACCAACTTCGGCTCAGGCCATGATCTCACGGTTTGTGAGTTTGAGCCCCGCGTCGGGCTCTGTGCTGACAGCTCAGAGCCTGGAGCCTGCTTCCGATTCTGTCTCCCTCTCTCTCTCTCTCTCTCTCTCTCTCTCTGCCCCTCCCCCACTCACACTCTGTCTCTCAGAAATAAATGTCAAAAAAAAAATTTTTTTTTTAAAGAATAAAATGACAGGTCTAGTAATTTATTTACACTCTCTACATACTTACCATTCTTTGTTTTGGAGATGAGTGATTATTCTTTTATAGCCATTATTCATGAGCATGGCTATTATACATAAAAGGAGAGTTATTTTAAAAAATTGATCTCAGGGGCACCTGGGTGGCTCAATGGGTTAAACATCCGACTCTTAGCTTCAGCTCGGGTCCTGATCTCACCCTTCGTGAGTTCAAGCCCTTCAATGGGCCCTGTGCTGACATTGCAGAGCCTGCTTGCAATTCTGTCTCCCTCTCTCTCTGCCCTTCCCCCTGCTCACTCTCTCGCTCGCTCTCTCTCTCTCTCTCTCAAAAATAAATAAACTTAAAAAAAAAAAAAAACAACTGATCTCAGGCAGGAGCATCTGGCTGGCTCAGTCGGTGGAACATGCAACGCTTGTTCTCAGGGTCATGAGTTCAAGCCCTATGTTGGGTGTAGAGATTAAATATAAAATCTTTTTTAAAAATTGATCTCAGGCAAAATTTTATAGTGGGAAAACTCTTATTTTGAGCATTCTTGAAGTTCTGGCAATGACCCAGCATCTGATTTTCCAAGCAGAGAGTTGATACCCCTCCTACACAAACAGCCCCCCGCCCCATTGTTACCGCACTAGAATGGAAGCAGAACTCTAGGTGAACCAAGTACAAATCATTCAGATGGGTAACCAGAGTGCCATCACCCCATCTCCTTATTCCTTTTTGCTTCATCTAATGCCAGGTCTGCAGATCCAACCAAATGTAACCACTATTCTTTTCATTATTATTATTATTATTTCAATTTGAACATAGAGCCATACAAGACACCCCATTTTTGAGGAAGGATTATTTTTGTCTTCCTGAAACTTTGAGTCATTGGAGTTGAGATCAACAGTTATTTAGTTTTCCGTGGAAGAGAAAGATACTAGCAGAGAAACCTAAGAGGAGCAAGAGAGAAGGAAAGATTGCTGTAATTCATTTTCCTGTAAGAATCCCCAGAAATCTAGGGCAGGAGTTCAGGCAATAGTTGTCAACATAGATATCTACCGCATAGGGCTTTGAGATCTGCCTTGATATACCCAAGGCTGTGCCGCCTGCTAGACCAGAACTCTAGCAGAAGCTGGTTCTATTTTCAGGAAACAAGGCTTACAAATATGAAACAATGTGTAGAAATAGCAGTTCGTTATCTCCTCCTGTATCCTTGTTGCACTCCAGCCATGTGCCAAATACAGATACCATTATAGACCGTGGAGATGCAAAATGGAATAAAACGTGGATGCCACACAAGCAATACATTATTACTGCATTCTGTGAATGACCAGTACCACCAATGCCCTAGCTCTTCAAAGTTTCTCTCTTCCCGCCTCCCACCACACCCCCTTTAAAAAGTTCACTGTTAGGGGCACCTGGCTGGCTCAGTCGGTTAAGCGTCCGACTTCAGCTCAGGTCATGATCTCGTGGTCAGTGTGTTCGAGCCCCGCATCGGGCTCTGTGCTAACAGCTCGGAGCCTGGAGCCTGCTTCGGATTCTGTGTCTCCCTCTGTCTCTGCTCCTCCCCCACTCACTCACGCTCTGTCTCTCTGTCTCTCAAAAATGAATAAACGTTAAAAAAAAAGAAAAGTTCACTGTTAAAAGTTTGAGATATTTTGTTTCAGAGAATTGACTTGAAGATTGGAAACAAAGGGTTGGAACCAAAACTAAACTTTCTAAAAACTCTGAAATCTCATAGATGTTGATTTAACATTTAAATAAATAATCTAGGGGCGCCTGGGTGCCTCAGTCGGTTGAGTGTCTGACTTCGGCTCAGGTCATGATCTCAC
This sequence comes from Panthera tigris, assembly GCF_018350195.1. NCBI lineage: Eukaryota > Metazoa > Chordata > Mammalia > Carnivora > Felidae > Panthera > Panthera tigris. The sequence continues at coordinate 118,521,361 of NC_056662.1, forward strand.
AGTTCATGGGTTCAAGCCCCACATCAGGCTCTGTGCTGACCGCTTGCTCCGAGCAAGAGGTCAGCACAGAGCCTGGAGCCTGCTTCAGATTCTGTGTTTCCTTCTGTCTCTCCCCCTCGCCCGCTCACGCTTTGTCTCTGTTTCTCAAAACTAAATAAATGGAAAAAAAATTTTAAATAAATAATCTAGAGGATGAGATACAGAAACAGCTCTTCAAGTGTACTAATGATACTATGATAGTCTTTCATAATGAAATTCTGTATCAGTTGGCATAAGCTGCAAGAAAATAAAAGGTTTTTTCTTTAATGTTTATTTATATTTGAGAGAGAGAGACAGAGACAGAGCATGAGTGGGGGAGAGGCAGAGAGAGAGACACACACACACAGAATCCGAACCAGGCTCCAGGCTCTAAGCTGTCAGCACAGAGCTGGACGCGGGGCTCGAACTACAAACCGTGAGATCATAACCTGCGCCGAAGTCGGATGATTAACCAACTGAGCCACCCAGGTGCCCCAAGAAAATAAAAGGTGAAGCAGATGTAAAAGTTATTTATCACCACATAACAGATCATGCAAAACCTAGTAGCTTAAAATAACAGCCATTTTATTTGCTTATAATTCTGTGGGTTAGCAATTTGGAGTGGGCTTAGCTGGGCTGTTTCAAGAGGGGGTAAGTAGGAGCTGCAAGGCCTTTCAAAGCCTAGGCTCAGAAATCACACAGTGTCACTTCTGTCTCATTCTCCTGGACAAAATGAATCACAAGGCCAGCCCAGATTCGTGGGAAGGAAAATAGATTTCACTTCTTGCAGAGAGAGAAGGAGACCCAGAATCCGAAGGAGGCTCCAGGCTCTGAGCTGTCAGCACAGAGCCCGACGCGGGGCTCGAACCCACAAACCGCGAGATCATGACCTGAGCCAAAGTCGGATGCTTAACCCCGACTGAGCCACACAGACGCCTCTAGATTTCACTTCTTAATGGATGGAATGACAAAGTCACCTGGCAAGGGGGCCTGCACAGAAGAATGGGAGGGCATTATTGCAATCATCTTTGCAAACTCCAGATTAGCTACAATGAAGACGAGACAGTAAGTTAAGCTTCATCAGGAAAAGATTTCGAAACCACTAAATTGCATGTGAATTCTTTTAAGGTATTGATCAAAAAGAAGTTCAAAACAAACTAAAACAGTAAAACCCCTTGTCCCAAGGCTTTAATTAACATAAGCTGTCTCTTGCTTCCAAATCTCCCACCCACTCTCAACCCTCTCCACTCTGGTTTCCAACCTCACCAGCTCTCCTGAAATGGTTGCCTCGGGGCTCCTCACTTTGTTGTTAAATCAGATAGACTCTTTAAGACTTCTTATCTGACTTTTCATCCGCTTACACTGCCTGCTGTCTTTCCTTGAAACATCTTCCTCCCATGATTACTCTGAATTCCGTTTTTATTCTGACTCCTCTTAACTCACACACACACACACACACACACACACACACACACACGGGCTTGATCCCACTGTTTCTCTGCGCTTCTAGAGCATCCTGTGTGATGGGGCTCTTGAGCAAACGGCTAAGAAAGAATTCTTGAGACATCTTTCGTGCAAAAAGGTGATTTTATTAAAGCACGGGGACAGGACCTGCGGGCAGAAAGAGCTGCACTGGGGTTGTGAGGAGTGACTGATTATATACTTTTAAGTTGGTGGGGGTTAGGGATCGCGTAGGTCTCTAAGAAACTTGAAAGCAAGGCTTTTAGGACCTTGAGGGGCTAGCTACTGTTAAGATAAGGTTACTTTTAGTCTTTAATAAAACAAAACCATGAAGGAAGTAAGGCAGCCACGAGTTGCTTGAGGAAGGTCACGCTCTGCGTGTTTCAGGTGTCTATCAGTGGACTGCAGGCTGTAAAGAGATTTAATTTCAGCTACATTTCTCTTGCCTTTGTTTCCCTCATCATTTCCCCCCTGAACAACTTGGACCCTTAAATCTTTAAGGTTGTTGAAGGCAGAAGGTCTCATCTTTGGTAGTTTCTTCCTGCTGAATAGGGGCATAGAGATATTTCTACCTATGGGTCAAAGTTGGTCAGTTGAGAATTTAATAGGAGTTAGGAAAGGCTAAGGCAGATGTATCTAGAGTTGATAACATATGGGAGTTTCCTTGAGTAGAAAGGATCATCTGTTGGCTTGAAGTTATGGCAGTGAAGGAATCTTAGCACCAGGTGGAGAGACATGGGAGAAAACAGCAAAACACGATTAAAATAACAAAAAGAAACAGAAGCCCAAATAAGAGTCCTTTGGTAAATGGGGTGCCTGGGGTGGCACAGCCGGTTAAGCATCTGACTTCAGCTCAGGTCATGATCTCGCTGTTGGTGGGTTCGAGCCCCAAATCGGGCTCTGTGCTGACCCATCAGAGCCTGGAGCCTGCTTCAGATTCTGTGTCTCCCTCTATCTCTGTCCCTCCCCTGCTTGTGCTCTGTGTCTCTCTCTCTCAAAAATAAATAAACATTAAAACAATTAAAAATCAAAAAATTTACAAAAGAGTCCTTTGATAGTTGACAAAAATTTTCCTTTAGTCCAGGAGTTTAACCAATTATTAAGGGAAAGAGAGAGATAATTTAAAGAGCCAATTTGAGCATTTGTCAGTTAGAAACTCAGAACTATTTTTGTGATAATCTCGGATGTATATACAGCGTTCTGTTTTTATAAAGGCATAAGTTTTACCTCGTGCAGCAGTTAAAACATCTAATGCCATTTTATTTTGTAGAACTGTGTGATGCATTTGAGTTATTTTAGTGTTTTATAATATAATGTTATTTTGAGAGTCATTTAAGGCCTTGATTGTGTAATGAGTAATGAGTAGGGTTAACCATCACATGGACTCTGTTTTGCTTAGTAAGCAATCAGGTAATTAATAAGAGGCACTTTTATCGAAACAGGAAAAATACAGGTTAGTGGTTGGAGCAGAATTATAAACTGAGTGAGTCTGAAGTGCCGCCAGTGAGAAGATTTCTAGATGTCAGGCTTGAAGCATCTTTGAAGTTTACCTCGAGTTGTCTAGCAAACAACAAACATTTAAAGACAATCAGAATTGGAATTTAACATCTGCAAAGGTGAGTTACTGGAACACAAATTTTCTAATAACCCTTATTTCTGAAGACAGCCAAATCAAGACTAATTCATTTGTAGAACAAGTCCACTTTTAACAAAGAAGGCCTAATTATTTACATAAGCTCAGCAAGAACAGCAATTGGGCCTGTGGATCTTTTAAAATTTGCTTTGCTGGAACTTTTGATAAGGAATCTAGATTGAACTTCAGTAGCCTCTCCAGGCCAGAAGCCAAGCCAAGTACTTGCCATCAGACATGCCTGCAGTACCTGTAGATTTGGGCAAATTCCTTCCGCGAGGTCCCCAAGATATCCTGCACCTGCCAGGAAGTGACATTCTTTACTTACCTGGTAAGGCTGCTGGGAACTCTACGAGCTATAAGCAAGGTACCAGAACAACTTTCCCAAGGGGCTTTATTGGCAGCAAGTTTCAGAAAGTCAACTTCAGTTCCCTAAAGCTGTCTGGTCACATCTGAGTCTATGAACGTCACCCTCAAATATGACATTCTAGTCAAAGCCTTGGTAAAATAACGAGTATTTCCAATGGTGTCCTGTTACAAGAACAGGTTCTTACTGAACTTAGGCGAGCAAGTGTAATTGCCATGAAGGAGAGAATACTTACTGAGAGCTTTTGACTTTCAGAGGGTTCAGGTAGGTTCAGTTTGTTCACAAGTGAATACTTTATCACATTTCTGTATGTCATAGATATTTTAAGAGAAAATTTCCTTAATATGGAAGAGCAAACATTATAGAATCAGTAATATTTCCAACAAGAGCCACAAAAACTACAATCTCCCCTAATTTATTTAGTCCCATGTTACTAATTCTTGTTCAGTTTGAATGCAGCTTTTTAGTTCTGAAAATTTCTACCCATTTGTTTTATGATCTTAAAGATGTCAAATACCTGTTTGTCCTAAAAGTCCTTTTTATACATCTCCTTGAAGATGAAACACGTTTTGTTAGAGCATCAGAACAATAACTATAAATAGCAAAAGACTCAAAAATGGACATGGTTAACAATCTGATATGAGAGTTCATTATGATGCAATTAATAAGGAAATTCAGTTATTTCTGTGACACATAACACTTTGATAATTAGAATGTTAAGTGATAACCTCATAGCAAGCATATTAAAAATTTAGGAATTTTATATATTTATATATACCAAATATACATATATATATTTATTTATATATATCATATATATATATTTATATATACCAAATATATATATATATAGTATCTATATATCAAATATATAATATATATACATATTATATATATTTGAGCAGTTATAGCATTTACCCAAGCAATACAACCTAAGGTTTACCATTATTTGTTTGACAGGGCTTTCCAAGTACCATACCAAATAAAAAGGCCCAATTGGTCAAAAAGATTTCATCTACAATTCAAATCCTGGGAAGTTTGTTAAAACTTTAGAAAGCTATAAAGCACATCCTAAATAGAATTACAGATCATTACAATCCTTAATTATTTATTTAGCCAAGACAGCAATTAAGAAATTCTAAAGGCAAATATGTAGGTTTATATAGTCATTAGCAAAACCTAGCTCCTTTAGCACTGAGACGTTTTAATGAAGTAATCAAAGGCCTGATAAAGACAAAACATAAAGCTTTGATTTTCCCATAAGACAAAAGAGAAAAGACCTTTGTTTACATTTTTTAAAATCAAGAGCAGATCAACAATCCAAGAAAACTTTGTCTTTCTCACAGAGAGAAAAGCAGAATTTTAATCTTATACCAGTGTATTTTTAAAATCCATTCATTTCAACCTTAGTGCGTCCTAACTGCACATAAAATTCCTTTCCAAAGGTTTCCCTTTATGAACCTTCTACAACTTTCCTTTGCATTTAGGTTTTGTCCCAAGCCATTTCTCTCCAAACAGCCAGTCTCATTTAGGACTAAATTACTTACTTTTACCTGCAACGAAAATGTATTCCTTATTACAAGTGTCTTCTACTTTTCTACATACAGAGTTGCTTTCCTTATTTCCATCAGTCTTAATTACATTCAGCAGAATTTTAACTCTTAGAAACCTTAGACTCCGATGAAAACTAAGTAGTAACCAATCGTGAACTGTGACACCAGAATTTTTTAGATGGCAAATTTATGAATCAACTAAGCACAAAGCAGGTTTTCCAGCAGACCCAAATACCCTTAGTTTTTTCTGCAATAAGTCAAAAGCATAAACCTATGTTTAGTAATTAATGCTTTAACACCTTATCCTATTTGGAAAACACCTAGATGTCCAATGAATTTAACTTTAACTTATCAACCAAACAGAACCTTAAGGCTTCAGGTAGCCAAGAACTGAAAGCTGTCTTAACAATTACCCACGAAAACTCCTGAGACAGAGTTAGCCATCATTTTAAGTCGTCTTTTGGTTAACAAATTGCAACGGAGATAACACCGGTTTGTTTGGCCTTCAGTAAACCTAGGTAGAAAGAGTTTTACATATCTAATCCTGATAACTCTAAAGACATGTCTATCTTAATTAAGCCAACAAATTTAAATTAGTTTAAATACCGAATGCATTCCACCTGTGTCCACTTAAAGTCAATCACTGTGTTCCCCATTGTTAATTTTTACTTGGGACATTGGCCAGGAAATCTAAAGTGGGCGGTGTAAGTCCAAGGGGGGTGCCCTTTGCTCCTTGACAGTGAGGGGAGGAGGAGGAGCTGATGGTGCCACAGGTATGGAAGATGCAGACTGTACCCAAGGTGGTGCAGAAACAGGAGGAGGGGCAGCGGGGTGGGGGGTGGGGTGGGGGGTGGGCCAAAGAGGCGAGGTGCAGCCAGGAAGCCTGGAGGTGGATAAAAGCCCAGAGGACAGAGAAAGACGTCTCCAAGTCCTAAAGCCCAGACAGATGAACAGGTGCAGACTTTTTTTTTCCCCCAACAAGTGGAAATGGCTAGTCTAGGTCAGACCACAGAATATAGGGAACTTCCCCAAAACAAAAGGAGTTTTGGCAGCTGCTTGAGAATATTCTTCAAAAATTTTTTACTGTTTATTTATTTTTGAGAGAGAGGGGGACAGGGCATGAGCAGGGGAGGGGTAGAGAGAGAGGGAGACAAAGAATCCGAAGCAGGTTCCAGGCTCTGAGCTGTCAGCACAGAGCCCGACGTGGGGCTCAAACTCACGAACCTGAGATCGTGACCTGGGCCGAAGTAAGACACTTAACCAACTGAGCCACCCAGGTGCCCCCTTTTTAAAAAATTTTAATGTTTATTTATTTTTGAGAGAGAGAGGGACACAGCATGAGCAGGGGAGGGGTAGAGAGAGAGGGAGTAATATTCTTTAAAGTCTTCATCCTGAGGTAGGCCAACCAGAGACAATTGGCTCCAATGATCATAGTCATTAACCCAAGAAATGAGTGAGCCCCCACATACGGCTAGTATAACCTGAATCTATTAGGAAGGAGGAACAGTGAGAGAGAGTGTCAGAGCTTCATTAAGGATGGCCTTCATTAAGGATGGTCCAGCAACCTAGGTTTATTCAGAGGAGGCCTGTTTAGACAATCATCCAATATATCAGGAGGGAGTTTATCAGCCTGGTTAGTGGTGAAACACATTCTGCAAGAGGCCCTCCATTCTGGATCCTGATCTAGGGCCATGAAAGCCCGGACATAGGGTACCTCAGTCCATTCGCCCTGTTTCCTGCAGAAGAGATCTGATAGATCTTATTAACACCATGCAGTGTTACAGAAGATCAGTCCCTTCCTAAATTTTGCAATCTGAATTGATTCCAGGGGGTTAAGAGGCAACCCAAGGGAGAGTCCTTGGGGACTGAAGAAGATCCCATGTTTCTAGGAAAGTAGAGAAGGTCCATTACCAAAACTCCCCCCCGCCCCAACTCCCCGGTGGAGTCCCACACAGGATGTGTCAGAGGTTCCTGGTGTCAAAACGACCTGAGGCATCCCTCACACAAAATCACTATGATCACCGACTAGCCACTAAGGGCCCCAGAGAAAGGATGCTAGCGTCCCTTCACTTCCCCATTGCACCCTAGGCTACAAATGGGTGCCTGGTGTATGGACCGAAATACCATGCCATGCCTTGAAAGCCATGCCGTAAAAGGCCGTGCTGTAAAGGCCATGCCTTAGTTTACCTTGTCTTGAGAAGCATGCCATGAAGGTCTTGCCTTCATTTCCCTGATGGCTGTGCCATTTTTAACCCATGGAAAATACTAGAAAAGTTTTACAAGGGGGAATTACCCAATTCTGTAATTTACATGTGGATAGAGGACATTGACAGAAAACAGTAAAGACAGAAATCCATCAAGATCTAAGTGACATTCCAACACATACAGTCTTTATAGCCAACTTCCTTAGGAAATTGTCCCTGGATGGGCTTTAATTCAATTGAGTACTGGTTTCAACTGGCTCCCAGTGGGGTCTCCTGGCCCAAAGGGGCTAGACCAGTGATGTGGAGGCGATCACATTAGACCAATATGGAGGAAACCTCACACAGGAGTCTTAAGATTGGCAGCCACTTAGGTGGCTGTCCTGTGCCCAAGACAGATGACTTTGTATAAGGACAGGAATAAAGAGAGGGCATCAAGTTTCTGGGTCTTATTACCATTCCGGCCAGGGTTACTAACTTCCAGCCAAAAGGCAGGCTTTCTCCTCCCTATACAGTAGCTAGAGGATTGCAGCTGAGCAATTGATGTTCCAATAAGACCATACTCCCTGAAAAGCCCCTGAAGTGAGAGTAAAGGAAGAAAAGAGAAACTCCTCACCAAGTTTGCACCAAGGCTCAGAGTCCAGATGAAAAGACTCAAAGCCCCACGTTCAGGAGCCAAATGATGGGGTTCTTGAGCAAACGGCTAAGAAAGAATTCTCGAGACATCTTTGGTGCAAAAAGGTGATTTTATTAAAGCACGGGGACAGGACCTGCGGGCAGAAAGAGCTGCACTGGGGTTGTGAGGAGTGACTGATTATATACTTTTAAGTTGGTGGGGGTTAGGGATCGCGTAGGTCTCTAAGAAACTTGAAAGCAAGGCTTTTAGGACCTTGAGGGGCTAGCTACTGTTAAGATAAGGTTACTTTTAGTCTTTAATAAAACAAAACCATGAAGGAAGTAAGGCAGCCACGAGTTGCTTGAGGAAGGTCACGCTCTGCGTGTTTCAGGTGTCTATCAGTGGACTGCAGGCTGTAAAGAGATTTAATTTCAGCTACATTTCTCTTGCCTTTGTTTCCCTTCTCACTGTACATACCTCTTTCTTCACACTTACATGTTATAAATTCTCTATTTTTAATGTGTATTTATTTTTAAGTTTATTTCTTTATTTTGAGAGAAAGAGAGGGAGAGAGAGAGAGAGCAAGTGAGCCTGAGTGGGGGAGGGGTAGAGAGAATGGAAGAGAGAGAATCCTAAGCAGGCTCCATGCTGTCAGCGCAGAGCCTGACCTAGGGCTTCAACCCATGAAACTGTGAGATCACGGCCTGAGCCGAAATCAAGAGTCAGACACTTAACCAACTGAGGCACCCAGGCACCCCCTAATGTTTATTTATTTTTGAGAGAGAGAGCACGAGCTGGGGAGGGACAGAGAGGGGGGTGGAACAGAGGATCCAAAGCGGGCTCTGGGGTGACAGCACAGAGCCCGACGCGGGGGCTCGAAGTCACGAACTGCGAGATCGTGACCTGAGCCGAAGTCGGATGCTTAACCGACTGAGCCACCCAGGCGCCCCAGAAATTTTCTATTGTCTTATCTGTCTTACTGGATTCTGAGTGCCTTGAGGGTAAGGACCACAACTGTAAACCCCGGAACCTAGCATAATGCCTTGTACTCCGCAAGTCCTCAGTAAGTACCCACCCCCCCGACCCCGCCTTGGTACTTTTATAGTTTTATTAACATAAACACAACGTGCATATGAGCTGTCTATTCACTTTTCTTCGTCGTGCAGCCTGGCATCAGGACTGGTGACTCTGATGGACAGTTGGGCTGTTCTTTCCACCATGGCTTCGCGGGTCTCTGGGGGGACACATTGTAGACAATCCCTGCACAGTGAGATTTGCTGCCCATCAACAGCACTTCAAGCTCCCTGGCGTTGTGGACTAGGAACTTCCAGAAGCCACTGGGCAGCACATGCTTGGCTTTCTTGATGCTCCCATAACCAGTGTTGGGCATCGACTTCTGGGTACCCTATTGTCAATGCCTCTGGGTTTCCACCAGTCGCACTTGATTTTGACAGATTCGTCTGACTGGTGCCGGATGAACTTTTTGGTCCTCTCTTTAATGATCTCGGACTTCACCAAAGGTCTGAGGGCAGCCGTGATGCCAAGTAGGAGATGGCTGCTCACCCCCAGTGAGCGGCGAGGAAGAGAGGGGCTTCGTTAAGCTTTCACTGAATTAAATGAACTGTGAGGGGATAAAGAAATATGTGTTGCTGTCACCAGGAAGTCCTATAAAACTCTTCATATTCATTACCCTAGTGACTCCACACTGGAAGAATATACTTCCAGGAAGTAAGCTGAAAGAAAAGAATCTTTATTGCCAAGATTTATAAAGAGCCATATTTATCACTGGAGGGGGAAAATGCAGGCAATCAAAATGTCCAGTGAATTAAGGACCCAAACTGTAAACAATGGTAAACCAATGTGGTAAAATATACAGTCATTAAAAAGAAAAGTGAGTGGTTGCAAAAAAAAAAAAAAAAAAAAAAGGAGGAAAACGCAGAAAATAACAATTGTTGGCAAAGATGAGGAGAAACTGGAATTCTTGTGTGTGTTGCTGGTAGAATTACGAAATGATGCAGCACCTATGCAAAAATGTTGGACGGTTCCCCAAAAAGTTAACCATGGAGTTACCATATGACCCAGCAATTCCACTCCTGGGAATATACCCCAAAACCTGTACATGATGCTCACAGGAGCATTATTTATAATAGCCAAAAAATGGAAATAACCTAAATGTCTTTCAACCGATGAATGGATGAACAAAATGTGTATATCCACACGGTGGGATATTATTCACCCACAAAAAGGAATGGCGGCCTGATCCGAGCTGCAACATGGATGAACCTTTAACCATTATGCTGTGTGAAAGAGGCCAGGCACAAAGAACCGTATATTGTATGGTTCCATTTGTATGAAATTTCCAGAACGGGTAAACCCATAGAGACAGAAAGTGGATTAGTGATTGCCAGGCAATGAGGGTGAGGAGGACAGAGAATAACTTCTAACAGACATGGGGTTTCTTTTGGGGTGATGAAAATGTTCTGGAATTAGATAGTGGTGGCACAACCTTGGGAATATATTAAAAACTATGGAAATGTACCCTTTAAAATTTTATGTGAAGTGAATTTTCATCTCAATTTAAACAAGGTAAAACAGCATGGTATTTAAAAGAAAAGCACAAAATAACACATACAAACTTCTTCCAACCAAAAATGTATTGGTGACCAGTAGGGAAAGACAGAAGAATACCAGGAATTGGGTGTTTTATTATTTTATTTATTATTATTATTGGGCCTTTTATTATTTTGGTAGAGTTGCTTCAAATGTACTACCTTTAAAGACATATCTGCCAGAACATTATAGCAAAGTGTGCAGAGCTAACACCGTAGAACTGTAAAGTCCTACAATTTAGCATAAAACCATACAGTTCTAACATTTTATAAAGTGGGAAGGGATAAATAAAGGAATAAGGCTTGCAACTAAGGCAATAGGTAAAAAGCCAAGGGAGAATTAAGTAGGATAAAGCACTCTTGATAGGTTATTTTTAAAAATCCCATCTTTATACAGGCACAGCCTTTAAATTGTATGCAGTGCTAGAAATTTCATTTGAGAAATGAAAGCCTAGGTATATATTACAAGAAATAATTCTCTCATGAAGAAGGTGCCTGTGGCTGGGGTCCCTGGCAGCCATGGTCACCGTCACCCTGGTCCTGCAGAAGAATTATTCCTTTTTTTTTTTCAAAAAATGTTTTATGTTTATTCATTTTTGAGAGACAGAGAGAGACAGAACGTGAGCAAGGATGGGGAGAGAGAGGGAGACACAGAATCCGAAGCAGGCTCCAGGCTCTGAGCTGTCAGCACAGAGCCCGATGCGGAGCTCGAACTCACAGACCGTGAGATCATGACCTGAGCCGAAGTCAGAAGCTCAACCGACTGAGCCACCCAGGTGCCCCTTGAGTGTTCTAAGAATACTTAGCTCTTCTAAATTTAGAAAAGTGTTTAAAAACACATGTAATAATGATGACTGTAAAAGTGCCACTCACCTGCTACAAAGAAAAAAATGTTTTAAGGAGATGGATATGATTGTCATTCTATAATTCATTTAGAAAATTAAAAAAACACACACAAATGTAATAGAACTGCCCTACGACCCAGCAATAGCACTACTGGGAATTTATCCAAAGGGTACAGGAGTGCTGATGCATAGGGGCACATGTACCCCAATGTTAATAGCAGCACTCTCAACAATAGCCAAATTATGGAAAGAGCCTAAATGTCCATCAACTGATGAATGGATGAAGAAGATGTGGTTTATATATACAGTGGAATACTACTTGGCAGTGAGAAAGAATGAAATCATGCCATTTGCAGCAACGTGGATGGAACTGGAAGCTATTATACTGATTGAAATAAGTCAGTCAGAGAAAGACGGATATCATGTTTTCACTCATATGTGGATCTTGAGAAACTTAACAGAAGACCATGGGGGAAGGGAAGGGGGAAAAATCGTTACAAACAGAGAGGGAGGGAGGCAAACCATAAGTGACTCTTAAATGCAGAGAACAAGCTGAGGGTTGATGGGTGGGGGGAGAGGGGAAAATGTGTGATGGGCATTGAGGAGGGCACTTGTTGGGATGAGGACTGGGGGCTGTATATAAGTGACGAATCACAGGAATCTACCCCAAAACCAAGAGCACTCCGTACACCCTGTATGTTAGCTAATTTAACAGTACATTATATTAAAAAAATAAATTAAAAAATGTAATAAAGATTGTTATAAGAGTGCTGTGATACTTTGAGAAGAGTGCTACTTAAGGGAATCGGTGTGATAAACATTCTGCAATGCTCTTAACAATGTTTTTAAACACATGCAGTGGAGACAGTTGTAAGTGTGCTACGTGCCTGCTACTTTGACAAGAGTATCATTCCAGAGTCATTTGACTAACTTGAGAGAGAGGGAGTTTAGAAAAACGACCCCATTGAGTTTTATGAACTCCTGAGTTCATCTTCAGTTGTGCCTGCATGAATCTGACCCCAAACAGCATACCGTAGATTGAACTACAGTAAGAGACAGACCGTCACCAGGGCGCAAACTGACCACTAGGGGGCATATATGTAGCAGATCTGAAGAGCACTGTGCGGCTGGTGAAAAGGGAACTGATGTGAAAAATACAATCCACGGTAGGTTGGGCAGATCTCATGACATGAACCAAACCAGTCAGTTGCCTGCTTACACAAAAATAGCAACATTTTCTATAGGATTTAAATTTTAAAATTTTTTTTAAATGTTTATTTCTGAGACAGAGACAGAGCATGAGTGGGGGAGGGGCAGAGAGCGAGGGAGACCCAGAATCCGAAGCAGGCTCCAGGCTCTGAGCTGTCAGCACAGAGCCCGACGGGGGGCTCAAACTCACAAACCGTGAGATCATAACCTGAGCCGAAGTTGGTCGCTCAACGAACTGAGCCACACAGGCGCCCCTGCAGTCTCATAACATAATATCACATGTCCAGATACAATCCAAAATTACTTGGCATATAAAAAAAAATAGGAAATCTCAACTCACATGGGGAAAAAAAAGAAAAAAAACAACAATCAACAGGCACCAATGCTGAAATGACGTAGACGTTGGAATGATCAAAAATAAGACATTAAGGCAAGTATTTTAAAAATGTCATATGAACATTGTTGAATGAGAAGATGAAAAGTCTCAGCAAAGACATAGAAAATATAAAGACCCAAATGGTAATGCCGTAATCATAATTTTTTTTAAATTACTGCATAGACTCTGTATTGGTTTCCTATTGCTTCTGTAACAAATTACTACAAACATAAGGGTTTAAAACAAAACAAACGTCGTATCTTACAGTTATGAGGATCAGAAATCTGAAGTGAATCTTGCAGGGTTAACATCAAGATGTCGGTAAGGCTGCATTTCTTCTGGAGGTTCCAGAGAAGAATCCATCTCCTTCCTTCTTCCAGCTTCTAGCGGCTGCCTGCGTTCTTTGGCTCGTGGTCCCTTTCTCCAGCTTCGAAGTGAATCACTCCAACCTCTGCTTCTGTTGCAGATCGTTTTTGTTTTTTTTTTTTTTTTTGTCCCTCATATTCCTGTCATCCTTTTATAAGGAAGTGTGTGATTACATTGGGCCCACCCAGATAATCCAGGATAATTTTCCTATCTCAACATCCTTAACTAAATCACACCTGTTATTCACAACAGAGAGGGGAAAAATTTGAAAGCCTGAACACAGGTCTACGAAAAAATACAGAAAATAAAAGTCTAATATTTGGCATTAGAGTCCAAGAAAGAGAGGAGAAAGAACGTGGTGCAGATAAACTATTTGAAGAAATAATGGCTCAAATTTGATGGGACACATAAAGCTACGTATGGAAAAGGCTCAGTGAATCCAAAACAGGGCAAGCCTTAAAAAAAGGCCCAGCCTAGCCACCTTGTAACAGCTAAAAATTAAAGACAAAGAAAAAACCTTGAAAGCAGCCATAGAAATGATACATTACTTACAAGGGAACAATAACCATGGATTTTTCATCAGAAACCATGAAGGCCAGAAAGAAGTGGAACAACATTTTTAAAGTACAGTTGACCTTTGAACAACTCAAGGGTTAGGGGTGCTGACCCCTAGCACAGTCCAAAATCCATGTATACCGTTTGACTCCCCAGAAACTTAACCACAAATAGCCTACTGTTGAGGGCAAGCCTTATTGATAATATAAACAGTCAATTAACATATATTTTGTGTGTTGCATATATTATATACTACATTCTTATAATGTAACTTAGAGAAAGTGAAATCTTGAGAAAATCATAAGAAAGGGAATGGAGGGGGATGGGTAAAAGGGGTGAAAGGGAATGGAAGGTACAGACTTCCAGGTATGGAATGAATAGGTCATGGGAATAAAAGGTAGAGCATAGGGCGACGTGAGGCTCGAACTCACAGACTACAAGCTCGTGACCTGAGCCGAAGTCGGACACTTAATTGACTGAACCACCCAGGATCATATATGCTCCAAAGATCATATAATTCAACTCCTTCATTGTATTGATGTGAAAAGTGAGGTCTCTAGAAAGATGAAGTGATTGTCTTGAATCACAAGGTCCTGTAATCCTGTAGTTTAATATAATAACCACTTTTCCACTATTATAGCTTCCTTGGCTTTTCTGAGCACGTGTCCATACACATTCCTTTAATTATAAATAACAGAAACCTGCCCTAACTAGCTCAAGCAAGAAGGGAAATCATTGAAAGAAGTTGGGGTCCCTGATGGAACTCAAGACCAGGAGTGCAAATAAGCATCAAGAATAAACTCAAGTTGGGGGCACCTGCGTGTCTCAGTCAGTTAAGCGTCGGACTTTGGCTGGGATCATGATCTCGAGGTTGGTGAGTTCGAGCCCCGCATCGCCCACTGACAGCGCAGAGCCTGCTTCAGATCCTCTGTCTCCCTCTCTCTCTGCCCCTCCTCTGCTCGCTCTGTCTGTCAAAAATAAAGAAACATTAAAAGAAAAAAAATAAAAGAAAGGATAAACTAAAGTTGAAACGATGGACTGTCCATTTCCTTCCCTCTTCCACACACCTTCCAATTTTCCCTTCTTCTGTTTCCGTCCACACGTTAGTCTCACTCTTCCTTTGAGCCCGGACCATCTCCCCAGTCCACGCAGCCGAAAAACAGTAGCTGCTGAGTTTTACGTGTTGCAGGTCCGACCTCAGGCTCTTACTAGGTCCCAGCTCCCAGAATATCTCAGAAGAGAGAAATGTTCCCAAGGTGGCATTAGATGTGTCCTCACTGACTCCACTGTGATCAGGGAGCAGCATGACGGTGTAAAATGACTAGTTCCACAGTAAACCGGGGATTATGGATGGAAGGTAATTCTAGGAAGCGAGTCAAAAAGTAAGTAGAATATAAGCATGACAGTAGGTTTTCCAGTACAAGTACCTACTATGTTTTGCTCTCGCACACCTTCCTATATGGCTTATATTGAAACGCATTTTCTAGGTTTACTGACTTGATAAAATCTACCCATTTGTATATTTCGTCAATTAGTTAAGTGAAGTTTTCCAGTTTTCTCTTTCACTAGAATATTGAAACAAACCTTGTTATCATCTTGGATGGTGCTGGCAAGGAAGCTTCTTCAATTCTTCTCCCCTTTCTTTCCACTGAAGGGAGGGAAATTCTCCTCCCCGGAAGGATAGACCGTTTGTTCCCCCCTCACCCCCCAACCTCTTCCCCAAGCAAAAAGTGGTTTAACTGCTTGATAAGACATGCAGAACAGGCTCTGGGTGTTCCCTCTTTGGGAGTGGCCCATCCTCCAGACTCGCTCTCAGCAAGCCGGTCCCCGCAAGGGAGACCCGGAGATGCCTGGCCGTGTCAGGGTCCAGCTTCGCAAATTCAGTTCGAGGAGGATGTATTGGGAAGTGCATCTGGCTGAGATCCAAACCATCTTCTCCCACTCAGCTCTTCCAGTAATGAAGCCGATTTGTATCCCCAGCTGTCTGACTCCTGTGTCTGCTTCTCCATTAGTTGCCCCTCATCAAACCTTAATACATAGCTGTTCACTCAGAGGAGAAAAAGAAAAACAAAACAAAACAAAACAAAACAAAACAAAACTTCTTTCACGGAGTTATATTACCATCTGGAAGCCTTTGGTGATTTGTATAAGGTATTTCGTATTTTTCCTTGTAGATCGATCACAGGTTTGTTCCCAATGGTCACATTTGCCAAATTAAGGACCTCTAGATAAGTAAGGTATTCATGAGCTGACTTCCAAAGAACTGCCTGATTCATACCCTCCTACCCTCGCCTGATTTTAGATTGTATTTATTTTCCTCTTCTCCTTAGGAAAAGAAGACTTTTTTTTTTTTAATTTTTTTTTCAACGTTTTTTATTTTATTTTTGGGACAGAGAGAGACAGAGCATGAACTGGGGAGGGGCAGAGAGAGAGGGAGACACAGAATCGGAAACAGGCTCCAGGCTCCGAGCCATCAGCCCAGAGCCTGATGCGGGGCTCGAACTCACGGACCGCGAGATTGTGACCTGGCTGAAGTCGGACGCTTAACCGACTGCGCCACCCAGGCGCCCCAGGAAAAGAAGACTTTTTGAAGAACTGCTTTCTTTGTGGGATCAATGCTGTCTCATATTATCTTTAATTCATTTTTGTAGACAGAAGTTCCAGTTATTCTATATTTAAAATTAATCCAGCTTAATTCCCTGTATCTAAATTCCCTCAATTCAAAGTCAGAACACCTGGCTTCAAGCTTTGGCTCGCCATCCACTAATTGTGTGATCTTTGCCAAGTCAGTTTCTCCTCTTGGCTCCTTTTCCTCCTCTATAAGTGAGAAGGCTGAAGTAGATAATACTGAGATAGGGAAACTGAGGAGACTCCATTTTGTTTGTTTGTTTATTTATTTACTTACTTACTTAAATTCAAGTTAGTTAACATACAGTGCAGCTTTGACTTCATGAGTAGAACCCAGTGATTCGTCTCTTACTTATGACACCCAGTGCTCATCCCAGCAAGTGCCCTCCTTAGTGCCCATCCCCCATTTAACACGCCCCCCCCCCCGCCCCCCGCCCCGGCCCACCTCCCCTCCAGCAGCCCTCAGTTTGTTCTCTGTATTTAAGAGGAAGAGACTCCATTTTTAAAAGGCTCCATCTCTGTTTTCCTGCTCGGCCCTATTGACTCATGTTCTGTATTTCTATTTGCATCTGAGTAAAAACCAGAGAAGCTACTTGGGTTCCCACTCCAAGGGGGGAAGCAAGAGAGTTCATCATTTTTCGTCCTCAGGCCCCAAACACCTGACAGGATCTAAGAAGAGCCGGATCCCAAATACGTTCCAGAACGTTAGCGTCAAACAAACCTGGCTGAAGGTGGCATCGGTAGTCCCCACCTTCAACGATTTATGGAATACCACCTATCGGGGCGCCTGGGTGGCTCAGTTGATTGAGCATCCAACTCTTGGTTTCGCTCAGGTCATGATCTCATAGTTTCATGAGTTCGAGTTCTGCATAGGGCTCCTTGCTGACAATATGGAGCCTGCTTGGGATTCTCTGTCTCCCTCTCTCTCTGCCCCTCCCCCACTCATGCTGTCTCTGTCTCTCTCAAAATAAATAAATATATTTAAAAGAAAGGAAGGAAGGAAGGAAGGACGGAAGGAAGAAAACCTATTATTCACCGGTCTCTCACCTTTGATGGGACCGATCCTGGATTCCTGAAGGAACACGTATACAGGACCCCTTTCCAATATAAACCGCTAACCCCAAGCTACAATGAGACTAACTCTCCTTTCCTTTCTGAGTCTCCCAGGCACTCATCTGTTCTCTGTCACTCGTGCTATCCAGTAAACTCTGTTTTCACTTCTTCCTAGCTTGCATTTGACTTCTACCCTGTAGCCTCTTGCCTGGTCCTGCAGGAACCCCCCCCCGCTTGCCCCCCACGATGGATCCTTGGACCCAGCCTGCCTGCATCAATATCTCAGCTAAGTTCCCTTCCCAATCTAACAATCTATCATTTACTGTTGCCAATAATGTAATGCCATGTCTGGTGGAAAGAGAATAAGAAGTTAGGATTCTCATGGGATAAAGGTCTAAGCTACATTTATTCTTTAGTAACCTATTAGTAGTTTATATAGTAAAGAAGGTTTTAAGATAACCTGCTTGGATACAGATAAGAGAAGCCCAGATCGCAAACCTTTGTTATCGAAGACCCTGCTGACGTGTCCTGGAGGGCTCAAAGCCCAAAGGAATGGAAAAGAAATTTCTTTTGCCCAGGGTGCAACCGAAAAGCTGTCGGCAGGGGTGGACACTTACTGGTTTCAAAATATCAGTAGGTATATAGAAGGATAGAAGCCAATAGCCATATGGTTGGCCTTGGACTTGGGGAGTACGTTGGTGGCAGCAATAAGTACCTATTTATCTGAACCCCACCCTGAGCCTGAGACCTGAGTCAACCTGCAGGTGCTTCCTGGCAACTGGGGACACCTGGGCAAACATGAAGAACTCTGAACCCGGTTGGTACATAAGAAAGGAGTTGAGACTGTAAGATTTGACATTTTTATTAAGGCTTTTTTTTCCATTATGGAGTACCAAATTGAAAAATACAGAAACACAGAAAAGCATGCCAAATCCTACCATTTAGTTAGAACCACCGTTAACATCTTGGTGTGTTTCATCTGTGGATTGATTCACTTGAAACAAATATTACTTAAGGCCTCTGGTGCACGGTACTAGGTCCTGGGGAATCCTGAGGTCAAGCCAACGGACGCGTTGTAGAGCCTGTAGCATTCCTTCCAATCTTTTCTAGGCATTGTTTTGTGCCGGCACGGATGTGTCGAACTTCTCTAAAATTACGGAAACAGCTCCATTTCTCTCTTCTGTAGTCCCTGCTCCTCGGGAGCCCCTGTCGAGCATTGTCCGGGGCCACTTCATGCTTTGACTGGTGCACTTTGGTGACCGTGGCAGATGCTGTTAGTGTCCTGTATCCCCCAGGAGCGTCTCAGACCACCTGCTGCTACACTGCACGGTTCTCGCCATGCTGATAGCATCCCACGCCCAGCATTGTAGCTTCTCACTCTGGTTCTCAAACCCGATTCTTCACCGTTTTCAAGCTTTCTGAAATGAATTACTTACAAAGTCTTTGTTTCCCATGCATGTATTTGTTCTGTGTGTCCCCTATGCCTTCCATAGCCGTCTAGCAAGGGGAGACTTGAGGAGGTAGTGAAGTAGAAATGTACTGGGGCTGGATTTTTACTCTAGGATCTGTGTGTGTGTGTGTGTGTGTGTGTGTGTGTGTGTGTGTTTAAGTCAACCCTTTCTTTTTTTTTTTTTTTGATTACAAAAATACATGCCTCTGTTTAGAAAAAATATATACCAGACACACCCAGATCCTTACTCCCCTTCCCAGAAGCAACACTCGCCAACTTTCTGATGTGTTTTTCCAGAAATAGCCATTCTAGAAATATCTTTTCTAGGTATAGAAAGCACAGGTATTTAATATAGATTCCCTTTTTTTACATAAAGGTGAGCATAATATACACTTTAAACTTCACCATATATATTGAGATGCAGTCCAAAATAGAGTTTACTTGACTTTTTTTCCACAACAATGTCTGGTTGTTTGGAATTGTCCCTTTTGAATGGATATTTTGGTTGTTTAACTCATTTACTATCACAAATAACTCTGCCTTGAACATCCTTATACACACATTTTTGTACCCACGTATCACTACACTTCTGTCAACACTGAATATGATCAATACATATCTTGTCTTTTGATAATTAGTAGATGACAGTATTTTCTTATTTCAATGTGGATTTTTATGTATATCAAACTATTGACATTGCTTTTTCAGTAAACTGATTTTTTTTCTTATTTTTATCCATGTTCTATCTTAATGCTGTAAGATAAAAATTTCTTATGTTAAGATAAAAATTTCTTATGTAAGATAAAAATTTCTTATGTTAATTTCTTTATTCAGTCATCATACTACAAACATGTTACCTTTTGCCTTTTTATCCTAATGCCCTTTTCATCCCCAAATTAAAGCTTCATTTTCTTTTTGGCTTTCTGGGTTTTGTGTCTTGTTTAGAAAAGCCATCCTCACTTCAAAACCATTTTGTGAAATTACTTGATAATCTCTCCCAGCATTTTCCCAGGTTCTTTGTTAAATTTAAGACTCTGGAAATTATCTTGGGCTGTATGATACATACAGCCCTAATGTTCGTCTTTTCTGGGCTCTGGGATCAATGATCCAGCTTCCTGGAAGTTTCAGGACAATCCAGATTTCCCAGATCCCTGGAGACATGACTGAACCTAGCTTATTGATACATTGCTGGCTGTGACCTAGGAGCCGCCCCCCCCCCCACAAGCCCTCTCCTTTTCACTGAGTTCTTGGTTCAGACCCCAGAACCTGAGCAGACCATTCTCACTGGGGCATGTGGGTTCCAGGTGACCCTACAGGGACCTAGATGCCCATGTGACTTAGGGAGAGACAGGAAGGCTGTAGCACTTCCTCTGTAAATTTGGCGACTCCTGTCCCCTCTTCCCTCCCATCCCGGCTGTGCTGGGCCTTGCCAACTCCTCTTGGAGGAAATTTGCATCATGCAGCAGCCTGAGGACTCAGGAGGACTGATTCACTGAGCCATGATCTACTCAGCTGTCCCCCTGCTACTCCTGGCTGTGACTCTCCCTCTGGTGGGGTCACCAGCTGCTCAAGTATCCCAACCTGTGAGTAAAACTGGGGGGAGGACCCAGGTAAGGCGCAGCAAGCTGTGGATGAAGGGACAGGTGGAGGGGCAAGGGCCAGGGGGAGAAGTCATGTAAAAAAGAAAGGCCAGTTTGTTGTAAAATCTCTGAGAGGTCAGTCTTATTTTCCAGGCTGTGGGATAGCTTTTATTTCTTTGAGTCACTGTGAACTCCAGTGATGCCAGAAGGCTCTCCCAGTCAAGCTTGCCCTTTAAAAATTAAAAGAAAAGGGGCGCCCGGTTGAGCGTCCGACTTTGGCTCAGGTCATGATCACCCAGTCTGTGGGTTTGAGCTCCGCATCGGGCTCTGTGCTGACAGCTCGGAGCCTGGAGCCTGCTTCGGGTCGTGTCTCCCTCTCTCTGTCCTTCCTCTGCTCACACTGTCTCACTTTCAAAATAAATTAAAAATAAAAAATGAAAAGAAAAGAAAAATTTTCCAGATTTGGGAACCACCGGCATAGAGGACAGGAGAGAATCTGAAGAAAGACAGCAGAGTTGAAATTAGCACTTTTTGATCTGTTTTCTCCCAGGTAGCGTCTATATTGGTATCTCTCTGTACCTGTATTTGTATCCGTATCTGTATCTGTATCCCTACCCATATCTATATCTGTATCTGTCTCTGAATAGATATCCACATTCACGTACAACTTTGGGAGAGGGAGGAGTTGGTGAGGAAATAATTTACAGGAACAAGAGACCGAGGGAAGATGCTGCCTTATGCCCACCCTCGGTCGCAGTTCCTACGGAGGGAGTAGAAGTCCCCAAGCCTCTGAGCCCCAGCCAGCTCTGCCCAGCCCTCCCCACCGGTGTTCCAGACACAGCGTTTCAATTAGCCTAGAGGCCCAGGGACAGGTAAATTCGGGAAGGAATTAAGCAAAGCATGTTGACTCTCCAGGGTGTGCCTGGTTCCTGGGTTCAGGTGGCATTTGCAGGGCCTGGCGGGGTCCTTGGGGCTGTATCCCTGCCGCCTCCTACCAGAAGCCTGCTTTCCCCTCCTGATGTGCCTGCTGGATTACAGGCAAAAAGAAAGGCTTCAAGGGGCATCTGAGTTCAGTCGGTTGAGCATCTGACTTCGGCTCAGGTCATGATTTCACAGTTCAGTTCATGAGTTCGAGCCCCACATTGGGGCTCACTGCTGTCAGCACGGAGGCCAATTTAGATCCTCTGTCCCCCCACCCTCTCTCGGCCCCTCCCCCATTCTCTCTTTCTCTCTCTCAAATGTAAACATTAAAAAAAAAGAGAAGAGCTTCAAAGAGGTAGAGTCATGCCAAATGACTCAGGCTAGTCCCCAAGTTGCTTGGGGAAGAAGGTGTCCCTGGAAGAAATGTGGGGTCAGCCCCCTCTCAGAGGTCTCTCCTCGTGCTCTGTTCCAGGGACAGAGTCAGGCTGGAGGGGAATCGGGGCAGCAACTGAACCAAAAGAGTGGAGCAGGTGGTGAGTGGATGGAGTGGAGAGGAGGAGGAAGGGGTGAGGGGAGGGAGGGGAAGCGGGGGGAGCAGAGGGAGCGGGGAATGAGGCTGAAGAGGGCACACGTGTGGAGGTACCGATCCATGGCTGGTCATGCTGGCCGCACAGGTCCAGATTCCAGCTCTCTAGGTGAGAGGCCTTGAGAAAATCCTCCATCTTGGAGAGGCTAGTCTACGGGCTGAGGGTTTGGGGGGAAGGGTGGCGTGGAGCTGCGTGTGACCGCACCCCAGCTAGCGAGGGCTATGGCCCTCTTGAGGCTTGTCAGCTCCTAGCTGGCCTATGGGAGGTGGGGCCTGCCCTGGGTCCTGGCAGTCACCAGCCAGGTGTGGGAGGCAGAAGGGGACCCTGGCCTTGCTGTCTCTCCTCTGTAGAATCAGTCTTGGTCTCAGTCTATGTACAGCTGGACTTTTCAAATCAGACCTGGCCATTGACACTCTCCAGGACCCTGACTCCCCCCTTTGCCTCGGCCTCCTCTCCCCCAGCAACTCTCGCTGGCCTCGGCCTCACCACAGGTAGGGGGGATTCTACGGAGCCCTGCCTCTCAGCTCTCAGCGGCCCTTACACTGCCTGTGGGGGAAGGAGGCTCAGACGGAAAGGAACCTGGGCTTCCCAGGCCTGCGGCCAGCTTGCCTGAACGGCTGCCCCTTTCCATCTCCTGGAGGGTCTGCATGGCCCGGCTCCTTCCCCATCTCCCCCCCAGACAGACCCTTTCCTTCCTGTTCTATGCCCCCCTCTTCGAAACTCTGCAGAGGCCCAAGAGGCAGCCGGTGGTGGGCTGGCACTTCTCCGCCCCCACCCCTGAGGACTTTGCCCAGCAGGACCTCCTCTGCTTTGAACCCTGGCCTGAGGAGGCAGTCCCGGATGGCTGAGGCTCTTGTGACTTCGGGATTGTTCCGGGCACCCAGCCCTAGAGCCTCCCGGGCATCGGGTCCTGACTACCTGGCTGTCTCACACAGGCTGCCCACTTCTTGTCCCCTCCTTTTGCCCCAGAGTGTAATGTCCACCACGATGGCTGCACCTACTGTGCCTGCCTCCCTGGGTACCAGTGGAACGCCAGCGTCTGCTCCCGTCGCCGTCCCTGCCGGAGTCCCCGCAGCCGCGGGCCCTGTGGCTGTCTGGTCTTCAGCCCTCCTGAAGCCGGGTACTGCCAGCTGCTGCCACCTGGTGAGGAGGTTTGGGAACTTGGAAACCAATGGGCCCACGTGAAAGAAAGCCCGTGTTTTCTCCTCTCTGACCCTTGTGTTTCTGCCAGCCGGCCCAAGCCCAGTGGCTCCCGGTGGTGGGAGAAATGCCAGTTATCCTGGCAGATCACAGCCCTGAGCCTGGGGCCCGAGTAGGGAGACGAATGAACAACAGAGCTCCTGAGACATATGGACACGGAGAGAAAGTGCTAGAGTGACTGCTGTTGACCCCAGAAGGCCAGGAAGGGGCTCCGGCGGCCCCAGGTTACCTAGGGAAGTGGAAATCACCGGCCAAAAGGCTTCCCCGTTGGTTCCCAATGACAGATAGGTCTGGACTGCAGCAGCCAGGGACAAAACGAAACAGTATTGAGGGCGTGGGGAGGAAGCGAGGAGGAATGGGTTTCGGACGACGGGGAAGGAGTGAGAGCTTAGCCACGTGGAGGGCCACAATTCATGCTCTAAGCGGCCCCTGCCTCCTGCCTCCCCACAGTCCCCGGAACACTGAGCCTGAACTCCCAGGTGCAGATGCCTGGCAACACGCTAAACCTGACCCTCGTCACGAGCCATGAGACCACCAACCTAAACTGGTTCCTGCGGCCTGCTGGGAGCCCCAGACCCATCCTCCTGCAGCCGGGGACACAGGTGTCCCTGACCTCCAGCCCGGGCCAGGCTGTCCTCAGCATCCTCAACATCTCGCATAAATGGGCAGGTAGCCAGCCTGCCCTTCCTCTCATCTCTCTTCTCCGTCCTCCTCTTCTCTCTGTCCTTCCTCCCGCACCTTGCCTTCCCCCTCCTCCCTCTCCTCTCCTTCCTGCTCTTCTTCTCTCCCCTTCTTTTCCCTTTTCATCTTCCCATTTACCCATTCTGGGAAAACAAAGGCCCGGAGAGAATGGGCTTCCATTTCAGCAGAGAACAGATGCCTGTTTTTCTTCAAGATGTTGCAGTGGCAGCGGGCAGTGCTGGAAAGGCATCTCCTGGTGGAGAAGAGGTTCACCTTAGGATTCGAGGTTCCAGGCTATTAAAAACAAAAGTTAGGAGCCTCTTCTCCAGTCCTTTTCCTCCTCGAAACCCCTTTCAAGGCAGGGATCTCTCTCTCTCTCTTTCTTAAATTTTTAATATTTATTTTTGAGAGCGAGAGAGCCCGCGTGCACGCACACGAGTGGGGGAGGGGCAGAGAGACAGGGAGACACAGAATCCGAAGCAGGCTCCAGGCTCTGAGCTGTCGTCACGGAGCCCGAAGTGGGGCTCGAACCCACGAGCTGTGAGATCATGACCTGAGCCGAAGTCAGATGTGCAACCGACTGAGCCACCCAGGCAGGGATCTTTCTTGCTGGGCTTAAGCAGAGGCCAGACCTGGCAGGAGAGCTTCTGCGGCGCAGGGGTGGGGCCAGAGGAGCCGGGAGGTACAGCAGGTGTGTATCTGCAGGTGAGTACACGTGCCGCTTCGAAGCTCAGGGATTCAGGTGGGAGCTGTACCAGGTGGTGAAGGTGCCCCTGCAGGCGACAGATGTGGCCCGGCTTCCAGACCAGCTCTCCATCTCCTGCGCCACCAGCCCCAGTTTCCAGCTGAGCTGCTGCCTCCCCAGCACACACCTGGTCTACACGGCTTCCTGGAGCCCCACAGAGGGCAGCAAAGGTACGAGGAGCGCTGTGTCTGGCTCAGGGGACAAGGGGCAGCTGGTGTCCTCCGAGCAGCTGGCTGTTCAACTCCCAGGAAGCAGAGGCTGCAGTTCAACGTGGGGCTCCGGGTCCAAGTTCATTCAATACCGTGGTTACCCCATGAGCGATCCTAACCCTCCTGATACAGCAGTAACCACATGAGTGTAGATAACTGCTCACAAGATGTTTTCCCACGACCTTAATGAACTCTGGCCACACACTCTGTGAAGTCCTGGGGCTGGTTAGAGACTCCCAGGCGCCCTTCACCAAGATCCAAGCTCCGCCTCTGCAGTTTGATGCTCGCACACAACTCCGCTCTGCCCCACGGCATCATCTGCTTCCGAAGTTGCTAGAGAGACTGCAAGGGCATCTCTGGGCCTGCCGGGTTCTGGGCCTGCTCCAGGCCCAGTAACCGCTCCCCTCTCTCTCGTGTCACCTTCAGCCTCCTTAGTCAACACGCCAGGCTCCTGGTGCCTCGTGCTGACCGTTCAGCGCTGCCCTGCCGCTGACACCACGTATACTTGTGAGCTGCAGAGCCCAGGACTGACCCCTCTCAGGGTCCCCGTCTCTGTCACCATCATCCAGGGTACGTGGGGCTCGGGGTCCAGCTGGTTGGGTCCAGCTCTCACCTGCTCGCCCTGGGAGCTCCTCGACATTTCCCCCACACTGGGCCACACGGCCAGTCTCCAGACCCCGAACGCGGGGGAGGCTGGGGCTAGACCACGGTTGCTGAGCCTCCTTGATATCATTCTTCAGACGGAGACGCCACCTGCCCTGAGGACTCCTCGGCTGTTGCCTGGAATGTCACCAAGGCTGGCCACGTGGCACAGGCCCCGTGTCCAGTGAACAGGACAGGTGTGGTGAAGCGGACCTGCGGGCCTGATGGCAGTTGGGAGCCCATCCACGGCGGCTGCACGGACGCAGGGGTCCTGGCCTTGTTTCACAGAGCCTGGGTAAAGCTTCAGGCCCCGCTGCTCCGGGCCTCGCCCTCCATGACCTACCCCTTTCTCGCTCGGGACCTAGCTTTAGAACCCTTTCCCCCTGAGGCCTGGCCTGGAGGCCCCTCACCTTCCCTGAACCGGAGCCTGGCAGAGCCAGGGTGTGAGGGTGGGGGCCACAGATGCCGGGGACTCTCACGGTGGGGAGGGCGCTCTCCTCCAATCCTAATCCCACCAAGTGTCCAGCCCACTAACACGGGTGTGAGTTCCTTCCGTGTGGCTTCCCGCTCCCCCGGGGACTGGAGCAGGGCTGGGGAGGAAAGAGCTGGATGGGGGAGGAGCGGCCCCTCCCTTGTGACGTCTCGCCCATCCCCCCACCCCCCCCACTTCCTGCTGTGTCTGGTCTGTCTCAGCTGCTGCGGGCAGGCCAGGGCTGGCCTGCTGTGGAGGCGCCACAGATCCTGGCTGAGCTGTCGGAGCAGGCGAAGGTGGTGAGCTCGCCCTCTGACTTACTGGCACTGCTGGGCACCATATCCTTCCTGGCCAAGGTGGTGGTGGATGCCAGAATACAGCTTAACCGCAGCGCCCTGGAGGTGAGATCTCTGAGCCACGGCGGGGGGCCGCCGGGGTAGTGGGGGCCCGAAGCTCTTTACCTCTGGGCACTTCTGTCCCTCTGGCATCACCATGGGCTGTCAGAAGGCAGACCTTTCGAGAGAGTCTGAGTGTCTGCTCTCCTGGTCCGTCTCGCCCCTTGGACATCGGTTTCCAAGGCCATGGAATATGGACAAGGTCTGAGGCTGGGAACACGTGGGAGGTCGGGGAAGGCAGGAAGGGATGTGAAGACACGAGTTCAGAAGCATTTATGGACACGCAGAGATGGGTGGATATGGTGTAAGCTCACGCGCCCAAACAGACACACGCACACACACGACACCTACACGGAGGTCCCCACGCCCTCAGCTTTTGCTGGACTCACCTGAACCAGCTCCCAGCGTGGGCAACGGCTGACGACCATTAAGCTGCATCCAAAAGAATAACCAGGGCCAATGACAGTGCGCCCTCTTCCTATCTGGGAATGTATGTCACATGTGGGTGGACAGACATGCATGTGGCCTTCCACTTCAGAACATCGTGCCCGCTAACCACTGGGCCCCACTCCTAGCTTTACAGACCTGTTGGGGTCAAGGCATTGGAGAGGGGCCCCCTTCACCCTGGGTGGCCCAAGGGATGGAGGCGAGAGAAAGGTCGTCAGATGGAGGTGCTGGATGTGCATCGGGAGACCACGTACTTGAAGCCACCCCGGTGGTAACCCGTTCTTCCCATCTAGAAACTCTCCCTTCTCGGGCCTGTCTTCCCCTTCCCCTTTCCCTCCCCTCTTGGGTCTCTTGCGCAAGCCTAGGAAAGGTAGGTCTGGGGCCTCTGGTTCCCAGCGCCCCTGACGCAGCGCCGTGGGTTCTAGCGGCCAGCGCTCATCTCTTTGCTGGGCTCTCTCTGTTGGGTGCCGCAGGCTCTCCTGAAAACCACAGACAAGGTCCTAGACCTGGACACCAGCTCTCTGTGGACCCCAGCCCGGGCCCAGAAGCCCTCGACAGGCTCAGATCTCCTGCTGGCTGTGGAGACCCTGGCACGCAGTCTGTGCCCTCAGGATCACCCCTTCTCCTTCAGCTTGCAAAACGTGCGGCTGCAGACCCAGCTGCTTGGGCCGTCTCCCGCTGACTACAGAGTCTCCTTCCCCACTCGGCCCCCACTGCGGGCCCACATTCCCAGGTGCTCCCTGGCCCCGCTGGGCCGTAACGGCACCAACGTCAGTATTACTAGCCTGGTGCTGCGGAAACTGGACCGCCTTCTGCCCTCAAGCTACGGGCAGGGGCTGGGGGACTCCGTCTATGCCACTCCCGGCCTGGTCCTCGCCATCTCCGTCATGGCAGGTGGGCAGGCCTTCGACCAGGGAGAAGTCGTCATGGACTTCGGGGGCACGGGTGGCACTCCGCACTGTGTCTTCTGGGACCACAGCCTCTTCCGGGGCAAGGGGGGCTGGTCGGATGAAGGGTGCCAGGTGCAGACAGCTCGTGCCAGCCCCACCACCCGGTGCGTCTGTCGGCACCTCACCGCTTTCTCCGTCCTCACGTCCCCAGACACTGTTCCGGAAAACCTCACCCTGGAGCGGCTGAGTCAGGTGGGCTTGGGGGCCTCCATCGTGGCACTGCTTGTGTGCCTAGGTGTGTACAGGCTGGTTTGGAGAGTGGTGGTACAGAGCAAAGTCGCCTACTTACGCCACACGGCCCTGCTCAACGTGGTGCTCTGCCTTTTGGCCGCAGACGCCTGCTTCCTGGGAGCCCCACTGCTTCCTCCGGGGCCCCGAAGCCCGCTCTGCCTGGCCGCTGCCTTCCTCTGTCATTTCCTCTACCTGGCCACCTTTTTCTGGATGCTGGCGCAGGCCCTGATGCTGGCCCACCAGCTGCTCTTCGTCTTCGATCAGCTGTCCCAGTGCCGAGTACTCTCCCTGATGGTGGTCCTCGGCTACGTGTGCCCGATGGGGTTTGCAGGTGCCGCCCTGGCCCTCTACCTACCCCGAGGGCAATACCTGAGGGAGGGGGCGTGCTGGTTAAGTGGGAAGGGAGGGGCGCTCTACACCTTCGTGGGGCCAGTGCTGGCCATAGTGGCCGTGAACGGGCTGGTACTCGCCATGGCCGTGCGGAAGCTCCTGAGGCCTTCGCCGTCAGAGGGGCCCCGGGCGGAGAGGCGCCAAGCCCTTCTGGCGGTGATCAAAGCCCTGCTCGTTCTCACGCCCATCTTCGGCCTCACCTGGGGGCTGGGCCTGGCCACCCTGCTGGAGGAAGTCTCCACAGTGCCTCACTACATCTTCACGATTCTCAACACCACCCAGGTGGGTGATAAAGCGCCGGCTGTGCTTTTGCCCTTTTAGATGGTCTAGGTCACTGCCAGTGCCTTCTCGAGGAGGGGTCGAGGTGGAGCAGGAGAAGCAGTCTCAGGAACTTTAGGAGACGTAGGTCTGGGCCGCAGTCCCTCCACGGACTCGCTGGAGGACTCTGGACAAACCTCTGGGAGCTCTGGTTTTCTCATCTGCGAAACAGTATCTGGTCTGGGCAGAGACGTCAGGGAATTGTCAGTACCCAAAATGATATTGATATTCCCTTGGTAACCAAAGCCGTCAGAGAAGCACCTGAAATGGATTCTATGCACCGAGCGGTGCTAATGCCCAGAAAACCCTAGATGGGAAGCCTCGGGACACAAATTAGGACGACAGAGGCTGAAGGAAGAGGAGGGGGAGGGAGTCGATTTCGGTTGATTCCTTCCTCCATGACTAACTTATCCCCGTATCCCCCCGTTAAGGGCGTCTTCATCTTACTGTTTGGTTGCCTCATGGACAAGAAGGTGAGTCTGCCCACCTAACCTCCGCCCAACTTGCAGTGCCCAGGCCAGGACTTTGGCTGGCGTAACAAGGGCGTTACCTGTCCTGCAGGTACGAGAGGCTTTACTCAAACGCTTCTGCCGCTCCCAGTCCCCCAACTCCACCATCTCCCTGGTGAGTTATTGGCTTCAAATTCTCAGTTCTCCCACTAAGGGGTCAGACGCAGCTGTTCCACAGCCTTCCCGAGAGGAGACAGGCACAGCTAGAGGCTGAGAGAAGCTTGGGATTGTCTTCTAGAATGAGCACTTTCCAGGCTCGAAGTCCCCAACGATGGAGACAGGAGCTCCGTCAGAGCAGTCGGAGTCAGGTTCCTGGGCTCCTGATTACAACCTGGACTGCTGGGGACTCTCTTAGCCCCTGGTTTCTCCATTTGAAAACCTGCCTCCAGTTACTATATGAAGGGAAATGTAGGATCGGTAAGCACGGGAGTCAGCATAGCTGAGAACCAAGTTCCTTAGGGCTACTGCGGCCCCAGGCAGGTGAGAACGTGAAAATGGGCACAAGCTCATGAAAAGAGAGTCGATAATAATAATAGTCGCCCTGCAATTGGGCCTTCCGGCCCCTTCCTAGGCTACATATGAAACCTACATCCCGGAGCAGAGCCAAGGAAGAAGTGAAGACACCAGGTGAGAAGCAGGCCTTCCTGGGGGCAGCGTGCGTGGCATGGACGGAAGCGGAGGCTAGCAAAGGGCTTCCTGGCCAAGAAGGCTCCTCTTCACGTGATTGACGGTCCCGGCCCACGGGTGGAAAACAGACTTTTCCAGCAGAGACATTTCTTGATGGGATGGGGAAGGTGGAGACCTCAGAGAGCAGGGAGTTTTACCACCACCAAGCCTTGGTTCAGTCCACTCTGAAAATTCCTTTGTGCGTTGTCAAATTCTTAATCGTCCTGGAAAACCCTTGCCTTGAAGGAATCGCCATTGGTGGGCTTGCTGTCCAGAGGGGTGGGCAGCCTGCAGAGGCGGTGAAAGGTCTGCTTCACCAGCCCAGAGCTTCAGGGTGAGCCCTTTCGCGGAGAAGACAGAGGCTTTGAGTGAACCACACGCAGAGCCCATCCGAGGGAGTTGGGGGAACGAGAATCCACCAGGATGAGCCATGACCCGGGGCTCTGAGCCCTTCCCCCATCCGAGAGCTCAGCGCCCCCCGCACAGACAGGCTAATGTCTCCACTCGTCACGTTCCCTTCTCTCGCAGGTCACCTGCCCACACCCCTAAACTATCCAAGCAAAAAGAGCGTGAAAAACTAGCTAAAGCTACCTGTTGAATAAGCCTGCCTTTGCTGTAAACGTAATCGACAGATATTAAAGTTCAAAATAATTGCAAGTAAAACTGTCTCAACCAGTTTTTGACCAATCGACAGTTCCTGGTACAGACAGATTTGCTAAAAATTGTTTTATTTTTAACTACTCAGTGATTTCTTTTCTGATTATTTCTTCTCCATAGCTATGATGAAAGGATGACTGATGACAGGAACTCTAGTCTTGCAAACATTAAAGGTGAAGGACAGATTTTGGTTCGTTTCTTTTCAAAGTTTAGGAAAAGGTGAAGTTAATAGGTCCCTCTTTCTTTAACTTTTCCAACAATATCAGTATAACTGTAAGTTTCATCGATGTACGAATGTATACAATCACCGATCTAAGAACCTTTGTAAGAGCGCATTAACGATTTTAAAGTAGAGAGGAAGTTGCCACAGACCGCTAAGAATTAAGGCAACAAGATGACAAAAAGGGGCATTTAAAAGTGACAGGCTCAGGTCACCTGGGTGGCTAAGTCGGTTCAGTATCTGACTCTTAATTTGGGCTCAGGTCATGATCTCGTGGTTCATGAGTTCGAGCCTCACATCAGACTCTGCGCTGACAGTGCAAAAAAGCCTGCTTGGGATTCTGTGTCTCCCTCTCTCTCTGCCCCTCCCCTGCTCTCTTTCTCTCAAAAAGTAAACAAAAACATAAACTAACAAATCAATCAATCGATAAATGTGACCGGCTCAAGCTAAGACCAGATATGGAGAAGAAAAAAAGTTTTTTTTTAAAGCCTTGAGAGGATACCAAGACATCTAATTGAATTAACTCGTGGAATCCACAAGATGATGGGAGGGTTCTCAAGAATTTTTCAACTAGAGAAATGGAAAAAAATTCTTATGAATGAGCCTTTGTTAAATTACAAAAGTCATGGCTATTTTTATAAAATGGAATGGGAATGCTTTCTGTTGAAAGGAATATGCTCTTGAAAACAGTTTTCTTATAAACATGGATCTGTGTATTTTCATTGTACAGACGTCAGCCTAAATAGTTCCCTACATGGATTCAATTGTTTCGTTCAAATAGAAGATACCAACTCAGCAGGGCACTTGCAAACCGTTCTATGCTTCGGACCTGTTCCAGCCCCCACGGGAGGCGGGCAGCCACTGAAACAGCGAGGGCTTTGCCTGCTGGTTTCCCTGGCCACAGGGTCCTGTCTCAATTGCCCTTGTACTTCATTAATAGTTACAGTCTTAATTTTTTAAGTTATAAAACGATTTGTGAATAGTTCAAATAATACGCGTTCGCTTTAAAAGCAGCAGAGACCCCTGAGTGTGCTTCTGTAGAAATATACGTTCTCATATTTCCTTCTCAAATGACGGACGCACTCAATGCATGCTTTGCTGCTAAAAACACACGTTAGGATTGACAAATGAAGTGACATTAAGCCTTCGTTCCCTTGGTTGTCACATAAAGAAGGACTGAAAAGAAAGTTCTGGAGGTAAATATAAGAAAGTAAAGATTTCATTTCTAAATTCCATTTCTAAAAAGACGGCCTAAAGAAATAAGCAGACAAGTGAGCGGATGAATGTACCAAGGATGTGCGTTCCAGTGTGTTTATATCCTCCACAAAGCGCACTTGGTAAAACCAATGAGGATATATCTACCAAAGGAGTGCTATGTGGTCATTTAAAGTGACGACGTATAGCTACACCTACTGATACGGGAAAATGTTTAGGCTCTACAGCTAAGTAAGACAAAAGAGTTCCAGAATAGCATGATACCAGCCAATTTTGGTCCGTACCAAAATTGGGTCCCTTTGTGTCCAAATATGTGTGCACTGAAAAAGAGAGATATCAAAATATTAACAGTATCTTGCTACTTGATTTTTCACTTTTTTCTTGCTCTGTAAATATGATTTGAATTATTTTTTACAACGAGCATGTGTTTCTATGGTAGAAAAAACGTTATTTTGAAAGAGTTCTTCTGGACATTTTGCATATTTAAAAATAGAAACTTGTCAAGCAAAAAAAAAAAAACCCAACAACAACAAAAAACAAACCCATAAACAAAATACCCCCTGGAATTTAGATTTGTACAGAAGGGTGGACTACATTAGAGGTTCTCGAGGAAGCTTGGACTTCTGTTTTGGGAATCAATTCTGTCTGATCGCTGGCAGTTCCCTAACCGTGGAGGGGGAAAGGGGCTCCCGGTTGAGTTTAGGGCAGGCACAAACATTGCCAACATGTCTAAATGCTTGGTCTCTTTCACAATGATGCATTTCTTTCCAGAGTAGTATTTTTCCTCAGTGTTTTTGTCCTTCATCCCCACATTCTCCCATTTCCTCTCAACCAATGATCCCTCTTCATTGAAAGAGCATAACATACCAGTTCAGAGTCCCAGATAAACCACAGCGGACACAGACAGAGGACCTCTGAGTCATCCATTAAGTCCCAGAAGAAGACTGGAGACTCTGCTACTGCTTTTCATTCCTTGAGAGAGACTGGAATTTGAGAGACCTGGAGAAAAAATTTAAAACGTAAATGAGAAAGGGTAGGGGGAGAAGATAGGCTGAGAATTAGGATTCCTCTCTCTGGAAAGATGGATGCAAAGGTGCAAAGAATGTGTCTGGTTTGCTGGTTGCTGTAGCTTCAGCATCTAAAATATGCTTAACATGTAACAGGCACTCAGTAAGTATTTATTGAATGAATGAACTATACAGACCACAGCAAGAACAGGGACTTTTGCTCAGAATCAGAGACCATGAGAAGCAAACAGCTGGAGGGCCTGTGGGGGGTGGGGGGTGGGGGGGTGGGGGGGGTGGCGGGTGAGGGAGGGGAGCACAGGGGGGAAGTGCACTTCTGAAGTGTGAATGAAAGATGAGGGCAAGTCAAGGCTCTCCTCCCAAATGGTTATTTGGTGGAACAAAGGGTCTAATTAAAGTTTTATATGAAAAGCGAGGCACTTAAGTTGGGATCTTTAAGAAGAGCATAACGGGGGAGGGGGGCAGGCACCTGGGTGGTTCAGTGGGTTGAGCATCTGACTTTGGCTCAGGTCCTGATCTAACGGCTTGTGAGTTTCGGCCCCGCCTACATCGGGCTGTCTGCTGTCGGGGCAGAGCCCGCTTTGGATCCTCTGTCCCCCACTCTTTGTCTCTCCTCCACTTGTACTCTCTCCCTGTCTCTCAAAAATGAATAAACATTAAAAAAATAGCGTAACCAGTTTGAGGTACCTGAGAGCAAACAGCAATGTGTACTTTATTTTTTTTTTAATGTTATTATTTACTTTTGAAGGAGAGAGAGACAGAGCGTGAGCAGGGGAGGAGCAGAGAGAGACATAGAATTTGAGGCAGGCTCCAGTCTCTAAGCTGTCAGCACAGAGCCCGATGCAGGGCTCGAATTCACGAACTGTGAGATCATGACCTGAGCCAAAGTCAGACGCTTAACCGACTGAGCCACCCAGGTGCCCCAGCAATGTGTACTTTAGATGGAGGCATCTGTAACCATGACAGCCAAGGGTCGTCTTTTGTAGCAGTCACACTACCGAAAATCGCTCAGTTTCTCTTAGGCATAGAATGTTTAGAAACAGTGCTCGCTTTGGCAGCACATATACTAAAATTGAAACCATACAGAGAAGATTAGCACGGCCCCTGTGCAAGGAGAACACACAAATTCGTGCAGTGTTCCAGATTTTTAGAAAGACAGATACCATATGTTTTCACTCATATGTGGATCCTGAGAAACTCAACAGAAGACCATGGGGGAGGGGAAGGGCGAAAAAAAGTTACAGAGAGGGAGGGAGGCAAACCATAAGAGACTCTTAAACACTGAGAACAAACTGAGGGTGGGTGGGGGGTGGGGAGAGGGGAAAGTGGGTGATGCGCACTGAGGAGGGCACCTGTTGGGATGAGCACTGGGTGTTGTATGGGAACCAATCTGACAATACATTATATTTAATATAAAAAAAAGAATGTTTAGAAATACCATGTAACTTACGTAAAGTTGGGTGAACGTGACCTAACTGCAGACCTAGAACTTCAGAGACGCCACGAAAGCCCTCTCCAATCCGATCCCACTGCCTCCCGCCCAGAGGTAACTTCTACTCTGAATGTGATCAACGTAACACTAAGAAAATTTTTTTGTGGTGAAACACAGAAAATTTACCACTTTAACCAAGCGTACAGTTGCATAGTGGAAGGTACGTTCACAGTGCTGTGCGACCAATCTCCAGAACTCATCTTTCAAAACTGAAACTCTATACCTATTCGGCAACTCCCCATTCCCCCCACTCCAGTCCCTGGTAACCACCATTCTACTTCCTGTCTCAACGAAGGTGACTATTTTGTATACCTTATATAAGTAGAACCATACAGTGTTTGTCCTTTTGTGACGGGTTTATTTCACTTAAGGTTCATCCATGTTGTAGCACGTGACAGGATTGCCTCCCTTTTTAAGGCTGCATAGTACTCTACCGTGTGTATACACATTCAGCTGTCAATGCACATTCGGGTCGCTTTCCCCTATTGGCTATTGTGAATAATGCCACGATGAATGTGGGTGCACAAATCCCTGCTTTCAATTCTTTGGGGTACGTACCTAGACATGGAGTTGCTAGATCATATAATAATTCTATTTTTAATCTTTTGAGGAACGATCATACTGTTTCCCATAGCAGCTGGACCATTTTATATTCCCACCAACAGCGTACAAAGGCTCTGGTTTCTCTTACATCCTCACCACCGTGTGCTATTTTCTGTGTTGTTTTTTTTTTTTTTGAATATTATTTATTTTTGAGAGAGAGAGAGCAAGCGAGCGAGCGAGCAGGGAAGGGGCACAGAGGGAGACACAGATTCAGAAGCAGGCTCTAGGCTCT
This sequence comes from Panthera tigris, assembly GCF_018350195.1. Taxonomy (NCBI): domain Eukaryota; kingdom Metazoa; phylum Chordata; class Mammalia; order Carnivora; family Felidae; genus Panthera; species Panthera tigris. Next base: position 118,556,685 of record NC_056662.1, read on the forward strand.
GACCTGTCAGCACGGAGCCCGACGCGGGGCTTGAACTCACAAACTACAAGATCATAACCTGAGCCGAAGCCAGATGCTCAATAGACTGAGCCACCCAGGTGCCCCTATTTTCTGGTTTTTTTGATAACAGATATCCTGATGGATGTGAGGTGGTATCTCGGTGTAGTTTTGATTAATGATGTTGGACTAGTTGGCTAGTGATATTGAACATCTTTTCATGTGCTTATTGGTCATTTGTATATATTTTTTAGAGAAACGCCTATTTAAATCCTTTGCCCATTTTTTTTTTAATATTTATTTATTTTTTTGAGACAGAGAGAGACAGAGCATGAACAGGGGAGGGTCAGAGAGAGGGAGACACAGAATCCGAAACAGGCTCCAGGCTCTGAGCTGTCAGCACAGAGCCCGACGCGGGGCTTGAACTCACAGCCCTCACGGACCACGAGATCATGACCTGAGCTGAAGTCGGCCGCTCAACCGACTGAGCCACCCAGGCGCCCCAATCCTTTGCCCATTTTTAAACTGGGTTATTTCTTGGTTGTTGTAAGAGTTCTTTGTATGTTCTGGATATTATCAGATATATGACTTGCAAATATTTTCTCCAATAGGTTGCCCTTTGATGCACAGAAATTTTTAATTTTGATGAAGTCCAACCTATTTAGTTGTTGTTGTTGCCAGTGTTTTTGGTGTCACGGCCAAGAAAGTATTGCCAAATCTAATGTCATGTAGCTTTTCCTGTTTTCTTCTAAGAAGTTTATCAACTTAGCTCTTATGTTTAGGTCTTCGATCCACTTTGAGTTAATTTTTGTACATGGTGTAAGGTAAGGGTCCAACTTTCATTCTTTTGCAGGTGGCCCATTTTCCCAACACCATTTGCGGACAAGACTGTCCTTTCTCCATTGAACGGTCTTAGCACTCTTGCCAAAAATCATTGGACCACATCAGATTTATTTCTGGGCTTAAACAAAAACCAACTTATCTCCAGAAGGTTCTCCTTGGGCCAGTGGATGGGGCTCAGCCCTGCTGCCCCCTCCAGCCGCCCCTCCACTGACTGCCTCTGCTGGGTTCTGCATCTGCTCGCTGAAGAAGCTGAACAGGCGAGAGGAGTCTCTTCCCTTGGGCGCGTGGGCCCCAGTTAGCAGAGGCTGAGTCCTAACACCACAGCTGATGGCTGCAGGGGAGGGAGACCAGAATACTCCTTTAGAAATGAGTTGCACAACTGACAAGGCACTCACTGATGCTGATGCGCTTGCTGAAAGACTGAGAGATCATGATGACGCAGCAGAATCTCCGACCGAGCAAACCACCGCTCTCAACAAGTGAGCAGACGTGATGAGCAGGATCAGGAAGAAACTCGAGAGCTTAACGAAGTTGCAAGACATCGGCCACAGTCCGCGTTGGTTATGGGAATCCAGCAAGAAAGCAGACAAATCAGAGAAGTACAACCAAAGAACAAAGAATTGCATACATCCCTGGAAGAACGTCCATAGTTAGACTGCTAACGGCTAGCAAAAAAGATGACCTGGATATAATGATGAAGTCAAAAGAGCAGCACTCCCAGACTGACATGGGTTGTTGTAACAGCTCTGGAGTCTTCCTTGATGCATCCTGACACATCTTTGAAACATCTCAACATGGACCGGAGAGGAGGCACTTGGAAGCAAATCAGAAATTCCAACTGCATGTTGATCAGATAACGGAAATGACGGCAGTAATGAGGAAAGCCATTGAAACCGATAAGCAACAGGGGTGCAAGGTACTGGAACAAATATTTCAACTTGAACAAGAAAACAAAGGCTTGAGAGAGATCCTTCACAGGAGTGCACGTGTGCATGAGCAGGGGAGGGGCAGAAAGGGAGAGAATCCCAACTCAGGGCTTGAGCCCACGAACTGTGAGATCATGACCTGAGCCTTAATCAAGAGTCAGAGGCTTAACCGACTGAGCCACCCAGGTGCCATTTTTGAACCTTAGGAAAGATGTGTCTGAAAGTCCATCTTTGACAGTATTAGTGACCAGTAGCAACCAGAGTCTGAGGAAGAGCTGAAGAGCCTGTAAGTCTTTGAGTTTCATATACTTCAGATGGTCACTGGGACTGGTCTACTAAAGTGAATGACTTAACAGAAAAATCAATCTCAAGCTATGCTTTTTTTTTCCCCCTATAGTACGTACAGTGGATTGGCAATGACATTTTCTTTTTTACTATTTTAGAGACAGAGAGAGAAAATGCAAGTGAGCAGAAAAGAGTGACAGAGGAAGGGAGGGAGGGGGAGAGAGAGAAAGCGAGAATCCTACGTAGGCTCCATATTCAGTGTGGAGCCCAATGCTCAATCCTACGACCCTGGGGTCACGACCTGAGCCAGAGGCAAGAGCTGATGCTCAACTAAGCCACCCAGGCGCGCCTACAAGTATTCATTTGATTTTTTTTTAATTTTTTTTTTTTAAACGTCTATTTATTTTTGAGACAGAGAGAGACAGAGCGTGAACAGGGGAGGGGCAGAGAGAGAGGGAGACACAGAATCTGAAACAGGCTCCAGGCTCTGAGCTGTCAGCACAGAGCCTGACGTGGGGCTCGAACTCACAGACCGTGAGATCATGACCTGAGCCGAAGTCGGACGCTTAACTGACTGAGCCACCCAGGTGCCCCTGATTTTTTACAAAATATATATTCGGTATGTAAATTTTTAAAAGCCACTAGAAATAGAAACGGACTTTAACATCAACTGAAATCTAAACTTTTCTTATTTTGTGATTATAGGATTAAGAGGATAAAAAGATTAAAATGCAAAAAACAAAACAAAACACCATTATTTCCAGATCTTTCCACCAATGTCCTTTTTCTGTTTCAAATCCAACCCACGATACCATAGTACATTTAATTGTCATGTCTCCTTAGCTTCCTCTGGTCTGAGTTTCTCCATATTCTCTTATTTTTTGTGAACTTGATAGTTTTGAACAGATTCTAAGTAGATGTCCCTCAGTTTGTGTTGCATGTTTTTTTTATGACACAACTGGGCTAATGGGTATTTGGAAAGAATACCCCTGAAGTGAAGTGCCCCTTTGATCACGTAATGCCAGAAGTATGTGGTATCTACATACCAGCACTGATGTTAACCTTGGTCACTTAATGAAATTAGTGCTTGCCATGTTTCTCCACTGTAAAGATGCCTTGTTTTCCCTTCTCATACTCTATTTGCTGGAGTTGAGACATGAAGTCCAGCCCACACTCAACCGAGGAACGACATGTCCCACTTCCTGGAGCACGGAGTCTAAACGTATTATTTGGAATTCTTCTATATGAAAGACCTCTTTTCTCTTCCCTTAACTGTTTTAGAAAACATTTTTTTATCTCATATGTAGGCATCTCAGAAACAGACTGAGTTTTGCCTGTTTTTGAACCTGTCCTGTCAATGAACATTTGTTATTTACAATATTTTGCTATTAAAGAGCAATGGTGCTATGCACTCTCTTGCACGCGTCTCCTGGCATTCCTGTGCTGGGTCACAGACCGTGTGTCCTATTCAAATGTGCAAGATGCCAAGCTGTTTTCCAAGTGGTTCATATCAATTTGTATTCTCACCAGCGGTGTGTGATAGTTCCTATTGTTCCACATCCTCATCAACACCTGGTATTGAGTCTTCATTTTTCCTGATGGGTATAAAAGAATAGCTCATTATGATCCTAATTTGATTTTTCATTACTAATGAGCCTCTTTTCATGTTTATTCTCCATTTCTACATTATTTTCTAAAAAATGCCAGTTCATATCTTTTGCCCATTATTTTGTAAGTCATCTTTCTTCTTTCTGATGTACGGGAATTCTTCATAGAACCTGGATCCCTTGAAAGACAGATCTATATCAGGGTCACATAGATCGTGAGAGAGAGAGATGTATCTCCTTTGTAGGATATATCTGTATCTTTGTCCCTTTTGTGGTTTGTCTTTCCATTCTGTCACATAAACAAAAGTTCTTATTTCAACACAGGCAATTTTTTTTTTTAAGGTTTATTTTTGAGAGAGACAGAGCGCAAACGGCGGGCAGGCGGGGGGGAGGGGCAGCAGAGACAGAGGAGGAGGCAGAATCCGCAGCAGGTTCCAGCCTGGAGCTGTCAGCAGAGCCCAGCGTGGGGCTCAAACCCATGAACTGTGAGACCATCACTTGAGCCAAAGTCGGACACTTAACTAACTGAGCCCCCCAGGCACCCCTTTTTTAAAAAGGTTTTTAATGTTTTTATTTATAAAATTTCTTTACACTTGACTTAAATCCTGGCAGAGACATCTCCAAACAGTGAAACAAATTTACCCCCAAGGAGCAATGGGGAAAAAAGTGTTATTTTAAATGTTTTTTTTTTTTTTAACATTTATTTATTTTTGAGAGAGCATGAGCAAGGGAGGGGCAGAGAGAGAGGGAGACACAGAATCAGAAGCAGCCTCCAGGGTCTGAGCTGTCAGCACAGAGCCCAACTCGGGGCTCGAACCCAACGAACCGTGGGATCGTGACCTGAGCAGAAGTCGGATGCTCAACCGAATGAGCCACCCAGGAGCCCCAAAAAGGTGTTATTCTAAAGCAGGACCCTCTTTATACCCCTAGCAGCCACATGACTGACTAAAATGGCTAAAAGTTACAAATGAGTAATTAAAGGCAAAATCTGCCCCCAAGCCAAGGGAACCACCCTTTACCTCTGGTAAAAACTAAGGCAAACAGTTCTTCAATATTCCCTCACTTTATTAAGTGTAACAGGGTACTTATATATCTAAACATTTACTGTAAGTTTTCAGTGACATTTAAACTCTGAATTACCTTTCCATAATTAAGTTTCTTTAGGCACATTGGTTTGTATTTTATAGAAAACACGCATCTTTAGGTCACAAATAGGAAGGAGTATACTTTGCAAATGTTACAAAGATGATTCCAAATCTCTCCTGAACTGCAACCACTCATTTAAGTATTTAATGAAAATAGAGCTCCCAAACAACTGTTTAAACATAACACTGAGAGATTCTGCTGATTAAGAAATCCCTGAAAGAGTAGTAAGCCGTGATTACTGGAAAGCTCAGAATACTAGCAAGGCTTAATTGCAAAGTATTGAACAGAAGGCCACAAATTGTCTTTTCCTAAGAGGAGACAGGAACTAAGGATGTCAGTTAGTAATGCATTGGAATGGCATTGCCTAGTGCGAGTGTTGCGCAGAAACTCCAGGTCACCTCTCCTTTATTATTTTGGATAAGCTTCCACTATCATCGCATGGCCCTGTAAAGGAGAAAAAAAAAGAGCTCCATTAGAGCAACGGAAGGCAATGAATCCAGCCAGTCCTGAGGCAAAAGGGAACAATGGGAAAAGTACGGGCTTTGGAGTCCGATCCTGGGCCTGCCTTTCAAACACTGTGTGATCTTGTGTGTGTATGGGCAAGGGGAGTGTTGCCACTGGCATCTAGTGGGTAGAGATCCCGCTAAACATCCTACAACACGGAACACAACCCCCCCATAACAAATAATTATCTGGCCCCAAATGTTAATAGAGACGACGCTGAGACACTCTACTCTATATCCACAATGCGGGATTCCTCCTCTGGTCTCCCAGTCACATTTGTATCACTTATTTGGCTCTTGATGAAACAATGCCAAGTTTAATCTACTTTTTAATCATCTCCTCTCGCCTTCACCAGACTGTAAACTTCTAGAAGAAAGGTACCGGGTGGTATTCTTCATTCATCCACAAAAGCATCCCGTATTGGGTTTTACTCTGTGTGCTAGGTGAACAACCAGGGAGCACACACTAGAAACCACAAGACACTAACCCACGTGGGCTGCCCACTCCACACGATACTGTGCCCTCGTTATCTCCCTCAGTTAAGCCTGGCACAGAAAGATGGGAGGGGGGGCTCCAGTCCTGACTATGGTTTCCTCTGGACAAAGGTACACAGACTGAAAAGTGCTTTTCATCATGAAGTCTGAAATACTCTAGCCTACAAATAACTGACCCTTTGTTTCTTCAGTTTCTGAGACAGGTCATAAATAAAGGCTTTTAAATGCAAGATGTTTAAACTTTTATATAGCTTATTATTTATCTTGATCAGCAACAGAAAGTTTCTGTAATCTGGAAGAAAACCAGATCTGTTTCCCTCAGGACTGGGGACAAAAAGACTACAATCAGCCCTCCTTTTGGATTTTAGTCCCAGAGTGAAATGCCATATGTAGCAGGTAGGAAGTTGTGTCTGTAATGCAAGAAAGGCCAGTGAGAGAAATCTGTAGAATAACAAATTCCCCCCAAATAAACAGCAATGTTATCCAGCAGTAAATTAATTTTCCAATTAAGGTATAATTCAGTTTTCAGGAAAGATAATTTACTTTTCGGAGAGATTTTATAAATATGACCTCAGGGTGACTAGATAAATGAGTAAAATTTTATCTAAAAAAAAATTTTTTTTAAGTTTAAGACAGAGACAGTGCAACTGGGGGAGGAGCAGAGAGAGAAGTAGAGAGAGAATCCCTCTTCGCACTCAGCACAGAGGCCGATGTGGGGCTTGAACCCCCGAAACCATGAGATCATGACCTGAGCTGAAACCAAGAGTCAGACGCTTAACCGACTGAACCACTCAGGTGCCCCAGCTCTAATTTTTTTCTACACGCTTTTTGTATATAGAAACATAATGAGGATGTGTTCCTTTTAAAATTAAAAAATATATATAAACATTATTTTAGGAATAGAAATAGCTCGAGTTTAAAAACTATCTTCCTTCCAAAGTACTATCAAGAATTAAAGTTGTACCCTCCTCCCTCAAAATAGGCTGCTTTTTTTTAGTTGTCTGTCATCAGAAATACTGCTCTAAGGATGTTTCAAAGTGAACCAAATGAAACGTGTTTGGAATGAGCTGGTTTGGTTTCCAAGAAAATGACTTTCCAGAAGCACCTTGGAAGCTGCTGTGACATACCTGCCCTCCAGCGGCACAGGCAGCCACCAAGCCATACTGGCCTCCCTCCTTCCGTAATCTGTTGGCAGCTGCCATGACCAACCGGCAGCCAGTAGCTCCAAATGGGTGTCCCAGGGACAGCGATCCACCCCAGTTGTTAAACTTCTCCAAAGGAGGTGACCCAACCTGGCTCCCACAAAAACAGACACAAATATAATGATGAGTTTACTTAAGATTAAGAATCAGGCCAAACTCCTAGCAAGAGGAAGGTAACAGAGATGGAGAAAATGACTAACTTGAGACACGTCACGTATTACTTTATCGTAAAGAAAGAAATTCTAGGTCAATTCTGAAAGCCACTGTCTATTTACCTTCACCTAACACCAGAACTGGAAGAACAAAAGACAATATAGAATTTTACTTTCATTTTTTCTAAAGATTTCCAGGAACTATTTTCCAACTAAGAAATAAATACATTTAATAAAATAAAAAATTCTTCATAAAAAGGAATTGCTTTCCCCTTCATATTCTTATTAACAGCCCAAATATTACTGTGCTTTGGAAATTCAAGCATACTTTTAATCACTTACCTTGGTTTTTCTACCCATGTAATTTTGTGCAAACCAATCAGAATCCATGGCTTTAAAATTAGCCAAAATCTGACCCTACAAGGGAAAGGACCTTGTTATTAATGTCCCTTGACATTAAAGTTGAGCAAATCTTTACATCAGTTTCAGTGAAATCTTCCTAAGGAAACATCTGCTTCTTTTGAAGGGCCTCTAAGAGATCACAGCAAAAGGTATGTCTTCAAAACTGCACGACTGGATTGCCCCCACTTAACACCCCTTCCAACAGCATAGGTCAGTATTTCAAATATAAAGCTCTACTTGTGTTTTATAACACTATCATAAAACACACTTGGATCTCCCCAACACAATACATTTTTTATGATTACAGTCCTTTGATATGTATCTTTTAAGTGACTTACTGAGAATGCTTCATGAAATTCAAAAGCATCGATATCAGTCATTGTTAATCCTGCCCTTTCCAGAACTTTTGGAGTAGCGTAAGTTGGTCTAAAAAGAAAAAATAAGTAATGTGTGAAAACTTTAATTTTTAACCTAAGAACTCCTTATTCTCCAAGGTCAGTTTTACATAAGGTATTGTAATGCCCTCCACTCATTCACTGCTTCTGTACAGATATTAAGTACTGGGGACACAATAGTGAACTAAACAGACATAGCCTCTGTCCTTACAAAGTTCACATTCTAGAGTCAGGGATATAGCTAATAAACAAACTATGAAAGAGAAGGGCAAACAAATAATGTGAAAAATTAAAAAAACACAGAGCTGTGAGGGATGGGAAGACAGTCTAAACACTAGGAGGCTTTCATAAAAGGCCATTATAAAGACTATGTAGCAATATGAAAAAATGCTTATGACACCTTAATGAAAAAAGAATACATTATATATGTAGAAATGTATACAAAAAAGAGGAAAAAAAATCCAAAACTGTAAAATAATATACCAACATAAAGGATTATGAATCCAACACACAAAACAATTATGAACTCAGAACTTAATGTACTTTAAAATCTATATAATAAATGTGGGTAATCAAATACTTCTAATGATAATCCTAGGATATTTCTACACTGTTACCTACCCAAGTAAAAGTTGATCTTTTGGATCCTGAGACACATACACAAAATCCCTAGGTAAAAAACAGAGGGGTTAGCTCCAGTAATAAAATAAAGAAACCGAGGCGGCCATTTATTTGAACATTTACTTTACCTCAAATATGCCTTTGGCTTATAACCCATGGCCAGAGCTTTCTCCTCTGCCATTATCAGCATTGCAGATGCACCATCAGTCTGAAATGTTAAGCAGAACAATAACGTTAAATTCTTCAGCCTTTCTGGTAGTCTCTGTACAACCATTTTCTATGTAGTGTTCCTGAATCTATCAACTAATTACACTGTATACAGAGATTTTATAAAACAAAACTATTTTCATTTTATCCATAATTAATGGGTGACCCAAATACACACACTGACCCATTGTTTTAAGGAAGAGGGTAGAAAAACCTGTCAAAAAGCACCATCATTATCAAAATGGACAAAGAATAGGTAACATTAGAAGTATGTATTCATAATAAACTTAAGCCAAAAGAGTTTTGCTTTTGACAGAATATGAGAAATCTTATGAATTAAAATAGTCTCTCATTTACTTACTTATTTTTACATTTTATGGACTGTTTCTGAACTTGTTTCCTGCCTGTGGAAGGAAACACAGGCTTCGAGGTGATATGAAAGAAACAGGCAGGCAGCTGAGAACATTAGAACCATGGTCTTTCCTCTCTGGACACACCCCATATACTTCTTACCAACTGAGAAATCAAGTTGAGAGACAAAGAGCTACCACTGAAAAAAAGCCTTATACCATGACTAAAAGAAAGCTCAAAAAAAAAAAAAAAAAAAATCCAGGGGCACCTAGGTGGTTCAGTCGTTTAAGTGTTCAACTTGAGCTCAGGTCATGATCTCATGGTTCATGAGTTTGAGCCCCACGTTGGGCTCTGTGCTGACAGCTGGAGCCTGCTTCGGATTCTGTGTCTCCCTTTCTCTTTGTCCCTCCCCTGCTCGCCCTCTTTCTCTCAGAAATAAACATTAAAAAGAAAAAAAAATCCAAAACCCACTACTTTGGAGTTTGCAACATAAGAACAATTTCTACCACATTCTATGATATTATTTTAACTTAGTAACCCTGAAGTCACGATGGAGCTACCTTACCACCAACAGAGGAGCCATAAGGTCTGGAAACAGCGGTGACCATACATAATAATGGTTTATGGACATTACATTAATATGTTCAATGTGCCATTGTGCAAAGTTACAATGAATGTGGTGCATCAACACATCGCCCAAAACCCACCTATCTGTGATGTGCTGCCTCTGATGATTTGCATTTCTGACTTCCAATGACTAAACCTGCCCCTTTAGCACACACCAGAAGTAATCAAGGAAGTTCAGATCTGGCAAGAGTATAGCCCACCCCATGTGGCCCTATCATTCAATTTGGTTGTGGAAATGATTATCTAACCAGTCCTTCACCGCTCACGCCTAACAAGATGGTGGCGTACCATCCTGCTGGAACCATTCCAGGCACCCCTCCCCTAGCCCAAGAGTGGGCGTTAAGTAGTCACTTAACAAGGTCAAACATGTCAACATGTACCCAGGTTTCCGGACATCACGTGCAGGTAAGGAAGATACGTTGTAAAAGAAATGCTGACCAGCTAGACTCTATCCAGAGGACTATACCCCAAGGTGGTAGGAGAAAAGAAACCACATCTTATGAGCAGAAACAGAATCAAAGGGATGTTTAGTTAAGGAGGAGCCAAAAAACAAGGAAGGATATGAAGCTATATGCTGATAAATAAAACCACCACCCCAAGAAATGAGGGTAGATATACTTATTCTACGTTTTATAGGAAAACGCTTATAGAAATTGCTTATAGTAATGTAATTGGGGGCCAGTACAGAGCAACATTTTCTAACAAGGGGAGCTAAAAGATAACTTGTCACACTCTCTGCCTACTTTCCACATCTCATACAACTCCTCAAATTCACATCCTATGCTCCAACCAAGCTTTCCCCCAAAGAAACCCTTGCTCTCATACCTCTTTGCTGTTCCCCTTGCCTAGAATGCATTTATTACACTTCTTGAACTGGCTTGTACCCTTCCTTCAAGATTTGCTGCTCAGATGCTACGTCCTCTACGGAGCCTCTCTGACTCCTCCCGTGCGCGTCTTCTCTGTTAGCCTGCGCTTACAACCTCCATCGCATCTTCTCCTGGCATTATCATCACTGGCCTTTCTACCCCCAGTGCTTAGGAGAGCTAATCAGAGTTTTCTGACTGGTTAAATGCCTGAAGTGAACAGCTTTTTGTATCAGAATCGTGGCTAGATTAGGTGACTCTGAAGGCCTTCAAACTAGGCTTCTTTCTGTTTTTTTAATAACCCCATTTTAATATTTTTATAATGAATAACTAGATGTTTACGCCTCTATTTATAATACATATAAATAGATCTATTGTAGGCTTTTCTACTGAAAGGCCACAGATATAAAAGTCACTAGTAAACACATAGAGCACACATAGTTACCAGGAAAGAAGAATTTGCAGCCGTCACTGTGCCATAGGGCTTGATGAATGCAGGTTTTAGTTTGGCCATCTGCTCCAGAGACGAAGGACGAATGCCATTATCTTTAATAACTGTATCTTTTCCTAAAAAAAAACATGAACTTTTTAACTCTAAAGAAGTACAAGCTTTATATATCTTCTCCAGAGAAATATGTTTTAAAAACTGTAAGAACAAGTGAAATGTAAACCATAGCTATTTACCAAAAAGAAAATCTTCTACAGTTATTAAGATGTCATCGAATCTTAATCAATACTTTATTTTAGATTTTTTTTTTTAAGTAATCTTTACCCCTAACATGGGGCTTGAACCTACAACCCTGAGATCAAGAGTCGCATGCTCTACCAACTGAGCCAGTCAGGCACCCCTGAACTATATTTTTAAGACATCTGGGAAATAATCTAAATGATCTAACAAAAGGACACCCTACTTTCTTTCTTTTTTTTTTTTTTAAATGTTCATTTATTTTTGAGAGAGACAGAGCATGAGCGGGAAAGGGGCAGAGAGAGGGAGACACAGAATCGGAAGCAGGCTCCAGGCTCTGAGCTGTCAGCACAGAGCCCGATGCGGGGCTCGAACTCACGAACCGTGAGATCATGACCTGAGCTGAAGTTGGACGTTTAACTGACTGAGCCACCCAGGCGCCCAGGACACCCTACTTTCTTAAGGTATTTATTCACATTTGGCTATTCTTCTATTCAGAAATCACATGAATGAAGAATTTTTAAATGGGCATCTACATAAAAACTAAAATACAGCAGGAAGACCTAAAAGCAGACTCATGAAAACTTCTCTTTAAAATGTTGTGGGGCACCTGGGTGGCTCAATTGGTTAAATGTCTGACTCTTGGGTTCGGCTCAGGTCATGCTCACGGTTGTGAGATCAAGCCCCACCCCTTGCACTCTTCTGCACTGGCAGTGCAGAGCCTGCTTGGGATTCACTGTCTCCTTCCCTCCCCCCTCTCTCTCCCCCTCCGCCCCCACCCCCACTTGTGCATATGCTCTCTGTCAAAATAAATAAACATAAAAAAAAAAAATATTTAATAATATTAAAAAAAATATTACAACAGAAATCGAACCTTGAGTCCATGTTTAAAAGTGAGTGTTCTGGAAACAGAACCAACTACTTACTGAGAAGTCATTTGGGGCTTTTGGAGTTTCAGAAGCGATTCAGAACTCTCAGAACTCCCTAACAGGTGGCATGAAGCATCCTCCTTTATAAAGCTGAGGAAACCATTTTACCTGGTACTTTGAAGGGCACAACATCAGACAGGAGTCCTTCATCCTGGGCCTTCTTGGCCAGGCTGTGAGAGCGCAGCGCGTACTCATCCTGGTCCAGTCGAGAAACAGCAAAGGCAGCGGCCAGTCGGTCTGCAGAGTGGCCCATGGTCTCACTGGTGGAGAACTCGGCCACCGAAGGGAGCTGGGGAAGGGAACGTACAGGATCAGGTACGCTGTCAACAGGTGTTATACCATGCCCAGGGTTATCTGGGAAAGTCAAGACCAAGACAGGAGAAGCTTTTTGTGAGCAGGGCGTCTCTCAGGAGGGCTTACAAATTCAAATTTTCTAAGCACCATCTTTTTTCCCCATCTTGAGCAAATAATTAACCTTTCCCTGTAACTAATAGAATCTACAAATGAGCATAACCGACTGTATAACTAATTATGTATCTTTGCAGTGGGATGCTTTGGAAACACAGGTCTTTACATAAGAGGTCCCAAGTCTTACCTCGGGTGACAGGTAATTCAATCTGAATTTAGAGATTAAAGACAGTCGCTGACCCAGAGTCTTGGCCTTATTGAGATCAAGCAACATCTTCCTCATTTTCCTTGAATGACGAATAGGGACATCAGACATTAACTCTACACCACCTGCCACGACCACATCGCACTGCCCAGAGGCGATCAAGCCAACACCTACAGGGCACAGGTTACAGGAACATGAACATCTTTTGCAGAAATTAACAGACCACTGATAATTGAAGCTTCTTGATTAAATTCCTGTTGTATGACAGTTATCAGCATTCTATAACATGTGTAATTACGCTTTTAACTTTTTCAGAGGGATTAAGATAATTTTTTTGAATGACTAAAACTATATTCAATGCACTAGAGAAAAACAAGTTTCATTCAGTCCATATGGACAACAGCTTCTGGAAATATCCACCGGACCAACCCTCAAATCAGTCTAAACCAGAACATTCTGCATATTTTACAAACTCCCAGCTTTAGTTTTCAGAAAGATTTTTATCCCTACAACAGGAATTTTTACTACAAGCTAGAGAAAGTCTAACTTTTGAAGATGTAAGGCAGCCCCTGCTCCTCTTTCTGGCCACTGGCGAGTATTTTGTTGCTCTATCTGGAAGTTGTCACATGCTTCATAGAGTGGTGAATGTCCCCAATCACGGCCTGTGGCATCATTTTCTGCCACTCATGAGGCAGGCTGCAACCTGGCCTTGATGTTACTAAAAGAGCACAGTCATCTTTCAGGTTTCGGTCTTTTCACAACAGGCACTGCCACTGCAAAACGTCCCACTATTTTGTTAGAGTTTGTCAGGAGAATTTGTAACTAATTATTAAAATTCCACAGGTGTGGGGAGAAAGCAGAGGAAAGAGTCTGTACTTCTTACACAGTGATTTATCACTTGGGCCACAACCTTCATGGGGGTGTATTAGACTCCCCTAACTTAACCATTTTTTTTCTAATTTTTTTTTTTTATGTTTATTTATTTTTGAGAGGAGAGGGGAGCAGAGAGAGAGAGAGAGAGAGAGAGAGAGAGAGAGAGAGAAGAGAGAGAGGGAGACAAAGAATCCGAAGCAGGCTGCAGGCTCTGAGCTGTCAGCACAGAGCCCAATGCGAGGCCTGAACCCATGGACCGTGAGATCATGACCTGAGCCAAAGTCAGATGCTTAACTGACTGAGCCACCCAGCCGCCCTGGGATTCACCTGACTTTAAAACCCAACAGGTTATAAATTATTCATGGCTCAAATTCAGAAGCACCCTCCTAGAGACATACTTCTCCAGCTGATAATCCCTGCTGTGGCCAGCCACATTACTAATGGAGAAACTACATGAATGGTTGTGTCCCTCAGGCATAGACAGCAAGAAAAGATGAGAACTACTTCAAAAATCGAAAATGTTAAATATGACCTTATTTTTGAAAAACGACACAAATTCAGAGATCTCTGCTGATCATATACTTTGGTTGAGAGTACTTTTTTTTTATGATCGTATAAACGACCAAGGAAAATTAACATGTACCTTCTGCTTTCAAGTAAACATACCTGTGGTCATGGCTTGGTTGGCAGAGATGCAAGCCATGGTGACAGTGTGAGCAGGAGTCTTGTCAGAGAAGCCAGCTCCCAGGGCAGCCTTCAGGAAATACAGGAACGAAACGGTCACTTCTAAAGGAAGCGTTATGTGGAAATGATGTCATGTGAGCACCACTTCTCCGTGTGGTGAATCAGGAAAGGGTTTGAGGTTAATACTCTACAGAGTAACATTCAGAATGAAATTAGGCCCATCATGGAAATGGCCCACTCATTTTTCATCTAGCCATTAACCGACAAGCGCTCTACGAAATTCTTGGTAGCCGGTTTCCAGTGTGGTGAACAGGCTATAGGTCACCTAATTCCTTAGCAATGCTGTGCTCTGGGACTTCGAGAATATCAATACATAACTGGATTTTAATCTAAATTTCCAAATAGCCTTGAAGTAAACCTTTTAAATCCACCTGGTGGAAGGATGAAATAGGTCATGGAGTAAGATCCTCACGATCTGTGTTCCTGCACTTGAAAGGCTTGGTGGCAAAGCAAAAGTTACCAAAGCAGAAAGTGATTTCTAAAGAACCAACCACTCCCCTAACAGCCTTCCCACTCAGGTCCCTGCCTGCTCTCCACTCATTCCTCCCACTGCTAATCCGTCTCTCTTTGTGACTGCCACAGAATTCAGACAGCACCCTGAAGACCCAAAGCAAAGGCAACTTGGAAAACTTGCCATTAAGGAGGAGTTCAAGTTGATGAAAGAAACTTTGCAAAAGTGCCTAAGCCCCAAGTAAGCATCTTTGAAATAAGGTCAGACCAGCTAACCAACTGGAAAAAGACAAACCTGTCCAGGATGATGACACAATAGTTGCTTCAAAAGAGAACAATTTGAGGGGTCTTGACAAGAACTGAGGCCCTCCAGGGGCGCCTGGGTGGCTCAGTCGGTTGTGCATCGAACTTCAGCTCAGGTCATGATCTCACGGTTTCTGAGTTCGAGCCCCGCGTCGGGCTCTGTGCTGACAGCTGGGAGCCTGGAGCCTGCTTCGGATTCTGTGTCTCCCTCTCTCTCTGCCCCTCCCCTGCTTGTGCTCTGTCTCTCTCTGTCTCTCAAAACTGAATAAATGTAAAAAAATTAAAAAAAAAAAAGAACTGAGGCCCTACATTAATCTTGCAAAATGGCCTCTATCTCTATCACTAAGGCACAGTAAACGTTACACATAACATGAAGACACCTATTATTTTATTGTAATACTTATTGGGGAAAATAATGCTGCCAAAAAAAATCATTCCATTTTTGCTTAAGAATTAATGCATAGATACAATAACAAAATATTTCATAACATTAAAGTTACGTTTTAAAAATAATGCTCTCACTATCCCCCCACCAGCCACCACCACCACTATTTATGAGATTCTGGTTCCCATGAGGGGAATTCTTTTTTAGTGGCCCTTTTCTGAAACTACTTAACTATGCTCAGAATACAAGATCTCCTGTAATTTGGTAAAATAAACCTGTTTCCAAAGTCTAGATGAAGGAGGCTGAATGTTTCTTAAATAAGTTTTACTTTTTTAAAGTTTATTGAGAGAGAGAGAGAGAGAGCCCACGCGTGGGAGCGCCTGAGGACGCATGAGAGTGGGGGAGGGGCAGAGAAAGAATCTCAAGCAGGCTCCACACTGTCAGTGTGGAGCCCGACATGGGGCTCAAACTCAAAACACCGTGAGATCATGACCTGAGCTGAAACCAAGAGCCGGCCGCTTAACCAACTGAGCCACCCAGGCGCCCCGCTTTTATATTTACACTACCCATGTATCATCATCTGTAGAAACAGAAGTACGCCATAGTACATACTACATACAGTATAACCTTATTCTGGTCTTTTCAGGTAGACTTGATACTCAGTGCCCAACCTACTCTGCTGAAAACTACACCCTGGCAACGGCACGTCAGCCTCTCAATGCAGACCGATTCAAAAAAGGAAGAAAGAAGCAAATCTCCAGGGGCCGGGGGAGGAGAGCACACCAGTGGGGCAAGTGTAAAGGGCACTCAGGTCGTATGGCCCGATCCTCATAAGGTCCTTTCTAGCACGTATCCCACCCTTGGCCCCAGGTGACTCTCAGCCCTGAAAGAGCTTTAAATAGAAGTGGTTTCTGGGGAACCTTGTCCACATGCTTCTATTTAAAGCTTGAACAGCTCTCAAGGCACGCTTAGGCTCTAGACAGCACACTAAGGGAAAAGGAGGAAGACGCCTCTTAGTCAAGGAGGAGAGCAGGGAAATCTGCAGAGGCCTTTCAGTAAAGTCAGGTTCATGGGAACTCAGCAACACAAGTCTTTAACATTTCCTATAAACATGACGAATACAGACAACAGGTCCTTCAAAAGCTCTCTAGTTGGAAGGTACATTAGCTTTTAGGTTACAATACAACTACGGAGAGACATCCTCATAACATCCTCCCCCAGGGCAACCTTCCCCTGGAGTGAATGCCCCTGGTACTGGTACAGGGCAGGGAGAGGCAACTACCACACGTCAATTCGTAGCTGCGATTTGCACATGGATGTAAAATTTTCTGACAGAATTTAGGGAAAAACATTATGGCTTTAAGTATTAGAATGGAAATACTGAAAAAACTGAAACACTTGGTAGTTTTCAAGTGCTCTTATAAGAGCCACTTTGCTTTTTGCAGAATATAAAAGTTGCAAATGTATTATGACTAGCTTGATGCAGTTGTAAAATTGTCATATTCGACCCAGTCAGAAACGTGAAAGCCCAGGGAAAAACCAAAAAAATCAGGACGGGAAAAAAACCATTTTCTGTTCATAATTTTTTTTCTGCCTCCCTAACATCCTACAGTCGATTCTATGGGCTTAAGTAACACCAGATGTTCAGCAATATTAGCATTTACTGGCAGGTAAAAATGTGGGGCAGAACCAATACTTCCGGCCCTGCTCATGTCCCCTCCTGGCTGATAGTGATGGAAATTATTGCCCCCACAACTGTACTGAACATAGAGATACGGCAGGCACAAAGCTAGAAATAAGGAAAATGCTTAACACGCTGAAATGTGCTTTGAAGCCAACTTTATCCAAATAATCACTTTCAAATTGAAACAAAGCCCAGAAGATGTGTTTGGACTCTTCACCAGGAAATGCCTGTGTGACGTGTCACACAAGTTTTAAGGTCTGTTATCATCTCAGTTGCCACCAGTGAACGCTACCTGGAGCTATGCCAACTAGGGTAAAGGTAAACTCCTATGAGATGGTTTTAAACACACACCCTATGTGTCATGTCGTTAAAGGGAACAAATGAATCAGCAATGCCACCTCCAACAAAAACCATGTTGTGAAATAAGTTCTTTGCATAGTGTTGAAATTTTGAGTTAATTAGTAGCCACCGTAACATTATCAAAGTCACATCAGCCATACTTCCCTACGATCTCTATTATCCTAAGGGATAGAAAAATGAACATATCCTAAAGCAGCTCAAATAATTGATTTGACTTACAGTATGAATATACACTAGTACAGTACAAGTCATTTGGTTTATACTATAATTCTCTCAAACATTCACATTCATTATTCAAATTGTAAAATCACATTTTAAGTCAAATATAACCTCACTTAAAACTTTTTAATAACTTTTGAAGAATAATTCTGTTCACTGAAATTCAATCGATTCTCCTATCAATCTCTTGGAACAACATGAAGTTCGTTTTACTCACCTCTCTAGCCACATTGCTAGTCTTCACTTCCTGTATAACTGTGCCAAAGATGATATAATCAACAACATCCTTCGGGACATTGGTCCGATGCAGCAAACCCCTGAGAGAAGTCCAAAGCAATAAAAACCGAGACAGTGCAGCAGGTCATCACATAAAACACTGTAATTCTTTTAAAATGACAAGCTAAATAGGAAGAATCAAAAATCATTTTGAGGGGTGCCTGCGTGGCTCAGTTGGTTGAGCGCCTGACTTTGGCTCAGGTCATGATCTCGTGGTTCATGGGTTCAAGCCCCGCATCGGGCTCACTGCTGTCAGTGTGGAGTCCACTTTAGATTCTCTGTCCCCTTTCTCTCTCTGCCCCTCCCCATTCGCACGCATTCTCTCAAAAATAAAACATTAAATAATTTAGAAAAAGATAAAGCAGATACATAAATATAGTAATGTTAATAGGAACCAAAGTTTCAGTCAAAAGAGAAAAGAGAGACAAGTATAAAATCAAAGAGATGAAATAAAATCCCAGGTATATTAAATTTAAATTTGGAGTACCAATATAAACCCATAATTGAAGCTATACATTTGTCTAGTTTTACCCACTGATAGAGACTAGAAGCAGTCACATTCCAGTAGGAAAGGAAGGAGTCAATCTTTTGGGTTTTTTTTAAATGTTTATTTTCTTTTTGAGAGAGAGAGACAGTGCAAGCAGGGGAGGGGCAGAGAGAGAGGGAGACACAGAATCCGAGGCAGGCTCCAGGCTCTGAGCTGTCAGCACAGAGCCCGACGTGGGGCCCAAACTCATGAACTGTGAGATCATGACCTGAGCCAAAGTCGGACGCCCAACCGACTGAGCCACCCAAGCGCCCCAGGAATGAGCCAATCTTGAACTCAGACTTGGTTCTTTTTTTTTCAGACTTGGTTTCTAAATGCCATTCCCCACTAAAGGAATCAGCTTATTTACTTTTTTTTTTAAAGATTTTATTTTGTTTTTTAAGTTTACTTATTGGAGAGAGTGGGGGAGGAGCAGAGAGAGAAAGAGAAAGAGAGAAAGAGAAAGAGAAAGAGAAAGAGAGAGAGAGAGAGAGAGAGAGAGAGAAAGAGAGAGAGAGAGAGAGAGAGAGAGAGAAAGAGAGAGAGAAAGAGAAAGAGAGAGAGAAAGAGAAAGAGAAAGAGAAAGAGAAAGAGAAAGAGAAAGAGAAAGAGAGAGAGAATCCCACGCAGCTTCCCTGGTGTCAGTCTAGAGCCCGAGGCAGGGCTTGATCTCATGAACCATGAGATCATGACCTGAGCCTAAACCAAGAGTCGGGCACTTAACTGACCGAGCCTCCCAGGTGCCTAAATATTTTATTTTTAATTAATCTCTCCACCCAACACTGGGCTCAAACTTACTTACAACCCTGAGATCAAGAGTCACATGCTCTACCAACTGAGCCAGCCAGGTGCCCCAGGAATAAGCTTTTTAAAAAAAATGACTGAGGCTAGGTCTAAGGCAAGACAAGTACAAACTAAATCTCACTGATCTTTTTTGTGCCAAAAAGAAGAAAGTACTTAAAGACTAACGGGATATCAAAAACAGGAACATGGGTGTACACATTTGTCAAAGTTCATCATACTATACACTTAAATGTGTGCATTTTATTATATTCAAGTTATACCTCAGAAAATAACATTACGCTAAAAAACAAAGGGACATAAGAACTTGGGGGTGCCTGGTTGGCTCAATTAGTAGAGCATGCGACTCTTGATCTCAGAGTCGTGAGTTTAAGCCCCACATTGGGTGGAGAGCTAACTTAAAAAAAAAAAAAAAGAAACAACTTGACAGGAGCTCCCACAGATAAAATGCGTGAGCTTCAAAAAGAATATTGACTAACCTTAGCTATGACACAATAAGTAAAATGGGGCACCTGGCTGGCTCAGTCAGTGGAGCATTCGACTCTTGATTTTGGGATTGTAAGTTTGAGCCCCATGTTGGGTATAGAGCTTACTTAAAAATAAAAAAATCTTTTTAAATGGTTATATATTTTATTTTTTGAGAGAGAGGGGAAGGGTGGGGCAAAGAGAGAGGGAGACAGAGAATCCCAAGCAGGCTCCACACCGTCAGTGCAGAGCCCGTCGCAGGGCTCAAACTCATGAACTGTGAGACCGTGACCTGAGCCAAAATCAAGAGTCAGATGCCCAACTGACTGAGTCACCCAGGCAGTCCAAAAATAAAATCTTCAAAAAAAAAACAAAGTAAAAATTCGTAAGTCTTAAAACAAAGAAAAGCTGTTCTTTACAGAAAAAATACCAGCTGATAAATGTAAGAGGAATAACAAAATTAGAAAAATCATAAATTTGTAACCTCTGATGTAATAAAACTGATTCAGGCAAAACTGTCAATGAATGCTAAAAACCATCTGGTGAAAGACCGTTGGGGTATGGGCGAGTCACACGGTGCTATGATACCACTTTACAGATTACTTACTAATTGCAAAGGAAAAAAATGTACCTTTATAATCAAAAGACCTGGCAGTCTGACCATGACTGAGTGGTTAGATTTAGCATCACATATCATGTGCCTCCTGATATGACAGAATACCACGTGTGTAAACCCATAAAGCATTCTTCCCAAATACTGTTTAACCTGAAACTAATCAAGCCTCTAGAACGCATCTCCAGTTTACAGGAAATTCATAAGGGAAGTTAAATATCACCATGAAGAAACATTAAGAATACGGGACATTCCATCAAACAGGTGGCCTAGAGTTTTCAAAAGTCCCTGTCCTTTGGGGCACGGGAATGTTGGGGGAGAAAGAAAATGTTCTAAACTGAAGAGACTAAAAGAGACCTATCCATTTGTAATATGAACCTCGACTGCGTCCTGGTTTGGGGGGAAAAAAAAACTAATGAAAGAAAAGACATTCTTGGAACAATTATGGGGGAACTGACTATGAACTGAACATTACTAGTTATGGAATCACTGTTACTGTTTTAGCTGTAGTAACAACATCCTGGAGGTCCTTATGCTCAGGAGATAAACACTTGAAGTATTTAGGGCTGAAGTTTCAAGATGTCTGCAACTCACTGTCAAATGCTTTATTAAACTATATAGACATGGCCAAATGGTTAACAATTATTAAATCTAGGTGGGAGGTATTTAGGTGCTCACTATATTATTCTTTCAATTTTATTGTACACTTGACAGTTTTTAAAATAAGAAGTTGTGGAAAAACTTGCAAAGCACCAGTCTGGGATCATAATCAGAAATAGGACGGGGTGCCTGGGTGGCTCAGTCGGTTAAGTGGCCAGCTTTGGCTCAGGTCATGATCTCACGGTCTGTGGGTTCGAGCCCCACGTCAGGCTCTGTGCTGACAGCTCAGAGCCTGGAGCCTGTTTCAGATTCTGTGTCTCCCTCTCTCTGCCCCTCCCCTGTTCATGCTCTGTCTCTCTCTGTCTCAAAAATAAAACATTAAAAAAAAATTGAAAAAAAATAAAAAATAAAAAAAAAGAAATAGGAAAACAAGGGGTAACCAGGTGGCTCAGTTGCTTAACCATCCATCCGACTTCAGCTCAGGTCATGATCTCACGGTTCGCTGAGCTTGACTCCATGTCGGGCTCTGTGCTGACAGCTGGGAGCCTAGAGCCTGCTTCACATTCTGTGCCTCCCTCTGTCTCTGCCTGAGCGCCCACGCCCCCCCGCCACCCCCATCCCACTCGCATTGTCTCAAAAATAAACATTAAAAACTTTTTTTAATGGAAAAATAAGCTAGTTTTAGGGAAAAGATAATTTTTATTTTTCAATTTTTGTTTATTTTTTTTGAGTAGGCTCCATACCCAATGTGGGGTTCAAACTCACAACCCTGAGATCAAGAGTCACGTGCTCTACCAACTGAGTCCAGGTACCCTGGTAAGTTTTATTTTTGATACACTGCACTTGGAAGTGTCTAAGGGGTCAAGTTTAGAGATTTGGGACCCTCCACATAGCAAAATAAAGATTAAGTAGATGAGATTTTTTTTAAGGAAAAGCATGCATACATAGAAATGCAATGCTGTAAGAACTAAAACTTGCGAAATACTTGTAAGAAAGTTAAAAAGATCCAGTGTTTTAAAGTAGGGAAAAATCATTCAGAAGATGGAAGGAAAATCTTAAAGGCATAATATGAATAAGTCAAAGGAAGACGGGGTCAAGTACAGCTGACAGGTCAATGCTAGAGAATACAAAGAGACCAAGGCCTGGGAAAAGGCCTGGGGAAAGGCCTGTGCATTTAGTGACCACAAAAGCCATTACAGAGAGAAGCTCCCGAAAGTATGGTTCCTGAAGAACAGTAGGAATGGAAATAATATTATGAGATTAAAGGAAATGAATGGTAAGAAAAGAGAAGTAACTGCTGCTTTCATTCCTTTTTAAAGTCTGGCAGGAAGAGAAGAAAAAGAATCAGATGGGCAGAAATGTCACCTGAGGGTTTTTTCAAACTAGAAGAGACCTGTGGCTGGTTTCTGAAGACACAGAAACAAGGCACTGATGAAAAATGAATGAGGTGATGCTTCACATGCTACTCCCACTGCAGAAACAGCCACACATTGTAGGACTTTCACCAAATTACTCACCTGGCTCAATCTCCTGTAACCATACCTAATTTTACATTCTTACTTGGCTTACACATGGATCTTCAAGTCTCATTCTAGGCTTCTTTGTAGATAAATATTAGCTCCCATCTAAAACAATCATCAGGGGCGCCTGGGTGGTTCAGTCGGTTAAGTGTCTGACTTAGTCGGCTCAGGTCATGATCTCCCGGTTTGTAAGTTCGAGCCCCATGTCGGGCTCTGCGCTGACAGCTCAGAGCCTGGAGCGTGCTTCTGATTCTGTGTCTCCCTCTCTCTGCCTCTCCCCCGCTTACATTCTGTCTCTCTCTCTCTCAAAATAAATAAAATAAAATAATCACCAAATACATACATTGTATTTGCATTGATCGGTTATAACTAGCTAGCTAGCTACAGTGCTCGTGAAGGAATACTGTCACACTAAGAAACTGTTTGTCAAGCCCGCAAAATAAACACTGCTGACACCTACCAGCTGCTTGAATTTGTTTTGCACACATGGCCAAAATGGAGCGTCAGTAAATCTTGAAAAAGCTAGTAGGCGTGTGTTTCTCACCACATAAAAGGTAACATACCCTAGATATGGAAATCCTATTAAACATGTTTCACGTGTAAAAACTAGAGTAACAACTAAAATAAAACTGCATTTACTTACAAAAGTGCTGCTCTAGCCAAATCATGTGGCATCAGTTCCTTATATCTGAGGAAAGAAAAGAAACAATTTAAACTAAAAGCCTAGAACATTAACAGTGTTTTCATTCTATTTGAAACACCTAGAGATACCATCTAATATGCTCCTGCAAATGAACTTCATGATCTAAGTCAGTCCAGCATTCCAAATGAAGCAATATTGTGACTACTATTTGTCATCCTTCGCAATCTGGCGGGCCTGAACTCCTACTGAGCTGGCTAAGAATCTAACCAAGATGTGGCCCGGTATCTTATTGTTCATCATGACATATGTTACACGCTCTTTAAAACTAAACTCCACCTTCTCAGTTCTCTTTACTTCATTTTTTAAAATAGATTATTTTTCAACGTCCAAAGGGACCTGAGGGATGTATTAGGACTTTTTCAGAAACTTTTTGAAGTAATTTAAGATCTACGACAGAACTGGAAAGACCGAACAGAGATCCTGAATACCCTTTGCCTGGCTTCCTCTAATGCTAATATCTTATCCAACCATGATGCACCAGTCGACACTAAGAAATTGGTACTGCTACAACATTCGCTAAGCTGCTAACTTTATCTGGATCTCACCAGTTTTTCTACCAATGCCTGCTTCCTGTTCTGTTCTAAATACCAAATCCATGTACTTAGTTGTCATGCCTTTGTTTCCTCCAATCTGTGACAGTTTCTCAGCCTTTCCTTGTCTTTGTGACCTTGACATTTGAAGACTAGGGTCATGGGTTTGGGGGAAGAATGCCAGAGAAGAGAAGTGCCCTTCTCATTGCTTCATATCAGAACGTGCACGATAGCAACATGTCTTATTACTAGTGAATCACTTGGTTAAAGCAGTATCTGCCCGTTTTCATCACTATTTTTCCCTTCCTGTACTCAAGTTGACTATAGAAGTGAGTCACCAGTCTGGACCTCACTCGAAGGGAGGAGAATTCAGCTCTACTTCCTACTGGAAGGAATAACAAAGGATCTGTGGACATGTTAAAAGCACCACAGTAATTAATAAATATTTAGGGGGAGAGAGTTGAGGCAACGCAAGTATCTTGTTTCTCAACATTTCTCACCTACTAATTTTAGCATTCATTCATAAATCCTCCTTGCAGCAATTACTACTGTGGTGTTCCAATGGTGATTCATTTCTTTTCATCATTCCTTCTATATTTATTAGCTGAAATTCTTTGGTAAAGATGATGTGTCCCTTCTCTCTCATTTATGTATTTATTCAATTATTTATTTATTTATGTAAGATAGGATTCACATAAATATTTATTCTTTGGGTTACGATGTAATACTCTATTTTATTGGTCAAATTGTTCTAGCTTTCATCATTGGAAGTTATTTCAGATTGGTCCCTTGTCCTTTTCCCGTGTCATTTTTTTTTTTTTTTTTTTTTTTTTTTTTTTTTTTTTTCCTTAAAGCACTTCTTCACTTCCAGGCACTACAAAATGCTCCAGCCTCATCTTGTATTTTCTCTGGCTCAGCCCTGGTCACTCTTCTAGGCAGGCCTGGCTCCTTATACTGAAGAACGGTATTTAGAAACCAAGCTCTGCATGCAAACTCTGTTTAAATGTCAAAAATAAATTCCCTTTAAGTCAAAGATTAGGCCATTGGATTGAATAAGTTCATTCTACAAGTTCCTGAAAATCAAAACCTAAAAATCCAAAAATGTTTTTATTTTAACTCTGAATCACAGAAGAATTATCTGTAGTTTTCCAAATCTTTCAGAGGTAAAATGAGTTCCCTCAAATTTAGAACAGAATAATCTGGGGAAACATTGTGTGTCAATTTTAAAATGTCCAAACACTAAATTATCATTTTACAATGTTAACGCTCACATTCCTACACCCTTCTCTACAAGGATGATTAGCA
Source organism: Panthera tigris (assembly GCF_018350195.1). NCBI lineage: Eukaryota > Metazoa > Chordata > Mammalia > Carnivora > Felidae > Panthera > Panthera tigris. The sequence continues at coordinate 118,581,891 of NC_056662.1, forward strand.
GATTCCCAAATCCCACTGCTGGCATCCATTCCTACGAGTGCTTCCCAAATGCCCTCCCCTTTTAAGAACCTTGTCTTCCAAATAGCACTCAAGTTAAAAGCAAAGTTTCCTCAAATTGAACAGAAGACCTTTTTCCACCTAGAAAATCATCTATTATATATAGAAGACCTATTTGTCACCTCAATCATAACATCAATCTCATGACTTGATTATTTGTCTTCTTTATAAATTCTTCTCGCTATATTATTTTGTCACTTTTGTTCTTTACATAAATATTACCTTGAAATTTTTTCCTTCTTTTCTATCAACTTTAATTTCTTATGTTATTCCAAGTTTATCTCTTCTCTGTACCTCTAAGTTGCCCACGTACTTTGTCATCTCAGTCAGTTAAGATCCTGAATTAAACTAAAACACAACCACAAACAACAAAAGGAACCCCATACCAATGTGCTGAATATCTCAAATCAAACTTTAGGCAAATACTAATTACCAAAGAAAGTGTTTAAATAACGTAAGTAAATGAGATAGCTGAACGTGTTCAAATTTCTTAATAACTAGTAAAACAGCTGGAAACAAATACCTACATAGTATATAAGCAACCCTTACAAAAAAAGAATTGTCTTCCTAGCCTAGAACTTTCTGCTCTTGACAGAACTTTCTTTTTCTACCCTGCTGCTGCGAAGTACGAGGCTCTCCTGTCCTCAATTTCCTGCTGCTACAGCTAGAGATTCTTACTTTTACTGCTCTTGTCGGTAGAGGAAAAGATTATAGAGAAAAATGGCTTTACGATGCTGAGACAAGAGGGTGAGTGAAGAATCTTCACCACCACTCACTTACAGCATTAATTCTGTAAGAAAATATTCTCTAGGTTCTAAACCTTATGTTTAAAAAAGAACGTGTACTGTTTGTGTATGTACACACACACACAAAGGTATGCATCTTTGACAAACACACTGCTCTGCACCTTGCTCTTTACTTAACACATCCTCAGAAACTTTCTATATTAGTATATATTGATAGGCCTCACTCCTCTTAGCAGATGCCCAACATTCCCCAGTGCAGTAAGTTAGTGACTGCTTGTTCAAAATATGAGTATCAAAACAACCTAAACAAAACAGAACTAGCGTTTCACTTAGTTTGAACCTAGTTACCAAAGCCCATTATCAGCTTTTGGACAGACTAGGCCCCACTTGGGGATACAAAGCAGCAGACAAGTCTAAGGAGAACAGCAGTTTGGTTCTGGGAGATTTCTGTGCTCATCTAGGATCATTCTGGTTCTATTCACTTGGGGTTGTGCTATGCTGGGATTTCGACCAGCCTGTCAACTGCAATTCTGATCAGGAAGCCAAAGCAATGAATTAAAGGCCCTTCTGAATACCCACTGGCCCACAGCCTCAGTATTCAAACTTCTGAACAAGGACAGAAACAAGGTATTTATCTCCAGACGAGGAAAGCATACCTCTGCTGGAACCAAGGCATCTGGATCCACACTAGGTTTTCAAAATTGGCCTGGTTCAATCTAAAACTATACTAGGCTTGTTCATGAGAAAGGATGAAAAACAAATTTTGCCATTTTATTTTACCACTGGCCTTATTCTGTATTAATTTCATAAAGAATGCTATGCATACATTAACCCACTAGCGACAGTATTACCGACTGGGTTACATTTGCAAAGACCACTTCTGAAAGTGTCTTAAAAGAAGAAATAAATAAAGTTACGTGTTAATTAACCGGATTTTAGTAATCATTTCACAACGTATACACGTATGAAATCATCACGTTGTATACCATAAAAAATCATGTCGTACAACCTAAATATATACAATTTTTATTTGGCAGTGATACCCTGAATAAAGCTGGAAAAGAAAAAAGAAAAAAAGAAGAGAACACAATCATTTAATACTTACGAAGTGCCCGACTGCAAAAATGGAATGCGAACACCCTCCACCACCACAATATTCCTTATATTGGGTTTGGCTAAGGTTTTCTTTGACTTGGTCTGGGCGGCTTTAAGGTAAAGTTCAAAGAACTATTAATTCAAATATATGAAGTCAGATGACTTTTTACCTTTTCAAAAATAGACATTCTAAGAAGAATTACAACATTCAATGCCAAGCTGCATTTGCCACTTACCAAACCAGTTCAATTAAAAATTTTTTAAAAAGGCTAAGAAACTGACTAGCATTTACAAGTTTCCAAACGATATTTAAGGTAAATACAGAGATTATACCTAATAATGGTATATTCGTTAATGAGAGTATTCATGCCATTAACGAAATTGTTTCTTTTTATCAAGTGTTTGACAATCACATTGAGAGCAGCCAATGTGTCACAGGTCTTCCCTTAATATTAGAAGTCCCGGGGTGCCTGGATGGCTTAGTCCTGCAACTGAGAGCATGCAACTCTTGATATCAGGGTTGTTAAGTTTGAGCCCCACATTGGGTATAGAGATTACTTTAAAAAATAAAAATCTCAAAAAAAAAAAAAAAAAGGAGTCTCAATAAACGATATCTACTCTTCACATAGCTTAGTATTCTTGTTTTTTATGTAGAAATAAAAGCCATTTGGTTGGTGATTATCGCCATTCTGCAAAAACCTAGAATGCCTCCTGATTCTGTTTGACTCAATTTATATAGTTACTTTCCAACATCAAAAGAGCAACCTTCGTGCCAGTATAGGACTGGCACAAAAATAGACTCAGATCCCATGGAACACAACAGAGAGCCCAGAAATAAACCCATGCTTATATGGTCAATTAATCTATGACAATGGAGGCAAGAATATACAATGGGGAAAAGACAGTTTCTTCAACAAATGGTGTTGGGAAAATCAAACAGCGACATGCAAAGAATTGAAACTGGACTACTTTTTCTTACACCACACACAAAAATAAACTTTGATGAGTTAAAGACCTAAATGTGAGACCCGAAACCATGAAGTTCCTAGAAGAGAGCACAAGAAGTAATTTCTTTGATATTGGCTGTAGCGGTACGTTTCTAGATATGTCTCCTGAGGCAAGGGAAACAAAAGCAAAAATAAACTATTGGGACTACATCAAAATCAAAAGTTTTTACACAGCAAAGGAAAACATCAACGAAACAAGGCAACTTACTGAATGGAAGAAGATATTTGCAAATGATATATCCGGTAAGAGGTTAATATCCAAAATATATAAAGAATTTATACAACTCAACACCAAAAAAACCCAAATAATCTGATTAAAAATGGTAGAGTGTCTGAACATTTTTCCAAAGAAGACATACAAATGGCCAACGGACACATGAAAAGATGCTCAACACCACTAATCATCAGGCAAATGCAAATCAAAACTACAATGAGATCACCTTACACCTGTCAGAATGGCTAAAATCAAAAAGACAAGAAATAACAAGTGTTAATGAAGATGTGGAGAAAAAGGAACCCTTGTGCACTACTGGGAAAAAACACAAATTGGTGCAGCCACTGTGGAAAACATTATGGAGGTTCTTCAAAAAATTAAAAACAGAAATACCGTATGATCTAGGGTCACCTGGGTGGCTCAGTCAGTTATGTGCCCAACTTCGGCTCAGGTCATGATCTCACGATTCGTGAGTCTGAACCCTGAATCGGACTCTGTGCTGACAGCTTGGAGCCTAGAGCCTGCTTTGAATTCTGTATCTCCCTCTCTCTCTGCCCCTCCCCACTCACACTCTGTCTCTCTCTCTCAAAAATAAACAAGCAATGAAGAAAAGAAGAAAAGAAAAGAAAAAAGAAAAGACAAGACATACCATATGACCTAGGAATTCCACTTCTGGGTAAGTACCCAAAGAATACAAAAACACTAATTCAAAAAGATAGACACACCCCTGTGTATACTGCAGCATTACTGAGAATAGCCAAAATACGGAAGCAACCCAAGCGCCCACCCATAGATGAATGAATAAAGATATGATGTGTACACACACATACACGCACTCAATCAAATATTACTCAGCCATAAAAAAAGAATGATATCTTGGCATCTGTGACATGGATGAACCTAGAGGGTATAATGCCAAGTGAAGTAAGTCAGAGAAAGACAAATACCATATTATTTCACTCATATGTGGAATTTAAGAAACAAAACGAATGAACAAAGACAAGAAGAGACAAACAAAAAAACAGACTCTTAAATACAGAGAACTGGTGGGTTGCCAGAGGGGAGGTAGGTGGGGGAAATGGGTAAAGTAGACGAAAGGGATTAAGCATACACTTATCTTGATGAGCACTAAGTACAGAACTGCCGAATCATCACGTTGCACACCTGACCCTAATATAACAGAGTTAATTATACTTCAATTAAAAAAGAGCAACCTTTCTCTAATTTTTTAATTAAAAAAAAAAAAACATGAATATATGCTTGTGGCAAAGACACAAAAACAAAAACACACAACTCTAAAAGATGGAGAGTAAAACTAAAGTGCCCTCTTGATGCCCTCCCCTGTCCTATCATTTCCTTTGAAGGAGATACTGCTAATTTGGTGTATAACTTTCAAACTTTTTTCTCTTTGAAGTTACATACATGCATACACTTATGTGTTATGTACAGTCTTCTGACCTGACCACACCTACTGATATCATAGAGAACTATTTATGATAAGTATCCACAATCAACTTGAAGGAAACAGTGGTCAGAGCTAAGAACCACGATAAAATGGGGTACAGATTCCCCTGTCAGCTGTAACAGAGGTGTGCTGGTGCAGGACACAAAGGCACAGGGAGATCAGCAAGGAGACTCTGGCAGACTCAAGCATGTGGTGCTAAAAGCTAGGATACAGGCAGTCTCAGTGTATGAATGGAAGGAAGGGACCAAGACAAGAGATTTTATCAAGGAAGACGAGGCATCCCGGTGACCAATCAGATATGGAAAGAACGGACAACAGGATTATAAAGGAAGTTTAGAGACTAAGAAAACCTAACTATTCTACACAGAGTAACAACTGGTTTGGGAAGAAAAATGACTTCACTCCTAAATATGCTGACTTCGAAGTGACAGACACCCAGGTGGGTATGTCCGCTTGACGAGGTAAAGCTCTGAAGACAAATGGGGTGTAGATGGGAGACCCATGAAGTACTTGCGGTTCGGAACACGGAAGAACAAGAGGCAGGTTTGACAGCAGCAGCTCACCCATCCCCCCTCTAAAGGGAGCTGGGCAGCCACAGACACCTCATCCCTGAGCCCACGGCCAAAGCTGATTAGATTCCAGGTGGGTCCTGGACCACCAAAGGACAATCCAGAGAGTGGCCAGCCAGTAACCCATGTCACCCACCTGTAAGTGATAAGCTGTGCCAGTCAGATTCTCTCTCTTAGGAATCTATGCAAAGAAGCACGAAGACAAATACTGATTAGTGGAAGCTGAAAGGATGCTGAGGGAAAACCAGGGTACTGGTAAACTGAAGTCACTTGTAAGCCAGTTATGGGGAAGCAAAAGCCTCGAGTGAGCAAAGAAGCCAGCAGGCAGAGTGAAGAAGGATGTAAAGAAAGAAGAGAAAAGCCAGGAAAGAACACACCACATGTCCAGGAGAAGACAGAGTAGCTGGTCCCTAGGGCTTCCTGGTTCCTACCGCCTTCCCAGCTGCAGCACACTCAAGCCCTCTTATCCTTCACTTGAGCGGGTCCATTACTCACAATTAAGGACTTGGATCTGTTGACCTCCCTACATTCAGAGGGCAGGGGGAAGGTGTGGGACAGAAGGTGAACTTGAGAGACAGCAGGAGACTCAGTAGAGATCAATGCCTGACAGCAAAAGCAGGAGAGAATCAAGGAGCACAAGATGGTCAAATGATTCAATACTCAAGGAGAATGAGGACTGGAAAGAGGCCATGAAATTGGAAGATGTGCAGATTACTCGTGACTGACCTTGGAGACAATAAAGAAATAAGGGGAAGTCAGATGACATGCCATCGTGTCCTTCCACTGACCACATGTCCCTTTTATACACTTCCAGATACAATTCAAATTCCTAACTCTTCTAATGAATTCCTGGCTTCACTAGGTTCCACCTCAACTCTCCCAAAGCATTTTCCCCTATTCAACACGTAACAAGAAGAGTGAGCCCCAGTCCCTCACACTGCTCGTGGGCTCATTTCAACCTCCCTGCCTTCATTCATGTACCCTCCCATCCGAGTGGCCTCTGCTAATTCTTACTTATCCCTCAAGGCTGGTTCACATTCCACCTCCTAGGAAACCTGTCCCTGATAACTAAGGTTACCTATAGTTTTTGCCTCTGAACTTCTGGCAACCTCTGGGGAAAAAATTGGCTATTCAAAACAATTTGGCATATTATAAAGCAATTAAACTAATGTTACAAGCCACATTTAAAAATAATATTTGCTACTCATTATGTACTGAAGTCACCCAATGGTCTCTCATTCTGTTTCTTGTGCACACTGGCTCCCAACCACATCAGAATTTTCTCAAAGGCTCCTTTTTATGTATTCCACAATGTATTCTAAGAAACTGAGTTGGGGATTAAAGTATCTGGGTTCAAGTCCCTGCCCTGCCAAAACTTTACTATTTGCTGAACTAGATGGCCTCAAAAGGCTCCTCCCAACTCCAAAACCTAGGATTTTATGGCTGATACTCATTCTATATTTTACATATATAATTAAAGTCAAAGCAGATATGTTACATATTATCCCAGTGGTATACACATGTGTGTATATAGACACATAACATATATAGATATAAACACTGAACCAGCCCATAATCTCCAGTCTAATGACTGAAAACACCAACAAATTCTGTATCCCTCTACTCTAAATCCTTCATCCTAAGAGTTGTCAAGTAAGGACATTCACATGAGCTTCAAGAGGAGTAAGTTATAAAATTACTGCAACCTAAAACCTGTTCAGCATATGCCTCCCACCCCCACCCCCACCAGCTGGTCACATTCCTTTGTCTTATCATGTGCCTTCCTGCACATGATCAGCATCAACAGAAATCACTGTTATGGCACAAAAACAGACACTCAGATCAATGGAACAGAAGAGAGAACCCAGAAATGGATCCACAAACGTATGGCCAACTAATCTTTGACAAAGCAGGAAAGAAGAGCCAATGGAATAAAGACAGTTTCTTCAGCAAGTGATGCTGGGAAAACTGGACAGCGACAGGCAGAAAAATGAACCTGGACCACTTTCTTACACCATACCCAAAAATAAACTCAAAATGGATGAAAAGACCTAAATGTAAGATAGGAAGCCATCAAAATCCTAGAGGAGAAAACAGGCAAAAACCTCTTTGACCTTGGCCGCAGCAACTTCTTACTCAACACGTCTCCGGAGGCAAGGGAAACAAAAGCAAAAATGAACTACAGGGACCTCACCAAAATAAAAACCTTCTGCACAGCAAAGGAAACAATCGGCAAAACTAAATGGCAACTGGCAGAATGGGAGAAGATATTTGCAAACGACACATCAGATAAAGGGTTAGTATCCAAAATCCATAAAGAACTTATCAAACTCAACACCCAAAAAACAAATAATCCAGTGAAGAAATGGGCAAAAGACAAGAATAGACACTTCTCCAAAGACACCCAGATGGCCAACCGACACAGGAAAAAACGCTCAACATCACTCATCATCAGGGAAATACAAATCAAAACCACAATGAGATACCACCTCACACCTGTCAGAATGACTAACATTAACAACTCAGGCAACAACAGATGTTGGTGAGGATGCGGAGAAAGAGGATCTCTTCTGTGTTGCTGGTGGGAATGCAAGCTGGTGCAGCCGCTCTGGAAAATAGTACGGAGGTTCCTCAAAAAATTAAAAACAGAACTACCCTAGGACCCAGCAATTACACTACTAGGTATTTATCCATGGGATACACGTGTGCTGTTTCGAAGGGACACATGCACCCCCATGTTTATAGCAGTGCTATCGACAATAGCCAAAGTATGGAAAGGGCCCAAAAGTCCACCGATGGATGAATGGATAAAGAAGATGTGGTATGGTGTAATACAATGGAGTATTACTCGGCAATCAAAAAGAATGAAATCTTGCCATTTCCAACTCCGTGGATGGAACTGGAGGGTATTATGCTAAGTGAAATGAGTCAGAGAAAGACAAAAATCATATGACTTCACTCATATGAGGACTTTGAGACAAAACAGATGAACATAAGGGGAAGGGAAACAAAAATAATATAAAAACAGGGAGGGGGACAAAACAAAAGAGACTCATAAATATGGAGAACAAACCGAGGGTTGCTGGAGGGGTTGTGGGAGGGGGGATGGGCTAAATGGGTAAGGGGCATTAAGGAATCTACTCCTGAAATCATCGCTTCACTGTATACTAATTTGGATGTAAATTTTAAAAAATAAAAAATAAAGTTAAATTATAAAAAAAAAAAAGAGAAATCACTCTTAGACACCAGGGATGTAAAAAGGTTCAGGTCTCACAAGGGCTTGCAATACAGTTGTGGAGACAGAAACAAATATAAAGAAAAATAGTCTAAATGCTGGGTAAATGCTTTCCCTCTGTTGGTATTCGGTTTGACCTTCTCCCAGTTGGCAAGAATCAGGTCTATTTATGTGACTGCATAGCAAAGGCATCAGGGCAAACATCTGAATTAGGGAAAAGGTAAATGAGACAGAAAGGAATTATTCTTCATGAGACTAAAACAAATCGATACTCTAGCTAGACTTTAGAGGCTAGAAGAAATCTATTTGTTATATGACAACATTAAACTTCGCTAGATGGGATTAGGCAATAGACCTCTGAGAATATACTATATGTAAAATATAAAAATATCAGGGTGCCTGGCTGCTCAGCCAGTGGAGCATGCAACTCTTGATCTCAGGGTTATGAGTTCAAGCCCCATGTTGCGCAGGGATCCTGCTTTAAAAAAATTTTTTTTAATTGTAAAAATATAGGGGTGCCTGGGTGGCTCAGTCATTTAAACATCCAACTCTTGGTTTTGGCTCAGGTCATGATCTCGCGGTTTTGTGGGTTCGAGCCTCACGTGGGGCTCTGCACCAGCAGTATGGAGCCTGCTTGGGATTCTCTTTCTCACTCTTTCTGTCCCTCCCCCACTCCTGCTGTCTGTGTCTCTCAAATAAATTTAAAAAAAAACAAAAGCTTAAAAAAACATTTTAAAAAATTGTAAAAATATATATGTATCTAAAAATACCATTTTTCACTTATATTTAGTTTTCAAAGTGCTTTGAGATACCTTCATAACTATCTGAGACTCTAACAAGACTACAATTGTTATTCTTTTTTAGACAAAGAAATTAAAGCACAGGGAAGTAAAATGACCAGTTCAAGGTCACAGTGACCTGAGACAGAACTGGATGGAACAGAGTAAAGGTCTTCTGAGTCCTGGTAAGATGCTTTTCTATTAAGCTATCGTCGAAGTAGAAATAGCATAATAAAACCAAAATCGTTAAATCATAGGTCACTATAGGATCCGGGCAAAGAGAATAATGGCATGAACACGTCAGACTGTTTTTAAGCTCTGGTCATTGAAGATACATACCTACAGCAGATTTACATACCTACACTGGGCTTACCAAGGGTCTACATGACCATATAAATTCAACACATTTCCCGACTAAACAACATTCTTTTATTAATGACTTCCCCAATCACCCCTATTTCAGGAATGGGTCCTCTCCCACATGTGGATTGACAGAGAAGCCCATCATTAACCGCAAATGTAAAAAAGCGAACTTTGTCTCAAAATGTCTGTATCCTAATCATCTCCAGGACTGACAGCCGACTACACTGACCAGCAAGGTACACGGAACGGCTGTGAGTGCATCAGTAGCCTCCTGGCAACCCTACACCATGTAACGTTATTACTGGCTAGCCCTATATTGTTTTAATGTGAAGGCAATCGTGATGTTCCTGTTGCTCAGAAAAAAAGAGAGAATTGGCAAATTAGTCTTGGTTTTTATTCATAATTCACAAATCTAGAATCTAACTTTTAAACCAGAAGTGTTTATTTTATAAATTACTGTACCTGGGGCAGCTCGTAGCTGGGAGGAACAGCTTAGAGGTCTTAAAGCTGGAAGATAAAAACAGACTGTTTACAAAAAGCAGAACAATTCAATGTCTGTGTAAGTTACTTATAAATCCAACTCTAATCTTAAAAAGAAAGAAGAAATACTTACAAAATCTGAGGGCCCATTTTGATGTACTGGGAAGATTTTTAAGCGTGTAAGTCAAGATGGAAGTCATTGTGAAATCTAAAAAGAGGAGACCAAAAATATACCCTGGGTTACTTGAACAATTTTGTGGCTTATAGTCTATGATCTCATCTTATCCATGGTGGCTATAAAGTACTATAAAATTACTGTATTACAAACTATCCTTCCTCTGATAATATAGCTACATTGACATGGCTTTCATAGTGTGTAAACCACTATTTTAAGCATTATTATTACACTCTTTGTAGGGACGAGAAAACTGAAGCACACAGGGACTGAGTGATTTGCCCAAAGATGCACAGCAGGTAAGGGGCAGAGCTGGGATCTGAAGCCAGGCAGTCCAGCTCCAGAGGTTACATCCTTCTCTAGGGTCAAAGGAGTAGAGAGATTGCTGGACATGACCATGAAGCCACCAATGTTAATTTGTTGACTTTGAAGGTTATGCTGTGATTAGATATAATGCCTTGTGCAATGTTTGTATGTGAAGAAATGTACCCTAAAGAATTTAGGAATGGTATAGTGTCATGTCAACAACTTACTTTCAACTGTTGTAAGAAAAAAAAGGTCATGTATTGCACTTGCGACTTTTTTTTTAAGTTTATTTTGTGTGTGTGTGTGTGTGTGTGTGTGTGTGAGAGAGAGAGAGAGAGAGAGAGCAAGAGAGAGCGTGAGCGAGCTGGGGAAGGGCAGAGAGAGGAGAGACTCCTAACCAGGCTCCTTGCTGTCAGCAAGAAGCCCAGTGCAGGGCTTGAACCCACAAATCCTGATCTGAGCAAAAACCAAGAGTTGGAAGCTTAACGGAGCCACCCAGGTGCCCCTGCACTTATATTTTTAATAAGCTCATTATTGTTTCAAAATAACAAAAAAATGAAAAGACCCTACATATTAAAAATATTTAAAATACACTGCTTCCCTAAATTCTTCAAAAATGAATTCCTACAAATCAGTAAGAAAAATGGACAAAAGATATGCACACACTATTCATAAAAACAGAAATACAAATGGCTCTTAGATACATGAAGAGAAGTTCCTAAGGGAAAGGCAAATTGAAACCATAGAGACAGAATATTTGACCTGTGAAACTGGCAAAGGCTGGAAGGTTTGATACACTGTCTGTTAAGAGTATGCACAAGCAGGAGCTCTCCATACTACTGTAGAGAGGGCAAACTGGGGCAATCCCTACAGAGGGCAATTTGGCAATTCACTGTCACAACTACAGTTGCCTAGAACTTTTGACCCAGCAATTCCACTTCCATGAATCTATTTCAAGGACGTTAGGTACACATGAGACAGGATGCATTTCATTACTGCGTGTAACAGTGAAAGATCAGAAGAGTCAATAGGGAAGTGGTTAAGTAAACCAAACAACCACCACCCAGTGAAATATTATGCAGCTATGAAAGATAAGGAAATGGTTATGTACCACATAGTATTTTGGTAACCTGTATTAAATGGAAAAAGTATAAAATAGGGGACAGCAGGTATTGTTCATGTTAAAAAGAGAAAAAAATACGGGGCGCCTGGGTGGCGCAGTCGGTTAAGCGTCTGACTTCAGCCAGGTCACGATCTCGCGGTCCGTGAGTTCGAGCCCCGCGTCAGGCTCTGGACTGATGGCTCGGAGCCTGGAGCCGGTTTCCGATTCTGTGTGTCCCTCTCTCTCTGCCCCTCCCCCGTTCATGCTCTGTCTCTCTCTGTCCCAAAAATAAATAAAAAACGTTGAAAAAAAAAAAATTTAAAAAAAAATAAAAAGAGAAAAAAATAATGTATGTTATTTCCTTGTATCTGTGTAAAAATATCCCTGAAAGTAGAAAAACACATTAAAAAGGAAGAAAACTGAGGAGTGCCTAGGTGGCTTAGTTGGTTAAGTGTCCGACTCTTGATTTCAGCTCAGGTCACGATCTCACGGTTTGTGAGTTCGCTGGGCACGGTTTGTGAGTGTCACTGTGTTGACAGTGTGGAGCCTGCTTGGGATTCTCTCTCCCTCTTTCTCTGCCCCTCCCCACCTCTCTCTCAAAATAAGTAAATAAACCTAAAAAATAAAAAAAGAGGAAAGAAACTGAGTAAGTAGGGGGCAAGGTGTAAGGAAGACTTGTCATTTGTCCGTCTTTTATAATTTCTCAATTTTGAAACATGTTTTAACTTAAAAAAAAAAAAAAGCTGGTGAGATTTGCCTATGAAGACTGTGGCAGCCAGCCTCCAAGACGGCTCCCAATAACCTCCACCTTTTGGTATTCCCATCCTTGTACAGTTGCCTCCCACATCATACAGCAGGTGGCCCATGTAAACAAAAGAATACAACACAAGTGACTGTGTCATTTCTGAGATCAGGCTATAAGAAACACTGCAACTTTGCTCTTGGTCCTTGTGATCCCTCACTCAGGGGGGAAGCCAGCTGGCACATCTCGAGCCAACACCTGTGAAAGGATTCACATGGTGAGGAACTGCCACCTCCTGCCAACAGTCACATGAGCTTGGACGTGGACCCTCAAGTACAGGCAAGCTCTCAGATGATGACAGCTCTGGGCAACATTCTGATTGCAACCTCATGAGAAATTAAGTCAGAACCACTGAACTAAGTCACCCCCCAAAAACTGTATGAAATAATAAATTTTTGTTTTAATCTGCTAAATTTTGGGGTAATTTGTTACAAAAATACAATAGAAAATATAAAAGTCTTGTTTAACTTCTCTTGGGTCTTTACAGACTAAAAAGAGGATGCCCTAGGACTTCAATAAAGAAAAAAAAATTACAGGGGCGCCTGGGTGGCGCAGTCGGTTAAGCGGCCGACTTCAGCCAGGTCACGATCTCGCGGTCCGTGAGTTCGAGCCCCGCATCAGGCTCTGGGCTGATGGCTCGGAGCCTGGAGCCTGTTTCCGATTCTGTGTCTCCCTCTCTCTCTGCCCCTCCCCCGTTCATGCTCTGTCTCTCTCTGTCCCAAAAATAAATAAAAAATGTTGAAAAAAAAAAAAAAATTTAAAAAAAAAAAGAAAAAAAATTACATTTTTCCAAATACATGGATTGAAAAGAGATGAAGGAATCCAAACTCCAGGCTCACCAGCCTAGGGATGCTCAAAAGACTTTGGCCAGGGAGAGACAAAGTGGCCCATGAGATGAGCACCACTGTTTCCAGAAGCTACCCATGATGCCACATGAGTCCTGGATACAAATTCCCTTAAGTTCATCTTAAGCATCATAAAAATAATCAAGCAAATGTCGATAAAGAAAAAGGAGTGGGTGTGGGGGACCTTGCTCCAATAGATACCAAAACTTTCTATAGAAATACCAGGAACTGGGGCACTTGGGTGGCTCAGTCAGTTAAGCATCCAACTTCAGCTCAGGTCATGATCTTGCTGTTCATGAGTTTGAGCCCTGCGTCGGGCTCTGTGCTGACAGCTCAGAGCCTGGAGCCTGCTTCGGATTCTGTGTCTCCCCCTCCCCCAATCACGCTCGCGCTCTCTCTCTCAAAAATAAAATAAACATTGGGGCGCCTGGGTGGCTCAGTCGGTGAGCAGCCGACTTCGGCTCAGGTCATGATCTCGCGGTCCGTGAGTTCGAGCCCCGCGTCGGGCTCTGTGCTGACGGCTCAGAGCCTGGAGCCTGTTTCAGATTCTGTGTCTCCCTCTCTCTGACCCTCCCCCGTTCATGCGCTGTCTCTCTCTGTCTCAAAAATAAATAAACGTTAAAAAAAATTAAAAAAATAAAATAAAATAAAATAAACATTAAAAAAATAATTAAAAAACAACACGAGGAACTAATAGTGCAACGCTGCCACAGGAGCCATAAAACTAGTCAATAGAACAGGATGTAGCAAGTTCAGAAGCACACTCAAGTGCAAAAGAATTAAGTATGTAATAAAGATAACATTTGAAATAAACAAGAGAAAGATGAATTATTCAATGGATTTGTTGGGGAAAATGGCTAATCATTTGGAAAAAACTTTAGGCCCATAACTCATACATGCACAAATCAAGTCCAGACAGATTAATCTAATTATTCATAAGTTAACTATAAAAGTACTAGAAAAAAGTGTCAGAGAATATTTTCGTAATCTTATATGGGGCAAGCCTTCCAACATATGTCATAAAATCCCGAAGGCATAAAGGAAAAGAGAAACTAATGGATATGATTAAATTAACATGTAAATATCTACACAGCAAAAGATACTAAAAGAAAGTTAAAAGGCGAACAATAGATTCAGAAAAAATATTTGTAACACATAAAACAAAGGTTTAAGTAAAACAAAGGATTAGTATCCATAATCCATAAAGAACTGTTACAAATGACAGAAAAAAGAGAAATAATATACAATGGAATCTGTGGTTTTCACCCAAATATCCATTTCACCCCGCTATGCAGTTGCCATATGTCGTTTACATGGGATTGAATCCAGCCCAACTCCAGGGTTTAAACCAATTAGAATAATTTCATTTTCTTTGTCAAGATCATTGGTTCGGATAACCAAGGCCTAAAACAATTGTGCATGGTATTGACTTAGGGATAATCTAGTCAGTCTGACATGCAAATCTTCTGCCTGGAATTCTGGAATATAAATCTTTCCTTCTGCAGCTTGGCACAGCTACCACAGTTTGCAAACATGAAAAAAGTTCGTCTAAGCATAGAGAGCTGACCCCCGAAAGAGGACAGAGCCGAGACTTTCAGAAAAGGAAACTAGAAAAAAGGAAAACTGCATCATATCTGAAGTCCATCCTCCCTTTGTGCTTTTCAGCTATTAGTCAGTAAATCCCCTTTAATAAGCCGAGTTTAATTTTGTTCTTTGAAACTAAAAGCCTCCTTACTGATACACCACTAAAAAGACAAAAACAAATGAACAATTCACAGAAGTAAAAATGCCAAATAAACAAAATATTAAATGTTCAACCTCACTAACAATAAAAATATTTTTAAAATCAAAACAAGGTATCATTGTGGGGTTGTAAGATTGGCAAAAATTAAAAATATGGCTAATACATAACTCTAGTAAGAACGGATCCATTTGAGCACTTCCATATACAGTTGGTAGTGGTGTAAACTGCTAAGGCCTTTTTGGAAGGCACTTTTTAGTCATCTGACAAAATCTGAATTGCGAATCCTCGAATTGGTCTTTAACCTGTAGAAATACTCAAGACGTATATGTAGCATACACAGATCTCTGGCCTACAGAAAGAGTCAAGATGTTCATTGTAGCCCCGTTTGGCTCAGTGGAACACTGGAACTAATGTAAAAGCACACCAGTAGGAAATGGTTAAATACACTACAGACACACCATGGAACACTGTACAGCAGTTTGGAAAGAAAAATGAAACACAGTATACATGTAAATACTGTCAGTGGAAAGATGTCCACGATATATATTAAATGAAAAAGCAACGTGCAGAACAATATATACAGTAAGACACCCACTTATTGCAGAGGGAGAAACAAGTCCATAAAGCTACGAGTCTACACACGGAATGAATAAAGGGCTTTCATTTTATATTCTTCTGTCTTCTCAAAAAAATTTTGTTACAATGAGCATTTTACTTTTTATGTACAGTTTAATTCTAGTTTTAAAGTCTACATAAATTAATATTTATACATATGTAAGTACACAAATGCATAAAAAATGTCCAGAAAAATACATTGCAAAATGTTAACAGTAGTTATCTCTGGGTAGTGGAATTATAGGTATATTTATTTTATTCTCTGCAGTTTCTGAAAAATACTTAATATTATGAAATCAATAATTAAAAATATATTTTAAAAAAAGAGACAAAGCAAACTACCCTATGGAAGGCTGACCTTTACTGTCATTTGCTCTAACCTTTAGGAAAGAGACATTTGAACTCAAGAATTTGGGAAGCGTGGAAACTCAGCAGAGTAGTCTAGAGCAGGGTGCGGAACTATAGAAAGATGCATGAAGTTACAGGCACCTGGGTGTAAAGAAAAGGAAAAACACCCTAGGTAAGCAATGAAAGCCAAATGGAGCGGCTTAACAGTTCACTGTTATAGTGTCATTAAGACAATATAATGGTGGCACAAAAACAGACGCTCAGATCAATGGAACAGAATAGAGAACCCAGAAATGGATCCACAAACGTATGGCCAACTAATCTTTGACAAAGCAGGAAAGAAGAGCCAATGGAATAAAGACAGTTTCTTCAGCAAGTGATGCTGGGAAAACTGGACAGCGACAGGCAGAAAAATGAACCTGGACCACTTTCTTACACCATACCCAAAAATAAACTCAAAATGGATGAAAAGACCTAAATGTAAGATAGGAAGCCATCAAAATCCTAGAGGAGAAAACAGGCAAAAACCTCTTTGACCTTGGCCGCAGCAACTTCTTACTCAACACGTCTTCGGAGGCAAGGGAAACAAAAGCAAAAATGAACTATTGGGACTATTGGGACTCATCAAAATAAAAACCTTCTGCACAACAAAGGAAACAACCAGCAAAACTAAAAGGCAACTGGCAGAATGGGAGAAGATATTTGCAAACGACACATCAGATAAAAGGTTAGTATCCAAAATCCATAAAGAACTTATCAAACTCAACACCCAAAAAACAAATAATCCAGTGAAGAAATGGGCAAAAGACAGGAATAGACACTTCTCCAAAGAAGACGTCCAGATGGCCAACCGACACATGAGAACATGCTCCACATCACTCATCATCAGGGAAATACAAATCAAATCCACAACGAGATACCACCTCACACCTGTCAGAATGGCTAACATGAACAACTCAGGCAACAGATGCTGGTGAGGATGCGGAGAAAGGGGATCTCTTCTGCGTTGCTGGTGGGAATGCAAGCTGGTGCAGCCGTTCTGGAAAACAGTACGGAGGTTCCTCAAAAAATTAAAAATAGAACTACCCTACGACCCAGCAATTGCACTATTAGGTATTTATCCAAGGGATATAGGTTTGCTGTTTCAAAGGGACACATGCACCCCCATGTTTATAGCAGCACTATTGACAATAGCCAAAGTATGGAAAGAGCCCAAATGTCCATCAATGGATGAATGGATAAAGATGTAGTATATATATATACAATGGAGTATCACTTGGCAATCAAAAAGAATGAAATCTTGGGGCGCCTGGGTGGCTCAGTCGGTTAAGCGTCCGACTTCGGCTCGTGTCACGATCTCACGGTCCGTGGGTTCGAGCCCCACGTCGGGCTCTGGGCTGACTGCTCGGAGCCTGGAGCCTGTTTCAGATTCTGTGTCTCCCTCTCTCTGGCCCTCCCCCGTTCGTGCTTTGTCTCTCTCTGTCTCAAAAATAAATAAACGTTAAAAAAAAAAATTAAAAAAAAAAAAGAATGAAATCTTGTCATTTGCAACTACATGGATAGAATTAGAGGGTATTATACTAAGCGAAATTAGTCAGAGAAAGACAAATATCATACGACTTCATTCATATGAGGACTTTAAGACACAGGACAGATGAACATAAGGGAAGGGAAAAAAAATAAAAACAGGGAAGGGGACAAAACATGAGACTCTTAAATATGGAGAACAAACAGAGCGTTACTGGAGAGGTTGGGTGGGGGTGGGCTAAATGGGCAAGGGGCATTAAGGAATCTACTCCTGAAATCATTGTTGCACTATATGCTAACTAATTTGGATGTAAATTAAAAAATAAAATTTAAGAAATAAAATAAAAAATGAAATGAAATACAGAAAAAAAAAGACAATATAATGGAAGGCACAGACTCTAAAATCAGCCTAAAGCCAAATCCTGGCTCCACCCTAGTTTTCTGACCTTAAGCAAGTTAATCTTTCTTAGAGTAAGATGTAGATAATTCCAGTACATACCTCATAGGGTTGCTGTGAGGAATAACTAAATTAATACAGACAAGCAATTAGAACGGTGCCTGATACGCACAGTAAGGGTCAAAGATGTTTGTTATTAATATTAATGGATGGTGGTAGAAATACACTTAGTTCCTCTCTATGTAAGCCACAATAAGCATAACATTTCTGCTCTGATGGAACTTATGATTTTGAGAGTACAAGGAAGAAAAAGGCAAGAGCCAAAAGGGGATGGCAAACTACAGTCCACAGGCCTTTAGCTAAGAAGAGTTTTTATACTTTTAAAGAATTGTAGAACTGAAGAAAACGAAACAACGAATATATGAGAGATCAATATGGGTCTGCAAAACTTAAACTATTTACTATCTAGCCCTTAATATAAGAATTTGCCACCGTTTATCTAAAAAATGTGGCTAAACGTAATTATATGCAGAAGATAGCATTACGACGGCAAGAGACAACCTTTTAACTGTAAAAAAAAAATCTTATGAGCTGGAGGGCTTCTGGAGATCATCAAGAAGCCTTTTTGCAAATTAACGTTATTTCGTTTTGGAATCAATCGCATTAAGGACTCGAACCCTTCTTTTCAACACACAAAAAACTATTATGCAATGTAGAGCTCGTGACTAGAAGTTAGTAGAGCGGCTCTAGTGCTATTTCCACCACCTGTGGCCATGGATGAGCCCGCTGACGCTGATTCACGGGCTTCATCGATAAAGTGGATAAATGACCAGATGACGGCCAGGCCCCTCCTACGTTAGAAAATCCTCTGGAGCCCTGGCTCTCCCAGCAGGATAGAATAGCTCTACTCCTCCCACACTGGAGGCCCGAAAGGTCACGTGACCAAGCCCCGCTCCAGGTAGCTGGTGTAAGGTAATCCCAACTCCCCGTTCTAAATTTCTATTGCCGCTGACCTGGCTACAGGCAAGACGGATGAAACAAAAACACACAACGCAACATAGCCCAGAGCTTTATGCCGACACACGAGCAAAGAATTCGTTAACTTGCGGTGATAAGTTTAAAGACACAGATGACACCGCTACTCAGAGCTACCGACTTCGAGCAAGTCCCAGTTACTGTCCTTATTGCACTGGTCCTGGAGACCCTGTCCGAGGGGCCTCCTTTCGCTCCCTGGAACTCCACTCCCCGCGAGAAGGGAGGCGGCCGCGGCTACTGATGCAGTAGACGGGAAAGAAAAGACAGATGTCGCCGCTGGGAAAGACCAGGCGGAAAGCCAAGCGCACGCCTCGACTCACCTTAGCCTCAGTCCTCTCCGGCTCCCGCTGCGGGCAAGCAAGGTTTTAACCCAAATGCCTGGACTAGACGTGACCAAGGGGCGGTTCCTGCCCAAAAGGACCCCTCACTCCCGCCAGCGAACTCCGCGGGCTGCCCACTGGCCGCCTGTATGGAAAAGCGGGCACTGCGCCTCCTCCTCTATGGGCCTCCTTCCTTCTAGCGGAGAAAGAGTCCTCCCCGCCCTGTTAGCTGGAAGCGAACGGCACGGCAAGGAGCCAGGGCAATTCGACATTGGGGGTTTTAGTCAGGCAGTATGTCGGGCGCCTGGCTGGGGCCAGGCTGAAGGAGAAAAATCCTCCACCCGCAGCCCCCACCTGAGTGCTTTCCACTCGTCCTCTTCAGCTCAAGATGGTGGCCTCCCGGGCGATAGGCAGTCTCCGCCGCTTCACTGCCTCCAGGACGCTCCGCTGCCCAGGTGAGACCTGGGTGGGAGCACCCCGCAGCCCCAGGCAGAACTCTTGGGGAGGCGCGTCTCCCTTTCGCTGTCGCCTTCCAGCCCCGCTTGGGAAACTCTGTCCTGGCTGCAGGGAAAGGATGCCCCTCTTGGACCCCCTTCCTGTGTCCTTGCGCACACTGACACCTCTTCTCTCGCTGCTCCCATGCCCTGCAGCGATTTCAGGCTCCGTAACCCCTAACGTTTCTGAGTCCTGTCTCCCGGGTCTGGCACCTTCCGCAATTCTCGTGGCACTTCTGTGCTCACGCCCATCTTCTTTTGTTTTACGATGGCCTCGGACCTGTCCCTTCTAGATCAGGAGTTCCAGGAGGACTGGAGCAATCCAAATCCGTCACATGTTTGTGGCCCCACCGCACCTTACTCTTAACAAGAGCTGTCTTAAAAGCTTCTTAGGTGGTATTAACCAGCTTTGCAAATTACTGCCACTCCCCGCTGCTTTCCCACAAAACCTTTTTTGTGTGTGTGCCCCTATTACCACATTTCAATAGAGAGCTCGACTCTTGCAGTTCCAATAATCCCGGTGTGAATGTATAGTATGTTAAATTTCAAGGGAAGGTTCTGCAGTTTACCAGAAGAAACATTTTTTTAAAAAATACTCAAATACCACTGTCCTGCCTGTGGACACACTGGGGGCGGAGTGTCGAAAAAATAAGATACGTGTACCTTAAGGAATAAAATGTTAGATAATTTTAAGAACTGTTCTAATTTTGTTTCTGATGGTACCCAGTTAGGCTTGCGTTAGCTAGATTATCTTTTTTCTTTTCAGACTGGCAGTGAAAGGGTTAAAGTGGGTGCCTAGGGAAAATCAAGCATTTTCCTCCCATCTCAAATCTATAAGGTGAAAAGTGACTTTTTATTGCATGTTACACTTAATACCGGCTAGTTTGAATTTTAACTCGTAATATGCCTTCCTCCTGGACCACCGAAATAGTATGTTTTTTGTAGACGTGGCTGGGGTCTGCTGTAAGGGATTAATTTTGGATGATTCAGTCTTTTTCTGCCTTCTTATTTCAACGTGTGATTTTAGTCTCCCCCGGACTGCTGTGTGTGTATATACCAATCATTATATTACAAAAAATTGAAATGTAAAGTTTGGGGAAGGGTTAAGAAAAAAGAGTCACCCATTTTCTTAATACATACAGTAATTGTTAGCATTTGGACATGTTACCTTACAGTTTTGTCTTGTTTTCTTTTCCACATTTGTGGCTTAAGGCTTTCTGGAAATCAAATATGTATGTTTGAACTAGCCTCCTCATTGGTTTTAAGGTACTTCTTATGGATTAGCAGCTTGTGTAACACTGAGGTGGTGGTCAGGTCGTGTGATTTCTGGTCACTAACTAGCTGTGTAACTTTGAACAAATATCTTAGTGTAACCGAGCTTTATTTTCCTCACCTGTGAAATGAATGAGACTTTTGGATTTTCTTAGACATTAGAAATACCATGAAAGAGCAATTCAAAGCATTTAAATTTGGAGTCTTTTAGGCTTGAATCTGGCTCTGCCTTTTATTCTTTGGTGACCTGGGACAATTAATTTCTATGTCTGTTTTCTCATTTGTGAAATGGGGAGTAATGCTTTTGAGAACTTCAAAGGAGTTATTTTAGGCTAAAAGCAATTTTTCATTAATTCTCAGTACATGCTGCTATTAACTCTTTCCTGCCCTAAAGAACTATGATTCTGTATATCTGAGAATAAATGACAAGCTTAACTTTTCTATATTTTTTGTATAGAAATATATATACCCATATAAATGTTTATATATTTTGCATTGTTTTCACCAATAAGAAAATGTGGCTTATTATAGTTATTACCCCTTTGAATAGCAACTTAGGAATTTTGAAAACATGTCTAGAAAGTGAATTCAAAATTGCCTGCGACCTGGATTGCCATTTAGACTCAACATAATACTGAGTCTAAATGAAAGTCTGTGCCATGGTCATTAACAAATGTTTAATGAGATTATAACATTTACTGGTGGATGGGTAAATTTTCTTGAAACTGATTTCTAATCCTCAAAGTTCTAACCCATTCCTCCTCCACAAATTCTGTAATTATGAATATGACTGTGAAATGCAAGCCACAACTTGACCAAGATATTTTATTTAATTCCTACTCCTCAGTCTCGATTTTTTTTTTTTTTTTTTAACGTTTATTTATTTTTGAGACAGAGAGAGACAGCGCATGAACGGGGGAGGGTCAGAGAGAGGGAGACACAGAATCTGAAACAGGCTCCAGGCTCTGAGCTGTCAGCACAGAGCCCGGCGCGGGGCTCGAACTCAGGGACCGTGAGATCATGACCTGAGCCAAAGTCAGCCGCTTAACCGACTGAGCCACCCAGGCGCCCCTCCGTCTCGATTTCTAATATGTAAGTGGTAAAATAATTTTACAGGAAATGAATTAGAGGCAAATACTGTAGTAGAAGATGTGTATTTAAATTTGACTCACTTCCCGGGGTGCCTGGTGGCTCAGTTGGTTAAGTGTCCGACTTTGGCTCAGGTCATGATCTCGTGGTTAGAGAGTTTGAGCCTAGTGTCAGGCCCTGTGCTGACAGCTCAGAGCCTGGAGCCTGCTTCCGATTCTGTGTCTCCCTCTCTCTCTACTCCTCCCCTGCTCACTCACTCGAGCTCTCTCTCTCTAAAATAAATAAACATTTAAAAAATAAATAAACAAATTTGATTCACTTCCTTAATCCTATGTCTTCCCCCAGGGTTGAATATTGAGAAAAGCTTTTGATTGTATAACCCAAGTAACATTTTTGTATTGAAATTTGTGTCCTTGTAATCCAACTCTCTCCACTGCTGTAGTTTTAGGTCTTGTAGGTATCTTTTGAGTTAAGTTATTGGGATGAAAGAAGCAGGACAAAGGCTTATCTCTTTTGCTGGCACAGTTGATATAGGCTAAAGTTCACCTAGCTGCTATGGAGTAAACTGTCCAGATTTCGTAATGGATACGGCTAGATTCCAAAAGCAAAGCTACCTTGTGGCTACCAACTTAATTTAGTTGCCTGTGGTTTGAATTCAAGATACATTTATACACTTATTTTCTCTTGGTTCTTTTTTTTTTTTTTTTTTTTTTTTTGTCTCTACTATGGCTTGAATTCGTTTCAAGATATGTTTGTACCCTTATTTTCCCCTTCGTTTTTTGTCTTTATTGATTTGGAGGAGGTGTTTTGTGTATATGTATATGGGTGTGTGTGCAGCAAAGGCAGATTAGTGGTAAGAGTTTAAAATGGTTTGACCCATGGGGCGCCTGGGTGGCTGAGTCCATTAAGTGTCCGAGTTCAGTTCAGGTCATGATCTCACGGCATGCCCCGCGTCTGGCTCTGTGCTGACAGCTCAGAGCCTGGAGCCTGCTTCAGAATCTGTCTCCCTCTCTCTCTGCCCCTCCCCCACTCACACTCTGTCTCTCCCTCTCCCTCTCCCTCAAGAATAAATAAACATTTTAAAACATTAAAAAATGGTTTGATCCATAAGCTAATGAGCACCAACCTGTTGTCTCAAATAGTTGGTCTTTAAAAATGCAACCCATGCCCGAGCCCTGGCACCTGCTCTATTTTCTTTTTGCTTAGCACTTACCTCCTAACTTACTTTTTTTACATATATTTATGTTTCTTGTTTTTCGGCTGTTTTTCCACCCTGTCCCTCCCACCCTGCATTCCTAGTCAGTCCATCCCCACTCTCATCCACTCTACCCTGTTCTATTCCCTGTTCCCCTCCCACTGGAATTTCCACCCTACGGGCAAAGTTCTTTTTATGCCAGACCTATTTTCACTTCTTCATTTATCTCTACTGAGGAGGAAGTGATTCTTCCTACGATATTCTTCCTGATATATATAATCCCCTGCTGCTGTAGAATATAAGCACCACAAAGACCAGGATTTTTATCTTTTTGTTCAGTCCAAGTGCCTAGAACAGTGCATGGCAGGCCACAGTGATTTTTTGGTGTTGCTGAATCAATGAATGATTGTGAGATGATGTTGGAAGAGCAAACTCTTTAGTTGGGGGAATGCAGTGATTAAAGAACAAAGTAGTAAATAATAAGGATCAAAATTGGCGGGGGAGAGAAAGATCATTACAGATGGAATCTCTTGATAACACCTTGTGGAAAAGGTTGGGGCCATGATGCAAAACATAAAGAAAGAAGACTGGTAAATACAGATGGTACAGATTTTAAAAGGTGGGAAAGCAGAGAAGGGAAGTATATCATTAGTGAGGCAGAGGCATGGGGGTTAAGGAGATGGCTGGCTGGCTTCTATCTTAATTTATTTGGTTGTAGCCCTGTGACTTACAGATACGTTTATAATTATTATATCACTTTTACTTCTATCTTTATAAGAATGCCAAAATGCTCTAAGAGACTTGTTCATACAGCTAGTAAATGATGAACTTGATGTTTGAACCCAAGTCTTTTAACTCTCAGGTCCTTTGTCTTTGCTGATTTGGATTGCTTAAAGGAAAAATGCAGACAGAGCCAAAGATCACCTGACTCTGGTGCTTGTGTCATCCACACAGTTTTCTTTAACATGTTGCTTGCCTTTCAGACCAGTGTAAAGCTGCTATTTTCTGCGCTTTCTCTTCCTCTCCCTTAAAGAACTGCAGGATAGAGGGAAAGAAAGAGGAAGCAAGAGGCTTGGCTACCGCGACGGTCCCTCTCCTAATCCACTGCACCATCAGTGGGTTCTCCAAATCAGTGGCTCCCACATGCCCACTTGTTTGCTATCTGTTTCAGTCTCCTTTCTAAAAACTGCAGATTCTGAGGCCCAGCCCCCTTAAATTCTGATCCTGTGGTTCTAGGTTGTATGTCGCCCAGACATCTGTGAGTATATTTGAGCCTCCCCAGCTGATTCTAATGCCTGGAATCACTTCTCAATACTGCTGTGGGAATCCCAGTCCAGCTAGATATGGTGCATTGTCTCTTGGGTCCTGCTTTGGCCATGTGTATTAGTTCCCTAATCCAGAAGGGTCCCCGCCTCCTTGTCAAATATAGACCATCCTCAACATAAGCCCTATGTTGGGATCTGTGCTAACAGCACAGAGCCTGATTGGGATTCTCTCTTTGCCTCTCCCCCAATCATGTTCTCTTTCTCTCTCTCAAATAAAGTTTAAAAAAAAAAAAAAGTTAAAATCCCTAGTAACCTCTCAGCAGCTGAACCTTTCCACCAGCCTGTGACCATCTGTCTCTCTCTGTGACTACTCTCTCATTCTCCAAATCCCTTACCTTTATCTGGCTTAGATTTTGAGGGATCTCAAGAGTCTAAGACTGCCTTAGCATGCAGTGATAATCAAAGGTAATGAACAGTAAAATTAAACCATGTTGGTCATTTTATGTCATGGTAGTATTCTTTTTTTTTTTTTTTTTTTTTTGGAGAGCACAAGTTGGGGAGGGGCAGAGAGAGGAGGACAGAGGATCCCAAGCAAGCTCTGCCCTGACAGGCTGACAGCAGTGAGCCCGATGTGGGGCTCGAACTCTCAAACTGAGAGATCAAGACCTGAGCCGAAGTTGGAGGCTCAGCTGAGCCACCCAGGTGCCCCAACCTTTTTTTTTTTTTTTTTTTTAATGCACTCCTAAGTTAGGCAGGCACTCCACACTCTCTTTAATTATGCTTGTGGATTCCAAGACTGTATATAGCCCCTAATGTAGTCCAAATGCAGTATGGTTTCACTGAAAATTAGACATAAAAAAAAGTTTTAATACTAGTAACTAAGAATGAAATAGTGATGGAATATTATTCAACCATAAAGAATAAAATCTTAACCACTTGCAATAACGTGAGTAGTGCTAGAGAGTATAATGCTAAGTGAAATAAGTCAGAGAAAGATACCATATGAACTCACTCATGTGGAATTTAGGGAACAGAACAAACGGGCGCCTGGGTGGCCCAGTTGGTTAAGTGTGCCGACTTCAGCTCAGGTTTATGACTCATGGTTTGTGGGTTTGAGCCCCGCATCGGGCTCTGTGCTGACAGCGCGGAGCCTGGAACCTGCTTCAGATTCTGTGTCTCCCTGTCTCTCTGCCCCTCCCCTGCTTGTGCTCTCTCTCAAAAATAAATAAACATTTAAAAAAATTGTTTTAGTTAAAAAAGAACAACCAACCAAAAGAAAAAAGCGATAAACCAAGAAACAGACTCATAACTATAGAAAACAAACTGATGGTTACCAGAGGGGAGATGGTAGAAGGGATGGGTGAAATAGGTGATAGGGATTAAAGAGTGCACTTATCGTGAAAAAATATATAAAAGGAAAGAAATTAAATTTACTAATATTTAGTGTATGAATTGATAAAGTTAAATGTACATAAGTTATTTTAAAAAGAAGGAAATAAATACTGAGGGAAAGCTAGCACAATTAGAGGGATACATGAAGGAGCCACTGGGTATTATTAAAGTACCAATTCTTGGGGCGCCTGCGTGGCTCAGTCAGTTAAGCGTCCTACTTAAGCTCAGGTCATGATCTCACAGCTCCCAGAATCGGGCTCTGTGCTGACAGCTCAGAGCCCGAAGCCTGCTTCAGATTCTGTGTCTCCCTCTCTCTGCCCCTCCCTCGTTCATGTTCTGTCTATCTCTCTCTGAAAAATAAACATTTAAAAAATAATAAAGCACTAATTCTTTATTGTATTTGATATTACTTTAAAACTTATGCCTTTTCCTGGATACATGTGTTTCCTGTGTACTGCTATTACGGTTAATAATTATTAAGGGATGATTTTTTTATTTTTAGAGCTAAAGAGAAAACTTCTGTAAGATATTGGACAAGGTTTGGAAGATGTGGGTAGGGAGGAGTAAGCAATTAAAGAGGCGTATTTTGAAGTGGTTTAATATGGTTTGAAGTGACATGTGGTCTGAAGTGCAGCATGAATATGAAAGAGAAAGGAAGAAAGAGCAAGGTGTTTTTAAAGAAGTTTGGAAGTTGTAACTAACAGATATGGACCCAGTGCTGACCTCCAGAATAGCTTGGTTACTACTTAGAGCAAGACGTTTGTATGAGAGCAGGGCAAAGGTGACCCTTCAGTGCTAGAAAGGAGTTAGAGTAATGCCCAGAACAAACTGAATTTTTGCGTAGGAATTTCCCAGTGTTCCTTACTTTCGATCTGTAGTCCAGTTTGAAAGACCCCCTGTCGGGACTCCTCTCGTGATGACTTGTGCTCAGTATGTCATCTCATCAGTGTTATGCAGGAGAGCGTGAAGTAGTGAAGTGACTAGGAAAAAGGGAGAAGAGGAGCTGGTCTGTGTCATCCCCAGGGTAGGAATATCCTTGGTGGAGTGCAATATGGACCTGTTCAGTTGGAAATTCTTAAAAGAGTATGACTGGACTATTCCATAAATGGCCACTAGTGCCCGTTGATTTCACTTTTTTTTTTAAGTTTTTGCTTGAATTTTGTTTGAGTTTATTTTCTTATTTTATTTTTATTTTAACTTATTTGAGTTTAGCTAACATACAGTGTAATATTAGTTTCAGGTGTACAATATAGTGATTCTGCACTTCCATACATCACCCGGTGCTCATCACAAGTACATTCCTTAATCCCCATCACCTATTTAACCCATTCTCCCACTTACCCCCTTTTGGTAACCATCAGTTCTCCGTAATTAAGAATCTGTTTCTTGGTTTGCCTCTCTCTTTTTTTCCCTTTGCTCATTTGTTTCGTTTGTTAAATCCCACATATGAGTGAAATCATGCAGTATTTGTCTTTCTCTGACTTATTTTGCTTAGCATAGTACTCTCTGGCTGCAGCCGTATGGTTGCAGATGGCAAGGTTGCATTCTTTTTTAGGGCTAATATTCCATTCTATATAATTTTACTTTGGATCATCTCTCCATAAAAATACAAGAGGATGTGGGGTCAGTTGAGCGTCCAACTCTTGATTTCGGCTCAGGTCATGATCCCAGGATCATGGGATCTAGCCCCGTGTCAGGCTCCGTGCTGTGCATGGAGCCTACTTGGAATTCTTTCCTATTGCTGCTCTAACAGATTCCCACAAATTCAGTGTCTGAAGCAATACAAATTTATTATGTATGTCAGAAACGAGTCTCATTGGGCTAAAATCAGAGGCGTTGCCAGGGCTGTGTTCATTCAGGATGCTCTTTGTTCATTCTGGAGAAGTCATTTCCTTGTCTTTCCTAGCTTCCAAGGCCACCTGTATTCCTTGACTTCTTCAAAGCCCGCAAAGTAGGGCTAAGTTCTCATGTTGCCATCTATCTGGTATTCTTTGACTCTCTCTTCTTTGAGATTAAATCGGGCCCGTCTGGATAATCCGGGCTACTCTCCCTATGTATGGGTCAATTTTAATTCCATTCGTACCCATGATTTCCTTTGCCGTATAACCTAACATATTTACAGTTTCTGGGACCTGGACATCTTTTTTTTTTTAATGTTTATTTATTTTTGAGCAAGAGAGAGAGGGAACACGCACGCAAACGAGGAAGGGGCAGAGAGAGAAGATCGGAAGTGGGCTGTGCACTGACAGCAGAGAGCCCAATGTGGGGCTCGAACTCGTGAACCATGAGATCATGCCCTGAGCAGAAGTTGGATGCTTAACCGACCGAGCCACCCAGGTGCCCCAGGGACCTGGACATCTTTGAGAGGGGATTCTTCTACCTACCACATTTAATATCTAAATAATTTTATAAGCTGATAATTAAAATGAAAAAGGTATGGTAGTAGTCACAATCATCGTCCAGAATACATTAATCTCATTTTGGTTTTTTGTGGTTATAAATTCCAGCTTTGTTATATTTAGCAGGTACTACAGAAACTCTTAATTTTGTAATTGAATTTGAATCAAAATAGTAATTAAATTTGAATACCTTTTTCTTGCAGGTTATACCTGCCGCAACTTTTCAGCATCCTCTGCTTTGCTAAGTAAGTTTAATTTCTTGTCGACATGCTTACATTGCTTTTTAGATTTGTTTAGCAATAAACATGTTTACGAATAAATTATCCTTCTCTTTTTAGCCAGAACCCATATTAACTATGGAGTCAAAGGGGATGTGGCTGTTGTTCGAATTAACTCACCCAATTCAAAGGTACCTAATTTAACTTGCTGCAGTCTATGTCTACTAACTACATTCATGAATCCAGTGCTAAATAAAAAAGAAAGAAAAATCCACCAGTCTGACAGTAGTCTTATATGAATTTGTAGTTGTAATAGTTTGACAGATTGCTCAAAGGAATACAGTTTTCTGGAGCAGAGGTCCTTGACTAAGAATTCCTTCTAGTTGACCTTAAGTGTCAGGTTAACATCAAGGATTAGTGAAATTAGCCTTCTGTTACTGTGTAGAATATGGAGGTGATTTACTAGATAAGAACCAAAGCGCATGCTCTGTTTAGGAGTCAGAACTCACCTATCCATCTTAACTACCAGGTTGTTAAACAGGCTTTCTTCATTACCTGCCCGCTGTAGTCATTATTCATAGAAAATTGGGTTAAATGTGGGTGTTAAGATTCCTGAGGAACTGGAATGACAGTGCAGTTCACATGTTGGAAGTCAAGTTCTGTTCTAAGTGGAGCTTCATTTGTTTTTGGCAACTTCAACAAAGCATTAATCCAGTCTTTGCCAAGAAGACCTCTGTTGCAGGAGCTTATGCTTTTCCCCCATCTAAAATGGGTGTCAAGTTTTGTTATTAGAGGTCTAGAGGGAACAGCAGTACCTAGATGGAGGCAATTAACAACTATCACAAATTAAGGAAAACAAGAGCCAATCTTCTTCACTAGAGTAAATTTTGGTGCCCACTGACCAATGATTCAAACTTAAGCTATTTTTTCCAAATTTTCTAAGTTGAGCATTTTTTCTGAACACAAAACAACACATGCCTACAGTGGGAAGTTTTAAAGCTATAAAGAAGAAAATAACAAATCATTCATACTACAAACCCAAAGATAACCACTTTTAACATTTAATCTAGTTTCAACAAATAATATTTACAAAGTAAAATCATACTATAGGTCTAATTTTGAGTTCTTTTATTCTTAATGTTATACAAACTTTTCCATACCAACAAATTCCATAGACTTATTTGTAGCCTGCATATGTTTTGAACTCTTTAAGAGTATGACCCTGAGTTCCTTCTTTGAGTAGATCTATTTTTAAAGGGAGGTTGCTTATGGTTGGCCAAAGCTGAATAGAAAGCTACTGGGTTTAGATTTTCCCCCCCTGCCTCTCTTGCTTCTAACAATATATTTCTGCTGGATAAACAAATTTCCTACGATCAAAATAGCATTTCATGGTGATTTGCACATCTGGTACTTCAGATTTAAACCCTTAGATTTATATGTATTTCCCTTTGGCAGGTAAATACACTGAGCAGAGAACTGCAATCAGAGTTCATAGAAGTAATGAATGAAATCTGGGCTAATGATCAAATCAGAAGTGCCGTCCTTATCTCATCAAAGCCAGGCTGCTTTATTGCAGGTGCTGACATCAAGTAAGTTTTCAGAAATTTGAAGTCACCTTTGATCTTGGCTAATAGTATGTTTCTTAGGCCTAATCATTCCTCCATTTAAAAGGAGACAGAAGTAAATTCTCTGAAAGTTGTCTTTTTTAAAATTATTTACACAAATGTGTTAAAGTTGGTAAAAAAAAAAAAAAAAGGGGGGGGGCTTGTTGCTTAAACCATGTGAGACTAACCTTTCCTTAAAGAAGTTGAAAGCAGTTCTAAGAAAAATATTTGAGTAGAATAAAAAAATACTATAAAATTAAGCTAACAATGTGGTGCCCCTCTTTTTTTTTTTTTTAAACCCAACAGACCATTAAATATTTAAAAGTTTGAAAATACCATGTTAACAAGGACTTGGAGAAATGAGACAGTTAATATATTTCTAGTAGGAATGCCAGTTGGTACAGCAACTTTGGAAAACATTTTGGCAGCATTTCATAAAATTGAAAATGCATGTATCATATAATTCAGTGATATTCTTCTAGCTATACATGCTAGAGAAATCCCACCCTTTGTTTTTAAGGACCCATTTATGAGGATGTTCAGCCCTGTGTAGTTAAAATAATGAAGAATTTAAAGCAATTAAGTGTCAGTCCGTAGGGAAGTGGATAAGTAAACTGTGGTATTTTTACATGATAAAATACTACAAAATAATTCAAAGGAATTAACTAGATCCACAACATAATGTTAAAACTTAAAGACATAATGTTAAGTTTAAAAAAAAAAGCAAGTTGTAGAATGTTCTATACAGTATGTAGTTTATGTAAACATTTTAATATTTTTTCTTAAGTTTATTTATTTTGAGAGAGAGAATCCCAAGCACTGACAGTGCAGAGCCTGACGCAGGGCTCGAACTCAGTGAACCGTGGAGATCATGGCCTGAGCTAAAATCAAGAGTTGGAAGCTTAACCAACTGAGCCACCCAGGCGCCCTACTTTATGTAAACATTTTAAAATCACACATAAAATGTCTTATGTTATTTATGGATACAAATGTGTCGTTGGTCTGGAAGGATACACTGCAAACATTCGAAAATGGTTGTTTCAGGGTAAATGAAGTGACTGTTAAAAACTTGAGTTTGTCAGAGTGAACTTTAGTGATGCAGCTAATATTTTGTTATTTTTTAATGGTAAGATTTATGCATATATAATTTGTTTACAGTTCTTTAAAGCATTTATAAGGACTCTGTCTCTCAAAAATAAACACTAAAAAAAATTTTTTTTTAAAAACGGGCACCTGGGTACTCAGTCGGTTAAGCGTCCGACTTCGGCTCATGTCATGATCTCACAGTGTGTGAGTTCAAGCCCACATCGGGCTCTGTGCTGACAGCTCAGAGCCTGGAGCCTGCTTCGGATTCTGTGTCTCCCTCTCTCTCTGCCCCTCTCCTGCTCGCACTCTGTCTGTCTCTCAAAAATAAATAAACATTAAAAAAAATTTTTAAAGCATTTATAAGCAGGTGAGATGCTTAGTGTTAGTTTAATGGCTTAAAATGTTAACAGTTGTTAATTCTGTCAAAATATAAGTATTTGTTATATTATTCTTTGTACCTTATACAACGATAGCCAGCATTATAGGCTGAGTAATTTGTACCTAAGGTGTCTGTATAGTTTCAAACCTTGCTCCACATTGTGTACTCTTTTTGTTTATGCATAGTAATTAAGAATTTATAAATATTTAATGTGTATTTCTTAGAAAAAGCAAAATTATCTGTATCAAGTGCTTTTTATTCTAGCTCAGTTATTTGAGCCTAGAAAGACACTGATGTCTCAGGGCGCCTGGTTGGCTCAGTCGGTTAAGCGTCCAACTTCAGCTCAGGTCATGATCTCATAGTCTGGGAGTTCGAGCCCCGCGTCGGGCCCTGTGCTGACAGCTCAGAGCCTGGAGCCTGTTTCAGATTCTGTGTGTCCTTCTCTCTCTCTCCCCCTCCCCTGCTCATGCTCTCTTTCTGTCTCAAAAATAAATAAAAACATTGAAAAAAAAAAAAAAAAAAAGACATGGATGTCTCACTAAGCTACCTGGCTGTAGCTTTCTGTATCCATGGGAAAATACTTGCAGCTTCTGTGAAGCAAGCTGAGCAGCTCCCAGTATATAAAATGACAAAAACTTGTTATCTTTGACCAAACATACAAAATTCACAGTTTAAATGTTCTCAAGACCAAAGTAACAAGTGAAACAAACTGAAATGAAAGGACATTGAATGCAACATTAGTGTGGTGAATCTTTTTTAATCATTAGGAGATCTAAAAACAATTTGAAAGCGTTTTTTTTCCACTGTCATTTTGATTAGCGTTGAATCTGAGGGTTACTTATAGTGAACATGTTTAATGTGATAGGAAAATATTTACCAGAAGATGATTTTTTGCATGTACAGAGTTTTGTAATCTAATGATTTTTTTAATAGAAAATAAAATTTTGCAACATGTTTTGTTTCGTGTTCTCTGGATCCGGAAATCTAACATTCTTTATGGAGAGATGATGTAGCTGATATTAGTGCTATCTGAGGCAAAACCATTCTTAAACTTCTGAGTATTTGAAGATTCACTATCAAGTATTGACATATGATAGGGTAAGGATACAGTGGATGATATATTGAACCAAAGTACGGTATAATTTCATCTTTGTTTCTTTTCTCTGTTTTCTTGTTTGCTGCAGCATGTTAGCCTCTTGTAAGAGCGCGGAAGAGGTAATGCAGCTATCGCAGGAAGGCCAGAGAATGTTTGAGAAACTTGAGAAGTCCACAAAGCCTATTGTGGCTGCCATCAGTGGATCCTGCTTAGGAGGAGGACTTGAGGTATAGATTTATTCCAAAGTCTTTGAGACACTGTTGAGCCTGTTGGTGGGAATTACAGGCTGCTAGCCTGTAGGCTACTCTTTTGCCTGCAAAAAGTTCTTGGAGGAGAATCAGCTTTTTAGTCATCCTCATGGCACAGAGCAAGTAAACCAAAGTGTGATGTATTCATTTTTATAAGTTTAGAAGTTTTGAACTAGATCTCTAAGGTCTCTTTCAATTCCAAAAACCTGGTTCAGGTTTGCAGGGCAAAGATTCAGAAGTGTGATTCATGCTCTTGAGCTACTGAAGTCTAGAGGAGACACACAGAGCATAATATGTGTGTAAGTGCTTTGTAAATAGTAAAGATGGTGAATAATGTCAGATCTGAGAAGAGATGCTTACTAGACTGGAGCATGTAGGAAAAGAGAGGGAAAAATAAAATAACATTTATTGAGCATTTATCACATGCTGAGCTTTGCGATAAACACTTTGATATATATTAATTAAGGAAACATATGCCTGGTCCTAAAAGACAAAATCATTCCACCTATGGGTATGGTATGAGCAAAGACAAAGGTAAGCAAAACCTATTAGGACATCATAAGTAGGCCTGCTTGATTGAAAAGGAGGGTCTCTAGATGGTACAGGCCTTCTTAACTTGGCATGCAATGGACATGGTGTGTGCACTTTTCTATTGAGAGCTTCCATAGCTTTCAGCAGATTTTTAGGGAGATCCGCAACCCCCCAAAAAAGGTTAATAAATTAAGGGGAAAGTATGAAATAAGGCTAGAAAGAGAAATTATAGAAAGCATCAAATGCCAGCCTAGTGAATTTCCATTTATTCTGTGGGCACATTCCTGCATTAAGTAATCTTTAGACCCTCACATAACCTAAGGTTTTATAAATTTACATTTTCTAACATTCTGATTTTCTTTCATTTGTTTGAAGCTTGCCATTTCCTGCCAATACAGAATAGCCACAAAAGATAGGAAAACAGTATTAGGTAGCCCTGAAGTCTTGCTGGGGATCTTACCAGGAGCAGGAGGCACACAAAGGCTGCCCAAAATGGTGAGTATAAGCCCCCTTGTGACCTTTAGAACCTCATTACCTATAGGCCCCTTTAGATCTATTTCCTCTGGTACAAAAGGCGCAACATGGGTATTCATTGTAGAATTTAGAACCAAAATAAAATATGAGTGTATAGGATCCACAACAAATTTTAGGCGCACCTGGGTGGCTCAGTCAGTTAAGCATCCAGCTTTGGCTCAGGTCATGATTTCCTGGTTCGTAAGTTCAAAGCCCCATGTCGGGCTTTGCACTGACAATGTGGAACCTGCTTGGGAGTCTCTCTCTCCCTCTCTCTGCCCCAACCGATTCTCTCTGCCCCAACCCCTTCTCTCTGCCCCAACCCCTTCTCTCTGCCCCTTCCCCACTTGTGTGTATGTGTGCACAAATAAACTTTAAAAAAAATAACAAATTTTATTCCTGGTGTTTAGTTTTTCAATTCCACTTTTTATTTTTTTAATTCCTTGATCAAAATGATTGATCAAGGGGGCACCTGGCTGACTCAGTCGGTTCAGCATCCAACTCTTGATTTTGGCTCAGGTCATAATTTCACAGTTCACAGGATTGAACCCGCATCAGGCTTGCTTGAGATTCTCTCCCTCTCTCTGCCCCTCCCCTGCTTATGCACGTGCTCTCTCTCAAAATAAATAAATAATAACATTTTTAAAACTTAAAAAAAATTTTTTTTAATTATTTATTTATTTGATCAAGGTTCTTTGTTAGTCTCTGAGGAAGTATAAAGATAAATAAGATATATGTTTGTCTTTCTGGAACTTACAGTTTTTTAAAGATTTTATTTATTTTTTACCTTTTTACCTTTTTTTTTTTTTACCTTTTTAAAGATTTTTTTAAGATTTTTTTTTTTTTAAGTTTATTTATTTTGAGAGAGACAGAGCATAGGCAGGGAGGGGCAAAGAGAGAGGGGGGCAGAAGATCTGAAGTGGGCTCTGTCCTGACAGCAAAGACCCCGATGTGGGACTCAACAGACTCACGAACTGTGAGATCATGACCTGAGCTGAAGTCAGATACTTAACTGGCTGAGCCACCCAGGCGCCTAAGATTTTATTTTTAAGTGATCTCTATACCCATGAAGGGGTTTAAATTTCCAGCCCCAGAATCAAGAGTTGCATGCTCTACCGACTAAGCCAGTCCAGTGCCCTTTGAGCTTACGGTTTACTTTGTTCCTTCTGTGCACAGTACCATTTTACCGGTTTTTCAAATCCAAGGGTCATATTTCATGATAAATATAAGAGGCAGCCCTTTCTCCTGACTTGGATGATCTCATTGCTGTATTCTGTAGAACCAGCAGCCAACCAGACTTCTGAATTCTTAAGGAGAAGGGAAGCATATCAGACCTGGAGGCCGCAGAGCAATCTTAATATCCGACTTGAGGACCCGCTGAGCCTTACAGCTTTGGGCACCATTGACTGCTCAGTGAAAACAAGGCTCCGCAGAAATACTCTTTGTAGGGAAGTTGATATCAGCTGGGCACAGAAAAATGGGAAGATTTATGGTGTTAATTTTCTGATAATAAGTGTGTATTCCTTTACTGAAATTTTCAAGAGAATTTATTGAAAGAATGGATATGGGTATAGAAAATACTGCTGAGTTTCTTTTGTTGTTTAATTGGTATTTGAATGTTGCTAGAAACCATTCTTCTAGTAACTGCATAAGAAGCCCTGGCTGAGTTTTGTTTTTAAGCCTAAAATGCTTTTTACATTTTTTTAAGTGTGTATTTATTTTGAAAGAAAGAGAGAAAGTGTGCACAAGCAGGGGAAGGGCAGAGAGAGAGGAAGAGAATCTCATGCAGCTCCATGCTGTCAGGGCAGAGTCCAACATGAGGCTCAGTACCCTAAACTGTGAGATTGTGATCTGAGCTGAAATCAAGAGTCGAACATTCAACCAACTGAGCTGCCCAGGCACCCATTTAAGCCTAAAGTTCTTTATCGAAGACATTATCAAAACTACCAGGTTTCTCGGGGCTCAGTCGGTTGAGCGTCCGACTTCAGCTCAGGTCACGATCTTGCGGTCCGTGAGTTCGAGCCCCGCGTCAGGCTCTGGGCTGATGGCCCAGAGCCTGGAGCCTGCTTCCGATTCTGTGTCTCCCTCTCTCTCTGCCCCTCCCCCGTTCATGCTCTGTCTCTCTCTGTCTCAAAAATAAATAAATGTTAAAAAAAAAATTAAAAAAAAAACAAAAACTACCAGGTTTCTCAACCTCCACTAGTTCCAATAAAGGAATTTTAAGTATCGGGGCACGTGGCTGGCTCAGTCAGCTAAGCATCCGGCTTCAGCTCAGGTCATGATCTCGCAGTTCATGAGTTCGAGCCCCACGTTGGGCTCTGTGCTGACAGCTCAGAGCCTGGAGCCTGTTTCTGATTCTCTCTCTCTCTCTCTCTCTCTCTCTCTCTCTCTCTCTCTGTTCCTCCCCTGCTCATGCTCTGTCTCTCTTTCTAAAAAATAAAGATTTAAAAAAAAAAAAGGAATTTTAAGTATTATATAAATGACATAATATGTAAGTGCAGAATTTTAGGAAACATGAAATTATTTCTCCACCTTATCTATTTCATAAGACAGAAATCTTAGCATTTGAATTAAAAGAAGAAATACAGACATTTTAGCTTCCACTGGAGGTGTCTAATCCCAAAGTTACCTAAAACGTGTATTGGTGTGTAAAAATTAACTGATTGGTAGATAGCATAGAAATCTGGTTTGATTTTTCTCATTTTAATATTTGCTCAGTTGAATGAATTGTAAACTGTAATTGTCACTCTCATATTTTTTCCCCTGTACTCTGATCCTTGCTTGCATGTTAGGTGGGTGTGCCTGCTGCTTTTGACATGATGTTGACTGGTAGAAACATTCGTGCAGACAGAGCAAAGAAAATGGGACTAGTTGACCAATTGGTGGAACCCCTGGGTAAGTGGTAGCGTGCCTCAGAGTTGGGCCTTATGAATTTATTTGTTAAAGAGTTAATGTCTTGAATATTGGTTAGAGTAAAATTCATACTCTTAAGAAATGAGTCATTCTGAAGAGTAAAGTTTTCTAAGTATAGCTAATACTAAATCATTTCCACCATCACCCCAACTTCTTGTTTTATTTTATAAATTGCACATCAAGAGTACAGAATTGAATCAAGTCATTATTTTTGGTTCTTAAATTACCTGTATCATTATTCATAAAAACCTTCCTTCAGTTTTATGCGTCTGTTTTAATACTACAATAAACATGTATGAAACAACCTGAGGATATTAACAGCAGTTGACATCTACAATGTGCCACTTCCTCCATACAGCATCTTTTCCTCCTCTGACCCAAGGAAACCACTATTCCACATTGTGTGTTTGTCACTGTCTTGCATTTCTTAAAAATCAGCATTACTGAGGGACACCTGGGTGGCTCAGTCAGTTAAGCATCCAACTCTTGATTTCAGCTCGGGTCATAATCTCGTGGTCGTGGTTGTGGTCATAAGAGCAAGCCTTGTGTCGGGCTCCACACTGGGTGGAGCCTGCCTGAGGTACTCTGTCTCTCTGCCCCTCTCCCTCCTGTGCATGTGCACTTTCTCTCTTTAAAAAAAAAAACAACAGCATTATTGAGATGTTATTTATGTAACAATAAATTTACCAATTTTTAATGTACACTTTGAGTTTTGACAAGTGTATATAGCTGTGTAAACACTACCCCAATCATATAATAGAATGTTTTTAGTATATAGCTTTTTGTGTCTTCTCTGATTTAGCCTAATGTTTTTGAGATTCATCCGAGTTGTCACTCATATCAACAATTCCTTCCCATTGCTCACCGTTATGCCATTGTATAGATATACCATAATTTGTTTATCCGTTCAATAAATGATGGAAATTAAGTGTTTCCAATTTGGGGCCGTTCAAAATAAAGCTGCTGTGAACATTCATCCACAAGTCTTTACGTGGATGTACTTCATTTCTCTTGGACAAATACCAAAGCGTACATTGGCTGGATCATATGATAGATGTGTGTTTAGCTTTTAAGAAACTGTCAAACTGTTTTCTCAAAGTGGTTATACCATTTTGCATTCCTACCAGCAGTGTATGAGAGTTCTAGTTACCAACCACTTTGCAAGGTCAGTCTTTTTAATTTTAGAGCTTTTTCTTTTCTTTTCTTTTCTTTTCTTTTTTTTTTATTTTTTTTTTTTTTAATGTTTATTTATTTTTGAGACAGAGAGAGACAGAGCATGAACAGGGGAGGAGCAGAGAGAGAGGGAGACACAGAATCTGAAACAGGCTCCAGGCTCTGAACTGTCAGCACAGAGCCCGACGCGGGGCTCGAACTCACGGACTGTGAGATCATGACCTGAGCCGAAGTCGGAAGCTTAACCGACCAAGCCACCCAGGCGCCCCTCTTTTTTTTTTTTAAGAGAGAGAGCGAGCGTGAGCATGAGCAGGGGAGGGGCAGAGTGAGAGAGACTGAATCTTAAGTGTAGAGCCCAATGCGGGGCTCAATCTCACAACCACGAGATCATGACCTGAACTGAAATTAAGAGTTGGACGCTAGGCACCCCTAATTTTAGACCTTCCAATAGAAGTGTAGTAATATCTCATTGTGGTTTTAATTTATATTACTCTAATGACCAGAGTCATTAAGTTTCTTTCATGTGTTTATATGCCTTCTGTATATATTCTGGTAAAGTGTCTGTTGAGATGTCTTGCCCATTTTGATTGAGTTTTTCTTTTTGAGGTTTTTTTTTAATGTTTTTTAAATTTATTTTTGAGAGAGAAACAGAGTGTGAGCAGGACACAGAATCTGAAATAGGCTCCAGGCTCTGAGCTGTCAGCACAGAGCTCGATGCGGGGCTCAAACTCGTGAACTGTGAGATCATAACCTGAGCCGAAGTCAGCCATTTAACCGACTGAGCCACCCAGGTGCCCCCTCTTATTATTGAGGTTTTGGAGTTCTTTTTATTAGGATACAAGTCCTTTGTGAGATCTGCAAATATTTTCTCCCTGTCTGCAGCTTGTCTTTTCATTTCTAAATGCAGAAATTCTTAATTTTGAAGGAAGCCCATTGTATCAGGATCTTCTTTCATGGATCATGCTGTTGGTGTTGTATCTAAGAAATTTTTTTCTTTCTTTTTTTTTTTTTAATGTTTATTTATTTTAGAGAGAGGGGTGCAAAGGGGGCTCTGTGCTGACAGCAGAGAGCCAGATGCAGGACTCAAACTCAAGAAACATGAGATCATAACCTGAGTGAAGTCAGACTCTTAACCAACTGAGCCACCCAGGCACCTCTAAGAAATCTTTTCTTAACAAGACCACAAAGATTTTCTCCTGTATTTTCTTCTGGAAGTTTTGTGGTTTAGCTCTTTCATTTTGGTCTGTGACCCATTTCAAGTTAACTTTATGATGGTATGAGGTAGATTGAGTTTTGTTTGGGGTTTTTTTTTTGCAAATGAATATCCAATCTCTTGACACAGTTTATTGAGAAGACTCTTCTTTCTCCCTTGAATTACCTTGACACCTTGGTCAAAAATCAGGTGTTTGGGTCTGCATCTGGATTTCCTGTCTCCAGTTATCTAAATGTCTTTACTTAAGCCAATAGCATACTGTCTTCATTATTGTGTTTTAGTAAATCTTGAAATCAGGTTGTATGACCCCCTCTATCATGGTTCTCTTTCAAAATTTATTTTGCCTATACTAGTTTCTTTGCATTTGCATACAAATTTTATAATCCTCTCATCCATGTCTACAAAAATACATGCTAGGATTTTGATTGAAATTGCACTGAATCATTGTATCAATTTGAGGAGAATTAACATCTTTAAAATATTGAGTCTTTTCATCATGGGTATGGTATAACTTCATTTAGTTCGTCTTTAATTTCTCTCATCAGTGTTCTATACTTTTCATTGAATATATCTTACATTTTGTTAAATGTATACATTAGTGCTTCATACATTTAGGACATTATGCTATTTTCACTTTAATTTCTCATTGCTGAGCACTAGTATATATAAATATAATTGACTTTTGTACATGGACCTTGTATTCTGTGACTTTGCTAAATTTATTCTAGTAGCTTTTTCTATAGACTTCTAAGGAGTTTCTATGTCAATAATAATGTTGTCTATAAAATATAGACATTTTGGCTTTTTCCTTCCCCGTCTGGTTGGCATTTGTTATTTTTTTCTTAACTTACTGTAGTGACTAAGATCCATAGTACAGTATTGGGTAGAGGTGGTGAAAGCAGGTACTGTTAACTTGTTCCCATCTTAGGGGAAGAACATTCACTCTGATGTTGTGGAGTGTGTAGGGTTAGCTATAGCTTTTTTATATATGCCCTTTATCAGATTACAGACATTTCCCTTTATCTATAGTTCGCTGAAAATAGATGTTGAATTTTGTCAAATGCAGAGTACAGTTGAGCCTTTCTGCATCTAATAAGATGATTGTGTGGTTTTTGTCTTTTTTAGTCTGTTAGTAATCACCAGTTATACTGAGTTTTGATTATTCAACCAGACTTGCATTCCCGAAATAAATTTCACTTGGTCATAATGTATTATCCTTTGTATAACATTTTGTACAGGACTTTTATGTCTGGTCATGAGAGCTAATGGTCTCAAGGATAATTTTCTTGTGATATTTTTGCTTGGTGTTGGTATCAGAATAATGCTGGCTTCATAAAATGAATTGGAATTTTTTTTTCTATTTTCTGGAAGAATATTTGTAGAATTGGTATTATTTCTTCTTTACTTGATAGAATTCACCAGTGAAGTCAGGTGGATGTGGGGTTTTCTTTGTTGGGAAGGTTTGTTTTTTTTTTTTATAGATATACAAATTCACTTTCTTTTATAGATATAGGGTTATTGAATAAGGTTCTCCCAATTGTTTTGCTTTTGAGTGAGAGCTGTAGTAGTTTGTTTCTCAAAGATTTTGTCCATTTCGGGGGCGCCTGGGTGGCTCAGTTGGTTAAGCGTCCAACTTCGGCTCAGGGTATGATGTCACGGCTCATGAGTTCGAGCCCTGCGTTGGGCTCTGTGCTGACAGCTCGGAGCCTGGAGCCTGCTTTGGATTCTGTCTCTCTCTCTCTCTCTCTCTCTCTCTCTCTCTGTCTCTCTCTCTCTCTCTCTCTCTCTCTCTCTCTGTCTCTCTCTCTCTCTCTCTCTCTCTCTCTCTCTCTCTCTCTGTCTGTCTCTCTGCCCCCTACCCCGCTCACACTCTGTCTCTGTCTCACTCTCAAAAATAAAACATTTAAAAAAATAAGAAATAAATAATTTTTAAAAAAGGAAAAAATATTTTGTCCATTTTATTTAACTTTCCAAATTTGTTACAGTGCAGTTGTTCAAAATACTTCATTATTATCCCTTCGATATCTTTATGCTCTGTAATGGTATATATCATTTATACTCTTTCATTCCTGATATTGGTAATTTGTGTGTTCTCTATTATTTCCTTGAGAAGTCTGGCTAGAAATTTATCAAGAAATAGCTTTTAGTTTCATTGGTTTTTCTCTGTTTTTGTTTTTTTTTTATGTTTATTTATTTTTTGAGAGAGGGAGAGTCAGAGCTGAGCAGAGGAGGGGTTAGAGAGAGAGAGGGAGACACAGAATCAGAAGCAGGCTCCAGGCTCCCAGCTATCAGCACAGAGCCCAATGCAGGGCTCAAACTCAAGAAGATCATGACCTTGAGATCATGACCTGAGCCGAAGTCGGACGCTCAACCAACTGAGCCACCCAAGCGCCCCTGGTTTTTCTGTTTTTTGTTTGTTTGTTTGCTGTTTTATTGTTTTCGGCTATCTCATTATTTCTGCTTGCTTTTGGGTTTAATTTGTTCTCTTTCTGGTTTCTTAAGGTACAAGTTTAGATCATTGATTTTAGGCCTTTTTTCCTAACATAAGCATTTGAAGCGATCAACTTCCCTCTTAGCATTGCTTTATCTATCTGCATATTTTAATATTATGTTCTCACTTCCATGAAGGTCAGAATATTTTCAGATTTCTCATTATTTTTTTGACCCGTGTGTGATTTGCGAGTGTGTTACCTAATTTCCGAACATTTGCAGATGTTTCAGATACCTTTCTGTTACTGATTTCTGGTTTAATTTTGCCGTGATTACAGTTGAGCCTTATTATTTACAAGTTCCTTACCTGTAAACTTACCTACTCACTAAAATCTGTTGTGACCCCAAAATAATACTTATGGTGCTTTTGCAGTCATTAAGAGACACGTACAGAGTGGTGAAAATTTCACATCTCCCAGTGCACGTGTTCCAGCTGAAGTCAAACAAGGCAACATTTTGCGTTCTTATTTCAGCTCTTAGAGCCAACAAGTATCCTTTTCATGTTCTGTTTAGTGCCATGCTCTTCTCTCTGTGTGTGTGTGTGTGTGTGTGTGCTTTTCGGTTGTGATTTTGCTATTTAAAATGGTGAGAGCTAGGAGTGGAAAAGTACTGACTCAAGAGTAGAAGTATCTTTAAGGTTTCTCTTTCTTCCCCCAATAAAGAGGCCTCATCAGAGGCACCTGAAGACGACCCTGATTGGAGGTCCCAAACAGACAGAAATGAGGCACTTGGGCAAAAAATGCAAATATATGGAAGAGCAGAGCCTGCAAGAGGTACCTGAGTTACTGACTGCAAGTCCCATGAAAGTCTGTGATGCATTGGCCGTGCCCCAAGTCTATTGTGGGAAGGACAGCTTTCCCAGTGAGGCCTGCTGGGTAAAAGCCTTTCTAATTGCCTGTGGTTGGGCCTGAAAAATCACACTTAACGGTTTTTGGCCAGGGGCTGGATGCCTCGATTTCTACAAATAGTCATGTGGCCATAGCAGGGGTTTATAACTACCTATTTCTGCTTCCC
The DNA here is from genome assembly GCF_018350195.1 of Panthera tigris. Lineage (NCBI taxonomy): Eukaryota > Metazoa > Chordata > Mammalia > Carnivora > Felidae > Panthera > Panthera tigris. The sequence goes on from NC_056662.1 coordinate 118,624,701, forward strand.
GTTCCATATTCCTTTTGCCCCCAGGAAGTACCTCAGTTGGTCATGGTTCTTTGCCTAGTAGGGTGACTTTCATTCCTAGAAGGTCTGGGCCACTAGCAGTACTGTGTGAATTGAGTTGTTGTAGTTTTCCATTAACTAATTACAGGTCCTTGTAGCACTAAGAGACCCCCGAAGAGATCTGTCACAGTCAAGCCATACTCTTCCTTACTCCCATTGTGCAGTAGCAGCCCGCACCCCCTTGGTGGCCAGGGTTCGTCGTCCTGGAAAGGGACTGCAGCAGTGCACTTTCAGATGGCGCCTGCATATCACACAGAGCTGTGGACAAACCGGGCCTGAGTTTTCTCTTCCCCGGTCATCTATCTGGTCATAAGAAACTCCCTGTGATGAGGCCCTAGGGGCAGACCGGGACAGAGAATGAGTAGGGATGTTTTGGCCACCTTTTCATACAACTTGTGCCTTTAGGGTCTCCTCAAGCCCATTTTCCCATATACCACTTCCATTCGGTAATGGAGTACTGTTGCACACACGGAACTTTATGGTTTAGTGGGCCAGACAGCATCCGTTTCGTGATGGGCAGCTCAGGTCACGTGGTGATTTGCTGGCCCATGGTTAAGCTTTGAGTCTTTACTTAGGCCCACTAACAAGCCAAAAGCTGTCAGTAGGACAGTAGTTATTCACAGAGAATGGTAGGGCTTTGCTCCAAATTCCTAAGTGTCTGTACTCCAAACAGCATCTCTATCTAGCACTGACACTTCATGCCCCATCAGATCTGAATCATATGGTCCAAATAGTTTTTCTTCCTAGGCCCCGCTCAAAACTAGCAGCCTCTGAGTTACTCAGTAAAGGAGCTAGAGTAGCACACCCGAATGAAATGTTGCCTCTAAAATCCAAAAACGCCAGGAGGCGTTGTGCCTTGTTTTATGTGGTAGGATGGGCCGGGTGTGACGATGTATCCTTCACCTTGGGAGGGATGTCACCATGCCCCACACCACCGGACCCTTAGAAATTTCACTTAGTTGGATATGTCTAGAGTAGTTGGTACTTCCTGTTCACCAGATTCATTTAGGATAATACCATCAATATAATGAACAGCATGATATCTTGTGGAAGGGAAGGGCAATAAACATTTAAAAAACAAAACAGTTATCTTTTAAAGAGATTAAAAGTGAGAAAGGAGTCTTTCATATCTACCCACATATTTAGCATTTTTGGTGCTCTTTCTTCTTTGTGTAGCTCCACGTTCCCATTTGGTTTGATATTATTCCAACATGAAGAGCTTCACTTGACATACTCTGTAGAGTAGGTCTGCTGACAATTCTCACCTCTTGGTTTGTTTGACTGAGTCTTTGTTTCAACTTCATTTTTCAAAGATATTCTTTTTTTTTTTTTTTTAATGTTTATTTTTGAAAGAGTGAAAGTGGCAGAGTGCAAGTGGGGAAATGGCAGAGAGGGAGAGGGAGACACAGAATCCGAAGCAGACTCCAGGCCCTGAGCTGTCAGCACAGAGCCCCAGGCGGGGCTCAAACTCGTGAACCATGAGATCATGACCTGAGCCAAAGTCGGATGCTTAACTGACCTGAGCCACCCAGGTGCCCCCAAAAATATTCTTGATGGCTATAGAATTCCAAGTTTCTAGTATTTTTCTTTTAGTACTTTATAGATGTCAATGTTATGATGTGGCTTGCATAATTTCTAATAGAAAGTCTGTTGTTTTTATCTTTGTTCTTCTGTATCTAGTGTGTCTCTCTCCCCGCCTCACCCCCCGCAGCTGCTCTCAGATTTTCCCTTTATTACTGGTCTTATTTATTTATGATGTGCCTTGCTTTGTTATTGTTGCTTTGTTTGTTAATGTTTGTTAGGCATGGGACTTATTGAGTTTCTCGGATAGTGGGCTTCTAGTTTTCATTAAATTGGAAAATTTTGGCTATTTCTTCCAATTTTTCCTATCTCCCCCCACCCTTTTTCTGTGGTTCCAATTTCACATATGTTAGATTACTTGATATTGTCCTAAAATGAAGCAGTTTTTCTTTTTCAGTGTATATATTTTCTATATATAGAAATAGAATATATAGAAATAGAATAAAACATATATTCTATATAGAGAATATATATAGAATACTTGCCATGTATTCAAGTTTCCTGATTATAATCTATTAATCCACTCCTGTGTATTTTTCATTTCAGGTGTTGGGTTTTTTCATATCTAGAAGTAATACTTGACTCACTTTTATGTATTCAATTTCTCTTCATACATCTCTGTTTTCCTCTACCTTCTTGAACATATGGCATGAATTTACAATAGCCTTTCTAACATTGTGTCTGTTAATTCTGTCTTCATTTATGCATCTGTTTCTATCAGTCAATTTGCGTCTTGTCTTTAGGCCATTTTTTTCATGCTTCTTTTCATGCCTTTATAAAAAGAAGCCTCAGGTAGTTTCGTTTCATGCATGTGGAGAACAGTATTCGGCCAAAGTTTCGAGGGCCCCTCTGTAGATCTCTGGAGCTCTCTTTTCGTGGAGCAGCTACTCTCGATATTCTCCTTCACAAATTCCGGTTGCGTTGGCCTCTCTACAAGCTCGTTGTGACTTTCGTGGGCCTTGTGCACATTTGCCATTCAGAAGTGTGGGGCTTAGTTCTTTCTCTTCCTCCTTCACATACTTTTAAAATAGTACAAATGTCTTAAGGGAGAGATTGCTTGTGTATTTGTTTCAGCCTCCTCCACTCTCAGGATTTTATTTCCTAAATACTGCAAGATTGCACAAGATTGCCGTTTCAACTGCAGCTACCCCCTCCTTCCAGGCTTTTGACTGAGAGCCTGATAGATGTCTGTTTTTACAGCTCTGTAGAAAGAGCCTTTGAATTTTTGGGGCCTAGCTCTTTAGTCTCTTGCTTCAAGCAAGTTCAATATTGGGCAGAAGCCTGAAGTGGAAAATGAGTTACATATTTTTAGCATGCCCCTTTCTGTATAGAAGTGTACTTTGTGTACTAAATTTTATGATAACTCAAATTTCTCTCTAGTTTTTTGACACAGCTCTTCCAGCTTCCTATACCACCTTAGAATTCCACAAATGTTCCCTGAGGAAGACTAGCTTTGCATTTGGCTTCTTCTAGTTTCTGCTCTTTTGTGCATGACCACCAAAAACTGATCATTTCGCTTGCCCACAGGAGCATCCTTCTGCTTGAGCCAAGTCTGATCTTCAGCCGACACCCAAAAGTATAACATACCCTCAGAAAAGAAAATGTCCAGCAATCATCAGTTCACCTCAGACAGGCTTATCTCTCTCTGGAATTTTAGTTCATATGGTCCTCATTGCTTCCACCACTCTCTAGTTTCTTTTCAAATGTGATTTTACGATTTATTTATTCTTGTCCAGTTTTGCAGCAAGAATACAGGCCTAATGAGACCTTCTTCGTCTGACTCAGAATTGTTGGAAGCCAGACTGAAAGGGCTTAAGACCTTGTTTTCTATCTAGAGGACATTGTTGCACCATTGCTCAGGTGTTGTTTGTTTGTTTGTCTGTTTTTGAGTCCATAGTTCAGGACTCTGACTTGGAAAGCTGTGCTGAAAGTGATTTACATTCCAATCTATTGTGTTCATTTTTACAGGACCAGGACTAAAACCTTCAGAGGAACGGACAATTGAATATCTAGAAGAAGTTGCAGTTACTTTTGCCAAAGAACTATCTGATAAGAAAATCTCTCTAAAGAGAGACAAAGGATTAGTAGAAAGTGAGTGTCTTTATTAAAGAACAGAGACAAAGGTTCTTTCCAGGGAGTTTAATTTTATTTGCTGTAAATTTGAAATGAGAAAGAGGTAATAAATGCATTATTTATTCCAAGCATAGAGGCATCCTTAAGGAGTGTAACAATAACTCTGCTCTAGGGTTCTGAACCTTACACTGGTTGGTTAAAACTGTTTTTTTAAACTTTTTATTTTGGAAAATTTTAAGCATTAATACGAGAGTGGAATAATAGTATAATAGTGTAATAAATACCCGTGCACCCAACACCCAGCTTTAGCATTTATCAGCTAATTAAACCATGTGTATAGAAGTGCTTAGGTTGCAAGTTGGATTTTTTATATCAGAGTAAAGAGAAGTTCTTTCAGATAGCTGCAGTTATTGCATTTTTATGGAGTTTACAGAACAAACTAACAAGGAAGGCTAGGCTTTTTCCATGAAGCGTCTAAAAGCATTTTTTTTTTTTTTTTAACAGAATTGACATCATATGCCATGAGCATTCCATTTGTCAGGCAACAGATTTATAAAAAGGTGGAAGAAAAAGTACGAAAACAGACCAAAGGCCTTTATCCTGCACCTCTGAAAATAATCGATGTGAGTCTTCACCCCATATTCCCACATTTCTCATATTTCCTCCCTTTGAATAGAGCAGTATCCTTTATTGCCATTCTGAATCATGTGTGCCAGTACTAAAGTTCTTAATTCTGCTAGTGCAGTACTCACTAAAAATGAAGGAGGAGCATAGCAAGCTATGTGAGGCCTCATAAACTGACATATTTGGTAATAAGTAATGCCAGGCATAATGCATTTAAAACTAACTACCGGTTATAAACCAGGAAAGGAACCTATATTATATCAGTATAACAAGGCCAGTAAAAGATTGGGCATTAATTAAGAGGTAGTCAAAATTGATGGCCTCAGTCTAAACCATTGTCAGTACCTAAAATATTTCATTGACTTCTCCTTTGCCATTATTATAAAAAAGATGTAGTGATACAGAAAAGTTCTGAAAAAGATCAAGGAGGGGGTGCCTGGGTGGCTCAGTCAGTTAAGCCTCCTATTCTTGATTTCAGCTCAAGTCATGATCTCTTGGTTCGTGGTTTTGAGCCCTACGTCAGGCTCTGTGCTGGCAGTGCAGAGCCTGCTTGGGATTCTCTCTCTCTCCCTCTCTCTGCCCCTCCCCTGCACTCACTCACGCATTCTCTCTCTTCCCCCCACAAAGTAAATACACTTTAAAAAGAAAAGGTCAAGGAGGATAATTAAAATGATCACAGGGTTAAGAACTTCTGTCTAAAACTCTTCAGTCTTCAATCCAGAAAGTCGAAGATTAAGAGAACATATAATCAAAGACTTCAAATATGGAGAATAAATCAGTCAACAGATATGTTTTGAGGAAAAGACACCAAAATGTGTAAAATATGACACGTAATTCCCTTCCCCCATTCATCTCCCAGCCTGGGCTGGGGAGATTAGACATGTGTATGTGGTAAGGCAGGTAACTGGAGTACAAGAGGCATTAGATGCCAGCATGGGATCACTGTCAGATAATGGGGAAAGAGGAAGATTGTTAAATGCACAGAGGAGGGAACAATCACTATGAACCAGAGAGATTAGGAAGAGCCTCATAGAATTTCACCTGAGCCCTGAAAAATGTATAGAGAGTAAGCGAAGAGAAAGTAGTACCTGGTAGGATGGGCATTTTGAGCAAAGTCACAGAGGCCAGAAAGCATGAGGCTCTACAGGGAACATTTCATGAGGTCGTTTTTGTAGGAGAATAGTGAAATGTCTGCCAAAAGGCAGAATGAGCCTAGATTTTAGAAGATTGACAGGTGATGAATTTGGAAATTTGACTTTTGTTCTGGATAGATCATAGAGATCATGGTAGTAGCAAGTAAAAACAGGTTAGAAGGAGAGACAAAGTAGACACCTGAAGTCGGAAGCCATCTCGGTAACTCAGACTTGATGTTAGAGTGAGACCCCAAGGTCGAATAGTAAAAATACGAAGGTAGTAACAGAATTGCCAAAGAGAAGAGATCGTGAGTTAAATTTTAGAAGTGTTGAGTTTAGATGTTTCAGGAAACTCAAGCAACAGGAGTGTACACAAGTCAATTAAGAATGTAGGTTTATTTATCTGTTTGTTTTTAATCAATTTGTCTTTCCCATAAATTGTGGTGAGTGATTACAGGGTCACTTCTTTGTCGTTTATACTTGCCATTGTACTTGAGATAGTACTTCCCCCAAAAGTTAAGTTGAATCTATAGAGTTCATGAGCCACATGATAAACTAGATGATGTGCCTAGGGAAGAATGCACAGAGGGAGAAAAGGGCTCAGGGGGGACCTCTGGGGACGTGCCTGTGTTAGGAAAGCAGGGGACAGTCTGGAAGAGCAATTTAAGCAGGAGGGAAGGGAATTAAGAAGAAAAGGGAAATCTTTTCTTGGACTTGGGTAGCGCTCCGAATCCAAGAAATGGACAGAGCTGATGACAGCTCTTTCTCTCTCTGTGTGTGTCTCTCTCTGACAAGATAACAGGATCTAGAGGTGGATAAGGAGGTAGAGTTTGAGCCGTGGAAACTCTGTCTCCCTTTCCTACTCTGACTTTTATTTATTCCCTTCTGTTTCGTTTCCTTGGATTTTATGCAAGGACTTGGAGATGGACAATAAAGTCAGTCTTAAGCAGCTGCTCAGTCCTCCTGGCTTTCTTACTCCAATTCCAGACTTTTGACTTACTGTTTGAATACTAACAAACTAGCAGTTCTATTCAGCATTATTGGACATCTTGCCTGCCCATCGCAACAATGAACAGGTGCTTTATGTATTTTTTAGGCAGTAAAGACTGGAATTGAGCAAGGGAATGATGCTGGCTATGTCTCTGAATCTCAGGTAAAGTTATTTCCTTTCAACTTTTTATTACTAGATACAGGAAAGCCAAGATCTAAAACTCTGTATAAAGCTGAAAAAAGAAAAAGTGCCCAAAGCCTACCCCAAATTTTTTTCTTCCAGTGATTATCACTGCTTAGGATTGATTAATTTCAATGAGTGAGTAGATATTAAAGAACACCTTGGTGGTCCCAGCTGTTCGAACTTCCTTTCAGTAATGAGGGTTTAACTAGGGAGAGCAGGGCCAGAGTTCTAATCCTTTCAAAATGAATCACTTAGATATTTTTGTTCTGAGTTGAGCTGGTTTTGTTGTGATAAAATGAATACATTGATAGAAAATTGTGTTTCTTACTTGTTAGGGCCTTGAGGTAAGACTTTGAAGGCCAGCCTCTCTTGGTGAATTAGAAAATGGAAGGAACTGTCACATACCCACTAAAAGAAGACAGAGGGGCATATGAACCAGCCTTACCTCTTCCCACTTTTCCAACAAGTTGGTGACATTGCAGATTTAAGTGGTGTGGGTTGTTTTTTAAGTTTTAAGCAGTCCTTGAAGAATGGATTGCTCTCTGATAATAAGACAAAAGGTATCTGAAGAGCTTGGGACTAGTTCAAGAGAAAACATGTATTGTACTGGGTCGCTTATTACAGTCCACTCTGATTTAGACTTTTGTCTCTGATCCAGGTACATGTATGCATATATACAGAAAAATTGAAGCATAGGTTTCACAGATCAATTGTTGGCCTCACCACGTACGTTGTATGCAGTATGTCCTATCTGTCCTACTTACCACAGCCCACTAAATTTGTGACAACTGATGGATCTCTACCTGCACTTTGAATATCACTGGTTTATTGAATAGACTCCACATTATTAGGGGCACCTGGGTGGCTCAGTCGGTTAGGCATCCGATTTCAGCTCAGGTCATGATCTCACCGTCCGTGAGTTCAAACCCCACATCGGGCTCTGTGCTATCAGTTCAGAGCCCGGAGCGTGCTTCAGATTCTGTGTCTCCCTCTCTCTCTGCCCTTCCCCCACTCATGCTCTGTCTCTATCAAAAAATGAATAAACGTTAAAAAAAATTTTTTGTAATTAAAAAAAAATTAGTAGAACATTGTTTTATGTTCTATTGTTTCATGTTATATTAGGACATGAGAACAACTTTATTATGGGGATTCCTCCTTTGAAATGCTATCTGTAACCATACCAGTTAATTCTAGTAATATTGATGATGATGATAGCTGACATTGAGACCCTAGTCACTTTACTAGCATTCTTTTTTTTTTTTTTTTTTTTTTTTTTTAATTTTTTTTAATGCTTATTCATTTTAGAGACAGAGAGAGACAGAGCATGAATGGGGGAAGGTCAGAGAGAGAGGGAGACACAGGATCTGAAACAGGCTCCAGGCTCTGAGCTGTCAGCACAGAGCCCGATGCGGGGCTCGAACTCACGGACCGCAAGATCACGACCTGAGCCGAAGTCGGTCACCCAACCGACTGAGCCACCCAGGCGCCCCACTTTACTAGCATTCTCATTGAATTCCAGCGATACTGTAAAATAAGTGTTGTTTTTCCCGTTTAAGGATAAAGAAAGCTTCACATCTGGGAAATGGCAGGGTCAGGATTCAAACCCGGTTCTGTAAAACCCAGACTCTAAGTCTCATGCTGAGATTTGCCCTCCATAAGTATTAGGGCACTTTTCAAAGTGGCAGGTGTCACGTGGGGTGGACCAGAGTTGGGAGTCCTACCGCCTGGGTGTGAGTTCGATTTCTGTCACTCTAGGTGGTGTGGTCTTAAGCGTAATTTGTCCGGGCCTCCTCTTTCCAGCCTTTAAAATGAGAAGGTTGGTTGAGATGACTGTGCGGGTCTGTTTGGGCCCTGACACTCCAGTTCCATGAAAAAGGTTGGTTACTGCCACCTCTGGTGTACATAGTCTGAGAGCTCCGATGTATCCGTAGCGTTTTCAAAACAGTTGTCGGAAAGTGCTGCAGGTGAGAAGGCCCCACCGCACCCCAGAGCACCCAGGGCTTCACCTGTGTTACCTCTGCTCTGCAGACAAACCTGACCGAAGGAACCCCCGTCACTGAGACTGTGAAGTTCCACCTCTTCTTGTTCTCCTTTACTTTTCAGAAATTTGGAGAGCTTGCAATGACCAAAGAATCAAAGGCCTTGGTGGGACTTTATCATGGTCAGGTCCTGTGTAAGAAGAATAAATTTGGAACTCCACAGAAGGACGTGAAGTAAGTTAAATGCCACCCAGGGCGCCTTTGTGGGTTTCTCTCTCTACAGAGCTAGATTAATACCTTCGGTCTTCCCTACGCCTCCTCTGTCCTGAGCACATTAGATCCCTTTTCCTACTAAGAACTTTTTGACTTTCAAAGTGCTGCCTGGGCTGAGTTTTCTCCAGGCGCCCCCCCCCCCCCCGCCCCCCCACAAAAGGGCTCCTATAGAGGCTTTCTTGTCTCACTATTGATGTCCCCTGGAAGTCTGGTTTACATCCCCTGTTCCCAAACCAAACACACTCTGCACTGTTTAATGGTCTTGTCTCTCCCAGTGACTTGAGATACCATCTCTGGGAACTCATACTTTCTCATTAAAAAAAATAAAGCCTCGTTCAGATATTAAAGGCTTTTCCTTCCTCTAGCTTACAGCCTAAACATTAAAGATTCTACTTGCCTGTTTCATGTCTATTCTTTTAAGCAAGCCTTTCAATGCTATACTGCCCAATAGCTCTTCAGCATTTTAAATTTAATAATGCTCCGGGGTGCCTGGGTGGCTCAGTTGGTTAAGTATCCGACTTCGGCGCAGGTCACGATCTCACAGTTTGTGGATTTGAGCCCGGCATTGGGTTCTGTGCTGACGGGTCAGAGCCCAGAGCCTGTTTCAGATTCTGTGTCTCCCTCTCTCTCTCTGCCCCTTCCCTGCTTGCTCTCTGCCTCTCTGTCTCTCTCTCTCTTTCAAAAATAAATAAACATTTAAAAAACAAAATTTAATAATGCTCCTAAACTCACCTTCTAGCTCAGTGGTTTCCATCCTGGGCATTGTTGCCCCCCCCCTTCCCCCCGCAGCATCATTTGAAGATGTCTGGAAACATTTTTGGTTGTCACAGCTGCTACTGGCATCTAATGAGCCAGAGGTCAGGGATGCTACTAAACACCCTACAGTGCATGAAACAGGCCTCTAGTCTGGGGCGCCTGGATGACTCAGTCGGTAAGTGTCCAACTTTGGCTCAGGTCATGATCTCATGGTTTGTGAGTTCGAGCCCCGTGTCAGGCTCTGGGCTGACAGCTCAGAGCCTGGAACCTGCTTCAGATTCTGTGTCTCCCTTTCTCTCTCTCTCTGCCCCTCCCCTGCTCATGTTCTGTCTCTCTCAAAAATAAACATTAAAAAAATAAAAAATAAACGGGTACCTAGGTGGTTCAGTTGGTTAAGCGTCTGACTTCGGCTCAGGTCATGGTCTTGTGGTCAGTGAGTTCAAACCCCGTGTCGGGCTCTGTGCTGCCAGTTCAGAGCCTGGAGCCTGCTTCAGATTCTGTGTCTCCTCTCTCTGCTCCACCCCTGCTCAACGCTCTGTCTCTCTCTGTCTCTCAAAAATGAATAAATCTTAAAAAAAAAATGTTTTAATAAAAAAAAAGAAAGAAACCTAATGAGCCACTCCAAACTCATATATGAGTATGATTCATATATGCAGGTCCCTGTCTGCATATACTTTTTACTGTCATATGTAGATAGCATATACCATCTGGAAAGGTGTTGTTATACCAAATACACAAAAAAGACAGACAACATCCACATGAATCTCCTATAAGAAGAAATAAAAAAATGAGAATCAAAATACAAAAAACAACCATAATACAGAAGAAAACTGTAACACAACACTTCCAAACTTGAATTAAATATCCTTAAATAAGTATTTGCAGATAAGAAAAAATCACCTTGGCTCAGAAATGCAAAAACTTAGGGACGCCTGGATAGCTTAGTAGGTTAAGCGTCTGACTTCGGCTCAGGTCACGATCTCACAGTTCGTAAGTTCGAGCCCCGCATCAAACTCTGTGCTGACAGCTCAGAGCCTGGAACCTGCTTCAGATTCTTTGTCTCCCTCTCTCTCTGCCCCTTCCCCTGCTCATGCTCTGTCTCTCTCTGTCTCAAAAACAAACATTAAAACAAAAAATTTTTTAAGACATTCAAAAACTTAGAACTAAATGGGCAGAAAAATAGGATGATATAAGAGTTGATCTAACTTGGGAAATCAATTGAGGAAAAAGGTAACATCGTCTTAGAAATGAGGATTTAATTGGGAATTCATTATAGGGTACTCAGAGCAGAATAGGTTGAACAGAATTGAATAAAGAACCGCGAAGAACTGAAGAAAGGGGATCCTTTTTCCTGCTTTCCCAGTTGTAACACCTCTGCTTCCTCCACTTCTGTCTCTCTGGGCTCTTCCCCCTCACCTTGGATAATGACTTGAGTTCCTTATCTGTTTTCTTTTTTTATAAATTAATTTCTTTATGCAGAGAATGCATTCTTATTCTCTTTAAGAAAACTGTTTTAGGGGCGCCTGGGTGGCTCAGTCGGTTAAGCGTCCGACTTCAGCTCAGGTCACGATCTCGTGGTCCATGAGTTCGAGCCCCGCGTCGGGCTCTGGGCTGATGGCTCAGAGCCTGGAGCCTGCTTCTGATTCTGTGTCTCCCTCTCTCTCTGCCCCTCCCCCGTTCATGCTCTGTCTCTCTCTGTCTCAAAAATAAATAAATGTTTTAAATGAGATTAAATATTAACTGATACTGTTTTGTGTTTATGGTTTGAATGTTGTAATATAAAAGGGACCCTTTGGTATAAAGCCTGTAACTTGCTCTTTTTATTCAGTGGTATGACTTGGAGACTATGTATATTGGTACATATCAATTAACTCCTTCCTCTTAATCTTTTACTGCTGGATTGATGGCTGTTTCCAATTTTTCATTATTACAAACATTGCACAACTGTTCATCACAGCCTGTCATTGTGTACATAAGTGCATTTCACTAGAGTACAGAATGAGATGTAGAATCATTGGGTCATAGAGTATGTGATTTTTAGCTGTAAGAAATTTGCCCTCCAAAGTAGGGCAAAGCACACTTCCATCAGCCATGCAGTGAAAAAAGCAGTTTTTGTACCTCTTCACTGATGCTTTTAAACTTTTTGCTAATCTGGTAGGGGAAGAATATCCCATTTTAATTTGCATTTCCCAGGGAAGTTGAGCATCTTTATTGGCAGTTTGAGTTTTTTTCTTTAGTGAATTGCTTTATATAAGCCCTTGCCCATTTTACTGGGTTGTCCATTTTGTTTTGTTTTTTGTGTTTTTTTTAAGTATATTTATTTTGAGAGGGGGCTGGAGAGAGAGAATCCCAAGCAGGCTCCATGCTGTCAATGCGGAGCCCAATGCAGGGCTCAAACCCACAAACCATGAGATCATGACCTGAGCCAAAATCAAGAGTCATGCTTAACTGAGACACTCGGGCATCCCGTCCTTTTTTGTTGTTTTTTAAGTAATCTCCATGGCCAACTTGGGGCTCAAACTCATGACCGTGAAATCAAAAGTCACACACTCCACTGAGTAAGGCAGCCAGGTACCCCTGAGTTGTCTTTTTTTAATTGATAATATGCATGTTCTTTATTTCCCAAGTTGTAATTCTTTGCTGCTATATGTTGCAGATTTCCTCCTATCCTATGTTTATCTTAATTTTGTGCGGTCATTTGTCTAACAGAAATTTTTAGTTTTCACACAATAAATGTATCAATCTTTTCAGTCCCTGTTTTTTGTTTTTTGTGTCTTTTTTGAGAGAGAGAGAGACAGACAGACAGACAGACAGACTGAGCATGAGTGGGGAGGGGAAGAGAGAGAAGGAAAATCCCAAGCGGGCTCTGCGCTGTCAGCACAGAGCCCCTGCAGGGCTCGATCATGAAATGTGAGATCATGACCTGAGCTGAAATCAGGAGTCAGATGTTTAACCAAGTGAGCCACCCAGGCGCCCCTCAGTCTGTTCTTTATATGTATGTCTCTATCCTGTTTTCTCATTGTTCTCCAGTTTCTTAACATTAACCATGTAAGTGTGTTACTACAAAGTTACATTTGAAAGTTGCTTCCAGGACTTGAAATTAGGTTTCCTTTTTTGGGTCATAAATATGATTTCTGAACATTATAATCAGAATTGTTAGGAATGAAACTTTAACCTGTATTACAACTCTAATTTATGTCTACAGAGTGCTGTAAATTTAGGCTTCTTTTTTGAAGGAAATCGTTCTGGAAAAAATTTTTTATTTGCTCTGGGAGTATGGCACATTGCTCCGGAACTATGGAAAACTAAAAAGAGGGGCGCCTGGGTGGCTCAGTCAGTTAAGCATCTGTCTTCGGTTCAGGTCATGATCTCACAGTTTGTGAGTTGGAGCCCCGCGTCGGGCTCTGTGCTGACAGTTCAGAGCCTGGAGCCTGCTTTGGATTCTGTGTTTCGCTCTCTCTCTACCCCTCCCCTGCTCATGCTCTGTCTCTCTCTGTCTCAAAAATAAATAAAACATTTTTAAAAATTTAAAAAGAGTAATCAGGTATGATCTCTGGCCCATGAAATGCTTAGAATGTAATTGAGAGGACAAAAATAATGTGGATATATGGAGGTATTGGGGGATAGCGAGGTTAGGTCTAGAAGCAAAGAAGCCATCCAGGAGAATTTGATCTAATCCATGTAAGGAGTAAAATTGGCACAAATTTCAGGAGAAATGAAAACTTACTGGAAAATGGTAAAATCACTAACAAGTTAAGTGGAAGAAGTGGTATGTCTTTGGACATATCACTGCAAATTGGCTTTTGTTTGGAAAACAGAAATACTCATGTTGACTTCAGAATAAACCAGGTTGTTTTGTTCTCAGTGATCTTAAGGTATGATTGAAGATCAGTATAGTTCTGTCTTCTCGTGTAGGCCAACTCTTGTAGACCTAATGGATTTTTGCATTTAACTCCGAAAATCAGTCACTTATTAAAGGCATATTTTTATAGATAAAAATTGTTTAAAATACCTTATCGTTGTGCCCACTTTAGTTGGTGTACTGGATTATAACTTGGACAGTCTCCCACTTTTACTGAAGCGATAAGTTCACCAAAAGTCATTTATGCTTTCCTTCTAGGCACCTAGCCATTCTTGGTGCAGGGCTGATGGGGGCCGGCATCGCCCAGGTGTCTGTGGATAAGGGCATAAAGACCATCCTTAAAGATGCTACACTAGCCGGGCTGGACCGAGGACAGCAACAAGTGTTCAAAGGGTGAGCCAGCTCTCTGCCTCTGTCAGCAGAATGCTGTTTGTTTTTTGCCATTACAGGTTCCTTTTTCCTGAACGTGGTGAGTACTGGATGCTCAGTAGTTAAGCTGTTTCCTTTGATTTTTAGAAACCGTGATTCCTTTCCCTTCATATTGTTGTACATATTATAAACCATGAACATCACTGGAATCTGTAATGTCTGAATGCAGAAGAGAAAACTATCAGATATTTTTAAATGCCATTTATTTTATGCTTTGGTATCAAGACTAGAAATCCTCGTGTTTGTGAATTTTGATAGTTTCCATTTCACTGCTGTATTGTCATGGAACATTGAAACAGCATGACTCTGTGGAAGAAGAGGATGTGAGGAAATGTGTCATAACTGCAAATTGAAGGTTGGGGCTGGGATCAAAACTCGTGTACCTTATATTTCTTGGCTGCGTTACTGTGGAAAAGCAGGTAACAGATTTGGTTCCACAATGTCTGAGTCTTTACAGAATGTGTCTCCATCTTACCTTTGAATTAATAAAAGGTGAATATTATTCTCCCTCCTGCCCACATACTCCTCCTCCTCCCCCCCTGGTCCCCACTCCCTGTTTTGCAGAGGGGGAAAAGCAGAGCAGCAGCTTGGCCAAACTAGGAACTGGTTTCAGCTCAGTTCTCCACTCCAGTGTAATGAATAAGCTTGCTGCACTTGGACTGCCCTACACGTGACTTGTAGTTGAATGAGCTTTTTTCTTCAATGCGTTATGTAGCTTAATCATGTTTGACCTCTTTTCTGCAGAGACTCTTCTGCTGCTACTACTGTGCTACCCAAGACATGGCAGGTTTAATTGTTTTGGCAGATTATTGTAAGATAGCAAGGAGTTGGAGTAAACGATTCTGAGCCCCCCCCCCCCCCAAAATTGGCATGTGCTAGCTAGATAACAGTGTTGCCCTGAGACTAGCATGTAAGCATCCCCAAACACCATCTCCTACGGTCACTGAAATGAGAAATTGCTGCTTGAGAACAGATGCCACTCTGTCTCTCTTAGAGTTAGGTGCCCCAGGTTTCCCTCTGTGCTTCAGAAATGTCAGCCTCTGGCAAGTGCCCCTCACCATACTGCTGACTGGGCATACATGTGTTTCCTAGCCTCTCTTGAAGACAGTTTCAAGATTAGGCATTAGAATTAGAGCAACTAATGATGTTTTGAACTCTGATGAGCATTTTGTTTGCTGACTGCTGACACGGTTGTCAGAAACCAAGAAATTTGATTGAATACTTGTTTGAACTTACCCTGTGGGTTCAATTTTTCTTTTGGTTAAGGAAATTAGTGAATGTGATTCAGCTCCATTCTTCATTCAGAGGAAAACTCTAGGTCAGTTATTCTGAAAGTGTGGTCAGATTAAAACCTAAGAGAGCCTGTTTTTCTTGGCAGTGAAAAGTAATCAGTTAAATGTCTAAATCGCAGAAATCCTTTTTAACTCCCTATGGGACATAAGAAACCTTGAGTTAATATTTTATGTAATCAATACAATGTGCTACCACATGCTAACTGGGAAGTGGATTTAAGAATAAAAGAAATAGGGGTGCCTGAGTGGCTTAGTCAGTTAAGCATCTGAGTCTCGATTTCAGCTCAGATCGTGATCTCACTGTGGGTTTGAGCCCTGCCTCAGTCTCCATGCTGACAGCACAGAGCCTGCTTTGGATTCTCTCCCTCTCTCTCTCTCTGCCCTTCTCCCCTGCTTATGCACTCTCTTCTTCTCTCAAAATAAATAAATAAACTTATAAATAAATAAGAAAGAATATAAGAAGTCATGCTTGGTCTCTTTTCCAGAAGGTTCTAATTATAGAATAACAAAATGATGCGTGATCAGGTAGAAGTCCATGTGGTCTAGGACACGTATGGGGTGTTCCCTCTGTTAGAGAGTTACTAGAGCTGCTCCTTTGTTTTGCCACTCTAGTGTTTGCGTTTACTCTTCTGGACAAATTTAACTGTTTCAGGAGTAATAGAGTTTATGTAAGTTCTGCATTTAGAGGCATCTTCTAGGAGAAAGAATGTGGATTTGGGGGCCAGCCTGTCTTTGGCCCCCTAGTACCTAGCCATTTGCCCACGAATCCCTTTGAGCCTGTTTGAGGAACTCTTCTTTCTCAAAATGGGAGTAAAAGAGCCGCCTCACAGTATTGGTTGAAAATACATAGTGTGCTGTCTGGCCCCTGGACGCTCAGTAGATGTTAAGTTTCCTATTCTTCCACTCTGACTAGGACTGTGTTTTTTCTAGATTGAATGATAAAGTGAAGAAGAAAGCTCTAACGTCATTTGAAAGGGACTCCATTTTCAGCAACTTGACCGGACAGCTCGATTACCAGGGTTTTGAAAAGGCCGACATGGTGATTGAAGCTGTTTTTGAGGATCTTAATGTTAAACACAGAGTGTTAAAGGAAGTAGAAGCGGTAAGTAAGAGGCCTGTTGTACCTGAATCCCAGTGAGTGGAGGACACGGGTGGTTTTTTGTTTTGTTTTTTAAACAGAAACTCATGGTTCCCTTTATAGGGCTGTTTCCAAACATCAGTTTTTATGTCAATTCGTGCACACTACGTAGTTACAAAAGTCAAATCTGAGTCCTAAGGGAGGAAAATCAAGTAGTTTATTAATCTAAGCACAGGGTTCATTAGCATTCCGTGGGAGTTCAGTCACCCAGACCTACAGATAACCTCATGGAGTATAGCCAGCTTTCTTGACATTTTTGGTTGGCTACAAGCCGTAACTATACTTCTTCAGGTCTAGTCCACAAAGGAAGTAGGGGAGAAATTTTTTCCCCTGGCAGGTTTCAGATGCTCACTTTGTGCAAATGCTGCTTTGGTTTTGACCCCAAATGCTCTACCTCCCATAAATAAAACAAGTGTTATAGTGGGTGGTATAAGAAAAGGCCCAGAGAAGAAATGACAATAATCCGGACACAAGATAGAACCGGGGTCTTGACCAGCCTATAGTTATATCAATAGAATGTGGGCTAATAAATTGTGCAAATGAAATGGCACAGACTTGGCAGTGCTCTAGGTGTCTTGAGTAGTGGCTGTACCCTCACGACGCCCTTCTGTGTGAGGACGGTCGCTGCTGTGTGATAGACTGAACCTAAGGGGGGTTTAGAAACTAAAGACAAGCAGCTCTTTTGGGGACAGCTTCCACTTTGAAGTCCATACGTTGCAAAATCTTCCCTTTTGACAAAGTGTGATGTCGATTAGCTGAGGGGAAAAGTTCGAAGAGCCGGGTAGATTTATGTTCCGTCTGTGCCGGGTGGCACGTCAGCTCACGTGTGTAGGTGGTGTTCCCACGGCTCCGGGGGCACCTGCCGAGGCAGTGGCAGGTAGACCCTCAGGACCGGCAAAAGCAGACACAGGCAACATGGAGAGAAGAGCGTCTGCCGGGTGACTGGGTGATGGTATTTGCTTCCGGAGTGTCTGGGTTTGGGAGTGCCGGCATGGAGAAAGGTTTGTTAGTTTTAGCGGCTGGGAAACTAGCGGCCAAGGAGAAGAGAGGGAGGAGGGATCAGATCAAGAGAAGTGCAGACTGTGAACGAGCCTGTACAGCGGTGCCTCTGGCTGCCGAGCGAACCAAAGCAGAAGCGGTGGGGGCTTCTCAGGGCCTGGCCTGGACGGTGGGGGCTTCTCAGGGCCTGGCCTGGAGCTCAGCGCCTCACTGCTGCTTTCCGTTGGTAAAAGCAAGTCACGAGACTCGAGGGAGGAAGCGGTCTCCACCTCTGGATGGGAGGAGAGACGCCGGAACGAGGAGGGGGGGAGTTGTTGCCAACCGCCTTTGGAGACACTGGTTTGCTCTTCATAGAGAGTTTCACCACCAGCATGGAACGCCTCACCGCCAAGACATGCCCCCGGAGAGTCCGTTAGCTCCTTGCACTTACGCTCTGCTGTCAACTCACTGCTGATTAACTGAGATCATGGGGGCCTCACCACAAGCTGACCGCTAAGCCAGGCTTCGTCCACCAGGGGCCTCTCTAGAGTTTTCCCTTTTTTCTTTTTAAAAAAATCTTAATGCAGTATTTTGCCGGGTTACAATATTTTAGACTCACCTTTCAGTGTGTTGAATGTGTCTTGAACCTGATTCCCATCTCTGATGTTAAAATTTTGCCTGTCCCAGTTTGCACAAATTTGACAGATGCGCTGTCCATGTTTTTATATAAGCAGCTGAATAAAAACATGAATAACTTGCGATCATGGACAGAATGATGACATAGTCTATATTAAAGACTATTCTCCAGGTTGATAAAGCTAATAGTTAATAGTATTCACGTGCCGTAGATTAATTACCGTGGTGCAACATTTTCTAATAACACCATAAAATGAGCTAGGCACGCACGGTATGGCTTGTTCTTATCAAAGTGAAGGGTGGGGGTATCATGAGCTTTCAGACTTGAGTGCAGATCCAGACAAGAAGAGGAATTGGCACCCATGCCAGATCTTGAAACGAATGAGATTTGATTCAAAGCCATCTTGTCAGTGTTTATCTGAGCTGTCTCATTTACCTAACTGCCGGGGTGTAGTCTCCAGGTTAGGATGCCGGGCCAGAGCTAGAAGGCAGCTGAATGGGAAAGAGAACAAGGCCGACACACTCCCCATCTCGGAAGCCCTGGGCAAATAGTATCCACTGTCTGAGTGGTTCTGGGGGAGAGCGGGGCTGGACCCAGGTGTCACCTTTAGCTTTGTTTGGACTGCAGTCATCTCTCAGGCCTACGTGACACGTTCTTAAATGCTTTTCCTTTGCAGGTGGTTCCGGATCACTGTGTCTTTGCCAGTAACACGTCTGCTCTCCCCATCCGTCAAATTGCCTCTGTCAGCAAAAGACCTGAGAAGGTAAATTCTGTACAGAGGGAAAACCCTGAAATGTTTTCCCACCACAGGCTCCCTGAGGAAGACTTAGAGCATGAGAAGGGACTGGTGTGGACTGTGAAGTAGAGGGGTGGTGGGCTCTCCCCAAAAACTGGGCACAGAGCAGCTCATCCCATGGCCACTGTGAGATGCTGGCGTAAGGGAAGCACAGTGAAAGTGTACTTTCACAGGTGATTTGCATCCCTAACGGCTCTGATTTTTTAGGTTCAGACTATAAAACCTACCTTCTTTGGGGCGCTTGGGTGGCTGAGTCAGTGAAGCATCCAACTCTTGATCTCAGCTCAGGTCACAATCTCATGGTTTGTGGGTTTGAGTCCCGCATTGGGCTCTGTGCTGACAGCACGAAGCCTACCTGGGATTCTCTGTCTCCCTCTCTCTCTCTGCCCCTACCCCGCTTACTCTCATTCAAAAATAAACATAAAAGAATAATGAAACCTACCTTTATTATAATAGGGGTTTTTTTTAACGTCTATTTATTTTGGGGGTGCCTGGGTGGCTCAGTCGGTTGGGTGTCTGACATTGGCTCAGGTCATGATCTCACAGTTGGTGAGTTCGAGCCCCACATCAGGCTCTGTGCTGACAGCTCAGAGCCTGGATTCTGCTTCGGATTCTATGTCTCCCTCTCCCTCTGCCCTTCCCCCATTCGCGGTCTGATTCTCTGTGTCTCTCAAAAATGAATAAACATTAAAAAAAATCTTTTTTTAAATAAGTAATGTCTATTTATTTTTGAGAGAGAGAGGGAGACAGAATCCCAAGCAGCCTCGAACTGTGAGATCACGACCTGAGCCAAATGTTTAACTGACTGAGCCACCCAGGTACCCTATAATAAGGTATTTAAAGATAGGCCCAAGGGGCACCTGGTTGGCTCAGTCTGTAGAGCTTGTGATGTGTGACTCATGATCTCGGGGTTGTGAATTTGAGCCCCATATTGGGTGTAGAGATCACTTAAATAATATCTTTAAAAATAAAAAAAAAAAAAACTTTTAAAAATAAAAATAGACCCCAAAATAAGAGGGGATACTCCAAAATCTCACATAAGCTACAGAGCAGACACCGGTGACTGAGACCTGTTTGGTTCCAACTTCATATCCAGGAATGGAAAATCAGGAGATGTGTTGAGATGTGTCCACGTGTGGGTTCACTCAGACCTCCCACCAGGACACGAAAGGGTAGAAGCACTTTCAGTGAGCATTTGGAATGATGCTTAGAGATTCATCTTTGGGCTTCTGTCTACCGGAGTAACACTAGGAAAGTGAAATCACCCAAGGAGAAATAAAACACCTCACCTCTCTGGAGGATAGCAATTAGCCTCAGCTAGCCAGAGTCAGCCAAAAGTAGGCAGGAAATATAAAGGACCTTTAAGCAGCTGGATTTGTTAACACAAAGTCCTTGTACTGAAAACACAAAAGTCTGTTTATTCCTATTCTAATAGTTTGCTAATGCAAGGTAATCTCATTTCCTAGCACACAGCAGATCGGAAGTGATGTAGGACCTGATAGAGGCAGGTTCAGGGATGGCAGGAGAAGGTCATAGGGAGAAGTGGCAGCTGATAGTGTGACACTGAGGGGAGACACAAAAACAGTATAAAGGTAGATGGACAGTCTGGCCATGTCCTATCACTCTGAGCACCTCTGCAACATTGAAAGTCCATAAAGGAGGGGCGCCCTGGTGGCTCAGTTGGTTGAATATCTGACTCCCGATTTTGGCTCAGGTCATGATCTCACAGTTCGTGAGTTCAAGCCCTCTGTCAGCACAGAGCCTGCTTGGGATTCTCTCTTCACCTCTCTCTTTGCCAATCCTCTGTTTGTGCTCTCTGTCTCTCTCAAAAATAAATAAGTAAACATTTTTAAAAAATAAATGAATAAAGTCCATAAAGGAGAATCTTCGATGCTAACTTCTCATCTTCCCAGTGGAGTGGAACAAGCATCATGCTTTGCAGTCCTGGCCTCCAGGTATCTTGGATAGCTTCTGCCACCTGCTTCTCCTTTGCTATATAAAATTAAGGTCAAAGGGGCATAGGTAGGGTCACCAGCCATCTGTTGGCTTTCCTGGGACATAGGACCTCCAGTGCTCCAACCAAGAAAGTCCCGGCAGTCTGGGACAAGTTGGTCACCTTTGGCACAACTTTCTTGAGTGATGTAAATACATTTTGCTTAGGGTAGTAATTACACGAGTGTATATGCAGTTGTTAAAACCCATCAATATGAATACTTTAAAGTCTGTACATTTCGTGTATAAATTATATGTCATACAGGCTAATTCCTTTTGCTCAGAAGTACTGAGTCTGAATAAGGACCTGCCTTTTTAAATGCTTTAGACATCAGTTAAAGAACAGTTGAGGGGTGAAAAGTAACTTTTGGATTGGTAAGTTTATGGAACATGTAAATGATGTGTGTATTACATAATGGAGGGTAGGCAGGCTTTGGAAACAGGCCAACTGTGATAGAATCCCACTGCCATTCACTAACTGACCCTGAGCTACCACTTTTAACCTCCTGATGTCTTTTTTCCTCATCTAGATAAGACTGGCTAGTTCACAGAGCGATGGGTTAAATGTAAGGAATAATGGCAAATGTATTAAAGAACAGTGCATAGCCAGCAATCAGTATTGCTGTTGTTATATTAGTTATATTATTAGATATTATTAGTTATATCTTACAATTAAGGTGAGGGTAGGGGGAGCAAAACTAAGTTCTATGGTGAAATTGTTCTCTCCCACAGCAGTTCAGTTTGGGAGGACCAATTGTTAGCTTAAGAAGGAGGTTCTCAACTTCAGCGTGAATCAGAATCACCTGGAAGACTTCTTTTTTTTTTCTTTTTTTTTTTTTTTTTTAATTTTTTTTTTTTTTCAACGTTTATTTATTTTTGGGACAGAGAGAGACAGAGCATGAACGGGGGAGGGACAGAGAGAGAGGGAGACACAGAATCGGAAACAGGCTCCAGGCTCTGAGCCATCAGCCCAGAGCCTGACGCGGGGCTCGAACTCACGGACCGTGAGATCGTGACCTGGCTGAAGTCGGACGCTTAACCGACTGCGCCACCCAGGCGCCCTCACCTGGAAGACTTCTTAAGCACAGCTCTGGACCCTGCCCCCAGTCTCATTCAGTAGATGTGAGTCTGGGGCGGGCCTGAGAATTTGCAGTTCGAACATTTCCCAGGCGATGTTAATGCTACTGGTCCAGTACTTCACTTTGAGAATCATTGGTTTAATGAGTCTTCAGGTGCATTTGAATGTTGGTAACTGTTATTTAAACCCGGTATCCTGGTGGTGAGGCCCATCTGTGAACTCGAGATCTAGCTCTGACGGTCTGGCATACTGACTCTTCTGCCTCCCTCTGCCTCCCCACCAGAAAAAGTGGGCCCTCTCACCTAAACTCAGTATCATTAGTATGAGTGGAACCTTCATTCATTCTTCCCTGATAAATCTAATCTGGCCATTCGCTGTGATTTGGTGCTAATTGTCAGTAGGATCTGTTGCCCTCAGTGAAAAGCCCTAGAAGCAGATGGAAGAGGATTCCAGTGAGCCCTGTGAACACACTGACCTTTTTCTCAGAGAACCACAGTGCCACACCACACCGCTCGGCGGTGCCGAGCAGCATTCCTGTATCCAACTGCCTTTTCTCTCCCGCAGAGCGTGCGTGCTGGCGGGTTCTCTCCTCGGTGTTCTTAGATGTTGGCTTTGCCTTCCCCTTGCCAGGTGGTCGGCATGCACTACTTCTCTCCGGTGGACAAGATGCAACTGCTGGAGATCATCACAACCGAGAAAACTTCTAAGGACACAACTGCTTCCGTCGTGGCAGTCGGGCTCAAGCAGGGGAAGGTCATCGTTGTGGTTAAGGTGAAGAGCTGTGAAACAGGTGGCAGATTTGGGGAAGGTTCCGTCAAGACTCCTTATACCTCCAGGCTTGTTTACACCTATTCTGGGGCAAATATGTCACCTTTGGGTAGGATTTCCCCTTGGTTGTCTGCCGCATGGACAGTGCTGTGGACGGTACTGCTGAGTCACGGTCTGAGAGGGGAGTGTCTGGGACACGGCAGATTCTCCCAGCCATTCCAGACCTTTCAGGTGGCTGTGAAACCCTGTGCTGTGCCGTTTGGTTGAAGCCGTGCTGCTCTGGCTGTGGCTTCCCCTGCAATGTAATTTTAACGATTCTGTTTGAAAGCATAAACCGCCTTGAATTTTGAAGCGACACCTGGGGAAGGGAGCCTGCTTTCACACTTGGGTGGCACCTGAAGCAGAGGAGCCGCCGAGCTCACGTTCTCTCCCTTGGCAGGACGGACCTGGCTTCTATACCACCCGGTGTCTCGCACCCATGATGTCTGAAGTCCTCCGAATCCTCCAGGTTGGTACCGCTCTTGGAATGTTGGAGGCATCTTCCACCCCTTACACCAGTCTCCAAATTGCTTCTGTCGGGATGAGGAACGGGCTTCCTCCTAATACACTAAGTCCTGGTGCATCCCCGAGATGCCTGGGGATCTTTTTGCCTGGTCCTTCCACACGGTGGTTGGAAATCATGGGCTCTGCTGCCCTACAGTGGGCAGAATTTTAGCTCCGCTCCCTTAACCGCCTCCCTGCTCCACTAGGCCCAGGGCCTCCCGACGTGCTCTTCACGGTTTCTGCATCCCCTTTGAGGCAGGGACCATCCAGAACACGCAGGCCCGTTGGCCTGATGGGTGCTGGGCCGGCTTCTGCTGCACACACCCCTCCGGTGGCACCTCCTCGCCGGGCACTCGTCAGACGCTGGCTCGGGGGGCTCCGCAGCACTGCTCCGTGGCGAGGCCTCTTCTCTTAGTTATGGGAGACTTCCCCCTGTGCGCCGCAGTATCTCATTACTACCGAGATTCAGAATTGCAAACGAGAAGGAAATGAACAATGTGTTCATCTCTAAATGAATTTGTTCATTCCTTAAAGTGCTGTGGGTTCGGGAAGGCTCAGACTTTCCCCCTGCTGACTCCCAAAGCTCCTTTGCCTCCCTGGGTGGAACAGCCCCGGTCCTGGGCCTGGCCAGGCGGCGCCCAGGAGAGAAGCGGGTGTCGCGGCAGCCCGGTCTCGGAGGGCCAGCCTGGGGAGCCTTCGTGGGAGGGCCCAGGATGCCTTTCCTTGAGGTCCCTGCTTACCTCCCGTTCAGGAAGGAGTTGACCCTAAGAAGCTGGATTCCCTTACCACAAGCTTTGGCTTTCCCGTGGGTGCTGCCACACTGGTCGATGAAGTTGGCGTGGACGTGGCAAAACACGTGGCAGAAGATCTAGGCAAAGCCTTTGGGGAGCGGTTTGAAGGCGGAAGCGTAGAACTGCTGAAGCAGATGGTGTCCAGGGGCTTCCTGGGTGAGTAGCCTCAGAGACACGTAATTCCAGTTTCCTGAGACACAGTCCCAGAAGGCCCGTGTGGGAGAGTTCTTCCTAAACACAGAGCCCAGTGTCCGGGGAGTTTTTTAAATGACTTCACGACAACCCCTTAGGCTGGGCCCGTAGACCACAGACAAAGGCAGGACTCTGGCCTGAGGCTCCGCCACCGCCCAAGGTAGGCAAGACTGACAGGCACTCTCATCGGGGCCCAAGGCCTGGAATACACCTGTCATCCTGCAGGAGCAAGTTCTGCACCCAGGCGTCCCCATGCTGTCTGGCCACCCGTGCAGAGAAGGTGATGCTTCTAACACAGAGGATATGAGGGAGGCCCGGCAGAGGTGGCTCGCTCGCTCTCTCGTCAAAGCAGCGGCAAAATCGGCACCGGGAGCACGGCATGCTAGGGCCTGGCGTTGCACGTCTGGACTTTAAAGCTGATCCAGGTGGCCTTTCCCAGCCACATACACAGAGTTCCAGGCTCCGGGAAACACAACGTCATTTTTCCTTCTCTGCCAACGCTGCTGGCAAACACCGAATTTCCAGGGTTAGCCAGCCAGCCAGGTCAGGGGTACGGTCGAGAGGTTAGAGCTTCGCACAGACTAGCGGAGGAGAGAATCCTCAGGCTGGCGCTCTGAGAGATGGCAATCCTCCCTTTTCCGGCTTCTTTTAGGTCGCAAGTCTGGGAAGGGCTTTTACATCTACCAGGAGGGCGTGAAGAATAAGAGTTTGAATTCTGACATGGATGGTATCTTGGCAAGTCTGAAGGTGCCTCCTAAGTCTGACGTGTGAGTTAACCTGAGTAGCTAATAGCGTGGAAACGTGTTTCTCTCCAAAGTTTCTCAGTCCTCTTCCATCTTTGTTATACTCACCTTGCCTGACCGAATACTCCTGCCCTTCCACGTGCCTCCTCGCTTTCTGCCAAGCATCGGGGTGGGGACTGCAGCCAAGCCTTGGAAAGACCCCTGTTCCGGCCTTCCCTCTGAAGGTCTGGAGGGAACTCGAAAGACGACTGTCCTGGGTCCCTTCAAGCCCCAGGTCATTTTTATCATTTATAATTGGCAGCTGATGAGGTCAAGAGATTCTCTCCACCCTCCCCTCCCCTCCCCTCCCCTCCCCTCCCCTCCCCTCCCCTCCCCTGGTCTAAGCGCCAGTTTCAGGCCGATTAGGACAAGCAGCCCTAAGACTCTATTCCAAGGGTGAGGGCGGCTTCCCAGTGGCTCCTCCTCTCCAGCATTGGAAGTTCCGTCCTGGCTGACCCTCTGGGCTCTGGCGGCAGCAACCCTCTTTCCCGCACGCGCAGTTCCCGCGTCCCTCCCGTGACACTTCATCTACCTCAGTGTCTCTCTCTCTCGGCAGCTGCTCTGACGAAGACCTCCAGTACCGCCTGGTGACAAGATTTGTGAATGAGGCCATCATGTGCCTGCAGGAAGGGATCCTGGCCACGCCCGCAGAGGGAGACATCGGAGCCGTCTTCGGGCTTGGCTTTCCCCCGTGCCTTGGAGGTTGGTCTCGCAAGTTGGGAAAGTTGCTTGTTTTACCCCAGAGCTCGTTTTGCTGTCGCCTTCAACGAAGTCCTGTTTCTCCATTTAGGGCCCTTCCGCTATGTGGATCTGTATGGCGCCCAGAAGATAGTGGACAGGCTCAGGAAGTACGAGGCTGCCTACGGAAAACCGTTCACCCCGTGCCAGCTGCTCATCGACCACGCTAACAGCCCCAACAAGAAGTTCTACCAGTGACGGGCCCTCACACCCTGCTCCCCGGCTAACACAGCTGCCGGCAGTGCTGGCTCTCCAGGAGAGTGGCATCTAGATTTATCAGGGTAACCAGAAGGAAAACAAATTCTGGCATTGGGGTGTGCTGGGATTCAAGTGCCTTCAGCAGGACTGTCTCTCCCTCCTGGTGAAATGTGGCTGTGAATTAGTTTGCACTTCATGTTAGAAGGTGGAACCCACCGTGCTCGTGAACCCATAAGCCTTGACGCTCAAAATGGCAGAGTCTCCGGAACCATCCTGCCCCCGCCCCCGGGCCAGTGGCGGGGAGGGCAGTTTTGCACCCTACCCAGTACACGAGAACAATAAAACCCAACTCTTCTCAGCCTGTCTACGTGCTCCTTTTTCTTCGGTCTTTGCCCTTCTGGTTTAAATCCGTCCTTCAAGGAGTCGGAATAAAGCCTTGGGCTCTCGGGGTGTGCATGTGTCGGGAGAGTTCTAGACAGCCCCTTGAGAGAGAGAGAGACCGTGACACGGGGGGATTTAGGGGACTTCACAAACTAAACCCAGCTGTGTTTACAGACTCTGGCAGGCTTCTGCTTGCCGTGAGAAAGAGGCCCGACTGACCAGAGCAGGTGAAGGGCGAGAGGCCTGGAGGCCAGGGTTCAAGAGGCTTCTTTCCCCAGACGGCATTTCCTCATGGCACAATGTCATCCAGGGTTTATTGTGTGTGTGGCGGGACGCATATTCAGGATGTCAGCATGGGCATGAGGCACAGGAGTGAATATTTTCCTGGCCAATAGATCCTGCACGTCTTGGCTGCCCCAGAGCACGGAAGGATGGATGCGTGGATGATCAGCGCGACGAGCGGGACGAAGGCCGAGCGGCCTGCCAGCACCACACGCTGCGAGAGAGCCCCCCCCCCCCCCCCCCCTCACGGTGCCCTCTGGGCCGGAGAGGCCCGACGCTCACCTTCCGGCAGAAGCGCTACCCAGTCTGTGTAAGCGGCTAGGGGGCCCCCGACCAGCCTGGCAGAAGGACCCCCACCGCGTGTGCACAGAATCCTAACGAGTCACACCGTGTCGGGCTCTGAACCGTGACCCATTGCTCCTGCGTCTGCTCCAGCTGCCGGGACTCCAGACACCATCCCGGGCCCAGCTCTGCCGGGACCAGTGGGCAGGGAGCTTAGCTCCGGCTTGACTACTCACCGTTGGTTGGTTGGTTGGTTGGTTGCCACAGAGCCAGACTCTAAAATCAAGCCACCTCTGTGCTAGGGGTTCTCAGGTGACCAAAAGGTAGAGAACGGGTCCTCACACCAGAGCCATTAACGGGCTCCTAAAGGGCGCTCTGGGAGAGCCTCAGGCAGGCATTTGGCCAGTGCAGGAAAAACCTGGGGCCTGGCTGGCGAGCTGGAGTTTTCCACTCAGCAGCAATGGAAAGTAGGAATGATGTTGAAACCTTTGAGGGAGCTGGAAGGTTCTTCTAGGGTAGGGGCTGATGAGGGGTTTTCAGAAGAGAACCCAGGAGTGGGCCACGGGCACACCCATTCCAGAGCCTTCTGCCTGGAGGCCTACACATTGTACCTGTCGGTCCCCGTGGTCCGGAAGAAGAGAGCTGCCGACACCCAGCATTCCACCTGCACTGTCCAGTGCTCTAGCATTTATTTCACTAGTCCCGGAGGATTCACTAAGGGCTCGACAAGGAAACCAAATGCTTCATCAGTTTGTGTGTCCTGCTTCCCGACTCCCCTTGCCCTGGAGCGGAGGCATCAGCTCAGGGCCTGAGCACCAGCATGGCTTCACTACTCTTAAAACAGGAAATAAATATCTAGGAAGGCTAGGTAAGGCAGAAGAGAAGGCCTGTAACCCGGGGCCTGAAGCCAGCGGCACAAGAGTTAGTGTGGTCCTGGGTGATGAGACGGAGAGCCCGGGGGCTGGGGAGTAACGGGTGCTCGTACACCACGGCCAACCTCCGGGTGCCAAGCAGGTCATCGTGCCCGAGATCCGGGGGACGAGGGCCTGCTGTGAGGCACATGAGCAAGTGCAGGAGGCCTGGGCTCCGGGAACGGGGAACGAGCAGGTTTCCCCAAACCACCGTGCTTTCTCCCCACCCACGCCACCTGTGCCAGCTACAGAGAGCAAGAGGACGGCACCGTGTGCTGGCCAGAATCAAGCGAAGTGGGAGCAGAGGGGAAGTGGGAGAGACTGAAGGCCACTCGCCTCCAGAATCCAGGAGCGGCTGACCTAAATCTACCTGCTCCTCCGCGGAGTGAGAATCTTCGCAGACCGGACCCAGCCTGGCAAGATGGAAGGCGGAAGCCTGGGCACCGGGGACGTCAGGGGACCACCCGGCTCCCCGACTAGAGCACGTCAACAGCAGGGCCGTTCTCGTCGAGGGTCTTCACCCGCAAACCGGCACCGAGAGCTGGAGCCTCCGAGGCACGGTGGCACAGGCTTGTACTCGCTATCCCAGTGCTCGGGGCCGGGGCCCTGATTCACAGAAGGGGGAAGGAAGGGCGTCCCAGAGATACAGAAACGGCACCCAGACTCTGGGGCAGCTTAGGCCAAAAGCCCACAGGGCAGAGGGGAGAGGGCACTTGGGGAATTTGTGCTTAAGTTACGAACCATCTTCTTCCCTGGTTTCTAACCTCAACCTACAAGCTTGAGAAGTGCAAGAGGCCTGTGAAGTTCTGCACAAGGACACGGGAAGATGTTAGGTCACCGCGAAGGCCAGCTTTTGATGCCCTTCCTCCACGGGAATCACAGCAGTGTGGCCCCAGGCCCAGGTGTGCCCCGGTGCCTCCAGCCTCCTCCCCACATAATCTGCACAAAGGCCAGATGTCCCTGTGTAGGGGTCTGACCCCAGAGTCCCCCACTTCCAAGTGTGTCTGGATTCACTCTGAGGGGCTGCCTGGCCGCCTCAGTCTTGGCATAGATTCTCCTCGCAGGCGGGACCGGCTCCTGGGTCCCGCAGGCTGTCCCCCTGCAGCCCCGGGGCCTCCGTGCCAGCTTCCGGTTGCGCAGTTACGAGCCGGGAACATCAGATCTTGGGCCGCCAGCCTTTGATGAACTGCATGATCTTCTTGACCTGCAGCTTGGTGAGGTGGAAGTCATCTGCCAGGATGTCCTCGCTGAGCTGCACGAAGATGCTGCCGTCAATGCGTTCTCTGGCAAAGAAGCTCACCACGTCCTCTGAGAGCCCGATGAAACGCAGACTTCGGGAGACTTCTTCCAGGGAGAGTGCAGACAGGTCAGCGGGGGGCTGCCAGGAGGAGGCATCCCGGCCTCCCCAGCCTGCGACCCCCTCCCGGGGACTGGCAGGAGGCCCCTCCAGGCGCCCTTGGGCGAGAAGGAGCCGAGCTCCGCCCGCCTCGGGCCCCTGCAGGGCCACCGGTGACAGTGGGGTGGGGACCTGCCGCAGCACCAGACCTTCTGGTTCAAAGGCCTTGGGGGGTCCGAGTGGCGAGAGGCAGGGTCCGGGCCCAGGTGCCCCCACAGCTCTGGGCTCCTGACAGCGCAGCAGCTCGGGCTCCGGGGAACCGCCCTGGCCCAGCTCAAAGGGCTCCAGGGCTGGTTCCGGCCACTCGGAAGAGGAGGAGGAGGAGGTGGGACAGGAGGGGGGAGCAGCCGAGTAGGCCTGGCCTGGTGAGCCTGGGCCTGGAGAAAAAGCAGGGCTGGAGGTAGCCAGGGGGCCCGAGGTGGTCGTGGGCCCAGGAGAGGCGGCCACGGAAGGGCCCGAGGGGTAGGCAGGCCCCGAAAAGGGGTTGAGAGCTCCGAACGGAGCAAAGCGTTTCTGTGGGTGAGAGGGCTTGAACAGAGGCGGGCAGCCGTGGTACGCCTTGACGGGGGTGTCAGCCCCCAAGACGGAGGCAGCCCGACTGCTCGGGGGCTCTGCGAGGGCCCGCGCGGCCTGGCTGGGCTGCGTGGTGGAGGGCAGGGGTCCCGGGGGTGGGCGGCCGGAGGCCTCGCCGGCCTTGCAGTCTCCCCAGGTGCACGGGTAGCAGTAAAGGGAGTAGGCATCCGGTGACGGTGAGCCGCTGCCGCTGCGGGAGGCTGCCCTGCGGGCAGAGACACAGATACGCGCGGAAATGCGACAGGCCGCTCTGCCAGGGCAGAGACTGCCACGCTGATCTCAGCAACGCCGGCTCGCGCCCCGGCCCCAAGGCCTGAGACGCCCCCCCCCACCCCCACCCCGGGACTGCCCTAGTCTTCCTTCCAGCCTCTCCCGCCCCTGGGAAAATGAGACTACGCTGAATCACGTAAAATTTTCATACGGCAAGGAGAACTCCATCCCGTGGCAGATCCCAGTCTGGAGGGAACCTGGGCCGTGTCCCCACCCAACCGACACCAGTTAGGAAAGGAACAAACTGAAGCGAGAAGGTGGAAAGCAAGGCGTGGCCCCAGCCCCCAGCCCCCTCAAGCTCAGGTACTGCTCAGGAACATACGCCCTCCGAACCCCCAGGCCTGGACTCTTCCAAAGCACCGGCTCCCCTCCCTAGGCCCCTTTCCGAGGACCCAGCACCGAGAGAAGGAGGGGGCTCACCCATCCTGGAGGCCAGAGGAGTAGTAGGAGAGGCTGGAGCTGGGGGAGTGGATGGGCTGCAGCTTGGGGAAGCGTGGGGGCACCGGGGGGCTGCCCGAGGGTCGGCCGCCGCCATTGCCACCCCGGGGAGGCACAGGTGGGGCGTTGAGCAGGCGGCACTCCTCCTTCACCTGCAGGCAGAGGGCCGTGACTCCGCGTCCTGTCCCCAGGCGGCGGACACCCCTTGCCTCGCCCTTCCCAAGCAGCTGGGCAAGGAGGGCGTCTGGGATGGACACTGCCCCACTTTGCCAAGAGGCTATCTCCGCCTTACTCACCTCTGCCATTCACCCACCCCGGCCCTCTAAGTCTCTCCAGCCTGTTTCACTCCACGAGAGCCCATGACATACACACCATCTCCTGTGGCCTTGGAAAGCCATCGTGAATATAAGAATATGTATATATGAGGAGATCCAAAACAGATAAGTAAACCTAGTCCCTCCTCAAGGAAAAGAAGAGGAAGAAAATGGTGTGACAAGGAGAAGAAAGGGCCATTGGTCATCAAGATCCCTTCCTTATAGGTCAAATACTCCCAGTGGACTCCCTGATGTTAACGGCTGCAGCCCACTGCTGTGGACCAGTGCGGTTGCAAAATTCTGCAGTAGGCACAGATGGGGTTCCTTAGTGCAGGACTTCACAGAGCCTTTAGTGAACCAGCGTTCTGTGGTTCCTAAGTGAGGAGGGGGTGGATTAGGAATCATCCACTACATTTTCTAAACTTATTCCACCAGGGGACCTTCTTTTCCCTGGACAACTTAAAGGACTCCTGTTCTGTGGAGCCTTCTGAGCTCATCCCCAAACTCTCTCAAGCTAGAGACCTACGAGCATCTTTGTCTCCAGAACTCCCAGTGCCACCGCCCCTGGTTATCTACAGACCATATACATCTACGTCCCTGGTATCCACACCGGCCCCGGTATACCACAAACGCTCCGGCGTCCTTCTCCTTGTCCTTCTCTCCTTCCCCCGCCCCTGGGACACCTTCTGTCACACGCTCCAGGGGCTGGAGGCGGAGCTACGAGGCTGGGGCGCAGGAGAACTTGCTTCTGGCCGGCCACCTCCCTGGAGCAGACACCCCCAGCCCCCCTCCCTGCCTCCCACCCCCGGCCACTCACCGCCTCGGACTTGGGAGGGACGGGAGGCGGCGGCGCCTCCGGCTCCAGGCGGGGCGGCCCGGCGGCCCCGAAGGAGATGAGGTCGGGCCCGGGGGGCGGCCGCGTCCGGCCCTCGGCGAGGCCCTCGGCCGCCTGGTGCGTCCACAGCTCCTCGTAGGGGATCTCGGCGGGCGGCGCGCCGGGCTCTGGCGGGCCGGCCCAGTCGGGGCTCACGTACTCCTGCTCGCCGTCGCCGGGCGGGCCGGGGGCGCGGGCGGGCGCCGGGGCGCGCGGGGGCGCGGGCAGGCAGAGGCGCGCGCGGCGCGGGCTGGCGCAGTCGTCGGCCAGCTCGGCGGGCGCCTCGCGCACGGCGGTGGAGTACTCGTCGGGGTCGAAGCGCTCGCGGCAGTAGGAGGCGCTGTCGCGCACCAGGCGCTCCACGCGCGGGTCCCCGGCCAGCAGGCCCTGCGGCAGCGCGAAGCGCGGCGTGTCGGTGAGCAGCAGGAAGTGCAGCGGCGCCGGGCCCTCGCGGCGCAGCGCCAGCCCCAGCACCACGGTCTTGGAGATGATGCTGACCAGCTTGTAGCAGTGGCCCTCCCGCACCGGGTGCAGGTCGTAAGGGTTGCGCGGCGGCCGGCTGGGCACCAGCACGTTCACGGGGAGCCGCACGCGCTCGATGATGGCGCGCACCGTGTGCTCGCCCTCCTGCATCTGCAGCTCCAGCGGGCTGCGCGTGCTGAAGCGGCCCTGGCACTGGAAGGGCAGGCTCAGGCTCTCGTTGGTGCGGTGGTTCATGCAGATGAGGCAGGGCATCTTGCCCTTGACGGGCCTGGCGCCGCCGCCGCCGCCGCCGCCGCCGCCACCCGCGGCCCCCGCACCCCCGGGGCTGCCGCCTCCCACCCCGGCCAGCGCCCCGGCCCGGCCCAGCTTGCGCAGCAGCGTGGTGAAGCGCGAACGCTCCTTGGTGGTCTTGGCACACAGGATCTCCGCCTGGCCCATGAGCGTGAGCTCGTCGCCCGCATGCAGCGTGAAGTTGTACACCTCGCTGTCCTCGCTGAACTCGCCCGACACCACCTGCGGATCCCAGAGACCGGGTGGGGCTTTAGCCGGTGGCCCAGGCAAAGCCCTCCTTTGAGGCGCGCGCACACCCCCCCACTCCCCGACACGGGAGCCTTTCCCAGGCTGAGACCGGATCAAGAGCACCGGACCGCAGGGTCAGGAGACCCACCTTCCCTCCCGGAGAGGCCACGTAGGAGCCGCGCAACCTTAAATGAGCTACTTCTGGGGCCTGAGTTGCCTCGTGTGTTAACTCTTGGAAGAACTGCAACATGTTGGTGTGCCATACTTTTAAAATATCCAGTAAATGGCAGCTTTTATTATCATTGCCTATACGATCTGGGCAGTAACAATACTCCATCTACTCAAGGCTACCGTGAAGAGGAGTGAACTGGTGGATAAGGGTTTGTAAACAGAAACGAGCCATCCGTACACCAGTGGGGGTCTGCCGGGACTGTGTGCCCCCAACGACCACTCTTCCTACGGAAGGGACGGGCTGCCCTGAGGATCTCCAAGTCAGGGCAGGACCCTCCACACACACACTTCACCACCTATTCCAGGAAGTTCTGCAGGCCAGTGGGTCATACACCTGGCTCTTCTGACATGGCCCAAGCCCTCAAGGGGCACTGTGACACCTTCTGCCTCCTGGACCCTAAGGACAACCCTCCAACCAGCGTGGGGACACCAGGCCTGGTGTGGCAAGGACTGACCTTGACACTGAAGGTGATAGCTTCCATCACAAAGATGCGGTCAGGGAAGACGCTGGCCACCTCTTCCACGCTGCTGAAGTACCTCACCGGCTCCCGCACGTCCCGGGCCTGCTCCAGGAGCTTGAACTTCCCTACGAAGGACGAACACAGGCTGCTAGGGCAGGCCTGCCCGCCGGTCCCCCCTTCTTGCTCCCCTCGCGTCAGCCAGCCCCTCTGGAACCGAGACTGCAGAAAGGCAGGTTTGCACAGCCTGAGGTGGAAGGGGCCAGGCAGCTGGCTCAAGGGGGGCAGGTGAGCACAGACCTAGCAACCAGAACCCCATGGAGAGCTTGTGGGTGGGTGAGGAGGCCCGCAGCTGCCTGCCCAGAGAAATCCGAATGCACATTGGCAGCCAAACGCTTGCACACAGAACTGGCCTCCAACCAAGCATCAGTGTCGCACTGGAGATGCTGGCTCCTGGCTTCGTCCCAGCCCCACTCTGACTTGCTGTGACCTTCCCCTCTCGGGGTCCTCGTCGGAGGGCAATGGAGCAGACGATCGGGGGTCCTGTCTGGATCTGGCATCCAACGCACGTACCTCGGGTTGCCGATCCATACCGATGCACCTGGCAGACCAGGGGCTCAGCCCCGGGCCTTGGAGACCCCAGGAGGGCTGCTCAGACTCCAGCTCTGTTCCCAGACCCTGCCCTGGTCCAACATTCAGCCCCTGGTGCAACATCCCAGAGGCCTCTGACCTGAGCCCGACAAAACCGCCTCCCTCCCTCCCTCCGACGAGGCCTTCCTAACCTGCGGTCAGGGGCTGTTTTAGCTGGCCCGGCAGATGCCCCCAGCAGGCACAGACTGTAAAAGAACGAGGATAATCCATGAAGCTGACCCCCTTGTATAAACTGTCTCACCTCACTGGTCACATATACCCTTTATGTGCCCTGAGACAGAGGGTGCAAGCCTAGATGACCCAGATAGAGTTGGTGCGACACAAAGCACCCAATGATGGCAGGATGGGACAGCTGCTACAACAGACTCGTGACTGAAGAGCCAAAGACCCGCCTGACGGTCCGAGGGGATTTTAAGAATGAAAAGAGTTTTACAGGGGCGCCTAGGTGGCTCAGGCGACCGTCTCTTGATTTTGGTTCAAGTCATGATCTCATAGTGGTGAGACCGGGCCCCACGCCAGGTTCCACACTGTGGAGCCTGCTTAGGATTCTCTCTCTCCCTCTCTCTTGCCCCTCTTTCGCTTGTGCTCTCTCTCCAAATAAAAAAATAAACATTAAAAAAAAAAAAAAGTTTTATAGAACAGACAGTCCACATGGAAGAAATAGCACAGACAAGACAGGGTCACCGGGGCGGCTCAGTCGGGTAAGGCTCAGGTCATGATCTCGCGGTTTGTGAGTTCGAGCCCCACGTTGGGCTCCGTGCTGATGGTGTGGAGCCTGCTTGAGATTCTCTCCCCCTCTCTCTCTGCCCCTCCTCTGCTCTATCTCTCTCTCTCTAAATAAATAAACTTAAAAATTTTTTTTAAAAACAAGAGTCATGAGAGCAGATTGCCTGCCCGAAATGGTGAGTGCCTATGCCCAGGACTTGAGGAAGGTGCCAACGGCATGTGAAGCAGCAACCAGGTTATGAAAGGCTCTAAATGCCAGGTTAAGGCAGAAAGACTTTGCTCAGTAAGAAATGAGCTTTTGGCTTTCAGCTCAGAGGAAGCCAAGGTGCCACTTTCTCCCATCGTCCTAAATCCGGATTCATCTGACACCAGCCACCTCCGCCAGGCCACCTAAGTCCGACGCCCAAAAGATCGAAGTCACGGAAGGTGCCCTGGTGGGGTAGTCACTGCCATGTCTGCAGAGCCCCCAAGACTGGCCCCCCGGGTGCGCGTCCCAAAAAGGTTAGTGAGGACATCGCCAAGGCAAGTGGTGATCAGAAAGGTCTGAGGACAACAGCGAAACTGACCACTCAGAACAAACAGGCCCACGCTGAAGTGGGACCTTCTTCTGCCGACGCTCTGATCATCGAAGCCCTCAAGGACCCACCAAGACACAGAGAAAAGCAGAAAAACATCACGCGCGGTGGAAGTCTCACTTTTGACGAAACTGTCAACGTTGCCCAACAAAAGCAGCATGCATCTTTAGCTAGAGAATGCTCTAGAACCATTAAAGAGATCTTGGGGACTGCCTAGTCTGTAGGCTGCAATGCTGAAGGCTGCCCCCTTCAGGACAGCCTGTATGACGTGATGCAGTGGACTACCCAGCTGGCTAAGAACTACAAAGGAAAATATCTCAATAAACGGTCATCTCACAGCCCAAAAAAGAAATGAAAGCCGTCGCAGTGTTTTGAGCAAGAAAATGCCAAGCTCCAAGTTGAGCTCCATAAAGAAAGCAGGGAGGTCATTCTGCAGGAGAGCCGGGACAGCCACTGGGGAAATGGCAAAATCAAGCAGACCAAGAGGCAGACTGGGGCAGCGGATTACGTGCAGGTAGGGGGAGGAAAGGACACAGGCCACCAGCCGGGTCAGAAATGGAGCTGGCAAAACAGACCCTTAACTACAGAGAACAAACTGAGGGTTACTGGGGGAGGCTGGGGGGTGGGGGGGAGGGGATGGGCTCGATGGGGGATGGGTGTTAAGGAAGGCACTTGTGTTGAGCACCGGGCGCTCAACTACATTCTACTCCTGAAACTAATATTGCGCTGTATGTTACCTAACTGGAATTTAAATAAAAACCTGGCAATACCAAAAAAACAGAAAAACCAACACAACACGGGGCAGGCAGAGCTGCTAGTCAAAACTGGGAACCTGGAAGTAACATGTGGGGCAGGAGCCAGTCCTTAGGAGGCCAAGTGAGGCCCCCCAGGGGGTGCTCCTAGAGGGGTGAGCAAGCGGGGGCAGGGCTTAAGGACTCCGGGTGGGAGGTACAGACTGAACCCACAGGTGGGTCTTCAGCTAGGGCGGATCTCAACCCTTTGGGAACTCTCCTCCCAGAAAAAAATGCCAGCGTCCTCCTGGCGTGAACACAAACACGGCGTTGTATACAGTATGTGGGTCCTGGAGCCCCCCAGACCCAGCCAGAATCCCAGACTGAGGACACCCCCCTGCCCCCAACGTGCTGAGAATGAAGAACGAAGGGCCCGGCAGCACCTAGAAGTGGGAAAGAAGTGAAGCTGAGAAAGGGAAGGGGAAGTGCCCAGGAGAAAGAGGAGACCCTTGTAAGAAAATGTGCCACAGCCCTCCAGGGCAGCGGCGAGAAACTGGGGAGGCGCCTGGCAAGGAACGGGGGTCTGGGGGGGGGGGGGGGCGGGGGGCGGACAGCAGGGGCCGCACAGCGGCTACCATCCCACTGCGGGTGCCACCCCTCCCTCCCGCGGCCTCCCCCCCCCCCCTCACAAGCCCCCCACCACAAGCAGCCAAGCGGGGAGAGCTGCCCGCTGCCCCCTGTGGGGAGAGCTGGAGCCAAGTCAGGGCTGCAGCCGGGAGAGGATGTGGCCGGCGGATCAATGTAACCATGGTAGCCAGCACCACCCCCTCCGCCGCAGCGCGGGCCCAGCACCGGTCATTACCGCGGGAGGAAGGAAGGGAGACCTCCCGGGAGCGATGCGCCAGCCCCTGGAAGCCTTCGCTCCCCCCGGCAGCTTCCTCTCCTGCCTCCCCCCGTAGTGAGACCCCAAGCGCCCCGCACCCTAGGGACCTGCCCCACCCCAGCCTGCCCCTGCTCCCTGCCCTTTCCCTCCTACGTCACATTGGCGCTCCCTGGCGTCCCTTCCAGCCAGAGCAGCCTCCCCCTCCTCTTAGCACCCGACCCCGGCCGCCGTTCCCTAAAGAATGGCGAGTAAATGTACAGGCTTGGGGTCGGACAGACCTAGTTGAATCCCATCTCTGGCACCAACCAGCCGCGCGACCTTGGGCGAATTATTTAATCTCTCCGGGCTTCAGTTTTCCCATCTGTGAAATGGAAGCACAGGGCTTAGCTCCCAGAATGCCGGCCAACGCTGACCTGAGCCACCTAGCCCCTTGTGCGGGGCGGTGGGGGCCCTCTCCGGGCAGCCAGGTCCCCCGAATCCACGGGCGCTGCACTGCACTCCCCTCCCCCGCCTTCCCTGAGGCTCCCGGGTCTGGCCACTGCCCCCGCCCACGTTATTATTAATTCATTAGGAGGAACTAGCGTAGGGCTGCGCGCGCTCGCTTCCAGGCTATAACCCCGTCCCTCCCCTCCCCCACTAGGGCCACCGAGCCACCCACCGGAAAGATGCGGCTAGGGATGCGACTCCCCTGCAGGCCAGCCAGCCGTCGCCCCATGACCACACCGTCCACATGCACACAGGGGCACCAGAAGATTGCATAAGGGAAAGGGCCCCAGGCCTCCTGCACTCACTCACTCTTCCCTAGGAGGCTCTGTGCCTTGGTTTCCCTGATGTTTAATAACACAACTGAAATGGGACAGTAAAGTCACACTTCTGTCAGCGAGGGCTTTTTCCAATCTTTTGTTTTTTCATCCCAAGAAGATCTGGGGCCCCTTCCTGGACCAATACCAGAGAGCCAGGCTGGGAAGTTTCTAGCTGCTAACCAGGCCTTTCAAGGGCTCCAGGCTCAGGGCCCAACCCCGGGGTCAGAAAGACACCAGAGTGTTTCCTCATCTTTTAAATGGGGTGTGGGAGCTATGGGGGTACCAACTTGACAGCGTTGTTTGTAAAGAGCAGAAGCCTTAGTCCTGTCCCCCTGGCTCAGAGGAGACCCAAGAAGGGCTGGGGACCCCAATACCTGGGAGGAAAGGAATGGGAGCCTTCCCAGCTCCAGCTCAGGAGTTCCCGACTTCTACTAGGGCAGGGGAAGGGGACTAGCAGTCACAAACACAGAACTGGGCAAGCTACCAGAGCTCTCGGAGCCTCACTTTGTGGGTTAGACGGAGCTAATAAGACTTTCTCACACGGCTGCCGTGAGGATGTTATGACGAAACACTCAGCTCAGCATCTGGAGGGCGGCGCGTGTTTAACACGCAGGAGCTGTGGGATCTTTGGGGCACACAGGGGCATCTCTGAAGGGGGCCACCAGATTCCCACCCTTCCCACCCAGGTGACAACAGCCCTGCGTCGCTGGTGTGGTGCAAGCGAGCATCAGCCCAGGAGTCCAGTCACCTGGGTTCTAGCCCTTGCTCCGCTGTTTCCTAGCTGTGTGACCCTGGGCAAATCACCTCCCTCTTAAAGCCTCTGTTCTGTCACGTGTAAAATACAAGGGCTGTGCTTTCCAGCAGCAGAATCCTTTCTTCAAACAAAATCGTATGTAAGATATCAACATCATACATATAACAGATAAAAGTACGAGTTCATTAGCATCATCTCATTTAAGTGTAAAATTTTCACATTCGCTGATAAAGCCAGTCAGTGAAAACAAGGAGTTTAACACAAAAATTGGGAAAAATCAGGATTAGAGTGGACGAGTGCAGTTCTAAAATCAGCCTGAGCATCCCTTTGTTTCTGAAGAATTTTGGTTGCACACCAACCACGGAGAAGATCCCCGCACGAGACGTTCTCTTCGAGGGTCTGGACAAAAAAAAAAGCCTTAATGAGGCAGCTCACAGTACACACCCAAGGTCTCTAGTTAGGGTTAAGGTTTGATTTGCAGCAGTGTGAGAGTGGGGTTAATGTTTAGATCATCAGTTTAAAATAAAATGTGAATGGGGCGCCTGGGGGGCTCAGTCCATTGAGTGTCTGACTCTGGCTCAGGTCATGATCCCGCAGTCTGGGAGTTCGAGCCCCGCATCGGGCTCTGTGCTGACAGCTCAGAGCCCGGAGCCTCCTTCGGATTCTGTGTCTCCCTCTCCTTCTGCCCTTCCCTCACTCGCGCTCCCCCTCTCTCAAAAATAAACGTTTAAAAAACTAAACGAAATAAAATGTGAATCAAAATTTTGCAACCAGAAACCCAGGACTCCCCCAGAAACGGTATGAAAACCACAGGGCCCTAACCGCCACCCGGCCAGCCATGTCCTCGTTCATCCCTGTGGCTCCAGGCAAAGGGTGGTCACTAACAGTTTCCCCCAAGGCCTACCCCCTACCCTCCTGCCTGCATTCCCCAGTGGCTCTATGTCATCTGTCCCTGGCTGGGCACACCTGGGTACTGCAGGGGGATGTCAATCTTGGGTCCGATGACGTAGTGGCCCTCCTCCAGGGTATGGGCTGTCACCGTTGTCCACTGGCGGCAGGAGTGAATGAGCAGGATGTCTCTCTCACTGACACCCTCAGCATACTCCCCTGGGAAGAGGAAGGAAAGGTAAAGTGGACATTAGGAGGGACGAGGGAGGCTAACGTCTTCACCAAGACCCCGACTGGGGACGGCTGCCCACGATCCCTGTCCAGGTCAACACCGCTCAGGGGACAGGCGCGCTGCCAGCTGTGGCCTCAGGGCTGTGAGTCACGCCTGGTCTCCCAGGGCTCTGGCTCCTGACGGGGCCCCAGCAACCACCCCGGCCACAGTCCTTCATTCACCACTTGCCTGGACGGCCTGCTGTCCCAGGCCCTGTGCTGCGAGCCAGGGTTCCGGCAGATGAGCCAGCCCCGCCCTCCCAGAGCACTTGGGCCCATGGGGAGGTGGAAAGAGGTGAACCCAGAAAACAGGCCACGTTGGAGGTGCTGAGTGGAGGGTGTCTGGGTACTCCCAGACAGGAGCAGCAAAGTAGGTGAGGTCTTCCCTGAGCAGACACTAGAGCTGGGCCTCAGGACCACCAGCAGGATTCTCAGCCCCCAAGTCAGTGCCTAAGCCAGGCGAGGAGGGCCTTGTCGGGGGCACAGACAGGGCTGAGACGGGCTATCCATTGTGGATCCCTGCTTGAGGGGTCCCCAGAGATTCCTGGCTCTCTCCTGGGCAGCCCCTTCTCACCCATTGCCACAAGGGTCTCCTACACGCAGGGGACCTCAAAGGAGAGGGGACAAAGTCTCCGATAACCCCTAGCCCCTCTCAGAGAAGCTGTTTCTTGGCTCTCCCTTTGTCAGCCCTTCACCCTCCCTGTCTTCGAAACACAGTGGTGAGGTGGGGGGGGGGGAGCTTGAAGGGGGAACCTAGTTCTGGGGGAAGCTGCACTAGGGCAGAGGTATTGGGAGGGGCCTGGGCCCAGAAGGCTCCAACCCCAGCAACGGTTTCCAGGAGAGCAGGAGGGGCTGGCCCAGCTTCCAGGGGGCCTGGTCTCCTGGATGCAGCTGGTGGGCAGGGGGAAGGTGGGGGGATGCCTCCTTCCCAGCCCTCTCAGACACAACTTACTAAATTGCTGCCACCCAAGCAAATGGGAAGTGGTTTATCCTGATTATCCTGATGACTGAGGGCTCCATGAAGGGTGTGGGGAGGATGTGCTCAGGCCCTTTGAGTGGGGCGGGCTCCCACTGCATTGGAGGGGGTCAGAGCTTTCCTCCTCAACCCCTCATGTCCTGGGGCAGAGGAAGCCCTCCTACTCTGAAACCTTCACAACCACACAAGGCACACACCAAAGGGCTATGGTTCATGGCCCCCAACAGTTGAGCCAGCACAGCCCCTGGGCCTAGTGACAGGAGCTTGTCACCCCACTGACACAACTCAGTCCCATGGCTGCAACTACAGGGGCCTCTCCCAAATGCATAGGCTGTAGGGCCTTTAAGACTAAAGACACATTTTTGTTCACGTATTCGCACTCACAGTGACCACAGCCATAGCCACCACAGACAGGTCACAGACAGGCAGACAGCTGGGCCATCACACCAGTTGTCCATTCACTCATCCCTCCGGTAAGTCCAGAATCTTTGTTAAGCGGGATATCCTCCTTCAAGGAGCCTGGAGCCCAGTGTGAAGGCAATAAACTATAAAAACGCGTGTACAGATTCAAGTCAGGGGTGCCGAGGCGCCACGGGAGCCCAGAGGAGGCCTGGTGGGACTGGGGAGCTCAGAAAGGACCCCCAGGAAAGGGAGATGCCAAAGAGGACGTGTGGGAAGTGGCCAGGCAGAACCTAGGGCCAGCTTATCCCATTCACACGCAGAAGGGGACAGCCTTGATGCTGACTCGGACAGCCTCGGGATCACTAGCTAACGATCTGGAGAGCAAGACGTTGGGCTGCTGAGCTCTCCTGCCCGACGGCCCCGGGCTCGGAAACTGACACGCAGCACGGTCGGTCGAGGGACACGCTGCCGCTCACGGTGCCCGTTCCACCCCGCCGCGGGTCGGAGGAGGGGCTGCGGGCCCCATGGAGGAGAGAGGAGCCTGTGGCCGCGGGCCCCATTAGCATTCAGGGAAGCGAGTGTGCCAACGCGGGCCAAACCCCTATTCTCCTCGCACACAAAACCCCTGGCCTGGCTGCCAGCCCCGGCTCCCGCCCCTCCTCCAGCCAAGCAGCCGCCCCCCCTTCCTCCAACCGGTCCCCTCGCTCCGTGCGGCCTCCAGGCGTCCCCTCTCGGGCCCCCATGCACAGTCCCATGGGCAGAGCAGCCTGGGCCCCTGGGAAGTGGGGCAAAACATGAGGGAGGGCCGGGACTTGGGGGCACGGCCGGCAGGAGGGCCCGATCATTCGGGCCTCTCCCCGAGGTGACCTGCCCGCCGGGGGCCACAGACTGCTCCCCGGGATGCGAAAGGAGAGCGCAAGAAGGGTGCCAACAGGGGCCGATCGGGGCTGGGGGGTGGTGGCGGCGGTGGGAAGACGCAGTCCGAGGCCCAGGGGATGCGGGAGGATCGAGGTGAGAAGCGGGAGACAAAGGGACGGAGGGGGGCGCGGCCCAGGCCGGGGGTCTGAGGGCTGCAGGGAAAGGGATGCACCGACGGGGCGGCCGCGGGGCCTCCGCCGCGCTCCGGCTTCTAGCTGGCCGGGAAAACTCTGTCCCGGCCTGGTCTCAGTCCCTGTCCCGGATCTCTGTCCAGTGCCCGTGAGCAGGGCCCAGGAGGCGGCAGACCCTCGGCTCGTGGGCCCTGGGTCTCCAGGGAAGGCGTGCCGGGAGCCGCGCGAGGCCGAAGCCGGGAGCGGGAGGGCAGGGGCCACATCGTCACGGCCCCCTTAGCACCTGCCCAGAGAGCCCCCGATTTCCCCGCGGACCCCCAGCCCCCCTTCCCGCACCCCAGTACCTGGCCCGAGGCAGGCGAGCGTGGGCAGGCGGCAGCGGCTGACGATGAGGTCGAGCGGGAAGGCGCCCATGCTCCAGCGCAGGCCGGCCAGC
Source organism: Panthera tigris (assembly GCF_018350195.1). NCBI lineage: Eukaryota > Metazoa > Chordata > Mammalia > Carnivora > Felidae > Panthera > Panthera tigris. The sequence goes on from NC_056662.1 coordinate 118,667,121, forward strand.
CCGGCCGCCAGCTTCTCCATGGCATGGGCGCCCCCGGGGCCACCGTCCCGGGGCCCCGACGGCCAGTCCCGCGCGGCCCGGGCTCCCGCGCCCCGCCGCCACCTCCTGGGGCCGCCGCGGCGCTCCCCGCCTGGTGGCCCGGCCGGGGCTGCAGGCGTCACGTGGCCGGCCTCCCCGCGGGGCGCCGGCCCCCGCCCCCCGGCCCTCGCCCCACCCCCCGGCCCGCGCCCGCCGCCAAGTCCCGCCTCCCCGCCCGACCCCGCGCGCCCGCCCCTCTGCCCGGGCGTCCAGGTGACAGCCCGGCTCCGAGAACCCCGGTCGCGCGCCTGGAGGGAAAAGGAAGACGCGCGGCGGCACCTCCGGGGCGGGGGCGCGGCGGGGGTCAGCCTCCTGCACCCCGGCGGATAGATCTGGACTCCCTTTCCCCGCCGGCAGCGGCGCCTCTCCTCAGCCCCTCGTGCGGTGGCCTCCTGGAGTCGCCGCCGGCCCTGCCCCGGCCCTGCCCCGGCCCTGCCCCGGCCCTGCCCCGGCCCCTGAAGCTCCTGATCTTCGGCAGCTGCGGTCGTGGTCTCCAGGGCATTTATCACCGCCGGCTTCAAACAGCCTGCGAGGCCGCCTCATGAACCCCATTTTGCTGATGAGCAAACTGAGGCTCAGAGAGGTCAAGTGGCAGCTCGGCCTTGAATTCTGGTTTGGCTTCAAAACCTACTGCCTTCCCGGTACTCACCCCCCTGAACCCCAACTAAAGAGCACTTGCCAGGTTCCCCCTGCCTTCTTACCGCTTTTCCCAAGTCCTGGGGGCCAGAGAGCTCCAGAACACATACACGCGGTGTAAACTGCTCCCCCTCTGCCCAGGAGCGGACAGCTCCGGGCGGGTGAGGGTTGGTGGAGTCCCCTCTCTCAGGCAGTTACCGAACTCCTCGTCCCCGCTCTCAGGCCCTGAAGTCCTCCTTCCTTTTCTGCTGTCCTCACCTCCTCCTTCCAACCCCTCGTGGCTCCAGCTCCGGAGTTCCTCTTGGGAAGCCCCTTCTCAGAAGCTGCGGTGACTTCAGCAGGGCCACCCTGCCAGAGGACCCCTTTGGCCCTCAATGTGTCTGCCCGCCTTCTGCAGGTGACCAGGGGCTGGTGCAGGGCTCCCGAGGGGCCGTGGGCCCTAGGTTGGTCCTTAAAGGGCCCCATGGACGCTAGTTCTCAGCCTCTGCACCCAGGGAGCCCACACACACACACATTCAACACAAACCATCTCTTCAAGGTGACTAACCTCTCACATCGTGTGACCCGACCACCATAAAAATTGGCATCAAATAAGATGAACACAACTTCTCCTTGCGAAGATTCACGTCAGGTCACTTGTTCAATCTCCATATTTTGCGGAGGTCAGAATGGGAGACTCCAAGGGCAGGATGCTTCGCTCCGAGACAACAAAACAGGAAAACCGGACTAGGACTAGGAAGCAGGCCTCCAGCCGGGGCTAACCCCACAACCCCGCTGGCCCTGCTCCCTGTCCTGCCCAGGCCGCCTCGCCCCAGGCCCGCTGTCCACTGGGCAGGGGGTCCCCCGGCTGGCTCTTCCTTCAGCCACCAGAGTTGTGACTTGGGGTGGTCTGTGGGGGTGGGGGTGAGTTCTTTCCTGGGGAAGTGGGAAAGAGAGACAGGGCAGAAGGGAAGGAGGAGGTAGAGAAAGGGGGAAATACGAGTGTCTAAGGAGGGGATGAAGGCGGGAGGATGAGGAGGCCAAAAGAAGGAAGTGAGGGAAAGGAGCCTGGCTTAGTCACTTTTCTTTCCCTCCCCGCAGGCCCTCTCTTGAGTAGGACGACCATATAATTTGTCACCCGAACGAATGAGGACACTTTTGAGAGTGAAAGAGGTGCTAACTGGAACGAGAGGCATAAACCAGACTCTAGGACAGAGTGCAAACCAGGACTGGGCCATGTGGTCACCCCATCCCCGGGGGACACCTGTGAGCCCCGGATGTAGACGCCCCATGTACCGTCCCACCTCAGGTCTGGACCTCAGCTTCCAGCCAAGCGCCCTCACCCCTCCAGCGGCAGAGACCTTCCATTTCAACAAGCCCGCGAGCACTTCCTCCTCCTTTATCTTCTATCCCCACTAAGGAAACACCTTTCACCTGGCCCCCCAACCTGGAAATCTCCTTAACCCTTACTTACATCCACCTGGTCGCCAAGTCCCTGCAGCGGCGCTTGCACTCCCACCGTGCGTCACGAGTCGCCCTTCCTCCTTGCCAGCCCTGCTTGTCCCTTCGTGCCTTCGGTGGTGCCTCCTCCAATCTTCTCTCCCCCGGGCCACCCTTCATCTTCCATGCCCAAAGCCCTAGAAGCTCTGGATTTGGGCTGAGTCAGGGACCACACTGGTGTGAGACATCGGGCAGAACCGCCTAACCTGTTGGACCCATTTCCTAACTTTTGTAAATTGTTCCGGAGTCTCTCCAGGGCTTTTGAACGGTTGGCCAACCTCCCAGGGACCCCACACAAGTGCCCAGATACATATAGCCCTTGATTTGCTTGGGCCTCAGGAGCCATGTAGGAAGGAACGCAGCCTCGCTTAGAGTCAGAACTTCTTAGCTCTTAGGCTGAGGTTTCTGGAAGATGGCTGGCAGGACACAGCCAGGAAGTACGGTGAGGGAGGTAGGGGGCAGGGGGGGACACAGCCTGGCAGAGGCCCGCTGTTGGCCCAGAGGCCAGGCAGCGGCAGGGGTTAGCAGAGCAGGCCTCGAGTGGGGCAGAGAGGTCAACGGAGTAGAAAGATGGCGAAAGGAGCCTGAAGTGGCTGGGGAGGTGTGTGCAACAGCCCTGCCCCATCCCGTCTACTGGACAGAGAGCCGTCTCTGAGTCCATGAACTGGGGGAGGCCAGAGAGCATTTGGGTAAGCACCTCTGAGAAATCTAGGAAATATTGCATCCAACTTTTTCTTTTAGAAAATTCGAAGCGTACACAAAGGTAGAGGTAATATGCTTATGAACCCCCGTATTTCTATGTAGCTGCTTACTCCCCCTCCTCATATGTTTTTTAAAAGTGTTACTGAGATATCTAATTCATATACTGTAACAACTCATCCATTTAAAGTAGACAATTCAGGGGCCCCTGGGTGGCTCAGTCGGTTAAGCGTCCGACTTTGGCTCAGGTCATGATCTCACGGTTCGTGAGCTCGAGCCCCATGTCAGGCTCTGTGCTGCCAGCTTGGAGCCCGGAGCCTGTCTTTGGATTCTGTGTCTCCCCCTCTCTCTGCCCTTCACCTGCTCATGCTGTCTTTCTCTCAAAAATAAATAAAACATTTTAAAAAAATTTTTAATAAATTATACAATTCAATGTTTTCAGCATATTCATCATCTTGTGCCACCATCACCATGATTTTGCCATAAATATGATTTGTGTCTCCTCATTTGTGTCCAGACTGGGCAGCTGTACTGTCATTAGGCATGTCTAAGGCCACGCACCCATTAGAAAGGAATTTCTTTCTTACAAAAGAATTGCAATGATTTGGGGAAATTCTCATTGTATAGTGTTAATGTAAAAAAAGTCAGGATAGCATTTCATGAATGGGTGAAAATAAGGAAAAGAAACAATCAAAGGGAACATGCTCTAATGTTAAAATGTTTGTGTCTGGGTCATGGAGTAAGTGATATTGTTTCTCTAAATTTAAAATATTCGAAGTTTTATACAGTGAAGAGGCATTTTTTGTTAGACGCCAGTTTAAACTTTGCATACAAATGAGGGAGTAGGACCTGACGGTATCCCAGGCCCTGCTCACCTCTAAGATTCTGATATGTGAATATTCTCCAAGCAGGCATCTTGTTGCCCACCAGAGGGCGCAGCGGGACCTCACAGCAGCAGGGCGAGGGCCCTCTGGGGTGGAGGAAGGCCTCCGATGGGGGGACCGGGACCACATGAGGGTTCTGGGGATAGCAGCCAACTTCCCTCTTCATAGGACACCCAGGGAGTGTCCTCACTCAACCGGTTTCTTTGATAAAAGAAATTCTTTCAGAGAAAAAAGAAAAATTCTTTCACTACCTCTTTATTTCAAATTCAGGCACTTACTACATTGCACTAAACATACATAACCGTTTGCTTTTAGAGTTGCCTTTCATTTCACTTACAATCCCTAAGTAATTTCCATGGATATAGCCCAACATTTTGTTCAACCTGTGTTTACAGGTTGTTGCAGATTGTCTTTTGCAACATTAAGAATCAGACAACTGGGGTGCCTGGGCCAATGACTCTTGATTTCCAGTCAGGTCATGATCCCAGGGTTGTAGGACTGAACCCCGCATTGGGTTCCTCGATGAGTGTGAAACCTGCTTAAAATTCTCTCTCTCCCTCTCTCTCTGCCCCTCCCCAACTCGCTCCTTATGGAGTATATGACTTATTTTTCTCATTTAAATACAAGTTACAAAACATATATTGTAGTAACGATTTCAGGAATAAAATTTAGTGATTCATCATTTAAAGGGGTATATGAGTTAATTATTGAATAACATTTTTTAAAGGGGGGGGCAACCTGGGTGGCTCAGTCGGTTAAGCGTCCCACTTCAGCTCAGGTCATGATCTCACAGTTTGTAGGTTCAAGCCCCACGTCAGATTCTGTGCTGACAGCTCAGAGCCTGGAGCGTGCTTTGGATTCTGTGTCTCCCTCTCTCTCTGTCCCTCCCCGAGACTCGTGCTCTGTCTCTCTCTCTCTCTCAAAAATAAACAAAACATTAAAAATGTTTAAATAATAATATGGAGCATCTGGCTGGTCAGTTGGTAGAACATGCAACTCTTGATCTTGGGGTCATGAGTTTGAGCCCCACCTTGGGTGTAGAAATTAGTTAAAAATAAAAAAAAAAAATTTTTTTTTTTTTTTTTAGTGTTTATTTGAAACAAACGTGAGATCATGACCTGAGCCAAAATCAAGAGTCGGATGCTCAACCGACTGAGCCACCCAGGTGCCCCAAAATAAAAAAAAAATCTTTTTAAATAAATAATATAACTATTCCAGTGAGTGACTCTAGCTACGCGTTGTACAGACTCAGAATTGTGACCGTGTCCTTACATGTCTGTCGGCTGACAATTTTTCCAATTGTTCGTTGCTACTGTATAGACACTGTTGATTTGTATACAGCGAACTTCAACCTTCTTAAATTTACTTACCAGTTTTCATTTCTGTTTTTGCAGTTTCCTCGGGATTTTTCTATGCACATAATTGCTTGCCTATGTAAACAAAGACAATTTTATTTGATTGTCTCCAATCTGTATGCCCTTTATTTTGTGTCTCACTACACCAGCTAGGACCTCTAGTCCTGGGTTGAATCAGAGAGCTGAAAGTGGACATCTTTGCCTTGTTCCTGATTTTCTAGAAGGAAAGTCTTTCATCTTTCACCATTGAGTACGATGTTAGTTGTAGAGTTTTTGTAGGTGACTTATCAGGTGAGGCAGTTCCCTTCTAGTCCTAATATTTTGTTTCTGTTTGTCCCCTCTATTTTTTGTTCTCTGTTCTTCCTTTCCTGCCTCTTTTTCTATTTAAAGATTTTTTTTTTTAAGTTTTCTACTGGCTTTTTAACCATACTTCTTTCCATTGTGTGTGTGTGTGTGTGTGTGTGTGTGTGTGTGTGTGTGTTCTAGGGATTACATTATTCATTCTTACATTTACCCAGTACTGTTCCATACTAAATGTAGAAAACTTGTAACATATAGACCCATCTATCCCCTCTCCAATATACTATAGTGCTAGATGGATTCCTAGATACATCTTATTGACCCCACAAGACAATGTCGTTGCTTTTACTTTAAAGAGTCACACATCTAGGGGTGCCTGGGTGGCTCAGTCAGTTTAGCATCCCACTTCAGCTCAGGTCATGATCTCATAGTTCATGAGTTCAAGCCCCATGTCAGGCTCTCTCTGCCCTTCCCCCACTCGCACTCTGTCTCTCTCAAAAAAAAATAAACATTAAAAAAAATTTTTTTAGGGGCGCCTGGGTGGCTCAGTTGGTTAAGCGTCCAACTTTGGCTCAGGTCATGATCTCACAGTTCGTGAGTGCAAGCCCTGCATTGGGCTCTGTGCTGACAGCTTAGAGCCTGGAGCCTGCTTCAAATTCTATGTCTCCCTCTCTCTCTGCTCCTCCCCCACTCATGCTCTGTCTCTCTCTCCTTCAAAAATAAATACAAACATTAAAATTTTTTTTTAATTAAAAAAATTTTGGGGTGCCTGGGTGGCTCAGTCAGTAAAGCGGCCGACTTCGGCTCAGGTCATGATCTCACGGTCCGTGAGTTCAAGCCCCCCTGTCGGGCTCTGTGCTGACAGCTCAGAGCCTGGAGTCTGTTTCAGATTCTGTGTCTCCCTCTCTCTGACCCTCCCCCGTTCATGCTCTGTCTCTCTCTGTCTGTCTCAAAAATAAATAAATGTTAAAAAAAAAAATTAAAAAAAATTTTTTAAAAGAGTGACACATATAATAATGAAATTAAGAAGAAAATAACAAACCTTTACACTTACCCACTGATGGTCTTTTATTCCTCTCTGAGGATCTAAGTTTCCACCTGATATTATTTCCCTTCAGCCTGTAGGACTTTCTTTAGCAATTATCGTGTGCAAATCTGTGAATTCTCTTATCTTTTATCTAAGAATGTCTATTTTACCTTTATTCTTGAAAGACGTTTTTGCTGGATATAGAATTTTGAGTTGACACCCTTTTTTTTTCAGCCTTTAAAAATATCCTTTTACTTTTGTTTGGTATTTACAGTCCACTCCCTAGGGGCTTAATTTAGCTGTGTGTGTGTGTGTGTGTGTGTGTGTGTGTGTGTGTGTGTTGAATCCAGTTTCTCTTTTTTTTTCTTTCCTGTGTAAAGTTGCTCTGGTAGGATCTTACTCAACCATCACTAGAGGTAGACGACATATCCCAACTTAATTTTCAATTAAGCCTTTTTTTTTTTAAAGTTAAACCAATAGGAAAGTTGCAAGAATATTGCCACAAAGTCCCATATTCACCACATAATACCTATTATTCTTTCCTTTTTCTGAACCATTTTAAAGCAAGTTCTAAACATCATGCTGCTTTGCCCAGCGTGTGTTTCCTAAGAACTAGAACATTCTCTTACACAGCTAGAATTCAATTACTAAATTCAGGAAATTTAATCCTAATGCATAGTATTCAGTTCATATCTAATTTTTATTATCCAATATTGACCTTTATACTTCATAGAGTTCTTTTTTTTTTTCAAGATTAAGATCTAGGCTCATGCATTGTATGTAATTCGTTGTTGTGTCTCTAATCTAGAACAGTTTCTCAGTCTTTGTTGAACTTCTATGAAACTGACCATCTCCAAGAATACAGACCCTTTGCTCTGCAGAATGATCAGTCTGGGCTGATGCGTCACTGTCAGGAATACTCAGCACGTTGCATCAGGAGACAGGTGATGTCAGTTTGTCCCATTTTTCATGATATTAACTCGGATCACTTGGTTAAGGCGGTGTCTGCTGGGTGTCCCCACTGCAAAGGCACCTTTTTCCCCTTTGTGATTAATGAAGAATTGGTGGGAAAATGTTGACTGAGTCAGCATGCTGTTTCCAGTACACTCTCACATCCCATGATAGCATCCATTGCTGGTTCCTGCCTCGGCCAGCTACCACTGTGATGGTGGCCACATGCTGATTTCCTAACTATATCATTTCCTCATGAATCAGTTGGCATTCTACGGTAAGAGGACCTTGCCCTCCACCCTCCCTTTACTTATTAACAATTCATGAATTCTGCTAAATTCTTCATTTATTGTGATGCTCACACTGAAGTCTATTTGACCAGTGTGAGCGTCTTTCAGCTAGTTCCTGGGTTCCACCGTCATGGTCCCATAATTCTTTGGAACTTTTCTTACTTTCTGGAACAACAGGACGTTCCAGGGTCATTCCGAGCATTCCCTGCCTCACCTAAGAATGGACTCAGCCATTTTTTCAAGAACTGCTGCTTCCTGTTAGTGATCCGTGGATGGTACTCTAGGGCAGTACTATCTTGAGTCCAGAGGAGAGATGCTCATCAGAGATGACAACAAGTAAGAAGCTTGTGTTGTCATCTGAGGGAAAAGTGTCCACAATCCTGCCCACCTGCTGCTTATCTCTGTGGATGCAACACCATAATAATCAACTGCCCTCTCTGCTGGCAGGCTGCATAGACCAAAGAACAGTCTGAAAGTCTTTCTTACTGCTCATGATTGAAGTGCCATGTGGGTACTGTCACCACGTGTTCTTACAAAAAGCTGAGCCAGGGGCGCCTGGGTGGCTCAATTGGTTAGGTGTTCGCCTCTTGATTTTGGCTCAGGTCATGATCTCACGGTTTCATGGGTTCAAGCCCCACGTCAGGCTCCGCGTTGGGGGTGTGAAGCCTGCTTGGGGTTCTCTCTACCCTTCCCTCACTCGCGCTGTCTCTGCCTCTCTCAAAATAAATACATACACTTAAAAAAACAAAAAAGAGCTGAGCCACATCGGAGTTCTGGGGGACTCTTGATCCGGGGGTTGTGAGTTTGAGCCCCACGTTGGGTGTAGAGATTTCTTAAATAAATACAACTTAAAATAGATAAATAATCTTAAAAAGTTTAGCTGAGCCATTCGTAAGGACATTTAAAAACTGAGTTTAATTTGTTGACTTTCAGTCCTCATTCAAGTCAGGACATAACACTGTGGTAGTTTCATTTTTATTCATCCTCTACAGTTAAGAATAGTTCACTGAAGATTTTCCTTCTTATTTCTGTGGTGTGAATTAGGAAATTACTTAGAACACAGCAAGATATAAAAGAACCACAATTTGATTGACTGGCAATTTACTGAATGTAGCTTGTTATTGCAAAAGAAAACATGGAAAGGAACCCATCAAGGGGCTTTTTTTCTTTTGTGTGTTTATGGTTTATCATAAAAAAGAGACTATTGTAAGGAGAAAGAGGAATTGAAACCTAATCCTTATCTATAGGCTGTCTCTGAAATGCTTCTTCCTAAAAATAAATAATTCATGAAATATTTACCTCAGGAAGCTAGAATTTTAAGTTTGGGGTCAATAGTGCCGAACACAGTAAATCATACTATGCCTCTTATAAGTTGTGTATTTTTTAAATGAATGTGTTTCTTTATTCATTTTAGTTTAGTTATTTTTAACTAAATAATACATGTTTAGGGGCACCTGGGTGGCTCAGTGGGGTGAAGCGTCCAACTTCGGCTCAGATAGTGATCTCGCAGTTTGTGAGTTCAAGCCAGGCGTTGGGCTCTGTGCTGACAGCTCGGAGCCTGGAGCCTGCTTCGGATTCTGTGTTTCCCTCTCTCTGCCTCTCCCCAGCTTGCACTCTGTCTCTCTCAAAAGTAAATAAACATAAATTTTTTTTTTACAAAAATAAATAATACATGTTTATCCTAAACAAAACATTTTGACTCTAAATAGTATTTTAAGCTTAAGAAAGTCCTAAGTGATCAATATGTTTCATTACTTTCCTTAATCCCTATTTTTTATTTTGTAAAATTTCTAATTAAACTTCACTCTTACTAAGACTTGTTTTTTTTTTTAATGTTTATCTTTGAGACAGAGAGAGACAGAGCATGAGGAGGGGTGGGACAGAGAGAGAGAGACACACATAATCCGAAGCAGGCTCCAGGCTCTGAGCTGTCAGCACAGAGCCTGACTCAGGGCTCGAACTCATGAAACATGAGATCATGACTTCAGCCGAAGTTAGACGCTTAGCTGACTGAGCCACCCAGGCGCCCTCACTAAAAGTTTTTTTTACAAAACTATTTATTTGTTTGTTTGTTTGTTTAGACAGAGAGATAGAGAGAGAGTTGGGGGAGAGGGCAGAAAGAGAGGGAGAGAATCTTTTTTTTTTTTTTAGCAGTTTCTTAAAATGTCTATTTTTCTCAGAATAGCCGATGATTTTCTGTTGTCTTTTGGTTCTTTTTTTTTTTTTTTAATTTTAACTTGTTTTATTTATTTTTATTTATTTTTTTATTTTTTATTATTATTTTTTAACGTTTATTTATTTTTGAGACAGAGAGAGACAGAGCATGAACGGGGGAGGGGCAGAGAGAGAGGGAGACACAGAATCGGAAGCAGGCTCCAGGCTCTGAGCCATCAGCCCAGAGCCCGACGCGGGGCTCGAACTCACGGACCGCAAGATTGTGACCTGAGCTGAAGTTGGACGCTTAACCGACTGAGCCACCCAGGCGCCCCTATTTTTATTTTTTTAAATTTACATACAAATTAGTTAGCATATATTGCAACAATGGTTTCAGAAGTAGATTCCTTAGTGCCCCTGACCCATTTAGCCCATCCCCCCTCCCACAACCCCTCAGTAACCCTCAGTTTGTTCTCCATATTTATGAGTCTCTTCAGCAGCTGCTCTCCGTGTCTTTTTCGGCACAGAGGCAAAGGCAGTGTTAGTGGCCAAGTCCAGGGCCAGCTCCTTCTCATCGTTTCTGAAGCCTGTTCTTGGACAATATCTGCATGACCCCTCCAGGCTGCGGCCTGCAAAGCTGTGTCTCCCAACTTGTTCTGTTGGTTCAGTTCAATGTTTGGCTGAGTGAACAGCATTCCCACTGTATCTGTGTGGCCCCCGTGGCAGGCCCGGTATAAAGTAGCGCTTCTGGCTTTGTCTGAGCCATTAACACCGACCCGGTTGTCCAAACGCTCTCTCAACCAGAGCAAATCGCCTCTGTTTGCAGCCTCGTGCGATGGATTCTGCCCGCTTGGCCACACAGTTGCCTGGGATTAATCCGGTCCTGCCTTTGGAGGTGCCTTTCCACCAGCTGGTACAGCTCAGGTCAGTCGTGTAGACAATACGCCCCTCCTCAAAGTACAGTTCATCTGCAGCTCTGGGTTCAAACGTATACAGAGATCTGAACACTTTAACTGGCCCTGGTTTGACCAGTGTGGGTGGCCGCTTCGACATCATAGCGCTCCCTTGAACAGCAGAGGAGCCTCAAGACCACGCACGAAAAGCCAACCCAACGCCCCGACAGCCCGCACTCCAGGGGCCCCAAGGTTTCTTTTTGTCTGGTCTGCAGCTGTGGGCCTTCAAGGACCTGTGCCAACCCTTGGCCGTCAGACCAGCAAGTGCAGGCAGAAGAAAGAGAATCTTAAGCAGACTCCACGTGGGGGCTCGATCCCATGACCCTACAGTCATGACCTGAGCTGAAATCTAGATCTGGCATTCTGACTGAGCCACCCAGGTGCCTGACTTTTTTTTTTTTTTTTTAAGTAAGCTCTATGCCCAAGGTGCAGCTTGAATTCAGAACCCACCTCCCCCCCGCCGCCGCCCCCCATCCCATTGCAACCTCTGCCCAGTGAGCCAGCCAGGTGCCCCCCCCGCTAAGACGTTTTTAAATCTGATGTTTCATTATCCTTTTTGTGTCTTGCTTTTAAATATTTTTATTTGTACAATATGACAAGTTTCAGAATCCTTTAAGAATGACTTCATTCAAATTGTTTTCTAAAAGAGAGATTCTGCACTGGGTGTCGTTCATACTGTTCAGAACCACATTTGCCTGAATAAACATTTCGGATGGACTTCGTGTCATCTGGGCCCAAGCGACAGCAAACGATGAAGCAAAACTGTAGAAACTGTCCAACATCTTTTGCGTGAATCAAGTCAATGAATTAGCTGAGCATCTAACAGCTTTGCCTTTGTCTGCTGAGACGGACCGTCCAATAATTCCAATGAAATTCCCATCTGAGCAATGAGACAATTAGATCGAGGGAAGAGAATAGAGAGCCAGAAATAGACCCATACAAATATACTCAGCTGATCTTTGACAAAAGAGCAAAGGCATTCAATGGCAAACGAAAGAATAGTCTTTTCAACAAATGCTGCTGGACCAACAGGACATCCACACGCAAAAAAAAAAAAAAAAAAAAAAAAAAAAAAAAATCTAGAGGCTCTTGGCTGGCTCAGACCATGCAGCGTGTGATTCTTGATCTCAGGGTTGTAGGTTTGAGCCCCAGTTGGATGTAGAAATTACTTTAAAAATAAATTGTAAAAAAAATACAGAAAGAAAGAATCTAGACACAAACATTACACCCTTCACAAAAATTAATTCAAAATGGATTCTAGATCCAAATGCACAATACAAAACTATAGATTTCATAGAAGTTAACACAGGAGAAAACGTAAGTGACTTGGGGTGGGCAATGACTTTTTAGATACGACATCAAAAGTACGATTCATGAAAGAAAAAATTCATGGAAGAGATATTGGACTTCGGTAAAATTACAAACTTCTGTTCTACCAATCTGAGCAGTGGATAGAGCGTGGACAATATTCACGGTTACCAAAGAGTGTTAGCTTCCTTCTCCAGATTTAAATCTGACATTTTGAAGAAGGCAACAAATCCTAGGAACTAACATATGGGCCTACATCTGAATCAGAACAGGAAAAGGGCAGCTTCCCCTTTTCCTCGGGAAATGGAATTATTCCCATCACCAAAAAAGTACAACATGGCTGATACTTTCATAACCAGGAAAATCAACCACAAATTTACCCTTACACTGTTTTGCAGCTGTTTACAACAAGGATTCCAGCCACCTGGCAGCAGGGGTGGAAGGCGGCAACTGAGAGGCCCGGGCTTACTGATCTAGTCAAGCCAAGGAGTTTCCAGAACTTGAGCTCCTACCCAGTCACCTACACGGTGACTGGACAGCCCTCCTGGTAAGTTGGATCTATCCTCATGTCACAAGTAGACATCCTGGCCTCACAAGTAGATACCCAGTCAATGCAGAAACTCCAAACTCACTGTGTAATCACTGGCAGTTACATGAGAATTTCAAAGTTTTTAGCAAATTATATATTTCAACTTATTTGTGTTCTAAGTGGAATTCTATTGAAGAAAAGCATTTAATTTACTACTGAACCACTGATAAAATTAAAAACGATATAATGCTATTGTTGAAAACTATGGTAACAAAAAAACTTGTGGTAACACAACATAAAGTTTACCATTTTAATTTTTTTTTATGTTTACTTATGTATTTTTGAGAAGGAGTGGGGGGCAGGGAGGGACAGAGAGAGAGGGAGAGAGAGAGAATCCCAAGCATACTCCGCAATGTCAGCACGGAGCCCGACACAGGGCTTGAACCCACGAACCATGAGATCATGACCTGAGCCAAAATCAAGACCAACTGAGCCACCCAGGGCGCCCCTAAAATTTACCATTTTAAAGTGTACAATTCGGTGGCATTTAGTACATTCACAACATTGTGTGCCCATCACTGCTATCTAGTTCCAGAACATTTTCATCGCCCTAAGAGGAAACTCCACACCCACTAAGCAGTCCCTCCCCAGGCCCTCTCTTCCCCAGCCCTGGCAACCACTAATCTACTTTCTGTCTCTGGGATTTTTCTTTCTTTTTTTTTTAATATTTATTTTGAGGTGGGGGGGGGAGCGGGGGGCAGAGAGAGAGGGAGAGAGAGAATCCCAGCAGGCTCTGTTGTCAGCACGGAGCCAGACGCGGGCTCGATATCATCAACCACGAGCTCATGACCTGAGCCCAAATCAAGAGGCAGATGCTTAACCCACTGAGCCACCAGGCACCCCTAGGATTGTTCTATTCTGAATGTATCATACAAATGACTCCTACACCACGTGATCTTCTGTGTCTGGCTTCATTCACTTAACCACAATGTCTTCTAGATTTCATCCCTTTTGTAGCATATATCAGTACTTCGTTCCTTTTTGAGGCTGAAAAATAGCCCAATGTATACACAGACCACATTCTGTTTATCCACTCACCAACTGATGGACATTTGGGTACTTTCTTCCTGTTGGCTATTGTGAGCAGTTCTGCTTTAGTCGGCGGGAACAGGTTCTTGTTTGTTTCATTTCTTTTGGTTACATACTTAGGAGTGGAATTGCTGAGTCATCTGGTAGGTCTATGTTTCATTTCTCAAGGAGCCACCAAACTGTTTTCCACGGTGGCTGCACCATTTTACGTTCCCACTAGCCAGGTACCTGGTTCCAGGTCCTCCACATCTTAAGCAACACTTGTCTTCTCGGTGGGGTTTTTGGTTGGTTTTGTTTGTTTGTTTTTGTTACGGCCATCCTAACGGGTGTGGAGTGGTATCTCATTGTAATTTTCAAGACAGAAGGGGCTTTTTGATGATTTCAATCTTTTGAAACTTGTTTAATGTAGTGCTATTTTGGAAATGACACGAATCTATTATTTTTTTAATGTGAATTCTTATTATTACAGTATTCTGGGAAATTAAATATTAATAAAGACAATCGGTTCTGAAAAAGGGAATTGTAAACGCTAGTCAATTGTATACCTACACCTCTGTGTGATGCAAAGTCCCATTTTGATATCGTAGCGTATATACTTTTTATATCATTTCCTAAAGTACTGCTTCATTTTTTTGAAGACTTTATTTTTAAGTAATCTCTATACCCATCATGGGTCTCAAACCCACAACCTGAGATCAAGAGCCACACGCTCCACGGACTGAGCCATCCAGGTCCCCAGTACTGCTTTATTTTTACTATAAATATCAAGGAGTGAAAATAGCCCTTCATGAGGGCATAGACTTCTGTGAGTCAGACCCGCCTGGGCCTGAACCAAAGTTTTTCTCCCTGCTGTGTGACCTTGGAAAATTACGTAACTTTGCTGAGCTTGCATTTATTTATGTGCCAAATGGGGACAATGATGCAAGGAGTATATATCCTAAGTCAGGATTAGTTGAAATCAGATTATAAAAGGTGGCTGGCAGGGGCGCCTGGGAGGCTCAGTCGGTTGAACATCTGACTTCAGCTCAGGTCATGATCTCACAGTTTATGAGTTCGAGCCCCTCGTGAGGTTCTGTGCCGACAGTGTGGAGCCTGCTTGGGATTCTCTCTCTCCCTTTCTCTCTGCTCCTCCCCTGCTGGCTCTCTCTCTCTCTCTCTCTCAAAATACATAAATAAACTTTAAAAATAAAAGGACAAACATGGTGTCTGAAGCCAGGAGTTTGATGGCATTCCCTGGGGCATGAGTGCAGATAAAGGGGAGACAAGTGCTCTGAGAACTGAGTTCTGAGACACTCTGACACTTGGAGGTCAAGAGGAAGACACCAGCAAGACTGAGGGGGAAGGGGAGGGAGTGGAGAGCAGGGTTCTGGAAGCCAGGTGAAGCAAGTGTTTCAGGAAGGAGAGAGATTCAGGCAACATCTCAAAAGTGAGTGGCCACTCTGACCTTGGCAGGAGCTCTCTGGCTGGGGTGGAGGGGAAGGAGCCCTGAGGGAATGCTCTAGAAGGGTTGGAGACAAGTACACACGGTGCTTTCGGAGAATTTGGCATAAAGCAGAGCAGAGAAATGGCTGTTGGAGCCGGGCATCCCAAGGAGTGGGCTTGTATTTTATGCTAAGTATTAGAGATATTTCAGCATGTTTCAAGTTGTGGTCTTCCTGCCCTTGTGTGCAATATTGTGCCCTTAGAAGAGATTTCCCCTGTTCTAGGTGGTTTGGAGCCATTTCTCCAGAAAACATTTTCCCTCTGAGTTATCCAGTCCATTTTTGTCAACGCTGAAAATTTGCCCAGAGTAACAGCTTCCTCTCTAATTGTGGCAGCCAGTTTAAAAGGGAGGTTCCAGGGGCTGGAGTTTTGCACCCCTGCTTTCTGTCTCTTACTGCGTGTGAGGATTAATCACAGCCCTGACGGGAAGGTTTCAGGTCACCACAAGCCTGCGCTTCATCCTGCTCGTTCCCCAGTAAGAGTAGAGGCGCCAGGACAAAGTGGAAATGGCCTTGATGGGGAAGAGAGAGCGACCTGGGCCCCCCTGCAGCTCAGGTCCCATCAGCTGTGTGACCATGAGTATGTCCGGTAGCATCTCTTGGCGTCTGTAAATTAAAGCACCACAACCAGATCTCTAGGTGACCTATCTGTCCCTCAGATTGTGCTTGCTTTCTTGAGAATTTGGCTACGCACTTACAGTTCTTACAATGCACCAATATGATTCCTCCTGCTTGTTCTGGAGACCACGTCCTCCGGGTCCACTGGAGGCGGCTTGTTTCCTGGGCCAGCTGCACAGCTGTCCAGGGGTGGCTTCCTGGGACTTGGGGCTCCCTCTTTCTTGCGGCACATTTTCATTTTGCAAGAATGTCCTGTAATAGATTCCTGAGGATGTGAGCAAGGGAAGGAAAAATTTACCTCTTTGTATATCTGAGTATGTCATTTTGTATTTGACAGTAAATTGAGTAAGTACAGAATTCTACATAGAACATCCCTTTCGTTCAGAATTTTGAAGATACTGCCCCATTGTTTCCTAAGTGCCTGCATTACTTTAGGACAACGTATATCATTCAGGTTCTTGATCCTTTGTATTCCCCCCCCCCCCAATACTTTTTATTTTTTCTTAATCTTTTCTTTTATCCTTGCGGTTCTGAAATGCCACGATGACGTTCCTTGGTGCAGGTAGTTTTTCGTTCTGTGCCAGGCCCTTTCAATCTGGAGACTAGTATCTCTCAGTTTGGGGCAGTTTTCTTGCATTCTCTCTCCAATGATCACCATCCTTCTGTTTTCCTATTTTCTTTTTCTGGACCTCCAATTAATCCGATTGTGGCCTTTGGATTCGCCCTCTGAATTCCTTACCATTTCTTCCACTTTTCTGTCTCCATGTCTCCATTTCCCTCTCCACGCCCCCCCCCCCCCCGCCCCATCTTTTGCTAGTTTGTGTGTTTTACTTTCTGGGAGATTTCCCTCATTTTCACCTTCTAATTCTTCTCTTGAATCTTTTATTTCAGTTGACCATTTTTATTTTTGTGAATTCTCTCTCATTGTTTTTGTTTAGTTTTGTTTTGTTTTTTAAAATATCATCCTGAAGCACCTGGGTGGCTCAGTCCGTTAAGCATCTGACTCTTGGTTTCGGCACAGGTAGGTTGGTTGTTCGAGCCTCGAGGAGGAGTAGGGCTCTGTGCTGGCAGGGCGGAGCCTACTTGGGATTCTCTCTCCCTCTTTCTCTGCCCCTTCGCCGCTTGTTCTGTCTCTCAAAATAAATAAACATTTAAAATATAGCATCCTATTCTTATTTATTTATTTAAGTAACCTCTACCCCCAACACAGGGATCTTACAACCCTGAGATCAAGAGTCACGCACTTACAGACTGAGTCAGCCAGGCACCCCAGCATCCTACAGTTGCTTTACGAATTCAACATCATGTTGTATCCAAGGATATTCATTAAAGTGCATTTGAGGTTTTTCTTTGGTTTTCTCCAGGTTTTGTTTTGTTTTGTTTCCTTTTTCTGTCTCTCTGTTGGTTGTTTTATTCTCTTTTATGTCACCACGAAGAACTGAATATCTGATTCAATGCAAGTATCGGTTAAGTCTGGGTATCGGGTACGTGGATTTTTATTCATTTTTCTATACTTTTCTGTATGTTTGAGCGATTTCATATATGTTTCAGGTAGATTGAAAACTTCATGTATGTCCGACTAGGTGACTGGAAACCTTCAGCACAGCATAAGCCACAGCGAGCTGGCCTTTTACGTGGTATGACTCCAAGCGCAGTATTCTCTTGTGCCAGGTTTCCCAGAGCAGATCTTCTCATCTTCTGCCTGGATATCCCCAAATTCTGGGGGAATGGAGGCGAGAAGGCAAGAGTCTGAGGAGCCCATCATTCAAGATGCAGCCGTTCACTGCCCTGCTTTTGACCCTGCACCTCATCCCCACCTTTCCCTATGCCTGGTGCCCTTGAGTCCAGAACCTCTGTCACTCCATTTCTGCAGATAATAAACCTTCAGCTTCCCGGCTGCAAGGGATGATCAGGGACACCTGGGGACCCCATTATTCCTTTTTTTAAAAAAAGATTTCATGGGGGGGGCACCTAGGTGCCTCAGTCAGTCGAGCTTCTGACTTTGGCTCAGGTCATTTGGGAGTTCAAGCCCCGCGTCGGGCTCTCTGCTGTCAGCACAGAGCCTGCTCTGTCCCCCTCTCTCTCCGCCCCTCCCCTGCTGGCTCTCACTCTATCAAAAATAAACAAACATGAAAAAATACATATACTTTATTCTTTTAAGTAATCTCTGCGCCCAACATGGGACTCGAACTCAGAATCCCGAGGTCAAGTGTCGCACATGCTACCAACCAAGCCAGCCAGATGCCCCCCATTATTTCTTATACAGACTCTCTACCTGTCCCGTTCCATCTATGGCCACATGCCTGACATCTCAATGGTACCCGGTGCTCCTAAATCCTGGAATTGGGGATTCAGGGCAAATCTCACTCTTTTTTGGCATTCTTCTCTGAAAACATTGAGGTTGTAACTTCTGCTCTAGGACATTTTAGCTCTGTTCCCCATCTCTCATTTTTAGAAGACTTAGTTCAATATTTGCATAAATAAAACTTTTAATCCTCACAGATGTCAATTGCCTTTGAATATATTTTCTAAATTTGGGTACAAATGACACAAAGTGTTACATTAGTTTCAGGTGCACAACATGGTGATTCGAGAAGTCTATACTTAATGCTGTGCTCACCACGGGTGTGTAGCTCCCATCTGTCACCATGCGACACTGTTATAATATCATTGACTATATTCCCTAAGCTGTACCTTTCATTCCCATGACTTATTTATTCCATAACTGGAAGTCTGCATCTCCCACTTAATTTTGTGTGGCTATGTCTACCATAAATTCGACAAGACGGGATCTCACACTGACGGGCTCTGGGAAAATTTCTCACGGACACAATGGAGACATGCAGTTCCCAGAAATGGTCACAAGGTGGCGCGGGGACTCTACATTTAATTTCTAGTTTCTCCGCACTACCCCAGCCAACCGGCAAGAGTTAAAAGTACTGTGAATCTTGGTTAAATCCAGCAGAGGGGAACCAGCAATCTAGGATATTTCTGCGGAAAGGAGTCTCAGATTACTTTCTGGTCCACCCGCTTTTAGAGACAAGGGAATGGAGATCCACAGGAATCAACCAATCTGTCCTATATCCGGAGGTGGTCAGTCGGAAAAGACCCTAGGCTTGAATTTTAAAATTCTCTTAAAGTCATATTCAGAGTTGCCTTCAAATTGTAATACAAATGTGAGTGCATGAAGGTGGCCGTAGGAACGAGGAGGCCAGTGCAGTCCCTGCGGAATGAGGTGGCCTGAAAGAAACAGAAGTAAAAGTCGCCGGTTCACTTACCCCACGTCCTGAGCTCTTGCCGCAGTGTGCGAAGTGTTGTGAAGACATGAAGGGGACAAGACAGGGTCCCCGCCCTGCAGAGTTTACAGTCTGGTAATGAGATGAGCCAACAGGAGACAGTGAACTGCAACCAAGGAAGTCTGCCCCGGGGGAAGGTAGGTCACAAGGGCTCCTCTCAGTACGGAGAAGCAGAAGCCCCTTCCCTGCTCAGGAGCGGGTGCCCTTGCTGGTGGGATTTGGGCTGGCTCTGGAAGAACAGTGGAAGTCAACCCTTCTCAAATTGGAATCTGCTGCGCCTAGGGCTTTTGTTTAGACGCAGATTGTAACTCAGTAAGATTGTGTGTGCTGAGATTCGGCATTTCTCCCAGGCTCCCAGGTGATTCCGGTGTGGCCTACCTGAAGGAACAGCAAGGCTGGAGGCACTGGTTCTTGAACAAAAAACCACTAACACTCCAGTCTCACCTGAGAGATACTGTGTTAATCGGGCTAGGGTGTGACTTTGGCATTGGTATTTTTAAAAGCACTTCCCAGGGGCACCTGGGTGGCCCAGTCAGTTAAGCGTCCGACTTCGGCTCAAGTCACGCTCTCGCAGTTTGTGAGTTCAAGCTCCGCCTTGGGCTCTGTGCTGACAGCCTGGAGCCTGCTTCAGACTCTGTCTCCCTCTCTGTCTGCTCTTCCCCCGCTGGCACTCTGCCTCTCTCTCTAAAAAATAAGCATTAAAAAATAAAAAAAAAAAAATAAAAGCACTTCCCAGGTGATTCTAATGCAGAGTAAGGTGTGAACATCACTGATGTGGGGGACATTTGTCACTCTTTCTACCCAGCACCTGAAACCCCCCCCACCCACACACCTAGAGTCAGAGCCCACCCCCACACTACTGAAGCTAAAATCAAGAGATACCCTTTCCCCCACTTCCCAAACATCGGGGGCACAAGTGTGCACTTTGGGCTTCACCAACCAACTTAACCATCTCAGACTTTGCAGCAAGAGCCACTGAAAGGAGTGGAGGCTGCACGGTATTGACCTCAGCCGGGATTCTGGCAGTGTTGGCAGCTACATTGTTCCCAGAGGCAGCGGTGACAATTCCTGGGGCACGATGTGCAGCAGCAGGAACTGTCAGACCTTAGCAGACCAATTCTGCTCAGCCTGATTTTGAGCAGGGGACTGGGCTGCACAGCCTCTG
Source organism: Panthera tigris (assembly GCF_018350195.1). NCBI lineage: Eukaryota > Metazoa > Chordata > Mammalia > Carnivora > Felidae > Panthera > Panthera tigris. The sequence goes on from NC_056662.1 coordinate 118,687,413, forward strand.
AAGTTGCTTCTGTGGTCCCAGAGATTGGGGGCTACCCACTGTAAGTTTAAACCCACACGGAGGCTTTATGATTAAATATAATATACACTTTAAAACACCAGAAAACAAATGCATAGGTTAATGAGTTGCTACAAGGCAAACACCCTTATAAACACCCATGCCAGAAGATTTTGCTGTCCCCGAAACTCACTTATAACTCCTCGCTCCCTGCTAAGAATATCCCTGTCCCGACTTTTAGAGTAATCATTTCATTAATTTTCTTTATAGTATATAACTTCTGTGGTTCCCTAAACACCTTATAGTTTAGTTTTGTCTTTTCTTTTCCCCTTTCAGTCTTTGATTCACTTAGAATCTCTCTCTCTCTCTCTCTGCCCCCACTGAAATTTAATGGTTTGAAGAGACTGGATCAGTTGTCTTGTAAAATTTACCGGTCTGGATTTTGTTGATTGATGCAGTTCAGTGTGTTCCTCCGTCCTCAGATTTCCTAGAAACTGGCAGTTGCATCCAAACCAAAGGTTTGATCTGAGGCTTGAGATTTTTTGGTATGGCCTCATCACAGGAAGCACTCTGTTAATGGTCAGAAGTACATGTCTGGCTGTCTCTGTTTTGTTGAATCTCCCTTTGTGATGTTAGCCATTAGTCATTCCTAGATCCATTAATTGATTAGCAGTTTCAAAACAGTAAAATTCTGTTGCTTCTCTCTTCTTTGGTGGAATACTTCTCTGTAGACTAACTTCACCTTGTTTACTATTTATTGAGAAGAAAAATGTTCTCTGTCCTCCTAGGGGCAGTTGTTTGGAAACTTGCAAACTCAACCAAAAGACACATTAGCAAGAGAAAAGCAGATTTTTATTCACTATGTATCTGTGCGTTCACGGAAGAATGTGTCTCTTAGAATTTGGGGTTTATATACCACTTTAATGCAGGATAGGGAAGGGCAGAGAGGCACTTCTAAGGGGACAAATGACTTCTTATGGGGGGAGGGGGAGAAGGGGCACTTAAGTGACTTTTTGGAAAGATAAATGATCCCTTAGGAGGACAGGGGGTAAAATAGTCCTGCGACGATGTATTTGGATGTGATACAAATCTGTCCAAAAGCTGAGTTGCTCCTTAGTGACAAGTGAGTTCTTTTGGGAAGCTATGTTTTTAGGCAGATAAGGGATTTCAGAAACTCAGATACTTTTAAGTTCAAAATAATTTTTAGGCCACAGTGGCTTACTTTGGCCCCTTCACTCTTTTAGTCACCCAGTGATATAGTATGCATGGGGAAATCAAGGTAAATTCTTGATTGTTTTCTTTACCAGGGAGAGGTGTGGTCGGGAGGAGAGCGCTGTTTCCCAAGCAACCTCTAGTAGCGACCAATTAGGGGCGTGTGTGCACGTACATGTGTATTACATCATTATGGAAACACAGATTTAACAGTATTTGATGTGTTTGAAATGTCCTCTCTCTGGCCAGAGTGGGCTTCTTCAAGCTGGCATCCAAGCCATACATCCTTATGATGAGGGAGCGTGGGGCAGGCCGAGAGCCAAGTGCAGTTCACAGCAAACCCCGCCCCGTCCTGTCCCCCACCCCAGGTGGGATCTGTGTGATATTCCCCAGACACTCCTGGCTACCCAAGAACAAAGGAAAGGGGCGTAAGTGCTTGCCACGATAATGTGGGAAACTAAGGCAAATGAAACATTAAATTCCCTTGCTGTCTACAGTCCACTGACAAGCCGTTGAAACTGGCAGACTGACCACCTTCTACGAGCTCAGCTGCCTGCATGATGACACTGTTAGTGGCCAAAGAGAATCTTGGCTGACCCCCCCCCCCGCCCCGGAACCTGCAAGTCTACCTTAACATATAAAAATTCCAATTCCTTTGGAAACTTCCGTTATCTCAACTGGCCCAAGATATATGTTGGCAATCATACTCCACGCTTATGGCCCCCTGATATACACCTGAAGGGTCTCATGACTGAGGTTGTGCTAAATGGTAATAAATGGCGTTTTCCTAGCACAGCTCACCCCTCTAGGTCCTGGAAACCTTGCTTCCAAAATACCTTAGAGTTACTCCATCCCTGACCCCCGCCCAACCCGAGGGTATGTAATGAGTGACCTGTCACAACCGCAGTGTAGCAATTCCTGCCCACGGGTCCGGTCCCCGTGCTTTAATAAAATCACCTTTTTGCACCAAAGACATCTTCAAGAATTCTTTCTTGGCCATCGGCTCCGGAACTAACCCCCCACCCCTCATCAGCCTAAAACTTCATCACTTAAATTTTCAGAACTTCTCTGGTATGACATTTTCTGGTTCATCTTATACATTTCCTGTCACAAACATGGACTCTGCCATTTCTTCACAAAGCTCTGGTTTCTTTTAGTGGGAAAAAGGAACTTCTGAGGGCCCAGTCTGTGGTAGCCCTCGGTTTATAGAAGATTCCCTGCATTTGCTGTTGGAGGGTGCAAGCCCATGTGAGTGTCAGCTACGGCTCCAACACTGGCTGGCAGAGTTTCCAAGCACTTGCTGGTTATCTTGGAGTTCTTCGATCCATCAGATGCCCCATTTCTTCCCCGTTTTCTTCTGCACAGATGTTATTATGCAGCTCCCGTTTCTGTCAGATTTGGAGGCTTGTGGGGGAACGTCATCAACTACTTTGGCTGTATACATCGTTCGTGGGTTTTGCTGTCCTACGTGCTGTGTTTTTATGGCGGCCTTTGTGGAAATGGAAAATTATGCCACTGCTACCACCTTCTTATAAAAATGCACCTTTAACAGCCTCATAACAAATGTCCTCCATCGTGTAAGTAAAGCCACACTGGTTTTTACCGTTCTCGGCAAAGAACCAAAACGGATACGGAGGGGTCTTAATTAAGCAAAGGGATGGCAGAGGCAAGGATTTGTCACCTGACCTGTTTTGAAGCCTCCAAAGAGCTAAGTACATTTGTGTAGCACTTTGGTTGACAGTTAGGGCTGTAACATGGGTTGGGGCCTGGAAAAGGTCTTCAACTGCCGGATTAGGTCGACTCACCGTTTTATTTCCCCGGAAGCTTGGATGGTGACAAACTGTGATCAAAGCACAGGACACATCCTTGGTGTAGGCAACTGGGCCACTGGAGATTCTTGAGCAGGGGGATTCAGAAGGTGAACTTCTGATGCGTGCAAGATGGACAAGGGGTGTGTGAGAGGTAGGCCAACACGGGGTGGTGGGCCTGGAAAGTGGTGCAGTGTCCAGAAGAGAGGACCAAGCACCAAAACTAGAGCAGTGGGAGTATGAAGGGGAAGGCGGGCAGTAATGGGGTGGGGAGGGGAGTGGGAGAGACTGAACAGTACTCAGTGACGGGGAGAGGAAGGGCAGGCAGCGGCTGAGGTCTCAAAGCTGGGTGATTAATAAGAAAATAGGAATGTAACCTCCTACACGAGGGACCTCGGGCTGAAAGCAGAAAAGTGATCCCTGTCCTAGGAATTTATTCTTTACACAGTTCTCTTCAAACATTTCTTTCCTAGGAAATACTTCATCGGCCTGTTAGAAAGCGGAGCGCATGGCCTGGGTTGACGAGGGATGGGAGGAAGAAGAGAGTGGATGGGAGGAAGGAGAGAGCGGATGGGAGGAGGGAGGGAGCGGGGAGAGAGGACTGTGCTGATGACGCGGAATGGGAGGAGGGCGCAGCCCTCGCTCGGCTGTTCACGCGGCGGCCCGTGGGAGGCGCCACAGAGAAAGGCGCCCAGCAGCCCGGCGACCTACAGTCACTCCGGAGCTCGATCTCATCCCACAGCTCGCCCGGAGAAAGTCGGTGCCTTCACCTCACAGGCACTGCTCGCTGCAGCATCCGCCTCCAAAATCTGCCAGACCTAAGTGGTTTCTGTAATTGCCAACGTGAAACTCAAGAGGCTTTAACGGAATACCTGAAGCACTTCGGAAGAGGCACGGGTGGACGGCCTCTCCTTGGAGTCCAATCATGTGTTCAAAGCAATATCCACTCTGCTACCTGCGCATCCGGTCGAAAGTAAATGGACCGTTCTCACCGAACACGAAGACCCTGCACTTCAAGCAGTCACGGGAGAGCGCAATCTTGGATTGACTACTCTCTGGCTTCAGTCAAAGGACGAACTGAGCCCATTTCTGAATCAAATGAGAACGTGAATTACCCTCTCTTGAAGAACCTTTAAATAAACAGTAAGTCAAATCACCAGAAAGCTACAAATGCCACCACTGGTTTTAATTTACTGTTTTATGGAAATTCACAAAAAGGGTAGAAGTACACAAGCAAATTTATGCATTTTAGGAACTTGCATTGGAGACGTTTTCACTTGTAGGCCACTGAACCTTAATGGCGGGAATTTCTGAATTTTGTGCCAGAGATTTTTTCCTTAGCAACCATTCTCTTTAAGATGTAACAAGACTACACACCTTTTTACCTCCGTGCTGGAAATCTCAGACCTAAATTCAGTGTCCCAGAAAAGCTTGTATGACTTAATCTTATATGAAGTTATACCGTACTAGTCATTTGTTACAAACGATCTCAAATCCACCTAAGAATTTGGCAAAAACTATACCCAGCTACCTTCCTTCCCCTCTCCTGTATTTTATTTCACCATTACTTGTGGTAGCAATTCATAAGCAACCCAGGTCCCTCTCAAAGTCTACCCTTAGCCAATTAAGAGAAATGTGAAAAGCAACTGCCTTATTGTTGACCTTCAGGCAAAAGACGTCTGGAAGGAGGAGGAAACATAAAATTGGTAGGGTGGCAAGGGGGAATATAGGTTTAAACTAACAAGGGCTTTACTCTGTGAGAAAAGTGTCAAGGTTAGGCTCAATGGTTAACATTAGCTCGGTAAGACCTGGGGCACCCGGCTGGCTGTCAGAAGAGCACGCGTCTCTTAATCCCAGGGTTGTGAGTTCGAGCCCCGTGTTGGGTGTAGAGATTAAGTAAATAAAATTGTTTTTTAAGAACTAGGTTAAGACTACACTCCAGCACTCTGTGGGCTCTGGCACATGTTGATCACCCCCATTATAATCACTATAACCAAACCCTAAGACTCTTGTCCTGAGAAACTGGTAAAGTGAGGATGAAAAGAAGGAGCACTGGCATCATGCTTGTTTTCCAAACCCAACTCCAGCACCAACTGGATGTGCAACCGTACGACTTAATCTGAGATGTTTTATTTTGTAAAATGGATACCATTTCACCAGGTAGTTGTGGACATAACCCAAAGAATATAGAACTGTGTCACAGTATCTATCAGGCTCCTTAGTAGGCAAGAAATATTCTTTCCCTTTCACCTACTGGAACCAAAAACGCTGCATTGCCCTCTGCCATCATTTTAGCCTGGTCCTATTCAAATCTCAATTCACCTAACTTCCTAGGTGATCAATCTCTAGGACCCTCCTGCTTTTTCTCCATTTCCAACACCTCCAGACTTGTTTTCCTCAGACACACTTCTCTCTTGCCACTTCCGAGAGCTTACCAGGATTCCCCACTGCCAATCATCGACCGGTTGGGCTTCTGGTTTCTCACGTAAGCAAAGCCTGTTACAAATTTACTTGTGGACCCTCCTTCCCCTCCCCCTTAATTCACTTATTTAAGAACCAATTCATGTCCCTATTCCCTCAAAAGCCACCCCAACTATTACCCACCAACTGAACTTGCTCTTAAATCTTAATACAGCACTTGGGGCGCCTGGGTGGCTCAGTCGGCTGGGCAGCCGACTACAGCTCAGGTCATGATCTCACGGTCTGTGGGTTCGAGCCCCGCGTTGGGCTTTGTCCTGAGAGCTCAGAGCCTGGAGCCTGCTGCCGATTCTGTTTCTCCCTCTCTCTCTCTGACCCTTCCCTGCTTTGCTGTCTCTCTCTCTCAAAAATAATAAATAAAAAATTTTTTTTAAAGTTTTAAATACAATACAGCACTTAAAACCTGAATCACATCTAATTGGGTAAGCTCTACACCCAATGTGGGGCTTCAACTCATGACGCCCCCGAGATCAAGAGCTGCGTGCTCCACCGACTGAGCCAGCCAGGCGCCCCTAGTTGGCTCTTACGTCTGCTTACCTCATTACTGCTTTTCCTTTCTAAACAAAATCATACACTTAAGGGCAGAGACCGTGTTCTATCTTCCCATACCAATATCAAAAAGAGAATCGTGGGCCTCATCCTAGACGTACAAAACAGAGACAGTTGGAGTGAATGGGGAAGCATTAAAAACACTCCCGGGGGCTCCTATCAACATCGCAGTAGGAGAAAACTACTCATTACCCTGCCAGCAGAGATCATCTCGCCAACATTTATCTCTACTAATAACACCCTAATACGGGATCAAGCGTTTTCTCTCTATAAAACAAAGCTGTTGCTGATGGTTCACAAAAAAGGAAATACTTTTTTTCGGACAAGAGGATGGTCACTGCCGCAGCAAGTGCTCGGCCCTCCAGCGCAGGAGCCCACCGCGGTGCCCCCGGGGAGTCTGCTGCGTTCGGGGGCAGCTGGCCTTCGGCAGAGTCCAGCGCTGTCAGCCGCAGAGGGACCATGACCCTATGACCATGGCGTCTCTTTGGACACCAGGACGATGCTGCTTTAGTGCCCCAGAGAGTTCCGTTTTTTAAGCAGTTTCTTACCAAAGGTAGTTCTTGAACTTTCTGCCCCTCTGATACTCAGTTTGCTATTTTGCATTGTTTTCAGAAGTAATCCTCCAACTCCATGAATAAATGAAAACCAAGCCACACAGTTGGAAATCAAGTTTTGTTTTTATATGAACAGAAGTAGACCATCTAGAAATATTTCAGTTTATTTAAATTGTTAAGTAGAATATGAAACCGAATTTGTAGCTAGTACCAGAGAATGGACTTAACTGTTTGGTGTTTAATGAGAACAGCTTCTACACAGGATCCCAAGAGACTTACAGAAAAAGGGGCAAAGCCCTAATATTAAGCAAATAAAACTCATGTTTCAAACAGGTTATACAAAAATTGATTTATACTCCATTTCCCTTTTTTTTTTTTTGATATTTAGAAAGTGCAGATTTAACAAAAGGTAGCCATATCCTTTCTATGTACAATGCCGATTATAATTATGCAAACAACAAAACTGTCAGTCTGTTACCCAAAAATCCCAGTGTTTAGCTCTCAAACCTTAAGTCACTGAATTGAATAAGGATTAAAGAGGGTTAAAAAATAAAAAAGCTATTGCCACATTCCAGATAAAGGAAAGCAACACATACATTAAAAATCTAACGACAGTAGGTTTAACCTATAACTTTTCGAGAAGCTTAACCTCATTTCATTATTATTTTTAGTGGAAAATTAGGGACTATTTGGCAATGCTGCTTTTCCTAGTAAACAATGATAAAGTCAAGTGAAGGAAAAAACCTAAGAACAACCACCAGTGAGGCATATAAAATTGTTTTTAGGGCACTATCTGAAAAATTCATGGATGTTCAGAGCAGATACGTCCCTATGTTGGTGATGTGAGCCAAGAGGGCATTAAAATGCTACCCACGACACAGAAAGACTTTTCAATGGAAGCTGCTGTCCTAAACTCAGCCTCTGCTAGAAATGAATCATGCTATTCACAATTATTTCAACAAAGGTATCATCTTAGGATGCTAGCAGCGTGGCAAACTTAACTTACCCTATCCTGATGATAAGCAATGAAGCGAAACTAGAAAAACGAAGTGAAAAAGGACAGGGTTAGAGACAGCCGGAGATCTGATCTGTACATGAAAAGCCTTTTGTTGTCCTTTTCCCAAATCCATGGTAATACAAGTTTTCCAAAGGGATGTGAAGATAGGACTTCAAATTAATAATACTCTAAAGTACTTCTAATCTTAAGGTAAAGACAACTTAACACTGAAAAAGTGTTCTTCAAAGGCCAAATCTCAGTATATTTGGCAAACATGTTAATAAATTTCACTCCTCCTTCCCACCTTAAAAAAAAAGAAAACCAAACAAACAAACAAACAAACAAAAAACAAAACAAAAAACGTAACTTTTACTGGGCTACCAAACTGCTAGAGGAGTTGCCAAAATGGAGACTCTTCAAATTTAGGTTAAGAGATTTATTCTAGGAAAGTGAATAGGCTACACACCTAATTAGAAAGACAAACCACAACACCCTCCAAACACTAGTGCATGCAATTAACTCTTCCATTTCATAAACTCAATGGATAGAAAGGGAACAGAGAGGGAAGAGGAGCATGAAGTAAAAGAGCTGCTGAAGGAACCTGGGGCAGAAGTTTTAGGGGAAAGAGAAAATGAGGGAAAGACATTAGATAGTAGTAGGCAGTTAGAATTTCTCTTTCAGTTTACTTAGCAAGTTAAATCAGTACTTTATGTTAAACTTGAAAAACCTACTAGTTTGCCCCTTTCATTCTGAAATAACTCATACCATCGGGTGGTGGCGGGGGGCGGGGGAGCAAATAAAGCAGCATGCAGGAAGACAGCGAGGAGAAAGTGGCCAGACAGAAGAACTGGTGGCAGGAACAGTTTGAAGTATCAAGGCCACTTGAAATTAAGACTCAGCAAACCAAAGCTATCATTTCTGCATTACCCTTTGTCCTCAGTTAACTACTTTGAAAATTATAGCCAAGCAAACCACAAACATCTGAATGGTTTATGTTTGGATGATATGTATGTCTCCTGCACATGCTTCCACCAAAACAAAACAAAACAAAACAAAACAAAACAAAACACAAAACAAAACAAAACAAAACAAAACAAAAAAAACCAAAGCGGTTCCTTTCCACATAAGGCACAGGACAAAATTAATCCCATTTACATATTCAAGGCGAAAATGAGTGTTTTCCTGGCTTTTGTTTCTTTTGCTATCACATGTCTATAGATTATAGGGACTCAAGCACATTATCCATGACAGAAAATTCCACTGTTGTACAAAATAAAATTGTTAATTCTAACTTTTATTCTTATACAATTTGCAGAATAGAGTTGAAATGATTGCTATAGGTTTTAATGTTGATAAGAAGAACTGGACTATAATACAACTGAAATGCAGTGGTGAGCTGAGCAAGTACATTTAAAAATGAAGTCACAGACATGATTTTTCTATACATTTTTTTTTTGGAAGAAAATTATAAAGTCAGCAAGCAGTCACAGATGAAAGAACAAATAAAATAGGTGGACTGGATAATTAAGATGAGGAACAAAAGTATCCGTTTCGAGTTAAAAATGGACAGAGTGGTTTATTTTGCAGCAAGAGGAGCCAACAGGGTGGTGGATGGCAACTGACGGAACAGGAGGATGCTCAGCAACATTTGCTCTTCCAGCCTGTCACGCCTCCTCCACTGCTGATATCTACATTCTCACTGTTGGGCTCTTTTACAGGGGTCTGGAACACACACACAAGGAAAGTAACCCATGAATAAACACTGCTATGAAAAAATCAAGATTCAACACAAATATTCTCATAAATGTAACAAAACGTAATTACGGTCACATAAGATAGGTGTTCTCTCCCACGCAAAAAGTAAAGATTTGGCAGCTTTGTTTCTGATCTACATTTTGCCTGCTCACTCCAAGCTGTGAATGTCTAGAGGCCTCCTGGCATCCTTTTAATAAAGCTTCCAATATCCCTTCTGCTGTCTGCACAGAGGTTTTTCTTAGCCCTGACCCCTGAGTGTTTAGGGCTTAAAAAGCATTATCAGGCAAATGCATAAAACCAATGTTGGGTCGAGTCTAACCTCAGAGAAGTGAACCAGCCCTTTTCTGTCTAGTTAACTTGACTTTTGAGACTGAAGCTTGTGATACCTTACCATACCTTTAAAAAGGCAGTCTCAACAATGATATGCTAACATTAAGTGGAAGGAAATGGGTGGGGCAGAACACAAAGTTGTAGAATTCATATTAAAGATGGACACAGAAAAAAGTCAAAAGGAGAGACATCAAATGTCAACAGCAGTAACCCTTAGGTAGTGGGGTTGAGTGATTTTATTTTCTTCTATGAATACTCCTGGATTTCCCCAATATCCTAAATAGTACTTTTAAAATCATAAGAATATCATCTTCTCAATGGACAGCCTACACTGTATGTATGAAAGGAACATTTTTTAGCAACAGCTTGTATTTAGTAAAGTATACAATTTTTTTTGTTTTTTTAATGTTTACTTTTGATAGAGACAGAACACGAGCAGGGGAGGGGCAGAGAGAAAGGGAGACACAGAATCTGAAGCAGGCTCCAGGCTCTGAGCTGTCAGCACAGAGCCTGACACAGGGCTCGAACTCACGAACCACAAAATCATTACCTAGTCGAAGTCAGATGCTTAACCGACTGAGCCACCAAATCTTAACTGTGCTTAGTATATAATATGAAACTATCAGATCAAAATCTAGAATGTAATACTCCCAGAAGGCTCCCTTATATCCCTTTCTAGCCAGTACTACCCTACTAAAGGTAACCAGTACTCTCATTTCTGTCACCGGAGATTAGGTTTTTTTCTGTTCTTGACCTTCATATACATGGAACCATGTTTTATGTATTCTTTTATGCATGACTCCCTTCACTCAGTATCAGTCTGGGAAATGTATCCAGATTGTTTTGTGTGTTAACAGTAGTTCATCATAAGTAAAAATTTAAAAGCTAGGATGTAACTGGGAATATATTCTCTCCTAGAAACAATATAAAGTTAAGGTAACCCAGGGGGGGAAACAAAATATTTTAAAGGCATGTAGCCCAAGAGAAACCTGCTTAACTAATACTGAGGTGAAATTTCAACTTGCACTTTGAGGTCACCTACCTATTCTCACTGCTTTATGGGATTCTTCTCATTGTACGTTACAGCTACAAGCTTTGCATTTAAAAAACCTTTGTGAGTTTTCCTGAACTAACTTTATTCCTATTGCAGATCTTGAGAAAAATGAACAGAAGAGAAAGAGGCCAGTCAGCACCTCGCCCATAGCAGAAGAATATGACTGCACAGGAAATACTCTTTCTCTGGTAACTTCCAGGTGTGGGTCAGTTAAAGGTACATGGGTGCTTAAAAACAAACAAACATGGGTGCTTGTAAGCAGGGAGGTCACTATATCTATTCACTTAGCACTTCATTCACAGTCCATCCCTTCACAATTTAACTTAGAGCCTTGAAAGAGACTCCCTAAAAAAGGGAATTATTCTATGCAGAGCAAAACATTTTAGAGCCAAAAGTATTAATCGATTAAAGTTTATTAAGTACAACTCCAAGCTGTTCCCAGCCAAGAATAAGAGAAAGGCCAATAACTACATTTAAAAAGTGAGGGAAAGAATAAAATAAGTTTACAGAAAAGGATATACAAAAGTGATTGTTAAACAGATCTTTAAAAATGCTCACCTTACTCATAAGAGAGCTGCAAATTAAATCCACCTTTGTTTCTTGTTTTTAAACCTGTCAGGTTGGGGAAGATCTGAAGGTCTTACAACCCACTATGTGGTCAGAGTGTGAGCAAACAGACGTCCCCATACACTGCTAGCAGGAGTGTTAATGGGTACAACCCTCAGGACAGCATGTGGTGCCATGTATCACAATTATTAAAAAACACATATATTTTCTCTTTGGCCACTTCCAGGTATCTGTCCTTCATGTATTTGCACATAATCATGTACTTACAAAATGATTTAAATACAGGATTATTCACTGCAATACAATTTATGAGATCATAAGGTTGAAAATCACTCAAACGTCCTTGAGAAAACCTGTTTAATTATGACAAATCAACTCAAGGGAGTAGCATTCAATTATTTAAAAAGTGGACTTTATGTATACATTTAAAGTGCCAAACAGTGTACACGTTGCCTTACCCAAAGAGTGGGAATAAAAATATATTCATATTAACACCTATATTAATAACGAAGAGGTTAAACTGGTTACCTGTGGGAGAGAAATGAGGAGTTGGGGGAATGCAGTGGGAAACTTCTCTGCACTTTCACTCTCTTTATTTTAAATGTTTGAACCATGAGAATGAATTACCTAGTCTAATAATTAAGTTAAAAAATGGTTTAAATTGCTTTCACTCTGAAGTTAATTTTTCTTGGAGCACCTGGGTGGCTCAGCCAGTTGAGTGTCCGACTTCAGCTCAGGTCATGATTTCGTGATTCATGGGTTCAAGCCCCACATCAGGCTCCATGGTGACAGTGCGGAGCCTGCTTGGGATTCTCTCTCTCTTTCTGCCCCTACCCCGCTTGCTCTCTCTGTCTCTCTCTCAAGCATCACTCCTGTTTCCCATATTCCAATGTAAAACAAGTTCATGTTTGATGTTTTAACTCATAACCTGACGACAATGAAAAGCATTATGTATGTGCATAGAAAAAAAATGCAACCTCACATTTGGGCCTGCCTACATGGGGAAGACTCCAGACTGAGATCTTTATTGGTGTATCCATACTTTTGAGCCTTTAATATGAGAACAAGGAAAACCTATTTCATAGGAAAACAGGTTATATGATTATATAAGCATTTTTTAAAAATGACAACATTAGTGAGAAGTTGAGGGCTACAGTATGGACAGAAAGAAATCAGAAACCATGGAGAAAACTAAAAAATCCAGAAAGAGAACACAAAAGAATATTAACAAGTGTTATGGTAAATCTTATGGGTACTGGAATAATTTTTCACTGTGACCCACAAAGCTCTGAAATACAAAGTATATTATCACTAACTTAAAAAGTATTTTGTGGGGCACCTAGCTCAGTCCATCTTCATGATCTCGCGGTTCACAAGTTCGAGCTCTGCGTTGGGCTCTGTGCTGACAGCTCAGAGCCTGGAGCCTGCTTTGGATTTTGTGTCTCCCTCGGTCTCTGCCCCTCCTCTGCTTGCGCATGCTCACATATGGTCACATGTGCGCGCGCGCGCGCTCTCTCTCAAAAATAAGTATTTAAAAAAATTTTTAAAAATATTTTTCTATCCCTGTTATTCCCTTCATTTAAGTAAAAATGCAAACATTTTGGGGTGCCTGGGTGGTTCCATTGGTTAGTTAACTGTCTGACTCTGGGTTTTGGCTCAGATAAGGATCTCCCAGTTTATGAGTTTGAGCCCTGCACTGGTCTCTGTGCTCACACTGTGGAGCCTGCCTGGGATTCTCCCTCCCCCACCCTCTCCGCCCCTTCAGTGCTTGTGCTTTGTCCTTCTCAAAATAAATAAACTTTAAATTAAAAAGTACAAACATTTTTCCTTATCCACCTAGTATTTTAATTTCATAACTGGTTTTTCTTATTTTTTAAATTTACTGTTTGTTTTTCTTCTTTTTGATGCTACTGTAAATGGAATTATATTCTTAACTTCATTTTTGTTAGTTTGTTTTACAGTCACTCTGAATAGCAATAACTGATGACTTTTTTCCAGTTTGAACACACAATTATAGTTGACAACTACATTTTGCTATATACAAAAGTTGTTTGATTTCTCTGAAATTTCACTAGATTTGTTTTTGAGATACCGTTTCTATTACACCTTATGTTTTATATATATATATATATATATGTATATATATACACACACATAAATTATATATACATAAATGATAAATTCCGGGATTGGTTTTTTGAAAAAAAATATTTCAATTATAAAAATAGAAAAGTTACCAGAGCAATTAAATTTTCTCCTATACAATGCTTGCTTCTCCTATAGGATTTGTGTAAAAACACATTTGTTCTGTTTTTATGTGCATTTAAATGTACTATAGAGTGAATAGAGAACTCAGGATTCATAACCAAATCTGTGTATTGTATCTAACCATCTGAGGAAAAATAGGAAAATCAGATTTCCCAATTTTGCTACAAGTTACTTGTAGTGGTGAGTTTCACAAATTAAACCCAGAAACTAATCTTGAGGCAAAGTTAATTCCCTGAGATTACATTTTATCAATTTTTAACACATCACAGATTGAAATGATTGGCTAAAAGAAATATAGAGATGGATTTACTGTATTTATTCAGTATATAACAGACTGTGCCCTTTACTGGCACATCTGAGAAATGACTATATAGAAAAAAAATGATTCTGTACAAATCACCATTAGCTTAAATTTTAAGAAATTACCTATGGAAATGCAAAGAATGTATAAGAGAAATGAGTCCAAAAGTAAACAAAAGAGCCACAACACCATGGACCGGACAAAAAGTTGAAAAAAGGAGCATGAAATTAGGGACCTGAGAGTCAGTGTGGGAGTTCAGAACAGTGTTACCACTGACCAGAAGCCACAGATTTCTAGTGGCTCTCTGTTCTCCCCAGGTCCTACTTCACTTTGGAGGGTTAGATGTTGGTGATAGGTAAACAGTTACGAACAATACCACCCAAATCTAATTTCTGTATGTTAATCTAGTACTTCAAAAAAGACTAAATGCTCAATTGTGACACTGACACCTTAGAATTAAAAAGTAAAAATACGATCTTACCTTTCGAAGGATATCTTCAGCTAATGTGAGAAAAGCCTTTTCGATGTTTATATTTGCTTTCGCACTAGTCTCAAAAAATCTAATACCATGCTCCCTTGCAATCTAAAACAGAAGCAAAATGTCATCATAAAATTATCAAGCATAGGGTGCTGACTGCTGACGTTAGTATCCTGGAGGAAAAAATATTATTCTAAAGGCAGCAGTCTCTACTAGGTTATATAAAACGAAGTTATTTCAATGGGTCAAGATTCAAATGGTCAAGTTCTTTCAAAAATAAATAAGTAAACAAAAATACTAAAAGAATCCTCTTCTCACTTCAGGAGTCTACTTCAGATAGCCTAAGTGAGGTACTTAAAGTCTGAAGTTAAAAAATTGAGAACCTCTTCGTAATTTAAATAAGGTTAACAATACTACCACCACAGGTTTGATTCTCCCATACATGTTGGACATGCACTGAAAGGATAAACTATTGTTTCCCACAGCATTTATAAAACATTGTTAATAGCTCAGCATCCTCCATTACCAATAGCAGCCAATCGAAAGCAACACCATCTTTACAAAGAAAGCATATTAGTTTCATTCAGAGCTTTTTACCTGTTCTCCTTTTCCTTTAGGTACAACTCTTTTATCATCCATATCACATTTGTTTCCTAGTAACATTCTTTCCACATCTTCATTGGCATGCTACAATGGAAAAAATTTTAAATTTACACACCACCACCAATTATAGCTTAATATTCTCTAAAAATGACTTTATTTTCCTCAATTTTCAGTGTCATTTTTATAATCTGAAAGTTTTAAAGCAATCATCCTGAAATCATCCCCATGCTAAGGCCTACACAAATTCATAAATTACTTAGAGAAAGAAACACAATCCCTAATATTGCTGTCAAATATTATTTTCCCCCAATAAGAGGCTGTATAGTTTCTAATATATTCTCACCAAAAGAGAAGATTTAGGCAAAAGATCTGAAACTGGAATCTCTTATGCATAATCTAAATCCAAGAAGGATGATGATTTTGGAGAATATGTATTACCCTGTAGAAGCCTTAATTATAAATTCTATAAAGCCCTTAAAATCTCAAAAAGCTATACTGCTAGGGTGCCTGGGAGGCTCAGTCACTCTTGACTTCAGCTCAAGTTATGATCTCACCACGGTCTGAGAGATTGAGCCCCGCTCTAGGCTCTGTGCTGACAGCACAGTGCCTGCTTGGGATATTCTCTCTCTCCCTCTTTGCTCCTCCCCTACTTGCACATGCTCTCTCTCTCAAAATAAACATTAAAAAAAAAAAAAAAAAAAAAGCTATACTGCTAGAGCACTGAAATCCTAATAACATCTTTTGCACAAATAGAAAAACCCATCCCTAAAATTCATATGTAATCTCAAGGGACCCCAAACAGCCAAAAATGATCTTGAAAAAGTGCAAAGTTGGAAGATTCATACTTACTTCCTGACTTCAAAACTTATTACAAAGCTACAATAATCAAAACAGTGTGTGCCACTGGCATAAAAAAACATACGCAAATAAAACAGAATCCAGAGCCAAGAAATAACCCCTTGCATGCATCTGACAAGTGCTCTGAAAAGAGTACCAAGCCCATTCAATGGGGGAAAGAAGTCTTTTCAACAAATAGTGTTGGGCATACCAAATATCAATAAGCAAAAGAATGAAGTTGGGACCCCCAACTTACACCATATACAAAACTAAATTCAAAGTGGATCAAAGGCCTAAATATAAGACCTAAAACTGTAAAACCCATAAAAGAAAATACAGGGGAACAAGTTTTATGACACTGGATTTGTTAATGGTTTCTTGGATACGACACCAAAAGTATAGACAACAAAAGAAAAAAAAGGCAAATTAATATTTCATCAAAATTAAAAACTTGTGTGTGTCAAAGGTCGCTACCAGAGTGAAAAGGCAACCAACCCCCGGAATACCAAAAGTATTTGCAAATCATCTATCTTTGGCCCAACACACTTTCTTTCCCTGAATGTCTCTGCAGCCAAGGTACAGGTTTTCTAGATAACGAAGTAATTTGAGATTTGATTGGTCTTAAATTCGAACCCATCACATTCTTTTTGACTAGCCCCATTCTTTTCTGGGTCACTTGTACTCATTTCTTCAGGTCTCAGCATAAATGTCATTCCTTATATCAAGAGGGTTTGGCTATTCAGGGTCCCTTCCATTTCCATATGAATTTTATCTTCCAATTCATAAACTCGAAGTATGTTTCCAATTACTCAGATCTTCTTTAATTTCTTATAACATTTTTTCAGTATTTAAGTCTTGTACCTGTCTGGTTACATTTTTCATAACTAGTTTTCCTCTTTGTTTTTTTAATTTATTGTTTTTCTTCTTTTTGATGCTACTGTAAATGCAATTATATCCTTAATTTCACTTCTGGATTTTTCACTGCTCGTGTATAGAAATACAACTGACTTTTGTATACTGATCTTATTTCCTCCAAGCTTACTGAGCGTGTTTATTGGTTCTAACAGTTTTATTTTTTGGTGTATGTGTATGGACTCCTTAGGATTTTCTATATACAAAATCTCATTATTTACAAATATAGTTTTACTTCCCAATCTGGGAGCCCCATTTTTTTCCTCTGCCTAATTGCCCTGGCTAGAACCTCCACTACAATTAAGAATTACAGGTGGCATACTTCTCATTTTCTTAGTTGCAGGGGGCAGGTATGATGTTGGCTGTGGGATTTTCACAAACATCTTTTTTTTATTAATCATTTTTGTTAATTTATTTATTATTGAGAGACAGAGAGACACACAGTGTGAACTGGGGAGGGGCAGAGAGAGGGGGAGACACAGAATCCGAAGCAGGCTCCAAGGTCTCAGCTGTCAGCACAGAGCCCCACGCAGGGCTCAAACCCACAAACTGTGAGATCATGACCTGAGCCAAAGCCGGTCGCCTAACCAACTGAGCCACCCAGGCACCCCACAGACATCTTTTATTAAGCTAAGGAGGTTCTCTCCTATTTCTAGTTTGTGGAGTGCTTTTATCATGAAAGGGTGTTGGTTCTTTGCCTCCTATCAATATGGTATATTACACTGATTGATTTCTTTTTTAAGTTTATTTTATTTTGAGAGAGAGAGAGAGTGGGGGGAGGGGGGAGAAAGAGAGAAAATCTCAAGCAGATTCCGCACTGTAAGTGCAGAGATCAACAAGAGGCTTGAACTCAGAAACCAAACCGTGAGATCATGACCTGAGACAAAATCAGATGCTTAAACCAACTGAGCCACCCAGGTGCCCCTATACTGATTGATTTCTTATATTAAACCACCTTTGCATTCCTAAGTAAATTCCTCTTGATCATGATATATAATCCTTTAGAAAATGTTGTTGGATCGGGATGCCTGCGTGGCTCAGTTGATTGAGCGTCTGACTTGGGCGCAGGTCATGATCTCACTGCTCATGAGTTCGAGTCCCGCAGCCAGCTCCAGGCTGACAGCTCAGAGCTTGGAACCTACTTCAGATTCTGTGTTTACCTCTCTCTCTCTGCCCCTCCCCTGCTCATGCTATGTATCTCTTTCTCTCTCACACAAAAATAAACATTAAAAAAAAATTTTTTTTAAGTTTCCTTAAAAAAATAAAAATGCTGTTGGATCAGTTCAGCTTCTTTTCATTTAGTTAAAGCTTTAATTTCTACAAAAAAGTGAAAATTAGGCAGCACCATTCTTCTTTGAGATAAGAACTCCTTTAAAAAAAAAAATGTATATTTATTTTGAGAGAGAGAATGAGCAGTGGAGGCACAGAGAAAGAAGGAGACAGAGAATCCCAAGCAGGCTCTGTGCTGTCAGTGCAGAGCCCAACACAGGGCCCAATCTCAAGAACTGAGAGATCATGACCTGAGCGGAAATCAAGTCTCAAGAGTCAGATGCTTAACAGACTGAGCCATCGAGGTGCTCCCACCAATATCTTAGATGGCTTATATATGTCAGTTATGTATCTTAACTCTCATGTTGGGAAACTTAAGCCATCCAGCCTTAGTTAAGTATGTAAGGCTGTAATATAATAAAAAACATATTTGGTCCTTCTCCCCTGGCACAGTACTCCTAATTTCCAGAGTGACAGATTGTCTTTTGTTATTCATAACAATGCCCTTTCTGCTTATCTAAGTTTATGCTAATGAAGACTAGGGCAGAGGGTACCCACAGAGCTTCACAATGGAAGATGGTCACCAGAGGAACCAAACACGTAATTAAGGAATTGGAACTTCAGCCACTCCCCTACCTCCCATGAGGAGAAGGGACTAGAGATTAAGTTCAATCACCAGAGGTCAATGATTTAAGTAACCATGCCTATACAGTAAAACCTAGATTAAACTCTGAAACAATGAAGTTACAGCACCTTCAGGTTGAACAAATCAAAATGCCCAGAGGGTGCCATGTCCAGAGACGGCTTGGAAGCAGTGTTCCCCAACCCCAATACCTATATGCCTATGCATCACTTCCATTAGCTGTTCCTGTACTGTATCCTTTATAATAAAGTATTAAATGTAAACACAGCACTTTCTTGAGTTCTGTGAGACATTCTAGCCAACTACTGAGCCAAAAGTGGGTCCTAGGAACTCCCAAATTTGTAGCCAAGTCAGAGAGAAGTGAGGGTAGCCTGGGGAACCAGGATTTAACATTTGAAGGAAGGGCAGTCTTGTGTGACTGAGTCCTTAAACTTGTGGAGCCAGAATGGCATTGAACTGTAGGACATCCAGTTCATGTCACAGAATTCAGAAAACTGGTTGCTGTTAGAACAACACTGCACAGTCTCTTTATAAACTGCTCCTACTACACATGCTACTTGGCTGAATCATAAAATAAAGGCTAAAAGAAATCGAAAATGGAGCCTTTTGTGTCAAAAATCTGTGAACTGTTAACTGATTATTAAATACTAACAGGCTTCTCCTTGAAGATTTATTGTAGCGATGGAAAAGGTAGTAATGAGCTGTTAGGACTGGTACCATTGAAGATACCATGATCTTGTGTCTAATGCTGGCTTAAGCCTTGATCTTCATGTACCTAGCCAAAAATGCTTTAAAGAGTTATTAGTCTTAATGAAATTAAAAGTCTAGAAGGCAGCAGTAAGACATGAAAAATAATTTCAACAAGAAGCTACCTATGCTGCAGCACAGAAGCAGACATGCTTTGACACATATTTTACCTTATAAAAACTGACATCTTCACATGCAATGGTATGGTTCTATTTTCTTGGTTAGGTTTTTAACACATTACTACTCTGTATCTTTCAAAATGTCTAGAAGTGATATGACCTTTCTGTTGTTTTTAAATTACTACTGAAAAAGGTAGTAATTCATTCATTCATTCAATAAAAATTCACTGAGAAATAATTCATTTAGAGAGAGCTGTGTAAAACCACTGGTAGCTTCTATGTGGGGCCATCTTAGAAGATGGCTGCATAAAGGTTTTGGGTAAGTTAGTAATTGCCTTGGACAGGGTTCTAGACAGACCCAAAACTTTAAGACAAAGGTAGGCAAAATATAACATTAACCTTTAAAAAGGAGAAATAATAAAGACAGTACATTATATACTAAACATCAATTAGAATATTTATTCTTAACACAAAAATGTGTCTTTATAAGGGGTTTATACAATTTCTAGGTCTTACCTCATCTATGTTTCTAAGCCATTTGCTGATGTTTTCAAAACTTTTACCATTGGTGATGTCATATACTAGCATGATACCCATTGCTCCTCTGTAGTAGGAGGTTGTGATGGTGTGAAATCGTTCCTGGCCTGCCGTATCCCTGAAATAAACAGCAATAATTTGTATTGAGCATTTTGATATTACTACATTCTAGATAAAGGGCAAAACAGAATGGTTTGGTAAGAAAAACACAAAAATCCATTATATGCCACAAAGCAAAACTGAACCACTCATTTAATTCTTAGATGTTAATAATTCTGGTTTATTCTTAAGAATAAATATATATAACTTTTTTTAAGTTAAAGAATTTAATGACCTACCTATACTGGATGAAAATCTGGAAGGGAAAACAGTAGAAGAATGACATGTAAAACTCTTGGGAAATTACTGTAATATGAACACCAGCATGTGTAATAAAAACTCTTAAAATTCTGTTTTATTCAGTGATCTAGTTCCATAATGTAATACAAAAGCATGTGGAATGTTTAGAACATTAAAGGACTACACCGTAGTACAGCCACATTTACCCATTTAGAATCATTTACAAAATGTTATAAAGATAACTTCATTTTTAAGTTAACAAGATGGAAATACGTAAATAGTATTTTTCAGTTCTTTCATGTCAGAGATCTAAGATCTGTATTTTGCTCCTGTAATTTCCCCCTTATTTGCATCACCTATTTCTTCCTTTTATAGATCATTCTCATCAGGATACATACTTGCTTTAGTATCCCCTATCTTTCTTTTAAAGTTAATTTTATTTAAGAGAGAGAGAGAGAGAGAGAGAGAGAGAGAGAGGGAGGGAGGGAGGGAGGGAGGGAGGGAGGGAGGGAGGGGCAGAGGCTGAGCAGGGGAGGGGCAGAGAGAGAGAGAGAGAGAGAGAGAGAGAGAGAGAGAGAGAGAGAATGAATGAATATGAATATCCCAAGCAGGCTCTGTGCTGTCAGCACAGCTCCCCGATGTGGAGCTTGAACTCACGAACTGTGAGATGACCTGAGCCAAAATCAAGTTTCAGACACAACCAACTGAGCTACCCAGGTGCCCCCTCTTTTTTTGTTTACAGTTTTATTTAAACTTTATTTATTTTGAGAGAAAGCACGGGCAGGAGAAGGCAGAGAGAGAGGGAATCCCAAGCAAGCTCCACACTATGAGCACAGAGCCTGACACGAGGGTCAAACCCACAAACTGTTGAGATCATGACCTGAGCTGAAATCAAGAGTCAGACACTCAACCAACTAACTGAGCCACCAGGTGGGCCCCTTATCTTTCATAAAAAAGTAAAATTAAAACAAAAAAAACCCACTCTCAACCCTACATCTCTTCAACTAACATCACATTTCTGTTCCCCTCCCCAGTGAACTTTCTTTTTACAATAATTACAGGCTCACTGGAAGTTACAAAAATGTATTCTTGTGTATCCTTCACCCAGCTCTCCCCAGTGGTAACATCATACACCATCTCACAAAAGCAAAACCAAGAAAGTTACATTGGTACAATCAAATGACCTTAGAGGTTTTTTTTAAAATGCATGTGCACATGCATGTATTAGTTCTCTGCAATTGTATCACATGTATAGATATGTGTAATCACCACCAGAAACAAGATAGAAAATTGTTGCATCACCTTTCCATCTCCTATAGTCCTACACCCTGGCCAATTATGTTTTCCGTATCTATAATTTTGTCATTTCCAGAATGTTCTATAAATGTAATCATGCTGTATACAACCTTTTGAAATGGTCGTTTTTCACTTTTTTTAACCATAAATCTCTTTGAGATCCACCCACGTTGTTGCATATAATACAATCTGTTGTATTATAATCTGTTCTGTGCTATTACTGAATAGTATTCCATGGTATGGACATACCACAATATGTCTAATCACTCATCCATGGAAGGACATTTGGGTTGCTTCCAGTTTTGGGCCATTACAAATAAAGGTGCTATGAATACTTACGTATAAGTTCTTGTGTGGAAATTAAGTTTTCTTTTCTGTGGGATGAATATCCAGGAATGTGACTGCTGAGCCATATGATAAGTATATGTTTAACTTTATAAGAAACTGCCAAACTTTTCTAGAGTGGCTACACCACTTTATATTTTGACTAGCAATGTAACATAACACATCCGGTTTCTCTGCATCCATCAGCATTTGGTGTTGTCGCTCTATTTTTTAATCTAATAAATAGGTTGCGAGTGATACCTCATCATTTTAACTGGCATTTCTCTATGGCTAATGATGGTGAACATTTTTTCATGTAATTATTTGCCATCCATGTATCCCTTCTGGTGAAATGCTGTTCTTGTTTTCTGCCCATTTTCTAATTAGATTGCTTATTTTATTTTTTTAAACTGTTGCATGTTTAGGGTTCTGTACCCAGTTTTTTAATTCTCTTGACAGGGTCTTTTGTAGAGCAAAAGTTTCAAATTTTGAAACCTGGGGTGCCTGGGTGGCTCAGTCAGTTGAGCGTCCGACTTCAGCTCAGGTCATGATCTCACAGTTTGCGAGTTTGAGCCCCACGTCAGGCTCTGGGCTGACAGCTCAGAGCCTGGAGCCTGCTTCAGATTCTGTGTCTCCCTCTCTCTCTGGCCCTCCCTTGCTCATACTCTGTTCCTGTCTCTCAAAAATAAATAAATGTTAAAAAAAAAATCTTAAAAAGTTTAAAACCAGCTTGTCTAGATCTAAAAAAAAAAAAAAAAAATCTCCCTAGCAAGGTTCTGCTCTTCTTCAAAAGGTCTCCAGAAACCACTGATAGCTAAATCCAGGAGTTAGTTCCTTTTTGTATATTTTAACCATTCATCAGGATGCCATAAAATTGACCACCTTCTCATTTTAAAACATTTTATTCTCATGACTCTTCTGACACCACCTATTTCTGCTCTTAGCTCTATGGCACTGGCTGCTCATTCTCAGTTTCTCTGGCTAGCATTCTAACATTCAGAGATACACAGGCTGACAGTCCCCACAGAGTAGCCAGAGTGATCTTCTTTAAACTAATGCTGCCACTGTGCAAAACAGTCTGGCGGTTCCTCAAAATGTGAAACATACAGCTACCATATGATTCTGCAATTCTACTTCTTGGTACATACCCAAGAGAAATGAAAACATATGCCCACACAAAAACTCATACACGGATGTTCATAACAACATTATTCTTAATAGCCAAAAAGTAGAAACAATCTAAATGTCCGATAATTGATGGATAAATAAAATGTGATCTAGTCAGAGAATGGAATATTATTCAGCCACAAAACAGAATAAAGTACTGATTATCTGCTTACAACATGGGTGAAACTTGATAACTGATACCATTATGTTAAGTGAAAGAAATCAGAAACAAAAGACCAGATAGTGTATGATTCCATTAATATGAAATGTTCACAACAGGAAAATCCACAGACATTTAGTGGTTGCCCTGGCTGAATGGTTTGGGCAGGATGGGCAGTTTCTTTTTTGGAATATACACATGTTCTAAAATTGTGATGATGGTGAATATATACATTGTAAATACACTAAAAAACTAAGTGTACACTTTTAAAATGGATGAGTTACATGGTACATGAATTAAGTCTTAGCTCAATAAAGTTATCACAAAACAAACACAAAAGATTACTAGGCTAAAAAACAAAACAAAATTTCCAATTCATTATAACCAGAACCAGTTTCAAAACCTTATCTCGAGGCTTTCAAAGGGCTACAGGACTTGTTCTTTTCTCCAGCCCCCCATATTTTGATATATTCCTTTCCTTCAAAGCTAGAGCCGCGTTTGTTTTTGTTTTATTTAATAATTTGAGCTCGTTGGTCTCACGTTTTTTTTTTTTAACGTCACCAAATTCACAAGCTTGCTTTCACTTGAAAACTACTAGCTGTTCCCACAGCCTCACTGGCTCCTCATGTTCACATCTGAACCGTCACCTTAACAATGAAGCTTTCTCCAGCCGCCCAATTTAAATAGTCATCCAGTCTCTCTCCATTCCGACTCCCTACTTCACTCCTCTGTATAAAACTTATTACAGATTTATTTCTTTACTGTCTCCCATGTCCTCTAAAATTTAAGTTCCATCAGATTTGTCTTGTTCATCGCAGAATCCATGGTCTTTACATGGGAGAACAAGCATTCAAATGTTAATGAGTCAGTTCTTCAGAATCCTATCTTGCATTCTTCATTATTTTACAATCAAGCCACTCTAATTCAGTTATATAATCCTTAAAAAACGTATTTTTAAAATAATACTCAGAAGTACCTGGGTGGCTCAGTCGGTTAAGTGTCCGACTTCAGCTCAGGTCACGATCTCGTGGTTCATGAGTTCAAGCTGGGCATCAGGATCTCTGCGGTCAACACAGAGCCCGCTTCGGAACCTCTGTCCTCTCTCTGCCCCTCCCCTTCTCTCTCTCTCTCTCGAAAATAAATAAACATTAAAAATATTTTTAGGGGTGCCTGGGTGGCTCAGTCAGTTCAGTGTCTGACTTCAGCTCAGGTCATGATCTCGCAGCTCATGAGTTCGAGCCCCGCATCGGGCTCTGTGCTGACAGTCAGAGCCTGGAGCCTGCTTCAGCTTCTGTGTCTCCCTCTCTCTCTGCCCCCTAATCTACTCACATTCTGTCTCTCTCTCAAAAAGAAATAAATATTAAAAAAAAATTTTTTTAATATTTAAAAATAATGCTTATATGCCTAAAAATATGTGTAGCCAGAAATAGAACACAACTACCAACACATCAATATTCCTTACGCTCAATCCTGGTGTACAATTACAGTGTTCGTACATCTGCCCTCTATCCATCTATCCATCAATTCAAATATGTACTGACTGTCTACTGTGTGCTAAGCATTATACAAGAACAAACAGAGAACATGGGTTTGGAGTCAGATCCAAGTTTATCCTCAGGTTCTAATCCTTCCAGGTGGGTGAACTTGAAGGTACGGCAACCCTTCTGGATCTTTGTTTTTTCATTCACAACTAAAAGAAACAACTCAAGTAAAATTCCATAATTTATTTGTGTATGTGTTATAGATAACCTCAAAGCAATTCGTAGTATAAAAATATACAAAGATGCTGGGGCGCCTGGGTGGCGCAGTCGGTTAAGCGTCCGACTTCAGCCAGGTCACGATCTCGCGGTCCGTGAGTTCGAGCCCCGCGTCGGGCTCTGGGCTGATGGCTCAGAGCCTGGAGCCTGTTTCCGATTCTGTGTCTCCCTCTCTCTCTGCCCCTCCCCCGTTCATGCTCTGTCTCTCTCTGTCCCAAAAATAAATAAAAAACGTTGAAAAAAAAAAAAAAAAAATATACAAAGATGCAATAATGTCATTTTGTGATTGTCCCAAGTCAACACCATCTCTGCAGATGCTCTCTCAAGTTAGTGTGTCAGTGTTTAAGCTGTACTCAAAACTGCTTCACAAGGAAATCCCTGGCTTTCCCTGAAGCCTATTTCTGTATAAAGATAAAATGAGATGATTTTTTATTTAGCCAAGTTAAAGACAACCTGACTGGACTTTTCAATTTTCAGAAGAGAAAGAATTTCAGGTCTGTCACTTGCCCATCTCATCTCAAAGTACATGGGTCTGCCCTTTAAAATAATATAAAATCCCATTTATTCATTCTGTAGGTATTTACTGAACAAACAGTACATGCCAGACACGCTTCTAGGCAATGGAGAGAAAGCTGTAAACAGAACAAAAACTCCTGCTTCAATGAAGTTTATATGCTCCTGGGGGCAGATAACAAACAAATAAATCGTAATTCCTAGAATATGTATCTTCAAGTACCAAGAACACAAAAAGTAAAGAGAATAGGGGCTAATGCTGGAGATGGTGCAATCAAGTAAAATTTTAAACAGGGTGGTGAGGGAAGGCTTCGGTGAGGTGAAGGGAAAAAGGAAGTATCAGGGCATCACAGTGTTCCAAGAAGACGGGAAGAACAAGTACAAAAGTCCTGACACACGGTTGGGGAAGAGTAAAGAGGTCAACAGGACTTCAGCTTTTCCTCTGAGATGGGAAGTCTACTGGAGGGTTTTACAAAAAGAAGTAATTTAACCAGGGTTTACAAAGAATCATTCTTATTTACTGTGTTGAAAAGGGGTGTGTATGCAGAAGCAGAGGTAGGAGGTAATGCAACACCAAAAAACTGTCAACAGAACTGTCATTTAAGAAAAAACATCTAAGACACACTATCAGTTCTTCCAGGTTGTATTCTTACATCAGGTTAGACTGGTAAAGACTACACACACATACAGGCACACATATGTATTTGTATTTACATGTTTATTCACATTCTTAGACCACAGTTTTTATCACCACTACCTCTTAATGTGTTAATTTATTAAAAATCACCACAGGAAGGAGCTTTATGAAAATGTATTCTTTTTTGTTCTGATCTATTTTTTTCCCCATTCTTCATATTATTTCTGAAAAGAGTAATGCAATCTATTGTGGAAAGCCCCCCTTCCCAGTCCCCCCGCCCCTTTTTTTTGCCTTGGCCCTTAAGAAGTTTCTAGGTTAAGTTTTACAAATTAAGCACAGCAAAAGGGTTGTCCTTTAGAGATCATGTATTTATATCTTCCATTTTCCCCAATTCCAAATTCTTGTTTTATCTTTTATTAATCCTATTTAGTCACAAGGTACCTGCAATCAGGCATAATTTATGATTTCATGGGGGAAAAAAACCACAAAAATTTTGTTTCAACACCTTAGAAATAGTTTAGCTCTTTTCTGAACTGCTAAGAAGTATAAATCAACTAATAATTGTATACCCTGGAAGAGGAGTTAAAGTCTCCTAGCTAAAATCCAGTATGGAAATGTACTCACTCAGTAGTGCCTACTAGCTTTGGTACAGGAGGCATGGAAAACTTTTACTTTATTTTTTGTCATAATAACAATTTAAGAGATTTCTACAGCACCTCACTATGAACAGCCACCCCCAACTCTATCGTTCTTCTTCAACAATGAAAACCATTCACGTTACAAAATTAGCAAATTATACACCCATTTCGGTGTCAAATCTATAACTACATTCTCTACCAAGAGAGAACACACTGCAAAATAAACTACTTAGCTAAATCTAAATTAACGGCACTTAGGAGGTATAATACTGGTTAGATATGAAATGTCAATATAATAGATACTGAAATATTAATGGCCCCTCTGAAAAGAGAGTAATCACTATTTAGATTCAGAGCGAAGTTTCTGTTCTGATCCATGGCATTCTACTCCCATCTGCTCTCTGGTCTCCTCCACCTTTCCAAATCTCTTACACCCAAGAACCTTCCTTCCCTCTTTATATGCTTTCCCTGCAAAGTCTTTTTTTTTTTTTTTTTTTTAAGGCTTTCTATATCCCATTTTCATTTGCATTTACACATGCCATATATTTATACTTCCCAACATGACTGTATTCACCCCACATGATGATCTGGCTCCTCAGCTCCTTGATTTCCAATTACCTTTTTTCTGAGCCGTGCCTGGATACTCTTACCAGCCCCTACCAATTGTTAAAGCAAGCAATCATTTATTTCAAACCAGAAACAGTCCTTGCTCACTACCCCTAAGCTAACTGATGAGCCTCTGCCAGGGCTAAAAAAAGCCACAGCTGCTTATTCATTGCCCAAAGTATTTTTAGGCTTGCATGCACACATACATACACCCAAGATTAAAGACAGCAGGTTGACTCCAATAAGCAAAGCCAGGTATTAAATATCTGAAGAGCAATTAAACATTGTATATACTCACAATATATTTCTATGTACCATAATGCAGGTTTTAAGCCTATTTCAAAACCACTCAACTTGGGGTCGCCTGGGTGGCTCAGTCGGTTAAGCGTCCAACTTCGGCTCAGGTCACGATCTCATGGTTCACGTGTTTGAGCCCTATGTCAGGCTCTGTGCCGACAGGTCAGAGCCTGGAGCCTGCTTCATGGATTCTGTGTCTTCCTCTCTCTGCCCCTCCCCCACTTGTACTCTGCCTCTCTGTCTCTGTCTCTCTCTCTCTCTCAAAAATAAATAAAACACTTAAAAAAAAAAAAACACTCAACTTGGTTTTCGTCTCCTATTG
Source organism: Panthera tigris (assembly GCF_018350195.1). NCBI lineage: Eukaryota > Metazoa > Chordata > Mammalia > Carnivora > Felidae > Panthera > Panthera tigris. The sequence continues at coordinate 118,715,484 of NC_056662.1, forward strand.
TAATTGTTTTTCTTCTTGGGAATGCAAGCTGGTGCAGCCACTCTGGAAAACAGGAAGGAGGTTCCTCAAAAAACGAACAATAGAACTACCCTACGACCCAGCAACTGCACTACTAGGCATTTATCCATGGGATACAGGTGTGGTGTTTCTAAGGGACACATGCACCCCCATGTTTATGGCAGCACTGTCAACAATAGCCAAAGTATGGAAAGAGCCCAAATGTCCATCGACAGATGAATGGATAAAGAAGATGTGGTATGGTGTAATACAATGGAGTATTACTCGGCAGTCAAAAAGAATGAAATCTTGCCATTTGCAACTATGTGGATGGAACTGGAGGGTATTACACTAAGTGAAATTAGTCAGAGAAAGACAAAAACCATAGGACTTCACTCATATGAGGACTTTAAGAGACCAAACAGATGAACATAAGGGAAGGGAAACAAAAATAATATAAAAACAGGGAGGGGGACAAAAGAGACTCATAAACATGGACAACAAACTGAGGGTTACAGGAGGGGTTGTGGGAGGGGGGATGGGCTAAATGGGTAAGGGGCACTAAGGAATCTACTCCTGAAATCAGTGTTGCACTATATGCCAACTAATTTGGATGTGAATTTTAAAAAATAAAAAATAAAATTAAAAAAAATTAAAAAATAATTGTTTTTCTTCTCAGCCTACATTTAAGGTTTCTAAAATTACAACCCAGTGGCAACAGAACTTCCCTTACAGAAAATAATAGACACACAGCTAAGACAATCCTATTTCCCCCCCACTGACATATTATAAAAGGAGTGATATATGTTCCTAGGAACTAAAATAGCTTATTTCCTTGTTAGTCCCACATGCAGGGTCAAGGAAGCTGTGTACCCTGGCTGCTATTCTGACAGTTATTTTTAGTTTGGACACTGACAGCACTGGAACAGGCCAGAGACAACATCAATCTGCTCTGCAAAGAAGAGACCCCAAATTTCATAACTTTGTGTTTTTGGTAACATAATGAGGTTATTTCTTGCTCTGTAAATTAGATGTCAAATTTCTCACTGAAGTGTTTTTTGTTTTTAAAGATTTTATTTATTTCATTTTTTATTTTTTTTAAAGATTTTATTTTTAAGTAATCTCTACACCCAACACAGGGCTTAAACTTACAACCCCAAGATCAAGAGTCTCCACCAACGGAGCCAGCCAGGCATCTCACACTAAGTTTTACTTCAGCAAGACCTGGATTTCCTCATAGACATGCAATTTCTCTACTCAAAAATATGAGTTTTAATTATGTTTATCTTCATTTAAGAAAAAAGTCTGAAACCTGGCCTTGCAGAGTTTACATTCCAATGGGGAAAGAAACAAATAAATATATACTCCCATATTATGACAGATGCTAACAAGGTAAATAGGGCAGAGAGATGAAGAATGAAGTATGGGGGAAGGAAGAAGTAACCTAGATAGAATGATCAGGGAGGTCCCTGATGCTTAAGGGGAGTGGGAAGTATGAACAGAGGTCAACCAAACAAAGTCATTTAGTCACCAAATATTTATTGAGCATCAGTATTTGCCAGGCTCTGTTCTAGATGGTCATCACAATAACCACCAATCAGACAGAAAGAATCCCCACCCTCAAAAGGGGGGAAATAATGGGCACTTTTTAAAAATATGGTAACTTTAGATACTAAAAACATACTATGATAAAAATAAATTAAGATACATGTGACACTGCCTGAAGGACTGGGCTACTTTAGCTCAGCATCATGCAAGGCCTACCTCAGAGAACGTGGAGCTGTGAGATCTGAATAAGAGAAGGCAGCAGGACAAAGATCTGATAAAAAGCATTCCAAGCTGAAGAACAGTTAAAGCAGTACAAAGGCCCTAAGACAGGAACACGCTTGGCATGCTCAAGGGAGAGAAAATGGCCACACTGTTGGAGCAAAGCTGGTGAGAGATGAGGTCAGAACCAGTACTAACAATCTGACATTTTCAGTTTTTATTTCTGATGACATGGGAAGCTTCTGGAATAACGTGGTACTTCAGAATGTTCAGTCTAGCCACAGGTGGGGGTGTGGAGGTGGGGTTGTTTAAGGGAGATCTACAAGGCATGTACCAAGGTCCCAAATTGAAAAAGAACTTGCCATGTCCATGCAATTGAAAGGAGATCAGCTGGGGGTAGAGACTATATTTACACAAGAGAACACAAACTGATAAAGAGGCCCACTTTGTTAACTGTGGTAAAGAATTTGAATTTGGATTTGGAATTTAGACTTTCATTTGAAATGCAATGAAACGGGGCACCTGGGTGGCTCAGTCCGTTAAGCGTCCGACTTCGGCTCAGGTCACAATCTCGCAGTTAGCTGAGTTCGAGCCCCGCATTGGGCTCTGTGCTCACAGCTGAGAGCCTGGAGCCTGCTTCAGATTCTGTATCTCCCTCTCCCTCTGCCCCTTCCTAGCTCACTCTGTCTCTCTCTGTCTCAAAAAGAAATAAACATAAAAAAAAAAAAAAAAAAACTGAAATGCAATGCAATGAAACTCAAAACGGTTATAAATGGGGAAGGAATAAAAACCATGATCTATATTTGATTGTATTTGGAAAAAAGATTACTCTGGTGTTATGTGGGAAAAGGCAAAAGAGAAGAAGGCAAAAGGGGGAAATAAGAACCTGTTAGGATATTAAGAGCCTACTTACTGCAGTGGCTCAAAGAAGTAGTAATGGTGGCTTGGACCGGGGGTGAGGGTCGGGGGTTAACAATGGAGATGGCAAATTGTATTTGGATTCTAGACATTATAAGATTGAATCAGAGGGCTTACCAAAAAGGATGTTGGGATTAAGGGAATGAGAAGAATCAAAGATGACTCCCTTACATAGATAAATGGTTAATTCTACAAAGTGACACTATTGATTTCTGGTTACTATGCTGATGTTAAATTGAAAGTACAAGATACAGATGCCAATAGTAACAAACATTTCTGACCACCCTCCCTTCAAAACAGAACAAAATGAAACAAAACAAGGAAAGGCAAATTTGAAATACTTCACTATGGCCATTTTCCTGGCAAGACCTACAACTCTATGGAAAATGTAGATAGACACTGTGGTGGAATTTCTAGAGATCTGGGATTTAAAAAGCCACAGCTGCCAACTTCGGCTCAAGTCATGATCTCATGGTTTGTGGGCTCAAGCCCCCCATCAGGTTCTGTGCTGACAGCCCAGAGCCTGGAGCCTGCTTTGGATACTTTGTCTGTCTGTCTCTCTCTCTCTCTCTCTCTCTCTCTCTCTCTCTCTCTGTCTCTCTCTCCCCCTCCCCCATGCGTGCTCTGTCTCTCTCTCTCTCTCTCAAAAATAAACATTAAAAAATCTTATTAAATAAATAAATAGCCACAGCTGCTTCTCTATCAGCCAAACAAATTTTAGGCCTACTCACATATGCCGTGGCCAGGGTGACACACATCTCCACCCTTAGGCAACAGATACACTAAAAGACCCCTAGAAATAAGACGAGAAGTGAAGATCATTCAAGTAAAGAAAAATAAATCTTTAGCGCAGACTGAAGAAAAGTTTCCCAAATCAATATTCAATCAAAGCACACAAATTTTTCATGCTGAAACAAGAATCTGAAAATATTCATTCAAACCAGAGACAGATAAAGATCACTGTGCTTTTTTTAGGAACTGGAAGCAAAGCATTTAACATTGAAGACAGCATTTTGAACTATGAACAACGGGTTTTTCATGCTAAAAGCCTTCTTGAATTATTGTGGCATATCCCAGATCTCTTAACTTGGAGCCTTCTCCTTGGATTGTCAGCATGCAAACTTTCAAAACCAAAGAAACAGAATCAGCTAGTACAATGCTAACCTCTTAAAAACCATCAACCTCAAATTTTAACCACTCATTCCTAATCTTTATTGGAAAATAGATATTTCAAATTAAAAGCGGTCAGTTTTATATGTGAAAACCTAGACTAAATGCAATTTTCCTTTTAAGGTGCTTTTACCCAAAAACGGTTATATTAATAATGTCTAAAATCAAACGATTCTAAATTAGAAATGTTACCATTTCTGTGCCATACTTGAGATTTATAGGTACAGTAGAAATCTTTTCTAGATTAATTACTGTTGCAAAACAAAGTGTTCTGGGAAGGCTCTCTTTTTAAAAAAGCAAGTGTTAGTTGTTACTGTTTACTTCTAGATGCTACAAAAACTAAAATGACAGGGAGAAAAAATATTTTAAAGTCACAGGACAAGAAACAGAAGGGAAAGTCTGTGGAAGACAGAGACTATAGGAGGAACAGGGCAAATTTAGTAGGGCAAAGGTTTTCTGTATTATATAGAGAAAACTGTATCCTAAAAAAGTGGTGTGTGCACTTTTGTGTCCATTGTACATACACTCACATACACATGTACATATATATTGAGTCACAGAGTCACAATGTAAAATATATCTGTTACCGCCAAAAAGTTTGAACAGTATTAGTTTAAGGTGTATACAGAGGAGATGCAGTTGAGAGGAAAGCCAATCAGTGTGGCAGAGCCTAGGAGGAGCTTGGAACACACATTAGATTACCCTGTAGGGTCAATGCTGCTGGGATAAGGCACTGGTGATAAAAAAGGGGGTTGGGGGAGAGTTGGTTGAAATTGAGAATAACTGACAATCTTCCCCTTGAGATCAGCTTTAATTATAAGGAAACAGAGTATGAGGCACAGTTCCTTTCCTGAGTTATTTCCCAAAGTAAAGAAAAAAATCAGTGATCATCAGGTGGACCATGTGTCAAAGAAAATCTTTAATAAAATGCCTACATTTTAGGGGCACCTGGGTGGCTCAGTTGGTTAAGCATCTGACTTTGGCTCAGGTCATGATCTCATGGTTTGTGAGTTTGAGCCTCGCCTCGCGTTGGGCTCTGTGCTGACAGTTCAGAGCCTGGAGCCTGCTTCGGACTGTGTGTCTCCTTCTCTTTCTGTCCCTACCCCGCTCGCGCTCGCTCTCTCTCTCTCTCTCTCTCTCAAAAATAAACATTAAGAAAAATTAAAGAGTGTTACTCTCAACCTTACATTCTGAGCATGTAATGCATCCCTGCTCTACCATTTACATGCTAAAGATCTTGGTTAAGTTATTTCAAAATCTGTCCATTTCATTACCTGTAAAACAGGAATAACCCAAGAGAAAAGAAAATATTTACCTACACAAAGATTTGTAGCAGCTTTGTGGTGAATAACCCACTTATGATGTAACAATGGAATAATACTCAGCAATAAAAAGTAATGAACTTATTGATACACATAAAATCATTCACAATTCTCAAAATAATTAATTATACTGAGTAAAAGCCAGACCTCCCTCCCAAAAAAGATGAGGAAAAAAAAAAAAAAAAAAGACATTATATGATTGTATTTATATACACTACTAGAAAATGGAAACTAGTCTACAGTGACAGAAACCAAAAGAATGGTTGCTTGGGGACCAGGAACTAGGAGGAAGAAGAGATTACAAAGAAGCTTAAGGTGATGGATTTGTTCATTACCTTGACTGTGGTGATGGTTTCACAGATTTATATATACATGTCAAAACTAACCAAACTGTATACTTTAAATATGTGCAGTTTATTGTTATATAAACTGTTATACCTCAACAAGGCTGTTTAAAAAATGGAATAACACATCTTGCAAGGTCATTTTGAGTATTTAATAGGTTAATACATACATGTAAAACACTTAATATTCACCACACAATACTGCTATTCTAATTGTAAAGTCTACGATTCAGACTTGAATACAAATTTAAAGAATTTCATTTTATTTCTATGGGGCAAACCCTACATAAACTAATTAAAAAGTTATAGGGGCGCCTGGGTTGTGCAGTCAGTTAAGCATCAGACTGTTCGTTTTGGCTCAGGTCATGATCTCCCAGTTCGTGGGATAGAGCCCGTCATTGGGCTCTGTGCAGACAGTGCAGAGCCTGCTTGGGATTCTCTCTCTCCATCTCTGCCCCTCCCCTGCTTGTGTTCTCTCTCAACAATAAAGAAATAATCTTTAAAAAAAAAAGTGATAAACACATTAAAGGAAATCTTCTCGCTTAAGAGTCTCAAAGCAATGAAAGGATATTAACTTTTCGTTATTGAGTGTGAGCAAAGTATGGTGCTAAATAAAGGCTCTACACAGATTATTTCATATAATCCTTAGAACAATGTTTTGAGATAAGTGGTATTATTTCTATTTTATATATGAAGACATAACAGCCTCACAGTGTTATGTAACCTGCTCAAGGTTCAAAGAGCAAGTGGAAAAGGTAAAACATCCAGCCAGATCTCATGGACTCCAGAGTCCATGTCAATATTTTTTTTTCCCTTTTATTTTTCTGAAAGAGAGCACAAGTAGAGGAGGGACAGAAGGAGAGGGAGAAAGAGAGACTCTTAAGCGGCTCCACGCGCAGCACAGAGCCAGAGGACATGGGGCTCGAGTTCATGACCGTGAGAGATCATGACCTGAGCCAAAATCTAAAGTCAGACACTGAACCGACTGAGCCACCCAGGCACCCATTTATGTTTAAAGTAATCTCTACACCCAACATGGGGCTTGTACTCATGACTTTGAGACCAAGAGTCACATGCTCTCCTGACTGAGCCATCAGGTGCTCCATGTCAATAATTTTTTTTTACTTCACTGAAAGAAGGTGTCCTGATTGCTGGCTTAACAAAGGAAAGTCTCACAGAATCTAAACAGGTGACAAGGAAGGATTTCACTGCCAATCCTTCAGGAACTTGGTATTCTATTTATAAAGTAGGTAAATTAGCATCACTTACCATATCTGTAGCTTGATCTTCTTTCCTTGTAATTCAACTGTTTTGATCTTAAAGTCTATTCCTACAACACAGAAGAAAAAAAGGTAAATTATATCTAGGGCTCTGAACTTGGCTCTCCCAAAATTAACTGGGAGTAAAAATAAAAATACACTTTTAAAATTTGTGTCTGTTTGGCTCTTGATAGCCTCTAAGTATGCATATTCTGAACAAATTATTCAATTTTAAACTTGAGTAATACAGATCCAACATGGCAGAAGAAAAACAGCTATATAAAGAGTTTTTACACTAAAGAAATGAAAAGGTAAATTTTTAAATATCTAATTTTTTTAAACTAAGCTCCACACCCAAGTGGGGCCTGAACTCACAACCCTGAGATCAAGAGTTGCATGCTCTACCAACTTAGCCAGTCAGGTACCCCTAAAATATCTAATATTTTAATGCAAAAAAAAAAAAAAAAGTTTCCCACTAGGGAAAAAAAATAGCCTTAACTAGCTTGCAAAGCAAAAACCTACTACCAGGGATAAAGAGGGTCATTTCATAATGATAAAAGGGTTAGTTCATTAAGAAGGCAAAAATACTAAATGTTTATGCATCTTATAACACAGAGCTTCAAAATACATGAGGCAAAAGTAATACAAATCTCCCAGATCTGTCTACTCCTTAATCAACCAAAATCTTCAGCTTGGGTTGAGTTTCCCACAATCAAATCAAAAGAAAAAAAAGGGCGATGTGCCTGGCATTTATAAACCTCAGACTTTGTCTACAGCCCATGTTTTTGTTTCTCTAGGAATTACTGAGACTCTGAACAAGACTAACAATTCCAATTAGGCATGCAATTTGCTAATTAACCTATATAACAAACCTAACAACCAATACTATTTCAGAAAACTTCTCCAAAGACAAGTGAAATTAGGACACAGTCTGAAAGCTCCAAATCTTTTGAGAGACAGAAACCAGGTACAATTGGAAAATTAAGATTTTTAGGCTGTTTTAAGTCACCTACCTCATCCTAGACCCCATGAGTTTCTCTTTCTCTCTCTCTCTCTCAATGTTGTCTATCCTCAAACTAATTAGCAGTGGTTAAAGCAGTTCTTCATTCTTTTCTGCACAAAAACTCTCCTAGCCTACCTCTGGGCCATTCATTCTTCAATCTTCATTACTAGTTTCTCCTTGCCTCTCTGAACTCTTCTAAAAACCGAAGTGAATTTTTCTATCTTTACCCATTCCCATGGTGATTTTCCCTAATTTCATGGCTTTAAATTCCAAATACGCACTGGTAACTCTCAAATTTATATCATAGCCCAGACCTCTCTCCTGAATTCCAAGCTTGAGATAACTGTTTATTGCCTATCTGCAAATCCCATCTTTCACAAAGACTCAAGCAAAAGTCCTTAAAATGTTTCATAAGGCCCTACACATTCTGCCTACCCCCCCATATTCCATGCTGTCCTCATAATTTTCTGTATCTTTCTTTGATCTAGCTAACTAGATCAGCTTCATTATTGTTCCACACACAAGTCAGAAAGATTCCCACCTCAAGAACTTTGCATATAACTGTTCTTCCAACTTAGACCACTCTTCTCCATTATGGCTCCTTCCCCTTGTTGTCCTTTCCTAAGTGGCAACATTTTCCCAAGTCCCCCACCCCATGTCCATTGTCTATTAATAATCCCTACCCTTCTTCCTTACTTTTTTTAACATCCCTTAAATATGCTGTATTTACTTATTCCTGTTATTTATTTTCTGTCTCCCTATGCAAAACTATAAAATCCACAAGGGTAGGAATTTTTATCTATTTAATTCAGTTGAATTCCCAGCACCTAGAGCCTGACATAAAAGCAGACATTCAAGAAGTATTTGAATGAAGAGATAAATGATGTTTTCTAGAGAAAGTGAAATGATACCCGAGAAAAGATACATATAGATGGGTGCCTCAGTGGCTCAGCTGATTGAGAGTCCAACTCTTGATTTTGGCTCAGGTCGTGATCCCAGGATTCTGGGATCAAGCCCCATGGTGGGCTCTATGCTGAGCATAGAACCTGCTTAAGATTCTCTGATTCTCTCTCTCTCCTCCTCTACCCTTCTTCCCTACTAGAGCACCAAAGAAAAAAATAAATAAAAATTAAAATTAAAAAAAATATATACATACATACACACACACACACATATATATACATATTTATTTATTTATTTTATTTCAGCATTAGGGTGAAACTTACCACTTGACAAGCTCCACACCTGTCCACTTAGCATCCAGATTTTTTGAGCCTCAGGCCAAAACACAAAGGATGAAAGTTCCAATGAGATACTAAAAAACTAAGCAAACCAAAATAGGGAACCTGAAGGAAACAGGGACAATGCAGAGAAAGAGAAAAGATAGTTCCTTTTATCTTCTCGGAACAAGAGTGGTGGGGGCAGGAAAACGAACTTGAACCAGAAAAACTCTTGAAAATTAAGGGAAAAGAAAAAGGAAGTGGAAGAAATAATATATTCAACAGGAAGACCAAGAGAAAACGGAGATCTCCTAGAAAATATTAACAAAATGACCAAGAATGGAATTTATGTGATATATGACAAGTTAGAAGATCAAACCAGGAGGTCTGATATTGAACTAACATAAGTTCAAGAAAGAACAAAGAAAATGACACATAGAATATAATAATTTAAAAACTGTGCGAAAGGGCGCTTGGATGGCTCAATCGGTTAAGCGTCCAACTTCAGCTCAGGTCATGATCTCGGCAGCTCATGAATTCAAGCCCCACATTGGGCTCTGCTGACATTTGGACCCCAGCCTCTGCTTCAGATTCTGTGTCTCCCTCTCTCTCTGTCCCTCCCCTGCTCACACTCTGTCTCTGTCTCTCTCAAAAATGAAAACATTTAAAAATTTTTTAAAAATAAAAAAAAAAACTGTGCAAGAAATCTGCACAGCAAAGGAAACGATCAACAAAACTAAAAGGTAATCTATTGAATGGGAGAAGATATCTGCATATGACATATCCGATAAAGGGTTAGTATCCAAAATATATAAAGAACTTATAAAATTCAACACCCAAAAAACAATCCAATTAAAAAATAAGACGTGAACAGACATTTTTCCAAAGACATAGAGATAGCCAACAAACACATGAAAAAATGCTCAACATCACTTATCATGAGGGAAACGCATATCAAACTACAATGAGGTATCACCTTATACCTGTCAGAATGGCTAAAATCAACAACACAAGAAACAATAGGTGTTGGCTAGGGTGTGGAGAAAGGGGAATTCTCTTGCACTGCTGGTGGAAATGCAAATCGGTGTGGTCATTCTGGAAAACAGTATGGAGGTTCCTCAGAAAGTTAAAATAGAACTACCCTACAATCCAGCAACTGCACTACTAGTTCGAAGGGATATATGCACCCCAATGTTTATAGCAGCACTATCTACAATAGCCAAATTATGTAAAAACCCCAAATGTCCACTGAATGATGAATGTATAAAGAATGTGGTGTGTGTGCGTGTGTAACGGAATTTTGCTGAGCCATATGAATGAATGAAATCTTGCCATTTGCAACCACAAGGATGGAGCTAGAGAGTATTAATTATGCTAAGTGAATACCATGTGATTTCATTCATATGTGGAATTTAAGACACAAAACAAATGAGCAAAGGCGGGGGTGGGGGGGGCAGCAAACCAAGGAAGACTCTTAACTATAGAGAACTGATGGTTACGGGGGGAGGGGGGGATGTGTTAAATGTGTGATGAGAATTACGGCATGCACTTGTGATGAATACCAGGTGACATACAGAAATGCTGAATCGCTATATTGTACTAAAACTACACTGTATTTTAACTGGAATTTAAGTAAAACTTTTAAAAAATGGTGCATGAAAACTTAACAGAAGCAAAAGAATCTATTCTAGACTGACTCACCAAATGCTTGCATAATGAAAAAAATAGGATCTATACCAAGTAATATAACCATGAAATTTCAAGACACCAGGAATAAAGATATTATAAAAGCTTGCACACACATAAACTAAGCCATATTAAATAATCAGAAGTGACAACTCTGAACTTCTACTTCTCAACAGCCAACAGCAACACTAGAATACAGAAAGATAATGTCTTTAAAAAATATTTCAACCTGGGCACCTAACTGACCCAGTAGGTACAGCATGTGACTCTTGATCTCAGGGACATAAGTTTAAGCCCCACTTAAGAAAAGAAAAATTTTTTTTCAACCTTTTTCCAGTCAAAAATCAAGTGAGAGTAAAATAATGCATTTCCAGGCATGAAAGATCTCAAGAGTTAGCTCCCATGCATCTCTTCTAAGACAACTACTAGGAGAGGTTGGTTTGCCAAAACCAGGAAGAAATCCAGCAAAGAGTGAGGTAAATGGCAGCTCAAACTGGCCTAGAGAGCAACCAGTTCAGAAGCGAATGAGGACATAAAAGGACAGAATCAAATGAGAAGAAAATTCCAAGAAGTATATCTACTAAGAGAGGGAAGGGAATAAATGGTACTAATGGAATTTGTATGAAAAGCAGAAATTCAGAGAGCTTGGCAATTCTGTTGCCGATTTTGGATAAAGTATGTACAGTGTCTTGAAATTTAAGCAAATGTAATAATAAAGGAACTGTAAATTACAGTAAAAACAGAAAAATCATCCAAGAAAGGAAATGTGATTATAGTACACTACTTGGTTTAACAGTTAATAAAAAACATGTGTTATAACTATTTGAGAAGATGAAGAGAGAGGCACCAGGAATGTCTGGAATAATTGATTCTCATTTCCCGTAACAAGAGAGAATTTCTAATGTTAGTTTTTTCTTTTTGCGTGGTTTTTTTTTTTTTTTTTAAGTTAAAAGCCAAGACTAAGGAATATGGTGTTGAATAACAGATAAAAAGGTCATAAAGTGCTTGGAAAAGGAAATACACAGGTAGGCACAGGGCAAAACTCTATTGTCGCTACTTAGTCCTCACAGACCTTGAAATACTGTGACTTCTAAAATTCTGCTCTATTACTTTAATAGAAATAAAAACTGGGTTAACAGAGGGACGCTTACAATAAGTTCTCTCCACTACTTAACCACTTCAATTTGATCATTGTATTCCTCCCATGGCCCTCAGCCACCCCTGCAGTCTCATTCCCTTCCAGTCGGCCTCCGGTAGTCACCTTCAAACACAACTTTTTGAAGCAGCTGTGTACTTTTTCCAAGTAAATACCTTTGTCACTCCATCAAGTAGTTTCTACATTCCCCAAAACATACACACCTAAGTGTGGAAAAACTTATACTTAAGATAGAGTAGAAAAGCTTTTGATAACATTTAAGAATTAGAGCAAAATAAGTAGCTCAACTGCCAAGAGAAGGTAGGAAAACCTGTATCACCCTTTAAGATTCTGCCAGGAGGAAGAGCACCTGGTGGCTCAGTCTAGTTAAGCATCCATCTTCACTGTGCTGACGAGCTCAGAGCCTGGATCCTGCTTCAGACTCTATGTCTCCCTCCCTCTCTCTGCCCCTTCCTTGCTCGTGCTCTCTCTCCTTTTCTCAAAAATAAATAAACATTAAACAAAATTTAAGATTCTGCCAAGAGAAATAATCAGATTCTCCTGCAACACTATCATTTCCTAAATTTTCACAGACTAGAGCAAACATAGGATTTGATCCAACCAGTGTTTCTCTTTTAGGTTGTATTTATACGAAAACACACTAAAGGAAATCTCTTATTTTTACAGATTCCTGGGACCCAGCTCAAACGAGTATTTCAATTTACTGCACTCTAACTTTTATCAATTTTCAGCTGCTCAGAAAGTGAGAAACACGTATCAGCCAAAATATTTGCCTTAATGATGTTGCAGAAGCACCATCCAGTGGCAAGAAAAGTTAACTGCAACTTCTAGCCACTGTAAATATCCGTTTTCCAAAGCTTAGCTTCTGATGACACACCAATACATAGTATTTAATGTAGGAAGAAATATAATAAACTCCAGACAACTAAAGTTTAACAGCTCATAGGTAAACGATCAATATCTGTGGTTTTTAACAAATGAAAATAAAGTATTTTCACCACATCAGGAAAGGAAATAAGAATCTTATACCTACAATCCTTTGAATATAGCTTTTTTCTGGAATTTAAGAAACATGATTCTTTAACATGATTTAAGAAACATGATTCTTAGTCCTAGCTCTAGCTCTACCATTATAGCACAAATTTTGAAAAGGCCACTTCCCAATACAGCCATTAGTTTATCTGGATGCAGATGTGAAAATGCAGAATGCAGAAATTTCCTCTAAAGCTCTTCTTATTGGGGCGCCTTGGTGGCTCAGTCAGTTGAGCATCCAACTTCAGCTCACGACATGATCTCGTGGTTTGTGGATTCGAGTCCCATGTTGGGCTCTGTGCTGACAGCTCAGAGCCTGGAGCCTGCTTCAGATTCTGTGTCTCCCTCTCTCTCTGCCTCTCCCCCCATGCATGCACTCTCTCTCTCTAAACATTAATTTTTTTTTAAAAGATCCTTCCGGGGGCACCTGGGTGGCTCAGTCGGTTAAGCGGCTGACTTCGGCTCAGGTCATGATCTCACGGTCCGTGAGTTCGAGCCCCGCGTCAGGCTCTGTGCTGACAGCTCAGAGCCTGGAGCCTGTTTCAGATTCTGTGTCTCCCTCTCTCTGACCCTCCCCCATTCATGCTCTGTCTCTCTCTGTCTCAAAAATAAATAAACATTAAAAAAAATTAAAAATAAATAAATAAAATAAAATAAAAGATCCTTCCGTATAATAGTAATAGCTTAGTAAACACCTTGAGAATTTATAATGTGTTTAGCCCTTTGGAGTGGATTAAAGCATTAAATCCTCGGGGCGCCTGGGTGGCTCAGTCGGTTAAGCATCCGACTTCGGCTCAGGTCATGATCTCATGGTCTGTGAGTTCGAGCCCCGCGTCAGGCTCTGTGCTGACAGCTCAGAGCCTGGAGCCTGTTTCAGATTCTGTGTCTCCCTCTCTCTCTGCCCCTCCCCTGTTCACGCTCTGTCTCTCTCTGTCTCAAAAATAAATAAACGTTAAAAAAAATTTTTGAAAAAAATAAAATAAAATAAAGCATTAAATCCTCAGAACAGTCCTAACCTATACTTTTATTTACAAACTACAAATGAAAAATAAAATTAAAATCCAGTAGTACTAACAATATTTACTGGATAACTACTAAGTGTTCTAAGCATTTCCCGTATTATCTCATTTACTATTCAAAATTATCCTCGGTGAGGCAACTGTCAGGTCAGTTGACACTCTTGATTTTGGCGCAGTTCATGATCTCACAGTTCACAGAATCGAGCCCCGCATCAGGCTCTGTGCTTGTTAGCTTGGGATTTTCTCTCTCTCCCTTGATCTCTGTGCCTCCCCCACATCCACTCTCAAAATAAATAAACTTAAAAAAAATCCTCTGCAGCAATCCCTATCAAAAGAACACCAGCATTCTTCACAGAGCTAGAACAAACAATCCTAAAATTTGTATGGAACCAGAAAAGACCCTGAATAGCCAAAACAATCTTAAAAAAGAAAACCAAAGCTGGAGGCATCACAATCCCAGACTTCAAGATTTATGACAAAGGTGTAATCATCAAGACAGTATGGTACTGGCACAAAAACAGACACCCAGATCAATGGAACAGAATAGAGAACCCATAATGGACCCACAAACGTATGGCCAACTAATCTTTGACAAAGCAGAAAAGAATATCCAATGGAATAAAGACAGTCTCTTCAACAAATGGTGCTGGGAAAACTGGACAGTGACATGCAGAAAAATGAACCTGGACCACTTTCTTATACCATACACAAAAATAAACTCAAAATGAATGAAAGATCTAAATGTAAGACAGGAAGCCAACAAAATCCTAGAGGAGAAAGCAGGCAAAAACCTCTCTGACCTCAACCACAGCAACTTCTTACTCAACACGTCTCCAGAGGCAAGGGAAACAAAAGCAAAAATGAACTACTGGGACCTCATCAAAATAAAAACCTTCTGCACAGTGAAGGAAACAATCAGCAAAACCAAAAGGCAACCGATGGAATGGGAGAAGATACTTGCAAACGACATTATCAGATAAAGGGTTAGTATCCAAAACCTATAAAGAACTTACCAAACTCAACACCCAAAAGACAAATAATCCAGTGAAGAAATGGGCAAAAGACATGAATAGACACTTCTCCAAAGAAGACATCCAGATGGCTAACAGAAACATGAAAAACCACTCAACATCACTCATCATCAGGGAAAAATACAAATCAAAACCACGAGATACCGATACCACTTCGCACCTGTGAGAATGGCTAATAACATTAATAACTCAGGCAACAACAGATGTTGGCGAGGGTGAGGAGAAAGAGGATCTCTTTTGCATTGTTGGTGGGAACGCAAACTGGTGCAACCACTCCGGAAAACAGTATAGAGGTTCCTCAAAAAATTGAAAATAGAACTACTCCGCAACCCAGCAACTGCACTACTAGGTATTTACTCAAGGGATACAGGTGTGCTGTTTCAAAGGGGAACATGCACCCAAATGTTTACAGCAGTGCTATCGACAATAGCCAATGTATGGAAAGAGCCCAAATGCCCATTGACAGCTAAATGTATAAAGAAAATGTGGTATACACACACACACACACACACACACACACACACACACACACACACACACATATATACACACATACATACAATGGAGTATTACTCAGCAATCAAAAAGAATGAAATCCTGCCATTTGCAACTACATGAATGGAACTAGAGAGTATTATGCTAAGCAAAATTAGAGAAAGACAAATATCACATGACTTCATTCACATAAGGAATTTAAGATCCTAAACAGATGAACCTAAGGAAAGGGAAGCAAAAATAATACAAAAACAGGGAGGGGAACAATATAGAACAGACTTTTAAATATAGAGAACAGAGGGTTGTGGGAGGGGGGATGGGCTAGATGGGCAAGGGGCCTTAAGGAATATACTCCTGAAATCATTGTTGCACTATATGCTAACTAACTTGGATGTAAATTAAACATTAATTAATTTTTGAAAATCCTCTGCAAAACTATATATATGCCTATTTTAAAGAAAAGGAAAGTTTAAAGTAATTTTTATTTTTTAAAAAAAATTTTTTTTTTTTAACGTTTATTTATTTTTGAGACAGAGAGAGACAGAGCATGAACGGGGGAGGGTCAGAGAGAGAGGGAGACACAGAATCTGAAGCAGGCTCCAGGCTCTGAGCTGTCAGCACGGAGCCCGACGTGGGGCTCGAACTCACGGACCGTGAGATCATGACCTGAGCCGAAGTCGGATGCTTAACCTACTGAGCCACCCAGGCGCCCCAAGTTTAAAGTAATTTAAATAAGGTCAGAGAATTAACGTGGCAGAACCAGTACTCAATTCCACTTGTTTTTTCACACCATACAAGCTCTTAACCTAAATTAAGTTCCATAATTCCATTTTTTATTTATGTATTTTCTACTGAGGTAAAATCCACATAACATAAGATGTTCTCAGTTTATTTGGGTCTTAAGTTCTCTCGACAGTATTTTGTAGTCTTCAGGGCCTAGGTCTTACATTTTGTTAAATTTATCCCCATTTCATTTTTCATGTTTAGGGTGCTATTATAAATAATACTTTTTTAAGAGTTTCATTTTCTAATTGTTGCTCAATACAGAATACATCTTATTTTTGTATACTGACCCCTATCCTGTAACCTTGCTATAGTCACTTCTTAATTCTAGCTGCTCTTTATTTGGGAGGTAGGGTGCTTAGAGTTTTCTATGTATGTAAGTCATATATATAATCAGGTAGTCAACAAAAAGGCACTTTCTTAATCATTTTCCTTTCGAACCTCTGATATCTTTCTTTCTCTCGCCTTATTGTTACCAGCTAGGACCTCTAATACAATGTTGTTTTGTACTTGATCCTTAACAAAGAAAGCTTAGAGTGAAAGCTTCACTATTAAAGTATCATGTTAACTGTACATCATTTAGTAGGCTGAGGAAATGTCCTTTTACTCCTAGTTTGCTAAGGTATTGTGATGCAAATGAGTATTTTGTAAAATACTTTTATTATTTTTTAAGCTAATTTATTTATCTTGAGGGAGACAGAAACAGTGCACAAGCAAGCAGGGGAGGGGCAAAGAGAGAGGGAAAGAGAGAGAATCCCAAGTAGGCTCTGCACTGTCAGCATGGAGCCCAATGTGGGGCTCAAACTCACGAACCATGAGATCATGACAGGAGCCCAAATCAAGAATTGGATGCTTAACTAACTGAGCCACCTAGGCACCCCATCGTATGCTTTTTCTGTACCTATTAAGATGATCATGACTTTTCTTCTTCTTCTTTTTTTTTTTTAGTAGGCTCTACACTCAACCTGGGGCTTGAACTCACAACCCCAAAGAGTCACATGCTCTACCAACTGAGCCAGCCAGGCACCCTTCTTCTTTACCCCATGAAGGGAGCTAATTAAAATTGATTTAGGGGGCTCATGGGTGGCTCAGTCAGTTGAGCGGCCGACTCTTGACTTCGGCTCAGGTCATGATCCCAGGGTCATGGGATCAAGTCCTGTGCCAGGCTCTGTGCTGAGCAGTGACCCTGCTTAAGACTCTTTCTTTCTCTTTCTCTCCCCCCACCCATGGCCCTCTCCTTGCTCTTGGACACATTCACTCTGTCTCTAAAATAAAATAAAATAGTGGCTCCTGGGTGGCTCAGTTGATTAAGCGGCTGACTCAGCTCAGGTCATGATCTCACGGTTCATGAGTTCAAGCCCCGCATACAGCTTTGCTGTCAGCTCTGTCCCCCTCTCTCTCTGCCCCTCCCCTGCTCACTTGCGTGCTCTCTCATTCTCTCTCTCTCTCTCTTTCCCTCTCTCCCTCCCTCAAAATTAAACACTTTAAGGGAGCCTGGGTGGTTCAGTCAGTTAAGTGTCCAACTCTTGGCTTCAGCTCAGGTCATGATCTCGTGGTTCATGAGTTTGAGCCCTGCATTGGGCTCTGCACAGACAGCATGGAGCCTGCCTGGGATTCTCTCTCTCCCTCTATCTCTCAAAATAAACAAATCAACTTGAAAAAAATATTAAAAAAATAAAAATAAGTTTTTAAAAAATATTTTTGAGAGAGACAGAGACAGAGACAGAGAGAAAGAGAGAGAGAGAGAACGTGCACACATGCACAAATGGGGGAGGGGCAGAGAGAGAGGTAAACACAATGTGAAGCAGGTTCCAGGCTCCAAGCTTTTGGTGAAGAGTCCAATGCAGGGCTCGAACCCACCAACTGTGAGATCATGACCTGAGCCAAAGTCAGACACTTAAGTGACTGAGCCACCCAGGCACCCTTATTTTATTTTATTTTATTTTATTTTATTTTATGTTTTATTTATTTATTTATTTCTTAATTTTATTTATAGAGAGAACAAGCATGCAAGGGAGAGGGGCAGTGGAGGGAGAGAGAGAAAGAGAGAGAATGAAAGAATCTTAAGCAGGGTGCCTGCTCAGAGCAGAGCCTGGCACAGGGATCAATCCCATGACCCTGGGATCATGAACTGAGCCGAAATCAAGAGCTGGCTGCACAACTGACTAAGCCATGCAGGTGCCCGTAAACAAGCACTAAATAAATAAATAGAGAGATAGATAGATAGATAAAATGATTTTTAAAAATTTATTTGGAACGTGAAATCAACATTGTATTCCTAAAATAAAGTCTACTTGGTCATGACATATTATTTTTTATAAGTTCCCAGAAACGCTGTGCAATTATTATTTTTTTAACGTTTGTTTATTTTGGGGGCAGGGAGGGGGCAGAAAGAGAGAGGGACAGAAGATCCAAAGTGGGCTCTGAGCTGACAGCAGCAAGCCTGATGTGGGGCTCAAACTCACGAACTGCGAGATCATTACCTGAGCCAAAGTCAGACCCTTAACCAACTAAAACACCCATGTGCCCCTAGATAAGGATTCTTACATACATGTTCATGAAGGAGATGTCAATGTTCATTAGGGATCTCTCTGTCTGGTCTTAACATCCAAGAGAAGGCTGGTCCCATAAATGATTTAAAGTGTGCCCTCCTCCACCATTTACTGAAATAGTAGTATTTTCTTCCTTAAACATTTGATAAAACTCACCAGTGAAGCCATCTGAGCCTTAAAATTTCTTTCAGAAAAAAACTTAAATTAAGATTCTATTTCTTTAATATATGTCTATTCTATCAATCACTACAGAAGAATATTCATTGAGTATCCAACTATATAATTATAGATTTCTATTTCTCCTTCCAATTCTGTCAGTTTCTGCTTCAAGTATTTTGAAACTCTGTTATTAGGTATATAAATATGATAAACTGACACCTTTATCATTACAAAAAAATTTTCTTTATTCCTGGAAGTATACTCCTTGCTCTGAAATCTACTTTGTCTACTATTAATACAGCCACCTGGGCTTTTTTATGATTATTGGCTTCTTAGGTAGTCCTAAGATATTTTTTAGTGGTTGCACTAGACTTCATAACACACATTTTTAACTTAGCACAGTGCACCTTCAAACAGTATTATACCACTTCTCATATTAATGTAAGAACCTTACAGCAGTGTACTTCCATTTTCTCCCTATTACTGGGCTTTTACTTTTTACATCTACCTTTTACATCTACCTTTTACTTTTTACATCTACATTTTCTGAATTTTACTTGTCAATTGTCTGAAATAAATTTAAATTTGAGAAAAAAGTATTTTGCAATTCCCCATGTGTACCATTTATCCTCTCCATTCTTTTGTGTGTATCTGAGTTTCCACCCAAAATGATTTTCTTCAGCCTGAAAAATTTCCTTTAAAATTTTTTAAAGATTTTTTTTTAAGTTTATTTATTAATTTGAGAGAGAGAGAGAGAATGAGCAGACAGAGAGGGGGACAGAGGATCCGAAGCAGGCTCTGTGCTAATAGCAGAGAACCCAACGCAGGGCTCGAACTCCAAAACCATGAGATGATGATCTGTGCTGAAGTGGGACACTTCACTGACTGAGCCTCCCAGGTGTCCCCCTTTAACATTTTTAATAGAGCAGGACTGTCAGCAAGAAATTCTCTCAGCTTTTGTCTGCAAAATGCCTTTTTAAATGTTTATTTTTAAGAAACAGAGCACACGTGTAAGCATGCATGAGCAGGGGAGGGGCAGAAAAAGAGAGAGGGCAGCGGATCTGAAGCAGGCTCTGCACTGACAGCAGCAGCCCAATGTGGGGCTAGAAATCAAGAACCACAAGATCATGACTGAGCTGAAGTTGGACACTCAATCAACTGAGCCACACCTGCGTCCTGGAAATGTCTTCAGTTTGTCTTGATTTCTGCAAGATATGCTTGTCAGGATTAAATTCTAATGATAGTTTTTTCACATCAGAACTTTTTTTTTTTTTTTTTAGGATTGTATTTTTGGACTGCCTGGGTGGCTCAGTCAGTTGAGCCACCAACTCTTGGTTTCGGCTCAAGTCATCATCTCACAGTTTGTGGGACTGAGCCCCGTGTCAGCTCTGGGCTGGCAGCATGGAGCCTACTTGAGATTCCTTCTCCCTTTGTCTCTGCCCCTCCCTCCATCTCTCCCTCCCTCTCTCAAAAAATAAACTTTAAAAAAAGGATTGATCTATTTCTTAAAAAAAAAAAAAAAAAAAAAAAGATTTAATTTTTAAGTAATCTCTACACCCAATATGGGGCTCAAACTTACAATCCTGAGATCAAGAGTCGAATGCTCTACCAACTGAGCCAGCTAGGTGCCCCTCCTTTCAGAACTTAAAAAGTGTTGCTCCACTGTCTTCTGGCTTGCATGACACCCCCCACCCACATACACACCCCTTTTGGGAGGAATCTAGACTTAAGAAACTTTTTATTTTGAAACGGCTTTACAGAAAAGTTGCAAAAACAGAGTCCACATATACCTTTCATCCAGCTTCTAATGTTAACACTTAGATAATCATTATCAGAAAAAAGAAAGTAACACTGGTATAAAGCAATTAACTTAGCTACAAACTTAAATCTACCAATTTGTTCACTAATGTCTTTTTTCCTTTTCTTAATGTTTATTTTAGAGACAGAGACAGAGACAGAGAGAGACAGACAGACAGACAGACAGACAGCATAAGAAGGGGAGGGGCAGGGACAGGGAGACACAGACACAGAATCTAAAGCAAGCTCCAGGCTCTAAGCTGGCAGCACAGAGCATGACACGAGGCTCGAACTCACAAACCATGAGATCATGGCCTGAGCCAAAGTAGGATGCTTAACCGACTGAGCTACCCAGGCACCCCACTAATGTCTTTTTCTGTTCCAGGATCCAATTCAGGTTCCCAACACTGCATGTAGTGGACACGTTTCCTTGATCTGTAACAGTTATTCAATATTTTCTCATCTTGCATGACCTTAATAATTTTGAAAAATACTAGCCAGGTATCTTGTAGAACCTCCCTCAATTTGGGTTTGTCTGATGTCTTCTCATAATTAGAGCAAGGCTTTGCATTTTTTGGTAAGAACACCACAGATGAAATATTTTGCCTTTCTTAGCTCATTATCAGGGAGTATATACATTGTGAATGTCTTATTGTTGTGCTATTAACCTTGATAACTTGGTTATGGTGGTATCTACAGAGTTTCTCTCCACTATAAATTCATTTTTTCTCTTTGTAACTAATAAATTTTTTGGAGAAAATACTTTAAGGCTATGAAAATATGTTTCTCACCATACCTTCACTCACTGATTTTACCTTCCATACCGATTTGTGCCTGTGACAACTATTACTGTAATATTTGCTAATGGTGATGCTGTGTTTAGTCACTACTTTACACTTAATAACGAATTCTTTTACATTTTAGTCCTTCTCCCCAGTCATTTAGTTATTTATTTATTATTACCAATATGGACTCATAGATATTTTATTCTACTGATTATGTAATACTAGAATTATCTGATTCCAGCTTTGGCCATCAGAAGCTCTTTCAAGTTGGCTCTTACATCTTTTTGACATGTCCCACCCTTTTCTAGCACTTCTTTGTTTTCTGGCACCAAAGATGCTTCAGAATCGTCCTCTTTTGCCTCTATCCCAGCTCTTTCTTCAAAGTGCCATGGTACGTCTTAATGAAGAATTGCTGAGTCCAAGATCTGGGCACAAGATATGCTCATTGCTCCTGGAGTGCCACTGCTTCTACGCATTCCCAGGGGACAGAGCGAGGAAATACATTTATGCACAGTAACCCATGCATATACATACATCTACATTTCTAGACCTATTTATCTGTATATATTACATAAAACCATGAGTTAATACTGATACCTCCAATTCAAGACCAAAAAGTTCATTCTAGCCGTTCTCCTTTCCTTACTTGTAACCTCTTCATTTAACAGTTAGGTATCTGGCTGTCATGATCTAAACTAGATTTACTTATATATTCAATCTTAGTATATACATAAAGTAGTATATACACAGAGCAGTTTCAGGCTTACTAACCCATATCCTTATGAGAAAGGACAGATTTACTAACTAGAATATAATACTTGTATACAGTTCTTTTTATCTTTAGTCTTACAATATCTAGTCAAAATACTATTTTCTGAAGTTACTTTGATGATTTATTCTCTTCCTCCTCCTCAGTGTGGTTGTTGTCCAGTTGTAATAAAGTTAGGTTCATTTGTTGGTTTACATTATTTTTCTTGAAAAGTCAACAGCTGTTATCTTTGCCCTCTGTATATATAATGCGGTTTTTCTTTCTTCTAGTTTCTCTTAAGATTTCTCTTTAAAACTAGTTTTCAGCAATTGGATTAGGATGTGCCTCAGTGTGACTCTCTTTGTGTTTATCCTATCTGGGATCATTAAGTCTAAGGGATCATAGCTTTCATTACATTTAAAATTTTTTCAGCCCTATTTCTTCAAATACTTCTTCAACTGCAGCCTCCAAATGCAAATTGTATTAGGCAGGCTATCTGATAATGTCTCACACATCACTGGGGCTCTCTTTTTCTTCCAGTCTTTTTTTACCCTGTGCTTCATTTTGGGCAGTTTCTATTATCCTCTCACTGATCTTTTCTTCTGCATATCTAATCTGCTGTTAAGGCCCATCAACTGAATTTTTCCTTTCAGATACCATATTTTTCAGTTCTAGAAGCTCCAATGGGTCTTTTTTACATCTTACATTTCTTTCATGTTCATGCTTTCCTTTAAATGCTTCAACATCTGTCTTCTAAATCCATCATCTCTGTCATTTCTGGGTCTTTTTCCAAAAACTGATTTTTCTCCTGGTTAAGGATTACATTTTCCTACTTCTTCATATGCCTAATAACTTCAGATTAGATGCTAAACATCTTACAGACTTTGTTAATGTATAGACTTTTTAAATGTTGAGTTTTGTTAAGATGGGCAGCTAAATTAGTTGAGAATCAGCTTAACCCTATTGAGGTCCGTTTTTCAGCACAGTTTTAAGGAAGGGCTAGAGTAGCCTTTTCTCCAGAGTTATTACTTTAGCCCCACTCCTAATGAATGCCATTTCTAGGGTCTTCCCCAAATGGCCTTTATATTCAATGAGATCTCGTTCTCTTGGGTGGTCAGAACTAGAATGTCTCCCAACCCATTTTAAGTCTCAACACTTCTTCCAACTATCTGGTAGTTGTTCTTTCCCCTAATAGTTGTTCTCTGCTCAGCCATGGAGCCCCACACAGCTTAGCATCCAAAGATTCAAAGGGACTCCTTTCTGGATCTCACTGTCCACATAATGCCATCTTCTATGATAAACAACCCTGCAAATTCCAGCCTCCCCCTCAGTCTTTCTCTGAGTTCTAACTCTTTGGCCCAACAAGACTGCCTTGCTCTGCTTAGATCCTGAATTGGAATCTAGTTTCAGAAAGAAAGCCACGGGGATTGCAGGGTTCTATTTATTTGTTTTCCTTCTCTCAAGGATTGCAATTCTGCCGCACCTGTTACCAAATATTTAAAAACAGCTGTTTCTTATGTTTTGTCTGGTAGTCTAGCAGTTTATAGCCAGAAGGCTATTCTGGTGCCAGTTACTCTATGATGTCCAGAAATGGAAGATCTCTCAACAGCTTTATTGTCTTTTAAAGGTTAAGTAATCCTTGACCTTTTTTAGAATAGGTTTCAAATCATTTGAGAACCTAAAGAAAATCACGGATCCTTTGCCCATTCCCTTACACCAAACTGTATATATTTCAGGGAGTTTAAAGCCTCTGTCCCAGTCCCCCACCTTCTACTGTTCCACCAGAGGGTTGTGGTTTATAGTACTGGTGCACTACACTATCATTCTTTCAAAGCTTTAGAGGCAATTCACTGAAAACTTGCTAAGGCTGAAATTCAAGTATTTGAACCAAGGAAAAACATTTTTTTTTAATCAAAGAAGACACTTTTAAAAGAAGTATTAATACAAAGTTCAGAAACAATACAGCTATTATTCTTTCCCCACATGTGGCAGATAATATTTCTCACATATCTACATGATGATATACTGGCAGTCTGATATTACAGACTAAAGAAACCAAGCCAAAATAATCTAGATTTTTTATCTGATATCCTAATTAGCATTCTTTTGTTATATAATTATTAAAAAGCAATTCTTTATTATCCTGATCTAGCCACCAGCAACAGCAATATTGATACTGAATTATAAATATATACACTTCATATATACATTCATTCTTTGTTAACTACTGTTAAAAACTGGCATTCTCCTAGGTTACTAGTCCTTACAGCAGCATAAGCCAGCTCGGTCAGGCCAGATGGATGTCAGTAAATATCACTTCAGAATTCACCCTAGTCCCACATACTCCACAATAAATACCTGTTGATTTAAATAATGGGAGGGAGTTGGGTGCCTGCGTGGCTCAGTTGGATAAGCATCCGACTCCTGATTTTGGCTCAGCTCATGATCTCACAGTGCTTAAGTTGGAACCCCACATTAGGTTCCATGTGCTGATAGTGTGGAGCCTTCTTGGGATATTCTCTCTCTCTCTCTCTCTCTCTCTCTCTCTCTCTCTCTCTCTTTCTCTGCCCCTACCCTGTCCTCTTTCTCAAAATAAATAAACCTTAAAAAAAAAGTAATGGAAAGAAGTTGAAAAGATAAAGACAGAAAGGTAAATAGTAAAGGAGAACATTTAAGAGTGCTTGATATTTATTTTTTAAAATTTTTTCATGTTTATTTTTGAGAGAGAGAGAGAGAGAGAGAGAGAGAGAGAGAGAGAGAGAGAGACCATGCACGAGCGGGGGAGAGGCAGAGAGAGGGGGAGGCACAGAATCTGAAGCAGGCTCCAGGGTCTGAGCTGTCAGCACAGACCCCAATGCGGGCAGAGCTCAAACAGGAACCATGAGATTGTGTACTACCTGAGCTGAAGTGGGACACTCAACCAAGTGAGCCACCCAGGTGCCACAAGAGTGCTTGATATTTAATTATCAAAACTCAATTGGCCAGAATATAAAGGTTTATTTCTGGACTTTTCAATTCTTTTCCACTGATCTGTAATGCCTACTTTTATGCTAGAACCACATGGTCTTGATTACTGTAGCCCTGCTGTAAGTTTTGAAATCAGGTAATGTGTGTCTTCCAACATTGTGGTTCTTTTTCAAAATTATTTTGGCTATTCTGGGCCCTCTGCATTCCTATACGAATCTTATGAGTCACTTATCAACTTCTGCACACAAGCTTCCTAGTATTTTAACAGGAACTGCACTGAATCTGTAGACCAATTTGGATAGTACTGCCACCTTAATATTGTCTTCTGATCCATGAACAATGTGCATCTTTCCATTTACTGAGATCTTCTTTAGTCTCTTTCAATAGTGTTTTCAGTGTACGACTCTTGTACTTCTTTTGTTAAATTTATCCCTAAATATTGATTCTTTTTGAAGCCAGTATAAGTGGAATTAATGTCTTAATTCCATTTGGAAATGTTTCATTACTAATGTACAGAAATACTTTTGATTTCTGTACACTGTTCCTGTATTCTATTTATGGACTTTTAAAAAGCGAAGTAGCTATTCTATTCTGAAGTACCTATACATTGTATTACATTAAAATTACATTACAAATAACAAAAGTCATTCTAACAAAAAATAATTTCATCTAACAAAAGAAGCTGACATTACAAAGTAGTATATAATAAAACTGAAAAACTGCTGAATCTATAGGTGTAAGTCAGGAGGAAGAAAGTCTTATCTGCTATGCACTAATTTTACAGACACTCCTCTAATTCATTAAGATTCTCAGAAGTAAATATAGTTACAGAAGACAACTGGAAAATCTAATTCCACAATACCAGATAACAGAGGATAAAAAAAAAAGCAAGAGAAGCAATGTCACAAAAACAGAAAATTAACATGTTTGTCTATGCACAAAAGATGTAATATCTTTATTCACCCTGATAAATTTAAATTTTCTTATTTGAAAATTTAAAATCTCCTCTAATACTTTATGTAAGTATTATATATAAGTACATAATACATATATATGTGTGTATATAAGTATATATATATACATATATATATAAGTATATACACGTATAAGTGTATATATACGTGGATACACACACACACACACACACACACACACACACACACACACACACATATATATATATATATATATAATGGGAAGCTCAAATTCACAGCCCAGAGATCAAGTCACATGCTCAGGGCACCTGGATGGCTCAGCTGGTAGAGCATACAACTCCTGATCTCAGGGTTCTTAAGTTCGAGCTCATGTGGGGTATAGAGATAACTGAAAAATAAAATCTTTAAAAAAAAAAAAAAGTGGCATGCTCGACTGACTGAGCCAGCCAGGCGCCCCTAGTAAATATAGATTTATAATACCCATGTAGCACTTTAAGTATTATTTCACAAAATCTGATTTCTAAAAAATCAAAAGCTCTGAATAAGTAAAACACAACCACACTTACTGTGTCTTAATTATTTTGAACTCAAAATTAGTACAGTAGAAATTAATGAGCTTTGTGCTTTGTTTCACATAAGCCATAAGATGTATTTCATTGGAGTCATAGATTTCCAAAAGTAGTTTTAAATTTGGCATGTGTAGTTAATTCCTCAAGTCCCTCATGAATTTCCTTCATTTCCTTTATTCCTGAGCTCTTTATATGCTCCTTTGACACTTATCCAAAAAAAAGGAAGGAGGAACTTTTTCATGTCAAAGAACTGAGCAAGTAAATTCTTGCTTGTGTGACGCAGTACGTGTGTTATGAAACACTATTCTGCTGCTTCTGCTGTCACTTCCACTGTCCAAAACTTTGGAGGCACCTTCCAGAAGGTGTTCTGCAGAACATGGCAGTATCTCCTTATATTCTTATTTGGTATCACAGCATCAAGAGTAACCCTACCTCAAATACCTATCTTAATCTCTCTACAGAGCTACTCCAATCATATTTTTATGATAGGTTATACACTACACCTCCATAAGCAAACACAAGTATGCTGTTGACAGTGAATTCATTTTAAGAATTAAGAAAGGCCATGTGTAGCATAGTGACTAAGAGTACCCTGATAAACATGGTCTTCTGGCTCTGTCACATACTTGCTATGTGGCATTGGGTGAAACTTTAACCTCTCTAGACCTCTTGTTGCCTTCCCACTACAGTAGGAATTATAATTTCCAACTCCAAGATGTTGTAAAGGTTAAATGAGATCATGTGTAAAAAGTCTAGGAGGGTACCTAACAAGCTTTCAATTAAGCTATTCTTAAGGTGGTTCTGAACTCTACTCTGCTCGATTTCAGGCTTCTCCCAGTCTACTGATTTGCCACTAGTAAGTCAAACTATCTATTCTCTTTTTGGCCTGTCCTTATCTTACTCCTCTGCCACATCTCCTTGATCCAGCCCAAACTGTATCCCAGGCAGCAGCATGACTGTCAGGTTAGCAGCTCTCTACTCAACTTGCCCAGAACTTGCTCACTTATCTCCTAACCCTTTGCTCACTTTCCACCTTTATTCCTTTTTTGTGGAAATTTATAACTTTTCACATATTAAAGGTTTTTCTGAATCATTATAAAATGAGTTCATGTATGATCTCCAAAGGTCACCAAATCTTCAGAATCTAAGACTTGATTAAATGCTTCAAACTTATTAATGTATAATGCTGATCTCCATATAACATCATGACAACTTGTCATTTGGCCATTATACTTTCACATTAGAATAATACTTTGCAATGGCATTGGTTTATTCTGTATTAGATAAAACATAGCCACTTTAAATTCCTACTAATTGACTTGACTACCCTCCTCTCCTCTCACTTCCAGTTCAGGTTTTAATGTTTTTTGATTTTGTTTTGTTTTGTTTTGTTTTTTTGGTAAAGAATAAAACCACACAACCTTTCAAACAGCCTCTTCCCAAGCTTATTTATGAGAGAGACAAAACATCTGCTTAAACAAGTTAAATCTGCGCTGATCCATTCAGGACACCAGCCAACCAAGGCATAAAACCATTTCATTCCAACAGAGAAGTGGGAGGAGGTGGCTGGGAAGGATCTTCAAATGGGATCAGGCAATAAATGACTTAATGGAGGAAATGAGGACTGTTTTCCCTACTGGAAAATGAAAGAAAGTTCTTTTGGCACTAAAGAATTTAGGAGACGTTGGCTTGTTAAGAATGTCTGACGTGGGAAAAGAGGATATACTAATAAAACTTTAGCATAATATTCTCTAATTCCTTACCAATATTCCAACCTTCAATTACCTCTTCTTGTCATCTTTCTTCAATTCTCCAGGAAGCCTGTACTCTCGTACTGTTCTATCTAGCTGCTCCAAAATTTAGAACCAGGCCAGTCTCTTAAGAACTCCAAATTAAGCGCAGTTTCTACTCTCAACAAAAGAGAAAAAGAACACCGCTGCCTTTTCCCCCAACTTCTTATCCCCTTCTGAGGTCCTTGGCTTTTGTTATTCTTTTTGTTTTATTTCACAAACATTTATATAGTGCTTACTACGTGCCAGACATGTTCCAAGCATTTTACAAACATTAACTCATTTAATCCTCATAGTACTTCTCAAGGTTTTGTGGATGAGGAAATCAAAGGCACATGAGGATAAGTAATTTACCCAAGGGTACACGGCTACTAAGTGCCAGGACTGACATTTCAACTTCATCAGTTTGACTCCATAGTCCAGGCTCTTAACTAAGAATGTTTTCTTCTTTTTTTTTTTTTAATTTTTTAGAGAGAGACAGAGTGTTAGCAGGGGAGGGGCAGAGAGAGAGAGGGAGACACAGAATCCAAAGCAGGCTCCAGGCTGCCAGCACAGAGCACAACATGGGGCTCGAACCCACAAGCTGTGAGATCATGACCTGAGCCAAAGTCAGAAGCTTAACTGACTGAACCACCCAGGTGCCCCAGAATGCTATCTTTTCTAAGCTTAAACAAAACCCTGTAACTTACAGAATGCCCATGCAAGAAATCAGAGCAAACAAGAGTTCTCCCTCCTTTATAATCCAACCTTAGGTTTTATCCAAGATGTCAGATGAGAAAAAAAATGATGGAAAGATTTAAAGGAAGGGGCAAGGAGTCCTCGGGATCCAGTGTAACACTACCAATGCTTCCACAGCCTTTCCTTTTACTGTTTCCTTCCAAAGCCCTAAAGTAACATGTAAATTATTTTACATATCATTTTAAGTCACTTTTCTTCCAAATGTCTCAATGTAATGTTGCTTTTTTTCCCAAAGGCTTTAGCTGGTACATTCCTATTTCCCCATACATAGGACCCTACAAACCATCTCTTGAACTGTGTTAATAACTACAACTATAATCCACATAAACCACTTAGTACAGTTGCTGGCACATAGTTAGCCTAAGTGTTAGATCATATTACTTTTATTATAAACAGAAAACTAAGCCCAAGAGATGAAGTCATTTGCCTATTTAAAAAAACTATTGTTGGGGCATCTGGGTGGCTTAGTAGTAAAGCATCTAACTTCAGCTCAGGTCATGATCTCATGGTTCCTGAGTTCAAGTCCCACATCGGATGAGCCCTACTTCTCTCTCTCTCTCTCTCTCCCCCCCCCATCTCCACCCCCCACCCCTTGCTCACTTAAGCTCTCTCTCAAAACAAACAAACAAACAAACAATAATTGTTGACAAAGCTAGTTTTGTTTCCAATACAAGGTTTCATCCACTACCTACATTACCAAAACATTACTACAGAACAGAATAAAGAAACAAAGTATTCCAGTTTATAGCTTCTGGAATTTAAAAATCCAATGATTCAATTAGCATTCAATGCTCAACCTCTTCATCCCATAACTTTCACCATCTGAGTTTTCTTCTACTCTTTGTGCTACAAAATGATGATGGAAGGCATAAATCTAAGAAGTTCAAAACCATTTCTAACTCACACTGGTTTACATCAACCTCCCATTAGGGGTCCCTGGCTGGCTCAGTTGGTAGAGCATTCAACTCTTGATCTCAGGGTTTGTAAATTCGAGCCCCACGTTGGCTGTAGAGATTACTGAAAAATAAAAACTTGGGGCGCCTGGGTGGCTCAGTAGGTTGAGCAACCGACTTCAGCTCAGGTCATGATCCCACAGTTCGTGGGTTTGAGCCCTGCATGGGGCTCTGTGCTGACAGCTCAGAGCCTGGAGCCTGCTTAGGATATTGTGTCTCCCTCTCTCTCTGCTCCTCCCCTGCTTGCACTTTGTCTGTGTGTCTCTCTCAAAAATAAATAAACATTAAAAAAAAAATTTTTTTTAATTAAATAAATAAACAAATAAAACACCTGGAGCGCCTGGGTGGGCTCAGTTGGTTAAGCAACCGACTTCGGCTCAGGTCATGATCTCACAGTTTGTGAGTTCAAGCCCCACATCGGGCTCTGCGCTGACAGCTCAGAGCCTGGAGCCTGCTTCAGATTCTGTGTCTCCTCCCTCTGCCCCTTCCCCACTGGCACTGTCTCTCTCTCTCTCAAAAACAAATAATAAAAACGTTTTTAAAAACTTTTTAAAATAAAACCTTGGAAAAAAAACCCCTCCCATTAACCAGTTATCCCCATTATCTTTCACTGCAAACCTAGAATAAGGAATTATTTTTCCATTTGAGGGGTCCTAAACTGCTAAAAACAAAGCATTCCACTTACAAACTGTTAAAATTAATTTTATTTCTAAATCAAAGAGAAAATGAACAATTGTTTTATACAGAAAGCATTAATTCCAGATTGCCCTTTACATTTCCTGAAACACCCCACCTGCAACCTACACACCCTGCTGCACTAAATGCTTCTACTTAAGTGATTCCATCACTCCCCTACACCAAGTCTTCCTTATCTAAACTCTCAAATCACAAGGTTGCAAAAACAAGTTATAACAATATGAAAATACTTCACTCATCACATGGACATCGTTAGTATATCTCTTACCAGATGGTCCAATAACAGTGTAAACTTAACTACAGAGAGACTGTGACTCCAATAAAAGATGTAGTGAAAAATGTTAGTGTAGAACCAACTGTTAAGCCACTGGCAAATGAGGAATGGAGAGTTAACAGATGAACAGAAATAGGTAAGGATGACAGCACAAGTGGGCTTAAAATTAAAATGATATGAAAAGGACTAAAAGAGTCCCCTGAGGAAATGGACTTTTAAATATATTTTTAATTACTTTTATGTTCATAATATAAAAGTCAAAAGTAAGATTAAAGGATCTTATCTACACAATTTTGTCAGAAAAGGTATGCCAACCCTTCCAACACTAGATTCTTTCTCCCAGTGCTAAACAGTAAACCAAGAATTAAATTTATAATCCAATTTTGTCAAATACAAGATAAAGCAAACTTGCTTTCATAAATTTTAATTTCATTTCTCAACAAGTTCCCAACATCCCCAGCCCCCACCCCCCCATTATTTGCTAAGAAAATTTGTTCATGGTTTTGAATGGATTCCCTTTAGGTGACTCTTCTCAGTACAACTGTTTCATATGTTACCCTATCATTTCACTTTTCATTTTGTCTCAGCTTCCTATACTACATTATAGACGGAATTAGGAGGGAATATAGAAGCAATGAAAGAGGTACACCACCAGTTCTCAAACTTTTTGTTCTGAGGACTCCTTTAGGTTCCTAAAATTACTGAGAATTCCAAAAGGCTTTAGTTTATGTAGGTTATGTCAATTTATATTTACCATACTAAAAATTAAAACTAAAAAAACTTTTAACTATTAATGTATTTTAAAATAATAAACCCATAAATAACATTTTTATGAAAAGTAAGTATATTTTCTAAAAACAAACATAAATTTGGTGAGAAGAATAGCATGATTTAATAGTTTTGTAATTTTAATGTCCAGCTTAATTGACAACAAATGGATTTTCAATCTGCTTCTGCATTCAATCTGTTGCAATATGCTGTTATGGTTGAAACATGAAGACTATGACATATGAAGTCTAACTGCATACAGATATATAGCTGAAAAGGGGAGTTATATTTTAAGAGCATTTTCAGATAATTCTATGATGCTACAAAACTCAACAAGTGGTACTTTCTCAAAGATTAGCTGCAGTGTGGAATCTGAAACCATATCAACAAATTTTTCATATTCGATTGCATTAAACCTATCGGTTACTTTATATTTTGAGTGGATCTTTTTATCCATGTCTGATTTTACAACATCATGTATTGGTCATTTGGAAAATACTGGTTCACTAGCAACATAGTTCTTCCACTTGCTGACACATCTCATTACACAACATGGAAAAAAAATGTTCATTAATATCACCATGGACCTCATCAGGAGAATCTCTAAGTACTGGAAAACTGTCAAGCTCATGAAGGCAGACACAAGTTTTCCAAAATTCTAATTTTCATTTAAAAGCATGAATTTTGTCATTAGCAACAAATACTATCATTCATTTGAGAAAGTGTCTGCCAAATACTCAAGGTAGAACTAGTGTGCCAGTTGTTCTTTCAAGAATACATGGTGTTCCATGGAAAAGGTGGCCAATTCAAAGACTTTCACTAGTGCTTTTCCTTGAGACAACCATCGCTTGTTTCAGAATGAGGCAGAAATATTTTACATTTACTTCCCATTTTGTCACACAGAAAAAAGATACGTGAAGGATCAAGATTTAGTAAAAATAAAAATTATTTCTGCTTCATCAAGGACACTGCTAAGTGAAATTAAGCTTTGTTTTTTTTCCTGTGAGTCCATGGTGGTAAAGAAAACAATGACTAGTCCAGCTTGATGCAACTGTCTTTGTTAATGGCAAGGCCAGCAATTTTACACGCCATTGCTTCTGTACAATCAGTTAAAGCATCAACATGGTGAAAAACAGCCAACATCTTAGAATTAATATGAGGGGCGCCTGAATGGCTCAGCTGGTTAAGTAGCCGACTCTGGATTTTGGCTCAGCTCACGATCTCACAGTTGGAAGAATGGAGCCCCATATTGGGGTCTGTGCTGACAGCACAGAACCTAGTTGGAATTCTCTCTCCCTCTTTCTCAGCCCCTCCCCTGCTTGTGAGCTGTGAGAGCACGCTTTCTTTCTCTCTCACAATAAATATTTAAAAAAATTAATATGAAATAGTTTTGACTTTCTAGTCATTAAAAGATCCCCAGTCTGTGGAGATTCAAATTTTGAAAATCCCAGAGCTATCACTAACACTTGTTAAGAATTTACATGTCATACCACGTGTTAGACGTGATCATTATGTATTTCATCTGTTCCTTGCAACAATCCTGTAACAGGTTTGTTTTTTTTTTTTTAAACAGAGAAGGAAATTCAGGTAGGGCCAAAAAAGCAAATCCAACTGTTTCTAACCCCAGAGCTTCCAATCACCATGTTTAAGATCAGGCTCTAACTGACATATTATCAAGGGTGCATCATTCAATTCTGCTTCCTCATCTGTGAAATAGTAATTGGTTACCTACTTTGCCCTGTTCACAGCATTGTGCAAGGCTCGCAAGAAGGAAAGTAGTACTCTAAAATTTTTTCTTAACTATATTTAGCAGTATTATGCAACAAATAAAAATCAGTTCCAAGAAGGGGGGAAAATCCTTGAAATTCAAAAAGATGTAGTTACCTTATTAAGTGATTATGAAAACTTACCTGTTTTAAAACTGGTTTAAAAAAATCACCATTGAAATCTTGTGGAAGTTTGAGACCAAGAAATACTACATCACAATCATCAATGCCCCAGGTCACCTGAGGTTTTTCAAGAACATGAGCACTGGGGCACCTGGGTGGCTCAGTCGGTTGAGTGTCCGACTCTTGATTTCGGCTCAGGTCATAATCTCACAGTTCATGAGTTTGAGCCTGGCATCGGGTTCTGTGCTGACAGCACGGAGCCTGCTTCGGATTCTGTGTCTCCCTCTCTCTCTCTCTCTCTCAAAAATAAACATTAAAAAAAAAAAAGAACATGATCACAAGCACCTCACAGGTAGAACTGCGCTGTGCTGATTGTGGCAAGTAGTATAGGTTGAGTTTGAGTCTGTTTTGCTCCAATCACAACTTCTTAATATAATCTACTCTTTCCCCCCATTTCCTATTGAGCTCTCCAGCTTATCCCTCTGAACAAAACCTAACTTCTGAACTTCTCAGAAGAACCTAAAGTCCTCTACTCTTTGTGGAAAAGCCAGGAAGCCAAACCCAGAAAAAGGGAAATGTGAGGCAAAGAAGACCAGCTCCCAAGAGAAAGCCAAGGATGCTTAACTTCAAGTCCAAGAAGACTGAGCCCTAAAAACAAGGAGCTCAAGTAGAATACTTACAGCTGTACATCCATTATAGCTCAATATAACAGACAGTCCAAAGATAAATCTAAGACTGACACACACAGAACTACACTGCTCCAAAACCAAAACTGTTACCATCAAACTATCTGAGCAGTTGAAGTTTTTTAAATGCTTTGCTATTTAAGGCATTAAGATCTTCAAAATATGCCTCAAAAAGTTTAAATTGTGGAAAAACATAAATCTATAAATCCTAAGGAACACTACAATCCAGCATCATTCTTGGAACAGCTGAAATTTAAATATATATATATATATATATATATACATATATATATATGAAATTACAGAGAGGCATAAGGTAAATTTTAAAATTCTTAAATTCAAACTGCCACTAAAATGCAAAGTGTATCATCAGTCCTGTCCCCTAGTTACAATGTACCATATTCTCTCTCAATGAAGAATCTGCATGAACTGATACACTGTTCTGCAAAAAACTTTTATTAAAAAACAATATATAAAACATCCATGAAACAACTTCTTTCCTCTGACTTCTACAGGACAGATATGAGATGTCATGAAGTTTGCCAAGCCGGCTTTAAGTAAGCCTTACCCACAGTCTGAGAAAATGACTCAGCAAGACTAACCCCATATGTTAACTACAGTTAAGCAGTTAACATGATTAAGTTAAACACGTATTTCTCTAACATGCCCAATTTACAAATAAAAAAAGAGGCTCAGAGGTTAAATGACTTACTCAAGCTCACAAATTAACGATGATTAGAACCTTGTCTCCTGGCTTAATATTGTAATATATTTGGCACTAAAAATGTAATTTCTAAAAATTAGATCATTCCAAAAAAATATTCTTTGTGTCATATTTATGTATCTTTATTAGCTTCATCTAATGTCATGTCTCTTGTATTTATTTCTCTGAAAAATGTGTTTTTTCCAGTATGGTTGTGTTTTTTTTTAACAGTCTTCTGTAGTCCCCTAAGTTGTATTTAAAGATTGATATATTGGGGCACCTGGGTGGCTCAGCTGATTGAGCATCCGACTTCAGCTCAAGTCATGATCTAGCAATTTGTGGGTTCAACCCCTTCATTGGGCTCTGTGTGGACACCTCTGAGCCTGGAGCCTGTCTAGGATTCTGTGCCTCCCTCTATCTCTGCCCCTCCCCCACTCATGCAGTGTCTCTCAAAAATGAATAAACGTTAAAAAAAAAAAAAACTTTTTTTAAAGATTGATATATTGAAAATTGTTGACACTTTCATCTGGCACTTACCTGCTTGCAAGGTTTTATTTTCAATAACTTCAATTGGCCAAAAACTACAAAACCTGAACTTTTTGGCATTTCAACTCGCTGAATACTTCAAATACTTCCAACTGATTAAAAAAATGCAACCAAGGGACACCGGGCTAGCTCAGTGGGTGGAACATGTGACTCTTGATCTCAAGGTCAGGAGTTCAAGCCTCACACTGGGTGCAAAGTCTACTATATAATGTGTATGCAATATATACACACAAATAAATGCAACCAAAATTTATAAGACATTTATAAAAAAGCTCAATGCCACTGTAGGACACTTAGGTAGATTTATGAAGTTCTTTAAGAGCTCAAACTTTCCAAAATGATTGATAACATGTAAAAAGTGGAATCACATGTTGCTAGTCATATGTATGTATATATAAATCAGCAGCAGCAGCTTGATCACAAATTGTGTACCTCAGTCATTGTGTGTGTTTCAAAATTTTAACACCTAAAGCTATCTTTTGAATGGTAGATACAATATTGCAGCGCCTTCCCACTCTCCCCCCACCCCCATTTTATTTTTACTTGAATATAGCTAACAGGTGATGGGACATCAATTCCAGGTATACAACATAGATTCAACAACTCTACACCTTATGCTGTGCTCACCACTAGCAGAGTGACCATCTGTCACCAAACAACGCTATTGCAATACCATTTACTACATTCCCTCTGCTCTACATCTTTTTTACTCCCATGACTTACTCACTCCATAACCGGAAGCCTGTTATCTTCCACTCCCCTTCACCCATTTTGTCCACCTCCCCACTCCCAATCGTAGCCTCTTCATAAGCAGTTAGAACAATGTGCATTCCACAGTCATTCCAAGTATATTTTTAGTTCTATAGTTCTTTTTAGCTTAACAGGAACATTTCTGCCATTAACACTTTACACTCCACCCAAATTTATATGCCCATCATCACTAAAAGAAAAACCTTTCCAATAGGGTTTATACAGATTGATAGAGACCTCACATAAATGAAGTCACAAATAAGGGAGGATGATCCCAAACCTCCTCCTGCCTCTGTCAACTACCATTAACTATTTCAGTTAAAGATAGTATCAGTTACTTAGATGCCCCAGTTAGAAACCTAACTGGCCCCTTGCTCTCACCAATCCTGTCCCCAATATCTAATCACACTAAATCAAGTGTATTTGTTTACTATCTTAATCCTCACCTTTGTAGCTCAGACCCTCATCATCTCTCTTAGATTCTACCCAGCATTTTGCAAATTTGTCTCTCTCCCTCCATTAACTTCCATGTTAACACTTTGATACATACCTCTTCATATTCTTTTCTACACATATCAAAGTATATATAGTACACACCTTTTAAACCAAAAAAAAAAAAAAAAAAAAAAAAGTCCTATCTTAAATCTAAAGTCACCATTCCTCTGCTACAAAACTCTTGATGACACCTTAGAAAATCCTTCTACAATCCAGCCCCAATTTATATCCTGCCATACCTCCCATTCTAGGTCACTTTGTTCTACCTGTAGTCTCCAAACACACCATGTACCAATGACTCCATTCCTATGCAATTCCCTCAACCTGAAAATACCTCTAACCCCCTGGCACCTTATTAATCATGCTTTAAGGCTCAACTTAAATGATTTCCTCTGTGAGGTCTATAATCTCAAAGTTTACAAGTCCCTCCCGTTTCCCACATAATAGCTTTATTATCTTTTACACATTTTACTGAACAATTAGGTGAGTGACTCGATCACTGAATTGTGAACTCTTCAAAAGAGAAACTCTCATATTTTTTTTACCTTTCATCTCTATATAATCATCATGGCCCTTATACACAATATATGCCCAATAAATGCTTACTGAATAAACCAAATACCTTACTGCTACTGGTTGAAAAGGTTTTTGCTTGTTTTGCCATAATTCAGATTTCAACTGGTGGTTCTAAAAAGTTCTAATTACAAAGAAACACACCTCAAACAATCTTCCTTTCTACTGTCAACGATTTCTTTTCTGTAACTCAACTACCAAAAGAGGTGAAACACACTATTAGAGGTGTTCCCATATCTCACCTATTTCCATATCTCACATATCTAACACACATATTTCTAAAATAGTGGGGTTTTTTTATTTTGAGAGAAATTTATTTTGAGAGAAAGAGATCGAGCACACACAAGCCAGGGAAGGGACAGAGAAAAGGAAAGATAGAATCCTAACCAGGTTCCGCGCCATCAGCGCAGAGTCTGATGCAGGACTCAAACTGAGGTACTGTGGGATCATGACCTGAACCGAGATCAAGAGTCTGACGCTTAACCAACTGTGCCACCCAGGTGCCCCTGAAGTAGTGTTTTTAACCTGAAGATCTGTTGTGTTTTTGATTAAAACCATTTTCTCTTTTTTTTTTTTTTTGTTAACGTTTATTCATTTTTGAGAGAGAGAAAAAGAGCGAGCGAGCATGAGCAGGGGAGGGGCAGAGAGAGAAGGAGACAGAATCTGAAGCAGGCTCCAGGCTCTGAGCTGTCAGCACACAGCCCAACATGGGGCTCAAATCCACGGACCACGAGATTATGATCTGAGCTGAAGTCGGACGCTTAACCGACTGAGCCACCCAAGTGCCCCACAACCATTTTTTTAAACCTGAAAATTAGCTGACATATGCTGTGAGCTAAAATTTAGCACTGCTCAAATACATTCTAAGTAAATAAGGTTAATTTGAGATAAAATTTAAAAGCTTTTCTTTGGTTTGTTCACCAATAGCAAAACTATTACATGTCCAGCAAGACTTACTAGTACCCAGATCAAGACCCTTAGAAACTTAGACTTTCAAGGTAATTCTTTCTGGAAAATTAGAAATACTCTTTTTCAGGTATGACACTGGACCAATTTACTTCAGATTCTTAGTATCCATTCAAAAACTGAATAGCAACAAATGGCCAAAAATGGAAAATAAGCTCCTAGCACTTAACAGGTACATCAAAAGTGCTATTTTTGACATGAAAAATAACAAGAATGCAGATACAGAAAGGTGTACATAAAAGAAACACTAAAAATAGCAAGTATAGATACTGAGAATATGAAATTACTTACACATATAATTAAGTTCAAAACATGCCAGAAAGAAAACTAAGTAACTATTCCATTATTCAGGCAGGGAGTC
The DNA here is from genome assembly GCF_018350195.1 of Panthera tigris. Taxonomy (NCBI): domain Eukaryota; kingdom Metazoa; phylum Chordata; class Mammalia; order Carnivora; family Felidae; genus Panthera; species Panthera tigris. Next base: position 118,754,386 of record NC_056662.1, read on the forward strand.
ATCTGTGTGTTTATATGTACATGTGTATATGTGCGCACATGAGTGACTTCCGTTGTTTTTAACTGCCCTTTAAAAATCCAATCAAGAAATTGGGGCACCTGGGTGGCTCAGTCAGTTGAGCATCCGACTTCGGCTCAGGTCATGATCTCATGGTCCGTGAGTTCGAGCCCCGCGTCGGGCTCTGTGCTGACAGCTCAGAGCCTGGAGCCTGCTTCAGATTCTGTGTCTCCCTCTCTCTCTGACCCTCCCCCATTCATGCTCTGTCTCTCTGTGTCTCAAAAATAAATAAACATTAAAAAAAAAAAAATTAAAAAAAAATCCAATCAAGAAATCAAAATTAGAACACTAAAAAACAAAAGCTAATTAAAGACATATGAAGGAATATCAGAATTAAGAAGACATATAGGGCAAATAAAAGACCCAGGTACATCCCTAAAATAGAACATTCACCTTTTATAAGACTAATCAGCAGCATGGATTATGAAGCCAGTATGTCTAGGCTGAAACTCTCATATTTCACAAAAGGAAATCAACAGATAATGTCTAAAATTGATAGATAAACAGCAACATAATCATATTATTTAGAAATATGGGACGCCTGGGTGGCTCAGTCAGTTAAGCATCCGACTTCGGCTCAGGTCATGATCTCACGGCTCGTTGAGTTCAAGCCCCACTTCGGGTTCTGTGCTGATCACTCAGAGCCTGGAGCCTGCTTCAGATTCTGTGTCTCCCTCTCTCTCTCTCTGCCCCTCACCCACTCATAGTGTCTCTCTCAAAAATAAACATTTAAAATTAAAACAAAGAAAAAAGAAAAATGTAATAGTAAATACCAGGAGAATTAGCTAGGAGTTGAAAGGGCCGTCATAGGGAAGAAGAACTCATAGTGGAAACAATGGTACAGCAAACACCTATTTTTCATTGCAAATCATGCAGTACAATGTAACTTTTTTAAACTACAAATAGTTATTACTTTGATTAAAACTTTTTGAAATTTGTTTAAAGAAAGAAAAGACTGGGGGCGCCTGGGTGGCTCCAGCTGGTTAAGCATCAGACTTCGGCTCAGGTCATGATCTTGCACTCCGTGAGTTCAAGGCCCCCATCAGGCTCTGTGCTGACAGCTCAGAGCCTGGAGCCTGCTTTGGATTCTGTGTCTCCCTCTCTCTCTGCCCCTCCCCCATTTTCTCTCTCCCTCTCTCTCATAAATAAACATTTAAAAAAATTTTTTTAAAAGGAAGCCTATTATGGTTGTGCATGTAGTTTTAAAAAAGTCAAAAAAAATAAAAATTAAAAAAAAAATAAAAAAGTCAAAAAAATGCTCAATTGGGGCGCCTGGGTGGTGCAGTCGGTTAAGCGTCCGACTTCAGCCAGGTCACGATCTCGCGGTCCGTGAGTTCGAGCCCCGCGTGGGGCTCTGGGCTGATGGCTCGGAGCCTGGAGCCTGCTTCCGATTCTGTGTCTCCCTCTCTCTCTGCCCCTCCCCCGTTCATGCTCTGTCTCTCTCTGTCCCAAAAATAAATTAAAAAAAAAAAAAATGCTCAATTATGTCCATGTTAACACAATTTTGACTACTGAAAAGTGACAGTAGGCGGCCAAAGGACTCTGGTGAGAGTTTTTATGGTCTTCGAAGAAGACAAAAAGGAATGAGAGAAAGAGAAATATTTTTTCACAACCCCAAATGTAATCACGGATTCATTCATGGATCAAACCACTGGGTAAAATGTTTTTAGATAATACAATAGTCACAGTCTCAAAGCATCACCACACCTCTTAATTATTAATTACATTTGGGAAAATACCTTAACAATTCCGCAGACTGTATCTTACAAAAGGTTCAAATTTATTGTCTCCAATAACGGACAAAATGACATATGCACACTTCCTGATGTGACGCACAAAGACAAATCACCTAGTTAGTATGTTTGCCAAAATGTTTAACTTGAATCTAATCATGAGGAAGCAAATCCAAAATGTGGGACGTTCTATTAACAAAATACTTATACTCATTTGAAAATGTCAATGTCATGATCTGTTTTGTTCTCAATTAAGGAAAATTTATAGAGACAGGACAACTAAATTCAATATACAATCCTGAACTGGACTCTGGACACCTCCACTGCCAACCATCCTCCAAAGAAGTCAAAAGAGGGGTGTCTGGGTGGCTCAGTCAGTTAAGCATCTGACTTTGGCTCAGGTCATGATCTCACAGTTCGTGAGTTTAAGTCCCACCTCAGGTGAACACGAGCCCTGATTCTTTCTTTCTTTCTCTCTCTCTGCCTCTCACTCACTTGTGCCATCTCTTAAAAAAAAAAAAAAAAAAAAAAAAAAATCGGGGGGGGGGGTGCCTGGGTGGCTCAGTCAGTTAAGCATCCAATTCCTGGTTTCAGCTCATGTCAGGTCATGATCTCACTGTGAGATCAAGCCCCACATTGGGCTCTGCACTGATAGTGTGGAGATTGCTTGGGATTCTCTCTCTCCTTCTCTTTCTCTCTGCCCATCCCCTACTCTTTCTCTCTCTCTCAAAATAAACTAAAAATAAATTAAAATAAAATAAAATAAGGTAAAATAAGGGAAGAAAAAAGAAAGAGAAAGAGAAAAAAAGAAAAAAAAGAGTTAGAACGTGAGAACTTGCATTTCCACCAGGTTTTCTGGTGATTCTGGTGATGCTGGTGCTGCTGCTGCTAAGAAAGACACTTTGGAACCACTTTCTTCACAGTCACTGCACATTTTTAAAAATGGATCATTATTATCACCTTTAAAGAAAATCAACCCACCACACACTGTCGAAATTTTATAATGGTAAAGGAAGGCCAAATACTACCTAAAAGCAAATCATCCACTGAAGCAGATTCATGGCAGTTATGTGAGAAAACTTAACTGACAAATAGCAAGAAAGATGCGACAAGCTGTAATACTATTCCACGGTGCATGTCAAAATCCACAAAACAACGTATGATATGCAACACCAAGTAAGCACACAACACCGTTGCTTTCAGAAAGATGTGTTTTACAAGTAAAAGAATCAAGGACAAATTTACAAAAAATGTATTTACTCTTGAAATTGTTAGCTATAAGGCTTTCTATAAGATTATCATTTAAGACTTCCAATTCTTTCCTTGCAGCCACTCATTCCCATCAATCAATAAATTCTAAATGAAAAGCTATATTTGAGAAAACAGTTCCCTAAAAAAATTATTACTCCACTGAGCAGTTTTAAACTCAAGAATTTACTAAAACTCATTAAGAGATCAGGAAAAAAACTGTTTGAAGAAAGAGTCCCTTCAGCAGAAACGTTTTTATGGTGCTAAAGTATTCCAAGGGTAGATAAAATGTCAAGGATGGAGATGTTCCCCAAGACTGAAGAAAATGTTGAAAAAGCAAACTGTGGTTAACTAGATCACTATTGCAGTTGGAAATCATTATTAAATGAGAAGATCACAACCTAGGGCAAAGGGTAAGAGCATTTATATATATATATATGTGTGTGTGTGTGTGTGTATATATATACATATATATATATATATACGTATGTATATACATATATACATATATATATATACACACACACACATACACGTATATATATATATATATATATATATATATATGCTCTTACCCTTTGCCCTAGGTTGTGATATATATACATGTATGTGTGTGCATATATATATATATACGTGTGTGTCTGTGTGTGTGTATATATATATATACGTGTATATATATATACATATATATATATATACATACACACACACACACACGTATATATATATATATATATGGCCTCTTCATCAGTAACCTAAATAACAATGCCTGCTACGTAGCATCATCTAGAAAAAAGTTGAAATCAGCTCAAGAAAATATGTACTGGGAGCTAAAGAAGAAAGTTTAAAATGTTCTGTACTTAAAAAAAAAAAAAAAAAGTCCTGTTAAGTTGTGGTTACTACATATAAAAACACCTTGGGGCACCTGGGTGGCTCAGTCGGTTGGGCGCCCAACTTCTGCTCAGGTCATGATCTTGTGGCCTGTGGGTTCAAACCCTGCACTGGTCTCTATGATGACAGCTCAGAGCCTGCAGCCTGCTTCAGCTTCTGTGTCTCCCTCTCTCTCTGCCCCTTCCCCACTCACGCTCTGTATCTCTCCATCTCTCAAAAATGAACAAATGTTAACAAAAAAAATTTTAAATAAAAATAAACGAATAGACATTGTAACTAACCATAATAGATGAAGACAAAAAATCTTATGACCTCAGGGTCCACTAAAGACACCAATGAGAAGCAAGCCACTTCATGTCTCAGAACCCTGAGAAAGGTTTAATAGGAGGTATCAGGTACCAGGCAGAAACTGATTAAAGGTTTACATAAGGACACCCCAAGATCTAGCCTCCATCTCAAATAGCCAGATTTTACCACTCCACAAGACTAAGCAGGAGTCTAAAGGTTTATTCTCCAGAAAATATAAAACCGATACACTTTGAATTCAAGAACAAGAGGCTCAATGGAGTATGGAGAGACAAAAACAGGGAGGTTAAAAAGCCCCACCCATGCTTACAGAGCTTGCAAACATCTTTTTAATGACCCATTCTTGGGGCGCCTGGGTGGCTCCGTCGGTTAAGCGTCCGACTTCAGCTCAGGTCATGATCTCACGGTCCGGTCCGTGAGTTCGAGCCCCGCGTCGGGCTCTGTGCTGACAGCTCAGAGCCTGGAGCCTGCTTCGGATTCTGTGTCTCCCTCTCTCTCTGACCCTCCCCCGTTCATGCTCTGTCTCTCTTTGTCTCAAAAATAAACATTAAAAAAAAAATAATAATGACCCATTCTTAATTATGAACATACACCCTGAAATCACCAATCATTTGAGAAAGGCCTCTAAAATACAAAATAAAACAAATGTGGGGAGAGCACAGAAAACTTGAAGGAAAAAACAGGCAAGAAATAGAAATGTCAAACAAGCTATCTCCCAAGAAAAAAATAATTCATGAAAAGAGTACACTTTAAAAAAAAAAAACAAGAAAAAACTACTACAAATTTTAAAATATGACAGCTGAACTAAAACCTTCAATAGAAAAGTTAAAAGATAAAGTGGAGGAAATCTTCCAGAAAATAAAACCAATTAGGGGCGCCTGGGTGGCTCAGTCGGTTGGGCGTCTGACTTCGGCTCAGGTCATGATCTCGTGGTCCATGAGTTCGAGCCCCGCGTCAGGCTCTGTGCTGACAGCTCAGAGCCTGGAGGCTGTTTCAGATTCTCTGTCTCCCTCTCTCTCTCTGACCTTCCCCCATTCATGCTCTGTCTCTCTCTGTGTCAAAAATGAATAAACGTTAAAAAAAAAATTTTTTTTTAAAAAAAGAAAAGAAAACCAATTAACAAAGCTGGAAAATAGGAAATTACACAATAAAAAGTCCAAAAACCAATTAAAAACTAAATAAAGGGGGCACTTGGGTGACTCAAGTCAGTTGAGCAGCTGACTCTAAATTTCAGCTCAGGTCATGAGTTAAAGTCCCATGCCTGGCTCTGTGCTGACAGTATGGAGCCTGTGTGGGACACTCTTTCCCCATCACTCTCTGACCCTCCCCTGCTTGCTCGCTCTCAAAATAAATAAATAAACTAAAAAAAATAAAATAAAATAACAAAAAAAAAAAAATAAAGGGAAGAAAATTATAGGGGGTAAAAATGCAAGAAAAAAACATAAAGACCAAGTATTTAGAAAAATGGGTTCATAAAAAAAAAAAAAAAAAGACCCCACCCACTAAGATACATCATTCTGGAATCTGTTACCAGTCATCAAAAAAACTTAAAATTTTTTACATTTTTATTTATTTTTGAGAGAGAGAGAACACAGTGGGGAGAGGCAGAGAGAGAGGGAGACACAGAATCTGAAGCAGGCTCCAGGCTCTGAGCTGTCAGCACAGAGCCGGAAGCAGGGCTCAAACCTACGAGCCGTGAGATCATGAACTGAGCCGAAGTTGGATGCTTAACCAACGGAGCCATCCAGGCACCCCTAAAAAAACTTTTAAATCTAAAAACTTCTAGAGACAAACTAGATCACAAATAATGGATAAAGAATCAGAATGAGGGCGTGCCTGGGTGGCTCAGTCAGGTGAGCATCCAACTCTTGACTTCAGCTCAGGTCATGATCCCAAGGTGGTGGGATTGAGCCCCACATGAGGCTGAGTGGGGAGCCTGCTTAAAATTCTCTCTCCCTCTGCCCCTCTCCCCTACTTGTGCGCTCTTTCTCTTAGGGGGAAAAAAAAAAAAGAATCAGAATTGTACCGGATTTGTTAGCAACATCAGAAGCTAGAAAATAGACTAATATTTTCAAAACCCTAAGGAACAATTATTTTCAACTTAGAATTCTATCCCTATCAGACCTTCAATTGAATTAAAAAGAATTAAGATGTTGTCAAAATGGAAAGTCTCAAAAAATTTCCTTTGCCATACAAGCTTTTTTCAAGAAGCTACTTAGAAGAGGAAAGGATCCAAGGCAGTAAACCAAAAAACAGTGTCACAAAGAAGAGGCAGTTAAGGGAAGCCCCAAGGCAACAGCAGTACAACAGGCTTAGTTACTAACCAATCTATTACTGAAGCAGGAAGGAGAAAAGATCTAGAAGAGGTGTGTCCAGGAAAAAAAATTATCTCTCTGACAGTATGACTGTATAGATAATCATTCTGAGAGGTTGTTGGAGGATGTAGGAAAACTTGACAATGGGTAAAATGAAATTAATCAAATAAAGAGAATTTTAACTTCAGAGGAAAGAGAGAATCATAATAAATTATTTGGCTTAACAGGGAATATTTACATGAGCATGGAACCACCAGAAACCAATTTGACAAAAAGGAAAAAGAATAAGATGAGATTATAAAACGTTAAAATTCCCATCTAATATTAAATTAATGGGACACGTGGGTGGCTCAGTCAGTTAAGCGTCTGACTTCGGCTCAGTCGTTGAACTTGTGGTTCATGAGTTTAAAGCCCAGCATCAGGCTCTGTACTCACCGCAATGCAGAGCCTGCTTGGGATTCTCTCTCTGCACCCCCCTTTCTGCCCCTCCCCACTTGCGTGTGCGCGCACTTTCTCTCACTTCGAAAAAATAAACTTTAAAAATATAAAAATGGGACGCCCTGGCGGCTAAGTCGGTAAGTATCCGACTCTGGCTCCAGTCATAATCTCAGTTTGTGAGATCAAGTCCCACATCCGGCTCGCTGCTGTCAGCGCAGAGCCTGCTTTGGATACTCTGTCCCCCTCTCTCTGCCCCACCCCTATTCTCACGTGCTTGGTATCTTTCAAAAATAAATAAACATTAAAAAATTTTAAACGGAAAATTAATTAATGACTCAAAAGATATATGGGCATATCATTTGAAAACAGAGGTATGTAGGGGCACCTGGCTGGCTCAGTCAACAGAGTATGTGACTGGGGGTTGTGAGTTTGTACCCCACCATGGGCACAGAGCTTACTTAAAAAAATAAAAATAAGGAGCGCCTGGGTGGCTCAGTCAGTTAAGCGTCTGACTTCTTTGGCTCAGGTCATGACCTCATGGCTTGTAAGTTTGAGCCCCATGTTGGGCTCTGTGCTAACAGCTCAGAGCCTCCGTTGGATTCTGTGTCTCCCTCTCTCCCTGCCCCTTCCCCACTCGTGCTCGCGCTCTCTCTCTCTCTCTCTCTCTCTCTAAAATAAACATTGAAAATAAAAAAAATAGTGGGGCGCCTGGGTGGTCCAGTTGGTTGAGCGCCTGACTCTTGATTTCAGCTCAGGTCACAATCCCAGGGTCGTGGAATCAAGCCCTGTGTCCAGCTCTGCACCGAGCATGGAGCCTGCTTAAGATTCTCTCTCCCTCTGCCCCTCTATCCGGCCCATGCACACGCGCTTGCTCTCTCTCTCTCAAAAACAAAACAAAACAAAACGAATAAAAACATAGAGGTAGGTAACAGAAGAGCTAGACAATGCCTCTCAAGAGCAAGACTGGGGATGGACAGGGATAGGACGAGAGATTTCTTTATTACTAAAAATCTTATACCAGTATTTTATTTCAAATATTATCACTGATAAAAATTTTGAAAATCTTTCAGAAAGCAGAGTGTAAGTTGCTATTATATAAAAGAGTCACTTGAGTCAACTTTCACTCTTATACATAATCTCTGAAGCCTTCAGAACATCTGCACCACCTGATCATGAGATTTAAAAAAACAAAAAACAAAAGGCCTGTACATTCAATAAATGGTACTGGAGCAACTGGATATCCATTCCATAGCCAAAAAAGATTAACTTCAACCTAAAACTCACACCATATACAAAAAGTAACTCAAAATAGATTGCAGGCTCACATGTAAAATGTAAAACGATAAAATTTAGAAAACACCATGGAAGAAAATCTTCAGGATCTAGGACTAAACAGAGTTCTTAGACACCAAAAGCATGATCCGTTAAAAAAAAAAAAAAAAAAATTAGGGGCGCCTGGGTGGCTCAGTCGGTTAAGCGGCCAACTTCAGCTCAGGTCGCGATCTCGCGGTCCGTGAGTTCGAGCCCCGCGTCAGGCTCTGTGCTGACGGCTCAGAGCCTGGAGCCTGTTTCGGATTCTGTGTCTCCCTCTCTCTCTGGCCCTCCCCCATTCATGCTCTGTCTCTCTCTGTCTCAAAAATAAATAAATGTTGAAAAAAAAATTAAAAAAAAAATTAGTTAGACTTCATCAAAATTAAAACTGCTCTATGAATGTCTACATAATGAAGAAGAGACAAGATACAGACTAAGAGAAAATACCTGCAAACCACAAATCCAACAAAGGACTAGTGTCTAAAATGTATAAAGAGGAGTGCCTGGGTGACTCAGGTAACCGTCGGACTTCAGTTCAGGTCATGATCTCACGGTTCGTGAGTTCAAGTTCCACATCTATTGGACTCTGCACTGACAGTATAGAGCCTGCTTGGGATTCTCTCTCTCCCCCTCGCTCTCTGCCCCTCCCCCACTCCCACTTTCTCTCAAAATAAACTGTAAGTAAGTAAATAAATAAATAAATAAAATGTGCAAAGAACTCTCAAAACTCAACAGTAAAAACAATCAAAGAAAATGGGCAACTGACATGAACAGACATTTCATCAGAAGATATATAGATGGTAAATAAGGACATAAAAAGATTTTTCAACACCTCTGGCCAGCAGGGAAATGCAAATTAAAGCCACACTGAGAATATCACTATACAGATACCAGAATAGCAAAATACAAAATAGTAACACCACCAAATGCTGGTGAGGATGCAGAGAAACTAGATCACTCACACACTGCTGGTGGGAATGTAAAATAGTAAAGCCATTCTGGAAACAGTTTGGTAGTTTCTTATAAAACCAAACATGCAATTACCATATGACCCAGTAATTATACTATTGGGCATTTATCCCAGAGAAATGAAAACTTATGATCATATAAAAACCTATATACAAATATTCCTAACAGCTTTATTCACAACAGCCAAAAAGTGGAATCAGCAGTGATGTTCCTCAACAGGTGAATGGTTAAACAAACTGGTGAATGCATACCATGGAATACTACACAATAAAAAAGAACTACCAATATACACAACAACTTGGGTGAATCTCCAGAGAATTATATTATGTGAATAAAAGCCAACCCCAAAAGGTATACCCTGTACAATTCTATTTATATAACATTTACAAAACAACAAAATTTTATAAATGAAAAACAAAGTTCTGGAGTAGATAAATGGGGGCAGGGGTAGGAGTATAGTTAAAAGAACACCAGGGATCTTTGCTTCTTGGAACTGTTCAGTATCTTCACTGTGGTAGTGGCTACATTAACATACACAAGCGATAAAACTATGGAGAATTTAAAACATATACAAATCAAAACAAGTAAAACTGAGAAACAGGGATGCCTGGGTGGCTCAGTCGCTTGGGCATCCAACTTCAGCTCAGGTCATGATCTCGCTGCTTGTGAGTTCGAGCCCTGCGTCAGGCTCTGCGCTGACAGCTCAGAGCCCGGAGCCTGCTTCCAATTCTGTGTCTTCCTCCCTCTCTCTCTCTCTCTCTCTCTCTCTCTCTCTCTCTCTCTCTGCCCCTCTCCCACTCACGCTCTCTTTCTCTCAAAACTAAATAAACACTAAAAAAAAAAAAAAAAAAACCTGAGAAACATAAATATGTAATGTATGTATGTATGCAAATGTAAAATAAGACTGATGTACTGTGCCAGATGTTAATATCCTGGTTGTGATATTACACTAGTTTCAAAAAATGTTTCCACTGAGAGAACTGGGTAGAAGGCACAAGAATTCCCACTGTATTATTTTTTATAACTGCATATGAATCCACAATTGCCTTAATAAAAATTTCTATTAAAACACGTCTGCATATACATCGCTATTAATATGAAAGAAACAAATCAACACTGTCCTTCTATACTGATTTTGATACATTGTACTATTTGGGTCTCCACAAAACTGTTTTTCCTTTTTCTAATGATTTACGACCTTGGATGCTCTGTTTCTGGGCCATACTGGAAACTCTGTGTTCCACCACCAATGGCTGTTTTCCTCAAAAGAAAAAAAAAAAAAAAAAAAAAAAAAAAATTTCATCTCTGGAAAGAAGGATAAACATCAAGCAATCACTTTTGCTTGTAATCCAAAATATGCAGTACTGTTTTCAAAGAAAATTTTTTCTCATTTCAGATTTCTCTTCAGGTGAGTTTTCTGCACTAATATTTTATTCTAACCATTTATTTTCAAAGTCTTTATCTTATAATTCAAATTTTAAAAACTTATTCCAAGGACATTTGGCTGCTTCAGTAGGTAGGACGTGCGACTCTTGGTCTTGGGGTTGTTAAATTCAAGCTCTATGTTGGATGTAGAGTTCACCTAATTACGTAAAAATAAAATCTTCAAGAGAAAAAAAAAACAGGATTCCATTAACCCCCAATACTCATCGATTTAAAGGAAGCAAATCTATGATCTTTACAAGACTTTTATTGGTCTTACAGATTCAGAAAATGTTCTATTAACATTCTCTGTAGCTTCCTTAAACTCTTCCTTTCTGACCTAACCAACTCCATAAGCATTTTTCCCATGCATATCTCTTTAGCTAATTTATATTTCATATTTATACAGAATACATCTTTAGCAATTTATATTTTATGCTAAATAAAAGTTTATAATTTGTAAATCAACACTCAACGAGCTCTAACAGTTCTCTGTTAATTACAGTTCCTACCACAGCACTGGCTGGGCAAACTGGTACTGTTAAAAGTTGAAAGAGATTGCCAATATTTCTATCACTCTTTCTCTTTTTCAAACCGAACAGGCATACAGGTATTCCTTTAACTTATTTGTACACTCTTATACACTGTAATTCTGGAAGTGAAAATAATTATCCTTAACATCAGCTTAGCTCTACTCTGTTAAGCTCTAGGTTTGCAAAGGACAAGTAACCCGAACAAAACTCCTTGATATTTGGTGCTGATACTTGTTACTTCTTCACTCCTGCCAAAACAACAACAAAAACAAAAAACAACACTGCAACTTCATTTTTCAAATAGAAATTGATGAATGGGAGAATTAGCCATCATTAATTTTTTTTTCAAACAAAACCATGAAGTTCTCATAATCAGAAATATGGCCATAGAACTAGATCTGGATTCTAGTAAAAAAGCTTTCACTAATTACCCATAAAATCTTTTGGAACTTACTTCACTTCACCAGTCTGTTTCTTGACTTAAAATTAATTGCAGGATTCTTTTCCTGCATTGATATTTTTTTTCCTAACATCCCAAGGAGCTCCATGTAGGTACACACAACAAAAAGACAGACCAATGATACTACAGTGTGGGAAAGTACCATATAGGATCCTCTTGACTCAAAGACCACTGGTTAACAGTAACTATCACATGGAACACCGAGGAGCTGCCTGTGATTAAATGCTCTTACAGAGAACTAGGTCAAGTGTTGGGTAGCTTTTGTTTTTTGGATTCTTAGTAAAATACACACAACATAAAATTTACCAGTTTTTAAAAACTGTGGTAAAAATTCATATAAGATTTACCATCATGAGTCGCCGGGGTGGCTCAAGTCGGTTAAGCGTCCGACTTTTAGTTTCAGCTCAGGTCGAGCCCCATGGTTGGGGAGTTCCAGCCCCATGCTGGGCTCTGCACTGACAGAGTGGAGCCTGTTGGGAGTGTCTACCCCCACCTCTGCCCCCACTCCATCAAAATAAATAAATAAAAGTTAAAAAAAATATTTACCTATCTTAACAAGTTTTAAGTGTATGGTACAGTAATGTTAAGTATATTCACTTTGTTGTGCAACAGATCTCCAGAACTTTTTCACCTTACAAAACTGAAACTCTATACCCATTAAACAACTCCCTATTTCCCCCTTCTCCCAGTCCCTGAGGGACTATCATTCTACCTCTCACCATTCTACTTTCTGTTTCTATGAATTTGACTTTAGATACCTCATGTAAGTGCAAGCATATAGTGAATATTTGTCTTTTTGTGCATTTAACCATTTTTAAGCATACAGTTCAGTGGCATTACATGATATTCTAATTATTATACAATCATCACCACTACCCTCTCCACAACTTTTTCATCTTCCCAAAGTCAAACTCTGTACCCATTAAGCAATAAATGAAATTCTGTACACATTAAGCAATAACTCCCCATTACCCAGTCTCCGGGCCCTGATAACCACTATTCTACTTTCTCTATGAATTTGCCTATCCTAGGTACCTCATATAAATGATTTCACACAGTATCTGTCCTTTTTTCGGTCTGCCTTGTTTCCCTTAGCACAGTGTTTTTAAGGTATCCATGTTGTTGTATATGCGAGAATTTCATTCCTTTTTAAGGCTGAGTAATATTCCACTCTATGCATATACTACTACATTTTGTGTATCCATTCATGTGGACATTTGGGTTGTTTCTACCATTTGGCTATTGTGAATAATGCTGTTAAATAGATAGTAAGTATGGTGAGGATGTGGAGAAATTGGAACCCTGGTGCAGTGACAGTAAGAATACAAAAGAGTACAGCCGCTGTGAAAAACAATAGGGTGGTTTCCCAAAAACTTAAAAATAGAATTACCACATGATCCAGAAATTCTACTTCTGGGTCTAAACCCAAAAGTACTGAAAGAACTTGAACAGGTAACTGTATGACAAAGTTCATTTTTTTAAAAAATGTTTATTTATTTTGAGAGAGAGAGTATGTATGTGAGCAGGGGAGGAGCAGAGAGGGAGAAGGAGACTCCCAAGCAGGCTCCACACTCAGCACGGAGCCCAATGCAGACATCAATCTCACAACTGAAAGATCACTACCTGAGCGGATATCAAGAGTCATATGCTTAACCAACTGAGCCACCCAGGAGCCCCTGACAAAGTTCATTTTTGATAAGCCAGTCATCCTAATGGGTTGCAGTAACATCTCATAGTGGTTTTGAATTGCATTTCCCTAATTATTAGTGATGCTGAACAACTTTTCATGTGCTTACTGGCCATCTGTAGATCTTCTTTGGAAAAATGTCTGGATAGTTTTTAATCAATCCTAAAACTAGGTATTAAAATGAAAGATTCCTTAGGCACCCTGGCATTCCTATAGCATGAGCTGCTGACTGAGAATCACAGCAAAGTCCAGGCATGTTTAATATGACAGGGGTTTTGCTCATTTCTCTAAAAAGCAGCCTCCCCATATAAATGGGCTCAGTTCAATTAAATCAACCAATTCTTAAATGCAGGTTAGTGGAACCATCCTACTCTAATAAAGCTTAGCAAAAAGGATGCATTCATTATACCTCTCCCAGAGGCAAGAGCCTTTACCAATTTAACTTCTTGCATGGAGCCCAGACAATCCATTTCCCAACAAAAGATATTCCCTATGGAAAAGGTAATAATACACCAAGGCATGGAATGAGGAATTAATACCAAAAAATAGCACATTCAGTAATACAGCCCACTAAAAAATTCTGCCTTAGGACAAGTCCGTGTAACTACCATTAAAGAGTAATGTTTTCCTGACGTCATACTGCCAAGAGGGCTATAACCAAATGGACCCCTGAATAGCTCTCTTTAGCAAATATTTCTCAAACCAGTTTTACCCTAAAATTATTCTACTAGCCAAACAGCTATTATTCTTAAGCAAAATCTGATTGCAATATACTTCACATATACAATGTTCAGAAAGCAGACAGGAAGGAAAATATTAAAATAAAACTGGCCCCTATTCTATATTAAAGGGTCCTGACTGTATTACTTGTCTGCCTGTCTTCATTCATTATTTATCTCACACCCATTAAGAGAAACTTTTTTTTTAATTTTTTTTAATGTTTTTATTTATTTTTGAGACACAAAGCGCTCACTTCGGCAGCACATATATTTTTGAGACACAGAACATGAGCAGGGGAGCGGCAGAGAGAGAGAGGGAGACACAGAATGTGAAGCAGGCTCCAGGCTCTGAGCTGTCAGCACAGAGCCTGACTCGGGGCTTGAACTCATGGAGTGTGAGATCATGACCTGAGCTGAAGTCGGACACTTAACTGACTGAGCCACCCAGGCGCCTCAAGAGAGACTCTTCTAAGTGCTTAGCCTCTATCCACAAAAAACAAACAAAAAACAACAACAACAAAAAACCTCTGCCCTCATGCAGCTTATATTCTAGTGCCCTTGGATTCACTTTGAGAATGGTGAGTGTGGGACATAACAGTAATTTGTTTTTGCAACTCTGCAATAAATGTGACCATAAATATCATAATTTCTGCTATAAATGTGTGGGAATTGAAAGTACACAGAAAAATCTAAATACTGTAGTCTTTGTGAGCACTATGGGCATAATAAGCCCATAAAAATTCTTTCTTCTAAGAATCAATGACCAACAAACAACTAAAATGATTCCATCTGAATAATGAGGGTCTGCCTTCTATCGGCAGTTTGGTCCTTGTGAATACCTACTTCTATTTATTTCTGAATACTCACTTAGCAAGGTAACTACTTACTCAAACCTCAAGAGGTTTTAACAATCAAGTAACAACTCAAATTTCACTATCATTCATAATTAGCGAATGCTCTAGATTTTTTAAAAAACAAAACTAAAGAGATAACCGTAGTCAACTGATAACATTTTTTAAAAAGTAAAAAAATAGCATACAAAGTCACTTCTAGCCAACTAGCTAGTTCAGACTGTTCAGACATACACTGTCCAATATGGTAGCCACTAGCCACAGGTGACTATCGAGCACTTGAAACGTGCCAAACCCAAAGTGAAATTAGTTTCAGTAAATAACATACACACTGAAGAAAAACAATAGAAAATATTTCAACAATTTTTAAATACTGACTACATAATAAGATGATACCATTTGGGGGAAAAGGAGTTAAAACATTATTAAATTCTTCTTTTACTTTTTTAATGTAAAAAAAACCTTTTTTTACTAAATTTTTTCAATATCAAAAAATATGTGGCTCAGATTCTATTTGTTTTAAACAGCACTGGTTTAATAGACTTCTAAACCTGCACACAGAGTGATACATGCAATATCTGTTGGAGCTATACTTAGAATTTCATACTTATTCACTTCTCAGTTCACACTCTTCAGCCTATCTCCTATATCAAAATACCAAACATGTCAAATATTTTTATATCAAAATATGAAACTTTCAGAGTCTGATGTGAAATTGTTTAGCAGAGACTAACAAATATTTGAGTGACCATATGCTCAGGGCATTCAATCCATAAAGTAACTTGTTCTGCTATCCTTCAACAGCCAAAGGTACATATAGTCTGTATCTAGCTAATAAGCACTCTGTTCCTACAGTATGCCTGGCACCATGCTAGACGCTTTACTCTCACTGACCCATAAAATCCTCACAACTACCCTATGTAGTAGATTCTATTTAAAGAAGAAATTGAGAGGCACCTTGGTGGCTCAGTTGCTTAAGCATCCAACTCTTGATTTCAGCTCAAGTCATGATCTCACAATTCAGGAAATCAAGCCCCACATCAAACCCTGCACTGCCAGTGTGGAGCCCACTTGGGATTTTCTCTCTCTGCCCCTCCACTGCTCAAGTGCTCTCTCTCAAAAATAAATAAATAAGCTTAAAAAATAATAATAAAATAATGAAGAAATTGAAGCACAAAGAGGTTAAATAACTTGCCAAAGTCCCACAGCCTGTGGAAGTAGGATTCCAACCAAGCAGGCTCTAACCAAAACCACCACACATTTCCCCTAAAAAAAGGACTACACAAGGGGTGCCTAGCTGAAAGTTGGAAGAGCATGCAACTCTTGATCTCGAAGTTGTGAGTTTGAGCCCCACGTTGGGTACAGAGATTACTAAATAAATACATAAAACTTAAAAAAAAAGAAAAAAAAAAAAGACAGACTACACAAGACTGAGTCATTATCTTATAGGATTGGGTTCTAGTTGTGTGTACGTACCCATTACGAAAAGACTAGAATAGATGGGGCTTAATGCATTGCTTCCTACTCTCATTCCACCCTTCTCAATGGCAGGTTAAAGTTGATCTTGATCTTGCTAAAGGTTTACACTATGCTCCCTTTTCCAGAATTTCTAGGCCCTATCCTATTCCACTGGTCCAATTCCTATGTCCTTCAGGCTTCATTTCAGATACCATCTCCATGCAAGCCTACTCAGATTCCCCCATGATTTAGGCTGGTCCCCTCTCCTCCCTATGTTCATCCCTTTGTAGCACTTCCCACGCTCTGTTGTGACTGCTCAAGGGGTCTACCCTGTTCACCACTTATAGTACCTAAAACCGTGCCTAGCATCAGGTGCTCAATAAATATTTGCTGAACTATCTAACCATGTGACCCACCCAGTTACAGCTAAAAGTGGTGGCATATTAAAAGCAAACTTAGTGGTAGGAAGTGCTAATCCACAAGCAGAAAACAAGTTCTAAATTTCAGGGAATTTATGACAGGTCAAGAGAATAGTATGATACACATCCAATAATGATTGCAATGTCTCCCACCCATCCCGAAAAAACGAAGAGTAAAATTAAAAATCTATTTAAAATTATCATTTGCCCAACTTAATTTCAGTATAATTTCATATGAATTAAGTAGCTAACAAAAATTTTGTCATAAATCCAAATCAACCATTCCAATAATGCTGTAAATTGAAATCAGCTTAATTTTGCAATTCCCAGAGTTCAGAGAAGGCTGCAGTTGCTTTTTAAAATCTCTCAAATATAAAACTAGTTACATGTATAACTGGGTTTCACTGCACTGCCCCAATGCTGAGTGCTGGGTTCCAAATGACAGAGGCAACCATGTATCCTTTAAGATATTTACTGCGTGTGGTTGGGGGGGGGGGGGGGGGTGGGCATTTTTCGCATACAATTCATTTAACACAAGTCGTCTTAATGCCACTAAATTTTCTAACCAGAATCCAAAGGAATTTTCCCAGAGTCTTCCCCTTTTTTTTTTTTTTTCCAAAACCAGAAACCAACTAAAAAGGTCAACCTTTAGTTCTTACTTCCACACTAAGTAATTCTGAAACATAAGGTGAAAGTAAATTAGAAGTTCTACGGCTAGGACGGGCCAAACGTTTTCCCGGAAATTCTAGCGTAAAGTCTAACAGAAGGGAGAACTTCATTCTTTCGGGTTTGAGGACAGAAACTGATCATCTCCCTTAGATTACTGTTTCTGTTGATGTCTGGAAAAGCACTGTGAGGCAAACATGCCATTGAGTCCCACCCCAAGCACTAAGAGCCTCCGATTGTTTGACACATCAATGGATTAGTCAACGCGGGGGAACTCACTTTTCCCCTCTAATTTGCTTTAATTATTCCTCACACAAACCCTCAAGTTTACTCTAAGTTATGACCATACAGAATCTTCTCTTTGCCCTGAAGTATAAATTCAGGCCTTTACCAAATGACCTACGGCTTCAATCCCAACCACTAAAATAAATCCCTTACAAGTATCGTGCATCTAGTAACGCCACACAAATATGGAAAAAGCCAGTGCAGTCGCTTAAAGAAACAGCATTCTGGAACGTGGTTAATGCTGCATATTTTGCATCAGAGGCACCGAACAGAGTAGGAGACTTGAAAGCAAAAGACCGGATGGAAAGCAGAAGACCCCGCCCCAGTAAGCTCGATGTCGATTCAAACAGTAACTTAGGTCTGTCGCTTGGAATCGGAATCACTGAAACAAAGGCGTTTATTACGGGAAGCAAGATGTCTGGAGTAACAGAAACGGTCTGCAGCTACCCAGACCGTACACCATCTTCCCACAGGTCTTACCTATGGTGGAAATAAAGGTGGTATTGAAGGCATCATCCGAAAAACGAAAAAGGACGCAGGTCTTCCCCACTCCCGAGTCTCCGATCAGGAGCAGCTTGAAAAGCAGGTCGTACGTCTTCTTCGCCATTGGGAGGAGCGGCTCAGGCTCTCGCCGCCGGCGGCCCCAAGGGATCGGTCCCTCTCACTACAGCCAACTCCTCGCTCGGGCGTTCTCAGGCCGGAGGACCGGGGAAGCGTGGGAAAAACGAGGGCTCGAGAGGGCGCGGGCGACCTGCGAACGGCCTCGTCGAGGAAGCCCCCCGACGGTGGCGGCGTCCGGTGCCTCCGAGGGCGGCGACCGCGGCTCCGCAGCCTCTCCCAGCCGCTCCGCCCGGTTCCGGGGAGTCGGTCGGGACAAAATGGCCTCCCCTCCCCCCTCAGGGCTGCTCGGCCGGGACGCTCCCACGGGCGAGCAAGCAAGCTCTGCCGTCGAGGGAGTGCGGCGGACGTGAGGACAGTCTCCCTCCCAAGCAGAAACTCCGCGCCAGGACGCGGCGGTGGCAGTGGAGGACCCCGAGCCGACGAGCTCAGCTACATAGCCACAGGAAGCCGAGCCGCCCCGGCCAGAGCCACCTTTTCCCCGTGCCCTCTCACGCCGGCGTGCGCGCTGCCTGAGACGCACGCAAGGACGTACGCCCGCCCTTCCCTCGCGCCCTAGCCCTGCGGATCGCCTCTGCGCACGCGCGCCGGAGCGTGTAGGGGCACGCGGGGGCGGGGAGTGGTGCGCCGGCTCTCCGAGCCTCTGTCTGAGGCCGGACGGAGAAGAGAGAAGGGAGGGGCGAGAGAGGGCGAGGCCGCGGGCGCGCTCCCTGCGGCCGCCTGATAGGGTGCGCCGCGTTAAGAGTACGCCCCGCGGGGAGGCGCTGCCTGGTGACTGCGCAGGCGCTGCACGCTGGAGTAGCCCCTTGACACCCTCTTTCCTCTCGGGGCCGCCTCCCCGGCCGCGCTGAGGATGCCCCCGGTTGTGTGTGTCGCGTGTGTCGAGCTGAGGGGCTTGGCGCAGCAACAGCCCTTGATGGCCGTGAGTTCCTGTGTAGCTGTAGTTCGTAAACGCCAGAAAAAGTGGCGCCCTGGGTCATTAATAGGCTCTTTGCTAAGATGAGACGCATCCTGGAGTGCCCTCCCTGGTGGCTAATGATAACAGGAGAAGCATTAGAGCTACATCCTGGTTTACTTCAGGAGCAAAAGTTGACGTTCCAGAGAACAGGAGTCTGAAATGGAAAAACTGGCCGGGCTGCTCAGGTTGGAATGATGTAATCCGCCTTCCAGGGCGAGGGGAGAAGGACTGAAGAACACCTGGGTGCAGGGAGAAGTCGAAGCTTCGGTGCTGTGCTCTACGCCCAGGACCCGCTCCAGGCCTTGCCGTCCTTTTGGAATGCCCGAGAGCCCAGCAGCGCCATACGGAGGCAGCAGGGCTGGTCCCTGCGGCCAAAAGCTAACCACCGGTGTCCAGAATTGAAGGACAGTGAAGCCAACCCCAACCCGACGCTGCCTCTTCCTTGCCCTTCCTTTTCCTGTGCCTTACACCCTTTCTTCCCTATTAGTTTTTATCCTTTCCTGTTCCTCTTTTTCCTTTCTGTCGTTTAAAGAGTCACGCCCCTGCCCTGCCATTCTCAATGTGCTTCATCGCTGCCAAGCACACCCAGGATGTGGTGGTAGGGCAGTTGAACCTGGTGGGCTAGTTCAAACTCCTACAAGAGAAAACCCTGAGGCATCTGGAAACAGGGTTTGAGAGAGAAGTAAAAACTACATTTTTACATCCGCCACCACCCCCAAAACGTTTGTGCGTTTAATACGTAATTAAAATTGTTCTTCGAGGCTGTTAGGGTAATCGTATTTCAATCTCCCATTTTTTAAAGACTTGGCTTGCATTTTTCCTTCCCAACCACCCCTGAAGCTTCACTACTGAAAATGCTCGTCTTCTCTGATACATCTCGCTCTTCAGTTTGTTTCTGTGATTGCTCTTGTCACTTAAACCTTATCCTCTATGGATCATTCTTTCTATAGTTGGGAATGCCTTATGATAATGCCAACAATTCTAATATAGGCTGGCTATGCAAATCACAAAATGAGCTATGATCAGTGCTTCACAGGTTTGTCATCCATTAAGAGGCATTACATTGAGCACTCCGGAGTGTTAGCATGATTCTCCCTTTCAAATAAGTTTAACTCAAGCCCCAGTGTTGTAAAGCATTTCTTAAATGTTATTATTTCTAAATGTAGAAAGCCCAATTAATTCCATGACATAAAATTTGGGAATAAGGGCAGTTACATATAAAAAATAAATTGGGGCGCCTGTGTGGCTCAGCCGGTTGAGCATCCAACTCTTGATCTCTGCTCAGGTCTTGATCTCTGGGTCATGGGATCCACCCCCGCATCAGCCTTGTGCTGACAGCACAGAGCCTGCTTGGAATTCTCGCTCTTCTTCTCTCTGTATCTCTGCCCCCTCCAAATAAACTTGAAAAATTTTTTTTAAAAATTGAAAAATAAATTTAGAAACTTCACGTTTTATCCTAGCTCTTTCTTTTTTTACTGTTTATTTGGTTTGAGGGAGAGCTGGAGCACGCAAGTGGGAGAGGGGCAGAGAGAGGGAAAGAGAGAATCCCAAGCAGGCTCCTCAGTCAGCGGAGAGTCTGACACGGGGCTTGAACCCACAAACCATGAAATCACAACCTGAGCCAAAATCAAAAGCTAGATGCTTAACTGTCTGAGTCACCCAGGCACCCCTATCCCGGGTGTTTGGAGCAGTTACAGCACGTGGAGCTTTTTCTCCATGGGCTCCATATTCTGAAACCTTAGGAGTGAACTGCACTTATTAACAAATTGTATTTATTATTGGGTCTGGATCATAGAATTTTAGAGCTTTCATATCTTTTACATCATAATTCAACTCCTGTGTGTAATTTACAGATAAGTCTAAGGCTTAGAGAGGTTAGAGACTTGCCAGAGGTCACATATTAGTGGCAGAGCCAGCACTATATGCAAGGGGACAGGGAAGAAGACCTCTACAGGACATCACATTGTATGGAGGTGGGAATTGGGAGGCTCAGCCAGTTCTCAATGTTCAGCTTCCCCAAAGTTAATTAATAGTTTTGCTGAAGTAAGACCTAAGCATCAAGCTATGTTGCCACGGAAGATGGCTGGAATGATCAAGGCACGAAAGGCCTCTGACTTTAGGGGGGAAAAAAGAATAAAATGGGGTCTATGTAGGCCTAAAAGGAAAACATAGTGTTATGAAGTAATATTTGATAAATCCTAAAACTTAGTGAAAGAAAATGCCAATTTAGTTAGTACTAGCTTAGGATTTATGCCCTTAAAAATTTTTCTCTGTAAATCTTGCCCAAATATTTGCAAAGCCAAGAAAGAAAATAGATATATTTATATGCTCATATTATTAGTTAAGGTATTATTTCTATATCTTTCTAGAGAACACGCAGCTGACCAAAGTCATGTTTCCAGTCCTCTGCTTCAACTTTTAGGACCTGCCTTTAAAGCTTATAGGAAATTTCTACCTTGGTGCCCGCCCCCCCCCCATTTGTGCTCCCTCTCTCTCTCTCTCTCAGAAATAAACAAACATTTAAATTAAAAAAAAAAAAAAAAAGGAACATTCTACCTTGGGACGCCTAGCTGGCTGGGTCCAAAGAGCATGTGATTCTTGATCTTTGAGTCTTGAGTTCGAGCCCCATGTTAGGGGTAGAGATCACAGACAGACACAAACAAACAAACTTTAAAAAAATTCCTGCCTCAGAAGATCATTATTATGCCTCAGGATCATCATTATTCCTCTTCCTGCATGTATCTTCCATCCTCTGTACCTGATTTCTTCCTCTGATTTCTCTGCCCCTTGCTCTCTCTATCCTTAAAAATGGAGTTATTCCCGTGAATGGCAGTCCCACTGCTATGTCGTCACCTGGCCATAAAAGCTACCACTCCAATCTCAGGGATTTTGCCTATTTGCTAGTGCCTACCTCCTGCGTTCACTCTCCCAGCCTTCAGCAGAGATTTCCATGAGGAAGGGCTTTGTTAGACATCCCTGATTGCTGAGAGGCTGCAACCATTCTTCTCTCCATCACCTGCCAATATTCTGCTCTGCCTACATATCTTGACTTAGTCCTACCTCTTGTTAGAGAATGATTGCCCCATGAGCCTTCCCATCCCATTGGATGTGTTTGTCCTAAGCTTCTCCGGGGATACCTCAGTTCTGAAATGCCAGACTACTCAGCTGGCACTTAATGGCAAGCCCTAGCCAATGAGCTTTATCTCCTATCCCAGCTTCCTCACATTAGTCTCCAGACAAACTGAACTAGTCGTTTTTTTCTGCAATTACTATGCATCTTCTTGACTTCATGCTTAGTTTCACGTGGTTCTCTCCATGTGAAATGCATCCCCCCTCCCCCCACCTCTATCCCTTCAGCCTTCAGCTTAAATATCCTCGCCATGGCCTGTCTTCAGCAACACTCTTGCTGGAAGGAATTTGTTTCTCTTTTGTAATACATATTTATCTTTAGAAACTTAGAACCTGCAGATAAACAAAACAAAAATATTTAATTATTAAAAATTCTACTCCCGGGGCGCCTGGGTGGCTTGGTCGGTTAAGCGTCCGACTTCGGCTCGGGTCATGATCTCACGGTCGGTGAGTTCGAGCCCCGCGTCGGGCTCTGTGCTGGCAGCTCGGAGCCTGGATCCTGTTTCGGATTCTGTGTCTCCCTCTCTCTCTGCCCCTCCCCTGTTCATGCTCTGTCTCTCTCTGTCTCAAAAATAAATAAACATTAAAAAAAAATTAAAAAAAAAAAATTCTACTCCCAGGATTACCTGGCTGACTCAGAGAGCACGTGACTCTTGATCTTGGGGCTGCGAATTTGAGCTCCATGTTGGACACAGAGCACACTTAAAAAAAATCTACCCCCAGAGATAACCCCTATTAGTATTTTGATGAATAACCATGTAAATATTCTTCCCGTAGCTCTTTATTTAGACACTTCTTACACATTTTCCACATTTATAAAGATATTTGTGTACATATTTTATCCAATTGGAGTCTCCTTAAGAGCTTGTGACTATTATATTCATGACTTTGCAAAGAGTCTTCAACATATCAGAAAGTCAAAACATGTTTATTGAAGAGAAAATAAAATGAAAGTCACCAGGTCGCTTTTTTCCCTAGAAAACAATACTAATTTGGAGAAATTCTCAGTGTCAGAAAAAAAAAACTGAAAACTCAGAAGAGAGGGCGCCTGGGTGGCTCAGTCAGTTAAAGATCTGACTCTCGATTTCGGCTCAGGTCATGACCTCAGAGTTCCTGAGTTTGAGCCCCACGTTGGGCTCTGTGCTGACAGCAAGAAGCCTGCTTGGAATTCTTGGTCTCCCTCTCTCTCTGACTCTCTCCAACTCACGTGCATGTGCTCTCTCTCTCTTAAACATTTTACTTTACCTTTTTTAACGTTTATTTATTTTTGAGAGAGACAGACAGAGTGCAAGCCGGGGAGGGGCAGAGAGAGAGGGAGACACAGAATCCAAAGTAGGTCCAGGCTTTGAGCTGTCAGCACAGAGCCCGACGTGGGGCTCAAACCCACAAACTTCGAGTTCATGACCTGAGCCAAAGTCGGACGCTTAACCGACTGTGCTACTCAGGCGCCCCAATAAATATTTCTTTTTGATAGAGCGTGCGCAAGTGAGCGAGGGGCAGAGAAAGAGAGAGAGAATCCCAAGAGGGGAAGAGAGAGGGAGAAAGGGAGAGAAGCAGGGCTCCTGTTCACCTGAAGCGGGGCTGGTGCTCACCCAAAGCGGGGCTCTAGCTCACCCGATGTGCGACTCAAACTCACAAACCATGAGATCATGACCTGAGCTGAAGTCAAGATGCTTCACAACTGAGCCACCCAGGCGCCCAAATAAATAAACATTTTTTTAAAAATAGAAATATAAAAATAAATAAAAGTGATTATGGATCCAGTAGGAACCCTCACCAATCTACAGGTTGTATATTTACATATAAAAATGTAAATATGTAAATTAACCATTTGTTCATGTCTTAAAGAAAAAAGAATCATCCAAGGCAAAGGATAATTATTTTCTAATAATTGGCCATTCAACTAGGCATTAAAGTAATAACTGCTCAATTCGCACTACTTAAAAAATGAGAGCAGCAAAACACAAACATAGTAGTTCTCTTTTAACATGAAGATATACAGAGTAAACTCCTGGGTGCATCAATGCAAAATGGGCTACAAGGCACACATGAGCCATCACAGGAACTGGAATTTTTACAGCAGCAAAAGTCAGAGCGCTGAAGAGCAAAGAAGGCTTTAGGTAAATTGAGAGAGAGAGAAGAGGGGAGAGCATAAGGTATGGCAACTTGACCTGCATGAGACGGTTGGAAAAATCACAGAAGCACCAAAAGTAAGAAGAGAACAGAGAGAGGAAAAAGTCACTTTCCAGAGGCAGAACCAGGGGAGGCGAATGCTTTAACCCTTTTCCAAGCCAAGAAATTTGAAGCTACACTTGTGACTTACAAATTTATAGACTCATGGCATGACGTGATGGAGTCACAGTGATCTGATCTTGAAGCCCTGGTCCATCTCACTTAGCTGGGTCATTTTTTTTTTAATTTTTTTTTTAATGTTTATTTATTTTTGAAGGAGAGAGAGACAGAGTGTGAGTGGGGGAGGGGCAGAGAGAGAGGGAGACACAGAATCGGAAGCAGGCTCCGGGCTCTGAGCTGTCCTCACAGAGCCTGATGCGGGGCTCGAACCCACGAACTGTGAGATCATGACCTGAGCCGAAGTCGGACGCTCAACCGACTGAGCCACCCAGGCGCCTAGCTGGGTCATTTTAAGCAATTACTAATCAAACTGAACTTCAGTTTCTTCATCTGGAAAGTAAGGTTACCAGGAGCTACCAAATCAAGTGATTGTGAAGATTAAAATAATCCATGTAAAGACCCTGGCAGTGGGGCTAGCAGTCCCTTAAACGTCGATTCTCCTCCCCTGGTAAGATGTAAACCATCTAAGGAACTGCTGCTGTGTCTCCTGTAATACCTAACCCAGAGTCTTACATGTACCAGGGGCTCAATACATGTAAATTCAATTGAATCACATCTGCATTAGAGGAAATCTTGGAAGGCATCTCGACTAATTCCCTGCTCCATGCAGAAATGCCCTAGCCAACCAGTGGTCTGTCCAGTCGTTGAGCACCACCAGTTAGCTTGCTGATGCCAATAGGACTGATTACAGCGCTTGGTATTTCATAATTTATTTTGAGAGAGTATGAGCAGGGGAAGGGCGGATAGAGAAGGGGACAGAGGCTCTGAAGCGGGCTCTGCACTGATAGCAGTGAGCCTGATGCGGGACTCCAACTCACAAACCGTGAGATCATGACCTGAGCTGAAGTTGGATGCTCAACAGACTGAGCCACCCAGGTGCCCCCAGTGCTTGGTATTTCTGACGGAAAAGTGTTCCACACATTGAGTCTAAGTGTGCTTCCCTGTAACATCACCTATTTGTCCTAACTCTGTGCTCCGGAGCAACACAGAGGGAACTTTCCCTCACATTCAGATGACAGCTCTTCAACTATTTGAAGATAACATTGGTATTTTCCTCTAAGCTGCTCCAAGCTAACTCTCTTCATATAAGATGACTCTCAGATAACTATCAGTACTACCATTTTGGTTTGCATATGTCCCTCCAGTGGAATGTGGCACCCATAATTGAGCATTATTTGAGTTAAGGACGTGGCCCTGTGGAAACGCCCAGATCAGGCTACCACTAACAGGTTATAGAAATAAGGGCCAATTGGGATACTCCCTAAGACTGAGGTGATTTGGTACCTGATTGAGAAGAAACTACCTTCCAGATCAACCTTGCCTTGTAACCATTCTTTTGTTTTTAATTAATTAATTAATTAATTATTTATTTTTTATTGAGAGAGAAACAGAGAGACAGAGTGTGACCAGGGAGGGTCAGAGAGAGAGAGAGAGAGAGAGAGAGACAGTATCCAAAGCAGGCTCCAGGCTCTGAACCGTCAGCACAGAGCCCGACGCGGGGCTTGAACTCACGAACTGCGAGATCATGACCCAAGCCAAAGTTGGACACTTAACCAACTGAGCCACCCAGGTGCCTCATAACCGTTCTTTAAGTTACTAAACTTTTCAAAAAATTTAGATAAAAATCACCTCTTACATACACAAATTGAAAATAAACAAAGGAGGGAAATGACGATTCACAGGAGTGTAAGAATGTATGAAGAGTTGTTTAAATTCACTCGTAATCAGAGAAATTCAAATTAAAACAAGATAGTATTGGGGCGCCTGGGTGGCTCAGTCGGTTAAGCGTCCAACTTCAGCTCAGGTCACGATCTCACGTCCGTGAGTTTGAGCCCCGCGTCGGGCTCTGGGCTGATAGCCCAGAGCCTGGATCCTGCTTCCGATTCTGTGTCTCCCTCTCTCTCTGCCCCTCCCCCATTCATGCTCTGTCTCTCTCTCTGTCTCAAAAATAAATAAACGTTAAAAAAAATAATAATAAAAAAAGAAAAAAAAAGAAAGAAAGAAAAAAATTAAAAAAACAAACAAACAAGATAGTATTTTCTGCCCATCAGAATGACAAAAAATTAAAAAGACGGATAATACCAAGTGTTGGTGAGGATAGGGCGGGACAAGAACTCTTGCCGTTAGCTAGTGGGAATGCAATCTGGCCCAGCCATTCTGGAAAGCAATGAAGCAGTATTTAATAAACGTTGTACATGCCTATGACCCCACAATACCACTCCTGGGTGTGTCCATGAGAAATCCTCACATAGGTTCATCACGGCTTTGTTTGTGACAGCTATTGTTGGAATCAATCTAAGCATCTGTTACCGGGGTGGAGTAAATAAACTGTGAAGGATGCACATTGAAGTAGTCCGGATCACAAAGGGTTAGCTTGGTTTGAAAGCTGGCTAATATGACAACTCAGACCCAAGGCTACATTGTTATCACTTCGGTTCGCTGATAAACTAGAAAACAAGTAAAGCAAAGAACAATGCTTTCCTAGTTCCTCCCAGAAACATGCCCAAATTCTGGTGATCAGTGCAGGCCATTTAGAGGGAGAAAGACGGATCTAATGAGTTCAGAGTTGGGACTAAGTTTTTATAGGATTAGGCTTGGTGAGGGACTGGGTCAGCATTCAAGGGCCTATAATCTACCATGTAAGAAAATTCTTTGTTGTACTATTGGGCCAGCCGCAGGCCTGTCCATGGCCTACCCCACATGCTATAAAATACTGTATAGCAATATTAAGCTAGTAACTAGCTGCACATTCAGCAATTAGAACAAAGGAAACAGAAAATGATTTATAGTACAATGCCATTTGTGTAAATTAAAAACATACAAAACTATATTACATGAGGTTTCACACATATTTAATGATGTACATCAAATACATTACAGAGGGAACCTGGAAAGGTAAGGCAATGACAGAGGAAGAGGGGAAAAATATGAAATAAAATGGGAGGAACCTTGCACAGATTAGAAATGTCAGGGGTGCCTGGCTCAGTCAGTTAAGCATCCAACTTCGGCTCAGGTCATGATCTCACAGTTCGTGAGTTCAAGCCCCACATCAGGTTCTCTACTGACAGTGGATCTTCTCTCTCTCTCTCTCTCTCTCTCTCAATCTCACAAAAATAAACATTTAAAAATACATTAAAAGTTTTCAGTGTGTAAATAAATGAGGAAAGTGACTCAGTGCTTTGCCTCCCAGATCCAAATTTTTTTTTTAATTTTTTTTAACATTTATTTATTTTTGACATGAACATTTATTTTGGCATGAACAGGGGAGGGGCAGAGAGAGAGGGAGACACAGAATCTGAAACAGGCTCCAGGCTCTGAGCTGTCAGCACAGAGCCCGACGCGGGGCTCGAACTCACGGACGTGAGATCATGACCTGAGCCGAAGTCGGATGCTTAACCGACCGAGCCACCCACGCGCCCCTCCCAGATCTAAATTTTTAAACAAAAGTGAAGAAGGGATTCAATTGTACAGAGAGATACAGAGATAGATGAAATTAATACTGATACTTCTCATGGATATTAGAATAATAGCAAAGTGAGAAAAAAAACTGTAAGTATTTGGTTTGGCTTGAAAAAAGAAGATTCTGGCTGTTTGTTTCTATGTCTAATTACCACATAATATAACAACAGTAACGCACATTTAAAATTTGTGACAGATTTATTTGATCACCTTGATTCATAATGGAAGCTCAGACATCATGGAATTGTCTGTTCACGAAGCTTGGAGCTCAGCTCTCAGCGGTCACCTGTCAGCCCTCACCCAGCCCCGCTTCCAGCTCTTCGGACTAAGTACTCAGTTATCTGCAGGCTGTCCCATCTCTTTCCTGGAGCAAGAGAGAGGATAGAAGCACGGGGTGTCAAAAACCTCCATGCTATAGGGGCGCCTGGGCGGCTCAGTCGGTTAAGCATCTGACTCTTGATCTCAGCTCAGGTCTTGATCTTTAAATTTTTTCTTTTTAACGTTTATTTATTTTTGAGACAGAGAGAGACAGAGCATGAACGGGGGAGGGCCAGAGAGAGAGGGAGACACAGAATCCGAAACAGGCTCCAGGCTCTGAGCCGTCAGCACAGAGCCCGACGCGGGGCTCGAACTCACGGACCGCGAGATCATGACCTGAGCCGAAGTCCGACGCTCAACCGACTGAGCCACCCAGGCGCCCCTCAGGTCTTGATCTTAGGGTCTTGAGTTGAAGCCCTGCGTTGGACTCCATACAGGAAAAAAAAAAAAAAAAAGGAAAGGAAAGGAAAGGAAAGAAAAAAGAAAAGAGAAAAAAAAACAAACAAAAGAGAAAAGAAAAAAACCTCCATGCTACATACCAGTTGAGTCAGACACTGCCGAGATAATATCTGAGTGCAGCCATCTCAAATGTCTAAAATACTCCAGGAGGAAACCGGGCCTTTGCCACGTAGCTTGTACATCCAGTATTCCCCTCACTGCCTTTTGCCTTGCCCTGGGGGCAATGGTGTCCGTGACAGCCACATGGAAGTCCTGCTTTTTCGCCTTGTCCCTACCAGTGCCAGTCCCCCACCCCTCACCCGTATTCGCACTCACGTCCTTGCGTAACAGACATTTGTCAGGTCTTTGGCTGCTCGGTACCGCACTCCCTTCCTTTGACAAGGAAACTCCCCACGGTGAGCTTCCAGTATGCAGAGCCCTCCTCCCACTGTATTTCCCTTTCCCGGCACCCGTGCCCCTGAGCACGCGTCTAGGCTGTGGGGACATGAGCTGAGCTCTACCAGCCTGAAGCACCAGCCTGAAATCTCGATACAGAGGCTGATGACACAAAAAAGAAGGCACAGGGGGGAATGTCCTGAGAAGGCAGTGGGGCCCAGCAGCAGCACCTGGTTTCCAGGGAGGCTGTGAGCCCCAGCAGGACAGTATCCCAGGTCCAGGGCTGCCCACGCTGGTGCTGCAAGCTGAAGCACCTCTTTGGTGTGCAGGGGGCAGTGATGGCCCCTACCCCCGTGCCATCTGCAGGTGCAGCCTCGTCTCTGTCCCCTCATCCCTTAGCCTGGTTCTCCAGCCTTCCCGGTAACTCTGAGAGCTTCCCAATAACCCTTCAATGCACTTACTTTCAGGTTCTATCTGCGAAAGCCAGTTTGTGTTGCAACCCAGATCCCTGACTGTCACACTCTCTTCTGGCAGAACTCCTACAGTGACTCCAA
The DNA here is from genome assembly GCF_018350195.1 of Panthera tigris. Taxonomy (NCBI): domain Eukaryota; kingdom Metazoa; phylum Chordata; class Mammalia; order Carnivora; family Felidae; genus Panthera; species Panthera tigris. Next base: position 118,784,376 of record NC_056662.1, read on the forward strand.
TTTTGCCTGACGTGCCCATCATGTTCCACTTTCTCTTTCTCATCTTCTGCTGACCTTGCCCCGTGGACCTGCCATACCTCTGCTCAAACTTGGCCCGTGTCCACCAGTCTGTCTTATAAGGCTGCTGTACCTTTGATCTCTCTTTCCCATGACTCCATGGCCTCCCTCTCGCCCCCTCCCTAGGACTCAGGCATCCTGAGGTGTCCGGGTGGTCATCTTAACCCTGTTGTGATGTCAGCACTGGCCTAGTGCTGAGAGGGGAGAGATTCCTTAGATGCTACAAGAAGTGTCACTAGGAGGTAAGAGGGGCACACAGGCAGAGAGATGGGAGGGTAGCAAGACTGTTCTTATTCTTATTATTTAATTTAATAATACAGATTGTCATTTACTGAGTTCCTGCACTGTGCTGGCCCTTTAGAGCATGACCTCACATTAATACTTGAAAGTAGGGACTATTATAATCCCCATTTTCAGAGGAAGAAACGAGAGTTTGAAGAAGTTCGGTTGCCTGACTAGCTCAGTCTGCAGAGCATGTGACTCTTGATCTTTTTTTTTTTTTTTTAACGTTTATTTATCTTTGAGAGACAGACACAGAGCACAAGTGGGGAAGGGACAGAGAGAGAGGCAGACACAGAATCTGAGGCAGGCTCCAGGCTCCGAGCTGTCAGCACAGAGCCTGATATGGGGCTCGAACTCACAAACCATGAGATCATGACCTGAGCTGAAGTCCCAACACTCAACCAACTTAGCCACCCAGGCGCCCTGTGACTCTTGACCTTGAGGTTGTGATTTCAAGCCCCTCATTGGGGGTAGAGTTCACTTAAAAAAAACAAAACAAAAAAACAAAAAAACAAAAAACCAAAAAAACAAAAAAACAAAAAAACAAAAAAACAAAAACGGGGTGGGATGACTTTGTGGCTCCGTCGGTGGAGCTTCAGACTCTTGATTTCAGCTCAGGACATGAGCCCAGAGCGTGGGATTCAGCCCCGCATCGGACTCCGTGCTGAGCGTGGAGCCTGCTTGAGACTCTCTCTTCTTCTGCTCCTCTCCCTCCTCAAGCTCTCTCTCCCTTTTCCTAAAATAAAAAAATAAAAGAGTTTGGGGGAGCCTGGCCGGCCGAGTCAGAAGACCATGCGACTCTTGATCTTGGGATTGGGAATTTAAGCCCCAGGTTGGGTGTAGAGGTTAGTTACATGAATAAAGCGTTAAAAGTTTTTGTTTTAAGTTTGAAGAAGTTGAGAGGGATGGAATGGATGATGCCTGGGATCTCCTGCAAACTAACTAGAGGGGTGGGAGATGAATCAAGATTGACCACAGGCTGGTAATTACTCAAGCTGCATAATAGATATGTGGAAATTCATTGTACTGTTATGTCTAATACGGATACATTTGAAATTTCCCACAATTAAAATTATGTTTTACTTTCTTTTAAGCTAAGAAACTTGAATAAAGCTATACAGATAATAAGTGATAAGGTTGGGTTTTGATTCCAGATCCGACAGACCTCAACACCTGCTCTCTTAACCTCTATCCTGGATTCTTGACAAGGAACCTGAAAAGATCTAAGAGGAAAATCTTAATGATCTTCAGAGGATTCAAAAGGAATCCACAAGAGCCTGGGTGGCTCAGTTGGTTGAGCATCTGACTCTTGATTTTTGGCTTAGGTCATGAGCCCGGGGTCATGGGATTGAACCCCAAGTCGGGCTCTGTGCTGAGCGTGGCACCTGCTTAAGGTTCTCTCTCTCTCTCTCTCTCTCTCTCTCTCTCTCTCTCTCTCTCTCTCCCCCCCCCCTTTACCCCTTTCCTCCACTGGTTCTCTCTGTCTCTCAAACAAACAAAACAAAACAAAACAACAAAACAAACAAACAAAAAAGGGGGGGGGCATTAAGAGACCTCTTGGCTAATTTCGGCTCCTGTTTTCCAGGTATAATTTTGGCAAGGATCAACAGAGTATAGCCAGATATTAATTCTCCATGCCTAGAGCTTATTATGAAGAAGATGCCCTCATTTTCTCTGCCTCTTTCTGAGGAGGTACAGAAGCAGCCCAAGAGAGAGTCTTTGGCAGCCAAAGTTTTCTAAAAACACCCAGGCAACAGCTGTCCTTGGGCTGTCACCTGACTTGCCAGGCCCTGAGTCAGCGCCACTCCCCCGGCCCAGCCCCCACTGCTGAGCCAGATATGACTTGTCCTTTCCTGGCTGGTCTGAACCGGTTGGGCCAGCCCAGCCCAGCCCTGCCCCATCCCAGCTTCCTCCTCAGTGGATGGCTTCTTGTTCCCTCACTCTTACCTGGGGTTCCCACCTTGGCACCTCCCTTGTCATCCAAAGCAGCAACCTCCTGCCTGAAACTTGAACCCTGAAGGGAGTCAAAAGACCACCTCCCAGCTGTTGGAGACGTGGACAGGACCCTGGACTCTTCCCAGGACAGAAAAAAAATGAGCTGGACACCAGCATCTCCTACTATCTGCAAAGGAAGTCTTCCTTCTCTAGGAGATTCTAGGATTTACTTCCGGTGAAAAGCAGAAAAAATATAAAGACGCTGCTCCTCTCCTGGAGAGGAGGATTCCATCCCTAGGCTCAAGCCCAGAAGAGCCCGCGTCTGGGGAAATATGAAGACCAATTTGGTCTCCAATGGAAATATGGAGACTTAGGGATATGTGACCTTGGGCTAGTCACTAATGTCTCTGAGCCTGAGTTTTGTCATCAGTAAAATAGAAATCGAAATCCCTACCTTGCAGGTTTGTTGTGAAGGCCCAACAAAGTAGTGCATGTAAAGCACTTAGTAAGGGCACAGCACACATCGGTTTCCTTCCCCTAGCCTTGACATTGCCTTCACCTTGCCTTTCCTGCTCACATTGGGCTGATAGCAAAGGTTTCAGGCCTGTGACCAAGCCCTGCTCTTGTGTCTTGATTCCGGACATTCGCACCTAGTTGCTACTGATCATTGAAATCAAAACTCCAAGCATTATTTTTTTTAATTAGGAGTTTTGATCCATCTGTCCATGTGGATTAATGTTGGTTCCAAGTACCCATGTTTCTTTTCCAAAACACCCGAAGGTCATTTATTTTAAGTGACCTAATTTTGAAATGTATAGCATCAAACTATAACTCACTATAGTTTGTCCCCTACCATAAAGCTGGGCCAGTCACACTCCAAGGGCACCCATATGACCCAGGCCATGACAGTCAAAATCTAACCCCGAGTTGTTGTTGAAAGGCAAAGCTTGCTAACTTGGAAGGTTGTAATCCTGTAGACATCGGCGGCCATCTTGCCACCACTTGTAAGAAGTCTGCCTGAGAAAGAAACCAACATAGAAGATAGAGAGCAGAGCTGAGAGATGGAAAGAAAGGATTCTTGGATGACATCATTGGAGCCACTAAACCTAGCTTTGCCTAAAGCCAACAACCCCTGTAATTTTTGGCTACATGAGCCAATACATTGTATTCTTTTTATAAACCAGTTGAAGCTGGATTTCTGTCACTTGCAAAAGCACTGACTAATACAGTGTGTTTTGGGTTGAGCAATGGAATGCATAATCTAAAATGTTGTGTTTCACGTAGAATTTTTGTATAATCATACTGTGTATGCTGCACTATTTTTATAACAACATTATTATTTTCTAATGTTTATTTACTTTGAGTGGCGCAGGGGCAGAGAGAGAGAGAGAGAGAGAGAGAGAATCTCAAGCAGGCTTCACACTCAGCATGGAGCCCAGCTCGGGACTCGGTCCCACTACTATGAAATCATGATCTGAGCTGAAATCAAGAGTCAGACACAACCGACTGAGTCACCGAGGCACCCTATAAAACTTTATTGAGATCTAATCTACATACCATAATGTATATTAAAGTATACAATCCAATGATTTTGGGTATAGTCACAGAGTTGTGCAACTGTTACTACAATCATATTTTAGAGCATTTCATCACCCCCAAAAGGAACTGTATCTATCAGCAGTGACTCCCCAACACCCACCTCCCAACCTTCCTTTAACCCCTACCAACCACTAATCTACTTTCTGTCTTTATTAATTTGCCTATTCTGGACATTTGGTATAAATGAAATCATACAGGGGCGCCTGGGTGGCTCAGTCAGTTGAGTGTCTGACTTCGGCTCAGGTCATGATCTCACAGTTGACAAGTTCGAGCACCACGTCGGGCTTTGTGCTGACAGCTGAGAGCCTGGAGTCTGCTTCAGATTCTGTGTCTCCTCCTCTCTCTGCCCCTCCCACATTCATGCTCTGTCTCTCAATAATAAATAAACATTTAAAAAATTTTTTAAATGAAATCATACAATATATGGCTTTTTATGACTTACTTCTTTCACTTAGCGTAATGTTTTCAAGGCTCACGTATGTTGTAGGATGAATCGGTACTTCATTCTCTCTTTTTTTTAAGTTTATGTATTTATTTTGAGAGAGAGAGCACAAGCAAGGAAGATACAGAGGGGGAGGGAGAGAGAATCCCAGGCAGGCTCCACACTGTCAGTGCACAGCCCAATGTGGGGCTCGAACTCATGAACCATGATATCATGACCTGAGCTAAAATCAAGAGTCAGACACTTAACCGACTGGGCCACCCAGCTGCCCCAGTACTTTATTCTTTTATGGGTAAATAATATTTCATTTTATGGATACATCACATTTTGTGTGTACATTTGTCATTGATGTATATTTGCATTGTTTCTACTTTTCGGTTATTATGGATTATGCTGCTATGAACATTTATGTACTTATGTTTTTGTGTGAATATATGTTTCAGTTCTCTTGGGTACATACTTAGGAATGGAATTGCTGAGCCATGTGATAGCTTCATGTTTAACTTTTTGAGGAATCGCCAAACTATTTTTTCAAAGTAGCTGAATGAACAATATTAAATTCCTACTAGCAATGTCTAAGGCTTCTAGTTTCTCTACATCCTCAGCAGCACATGTTATTGTCTGTCTTTTTAATTTTAGCTATCCCAGTAGGAGGTGAAATGGTATCTCATTGTAGTTTTGATTTGCATTTCCCTAATGATTAATGATGTTGAGCATTTTTCCATGTTCTTAGTGCCCATTTGTATAGCTTCTCTGGCAAAATGTATATTCAAATTCTTTGCCCAGTTTTCAACTGGGTTGTCTTCTTTATTTTATTTTATTTTATTTTATTTTATTTTATTTTATTTTATTTTATGTAAGCTCTACACCTAACATAGGGCTTGAACTCACAACCTTGAGATCAATCAAGAGTCACATGCTCTACTGCCTCAGCCTATCAGATGCCCCTGAGTTGTCTTTTTAATTTGTAGAAGTTACTTATATGTTCTGGATACAAATCTCTTATCAAATATATGATCTGTAAATATTTTCTCCCATTCTGTGGAGTTTCTGTTCATTTTCTTGATGGTGTGTGCACTAAAGCCCAAAAGTTTTAAATTTTGACAGTCTAATTTATCTTTCATTTTTTTCTCTCACTCCTGCTTTTGGTATCATGTCTTAAAAACCATTGCCTCAGACAAGGTCAAGAAGATTTACTTGTGTATTGCTTTTTAAGAATTTTATAGTTTTACCTCCTACATTTAGGTCTATGATCCATTTTGAGTTTTTTTTTTTCTCTCTTTTCTTTTAATATGACGTGAGGTAGGGGAGCCTGGATGGCCCATATATATATGGTGTGAGGTAGGGGCCCAATTTCATTTTTTTGCATATGGATATCCTGTTGTCCCAGCACCATTTGTTGTATTCTTTTTCCCATTGATATATTATTTTTATAAGCATGTTTCACTCAGAATAATATTGATGTGAATTTACATTCTCTGAACACACCCCATTTGCTTCTGTCAGCAATATTGCATGCTAAGGACTGGGAGAAGAGTGATCATGTGTGGGCAATTAAACATTGACCACAGAATGTGATAAGTATTTGTACAATGATGCCCAAAGTTTGGTGTGCATCATAATCATTTAGGGAAATTTTTTTAATGGGAATCTCCAAGCCTCACCCTAACCCACTGCATCATAACTTCCTGGAGGCAGGGTGGGGAGATAGGTGAAATAGATGAAGGGGATTAAGAGGTACATACTTCCTGAGGTACCTGGCTGGCTCAATCAGAGAGCATGCAACTCTTGAACTCAGGGTCCTCTATTCAAGCCCCACATTGGGCATAGAGCTTACATTAAAAAAAAGGGGGGGGGGGAAATGCACTTCCAGTTATAAAATAAATAAGTCATGGGGATAGAGAGTACAGGATAGGGAAGATAGTCAATAATATTGTAATAACTTTGTGCGGTGACAGGTGGTAACTACACTTAGCATGGTAAGCACGTCCTAATGTATATAATTGTCAAATCACTATATTTACACCCGAAACTATACGTTTATATGTCAACTATACTATAATTACATTTTTTAATCTATAAAAAGAAGTTAACAAAAAAGATAGGTAATAAAGCCTAAAAAGATTCTACAGTTCAGAAACAAACAAAAAAAGGAATTTCCTGGTAACATCCTGTTTATACCATATATAGAATCACACAATATTAGAGCTGTAAGACCCCATAAGACTACACAATTTACCTCTTCATTTTTTAATTATATAACCAGAAGATGATTGGCTTTTACTTGTACTGCCTGTACACACCATATACATCAAGGCCAGACTGGGCACTTGTTTGTCTCCTCCTAATACATTCAAATTCAAGAGTATTTATGACTGGGGGCGCCTGGGTGGCTCAGTCGGTTAAGTGGCCAACTCTTGATTTTGGCTCAGGTCATGATCTCACAGTTTGTGAGTTTGAATTCTGAGTCAGGCCGTGCACTGATAGCATGGAGCCTGCTGGGGATTCTCTCTCCCCCTCTCTCTCTCTCTCTCAAAAATAAACTTTAAAAAAACTATTTATGACTAATGACATTATACTGAAAGTTTCATGGGAAGATGGAGAAGAGGACTGCATCGCATAGCAAAGCTTAACTAGATCCCTTCTTTTGTCTTGCTAGACCTGTTCTTTTTCAAAGTTTTCTCCATTGCGGAGTCTCTTCTCTCCATCCCTCCTACTACCCAACTTCTGAAATTCCCTTCTTTTTTCAAACCATTCAGCTGTGTTATCAAGTTTTTTCTTTTTTTAATTTTATTTATTTATTTTTTTTAGTAATCTCTACACCCAATGTGGGGCTCAAACTCACAACCCTGAGATCACGAATTGCATGCTCTAACAACTGAGCCAGCCAGGTGCCCCTGGTCTCAAGTTTATATAACACAGTCAACAGAGTAAAAGCCCACTAGTTACTTAAAAAAGCAACCGACTATCTTTCCTCAGGCTGCTTGGGAAAGTAGGGAGGTGTCTCAGGTCACTCTATGGCGATAGAACCATATGAGGATTTCCCACTTATTAAGAACAAGACAATGGGCTAAGTATCAGATAAAATGACTTATTTAATGTCCGGTAGCTCATCAGTGGCAAATCAGGTATGGAACTTTAATTAAAAGGATCGAAGCACAACTTCTGAGCCACCCATATTTATCGTCTTCAATTTCTTTTGCTTAATAGCCTGGAAACACATGGAAAAGGTGTTATTTCATTTTCTAAAGATAAATTGAGATAGAGTGACAACGAGTAACTTTTGCAACCAGAATAGTAGAAGGTTTCAGTCTGGGACCCAGAATTGTTCATCTTTAGCAAGATATGTGAATTATAGCCAAAAATCTCATTGGGAAGCCACAGTGGAAAATGTAACCAGCAAGGGACACTCTGTAATCCTGGGCACAGTAATGTGAGGGAAAGCCTTAAAAAAAAAAAAAGAAAGAAAGAAAGAAACATTAGGACTGATAAGGCTTGCTGAGAAAGGGGAATGGGGCAGACTGTGTTTCTCCCACATTGACAGGAAAAGATGGCAGCATTGGGCAAGGCAGGATCCTGTTTGGCAAGGAACGTCTGTCCTCATGTAGGAAAGCATGACTCATCAGGGTGCCCCAGCTCAATGACACAGTCTCTTAAGATCTTCCAAGTCCCTTTAGTCCAACTCTGTATTTACCAAGCAACTCTCAGATCCACTTTTGGCTTCCGCAGCACGCCTTCCCACAGAGTAAAGAATGTGCTGACTGGGGTTTCTTCAGATCTATTGTCAATTATATTTTACAGGATGAATGAATAAAGCTGCATCTGAGCTCTTTCTCGTGGGCTTGGTGGAGAGCGAGTTTGTTCATTCAACATTAATTCAACAAATATTTATTGAGTGTCATCTATGTGCCAGGCATTGGTCCGAGCACTGGTGATACAAGTCAGATAAGGTCCTATCCTCATAGAGTGCTCTCATTAACAAGAGGTGACATGTAACAAAACAAACAAATCAATAGATAATTTCAAATTGTGATACTCCCCACCTAGGGTTACTGAACTCCTTCCAACAGGCTCAGCTGTACTCCGGGTTCTGCAACCCTCCCCCTCTCATCTTTCCCAGGTCAACTTAAGAAGCTTTAGCCCAAGGCCAGAGGCCTCAGCATGAAATTTCCTCTCTGATCTGTCCTGGACCCTGAGAATTGAGTTTCAATAACTAAAGACCCACAGCCTCCTTTACCACCACAGCGCTCTAGACCATGGACCTCCATCTTGTTTCCTACCCACAACTTGATAACCTCATCCATTTGTTCATCCAACAGACACTTTCTGAGTTCTTACTGAACACGAAGCATTTTGTTTGGAGCCGGGGATTCAGAAATGACTAAGACATGGTCCCCGCCCTCCAGTTCGCAGTCCAAGGAAGAAGATCCACATGTATGGTTCCCCTGCTGCTTCTATGGGCTAGGAGTGACAAAAATGCAGGGTGACTGTGTGGATAGAAGAGGATCCCTAAGTCATACTGGAGAGAGGTATGATCAGGGAAAATTTCCCTCAGGAGAGGATCTTTAAATTGAGGTTTTAGGGGCGCCTGGGTGGCGCAGTCGGTTAAGCGTCCGACTTCAGCCAGGTCATGATCTCGCGGTCCGTGAGTTCGAGCCCCGCGTCAGGCTCTGGGCTGATGGCTCGGAGCCTGGAGCCTGCTTCCGATTCTGTGTCTCCCTCTCTCTCTGCCCCTCCCCCGTTCATGCTCTGTCTCTCTCTGTCCCAAAAAAAATAAAAATAAATAAATAAATAAATAAATAAATAAATTGAGGTTTTAGAGAGTTTTTTTCCTACGTAACTTCGATTGTATTTTCTTTCCAAAAATAACAAATGTTGCAACTTTAGAAAATACAGAAAACGAAGGGCATTGAAAGCCACCATTGATAACAATTTGGTGGTATGTACCTTCCAATCTCTTCACTATTTGAGCTTGGTTTTGAAGTGAAAAACTTTGAAGGCAGGGAGGAGAAAGTATTTGGTAGAGGCAATTGTCCTTAGGTTGCCTTTAAAATCCAGATGTAGGGGGGGTGCCTGGGTGGCTCAGTCGGTTGAGGTTCAACTTCGGCTCAGGTCACGACCTCGCGGTCTGTGAGTTCCGGCCCCGCGTTGGGCTCTGGGCTGACGGCTCGGAGCCTGGAGCCTGCTTCATATTCTGGGTCTCCCTCTCTCTCTCTCTCTGCCCTCTCCCTCTCATGCTGTCTCTCCTGTCTCTCAAAAATAAATAAACACTAAAAAAAAAAATAAAAAGAAAAAGAAAAAAAAAAAAGAAAATCCAGATGTAGGGCACCTGGGTGGCTCAGTCGGTTAAGTGTCCAACTTGGGCTCAGGTCATGATCTCACGGTTGTGAGTTCGGGCCCCACGTCAGGCTTTGTGCTGACAGCTGGGAGCCTACAGCCTGCTTTGGATTCTGCGTCTCCCTCTCTCTCTCTGCCCCTCCCCCACTCATGCTCTGTCTCTCTCTGTCTCAAAAATAAATAAGCATTGGGGCGCCTGGGTGGCTCAGTAGGTTGAGCCTCCGACTGTGACTCAGGTCATGATCTCGCGGTCCGTGAGTTCGAGCCCCGCGTCGGGCTCTGTGCTGACCGCTCAGAGCCTGGAGCCTGTTTCAGATTCTGTGTCTCCCTCTCTCTCTGACCCTCCCCCATTCATGCTCTGTCCCTCTCTGTCTCAAAAATAAATAAACGTTAAATAAATAAATAAATAAATAAGCATTAAAAAATAATAATAAAATAAAAAATAAAATCCAGATGTCATTTTAAAAATAAAATAAAATAAATAAATAAAAATAAAAACAAGACTTAATAGGTAAAAACACAAATATATATCTAGGTTTTGTTCACTGAAATCCTGTTGGCACCTGGCCACAACATGAAAGATAGTAGTTACTCGACATGTACTGGTGAGTTAAAAAAAAAAACAAAAAAAGGAATAAGATGTAAATGGAAAGATGAACCTTTGAAAATTAAAGCATAAGAATGTGATTCCTTCTCTGAGGCCCAACATCTGCAAAATTGAAAAGAGAGGATCCTGGAAAAGGGCCATGCCGGGCTGAGGTCTCTTGTCATTTGTTAGCAAATTTTTATTTTATAATTTGTGATTTTGTTATCACGCTCTTTGCCTAAGCAAATGTCACAAAATGTTCCCGTTATATGTTCTAGAAGATTAACAGTTTTAGGTCTGTGATCCATTTTGAGTTTAGCATGAGGTATGTGTCAAGGTTCATTTCTTTCCATACAGATATCCTTTCGCTAGAGTACTGTATGTTTAAAATACTATCCTTCCAGGGGCACCTGGGTGGCTCAGTTAAGCGTCCAACTTCAACTCAGGTCATGATCTCATGGTCCGTGAGTTCCAGTTCCGCATCGGGCTCTGTGCTGGCAGCTCAGAGCCTGGAGCCTGCTTCAGATTCTGTGTCTCCCTCTCTCTCTGCCCCTCCCGCACTTGTGCTCTGTCTCTCTCTGTCTCTCAAAAACAAATAAATGTTAAAAAAAAAAAAAAAATACTATCCTTTCAATGCAATTGGATTACCCTGGAACTTTTGTAAAGAAATCAGCTGATCTGATGAGTGAGAGTTTATTTCTGGACTCTGTTATGTTCCTCTGATCTATATCAGGGGTCAACAAATCCTGCCTACTCTGGCTTTTTACATAAAGTGTTATTATAATACAGCCACACCCATCCATTTCTGTATTCTGCCTGGCTGCTTTCAAGCTACAGTATAGTTGAGTACTTGTTACGGAGACCATGTGAACTGCAAACCTAAAATATTTACTATCTGGCCCTTTAAAGAAAAAGTTTGCTGACCCCTGGTCTATATTTACCCTTATGGGGAAACCACACTCTCTTGACCACTGAAGCTTTACAGTAATTTTTTTTTTTTTTTGTGAGCTCTACACCTAATATGGGGCTTGAACTCATGACCCCAAGATCAAGAGTTGCATGCTCTACCAACTGAGCCAGCCAAGCACCCTCTTCTAGTAAGTCTTTTTTTTTTTAAATTTTTTTTTTTTAACGTTTATTTATTTTTGAGACAGAGAGAGACAGAGCATGAACAGGGGAGGGGCAGAGAGAGAGGGAGACACAGAATCTGAAACAGGCTGCAGGTTCTGAGCGGTGAGCACAGAGCCCGACGCGGGGCTCGAACTCATGGACCGTGAGATCATGACCTGAGCCGAAGTCGGACGCCCAACCAACCAAGCCACCCAGGCGCCCCTCTTCTAGTAAGTCTTGATCAGACAGTGTAAGTCCTCCGGCTTTGGTTTTCTTTTTCAAAATATTTTAGCTAGTCTAAGTCCTTCAACTTTCCATATAAATTTTACAATAGCCTGTCAGGGCACCTGTGTGGCTCAGTCAGCTAAGCGTCCGACTCTTGATTTCAGGCCAGGTTACGATCTCATGATTCATGGGATTGAGCCCCACATCAGGCTCTGTGCTGACAGTGCAGAGCCTGCTTGGGATTCTCGGTCTCTCTCTCTCTCTCTCTCTCAAAATAAATAAATAAACTTGAAAAATAAACACATAAATAAAAATGGTTTGTCAATTCCTCAAAAGAGACTGTTCAGATTTTGACTGGGACCACATAAATCTAAAGAACAAACCGGGAGGATTGCCATCTTAACAATATTGAGCCTTCCAAACTATAACACTATCTTCTCTATTTAGTTCTTCAACTTCCCTTTGCAATATTTTATTGTTTCCAGTCTATAAGTCTTTCTCCAAATGTATTCCTATGTGAGCTTTTTTAATGTTATTATGAATGGAGTTGACTTTTAAATTTTTATTTTCTAGTTACTTGTTGCTGGTATATAGAAATACCATCGATTTTTATATATTGACTATGTACTATGTCCAACTGGCAAGTTTTATTTACTGTAGTAAGTTCTTTTTGGTAGATTCTTAAGGGTTTTTTTTTTTTTCATTCACAAACAGTGCCATCTACAAATAAAGACAGTTTCACCAAATACAGAATTACTCAAGCTTTCAATTTCTTTAATTTAGTTATTTTATTAGTTGCCAGAAAGGGAGAGTTTAAACTTCCAACTCTGGTTATGGAATTGTACGTTTCTCCCTTTAATTCTGTCAATTTTGCTTCAATTTTGATTTTTCTCTTGAGAATATGTTTTATTTTCTTGGTCTTTTATTTGCAAGCAATTTTGGATTGCTATTTATATGAATGTTATGAATGTGAATTTGTGGAGACACTCAGACTGTTATTGTGATGGTCACTTTTGTGTGCATGCTTGACTGGGTCACTGGGCTTAGATATTTGCCTAAACATAATTCTGGATGTTTCTGTGAAGGTGTTTTTTGGATGAGATTAACATTTAAATGGATGGACTTTAAGCAGATTATCCTCCATAATGTGGGTGGGCCTTATGCAATCAGTTGAAGGTCTTAATAGAACAAAGACTGATTTCCCCTGATGTAAAAGGAATTTTGCCAGCAGAGCTACTTCTCTATAATCAATCAATTTCTCTCTCTCACTCCCTCCTCCTCTCTCCCTCTCTTTCGCCCCCTGTCCACACACAGACACACATACACATACATACTTTGTTCTGTTTCCCTGGAGAACCCTGACTAATTAATACAGATGTTTTTCACCAATGAGTATTATTTCCTTTGTTTTAGCAGGTGATTTTCTTGGCTAGGCTGGAACGGCAAATCCCACATCTTGTGCAGTATCTTCATTCTTGTTTCATGCAAAGTGTGGTTCAAGCATCACTCAGAGATACGACCGTTTGGAGAGCTCTCTGGTTCTGTTCTTTTTTCTTTCTTTTTTTTTCAGTTTATTCACTTGTTTGTTTGTTTGTTTGTTTAGTAATCTCTATACCCAATGTGGGGCTCGAACTCACCACCCGAGATCAAGAGTCATATGCTTTTCCGAATGAGCCAGCCAGGAGCCCTTGGGTCTTTTTTTCCCCAGGGTTCCACTCCGGTCAGTTGTCGCTATTTTCCTGGCTTCTTCTTTTCTGGTTTCTCACATCATAAAACCTGTTTTTTCCTGTGAACCTGGCTGCCTTCTGTGTACAACATAGGATGCGTTTCACCCTGGGCTAAACGTCTCGAAGGTGAGAGCTTCTTTGTACACCTGCACCTGTCTCCTTCTGCTCTCCCGCCACCACCTGCAAGATACCAGCTTCAGCCTCCGTCCAGTGTGCCTTTGGGTGGGCTGCGTGCGTGAGTCAGTGAGGTGGGTCAGAGAGGTGGGGGGTGGGGGGGTCCATCTGATTCTGTTCTTGCTCCGCTATTTTCACGGAGTTCCTTTTGGTATTAAGCTCTGGGTTGATCACTGTTTTCTGCAGTGAAGAGTCACATGGTAAAATCTTTATCACACTTGGAAGTAGAGTCTCCGCCTTGGTATTTCTGAAAAAGTTTATCTCACCTTCATTACTGAGAGATATTTTTGGGGGCGCCTGGGTGGCTCGGCCGGTTAAGGGTCTGACTCGATTTCGGCTCAGGTCAGGATCTCACCGGTGGTTCGTGAGATGTAGCCCTGCTTTAGGCGATGGGCTGACAGCACAGAGCCTGCTTGGGATTCTCTCTCTCTCTCTCTCTCTCTCTCTCTCCCCCTACCCCATGAGCACGTGCTGTCTCTCAAAAAATTTCTTTTTAATATTTAATGTTTATTTATTTTTGAGAGAGAGAGAGAGAGCGAGCTAGCATGTGCGCGGGCATGTGGAGGAGGGGCACAGAGAGACAGGGGACAGAGGGGCCAAAGCGGACTCTGCACTGACAACAGCAAGTCCAATGCAAGGCTTGAACTCGCGAAGCACGAGATCATGACCGGAGCTGAAGTCGGGCGCTCAACCGACCGAGCTCCTCAGGCACCATAACATGGTTTAAAAAATAATTTTAAAAGGGGGAAAAAAAGAAAGATATTTTTGTTCTTGGTTGGCAGTTTTTCTTTCAGTGGCTTGGAGGTGTCTCTCTATTATCCTCTGGTTTGCATGTGGCCAAGAAGATGTCTGCTACAGTCCTTATCTTTGTTCCTCAGCACAGAGTGTATTTTCCCCTCTGGCTGCTTCTAGCATTTTCTCTTTATCATTGTGTTTTAGCGATTTGACTACAATGCGCCTTGATGTGGTTTTTCTTCATTTTTTTCTCTGAGTGGGGTTGTTGAGTTTCTCTGATTTTTGGTGGGTTTATAGTTCTCGCCAAATTTAAGTAATTTTCAGCCATTATGTCTTCAAACACGTTTTCTGTCCTCTTCTCACCTCATCCCCTCTTTCCGGGACTCCAGGTACACGCACGTGAGGCCCTGAATGCTGCCGCCACTCACTGATGTTCTGCTTATTTTTTTATTTTTTATTTTATTTAATTTTTTTTAACGTTTATTTATTTTTGAGACAAAGAGAGACAGAGCATGAACAGGGGAGGGGCAGAGAGAGAGGGAGACACAGAATCGGAAGCAGGCTCCAGGCTCTGAGCCGTCAGCCCAGAGCCCGACGCGGGGCTCGAACTCATGGACCGCGAGATCGTGACCTGAGCTGAAGTCGGACGCTTAACCGACTGAGCCACCCAGGCGCCCCTTTATTTTTTATTTTAGAGAGAAAGAGGGAGTGAGAGCAGGGGAGAAGGGCAGAGAGAGAGAGGGAGAAAGAATCTTAAGCAGGTTCCACGCTCAGCACAGAGCCTGACACGGGGCTCAATGCCACAAGCCTGGGATCATGACCTGAGCCAAAATCAAGAGTCAGACACTCAACTGACTGAGCCACCAAGGCGCCCCAATATTCTCATTTTATTTTTAAAAACATTTTTTAATGTTTATTTATTTTTGAGAGAGAGAGAGAGAGGGAGAGAAGCAGAACATGAGTGAGGAAGGGGCAGAGAGAGAGGGAGACACAGATGCAAAGCAGGCTCCAGGCTCCGAAGTGTCAGCACAGAGCCTGACATGGGGCTCGAACCCACACACTGTGAGATCATGACCTGAACTGAAGTCAGACGCTCGACTGACTGAGCCACCCAGGTGCCCCAATATTCTTATTTTAGAGATGAATCTTTTTTTCCTATCTGTGTTGTGTTTTGGATTTTTCTGTTGCTATGTTTTCATAGCCAAGAATGCTTTCTTATTTAATGTCTGATCTGCTATGCTATTAATTCCATTCACTATATTTTTCATCTCTAGAATTTTGATTTGGGCGTCTTGTAGATTTTCTATTTCACTCTTCCTGATGCTCATGCTGTCCTGTACCTTCTGGAATATATGGGATATATTTATAGTAGCTGTTTCAATGCCCTTGTCTCCTATTAGCTGTATCATTTCTGTTTCTGTTTCTACTGATTGATTTTTTTTCCTGCTTATTTGAGTGACAGGTAATTTTTTATTAGACACCAAATATTTTGTGGGGTTTTTTCCAGTTTTATTGCTGTAATTGACGTGCAATATTGTGTACGTTTAAGGTGTGAGACATAATGGTTTAATACATATGTATATTGTGAAATGATCACCACAAGAAGTTTAGGTAACATCCAATAAACACTGCTTTTTTAACAGGCTAGTGATTGGACAAGTGTAGGTTATGCTGTGGTCCCCGCAAGCAGCTGCCATCTGTCACCACACAGCCCTATTACAATCCCACCGACTATATTCCCCATGCTGTACCTTTTATCCCTGTGACCTATTCCTTCCATACCTGAAAGCCTGTATCTCCCACGCCCCCTTTTCCAGTTTGCCCACTCCCCCACCCCATTCCCCTATGGCAACCACCAGTGTATTCTCTGTATTTATGGGGCTGTTTCTGGGTTTGGCTTTGTTCATTTGTTTTGTTATTTTATATTCCATATAAGTGAAACCATATGAGATACCAGATATTTTGAAGTTTATATTGTTGGGTACCAGAATTCTTTTATTTGAGAGAGAGAGAGAGAGAGAAAGAGCACGGGAGCAGGGGACAGGGGCAGAGAGGGAGAGAGAGAATCCTAAGCAGGCTCCACACTGTTAGTGCATGTTAGCTCCACATGGGGCTTGATCCCATGAACTGTGAAATCATGACCTGAGCCAAGATCAAGAGTCAGACACTTGGAGGGGCATCTGGGTGGCTTCGTTGGTTAAGTGTGCGACTTCGGCTCAGGTCATGAGCTCTCAGTTCGTGAGTTTGAGCCTCGGGTTGGGCTCTGAGCTGACCGCTCAGTCTGGAGCCTGTTTCAGATTCTGTGTCTCCCTCTTTCTCTGTCCCTTCCCTGCTCATGCTCTGTCTCTTTCTCTCTCAAAAATAAAAAAAAAAAAACATGAAAAAAAAAAAAACCAGGGGTGCCTGGGTGGCTCAGTCGGTCAAGCGTCTGACTTTGGCTCAGGTCATGATCTCGCAGTTCGTGAGTTTGAGCCCCAAGTCAGGCTCTATGCGGAAAGCTCGGAGCCTGAAGCCTGCTTCACATTCTGTGTCTTTCTCTCTGCCTCCCCCTCCCCCACTCACACTCTGTCCCTCTCTCTTGGCTCAGGTCATGATCTCACAGTTTGTGGGTTTGAGCCCCACGTCGGGCTCTGTGCTGACAGCTCAGAGCCTGGAGCCTGCTTCAGAATTTGTGCCTCCCTCTCTCTCTCTGCCCCTCCCTTGCTCGTGCTCTGTCTCTCAAAAATAAATAAACGTTAAAATAATTTTTAACAAAAGATCCAGACACTTAACTGAGCCTCCCAGGCATCCTGGTACCAGATTTTTTTTTTTTTAATTCTTTTAAATATCTGGTGGCTTCAGTATAGGCTGCGGTTAAATTACTTGGAAATCATCTGACCTTCACAAGGCTTGCTTTCCAGCTTTGTTAGGTGAGTCCAGAACAACTCCCGGACTGGGACTCATTTGGCATGACCCCTGAGGCCATCCTCCTCTGAGGGCTCCAAGCCCCGTGTATGGGGAGCGCTTTCTGCTCTGGGTGGTGGGCACACCCACTCTTCCCAGCCTCGCACACGCTCTGGGGGCTCGTCCATCTCCTCGCCTCTACGGGGCTTCTTTTCCCAGTGCTGGGCATGTCCACAATCACACGTACCGATCGGTGCCCAGGCAAAACTTTCGAGGACATTCCTCTGCACATCTCCAAGAGTTCTGCCTCTCTCTCTGTGCGGTAGCCTGGAAGCTCTCTCTCCAGGCAGTGAGCCGGGACCCCCAGAAGACTCATCTCATCTGTTTCCCGTCTCTCGGGGATCCCTGTCCGGAGACGCCTGCCATCCAATGTCTTCAAACCATTGCTTCCTATATTTTGTTCCGTTTTATAACTGATGAAGGCAGAGGATAAATCTAGATTCTGCTACTACATCATTGCCCAAAGTCGGCGTTGCTTTTATTCTTTTAAGCAATCTTTTTTTTTTATCAAGGCGTAGCATACACACATAAACATGTACGAATCTAAGTGTGCAGCTCGATAAACTTTCACAAAATAAACACACATCTGTGTGACTATCTCCCATGTTAATACATAGAACATTGCCAGCACCGCAGAAGCTTCGTGTTCTTTTCCAGTCGCTACCTGCCCTCCCACGGTAACCATCATTCTCATTTCTGGCACCACAGTGCTCGTTTTACATAAATGGAGTCACGCAGTGTATGTATTCTTTTAGGTCTGGGTTTCTTTCACGTGACGTTATATTTGTCAGGTTCATTCACGTTGTTATGCAAAAGCAATGATTAATTCACTTTCATTGCCATGTAATATTCTATTTGATGAATATACCACATCTTTCCTTGAGTGTCTTGTTGGTGGACATTGAAGTTATTTCTAGTTTGGGCCTATTACGAATCGTGCCTTTATGATCATGTTTGCACGTGTTTTGTGTGTGTACATATGCATTTCTGCCAGAACCGCTAAATCGTAGGCTAGGAATCTCTTCCACTTTAGAAGATACCACCAAGTAGTTTTCCAAAGCAGTTATCCCAATTTACACTCTTACTAGCATTGTATGAGCATTCTAGTTGCCCCATATCCTCACCAACACTCGTTATTATATCTTTTTAATTTGACTCATTCTGATGGATTTTAGTTACATTGCCTTTCAGAACACCCCATGGGCATAATCAAACTACCAGGCAGAATGAGCTAACAGTGTGCCAGCTTGAGACTCCTAAATTTTTTTTATGTTTTTCTTTATTTTTGAGACAGAGAGAGACAGAGCATGAGCAGAGGAGGGGCAGAGAGAGAGGGAGACACAGAATCTGAAACAGGCTCTAGGCTCTGAGCTATCAGCACAGAACCCAAAGCAGGGCCCGAACCCAAGAACTGTGAGATCATGACCTGAGCCCAAGTTGGATACTTAACCGACTGAGCCACCCAGGTGCCCAGAGACTCCTATATATACGGTGTTTCTTCCCAATGTCTGTGTGAGCATTTCCCAATGCATTCAGTTGTTACATTTGTGTTCATCAACGTCATTTGAGCCGAGTTTGAAAGCTAAGTGTAAGATGATTTACCAGGTGACTATATGGTGAGAGGACAAGCAAACAAGGGCATTCTTGGTGGAGGAAGAAATATATGGGAAAGAAGTCATAAAAGGACTGTCTCAGGGCTGCCCGGTAAAATTTTGCATGATTTTTTCCTTTGTGTATGGAAATGGCACCTCTAAGAATTGTTCAGGGCACAACCCACGAAGCTGTACACAGCAGCCATGCTTGTCATGGTCAGGAATGATAAGAAATTTGTTATGAGCGGAGGGCAGAGTGGGTAGGTTAGAGAAGCAAGAGAAGTCAGATCCAGAGTTGGGGCCCCATAACCCACTGGGATCTTGCCAGAGGTTTACTTTAAAAGTTCACCCCTGGGGCGCCTGGGTGGCTCAGTCAGTTGAGCGGCCGACTTCGGCTCAGGTCACGATCTCGCGGTCCGTGAGTTCGAGCCCCACGTCGGGCTCTGTGCTGACAGCTCGGAGCCTAGAGCCTGTTTCAGATTCTGTGTCTCCTTCTCTCTCTGACCCTCCCCCATTCATGCTCTGTCTCTCTCTGTCCCAAAAATAAATAAAACTTAAAAAAAAAAAAAAGTAAAAAAAAAAAAAAGTTCACCCCACCCCCACCCCCACCCCACTACATGAAGGATTGTACAAGCTTCTTCCTCTTGGATCCTTCGGCCCTCTGAGCCAACAGGGCTGCCACTGAACTGGGGCTAAGGTGAAACCCAAGTCAGGAAGGAGAAATGCTGAGCACACTCAAGTTTGTCTTGCTACACAACTCTGGTCTCAACAAGTTGAGGAACCAACACCCTGTCCTTCCTCTCTTTGGGGCTTCCTCTCTTGCTTACAGCCTCAGCGCACTCCTCTGTCTGGTAAAACTGGGTAAACCTGGATGGGAAGCTGTGCCCCTCCTACCTGGCCCTTACCTTCATGTTTCTGAGTCACCAGGGGGTGGTTTCTGAGAGCACAAGAAAGCGAAAGGAAAATCCCAGGGTCCCCACGTATCTTCCCGACGGCCTGCCAGCATGAAGAATACCCCTGCAAAAGAAAAAGATTTCTTTGAGTTGACATTCTTTGTCCCTAAGCCCTCATGGCGCTTTATATGTCTGTCTTGTATGCTTGTTCGGGGCATTAAATGATTGAAGTAGGCCCTCCTGTTGGGCTGGAAGGAAGGGATTATCCACTGTGTACCAGAGAAGGCAGGGTCCCTTCTGGAAAGTGAAGTTCACGCTCAGGCTCTGCCTTCCTTCCAGTTACTTGGACAAAGTATGTTCCTTAAAGTAGAAACTGGGACTGATGGAGGCGTTCCAAGAAGTGTGGGAAGGAGCATCTCTGTTGGCTCTGGCTACAAAGGGAGTAGTTCTGGAGAAGTAAGTGGTAAGAAGGTAACTCCCTAAGGAGGAGGGAGGTTCCAGAACATGGAACCCAGGAAAGGGGCCCACAGTTACACCAGGATTCTGAGACTAGAGTAAATATCACGGGACCATATGTCAGTGGGAGATTTGCAGGCCCCAGGGACTACGTGAACCAGGCTATGAGTAGAAACCCTTCCAACCGAGCTTTTTTGGCTTGTTTTTCTGCTTCTTTAACAAGATTGACTTTGAAATCACCCAACAGGGATATCAACCAGCACATATAAAATATGTTCACCAGCGCTTGGTCTTATGAGAGGTAGAGAACAGGAGACACCGTTCCTGGCCTGGAGGAGGCTACTAAGGAACTAGAGAGAGAACAAGGCCCGTGAAGCCCCTAAGGAACAGCTCAACTGATAGGATTCTTTGTTTCCATTTTCGGCCAAAATTAAAATTATCATGAACTCCCCGAGCAGACACCAGCTGGGCAACAGTAGGAGTGTTAAACATCCCAGGAGAGGGGGAGGTATCCTGGGACCCAAAATTGTTCCCAGTTCATCTGTAAGTGTTGATGAGCTACGTGTGAACTTAACGGTAATATTCCTCAAAAACAAATAAACAAGACAGTAAAAGACCATAGCTGATTCAATACTAAACTATGCAGGTTGAGGGCGTCCATGGGCACCCAAGAGGCTCTAGGTGCTGAAAAAGTTCCACTGTCACTGGACTGGGGGCTGAAGGGAGGACAGGCCTTGGACAAACAGGGGACCAGTGTGGGGGAAGAGCCAAAGAAATCATCACCTTCAAAAATCACTCCCAGGGGCACCTGGGTGGCTCAGTTGGTTAGGCATCTGACTTCGGCTCAGGTCAATGATCTCACGGTCCGTGAGTTCAAGCCCCGTGTCGGGCTCTGTGCTGACAGCTTAGAGCCTGGAGCCTGCTTCTGATTCTGTGTCTCCCTCTCTCTGACCCTCCCCCGTTCATGCTCTGTCTCTCTCTGTCTCAAAAATAAATAAACATTAAAAACAACAACAAAAATCACTCCCATTTCTCTTGAATTTTAAAGTTTTCATAGAGGAGTGCCTGGGCGGCTCAGTCGGTCGAGCGTCCGACTCTTGATTTCGGCTCAGGTCCCTGCCTCGGCCTCTGCACTGAGCACGGAGTCTGCTTGAGATTCTCTCTCTCTCTCAAATTAAACACATACGAGAAAAGAGAGACCGCTGCTATGGATGTGGGTGCAAGAGGGCCTGTGGCCGGTGACATTCTCAACAGGACTCTTGCTTTCTGTTCAAACAGTCTTTTCCATCCCCACGCCACCCCCACCCCTCCTGTGCCCTGCGGCCTCCTCCAGACCCCTTACAGGCTTCCCACACTGCCTTGCTGACTCCTTTACCATCACCACCAGCTTGCCCTGCTGGGACTCCTTAGAAACGTGCTAGCGAGGTCTCCAAGGCCTCTCTGGTTGCTATATCCAGGCCACGATCCTCACCAGTTCATTCATTGTTCATTCATTCATTTATTCAGAGAATATTTGTTAGGTGCCAACCATTTGCGTGGTGCTGGCGATATGATACTGAGCAAGATGAATGAGGCAGAGGTTCTCTGTAGAGACAGCGTGAACCCCTTCCTCCCGAGATGTCATGCACTCATCACGCATGCACACGCATGCATGCACACGTGCATGGGCAGATGTGCTTGCCTTTTCTGTTTAGATCCTCCCCAAACTCTCTGACTGGGGACCCAGCTGCTGGGCATGTGATCTATGTAGGAGACACCAACTGGAGAGGAAGTTAGGCCTGTAATCTAAGGGAACTGGGGAGGAAGACATCCTGGGGCGGGGGGCACCCCAGGTTACACATCGGCCACTTGGCCATTTGCTAGTGGCCTGGGGAGTGTGAACTCTTGAGTGGCAGACACCCAGTGGAGAAGAGCACATGGCCAGGATCTCAGGTTCTGGGCTATTTCAGGCAGTCCTTGAGGCAAGGCTCTTTCCAGAAGGCCAGGGAGGACCAGGGGCCTGGTTCCAGCCGTACATGCCTGCTACATCCTACTCCTTCGCTGAATCCTGGCGTTGCTCCTGGAGCATGAAGCTTCTAGAACGCCCCCCCCTTCCCCCGCCCCAGAGAGCGGAGTCTCTGGGCGGGACCCTGGTGTCCTATAAATGCAAGGAGCCAGCCAGTTAGGACTTCAGCTTGATGAACATGCAAGGGTTTTGGTGATGGAAAGTCCCAGAATTTTCCTTTCTTTCTCTTTGTGGGGAATTATACAAAGTAAATGAAGAACAAAGAGGAGGAGGAAGAAGAGGGAAGAAGGAAAAAAAAGGAGCAGATAAGGAAGAGGTGGAGAAGGAAAGCATTTTTTAACAAAACGCAGATCTGATCACAGTATTTTCCTGCTTTTAGTAACTTCCCATTGCTAATGAGATAACCGCAGCCTTCTTTACTCTCTCCCCACCCTCCCCACCCCTTCCAGTCACAGGGGGGGGCTCTGGGGCCTGCTAGGATGTGCTCACACGTCTTGTGGGAAATTGCCCCATGGGGTTGCAGTAACTGAAACAGAGAACACCATAATGGGCCCACCATAAGGAGCATAGAGAGCTATCACAAGGGGGTTTTGGTCCTGGCTCTGTGACGGTAGGACCATGGGAAAATGGCCCTCCTTTTCTTTACCTGCTCAGTGGTCAGGGAAAATAATCCCTGCCCTGCCTTGCTAGGTTGTTGTGAGGCTCAGGTGAGATAAAGAACCCAGAAACCCTTTGTGAATTATCAAGCACTGAACAAATAAAGGATTGTTCCTACTACTGAGTAAAGTGCCTTGAGAAATCAGTGGCCTTCCCCTTTCATCTGTCCGCGCTTTTCTGTCTAATGACCCTCATGTCAGTACAACGCTCTATTGCAAAGTAATTTTATACACATTGTGTCACTTGTTCTGACTCCATCCCTGTGCAGTGGCTGTGCAGGACTGCCCCTTGCTGGGCATATCAGGGCACAGGCTCAGAGGGGTGAAGTCACCAGGAGGCCGGGGCACACTGTGGCCGAGCCAGGCCCGAGCTCAGGTTTCCTGACTCGGGCTCAGAGCGTGCTCCCAGCCCTGGGGCCACTCTGCTCCCAGCTCAGAACAGCTGTCGTTCCCTTTAGCTTCTAAACCCGCAGAGGGTACAGGCAGGATCTTCCGAGGGGATTGACGTCCCCACGGCAGTTAGCACGGCCTGTGGGTGGAGCTATTGCCGAGAACGCTTGAGCCTTTGCCGGGAGCGTCGGACTTGGGTTTTGAAAGTCTACTTGCCGTGGCCTGTGAGAGTTTGTCCCAGCTCCTTTTTTGTCACTCCTCTGTGACCGCGCTCAGCCAGCAGGGAGGCCAGAGGTGCGCATTTTGGACCACTTTGGAATCCTTCCTCCAAACACCGTCTGGTGGCTCACCCTCACAGCTGGTGAGTATCGTTCCTTGTCCAGCCACGGGGTTGGGGAGGGGCCGAGAAGTGTACGCATGCTTGCTCCCTGACCTGCGGGTGCGCACAGCTGGAGAGACAGCTTCGGGTGAGAAACAGCTAGAAGGATGGTGTGAGTGCCCTCTCAAGGCGGGGGAGGGCGGGGCCCATGACCCTCCACTATGAGAGACACAACCAGCTCAGAGAGGCAGAGATCCCTGGGGACGGGGAGGCACTTAGGAAGCTTCCTGGCTGAGGACACCCGCATCCCCCTCCCCTTAGTTTGTCTCTGTGTCCGGCTGAAACATTGTTGCAGTTTGTGAATCACACCAGGAAAACCGCCCCTGCCACATTCCGGGATGTGAAAGCCAGGACCTTGGCCTCACTGCTGATTGGTGGTGGTGGGCCAGGGGAAAGGGCACCAGGTAGGCAGTCTGGTGATGCAGGATTCTGTGCCCTGACCTACACACACCGGTCGGATGAGGCAGAGTCGGGTGCTTTTCCAGTCAAGGTCAATGCCAAAGCGGCCAGAGTCAGGTCTCCTGACTTTCCATGGCAGGTACCTCCCGCGTTTGGTGACGATGGTGAGCTTGGCTGACGGGCATTGGGAGAAATATCTAGAATTCAGGAGAGAGAGTAAGGCTAGACTGTCAGTGGGCAATACCTCCCACCACTTCCTTTCCCCAAGTGCCAGAGGGCTTGGAGGAGGCTGTTCCCACAACGTTTAAAATAGTGTTTGGGGGTGCCTGGGTAGCTCAGTCGGTTAAATGTCTGACTCTTGATTTTGGCTCAGGACATGATCCCAGGGTTCTGGTACTGAGCCCCACATCGGCCTCTGCACTGAGTGTGGAGCCCGCTTGGGATTCTCTCTCTCTCTTTGCCTTTGCTCCTCTTCCCCATTCGCACTCTCTCTCTCTCTCAAATAAAAATAAATAAATAAATAAAATAAAAATTTAAAAGAGGTATTTGCAAAAAGAAAAACAAAAAAGGTCACCCTAAATGTGCAACAATAGAGAGAATGATCTGAAATGAATTATGATCTGAAAACAGTTATAAAGTTAAGTCATCATTTAAAACAAGGCTTTCAGGGGGCGCCTGGGTGGCGCAGTCGGTTGGGCGTCTGACTTCAGCCAGGTCACGATCTCGCGGTCCGTGAGTTCGAGCCCCGCGTCAGGCTCTGGGCTGATGGCTCAGAGCCTGGAGCCTGTTTCCGATTCTGTGTCTCCCTCTCTCTCTGCCCCTCCCCCGTTCATGCTCTGTCTCTCTCTGTCCCAAAAATAAATAAATGTTGAAAAAAAAAATTAAAAAAAAATAAATAAATAAAAATAAAACAAGGCTTTTAGGGGCTCCTGGCTGGCTCAGTCAGTAGAGCACGCTTGATCTCAGGATTGTGAGCTCAAGTCCCACGTTGGGCATGGACACTACTTTAGAAAGAAAGAAATAGGGGCGCCTGGGTGGCTCAGTCGGTTGAGCGTCCAACTTCAGCTCAGGTCATGATCTCGCAGTCCGTGAGTTTGAGTCCTGTGTCAAGCTTTGTGCTGACAGCTCAGAGCCTGGAACCTACATCAAATTCTGTGTCTCCCTCTTCTGCTCACGCTCTCTCTCTCTCTCTCAAAAATAAATAAACATTAAAAAGTTTTTTATTTTATTTTATTTTACCTTTATTTATTTTTGAGAGACAGAGACAGACAGAGCATGAGCAGGGGAGGGGCAGAGAAAGAGGGAGGCACAAATTCTGAAGCAGGCTCCAGGCTCTGAGCTGTCAGCACAGAGCCCAATGCAGGGCTCAAACCCATGAACTGTGAGATCATGACCTGAACCCAAGTCAGATGCCTAACCGAATGAACCACTCAGGGACCCCTAAAAAAAATTTTTTTTAATAAATAAATAAATAAAACAGTAACGCTTTGAGAGTGTAGGTGACGGTTGAGATTTCACTGTCAAGCTGGGAACCGGAGAGATGCCCCAGTCTGACCCCAAGACGGTGCAGGATCTCACCCAGGTGGTACCGACCCTCCTGCAGCAAAGTGACGACATGGGTAGTCCCAGTGACGATCTGGAGAAAACATTGCAGACCTCGAGGCACAGGCTGGGGTGGAAGAACCGGAAGGTGAAAACCACATCTCTGCCACACCGAAGAGTCGAAGGTTGCTAATTTACACTGAAATATGGAACACCATTTTTACAAGCCAAGAGAAGACCAAATGGCTTTTTGAAAAAAATGTTTTAATGTTTATTTACTTTTGAGAGAGAGACACACAGCATGAGCTGGGAAGGGGCAGAGAGAGAGGGAGACACAGAATCCGAAGCAGGCTCCAGGCTCCGAGCTGTCAGCACAGAGCCCGACGCGGGGCTCGAACTCACAAACCGTGAGATCATGACCTGAGCCGGAGCTGGATGCCTAACCGACTGAGCCACCCAGGTGTCCCCCAAGTTGTTTTTTGAAGCAACTACTATGTGTAGACAGGTTTTCTATGATAAAGTGAGTATTCTTCTTATCACATACTGTATAGTGAGTTGATAGAGTGATTCTCCCCAGTTTCTTGAACACGATAACTTTATATCTTGGATTCAGTGTATTGTGCTGTTAAATATTAAACTTTAGTGGTTCTTGCATAAAATTGTCAAACATTTTAGTGTAAAAAAATTTCTTTAAGTAACACTTTTAGAAAATAATATAGGAGAATATCTTTGTGACCTTAGGTAGGGGAAGAGTTTTAAAGCAGAACACAAAAAATGCTTATCTGAGAAAGAAAACTGGAGACGTGTGTGTGCATTAAATTTCAGGAATACTGGCTATAAAAAGGTGCCGTGTAAAGAATGAAATGTCAAGCTACAGAGAAAATGCTTGCAACACATATAAGCCACAGAAGGTTCAAAGCCAAAATATAAAAGAAATCTTATAAAGCAACAAGAACGGGACAGGCAACTCAGTAGAAAAATGAACAAGAGGGGCGCCTGGGTGGCGCAGTCGGTTAAGCGTCCGACTTCAGCCAGGTCACGATCTCGCGGTCCGTGAGTTCGAGCCCCGCGTCAGGCTCTGGGCTGATGGCTTGGAGCCTGGAGCCTGTTTCCGATTCTGTGTCTCCCTCTCTCTCTGCCCCTCACCCATTCATGCTCTGTCTCTCTCTGTCCCAAAAATAAATAAAAAAACGTTGAAAAAAAAAAATTAAAAAAAAAAAATGAACAAGAGATAGAAAGAGCAATTCACAAAAGAAGATATGAAATGTCAGCCAGCCTATGAAAAGATGTTTAGCTTTATTGTCATCGGGGAAATCCAAATTAAAACCATAACGAGTTGCCAAGTATCTAAAACTAAGAACACCAATATTAAGTGTTGCTTCTGACGTGAGGCAGCCGGAACTCTCACAGGCTGCTTGTAAGTGCAACCTGTTATACCCAGTTTGGCAAACAGTTTGACATCATCAACTGAAGTTGAAGACTGCATTCTCTATCATTCAGCACAGGATCATAGAAAATATATGCAACGCTCCTAGGAATGTACGCAACAGAAATGGGTCCGGGGTACATGGGTGGCTCAGTCGCTTAGGTATCTGGCTCTTGATTTCGGCTGTCACGATCTCATGATTCATGAGATTGAACCCTGTGTCGGGCTCCCCACTGGCAGCGTGAACCTGGTTGGGATTCTCTCTCTCCTTCTCTCTCTCTCTCTCTCTCTCCCTCCCTCCCTCTCTGCCCCTCCCCTGCTCATGCATGCACTCTCACCCTCTCTCATTCTCCCTCAAAATAAATAAAGTTTAAAAAAAAGAAATGGGTTCAAGGTGCACGAGAAACATAAACAAGAATGCTCATAGCAGCATAATGTGTAATAACCTCAAACTGGAAACAACTCAGATGTCCATCAAGAGCAGATGCGAGGTGGTATAGCCATACAGTGAAACGGTATATGGTAATAACCCTCCACACAACAGACCAACAGCATGGATGAGTCTATCAAATAAATGAAAAAAGAAAAAAGCCAGATACAAAAGAATACATACTGCACGAGTTCCATAAAACCCCAAAATGGGCAAAACTGGGGCGCCTGGCTGGCTCAGTCAGTAGAGGACATGACTCTTGGTCTCGGGGTCATGTGTTCAAGCCCCATATTGGGCATAGAGTTTACTTTAAAAAATGGGCAAAACAAACCTGTTTTCTTTTTTTTTTTTTAAATCACTTATTTATTTTGACAGAGAGAGCATGCATGACGGGGAGGAGCAGAGAGAGAGAGAAGGTTCATGCGGCTCTGTCAGTACAGAGTCCGACTTGCGGCTCAAACACAGGAACTGTGAGATCATGACCTGAGCCGAAATCAAGAGTTGGACGCCCAACCAACCGAGCCACCCAGGCGCCCCAAAACCATACTCTTTAGATGGTAAAAGGACAAAGAGAAACAAGTAAGTGACTATCATAAAAATCAGGAGTGGTTACCTTAGAGAGGAGGGAGAGAAATGTGGTTGCAAATGGTCCCGCAGGGGACTTCTGGGATGCCGGCAATGTCCTGGGTTTAGCCTGGATGTTTGGTACAGGGATGTTGGTTTATAATAATTCTTCAAGTGGTGTATTCATGTAATGCAACTTTCTCAGTGTGTTTTATTCTACTAAACTATGTGAAATTGCCAATATCAACCATTTTTAATCTACAAAACGGCAGTTTCATAGGGTTCAACCTAATATTTCACAGTAAAGACCAGTTTACATTAAGCTAAGCAGCCGTTCAAAATGATGATTTTAAGGCTATTAATAACTGCGTTCACTCATTTATTTATTAAGCAAATGTTTCCCAGGGGCTTTGATGAACCAGGCATACTTGTAGGCACAGGGATGGGGAATCAAAATCTGTCGGGGTCAGGGGGGGCTGGGTGGCTCAGTCGGTCGAGCTTCCAACTTCAGCTCAGGTCATGAGCTCATGGCTCCTGAGTTCAAGCCTTGCGTCGGGCTCTGTGCTGATGGCTCAGAGCCTGGAGCCTGCTTCGGATTCTGTGTCTCCCTCTCTCTGCCCCTCCCCTGCTCATACTCTGTCTCTGCCTCTCCGTCTCTCTCTCAACTAAATAAACATTAAAAAAAAATTTAAAACAGACAAATTCTGTCACAGTGCTCACATTCCCATGAAGTGGAGGAGAGAGGCTGTGCGCAGCCATGGGAGCACCAGTCCACAGGCCGTGAAAAGAACAAGTGCACAGGCCCTAAGTCTGGAATGTGCTTGGCGGGACTGCAGAACAAGGAGGCCAGCGTTATCCAGTCAGAGTGCAACAAGGGGAGAGGACGAGCACACGAGACGAGAGGTAACCAAGGACCGACCACGGAAGTCCCACACGCCCAGACTTTGGATTTTATTCCGAGAGTGACAAGAGGCCGCTGGAAGCCTGAGAGCAGGAAGTGCTATGATTCGATTTATAGTTTGGAAGAAAGAGACCGACTGTTCTATGGAGAAGGGAAGTAGGGAAGCCGAAGCAGGGATTCCTGTTACTGTGGTGTCTGGGCACAAGATAAAGGTGGCATGGACCAGGGCGGGGGTGATGGGGGCATGCAGGGTGTCAGAGTCAGAGCTGGTAGATTTTATAGGGAGAACCCAGACCGGATTTGTGGATGGATTTGTGGATGGACTGCATGGAGAGTAAGCAGAAAAAGTCAATAATGTGTATGATATATATTTTTTTAATTAGGATACACAATTCTATAGACGGTATGGTCAAAACTCTTCAAAATGTGTTCTTGGGGCACCTGGCTGGCTCCGTTGGTGGGGCATGCGACACTTGATCTCTGGGTTGTGAATTCTGGCCCCATGTTGGGTGTAGAGAGTCCTTAAAAATAAAATCTTTAGGGGCACCTGAGTGGTTCAGCCGGCCAAGTGTCCGACTCTAGGTTTTAGCTCAGGTGATGATCTCACGGTTTGTGGGTTTGAGCCCTGCCTTGGGCTCTGTGCTGATGGCACGGAGCGTGCTTGGGATTCTGTCCCTCCATCTCTGCCTCTCCCCTGCTCATGCGCACTCTCATTCTCAAAATAAATAAATAAACATTAAAAAAATTAAAATAAAATAAGATCTTAAAAAAAAACCATATGTGTTCTTAAAAGTATTTCTGTAATGAGAAATTCAAGTATAGAGAAGTAGAAGAAATCCAGTTGGGGAGACAGAATATTTCCGTTGATGGATGGGGGACACCATTTAAAAAGTTGATGCTAATTGCACATAGTGCAAATGGCCACAGGAGATAAGAAAAGAAAGAGACACCGAGGCCTGGAGAAGGCAGGAAAGTGTTTCCTGGGGAGGCAGGAGTTGACATGGGAGTTGAAAGAGGGGGCATGTTAAGAGCTGAGACTCCAGGCCCAGGACGGGTTGATAGAGTTGGGGACATTTGACATAAGTCCCAGGACTGCCAGGTACCACCTGGATTAATGTGAAAGTTAGATAAAACGTCTGTAATCCACCTATCAGGTGCTCAATAAACAGTAGCTACTAAGGACAGTGCTTTT
Source organism: Panthera tigris (assembly GCF_018350195.1). Taxonomy (NCBI): domain Eukaryota; kingdom Metazoa; phylum Chordata; class Mammalia; order Carnivora; family Felidae; genus Panthera; species Panthera tigris. The sequence goes on from NC_056662.1 coordinate 118,814,353, forward strand.
TCAATATTCAGATTTTTTTTTAATGTTTGTTTATTTTTGAGAGACAGACAGAGTTTGAGTGGGGGAGGGGCAGAGAGAGAGGGAGACACAGAATCTGACACAGGATCCAGGCTCTGAGCTGTCAGCACGGATCCCCTTGCGGGGCTGCAACTTGGGAACCATGAGATCATGACCCGAGCCAAAGTCCCACGCTTAACCGACTAAGCCACCCAGGCGCCCCTCAATGTTAGGATTTTTAATATTTCAGATTTTTCTGTATTTTGGGGGGAAGGGGTGGAGAGTGGACTCAACTCCCATCTACCAGAAAATACAGCAGAGAAAGGAGAAAATAAACTATTGGGAAAAGAAGAGCTGCGAGTAAGCTGGACATGGACACAGCATCGGCCGGGCGGGGGGTAGGGGGGGGGTGGGGGGGGTTTGGAGGGGTGGGACTCTTGAGTTAGATAATCTCACAGTGATGGAGAGCCCAGAGGTTTGGAGCTCAGCCAGTGATTCTGTCACATGGTCATGTCTCCCTCTGCTGGCAGAATTTGGTTTTGCAGGGTAATCCCAAGTCTTGAAGAACAAGGGAAAATTTGTAGGCCTCAGGATTGCTAAAGACCTAACTCTATCTTCTTGATGTAACCTCACCCTGACTGTTACTGGGACCACATTAGAAGAAGTGCCTGTGTGGGCATCCCCTGGGAAAGAAGAACTGTCACTGTCACAGAAAATGCAGTGAGGGGAATTTCTTCCTCCCACCAAGCCAACGATGAATCTGGACGTCTATGGAACTGTCATTCAAACCAGGACTGAGAAACAACCATTCTGCCATATCCACAACAAGCTCTTCTTGTGGCATAGGAGAAAGACCACCAGAGTAGAAGGTTTGGAGTCTGAAAACTGACTGTGCCACTTGATGGTAGGATGTCCTTCCCTGGTCAATTAGCCTGAAACATGGGAGTCCTTTTTTTTTTTTTTTTTTTTTTTTTGAGTCTATTTATTTATTTTGAGAGACACAGAGAGAGAGAGAGGAAGATACAGTGCAGAGCCTGATGCAGGGCTTAATCTCACAAACTGTGAGATCATGACCTGAGCCGAAATCAAGAGTTGGACACCTAGCAGACTAAACCACCAGGTGCCCTGGAGTCCTCCTTTTTATGGGGATATTAATATCTGCCCCTTTTCTGGGGTTGATGTGACGATTAAGTGAGAAATACATGTGATAATGCCTTATTAACCGTAAATCATTGTACAAATATAAAATTTTTTTTTACCACCGCTTCTTGGTCTTGCCTCCCCATTTCCTTGCCCTGAAGGTCTCGGAACATTCTTCATTCATTTGCTTAACAACCGATTTTGATTACCTAACGTGTATACAGTATCATGCTAGGTATGGGGAAAGGAGACACAGAAGCAAAGAGCATAGCTCCTGTCCTCAGGGGGGCACACATTATGGGGAGGGAGACAGACTCAGTTAACCATAACCCATACAAGGGAACCAGTGATGAGTTCTCTAAGGCTAGTTAAACAATGAGCTATGGAATTATGAGGAAAGGAGCGATTAATTAGAATAGATAGAATTAGGAGAGTCAAAGAAGTCTTCCCAGAAAAGGTGATGTTCATACAGGACTTTCACTTTTTCTGTTTATTTATAAAAATATTTATTGAAGCACCTGGGTGGCTCAGGCAGTTAAGCATCCAACTCTTGATTTCAGCTCAGGTCATGATCTCATGGTTCGTGGGTTCCACCCGCACACGGGGCTCTGTGCTGACAGTGCAGAGCCTGCTTGGGATTCTCTCTCTCCCTCTCTGCTCCTCCCCACTCGTTCTTTCTCTCTCTATCTCAAAATTAATAAATTAACCTTAAAATTTTTTTTTAAATATTTACTGAGCACATGCTATGTGCCAGGAATTGGACTAGTCATTGTGGATACAAGAGTGAACAAAACAGGCACCTGGCTGACTCAGTCAGTAGAACAAGCAACTCTCAATCTTGGGGGCGTGAGTTCAAACCCCACATTGGGTGTAGAGTTGACTTTTTAAAAAATGGGCCAAACAGAGATGTTATATCTTCACAGAACAACAAAGGAGGGCAAATATTTATTTAATTACAATTATGCTAAGTTTTATGAAAAAAAAATACAGGGAACAGTGAGAACATATTACAAAGGGGTATAAACTAGGTGGGAAAGTCAAGAAATACACCCATTGGAATCGACATTCAAGCTGAGAGCTGAAAAATGAAGAGCAGGTATCTAAGTAAAAATGATTAGGATAAATGTTTTAGGTTGCAGAAACAGGCCCTATGCAAAGGCCCTGTGGTCTTTACAGGAAGCAAGGTGAAGAGTGGCATGAGATGTGACAGGAGATATGGCAGGTAGCAGACTGCATAGGTCTTTGGAGGCTACATTCATGATTTGGACTTCAGTTCAAGAGCAATGAAGAACATCGAAACATTTTAAGCATGGGGAGACATGATCGGACATGTCTTTTTAATTACTTGTAGGATTACTTGTACAGAATGGACGGGTAGAGGCAAGAGAAGACCTAAGGAGACCAGACTGGAGGCAACTGTGGGGCACCAGGCCAGAGAAGATGGTGGCTTGGGTCATGAGATTGACTGTAGAAGGGGAGAAGAAGTCCGTAGATCTGACAAATGTTAAGGAAGTTGAGTTGACAGGATTTAGTGTTTGGAAGGATACATTGTGGGTGGGGGAAGAGCCATTTACAGAGCTAGAGACCATTCTTGGAGGACAAAGTTTGGAAGGGAGAATGATGAGTTCAGTGTGAACAAGTAGAATTTCAGGCACATGGGAGCCATCCAAGTGGCTATGTCCATTAGAGAATTGGATACATGGATTTGGAGCTCAGAGAAGGCAGAACTGGAATACCAATTTAGGAATCACTTAGACATGAACTGAAGCAAGGAACTACGGTGATCATTATAGGGTGACATTGAAAGTAAAAGGGGGCTTAGGATCAAACCTTAGTGAACACCATTTAATGTTGGAGTTGAATGAGGTCAACCGGTCAGGGAGACTGAACTGAGCCACCAAAAACTCATGACAGCTGTAGGAGGAAAACCAGAAAAGTGTAGGGTCATGAAAACCACAGGAAGTGAGTGAGAATTTGCTAAAGGAGGATGAGGTGGGTTATGCCAAATGCTCCTATTGAAAGGGGTCCACTAGAATTGGCACCTTGGGGCTCCTGATATCCTTGGTAAGAGAAATCTCTATGGAACAGTGGTAGTAGAAGCCATATTGAGTTGCGGAACGAATAGAAAGTGAGGTGGTGTAGACAGGGACAGTTAGGAGAACATTTCAGGCAGAGATGCAGCATGAGCAAAGGCCTGGGGGCCTGAAAATTTACAGTGTGTTTGGAAAACTTCAAGAAAACCCAAATGACTAGAGACTTGAGTGTGGAACAGGGAGAGGGAAGGAAGAACGGCTGGAGAAGATGCTGAAAAGGGAAACACAGGATGTGAACAATGTTGCCTACAAAGGACAAAAGGAAGGAAAACTACTATTTTTTTTTTTTTATGCCTTCTACATCCAGGGAGTTTTCACATCATCTCTCTCAAAACTCATGTAAACCCTGTGAATAATGGAAACATTCTTATCTTCACTTTTCCCGCTGGGAAAATAGCTGTTCGGAGAAGCTGAATGATTTACTCAGGATCACACATCTTGTAGGCATTGGGATTCCAGGCCCCCTCCCATACCCGAGGATCTGAGCAAGTGCCTGGCCAGGTGGCAAGTGTCACATGGGAAGAACAGGGCCAGAATCCCTCTTATCCAGCAGAGATGTAGTGTCAGGTGAGTTAGCCAAAGCAGAGAAAGAGTAGTCCAAAAACCAAAGCCAAGTGCAACAAGAAAGAGTAGTCCAAAAACCAAAGCCAAGAGCAAATGGTTGCTCCATCCAGAAGTCAGGTTGCCAGAGCCAAGAGAGTTTAGTCTACAAAGCCAAAACCCCACCCAGTAATTGGTCCAAAAGCCAAGTTAATCATAAGCAGTAGAGCTTGATCAAAGAGAGGGTCGAGGAAAGCCAGGAGACTTCACAAGTAGGTGAGCTAACAGCTAAGCCTCAAGCTTCCCGTTGAGCTGACATCAAGGTTCCGGGGATTTGAAGATGGGGAGGAGGTGAAGAACTAAACAATTAGGTCCTCCCGAGAATAGCATCATTGGAAATGTTTTGTGCAAAGATTCTGCTGGTGCCTCTGTGAAGAAGGACCATGAAGGTCCAGATAACACTACCTCCTCAATCTGGATCTCAGAGAGAAAGGACAACTTGGGCTCAGTCCACAGATTCAACTGCCACTAGCTTGGTCCTTGGACTTGAGAAATTATACTGATTTGTATCCTAGAGGAAAAATACGAAGACCCCTAAAGAGGAACACTAAACACAGACCTAGTCTATCCAGGGTACTCAAGACAGCAAGAGCTGTAGGGCAACCAAGCTAGGCCACAAGCATCTATTAAGGGCTTGCCTAAAAGTAAGTCTTCTCAGGGACATGTGGCTGGCTCAGTGGGCGGAGCATGACTCTTGATCTCAGGATTGTGAGTTCAAGCCCCATGCTGGGTGTAAGGATTACTTAAAAATAAACTCTTAAAAAAAAAAAAGTCTTCTCACTGGCACAATAGTTTTTCACTGTTTCATTTGAGCCTTGCAACTACTCCATAGAGTATTATTCACCCCTGCCCCTGGCTCGCCACTCCAATTGTTTAAACAGATGAGGAAGCTGAAGCTAGAGCAAGGTAAGTGACTGCCCAAAGTCACACAGTTGGATGGAGACCAGAAGTGCAAGTTGAGGGGTTCCTGGGAGGCTCAGTCAGTTGAGGTCCAGTTCTTGATTTCGGCTCAGGTCATGATCTCCTGGTTTGTGGGACTGAGCCCTGCATCAGGCTCTGTGCTGACAGCATGGAGCCTGCTTGGGATTCTCTCTCTCCCTCTCTCTCTGCCCCTCCCCTGCTTGCTCTCTCTCTCTTTCAAAGCAAAGAAATAAACTTTTAAAAAAAGGTGCAATTTGAGTTCAAGCTTTGTTTTATGCAAATTCTGTCTCTTTCTGCATCGGAAAAGAAACTGATCAAGGAAGCCTTCCCAGAGGAGGAGGTGCCTGAACTGCCCAAATGGCAGTCCCAAATGTGAAAGGGTGACAGCACCCTCTGGGCAAAGGCACAAAGATGCAACACAGCACATCCAGTTAAGAACACAAAACGTGGTTCTTAGAATGTGAGCTCCTTGAGGACAAGAAGGTGCAGCTCCTAGAATGGGGCCTGGGGCTCAGCAGGCACTGTTTGAAGGAATGAATGTCTGGAACACAGTGTACCTGGAGGGAGGCTCGGAAGGTGGACCTGTATCAGAAGATGGTGGGGCTTGTAGACAATAGGGAAGGCTAGTGGAAGAGGCGAGAAGGGGACCTGGGCGCATGTGCAGAGAACACGTGAGGAGAGAATCGGCTGCAAGGTGGTTCCAGGAGACAAGAGGAAGGCCAGAAGTAAATCAGGCTAGGGTAAAGGAACGACAGAGTCAGGAAACGTTTAGGAGTCAAGGTGCCTGGCACCACTCTGAAGGGGAGGGGTGATCTATACGCGTCTGCAGGCAGAAAGGCAGGAGCAGTGGAATGATGGAGGATGGTACCTGTGGAGGGAACAAGTGTGGGTGGTGGATAGCCCCCGCCCCGTCCCCGCCAGGTAGGCTGCAACCTCAGCAGTCACTCCGTAGGTTGCAAGCCAGAGAGGGAGGGGCCTCCCGGACGCGAGAAGGCATCAGCAACCTGCCAGAACCCGGTTAACAAAGGCAGGACTACAATTCCCAGCATGCTCGGGCCCAGTGGGGTGACGGCGGGCGGTGCCTGCGCCGCACCCGCCTGGTGGGCGCGGGACCTGGGTCGGCACCCGAGCCTGTCATTCCGGAGGGGTCCGCGGGGGTGCGGGCGGGCGATGCACCCCTGTCCCCCGCGCTCCGGCCGCGCCGGGCTCGCGCCTCCCGCCCCGCGGCCCCGCCCCTTGCCCCACCCCAGCCGGGCGGCTTAGCTGGGGCCGCAGCGCGGCGGCAACATCACTCTCGCCGCGGCTGCTCCGCCCCATCCCCTTCTGTTTTTCTCTCTCATTCTCCGGTGGCAGCGGCGGGGAAGGTGGAGGCAGGGGCAGCGGCAGCCGCGCTGGCTGCAATGAATGATCCCCCAGCGCGGGGGGAGGACCCCAGGTGAGCCTCTGCCCTCGGGAGGGCCGGGACCCCCGGCCGCCCAGGACCAGCAGCCCCCGCCATGGATCCCTAGAAGAGGAGGAGGAGGAGAAGACAGCTTCGCCGCCCACCCCCATCCCATTTTCCTCTTCCTTTATCTCATTGTTGCCGTAGCTGTTTACGGCAGCGCTCCCTCTGCCCCAGCATGGGGCGGGTTCCGGGCACTGCCATTCGGCCGGTGCGGCTCCCGCGGCTGCCCGGGGATTCTGCCTAATTCTCCCTTCCCGGCCGGTGCAGCGAGGACCGGAGAGCGGTGGAGGCCCGGACTGCAGCAGCGGCGGGGCCACCTCCCAGCATCCCCACCCTAGGAGGCTGCATGCGGATTGAAGAGCGGCGCCTGGGGGCTGGGCCGGCCCCGCTGATCCGGACCTAGAGAGGACAGCAGGACCGCCCAGGCTGCGGAGGGGCCCTGGGGGCAGGAAGGACAGAGCGGCAAGATGGCCAGTAAAACCAAGGCCAGCGAGGCCCTAAAGGTGGTGGCCCGGTGCCGCCCCCTCAGCCGGAAGGAGGAGGCTGCTGGTCACGAGCAGATCCTGACCATGGACGTGAAACTGGGCCAGGTGACCCTGCGGAACCCCCGCGCTGCCCCAGGGGAGCTGCCCAAGTCCTTCACCTTTGATGCCGTGTACGATGCCAGCTCCAAGCAGGCGGACTTGTATGATGAAACCGTGAGGCCCCTGGTAGACTCGGTGCTTCAGGGTTTCAATGGCACGGTGTTTGCCTACGGCCAGACGGGCACTGGCAAGACCTACACCATGCAGGGGACCTGGGTGGAGCCCGAGCTGCGCGGGGTCATCCCCAATGCCTTTGAGCATATCTTCACCCACATCTCTCGCTCCCAGAACCAGCAGTACCTGGTCCGGGCCTCCTACCTGGAGATCTACCAGGAGGAGATTCGAGACCTGCTCTCCAAGGAGCCTGGCAAGAGGCTAGAACTGAAGGAGAACCCGGAGACCGGCGTCTACATCAAGGACCTCTCCTCCTTCGTCACCAAGAATGTCAAGGAGATTGAGCACGTGATGAACCTGGGGAACCAGACCCGGGCAGTGGGCAGCACTCACATGAATGAGGTCAGCTCCCGCTCCCATGCCATCTTCGTCATCACGGTGGAGTGCAGTGAGCGTGGCTCAGATGGTCAGGACCACATCCGTGTGGGCAAGCTCAACCTGGTGGACCTGGCTGGCAGTGAGAGGCAGAACAAGGCAGGTCCCAACACAGCCGGAGGGACGGTCACGCAGTCCACGGGGAGTGGCAGCGGCGGCGGTGGTGGTGGTGGTGGTGGTGGTGGTGGAGAGAGGCCTAAGGAAGCCTCCAAAATCAACCTCTCACTGTCTGCCCTGGGCAACGTGATCGCTGCTCTGGCGGGGAACAGGAGCACTCACATCCCTTACCGGGACTCCAAGCTGACCCGGCTGCTCCAGGACTCTCTGGGGGGGAACGCCAAGACCATCATGGTGGCCACCCTGGGGCCAGCTTCGCACAGCTACGACGAGAGCCTCTCCACCCTGCGCTTTGCCAACAGGGCCAAGAACATCAAGAACAAGCCCCGGGTGAACGAGGACCCCAAGGACACTCTGCTGCGGGAATTTCAGGAGGAGATCGCCCGCCTGAAGGCCCAGCTGGAGAAGAAGGGGATGCTGGGAAAGCGGCTCCGGAGGAAGAGCAGCCGCAGGAAGAAGGCTGTGTCAGCTCCAGCCGGGTACCCTGAGGGGCCAGTGATAGAGGCCTGGGTGGCCGAAGAGGAGGATGGCAACAACAACAACCACCGCCCGCCCCAGCCTACCCTGGAGTCAGCCTTGGATAAGAACATGGAGAATTACCTGCAGGAACAGAAGGAGCGTCTGGAGGAAGAGAAGGCGGCCATCCAGGATGACCGCAGCCTCGTGAGCGAGGAGAAGCAGAAGCTGCTGGAGGAAAAGGAGAAGATGCTGGAAGACCTAAGGCGGGAGCAGCAGGCCACAGAGCTGCTCGCAGCCAAGTACAAGGTAAGGGCCCCAGAGAGCAGGGGTACTCCAGAGGTCCCCAGAGGGATCTGGGTGACAGGCTTTTCTTTGAGGGTCTGTGCCCTGACCTGAGTGAAGCAAGGTGTCCTCCCTCAGCACCACACACTGCCCTCTTGCCAGATGCTCCCCTGGAGCAGCCAGGCAAATTCCTGCGATTCCGGGCTGCCAGGCAGAACCTTCCAGGAGCGCCTAGGAGGACAGACAAACTCACACGCATACACACACGAAGCAAAGCAGGCAGGTGACCTTTCAAGCCAGTGAACCTGAGCTGGTCTCACCTACTGCCTGTCCATCTCTGCTGGTGCCATCTGTGTCAGTCGGGTCCACGGGACGACCAGGTCAGCCTCGTTTGGGTGTGGATTGTCTTGCACAGCCTCCTCCCCTGGGACCTCCTCCCTCTGCAGCACCTTCACACCTCACACCATTTTAACCATATCTGACATTCGGACAGCACTTCCCGGTTGACCAAATGCCCCACAAACGCGGTCTCATTTGAGCCTTACAGGAGCCATCCAGGGTCCTGGTTCTTAAGTCCCCACCGTACAGGCAAGGAACTAAGTAAGTGTCAGAGAGGTGACGTGACCAAGGTTCCATCCTACAAAATGGCAGAGCTGAGCTGGAATGCCTGGACCTCGGGCTCTTTCGGTACTTGGATGGCAAGGTAGGACTAGGGATGGATCCAGCTTCCCATGAAAGCAGTCCACGGGAGCCATGCAGTGCAGAGCCTGGTCCTTGGTAGAGTCAGGAGGGAGATTCAGGGATCACAGAGAGGGGAGGAGAGAGCACTGGGCTCTACCCTGGAGCCCTGGAGTCTAGGCCTAGCTATTCTATAGCTCGTTAAGTGACCTTGTATAAGTTGCTTCCTCCTTTTCTCAAACTTCAGTTTCCCTTTTTGTAAAACCGAGGTGGTCTCAGTGATCTCTGAAGCTCTTCCAACCTGAGAAGCAAACCGGCCCCCACACCCAGGCCTTGTCCTGGTCCCAGTAAGAGCTAGTTCCCCATTGCCCTGAGAGCTATCTGGGCCTTCCTGAGCCGTCCCCTTCCCGATGGGGGCCTCCAGGCCCTAGGTGGGGCTAAGCTACAGAGGTCCCTGCCAGGCCAGCCACAGACCTGTTAAATTTCACTGCTGCTGATGCCACAACTCAATGTTCCAGGTATTTCCGGATCCCTGGATTCCTCAGCACTAGGGGTTGGAGGAAGGACACAGGGAACCATGCACTTGCTGGTTCACTTGCTCGAGAGAAAAAAAACATTGCTATTTTTTATGCCCTCTCAAGAGTGTGGGCTGGGGATCAGGGAACCCAGCCCGCGGAAGGAGAGCCGCAGCTGCTGCAAGACGGGCAGATGAGCTGTATGCCATTGTCTGTGTTTATGGGAATGTGTTGCTGCACCCGCGGCTCTGGCCTTGCATATTTAATATTTAATTCACCTCCGTGAGCTCAGCAAGGGTTATGCTGAGGTGCTTCCTCAAAAAAGGGATCAGGGGCCCAGCACCTTTGGGGCCATCCTGGGAGAAGCAAGATGTTAACGGCAGAATAGTTACACTCAGCTCTCCCTAGGAGGAAGGGAATCCAGGCAGTCTGGTACTTTCCACTGGGGAAGCTTACACGGGCAGGAGTCTGTCATTGGTTTCATTACCAAGAGTGCCCCCTCACCCCTTACTTTCCCTTCTCCATCCTCATGTCCCTTAAGGCTGGGAGGCTGTGGAGGCTGAGACGGTGCAAAAGCACACATCGGCCCTGACGAAATGGGTAGAGGGGTTGGAATGAAGGATCCAGTGGATTCTTCCCTCTGGGAACAATGGGATCTCCCATTGTTGGCAACTGACTGGCTCCCTCAGTAAGATTCTTGGATCTCAGGCAGTGTGGGCACAGATAATAGGATGGTCAGGAGATCAGCGCAGCCAGCGCCAGAATTCTTGCTCTAAAGGCATGGTCCACAGAACCCTCCTTCTTAATGCTGGCAGGGGCTTTGGGAAACTGAGGCCTGGACTTGCCCAGGGCCACACAGGTAAGTTAAGGAAATCCTAGGCTCTTTATGCTTGATCTGGCCTCTCCATGACAGCAGCATCCTGATGTTACCTGTGCTACTTGATAATCAGAAAAATTCATTTTTCTGTAACTCTTTGACATCTTCACCTCAGGCAACCCCAAGAGATGGGAACTACTTGTTCCCATTTGACAGTTAGGAAAACCAAGGCTGGGGAAGTTGAGTGACTCTCTCTGTGCCCTCAGCCGATAAGCAGTGGAGCCAGGACTGGGACCCAGGTCTCCTAATGCCCCCAGACCTGTGCTCTTCTCAAGTCATCACGGTCCCTCCATGTTTGCTCACTGTGTGATTCAGGGCAAAGGCCTTCGTCTCTCTAGGCCTTAGGTTTCCGTTCGCCTAATGAGAAGTCCCGCATAGCTGACACATCTCCCTGGGGACTGGGAGAAACGGTCATTATGTGCCAGGCTTTCAGACATTAGTGGAGGGGGAGGGGTGGCTGGGAAATTCCAGGAGGGGAATGAGTCCATGTCCTGTGACTTCTTATCACACCCAGCCCAGGACAAACAGCAACAAGCAACTCAAAGTGGAGCCTGGACAGAGGACCCCAAGCTCCTCGTACCTCTAAGGCGCTGGCTGGTTGGTTCAATGTTGGATGTTTCTGGGATGGAGGAAACCATTTGAGGACTCTTGAGGGGTCACCGGGGCAAAGAGGGGAGGAGCGAGGTAGAGATAATCCCGGGCCTGCCTATTCCACGGGCTTGTGCCAAAGATTAAATGAGATCATTAGGGGGTGGGCATTTGAAATGCGTTGAAAGAGCCAAATAAATGGAGGGGCATTAGCAGCCACAGGGTGGCTTCTGTCTACCAAGCAGGGGTCCAGTGATCTCCGGGATTGACATCTTTGTTGTTAGCTTGACTCTTTCCTTGCCGAGCCGTCCCCCGAGGCCTTGCCATAACCCTGCAGCTCCGGAAGCAGAGCCGGGCAAGAAAGACGTGGGAGAACTCAGAAGGCTGGGAGCTCGGGTCCCTCCTGGAAATTAACTGAGCTTCTGCTCCCCATCAGCCACACTCTCCTCTGGTTCCCACTTCTGGGTTATGGCATCAACTCCCCTTCTCGCCTCCCCCCATCCCCTTCTTCCCCGCTCACACCACCCTCTGGGGGCAACTAAGCGGTAGCTGATGCGACCTAGTGCCCTCGTTCACTCTCTGACTCATCTTACAGTCTGTCTCGCCCGCTTTCTCTTCCACCTCCAGGCTCCCTGCTTCCTTTGTTCTGTCCTCACTGTGTACAAACACAGTGCCTGTCTCCTTGGAGTCTCCTTTCATCTCTCCTTCTGTGTTCACCGTGGGCCTCAGGGGGTGTTAGGTGTGCAAATGTGTGCTTGCTTGTGATTGCGATTGTGACCAGTGCCTGCTTTCTCACGAATCATTAGCAACCCTTATATAGTACCTCCAGGGGGCTTGATGGCTTCCAGGGCCTATGGGGAAGGGGGCGCAGGGCAAGTCACAGACCCACAACTGAGGCTGTGGCTTTGCTGACATGTGTCTGGGCACAGTGCACGGACTGCGGCGAGCACTGGTGAAAGCATATGGATTGGTTGGGAGAAGGCCCACTTTATTCACGTTTAATTGTGCAAGGCGTTTTTTGTTTTTTTAATTTTTTTTAATGTTTATTTCTGAGACAGAGAGAGACAGAGCATGAGTGGGGGAGGGGAGAGAGAGAGAGGGAGACACAGGGTCAGAAGCAGGCTCCAGGCTCTGAGCTGTCAGCACAGAGCCCGGCGCGGGGCTCGAAATCACAAACCGTGAGATCATGACCTGCGCCAAAGTTGGTCACTCAACCGACTGAGCCACCCAGGCGCGCCCCGCAAGACGTTTTTTAAATGACTACTTTAATTTCGCACTGAGTTGTTTGAGGGATTGGACCAGGTAATCTCTAAAACTTTGATCCTGGATACTTAAGAGAGAAAACAGAAGTGTGTCTCGGGGAGGTCAGGGCTGCAGATGACACAAAATGAGGGTTCCAGTTAAAGAGAGGAGGGGAAGAGGCATGCCTGTTGGTCCCCACGTAACTAGGTCTGGAGGGAGAAGAGCAGGCAGGTCTTGGCCGGAGCCCAGCTCTGTCTGTGGTGGGTGTAGAAAAGAGACCCTGCAGCAGCCGCTCCCAAAGCCAAAGGGATGAGGTCATTGCAGAGATACAAACTGCATTGAATTTTTATTGTCCACTTTGTAGGTCCCTCTTCTTCCCCCCCACCACCCCCCCCCCCACTCATGAGCACTGAGATTAACCAGGAGAAGCTATGCAAAAAGGGAGTTTCAAGCTCCAGAAATAGCAGTGATCACAGTAATAATGCCGTTTACTTAACACTTGCTTTGTGCCAAGCACTATACTACATATTGTATTATAAATTATGCAACTTAATCCACACAAGCACCTTCCAAGAAAGGTGGTGTCACTCTTCCCATTTTATAGCTGTTAAACCGAGGCCCATGGAGGTTAAGTAACTTGCCCAAGGCCTCATATTTTGCATGTGGCAAATCCAGTCGAGCCCGGGTTGGTTTAACACAAAATTTGATCCTCTTTTATGCTTAAAGAATTAGGAAGATCAGCAACCTGGTTGCTAGGAAGGTGGTGGAAAATGGCAGGAGGTTGTGTGGCTGCATTGAACTTGAGGTGACAAAATCCAATGGGCAGCTAGAGATGGATCGGTGGAGTTTAAGAGGAGGCACAAGACCAGAAATGGAGATTGGGGGCCCGTCTTTAGAAGAGATCTTAAATGGGACCCTCACCCTCTGTTCTTGACACTCTCTCCCTCTATGTAAATGACTCCCAGACTGGGGTCTCCCGTCCTGGTCTCTCTGCTGACCTTGTTCTGTAGCGTGCTGTATTCAGAACAGGTGCATCAGACACAGACCTGAGTTTAGTGACTTACTAGCTCTGAGACCTCAGTTACCTCATCTATAAAGTGAAACAATAACAGTACCAATAATTAACAGGATTAAATGAGATAATCAGTGTTAAAGCACTTTGCACAGTTCCTGGCATGTAAGTGTTCGGTAAATAACAACTTTATTACTGCCTCATGGACAGTGTCTCTTGGCTTCACCTTCCTGATAAGTCAGACACACCACGTTTTAGTCTGGCATTCAGGGCCTGCCAGTGGCTGGCTGCCATATATCTCCTCAATCTTGCCCACCCAAGCCAGCTACTCCAGTGGGAGAACCTCACAGCCAGCTGGGCTACCCCCATCTTTTGAACCCAATAGGCACCTCACTTTCTGATGATTGCACCGTTTTTTATTTTTTTTTAGTGTTTATTTATTTTTAAGTCAGAGAGAGCCAGTATGCGCAGGGGAGGGGCAGAGAGAGAGGAGACCCAGAATCCACAGCAGGCTCCAGGCTCTGAGCTGTCAGCACAGAGCCCGATGTGGGGCTCCGACTCACAAACCGTGTGATCGTGACCTGAGCCGAAGTCGGACGCTTAACTGACTGAGCCACCAGGCGCCCTGATTGTCCTGTTTTTATATCCTAGATTGTCCTGGTAGCCAGAGGATGGGAATTACAGGAGCAGATTAAAGTCAATATAAAAAACTTCCTAACACTTAGAAATGGGCTGCTTCTAGAGGTAGTGGGCTTCAATCCCTGGGAGGGCTCAAGGAGAAACTGAATGTCAGAGGCGCTCAAAAGGGATTTATGTATCAGCAAAGCCATTGAACTCGATGGTCTTTAAAGCCCCTCCTCCTCCTAAAAGTCCTTAATTGTTGGAAATACTATTTTTTAGAGCAAAGTATAAAATACTCAGTTCATCTTTTTGAAAATTCAGATTAGGGGTGTCTGGCTGGCTCAGTCAGAAGAGCATACAATTCTTGACCATGAGTTTGAACCCCATGTTGGGGGTAGAGGTGACTTAAATAAATAAAACTTTATATTATTATTACTATTTTTTCTAAGTAGGCTCCATGCCCAACGTGGAGCCCAATATGGAGCCCAACGTGGAGCTTGAACTCACAACCCTGAGATCAAGACCTGAGCTGAGATCAAGAGTCAGATGCTTAACTGACTGAGCCATCCAGGTGCCCCAATAAATAAAACCTAAAAAAGAAAAAATTAAGACCAGAGGGTTTAAGTTTTAATGTATGCATTCAATCAATAATAAAAAATAATTTTCAGTTCTCTATCGTGGCCAGTTAGAAAAAGACAATGAAATGAAGAAAAGAGAGAAGAGAACGGGGAGAAAGACAGGAAAGAAATAGAAGGGGACGGTGAAGAGGGGAAAGAGAAGTGGGGTCATAAAGGCAGGGAGAAAGAAGGAGAAAGTGGGTAAAGGGGCGAATAGCAGGACTTCTGGGGAGAAGGAGCCCCAGGAGGAGAAAAAGTGCTGTGGAGGGGGGAGTTAAATACCCAGTATCGTTCCGCTCTCTGGTCTTCATGTTGGTCTCTGAAAAGGGCGGTTACCAGTCTCTGGAGAGACTCCCCAGTAATCTAGGAAGTGTCTACTTCCCCAAAGCTGGTCTGGTTCCTTCCACGTCCCCCAGGACACCAGTCCCATGCCAGACACTCGGATTTACGGGGCTGGGTCATCAGGGACTACACAACACACCCCCATCTCAGCTAAGTCCTCCACCATCCTTGAGAGAAGCCTCCTGATAAAAAGTGATGGGTGCCCCGAGCTGCGTCTGACATCTAGGTCAGAGTCCATGGCCTCTTGGCATTGATGGGATCCGTGTCTTCTCTTCCTTTCCATCCCTGGCAGCAGTGTGATCATTTAACAGAACTACCATGAGCTGGGGCGTTTTATAATATAAAGATTTGCCTGGCAAGAAGCATTTAAGACCCATACATTTCCATCAGATGTTTTGGGCTTCAAGTTATGTCGAGGCTCAGCAGTCCTTTTGGTCCAGTGTTGGGTTTCTCCCTATGTGTGTTGACTAGAGGACTGTATTATTGCCCTTAGTCATTTCCAGCCCCCAGATAGCACAAGATTGGATCAAGTGGCTATGATAATGTTCTCATTGTGCTCTGAGGACTAGAGGCAAGGCCTGGAATGCAGCTAGAGAAGGGCACCCTTCTCCTGCCATGCCCTGCCAGCCTGTTGCACCTGGCCAGTCTAGGGCGCTTCTGGAGCCTTCTTGGCCTGAGAGCTGTTGAACTAGGTAGCTGAACTGAGGAGATAAGAAAATGGTCCCTCTTCCCACAAAGCTAGCCATTCTGCCATGCAGCTGTGCAAGGCAGATCCCTGTTCCCAGAGTTCAGAGGGCCCCTGTTCTTGTGGTTTGGTATATCTAGAATTTGTAATATGCTGAGAAATTCCTGGGCATTAACTCCTGGTCATATTAGAGTTATTTCTCAGTCGTCTCCCTTTCCTGCCAGATGTACTTGACAGAGGAGTACCAGGTCCTGGGCTGATCTGTTTCTATAGCACTAGGTGATGGACCTGCAGGCTTTCTCCTTTCTTGAGGTGAGCCAGCAGAATAATAATGACAACAATAGTAATGATGATGATAGCTACCGTTTCTTTAGTGCAGGTTTCGTACAGCCAAACACGCTGCCTGTGTTCTTTATGTGCATTGTTTTTCTTTAATCCGCACATTAGCCCCATGAAGTAGTACTATTTTAATCTCCATGTGACCAGTGAGGCTACCGAGACTCCTTAAGGAACAACCCAGGGTCACGTGCCTAGGAAGCGTTAGGGCCAGAACAGGAGCCTCTGTCTGCCTGTCTCCAGAGCCCACGATCTTTACCTCCACACTGTAACACCAACTCAGATACGAAAGATTCATGCCAGATCCCGGGCTAATAGGCCCCAGTGGGAGCTCTTATCTGGCGAGATGCTTAACTCAACCCATCTCTGGCCTTCCGTATGATGCAAACCCCCAGCCCCTAACTCACCTGGCTCCTTTCATTCATGTCATCAACAAATCTTTTTGAGTACCCATGACCAGGAGCATGTATCAGTAAGTATAGTTGAGTAAGTCTTTAAATTATTTAAATTTCTGGAAGGAATGATGAGAATTCACTAATAGTGGTTATTTCTAAGAATTTTAATGGGGAGGGAGGCTTTCATTTTTCAATTTATACTTTTTTTACCTTTATCTTTTTATTCTTACTGCAAGCATATAGTACTTTGTTAAATAAAAACTAATCTAAAAATTTTAAGGGAGGAAAAATATATAAAAGAAATGTGTTAACACCTGGTTGGAAGATTGGCTTAAAAACAATGAATAATTGGGGCGCCTGGGTGGCTCAGTCGGTTAAGCGTCCGACTTCGGCTCAGGTCATGAGCTCACTGTTCGTGAGTTCAAGCCCCGCTTCGGGCTCTGTGCTGACAGCTCGGAGCCTGGAGCCTGTTTCAGATTCTGTGTCTCCCTCTCTCTCTCTCTGGCCCTCCCCCGTTCATGCTCTGTCTCTCTCTGTCTCAAAAATAAGCGTTAAAAAAAATTATTTAAAAAAAAATGAATAATTGAGGGAGATCCAGGGTTGATAATCATTCTCAGTGATATTCAGTTATTGGAAATCCTGTGACCGTGGACAAGTCACTTCCCCTCCCAGGGACTGCAAGACATGATCAATAGATGATTCCTTGCTTTCTGTACTATTTGCTGATTCACCTCAGAAGCAGCAGGTCAGGAGCCCAGGGTTAGAGGTCAGCCTGAATGATGGGCAGTGGGGACTGGAGAGGAATGACCAAGCATTGCCTGGGGGCTGGAGTCTGTATGACCCCAGTGACCCACCTAAGCCCTTGGCCCTGTGCCCAGGCTGTCAAATGCTGAGTCTGCCCTTTATGCCTCCTTAGGTCTCATCCAGTTCTGACATTATAGCGTTCTGTTGTTCACTTGCATCCCTGGTGCTGGAGAGACACCCTCTAGAACACTACATCTAAACAAGGGAAGTAGGGGAGAAGGAGGAAGGTAGGGATCAGACGTGAGGTGTTTGTGGTTTTCTGACTGAAGTGAACGGGCTGTTTTTTTTCTTCCCGCTTTTCTCCGAGGGGCATCCATCCCCTGTCCAATACAAAGCTGGGAGCGGAGTCCAGCTCAGTTCACTCCCCAGCCAATACGCTTCCCGATCGCTAATTTTTTTCTTCTTGACGGGAGAATTCCTAGCATTTGAGAGACCAATCCTTTCTGTTGTGTTTTGAGCCATCCAAGGAGACTCAAGGCAGGAAACAGACTGAGTCTCCTGATTTCTGTCCCCCGGGGCAGAAAATCACTGCAAATAGCACGGTTCTTCCCTTTACTGTTGTCTCTTTGGTTTCTTTTTCTTTTTTCTTTCTTTCTTTCTTTTTTTTTTTTCTCTCTTACTGCTGTCTTCTCAAGATCTGTAAGAGGGAGCCACAGAAGGAGAAATAGGCCTGTGACAGTAGGAGTGGTGGTAACAAGAGATTTGAGCAACGACTGTTCCACTGATTGTTTTGTGTTGCTCTTTGTGATGAGTAGACACTGATTGACAAGGAACTGCTGACATTTGATTGTACTTTATCACTTACCAAGTACTTTCACATGTTATCCAACTCACCATTCTTACCCAAAGCCTGCAAGGTTGGTGGTATTCTCTTCTGTTTTACGGATAAGGAAACTGAAGTCCAGGGTCTGATGCCCTAGATTTCATAGCAAATAGATTGTAATAGATTACATAGCAAATGTACCAGCATTCAGGCTCTCTGACATGCCCAGTGCTGTTTATATCATTCCTCTGTGGGACTCGGGAGGTGGCCTTTCCCATGAACATTCCAGGGGTTAGCCTCTCTCCGGGATGCTAGTGATACTGACAGCCTCCCCCCAGGCATGTGGTTAAGACTCTAACCCACTCATCTCAGAAGCCCCCAGAAGATGCCTCAGGCAAAAGCATCTTCAGCAGAGATCTGCCTGTTTCGGCTCAGAGAGAAAGAAATGGCGCCCTGAGCTTTCCTGATGGTTCCCGAATTGGCAAAGGTGCAAATACCAAATGCTGCTTCTCTCCTAGGCTCCTTCCTTCCTGAACCCAGGAGAAAGCTGTGGAACGGGGAAAAGGACGCCAGTGGAGTTAGGAAGCTGCTGTTCAAATATCACCTCTGCCATTTACTGGCTCCATGACCTTGAGCGAGTCTGTTTACCAGTCTGAATCTCAGTTTCCTTTTATGTCAAATGGCAATCATTCTCGTTATCTCAAATGGGATGATTAATCTTAAAAGGACCTAGCCTGGCCACAGGCACATGGCAAGTTGCATCTGTGATTACTGTTGCCCTCAGAATGTCATAGATTAGCTGGCGCTGGCAGGGCAGAGCCTGTCTGGCTTCTGTGAAATCATACCTGATGGTATCTTCTCAGAAGAGTGGCTCTCTGGGCCTGGCTGTCTCCTGTCTTTCCAGATCGGCGCTTAATGAGTACTGAGGCCTCCTTCCTCTTCCTTCTGGTCTTGCACTGGACCCTGCACAGGAAGGGGTGAACCTCTGCATATCCCAAGCTGGGCCTGAAGGCTGACATGGTCCCTGTGATGAAATGGGCCATCAGTTGTCACAGCAGCCGCCTCTAATGCCTGGAATCAAGACCCTGGTCAAATTGGGAAATTATCTGGAAAGAACATAGTCAATGTAGGAGCAGATTACACTTCTTTATTTTATTTATTTTTTAATGTTCATTTCTGAGACAGAGAGAGACAGAGCATGAGTGGGGGAGGGGCAGAGAGAGAGGGAGACGCAGAATCCAAAGCAGCGTCCAGGCTCTGAGCTGTCAGCACAGAGCCCGACAACGGGGCTTAAACTCACAAACCGTGAGATCATGACCTGAGCCGAAGCCAGTCGCTCAACCAACTGAGCCACCCAGGCACCCCCAGATTACACTTAAAATTTCCTGAATTATGAGTCTCCAGGCTTAGACTACTCCATCTCTGTTGACACATTTTAGTGTCCCATCTGTAAAGCAAAGGGGGTGGGGCGCATGATTTGCTGAGGCTGCCTTACTTATGCCGTGATTTGTATCAGTCTCTCAAGAGTCAGACCATGGCCCTGGAGCGCCCAGCCCTGCCTCTTCCACCCCCGCAGCCTCTGCTGGCCTTTTAGTTACACTGGACTTATTTAGAACCAGTAGGACCAAACCCAGTCCTGTCCACAGGCCCCACCCACCTGTCTTTTGCCTTGAGAGATCACAAAGGCAGCATTAACTAGAGCAGCTAAGAGCTCCAGGGAACTGTTCCTGGGGACTAGGAACCCTGTATTCCCAGCCCCTCTGTTTAGTAAATCCCAGCATGAAGTGGGCCTATGGATTTGAGGCATCCCTGTCCCTCCCTGTCCTCCATAGGTGATAGTAAGGACAGAGATCTGAAGAAAAGGAGGAGATGGCAACCGGTATCCTCAGAAAAATGGGGGGGACATAAAAGCAAAAGCAAAAAAAAAAAAAAAAAATCCCACCCATGTTTCCAAGCAAAGAATTGAAGTCATCTATGACATATTTCAGAGCGTGGGGGCGAAGCAGACAGCATGGGTTGAGAATGGGGAGAAGGTGGGGGCTGAGACCTTGCACCTGCCCACAGATGTTGTGCCAGGACCAGCCCCCCACCCCCCACTCCCCACCCCCTTCTAGCATAAGACAGGCTCTGTCAGCCAGGCTTGGCTGACAGCGTGGGCTGGACAAGTGGGCAAGACTTGGTGAGTCACCAGAAAGGCAAATTCAGTTGTCATTCAGACCACGTCTGTGCTGGGTTTCGGCGGGTCTGGCGGAGAAGCACAGGGGCTGTGGACAAATGGGAGTGGGGTGATAACAGACAGACAGACGTCATCCAGAATTCTCTTCATAGAGCCCAGGGCCCAGCCAGAAGGAGAGATCCTGAAGCAGAGTTCTAGATCCAAGGAGGAGATCTAACATGAAGGCCAATTAGCAAGAACTGACAGAGAAATCAGTCCTGAGAGTCCTATTGTACGGGTAGGGGAGACTCAGAACCTGGGGGCCCTGGTAATCTTGGCTGGTACAGCAGATTCCAGGCCTGATCGGCAGCTCAAAGTCTGCCTGACTGTCTAAATGGGTATCTTGAATCCATTTGGATATTGTCAGGCAGAATTTTTTTTTTTTTAATGTTTATTCATTTTTGAGAGAGAGAGGGAGAGAGAGGGAGGGGCAGAGAGAGAGGGGGAACAGAGGATCTGAAGCGGGCTCTGCTCTGACAGAGAGTCCTATGTGGGGCTTGAAGTCACAAACTGCGAGATCATGACCTGAGCCAAAGTCGGACACTTAACCAGCCGAGCCACCCAGGCACCCCTGTCAGGCCAAATTTTGAATGAAGAGAGCAAAGGACTAGGTGTGGGTAGCTGGAGAAAGTGGAGGCTGAACAAAGAATTGTTTTGAATCAGAGGTCTGTCTCCTTACTTAAAGATCACCAAGAAAAAAAAAATAACTTGAAAAAAGCATAAAAGGATATGTTGTGAAAGGAGAGCTCAGACCTCCACAAGTCCACCTGAAAGGTATAGAGAATATAAAATAAATGGGAAGGCTCAATTTTATATCTACTATTAGAGCAATTTTTAAAAATAATGATAATACTTCGTGCCTATGACATTGTAATAAAAGCAGCTCCATTATTTATTGCTGGCAGTAAAGTGGTATAAACTGTTAGAACTTGGCAGTATGTTCTAAGATAGACAAAATGTTTATAATCCTTTGTCCACTCCTGAAATTTCCTTCTAAGAAAGTCATCTAAAAAAACCAAAAAATTATATGTACAAGGATGTTTGTCATAAACATTGTACACAACCAAAATATCTTTTTTTAAAAATTTTTTTAAATGTTTATTTTTATTTTTGAGACCGAGAGAGACAGAGCATGAACGGGGGAGGGTCAGAGAGAGGGAGACACAGAATCTGAAACATACTCCAGGCTCTGAGCTGTCAGCGCAGAGCCCGACGCGGGGCTCGAACTCGCGGACCGTGAGATCATGACCCGAGCCGAAGTCAGACGCTTAACTGACTGAGCCACCCAGGTGCCCCAACACAACCAAAATATCTTCTAATGCAGGTTAATGAAATATATTTAAATTAGCTGCTGTATTATGCAATCATCAAATTTATAGTCATAAACCTTAGTGAAGTAACAGGAAATTCTGGAGAGATTTGATAAAATGGAAATAGCAGGACATGAGTGTATATTTATACCTTGCCTGTTGATGTGAAAAAATGATGTGTGCATATGGAGAAATCTGGAAAAACGGAAAATAAAAGAAGCTGAGTATGTGAGGAATATGTATTTTCCTAATTTTGTTTTATTTCTGTGGTTATTCGGATATTAGTGCATTTTTTTTTTCCTGAAGGGAGAGAAAGACAATAAAAGGTTAAATATGTGTCCTCAGGAGGGCACCTGGGGGAGTAAAACAACTCTTGATCTCAGGGTCCTGCGTTCAAGCCCCACATTGGGCATAGAGCTTACTTTAAAAAAAATGTGTCTTTAGAATCCCTTAATAAACTGTTAGATATTTAATACAGTCCTCCTGAGATAACCAGTTCCATAAATTTATCACCTTTTGTGAACAGTAGAACTTCCCTTTATTTGTCAAAAAAACCCAAAGTATAAGCTCTTCCTCTATGTGCCAGGACTGATTGGAAAAGCCTGGATCTTTCCTTTTCACACCTATTTTAATTTAATTTTATCTTTTAAAGGGAACATTTTTTTTAATGTTTATTCATTTGAGAGAGAGAGAGAGAGAGAGAGAGAGTATGAGCAGGGGAGGGGCAGAGAGAGAGGGAGACAGAATCCAAAGCGGTCTCTGTCACACTGTCAGCACAGGGCTCCCTCCACCTGATGAACCACGAGATCACGACCTGAGCCAAGGTCAGATGCTTAACTGACTGAGCCACCCAGGTGCCCCTATTTTATTATTTTTTTTAATGTTTATCATTTTAAGAGAACGTGTGCCTGAGCGGGAGAGGGGCAGAAAGAAAGATAGAGAATCCCAAGCAGGCTCTGCACGTAGCACAGAGCCTGATGCAGGGCTCAATCTCATGACCAAGAGATCATAACCTGAGCCAAAATCATGAGTCAGACACTTAACCGACTGAGCCACTAAGGTGCCCCATATTTTATTTTATTTTTTTAATTAAGCAAGCTCTATGCCCCAGCCTGGGGCTCGAACTCACGACCCTGAGATCAGGAGTCACATGCTCTACCGACTGAGCCAGCCATGCACCCCCACACCTATTTTGATCGTATAGTTTCCAGGTCTATCCTCGTAACCTTTCTTTGTCTTTGCAGACTAAAGAGTCCTAATTTTTAATAGCCCTTGGATGGTTTTAGCCGCCCTTCTCTAGATCACTCTCCTCCGTGTCCCCAGAGACGCAGTGAGGGAACTACACACAGTGCTCCAGATTGAGCTGCGTCACCATTTTATATTAGGGTAGAATGATTTTTGTTTTGTTTCCAAAAAAGCCTTCATGATGGTGCCTGGCCAGAAGCTAGTGGCTTTTTTAGCTGTGGAAGCATATTAAGCCAATGTCTTCTGGGAACAATAGAGAATTACTCCCCCCTCCCCCACTTTTTTTTTTTTTTTTAACTCATAACTGATTGCTCACAGCTATCATTTAATGCGTAGAGCTAGGATTACTTTTTCCCAGAATGTAAAACTGTAATTGAAGCTCATCTGACATTTTTTTTGTCAGTTCATGCGGCCTAGAAATTCTCTTGGACGTTACCACTTACGAAGCTCTGGGGGCATCTGTGGAGCTGGGTATCTGGCCAGTGCTCTCTTTCTTGTGTGATTTCTAGTGGAAATCAGTCCTGTCTTTTAACATCTGAACAGTTTTCCATCCAGAGAGATGCCTGTTTCTGTTTCCTTTTCCTAATCCACCCCCCTATTATGAGAATATACTTCCCTTCTCTGTCTCCTTACCGCCCCCCCCCCCCACCGACCCCAGCCCCCCCATCTAACTTAACCAAGGCAGGGGTATTTTAACCTCTAACGTTCTGGCCACTGGCTTCCCCATGTACCGGAATAACCATGGGGATGAGTCAGACACGATTTTCTCCTGATGGAAACGTATTGCTCTTCTCTTAGCAGGTTCTGCTTCCTAAAACATTGAACAGAATGTCTGGAGTAGAAAGAGCATGGGCTTTGGAGCCAGGCCGACCTGGGCCTGGATTTTCCATTTAAATTTAATGGCCGTGATGTGACTGACAGTGGATGGATTACTTAACCTGTCGGAGCTTTCGTAAGGAAAATGATGGTGCTAACAGCATGCCCCTTAAAGCATGTCACACGGGCCACCTGGGGATCTCCTTACAAAGCAGATTCTGATTCACTAGGTCTGTGTAGGGCCTAAGATCCTGCATTTGTAACAAGTCCCCCAGTAATATTGATTCTGGGGGGAATCTCAAAAAGCAGTGATTCTGGGGCACCTGGGTGACTCAGTCAGCTAAGTGTCCGAATCTTGATTCTGGCTCGGGTCATGATTTCACGGTTCCTGAGTTCAAGCCCTGCATCTGGCTCTGCACTGACAGTGTGGAGCCCACTTGGGATTCTCTCTCTCTCCATCTCTCTCTGTCCCTCCCCTGCTTGTGCTCTCTCTCTCTCTCTCTCTCAAAATAAATTTAGGGGCCCCTGGGTGGCTCAGTCGGTTAAGCATCCAACTTCGGCTCAGGTAATGATCTCACATTTCATGGGTTCTAGTCCCGCATCGGGCTCTGTGCTGACAGCTCAGAGCCTGGAGCCTGCTTCGGATTCTGTGTCTCCCCCTCTCTCTCTGCCCCTCCCCCACTTGTGCTCTGTCTCTTTCTCTCAAAGATAAATAAACATTAAAAAAAATAAAAATTAATTAATTAAAAAAAAAAAAAAGCAGTGATTCTTAAATATGAACCTTTAAAAAACACCAATGCCCAGACCTCATCACTGGCTCTCCTGCCCCTTTCCAATTTGATTGACAGTGGGGTGTAGCCTGGGCCTAGTAAAAGCTCCCCAGGTGACTCTAATAGACATCAAAGTTTAAGACCCAATTCTTAAAGGTTTAGTAGGAGAAGTAAATATGGAACAGCTGACCAGCAAGAAAATAATGGTTTTCTTCCTCCTGGTTCCCTGTCCTGTTCTCTCTCAACCCGGGTCCCCGTCCTTAACTCCATCAGGAAAACCGGGGCATCAGCAGTTGCCCCGCGCCTTCCTTACCAGACTCTTCCACGGAGCACCTGGCTTGGGAGTTCTCACGGCCGGTCATGAGCCGAAGGGCCCAAGATTATAATGCGATGTGGCCCCGCAGTGGGAATTTGAAAGGCTCCCCAGTGACTCTAATATAGCAACCAAGTTTGAGAAGTCGTGTCTTTATGAGGTGGCAAAGAGTGAAGAACACTAGAGTCACGTAGAGTACCACGGGAAGTGCAAGGACTCAGGGCTGGAGTGTTCCAGAACGGGAAGCCAGGCCACACACCAAGTCCCCCAACATCTCATTACCCAGTATTTGGAGGGATCAGTTATCCATGGCCCCGGCAGGAGGGGGTTTCCTCCGCATATGACAGAACTGCTGCCTTGTCTCCTTCCTGCCTCTTCACACCCGTCCCATCCCTCCTGCCAGGCTTCCCAGATTCTCAGACCCCACTGATCTGCCCTTTCACCCTGCACCAGTGAGTGTGGGCCAGTCAGTTGAAGGAGGAGAAGGTGCCAGAAAGGGCCACCGGTTCTATTCTGGATGAGCGGGCCCAGGAAAAGGACCTAGAACCCCCCTCTGGGACCACCTCAGGGATTCCTTTCAGTTCAGCACACATTTATTGAGCACTTACTATGTGCCGAGCACTAAGACACGATTCCCACCCTGAAGGAGCTCACGGGGGAGACAGGATATCAGCAGTAATGGTCCATTCTGGGAAAATGGTAGGGACGTGTCCTAGTTAGGCCCAAAGGAAGAAATGTGCAGATTTGAGGGAATCAGAGAAAACATCCCAAGGTGCTCAAGGTGGGTCTTGCAGGATAAGGAGCGATTTTCCAGGTGGACGTGGAGTGGGAAGAGGAGCCCAGTGTCGTGGAAAAGGCACAGCGCATTCCAGGAGCTGGAATTCTTCCTTTTTTTTTTTTTAATCAAAAATGAATTTATTCTTTTTTTTCCAGGAATAAATTTAGTGATTCATCGCTTACATATAACACCCAGTGCTCATCCTAACCGGTGTCCTCCTCGATGCCCCTCACCCCTTCGGCCCTTCCCCCCACCCAACACGCCGCCGGCAGCCCTCAGTTTGTTCTCTGTATTTAAGAACCTCTTGTGGTTTGTCTCCCTCTCTGTTTTTATATTATTTTTGCTTCCCTTCCCTTATGGTCATCGGTTTTGTATCTTAAATGCCACATCTGAGTGAAATCATATGATATTTGTCTTTCTTTGACTTAGTTCCCTGCAGGAGCTGGGATTCTTTGGGTGGAACTGGAGCACAGGGCATACCTGGGGAGTAGGCAGCCAGGGAGGCTGGGGGGCTGGGCCAGCCCGCGGGGCAGGGAGCTGCTGCCGACCTTGGGTTTTATCCTGCGAGGAATGGAGGCCTGTTAAATACTTTGCAGCAGAGGAGGGGCAGGCTCACACTTGTGTTTTTGGTGACTGCCCCTGGGTGTCATGTGGGGGATGGATGGAAGGGGAAACCGAGGCAGCAAGGAGTCCATGGCAACAACCCAGGTTAGTCATGGAGACCGCAGTGAAGTCAGCAGGTGTCGGTCGTGAGGATGAAAAGGTGGGAATGGCGCGAACCCTAACAAGCCAGACTTGAAGGGGTCTGATGACTGGCCTGGTGTAGGGGAGGTGGGGGGTTGCACGCAGGGCAGGGCCTGCGGTGAGGAAGCTAAGGTGCCTGGGGCACAAGATTTAAGGAGTCACTCACTGAAAGGATAGCCCCCTTGGGTGAGAAGGAAGAATCTAGGCCGAGTTTGTGCTTGTGGTGGGGGGCGGGGGGGCTGGGTGGTGAGATAATAACTCACAGCAAGGCCTGGAGGGGAGGGGCAGTAGCCCAGCAGGTGGCGGTGGTGTGGCCTTGAGGACAGGCAGCTATCGGGGCCCCTTGCTCTGCGGCAGCCCTGCCCTTGGCTTCGGAGGCTGTGTGGGGCCGCTCTGACTGGCCCGGTTTTGCTCAGCGTCCAATGGCGTCCTCACACAGCTCAACCTCTGACCCCCAAAAGCAACCCTTAACCCCTGTCCCGCTTTGTCCACGGTGATGGGGCTCTACAGGTGGCAAAGGGTCTCCTTTCTCCCACATTGTGACAGCACCGTCTGCTTTGAGAGCCCTCAAGCAGGTCAGCCGGTTCCACTGGGAAAATTTCCAGTGGGGAGGCAGCCAATATCTTCTGGTGGCTCAAGGTGATTTCAACCTTCCGGGAAGCCTGGGATGAAATCAGAGGACAGCTGGAGTGCCCTGGGGCAGCACCCTCTGATTAGCAAGAATGAAAGTGCATTTTACGTAGCCACAGGTTACCCAGTTTATACAAATCCATGATCAGTTAAGCTTCAGAGTCAACCAGCACCCCTGGCAGGCGTGTGCCTAGCACCGGGCTGGGGGCTTTCACCCAGCACAGGGGCTCACGGACTGAGGGTGGCGGGTTCAAATCTTCCCTCTTTGTTAACTAGCTGCATGACCTCAGGCTGGTTACTCTCCGTTTCTTCATTTGTTCAGTGGGGAAAGCAATAGCACCTTTCTCTTAGGGTGAGGATGGAGATCAGAGATGGTGTTTGTTAGGGGCTTAGTTCAGCCCCTCGCACATAGTACCCAGCAAATATTTGTCAGCCTCCCTGGAACAGAGCAGTTCCCGTGTTACGGATGTGAGAGCCGAAGGGGGTAACTTGGCCAGGGCCTTGCATTTAGTGGGCAGAACCCGAGTCTTTCTGGAGCTCTCCAGGGCTCATGCCGCTTCTGGAACCTCATATTGCCCCTTAGTGCTGCAGAGTCTTCCTTTTCTTTTGCTTTCCGTGTCAGCTGAAAATTACACCTGTGTTGAGAGCCCTCTTCCTGAGTCAGGAGCCAGTTAGCTAAGGAGCTGGGCTGCCTGTTGACTGGAGCCTCTGCTCCCCACTCTTGAACACCGGCTCCAGCCGAAAGCCAGGATTAGAATGCCTTCTGCACGCCCCTCCTAGGCATGGTGAACCAACCTTCCATCTGTATCCAAAGCAAACAGATCAGGTGTCTATATTCCCCGAGGGATGCCCTCTCTTTGCCTCACCTGACAGTCTTCTTGACAATGGGAGCCTTGGGCTGGAGCCCAGGAGGCTGGAGGGGAAACTCTGTTCTCAGTGAGGACCACAGGCCCTGTCTGGGATACATCTTTTGTCCACCCCCGGAAGGACCACGGAGCAGGGAAGCCAAACCTCTCAAGCTGGTGATGCCGTGACCATTTGAAAAGCCCCTCACCTGATCCCTCTGTGTCCCCAGGCCATGGAGAGCAAGCTGCTCATCGGGGGCAGGAACATCATGGATCACACCAATGAGCAGCAGAAGATGTTGGAGCTGAAGAGGCAGGAGATTGCGGAGCAGGTAGGGCTGGGGGCTTCAGGTCTCGTGGGGGTGCATGGCCTTGAGGTCTTGTCTGGAGGGCATGGGGCAGTGAGCCATCATGGACTCAAGATCCCTGGAATACAGTGCTAAGAAGCTAAGACCCGATGCCCTGGATCCCATGGGTCCACCAGCCCAGGAGCCTGCCTGTGTCCAGGGCACTGCCTGCCGACGGCTGAGAGGAAGTGGCGGTTCTCCATGACATCAGCCTCTACGGGGCATCTGGTGTTAATTCCTGCCACAAGGGCGAATGTTCTTTTCCATCTGTATGACCACATCTGAAGTCTTCAAGAACCACAATTTGTTGGTCCTACCAGTCATCGGTGACACCGCAAGGGGAGAGGGTGAGGAAGCTGGGAAGCCAGTATGATGGGAATCTATAACTGCTGGACACCCCTAGAATGTGCCAGCTATATGAGCCAAGAAGAAGGTTCAAAGAGGCTCCACTGAGGTTGGGGTAGAAGCAGGGGCCACGGGCCATGGGCCACTGTCTTCTCCCCCCTGGCATCTGTGGTCACCATGGAGGCAGACCCCATGCAAGGCAGGATGCACCTGTCCCCTGAACTCCCTTGGCCCTCCCCGGTACACGCTGCCCCACTGAGCCCCTGTTCCCTGCCTTGGCCTAGAAACGCCGTGAACGGGAAATGCAGCAGGAGATGATGCTCCGAGATGAAGAGACCATGGAGCTCCGGGGCACCTACACGTCCCTGCAGCAGGAGGTGGAGGTCAAAACCAAGAAACTCAAGAAGGTGAGATGCCACAGGCGAAGGGGTCAAAGTGTGTGAGGGCCCGGCAGCCTCTCCCCAAGACGGTCACCCTCCCGAGGGGTATGTGTTGTAGGGCCCCTTCCCCACTTGGCTTGAACTGCTGAAGCCCCGAGTTACTTTGCCGGGGCTGCCAGGGTGAGGGGTGGGGAAGGCAGGGGTCTGGGGCTGGAGTGGAACAGAGCCTTTGCTCCTGGGCCAGGCGGGGCCTGAGAGGCTCAGAAGGCCTTCACTTCCAGTCTCCAGTTGCCATCCTCACGGCGGTGGGTAACTTTCCTCTGTACAGTGTCATCAGTGAGTCACAATTTGGGTAGCCAGACCTGGGACAGGGCCCTGAGTGTCGAGGAGACCTGAGGAGACACAGCCTGGGGGAGCTCAGGAAGGGAGCCAGAGGCGCCTGTGGACACGGGAAGGGCTGAGACTGTCTGCTCTCCGGGACTCTGCCAAGTCCTTGTCCAGGGAAGGGCATGTATAGGGACAGCAAACTCCGGCCCGGATTCTGGGAAGAGCCTGGAGAACCCTGAGGGTTGTCGACGTGGCTGCCCCAGTGCCGGCCAGGCTGCCCAGCCACAGTGGCAGTTTCCCGGGACATACCTGCCTCTTGGTGGGTTAGGAGTGGGACAGCAGGCTCTGTGCTGCCCTCCACACCCCCATTCGTGAGAGCCCCTGGAGAGGCAGAAGTGGGATGGGTCACCTTGCAAACTGGCTTAGTCCCCCTTCCCCTCCCTGGACCCTGCACCAGCTGTTGTGTACTTGGGTCCCGATTCTGACTCTTCTCTTAACTAGTTGTGTCGCCTTGAGCGTCTCTGTGCCTGAGTTACCTCTTCTATAAAAAAGAGGGTGTTGGATTAAAAGGTCTCGCGGGTCCCTTTCAGTTTGAACATTCCACAATGCTGCCAGCAGCTGAGAGGGAGCAGGTAATGGGCCTTAGTGTTGGGAGGGACAGGACAGCCCTTTGAATAACTTGCCCTGATTTGTGACGGGGCAAGAGGGAGATTCAGACTCGGACCTCACCCCGAACTCAGCTGGTAGACCCTGAGCCTGCGTCGGTGGGGCCCAGGCTGGGTCACAGGGGCCTCGCTGCCACACTGCACGGCCTCTGAGCTGCGCCTGTCTCCACGCAGCTCTACGCCAAGCTGCAGGCGGTGAAGGCAGAGATCCAGGACCAGCATGATGAATACATCCGCGTGCGGCAGGACCTGGAGGAGGCGCAGAATGAGCAGACCCGGGAGCTCAAGCTCAAGTAGGGCCCCCTCCCCTTCCCGGCCCTGGTCCTCACGGCCGTGCCTCACTCCCTGGCCTCTCCCTGATGGGCTTAATTCCTTCCTGAGGGCCTCATTCCAGCCGTCTGCTCACCCAGGAGTCCACGTCCCTTAGGAAGAGAATGTGTCGAGGGATGGGGACGAGGTCTAAGTTCTAGAGTTGCTTATCAACCTCCTCTCCTTGTTTCCTTCTCTTTCCTCTGCTCTGCCTGTATACGATCAGTCCCCCAAAGTGCATGCTGGGTGCTGGCCACGGGTCACCCCTCAGGCCCTGAGCTTACAGTCCTTGCATTGGAAGCAGTGATTTCAAGCTCTGTGACTTCTGTAGGGACCCTCTTCCTCCAATTCTCTGCTTTCTCCTCTGTTCCCTCTGCCTCTTTGCTTCTCGCTTCTAATCCTTCAACCTTCACATGCGCTGTGTGGTCTCTTACCACCCCCCCCAGTTCCCCATCTCTACCTCATTCCTGCTCCCAGGTACCTAATCATCGAGAACTTCATCCCCCCTGAGGAGAAGAACAAGATCATGAATCGGCTTTTCCTGGACTGCGAGGAGGAGCAGTGGAAGTTCCAGCCCCTCGTGCCAGCTGGAGTGTGAGTCTCTCTCCCCCTGGTCTGGGCCTAGGCACTTGCCGGCCCACCCCAGGTTGGGGGTGGCCAGGAGCCTGCGGGAGACAGAGGCTTCTGTGCGTTTGGAGAAGGGTGGGGAAAGTTCCGATGGAGCATGGATTTCTCGAGACCTAACACAGAGGTCTTCACGAAGGAAGGGTGTTTTGCCAAAAACAAAGTGTTTTTCTCGGGTGCCCCATGAGGGACCTACGGAGAGGAAGAGCGTCTCAGCCTTTTGGCACTCCCAGTGAATGATAACATTCTGTCAGTTTGGTGAATGTTCGTTTTTCGGGTGCCAAAAACAGCGACGATAGTTAATATTTGCCTTACTGTATTTTAGACTCTCCAGACAGAAGGTAAATCCGACACAGAGCTCACAGTCCAGTCTGTATTTTCTGAATGCAGAGAAGTAATCAGATCAGGAAATGATAGAGGCGTGATCCAATCTTTATAGTTTCACTCAGCTCAGCGTGGTGATTCAGCATTTCCACCTGTTTCCTTGTAGTCCAGCTCTTGGGTACAGTTTGCGTCCCCTGGCTGTGTGTGTGTGTGTGTGTGTGGCTCCCTCTGCTGGTGGCCGTGAAGATGATCTTCAAACCCGGCAGAGGGACTGCCTCACTCACCTGGACCACTGTCCCTTGATTGAAAATCTGTAGACAGCGGTGTTTAGGAGGCTGGATACCAAAGCACTTCCCTGGAGGTTCTTTGCTCTCTTTATCTTAGGAATATTAATGCCAAGATAGGGCAGCATTCTCCCCAAAGCTCAGTGGGAAGCTAGCCATAGAGGTCTGTGGCTTCTCACTGGGGCATCTGATGCCCACTTAATCTGTCTACTTCCTAAAAGGCCGATCCTACCCAAGCTGACACTGTGCAACTTTGTAAGAGGCAAGTTCATGAGTAGAGGTCTTTTTTTTTTTTTACTACTTTTTTTTTAAGGTTTATTTACTTATTTTGAGAGAGAGAGAGAGAGAGAGAGAGAGAGAGAAGGAGGAGCAGAGAGAGAGGGAGAGAGAGAATCCCCAGAAGGCCCCACACTGTCAGCTTAGAGCCTGACACGGAGCCTGAACTCTTGAACCATGAGATCATGACCTAAGCCAAAGCTGTTGCTTAACTGACTGAGCCACCCAGGCGCCCCTTATGGGTAGAGGACTTTTCAGTGGTGTCACTTTGGACTTAAAATGCACCTTTCCACTCTAGGTAGGGATCCATAGTAGTACATCATCTAGCACAGAGGTTCTCACCTGTGATTTGGGTTCCAGAGAGTCTGATTTAAAAGGTCTTGGGTGATAGATAGATAGATAGATAGATAGATAGTCTGTCTTGGGTGGATCCCAAGGACTTAAAATTTTTTTCGAAGCTTCCAGGTGATTCTGCAAGGAAGCCCCACTTGAAAGCCACGACTCCAGTGCCCTCTGCTGGAGGCAGATGCTGGTGAGGCTTCTGGTCTGTAGGGTGACTGATTTTGTGCTTGGACAGGTTCCTGAATTGAAAGTTTGCAGGCGGGGGAATTTCTTTACATTAAATAGAGATGGGATGAGAGGCTCTGAGAAGTCGTGTGTTTATTACCTTTTTATTTTGAAAAATAAGCATTGCAAGAACGGTGCAAAGAATTCCCTTAATACCTTTCATCGAAATTACCAAATGTTAATATTTTGCCACCTCTTGCTTTATTCCCCATCCCCTAACCATTTGAGATTAAGTTGCAGACATCTTGACCCCTTAGCTGTATTCTCTAAGAACGAGCACATTCTTACATAACCACAATACAGTGATCAAATCCAGGAAATCTTATACTGACACGATACTATTATGTAGGCAATATTCAGTCTTAGCCACTTATCCCAATAGTGTCCTTGAGAGCAATTTTCTGCCTCCCTACCTGAGCTGGGACATGGCATTTAAAGGCAGTGCCTCGTTGGTCTCCTTTAATTTAGACCTGAGAAAGGATCTGGATTGGAATTTTGTAGTTTCATGCTTCAGAGGAGTTTATTCGTTTCTCAGAATAGTTTGTATACACTGAAAAATCATTCATAGATTTTTTTTTAATTAAAACAGCTATCTTAAGGGGCACCCGGGTGGCTTAGTTGGTTAAGCCTTCAGCTCTTGACTTCAGCTCAGGTCATGATCTCACAGTTCACGAGTTCAAGCCCCACATTGGGTTCTGCACTGAGAGCATAGAGCCTGCTTGGGATTCTCTCTCTCCCTCTCTCTCTGCTCCTCCCCACTTGCATGCACTCTCTCTCTCTCAAAATAAATTTAAAAAAAATTTTTTTAAGTGCTTTAAATACTTTTTTTTTCTTTAAATACTTTTTAAAAATAGATGCTAGTAATAACTATTAAAAAGAAAGGTGGCTCGGTTGGTAAGCATCTGACTTCAACTCAGGTCATGATCTCACAGTTTGTGGGTTCGAGCCCCGTGTCGGGCTTTGTGCTGACAGCTCATAGCCTGGAACCTGCTTCGGATTCTGTGTCTCCCTCTCTCTCTGCCCCTCCCCCACTTGTGCTCTGTCTCTCTCTGTCTCAAAAATAAATAAACATTAAAAAAAAGAAATACATTCACAAGCTTTTTCAAAATAATGGTTAAGTATGTTCACACCTTAACCATGTTATTTTATACAGAATGTGTATAACCTGCTCAGAATACATACAAAGTATGTATTTTATATAAAAATACTAAAATATATCTGGGTAAGGATAAAAGGTATTAAGGCAATAATAACATCTTAATAATCTCTACTGTACTTAAAATACAAAGGATATAAACAATTATAGATTTGGCACCTGGGTGGCTCAGTTGGTTAAGCATCTGACTCTTGATTTTGGTCATGATCTCATGGTTCGTGAATTCAAGCCCGGCATCAGGCTCCACACTGTCAGTGCAGTCTGCTTAGGATTCTGTCTCTCTCTCTCTCCCGCTCTCTCTGCCCCTCCCGCTGCTTGTTCTCTCTCTCTTGCAAAATAAATAAACTTAAAAAAATAAACAATTATAGATTTCTCTAAGAAAAAACTCCAATAAATAAATTACTTCAAAAAATTTTATTAGGGGAACTGGGGTGGTTCAGTCAGTTAAGCATCCGGCTCCTGATCTTAGGGTCCTGAGTTCAAGCCCTGCATTGAGTTCCACGCTGGGCATTGAGCCTACTTCAAAAAAAAAAAAATTGTTAATAAATACCGGGGGGGAACCTGGGTGGCTCAGTCGGTTGAGCGTCGAGCGTCCGGCTTCGGCTCAGGTCATGATCTCACGGTTTGTGAGTTCGAGCCCCGCGTCGGGCTCTGTGCTGACAGCTCAGAGCCTGGAGCCTGTTTCGGATTCTGGGTCTCCCTCTCTCTCTGCTCCTCCTCTGCTCGTGCTCTGTCTCTCTCTCTCTCTCTCTCTCTCAAATAAATAAACATTAAAAAAAAATTTTTTTTTAAAGAGAAAAGAAGGCTTTGGTTGGAAAAATGGTTTTCCTCCTCCTCCTCCAGCTACAAGCATTTGACCCTACATACCCTTCCCAGTGCCTTTAAAAGGTGTTAGCTCCAGGCAACTCTTGAAACGCGCCCATATCAAGTTCTTTTGGGAAAACTCCCCCTTTTTCTTTTTTCTTCACTATCTCTGTGCCACCACTAGCTGCTACACAGGTGAGGTGCCTTCCACTATCACAATTTGGTATGAAAGTTACTTTGAAAACCCATTTTTGCAACCAGCTCCAGCAGTAACTATTCTACATGTGGGACCTTTTATTTTTAGTTTCTCATAATGGACTTTATTTTTAATTGTATGGATACAAAATTGCCCTCTAAGGGTCTATATTTGACAATGTCTATAACTATTGGTTTATAGTCACACAATTCTATTTGTAACTTTAGTTCTTGGGCCTTTGCAACCCCAGCCACCAGAGAGTCTTTTCATTTCTTTTTTTTTAACATTTATTCATTTTTGAGAAACAGAGTGAGACAAAGTGTGAGCCGGGGAGAGAAGGAGACACAGAATCTGAAGCAGGCTCTAGGCTCTGAGCAGGTGGTCAGCACAGAGCCTGATGCGGGGCTCAAACCCACAAACTGTGAGATCATGACCTGAGCCGAAGTCGGACGGTCAAATGACTGAGCCACCCAGGTGCCCCACCAGAGAGTCTTTTGAAAGGCGCCATGGTGCAGCAGAAAGAGACTAGATTTTGGGTTTAGAACATACTGAATTCTAGTCCCTGCTTTGCCACTTGTGGCCTGGAAAAGGTTTTTTTAACCTCTCTGAACTCAAATTTCTTCACCTGTAAAGTCAAGATAGTAAATTGCCCTGCAGGATTGTTGAGGTTGAAATGAGGTAATATGGGGGGGAGGGGCTCCAAGCCCCAGAGGAGATGATCAATAAATATGTAATCAATAATCATATATCAATAAGCCAATATTATAATTACAGGGACTCCAGAAAAGCCAGTTTGCCTTCATCCCTTAGAAGGGCCGCAGGAGGGCAGTTTGGTTTGCTGTTTTTGTTTTAAATTTTTTTTTTTAACATTTATTTATTTTTGAGAGACAGAGCGTGAGTGGGGGAGGGGCAGAGAGCGAGGGAGATACAGAATCTGAAGCAGGCTCCGGGCTGTGAGCTGTCAGCACAGGGCTTGAACTCACCGACAGCGAGATCATGACCTGAGCCAAAGTCAGACGCTCAACTGACTGAGCTACCCACGTGCCCCTTGCTGTTTTTGTTTTAGAATTTGATTTTATATTCGGGCGCTCTCCAAGTTTAGAGAGAGAGCATTCCTTGCTCTAAATAGAATCCGGATAGTTAAACAGGTTTCATTACAGAGGCAAAGTTTACCTCAGTAAGAACATTCTCGGCTCTGGGTTAAGTCCCTAGATTTATTCACAGGTCTGTGACATCGGAGTTGAATCTGAAACAGGGAGAAGTTCCGGCCTCCCCAGGCAGGCTAGGCAGAGTGGAGAGCTGGCCTGTGGGGACAGAGGGACCAGATTTCGGAGGCAAGTCGGGTTTGCTGTGGCAGGTGATTGGGAAAGACCCAGAAGGAAAACTCACCCTATGATGTTGGATGCCAGTTTTCAGAACACAACAGGAAAAGGCGGGTGTGTATGTGTGTGTGTGTGTGTGTATGCTGAGACAGCTGATAAGGAGATTGGGGTCAGTCCCTAAGACAGAGCTGAGCGATGAGATTTTAATATTAAGGGGAAAATACTGTGATGGCAGCCATTGAGAGGGAGGGTCATATGAGAACTCTTAGGATCTGTCCGGCATAGAGTGATTGTGGGTCTCTGTCAGGAGGGGCGGATACATACAGAGCCAGGCCTCCGCTCTGGGCTGTCAGCCACAACCTGCTTACTAGAGAGGGATCAATCATGGAAAGTAGGCCTGGGGCAGAAGAGGGCGTAGATGGGAAGTTTGGTGTCCCAATTACAGACTCCCCTCCCCCAGCCCCCTCTTCCCGCATGTCACCCAGAATAGCGCTGGCATCTTTATTGGGTCAGGCTGCCAGCTCACACGATGCACTGCTCCGCTCGCCCAGCCCTGTTCCCCTGTCCCATTCCCAGAGCCTGCAGCCTTCAGGGCGCACTCCGCTCCAGCCTGCTCCGGGTGTTCTCCTAGAAACAGTACAGCATCCTAAAAAGAGAATTTGGCAAGGTCCATTTCGGAGTCTCTTCCTAATTGACCTTAGGCACAAAAGGCATTTTGCTTGTCTTAGCCTCAGGCTCCTTGTCTGCCCTGTCTACACCTCGGGAGATGACTACAGAGTTCAAATGGGATGTGTAGATGCACCTTATAAATGCTAAATGGTTATGTTACTAATTTCCCGCCCTCCCCTTGAGTTGTGGGCACGGCTGCCCACACGCACGGGCACAGCCTCCCTGCTCCCGGGGGTTATGCAGCAGCTCAGCGAGCTGGGGTTTCCGTGGTTTCATCCTTCCCTGCTTTCCTCCTTAAAGTGGGGTCCCGCACTCCTTTATAGGCTTGCTAAAATGAACCACAGGAATGCCAAATCCCCTCACCCTCTGCTGCAGAAGGGTGGGCCTGGTGCTGTCAGCTCCAAGGACAGGATGTCCTATCTGTGAATTACTCGGCCTGTTTCTTCTCCTCCTCTGTCTTCTGTCTGCCTTTTGGCTTTTTTTTCATGGCTCGTTTGTATCCCTGCTTGAAATTAGCAAGTAGAATTGAGAATAAATCATCATCACAGCTGCCATGAGTTGAGCCCTTGCTGTGAGCTATGCTAAATCCTTATCGTGCTTAATCTCAGCAGTTCTGGGGGACAGGCAAGAGCTAGCTGAGCCGGGGTGCCTGGTGGCTCAGTCGGTTAAGCGTCCGACTTTGGCTCAGGTCCGATATCACAGTTCGCGAGTTTGAGCCCCACATCGGGCTCTGTGCTACCAGCTCAGAGCCTGGAGCCTGCTTCAGACTCTGTGTCTCCCTCTCTCTCTGCCCCTCCCCCACTCCCTCTCTCTCTTTCTCTCAAAAATAAATAAACATTAAAAATTTTTAAAGAAAAAACGAGATAGCTGAGCCTCAGAGGTATTAAGCTACTTCCCAAGGTAACGCAGCTTTAAGGGGCAGAGCCAACATTCAAACTCAGATATGTCTTACTCCAAAATCTGTGTTATTTTATTTTAATGGAAATACTTTTCTTGATTTCTTTCCTATCTTCGTTTCTTTGTTTTGAATAATAAAAGTAATACACCACACTCATCAAACTGCTGAAAGTAAGAAGGCTGACATGCTGTGATTTGGCTAGGATATAGAGCAATGGAAGCTTTCATGTATAACCACTTTGGAAAGCAATACGGCAATATCTAGTAAAGTTGAAAATGCACATACCCTACAACGGAACCATTCCATTCCTTGGTATACCCCAGGGAAGTTTCTGAATATGTACTCGAAGATACCTGTACAGAAATGTTCACAACGGCACTGTGTATAGTAGATAAAAAAAAAATCAACCTAGATGTCCATCAAAAGAATATATATTTTATACATAAACACACACACACACACATATATGATGACATATTGTAACCTTAAAATCGTCAAATAAGTAAACTTTAATAATCTAATCTAGAGGTGCATGGATGAATCTCAAAAAGTTGAGTACACAAAAATGTGGTATGTTCACCACACAGTTCAAATTTTAGAAATAGGCATACAAATACCCATTTAATTGTTTATGAATAGCCACATATAAAAATAACAATAAAAACAGGAATGGCATTGGTGAGCACCAAATTCAAGAGAGTGACTAACTCAAGGGAGAGAGAAATAGGAGTCTTAAAAACTGTCTACATTTTCTTGCCTTTTTTAAGCTTATTTATTTATTTTGAGAGAGAGAGAATCCCAAGCAGACTCTGCACTGACATGGGGCTTGATCTCACAAATCTGGAGATCATGACCTGAGCTGAAATCAAGAGTTGGATGCTTAACTGACTGAACCACCCGGGTGCCCCTGCATTTTATTTCTTAAAAAAAAAGATTTAGTTTAAGTATAACAAAATGTTAAATGATTTGACAAAGCTGGATGGTAAGCATACATATATATTATTTTCTACGCTTTTCTGAATGTCTGAGATATTTAGATATAAAGTTATACATTTTCATTGTAAAGTTCAGATTTTTCAGAAAGGCATAAAGATAATAAAAGTCATCTATGATGACACCATCCCAAGATAGTAACTAGTAGCATTTTGTTGAATACCCAGACTTTTTTCTAAGCATGCAAACACGTTTCTTTAAAAACAAAACAGGGGCGCCTGGGTGGTTAAGCATCAGTCGGTTAAGCATCAGACTTCAGCTCAGGTCATGATCTTGCAGCTCAGTGCTGACAGCTCAGAGCCTGGAACCTGCTTCGGATTCTGTCTCCCTCTCTCTCTGCGCACCCCCCCCCCCCCCCCCCCCGCTTGAGCTCTAGCTCTTTCCCTCTCGCTCTCTCAAAGATAAGTAAACATTAAAAAACAAAAACTTGGGGGTGCGTGGGTGGTTCAGTTGGTACCCTTATAGAAAATCAATTGATTGCAAATATAAGGATTTGTCTCTAGATTCTCAATTCTTTTCCATTGGTCTATATGTCTGTCCTTATGCTAGTACCACACAGCCTTGATTACTGTAGCTTTGTAATAAGTTCTTTTTTTTTTTTTTTTTGACAGAGAGAGAGAGAGAGAAGGTGCAAATGAGCAAGGGACAGAGAAAGAGAATCCCAGGAGGGGCAGAGGGAAGGAGGGAGAGAGAGTGAAGTGAGACTCACCCAAAGCGGGGTTCATGTTTTACCCGAAGCAGGGCTCGAACTCATCCAAAGTGGGCCTTGAACTCATGAACTGGGAGATCATGCCCTGAGCCGAAGTCAGATGCTTAGCAGAGCCATCCTGTAATAGGCACCCTGTAATAAGTTCTAAAACTGGGACGTGTAAGTCTTCCAACTTTGTTCTTTTCCAGGATTGTTTAGGCTATTTTGGGACCCTTGCATTTCAAGCCTGATTTTTTTAATCATTTTTTTGTACAAACTCCTAAGAAGAAAAATGAAAACCAGAACAACTAATCATCAACAGTTTTGCATAATGTGTGAAATCAGCATATGAAGCTGAGAGCTGAAAGAAGACTGGGTTTCCTTTCTTCATTCTAGCCCTTAATCAAACCTTCTTTACTGTGGGGGGAAAAAAGAACTGAAAAACACAAGAGTAAAGAAATCCATGCTTTCCTGTGTTTTGATAGTGTTTAGTTGTCCAGCTGTATTAGAACAATGAGAAGAAAATTCCTGTGAACCACGGTCTGCGGAGTTTCCTGCCTACTTGAATGATACTTAATTCTTCATGATGTCATTTTCCCCATGTTCAAAAGAAATCCATTCTAATATAGCCTCTTCCCCACAGCAATAACAGCCAAATGAAGAAACGGCCAACGTCAGCCGTGGGCTACAAGAGGCCTATCAGCCAGTATGCTCGGGTTGCTATGGCAATGGGGTCCCACCCCAGGTACAGGGTAAGAAGCTGGGAAATAGAAGGGGTGGGAGGAGAGAGCGTCCAAGGGAGGGATGCTCATAACCTCGGCGTGCTCTATCTACCTCATCACCTTCGCTACACCCAGTATTTACTGAGCGCCCGAGGGATCCGATCATCAGGGCCGCTGCTCACGTCTGGTCTGATGTTCCCACCACAGGCTGAAAACATAATGTTTCTGGAGCTGGATGTGTCCCCTCCAGCTGTCTTTGAGATGGACTTCTCTCATGACCAAGAACAAGACCCCCGTGCACTACACATGGAGAGGCTTATGCGGTTGGACAGCTTTCTGGAAAGACCTTCCACATCTAAAGTTCGGAAGTCCAGGTCCTGGTCAGTACCGCTATGGTCAGAGTGGGCAGTGGACTTAGGAGGCATGGAAACCACGTGGGCTGGTTGAGGCTGAAGAGGGTTTGGGTTGTACCTGAAGGGCATTAAGGGAGGGTGATAACTGGAGCCGTGGGGGGGTGGGGGGGGGGAGAGTTCCTACAGCAACAGGATGAGGAAAAGGCAAGTCCTCACTTTTCTGTTTCCTGCCCTTCCCCAACCTCTGCATTTACCTACCTCACCCCTACCTTCTGCAGGTGCCAGAGTCCTCAGCGGCCTCCACCCTCTACCACACACGCCTCACTGGCCTCCGCTGCTCTGCACCCCACAACAGTGCTAGACCATGAGTGACAACCTTCAGTCAGGCTGCCCATCCGAGAGCCTCCTGGGCTGGGGAGCCAAGCCTGGATCATCTCACCTGACGCTCAGTGTGCGTGCGTGTGTGTGCATGTGCGTGTGCGTGTGTGTGAGGGAGTGAGCATCTGGCAGACCGCGTCTCTGCCTGCTCATCTTAGCCTCCTTTATTTAATTAATGTTATTTATTTGTGGAGCTCAGCTGTGGGGGGAGATGCCTTCACCTGAGCCTGCCGTGGCCACTGCATAGCCTCCTTTCCTTCTGACTTTAGACCCCCGCCATGTCAGACCTCAAGCTCCTCCCTGTCAGCTGCTCCCAGAAGGGAAGGTAGCCAGTGCCTGAGAAGAGAGTACATTTTCTACCTGTCTCTCTCCATAATCTCCATCTCCTCCTATGCCGACGGTGAGCAGTTCTTAAGCACTTTCTGGGACTAGAAAAATGCTAGATGTCCACAAAGGGCAAGACACGTCCTGACAGTGTCGGGCCGATGCTCCCAGGGAAAAGAGCCCTGCACTCAAGCGTCTGGACCTCAGACAACCTCTGTTGGCCTCTTGGGCTCCTTTTCAAGGACTTATGTGACCTCACCGACACAGCCATGCTCTTTGGCTTTGGCAAGAACTCATGGCTTACCAAACTCTGCTTCCTGGCCACCTTCCCAACCCTTGGATGGGAATTGTGAACCAACCAGTTGCTGCCTGCTCAGGACCTGCAGGAAATGAAACAGTAATGGGACAACATGGACAGTCATCAGAGGAAGTCCCTTCTCTGAGTCCCTTTGTTTCTGTTCCCTCTGAGAAGTAACTGGGGTCAACGAGTGATCAAGCCAACACCCCGTTTTTGAGACGCTGCTCCTTCCTGCTTTGGTCACTTTCCTCCGCAGCTGCCTGGATCCCAGTTCATAGTGGGAGCGATCAATGTCATTCTCCCCCTGGCTGAACAAAGGTATTGGAATCTGTTGCTTCCCCCTTCATTTATCACAGGAGACAGGGACCCAGGCACAATTTATCAACCTTGCCTATTACTCCTGTTTCTGCATCACATTTGTTGAGCACTATTTTGTTGAAAACTGATCCTTTTTCTTTGGCATTGTATAAATTGGTCCCTGGGGAAATACTCCTCGCCTCCCTTTGTGACATACCAAGATGTCTCCAGGTTATCTCAAATAATAAGTAAATTTCTACCAAAAAAAAAAAAAACAAAAAAACAAGAGAGAGAGAGAGAGATTAATTTTCATCGATTTACTTTTTAACTGTGTATTTTGGTGGAGGAGTGAAGAGGCAATCATGAAAGAAACAAGTGGTTTAAGATTTCAAAATGCCCTAATAGGGGGAGTCTCTAGTTCCCAGAATTTGAGGATTTTAGTCATCGGGAGAACAGCATGAAACCGACCGAGCTGCTTGAAATTGGGTGAGGGGAAGGTGGCGGGGGGTGGGGGCTGATTACCTGGTTCTTCTCTTTCCATCAGGAAGTGAACCCTTCTTTATACAGTTCGAGTTCTGCTGTAAGGACCAAGCTATGGTTTGGTTTAATTCAATAATGCTGTCATTTCTGCTGTAATTACCGGACTAGCTGGTTTGGCAACTCAATTGCCATTTGCTCCTGTCCTTCAAGGAAATG
Organism: Panthera tigris; assembly: GCF_018350195.1. Classification (NCBI taxonomy): domain Eukaryota; kingdom Metazoa; phylum Chordata; class Mammalia; order Carnivora; family Felidae; genus Panthera; species Panthera tigris. Next base: position 118,855,922 of record NC_056662.1, read on the forward strand.
TCATTTTTCATCAGAGCCCAAGAGATTATTTGAGACTCAGGATTCAGATCAGAGGTTTGGCTGTGTCTGGGATGGGAATTGCGTGTAGAAATGCCCCAGGTGGCCTGGGCACAGGGGGACCTCCATGCCTACATTGAGTAGCCTCTCCCACTGACCTCTTTCTTGTTTGTAGATGAAACAGCACGTGTCACCCCCATTCATCACTTGGACACATCGACTTCGCATTGTCTGGTCACTTGACCCTCACAGTCTTATAGCACAAAATACCCAGTCTCACCAACCCCAGTCTGAGGGCTGGGCCCTAGGTGTGTCGGACGAGGAGCTCCTGCCCGCAGTTTTGTGTACGTGTGTGTGTTTGTGTGTGTGTGTGTGTGTGTTTACCTCCACAGGGGACACTCGACACTCAGTGTAAGACATGCTGGGAACAGGGCCACCGGGGTGGTTGGATCTCAGTCTCTCTGTCTCTCTCCTTCCCTTTTGATGTATCAAACATTTGATTGACAAAGTAAGGGCCTTGACTGGGACCAAATTTCCATGTCTGTTGCTATGGTCTTTATTTAGGACAACAGTTAACGCAGTGGCTCATTCTTGTCACTATACATATGGCTATACAGGACATATGTAATATATAAATATATATATAAAACATTACCGTCTGTCTCCTTGGCTTCAGATGAGGCCTCTCTGTTGAGCTGAAATGCACCTGCAGCCCAGCCCTGTTCAAATTAACACAGTCGATAATAAAGGAATGAGTATCGTCACCGAGCTGGTTGCCTGCCTTCTCTTTTCTTTGTTCCTACTTTTACTCTCGTTTTCTGCCTTCTCTCTCTTCCTTGTTTTTCCAAGAGCGGTTCAAGGGTATTTGGAGCCCAGCTGCAGTTCCCAGCACCTTGGGGAAGAACCAGCTGCTTAGAAGGGACTGCCCAGTGGGGCTGAGGGGCAGGTCCCAGGCTCTAGTCTGAAGTCCGTGCCAGAACCATGGCAGCAACTGTTTGTGTCCTAGGCGAACGGTCCCCACCCAGTTAATTCTGAGCTATTAGCAGATGTCAGCTCGGCCTAGATTCCAGATTAGCTGTCAATATCATTTGACAGCTCTGCTCCTCCATTGATCAGCCAGGAGAAATGAAAGCGGGCAGTAACATGTGTAAATCGCACAGAGATGCCTGGCCTGCGGCAGGCGCTGAATTAAAAGAGTTTCAAAGACGAACATCTCGTTAGGCTCTCTTCTCAGGGCTTCTTTCCCTCCCTCTGAGATCGGACTATTGCTTCCCCGTAGCATGGGGGTCTTGCGGGAAAGGAAAAGTAGTTACCTCTAACAAACACAAGGCCCCTGACTCCCAGGGGAGCGCCGTGGTTGGCCTGGTGCACGAAACGCAGCAGTGAGCCAGCTGGTTTGGCACAGGTGCTTCTCCCGGAGGGGCTCCCTGCCTGTGCACCGTGCTCCAGCCCTGAGCGCCGGGCTGGAGTGGCTCTGCTCTTTGGGACTTGCCGGGTGTTGGGTTGGGTACTTTACACGTGCACACTCATTTAGTCCTCCCACATGGGAGTTATTGTCACTGGGTTACAGACGAGATTGAAGAAAATTAACTGACTTGGGGCACCTGGGTGGCTCAGTTGGTTGAGCGTCTGGCTTGGGCTCGGGTCATGATCTTGGGGTTCGTGAGTTTGAGCCCCGCATCAGGCTCCCTGCTGTCAGCCTGTCAGCACAGAGCCCACTTCGCTTCAAATCCTCTGTCCCCCTCTCTCTGCCCCTCCCCAAAATAAATAAATATTAAAAAAGGAAAAGAAAAAATTAACTAACTTAGCCAAAGACATGTGGTCAGTGATGAAGCTGGATTTCCAGACTCTAAAGCCCCTGTTTTTTTTCCTTTCTCTGCCTCCTCTCTAGCCCATCCATACCTCAGGAAAACTGATAGGCACCCTGTATGTTTTATAAGTAGTGCAAGCCAGGGACAGAAGGGCAGACCCTTCAGACCCTGAACTTAGAGGTCCTATTTTAAAATCACTCGTTTCTGGGGCGCCTGGGTGGCTCAGTTGGTTGAGCGTCCGACCTCGGCTCAGGTCATGATCTCACAGTTGGTGAGTTCGAGCCCTATGTTGGGCTCTGTGCTGACAGCTCGGAGCCTGGAGCCTGCTTCCGAGTCTGTCTCCCTCTCTCTCTGCTCCTTCCCTGCTCGCATGCTGTCTCTCTCTCAAAAATAAATAAAGATTAAACAAAAATTTTTAAATCACTCATTTTTCCTGTTAGTAGTGGGGTCACTTGTGTGGTTGATGTAAGTGGTTTTCTAGAGCTTTACAAAACAGCCGAGGGTAGGAATTCTCCCTTGACCCTGACCCGGGTCTTCTGTCAACCGTTTGTTGATAAAGAGGCTGCTGTGTTTCACTTCCTCCTCCAAAGCTGGGCACCTGATCTCCAGAGGGTGGGGTGTGTGTTAGAACTCTTGGCTGCTACTAAAGATTCATTTAAGCTGGTCTGAGTGAAATAAGGACACAGAGAAGCATGCTGATTTCCACAGACATGGAAATAAAGACCCCAAGGGCAAGGACAGAACGAGTCCTCAGGTACAGCTTAGGACTGGAGGCTCAAAACACCACAAAGACCCTCCCCATTTCACCAAACTCCTTTCTGTGTGGGGTTCATGCTCTTTCCTCAGCTGGTCCAGTTTGTGATGTAGAAAATACATCTGCCAGCCGCTCTCTAGTTACACAATCCAGTCATCCGGAGAGACTCAGAATCTCAGTCCTGGTGCCAAATTCGTGGGAATGTGATGCCAACTCAGTGGTTTGGGTCACGTGAGTGGAAACGTGGTAGATGGACAAGGCCTCCACAATTTCTGCTACTGTAACCATGTGTATGGGGGAGGGGTGGAAGTAAAGATTTTCTCGAGAAAGAGAGGGGGGGTGGAGTGTGCTCTGTACAGCCAACATAACAGAGGTCCATGACCAGTGCATCCATCACCCATGAGGCCTTAAGAAAGTTTGCTCTGGGGGCACCTGGGTGGCTCAGTCAGTTAAGCGTCCGACTTCAGCTCAGGTCACATCTCACAGTTTCTGGGTTCGAGCCCCACGTTGGGCTCTGGGCTGACAGCTCAGAGCCTGGAGCCCGCTTTGGATTCTGTGTCCCCCACCTCCCCCTCTCTGCCCCTCCCCTGCTTGCGCTGTCTCTCAAAAATGAATAAACATTAAAAAAAATTTTTTTAAACTTTGCTCTGGGGGTGCCTGGGTGGCTCAGTTGGTTAAGGTCTCGGTTGGTGAGTTCAAGCCCCTCACCGGACTCTACTGTCAGCATAGAGCCTACTCCATTTCTTCTGTCCCCCTCTCTCTGCACCTGCTAGAGCTCGTGCTCTCTCTCTCAAAAATAAATAAATGAACATTAAGAAAAAACAACTTTGCTCTGGTATCCCAACTCTTAATTTCGGCTCAGGTCATGATCCCAGGGTTGTAGGATCAAGCCCCAAGTCAGGCTCCACACTGAGTGTGGAGCCTGCTTGGGATTCTCTTTCTCTTTCTGCCCTTCTCCGCAATTCATGCTTGCTTGCTCTCAAAAAAAAAAAAAAAAAATTTGGGTCGCCTGGGTGGCTCAGTCGGTTAAGCGTCCGACTTCGGCTCAGGTCATGATCTCGCCGTCCATGAGTTCGAGCCCCGCGTCGGGCTCTGTGCTGACATCTCAGAGCCTGGAGCCTGTTTCAGATTCTGTGTCTCCCTCTCTGACCCTCCCCTGTTCATGCTCTGTCTCTCCCTGTCTCATAAATAAACATTAAAAAAAAAATTAAAAAAAAAATTTGTTTTGGGTTCATCTTATTATTCTCTTTATTTTTCTTACAACATGGTCCAAGGCTCACCTGCATCGAAATCAACACCCTCAGAGATTCTATTAGGTCAAGGACACATCAATGTGGTAGACACTATAGGTTGCCTTTCCAATATCCACTCTTCTAATTTAAAAAAAGAAATTTAATGTTTATTTATTTTTGATAAAGAGAGAGAGAGAATGCAAGTGGGAAAGGGGCAGAGAGAGAGAGAGAGAGAAAGCCACAGAATCTGAAGCAGGCTCTAGGCTCCTAGCTGTCAACACAGAGCCCAATGCTGGGCTCGAACTCACAGTCCATGAGATCATGACCTGAGCCTAAGTGAGACTCTCAACAGACTGAGCCACCCAGGTGCCCCTCTTCCCTTCTATTTTACTTACAAAATAAATTTGTTCAAGGAGGGCAGTGTGCCCAACTAAAAATACTCATATTCCCAGACTCTCTTGCAGCAACAGGTGGCCATGGTTTTGGCTAAGGAGATGTAAATTGAAGTGGCTTAGGAATTTCTGGAAATGTTTTTTGCTTTCTGGTTATAGAAATCACCTGTTTTACCTCTCACCCTTTCTTCTTCCTTCCTAGAACTCAGGTGTACCTCCTGGAAGTGCATTCCTTCATTGAGCAACTCTTTATTGAGCACCTGTTGCCCATATATTCATTCCAGGCATGGTTCTAAGTGTTGGGAATACAACAGTGAATAGAATAAACAGAAGTGGTGCTTACGTTCGGTTAAGCCTCTGACTTCAGCTCAGGTCATGATCTCATGGTTCATGGATTCAAGCCCGGTGTTGGGCTCTGTGCCGACCGCTCAGAGCCTGGAGCCTGCTTTGGATTCTGTGTTTCCCTCTCTCTCTCTCTGCCCTCCCCTGCTCGTGCTCTCTCTCTCTCTCAAAAATAAATGAACATTTTTTTAATTATATAAAAAAAGATGGGGTGCCTGGGTGGCTCAGTCGGTTAAGCGTCCGACTTCAGCCCGGGTCACGATCTCGCGGTCCGTGAGTTGGAGCCCCGCGTCAGGCTCTGGGCTGACGGCTCAGAGCCTGGAGCCTGCTTCTGATTCTGTGTCTCCCTCTCTCTCTGTCCCTCCCCCGTTCATGCTCTGTCTCTCTCTGTCTCAAAAATAAATAAACGTTAAAAAAAAAATTTGTTTTTTAAAGGAAAAAAAAAAGAAAAACACATTGCATGTCATGTCGTGATAAGTGGGGCTGAGAAAAATAAAGCAGAGAAGGGAGATGGGGCGTTCCAGGTACTGGTTGGGGTGGGGTAGGAGGAGTTGCAGTTGTAAAGCCTTTACTAATTCTGAGCAAATTCCTGGTGGTAAGGAAGTGGACTCCAGGAGAGGAAAAGCAAATGCAGACTTCGTAGGTGGGAATGTGTCAGGCTTATTCAAGGAGCAGCGGCCATATTGTAACCCTGAGGCAACAGGCACAGCATGTAAAGGCCAAGGGAGTGGGGAGACGTGGTGAACCAAGGTCCTGATGGAGTTTGGGCTGCTGCACCAGCCTGGATCTGTCCACTTCTGGACTTATAATGGTAGGAGACAGGGGCGTCTGGCTGGCTTAGTCGGTGGAACATGTGATTCTTGATCCTGGGGTTGTAAGTTTGAGCCCCATGTTGAATGTAGAGATTACTTAAAAATAAAATCTTTATAATTTTTTTATTGTTTATTTAATTTTGAGAAAGAGAAAGAGACAGAGCACGAGCGGGGGAGGGACAGAGAGGAGGGAGACACAGAATCTGAAGCAGGCTCCAGGCTCCGAGCTGTCAGCACAGAGCCTGACATGGAGTTTGAACTCACAAACTGTGAGATTGTGACCTGAGCTGAAGTCCAAGGCCTAACTGATTGAGCCACCCAGGCACCCCTAAAAATAAAATCTTAAAAAAAAAAAAAAAAAAGAATAATAATGGTGGCAGACAAATCCCTACAGGTTTAAACCAGTATTAGGGGGATTTGCCAGAAATCTCCATTTAAAATGAGCACCTCCAGGTGGTTACAGGGAACATTCACTAAAGTGTGAAAATCTCCCTTTCAGCTATTTGCAATTCCAAGTCATGGTCACCATGGGGCCTGCCCTTCAACATGTACCAGCACTGGGGCCGTCGCCTGTGTAGACGCCAGGACCACACTTAAGGATGGTAGAGGCAGAGGGAGGGCACAAAGCCACTAAGCCACTCCAGGGCCCCTTGGAGCCCCTGGAGACCCTGTACTCAGTCACAAGTGCTACATTCTTTGGACTAGAAAACCAGAGTGATTATTTGTTCACATTCAAAGCTCCCACTTGACAATAAAGAAAAGTAGACCCAGAAAAGGAGAGTGATTTCCCAAAGTCACACAAATGGTTAGCAGGTGACATGGGCCTAGAAGCATAAGGATTTCGTAGTCTGACACACTGTTTCTGTTTCTGTTGTGTGTCGATTTTATTTTTTTTTTATGTTTATTTATTTTTAAATATTTATTTATTTTTGAGAGAGAGACAGAGACAGAGTGCAAGCAGGACAGGGGGAGAGAGAGAGGGAAACACAGGATCTGAAGCAGACTCCAGGCTCCAAGTTGTCAGCACAGAGCCCATCATGGGGCTCGAACTCACAGACCTCAAGAACATGACCCAGACGCTTAACTGACTGAGCCATCCAGATACCCAGGCACGATTTTATTTTTATTTTTGAAATTATTTTATACTCACGGAACCGTTGTAAGAATTGTACCAAGAAACCCATCTACTCTTTTTTTTTTCTTTTTAAGATTTTATTTTTAAGTAATCTCTATACCCAATGTGGGACTTGAACTCACAACTCTGAGATCATGAGTCTCAATGACTGAGCCAGCCGGATGCCCCAAGAACACCCATATACTCCTCATCTAGACACTGTGTTCAAGTTTTGCCAACTGTCCCAAGAATTACTTTTATAGCAACAGAATTCTAACCCAGGACCACGTGTTTCACTTAGTTATCACGTCTCTTTGGTCTACTATCTAGAAGAATTTCTTAGTCTGGTTTTTTAATTAAGCTTTTTTTCTTTTTCTTTTTCTTTTTCTTTTAAGTAACTCTACACCTAACATGGGGCTTGAACTCACGACCCGGAGATCAAGGGGTGCATGCCCCACTGAATGAACCAGCTGGGTGCCACCCTTAGCCTATTCTTGACCTTTGCCCCTTTCACATTCTTTGGTATTACAGGCATTAATTACAGCTATTAATTTGTGGACTGTCCCTCTATTAAGGTTTAGTTTCGTCATGATTAGATTCAGGTGATGCACAGAAGTGAGGCGGTGGCCTTCTTACCGTATCCCATCAGGTGGCACTTGATGACAGTGTTTGGTTCGATTACTGGTGACATTAACTTTGATCATTCATTAAGGCAGTGTCTGTCAGGCTTGTAGCTTCTCCTTGTCCCTTTGTAATTAATAAGCATTTGGGGAGGAGATACTGTGAACTATGTAAATATCCCACTTTTCTACGTTTCACCGCTAGTTTTAACGTCCGTTGATGTTTCCTGCTTGAATTAATTACTGCTATCTGGTTGCCAAATGGTGGCATTATTTCTTCTGCAGTTGTTAGTCGACATTAACGTGAGAAACCGTTTTCTCTTCTTATTTGTTTGCTTGTTTATATCAATGTGGACTCTTGGATTCCTGTTTTATTTCATGGGTTATATAATCCATTATTGTCATTTTTTTTTTTTAATTTAAATTCAAGTTAGTTAACATATAGTGTAGTATAGGTTTCAGGAGAATTCAGTGACTCATCCCTTACATGTAACACCCAGTGCTCATCCCAACAAGGGTCCTTCACCCATTTAGCCCACCTCCCCACCCACCTCCCCTCCTGCAACCCTCAGTTTGCTCTCTGTATTTAAGAGTCTCTTATGATTTGCCTCCCTCTGTTTTTATTTTATTTTATTTTTCCTTCCCTTCCCCTATGTTCATCCATTTTGTTTCCTAAATTCCACGAGTGAAATCGTGATATTTGTCTTTCTCTGACTTATTTGGCTTAGCATAAGTTCTAGTTCCATCCATGTTGGTGCAAATGGCAAGATATCGTTCTTTTTGATCACAGGGTAACATTCCACTGTATATTTATACTACATCTTTTTTTTAATGTTTATTTAGTTTTGAGAGAGAGAGAGAGAGAGCGCGCAAGCAGGGGCGGCATGGAGAGAGAGAGAGAGACAGAGGATCCAAAGCGGGGCTCTGCGATGAGAGCAGCAAGCCCGACATGGGGCCCGAACTCATGAACCAGGAGATCATGACCTGAGCCAAAGTTGGTCGCTCAACCGACTGAGCCACGCAGGCGCCCTCTGCATCTTCTTTATACATTCATCAGTCGGTGGACACTTGGGCTCTTTCCATAATTTGGCTCTTGTCGATAGCGCTATCAACATTGGGGTGCATGTGCCCTTTCGGATCAGCATTTTTGTATCCTTCTGATAAATACCCAGTGGTGCAGTTGCTGGGTCTTAGTGTAGTTCTACTTTTAATTTTTTGAGGAACTGAATACTGTTTTCCAGAGTGGCTGCACCAGTTTGCGTTGTCACCATAGTTCAAATATTCCCCTTTCTCGAATTCTTGCCAACATCTGTTGTTTCCAGAGTTGTTAGTGTTAGCCATTCTGACAGGTGTGAGGTGGTATCTCATTGTGGTTCTGATTTGTATTTCCCTGATGATGACTGATGTTGAACATCTTTTCATGTGTCGGTTGGCCATGTGGATGTCTTCTTTGGAGAAGTGTCTATTCATGTCTTCTGCCCATTCTTCACTGCATTATTTGGCTTTTGGGTGTTGAGTTTGATAAATTCTTTATAGATTTTGGATACTAACGCTTTGGATACGTCATTTGCAAATATATTCTCCCATTCCATCGGTTGCCTTTTAGTTTTGCTGATTGTTTCCCTCACTGATGTAGAAGTTTTTATCTTGATGAGGTCCCAATAGTTCATTTTTGCTTTTGTTTCCCTTGCCTCTGGAGACATGTCTAGTAAGAAGTTGCTGCAGGCAGGGGCACCTGGGTGGTTCAGTTGGTTAAATGCCCGACTTTGGGCATTGGTAGTTCATGGTTGAGGCCACACTTTGGGCTTGGGGCTCTCATTGCAGAACCCCCTTTGGATCCTCTGAATCTCACAGGTTCATGGGTTCAAGGCCTGCATCCACACTGACAGTGTGGAGCCTGCTTAGGATTCTCTCTCTTTCCCTATCTATGCCCCTCCCTCACTTGCACCTTCTCTCTTCCTCAAAAAGAAATAAACTTAAAAAAAGAAAAGGAAGTTGCTGCAGTCTGCAGTCGAAGTCAAAGAGGTTGCTGCCTGTGTTCTCTAGGATTTTGATGGTTTCCTTTGTTGTTGTTGTTGTTGTTTTATAGCAAGCTCTATGCCCCCCATGGGACTCGAACTCACACCCCCAGGATCAAGAGTTGCATGCTCTACCAACTGAGCCAGTCGGGCGCCCCTGTCATTATTTGTTTTGATGCTCAAATTATCCCAGATTTGGTCAGTGGTAGTGCCTTCAAGCTGGCTTCTGTGTTCTTTTGAAATCTTTCCTTTCTTCTATAAGCACTTCCTTACTTTACAGCACAAAAAAATGTTCCAGACTCATCCAAGAAGGCCCAATTCATTTTAGTGACAAATAGTGCCCTCATCGCTAATGGTAGTCTCTACTCCCAGGCTCTCTCAGTGGACAGAGCTTGGAAATATACATGTTGTATTCACACACTCGTTCATTCACATACGTTTTACAACTGTATTTACATCTACCTATCTAACCACGAGTGCTCTGAGTGCTCTACTGAATCTTCCAATTTTGACCCAACATCTAAGGGTCTGTTTTGGGGTTCCCATTTTTCATATTTATAACTCCTTTCCCTGACAGTTGAGACCCCTGGCTCCCATTAAACTCAATGTATTTATCTGTTGCCCAATTTCCTTGTATGTGGCCAATTTCTTGACCCCCCACAGGACTGCCACCATTTGTTAGTTGTCAGTTCCCCTCCTCATGTGGGTGCCAGCCTTTGCCAGTCTCTGCTCTGCACAGCCATGCCTGAAGGCTTTTTGACTGAATTTCTTTTTAAAAACTTTCTTTCATGTTTATTTTATTTTTTGAAAGAGACAGAGCACAAGCAGGGGAGGGACAGAGAGAGAGGGAGACTGAGGCCGACTCCAGCCTCTGAGCTGTCAGCACAGAGCCCTACGCGGGGCTCAAACTCTCGAACTGAAAGATCATGACCTGAGCTGCAGTCAGACTCTTAACTGAGTGAGCCCCCCAGGTGCCCCAGCTTTTTGACTGAGTTTCTAAAGGAAAGGAGGGGGAAAAGATTGAAGAGGGCAGAGACACATTGTATTTGAAGCAGGAATCCTCTATCTTACATCGCTTTCCATGTGCTGCAGCAAATTTAGAAAAGTAGGAGATGAGAAGAGAAGGGATGTGAACTGTCCCTACTCCAGGGGTTTATAGATAGAATAGTCCAGAAGAAATTCTTTGTGAATGTTAAGAGCAAAAAGCCAGCATGCTCATCACCCGTGCTACTCACACATCTGGCTTCCAGCTGCTATCTGTCCCTGTTGGTGAGGTAGCTATATCAGGGACCCTTCCCTGTGTGCTCCCAGGCAAGTCAGTCCACATCCTGGGCCTCAGGCTCCTCGTAGAAAAGGTCAAAGTGATGACCTTTCCTCTCTCACCAGCAGCTACTGATCATAAGAGACACTAGAGAAGTTTATGAAGAATAGAGAACCCTATAAATGTAAAGTGTTATTATGGTTGTATTAGTTACAATATAAGATCAGCTGCCTAATGGCAATCCAAAATAATTGGGGCTTAAACAAATAGAAACTCTCCACGTAGTAATATGGGTATGAATGGACCAGAGCTGGCTCGGGACTGTTCCGTGGGATTAGAGACCTATGCTCCTTGCACATTGTTGTTTCAACCAAGACACTCACGACCACATTTGTATTCCAGTCATCGGAAAGGGAGAAAAGAAGTAGAGGACACTTCCTGTTCCTTTATGGGAACCTGGAAGTTGCATACCCCTGTTGGCCAGAACTTTATCACACCTCCCTTCAAGGTGGAAATCCGTGTCTTTATTCTGAGTGGGTAATTATCAGGGATTTTATTATGGTACTATTTTATGTATTGGTCCTGTTCCTGTTCACAGGATATGTCAGGATTCTTTTTTTTTTTTTTAAGATTTTATTTTTAAGGGGCGCCTGGGTGGCTCGGTCGGTTAAGCGTCTGACTTCGGCTCAGGTGAGTTCGCGGTCCGTGAGTTCGAGCCCCGCATCGGGCTCTGTGCTGACCGCTCAGAGCCTGGAGCCCGTTTCGGATTCTGTGTCTCCCTCTCTCTCTGCCCCTCCCCCGTTCATGCTCTGTCTCTCTCAAAAATAAATAAATGTTAAAAAAAAAATTTTTTTTTAAATAAAAAAAAAAAAAGATTTTATTTTTAAGAAATCTCTACACCCAGCGTGGAACTTGAACTCAATCCCAAGATCATGGGTCGCACGTTCCACCAACTGAGCCAGCCAGGCATTCCTGCCCTATATTCTTTCGGCTTTTCATGATGGCCTCTGCAAAGTCTAGGTGGGTCCTTGCTGGGAACAGCAGAGTCAAGGTCTGCAGGTATTAGACCTTATACAATCTGGGGGAGGGGGAGAAGAGTCCTTATTAAGAAAAAGAATGAATATTATGAAACAAAATTAGATATCCAAGTCAATATTTGAAGGGCACCTGGTGGCTCATTTGGTTGAGCTTCAGACTCTTGATTTCAGCTCAAGTCATGATCCCAGGGTCATGGGATCAGGTTCATGCTGAGCTCAGAGCTCTCTCTCTCTCCCTCTGTCCCTCTCCCCTGGCTTGCGCTCTGTCTCTCCTAAAAAAAAAAAAAAAAAAAAAAAAAAAAAAAGTTAATATTTGTTTGGAATGAGAAAATAAATCAAAACATAGGACACAATTTAAAAGCTGACAAATACCATATCGTAAAATTCAGAAAAATTATACAATATTTTTATTATTTAAACACCTGACAGACCTCTCTAAAACTTTTTACCCTGTATTTTTTTTTCTGCTGTGCATTTTTTGAATGCCTCTGCCTTTGACAGCAATTTTGTAATTGTTTTCTAGCCAAAAAACACAAAAATAATTCTGCCTTTCTCTTATTGAGAGTTTAGAACAGTTTCTTTCTGCTTGAACTCATTATCGGTAATGTCATCTGAATTCTTAGAATTATGGTTAAATGTGGGAAAACCTCTATCAAGTTTTTTCATACGAGAGCTATAAGATTTCAGGGCATTCCAAGTTGTATGTGTGTGCACAGTAACTAACCTCAAATACGGTTTGAAATAATAATGCTTATTAACCAGTTTGTTGACAGTGTTCTAATTGTGATGGCTGAGTATGAATTTTTTGTATACCTTTATATGTCAGTATCTGTAGAGATGTAGAACACGTGCAAAGTATACACAGATGTACTAGCTCTTTTCTTGTGGCTACAAGATTGTAAACACAAGAATCCTGATAATTCTCTTGTGTGCAATTTCCATCAAAAAGGGGAAAGATAAGAGGAGTGCCTGGATGGCTCGGTTCCTTAAGCGTCTGACTCTCTTGAATTTGGCTCAGGTCTTGGGATCCAGCCCCCTGCTGGGTTCCGTGCTGAGCATGGAGCCTCCTTAAGATTCTCTCTCTCTCTCCCGCTCTCTCATTCTCTGCCCCTGCAGCCCCAACCGGCTCGTGTACTGTCTCTCTCTCTCTAAACAAACATGGGGAATTAATGAATTTTATGCGCCTGATTATATAGGCTGTATCATGTACATTCCTGACGGGGGAGATTCCAATTTGACCAGGCACTGATGAGAACCCAATAGTCCACTTACACTGTTTTACACATCTGATAGAAGAAGTTTCGGCCGACTAGCTTTGGGTTCTGTAAATTTCAGACCTTGTCTCTCCTTCATTCCCACCCACGTCTGGTGCCAGGCACTGCAGAACTCTTCATTACCAACTTGTAATGTCTGGCCTGGCACCCTCACATTTTGCTACCGGGCGTATTGGGAGAGTGGATGATAGGCATGTTCCCGGCAGCCATTCTTGCACTCGGTGAGCTAGCAACGATTTATCCATGCACGCAAGTGACTGTGAACCACGTAACTATATCCTACTAAAGCAAACTCAAAGTCTCCAACTCAGTGTCTCCTTAGTTGGATCTCAATGCCTGTAGCCATGCCATGAGACACGGTGTTGTGTTTGTTTTTTTTAAACGTGTCAAAATTTTCTTCATTTTCTTTTTCCTTTTCAAATTTGTATTTACATTGCGGTTAGTGAACGTAGAGTGCAATATTGGTTTCAGGAGTAGAATTCAGTGATTCATCGCTTAACATATAACACCCAGGGCTCATCATCAAGTGCCCTCCTTAATGCCCATCACACATCTAGCCCCGCCCCCCCATCAGTCCTTAGTTTGTTCTCTATCTTTAAAAGAGACAGGGTGCCTTGGAGGTGGCTCCGTAAGTTAAGCGTCTGACTCTTGATTTGGGCTCAGGTCATGATCTCATGATTCTTGAGATGGGGCTCCACGCTGACAGCTCAGAGCCTGCTTCGGATTCTCTCTCTCTTTCCCTCGCTCTCTGCTCCCCCATCGCTCTCTCTCAAAAATAAACAGACTTAAAAAAAAGAGAGAGAGAGAAGAGACAGTGGTCTTAAGTGACTGCAGTTAAAATATCTTTTAGAATTTACATTGTTAGGGCTCCTCACTGGGCCGTGCAAGCAGGAGGGTCCTAGGGTTTAAGCTTCAGTAGCCCCAGAGTAAATTTACATCAGTCCCTGCAGCCATAGCACAGAGCTTTAATGGCAAAGTGATTCACGTTAGGAAGCAACCTTGCATTCCCCTTTGGTACCTTAGCTCTGGTGTTTCTGCCTCCATAGCACTTCACTCCCCAACCTCCATCCCAAAGACTGCTCTCTTCCTGATAAAGAAAATGTAAATAGGCAAGTAAGTATCACCATGGAATTTTTTCTTAATGTGAACTATTTTTTTAAGTTTTTTTTTGAGTTCTATGCATTGTGGGGCTCGAACTCACCACCCCAAGGACAAGAGTCATGTGAACTTCCAATTGAGCCAACCAAGTGCCCCAGAAACTATTTTTTTTTTAATTATAAGATCAATACACACCAAGTCAGAAAATTTGAAATAAATAAACATACACATACACATGCACACAGGAAATTAAACAATACCTAGATAAATAATTTTAACATTTTAATCTATGTATTTGGGGGACTTTTTTTAAGTTTTATTTATTGAGAGAGAGAGAGAGAGAGAGAGAGAAAAGGAGGGACAGAGAGAGAGGGAGAGAGAATCCCAAGCAGTCTCTGCACTGTCAGTACAGAGCCCTATGTGAGACAGGAACTCACAAACTGTGAGATCATGACCTGAGCTCAAATCAAGACCCCGAAGCTTAACTGACTGAACCACCCAGTCGCTCCTGTATTGGAAGGACTGTTGAGGATGGGTACTAAGAGCTTCCTCTCCCACTTTGGGATTGTGCCCAGTTCATAGGCAGCTTTCACCACAGGCTAAGCTCCAGAGCATTGCTCCTGAGCATGTGGCCGGGGTGGGAGGGTGAGCGTGCACCTACACTCATGTGCACACACACTCGTGGGCACACACACAGGTACAGGCACACAGCCGTGTGTTTGGTCTCTCTCTCTCCAAAGGAGAGGAGGAACAATTTCTAGAGCCACATATTCACACACACGTTCACTTTTGATGCCCAGTCTGGGTGACCTCCCTTTCCTCAACTAGCGCCAACCCTGGAATGTAGCTGATTAAAGAACATCTTTGTTTAAAAATAGGCATAAAGTCTGATGACACAATTAAACGGCTCCCACAGAAGGAATCTAAATGTATAGAGCTTCCTCCCTCCCTCCCTCGTTTCCTTCCGGCCTCCTGCCCTTCCTTCCTTCCCTCCTTCCTCCCTCTTCCCCACCTATCTGTCTCTCTCCTTCTCTCTCTCTTTTGGGAGCCAGGGGTCCCCAAGGGATAAAATCGTGATTTAAAAACAAAACAGGGAGGGGCACCTGGGTGGCTCAGTCAGTTGAGCTTCCAGCTCTTGGTTTCAGCTCAGGTCATGATCCCAGAGTCATAGGATCAAGCCCTTGTCAGGCTCTGTGCTGAGCACTGAGTGTGGAGCCTGCTTAAGGATTCTCTCTCTCTCCCTCTGCCCCTCTCCCCCATTTGTGCTCATTCTCTCTCTCGCTCTCAAATAAAATTTTTAAAAAATTTAAAAAACTAAAACCAAAACAAAACACATTTAAAAATAAAACTAAAACAGATTTTTTTATTATCTTTGAGAAAGACTGCTAATATATTTTACTTATCTACATTTTTCATGAGCAACAAAGAACACAGAATGAATAGTTAAATATGTTTTTAAAAAGCCAAAGTTCTGCAATTTGGCTGCTTTTGTATGTGGCTGGTTAAGAGACATTATTAGCCAGACAGAAATGGGTTTGCAGGAAAGGGAAAAAGAAAGGTGTGAGAGAGCCATCTAGAAAGCCCAGTATCCTGGAAGGACTGTGCCCCTCAGCAAGGCCACCCTGGGAGACGAGAGCGCGCTCACCGGGAAGCACTCTGCTCAGCTCCACACTGGCCCTCCAGCGTCCTGCCGGCTTAGAGCTGACCTTTGAATCCTTTTGACTGGTGCAACAGTTTCAATGTCACCTCTGCAAAGAAAAATAGGCTTTCTGCTGTTATTATTTAACTTTTGAAATGTATCACTAAAACAATAGCTGGATGCTAAAACAATGGAATCGTTTAAGCAGGGAATTCTAAATTTTTTTTAAATTTTTTTTTTTTAACGTTTATTTATTTTTGAGACAGGGAGAGACAGCATGAACAGGGGAGGGTCAGAGAGAGGGAGACACAGAATCTGAAGCAGGCTCCAGGCTCTGAGCAGTCAGCACAGAGCCCGGCGCTGGGCTCGAACTCACGGACCGCGAGATCGTGACCTGAGCCGAAGTCGGCCGCCTAACCGACTGAGCCACCCAGGCGTCCCTAAGCAGGGAATTCTAAAAGTTGGGCCAGCATTTGAAGGAGTGACTTGTGTTTCAGATACTTCCCTGCCCCCCCCCCCCCATACCTAAGCTTCCTCTTTGGAGCCCTATGACAGCTCGCTTCAATCTGCAAAAGCCGCTTGACTCATCTTTGTTCTTGCAGAGATCAGGGCTGTCGTATGCCACAGTACTGACAATTTACAGTTGTTCGTGGCCCTTTCCCCTTGTCAAATTAAATCCATATTTTGATTGCATTTTGTTCTAGCAGGATGAGATGCCGTGGAAACGGTAATAAAAACAGCCGAGTGAAAGTGACTTAGAGGAGTAAATTGATTTTGCCCTGGGTGCAGCAGGGAAGAGTCGTTCGTCACTCCCAGCCTCTCCCAGCAACGGGAGTCCCTGGAGACCGAGCAATGCCTCACACCTCCCAGGGGAATTGCAGAGCTCCCAGGCCGCCCCCACTCAATTTGCTTTACAAAAGGAAAATGATTCCTAGCGAGCTGTTGGATTGCCTCCTACTGGGAAGAAGGGGGGGTGGGGGGAGGGTAACAGTGACATATTTGAAAAGAGAGCTAGAGAGCGAAGGGGCATATGATAACCAAAAAGATTCAACTAGCACTCACACCCACACCCGCATGCACCTCTACAAAACCCCTGTTACCAACTAGGAAATGGAATCTGGTTTGGGGACTGATGATTTACAGAAGTCTTCCTTTTATCAGGGAAGGATTATAGCCGTGTCATTTCAGAAGGGAAGGGAGCTTCCTTCCTTCACCCATTCCTTCAACGACTACCGGCCGATGCCTACCAGGAACAGAGCACTATGAGGTGTTCCTCCTCACCACTCTGTAGCTCACCATTTCCCCTGCTACCCCCCACCCCCACCCCGCAAGAGCCTCCTCCGCGGTCCGTCAGCTCTACCATTGCTTTGACCTTCCCTCCCGCCCCTCCCCCACGGGCCTTCTCCACACAAAAGCTAAAGAGGCATTTCATAGCAAACGAGTTCTATTTAAAATGCAAAGTGAGGGGGCGCCTGGGTGGCTCCCTCGGTTAAGGGTCTGACTTGTGCTCAAGTGATGGTCGCACGGTTCGTAGGTTCGAGCCCCGCGACGGGCTCTGTGCTGACCGCTCAGAGCCAGAGCCTGCTTCAGATTCTGTGTCTCCCTCTCTCTCTCTGCCCCTCCCCTGCTCATGCTCTGTCCTCTCGCTCTCAAAAATGGGTAAACATTAAAAAAAAAATTGAAATGCAAAATGAGGTCATACTAGTCCTCTGCTTAAAAGTCTCCAATGGCTTTATGTCGCACTTCAAAAACTGGACTATTTTCAATGGCCTACAAAGTCCTACCTGATCCAATTCCTGTCTGCTTTTATGACAATCTTGTATCCCTCTACCTCCTTGAAAGTACTCTGCAGCTACATTGGCATTTTCAAGGTCCTATTTTGTACTTTAAATATGCTATGTTTGTTCCCGGCTCAGGGCCTTTGCGCTTGCTTTGTCTTTTTCTTAGAATTGCCCTCCCTCCAGATTTTTAGGTGGCTAGCTCCTTTCCATCATCCAGGCCTCAATCAAGTATCCCCTCAGAGAGGCGTTCCCGGCCACCCCGGCTAAAGTGACCACCCATCCAGATCATGTTCTACTCCACTCTCCTTTGCTGCTTTCTTTTTTTTTTTTTTTTTCCTTTCTTTTTTTTGGTAATGTTTTATTTTTGAGGATTAAATAAATCCGAGCTGTCAGTACAGAGCCCGTCGCGGGGCTCAAACCCACAGACCGTGATGAGATCATGACCTGAGCTGAGGTGGGACGCTTAACCGACTAAGCCGCCCAGGGGCCCCTCTCCTTTGTTATTTTCTTTCTTCTTCTTTTTTTCTTTTTTTTAATTTTTTTAAACGTTTATTTATTTTTGAGACAGAGAGAGACAAAGCATGAATGGGGGAGGGGCAGAGAGAGAGGGAGACACATAATCAGAAGCAGCTTCCAGGCTCCGAGCCGTCAGCCCAGAGCCCTCGCGCCGGGGGGCGGGGCTCAAACTCACAGACCGCGAGATCGTGACCTGAGCTGAAGTCGGACGCTTAACCGACTGAGCCACCCAGGCGCCCCATCCTTTATTTTCTAAAAGCTGAAGATATTTTAGCATTTGATTATTGACATCGGTTCTCAGAATGTGCCCCACCCCCAACCAGCAGTTTTAGCATCAGCTGGAAACTTGTCAGAACTGCATATTCTAAGGCCCTACTCCGGACCTATGGCATCAGACCTTCTGGGGGTCGGGCCCAGAGATCTGTATTTTAACAAACCCTCAAAAAAAAAAAAAAAAAATAACCCTCCAGGGGACTCTGATGAAAAACAAAGTTTGAGAACCACTAGCTTACAGTGATTATTGTTGCTCTCCCTCGTCCCCCCACAGAATGTAGACTCCGAGAAAAGGGGTGTCCAGCACCAAACACGTAGCAGGCACTCAATAAAATAAATTGGTGAATGGTGAGAGACTGGATGAATGACTGATCTGGTGCCTCGAGTTCTGTCTCAGGGGCCCTGTGGGAGAGGCTTAGCAGAAAGTCCAACAGAACCGAGCCTCGGGGATCTGCTGGCCACCTTTCCACGAGAGCTTTTAACTGAATGGCATATTGATCTCACAGGCTAGAAAAACCTGAAGAAGCGGTTCTGAGATTAAAGAAACACTTGAAAACTATGATTCAAAATGTTATGAATTACAGTTTGGAAACTCCAAGTGTGTGCCAAGGTCCTTCTCAGAGAATCAGAAGGTCTGTAGATTTGTAGATGGTATTCAATTAGAGGGCAAGGATAATATCTTTTTTCTTTTCAATTCCGTAGAGCTCTTAGTGCATTATTCCCAGAGCAGGCTGCTGATTGACAAAGTGGCTTTCTCTTCGCTCGGTCTTTCTGCTTTATATCAATCTTGAAATCTTAAAAAAAAAAAAAAAAAGAGGGAGAGGGAGAGGGGAGCTCTAAACCAATTAATCCTGTCTCCAGTGCTTTCTAAAAGCTTTCAGACTGAAAACACCAGGTCAATCCTCCAGTCCAGATCATGGAGGAAAAACACTATCTTTGCAAAAGACATTGAACTTTAGAAAAGGTTAGATCAACACCAAGAACAATGGAAAGGCCCTGGGAGCCTCTCTTTAGAAATAATACACTGGCTTGAAGCAAATACTTTGGGCCAGGCACCATGCTAGATACCGGGGTTACAAAGACCCAGAGAATAAAGTTCATGCCTTCAAGGAGCTCATAGTCTGGAAGAGAGACAGGCATGTAACCAGACGGAGCAGAGCGTCATTGCTATAGGAGTGACCAACTGCTTAGTTTGGCCAGGGAAAGGTTGCTAGAGGAGATGATATTTGAACAGATTTGGAAGGCTGGGTCTCACTCTGGAGGTGCGAAAGAAGTGCAGTCTAAGCAGAGGAGACAACAAATGTAAAAGCAGAGATGAGAAGGAGCAGGCAGGGTCCAAACACGGTTAACAGAAATGACTGACTTGGTTAAAATATATATCCACACGTTTGCGGACATTTGAATAGTGATTGGTCAGTTAATGAGATTATGGCATTATCGTTAATTTTTAGGGTATGTAAATGCTGTATCAAAACCTTATCTCTGGCTGAAATGTGATATCTGGAATTTGCTTCAAAATAATATTGGAAAGGGTGGGAGAAGGTAGGAATAAAGATGAAATAAGGTTGCTCTTGAATCTCAGGGTCAAGCCCAAGAGTTCAAGCCCCACGTTGGGCACAGAGCTTACTTTACAAAATAATAATAAAATGGGGGCGACTGGGTGGCTCAGTTGGTTAGGCATTCAGCTCTTGATTTCAGCTCAGGTCATGGCCTCACTGTTCATTGGTCTGGGCCCCTTCTCAGGCTCTGTGCTGGTAGTGGCAGAGCTTGCTTGAGTTCTCTCTCTCTCCCTCTCTCCACCTCTCCCCTGCTCATGTGCTCTGTCTCTCCAATCAGCCAGTTGTCCAAAAACAACTTCCTTAAAACACCACAGAGATGAGAAATATCACTATTGGGAAGTATTTCTTTGATACTAAAATTCACAGGAGAGGACATACACGGTGCACTTCTCAGACTCTTATTTTTTTTAATGTTTATTTATTTTCGAGAGGGGGGAGGGGCAGAGAGAGAAGGGGACAAAGGATCTGAAGCAGGCTGTGTGCTGACATCAGAGAGCCCAGATGCGGGGCTCAAACTCATGAACCACGAGATCATGACTTGAGCTGAAATCAGACACTTAACCGACTGAGCCACCCAGACACCCCTCAGAATATTATTATTAATAATTTTATTGTAGGGACACTTGGCAGCCTCAGTCAGTAGAGTGTGCAACTCTTGATCTTGGGATCATGAGTATGAGCCCCACACTGGGTGCAGAGATTACTTAAATAAATAATAATAAACATTTATTTTATGCTAGAAGTGTCTTAAATTCACGTAGTATTGTGAAGTTTACAAGACATTTTTATAGTTTTTTTTTTTTTTTTTTTAAGTAATCGCTATACCCAACATGGGGCTAGAATTTATAACCCCAGTATCAAGAGTCAAATGGTCTTCCAACCGATCCAGCCAAGTACCACAAGATATTTTGATTTACTTTATCTCATCCAGTCTTCACGAGGGGCCTCTACATTAACAGGTAGTATTCTTTTCACTTTCTTCCAGATCTTGTAACTACTGGGGCTTGAATTCAAACTTTTTAACTCCCAGAATAAAGCTCCTTCCTACAGGTTTCAGTTAACTCTCCCTGCGTAACAAACCGCCCCAACACTTGATCAATTCTCCTACTTCTGTGGGTTGCCAGAGGACATCTAGTCTTGCGTGGAGTCACTCACGACAGCACCCAGCCAGTGGCTAGACTGGGGTTGCCTGCTGGGGTACCTTGCTTCCCCCTGGCCTCTCCCTGTGGCCAGTGCAGACTTCCTCACAGTTGCTTTAGGGTTAGCTGGACTTCTTACATAGCAGCAAGATGCCAACAATGAAAGCAGAAGCAATAAGGTCTCTTAAGACCAGATTCGAAGACCAGATTTAAAGAACCTTTCTTTACATTTAATTTTATTCATGTTTATTTATTCATTTTATTGAAGTATAGTGGACACATAATAAAATAAACCCTCTTTAAAAAAATTATTTATTTATTTATTTAATTTATTTTTAATTTATACCCAAGTTCGCATACGGTGCAATAATGTTTTCAGGAGTAGATTCCAGTGACTCATCCCCTATGTATAACACCCAGTGCTCATCCCAACAAGTGTCTTCCTTAATGCTCCTTACCCATTTAGCCCACCCCACTCCCACAGCCCCTCCAGCAACCCCCAGTTTGTTCTCTGTGTTTAAGAGTCTCTTATGTTTTGCCCCCCTCCCTGTTTTTATATTCTTTTTGCTTCCTTTCCCTTATGCTCATCTGTTTTGTATCTTACATTCCTCATATGAGTGAAGGCATATGATATTTGTCTTTCTCTGACTGACTTATTTAGATCCATCCACGTTGTTCCAAAAAAATAAACTCTCTTTTGATGGGAGGAGAAGAAGGCATATTATAGAGGGGTATTGACGGGGGAGGCATGGTTCCTTAGGAAGCATTTTTCTTTCTTGTTTAGAATAACCTTTAGTTTTAGAACAGTTTTAGATTTGTAAAACAATCGTGACGACAGCTCAGAGTTCCCATATAGTCTATACTCAGTTACCTTACTATTGGCACCTTACATTAGTATGATACATTTGTTGTAATTAATGAATGAATATTGTTACATTATTATTGGCTAAAGTCCATATTTTATTCAAATTTCCTTAGAGATTACCTAATGTCCTTCTCTTTCAGGATCCCATCCAGAATACCACATCACATTTAGTTGGCATATCTTCCTAGGCTCCTTTAGGCTGTGACAGTTTCTCTGACTTTCCTTATGCTCTTTTGTTTTGTTTTGTTTGTTTTTGTTTTTAAGTAAGTTCTATGTGTATCAAGGAGCTTGAACTCATGACCACAAGATCAAGAGTCATATGCTCTACCAACTGAGCCAAACAGATACCTTATAGACTTTTTTTTTTAATTTATCTATTTATTTAAGTAATCTCTGCCTCCACCGTGGGGCTTGAACTCATGGCTCCGAGATCAAGAGTTGCACACTCCACCAACTGCGCCAGCCAGACACCCCAACTTTCTTTGTTTTTGATGAGCTTGACAGTTGTGAGGAGTACTGGACAGGTATTTCTTAGAATGGTTCTTCTGCGGGGCTTTTCTGATGTTTCCCTCATGATTAGATTATGGGTTTGGGAGGCTGGGGTGACAGGTTTTGAGGAAGAAAACCACAGAGGTTAGGTATCCTTATCATTACGTCATTATCAAGGGTATATTCCATTAACATGACTTACCACTGTTGACCTGACCTTGATTACTTGGCTGATGTAGTGTTTGTCAGGTTTCTCCACGTAAAATCGTTCTTTTTTACCCTCTTTCCATACTGTGCTCCTTGGAGGGAGGTCACTATGAGCATCCCATACTTACTTGGTTGAGGGTTATGCTATCCCTTCCCTGAGGATGGAGTATCATCTTTGGAAATTATTTGGAATTCTTTTTTTAATTTTTCTTTTATTTTTTTTACATTTTTAATGTTAAAAAATTTTTTTTAACATTTTAATTTATTTTTGAGATAGGGAGAGACAGAGCATGAACAGGGGAGGATCAGAGAGAGGGAGACACAGAATCTGAAACAGGTCCAGGCTCTAAGCTGTCAGCACAGAGCCCGACGTGGGGCTCGAACTCATGGACCGCGAGATCCTGACCTGAGCCAAAGTCGGCTACTTAACCAACTGAGCCACCCAGGTGCCCCTACATTTTTAATGTTTATTTACTTTTGAGAGAGAGAGAAAGAGAGACAGAGTGTGAGTGGGGGAGGGGAAGAGAGAGAGGGAGACACAGAATCTGAAGCAGGCTCCAGGCTCTGAGTTGTCAGCTCAGAGCCCCACGTGGGGCTCAGATTTATGAGCCATGAGATCATGACCTGAGTTGAAGTCGGATGCTCAACCGAATGAGCCACCCAGGTGCCCCCCAATTTTTCTATTTTTTAAATTAAACAAAAAAAACTTTTATTTATTAAGTAATCTCTACCTCCAACATGGGGCTGGAATTTAAAACAAACCCAAGGTCAAGAGTCATATTCTCTACCAACTGAGCCAGCCAGATGCACCTGGAATTCTGCATAGGAAATTTGTCTCCTCCCCATTTGTTTATTTTTCAACCATTTATTTATATTACTTTGGACTCATGAAATTTACTTTGTACTTTGGGTTATTTATTGCTCAAATTATGGGAAGCCATTTTTAATCATCTGTTATTACACTGAAGCTGCCAAGCAGAGGGTTGCAGGATGTTTTTAAACTTAAAAAATATATATATTTGGGGCACCTGGGTGGCTCCGTAGGTTAAGCGACCGACTTTGACTCAGGTCATGATCTCGTGGTCTGTGAGTCCGAGCCCTGTATTGGACTCTGTGCTGGCCTGGAGTCTGCTTCGGATTCTGTGTCTCCCTCTCTCTCCGCCCCCTCCCCTGCTGGTGCTCGGTCTCTCTGTCTCTCTCAAAACTAAATAAACGTTAGAAAAGAAAATTTTAAAGTATATATTTAAGGGGCACCTGGGGTGGTTCAGTCAGTTGAGCATCCGACTTCGGCTCAGGTCATGATTTCATGGTTTATGAGTTCGAGCCCCACATTGGGCTTGCTGCTGTTAGCCCGGAGCCTGCTTTGGATCCTCTGTCCAACCCCCTCCCCCCAGCCCTCCCCACTTACACTCTCTCAAAAAGTAAGCATTAAAAATTAAAAAATATATATACATATATTTAATATATAAACAAAATTGTACAACCTTAAGCCTACTGCCTAATGAATTTTCAGAGACACCCATGTAATCAGCATCTAAATAAAGAAACAAATGATTCTAGGGGCGCCTGGGTGGCTCAGTCGGTTAAGCGTCCAACTTCGGCTCAGGTCACGATCTCGCGGTCCGTGAGTTCCAGCCCCGCGTCGGGCTCTGGGCTGATGGCTCGGAGCCTGGAGCCTGCTTCCGATTCTGTGTCTCCCTCTCTCTCTGACCCTCCCCCGTTCATGCTCTGTCTCTCTCTGTCTCAAAAATAAATAAACTTAAAAAAAAAAACACACACAAATGATTCTAGCTGCCCCCAAACCCCCTCATCCAGCCTTCTAGTATTACCCTCCAAAAGTAACTGCTATCTTGACTTCCAATAGCATATGTTCATCCTGCCTGTTGTCGCACTTTATATAAATGGAATAATACAGCATGTACTCTTCTGTGTCTGGCTTCTTTCACTAAATGTTATGTTTGTGTTATGCTTTGTTGTAGATGATGCATTCTCGCTATGTAAATTGCCCACCTTGGCTTCCTCACCCCAAGGTTCTGAAATGTGCCATGTTTCTCAAATTTATTTGGTTGCCTGCCATCTTAGGTTGGGGTCCTCAAAAACAGACTCTGAGACAAGAACATAGTGCAATTCGTCTACTGGGAGTTGATCTCAGGAAGCACCGGTAAGGGAGTGAGGAAGGAAACAGAAGAGAGGAACCCAGGCAGAGGAGTTAATGAGAAATCAGAGCTCAGTCTTGGGGGAGATCCAGGCAACTGTGCAGAATGTGTCTCAGAGCTGTCCCCCAGAAAAGCAAAGAAGCTGGGGTATTTATACACCAGCACCTTTCAGTTATTGGTTGAGAGCTGCCTCTGAGTACATTAACACTCTGGCCACTGCAGTCTGTTCCAAGTCTGGGCCAAATAGGCACCTATAGCCAGAGAAAACTGCCAAGCAGAGGGTTGCAAATACTGGCAGGAAAAAGCCATCAGAGTGAGGAGAGGTGTATGCCAAGGGAATATGTGTAGGGCGCCAAGACACCTTCTTCTACTCTGATCTGCTCATATCCCACGTTAAGTTCATTCTGTCACTGACTCTTCAAGGTGGTAGCCAACAATATATAAAATAAAAATTAATTGAGATGAGTTAATAGAATAACCTCAGTCCATGTTATTGCACTGATCCTGCAGCTGTCCTGATATTTATTATCTCCCTCCCCTACCAATCATCCTTGGTCTCCATTCTTGAGGAATCTGAATCTTTGGTTATGGAGCTCTTGCTTGAGAACCAAGTGCTCTAATCCAGTACTTTCCCCAATTGGGAACCACACTGATGTTTTGAGTTACCTGGTGTCAGTGTCAACTCAGAGCTCTTGAATCGTCTGGATATTCTTTCTCCATTGTTCAGTTATTCTAGTGAGTGGCCATAAATCCCCCTGTGGAAGGATTAATGGCATTACTGCCGTCTATACTTGTTGTTGCAGCATTGTAGGGTCTTTCTTCACGGGGACTTGGCATCCCCTTCAGTTCATGGGCTCTAGATCAAGAAACTGGGTGAGGGATTATGATTTTCCACCATAGTGGCTGACCTCAACTTTCTACCCATTTGTATTAGTTTTATATTGCTGCATAACAAATTACCACAAACTTAGAAGCTTAGACCACACTCTATTTTATTCGCAGTTTCCATGGGTCAGCAATCTAGGTGTGGTTTAGCTAGGTCCACCACCTGAGGTCTCACAAGGCTGTAATCAAAATGTCAGATGGACTATGTTCCTTTCTGGACAGAGCTCCCTTCTGGAGTTTCTAGCATTCTTCCAAGATGAAATCGTTGTTGGAATTCAGGTTTTTGCAATTGTAACATAAAGGGGGTACTCTTAATACATGGCCTTCTCTCTTCCAGGCAAGTTCACCTTTTACAACTTCCTTCTTCAAGGCCAGCAGGAAGATTTCTCAGTGCAGTTGGCCAAGATGGTGCCTTTCATAACATAACCTAATTAAGGAAGTGACTATCCCAATCACCTTTACCATACTCTCTTGGCTAGAAGTGAGGTATAGGTTCTTGAGAAGAAGGAATTATATGAGAATGTGACTAAGGGGGATAAGGGACTCACCCTAGGCAAAATGTGTCTCTTTCACATTCGTGCACGATCTTTTTTCTGTTATACAAGTTAAGCAATACCCCTATTGTCTGCCCATCTTTCTTATTTCTAGGTGCACCATAGTCTATTAGCCATTGTCCCTTAAATCCAGGATGATTTGTGACTTGCTTGGACCAATAAAAATGGCAAAAGTGATAGAGTACCCGTGACAGAGCCTAGACCTTGAGATGCCTGGCAGCTTTTGCCTCTGCCCTCTTGAATGCTGAGACCTCCATGTAAGGAAGCTGGGCCAGTAAAGAAGAAGGGCCATGTGGAGGAATACCAAAGTGTTCCAAGCAAACGGCCAGTGCCAATTGTGAGACATGTACCTGATGCCAGCTTGGATCTTTCAATTACAGTTGAACACAGCTATGTGAGTGAGCCCAGGCAGAAGCAGAAGAGGAATCGCTTGGCCCACCCACAGAATCATGAGAAATAACAAATTGTTGTGTCAAGCCACTGGTTTTGGAGTGCTTTGTTAAACAGCAATGGGTAAGTGAAATATGTATTTCTTTTTAAAAATTTTTTTTTAATGTTCATTTATTTTTGAGACAGAGACAGAGCGTGAGCAGGGGAGGGGCAGAGAGAGAGGGGGCTGGAACCCATGAACTGTGAGATCATGACCTGAGCCGAGGTCGGACACTTAGCTGACTGAGCCACCCAGGTGCCCCTGAAATATGTATTTCTATATCAGCTCCGTCAATCATTGTTTGATGGTTGCTCTGGGGACATTAAAACCCTGGCTTTTCTGGTCAAGCATGCTCCAGTGATTAGGGAAAACTCTCAGGCAGGAAGTCCTAGATGTTTGCCGGAAGGATCTGTCAGCATACACAGGAACTGACTGTTGGGCGGTTATGACAGAGACCAGTGCATTTGCTATGACATCAGAACCTTTTTGTCTCCAACTTGTAAATATTATGTGGAGTAGGGGTGGGAGGTGGAGGGGAGGAGGTTTCTTCGAGGAACCTTGGACATTGGAGTGGATGATGCCCCCTAGGGGAAAAGTTTCCAGAACATAGAGGTAGGGGCTGTGAAAAACTAAGATCGAGGACCTGACTTGTTCTTTTCAACTTCTCTAAGAGCCAGAGTTCTCACAGCCCGCTCTTAGACTGAATGCCTAGAATCCCAGATTTTGCTAGCTCTCAGATTCCTCTCCATCACACTCTTCCTCCTATTGGGAAGCCCACTTTCTATCCCTGGCTGGACTCATCACTAGCCTCCTACCAACCTGTGGTCATTCTCACCTCTCAGCCACCCCCCAGTCTCCCAGCCTCTGTCCTTGAAGTCCCCACCAATTCCATGTCCTGTCCTGTTCAAATCAAGTCCATTCAGGGGTGCCTGGCTGACTCCATTGGTAGAGCATACGACTCTCTGTCTTGGGGATATGAGTTCAAGCCCCACGTTGGGCATAGAGCCTCCGTTTTTTTTTTTTTTAAAGGGATTTGTCAGAAAATATCTCATTGGTGAGATGAAATTATAGAAAATCTCAGGTGTGATGTTCTCCATTTCTGCCATTGCAGAGGAGATTATATTTAAAGTTGCAATAGATGTGGCATGCCACACTACAGAGTTATTCCCAGGCCTCAAATGTTGTGAATTAATATTTCAAAACACCTTGGAAAGTCACCAGAAGAGATCTTTCTTTTGTCTGAACATGCAGAAAGAGAAAGAGAAGCAAATTTTGTGCGTATACTAAAATGAGCTGTGTTCCTGTATTTGGAATATGAGGAAGTGATCCCACAAGAGACTGACAGGAGAAATTTACTTCCAGTTTATTAAGACCACAAGAGCAAAAAATCGCGGCATTTTGTGCTGGGTGTGCAAAAATGTTCAGGTTTAAAACATCCAGATGCTAAAAAACTCCCTTTTCGTGGAAAACTTAGTCTTAAACCAAAGCTCAGAATACATAGCATATCGTTTACCTCTCTGATAAATTACAGATGGTGGCAAAAATAAATGAGTTGGTTTAGTTTTCTTCATCTTAAGATTTTTCTCCCTTATAATAGCTAGTGAACATTTCTGAGCATCTACCATGTGTCAAAAACTTCCATTCACTTCATCTAATTCTCAGCGCAACATCCACTATGCCAACTAGTTCTAGTTGAAATTCATGACCACGCATCTCAAAAGGAGTCTCAATGCTGCCAAGCAACCCTACTACACTTCTCCAGTATGTTCTCTCCCCCATTCTCCCAAACAAGTATTTCACACATTCCCCGGCTCTTCTCAAAGCTCTTACATCCTCCTCCACTTCCTCAGTCCTGCCTACCTCTCCCACCTCTCCCCAGCCCCTCTCCACCTCACTCCATTGTATATCTTCTTTATATTCCAAGGACACACCAAGCGCTTTCTTCTGCCTCAGGGCCTTTGAAATTCTCTTTCCCTCTCATTGGAATGCTCCACACCCGAATCTTCACGAGGCGAGTTTCTTCTTGTCTTTTTGTCTTCAGTCTCGGCTCCAATGTCAAATTCTTCCTCCTCCAAAGATGCTGCAACTCCATCACTTCTTGCACATCAACTTGGTGGATTGTCTCCCGAGCATTTATCAACATCCGATACTGTCTTGTCTATTTATTTCTCTTCCGTCTTCACTTGAATGAAGCTACCCTGTGTGGTTTTCTTCTGTATTCCCAACATCCAAATCTGAGCGTGTCACATAATAGGGACTCAAACGTGAATATTTATTGAGTAAATTATCTCGATTTTGGGGCAGATGAGGAAGCTGAAGATTAGAGAATCCTAGTCAATTGCTTAAGTTCACTTAGGTAGTAAATTACAATGATGAGACTTGAACCTAAATCTATTTAGGTCCAGGCTGTATCCCCATCTATGTAAAAAAAAATCTCTTGCTAGGATGAACATTTAAAAATGAATTTGGCCTCTGAGGAGTATTTGTGAATGTGGACAGCATTTAAGATAACTTCAGAATGAATAGTCAGATTCCTCAGGCAGAAAACCAAGGAGATGCTAGGACATCTGGCTGGACAAAGCCCATGGTAACTAAGGAGCAGTGCAGTCTGGCTATTCCCAGCTTGTTCCTGGCTGGCCTCCAGTTCCTCTGCCTTCCTTCCTGCTTCCTGCGTCTCTTTGCCTTTGACCACCTGCAGTACAGCACAGTTTAAGTCAGGCTCTGGTTTTCCCTTCATATGCTTGAAGTGAGCTAGTTCATGCCTGTCAATAGCACTGAGATCGGTGCTTTAGACAACCTGGAATAAGATATCTTCCTCGGGGACCTGTCAACTCTAAATCTATGTTTGTATATCAGCCTTAATTCTTAGGAAGTTGCCTTTTTAGTTCTTTGCAGAAAACAGGAACCTTGTGTTGACACTGCATTGATCCTCAAAATGACTAATAAAAAGTGAAGGAGAGAAAATGAAGACTCTTTTGGTTGTTATTTTAACTAGCATTCAGGGAAATCTTCATAAGCAGTTTACAGTCTCAAGGAATGCTGGATTTAAGGGATCATTCATTGGATTTTCTTCAGAAATCAAGATGATTTGATATTATGATATTTATTGAATATTTATCATACACCTGGCATTATTTTAAATTTTCTATGTGTACTTCTTTTATTTCTACAACACCTTATATTTAAAAAAAATTGTTTTTAATGTTTATTTATTTTTGAGAGAGAGAGAGAGAGAGAGCAAGCAGGGGAGGGGCAGAGGGAGGGAGACACAGAATCCGAAGCAGGCTCCAGGCTCTGAGCCTGGCTCTGAGGTATCAGCACAGAGCCAAGTGTGGGCCTCGAACTCACGAGCTGTGAGATCATGACCTGAGTGGAAGTCAGATGCTTAGCCGACCGAGCCACCAAGACACCCCCCACTTTATAAAATAGAAAACTATCAGTATTACACACATTTTTCACATGAGGAAACTGAGGCCCAAAAAGATTTTGAAAATTTGCCCAAAGTCACACACTGTTATGGAGCACCTGCGTGGCTCAGTCTGTTAAGCCTCCGACTTGCTTTTTGGCTCAGGTTATGATCTCATGGTTTGTGAGTTTGAGCCCTGCACCAGGCTCTGCCCTGACAGTGCAGAGACTGCTTAGGATTCTCTCTTTCTCTGCCCCTTCCCTGCTTGTGCTCTCCCTCTCTCTCTTTCTCTCTGTCTCAAAATAAATAAATAAACTTTAAAAAAATGTAAAAAACTAAAAATAAAAAATAAAGTCACACAGTATTGTGTGACAGAATCCCAATTCCTATTTTTGTGTTCATTTGTTTTTACTATGGATTTCTTTGGCAGTTTGTGGAAGCCTATAGACCCCTTCTCAGAATCTCTTTGATTTATTTATATTAAAATTTTTCCCATGCTTCTTTATTCATTTTTGAGACACAGAGACACACACAGAGCACAAGTAGGGGAAGGGCAGAGAGAGAGGGAGACACAGAATCTGAAGCAGGCTGCAGGCACCGAGCTGTCAGCACAGAGCTGGCCATGGGACTCAAACTCATGGACAGTCAGATCATGACCTGAGCCAAAGTCAGACGCTTAACCCACTGAACCACCCAGGCACCCCTCAGAATCTCTTTGAATGTGTGAATAAAATCCATGGGATCACAGAGAAAAACATTTCTATTGAAATATAGTGATTAGCTTATTAGAAAAACAAACTTGTGTTATAGCGATACGTGTGCTTCATTATTAATGCACCAAATAACAAGATCCGGTGCCAGGTCTAATAATATTGAAGTTGTGAAATTGTGATAAATGTAAAAATATTTCTAGATGTCTTAAGTGTAATGTAACCTGAAAATATCTGTGATTTCCGTTGGCGACCAAAGTCATAACTTTAAGGTTAGTGAAAATAAACGTAATTTTGTCTAAGCTAATGGACTCCTCCCCTGGACTGCAGGTTAGGAAATAATGTCCTGGAAGTGCTGCAAAACCCTCCCAACTGGTCTCCTTGCTTCTCATTTACTCACTCTGCCCTGTCCACTCTTCACTGGTTGCCATTCCTTCTTGGAGCCTTGCTGGATACCCTCCCTTGTGCTAATATCCATAGGGTTCCTATTCCTCTATGCCATTTTAGGATCTTGTATATATGTTTATGATTGCATGTATAACAATGTATGGTATTTGTTCATAGGTCTTTCTTATTTTCAGACGAGCTATTTTGGAGTAAGGACTATGTCTTCTTTATTTATTCATTCATCTACTTATTTAAAAAAAATTTTTTTTTTAGTGTTTTGTTTATTTTTGAGACAGAGAGAGACAGAGCATAAGCAGGGGAGGGGCAGAGAGAGAGCAAGACATAGAATCTGAAGCAGGCTCCAGGCTCCGAGCTGTCAGCACGGAGCCCGACGCGGAGCTCGAACTCACAAACTGTGAGATCATGACCTGAGCCGAAGTCCGACGCCTAACTGACTGAGCCACCCAGGCGCCCCCATTCATCTACTTATTGATTCAACAAAAATGTATGGAGAACTTTCTATCACAAGGTGCTATTCTGGGCACTGCAAATATAATAAACATGACAGGCTCAGTTCCTGTTCTCACTGTTTTGCAGTCTTACACTCATTTCTGGCCCTCAGTATTTGGCTCATGGCTGAAATATACTAAATTGACCTGTTTAATGGAATTGGATTGAGTATTTCAAGATCATATTACTAATTGGCAGAAATTGTCCCTGAAAGAAAAAAGGAAGGGGTGCCTGGGCTCAGTTGGTTAAGCTTCTGGCTCTTGATTTTAGCTAAGGTAATGATCTCATGGTTAGTGAGTTTGAGCCCTGCGTCAGGCTCCATGCTGACAGTGTGGAGCCTGCTTGGGATTCTCTCTCCTTCCCTCTGTCTCTTTTCCCCTCCCCTGGTCTCTCTTTCTCTTTCTCTCAGAATAAATAAACTTGAAGAAGAGGAAGAAGAAGAAGAAGAAGAAGAAGAAGAAGAAGAAGAAGAAGAAGAAAGAAAGAAAGAAAAAGAAAAGAAAAGAAAAGAAAAAGAAATTGTCCCTAAAAAAATGTTTCTTGACAAGAAACATTTGTATCCTCATATAAATTGCCAGGCATTTAGCAGACATTCAGTAGATTCCTTTCTTCTAGGCTCTTGCTGGCCCTGTCACCAAGTAAACTAAATCTTGCTGCATAATAGAGAAATGGGAACAGCTAGTTATTTTTTAAGTTTTGCAGGGGGGAAGAAGAGTTGAAAAGGTCACTTTTGCCCTTGTGAGAAGTAGGCTCACTGACCCAATCAAAGGAGGGATGCACAGACTCGGAGCACAGGGAAGAGAGGCTTTAATCAACATTCTTGCAAGAGTGGGTGATGGACAGGCACACTCGGGGCAGTTAACAGCAGACAATTTATCTTCTAGCATGCAAGTCCCTCCCCTGGTTCCTCATTGGCTGAGTGCTACAGAGGTTACAGCCTTACCCAGACACTACCTATGCCCATGTAAGGCAAAAATAGTCTGATTGGAACAAATGCAAATTCCCTGAGGTATGGCAGAGATTTTTCAGTCCCTCCTCCCTTTGTTCTTTGGCGCATGCTCATTGCAAAGCCCTTGAAAATAAGCCCATGAAAATAAGTCCTTGAATCGGACAGGGGGAGAAGAACCAGGAAGTGAAGTGTCTAAAGGTTTGGGACTCCATTTTGTTGGGCAGGGATGGGGGGGTGGGGGGGTGGGGGTCGTTCATATATATTTCCAATAAGTTGTAAACCTGCTGTTAACTAGACAACACAGACTTTATTTGGTAGTTTTGAGAATGAATCATCTCCCTTACTTCTCACAGCCCTCTTTTCTGTCCATATAATATAGTATATATACTATATGCTACTATATATGTATATGTATATACTATATATTACTATATACGTATACTATATACATATAGTATATACACAGAAGTATATAAAATATATATACAGAGTATATATATACAGAAGTATATATACTATAGTACACATACAGAAGTATATATACTTGTGGTATAATATAGAAGATACAATAGTTAGCATTTATGGATAGTGTCTAATGTACCAGGTACTATTCTAGGTTCTTTACACAGTATCTCCTCATTCAAACCTCACAATAATCCCTGTAGAGGGAACTGAGACTTAAAGAGTTCAAGAGGCTTGCCCAGCTCCTGATAGGTAGAGTGTCCTCACGTGCGGAATTCCAGACCAGGGAGTGTGAGCCCAGCACCTCTTCCCCTGTGCAGCCACTGACTGATGTAGGGTCAGACGTGAGGACTTCCAATGGGCTCCACCTACAGCCTCCCTGCTGCTCATGACCTAACTTAAGGCAAGAATGCTTGAGATGGCAAACTGGTTAAGGCTGAAGTCTGTAGCAAAGGCAGAGCTAACGAGAGCAGAGCTAACAGCACGTGCATTCTTTGGCACATTCATACTATGCTGTTGATTTAATACTGCATTTTTATTACAATTGCTCAATCTTTTCCCCCCTGAAACTAATGTTGGTTCTACTATCTGCGAAGTTACAGGAAGAAGTCTCTTATAAAGGAAATCCTCTTTGGACTGCCATTAGACAGAATTGGTTCAATTCTACCAAACTGGGGTACTTAAGTTAATTGTAATGCATTGTGACATAACGATATAAATAATGTATGTGCATTATTTACCTAATTTACCAAACTGAAACACAAAGCAGAAATACAATGAGTACCTGAGTATCTTTTTAACATATGGATAGAAGTTACTTTAAAAAGATTTTTTCCTTCTCCAGTCAAAAGATAGTGGAGTGGCGAAATGGATAAAAAAGCAAAACCCATTATATGCTGCCTAGGAAAGATTCATTTTGGCTTTAGGGCACAAACAGATGGAAAGTGAAGGGATGGAAAGAGACATTGTGTGCAAATGGAAACCAAAAGAAAGCAGAGGTAAGCTATACTTATATTATCCAAAATAGACTTTAAACCAAAGTCGGTAACAAGAGACAAAGAGGGTCATTATATAATGGTAAAGTGATCAATTCATCAAGAGGCTGTAACGTTTGTAAATATTTGCGTACTCAACATAGAAGGACCTAAATATATAAAGCAAATATTAACAGATCTGAATGGAGAAATAGACAGCAATACAATAGTAGGGAATTTCAATATCCCACTTTCAACAATGGATAGATCATCCAGGCAGAAAATCAATTAAGAAACATTGGACTTAAATGACCTGGTAGACCAGATGGACTTAACAGACATTTACAGAACATTTTACCCAACAGCAGCAGAACACACATTCTTCTCAAGAGCACATGGAACATTCTCCAGGATAGATCATATGTTAGGTCACAAAATGAGTCTTAATAAATTTAAGAAGCTTGAAATCTTATCATCTTTTCTGACCACAATGGTATGAAACTAGAAATCAATTACAAGAAGAAAATTAGAAACTTCACAAGTATGCAGAAATTAAACAGCATGCTCCTGAACAATCAATGGGTTAAAGAAATTAAAAGAGAAACAAACAAAAAAATCTGTGAAACAAATGAAAATGGAAATATAATATATCAAGATTTATAGAATGCAGCAAGAACAGTTCTAGGAGGGAAGTTTATTTTTTTATTAAAAAATTTTAATATTTATTTTTGGGGGGGAGGTACAGAGAGAGGGGGACAGAAGATATAAGCAGGCTCTGCACTGACCGCGGAGACCCTGATGGGGAGCTCAAACTCAGGAACTGTGAGATCATGACTTGAGCCAACGGTCAGGATTAACCAACTGAGCCACCCGGGCACCCCAAGAGGGAAGTTTATAGGAATAAACTCCTGTATTAAGAACAAAGGAAAGCTCTCAAACAGAGAACCTAACTTTATACCCCAATTAACTAGGAAAAAAAGAACAAATGAAGCCCAAAGCTAGTAGAAAGAAGGAAATAACAAAGATCAGAGAAGGAATAAATGAAACAAAGACCAAAAAGACAATAGAAAAGATTAATGAAACTAAGAGATGGTTTTTAAGATAAAATAGGGGGTGGGACAGAAAAAAAAAGGATAAACAAATTAGACAAACCTTTAGTAGACTAACCAAGAAAAAGAGACAGGACTCGAATAAATTAAATTACAAATGAAAGACGAGGCATTACCAAAGAAATTCAATACCAGAGAAATTAAAAGGTTCACAGGAGATTATTATGGACAAGTGTATGTCAACAAGTTGGAAAAACTAGAAGAAATGGATAAATTTATAAAAACATACAAACTTCCAAGACTGAATCATGAGGAAATAAAAATCTGAACAGACTGATTACTATCAAGGAGATTGAACCATTAAAAAAAACACCCAACAAAGAAAAGTCCAGGACTAGGTGGTTTCACTGGTGAAGTCTACCAAACATTTAAGAAAGAATTATTATTAATCTTCTCAAGCTTTCAAATAGAAAGGGAGGAAACACTTCCAAACTCATTTTATGAGGCCAATATGACCCTGATACTAAAGCAGACAAAGACACTACAAGAAAAGAAAATTATAGCCAATGTCCCTGGATGCAAAAATCCTCAACAAAAAAATGAGCTAACCATAGAACAGATCAATGAAACCAGGAACTGCTTCTTTGAAAAGATCAACAAAATTGATAACCCTCTAGCCAGACTGATTAAGAGAGAGAGAGGCAGAGAGACAGGGACAGAGAGAGACAGAGAGAGAGAAAAACAGAGGGAGAGAGAGAGAGAGAGGACTCAAAAAATGAGCGAACAGGGGTGCCTATGTGGCTCAGTTGGTTGAGTGTCCGACTTCAGCTCAGGTCATGATCTCATGGTTCCTAAACATTAAATCTTTTTTTCTAAAAATTAACAAACCAAATTCCACAGTACATTAAAAGGGTCATACACCATGGTTAATTGAGATTTATTCCAGGGGTGTTCAATATCTGCAAATTAATGTGATATGCCATATTAAAATGAAAAATAAAAATCATAAGATCATCTCAATAGATGCAGAAAAAGCATTTGACAAAAATCAACATTTTTTCATGATAAAAATTGTCAACAAACTGTGTACAGAGAACATACCTCAACATAATAAAGACTGTATTTGACAAGCCCACAGCTAACATCATAGTCAATGGTGACAAGCCGAAATATTTTCCTCTAAGATCAGGAACAAGTCAAGGCTGCCCAGTATTTAAAAAAAAAAAAAACAACTTAGGGTGCCTGGGTCTCTCAATTGGTTAAGCATCCAACTTCGGCTCAGGTCACGATCTTGTGGATGAACCATTCGAGCCCCATGTCCTGACAGCTCAGAGCCTGGAGCCTGCCTCAGATTCTGTGTCTCCCTCTCTCTCTGCCGCTTCCCACCTTGTGCTCTGTCTCTCTCTCCCTTAAAAATGAGTAACATTATAAAAATTTTAATTTAATTAAATTAATTAATTAATTTTTTTGAGAGAGAGAAAGGGCTCAAGTGAGGGGCAGAGAAAGAGAGGGAGAGAGAGAAAGAAACCCAGAAGGGGCAGAGAGGGCAAGAGAGGGAGGGAGAGAGAGAGAGAAAGAGAGAGAATTGGCACTCATCCAGGGCTGGTGTTTTTACCTGAAGCAGGGCTGGAGCTTACCCAAAGTGGGGCTTGTGCTCACCAACTGTGAGGTCATCACCCAAACCGAAGTCAGATGCTTAACAACTGAGCCACCTGGGTACCCCAATTTAATTTACTTTTTAAGTTTTTTTTTTTTTTTTTTAACGTTTATTTATTTTTGAGACAGAGAGAGACAGAGCATGAACGGGGGAGGGTCAGAGAGAGGGAGACACAGAATCTGAAACAGGCTCCAGGCTCTGAGCTGTCAGCACAGAGCCCGACGCAGGGCTCGAACTCACGGACCGTGAGATCATGACTTGAGCCGAAGTCGGCCGCTTAACCGACTGAGCCACCCAGGCGCCCCATAATTTACTTCTTAAAAGTAATCTTTACATCCAACATGGGGCTCAAACTCAAGACCCTGAGATTAAGAATTACATGCTCTACCATCTGAGCCAGCCAGGTACTCCAAGGATGCCCATGCTTCCCGCTTTTACTCAACATAGTACCGGAAGCTCTAGTCAGAGCAATTAGAAAGAAAAAGAAATAACAGGTAACCAAACTGGAAAGGAAGAGGTAAAATTGTCTCTATCTGCAGATGGTATGATATTATATGTGGAAAACCCTAAAGATCCCACCCCAAAACTGTTAGAACTAATAAACAAGTCAGTAAAGTTGTAGGATAGGATAGAAAATCAATATGCAAAAATCAGTTGTATTTCTATACACTAATAATGATCTATCAGAAAGAGAAATTAAGAAAACAATAGCATTTATAATAGCATCAAAAAGAATCAAATACTTAGGAATAAATCTAACCAAGGAGGTGAAAGATCTGAACACTGAAAATTACAAGACATTGATGAATGAAATTGAAGAAGCCACAAATAAATGAAGATATTCTGTTCTCATGGATTGGAAAGATTAATATTGTTAAAACCTCCAGACTACCCAAAGCTATCTACAGACTGAATACAATCTCTATCAAAATTCCAACGGCGCTTTTCACAGAAATATGAAAAACAATTCTAAAATTTGTATGAAACCACAAAAGGCCCTAAATGGCCAAAGCAATCTTGACAAAGAAGAATAAAACTGGAGGCATCACACTTCCTGATTTCAAGCTATATTACAAAGCCATAGTAATCAAAACAGTATGGCATTGGCATGAGAAACATAGATCAATGGAACCTCATAGAGACCCCAGAAAAATACCCACATGTATATGGTCAACTAATTTATGACAAAGGAGCTCAGAATATATGCTGGGGAAAGGATAATTTCTTCAATAAATGGTGCTGGAATAACTGGATAGAAAGTGATCCTGGCATCAGACAGACTTAGCCCTACAATGAACCTGCTACCTGATGAGGAAGTTAAAGATTATGTAAACTATACTGCGTTCAGTGTCTAGGATTCTGCCCAATATATAATAGCATCATTGTCTACCTTGAAGTGACAAT
The DNA here is from genome assembly GCF_018350195.1 of Panthera tigris. Taxonomy (NCBI): domain Eukaryota; kingdom Metazoa; phylum Chordata; class Mammalia; order Carnivora; family Felidae; genus Panthera; species Panthera tigris. The sequence continues at coordinate 118,893,685 of NC_056662.1, forward strand.
CAGATATCCAAGTCGTGTGAGTAGAGAGGTTGGGATAGTAGGATCCATAGGTACAATTGTGAAAACCTGAGGAACTGGTCATGGGAATTGCCAGTCTTGACTTTGTGCTTTAATGGACAATCCTGTGAGCAAGGAGGTGAAAACAGAAAGACTCCTCCGTCATCCCATCCTGCTGAATGCCAAAAACTCTAATTTCTTGGCCAATAATGATTTCCTACAGATGTACAGAAACTGGTGGCATCGGGATGCCTGGGTGGCTCCGTTGGTTAAGATTCTGACTTTGGCTCAGGTCATGATCTTGTGGCTCATAGGTATGAGTCCTGTGTTGGGCTCTGTGCTGACAGCTCAGAGCCTGGAGCCTGCTTTGGATTCTGTGTCTCCCTCTCTCTCTCTGCCCCTCCCCCACTCACACTCTGTCTCTCTCAAAAATAAATAAACATTAAAAAATATTAAAAACAACAACAACAACAACAAACAACTAGTGCCATCTTTCTTAATAATAAGATTTCCAGGGCACCTGGGTGGCTCATTTGGTTAAGCGTCTGACTCTTGGTTTTGCCTTGGGTCATGATCACGGGTTCATTAGTTCAAGCCTCAAGTCAGACTCCATGCTGTCAGCCCTCTCTCTCTGCCTTGCTCATATGCATCCTCTCTCTCTCTCTCAAAATAAATAAATAAACTTAGAAAAAAAGATTTCCAATAACAACTTCATGAAAAATAATTCTTTACAAAACTGCTTTAGTGATATTTTTGCCAGTGCCTGCCTCATAAAAGATGTTGAAGATATCACTGCTACCCGAAAAGCCTGGCATGTGGCCCATGGCCATCATGATAGAAGCTGTGTTCCAACATGGGTGTCTTGGCAGATTCTGCACATTTAGACTCTAGCATGATCAACAAGGAAATGTACCTACTTATTTTATCTATGTGTCTATTATCTATATCTACTATTTCTTTTTTCTTTCTTTTTTTAGAGAGAGAGAAAGAGCATGAGCAAGGGAGAGAGGTAGAAGGAGAGAGAATATTTTTTTTGAGAGAGAGTGAGCGCAATTAGGGGATGGGCAGAGAGAGAGAGAGAGAGAGAGAATCCCAAGCAGACTCTGTGCCATCAGTGGGGCTTGAGCCCACAAACCATGAGATCATGACCTGAGGTGAAATCAAGAGCCAGACACTCAGCCAACTGAGCCACCCAGGTGCCCTTAGAGATAGAGAATCTTAAGCAGGTCCCGTGCTCAGCACAGAGCCTGATGTGGGGCTCAATCCCAGTCACTTCCTCACTGATGATGTCACTTTTATCATATACTAAGTTCTGTTTATACTAAGGGCTGTTTCTAAATTAACTAATATGTCAGTTTTGGAATCAGTTTCCAAAGTTTTGGTTATTCTTTTTATTCATTCTAAAAGTTTTAATACCTGGTGGGGTAAATCTCCCTCATATTACTCTTAAAAAAAAAAAAACTGTATTGGGGCATCTGGGTGGCTCAGTCAGTTGAGCGTGGACTCTTGATTTCCTCTTAGGTCATGATCCCAGGGTCATGGAGTCGAGCCCCATGTCCAACTCCATGCTCAATGTGGAGCCGGCTTCTCTCTCTCTCTCCTTCTGCTCTTCCCCCTTCTCCCCCACCAAAAAAAACCTGTTTGTTTTTTTTTTATAAAGAAGATATCCAATTTATTTTTTTAATGTTTATTTTTGAGAGAGAGAGAGAGAGAAAGAGAGAGAGAGCGCACGTGAATGAGGAAGGGCCAGAGAGAGAGGGAGACCTGGGATTAAAAGCACTTAGAATAGTAAGACTTTTTAAGAACGTGGTTTGTATATTTATTTGTTTAGAGTCTTAGTTTTCTCAGAAATTGGCTGTTTACATTATATAGATTATGAACAGTGCAGACATTTCCCCTGGACTTTAGTTCTAATTTTAGGCTTGAGCGTATCAATATATGTGTCTATGTACACACACATATATGTATACACTTTTGTGTAGCTAATGAGAATAGAACTTTTAAAACTTTCTTATCAGTTTTTTACTGGTATATAAAACACTGGTTAATTTTTTTAAAGGATTTTATTTTTTAAGTAATCTCCATATCCAACGTAGGGCTTGAATTTACAATCCTAAAATTAAGAGTTGAATTCTCTACTAACTGAGCCAGCTAGGTGCCCCAACACTGGTTAATTTTTTAAAATAATTGTTTAATTGTGGTAAAATATACATGAAATTTATCATTAAACTTTTTAAGTTTATTTATTTTTGACAGAGAGAGACACACACACACAGAGAGCATGAGTGGGGGAGGGGCAGAGAGAGAGGGAGACACAGAATCCGAAGCAGGCTCCAGGCTCCAAGCTGTCAGCATAGAGCCCGATGCAGGGCTCAAACCCATGAACTGCGAGATCATGACCTGAGCCAAAGTCGGACACTTAACTGACTGAGCCACCCAGGAGCCCCTGAAATTTATCATTTTAATCATTTTTTTCATTTTAATCATTTTAAGAGTACAATTCAGTGACATTAAGTACATTAATATTGTTATACAACCATCACCACCAACCATCTCCAGAATTTATTCATTATCCCAAACTGAAACTTTGTAACCCATTAAGCCTGTTAATTTTTATATAAGTATGTTTAATCAGGATTCCTGGGGCACCTGGGTGGTTCAGTCGGTTTGGTGTCTGACTTCAGCTCAGATCATGATCTCACAGCTTGTGAGTTTGAGCCCCACATCAGGAGGCTCTGTGCTGACAGCTCAGAGCCTGGAGCCTGCTTCAGATTTTGTGTCTGCCCCCCACCCCCATTCTCTCTCTCTCTCTCTCAAGAATAAATAAACATTAAAAAAATCAGGATTCTTAAATGAACTTTTTTATTGTAATCATAATTTGGATTTCACTGATACTCATGAAGTACATATTGTTTTTTTTTTAATTTTTAACTTTTTTTAAAATTCATTTTTGAGAGACAGAGAGAGACACAGCATGAGTGGAGAAGGGGCAGAGAGAGGGAGACACAGAATCTGAAGTAGGCTCCAGGCTCTGAACTGTCAGCACAGAGCCAGATGTGGGGCCTGAACTCATGAACTGAGTGATCATGACCTGAGCCAAAGTCGGACACTCAATTGACTGAGCCACCCAGGTGCCCCTGAATATTGTTTTTATACATATATTGCTTAACTGAATTTCCTCTTTTGTGAATTGTCTGCTTATATGTATCTGCTTAACTGTACTTGTCTCCTGCTTCTATCTGAACACAGATTCTTCTCATCCTCAGTTGGTGCCTCTGCTGGTCCAGGTGGTTTACCTGGTGATATGACCCAGAGCCTTATGCCCGAAGGGTCATTAGCCCCTGATACCAATGCCCTTTATAGGCCATGGCTGATGTACTTTTCCATTTACAAAATGGGGTAAGAAAGCACCAAGGGATACTCAAGTGAATTACCTGGGTGCCGAACATCGTCCTTCCATCTTCCATTGTGTAACAGAATTCCAACTTCCTCTTGATGATTGGGATCAATCACCCCTGCCAACATGGTGACTTGTCTGGAGTGCCTGGCTGGCTCAGTTGGTGGAGCATGTGTCTCTTGATCTTGGCGTTATATGTTCTAGCAGCACGTTGGGTGCAGAGATTACTTAAAAATAAAACAAAATTAAAAAAAAGATGGTGCCTTCTTGTCATGTCTGCTGGTCCCTTGATACAAGGCATCTGAAATGCTCAGGCAGCAATTATAGCTTGAAGTTCAATGGGACTCCTGCTGTATCTATTGGTGGAAGCAGTCCCCTTTGGAAACCATGATTTCTGATTGAGTTGATAGGATGCACCAAGCAGGGTCATTCCTACCTTCACCCCTTCATTTCCAGACCCATATATTCTACCTACTGGGCACAAAGCATCATATATTGCTAACTGATTTAGAGTGTATGAATGTGGTCTTCAGGATGGTGCCTTATCCTCACAAGATATTGTTTCAGAGCTGGTGTTTCAGTGTTCCTTCAATGAGCTGTTGCATTGCTTAACATCTAGGGATGGAGACTTCTTGAATGGACTCCAAACCTAGGCCTTTTTTTTTTTTTTTTTTTTTTTTTTTTAAGACTTTAAGTAATCTCTACATTCAACATGGGGCTGGAACACACAACCTGGAGATCAAGAGTCACACACTCTATTGACTGAGCCAGCCAGGTGCCCCTAGACCTAGACTTTAGAGGAAGATGGTACATACCTTGAGTGCTATGGAGAGTGCTGTGAGTTACTACAAGGATTTGTGAAAATATGCCCAAATCAATTATGCTGTTATGGAGCTGTTTGATCAATGTCTGAAGTTGAAATATAAGGAAGTATCTAGACGGCCTCTCAAACTCCCTATTAAGACTTTTTTTGGGGTGGCATTTGGGCTTCTCAATCGGTTAAGCGTTTGACTTCGGTTCAGGTCATGATCTTACCAGTTCGTTGGTTTGGGCCCTGCATCAGGCTCTGTGCTGACAGCTCAGAGCCTGGACCCTTTTTCAGATTCTGTGTCTTCCTCTCTCTCTCTGCCCCCTCCCCACTCACACTGTCTTTCAAAAATAAAATAAACACTGAAAAAAAAAAAAAAAAAACCAAACCTTTTTTTTTTTTTTGGTATAACAGCCCCTTTTGAAAAATTGAGAAAGTCATGAGTTCTTTTCTCAAACATGCACAATTACATTAAAATGCTGTTCATAATTTTAGGGGGTCCATGGGGTTTTGAAGCCTAACCATGGACTCCAAGTTAAGTATTGCTCTCACCTGTCTTTCCTCCCAAGAGGCAGCCCAACTCTCAGTCCTATTTTAGAATATAGTATAGGGCTAAGTTTACTAAACTAGATACAACTTCTGAAAGCAGATGGATTTGCGAGAACAGTAGGCGTTACTGCATATTCTTTTTACCTTGCAAAGTATAAAAACATGCGATGGAAGATGCCACATTCTGGATTTTCCAGGAGGCTGTTTGGACCCTACAGACAATTTTTGACTACAGACAGCTGACTCATTCAGCAAATATTTACTGGGTGCCTGATATTTATAGGCACTGTGCAAGTGACTAAGGTCCCCAAGAAAGAAAAGACACCATTTGGGTCTTTGATGAGACTATTCACTTGAAAAAGTGTGAACGCAGTTACTTGTGGCCTTTAAGAAAGGGCTGAAGGGATCATCTTAAGTTTTAAAGGAATCCTTGGAGATGGAAAAACGGCTCTTGAGCTGGCGCCTTGATTCTTGGTTTCCCCACAGCCTAGAATGGTGAGCTTGGCAGGTCGAACTCAACTTGCCTCATCTATCCAAACGGGTTAAATGAGCAGACAAAAATTGTTGCAAATCGTCACAAAGATAACCTTTGTAAACCTGAACATGCACTAATGAAAAAACACAAGCACGAGGCTTATTGAAAGCGATAGCTAGGAAAGTCGCCGATTGGGGGAAAAGCACGGCTCTTCCAAGCCTCTACAGCCACCAAGGCGCCCGGCACGCGGTCAGAATCCGTTCAATAAGCCTTCCGGGACGGATCAAGTTCCGCTTCCGCAGGCAGATTTTTCGCTGTAGGCGTGAGCACTGGACGCTCGACGCACTTTAGCGTCGGACCTCCCTCCCGCGCATGCTCCAAAGGATAGGCAGAGAGCGGAAGGGCGGGGGAGTGACGGGACGCAGCGGACCGTCGGCTCGTTCGTCTTGCAGCCCCGCGCGGGAGGCGGGGGCGCGCGCGCACGTTCGCGCGTCCGGCTGCGTACAGTAGTGACGGCCGCGCGGGAGCGGTCACGTGATCTCAGCGGCTGCCTGTACAGTAAGGACCCAATATGGCAGCGGCGGTAGCAGTGGCAACGGCAGCAGGAGGACCGGCCGCCCCATAGACCCCCGCCCCCCCCTCCGCGCACCACCCCCGCCGCTTCCTCTGCTTGGGTGCTCCTCGGACCTGACTTCCCCTTTCTCCCACTTTTCCCGGCACCGCGGGAAAAGCATCGCAGGGCAGAGCAGGCAGGGAGGGCGGCCGGAGCCCGGACACGGGAGCCTCCCAGTCAGTTCAAGACCCGACATGAGGGAAAAGGGCCGTAGGAAGAAGGGCAGGACCTGGGCGGAGGCCGCCAAGACGGTAAGGGGGAGGGAGCGAAGGGGAAGCCCGGGAGAATTTTGTTCCCTCGCCGCCTGCCGGTCGCAGGGGAAGGGAGGTCATTGGCCCAGCGACCCGGCTGAAGGGGGCACAAAACCGCGCGGAGAGGGCGGCGGTTAGTGTCGGGGTTGTGATCCCTGTGGGAATGGAGGCGCCCAGCGGAAGAGGGTCGCCGCGGGGCTGTGGCTTCTCCCTGCGTCTGCGACGAGTCCCCTTAGTGTTTTGAAGCTGCCTCTCGGGGTCACGTCGCTCTCACCTCCACACTGAGGTAGCCCCCGCCCCGGCATGGGGAAGTCTGTTGTGCTTGCACAGTAACCGGTTCTTCTCCCTTGTGCGGCTGAAGAGCCCCCATTGGATGCAGATAGGAGAAGGCTTGTGCGTGCACCCAGCCCCGGAAAGAAGAGAGGAGCGCTGGATCTTGGTAGAATTTACCCGCTATAGCAGACATGCCGCCTGACCCCGGGTCCCCTGCTCGTCTGGGCTCCCGGGTCCAACGTGAGGTCACGAGGCTCTTGTTTTTGTTTGCTGTTGAAGCTGAAAGTGCAGGAGGTGTTTAGAAACGAAGTAACAGGTGGGACTTGTAGAATTTTTTTTTTTTTTCTGTTTCCGTAGAGACCTACTCTGAACAAGGCAGCAATGCATGGTGGGACGTGTAGTTTACCCGGCCTTGACTTTTCCGTAGCTAAAGTGATGGTGGCCTCACGAAGTTGTGATTAGTGGGTAAAATTGTCATTTCCCCCCACTCCCCCCCCCCCCACTTTGTTATAACGAAATTTAGAGGTAGGTTTTAAAAAATGGACAATTTAGGAATGGTGAGACTTTTATTACGTTGTATGAAAAAAACGAAAAGCGTGCATGTATGTAGAAATAAAACGTTGGGAGATGCAGCAGAAAAGTTAGAGACGTAAAACAGCATTTTAGTGTTGGAAAGTGAGAAAGTGGAGGCATTATCTTTAATGGTGAATCATGTCAATAATACTTGTATAATATGAAGACCCCTTCTAAATGAACCTTTATGTGATGTATGGTTTATTTTTTAAATGAATTTTTTTTTCTGATTACGAAAGTAATAAATGTTCACTGTGGGAAAATTTGGAAAATTATAGAAACGTATAAAGAAGAAAATAAATCACATATCTCACCCCTCAGTTATATGTTAATGTTTTGTTACATTACCACCCATTCTTTTTTATTTCCCCAAATTTGGATTCTGTTGTTTATTCAATCTTGTGCATTGTTGTAAACCGTGTGTATTTGTTTTGTAAATTTTATGTGATAGGGGATTGATGAGTCTTAAGCTTGTATTTCTGTTTTAGTTGGAAATGTGAAAAAGTTAGTGAATAAATAAAGGCACATTTTATTTATTGAGTGTTTTCACTTAACAGTCTATCTTCATAATTGTGACTGTGCTGATAGTTTCCTTTAAAAGATAAAACTCTAGAAATAATTTTTTTGGTGGTGGGGAAATTGCTTCTTCACAGAAGACTGTTAGACTTTCTTCTACTTGATGAATACCTCAAGACTTTTTCGTTTTATTAAAAGAAGGCTGGCAAATTGTAATTATAGGTAAGCAGACCACAACCCTAATATATTAATTTATTTCAAGTCGCTAGAATCTTAAGAGTATTTTTTGCATTATGATCTCTTTGGATAAAATAGTCTAATCGTTGGGAGATTGTGACAAGTAGGAAAAGTTTGCATCTGCTGTTTAGAGTTTCCTATAATAGGTTAATATATTTGCTCATTTATTTTTATTTTTATTTTTTCAATTTTTAATTTAAATTCTAGTTAGTTATATTTGCTCATTTATAATAAACATTTCATGCCGTAGTTAGCTATGTTTAAAAGATGGAAAGGCTAGTTTAATAAGTAGAGTACTGAGTGAGTTCTTGAAGGGATCAGAATATTAGTGGTTTGGTATTTTTATTTGATTCTGACAAATGTAAAGCCTCAATCTAAGTTAAAATTAGAATGAGAGTGGTGACACTAAAACTTTTTTTTTTACTAGCAGGCAAAATCTAAAAAGCACCCTGCTCTTTGGTTCATTTTATCATCTGTAAAGTGAGGAATTAAACTAAACCTCTGCATTCAGAAGATTTCCATTTGTAAGAAGGACTAGGTAGAAGTAAATGTAGGGGGAATAGACAAAAGTCAGTCTTTAATATTTCAGAATAATGAGATCAGAAAATTAGTGTTTTGACAAACGGAAGTAACTTTGACCTAAATTAAGAAATGTTGCATATATTTGTAAGATCAAAACGACTAGGAGAAGTAAGTCTTAAGAAACTTATTTCAAAAAAAAGAAACATTTCATAGGCATTAGGGTCAAATGTTCTAGGAACAGTTTCAGCAAGGAAAGAATAAAATTACGAAAACGAGCACTATCTGCTTCTTTTTTCATTGTGTTCTTGGTACCTGCATTGTAGGGCTGTCCTGTTTTAGGGAGCACTGTTAAAATGAGGTTGTATTTCTGACCAATAGTATAGCAACAAATAAATAAAATTAATTATATGTATATGTACATGTTTGATGTGAGGGTATGCATGGAGGTGAGAGCTACATGGATTGATGTAAGGTTGTTACAAACCTGAAAAAGCAAGATAATATTCATAATTACTGTATAATAGTAAAATTATATCAAAAGGCTGATTAAATGTAGAACATACAGACTAGTTCCAATAACTAGGGACAGCGGAGAGAGGGATGATGGAGTTGAGATTCTGTAGAACTTGAATGCTCATTCACTGTACTGGACTGTCTCCCTACTGATTTTCTATTTGCCCTATATAAATACACTAGTTATTAAAAAGCTTTACTTGAGTATTTAAAAAAAATTTTTTTTAAGTTTATTTATTTTGAGAGAGAGAGTGCATGTGCAGAAGGGGAGAGAGAGAGAGAAAGAACTCCAAGCAGGCTCTGTACTGTCAGTGAAAGGAGCTGGATGTGGGGTTCGAACCCATGAATCCATGAGATCATGACCTGAACCGAAATCAAGACTTGGACACTTAACCCACTGAGCGACTTAGGCCCCCCCATTGTTACTCAAGTATTTTGTTAACAGTCTTGGATGTTTTTAATTTTAAGGGTAGCAGTGATGGTGATGAAATGATTGGGAATTAGATCTATAGTGTTTGGTTTGACTTGAATACAAAGATTTGTAGTAAGCCAGAGATCTTGAGAACCATTGCACTGACTTTAGAACTGTGCTCAAAGTTAAGCTCATGCTTTAAAAAAAAAAACACACACACACACACACACCAAAATGAACATTGTATCATCTAAATATTTAATGACATCCCTGAAGAATTTAGCTGTTTTTGCAACAGCAGAGCTTTGGAAATACTACAATCTTGTTGATCCTGTTTTCTCTTTTGACTTTTCCCTTGTTACTCACCACAACCAGGGAAGCGTTAAAAGGGGAAAATGTCCTAAAAGGACAAGGTAGTTGTGATTGTAGGTGGAAAGGACAGGGAGGCAACCTTAAGAGATTCTATACTAGAGGTACCTTTGGATATCTTGGGAGCAAAGAGGTCAGGGTACGTGAAGTGAAGTATGGGTGTTAGAGGTGAGCACAGACTGTCTTGTATAGGTCTTTAGCATGTGATTTGTGGGCAGAAGATTTCCCTTAGTGATTAATGTTATTTTGAATGTACATAGGTTTTTATTTTTGACATTTGCCTAAAGTCATTTAACTTTAGGGAATAAGATGGAAGGTAGAAAAAAAAAATCTTTTCTTAATTAATTAATTTTTTTGAGAGAGAGGGAGAGAGTGAGAATCCCAGGCAGGCTCTGTACTATCAGCGTGGAGCCTGATTTGGGGCTCAAATTCATGATCGTGAGATCATGACCTGAGCAGAAACCTAGAGTTGGACACTTAACTGACTGAGCCACCCAGGCGTCCCTAGGACATTTGTAAAAAAGAAGTAATGCTCAGAGGCTAAAAACTTTTGTGGAGGAAGTATAGAAAATGGAAAATAATTTAAAATATGATAGAAGTATATAATGAATAGAAAGATGTTTTCTAGAAAGATGTTTAGGAAAACTTCTTAACAAAATGTACTTTAGTAAAAATAGAAGTCTTAGAAATTTTCTGTACCCTTAATCTTTACCATGAGTAGTTTTTTTCTTAAAAATTATGAATACAAGTACAGACTTAAAAGCCAAGCCTGGTTATATCCTCTTGGATATATATTGACCAGGCCAGAGTCCTTTTTAGTCTGTATTTGTATTGTATTTGTAGTAGTATTAAAATCTCCAGGAAAGAGTGTGCATCTTGGAAAAAGATATTACATGTATTGTTTATAGACTGTTGGAGGTAAAACTGGGCAAAATCTTGGAATATATAGAAAATAGAATGAGAGAGCATTGTAAGGGGCATGGATTAAAAATTGACAAACTGCTGTGATCCATAATTTTCAAAATACCAAGTGCACATTTATATTTATTATTTCAGCTTTATTGAGTTACAATTGACATAAAATTGTAAGATATTTGATACGTGTATGAAATTGCTATCTGCAAGTCTGTTTGTGCTGGGTGATTTGATGTAACACTCTTGACTGATGTTCCTTCTTGCCATAATATTAAAGTTCCCCTGTGTTTTGCTTCTTGAATTCTGTGTTATTTTCAGTTTGTCTTTCCTTCTGTCTTGTTTTTATGTGCCTGTCTTAAAAGCCCACAAACCTCCTAACAACTGAAAAAAAAAAAAAACAAACAAAAAACCAACAGACCTCTTTTGAGCACATAAATGAAACATTTCTATGAAAGGTGCTGCTGCTACTGCATCTCCTAGAATTCTGACAGGAGCTGAGAAAATAGCATCACATTTGTAGAATGCCTTGCTATTTCCTCATCTGCAGACTCTTTTTTTCTTAAAAGGCTGTGCAGTTTCGCTGTCGGTGAAAGGGCATTTATGTTTTTACTATAAAAGCTGTTTGGAAGGAGGCCAGTGTGTGGAAGATACAACTGCAGGGAACTCATCAGTAGGGTTCAATACCTGCTATCTTTGTCCTTTTTACCAAAGACCTCTGAATGCCTCTCTAGTGCTGTAGTCTTTCTTTCTATATTGCATAGAGACCAGCCTCATAGTTTATAGTAGTGTGCAATTTAGTAATTTTATTTTCATTTATTTTATTTATTTTTCTTTTTAAAGATTTTGTTTTTCAGTAACTTCTACACCACCGTGGGGCTTGAACTCACAACTCTGACATCAAGAATTCCATGTTCCATCCACTGAGCCAGCCAGGCGCCCCTTTAGTATTTTTAATACAGTTTGATTTATCCATCATGTTTTTAATGTTGTTTTAAAAGGTTATTGAATATACTAAATTTTATTATTTTTATTAAAAAAATTTTTTTAAAGGTTATTTATTTTGAGAGAGAAAAAACATGAGTTGGGGAGGGGCAGAGAGAGGGAGAGACAGAATCCCAAGCAGGCTCCAAGCCATCAGTTGAGGGCTCGATGTGGGACTGGAACTCATGAACAATGAGATCGTGACCTGAGCCTGAGCTGAGATCAAGAGTCAGACGCTTAACTGACTGATGACTGAGCCACCCAGGCACCCCTTTAGTATTTTTAGTACAGTTTGATTTGTCATGTTTTTAATGTTGTTTTAAAAGGTTATTGAATACACTAAATTTTAGAATTTATATATGACTTAAAAATACTGGTTTGAGTTACTTTGAGTTTCTATTAAAGCTATATAGGCTCATTTATTTTTTTTAAATGTTTATTTTTGAGAGAGAGTGGAGGGGAGGAGCAGAGAGAGAGGGGGACAGAGGATCTGAAGCAGGCTCTGCTGACAGCAGACAGCCTGATGTGGGGCTCGGGGCTCATGAACCATGAGATCATGACCTAAGCCGAAGTCTGATGCTTACTGACTGAGCTACTGCCTAGGTGCCCCTAGGCTCATTCTTAAAAAAAAAAAAAGAGGAACAGAAAAGTGTAAAGAGTTAATCTTGGATGAGTCATTCTAATAAAAACAAGATTAAATGAAAGTCTGCATCCTGAAATGTTGACGATATTTAGTTACCATACTGAAATTACAGTTGATAGTTCAAATATAGCTTTCTGGACTTCTAACTCTGTATGTAGAGATAATACATAAATATGCATACCTACTTATATTTTATATACAGTTTTGCAACTTGTTTAGTTGTGAATATCATGGATACCTTTAATGTCTGCCTCATTTTAATATCTGCCTCATTCCCTTAAATGTTTTAATATTCCACTGTTTTTATTTATTTATTAAACATTTTTTTATTTTTATTTTTTAGTATTTATTTTTGAGAGAGAGAGAGCAGGGGAGGGCAGAGAGGAGGGAACGGAGTATCTGAAGTGGGCTCCATACTGACAGCACAGAGCCTGATGTGAGGCTCGAATTATGAACTGTGAGATCATGACCTGAGCTGAAGTCAGCCCCTTAACTGAGCCACCCAGGCACCTTGATATTCCATTGTTTTTAAATGTACCATCATTAAAAAAAAAAAAAAAAAAAAAAATCAGTTATTTATTTTTTGACTTATAGGCCATTTATTTATTTTATTTTGTTTTTTAAATAGGTTCCATACCCAATGTAAGACTTAAATTCATGATCCTGAGATCAAGAGTCGCATGCCCCACCGACTGAGCCAGCCAGGCGTCCCGATGTATAGGCCATTTATAGCATTGTTTTGTTTTTTTTTTTTTTGCTGTAACAACTAGTTCAATATATACATGTGGGCATATGCATGTACATTGTTTGTGTGTCTGGATGCATGTGCTTTTGTGTGAATAGAATAGTTAAGAGTTTGTAAACTTGAGTTTGTGCCAATTTATATTCCTCTCGAAAATTTTGAAGGTTACTGCCTTTTTCCTACTTTTCTCTAATCCAAGGAATATATCAATCTTTATTCTTTGCCACTTTGATATATTAAAAAAACATTTCTTTTGTTAAGTGGAACTTGATGGAAATGTTCTATATCTGTACTGTCCCAACACAGTAGCCACTTGTCATATGTGGCCATTTAGCACTTGAAATGTGGCTAGTGTGACTAAGGAACTGAATTTTGAATTTTATTTAATTTTAAGTTTAAATAGCCTTATTTTTGGGGGTGTCTGGTTGGCCCAGTCAGTAGAGCCTGTGACTCTTGATCTCAGGGTCCTGAGTTGGAGTCTCATGTTAGGTGTGGAGCCTATGTAGAAAACAAAACAAAACAAACCTCAGTAAATAGTCTCATTTGTTTAATGGCTACCATTATTGGACAGTGCAGGTATAAAGTAACTTCCTATACTTATTGACTATCTGTATGTTTTTCAGTAAACTTGGCTGTTTAGATCTTTTGCCTTTTTTTTTTCCTGGTCCCTTTTATACTAATTTTTTTTTAAGTTTTATTTATTTAAGTAATCTGTACACCCAACATGGGGCTCGACCTCATGACCCCGAGAGGAAGAGCCAGCCAGGTGCCCCTGTACTAATTTCTAAGGTTGTTTTGTAGATTAAGGAAATAGTTTTTTGTCATTCATGTTGCAGATCTCTTTCTCATTTTTGTCTTTTGATTTGACTGATTTATCCTTTTTTTTTTTTTTTTTTTTTTTGCTGCCTGGACATTTTTTATTTTAATGTAAACAGTTTTATCAATCTCTACCTTTTATGCCTTTCTAGGTTTTGAGTCCTGTTAAAGAAGATTATTAAAGATTGTAAATAGAGTATAAATTTTAAAAGATGTTCAGCTTTGGGGCACCTGGGTGGCTCAGTTGATTAAGCGCCTGATGTCGGCTCAGGTCATGATCTCATGACTCATGAGATTGACCCCTGCATCGGGCTCTGTGCTGACTGTTCAGTCTGGAGCCTGCTTCGGATTCTGTGTCTCCCTCTCTGTCTCTGCCCCTTCCCTGCTCACACTCTGTCTCTATCTCCTTCAAAAGGATATAAAAACTTAAAAAAAAAATGTTCAGCTTCAAAGACATATTTTTCCTAAATGTATGTTTCATTGTGGACAAATAAGGGGAAATTCAGTTTATATATCAGTAAGATTGTGCCCCTTGAAGGCAGAAACTTTTACTTTGTTTTTAAAGTTTTTCTTTTTTAAGTTTTTTTATTTTGAGAGAGAGAGAGAGGCAGAGGGAGAGAGAGAATCCCAAGCAGGCTCTGCGCTGTCAGTACAGAGCTTGATGTGGGGCTTGAATCCACAAACCATGAGATCATGACCTGAGTCGAAATCAAGAGTAAGCCACTACTGAGCCACCCAGGTGCCTTGAAGGGCAGAGACTTTTAAATGTTTCTGTCTGCAGAGCTTAACTCACTTTTTTGCACATGAGTGCTGAATCTTTTTTTTTTTTCTTTACCTTTTTTTAAATTGGAGATAAAAATGAAGACACTGTTCTCTTGAGTGAGTGCAATTTATTTTTTAAATTTTTAATTAATGTTTATTTTGAGAGAGAGAGTAGGGAAAGGGCAGAGAGAGAGAGGAAGAGAGAGAATCCCAAGCAGTCTCTGTGAACTCAGCTTGGATCCCAATACGAGGCTTGAACTCACGAGCTCTGAGATCATGATCTGAGCAGAGATCAAGACCCTGACGTTTAACCAACTGAGCCACCCAGGCACCCCATTTTGCTTTATGTTTTTGAATGAGAAAACTATTGTGAAGATGTTCTTTCTTAGCAAATAAGCACAGAGATTTGAGACTATTGTAATGAAAAGCCCTTTAACCTCAGGGACCCCATTTGCCAGTTGTTTCCCAAGGTGAATGTGGAATCACACAGAGACTTCAACTAGCTGTGAACAACTTTAAGAACTCACTGAAAATCCTTTTCCTGCTTCAGGAGATTCTGCACAAAATTCCACTCTTAGACGTTAGGAACTGCCTATAGAGAGGGCCATGAGGCAAAGAGTGGCAGAGAGCCTCTAGGAGCTGAGTGACTCCTGGCCAAAAGTCAGCAAGGGAACTAACTGAAAGGGACTTGAAACCTGCCAACAAATAAGCTTGGTAGTAGGCTTGGAAAAGAATCCCAAGCCTCAAATGAGTTCAGTGTCAGTCCCAGCTGACACTTTGATTTCAGCCTAATGAGACCCTGAGCAGAAGGCTCCGTTAATCCATGCTCAGATTCCTGACAACGTAGAAGCTGAGATAAAATTATGTTGTTTTAACCTAAGTTTCATAATTAAACATAATCACAAAATAAATTTGTATTGTAGAGGCTGTTTAATAGCAAACAAGACTAATACTAAAATTTGGTGGAGAGGGAACATGGCAGGGTTGGTCTCAGAATATTTGGCCTGGGTATTGAGGGATGATTGATAAAACGTTAGGTGAATTCACATAGGTGAATATGGGTAAGGGCATTTTAAGCAGACAGAAGAGCTGAAAAGATGGAACACTGAAAAATGCAGGGGATGTTTGATGCATGGCTAATTCACCTTTGAGTACTGAATGGTGAAAGATCAGGCCAGAAGAGGTAGGTTGGGGCCAAAATGTGGATAGTTTAGAAGTTGGGCTGACAACTATTTTGATTTTAGGAACCGTATGGAGTTTTTATGCAGGAGATAGCATCACACCTGTGTTTGAGCAGTTTTGGTCATTTGAGGGATTTATTGTAAAGAGGTTATGAGGGTTACAGTACGGCTGTCTTGAATTAAAAGGATGGGAGGGGGTATAAATTTTTTTCCATATCATTCAAATTTTTCTCATTTTATATCTATTCTACCTACACCGATCCCACTTACAGCTCTCCAGCAGAAGCCTTTAGACCTGCTGGTCTTCTGAAGTTTTCACACATACAGGAGGTTATTGAATGCTGTTTAACACAACAAAACCTTACCATTCTTGAAATGAAAAAAGAAAGCAAAACTCTTTACCCAGTTATACTAGCTCATGTTGATTTTTCTTCTCTCTCTGAGTTCCCGTATGACTGTTCTTTCCATACCATTGTCCTCTGCACCACTGGTCTTCAGGTTTGTGCCAGTGGTAGAATCAATCAGGGCCATGTGTTGCACAACTCCAGAAGGAGCCAGTCATACTGTATTAAATGTGACTACTGCTCCTGGGAGTCGAACATCACAGTAGCTCTGGGTTGCATGTTGCTTCTTGTGAAAACATATTTAATGTTATTTCTCATTAAAAATTAGACACATTTTTGGGACACCTGGGTGGCTCAGTCAGTTAGGCGTCCGACTTCAGCTCAGGTCATGATCACACGGTTCATTGCTTTGAGTCCCCCGTCAGGTTCTGTGCTGTCAGCTTAGAGCCTGGAGCCTGCTTTGGATTCTGTGTCTCCCTCTCTCTCTCTTCCTCCGCCACTCATGCTCTGTCTCCCTCTGACTCTCAAACAAAGGTTAAAAAAGTAAAAAAAAATTAGAGACATTTTTGCCAGGGGAAAACCTATTACAAGTTTGTGATACAAAAGTCACACTTTGAGGGCAGATGTTGGAGGGGATAGAAGGACAACTTGCCTATTTTTTTTCATTTAGTCCTGGATTTGCTTCATATTTATTTCCCAAGTTTGTTTTCTAGCTGACAAGAGGTAGCAAATGGTAGAGATTTAATGGAAATGATTGTTAAACTAACTTTCTGTAGACCTCCCACCAGGAATTTGTATATTAATTCAAGGGGTTATAAAAGTTGTCCGTGAAGATATTTATGTTTTATGCTTTTAATCTTAAAAGTTGTGTGAGCATGTTTGTGATTTAAATTGTGCCTTAAAACGCTATAATTTTTAAATGGCTTTAGTCTCCTTTGTATCATTTTTAGATATTTTCTCAATCTGTATTTGGTCAACATTTTTGTCTTTTTTCTCATTAATGGTCTAGATGAGGGTTGACATTTTATAAATTTACTTCGATTTATTGTTTGTGAATCTTGGTTCTGAGTTAGGATTACTGTCTTTTCACTTTATTGGGCTTAATTTATTATTGAAGAGTAATTGACATATAATATTGTATTAGTTTCAGTTATACAACACAGTGATTCAGTGTTTACATACATTATGAAATATATATAATTTGTCACCATACAAAGTTTTTATAATATCATTGACTATATCCCCTATAATGTACATTATGTACCTGTGTCTTCTTTACCACTGGAAGATTGTACCTCTTAATCCCCTTCACTTATTTGGTCCATCACCCAGTTCCCTCTCCTCTGGCAACCATCAGTTTGTTGTCTGTATCTATGGGTTTGTTTCTGTTTTGTTGGTTCATTTGTTTTGTTTTTTAGGTTCTACATATCAGGGAAATCATATGGTAATTGTCTTTGTCTATCTGACTTATCTCACTTAGCATAATATTGTCTAGGTCCATCCATGTTGAAATTTAAAATAAATATATTTTAGTTATAGTAATATGTAACATAGGTTTCTTTCATTTTGCAAAAGTTTCATGAATTAGAAAAAAAGAAAGATCACTTATTCTGTCTGACACAATATAAACATTTTGGGACATTTCCTTTTAGTCTTTGATACATTTTTTTCTTTTTGGTTGTAATTAGTCTCTCAGTTTCTAATCTGCTTTTTCTTTTTTCTTCACATTTATTTATTTTGAGAGAGCATGAACGGAGTGGGGGTGGTGCAGCGAGAGGTGGGGGGGACAGAGAATCTGAAGCAGGCTCCAGGTTCTGAGCTCTCAGCACAGAGCCTGTCACGGGGCTCGAACTCATGGACCTGAGCTGAAGTCGGATGCTTAACTGACTGAGCCACCCAGGCGCCCCTCTAATCTGCTTTTTCATGTTCAAAAATACTTTCATTTGTCATTTTCTGGGTTTGCTAATAATAACCCTTTTTTTTATGGCTGAAGGGTATTTCATGAAGTGGTTATGTCTTAAATGCTCAATACTATTATGAAAATTAGAAACCTAAAATGACCACTTTAATGCTGTAGTGACTGTCTTTTTATTTTCTACTTACACATACACTTGTTAGCTCATCTCAGTATTTTGATTTAGAAGTTTTTATTTAAAAAATTACCATGCAGTAAAAATTGACCTTTTTGTTACACAATTGTGTGAGTTTAACACATATAACTACCACCACTGTAGTCAGGTACAAGCCTGAATATCTTATATAGTTACCCTCTACTTGTCCCTGACCCTTGGCAACCACTGACACGTTCTTCATCACTAGTTTTGTCTTTCTGAGAATGTCATATAAATGGTGTCATATGGTGTATAACCTTTTGAGACTGGTTTCTTAAATTCACTTTAATGCCTTTGAGATTCATCTGTGTTGTTTTGTGTATTAATAGTTAATTCCTTTTTATTGCTGAGTGGTATTTCATTGTACTAATGTATAATGGTTTATCCATTCACTGTTGAGGGATGTGTAGGTTGTTTTTATTTTTTTGGCAAATAAGAATGGAGCTGCAGTAAAAATTTGTGGGCAGAATGTTAAGTTTTCATTTCCCCAGGGCAAATACCCAGAAGTGGGATTGCTGTGTAATGAATAAGTGTATGTTTACCTTTACAAGAAACTGGGAAACTTTTTCAGAGTGGCTGTATCCTTTTGTATTCCCACCAGCAATGTATTTGAAATAGAGTTGCTCTTCATCCTTGCTTGCTTTTAGTACTGTCAGCACTTTTTATTTTAGCCATTCTAATATGTGTGCAGTGATAGATCATTGTGATTTTGATTTTCCTAATGGCTTATGTTGTTGAGCATCTTTTTTTTTTTTTTTTTTTAAATGCTCATTCATTTTTGAGAGCAAGAGAGTATGTTCGTGCACAAGCAGGGGAGGGGCAGAGAGGGGGGACAGAGGATCTGAAGGGGACTTTGCGCTGACAGCAGAGAGCTGGATGTGGGGCTCGAACTCACCAGTCGTGTAAACAACTGAGCCACTCAAGTGCCCCTGAATTAAGTGTCTTTATTGGGGAAAGCCAGTATTACAGTGGACTTCAGAGTTGGCACTGGAGCCTTTTTCTTGCCAAAGGTGGGCACAGCATTGACAAAGCACTGGTTATATTGCATCTGCTGCTTGGCTTGGCCTGTCGTGGTCTTCTTTTTCTCCTGTTTGGCCACCTTGGGAGTCTGCTCTCTTATTTTTCTAGCACAGGCCGGGGAACCGTGGACTTTACCTTTAAGCATGGGGCGGGCTACTTCCAGGGTGGTCAGAGCCTTTACTGCACTGACCTAGGGTAGCTTCATTCTCTAAGGGTGTGCCTGCCAGGAGCACTACTTGATCTTCTGGAGCGATGCCCTCCAGCGAGGCTACATGAGTCTTGATCCGGGTCTGCTGTCTCCTGACTGGTCACTTGGAGGGTGTGTAGCTCCTGGGCACCGACAGAGCTGCATGTCAGTGACTGAACTGTGGCCACTGCAGCTGCTACTGAGATGATGGAGTCAAAAAAGAGGAAGGAGTAAGGTCATGGATGTCCTCACCGCCTGTTGTGTGCCATGTCACCGTGTTGAGCATCTTTTTACATGCTTCCTTTCCAAGCGTATATCCTCTTTGGTGAAGTGTCTGTTCAGGTCTTTTGCCCACTGTGTAACTGGGTTGTTTGTTGTTCTGCTGTTGAGAGTTGAGAATTCTCTATCCATCCTGGGTGTAAGCCCTTTGCTGGATATGTGATTTGCAGATATTTTTTTCTGATTACAGGAGAAAGTATTTAGTCTTTTATCGTTAAGTGTGTTAGCTGTAGGTTTTTTATAAGTACTTGTCAGGTTGACCAAGCTCCCTTTTATTTATAGTTTACTGAGAGTTTTTGTCACGAATGTATGTTGAATTTAGTTCGATGCTTTTTCTGAGTGAACTCCTAGGGTCATTTGCTTTTAAGTTTTAGACTGTTAATATGGTGGATGACATTGATTTTCAAATATTGAATTGACTTTGCATTCCTATGGGGAAAAAAATCTCACTTGGTTGTGGTGTATTATGCTTTTTAAACTTTTTTAGGGGGAGCCGCCTGGGGGGGTGGCTCTGTTGGTTGAGCATCCGACTTGGGCTTGGGTCGTGGTCACGGTTTGTGGGTTTGAGCCCCACATCAGGCTTGCTGCAGGTGGCACGGAGCCTGCTTTGGATCCTTCGTCCTCTTTCTCTATGCCTCTCCCTGCTTGTGCTCTGTCTCTCTCAAAAATAAATAAAACGTCAAAAAAAATAAAAAAAACTTTTTAGGCAGGCTCCACCCTCAATGTGAGGCTTGAGCTCATGACCTTGAAATCAAGAATCAGATGTCCCACTTACTGAGCCACCCAGGTGCCCCTGTGGGGTGTGTGTGTGTGTGTGTGTTTTAAGTTTATTTACTGAGGCGCCTGGGTGACTCAGTCACTTAAGCATCCGACTCTTGATTTAAGCTCAGGTCATGATCTCATGGTTTGTGAGATCCTGCCCCACTGTGGGGCTCTGTGCTGATGGCATGGAGCCTGCTTAGGATTCTCTTTCTCTCTCTCTTTTTCCCTTCCCAGCTTGCTCTCTCTCAAAATAAATAAATAAACATTAAAAATATTTTAAAGTTTATTAATTTATTTTGAGAGAGAGGGTGAGCATGCACACATGCATGTGGAGGAGGGGCAGAGAGAGAGAGAGAGAGAGAGAGAGAGAGAGAGAGAATCCCAAGCAGGCTCAATTGCTGAAGTGTGGAGTCCAATGTGGGGCTCAATCTCACAAACTGAGATCATGATCTGAGCTGAAATCAAGAGTTGCTTGCTTAACCAACTGAGCCACCCAGGCACCCTATGCTTTTTATATATAGCTGGATTTGCTATTATTTTGTTGAGGACATTTACAGTTATGTTCATGAGAGACATTAATCTTTAGTTGTCTTGTATCATCTGTCTCTGGGTTTTGGTATCAGGATAATGCTGGCCTTATAAAAATCAGTTGGAAAGTCTTCCTTCCTTATAGGTTCTGTTGTTGTTGTTGTTGTGGTTCTTCTTCTTCTCCTTCTTCCTCTTCCTCCTTCTTCCTTGTTTATTTGAGAGAGAGAGAGAGAGAGAGAGAGAGAGAGAGAGAGAATCCCTAGCAGGCTCAGCACTGTCAGCACAGAGCCTGACGTGGGGCTTGATCTCTTGAACCATGAGATCACAGCCTGAGCCGAAATCAAGATTTGGATGCTTAATTGACTCAGCCACCCAGGCACATCCCCCCTGCCCCATTCTGTTTCTTAAAGTTTTAAAAAAAAATTTATTTATTATTTTGAGAGAGAATGCGTGTATGTGCAAGCTGGGGAGGGAGAGAGAGAGAGGGAGAGAGAGAATCCTGAGTATGCTCTGTGCTCAGTCCCACGAGCAAAACTGTGTTATCATGACCTGAGCTGAACAAGAGTCCAGTGCTTAACTGAGCCCCCCCAGGTGCCCCTAAAGATTTTATTTTTAAGTGATCTCTACACCAAATGTGGGGCTCAAACTCACAACCGGGAGTTCAAGAGTTGCATGGTCCACCAACTGAGCCAGCCAGATGCCCCTCCCTGTTCTTTCATTTTCTTGATTTGTCCTTTGGCATACAAAAATTTAGAGTAAAGGGTTTTTATTCAATCACTAGATTATTTGTTTTTCTGTTTTCATGTTTACTTCCTCTTATTGATTTATTTGATGAGGTGGATAAGGTGGGATTTTTTTTTGTTTGGTTTATTTTTCAGTTCTAAAATTTCCATTTAGTTCTTTTTATATTAAATTTTTTTTTAATGTTTAGTTTTGAGAGAGACAGAGACAGAGTGCAGTTGGGAGAGGGGCAGAGAGAGAGCGAGAGAGGGAGACACAGAATCCAAAGCAGGCTCTAGGCTCTGAGTCAGCACAGAGCCCAACGTGGGGCTCTAACTCACAGACTACGAGATCATGACCTGAGCCGAAATCTGAGCAGATGTTGGGATGTTGGACGCTTAACCAACTGAGCCACCCAGGCGCCCCTCCATTTGGTTCTTTATATTCTACTTTATATCTTTCTCTTCCTTCAAGACTGTTTACCTTTACGGGCGCCTGGGTGTCTGACTTCAGCTCAGGTCATGATCTTGCAGTCCATGAGTTTGAGCCCCTCGTTGGGCCCTGTGCTGCCAGCTCAGAGCCTGGAGCCTGGAGCCTGCTTCAGATTCTGTGTCTCCCTCTCTCTCTGCCCCTCCCCCACTGACGCTCTGTCTCTCTCTCTCTCTCAAAAATGAATAAATGTTAAAAAAAAAATGTTTACCTTTACTTGGAGCATTTTTATAATAGTTGTTTTTAAGTCTTTACGAAATATTTCCCATACCAGTGTTATCTTGTTGTTTCTGTGTTTTGATTTTCTTTCCCAAGCAAACTGAGGTTTTCCTGGGTTTTGGTATACCATGTAAATTTAAATTGTAATTGACACTCTGTGTCTTGTTTAAATTACATGGAGAATGTTAACAGTTTTATTTTAGCAAACAGTTAGCTGAATTGTGTTTAGGCTTCAGGTTTTGACCAGCCTTCTGTGGGTTGTTGTTTCAATGTCAGTTAGGACTTCAAAGCCTTTTTAGTGCTATTTGGACTTTTCCTTTGTGTGAACCATCATACTATGTGGGATTTGGGGGGTGGTCTTCCCTTTGGGTTATGAAACTCTGGCCTGTGGGCCAGATCTAGTTCACTGCCTATTTTTATAAGTAAGATTTTATTGGAACCCAGCCATGCCCATTTGTGTATATTTTTTGTGGCTGCTTTCATACTTTGGTGGTCACAGTTGAGCAGTTGCAACAGAGACTGGCCCACAAAACGTAAAATATTTACTGTTTGGTTCTTTATAGATAAGTTTGGCTGACCCCGATTTATCCCACAGTTCAATTCTCAAAGTCTGTCTATACTGTTTTAGTGTCCAGTCATGTATGCATAGCTCAGGTGTTAGCTGAGGAGTTCATACACAATTTTAAGGGTCGCTTTCCTGAGTTCTTTTGTTGGCAGTCTTCCCAGTACTTTCTGATTTGGGGGGATTCCCATTTTTCATCTTTGGCCAGAAATGTCTTTATTTTACTCTGCATTTCCTACGACTGTATCTCCCTTGGGCTGAGCAGCCGGAGACGAGAGGGGAAAGAGCAATTGCTTCATTCTTTTGGGACCGTAAACTCCTCTGATATGGAGGGGAAGGTTTTCCTCCTTTCACAGTTTTAAGAAATAAAATGGAGAAATTCCTTCTTTGTTGCTGAGTATTAGGAGACTCCTACTCTAATGGAACTCTGTGTACACTAATGCCCATATCCAGGTTTTGGGCTCTGTTGAATTCAGATTGAGAGGTACTGGAGGGGGAAATTTGCTAAACTCTGCCATTTGGTGGTATTTTGAATTCTGGTCTTCCCCAATCTGTGTGCTACCATTCACTTTGTTGGATTTGATTTGCTAATGTTTCGTTGAGGATTTTTGCACTTATGTTAATGAAAGATATTGATCTGTACTGTTTTGTTTTCTGTTTTTGTTTTTGTTTTCTTTTGGTGTCTTTGTCTGGTTTTGATACTAGGGTATTGCAAGCCTCAGAATGAGGAAGTATTTCTTCTGCTCCTGTCTTCTGGAAAAGATTGTACAGAATTGGTATAGTTTCTGCATTCAGTGTTCAGTAGAATTTGCCAGTGAACCTACGTTGGTCTGGTGCTTCCTGCTTTGGAAGGTTATTAGTTATGTATTCTATTTCTTTAAAAGATATAGGCCTAGGGGCACCTGGTGGCTCAGTCAGTTGAGCGTCAGACTCTTGGTGTGGGCTCAGGTCATAATCTCACTATTCATGGAATTGAGCACAGCATCGGGCTCTGCGCTGACAGCATGGAGCCTGCTTGGAATTTCTCTCTCTCTCTCTCTCTCTCTCTCTCTCTCTCTCTCTCTCTCTCTCTCTCTCTCTCTGCCTGCCTCCTGCTTGTGTGCTCACTCTCTCAAAAATAAATAAGTAAACATTAAAAAAAAATATACAGGCCTATTCAGATTGTCTGTTTCTTCTTGTTGAGTTTTGACAGATTGTATCTTTCAAGGAATTGATACGTTTCATCTAGGTTATCAAATTTATGGACATAGAGTTATTCATAATGTTTGTTTATTTTTAAGATTTTATCTTATTTATTTTTTAAATTTGAGGTTTTTTTTTTTAAGTTTATTTTGAGAGAGACAGAGAGTGAGTAGGGGAGGGGCAGAGACAGAGACAGAATCCCAAGCAGGCTCTGTGCCTTCAGCACGGAGTCGGATGTGGGACTCTAACTCACAAACTGAGATCATGATCTGAGCAGAGAACAAGAGTCAGACTCTTAACCATCTGAGCCACCCAGGTACCCCAAGGGTTTATTTTATTTTATTTTTAATTTTTTAATATTTATTTTTGAGAGAGAGAGAGAGACAGAGAGAGAGAGAGAGAGAGAGAGAGAACAATGGGGGAGGGGCAGAGAGAGAGGGAGACAACAGAATCTGAAGCAGGCCCCAGGCTCTGAGCTGCCAGTACAGAGCCTGACACAGGGCTTGAACCCACGAACCACGAGATCGTGACCTGAGCTGAAGTCAGATGCTCAACTGACTGAGCCACCCAGGCGCCCCTCCCAAGATTTTATTTTTAAGTAATCTCTACACCCATCATGGAGCTCGAACAACCCCAAGAGCAAGAGTTGCAGGCCCTCACCAACTGAGCCAGCCAGGTGCCCCCATAATACTCTTTTATTCTTTTATTGTCCATGGGATATGTAGTGATGCTCTCTCTTTCACTTATGATACTAGTAATTTGTGTCTTTTTTCTTAGTCTTAGGTTTATTCATTTATTGATTTTTCAGAGAAGCACCTTTTAGTTGTATTGATTTTTCTCTATGATTTCCAGTTTTCAGTTTCACAGATTATTGCTCTCATTTTTATTATCTCTTCTGTTTAGTTTGAATTTAATTTGCTCTTTTTCTAGTTTCCTAAGGTAGAATCTTGGATTATTAATTTTATATTTTTTTCCTAATGTATGCATGTATGTGTTCAGTGCCATGAATTTCTAAGCACTGCTTTTCCTGCATCATGAAATTTTGTTAACTTGTATTTTCATTTTCATTTAGTTCATAATATATTAAAATTTCTTTTGAGATTTTTTTTCTTTAGCCAATGTATTATTTCATTTTAAAATGTTTATTTATTTGGTAGGGGTGAAGGGCAGGGAGAGTGGGAGAATACCAAGCAGGCTCTGTGCTGACAGCACAGAGCCTGACGTTGGGCTGGAACTCATGAACCATGAGATCATGAACTGAGGTCAATAGCTGGATGCTTAACTGACTGAGCCACCCAGGTGCCCCATAGTCTGTGTATTATTTAAAAGTGTGTTGTTTAATGTCCATGTATTTTGAGACTTTCTAGCTGTTTGTCTGTCTTTCTTTCTTTCTTTCTTTCCTTCCTTCCTTCCTTCCTTCCTTCCTTCCTTCCTTCCTTCCTTCCTTCCTTCCTTCCATAGTAAACAAAATACAATGAAAACTATGAAGTATTTAGAAATAAGTTGGATAAGAAATGTGCAGGATCTAGGTGAAGAAAACTGTAAAATCCCTGAAAAGGATGAGGGAAACACTTGAAAAATGGAAGAGAGCCAATTTGTTTTATGTGGATGGGAAGAATCAATATGATAAAATTTCAGTTCTTGTCAAGTACAGTTCTACTTTGGAAAACAAATCAAAAGTTCAACTGGGTTAGACTAACAGTATTTTAAAAAATGTTTTATTTATTTTGAGAGAGAGACAGAGAGAGAGAATCCCAAGCAGGCTCCATGCTGTTAGTTCAGAGCCAGATGGAAGGCTTGATCTCATGAAGCATGAGATCATGACCTGAGCTAAATCAGGAGTTGGACACTTAACCAACTGAGCCACCCAGGCATCCCTAAGAATATTTTTAAAAAGAGAAATGTAACCTTAAAAAAGAGGCATAACATAACTTTTTTTTAATTTTTAAAAATTTGTTATTTAAAAAAATTTTTTTTTGGTTTAGTTTTGAGAGAGAGAGAGACAGAGACAGAGAGACAGAGTGCCATCAAGGAAAGGGCAGAGAGAGAGGGAGACACAGAATCCGAAGCAGGCTCCAGGCTCTGAGCTGTCATCATAGAGCTTCACACAGGGCTCGAACTCCTGAACTGTGAGATCATGACCTGAGACAAAATCAGATGCTTAACGCACTGAGCCATCCAGGTGCCCATAGGCATAGCATATTTCTAGATGTTAAAATGTATTGCAGAGATACAGTGATTAATGCAACATGGCACTGATTTGGGACTAGACAAGATTGGTAAATAGTACAGATGTGAAAATCCAGAGACAGTGACATATATTTAAGAATTCAGTATACAGGTAGTGTTGAGAAACCTAATAATCTTGGGGAAAAAAATATATGTATCTCTGCTTCATATCACATACCAAAACAAATTATAGAAGGGTTGACATTTTTAATGTAAAAAGCGAAGCCATGAAACTAGATGTTAGAGAATTAATATTTGCTTTATAATGGGGAGGATGATGGGTATAGGCCTGGATAAATGTATATGTTTACAATACAAATAATAGATGCTCATGACAAAAATCCCAAATCTTTAAGGGTATAATAGACTTTTACATCTCCAACTCTTTTTCCAGAGGTAAACAGTGATAATGGCTTCTAAGGTGTAAGGCCAGAAAATTTCTTTCCATATATGTAATCCTGCCCCATTCCCACCCCTTTAAAGGGTAAGAAGTTAAACTATACTATATACAGTTCTGCAAGTGTCTGTACATCTGCTCATAGAGTGCTGCATTGTTCTTTTTCCCCCATAATATTTTATTATGAATAATTATAAATACAGCAAAGTTGAAAGTTTTACAGAAAATAACCACATATCTACCACCTAGAATCTGTCATTAACATTTCCTATCTTTCCATCTATCCACATTGCTCTTTTTAAAAAGTGGTGGTAAAATAATGTATAACACAAGGTTTACTTAGAATATGCAGTTCAATAGTGTTAAATATATGCACATTGTTATGTGACGTATTTCTAAAACTTTCTCGTCTTAGAAAACTGATATTCTGTACTCAGTAAACAATTCCCCATTTTTCCTCCCCACACAGTACCTGGCAGCTACCATTCTGTTTTACATTTCTATGAGTTTGACTATTCTAGATACCTTGTATAAGTGAAATCATACAATGTTTGTCATTTCATGATTTGCTTTTTTTAACTTGGTATATTGTACTCAAGCTTCCATCATCTTGTAGCATGTGCCAGAGTTTCCTTTTTAAGGCCAAATGGTATTCCATTGTATTTGTACATCATATTTTGTTTACTCATCTGTCAGTGGGCACTTCTGCCTTTTGGCTATTTGATAATACCGCTATGAACATGGTGTACACATATCTCTTTGAGAGACCTTGGTTTTGATTCTTTTGGATATGTAACCAGTAGTGATATTGCTGCATTCATATTATGATTCTATTTGTAATTTTTTGAGGAACTGCTATACTATTTTTTGTCAACAGTGTACAGGTTCCATTTTTTCTACGTCCTTATCAACACTTGTCATTTTCTGTTTTTCTTGTTTGTTTTGTTTTGAAAGCAGCCATCCTAGTGGATATGATTGATATTGCATTGTAGTTTTGGTTTGCATTTTCCTAATGATTAGTGCTATTGAACATCTTTTCATATGCTTTTTTGGCCATTTGTATATCTCCTTTGGAGAAATTTCTGTTCAGTCCTCTGCCCGTTTTTGAGTTTTTTTTTGTTTTTGTTTTTTTGTTTTTTGTTTTTGTTCTTGAGTTGTAGTTCTGTATATATTCTGAATATTAATGCGTGTGTGTGTGTGTGTGTGTGTGTGTACATACTTTCAAGTTTTTATTTAAATTACAGCTAGTTAACATAAGCTGTGTTAATTTCAGGGGTAGAATTTAGTGACTTATAACTTACATGTAACACCCAGTGCTCCTCACAAGTGCCCTCCTTAATGCCCATCACCCATTCAACCCATCCCTCTGTCCACCTCCTCTCCAGCAACCCTCAGTTTGTTCTCTATAGTAAAGAGTGTTTTTTATGCTTTGCCTCTCTTTTTTTCCCCCTTTCCCATATGTTCATCTGTTTTTCTTAAATTCCACCTGAGTGAAATCATACAGTGTTTGTCTTTCTCTGACTGACTTATTTCCCTTAGCATGGCTTAGCATGATACACTGTAGCTCCATCCATCTTGTTGCAAATGGCAACATTTCATTCTTTTTTATGGCTGAGTAATATTCCATTGTATGTATATACCAAAGCTTCTTTATGCATTCATCAGTCGATGGACACTTAAGGCTATTTCCATAATTTGTCTATTGTTGATAATTGTTGATAATGCTGCTATAAACATGTATCCCTTCAAATTAGTATTTTCGTATCCTTTGTATAAATACCTAAATAGTGCAGTTGCTGGATCCTAGAGTAGTTCTATATTTAGCTTTTTGAGGAACCTCCATACTGTTTTCCAGAGTGGGTGTACCAGTTTACATTCCCATCAACAGTGTAAGAGGGTTCCCCTTTCTCCATCCTTGCCAACATCTATTTTTTCTTGTGTTGTTAATTTTAGCCATTCTGACAGATGTGAGGTGGTATCTCATTGTGATTTTGATTTGTATTTACCTGATGATGAGTGATGTTGAATATATTTTCATGTGTCTGTTAGCCATCTGGATGTCTTTGATTTAAAAAAAAAATGCTTCACAAATATGTATGTCGTAGGGGCCATGCTAATTTTCACTGTATTGTTCCAATTTTATTTTTTTAATTTTACTTTATTTTTTTTTACATAAAAAGTTCATTTTTTTTGAGAGAGAGAGCATGAGTGGGGGAAGGAGAGAGAGAAAGGGAGAAAGAATCCCAAGCAGGGTCTGTGTCATCAGTGCAGAGCCCGATGTGGAGGTAGAACTCCTGAACCATAAGATCGTGATCTGAGCCGAACTCAAGATGCTTAACTGACTGAGCCACCCAGATGCCCCTTGCTTGTATCATTCCAATTTTAGTACAGGTGCTGCTGAAGCAAACACTATTCTGAATATTAACTCTTTAACATACATGATTTGCAAATATTTTCTCCAGTTCTGTAGGTCAGCTTTGCACTGTTGTGACTGTGTCCCTTGATGCATAGATTTTAAATTTTAATGTAGTTCATTTTGTCTCTTTTTACTTTTGTTGTCTCTTATTTTAGTGTCCACATTGCTCTCTTTGATGGCGTATTCTTCTATTATTTGGTTGATTAGAAATCTATTTTCCTAATAACTTACTGGAATTTAGGCCATTCCAGTTTTACCATGATGTTATAAACATAGTTTAAGTAAATGTTGTACATATTATTTGTGTTCTTGTAAGAATATAGCAGTATAACTAATTTTTATATTATAATTGGTGGGTCAGAGATGTACCCAATCAGGGCTGGAGAGTACCAAATTGTGCTTCAAAAGGGTTGTGCCATTTTACGGTAATGGATGACAATACCTGTTTCTCATACGCTGACAGGTAATGGGCTTTTCATACCTTTTCATTTTTGCAAACTCAGTAGATGAAAAAAATCTGGTTTGATTTCAATTTCTGTATTTATGGTTGTATGACTGTGGTTGAACATCTTCTGATGTTTACTGACCACTTGTATTTGTTTCTCTAAACTACCTTTTTATATCCTTTGCCAGTTTTCTCTTTCTCTTTCTCTTTCTTTCTTTCTTTCTTTCTTTCTTTCTTTCTTTCTTTCTTTCTTTTGATTGTTGGTTTTTTTTCTCATTTATTTAAAAAAATTTAAGTTTATTTTGAGAGAGAGAGAGAGTGTGCACAAGCTGGGTAGGGGCAGAGAGAAGGAGAGACAGAATCCCAAACAGGCTCCGCACCATCAGTGCAGAGCCCGATATGGGGCTTGAACTCACGAACCATTAGAACGTGACCTGAGCTGGAGGCTTAACCTACTGCACCACCCAGGTACCCCTTTCTCATTTATTTATAACAACTTTTTCTGTGTGTGATATATTTTCCTGGTTTTTATTTAGACTTTGTTTATGGGTTTGTGTGTGTACATGTGCATACACACGGTACCAAGTTTTTCATTTTTATGTAGTCACATTTGGTAATATTTCTCCTCCT
The DNA here is from genome assembly GCF_018350195.1 of Panthera tigris. NCBI lineage: Eukaryota > Metazoa > Chordata > Mammalia > Carnivora > Felidae > Panthera > Panthera tigris. The sequence goes on from NC_056662.1 coordinate 118,923,750, forward strand.
GTTTCTCTGGTTTTGTGTCATTCTATGGAAAGCATACTTAACAAAAGCAGAATCCATAAAGGCGAAGATTTGACTGCATAATAATGAAAAAAAACCCAAACCCTTTTGTGGGTAAAAATAATACTTGCACATGATAGAAAATGTGGGGAGGGTTAAAAGGAAAAAAATCACCCACTGTCCTCACTACCCAGTGGCAACCACCATTAGTATTTCAGCCTAATTGATTTGCACTTTCCCCCCCCTCCTAACTTAGTCTTCTTTTGATTTGTGGAGAATCATTGGTATGTAACATGGTCACTGACCTTGAGGTAACACTGGACTTATTGTGGAGGAATGATGACTCTTATTTCTTTCATGAACTCTAGTGGTTCACTAGACCTCCTGTCAGCTCCAAGGGGTTAGAAGGGTGGAAGCAAGAGCAGGGAGTATTGGTATTAGAAGGTCATCATGGTGAGATTCAAAAATCTGCTCATGTGAAAGTGACTGCAAATTGTGTTGTCTTTTCCTTCCTTACGTTGTGCAACTTTTCCCTTAATATTTAATAAAGCTCTCTTTTTACAGTGCCTCCAGTTGCTTTTTTTTTTTCTTTTTTAAACTTTGCAAAGGCAGAAAAAAAGGTATTTTGACTCACTTTTTTCATGGAGCTTTAAATAGAAATTGTACCTCTGGGGGTGCCTGGGGGTGGCTTAATTGTTAGGCTTTGAGCTCTTGATTTATGCTCAGGTCATGATTTCACGGTTCATGGGAATGAGCTCCACGAGCTCCGTGTGCTGACAGCACAGAGCCCACCCACTTTGAATTCTCTCTCTCCCTTTCTGCCCCTCCCCCATGCTTGTACATCTCTCAAAATAAATAATAAAATAAAACTAAAAAAAAAAATAAAGGAAATTGCACTTCTGTGGGGCTGTTGTGGTGGTGGTGATATTAATCACAGAGGAAAACTCTTGAGTTTCCTTCTGAAAGAAAGGTGAAATTCAGTAAATCTAAGTTGGAATTTCTTGCTCATCTGTCCTGTTTAGATTTTTTTCTAGTTCTCTTTTGATTAAAACCTTGACTATTTTGTGTCAGTGAATAAGTGCATTTCACTGTGTGGAGACAAGAGTTAGAGACTAAAATAAGCAGGAATGATAAAAATATGTATACAATTAAATGGCAAAATTGTCCATTTTGAGTACCTAAAGTTGAGAAGGAAGGGTGTCGTTGAGGATGTGAGTGACTTCATGAGTGAGGTGAGACTTTAACTTGGTTCTTTTGAACAAGGATATGGAAGTCCGGGTTGTGTTTGACATCTATAAAATTCTTCAGTCTTAAGACAATTGCCTTGTCTTAAGGCATTTGCTTTCACTGACTTTGGGAATATTTCATCATATAGTTCAGTAACTTACAGAACTTTAAAAATATATAATTTTTTTTCTCCTATACTAGGTTAAAAGCTTTTTGTGACTAGTAGGCTCTAATTATTGCCAGTGTATTTGCCATAATTAGCTTTACTGTTATGAACCCATGTGTATGGATTCAGAATAGATTTACCTATTTTAGGAGTTCTTAATCTTGATCTAGGGATGGGCTCTATGTCAGGATTGTTTTTGAAAATGGTAGAGGGCATTAAGGAAGACACTTGTTGGGATGAGCACTGGGATGAGCAATGAACCACGGGCATCTACCCCCAAAACCAAGAGCACACTTTACACACTATATGTTAGCCAATTTGACAATAAATTATATTTTTAAAAAAGGGGGGGCATTGTGAAGATATTCTTTCTCTCTCTCTCTCTCTCTTTCCCTCCCTTCCTTCCTCCCTCCCTTCCTCACTACCTCCCTATCTCTTTTGTTGGTCTTTTGGATGTTTGAAAGCTGTTAGCTTCAGTGTCCCATCATTCAAGTTTAAGTCAGTAGTTCCTGTTATTCTGCTCCTGCAGCCTTAGTTTGAGTCTTCTGTCCATTTCTAAGTGAATTACTATGGCCAAGAGGTTGGAAAGTGCTTTTTTTCTTGCTTTATTGCTAGTGTTGGTTCCCACCATATGGATTGAGAATGGAGGAAGGAGGTGGGTCTCCAAAGGTGAATCAGGGCCTTTTAACCAGAGAAATGTTGAATGGTACATAAATGGTTAAAATCACAAATGTACCTTAAACTTCATGGGATCTGGTAACCCACAGAAACTAACCATAAACTTTTTTTTTTCCTCCTTAGAAGAGTTTTCATAGCTAACATCAGACTTTCAAAGGGATATGAACCCCTAAAAAAGGTTAAATTTTCATATGGGTCTAGGAAGAAAAGGCCATTTTAAATGAGGAAAGATTCATTACCAAAGGTGTACGTGAGAATGATTTTTGAGACAGTGGAATTAGATTAACTTAATCCAGTGAAGATAGTATATTGAGGATGGTAGAGTATAAATTTGGATATTTTAGATGCCTTGTTATGTGATCGAACTATAGTTGACTCTTGAATAACATGGGTTAGGGGTGCTGATTCCCCGTGCAGTTGAAAATCTGAGTATTACTTTGGACTCCCCCAAAACTTAACTACTTAATAGCCTACTACTGATGGAAGCCTTACCAATAAACCAACAGTTGATAAACACATATTTTGTATGTTACATGCATTACATACTGTGTTCTTATAATAATGTAAGCCAGAGAAAAGAAAACGTTAAGATCATGAGAGAAAATACATCTACAGTACTCTGCCATATGTATCCAAAAAAAGTCTGCGTGTAAGTGGAGTTGTGTAGTTCGAACCCATGTTGTTCAAGCGTATGCTGTATAGAAGGTGCTTAGATATTGTTGAAATCAATATGGTAAAAAAAAAAAAAAATTCAAGTAGTTTAAGAGAATAAGAGAAGTACTTTTAAAAATAATAAATTGTAGGGGCGCCTGGGTGGCTCAGTCGGTTAAGCGTCCGACTTCAGCTCAGGTCACGATCTCGCGGTCTGTGAGTTCGAGCCCCGCATCGGGCTCTGGGCTAATGGCTCAGAGCCTGGAGCCTGCTTCCGATTCTGTGTCTCCCTCTCTCTCTGCCCCTCCCCCGTTCATGCTCTGTCTCTGTCTCAAAAATAAATAAACGTTAAAAAAAATTTTTTTTTTAAAAATAAAAATAATAAATTGCTTCCTTCTTTTCCATAATTATACCTTTCACTTACTTCTTTTCTCTGGATATTATAGTTGTGATTTCCCTGTTGGTCCAAGACTTTTTGGGGTTGAGATAAAAAACAGTTTTAAGGACTTATTTTACTTTTTATAATTTATGATTTTATTGCATTATAATCACAACAAAAAGAACATTTTATGGTTTTTGTAATTATTGAAGCTTCCTAATAGGCAATTTTTCTAACCATTTTACTAGTGATTGGGAGATAAAGTAGAAGTTTTGGAGTTTGAAATTTGGTATATCTTTGAAATCAACCTTACTCATTTTATTATTCATATACTCTTATCTCTGTCTTGCAGTCATACATGAGAATTGTAGAGGAAAGATTGAGAGAGAGGGGCACCTTAACTCTAATTAGGATAGTGGTTGCTATACTAGCTTCATTTTTTTTTAGTGTATGGCTTAGCTCACTTCATTTTTTTTAACTTATTTTTTCTCCCTTTTTTTTTTTAATTTTTTTTTTCAACTTTTTAAATTTATTTTTGGGACAGAGAGAGAGAGACAGAGCATGAACGGGGGAGGGGCAGAGAGAGAGGGAGACACAGAATCAGAAACAGGCTCCAGGGTCCGAGCCATCAGCCCAGAGCCTGACGCGGGGCTCGAACTCACGGAGTGTGAGATCATGACCTGGCTGAAGTCGGACGCTTAACCGACTGCGCCACCCAGGCGCCCCTCTCCCTTTTTTATTTGAGAGAGAGAGAGAGTACAATCAGGGGAGAGGAGCAGAGGGAGAGAGAGAGAAAATCCTAAGCAGGCTTCACCCTCAGTGCGGAGCCTGATGTGGGGCTCGATCCCACAACCCTGGGATCACGATCAGAGCTGAAATCAAGAGTTGGACATTCAACTGACTAAGCCACCCAGGAACGCCTAGCTTACTTCATTTTGTTGGAAATTTTTATCAGGGATGGTGACAACCCTGATAGAATTTAGAACCTACTTTTTATCTTAGACATAGAATCCTTTTACATAAATTCTTTTTTGATAGTAACACATTGGGACAGTGGTACTACCAGTATTGGTTTCCTATTCTGTTCCTTTTCCTTTGTTAGCTGGCTCATCTCTTTGAGGGACTCAGAGTAGGCCTTTGTTGATGACAAGTTTTGGACACTTAGCAGGAACAGTAGTTAAGGTTTATCAGTTTTCATGAGAGGAAGCCTCTATGCTGTTGGGCTTATAAATAACCTTCATCCCTGCCACTATGACTTCCTCATTTGTGGGTCTGTTGCATATGTATGGAGTGGTTTAAGACAGTCTCTGGAGCATTTGTTCACCCTGGCAGTTGGTTTAGGATTTCTGGTAAGGTTGCTAACTTCCCTGGATTTGTGAGCTGCCTTGCTGCTATTTGGGCTTTCGTGGCTTTGGAGAAAGCCCTGAGGCAGAAAAGTGGAGAGACTCATGGACCCTTGGGATAGGCTACTCTCAGCACGAGGTGGGACACTGTCATTGTAAGTGGGAACTGTCCACAGCATATGTGGCTGAATTCCCCTTGGGCTGAGGGGATGTGATACAGGGCACCACCTGTTTCTGCTGTATACTATGCAAAAGATGGGAAACGGTTCCCAAATCTATCATTAGGAGATGGTTAAGTAAATAGTAGTATAATTATACAATGGAATATTATGCAACTATAAAAAGGAATAGTTGCTTTCTATATACACATAGGGTCCTTCAAGATACACTAACTAAAAAGGTCATGTATTGAGTATTGTGTGTGACTTACTGCCTTTTGTGTGTAAAAGTGAAAGAAGATAAATATATTTGTGTTTGTTCATGATTGCTTTAATGTTAGGAGGCTACATAAGAAACTGAGTGTCTGAGTAAGAGATGGGGGGGTACATGAAGGGGTTGAAGGTGAGGCGGGGAAAGGAATGAAACTTTTCGCTGTATATTTTTTGTTTTCTTTAAATGTGGTATCTGTTCTTTTTTTTTTCTTTTTTTTTTTTTTTTTTTTTTTTTTTTTTTAAATTTATTTTTGGTACAGAGAGAGACAGAGCATGAACGGGGGAGGGGCAGAGAGAGGGAGACACAGAATCGGAAACAGGCTCCAGGCTCCGAGCCGTCAGCCCAGAGCCTGACGCGGGGCTCGAACTCACGGACCGCGAGATCGTGACCTGGCTGAAGTCGGACGCTTAACCGACTGCGCCACCCAGGCGCCCCATTTTCTTTTTTAAGTAAAACCACCCTGATGAAATATTGAGTTTGAATATTCTTTTTTTTTTTTTTTAAAGTTTATGTTTTTATTTTGAGAGACAGAGAGATCATGCATGGGAGGGGCAGAGAGAGAGGGAGCATCCCAAGCAGGCTCTGCACCATCAGCACAGAGCCTAACATGGGGCTCAAACCCATGAAACTTGAGATCATGACCTGAGCTGAAATCAAGAGTCAGACGCTTAACCGACTGAGCCACCCACGCACTCCTGAATTTTATTTTCCATGTGGCTAAATAAACTAAAACTTATCATGGCTTTTCATGGCTCTTGTTTTGCCCTCAAATATTCCCATGCCTGGCAACTTGTCACTCAGTTCTCAGCTTAAATGTTGGGTAGTCACTGAGGCCTGATTACTCAGTGGATTTCTCTCTTTTCCCATTCACTGTCAACCTTATTATCCTGTTTTATTTTGTGTATTGCACTTACCACTATGTGAAGAAAAAATTTTTTTTCTTACATATTTGTTGTCTGTTTCTACCATTAGAATGCTAACTTGCCTAACAGCCAGGGCCTGTTATGTATTGTCTACCATCTCTTGGCATTCTTTTTTAATTTTTGTTTGATGGCTACAGTTGATGCAGTATCTTTTTTCCTCCTAAGAATTTAATCCCCCCCCCCCCCACCCCAGCTAAACAGAGAACTTTATCCTTTCTGTTTCTCACCCCTCTTTCCCTAACTTTTTCTGTTGGATATCCTTTCACTGCTTCTGTTATTTTGGTCATTTCAGGTGTTAAGACAGTATCTCAGATGTGAATAAGTGCAGTTTAATACAAACCGTAATTTCCACCCTAACCCATTTTCAAATTTGTTTTTTTCCTTAATTTGTACCTACTCTTGAATTTCAGGGAGTGTGGTGTATTTTTCCAGTATTCCTTCATTTTGGTTTAATTCCTTTAAAAATCAATTTATTGAGGTATATGCCAGCTTTTTTGAGGTGTAATATTTGTATACTACAATGCATACATCTTAAAAGTATAGCTGAATTCATTTTGACAAATGTATGCATCCATGTGACCACCACCCTAGTCAAAGTATAGAACATTTCTATCTTTTCAAAAAGCTCCTTCGGGGTGCCTGGGTGGTTCAATCAGTTGAGTGTCTGACTCTTGATTTTGGCTCAAGTCATGAACCTAGGGTCGTGGGATTGAGCCCCATGTTGGGCTCCTCGCTGAGCCCGGAGCCTGCCTGCTTGAGATTCTCTCTCTGCTTCCCGCCCCCACCCCCCCCCCCGCCCCAACTCTTGTGCACATACATGCTCTCGCTTTAAAAAAAAAAAAAGTTCCTTCATTTTCCTTTGCAGATTTGACAAAGTTTCCTAGTCAGTGCATAAGTGTTCTTTTATTTTGTAGTTTCCTCTGTATTTGAAATACTGCATAATTTTTATAGGAAGAATTAAATGTTCTTTACTTTTGCTTCCATATATATTTTTTTATGATGTTTATTTATTTTTGAGAGCGAGAAAGAGAGAGAGAGGGAGACACGGAATCTGGAGCAGGCTCCAGGCTCTGAGCTGTCAGCACAGAGCCCGACGCTGGCCTTGAACTCAGACTGTGAGATCATGACCTGAGCCGAAGTTGGAAACTTAATCAACTGAGCCACCCAGGTGCCCCTCTGTAGTCCTTTATATACTTTTAGTATTTCTTCTCTCATAGTTGTCTGTCTCTCCTTTCTGCCATTCTTTCTCTACCCTAGTTGTGAACTGGGCTTGCTTGTTTTTTTTTTTTTTTTTTTTTTGAGAGAGAGAGAGAGAGAGAGAGCGCGCGCTGAAAAGAGCGAGTGTGATCTGGGGAGAGGGGCAGAGGGAGAGAGAAAGAATTTTAAGCAGGCTCCATGCTCATTGCAGAGCTGGACTCTGGGCTCAGTCCCACAACCCTGGGATCATGACCTGAGCTGCAATCAAGAGTCAGACGGACGCTCAACCCACTGAGCCATTCAGGGGTCCCAGGGCTTGTTTCTTATTCATCTTTGCAGTCCCAGGTTTTGGCACTTACACAGTTAGTGATTGTGTGTTACAGTGAGAATTAAATTTAGAAGTGGTATGGATGTGTAACTGATTGAGGAAGGCAGTATAGCATAATGCTTAGGAGCAAAGAGTCTTGTTCTCCATCACTTGCTGGCTGATGTGACCTTGGGTAAATTACTTATTTTTCCTGTGCCAAAGTTTTCACATCTGAAAAAAATGCCATATTAGCATCTACCTTGTAGGTTTATTGTAAAGATTAAATGAGCTAATGTATGTAAAGCACTTAAAATGGTACCTGGCACTTAAATTCTAGATAAGTATTAAATCATCAGAATTTTGAGAGAATGAGCTTTTGGGAACTTTTTTCTTTCTTTCTTTCTTTCTTTCTTTCTTTCTTTCTTTCTTTCTTTCTTTCTTTCTTTTGGCTGAACTAGGGAGTGTACATAACATACAGACTTCTTGGATAATCAGATAAAAATAACCTAATGTAGAGCAGAATGACTTGATAGAGCTGTTCAGAATTGAGGGACTTTTAGGTAAAACTGTACTTGTGAGCTTGAGAAGACAGCCCATATAGCTATCTGTAGCTATCTGGGTGGTCCCCTATCTGTAGCTATATGGGCCCATATATGTAGCTATATGTAGCCCATATAGCTATCTGGCTATCTGCAGCTGCCTCTTTGTATTAACAAAAATTTTTTTATTAATATTTATTTATTTTTGAGAGAGAGAGGGAGAGACAGAGCACAAGTGGGAGAGGGGAAGACAGAGAGGGAAGGGAGACAGAGAATCCAAAGCAGGCTCCAGGCTCCGAGCTGTCAGCACAGAGCCTGATGTGGGGCTCGGACCCACGAACTGTGAGATCATGACCTGAGCCGAAGTCAGATGCCCAACAGACTGAGCCACCCAGGCACCCCTGCCTCTTTGTATTTAAATATTCTCAGCCGCTTCTTACATTTAAGTTTCTGTCCCTGAATCTACAAACTTACTTGCATTTGCATTCACCTTTCATCCTTTCTTGTTTAAAAAAAAAATTAATTTTTATGGAGCCAGTCTTACCGTCTGTGTTCCTTAATCCGCCAGTCAGCCCTCACGTTTTACACTTAGTATATGATAGGCACTAAGGATACTATATGAACAAAACAGAAGGTCTCAGCCCTTATGGAGCTTATGTACCAGTGGGTAAGACAGATGATGTAAAATGCAGTTATAATAAATACAGTGTGATAAGAACTATGGGGGGTGTATATAGAATGCTGCTGTAGGAGCGTATTGATTTTTGAAACCGTGAGAGGATGGAAATGTGCAAAGAGGTTAGAAATTAAGAGAATTCTGAAGGAGATCATTATTAAAATACTGTGGAGAATAAAAAGTCACTGGTGGAGAGGGTAGGAGGGAAACAAGGAGAGTCTGGTGTAACAGAGCTGAGCTGAGTGCATCTCAGGACAGAGTTAGTGATCAACAGATACTGCTAAGCAGCCAGGTAAGGTCCTTTTCTGTCTTTCCTTTTCAGATATTTGGCTCTATTAGTTATTCCTTCTAAATTGCATGTATTGTTACTTTCTGTTTAGCTTCTAAACTCACGTAGTGTTTGCATAGTTAGTTAGGTGGGGGATACCGCATCCTCTTGACTCATCTTGTTTCAAGTGTCAAATTATAAGTAGCACAAGTTTGGGTAATGAAGGATTTGTCAAACTTGATCTGAATAATCTATTTGTCTATTTGAGGTGGGGAGAATTGGATAGCTAGGGATGCTTCTCTTTCCTTTTTTCCTGGTTCCGTGAAACTTGTTCAAGTCCAGTTGACTACACAATTTTTCCTTGACTCCACATTTCTTTCACTGTTTTAGGAAGAGTTGTTTTAATTCCCTGTCACCACTTCTGGACCTCCCATTCAGTGCTAGGCCCTGTCAAGTTTGATTTCTTCTCTCTTGGTTAAGTGGAATCTGAACCTGTAAAACTAATTAAAGAGCTCTTTGTTGGGGCACCTGTGTGGCTCAGTCAGTTAACTGTCTGACTTTGGCTCAGGTCATGACCTCATGTTTCATGAGTTCGAGCCCTGCGTTGGTGTTTGTGCTGATAGCTCGGAGCCTGGAGACTGCTCTGGATTCTGTGTCTCCCTCTTTCTCCGCCCCTCCCCTGCTTGTGCACGCACGTGCTCTCTCTCTCCCTTTTTGTCTCTCTCAAAAATAAACATTAAAAAAAGGGTTCCTTGTTGCTAAATACAGGGGATTTTGAAGTTGTCTCAGTTTATAGGCAATTTTTGACATGATTGACCACTTCATCGTTCTTAGAATGTTTTGTCTTTTCTGAGGCACCATGTTCTTCTGATTTTCTTCTTAGTCCTCTAGCCACTCCTTACTTACTGGCTGGTTTTTCTTCTCTGACTCTTACACAGTGGTATATTGGTTTTGTAGTATAGGCTTACATCATTCTGCATATTTCCTGGGTGACCTTATTCATTACATGACTTTAGTTACACTAATTGAAACTGATTAGTTAACACTAATTGAAGCTTAGTAAGTAAGCCATATAACACTGATTTAAATCTATAAAGATTATCATATTTTTATCTGCACATTTTAAATGCAAGGTAAAATCACCTAGATTATACAAAATTCAGGCTCTGCATATATGCATATCTGGAAGGAACTCATGAGTGCATCAATAATTGAAATGCTGTTGTTTATGCTAGAGTTAAACTTGAATCTTAGGGGCCGTCTAGATTTTTCTTGGTACTTAGAAAGTGTAATTTTAATATCTTATTAGCTGGATGTGAGAATCTGCAAATAAAGAAATAGATGCTTTTTTATAAAATAGATGTTTTAATTTTTTTAAAGTAGGCTCCATGCCCACCATGGAGCCCAACATGGGGTTTGAACTCACAACCCTGAGGTTAAACATGATCTGAGACTTAAGAGTTGGGCACTTAACCGACTGAGCCACCCAGGCACCCAAGAAATAGATGTTTCAGGCACACTTTAAAATTTTTATTTTATCATGCTTTAATTCAGTGTGATGTTAATTTTAATTCTTCTGAGCAGAGGTGCCTGGCTGACTCAGTTGTAGAGCATGCAACTCTTGATCTTGGGGTCATGAGTTCAAGCCCCACATTAGGTGTAGAGCTTACAATAAAATAAAAAATTCTTCTGAGAAGCTATTCTGATTGTCATAAAGTAGTTTCTACAAATTGTGTTTGTAGTAGTTCCATGAACAATGCCAAAGGAATGCTATTTTTGTTTGATAAACACTGCCCTCCTGTGGTTAACGTAAGCTAAATGTTTTGTAAAACTACTATGGTCTTTCTGGTAAAATAATGTAATAGTAATACAATGTAGTAATAGTATTGTAATAGTAATGTATCTAGTGTATCTGCACATTTTTCTCTCTCTGTCTATGCATAATGCATATTTTATTAAAAATTAAGTGAATTAAAAGTTAAATGTAAATGAAAAGTTGGAAAAATATTAAGCTATCTAAGGGAGGGAAGATATAAAATGTAGAAGTGCTAAAGAAAATCAAAAGAGGGGTGCTTAGGTGGTTCAGTTGGTTGAGTGTCCAACTCTTGATTTCGACTCAGGTCATGATCTCACAGTTCGTATGTTTGAGCCCTGCATAAGGCTCCATGCTGATGGTGCACAGCATGCTTGGGATTGTCCTCCCCCCCCCCCCCCCCACTTCTCTCTGTGCCCCTCCCGATGCATGTGGTCTCTGTTCCTCTAAATAAATGGATAAACATTGAAAACAAAAAGGTACCAGAAAAAAAAAAAAAAAAGGAAATAAAAAGAGAAGACCAGTTATAATACATGGAGTTAATAAAAACCTCCATGTAAAAATAGCAGTAATGAAAAGATAAAGGATAAACTGGAAAAAATATTTGCAATAAATGTGACAGCAGAAGTTTTAGTATTTTAAAGTTTTAATATATTGAGTGAAAATAGAACTCATACAAATGGTATATATACTAAGTAGACAGTGGTCATGAATAACCAGTTTACAAGTGAGGAAACACAGTTATTAAATCACAGAAATATATTAATTTGTAATGATATTTCATAAAAGGATATTCATAATATTCCTAATGATGCTTCAAACAAACAACCCAACTTCACTGGTTCCCTTTGGAGCATACTAGGAAAGTTGGGTAATTACTCTGAAAATTATTAAATAGGATACAATCAAACACTTACCCTTGTCTGTATGAATTCTCTGCCTTTCAGGTAACCAAAAAGTAGATGGAGGAAAACATTTCTTTTTGGAAGGATTTTAGCTAATGAATGAAGAAGGAATGATAGACTTATCACCATTTTTGGACACCTAAATAAAATAACGAGTCTAGGTAGTGATCATTATGGGTACTAAAACAATTAGGTAGGAATGCTTATGGGAAACTTTTTAATACTTTATAGTATAAAATAGCTTGTAGTTTATAATATGAAACTCTATAGAAGTCATTTCAAAAAAAGAGACCACAGATATTTTGTGTTCTGACGTGGTGTGATAGGAAGTCTCCAACACTGCCTATGAAGTGTTTTTGCTAAAATAAAATACAAATCTGAGCCAGTCTCTAGGTGTTAATTCTAATATTCAGGAAATATGAGGGACAGAGTACTATACAATTAACAAAATATGGAAATGTGGGAAACTATAGCACAATCTACCTGGTTTCTTCAGTAAATAAATTGAAAGAAAAATGGAAGAAATCTATAGATTAGAAGAGAGTTTAAGACGTATGTTAACCAAATGTGATATGTTTGGGTCTTTGAATACTGATTTGAGCAATCTAACTGTTTAAAAAAGTTTGTTTTTTTCATGAAAATTGGGGATGTCTAAATAATTTGGTATTAAAGAATTGTAGTTATTTTTTGAGGCTTAAAATTTGTTTTTAATGTTTTTTTTTGAGAGAGAGAGACAGGAGTGCAAGTGGGGGAGGGGCAGAAAGAAAGAAAGACACAGAATCTGAAGCAGGCTCCAGGCTCTGAGCTTGTCAGCACAGAGTCCAACGTGGGGCTCGAACCCATGAACCATGAGATCATGACCTGAGCCGAAGTCGGATGATTAATGACTGAGCCTCCCAGGCGCCCCTAGGGGCAGAGAATCTTTCACAGGTTCTATGCTCAGTGCAAAGCTCTATGCCGGGCTTGGTCCTGAGACCCTGGGAGCAGGACCTAAGCTGAAGAGACGGACGCTCTACCAACTGAGCCACCCAGGCACCTCAAGAAAAACATTCGTTTCTTCTCCAAACTAAGTGATTTATGGCTCTAAGTATTGAGAAATCTAGCACAAATAATTTTCTAAATTTAAAATTAATTTTGAGTTCCTAATATTTAAAGGAACTAGTGATAAACTTTTTTTTTTTTTAAAGGAAAGTAAATATCCCTTATGCAGTTGTAACTAACTGGTTTCTTCTATTTTATTTCATTAAAGACTAGTATATCTAGAAAATCTGGGAAGTCCTCACTAGAAAGGCGTATAAAAATTTTTAGGTCTTTTTTTTTTTTTTAATAATTTTTAAAAATTTATTTTAGAGAGAGAGAAAGAGCACAGATAGGGGAGGGACAGAGACAGAGAGGGAGGCACAGAATCCGAAGAAGGCTCCAGGCTATAAGCTGTCAGTACAGCGCTCCAGGTCTTTGATTAAAAAAAAAAAAAAATTAATTAATTAATTTTGAGAGAAAGAGAGTGAGTTGGGGAGGGGCAGAGGGGGAGGGGCAGAGAGGGAGGGGAGAGAGAGAATCCCAAGCAGGCTCCATGCCCTCAGTGCAGAGCTAGACACGGGGCCCGAACCCACAAACTGGGGAAATCATGACCTGAGCCGAAACCAAGGGTTGGATGCTTAATGGACGAACCACCCAGGCACCCCAACAGAACGAACTTTAATTGCCAGGGGGATGATTGTATCAGTTTCCTTAGAAATTCCTTCTAGTTTTTTTTTTTTTTTAATTTTTTTTTTTTAACGTTTATTTATTTTTGAGACAGAGAGAGACAGAGCATGAGTGGGGATGGGGCAGAGAGAGAGGGAGACACGGAATCTGAAACAGGCTCCAGGCTCTGAGCGGTCAGCACAGAGCCCGACGTGGGGCTTGAACTCACAGACTGTGAGATCATGACCTGAGTCGAAGTCGGACACTTAACCGACCAAGCCACCCAGGCGCCCTGAAGCTCCTTCTAGTTTTTGACGAGGGCAAGCAATTGTACAAACTGTTTTTCTTTTATCAACTCCAGTGCTTTTCAGAATGGTTTACAAAAACCTCTACATTTTCCCACTTTTCCCAAGCAGAACTTGTAGCAACAGAGTTCCTCAGAGATTTCAGTGGCAGTATGTTTTCTTCTGGCAACCAAATGGATTATTTGAGGGGAAGTTCTGTGTTGGAACTGAATCTGCCTGGAATAACAACTAAATATGGAATATCATTTATACCCTTAACAATGCTTTTAATGTAGTTTTCTGCTTTGGGTTAATCAGTTGTGTATTTTTACTCTTTTAACTTGTTGATGGAAATACATTTTGTTTAGGTAGACTTGGCAAAATCATTTAATGTTCTCCTTTCTTTTATGGAATAAAAGCAGTGTATTTGTAGTGTTCAACCAGGTCTCTTTTTGTGATGTAGTTGTTAAGTTGTGTGTGTGTGTGTGTGTGTGTGTGTGTGTGTGTGTAAGTAGGCTCTATGCTTAACATGGGACTCGAACTCACAACTCTAAGACCCAAGACTGGGCCAGCTGAGTGCCCCTGTAGTTGTTAAATTTTATAATTTATTTTTTATTTTTATATTTTTAAGTTTATATTTGAGAGAGAGCATGAGCTGGGGAAAGGGGCAGAAAGGGAGAAAGAGAATCCCAAGCAAATTCCGTGCTGTCAGTGCAAAGCCTGACATGAGGCTCGATCCCACATGAGATCACAACCTGAGCCAAAGTCAAGAGTTGGATGTTAACTGATTGAACCACCCAGGCACCCCTAAAATTTTAGTTTTTAATTTGATTTTTATTATTTAAATCAAGTAACTTGTTGCCTTATGTCAGGGTCACCCAACAAAGGAAATATAAATGTTTAATGACATGACAAATCCAACCTCATTAGTAACTAAAATTTTAAAATTGTAGCATATGTATATTTAAAATAGTTACCAAAGAGTTTTAAAATGATATAAATGCCGGTTAATGGTGTAGTGAAACTCCCGTACATCTGGCGGATCGCAATTTGACTATATTAAAATAACTTTATGCAGCAATTCCACTTGTTAGATTTTAAAAATAATCAGAAACACTTGGCATTTGTTATAATAAAAAATAAAAAAACACAATAACACATTATTGAGAATTGCTATATCCCCAAGTTCTATTTTTTTTTTCATGTTTGTTTATTTTTGAGATAGAGGGAGACAGGATCTGAAGCAGGCTCCACACTGTAAGTACAGAGCCTGTTGCACGGCTCAAACTCATGAAATGTGAGATCATGACCTGAGGCAAAGTCAAATGCTTAACTGACTGAGTCACCCCACTATCCCCAAGTTCTAAACGAAACTGCTCAAAATAAAATATTCTCTTTGACGCACATGGTCTTTCATAAGTTATAGATATTGTTCTTATTTTCATTTTACTGATGAATTTGAGGCTCAGAGATTGACTTTACAAAGTCACAGAGCTCTAAATGATAGAATCAGGGATAAAATTAGGGTCTGTCTCATTCTTGGCATTTGTTGGTCCAGTGTGTAAGGATAATAATAATAGTGCTTCTTTAAGTGATTTAAAAAATTTTTTAATTTGTTTATTTTGAGAGAGACCGTGTGTGTACTGGCAGGGGAGGGGCAGAGAGAGGGAGAGAGAATTCCAAGTTGACTTTGCAGAGCCCATTGTGGGGCTCCGTCCCACAACCTGTGAGATCATGACCTGAGTCGAAACCAAGAGTCAGATGCTCTGAACCATCTGGGCACCCCTTTAAGTGATTCTAATATGCAACAATAGGAAATGGATTAAGTGATTTAGTGTTTATGTGTGTATAATGTTCACTGGAGTATTATGCTGCTATGAAATATATCAATAAATGTCTCAAGATTTGCAAAAAAGGGCTTCTAATAATATTAAAATAGTACAAACTGATATGTGCAGAAGAAATCTCAACTATGTAAAATGTTACTGAAAAACTCCTGGAAGGGGATATGCCAACATGTTAAGTCCTGTTCTGTCATGGCAGAAGCCCTCTGTACATACAGTTAAATAAAACCTGTTTTTTTTTGTTGTTGTTGTTATTCTGAATTTTCTAGAATGGGGATACCCGGCTGGCTCAGTCAGAAGAGCATGTGACTCTTGATCTTGGGGTTGTAATTTTGAGCCCCGCATTGGGTGTAGAGATTACTAAAATAAATAAATGAATAAGTATTCTAGAATGAATATGCATTATCATTGGGGAAACCCTGTTACTTTACATATGGTATATCTGACTGTATATAGATTTAACTCAGCACCTGGAATTAATTTCTTTGTGGAGTACCATGAATTTCACTGGAAGTTAGTGAAACACTCTTATTTTGCCTGATTAATACTAGAATTTGAGAAACACAGTTTTTAAAATATTAGGATCTCCCCAGGCCCCACCAGGATCTTGTTTTTCAGTTTTATGTACTTGCTCATTGCTAAAAACAAAGCCAGGGACCCACTTCTTAAGATATCAACTTACTTACAGACATACGTAGAGGCTGACATTTTCATTAAGCTAATTTTGTCATGTTTCAAAACAGACGTGTGAGAAAAAGGTCTCTATTGGATCTTTACAGTTGAACATCCTATTCCTGTCTTAATCAAAAGAGTAAGTGACATTTCTGTAATCCTGTTAGTTTTTTTGTTTTTGCCTCAAGAGGTAAGAACCTACCCACTATTCAGCAGAGGCAGTTTGTATCATTCCAGCATATTTTAGTTAACAAAATAAGTATTTCTTTTATCATTGAACTCTTTGTTTTGTTTTGTTTTTGAGAGAGAGAGAGAGAGAGAGAGAGAGAGAGAGAGAGAGAATGTGCACGAGCCGTAGAAGGGCAGAGGGAGAGAGAATCTTATGCAGGCTCTATGCCCAGCTTGGAACCCTGTGTGGGTCTCAATCCCACGACCTTGGGATCGTGATCTGAGCTGAAATCAAGAGCCAGACGCTCAACCGACTGAGCCACCTAGGCACCTCTGAACTCTTCACTTTGTATAAAGTGTTAATATTATCCTCTAGTTTGGGGAATTAAGAGTTTTGCCATCTAAGTTCAGGCTGTGCTTTGTAACTTCTCTGAGTCTTAACTTCCTGGTAAAATAGACATAACTAAACCTGTTTTCCTTCTTGGATTATTGTGAGGATCAAATGAAATAGAATGGCTATGTGATGTTTATAAACCATAAGGCAGTTATAAATATGTGTGAATTAAGGGAGAAATGTAAAAAAAATTTATTATCTTGGCAGCACCATCTGAAGATAATCTTCATAGGAAGTTTTTTTGTGTGTGAATTCAGGTTTTAATGTTTTAATAGGTATATCAGTCTTATCAGTCTTTTGTGTTTTTATTTGACCATATTTTATGTGTATATCTCTATATAAAAACTCTTTTTGTGCCACATCAGTTGGTACAGACACTATGGTAAACAGTATGGATGTTCCTTAAAAAATAGAACTACCAGGGGCGCCTGGGTGGCTCAGTCGGTTGAGCATCCGACTTCAGCTCAGGTCATGATCTCGCAGTTTGTGAGTTTGAGCCCCGCGTCGGGTTCTGTGCTGATAGCTCAGAGCCTGGAGCCTGTTTCAGATTCTGTGTCCCCATCTCTCTCTGCCCCTCCCCTGCTCATGCTCTGTCTCTCTCTGTCAAAAATAAATAAACATTAAAAAAAAAATAGAACTACCAGCAATCCCACTTCTGGGTATATACCCAAAGGAAATGAAATACTGTCTTAGAGAGGTATTTGCACCCCTGTGTTCATTGCAGCATTATTCACAGTAGCTGAGACATGGAAACAACTTAGGTGTCATACAGAAGATCTGAAAAAAAAAAAAAAAAATTACTGTGTGCAATGGAATACTATCCAGCCATAAAAAGAAGGAAATCTGCCGTATATGACAGGGATGAACCTTGTGAGCTTTATGCTAAGTGAAACAGTCAGAGAAAGACAAATACTGCATGGTCCCATATGTGGAATCTAAAAAAAGTTGTTATCAGAGCACCTGGGTGGCTCAGTCAGTTAAGAATCTGACTCTTGGTTTTGGCTCAGGTCATGAGTTTGAGCCCTGTGTCAGTCTCTATGCTGACCGTTTGGAGGCTGCTTGGGATTCTCTGCCTCCCTCTCTCTGTCCCAACCCTGCTTGTTCTCTCTGTCTGTCTCTCAAAAATGGACGGATAGATGGATAGATAGATTAAAAAAATTGATCTCAGAAACAGTAAGTTGTTGGTTTCTAGGCTTTGGGGGTGGGTAGGGGAAATGGAGAGATGTTGGTCAAAGGATACAAACTAGCAATTAGAAGAATAAATTCTGGTGATCTAATTAATGTACAGCATGGTGATTGTAGTAAACAATATTGTGTATTTTTTTGCTAAGGATATGGGACTCCTGCGTGGCTTAGTTGGTTGGACATCCAACTCTTGATTTTGGCTCAGGTCATGATCTCACGGTTGTGAGATTGAGCCCTGCCATGGGCCCAGCACTGGGTATGGAGCTTCCTTAAGATTCTGTCTCTCTTTTTCCCTCTGCCCCTCCCGGGTGCTTGTCCATGCACGCATTTTCTCTTTAAAAAAAAAAAAAAAAAAAGAAAAAGAAAAACCGTGAAATTTGCTACAAGTAGATCTTTTAATTGTTACCATGTGCACAAATAACTATGTGATAGTTAACAAAGCTTAATGTAATCATTTAACTATATATAAGAATATCACTTGACCATATTGTATACTTTAAATGTACACAAGGTTATTTGTCAATTATGTCTAAAGCTGGGGGAAAATCAGACTAAGGGAATAAAGTGTGTCTGCATGTGCGGGTGTGTGTGTGTGTGTGTGTGTGTGTGTGTGTGTGTAGGTGGTGGCGTTGCTTGTGAGTGTCTGAGTGTATTTTAGAGTGGTCAGGATCTCTCTGAAGAAGTGAAGGGAGAGAGTTAAAGGGGAAAGCATTGCAGGAGGTGGGACAGATGCAAATGGCCCTGAGTTAGGAATGAATTTGTTATATTTGAAGAAGGGCAAGAAGGTAATGTAAGAAGAGTAAGATACAGGATTTCATGTAGAATTTTTTAAGCTCTATCAAGGAATTCAGATTTCAATTTTAGCTAATTAAAAGAAGTGTTAAAATCAGAGGAATAATGTAATTTAAGTTTTAAGGTCACTTGCTGTCCCGTGTCCTGTGGATAGATTGGTCAGTCATATTAGTTAGGCACAGACTTGGCTGTGTGTAACAGTTCCTTAAATGGATTGGATGTGTATTTCTCTTTCATGCAGCGGTCTGGAGGTGTAGTCAGTAGTCTGCCATTCTTAGGGAATGGCCTTACCTGTATGGGTCAGGATGCCTTGTCACCTCCATTGTCAAAGCCTCGGGGTAGAGAAAGGGCCAAAGTGGGACGTGCTCTGGCTTTTTGAAAATCTGGTTGTTGCTGTTATCACGTTCTGGTGTCTAGAACTTGAGTTCCATATCTAGTTTTGAGGGAGGCTTAGAGAGGAGGCCTCCATATCCAAGTCATGTTCCCTTTTCATTTATGGCTGTATAATATTCAGTGGTATAGATAATGCCAGATTCCTTGGTGTCCTGTTATTGGATAAGTAGCCTTTAAATTTTTTAGTGAGTAACATAATGAATATTTTCTTCTATCTCAGTAGTACTGGATTATGTGTACATACTCATTTCATGGTGTTTACTTATTGCCATGTTTTTGCTGTCTAAATTAGCGGGGGAAAAACATTAGAGAATATGAGTTTTATATTTGATTGTTGGTAAAGTCAAACGTTCTGGTTCTTTTATTTTTCATAAATTTTATTATGGGATATTGAATGTGTACACAAAAGTTGACAATAATATAATGAATATCTTTGTACCCATTGTGTAGCTCTTATAATTACCAACTTATAGCCAATCTTGCTATATTTAAGCCTCTGTCCTAATTTCCTCTGTATAATTTTGAATCAAATTCCAGACATCATATAATTTCATCTGTAAATATTTCAGTATGTAAATGCTTTTTCATATGATTGCTATCCTATTGTATTAGCTCTTTTATGAATTATTTGTCCATGTCCATGGTATATTTTTTTTTTCATTTTCAGTAATTGTATACATTTTAATATATAGACAATAAATAAAGGCTCAGTTTTCTATATGGGCCTTAATTTGGACAAGGATAATAAGTGAAATTTTGGACATGCTAAGTTTGAGATGTTTCTGAAGCATCTAAGGTTGATGTTTAAAAGGTAGTTACGGGGGCGCCTGAGTGGCTCAGTCGGTTGAGTGACCGACTTCAGCTCAGGTCATGATCTCACTGTTTGTGAATTCGAGCCCCGCATCGGGCTCTGTGCTGACAGTCCAGAGCCTGGAGCCTGCTTCTGATTCTGTGTCTCCCTCTCTCTCTGCCCCTCCCCCACTCATGCTCTGTCTTTCTCTGTCTCAGAAATAAACAAACATTAAAAAAAGATTAAAAAAAATAAAAGGTAGTTATGTACAGACTGTGCTGCTTTTTCTTTTATCAAAATACGGGTGCTTGGTGAAGACTTGGGGATGGATGATGTTACTCAGGGAGAGTTGGTGGAATGAGCAGCAAAAGCTGCAGATTGATGCTTATAAATTATTTAAGGGTGGGCATAGAAAAAGACATCTGTGAAGAAGACTAAGAAGAAGGGTTTTAGAAAAAAAGTCTAGAGAGAGCCATGTCTAAGAAAAGAACGGTTATTAACACTGTCAGATGTAGCAGAGAGATCAAGGAAGATGATAAAGGGAGGTGTGTTTGTTGGATTTTATGATTAAGCAAATGAGAAAATGGATGTAGACACAGGACACAGTGTGCTGTAGTGATGCAAGATAGACTTGAGTTTCAATTCTGGCTACCACTTACCCTTGCTGTCTTGTGTTTGGAAATCTACTTATTGAACCTTAGTTATCCCACTTTTTTTTTTTTTTAATTTTTTTTTTTAACGTTTATTTATTTTTGAGACAGAGAGAGAGACAGAGCACGAACGGGGGAGGGGCAGAGAGAGAGGGAGACACAGAATTGGAAGCAGGCTCCAGGCTCCGAGCCATCAGCCCAGAGCCCGACGCGGGGCTCGAACTCACAGACGGCGAGATCGTGACCTGAGCTGAAAGTCGGACGCTTAACCGACTGAGCCACCCAGGCGCCCCTAGTTATCCCACTTTTTGAATGGGGATATTAATGTTTTCCTTTTAAAGTTGCTGTGAAATTTAACTGAGAGAATGTATAGCACTTATTTGTATTTTCTTCATAGGTGGTGGTAGGTGATACCACATTGTGATACCTTAATGGCTGATCTAGGGTATCTGACTTTAATGATTTCTATTATACAAGTCCTGTATCTGTTATTATTGACTTGCTGTACTAAATAATATTCTTTTGGTAGTATAGTATAGAGAACTGGTTCATTTTAGCTTTCATTGGCATCTTTTAATTGCCAAGAGTTCTTTATTTTTTTTTAATTTTATTAAAAAAATTTTTAAACATTTATTCATTTTTGAGAGACAGAGTGTCAGCAGGGGAGGGGTGGAGAGAGAGGGAGACATAGAATCTGAAGTAGGCTCCAGGCTCTGAGCTGTCAGCACAGAACCTGATGCAGGGCTCAAACCCATGAACTGTGAGATCATGACCTGAGTTGAAGTCAGATACTTAACCTACTGAGCCACCCATGTGCCCCTAGTTCTTTATTTCTTTAACAGTGAGAATGGAAAATGATTTAGGTATAAGAGTTCTGCTTAAACTTTGGATCTAAAAAAAGAGGAAACCAGAATTGACTTAAAGGGAGTCATTTTATTTATTTATTTAAAAATTTTTAATTTATTTTTTAAAATAAATCATTTTAAGCCTAGTGAGGTAGTGGCAGACACTTAGTTTTCCTTCATCTGGGAATGTTTAGATTTCCCCTTCATTCTTTTTTTTTTTTTCATTTTCAGCATTTATATTCATTTTTGAGAGACCGAGTGTGAGTGGGGAAGGGTCAGAGAGAGAGAGAGAGAGAGAGAGAGAGAGAGAGAGAGAGAGATTGAGAGACATGGAATCCAAAGTCGGCTCCAGGCTCTGAGCTGTTAGCACAGAACCCAATATGGGACTTGAACTCACAGACTATGAGATCATGACCTGAGGTGAAGTTGGATGCTTAACTGACTGAGCCACCCAGGTACCCCCTTTGTTCCCATTTTTTAAAAAAGTCATGTCTATACTAATATGGGGCTTGAACTCATGACCCCGAGATCAAAAGTCAGATGCTCTACCCACTGAGCCAACCAAAGTCATGTCTATACTAATATGGGGCTTGAACTCATGACCCCGAGATCAAAAGTCAGATGCTCTACCCACTGAGCCAACCAGGTGCCCCCTTTCCCTTTTATTCTTAAGGGGCGTTTTTGCTGGATAGGAATTTTGAATTGAGAGCCCTTTTCTTACAGTACTTTACAATGTTTTTTTCACTATTTCTACTTTCCATGGTTTCTGATGAGAAACGTACAGTCACTGGAATTGTTCTCCTCAATAAATGGTTGTTTTACCTGGGTTGCTTTCAAATTTATTTTGTTGTTTTAGCGTTTGGTATGGGTTTCTTTGAATTTATGTTGTTTGAGATTCATTGACCTTGCTGAAATTGTAAGTGTATATCTTTAACCAAATTTGGGGAGTTTTCTGCTGCTATTTCTTCAGATACGGTTTTTGCACTCTTTCTCATCTCTTTTTGGGATTCTGATAACATGAATGTTACACTTTGTGATTCTTTCCCATTAACCCTGTTCATTTATTTTTTCTACCATTTTTCTGTCTATTCATCAGATTGGATAATTTCTATTGCTTTAGCTTCAAATTCACTGACTCTTTTCTTCATTATCTCCATTCTGCAGTTGAGTGCCTCCAGGGAATTTTGGGTTTTATTTTGGTTATTGTATTTTTTAGTCCTAAAATTTTATTTTGTTTCACACAGTCACACACACACACACACACACACACACACACACACACACACCTTATTTCTCTGCTGACACTGTTTCTTTCAAGAATATTCTTGTCTGTTTCTTTCAAGAATATTCTTGTTGACTTTTTTTTTTTTTTTTTTAAGATTTTATTTTTGAGTAGTCTCTACACCCTGTGGATAGAGCTCCAGCTCACAACCCTGAGATCAAGAGTTGCATGCTCCACCGACTAAGCCAGCTAGGTGGCCCGCTTCCTGACTTTTTTTTTTTTTAATGTTTATTTGTTTTCGAGAAAGTGTGTGAGCAGGGTAGGGGCAGAGAGAGAGGGAGACAGAATCCAAAGCAGGCTCCAGACTCCAGGCTCCGAACTGTCAGCATAGGGCTGATGTGGGGCTCGAACCCAAGAACTGCAAGATCATGACCTGAGCCAAAGTTGGATGCTTAACCAACTGAGCCACCCAGGCACCCCCCTCTTCCTGACTTGAAGCATGGTTATAATAATTGCTTTAAAGTCTTTGATAATTCCAATGTCTTTGTTATCTTGGATTTATTGTGTGTAGGTTGTCTTTTCCCTTGTGAGTTCTTGAGAGTTTCCTAGTTGTTCAGTTGTCAAGTGATGTTGGATTGTATATAGACATTTTAATGTTATGTTATCATATTGTATGTCTTATTTAAATCCAGTGGAGAATAATTTTGCGGGGGGGGGGGATGAGTTTTAAAGTAGGTATTTATTTGACTTTGTTAGGTTCAGATCACAAGTTTCCACCTACCTTTTGTGCACTACAATTCCAATATTTAGTTTTCAAAGCCTTTGCAGAGTTGTTCTGATCTGTTCTGCATGTGTACCACTTACTGGGTAATTTGGGAACCTGATACTATGATTAGGGTCAGACACACACATGCATAGCTCTGGAGTGACCCCAGGAGTGTTTATGGAACTTTGTGGTATCATTTTCTTGGCTCCTTTGTCTTTGCAATAACTTTCTCCCTGATAACTTTCTGGCTCCTACAGACCCTTCTTCCTTGTCCTATGGCTGGACAGCTGAGGCTTTCATTTCTCTGTTTTGCTGTATATTCCACAACTGCATCTGCCTTTGATGGCAAACAATAGGATGACAGAGAAAGAATATAAGCCATGTGGATTCCCTTCACACCTAGGGGATTAGAAGGGTTCTGTTTTGTTGGAGTTTTCAGTCCCTGTTCAACCATTGCTGGTATCACCACTGCCAAGGATGCTGTCTTGGCTTGTCTGGGGGCATAGGTCAAGAGAAAGGGGGGAAACCTCAGAAAACCGCCTCTCCCTAGGGGACCCCTTTACTGATCCTCAGATCAAAAAAGAGAAGAATTCTCTTGAGAGCCATATCTGCCTGCTGTTAGTGAACAGTTCTGAATTTGTACTGCCTTTGAGTTTAGACTGAGTGGTCCCAGAGCAAATAAAATCAGGAAACTCACTTAGGGGTTAGTAAAACTTCTAGTTGTGGTTTTGTACTCCAACCCGATTGCTACCTCAGATAGCTGCTCCATGCATTCCGTCCAGGTTTTTAGTCATATTCAGCAGGAGATAAACTATGCTTACTCCTTTTTTACCAGAACCAGGAAATTTTGTTACAACTGTATTGTTCATTTGTTTTGGTTAAGAATTTATTGAGCATTCATGCCATACTCAGCTTTGCTGGGAATGTAAAGATGATAATCTCAAACTACCTATAGTAGATCCACAGTTAGGCATGTGACATGGGGGTGGAGGCAGAAAGTACATAATTTTATACTAAACACTACTAATAAATAATTTAGTTATTAATCTTAATCTTTTTTGATCCATTTCTGTTTCAGGACTTGACATATTGTTTGTGACTAAGAGAGAAGAACCTGTTTATATTCCATTAATTTTCCATTTTTCTTATCGTCCCAAAATTAAAGGGATGAAAAGTCCCTGGATATGTATGTGCTGGATGAAATTAATACATAGTTATAAGAATAAGAACTATAATTATACACATAATTATAATAAGAACTTAAAATAAGAAATAATTTATTATTATATACTTGTTTCTCAGGTCTTAGAAAAATACCCCAATACACCCATGAGTCATAAAGAAATTCTTCAAGTTATCCAGAGAGAAGGACTAAAAGAAATCAGGTGAGTTACTTAAATATTATTAGTAATAATTACAATACTTGATTAGAGTGTTTTGTGGTATATAGCAGTGTACTTTAGCCCTGAAGATTGATGATTTAGTAATAACTGCTTTGCTAATTTCTGATTTATTCAGTTGTCAGATCTCTGGAGTTTTCAGTCATAGCACAGTTATAAAACCACAAGTATGTTTAAAAAAAAATTCTTAGAATGTATCTGTTTCCATCCCATGCACTTTAATTCTTAGGAAGTCCTGGAGCCATCTTCAAACCTTCACCTATGAGTTCAGTCTTTTAATTTAATAAGCTTGGTCAGTAGCATGTAACAAGTATTCTCTAGTGCAGGGAGAGTGCTAGAAATAGACAATCTAGGAAGAAATAACCTTGGCCAAAAAGAATAAAATGGAAAAGGTACATATAGAGCAGTATGTATTTCAAGTAATAGTTATATGTACAAATAAAACAGCTTGGGGTCAATTAATACAGGACCAAAGATAAAACACACTTTAATTTCTAAGAGCCTTCTATTACAATAGCACGTAATAGTCACTTCATAAACAAGACCTTCTGTCATCAAGAAATGTTAAAATTGGGGCAACTGGGTGGCTCAGTCAGTTAAGTGTCCGACGTCGGCTCAAGTCATGATCTCGCTGTTCACAAGCTCGAGCCCCACGTAGGGCTCTGTGCTGACAGCTCAGAGCCTGGAGCCTGCTTCTGATTCTGTGTCTCCCCTTCTCTGCCCCTCCCCCACTTGTCTCCTCTCTCTCTCTCTCTCTCTCTCTCTCTCTCTCTCAAAAATAAGTTAAAATATTAAAAAAATAAAAAAGAAATGTTAAAGTTCTGTTCAACATACTTTGTATTGTTAACGTTGAAATCTGGGAGTCTATATGAGAGATATTTTCATTAAGATGGGAAAGGTTGGAGTGCTTTAAAACTGCTACTAGATTTCTCAAGTGGGGGTGGTATTGTGTAAACACCCTTAGGGAAAGTGTTCAGAATTTATGGGGCTGTGTTTGATTGTCAAAGTGACTAGAAAGTACAGGAGCACGGTGGCATTTAACAGGTAACAGGATGCTAAATGTCTCACATTGTGCTGGATGGTCCTTTACACTGGAGAATTGTTCAGCTCAGATGCCAGAGTAATAATGAGCTATGGTAAAATATTTGTAAACGGACAGTAATACATTTTTTGATAAATAGCTGTTGTGTGTTCTAGATTGTAATTCTCATCTTCTTGAATATAAAATTCAGTTTTTTGCCCTTGTTTGCTAACAGAGCTCAAGAAATTTTGTTTGATTTGTGGCCAAACGTCAATAGGCTGGGAATAAAATAGGTTTGTGTTATGACTTTGAAGGAATGAAGTAAAGTTAGTGTATTTCACTTTATGTAACATAAGTCTCTCAGAAATTGTGTGAACATGTAAACATTTTTGTAAATTAAAAAATTAGTCACTTAATTTATCAGTGATATAATTCTAAATTTTTATTTGAATTAGATAAGACTTATTAGATTAAAGCATAATGTCCATGTAATAACAGATCAATTTGTACAAAGCTACAGGAGCAAAAGGTAGTGATTTTTGTGGTTCTGTGGAACAAATTCTGCTAAGGTGTTCTAATATTTTTTTATAACAGTATGGGGTTTTTATAGAATATGAATGGGCAAGAGATTTCATTTTTTTTCCTCCTTAAAGTTAGACTTTTGATGCACACCAGGGACATAGACCAGGATATCTGGTGTGTAGAGAGTAAACTACCCTCAGTCCCTTAGGTCTCAGTGACAGGTGCAGGGTCATCTGGCTCCAATATACTAAAGCTCTGTGACTTTACACTTATCGTTATCATTTCTAGGAAGCAGGCAAGAATAGTAAATATGTGAAGAATAGTAAATAAATAAAAGAAGGGGAAAAAAAGAGATTTAGAAAAAAAATAGCAAAATGGTAGAGTCAGCAAAAATAGCTTCTGGCTTCACTTCGTGATAACAATTTATAAGTAGCTGCTCTTGGTTAAACTACATTGTTGTGATGCAATTGTGTAACAACAAAGCAGTTCTTTCTAAGTCACCATTGACTTCCATTTTGTTAACTCCATGGGACTTCTAGTTACTCTTACTACTTAGCATTATTTCACACAGTTGACTACGCCTTCCTTTTTGAAACTCTGTTACCTGAAGCGATTACAAACATTTCTTCTCTCCTCCTCCTTCCTTCTCAGTTTTTTTTTTTCCTTTGCTCACTACCTTCTAACTTAAGTGCGATTTTGTCCAATTCCATAGCTTTAAATATTATATGTTATCAATTCTCAAATATGTAGGGAAGCTCTTTCTTCAGCCTTTGTATATGCTGACTTTTTTTTTAAATTTTTTTTTTAACGTTTATTTATTTTTGGGACAGAGAGAGACAGAGCATGAACGGGGGAGGGGCAGAGAGAGAGGGAGACACAGAATGGGAAGCAGGCTCCAGGCTCTGAGCCATCAGCCAAGAGCCCGACGCGGGGCTCGAACTCACGGGCCACGAGATCGTGACCTGAGCTGAAGTCGGACGCTTAACCGACTGAGCCACCCAGGCGCCCCATATGCTGACTTTTTAACAAGGAATGTGCTTTTACCTCAGTTACCTCTTATTTTTTACGTGTCAGTTTGAATATGTCTTTTTCAGAGCACTTTGGCTGACTTTACGAGTTAGAGCATATTTCCTTTTTTAGTGTATTATAGTGTTTTGTTTATTTCTTCATACCACCTAAAGCTTGAAGTCACATATTTTTGTGATCTTAAAAAAGTCATCAAGCTTCTCTATTGCTTACATTAAGGTAGCTCCATGAGGAGTGAAATTTGCTCTTTGTCCCCCTTCTCTTTTGTGTTTGGCATATGTCAGACATTGAAAACCTACTTGTTATATATGTGAAGTATTAGTAGTTGGGAGATCACATTCAGATGCAGTTACAGCTTATTCTCTTGCTGCAGTGATGTGTTAAATGATTGTCTTATAATCATTAAAGTTTTTAGATTACTGAATGAAATAGATAATATCTTTATTAAAGATGTGCTGCTTTTTACAGTTTAATTTTCATTCCTCAATCCATAGTACGTGGCTTTCAGTTCTTTTTTCCCTTTGTAGTTTTCCCCATCTTCCCCATTTTGAAGAAGCTCACTTAAGTTTGATTATTCCACATTCTATTGTTTTATTTTAAAATACATTAAAGTGGACACAGCCTAAGTGTCCATTAAAAGATGAGTGGATAAATAAAACATAGTATATAATTTCAGTGGAATATTATCAGCCTTAAGAAAGAATGAAATTCAGATACATACTACATGGATAAACCTTAAAAACATGCTAAGTGAAATAAGACACAAAAGGACAAGTAGTGATTGACGACAGGAAAAAAAAAGGACAGATATTGTACAGTTCCATTTGTATGAGATACTTAGAACAGGCAGACTGATACAGAGACAGAAAGTAGAATAGAGGTTACCGGGGACTGAGAATAGGGAAGAATAAAGAGTTATTGTTTAATTAGTATAAAGTTTCTTTCTGGGATGATGAAAAAGTCATGGAAATGGACAGTGGTAATGGTTGCCCAGCATTGTGAATGTACTCCATGCTACTGGAATCTACACTTAAAAATCGTTCAAATGGGGACACCTGGGTGGTTCAGTTGGTATAGTGTCCGACTTTTGATTTTGGCTCAGTTGTGATCTCACGGTTTGTGAGTTTGAACCCCGCGTCGGGCTCCACTCTGGCAGTGTGGAGCCTGCTTAGGATTCTCTCTCTCCCTCTTTCTCTGCCCCCCTCCCCCCCAAAATAAATAAATAAACTTTAAAAAAAGGTTCAAATGGTAACTTGTATGTTACATATATTTTGTCACAAAAATAGTATTAAAAGGTAAGTGATTGGCTCCTAGCTGAGAAGGACAGAGGTACTGGTTCCTTTAAGAACTTAAGAGTTTTTAAGAGGTTTTCTGCAGTCTTTGAGCTGTACAGTTTTATAAGTCTCAGGGTCTGGTCAACAGACAGAAGCTACATGGTAATTTGAACAGGGAAGTTACTAAGTTAACTAGTTATTAATTTGTTAACCAGAAATTAACTATTAAAAGGGAGCAGCCAGTACCTGCAGGGCTGAGGCAGCGTGACCTAAGGAGACCCCTCCATGTCCCTAGGCTGTTATTCAGATCTTAATGGACAAGGTAGGGCTCTGGTCCCGTGGATGACAAAGTTCACTAGTGCTGTAGCCTGGGCTAGCACTTAGGAAACTCCCTACTGAGTATTAGAAGAACTTGTTGGAAAACCTCCTGCTGGGCACCTGTCCCACATTCACTGGGAGCCAGCTGAGGCTCCAGCAGAATTTTCTGGGAAGCCACCCACAGGCATTCTGCTGAACCTTGCTGAAGGTGGAGGGCCGTCAAAGTGTCCTTCATGTTGCTGGGTGCTGCCTGTCGTAAGAGCAGGCAGGCAACAGTACAGTAAAACCAGAAAGAAAAGCGCCCTTTCATGCTGTAGTGTTCCTCCAGTGCACTATTGACAAACTTAACGTTGAGCCAACTGGCAGAGGAGAAGTGTTTATAGGGTCCAGCTCCACTACTACAGAGAGGACAAAGGAAGCTGGATTTGGAGCTAAAAGTCAATAAATTGATAACTAGCACAACAGCCTTCAGTAGTTTTTCAGTAGAATAACTAAAATCATTGTCTGGCCCCATATACCATTTTGTTTTACTTGATTTGTTTCCATCTTCACTCCAGCTAAACTGTATAGACAGCACATAGTATTTTTTAAAGAAATACTCTATCTGATAATCATTGACATGATTAGATTTACTCTACCATTTCACTATTTTCTGTTTTTCCTTATATTTTATTTTACTGTCCCCTCTCTGCTGCCTTCTTTTGCCAGTGTTATCTGGCTGGCTCAAGTCTCTCAAAAGGCCTAGTGGATATTTCTTAATCCAAGGGCAAAGACCAGACCTCTCTTTGGGTAAAGGTAAATTCTTTACTACATACTCCCATACAAATCAAATTAGACTTCCCAAATGTGCCAGCTTTCTTAATTTTTAATGTTTAAGGTAGTTGCTTTTTAAAAATTGACATATAATGAACATACCATAAAAGCATTTTAAAGCATATGGTTCAGTGTTTTATTATTTAATGTATTTGTACAGAACATTTCCATTATCCCCAAAAGAAACCCTTCAGTATTAGTTGTCATTCCTTTTCCTTGCCCCACCCTCAGTGCCCCAGCCTTAGGCAACCTCTACTATGCTTTCTCTGACCATGGATTTGCCAATTTTGGATATTTCATAAAATGGAATCACACAATATGTGGTCTTTTTTGACTGGCTCCTTTCATATAGTATAAAGATTTGAAGGTTCATTCATATTGTATTATTTATCAGTACTTTATTCCTTTATTGCTGAATAATATTCCATTGCATGCATATGCCACATTTTACTTATCCATCAGTTGATGGGCATTGGGGTTATTTTCACTTTTTGGCTATTATGAATAATACTACTGTGAACATCCATGTACAAATTTTTGTGTGGGAAGTTGCTTTCTGTATTTTTACAAGTTTTAGTTGCAACCAGCCAGAAAGAGAGAGAGGCTATTGTGGGTCTGCTCTCACCAAGTCTCACTCAATTTTAAATCATGAAATTGGATTGAGCTTTAAATTTGTGGAGTTCATGGAAACATGAATTAATCCACAAATTTCAGTTCAAAATCATTGTGTTTTTCTTTGGCTTAGAATAGAATTCCAGATTTTGGTGTAGCCTTTGTTTTTCAGTCATTTTAAAACTATAGGAAGGGGGTTTATCACAGATAGTCTAGTATAGGCTACTTAACACAAATATTTTATGACTAGTGTTTGAAACCTCCATGTTGAGTAGTTCTGTAATCGGAGCCAGTTTTTTGTACCAAATGAGTAAGTGGATGTGAATAGAACACAGTAAACCAGTATGAATTTAACCAGTGGTTAAATGTTTAAGCATCACTCTGTCCAAACGTGTAGTCAGTTCTCAAAAGGAAATAATACACCTGCCTCAAACATTTGCATCTGATAATTACAAGATGATATGTAGTCTGAATTATGATTTAGATAAATATATATATTTAGATGAATGTAATTTATGAAGAATGGCCTGCAGCAGTAGGAGTTGAAAGGGTTAAGGAGACTAATAAAGGGGCTGCTTTACTAGAGCAGGCAAACTATGGTGGTGTTTTGTTTGGATTTGTAAATAGTGCTGGGGAGAATAGATGGATTTAAGATACATATTTCAGGACTTGCTAACGGATTGGATGTGGAAGGTAAAAGGAAAGAGGAAATAAAAAATGATTTCTAGGCTTCCTGATTATATAGCTGCTATTTACTATAGAAAAGAACTGAAGAATGAACTGGACAAGTGAGGAGTTGTTAAAGGATTCACTGAGCATGTATTTGTGGATTCAAAAAAAGTTGTGAACCTTACAAGGGGTGAGGAGGTATTCAGGTGCAGGGCGTGGTTATAGTGTAAATTTCAAGGTCGCAGCTAAAAGGTAACAGTGATCTGGAGCTATAGAGTAGGTGTCTATTTTCAGAGATTAATACCTAATACCTGTTTGGCACATCATTGAGTAAAGAGTTCTGGTGTGTTATAGAATCCAAAAATGCATCCTTTCCTTTCATGATAATGTACTTTCACTTATGTTACCAGTCTCGGTTAATAAGATACCGAAGACAGTTACCTAAATATAAATTTTTTTTAATTTTTTTTAACGTTTTTTTAACGTTTTTTTTTTAACTTTTTTTTAAACGTTTTTTAACGTTTTTTTTTTTAACGTTTTTTTAACGTATTTTTGAGACAGAGAGACAGAGCATGAACAGGGGAGGGGCAGAGAGAGAGACACAGAATCTGAAACAGGCTCCAGGCTCTGAGCTGTCAGCACAGAGCCTGACGCGGGGCTTGAACTCACGGACCATGAGATTATGACCTGAGCCGAAGTCAGACGCTTAACCGACCGAGCCACCCAGGCGCCTCAATAAAGTTTTACTTTTAGAAAATTGCAAATGGAAAGAAAAACATACATTCTCCAGCTAAATTATAAATTGTCCTCTCACCCTGGACTGTTTTGAAGTCAATCTTAGGCATTTTATTACTTCAGCAATGCAGTATATATCCAACAGAGACGAACTCAAGAGACTGTGCAAATTGAATATTTTGGCTTATCAGAAAAGCAAACAACTAAACATAGACATTAAGTATGCAATACTGTTGGTGAAACATACACAGAATACTCCATAAGTCAAATGTTTGTGTATGTTTTATACAATTCCCATGAATCCTTTACTGTTAATCACTCTTCACTACTTCTTTCCTTAGTCTTGTACAACAGGTTTCTCCCCTTCATCAGCTGTGGCAGCCATTAATGTTTAAGTATAGGACTTCAAGCCTTCCTTCTAAATTAGCCATTGCTTTTAGTGCCTGCGCCACCCCCCCCCCCCCCCCAGGTTTTCTTAACCTGCTTTGTTCATCCTTTAGCTGTATTACCTTGACTCTTCTTATATCTGCTATTAGAGAAAGAGAGTTTTTAGCAAAGAAGAGAAAAATAACTATTTTCTGAAACCCTTTTCTCTTACTACTATTTCTTTCCATTCATAAGTAGAAGAGGAAAGAGAAATTAGGAAGATTCTTGGTATTATGAATTTATCATCCTCAGATTATTTTCTGAATTAGACCATTTATGAGTGGTCCCAAGGGTTCATGATATACAATAATTAATAATTTTGGTGAGTCATGAATTTGAATCTTGTACACCATAAAATTGATGTGGGAGAATAAGTTATGTAGCTAATAAAAGAGTGTAGCCAACTACCTAGCTTTTAAATTATAATTTAAAAAAATTGGATTTTTTTGCAAATGAAGTTTCTCTAGCTGTTTACAGCATGATGGCCCTGATTAACAGTACCCCCAGAAAGGTAATCCCTGTTGTATTCCTCACCCTTGCCTCCCTTCCCCAACCCCTTTTCCAAATCAGTCACATTATTTCAGTCACAGAATGTTATAGCTGGAATAGTTAATTGGGATATTACTGTTACATGTCAATTTATTATTGAAGAATTTAGGCCCATGGAGATTGGTCAGGGTTAGACAACTGGTTCTGTGAAGCTAGAAACCCAGGCTTACTGTTTCTGGTTTTGTTCTTATTAATATATCATACTGTCTGTATATCCCTAGTTCTTCCTACTCTTTTGATTAGTATATTTGCTCGATTTTTCAAATCAGTCTTGTATTATGTGCTGGTACATAATAACATTAAGATAGTTGCTATCTAACTGTAAATTTCTTTCTGGAAGAATTTGGAACAAAAACCTCAGCCATTATAATAACTTGACTTCTGAAAGGGCCACTACATTTTTAAAGAATTTACAGTAATGGAACATTTAAATCTTTATATTGTTGTTTTGTAGAACTCCAAATTGTTCCCTAACAAGGAGTTGATTTTTTGTTTTTTTAATGTCTCAGTCTTGTATCCCAAGCAAGCTCCTTTAGAGTTGGAATTGTAAAGAACCTGGGAACCATCTAACAAAGATCATGCTCAATAAACAATTGCTAGATTGAAATTTTACCTCTTTGGAGGAGTCCCAGTTGCATCTAATTAGTATTAATACATTTACTTATGAACAAGATAATCTCTTTCACATGGTATTAAAATAATGTTTTAGCTTACCTCATACCAAAAACTAATCTGAGCACCTAATTTTTTCCCCATCTCTTCTTTTGTAAAATATGTAGCAAGGGTAATAAAGTCAACATTCTCTACTAGTTTTCAGCAGAAATCATTATCTCTGCAGAATAGATCATTGGACTGTTTGCCAAGCTGAATTGCCTTAAGGTGATATACTGGAAAGAACTCAGTTTAAGAATGAAGAATATTATTGATTAAATTGATACCATATTTATCTAAAGTTAGCTGATACCTTTGAATTCAGCCTGTGTTTTCTTTATCTGCCTGTTGCAGTCTGCTTTCAAGCACACAAACCTTGTAGGGATGTCAAAAAGGCTTAATAATGAAGAAACAAAAATCCCCAAATGCTTGCATATTAACAGAAAAGAGTATTCTTACCCATTGTTACTCAGCTTCACAGTAGTGGATTCATTATGGAAACTAATAAACCTTAGGTTCCATAGCTGATGGCTTTATGATGGCTCCTTGAAATTGAAATGCATGGGAAGAATATTAAAGAATACTCATTGTATCCACATTTGACTCAAAACTGCTTTAATAGTTTTAGTTTGTCACATAATTAAGGTATGCAGTTGTTATCTGAAATGGTTTAGACTATTTATCTGAGTTTAACTGTGCATGTCTAGACAACGTGATATTTTGGGCTAACTTGTAAATTCTAAAGAAGAAATGAATGTTCTATATAGCAAAGTGAGGGGAGGGTGCTAATTTGAAGAATTGTGGGTATTGCTGGGAGGGGAAGGGAGAGTTTATTTTTTTGTTTTATTGTTAAAATTAAAAGCTTTTTTTTTTCTTTCTTTCATTTTCTTGGGGTGCATTCCAACTCCAGAAGGTAAGAAGTATTACTTTATTCTAAGGAAGTACCTATAATGATAAAGTATACTTTTACAAGTTTAATTGAACTCATCTTTGGATGTGTGATTTTTACTTATGAAACTAAACAATTAGTCCAGAAACTAAATAAGAGTAGAAGTACTATGTAAATATTTATTATATGTGACTTTTTTTTGTCCTTTTAGTCTGTAATCATTATTTGGTCATAATTTTAGAAACCAGTCTACATTTGGCTTTATTAAAATTATCATTTGACATATTAGCATTGGAATACCTAGTGTTCATGCTGACTAATAATAAAAATATTTCAGATTGGAATTGTGTGAGCTAACATTTGCTTTATGACCATAATATTGAAAATATATGTTTATGCTCTGACTGATATAGAGGGAATATTGGTAAGTCTTCTAAGAGAATGATACTTATTTAAAACCAGGCTAGAACAGGTTAAAATTCATAGTTTGGATCCTTTATTGAATTGGCTTTTTTTCTGTGTTGACATAGCATTAAACACACCTCTTCTAAAACAGTTTTTATGTTATAATTACTTATTATAATTATCTGTCTTAGCTATGAGACTTTAGAATAGGAACCACATCATTGTATTTTCATGTTACTTGGACTTCGTATGGCTTTTAGTTACAGCTAAATCTTTTTAACTGCAGCCAAATTTGCATTCTATTAAGTTCATTTATAAGAATCTATTCATTTTTTTAGTATCAGTTTATGGAGAAAACCTTAATTCGGTTTGTGCGAACAGTTAAAATTATTTAAAAAATTTAAAACTAGGTAAGGTGTTTTTGTTTTTTGTGGTGTGTGTGTGTGTGTGTGTGTGTGTGTGTTTTCAGGGGGACTTATATTGATTAGGTTCTTTAGGTGCAAATAACAGGAACCAAATGTGAAGAACTTAAGCAAAATGGGATATATTTGAAGAATGTGGGGTAGCTCATAACCTCAAAGGAAAGAAACAAACCCTGAAATTGAGAGAACTAAGTTAACTTCAGAGATCAGGTAGCTAGAACTAATGGATGGGCTCATTAGGACTCTGTAGCTGGGATGAATTAGTCTGTGTCTCTTCTGTTCAGGGTTAACATACAAGGAAGAGTGAACCTGGCTGGTTCAGTGTCCAGGCATGGTGAGATCTTGATGGCCAGTCCTACAAGAGTGTTTCCAGTAGGGTAGGTCATAGTTCCCCAAAGCAAAGTGTACATTCTTTCCAGAAGAAGAGAGAATGTATTTGGCCAGGCAGAACCAACAGATGTCTACACATTGCTCACTGTAGAAAATTAGAGTAACAACAGAAAAATAATAAGGTACAAGCAGTTGTAAGAAATCATCCTTTATACAGATTCTCCCAATGGTAACAGTGTGCAGTACCGTAGTACAGTATCAGCAACCAGAATATTGCTTTTCATACAGTCTACTTGATTTACTTGTACTCGTGTGTGTGTGTGTGTGTGTGTGTGTGTGCGCGCGCGCACATGTGGATGTGTATTTGATTCTGTGCGGTCTTACCACATGTATAGATACATGTATCTACCACCACAGTCAAAATACAAAACAGGTTTATCAACAAGAGGATCCCTTGTGTTGCCGATTTCATAGCCACACCTACCTCCCTAGTACCACCTCCATCCACCCCCCTCAGGCCAGCCACCACTAATGTGTTCTCCATTTCTGTAATTTTGTCATTTCAATAATTTGTATTAATGGAATTGTATGAAATATATAATATTTGGGATTGACTTTCTCAGTGTAATTCCCTGTGGATTCATCCAGGTTGTTGTCTGTGTCAGTATTTCGTTTTCTTTTTTTATTGCTGAGTAGTATTCAGTGACATGGCTGTACAGTTTATTTAACTAGTCACTCATCGAAGGACATCTAAATTGTCTCCAGTTTTTCACTGTTACAAATAAAGCTTCTATGAAAAGTATACATGTTTTTGTGTGAACATAAATTTTCCTTTCTCTGGTGTAAATGCCCACAAGTGCAGTTGCTGATGTTGTATGGTAAGTGCATATTTAGTTTTTTGTTGTTGCTGGTTAAAAAAATTTTTTAAATTCATTTTTGAGAGACAGAGTGAGTGGGGGAGGGGCAGAGAGAGAGGGAGACACAGAATCTGAAGCAGGCTCCAGGCTCTGAGCTGTCAGCACAGAGCCTGATGTTCGAACTCACGGACTGCAAGATCATGACCTGAGCTGAAGTTGACATTTAACCAACGGAGCCACCCAGGTGCCCCTAGTTTTTTTTTTTGTTTTTTTTTTTATGTTTATTTTTGAGAGAGAGAGAGCGTGAGAGTGTGCTAGCGGGGGAGGGCGGGCAGAGAGAGAGGAAGACAGAGGATCTGAAGCAGGCTCTGTGCTGACAGCAGACAGCACGATGTGAGGCTCAAACTCACAAACTGTGAGATCGTGACCTGAGCTGAAGTCAAGACACTTAACCGACCGAGTCACCCAGGTGTCCCATGCACGTTTAGTTTAAAGACACTTTCACATTGTTTCCCACAGTGATTGTACCATTTTACATTCCCACTAGCAACATTTGAGAGATCCAGTGTCTTTGAATTTGAAATGAATTTCTTATAAATAGCATATAGTTGGATTGTGGGGTTTTTAAGCCTTCTCTGCTAATCTTTGCCTTTTAATTTGTATATATACGTTATTTATGTTTAGGTTAATTATTAATAGAGTTTATGCCTGCCATTTTATTATTTGTTTTCTGTTTGTTCTGTTTTTGTTCTTCTATTTTTCTTTTCTTACCTTCCCATGGATTATTTTAGGGTTCCATATTGGCTTACTTATAGTGCATTTCTTTGTATATCTGCCTAATTTTCTTAGGGTTTGCTCTGGGTATTAGAGTGTACAATATGTGATTTATCATTCTGATGATATGAACATTTTACCACTTTGAAGTGTGGAAGCTGTTCCATTTAGGTTCTTATCACATGATGTTTTAATTTTTGTTTCAATCATCAAGTATTAGCTAAAACCTCATGAGAAGGTTAGTCTATTGTATGTATGCTTACTTCTATTCTTCCTTATTTCCTGGTGCTCTAGTATCCTTTCTTTTATTTTTCTGTTTAAAGAACTTCCTTTAGCCATTCTTGGAGAGTGGGTCTGCTAGCAATACATTTCTTTAGTTTTATTGTTTCTAGGACTGTCTTTATTTCTCCTTTGCTTATGAAGGACAGTTCTTTAGATCTAGAATTCTTAAGTAATTTTTATAAAATCAACGGTTCATTTTGTTCAGCGTTTGTAAGATGTGGTACTACGTCTTTCTGGTCTCTATGGTGTCAGATGAGAACTCTACTGTTGATTGAATTAGTATTTCCCTACGGGTAATGTGTTGTTCCTCTCCAACAGCTTTCAGGACTTTTTTTTTTTGGATTTAGTATTCAGAAATTTAATTATGTGTCTTCATGTGCAGACTTCTTCAAGTTTATTTTATTTAGATTCATTGAGTTTCTTGAGTATTTATGTTTATTTTTCACCAAATAAGAGAAGTTTTTAGCCAGTAGTCCTTTGAATACTCTTTGTCTTTCTTTTCTTTCTGGGCTCATGGTATGAACTTTTTTATAACTTTAGTTTCTTTCCTATTTGTTGTATTTTCATTTTTTTCAGTAAAGTTTCTTTTATATTTTTTTTAAAGTTTATCTACTTTTGAGACAGAGAGAGACAGACAGACAGACAGACAGAGTGTGGGGTTAGGGGGGAGGGCAGGGACACAGAGAGAGGGAGATGCAGAATCTGAAGCATCTGACTTGTCAGCCCCAGCCTCTGACTTGTCAGCACAGAGCCCGATGTGGGGCTCAAACTCACAGACCGTGAGATCATGACCCAAGCCAGAGTCAATGCTCAACTGACTGAGCCACCCAGCTACCCCTGTTTCAAGAAAAATTTTAAGTGCATATAGAAGCATCCTTGTCTTATAATTTCAACATCTGTCTTAGTGTTGGTGTCAGTTGATTGTCTTTTCTCATTTAGGTTGTGATTTTCTTGGTTTTTGGTATGATAAGTGATTATTGTATTTGGATCCTGGATATTTTTTTATTTTTATTTTTCGGATCCTGGATGTTTTAGTTTTTATGTTAGGAGATGTTGGGTCCTATTAAATTCAAATCTTTTATTTAAGCGGGGATTCACACTGCTTGGGTTTACCATGTGAGTTCTAGACTCCCTTGGTGTACTGTGATTCAATAACAATTTAATTTTCACAGCCTTTGCTTTGCTATTTGGGTCTTGTTGTTTTATTTGATGACAGAGGCTCCCAGTGATCTCTGCTGTTTTCTTCTGAGGGGGTAGAAGGAGTTTCCATAGGCCAAGGTGCCTGATGCCTCTAAATGTGGGATAAAGGAAGTCTCCAGCCTGTGGAGGCAGAGAGGCTTTCCAGGCCATGCGCTTATGATGGTTCTTTCTCTTGCTTGCGCCACTGGTCTGCTGAGCCTATCAGGGGAGAGAGCTAGTAGCCTTTGGCTGACCAGGACAAAGAGGCTTCCTGAACTGGGCTGCTGCTTCTGGTCTGATCACATTTGCAGATGCCGCCTTGCCTTGCCTTGCCTTGCCTTGCCTTGCCTTGCCTTGCCTTGCCTTGCCTTGCCTTTTTTAGTCTTTATTTTAAGTTTGAGGGAAGCTCATTTGCAGTTAAAACCATTTAATTGTATAAGGTTTACCATAACTCTTAAGTTACTTCTGTGAGTTGGAAAATGCTAGAAATTAGTAAGATTAATGAATCAACTGACTACTTCAAAATTCTGAATCTTGGGGTGCCTGCCTGGTTTAGTCAATAGATCATGTGACTCTGGGTCTTGGGGTCATGAGTTCAAGCCCCATGTTGAGGCTACTTAAAAAAAAAAAAAAAAAGAATTCTGAATCTTGACGTAAGTGGCTATGCCAAGACTGAGAGTTCCGTTCAAAAGCAGAAAATAATTGTAATAAATAGCTTTGGCTGTTTAGATATATAAACTATATTGCTAAATGAACAAAAAATACCAAATATTGCAAAGATGCAAAATCACAACAGATTGTTTTTTGATACTTAAATCTGTTGAATTTTAATCTCTCTCCAGCTTATTTCTTTCAGAACTATGTCCATAGCTTATAATGACAAGTATTCTATTCTTAGTTTCTGTTTTCTTCGCTAATACTTGTTTTACTCCAAATAGTATGTCCTCATATGCAGCCCTTCACACCTCTTTAGTTCAGAGACATGCTCTTTAGGAACTTGGCCCAGCCAGTTAAGACATGTCAGCATCCTGATCAGCTGAAATAAAAGCATTTGGTATTTTTTTATATGCAATAGTTACAGAGTGACCTTTCTTAGAAAGATTGTGTTTCTCTTAAAGTCTATATTTTCTTTTTATTATGTTATTTCTCGTAAGATTGAAAAGCAAGATGCTTTAGTTAATCAGTAGTGGAAATGGCCACCGGCTAAGATAGGAGTCAGGTACTTTATGCATATGATCTTTTAAATCTTTTTTTTTTTTTAAGTTTATTTATTTTCAGAGAGAGTGAACGAATGAGCAAGGGTGAGCCGGGGGAGGGGCAGAGAAAAAGAGAGACTCCCAAGTGGGCTCTACACCATCAACGCGGAGCCCGATGCGGGCTCACGAACTGTGAGATCATGACCTGAGCCAAAAATCAAGAGTTGGACGCTTAACTGACTGAGCCATCCAGGTGCCCCTGATCTATTTAATTTTAAACCCTCTGAAGTCTTTATTTCATAGATAAAGACATTGAAGCAGTAAGAAATTACATAGCTAGTTAGTGATAAAACTTGAATCCACATCTGTCTGACTCCAAAATGTAAGTGCTGCTTCTGCTGCCTCATTTTTTCTTTTGAGTAGGATCAGGAGATGGAGTAAGGCTCTTAAAGGAGTCTTTTTTTTTTTTTTTTTTTTTTAATGTTTATTTATTTTGAGAGAGAGCGAGTATGAGAGGGGTGAGGCAGAGAGAGCGAATCCCAGGCCGGCTTCTCACTGTCAGCACAGAGCCAGATGTGGGGCTCAAACTCACATACGGCGAGTTCATGACCTAAGCCAAAGTCGGACGCTCAACCAACTGAGCTCAACCAGCTGAGCCACCCAGGAGCCCCTACTTTAAATTTTGCTTTAACATTTATTCATTTTTTGAGAGACAGAGTGTGAGCGCGGGAGGGGCATAGAGCGAGGGAGACACAGAATCCGAAGCAGACTCCAGGCTCTGAGCTGTCAGCACAGAGCCCGACACGGGGCTCGAACTCATGGGTTGCGAGATCATGACCTGAGCTGAAGCTTAACTGACTGAGCCACCCACATGCCCCTTTATTTACTTTAAAATAAAACAGAATCATTGGCTCTTTTTTTTGTTTTCTTTTTTTTTCCTCTGGTGAAATGGTTT
This sequence comes from Panthera tigris, assembly GCF_018350195.1. Taxonomy (NCBI): domain Eukaryota; kingdom Metazoa; phylum Chordata; class Mammalia; order Carnivora; family Felidae; genus Panthera; species Panthera tigris. Next base: position 118,964,247 of record NC_056662.1, read on the forward strand.
TGCTTATATCTTACTGGTACTGGACAAACCATGCTTTTGAGAAAACAGTAGTAGGGGAAAAAGTCAAAAATGGAAAGATAAAAATGAGAGTGTAAACAGTATACAAAACACATTTTTCAGAGTCTGTGTTTATTTCTGTGACCTCCACCTCCATGCTAGTCCTAGATTACTCTCTTATTTGTTTTATGCCCTTTGGCTACTCTGCTAATCCAGACCTTTCATTTTGGGATCCCAAAAGGGCTTCTCCAAAAATGCCTGTTTAAAAATTTCCCTCAGTACCTTTTCAGCTGTCCAGTGATCCTTTCCCATTTGTTTCATGGTGTGTTTGGGGAGGAAAATAGTTTGAAGAAACTAATTCATTAAAGTATGGATGCGTCACATGCTACTTTGAAAAACTTTACATTTATGTTTATTTCCTTTTTATTTATATTTTATTTTATTAAAAATATTTTTTAATGTTTATTTATTTTTGAGACAGAGAAAGACAGAGCATGAACGGGGGAGGGGCAGAGAGAGAGGGAGAGATAGAATCCGAAGCAGCCCCAGGCTCTGAGCTTTCAGCACAGAGCCCGATGCAGGGCTCGAACTCACAGACTGTGAGATCATGACCTGAGGTGAAGTTGGAAGCTCAACTGACTGAGCCACCCGGGCGCCCCAATATTATTTCCTTTTTAAAAGTTAGATTCGTTGTTACCCAAATGAATTTCTTGTTGGAAGAATTGCTGATAACATGACCAAGGGAGAGCAAACAAAAGACTTTAATGAAAGGGTTTCTAAGAATACAAAAATTTCCAGTGACTTAAAAACCTACCAAGGTTATTTATTAATTTAGTGATTTCTAAACTCCCTGTTTTTCAACATAAGGGTTCTGCTGAGTTCTGTTTTGTTCTATGTGCTCTGTCAGGTAAGCATGCCATAAAAATCAGTTCATCCTTAGTTTTCAAGTTACTTAGGTTAAATTTTCAGTTCGTATGTGGATAATCATTACTGTGCATGTGCATCTGTGTCTGTATAGATATGTGCATAAGTGTATCAGTTGAGTGAAAGATTCTTATGTTTATTATCTTTTTATATTTAAAATTAAGCTGAAATAGGGCATTCAAGTATCTGGGGAACTAGATGACTCTACATATCTTTTAACCTTGGAAGTCTGAGTCTGTTATTTAATCCTATTGAAATTCAAGGGATTGAGCTTTGAAGGATAAATATAGAGTGTGTAATAGTTCCGTCAGAGATAAGGAAGCTGATTAATTGAGGCCTAGTTTTGACAAGCCTATTCTGTAGGAGGGAGTACAGAAAAATGAACAAGAGATTGAGATTAGAAATTAGGATGGGTAAATTATTACAAGGGGAAATATCAGTAGGAATAAATAAATTAGACTGTTGAAGTCTGTTTTTTTCTTTTTTTCTTTAAATGTTTATATATTTTTGAGAGAGAGCCAGCGAGTGAGCAAGCGCAAGTAGGGGAGGGGCAGAGAGAGAGAGGGACAGAGGATCCAAAGCTGGCCCTTGTTGACAGCAGAGAGCCTGATGCAAGGCTCCAACTCAGGAACTGCCAGATCATGACCTGAGCGAAAATCAAGAGTCGATGCTTAACCGACTGAGCCACCTAGGCGCCCCTACACTGGTGAAGTCTCTTAAAGCTCTTTATCAAAGGCTTGAAATGAGCATAATAAATACTGGAGGATATTGGAGAATTTTGAGGATGAACAGTAAAAGTTTATTCAATTTCTTTAAATTGGTTGCAGGAGGGGATGCCAGTGAGGAGAGAACCACAAATATGGGAAGGTATAGACTTTAGGATTTTATGAAGAGTGTTAAAGTACTGGAAGGATTGTCCTATGGAATAATGAAGAAATAATGGTAAACTTCTTCCCCCCACTACAAAGATAAATTATTTCAAGGTCATTTTGGAAAATTCACAGTACAGAAAAAAACAAAGAGGAAAGAAAAGATTGTCCCAGATTTTTTCCACTGTGATAGCCACTGATTTCCAGCATAAAATCAAGACTAAAAATGAAGTTATGGGAAGACACACTTGGCTAAGCTTGAGGAAGAATATAAATGATCGGAAATGCTTGAGGACATAGTTAGCCTCCACCACCTCAAATGCTTGTGCAAAAGATTGGACAATTACCTATTGATGTTTTCAGAGGAGCTCTAAGCATCTGTAGTAAATGGGCTAGATGACCTGTGAAGCTCCTTGTCAATCTGTGGATTTACCTGATTCTTTTTTTTTTTTTTTTAATTTTTTAAAATGTTTTATTTATACTTGAGAGAGAGAGAGAAAGAGAGAGACAGAGCATGAGCGAGGGAGGGGCAGAGTGAGAGAGGGACACAAAATCCAAAGCAGGCTTTAGGCTCTGAGCTGTCAGCACAGAGCCTGACATGGGGCTTAAACTCACAAGCTGTGAAATCATGACCTGAGCTGAAGTTGGACACTTTACCAAATGAGCCACTCAGGCCCCCCATTTTTTAAAAAATATTCATTTATTTTTAAGGGAGAGAGACAGAATGTGAGTGGTGGAGGGGCATAGAGAGAGGAAGACACAGAATCCAAAGCAGGCTCCAGGCTCTAAGCTATCAGCCCAGAGCCTGATGCAGGTCTCAAACTCACGGACCACGAGACCATGACCTGAGCCAAAGTCGCATGCTTAACTGACTCAGCCACACAGGTGCCCCTAGATTTACCTGATTTTTATCTGTGGGTGTTACATAAACTGAAAATAAGGTAAAGAATGAGTAAGAGTTGAGGATTTTATTTGACCTAGCAAGTCCACTTCTGGGTATACACATAAAAGAATTGAGGCAGAGACTTGAATACATATTTTTGTAGCAATACTCATAATAGCAATAGTCACAATAGGCAAAAGATAGAAACAGCCCAGATGTCCATTAATGAATGAATGGATGAACAAAATGTGGCATATACATTCAGTGGACTGGTATTCAGCCTTAAAAAAGAAGGAAATTCTGGAGCACCTGGGTGACTCAGGTAAGCATCCCACTCTTGATTTCGGCTCTGGCTATGATCTAATAGTTCGTGGGATCAAGCCTGAGTCAGGCTCTGTGCTGACAGCATGGAGCCTGCTTGGGATTCTCTCACTATCTTTCTCTCTGCCCCTCTTCCACTCTGCTGCGCATGCTCTCTTGCTCTCTCTCAAAATAAACAAGTAAATAAATAAACATTAAAATAAAAAAAGGACATTCTGACATATGCTACAACATGGATGAAATTTGAAGACACTGTACGAAGTGAAATAAACCAGACAGAGGAGGAGAAATACTGTGCGATTCCACTTACTGTTTATAGAGGCAAAAAATAGAAGGGTGGTTGCCAGGGGTTGGATGTAGGGGAGAAATGGAGAGGTGTTTAATGGGCATAGGGTTTGAGTTTTGCAAGATAAGAGTTCTAGAGGTTGGTTGTGTAAGTGGTATGAATTTATTTAAGTGAAGTGCACACACACAGAAATGGTTGAGTTGGTAAATTTTATATATAGCTGTTTCTGATTGTGTTCAGTTCTTTTTTTTAATGTAAATTTATTTATTTTGGGAGAGAGCATGCATGCATGCCAGCGGGGGAGGGGCAGAGAGAATCCCAAGCAGGCACAAAGCCTGTCAGCACAGAGCCTGACACAGGGCTCCATCTCCGTGAGACCATGACCTGGGCCAAAATCAAGAGTCAGACGCTTACCTGACTGAGTCACCCAGGTGCCCCTGATTGTGTTCAGTTCTTGTGCTGATAGCAAAATTGCAAATATGGTACATTATTTTACATTACTAAACATTTAAAATTTGCACCAACTTGCCTCGTCTCTCTGGTGGGAGGGAAATATCAGTTAATCATAAATTAAATGATCCTATAGTGTGTGTGCACGCACTAGGAAATGAAGACCTCATATTATCTGGCTCTGCTCAGTGCCAGTTCTGTTATTTATTTATTTATTTATTTATTTATTTATTTATTCATTTATTTCATGAAAATGTAAGAATGTGTACTTATGGAAACTTCTGCTTCCTTTTTTATGTCACCAGCACTTACTACCTTGTGGTTACAGAATAGCTGCTTTGTAAATGTTGAATGAATGAGAAACCAGATTAAAACAACTTTACTGAAGGCACCTAGGTGGCTCAGTTGGTTAAGCATCTGACTCTTGTCATGAGTTCAAGCCCTGCACTGGGCTCGTGCTGGGTGGGAAGCCTACTTAAAAGCAAAAACAAAACAACTTCATTGAGGTATGGTGTATGTAACATAAACTTCATCCATTTTAAGTGTACAGCTCAATGATTTTTAGTAAATTTACTGGGTTCGGCAACCATCAGCATAATGCAGTTTTAGAACATTTCCATCTCCCCGGCAAGATCCCTCATACACGTATACAGTTAATAGAAGTTCTCATTGCCAGGCATTAATCTACTTTTTGTCTGTAGATCATGTCTAGATATTTCATATAAATGGAATCGTATGTGGTTTTTGAGATTAATCATATTGTAGCTTTTATAAGTACTTGATACTTTTGTATTGGTCCATATTGTTTCCATAGCTTTTCTCATACACAGTGCATGTTTTTAGCTTTTTATTTATTTGACACATTAATTTCAGACTTTAAGAAAATTTGCAAAAGTGGTAGGAAGAATTTTAACTTTTACCCAAATTTCCCAAATGCTAACATTTTATACTTTATCATTATATCTATCTAATTTGTATTTCTGAAATGTCAGATTAAATTGTAGACTTAATGCCCTATTCACATTTAAACACTTCAGGGTGTGTTTTCTAAAGGAAAGTACATTCCTTTACATAACCACAATGTAACTCTCAAAATCAGGACACTAACTTTGATATAATATTACAAGCTAACGAACGCAATGTATTCGGATTTGGTAATTCTTCCACTGATACCCTAATTCAGGATATCACACATTTGCATTTTTTTCATGTATCTTTATAGTCCTTTAACTGGGGAGCTGTTCTTTAATTTTTGTCTTTCACGACGTTGGCATTTTTAAAGAACTCAGGCCACCTGTTTTGTAGTCTGTCCCTCAGTTTGGTTATGTCTAATGTTTTCTCACAATTAGATTTGTGTTGTGCTTGAGTAGGCTGGAGCAGAGGGTGTGGGAAAATGATCATGGCCAGATTGTATTAATAATTCTGGACTTGGGAGACACCTGGGTGGGTCAGTCTGTTGCGCATCCGACTTTGGCTCAGGTCATGATCTCGCAGTTTGTGAGTTCAGGTCCCACGTTGGGCCTGCTGCGGTCAGCCTGTCAGTGCAGTGCCTGTTTGGGATCCTCTGTCCCCCTCTTTCTGCCCCTCTCCCACTTGCATTCTTTCAAAAAAGATATATTAACAAAAATAATTCTGGACTTGACTCTAAGACATTGTGATATCGTGGATGAATTTTAAAGCTAGGCGAGGTGGCATGATCATATTTGTTTTTAAAACTTTTACCCTGGCTTCAGAGTGGAGAATTGATGGGGGTGAAGGTAAATTTACTGTCTCTTGAGATAGGGAACACTGGAATACTATGAGACTGGAGTGGGGGAGCAAGCCGTTAGGGTCATTACCACAGTTAGTGAATCTCTTCTCTGACATACACTTTATATATATTACCTATAATCTGTGCAGTCAAATTACAGAGTAGGTGGTATTACCCCCATTTTACAGAGGAGACAATGAAGATTAAGGGCATTTAAAGTGACTTGCCTGTGGCCACTCTCAGATCTGTATTCAGATGAGTGTGAATATATGTCTGGCTTTTTTTTGCCACATGGTGATGCCTCCTTTCATTAGTTTCTATATGTAATGTTTCACCTGAGCAGTGTAATTACAAACCTCAGGTCTTTTCAGCCCTACTCAATACTGCTGAGTTACAACTCTTCCTGCAAAGAGAACTAAATAAGGCCGTTGGCAGTATAACTGAAGTTACTTCTATTTTGGGGACTTGTGTATGAAACATCTTACTGTATTCCTTTACATGAGGTAGATTCAGCACAAAATTATAGCACGTGTTCCTTTCCCTCCTCCCCAACTCTACTTTCTTGAGCATGGGTAAGAAAAATTAGAAGCTGCATTGTCTCATGAATTATGTAATCTCTTGAGGTGTTCTTGCTTCAGGTGTCAGGACTTACCTCATACTGTACTTAAACTTCACTTTACGTTGGTATTGATCTTCTGAGTACCAGGCTTTTATCGCCCATTCACATGGAACCTATTTCTTTGAATTATTCAGTTCTTTTATTTAATTATATAATTCTGGAGTTATTTTCCTTGAAGATCTATTACTACCATCATGGGAAGTGTAGCCTTTTATACTTCTCTGCCATTGCTTCATTATTCTTAAAAATAAACTCTGCCAGGATTTTCTGACTTTTTGTATTTTCCTGAAACCAAATCTAAGTTTTTGTTTTAATTAGTATAGTATTCTGTATATCTTGTGGGTTATTCAGAACTTCCCTATTTCCTTTAAAGGAAAATTATACCCAGATTTGCAAGGAAAATATTATGATGGTGTTTTTAAGACTTTTACCACATCTTTTCACCAGATGTGTATCATTTACTTTCATTTCTTGGGTTTTCCTTTAAGGAGTTTTTTTGGTTTGGGTTGTTTTGTTTCTGTTTTTGTGTTTTGGATTCTAGGTACTAGATCCTAGATCACATTATTTGTTTCTTTCTCTGACTTAAAGTACTTTATTTTTTTTTAAGATTTTATTTTTTTAAAGTGATCTCTACACCCAACATGGGACTCAAACTCACAGTCTAGAGATCAAGAACGCAATTTCTACTGACTGAGCCAACCAGACACCCTATTAATGTAGTTGTTACTGATTGATGTCTTGTTGGTTACTGTACTAATACATGGCCAACCATTTCCTTATTAATGAACTTTAAGCCATTTTCAGTGCTTTGACACTTTTAACAATGCTGGATATAATCCTCCTATATATGGCCGTAAGTCCTTGTGGCCTTATTTTTATAGGATGGATACAAGTGGGATTATTGGATCAGTGGGCCCTAATTTTTTTTTCATTTCAATGGAAATTTCCATGTTACTTCCCTAAGATAGAACTGAGAAGGGATGGGAAAGGTGGTAATTTTTAGCTCTGCCAACAGTCTTTTAAGAGTACTCATTTGCCCATAACCTTATCAGCAATGGATTTTATCAGTTCATTTGATTTTTTGTTTTTTGTTTTAAAGTAATTATAGACTCCCAGGAAACTGGGAAAGTAATCCCATGTATACCTCACCCAGCTTCCTCCAGTGGTAACATAGTGCAACATCAAAACCAGGAAATTGATGTTAGCACAGTACTGTTAACTTAGATGTGGATTCATTTGATTTCCAGTCTAATTAACGGTATCTTGATTTAATTTTTTCCCCTTTGATCACTAAGAAGTTTGGGCTTCCTTTTAAGTGTTCTATAGGCCATTTACATACATGTTTTATGATCACTTACTCATATCCTTTATCCACTTAAAAAAATTTTTTTTAAGTTATTTATTTATTTTGAGAGAGAAAGAGAGAGCACAAGCTGGGGAGGGGCAGAGAGAAAGAGAGAATCCCAAGCAGGCTCTGCACCATCAGCGCAGAGCCCAATGTGGGGCTCGAACCTACAAACTGTGAGATCACAACCTGAGCCGAGATCGAGAGTTGGATGCTTAACCGATGGCACCACCCAGGCTCCCTCTTTATCCACTTTTTTAAATTGGTTGTTTGTGTTTTCCTAAAAGCAGCTCTTGTAGGACTGTTCATTATTTTGTCTGCCATTTGTTTCACAGTTACTCCTTTCAGCTTCATATACTGTCTACAGTTCGGTTGATCTTATTTTTTTTCCTACATAGAGATGTTTATTTTTATTTAATCATTGTTTCTCTTTTGTGGTTTTTAGGTTTTTCTCTCTTATTTAGAAAGGTTTATCTATCTTGCAGTGATACACTATTTTCCTTTTAATAATCTCCTATTTTTTTACAGTTTGGCCTTTAATCCGTTTGGAATGTTGTGCATATGCTGTGAAAATTAGTGTCCCCAGATGAATAACATGCTATGCCAGCACTACTTAACATAAACTATTTTATTTACACTTCTTTTGGTTGCTTTTGACTTAAAATCTCAGCAGTTCCAAAGGTAGGATCGGCTTAAGGCAAGGCTTGATAGAACTGCAAAAGTAACATTGCTAAAATTATTGCTGTTTTCCTTTTTTTTCTTTCGTCAATTCAGTGCCTTTTTGGGTGTTGTATTTTTCCCTATAATCCTTATCCAACCCTTCCTTTGTCTGTCCTATGTGTTGTTTACCCCAAATCCAGATACTTTCCTCATGGTCACATGATTGAAAGGTTTAGGCATTACTTCGTCTTACTGCTAAGGGGAAGAGAGGGAGTTTCTTTTCTTAAATGCCCAAGTAAATAGCTCCTAGGATTGTTGCCCCTGATTAAGTCATGTGTCTGTTCCTGAATCTGTTACTGTGGGGTGGGGAATGGGGGTGCTTTTTCAACTGATTGGCTTTTTCAACCAGGAATCATGGTTTAACAGTTTGAATTTACACCTGTGATGCACAGGGGATTGAATCTGTCTCAACCACATGTGTGAGAGTGGGAGAGGAATAATGTTTCATGGGAAATTTTAGGTATTGTCTTCAGAAGAGGGAATAGATAGATGCTAGGTAGTCAAACCACAGGTGACCATGTCATGAGCCTGTCTCCTTCCTACTACACAGATCATACAGATAGGTACAGAATTGTACAGTTAACAAAAATCTCACTTTTTACATTTATTAGCTGTTTCTGTATTTTGTTTTGTTTTAACAACAGTCTAGAGTGTTCATTTGCCTGTTTATTTTGTCTTAGAAACATATTACTTCAATAATAATAGCATACAGTACATTTTAATATCTTTTTAAGTCTCCCATCATTTTTTGCCCAGAGATTTTTTTTAAGTTTATTTATTTTTTTGAGAGAGAGAGTGAGAGAGAGCACGAGCACAAGTAGGGGAGGGTTAGAAAGAGAGCGAGAGAGAGAATTCCAAGCAGATTCTAGGCTGTCAATAGAGCTCGACTTGGGGCCTAAGATCATGAGATCATGACCTAAGCCAAACTCATGGTCGCCTGACTGACCGAGCCACCCGCCCAGGTGCCCCGCCCAGAAATTTCTTATATATTTATGTGATATAAACTTTGGAATTCTGACTAGAATTGAATTGTGTGTGTGTGTGTGTGTGTGTGTGTGTGTGTGTGTGTGTATGTGTGTGTGTGTGTTTTAAGTAGGCTCCAACGTGGAACTTTGTGCTCACGACTCTGAGATAAGAGTTGTATATTTAACCAACTGAGTCACCCAGTTGCCCTGCAGTATATGTGTTTTTAAGATGGAAGTTCCAAATTATGTAAACATAACTATGAAAATCAACCTGGAGAGTCTCAACACTTTCTTCAGGAAAAAAAAAATTTTTTTTTTAAATTTTCTTGGTTGCCCTCCATCTTCTTAACAGTTTTTGACCCTCAACACTTTCATAACTACCAGAAGACAGTGGACCCATGGTCCTGCTCTCCCCCATAGACAACTCTTTAGGTATTTCCAAGATACCTAGCAGCCTCTTCTATTAGGCTTATTTGGGTTTTTCAGTGGTACCAACAGAGAATTAAGAGAGAGAACAGCTGGAAATGTACAAATAAGCTCAGGTATTAGGAGGAAAAAAACCTTTTTAAATTAAGGATGTCACACATCTATTATATTGCTATTTGTTAGGTAAGTACAAAAAGATAGGAAAATGAAATGTGGTAACAGAAAGGAAAGTATTATATTTATATTTTTTACAGATAATCTATTATATACCTAAAGCTCTAGAGGTTTGGTGAATGTATACTGAAATTAGTAAACATTTAACCAAGGTGTTACAAAGAAGATAAATGTTCTAAAGCCTACTTTACCTCTTTAAGTGATCTTGTAATAGATCTAAGTACAAGAGACTATTGCATTTTATATATATATGTATATATATATGTATATATATATATACATATATATATGGCATCACTGTGTCCTACACTTGAAACTAATATGAGTAATATATGTCGATTATATCAATAAAAATGTAAAAAATAAATATGAGACCATATAAATGTGTTCTTTCACACCTCAGATTCAGTCTGTTGCATCAGTGTGCATGGAGATAGATATATATATATATGGTTTTTTATTAATATTGTTTGTTTGAATCTATATTTGTGTTCTTTCTCCCCCCCCCCGTTTTACTTCTGGACATGTAAAGCTTGTGAAAACTTCTGCTAAATGAAGGAGAACCTTTTTTTTTTTTTCCTTTTTTAATTTTTATTTATTTTTTTTAAATGTTTATTCTTGAGAGAGAGAGACAGACAGACAGAGTGTGAGCGGGGAGGGGGCAGAGAGAGAAGGAGACACAGAATCCGAAGCAGGCTCCAGGCTCTGAATTGTCAACACAGAGCCTGACGCAGGGCTCGAACTCACGAACCGTGAGATCATGATCTGAGCCAAAGTTGGACCTTAACCAACTGAGCCACCCAGGTGCTCCCTTTTTTCTTTCTTTCTTTCTTTTTCTTTCTTTCTTTCTTTCTTTCTTTCTTTCTTTCTTTCTTTCTTTTTTAATTTTAGCTTTATGGAGGTATAAATTGACAAAATTGTAAGTGAATTACAGTATTTGTAAAATATATTTGTAATAACTCCTGTGAGGTACATGTTCTCTTGCATGTTAGCTACTGCATCAGGATGAAGAAAATTAAAGAATTAATTTTTCTTTAGATACACGGGGATAAATTTTACATCCATTTCTCCATGGCATCCTTTCTGTAGGTTGATATTATAGTTTATAAAATATGTTTATGTGAAATGATGTTGATCAGTTAGTTTTATCTTAAGTCAGTGTCATGTAGGATACTCAGAGACAGAAACTAATCATTGTGTTCCTCTTGTTCTTTTTTTTATTTTTCCTTTGCAGTGGGACTTCCCCTCTTGCATGCCTGAATGCAATGTTGCACACAAACTCCCGAGGTGAAGAGGGCATCTTCTATAAGGTTCCAGGTAGAATGGGCGTATATACTTTGAAGGTAAATATTTTTGTTAGGACGTCACTTAAAAACTAAAATTGGGAAGAGGTAATATGTTCAACTCTGTATCCTGCACAGTTTTTTTACTAATCTGTAACCATCTGTAGGTAGACCAGAAAAGTAATTTTATTTTTTATTCTTTATTATAATGCTATCTTGAAAGGATGAACTGAAAATGACTTCCAGTGACTTTTTAAGGGACCTCACAACATTTGAATAATGAGTGTTACCTTGGAGCTACCACCTTGATGCTTTATATTACTTTGTGATTTTATTCTTGTAGCCTGGATGCTTTATATTACTTTGTGACTTTATTCTCCATTAAATTCAGAGCTGTAGTTCTCCTTTTGTAATGGAGAAAAAGCCAAAGTTCTTGCTTAGTGTTGGCCAGGTAGGATAAACACCGGAATATGGACCCAGATCTGACTGGATTCCTGACTGAGTCTTTGTTCTTTTTTATCCTAATAGTCTTGCTGATTTCTGATTCTGGCACTGAGGTCCCTTCAGTGACAAACAGGAAAACCAATTTAAAGGAGTTTGATTAAAACAGAGAGTTTACTATAGAACTATAAATTCTGAGGAAACTCAGCCTGGATCCAGGAGCTCAAATGATGTCATCGGGGATTGGTCTCTGTCCTTCTTTTGGCTTCATTCTCAGGCAGGCTCTCTCCTATTGTACATGACTTCACTGTCCACCCCAAATCTGCAGGCTGTAAGTCTGGAGAGAAAAGAGCCTTGAGTCTGAAGTGGGAGCCCTCCAGTTAGTTTTGATTTGGTTTAATTGGTTTGGTTTGGCCCATGTGTCTATACTTGAATAATGAATGCACTGAGGCTTCTGATTGGCTGTACACAAGTTCATGATCACTCTCTCTGTTTTTTTTTTTAATGTTTACTTATTTTTGAGAAAGTATGAGCAAAGGAGGAGCAGAGAGAGAGGGGGACAGAGGATTTAGAGTAAACTCCGGGCTGATGCCCCAGATTACTTTTGATGTGAGTTTGAGGGTAAGCCCTCTGCCAGACGAATTCAGGAAAGGGGTTGTATGCCAGAAGAAATTATCAGCAGGAGGAGAATTAATGCTTGGCATGCACTGACTGTTATCCATGTGTACGTGGGACTCTGTCCCCTCTTTTTAGCTTTGAGCTGTAGTCATCACTATGTTCAGTGGTTTTGTGTAGCCCACTAACATTAGAAAGTTCTAATTTACCTATAAAACCTCCTTTTTATACACTTTGTTAAAACTTCTGTGATTAGGGACTCTACTCCCACAGGGAGCTTTTTGTGTTTCTTTTAAGTCTTAGTTGTTCTAGACCTTCCATATTGTTAATAACATTAATTAAATGCCTACTCTATGCTGAGCACTGTGGAGGTCATAAAGAAGAAACTGGACGCTGATCTCTCGACTCTCACATAGTTATTAAAGCAATTGCATACTGACAAAATGTACTGTGATATAAAGTACTATACTATAAGGCCTCATGATCATGTAGAGAAATAAAGATTAATTTTGAAAAGAAGGATCTAGAAAGCTTTTTTTTTTTAACTTGTAAGATTTGGGATAAACTTTTACAAATAAGTAATGGGAGGGGGGCCTTCCAAGGATAAGGAAATAGCTTAAGTAAAGGCACAGATAGAAAGATTCAGAATGGATTTGAAAATAGAGTAAATTAGACTGGTTACCATAATCTGTGTGTGGGCTAGTGTGGTAACGAGTTGGGGGTGGGGTTAACATGAGGTAAAGATCCAACTTTGGAGGCTTTTGAAGACCTGACTTAGCAGTTTGAGAGAGAAAAAAAGAGAGATAGCTGAGGAGATGGCAGAGGTTTTTCAGGAAAATAGCATGATCAAATCTGTTAGGAAGATAATTCAAGTAGGATCGATTTAAGGATAAAGCAGGGATTGTTTGCAAGAGATAATTGACCTGAACCATGAGAGTGGTAGAAGAGATAGAGGCGAGGGACATTACAGAAATAAAATGTATACTATATGGAGTTGGTAATGATGAGGTGAAATGATTCTGAGATTTGGGGTGTGCACAGTTGACCAGTTGATCCTGAAAGGGTCACAAGTTTAAGTTTAAGAAGCATTATGTTTGTACTTAAAATACTTGTTGAACCTATGGGTCAGGAGGTCTGGCTGGCAACTAACTGTAAAAGTCCTGCATTTTGAAGGAAAGAATACAAAAATATAGGGTGTGTATTTTAAGAAAGTATATAACATAAGAAATGACTTAGAAATGGCGCTAGGATATAAACATAAGTGGGAAGTATCAGTTCCTTACTAGATCAGAGGTTATTATCTTGGCTGTAATGTTCTGAGTGCCAGTTGTAGGTAGGAGGGTTACATGTCGGAATTATTTTTTATCTGATTATAAAAATTAATTATGTGGGAAAATAAAAAAAATACATTGAGAGGAAAAAAGAACCATCCATAGTTTCATACCTTAGAAATAACATTAATATGTATATTTATGTGTGTATATTTTTATATACTATATACATATATAGTAGTTAATATTTACTAAGCTCTTATTATATGCCAGGCACTATTCTAAGCATTTTACATTTAACTCATTTAATTTCTGAATAATCTTTTAAGGTAGGTACTATTATCCCCATGGTATAGACAGGTAAACTGAAGCATATGAGGTTAAGACTTTGGCCAAAGCTGCATAATTAGAAGATAAAGCCAGAATTCAAACCCAGAAAGTTTTTATTTCCAAGTTCTTGATCTTGCAGCATATACTGTTATATTTCTCATATACTGTGCTGACACAGGTTATCCTTTCTGATTAGCAATCTCACTATCCAACGTAGAAACCAAAGATTCTTATGAGTTTTTTTTTTTTAATTTTTTTTTTAATGTTTATTTATTTTTGACAGAGACAGAGACAGAATGTGAGTGGGTTAGGGGCAGAGAGAGAGGGAGACACAGAAGCAGAAGCAGGCTCCAGGCTCTGAGCTGTCAGCACAGAACCCGATGCGGGGCTTGAACTCACAAGCTGTGAGATCATGACCTGAGCCAAAGTCAGACGCTCAACCGACTGAGCCACCCAGGCACCCAAGTGTTTAAAAAAATTATTCCTTTTGCGGTGCCTGGCTGGCTCAGTTGGTAGGGCATTCTGGTAGAGCACGTGATTCTTGATCTTGGGGTTGTAAGTTCGAGCCCCATGTTTTAAGATTACTTAAAAATACAAAAAAAAATTTTAATTTCTTTTATATTTGACTCTTGCTACTTATTAACCAATATGTAGGAATCAGATTCAAATAATACAGTATCTGTTCCTAACCAGACTCAACTGAATTCATAATACATAATGGTACATACATGCAAATAATGTGTGTGTGTGTGTGTGTGTGTGTGTGTGTGTGTGTATGGATGATGAATATATCTACCTTTTACAAAATTTTTATTATATACTTGTTTTATTCTGAACATTTCCTCATTTACTTGGACTTAATATATTTCCAGTTTTTGTCTAATTTGAGCCTCTGTATTGTGCTTGCATATGATTGTCATGTATAATTTTTATCTTTGGATGTAGATGGAAACATTAGCTAAATTGACCCAAAGAAGAGAGATGACAGGAATTCAGAAAATATTGCTGGTTCTGCTACTGAATCCTATAATACTAAAAATTAATCAGCACAGTTAAGTTGCAAACAATGCATATCAGAAATTTAATTCCTATTTGCTGAAATGGTAATGATTAATCCTAATTGGATGCCTACATTTTCAGAAAGATGTGCCGGATGGGGTGAAAGAGCTATCAGAAGGTTCAGAAGAAAGCAGTGATGGTCAGTCAGATTCCCAGAGTTCTGAGAACAGCAGCAGCAGCAGTGATGGTGGCAGCAACAAGGAGGGAAAAAAGAGCAGGTGGAAAAGGAAAGGTAAATCCACCTGATCTCTCAATAAAGTACTGAATGCTATAGGACAAATGCCCTTGTTAGCTCCTCTTTTTTCAGACCCTAGGACAGTCCGTCGCTTTCCCTTTCCCTTTAGATCGGTACCGTCCAGTTGAATTTCTTGCAGTGATGGAAATGCCCTGTGTCTATGGAGGTCCAACCCAACATAGCCAGTAGCTACACATGTCTATTGAGCCCTTCAAATATGGCAGTTTGGGAACTGAATTTTTATTCTTTTTTAACTTAAATAGCCACATGTGGCTAGTAGCTGTCGGTTGGACAACATAGCTCTAGGTTTTTTTATTTATTTATTTTTATTTTTATTTTTTTCAGTATATGAAATTTATTGTCAAATTGGTTTCCATATATAGCTCTAGGTTTTATCTGGATTTATTTTCAGTTCTTGGTCAGCCATAGCCTTTTTTTTTTTTTTTTTTAAAGACTGTTCTAATTTTTTTTCTTGTCTCTTTAACCTTCTCTTCTAAAATTTGAGCATTTTTTGCTCTAACAGCTATATGCTTACTAGGAAAAGAATGCTTTTCATTTCTGCTAGCAAAGCCTAAATTTAGTCTGATGGTCTTTGCTCTTTCCTGCTTGGTGTCTGCTTCATAGCTTATCCAAAAAACTTTTTTTAGGGAATAGTGTCTTTGTTGCTACAACTTACCTGAGATGGATTTTCCACTTAAGGATGCATTTTATTATCTATTCTTGCCGATTATCTGTAGCTTCTTGTCAGAGTCTTCTTAAAGAGGGCAAATTGTTTTCACCTCAGTATTCATAAATTCAGCTGTACATGCAGGGCAGATTTTAAGCCAGATCATGGTGGTTTCTTTACAAGGACTCATATTCCAGAACAAAATAGACATCCGAGGGTGTCCCTAGCTTGGATATCCTCTTAGGTTTGTGTTATAGGTCAACTCTCTTTGGATCTAGAAACGAGAGTGATATATGTAGGAATCCTGGATTAATTAATTTTAGGTGCCTTTGGAACTATTGATGTGGAACTGTATGAGAAAAGCAGTCTGATTCATTACCATCACTGCATTCATGCAGGTGCTACTCCTGGAGAGAACTGAGATGATTGGTGGCATCATTTGTGTCCTCTGGTAAAGCTACCACACATGCAATTTGGGCACATTTTGTAATCAGGATTTTAGCTTTAAGATCACAACCACTTAAGAGAGCAACCTAGACCTCACATACTAGGAACAAATGGTATAAAGTCAAATAAAGCTAGTACCTGTGGTAATTATTCTTGTGTGTGTGTGTGTGTGTATACACACACCCTGTCAGTAGTGAAAGGAGGTGTGGTCCAGGGCTTTACATTCCTTAGATTCCACTAAGGATCTTTTTTTGGGAGGGTGTAGCCAAAAGTGGTAAGGGGTCTATATCTCCTGCTTGTCCCCAGTTTAAACTTTTAAGTTTGCAAATTGTTGTTCTAAGATTAGGAACCAAGCCAAGTCATTAAGCAAGAGAAGCAGTTAGCAAGATTCATAATTTCTAGATGTGGCTGGAAACAGAAATCAATAACAAAGTTGGTCAGACTAGTGAATTTGGGAACAAAATCATGGTCTTGGAGGTCTCTCCTTTTCAATAGCCACATATGCAGCAGTAGCTGTTGTGGAGTAGGGGCTGTTACATGTTTGGTAAAGCCTGTCTCTAAGAAATTAAGAGGAGGGGCGCCTGGGTGGCTCAGTCGGTTGAGCGAACGACTTCGGCTCAGGTCACGATCTCGCGGTCCGTGAGTTCGAGCCCCGCGTCGGGCTCTGTGCTGACAGCTCAGAGCCTGGGGCCTGTTTCAGATTCTATGTCTCCCTCTCTCTGACCCTCCCCCGTTCATGCTCTGTCTCTCTCTGTCTGTCTCAAAAATAAATAAACGTTAAAGAAATAGCAATAGAATCCCATTGTTAATAGGTTAATAGATCTAAAATAGCATAACCTTGTGCTATACTTGGCATAATAATAGAAGATATTTAACAGGGAAGTAGTAGCAAATTCAGAATTGTGATCTAAATAAATTGTTATTGAACTGCCTTTGTATTCATTGCTTTTCTAGAAATTATCACATTATTGAGTATTTATCCTCAGTTTACGTTAAGATGACATGTTCTGTAAAGCTCTTTTCTCATTATAGGAAGTTCAGTAAACTAAGAGGAGAATGGGCTAAATGGTGTTTGGAAGATAAAGATAAGAGGGGCGCATGATGTCATGTGGAATTCATGTTTACTCTTTGCTGAGCTACCAGTAATGAAGAATGATTTCATTTCTCATAGAAAGTGCTTCTCTCGTTCATGGGTCGTACATATGGCGTATGGCTTAGATAGGTAAATTTTTAGGTGTATATTATGTAATCTGGGAATGTTTTTGTAGTCCAGTGCAAATGAAAGTGGAAAACTTGTAGTTAGCAGTGCTAGTAGCAACATGTAGCAGAGCAGTTTTAAATCAGTTACAGTTATTAATAAAGGGAAAGCAAAGTAATTGTGCCTATTCCGTTTTCTTATTTAGGGCTGTTACTCTCAATCTGACATCATTTTATTTCAAATGCATTGTAAGACAGGAAGAACATTGAGATAGTATCAAAACCCACTTCCTTTTATGTACAAAAATAAAGAGCTCTGACAGCAGAACTGGTACTTCTAGTTGAAAATCGATAGAACCTTTCTTGATAATAGGTATACCTTTCAGCCAAATAGGCAGAGAACAGAACTTTGAAATTCAGTCCAATATTAAAACTAGTTTATTGATTTCCATGTAAAGTGGAAGAACTTAGAAGTTCATAGCTTTGGTTCCTAATTGTCAGACAGGAAACCATGTTCAGAGAAGAGCTTTATGGGATTCCATGCCAAGGTAAGGCGGAGTAAATCTAGAAAAAAATGATTAGAGTCAACTTTTTTTGTTGCTTTTTTTTTTTTATAGGATCATAGCTAAGTGAAGTCTCTGTCTTTTCCCCCAAATAAAATACAAATATTGCAGCATGAAGCAAAGATAGAAGTATTATTTTTATCTTCTGATAGAAAAAAGTTTTGTTAAATTTTGGCCTGCTTTTAAAATGTCTTAAAAGAAAAATTAATTATGTAAGATATACCTTTTGACTTACAAGGAATTACAGATTCTTTCCAGGGGCATGATCTAATGTTAATTTTATCGCTTATGCAGAGGTATTTTAAATCAGAAATTTGACAAATACTATGTTTGGAGTTATTTAAAATACCAAAGACCTGCCTGCCCTATAACATCATTTATACATGTAAGTTTACTAAATGAGGATGATTATTTATAGAAATGTCTTCTTTAAAAATTAGTACACTGTGGAGAAAAACTCCTTTGGGCAAAGTTAACTTATGTGGAGAGAGAGAGCTTTGAGAGAGATGTTCTCTTTCTTCTCTGGTGTGGTTGGTGGCTGAGTCAGAGGTTTTAGCTCTGTCATATATTAAGGATGGCTCCACTGTTAGGACTTGGATAGGTAGGGTACCCAGGTATCCTCTCCATCTTTGGTTAGGGGATTGTTCGAATATTAATCGTAGCCACACCCTGCCAAGTTTGAAGGAGACTGCACTTGGAGTAGGAAGAGGGTACATAAAAAACTAAAAGTCTGTTAACTTCTAGAAATGAAACTACTCAAAAGAAAACTATTGTGAAAAAAGAACTCTCCCTTAAGAGAAGGATTACTGTTGATGAAAATTAAAACAGTTTGGATACTTCAGTTGTTATCAGTCTTTCAGCTGTTAATCCTTCAATTGTAGGAAGCTAAGCTTCAATTGTAATGTTATTGCTTCATTATTTCTGATAGTATTTCTTAAAAAAAAAAATTTTTTTTTGCCATTTATTTATTTTGGAGAGACAGAGACAGAGCATAAGTGAGGGAGGGGCAGAGAGAGAAGGAAACGCAGAATCCGAAGCAGGCTCCAGGCTCTGAGCTGTCAGCACGGAGCCTGACACGGGGCTCGAACCCATGAACCATGAGATCATGACCTGAGCTGAAGTCGGATGATTAATGACTGAGCCACCCAGGCACCTCTCTGATAGTATTTCTGATACTTCAGAGGGACCCATCAAATATCTTCAGGAAAAAAGATAATAGTCAGGGTCTATTTGCTAAGGCCTCCAATTCAGAGGCATCTAGCATGGATAGTCTGTATCCTTTTGATCTTGTTCAGTATAATCATCCATTGAAATGGAAAATTCTCAATGATGTAATATATCTGAAAAGTAGTACTTTCTGAACACGTACTCAGTGGGTAGTACCAGTTATCCAACAATCTGAAACTACTTGAGTAAACTATATAAAACTGGCTTTAATGAGCCTCAAGTTCTGAAATTTATTTTAAATATTTTTCTGAAAACAATCTTAAGCTGAAAAACTCATTTCTCTACTAGTTTGCTGGGTTTTAAAAATCAAATAGTAAGTAACTGCTGATCTTTTTATCAGAATTTGTTAATATTGTATCTATGTGTTTATAAGAAAGCAAACATTTTTGTTTCTAATCAGATACTGAATATGTTCTCTAAATACGAGTGCTTTTAAGCTGTTGAGCAGTCCACATTGGAGTAGTACCAATAGGTCAGGATATACTTGGGAAGTATTCTTTAGGCCATTAGTTGATTTATAAAATGAAAGAATTATCTCTATTTAAAATGCTTGCCACACTCATTCATTCTCCAGTACATATGTATTATTTGCCAGGTATTTGGGAAACCAATTTGAATAAGGTGTGGGCCCTATCCATAGCTAGAAGGATAGAAAAAGAAGCAATTAGCAAATGAGTTTAATAAGTAACAAGTGTTTATATGTGTCATGTTATGGCAGCATTAGAGAAGGGAATAGTTAACTTTACCTGGGTTACTACGGCTTGTGTAAGCTATAGGATAATTTTTTTAATGTCTATTTTGAGACAGAGAGAGAGAGAGCATGAGCAGGAGAGGGTCAGAGAGAGAGAGAGGAAGAGAGAGAATCCCAAGGAGGCTCTGCAGCTGTAAGTGCAGATTCCAACCAGGGGCTCAGAGTCACAAACCATGAGATCATGACTTAAGCTGAAACCAAGAGTCGGATGCTTAACCTGCTGAGCCACCCAGGCACCCCTAGAATAATATTTTAATATACTTCCTTCCATTGGGGGTATAACCTCTGAGGAATACAGGATATATTATGAAAAAAAAAAACATATATAAAGGCAAGAAAGTAGCAGCATGTGTACAGTGTTTTCAGGAATCCATATGATGAAGTAAAGTTTGGGTGGAAAAGGGGATTTGTGGAAAGAAAGTACGGGAAAGAAGTAGGGATCAGACTTAATATTTAGTGCTAGTCTCCATTATTTATAAGGTATTGGTGTGCATAAAGTAATGTGTTTTTTTTAATTTTTTTTTAACGTTTTTATTTATTTTTGAGACAGGCAGAGACAGAGCATGAACAGGGAGGGTCAGAGAGAGGGAGACACAGAATCTGAAACAGGCTCCAGGCTCTGAGCTGTCAGCACAGAGCCCGACGCGGGGCTCGAGCTCACGGACCGCGAGATCATGACCTGAGCTGAAGTCGGCCGCCTAACCGACTGAGCCACCCAGGTGCCCCTAAAGTAATGTTTTTTAATGTTACTTTTGAGAGAGAGTACAAGCAGGGAGGGGCAGAGAGAGGGGGACAGAGGATCAGAAGAGGGTTCTGTGCTGACAACAGAGAGCCTGATGCAGTGTTCCAACCTGCGAAACAAGATCATGACCTGAGCCGAAGCCCGACGCTGAACTGATTGAGCAACCAGCGCGCCCCATAAAGTAATTTACTAGGAGGATTAAGAAATGTGGTATTCTGGATCAGAGAATAGCAACCCTGCTGACTCTTTCAAATGTTTGTAGCCACATACCAAGAGGAACGAAATTTTTGTTTATAGTCCATTTGCTGTTGGTCTCATCCTTTTGTCCATGTAAGATCTGAGTTAATATACTAGCTTTTAAAAAATTTTTTTTATTTCTCTTTTTAATAAAGTTTGTTTTTGAACGAGAGAAAGAGAGTGCGTGCACGTGCATGAACATGCATGTGAGCAAGAGAGAGGGGCAGAGAGCGAGAGGGGAGAGAGAATCCCAAGCTCCTTGCTGACAGTGCCAGAGCCCAGTTGTGGGTCAATCCCACGAACCGTGAGACTTGATCTGAAGTCAAGAGTTGGACACTTAACCAACTGAGCCACCCAGGTGCCACTTAGTTTTTCTGTTTTATTATTTTTTTCTTTCAAGTTTTTATTTAAATTGCAGTTAGTTAAATATACTAGCTTTGATTTGTTTTTTCTACTTACTAGTGTTTATTGTGATGTCTCTTCCTATTGGATGGGGTCTTCCAAATGTGGGGCAATAGGCATTGAAAGAATTCACCTGAGGCAGAACCTAGGCGATAGGAGTTTATTGAACACACTGCAAGGGAGCAGCAGGCAGGACCCTAGAGGAGAGGCTGTCTGACTTGAGGCAGTGGTTGGGGGCTGTTTTTAAAGGGGGGAAGGTGAGGAGGTATGGGGATGTATGGAATTTTCCCTTTTTTGGTAACTGTGCCTGGTTGTAAGTACCCCTTGGTCAGTTACTGCCTGTGGATGTTTGGAGATGGGTTGCCTGATGTCTGTATTCAGCCAAGGGGTTGCCTTGCTCTGCATTCATTGCTCAAGTCCGTTTCCTAAAAGCGGCCTTTACATTTACGTTAGTTCAATTCATTTCTGTTCACTGGTATATAGGTTAAAAGAATTTATTTCCATTTTACTGTTGAAAATCATTTGTTTTGAGTAGATTTCCTTAATTCAGGATGAGATTAATTGGTGACATTAGTTGGTTTTATTTGAAGTTAAAAGTATAACTGGTAGTACAGAAGTGTGAGGGATTATTTTTCTCTAAATGCCACTTTGTAAGATTAGGATTATAAACATGTCTCAGGCCTTGTGGGACCTTTGGGCCAACACGCTGGTGTCCCAGCACTAATCAGTACGGATCTATGAAACCCGGAAAACGCTGGAATGGAGAGAAGGCAAAAAGCATAACAGAGGTTTGCTTTCCCACTGCTTGGTGTTGGTTTCAGAACTCAAGAAATATGTGTCTTTCACATGAATTTGTGCACTGAAAAATCGTAT
This sequence comes from Panthera tigris, assembly GCF_018350195.1. Lineage (NCBI taxonomy): Eukaryota > Metazoa > Chordata > Mammalia > Carnivora > Felidae > Panthera > Panthera tigris. The sequence goes on from NC_056662.1 coordinate 118,986,316, forward strand.
GTGCAAGCACACATACTATCTACCAAGAAATAAATGTAATTCATTTTTTTAAAAAGATTATAAGCAGGGGCTTGATGAAGTTAAAACGCAGCCTTAATGTTTATTTTTCAAACAGTGTCTTATTCTTAATATGTTCATCTTGTAGGATATAGCCCTAGGAAATCTTGGTTCCTTATTTTGTGACTGTGGCCACTATTCCCAAGCCCTTTCTGTACACCCCCTACCCTGCATCCTCCCCTCCTCAGCTAGCTGGTTTATTCTCAAACTTTTCATCACAAACGACCATTCTCTCCCCCCTCCTCTATCCTTTGTGCACTGATACTTACGTAAAATATATAAAAAATGGCCCAGCAGTGTCAGATTTCTATGAAAGTGTCTAAATGCGTATTCTCACTGTTGTTATTTCTCTTGTAGCAGACCTGTATTTGAACAGCAATGGTTTAGCTGGACCACATTTAAACAGCAGTGGTTTAAATGATTTGTCAACCTTAGAAACTGTTGGGGATGCTGTATTTCTTTAACAAGCCCTTGTTTTGAAATGAGAGTGGAAAATAACTGCACCTCCATAAGTAAATAATTAACTATAATGATTCTTCACTACCACTGCAGAGGCATTATGACATCTCTAGCCACTGCGCAAAAACTTCTGCCCCTTGTGTCAGTATAGATTAGTTTTACCTGTTTTAAAATTTTTGATTATATATATCTAAAAAAGTGCAGATATCGTAAGTATACAGCTTGTTGAATTTTCACAAATAGGACAGCACCATGAACCAGTATTCAGATCAAAGAACAAAATAGCGTCAGCACCCCAGTGGCCCTCTCTGTGCTCTTGTAAGATTTCATCCAAATTCTTGTGTATCTTATTCATACTCCTTTAAAAAATTTTTTTTATTTTTAAATATTTTCATTAAAATTTTTTTCTCTTTCATGTTTATTTATTTTGGGGGGGAGCAGGGACAGAGAGAGAGAGGGAGAGAGAGAATCCCAAGCAGGCTCCTTGCTATCAGCACAGAGCCCAACATGGAGCTCGATCTCATGAACTGTGAGATCATGACCTGAGCCGATATCGAGTCAGACGCTTAACCGACTTAGCCACCCAGGTGCCCCTATTCATCAGATTCTTAAAACTGAAGAGTATTCTATTTTATAAATATTTCCCAGTACCTCAATTTATTTATCGATTCTACCATTGATGAACACCAGGTTATTTCTAGTTTTTGCCTATTTTATTAACTTTATTGTGAATGCTTTTGTGTATGTCTCTCCCCCCCCCCCCCCCCCATTTCTTTTGGTATATACTTGGGAGCAGAATTAAGTGTAGTGTGTATTACCAGACAGTTTTCCAAAGTGCTTGTACCAATTTATAGCCATACCAGTAATGTATGAGAGTTCAACTAATATTTCACATGCTCACCAACGGTCAGTCTTTTACATTTTAGACTTTGGTTACTGTGTAATAGTGTCCCTTATGGTTTTAAATTGTATTTTCATCATGGCCAACAGAATTGGACTCCTTTTCATTAGTAATCATTTGGATGGCCTCCTTTGTGCAATGCCTTTTCCAGTGTTTTCAATTTTTCATGGGTCATCTTTTCCTTAGTTCTTCATATATTACCTAATTGAAGGTATATCTTGTAAGTAACTTCTCCTTTGTGGCCTTTTTTATTTTCTGAAAACTTTATTTTGATGAATACAGTTTCTTAATTTTAATATCATCCAGTACATCCCTAAGAAGATTGACTCTCCCACTGACACGAAAATAGTTTTTTCTGGTCCATAAAACACGTCTTAACAGATGTAAAGGAATGGGAATGATATAATGTCTGCTCTCAGACCGCAGTGAAATTAAACTAAGAGTCAGTAATAGAGGGACACCTGGCTGGCCCAGTTGGAGGAGCATGCAACTCTTGATTCTCAGGGTTATGAGTTTGAGCCCCAGTGGGATATAGAGATTACTTAAATAAATACAAAAACTTTTAAGAAAAAAGAAAAAGAAACAACACACTTTTGAATAACACATGGGTCAAAGAAGAAAAGAAATTTTTTAATATTTTGAACTGAATGAGAATGAAAACACAATGTATCAAAAGTCATGGTATGCAGTGAAGAAAGCAGGGGTTAGAGGGAAATTTAGTTTAGAAAAGAAGAAAGATCTCAAATTAGTAATCTGTGCCTCTACTTTAAGAGTTCAGAAAAAGAAGAGGAAATAAAATCTAAATTAAATCCAAGCAGAAGAAAAGAAATACTAAGAATTAGAGCAGAAATCAATGAAATTGAAAGCAGAATATTAGTAGAAAAGAATCAATGAAACCAAGAGCTGATTCTTTGAAAAGATCAATGAAGCTAAGAAAGCTAATTATGAATATCAGACATGAGAGGCCATCATTAAAGATCCCATGGACTTAAAAGGATAATAAAGGGATACTATGAACAGTTTTTCTTGTTTTTACTCTGAACAGTTTTGTGCCCACAGATTTGATAACCTAGATGAGATCGATCAGTTCCTTGAAAGACACAATCTGTCAAAACTCCCACAAGAAGAAATAGACTGTCTGAACAGGCCTGTGCCTGTTAAAGAAATTGAGTCAGTAATTAGTTACCTTCCAGAATAAAAAAAAACAGGCTCACTTTGATTCCCTAATGAATTCTACCAAACATTTAAGGAAGAAATTATACCAATTCTGTATGATCTCTTGCAGAGGATAGAGGCAGGGGGAATACTTCCTAACTCATTCTGTGAGTCCAGCATTACACTAATACCAAAACTAGACATGAGAAGAAAACTACAGACCAATGTCTCTAATGAACATGGATGCAAAAATTGTCAACAGAATATTTAGCAAATTGAATCCAATGATTTATAAAAGGAATTATACATCACCACCAGATAGGATTTATTCTAAGTGTACAAGGCTGGTTTAACATTCAGAAATCAGTTAATGTAGGGCCATCTGGGTGAGTTACAGCCAAAGTAGTTACCAGGAAACAAATCAGGGCATTGAATACCTCTTATCAATAAATAAAAATAATATACATACAACCAAGAAAGCTAGAAAAAAGAAGAACAAAGTAAAGCAATAAAAAGCTGAGCAAAAGAATTAAAATGGAAATTACTGAATTTGAGAGGGGGACAATGATAGAAACAGTTTCAAAATAAATGAATAAAAGAGACCAGCTTCACTGACCTTTAAAAAGAGAAAAGATATACATATACAAATTCAGATTGAAGTAAATACCAAAACAAAAGTTTTAAACCACAAGACTTTTTCACAAGCTTTAAGAACTCAGATGAAGTGAGATGATTTTGTAGGAAAACAGGATGCATAAAAATTGAACCCAGTAGAGATAGAAAATCTAAACAATAAAGTTTCATGCAAAAAGGGATATAGAAGAGCTCCCCTTCAAAAGAACACATACTTAAACAGAAATTCATTGTTCACAGACTATATTTAAAGATCAAACAATCCCAATGTTTTTAAAACTATTCCAGTGCAGGAAAAAAGGTCATCCAGATTCTTTTTCGAAGTAAAATTTTAAAACTTTCCACAAAGTACAAAGCTGTCTTGTGAACATTGAGGGAAGATCTTAAAGGTTAACATACAGAATCCAGCCATATGTTAAAAAAATTATATATCCTGGGGCGCCAGCGTGGCTCAGTCAGTTAAGCGTTGACTCTTGGTTTTGGCTCGGGTTGTGGTCTCATGATCTGTGGGTTCAAATCCTGCACACACACGCTGGCTATGTGCGCATGCTGTCTCTCTCAAAGTAAATAAGTAAACTTAAAAAAAATTATATATCCTTAAAAAATGGGGTTTTAGGTTGTAAGTATGATTCATTACTGGGAAATCCATTATACTTTATCATATTAATACAACTAATATGGAAAATCTTATCTCTGTACTTGCTGAAAAGGCCTTTGTGTAAATTCAGTACTCAATAAAATTGAGAATTGGTGGATACTATTTTAACATAATAACTTAGTCAAAAAAAACCAGCATCTTAATGGGGAAACACCAGTGGCTTGCCCTTAGGTTAGAACAAGTCAAGAACAAGGTGCCCAGTGTCTCAGTTCTTATATTCCAACACAAGTAAGCAAGAGAAAGCCGTTGGAACAGTGAGCAACAAAAAAAGGGGAAAGCTGCTTCTGTGTGTAGATGACACATGCAATTAATGAATCTGACAAAAGAATCCGTGGAGATAAAGTCTGATAGAGAAGGGAATTTAGAGCTGTATTTTCCAAAACGACGAAAATGGATTCATTTTTCACACCATACTCCATGATAAATTTCAAACAAACGAGAGATACAATGTAAAACATGAAACTGAGTACTAAAAGGAGAAAACATGGGTGAGCTCCTTTTAAAACCCGAGAATAATAAAACTTTTTAAAGTGTTGTTTCTGGAAGCATATATTTTTATCTGTTGACTTAGCAAACCCACCTCTAAGAATCAATCCTCAGACACTGTCGACAATACAAAATAGCATAGCTTAAGACTAATGCTTCTCAATCACATAGATTTTATTATGACACAGATTCCTGGGCCCCACCTTCCAAGTTTCTGATTCAGTAGATCTAGACTGGGATCTAGTAATTTGCATTCCCAACAGATTTTTTGGTACTGATGGTGTTTTTCTTGGTACAATACCTTAAAGAACCACTGATTAAGACATTGTATTAATAAGAGCAAAAGACAAGAAAGAATGGACATACTCACCAAAGTCTGGTTGAAGAAATTATGGTACATCTGTACAGTGGAATTCGGTGTAGCTATTAAAAAAGGAATGTGGAAGATCTCTGTATTCTCTTCTAGAATGTTCCACAGGATATATTAGTTAAGTTAAAAAAAAAAATCAAGATTTTGAACAGCTTACAGTGCAGATTTTTTTTTGCTTAAAAAAAAAGTAAAAGTATTAAAATATATACACTATGGTTTCGCCAAAACAAAAATACAAGCAAACAAAAATGGAAGGATAGTTAATACAATTTCCTAAAAGGGAAGAGAAGTAATAAAGTAATGTAGATAGGGGAGGGAGCTAGGCTTATATGGAAGTAACTTGTTTTATTGCTTTACATAATTAAACCAAGTTTTTAAAGTGTACTTTCTAGAAATATGAAACAAAGCAAACTGAAGTATATGTCAAATTTTTGGCATAATGACATACATAAGTTGTTTGGGATCTATCTTAGGTGTAGGAGTCCAGACACAAAGACATCTTAAACTATATTTGAGTAGTCTTGTTTTCAGTAATTATATTGGTACAGTTTCTTTGCAACTAGATGTATATTAGGAAAACATTAATAATTACAGTAATGTTATTAGGAACCAGGGTTATCAGGGAAGAAGGGAAGTGATAGAAGTATAAAATCAGAAAAGTTAAGTGATAGTCCTGTAACATAAAATTAAAATTTGTTATCTGTGCATGAATTTTTCTCCTTCTAAAAAAAAGACTTTCGGGGCGTTTGGGTGGCTCAGTTGGTTAAGTGCCCAACTTCGGCTCAGGTCATGATCTCATGGCTCCTGAGTTTAAGCCCTGTGGGCTTTGTGCTGCCAGCTCAGAGCCTGGAGCCTGCTTCAGATTCTGTCTCCCTCTCTCTCTGCCCCTCCCCCACTTATACTCTGTCTCTCTCTCTCTCAAAAATAAACAACCATTAAAAAATTAAAAATAAATAAAAATTTAAAAAAAAAAAGACCTTTCTTGTTCTAACCATTAAAGTCCTAGAACCAGTGGTAACCCTGTAGCAAGTGATTACCCCCTTCGGTGCAGCACATGGTCTTTTAATACCATTTCCTATTTGAAAGATACCAGTGGTCCTTGGAAAAGTGGCTGATCCAAGTTGGGGGAGAAAAAGATGCAAGGTTGCCTCGGACTCTTTCTTGTTAGATAGCAAGGAGAAGCAGTTGGTTACTGCTGAGGCCATGTCCTAAAGATGGTTTACAACTTACAGGCTCTCACACTAACTCAAAAGGGGACAATCTGAGTGCCAAATTTGCAATGATTGTTTTTGATTTAAACATCTCAAATATATAAACATCTATGGATTGACCATGACACTTTAAAATCAATTTACATACTGTTACTTTTCTGAGATTGCTATAACAAATTAGCACAAACTAGGTGCCTTGAAACAAACTTATTTTCTCACAGTTCTGGAGAACGGAAGTCTGAAATCAGGTATCAGCAGGGCCACACTCCCTACAGAGGCTCTAGGGGAGAACTCTGTTTTTTGTATTTTTTTTAGCTTCTACTGGTTGCTGACTTACTTGCCTTGTGGCCACATCACTCCAATCTCTGCCTGTCTTCACATCGCCTTCTTTTCTGTCTGTCCTCTGTGTCATTGGATTTAGGACACTGAGATAATCCAGGATGATCTCATCTCAAGATCCTTAACTTAATTCCATCTGCCAAGACTCTTTTTCCAAATAATGTGACATTCACAGATTCTGGGGATTAGGACATAGCTTTTTGGTGGCCACCATTCAGCTCACAACAAATACCCACTCATTCTGAAAACAATACTAGTTTGCAGGGCGCCTAGGTGGCTCAGTCTGTGAAGCGTCCCTTGGTTTCAGCTCATGTAATGGTCTCACAGTTTGTGGGTTCGAGCCCCACACTGGACTCTGTGCTGACACACTGGGATTCTCTCTCTCTGCCCCTCCCTGGCTTGTGCACACACACACTTTCTTCTCTCTCTCAAAATAAAAATAAAAATAAAAAAATGAAACTATACTCAGTTTGGATCTTAGCTATGCCCCTTACTGTCTGAGTCCTTTGGCAAACTCATTACATTTCCTGATATGTAAAATTTAGATAATCTCACAATATACAGAAGAATGTGTATATTTAAATTTTTGCATAAATATATGTCCTTAAAAATCTTTTCATATTTTTTTCTTTTTGTAGAAAAAGGTCAGCAAGGATGCCAACCCAAATACACTACTTAGTTATCTCTGAGGGGAGAATTGGAGGAGTTTGGGTGGGAATAGAAAGCGGACTTGGACCCACCTTAAAGGGTAGTTCAGTGAAATCCTGTTCACATGAACCTAGCACACTATTAGATACACACAAGATACTTACTTTTGGTTCTTATTAATAAACTTGTGTGTGAAGACAGGTAGCCACTAAAACGCAATCTGAGAGGGAAGTTTCTCACCATGTGTTTAAATCTTGTTTGTTGTTTGTAGTTCTGAGCCTTAAACATATGAAAGTTAGGACAAAGTTTCATATACGTTATGAGACCAGTACTTGGCATAAGTCAAATCTGGGAGATACTCCTTACTTGGTGGGTCCTGAAGTTTTCGTGATTTATTTTGGCTGGCTTTGAGTTTGGCTGGCTTTGAGACGTGTTTATGGTTTCATTTGTTAGAAAGGGCTTTTGCCTTAAGGGGGAACAGTCCACAAACAGTTTGCCGTGGTAATACGGATAGCTTTTATTGTTCCTTTTTCAGGCTGCAAAATGGAATTCTTATATTCTCTAAGGGAATTATTTTGTTTTCTGTTTATTTTTAGGCAGTATTTGAGGTAGGTAAGGAAATGCATATTTTCAGATTTCTGCAAACCATTGACGAGAAAGTGAGCATAGTCAAATATTAATAGTGTTTAACTTTATTTTCATTATGTCCCTTTAAAAACATCGGTTCAAATGAAAAAGATAGGCAATAACAAGTGTTGACAAGCATTAGAACCCTCGTACATTCCTGTGGAATTATAAAAATGGTATAGCCGTTTTGGAAAACATTTTGACAGTTCCTCAAAAGTTAACCATAGACTTGCTGTAAGACCCAGCAACTCCACTTTAATACATGAACCCAGGAGAATTGAAAACATCTGTCCAACATGAAATTGTGCTGATGAGTGTTCTTCACATCATCATTCAGAATGGCCAAAGACGTAAATGACCCAAGTGATCATCAGCTAATGAATAAACAAAATGCAGTGTGTGCATACAATGGCATATTATTTGGTGATAAAAGGGAAGTATTGATCCATGCTCTGACATGGATGAAACTTGAAAACGTGCTAAGTGGAAAAAACAGTCATGAAAGAGCACATATTGTTTGATTCCATTTGTATGGAATGTCTAGAATAGGCAAGTGCATAGGGACAGAAAGTAGATTACTGACCTCCTGGGATTAGAGGCATAGTTAGGGGAAACAGGGGTGACAGCTAACCAGTATGGGGCTTTATCTCAGTAAAGCTGTTATTTTTTAAAATTGGTCCACATAAGTAGACTGAGGATGTGGTTTCTTTTTGCTGCTCAGTTATCTCAAGAACTACCCAATTTTATTCTTGTATGATAGATTACAGTGAGCTTTTTTAAGCATCACACTTACTGTATGTCAGTTCTTTCCCATATATAAACCCTGTCATAAGGGTGGAATGCAAAGCCAATACCAAGTCTGACAAGTCAACCTTCTTAGTATTATCTGCTCTTGTCCTCTTGAAATGTTCTCTATTGTGTATTCCTTTGTTAGGACATCTGAGAACCCATGGAAATGCTATTTTCCAAACCTGTGTATTCCAATGAGTCATGCATGCTTCTGCACTTTTATATCAGGTAGCTACCTACCAACATACTTTATATGGTATCTTAAAGCTCTTTAGCCATAGCTAAATGGGATGCCATTTTGCTATCCAGGCCTTTATAGTCCAGCTGCCATGGAAAGGAGAAGGTGTCAGTAAGCACGCACTCTGTCAACACTATTCCAGAGTCATCACCAGCGGCAGCAATTATTCTTTTATTATTAAAGGGTCTGAATCAGCAGTTTCGTTATCTCTCGCCGTGAGCTGCACGCACTGCTGAACTTTACAGAACCTAAAACTGTAATTGCTATTTATTAGAAGAGGACAGGCTCTTGAAGGGGAAACCCTCATTCACATAAGACTGATGTTTGGCTCAGCTCTGATGGGGTATAAAACAAGTAGTGATGAGTAGAGAGGGGTTATACCCTGTGCAAACGTCCATTGCTACCATTAGAGGTATCCTACAACCCTCTCACACTGACTGGTGGGCCTGAAACTATTGATTTAAGAGATGAAGGAATATAAGAATTAAAGCTGTTCTAGAGTTTTTGAGGTGGAATGGCCTTATCGCCTTCATTTTAAAATAGGGAAAACTGGACCCTTTCTGTCAGCCCAGGGCCCTTGCACTGTATCATGTTGTCATCAGATTTACCTTAAGACACACATACTGTACAACAGGCTCTAGAATCTTTTCTCAGTTTTATCTAATTTGATGACTCATGGTTTATATTCTTCCTGCTTCAATCAATCTATTGAAAAATAAAAAAATGAAAAGTAGTGAATATTAACACCCATCCCTTCCCCGTCCTATCATCCTTCACTAGAGCTTTCTGAGGAAATAAACTGAAAAGGGAGGCTGTTGCAGTAGAACTCCAAAAAGAAGATCCTTCCCAAAAGTGTTTGGTCACAGTTCTTAATACAGGTAGCAGCATATGATTGGGGAAGGAATGGTGCTTGATACCAACTCTGATAACCACCTTTTTTATTGTCATTTCCCCCCAACTAGTATCGTCTAGACTGTCACAACCATCCTCTCCCCAGTCAGGCTGCCCATCACCTACCATTCCAGCAGGTAAAGTCATTTCTCCATCACAGAAGCACAGCAAGAAGGCACTAAAACAGGTAATCATGCTAGTCTGTGTTTAACAGAAGTATTATGTTCTTGATTAAAAATGCATGATTCTGGAAGTCATTGACAATTTCTTGAAAGGACATTAGGTCCTTTTAAGGAAAAATTTCATGTAGTTTCCCAATCTGGATTTAGTAATATATGTACCTCTGTGTTGTAGGTTTATGGTAGATAGTCTTTTTATCACGTTTAAAAAGCTCTTCATTTGTGGGGCACTGGCAGGCTCAGTGGTTGAGTGTCTGACTCTTGATTTTGGCTCAGGTCATAATCTCACAGTTTGTGAGATTGACTCCCTCACTGGGCTCTGTGCTGACGGTGCAGAGCCTACTTGGGATTCTCTCCCTCTCCTTCTCTCTTCCTGCCCCTCCCTGGATCTCTCTCAAATAAATAAATAAACATTTAAATTAAAAAAAAAAAAAGCTCTTCATATGTTCCTAACTTCCTGAGAAGCTTCTGTTTGTGTGCATGTTTGTTTGTTTTAATGTTAATTTTTGAGAGAGACAGTGTGAGTGGGGAAGAGACAGAGAGAGGAGACACAGAATCCGAAGCAGGCTCTAGGCTCTGAGCTGTCAGCACAGAGCCCAACGAAGGTGAGATCATGACCTGAGACACTCAACTGATTGAGTCACCCAGGAGCCCCTGTTTGTTTTAAATTATGAATAGGTGTTGAACTTTTTAGGTTCGTTTTCTTCATCATTTATTAAGATGATCAGGTAGCTTTTCTCTTTAAATCTATTAAAACACAGAATTCCATGGCTAGATTTTCTAATGTTAACATATACTTAGCTTTCTGGAGTAAACTCTACATGTTGTTACCTATTTTTGAATACGTTATAGAATTTTCTTTTTTAAGATTTTTGTTGTTTTCTTGTACAGTTTTGGACTCAGGATGGTTCTAATATAAAATAAGTTGGGTAGCTCTCTATATTTTTCTAGATTTTTGGAAAACAATTGTAGAAATTATCTTTTTCTTGAAAATTTTTTAAATCTCACTTTTAAAAATTGTGCTAGCATTTCAGTTTCATCTATTTTTAGTGGTCTCATTTGATTCCTGCTTTTTGAACTAATTTTAGAAAAAGGGTTTTTTTGGAAATTTCTCTTAAAACATGGTCCATTTGATATTATTGATATTTTTGATATTATTTTTATTTTTCATTATTTTTTAAGTTTGCTTAATTTGAGAGCAAGAAAGAGCATGTGGGTGCCTGCGTTTGAGCAGGGGAAGGGGCGGAGAGAGAGAATCCCTGTGAGATCATGACCTGAGCCAAAATCGAAAGTCAGAGGCTCAAGCAGTCCACTGAGCTAGCCAGGGTCCCCTCACTTGATTTTTAAAAATACGTATTTATCTGTGGGGCAGTTGGCTGGCTCAGTCAGTAGAGCATGCGACTCTTGATCTTGGGATTGTAAATTTGAGCCCCATGTTGGGTATAGATAAAATCTTTAAAGAAAATTGTTTAAAGTTGTGTGTAGCGTTCTTTTATGTGTCCTTTTTGTTCCTCAGTGTTGTTCGTTTATCATGTATCTTTTTTCCCAGTGCTACTTAGCCATCCATCTATTTTGTTGGGCTGTTCAAAGACCTAGCTTTCAATTTTTTAAATGCAAAATGATCTATAAATACAAACTCACTAGTAATTAATGGAACCTTAACAGACTACTTTTATCCTCAGTTGGTATACACAAGAACTTAATTTGTAATATCAGGCGTTGGCAGGTATGTAGAAAAATGTCTAATGGCAGTTTGACGGAATATAAATTACTGTAGAAAGAAATTTTGTGATGTCTGTTAAAATTTTATTTTATTTTTAAAGTTTATTTCTTTATTTTGAGAAAGAGAAACATAGAGCATGAGCAGGGGAGTGGCAGAGAGAGAAGGAGAGAGAGAATCCCAAGCAGGCTCCTCACTGACAGTGCAGCCATGAGATCATGACCTGAGCCACAGTAGAGTTGGATGCTTAACTGACTGAGCCATCCAGGCGCCCCTGTCTATTAAAATTTTAAGAGCACATATCCCATGACTAAGCATTTGAACGTTTTGGAACTTAGGTTAGAAAAATACAAATAAATACACATATCAATTACACACACACACACACACACACACACACACACACACACACACATATTTGTGTTAAAGTTTGTAATAGCAAAAACTTGCAAGTAGCCTAATATATATCAGTTAGGGAATCCCTTATGTAAATGATGGCATATCTATATGCTGGACAATTATGCAAGATTAAATGTTGGTAATATGGTTGTTTTATATATATAGACATGGAAGCATCACCACACTATAATGTTGAATCACTGAAGTTATATTACAACATGTAGAGCATGATGCCATTGATAAAAAATAAATACATATCTGCAAAACAATATTATATTTTTAGCAGAAATACACTCATAATGTCAATGTAAAAAAAAAAGCTCAATATGGAAAAATAAATTGATGTTTGTAGTTATCTCTGAAGATTAGGGACAAGACTGAGTGATGGTCAAGGGAGTTTAGCTTTATGTGTGATAAATGGTAAAGATCGTAATCATGTATTATTCTATATAATTGAAATTTTAAAAATTATGTAGATCTTAAAGTATTTAAAGCAAAAGTGCTTTTTTATTAAGAGTTTCAGAAATTCAATAACATTAATTGCTGTCTGCCTGGATAATAAATACAATATTTTATTTTGTATAAAAATACAAAATAGCACTTGTAGTTTTATAAATACTTTGGAGGATTTTAAGAAGTATAAGATGCTTTTTTCCACAGGAAAAGGCAAGTATTTTCCTAAACCTTGTTAGATAATCCACAACATGTTTACTACTCCTGTATTATTACACTCCTGTAATCCCAAGGGTCAAATGTATTGGAAGAATTCCAGTATGGGAAATTATGTAAATAAGGTTGGTGGGATGTAAAGTAAGGCCTTGCCTTCAGTGTATGTTTGGTATGGTATTAGATGAGGAAAAAATTAGTTCAACATAAGTTATCCTTTATGACAATGAAGGGTTGTTTTTGCTGTTTGGTTTTTAATTTTTTTTTATGTTTATTTATTTTTGAGAGAGAGAGAGAGACAGACAGAGCACGAGTGGGGACAAAGGCAGAGAGAGAGGGAGACATAAAATCTGAAGCAGGCTCCAGGCTGTGAGCTGTTGGCACACAGCCTGACTCGGGGCTCAAACCGTGAGATCATGACCTGAGCCAAAGTCGGACAGTTAACCGACTGAGCCACTCAGGCACCCCCCGTTTTTTAATTTTAAAATAGAATTAGGAACACTGTAAACTACTGAGGGAGAAAAAGAACTGAGTACGCTTCCTAAATAGAGAGGCTATAAGTTACTCTGTTTCCATCATGTGTCTGAATTTATATGATGACAGTAGGAATAGATGAGATCAAATGGTTCTATTAAATTTTGCACTAACCTAGAATGATCTAGATATTGTGAATGACCAGAACAGACTCTAGTGGCTGCCACCCAGGAAGTGTATAAACGTTTTCTGTTCTGATTGCAGAGAATGAGAGATAAGCTAATCAGAAAATGCCAACTTTTTTTTTTAAGTTTATTTATTTGTTTTGAGAGAGACAGAAACAGCATGAGTGGGGGGAGGGGCAGAGAGAGAGAGGGACACAGAGAATCCAAAGCAGGCTCTGGGCTGCCAGCCTGGATGGAGCTCATGTGGGGCTTGAACCCACGAAACCACGAGATCATGAACTGAGCCAATGTTTTTTATACATTATGCGCCTGCTTGCCTGCTGTAATGTTGTAGGTGAATGTGAGCCAGATACCTGACTCACTCAGTTACTGTTTTCCCTTGACAGCTTAGTCATGATCAGTTGTTGTATAGCAGGGATGAGTGTAAATGTGGAACCGGAAGGAGAAAACTATATTGTGCGGAGGGAATGGGAACCAACTGGCCAGTTATTCCACACTTTTCTGCATGATGCTCTGAAGGTTGAAGCTTAAACTGGCAGTTTAGTAAGGTCATAGATTTCCAGCCTTTTCTTGAAATGTATCTCTACTTTCTTAGTTTCTCTTTTTTAACCTTGAGTTAAAAAGTTGCCTTCATATATTTTCATGACTAAAATCTGAGAAGTTAACTGTCTTTTTATTCATTATTTAACTAGTTGAGTGTAGTGTATTCTAGAAACAAGCTAGAAACGTTATAGAAATAAAAATAATTCTGAAATAGCCAGGAGGAACCACACTATTCTTAGAACCAGTATTTTCTAGGGTCGCCTGGGTGGCTCAGTGGGTTAAGCCTCTGACTTCGCCTCAGGTTGTGATCTCACAGTTTGTGGGTTCAAGCCCCGTGTCCGGCTCTGTGCTGACAGCTCGGAGCCTGGAGCCTGCTTCGGATTCTGTGTCTCCGTCTCTCTCTCCCTACTTTGCTCACACTCTGTCTTTCTCTCTCTCAAAAATAAACCAACATTAAAAAAAATTAAAAAAACAAAACTTTTCTAACCTTTATTCCCTTCTATATATTGCATTGCTGTAAATTGCAGAGGATTTGGTCATTGGGCCAAATCTTACTGCTCTTACAGTCGATCAGAATAAGTAGTTATTTACAACCTTTTGTCCAAATGTATCACCTCCGAAATATACATAAGCTAAATATTTACGTTTGTACGTAGAATTAATGCAAGTGGGAATCTTTTTGGTGGAGGGTTTAGAATTTGTTTCCAGAAATGATTGAAAACCTCTAATTTGCTGCTGCAAATATGGAAAGTCCATGGCTTACTGGTGATTTTTAGGTTCTAAAAATGTTCATGACTAATTCTCACATTTATCTAAAGGAGTAATAGTGCCAAAAAAATACTCAGACTCTTAAAGTATCATTCAGGCCTTGTGTTCAACTGGTTTAATTTAGGTTTTGTTTACTTTGATAGCTTTCAAAGAAATTGAATGATCAGCATGCTCCTCACCACTTAAAAAGCAGTCGTTTACTTTTTGCGATTACTAAAAACTGATTTGTTTTTGTTGCTCATAGCCAGTTTTCTTTTTATAGGCTCTAAAACAGCAACAGCAGAAGAAGCAGCAGCAACAGCAATGCAGGCCAAGCATGTCCATCTCCTGCAACCAGCCTCTCTCCCTGAAGACTGTCAAAGCAGCCAGTGACTCTGTATCTGCCAGGCCTGGTAGGCAGATTTGGGCATCTTTTCAGTGGAAGTTCTTTTTCCCGTATTTTTGTGTTGTTTTTCCACGTTTGGATACCATATCATTTATTTTTAAATTGCTGTATTTATGTACGTAGTCTGTTACTGCCAAATCACCAATATAAATCCTTTCAGGGTAAATGGGAAAATTTATACAAAATCATTGTGCAGTTACGAAAAAATACATCAATGAGATTTGCATGTTAGAATGAGATCAGTGACTGACTTCCAAGATGTCTAACCTAATAATATTAGGAAGCTTCTAATCTGTGATCTTAAAAAGCTGATATTGCCAAGACACTCAGACCAAACTTCACCCATTTTCTCCTTTAATGATAAAATGTCTTCCTAAGAATATAGGCTACCTTTGAATTTCCATTGGATATAAAAAACGGGTCTTTGGATTTTTGTTGTTGTTTGGTTTTGTTTTTCCTCTAAACTGGGTTAGATACAGACTTTGTATTTTATTACACAATTCATTTTGATGCTAGCTGATTATATGGGCCTGTCAAATTTAAACTGTGTCTTGCAGAGCTTTGTATTTTAGTTAGGAAGGAAATTTACCACCAGAAGCAAATAATGTGCTTCCTTCCAGAAGGGAGTTTATTTTATTTTTTAACTCTGAATTTGCAGACTCAAAACGCATGTGCAAGGTCACACTGCCTCATGTTTGAGGCAGTTTTAGTTAGTGTTGAATGATTTAATTGTTTGATTGATTTCTGTCTGTAACCTCAGTGTCACCAGTCTTTGATATATTTTTTTCTCTTAGCAATGTGGGAAGGAAAGCCATCTGATGGCCAGTCAAGCAGCCCTCAGAACTCAAATTCTAGCTTTTCTTGTTCAGTTCAAGTGGAAAATCCCTTGCTAGGCTTGGGGAAGAAGTCATTCCAGAGGTCTGACAGGCTCCACACAAGTAAGTTGATTTACAAAGACGGTTCTGCATCTTAATTTGTCAACTGTGTGTTTGAAATTCAGCAGCTGTTTTGTGGTTTAGTTCTTTTTCTGACAATAGGTTGCTTTGTCCAGCATTATTAGTGTCTTATTTCTGTGTACAGAAAGACAGAAGGACTTATAATTAAACACAGAAAACTGACCCTTTTTTCCTGCTCCCTTTGAAATCCCACTAAGATGAGAATAAGGAAATGCAAAAGATTAAATCCATAAGGGTAACGAAAACAAGGAGACAACAGATGGGCAGGCAGTGTCAACAAATTTTGAAAGATGAAAACTGGATGGAGTTTTTCACAGAGCTGAGCAACAGATGCCAATAATAAGCAAGCCAGTTAAGTCTGCAGAACACCAGACAGATTCCAGAATAGGAGATAACCATGTGTCATAATGGAGAAGGGTGAATGAAGCCTAGGGTTGAAAAGAAGACCTTTTGTGAAAGTTAGTAAGAAGCAGATTGATGCTTCACCCAAGCAGGAGACAGGAGATTTGTTTTGAGGTGAAATGAAACCATACAGACTTCAAATTCAAAGATACCACTCATGGCTAAGGGCAGATAATGAGGCAGTGTACTGAAATCAGGGGAGTAAAGAAAAATACAAATACCAATAGTGATCCTTCTGCTTGGCTTCCAGAATGCTAGTAGGAAAGCATATTTCTGCCACCACTATTTCCTTCCTTCCAGCCCCACCTGTGTTTCAGCAGGAGATGGATGGGTTGATACCTAAAGAAATTGAATAGCCTTAGAAGAAAATCTGCAGCCAAATGTATAGATTGCAGTCTAAAAAGAAACCATCTTGTTCACACTTCTGTGGAGCTCATCAGTCTATAAGACCTACCTACCTATGTACCCAAAATTTCCAGTTGACCTTTTTTTAAAATTAAAAAAAAAAAAAAAAAAGTTTTAATGTTTGTGTGTGTGTGTGTGTGTGTGTGTGTGTGTGTGTGTGTGTGAGAGAGAGAGACAGAGAGAGACAGAGAGAGACAGAGAGCGAGAGAACACAAGCAGGGGAGGGACAGAGGGAGAGGGAGACACAGAATCTGAAGCAGGCGCCAGGCTCCGAGCTGTCAGCACAGAGCCTGATGCAGGGCTTGAACTCAGGAACCGTGAAATCATGACCTGAGCCAAAGTAAGATCCTCAACCAATTGAGCCACCCACGTGCCCCAGGCCTTTAAAAAAAAAAAAAAAAAAAAAAAGTTTGTTTACTTGTGAGAGAGAGACAGAGAGAGAATGTGTGCACCCAAGTTGGGGAGGAACAAAGAGAGAGAAAGACAGAATGGAAGCAGACTATGGGCTCCAAGCTATCATTGCAGAATCCAACCTGGGGCTCGAACTCATGAACCCATGAGATCATGGCTTGAGCCAAAGTCAGATATTTAACTAACTGATTGAGCCACCCAGGAGCCCCTCCAGTCAGGCTTTTTTTTCCCCCCCCCTATTGTGATTGTTCACAATCACCTTTGAAGACCTCCATCATGAGACACAGAATCTGAAATACAGATACAGAAGAAACAGACAATTCAGGAAAATTTAAAACAAGCAACTTTAAAAACTATAATATCCACAGAAAGAAATAAAAGATGATATTGCATCCATGAAAGAATAGACTACTATTTTAAAAATCAGAAAATAAAGAGTTCTCAGTATTAAGTAATAATGTAGCTTAAATAAAAAATTATGATGGAAATACTAAAAGGTAAAGAAATTTCTCAAACATAGGGCAAAAGAGAGATTCAAAAGGAGAGAGAAGGTAAGAAAATTGGAATACCAATCTAGAATGTCTAATGTCTAAAATAGTACGACCATCAGAGGAGCACTTGGGTGGTTCAGTCTGTTAAACGTTGGATTCTTGATTTCGTCTTAGGTCATGATCTCACAGTCATGAGATCAAACCCTACATCAGCTCTGCACTGGGTGTGGAGCCTGCTTAAGATTCTCTCTTTCCCTCTGCCCCTCTCCCTTCCTCTTTGTCTCTCTCTCAAAAAGAAAAAAATAAAACATTTTTAGGTTTGCCTGGGTGGCTCATTCAGTTAAACATCTAGGTCTTCAGCTGGGTCATGATCTTGTGGTTTGTGGGTTCAGAGCTTGGAGCCTACTTCAGATTCTGTGTGTGTGTTTGTCTCTCTCTCTTTCTTCTGCTCGCATGTTCATGCTCTGTCTCTCTCTCCTTCAAAAATAAACATTAAAAAAAATTTAATAAAATAGTAGGACCATCAGAAATAACAACAATTGAACGGGGAGTAAGATAAAAGAAAAATAATATAAGAAAATTCCAGAAACAAAAAAAAAAAGGAAAAAATTCCAGAAAATTTGAAGTCAGAGATTCCAGAGTAAAAGTACACAATTGGTGTCAAGAAACATGAATAAAAAGAAACCCATTCCAAGGCACATTCTTTTGAAATTTCAAAGCATCCAGGATAATGAGAAGATTCCAAAAAAGCTTCCAGAGAGAAAGAAAACACTTCGTGTACAAAGATGTAGGAATTGGGATGGTGAACATCTCAGAAGCAGAATAGAAGCTAAAAGATAGTGTGGCAATGGTGATAAAATTGGAAGAAGTCATTGTATACCCACTTCTATGTTCCAGACCCTTCCACACTATTAAGTGTGAGAACAGAATTAATAATATTTCAGACAGCTTCTTTGGGTTTTTGTTGTTGTTTGATTTTACAGATTATTTATCAAAATAAGTAAGAATTCCTGAATTCCAGAGGTACCTGGCTGGCTCAGTCGGTAGAGTACTCGACTCTTAATCTCGGGTTTGTGAGTTCAAGCCCCACATTGGGTGTAGAGATTATTTAAAAATAATAAAATCTTTAAAAAGAGAAAAGGGAGAAGAAAGAATTCTTGAAATCCAATACTTGCCTTCCTGGGATTGGTTTAAATTTTAATTATGGTGTTTTTGGAAAATTGTGCTACAATATGGATACCTAGAGACATTTCCAGTCCCATAGGAGCTGTGGCTCGGGTGTCCAGGCACCTGCAGAGAGCAGAACCAATCTAATTTGTTTTTGCTCCCCAAGAAGACGCTTAGAAGTGAGGTGTAAGGCAGGCAGGGGAAATAATTTGAAGATTACCAGGCACAGTATAAGCGATGAAATTAAGAGCCGAGTCAATAAGTTGCTGGAGGTGCCAGCTTCTTTGCCTTCCAGCAACCAGACAACTTCTTTTTTTTTTTTTTTTTTAATGTTTTTTTTATTTTTGAGACAGAGAGAGACAAAGCATGAACGGGGGAGGGTCAGAGAGAGGGAGACACAGAATCCGAAACAGGCTCCAGGCTCTGAGCTGTCAGCACAGAGTCCGACGCAGGGCTCGAACTCACGGACCGCGAGATCATGACCTGAGCTGAAGTCGGCCGCTTAACCGACTGAGCCACCCAGGCGCCCCCAGACAACTTCTTTGTAAAAATCAGGTTTGATTCTGGGTGGATTGTAAAATGGTGCATTTTTCTTTAGAAGCAGTATCTGCCGTGAACTGAGCATACCCTTTGATCATCAATTCCACTGCCAAGGATTAAAAATATTCATTAATTAAATAACTACTTATAGAAGGTATACTAATATGCCAAACACAAGTTCCTAGTGATGTGGTGATGAACAAAGTTCCTTCCTTATGGAGACTACATTCTACTTAAATGCAGTCAAAGTCACAATTTTAGTATCTTCATTCAACTGCAGTAGAAATGTAAATGTAAAAAATTGAGAAATTATGGACTGCAAATTTCTGGCTTGCATACTAACAAACTAGGAAAAATTAACCGTAAAAAAAAGAAAGCATGGTGTATCTAACTTTCACCTCATGGCCAAGAAGTAAATGCAGGTTCATCTCCTCTCATGCAAATAAGCATTAATGGAAATAACATGTAGGATGTTGCTCTCAGTCCCTGGAGTCATTGCAACATTGTTTATGCAGACCAAAAAATGATCACCTCTGTGATCCTCAGTGGGTGCCTAATTAAGTTAGTCATAGTATGTATGTTGGAATATGGTGCAGCTTTTTAAAGAGTTTTGTAGGTGATAGTTTGGAAAGATGTTTAAGATATTCTGTGAAAGAAAATACTAAATATAATTTGTATGTATATTGTGATTTCATTTCAAATTAAAAATGTCATTTTTGGGGTGCCTGGGTGGCTCAGTCCGTTAAGCATCCTACTCCTGATTTCGGCGCAAGTCATGGTCTAACGGTTCATGGAATTGAGCCCCTCATTGGGCTCTGCACTGACAGCACAGAGCCTAATTGGGATTCTCTCTCTCTCCTTCCTTCTCTGCTCCTCCCCTATATGTGTGCTTGTGTGCACACTCGCTCGCTTGCTCTCTCTCTCGCTCTCAAAATAAATAAACTTAAAAAAATATAAAAATATAAATAAAATGTCCCTTTTGGTAGAAAGCTGGGAATGTAGAAGCCTTTACTTTTCATTTATATATTTTGGTACTATTTTAATTTGGGGGATATTTACCTTTGTCTCTCAAATTCTGTTTTTAATATCATCCAATTTGAAGTTTTAAAATTTTTTACTGTGATTTCTTCTCTGTCCCAGGAATTATCTTGAAGTTTTAAAATTTTTCTTAAGGGTGCCTGGGTGATTCAGTTGGCTAAGTGTCAGCTCGGATCATGATCTCACAGTGCATAAGATCAAACCCCACTTCAGGCTCTGTGCTGACAGCATGGAATCTGCTTGGGATTCTCCCTCTCTCCTTCTGCCCCTTTCCCCTGCTCATGCGCGTGCTCTCTCTCTCTCTCTCTCTCTCTAAGTAAATAAACAAACTTAAAAATTTTTTATTTTCTTAAAATACATAGGGATTTGCGGGCACCTGGCTGACTCAGCGAGTAGAGCATGTGAATCTTGATCTCAGGGTCATGGGTTCAAGCCCCACACTGGGCATAGAGATTACTTAAAAATGAAGTCTTTAAAATACAAATATATAGGGATTTTTATGTTCCTGTTATGAACTTTTAACTTAAATACCTAGTAATCAGAGATCATGCACTGTATGATACCTGTGCCTCTACACTATACTGATAAATAACAGACTCTGGAGCCATGATGCCTAGGTTCAAATTCCTTCACTCTAATTAGTGGTACAATTTTGGGCAACTTACTTGCCATTTTGGACCTCACTTTCTTCTTCTGTGAAGTGTATAATAATAGTTTCCTACTTCATAGGGTTACATGAAAAATAAATGAACTAACACATGTCTATGTTTAGAGTAGTGCCTGGCACTTACGAAGCCTTACAGAAGTGTTTACAGCTGCCATTATTGGTCCTTGTAGTTATGATTACTACTAATATTATTTGAAATTCACTGAGACCTGATTGTGCTCATTCCTGATGATTTTATCCCCATCTCTACAATCACATTCTTTATTTTTTAAATCCTTTTATATAGCGCTATTTTGTATTCTATCTGTGACAGTTGCAGTAATAGCAGTACTTTTAGGTCTAAACCTTTTATTTTTGGTTTCTGTTGATTCTCTGTCATAGTGGAATGTCTGTTGGTTTGTCAGGGTAGTCTGTGTGAGATAATAAGAGAGATTACTTCTGGGGGCACCTGGGTCACTCAGTCGATTGAGTGTCTGACTTTGACTCTGGGCATGATCTCGCGACTTGTGTGTTCAAGCCCCGCGTCGGACTCTGTGCTGGCAGCACACAGCCTGGAGCCTGCTTCTAGATTCTGTGTCTCCCTCTCTCTCTGCCCCTCCCCTGCTCTCTCTCTCTCGCTCTCTCTCTCTCTCAAAAATAAAAACATTAAAAAAACATTAAAAAAAATAGATTACTTTTGTTTCTGCTTCATCCAGGAGCAGACGTTATGCACATTCAGGGTTGTGTAGCTTTGTGCATATGTTTCTAAATGTAGAATTTCTGAGTCTTATATTCCTGTGCACATTAAAATTTTGCTATATATTATCAAATTTTCTTCTAATAAAACTGTACTCATTTGGGCCCCATCAGCAGTATTTGAAGGTGGTCTTAGCTTTTTCTTTGTGTAATCTCATCACTGTATTGCAGTATTTGCCATTTTGATAGACAAAAACTGTTCATTGGTTTTACTGGAATTTTAAAAATATTAATATCGTAGCGTCTGTTTATGGTTAGTCACCTGTGAATTGCCTGTAATCCCCTGTGCTCATTTTTCTCAAGGTGATTATCTTTTTCATTTTGATTTGTAGATGCATTAAAAATTTTTTTTAATATCTAGCAACCTATTTATTTAAAGTAAGCTCTAGGCTCAGTGTGGGGCTTGAACTCATGACCCTCAGATCAAAAGTTGCACGCTGTGCAGACCAAGTCAGCCAGGTACCCCATATCGATTCACTTTTAATATGGAGAATCCCAAAAGTTTTGTCATGGCTTGCAAATATTTTTGTCAAGTTAGTCTTTTGTTTATGATATTTTTTGCCATTTACATTTGAAACTTTTTTTTGTACTGAAATCTGTCAGTCTTTTGAAAGAATATAACCTTCTGATTGTGACCAAGTTTCTTGAAACCACTAAGCTATTCAGTCGTAACATTTTTAGGTAATGAAAATTGATGAAAGAATTCCCATGGAAAGGGAAGAAGGATCCCAAAATGATTTATTATATAGATTTGAATTTTTCTGGATTTTTTTTGATCATTTTGCGTATGTGCCACACCTTGCTTTTTGTTAGTCTTGGAAGAAAATTTCTAAATACCGTAAGTGTTCCCTTCTTCACAGCGTTATATTTAAAGTAGTTACAACTGTCATTTTTTTGCACTGCAGAGCAAACTGTACTCTAGATAGAAACAGGAACGTAAAGGAGGCCTAAATGATTCTTTCCCCTATTTTTATAGGGCAAATGAAAAGGACTAAATGTGCTGAAATTGATGTTGAGACACCAGACTCCATTCTGGTTAACACAAATCTACGAGCACTGATCAACAAACACACCTTTTCAGTCCTTCCTGGAGATTGCCAGCAGCGACTGCTTTTACTCCTTCCAGAGGTGGATCGTCAGGTGCGTTATTTTCAAGCATAAGCAGTTTTCAAAAACCCTTCTGAGGCTTTCTTCACTCATCCCCTTTAACACTCCTTAAGACTTTTTAAATAGCTTTTTATGTATGCTCGTAAAGAAGTGGTGTCAAAGCTACTGAACAAGAAATAAGAATATTTTTATGGAAGTGTTCTTAAGAATTTTGCCCTGTAAGTCTTACAAAGGAAAAAAATCTCATCAGAATGTCAAAATTGTGGAATAAAATTTGTGTAGCTATCATACTCGGTAGGCATTCATTGAATACAGTTCAGGAAGAAGAGTTGTCTTATTTCTGACATTAAATAGGGGTTCTTGAATGGATTTTTTGAAAGGGGTAAGAGTGTTAATTATTTTCATTATTTTGTTAGATTTTTAAAAAACAAACATTTATTGTTTTCATAATAAAGAACTTTAAGGGGCACCTGGATGGCTCCGTGAGTTAAGCGTCCGACTTGGTTTCGGCTCAGGTCACGATCTCACGGTTTGTGGGTTTGAGCCCCTCGTTGGGCTCCGTGCTGGCAGTGCAGAGCCTGCTTTGGATTCTCTCTCTCTCCCTCTCTGTCTCTGACTCTCCCGCACTGTTTCTCTCTGAAAAAATAAGTAAACTTAAAATATTATATATATATGAAGAATTTTAAAAGCCCAGTAATTACGTTATAGTCTTAAAAGAGATAGCTAGAAGAAATACCAAATTTGAGAAGAGTCTAGGAAGGGACCAGGGAGATTTAGGTCAGGAATTAGGTAACGATCAGAGACTTAGGCTTTCATCAGAGAAAGAGTTACTTGCAAGTCAACCCCCCCCCCCATGTCTAATTATCTGTTTCCTCCTCTATAATAGGACCGTTTTGATTTTCTAAGATTTATTCAATTCTGAGGGTTTTTAAATTCTGAGTTGTTTTTTTTTTAATTCATTATTTCCAAGCACATACTTTGTTCTAAGTAATCTGATAGGCCCTCTCCCATTTTTCCTAATCATTATAAAAACAAGATGAGAAAGAAGGGTTTTCCCTAGTTCACAATAAAAAAACTAAATATATCCCTCTAGTTTATAGTAAGATTAAAGGAGAGTAGGTAAGCTACACACATTATCCTAGCTAATTGACTATAATGTCAAAGCAAAATATTTCTATTTTTGAAAATTCTGAAAATCATCTTTCTATTCAACTGCATTGATAACACTTTCAGTCACCTTGTGCTATGAGTCAGCACATGTGCAAGCAGGTCAGATTCTATTTTCAAGGAGACCAAGTAAGTCAGGTGCTGGTAGTAACCTGCAATAGGGACAAAGAAGTAAGTAAGCTGATTGTCCCCAGCTCCTGCCTTCCCCACCTTAACACTTCTTAGAGAAAGTACAGTGTTTGGGATGCCTAGTTTTTGGTTCGAACAAGTTAGGAGGCCAACATTTTGGCAAAGTTTTTAGAGAATTTCTCAATAAGGATTGTTCTCATCTTTATTTTACAGACTTAAGTTACTAGGTTGGGAATAATAAGATGGGACATAACTGAGGGCCCATCTCTAGAACTCTAGTGCAGGTTCCTTAGAATGGTATTTTGACTAATGGTCCTTATCCTGTCTCAGAAGGAGGACTGCCACATACAGTTTTAGAATTAAAAGGTATCTTGAACGTTATCTATTCATCTTCCTATAGAGTGCAATCCTGTGGGGAATTCTTTTTTTTTTTTTTTTAATGTTTATTATTATTTTTTTTTTTTTGAGAGAGAGAGACAGCATAAGCAGGGAAGGGACAGAGGACCTGAGGCAGGCTCCATGATGACAGTAGCGAGCCCGATGTGGGGCTTGACCTCACAAACCGTGAGATCATGACCTCAGCCAAAGTTAGATGCTCAACCAATTGAGCCACCCAGGTGCCCTTGTGGGGAATTCTTATTGGGGCATTAGTTGGACTTATTTGATTATGGTGGGAACACACAGTAATTTGAGAAATAATGTCCTTATCTATAGAAGTATGGAACTCAAATTAACTTCACTGTCAGATGCAGTTTGGAGTGTTTATAGAATTCTGGGTATTAGTAGGATGAAACATTGAAAACAACATTTCTGTATATGGAATGCCCAGCCACAAAGTAGAAAAACATTATTTAAACCAGAGAAAAGAATATAGGAGGGGACTGGAGCACTCTTTAGGTATATTTGAAGGTTTGTCAAATGAAAGAGGTAAACTTTTTTGTGTTTCCAGAAAGCAAATGTGGAGTTAAAATAACATTTTTCCTTTAACAGTTGGAGCTGTTAAAATGGAGTGACCTGTGATGGAGTAACTTGCTCATCACTGAGCTATTCAAGCAGAGGTTGGCTGACCTCTTAGACTTCTTATAAGAGTTCTTATAGGGAAGACTATAAGTTCTTATAGGGAAGACTGTTAACCCCCTGCCAGCTCCCTAGAGTACAGATCAGCAGTCAGCAAACTGTAGCCCATTGGCCAATTTCAGCCCACAACCTGCTTTTGTAAATAAAGTTTTATCGGCACATAGCCACTTAACATTAGTTTACGTATTGTTTGTAGCTGCGATATGCGTCAAGGCAGAGTTACGTACTTGCAACAGAGGCCCTATGGCGTTGCAAAGCCTAAAATATTTGTGGTCTCTCCTTTAACAGAAAAAAGTTCACCAATTTCTGCTCTAGAGCTAGGGGAACATAATATGGGCCCAGGTAGGTGTAGAAAGTGAGTTTCTCAATCTGTAGGGTGTCCAAATAGTTATAAATTTTCTTCAGAAAATTGTTTTTGACCACATTTAAACTTTTAATCTATCTAGAATTTTTTTTGTATTGCTTGGAAATTGGGATTCACCTTTATTTTCCACTGAATAACAGCCGTTTGTTCCTCCACCACGTATTTAATGGAACGATTTTTTTGTCACGGATTGAGACACCATCTTTGTTATATATTTTATTCAGTTATATGCAATATGTGTTTACATGCACACCTTCCTCTTCCACTCATTTCTTTATTCCTTTTAACGCTAGTAATAATAGTTTTGATTATAGTGGCTTTGTGTGTGGTATGTTTAATAATTGGAAAGGCGATTTTTCTCTTATTTTTTTCCATATGTACTTTAAAATCATTCTGTTAATGCAAAATCTGCAAGGAATTCTGATTGAAATATAGATATTAACTTTGGGGAGAATGGCAATTTTATTAAGTTTTTCTGTCCAGATTTTTCATATCTTGTGTTTTATGTCCTTAAATAAGATTTTATGGTTCTAAACCAAGATAGGAAATCCAAAATCTCTAATATAAAGAACCTTAAAACCTTTTGGGAAGACATCACAAATCAAGCCAGTAGATTGATTGAGGGAAATATTTTTAATATATGTTCTAGTTTTACTAAGAGTACTATGTAAAAGATTCTCACAAGTTAATAATAAAAATAAGCAGCCTCATAGAAAAATGAGCAAATGATAAGAATTTCACAAGATGGCAAATCTAAATATTTTTTTTTAATTTTCTTTAAAAAAAATTTTTAATGTTTATTTTTGAAGGGGAGACAGAGGGAGAGAGAGTGAGAGTGGGGAAGGGACAGGGAGAGAGGGACACATAGAATCCAAAGCAGGCTCTAGGCTCCAAGCTGTCAGCAGAGACCGATGTGGGGCATGAAATCATGAACTGCAAGATCATGACCTGAGCCGAAGTTGGACACTTAACCGACTGAGCCACCCAGGTGCCCCGCAAATCTAAATATTCATAAACTTGCAAAAAGGTGAATAAAATTCCAGTAGTCAAGGTAAAGGAAATTACCATTTCAAACCCATTAGAGTGGCCAAAAAGAAAATAGTCTGGTTAACATCTGTTGTTCATAGGATAAGCATATATTTCTGATAGAAATATGAATTGTAGCCTTTTTGGAAAATAGTCTTAACAATACCTGCTTACACACACAATATTGCTTTGCTTTTAGAACTTACTCCACAGAAATAGAAGCACTGGTATGTTCATTTTTACCTGAATGCTAATTGCAGCTTGGTTCATTATGGGAAAACATAGGAAACAAGGTATATGTTTATGATTAAGAAACTGGTAAATGGGGGGCATCTGGGTGGCTCAGTTGGTTAAGCATCCAGCTCCTTGATTTCAACTCAGGTCATGATCTCTCAGTTCATAAGTTCAAGCCCCGTATAGGGCTCTGCGCTGACAGTGCAGAACCTGCTCGGAATTCTCTCTGTCTCCCCTCTCTCTCTGCCCCTCCCAGGCGCTCACTCTCTCTCTGTCTCTCTCTTAAAAGCAAAGCTAAAAAAAAGAAACTGGGTAAATGAAATGAGGTCCATACATACAATGAAAAAATATGCAGCTATTATAAAGGCTAACATTGTGCCTGTTGACTTGGAGAGACTTCTATAGTGTATTACGTGAGAAACATTAGATTCAGAGAGTGTGTGTAGATTGGTCACAGTTTTACAAAACAAATAATAAACCTCTCAAGAAAAGAACTTCTTAGATGTATATGTATTTGTTTGCAGATGATTCTTTGAGTAGAATAAATGGGAAATGGAATTGAGAGTAGAGGAAGAAGGGAGGAGAGGTAATCAGGAAAGAAATTTATTAGAAAAAAGTGATACATTATAAAACAGGAGTATCCATAATAGGCAGTATGGTATGATCTAGTCATGTTTCTATAAAATTAAATATATATGTATAAATGTGTATACATTCTTCTCTAAAATAAAGTCAAATTCCACAAGATACATTTGGCTTTCATTGTTAGCTTTTCTTGGCTTGTTCTTTGACCCAGGTTGGTCCAGATGGTCTGATGAAGTTAAATGGCTCAGCCCTTAACAATGAGTTCTTCACTTCAGCAGCCCAAGGCTGGAAGGAACGACTCTCAGAAGGTAAGTGTTCTACCCTGCATGCTTCCTAGGTTGTATATGCACTTGGAGCCGCTGTGAGGGCATATTGGCACCTCTGCGCCTCAATGAGTTTTTGAGCAATTTTGGTAGGCAAAGGACAGGATGTTTCCATGGGGTAGAGGTAGCTATCCTGTGTGAAACACTACACTGACCTTTATCCGGAGCCTGTGTAACCAGGTTTTAGCTCCAGATGGAGTCTAGCAATGTTTCTTCAAGAAATCACAGTCACCTGGGAAACTAAAAAAAAAAAAAACAAAAAAAAACCAAAAAAACCCAGATTTTTAGGCCCTAGTCCTAAAGATTCTGACTTAGTGATTCTAGGTTAATGTCTAGGAAGTGAGATTTTACTAAGCTCCTTAATAAGTGGAGTGTAAAATTAGTTACAGTGCTGTATTATGTTTGTTTTTCAGTTACACATGGAATACAAACCAGCACTTGAAAAGTCATAATGAATTTATGCCAAGGCATAGCTTAAAACAAGTGTGAGAAACTTTAAAATAAATAAATTTATGGGCACCTGGGTGGCTCAGTCATTTAAGCCTCCAACTTTGGCTCAGGTCACGATCTCACAGTTCATGGGTTTGAGCCCCACGTCAGGCTCCATGCTGATGGCTCAGAGCCTGGAGCCTGTTTCAGATTCTGTGTCTCCCTCTCTCTCTCTGTCCCTCCCCCGCTCTCTGTCTCTCTCTCAAAAATAAAATAAACGTAAAAAAAAAAAAAATTAAAAGTAAATACATTTGTAACGAGAGCAATTAGGAATGCTGTTCATCTGACTTTTTGTCAGATCTCTAGCATTTAGGGTTAATTGACAAGCTAATATCTACATTCACTGCAGTTGTTGACATTTTCCCTCCTCTTGTTTTTGTTCTTTTCGGAGGCAAATTCTGTCCTTTTTTTTTTTAAATGGTTAATTTTTTGTGTGTGTTTATTTATTTTTGAGAGAGAGAGTGCAAACAGGAGAGGTGCAGGGGTTGGGGGGCCAGAGGACTGAAGTGGGTTCTGTGCTGACAGCAGACAGTCCAATGAGGGGCTCGGGCTCCCGAAGCGTGAGATAAATTATGACCTGAGCCAAAGTTGGACGCTCAACTGAGCCATCCCATTGCCTCTAGGGGGCAAATTCTGTGTAGAAAGGCTCTCACACTGATTACTTTTTTTCTGAAAGAGCTAAAATTACAAAAGCACTATAAAACATATACATTATCATTACCTTTAAGAATAATGTGGTAGGGGCACCTGGGTGGCTCAATGGGTTAAGCTTCCAACTCTTGAACTCAGTTCAGGCCTTGATCTCAGGGTCGTGAGTTCATGCCTGGCATGAAGCCTACTTAAAAAAAAAAAAAAAGAAGAAGAAGAATTTGGTAAAGGGTTTATACCCTGCCCAACCGCTAGTTTTTTGAAGTAGATGTTAACGATAGTGATACCTTGATTAGTATCGGTGTTAACTATTATTAGCAGTGTTAACTGCATAGGAGCAGTCACTGCTATACCTAGAGTCATGTGAGCAGCAAACACTTTGAACACTGTACACGTGTGAACAGAATGCAGTACTTTCTGTTCCTCATTCTGTCATGCACAGTGGACTCGACAAAAAAGTAGTTCTCCGTTGGATTCCGGCAGACAGATTCCTCTTTTCCTACTTACATGACCAGGACTGTGTCCTCAGACACTTTCCCTTTCCGTTTTCTTACCCCCAAGAGACCTTCAACTTCACGTCTACCATTGCTACCTCTTATTCCTTGGTGTCCGGGTGGTAGAATATAACAGAGAGCAATGTTTCCAAGCCGCAGCTTGAAGGTGGCCTACCCAGCACATTGGACGGTTCTCTGCTGATGGAGTGGGAGGACTGAAGGCGGCTGGTAGTATGTGCACGTAACTGTCATGTTCCGAGCAGCTGGGTGTTTGACATGTTGAATGCCTCCTCGCCAAGGCGCTAGAGTGGCACAATTTCTGGGACAGTTAGAAAACTAGCAACTCCTAAATAGCTCCCTCTCTTTTTACTGGTGCCTTAAATGCCTCTGAGCGGGGCCATAGCTGTTCATTATGCAGTAGGAGATAAAGGGCATAAAATACAAGTCGCCTCAGAGAAACAGAGCTTTAAAATAATAAAATACTCAGTGGCATTATTTACTGAAAACATATGATGAGAGTCATATCAAATTTCCAGTGGAAATTAAACATTCAAGGTTAGTGATAAAAGAAATCTGTAGAGAAATGATGTTTGGTGTTAGAGGGAGGTGCTACAAGGA
This sequence comes from Panthera tigris, assembly GCF_018350195.1. Lineage (NCBI taxonomy): Eukaryota > Metazoa > Chordata > Mammalia > Carnivora > Felidae > Panthera > Panthera tigris. Next base: position 119,016,170 of record NC_056662.1, read on the forward strand.
AAGCCCAGAGAAAAGGCACAAGTGGCCCAGCTGAGACCGAAAACTGCATGGAGTGGTGCACAAGTATTTTTATTTCACCTGATGGCATTTAGCTGCTCCCTTCCAGTGAGGAATTTTGAGAAATTTCTGTTAGAATTCTGGGAAATTTCTATTATTTTCACATGATGGTATTTTGACTCCTGCACAAGTCTTTTGTAATCTGCAAAGTTAAAAAATGGAAACACCATATTTCTATTGAGTATCCTTTTTAAAAATTTTGTCTTATTTTATTTTGGTACATTATAGGTGAGTTTACACCTGAGATGCAGGTGAGAATTCGACAAGAGATTGAGAAGGAGAAAAAAGTAGAGCCATGGAAAGAACAATTCTTTGAAAGCTACTATGGTCAGAGGTAATATCAAGACAGGTTCTATAAACCAAATGTTCATTCCTACATATATGTCACACAGTGTTTCATCTTACTACCTTTCTAGAAAATCTGGTCCTCAATTTCCTTCACCAATTCTATTTTAGGAAGAATTATTTTCTTTTTATGAGTCATGGGTGCCCAGAATTGGATTACTTGACTCTTAACACATTACTATTGTGGGTGGGATGGTTTTATGAAAGGAAAAAAAAAAAAGTGTTATCTTGAATTAGAGTCCCTTTCTTTGAATAGGGTGAATAGTTCTTCCAGTGACTTTATAAGTTAAGAGAATACTGAAATTCTGTACATCTTTTCTAGTAGTTAATTATCATCCCACAAGATGATAATTTATCCAGAATCACTGAGGAATCCCATAATATGGATCATTATGCCCAGTGCATCATTAAACAGCTTCTTCTCTGTATAAGGCCCTCTGGGAGATATTCATAGCTGAATCAAGATACAAACCCCGTTCTCAAGGATATGTTGTCTAAATTTTTTTTTTTTTCCTAACAAAAAGTCCAAATAAAATTTTAAAGGGGACATTTAAATAGATGGCAGTGGAGCTGTATTGTTCGAAGTAGAATTGAACATCCAGATTCTGTTGGTTTGGCTCCCTTCTTTCCTTCTGCATACCTAATGGCAGTCCTTAAGAACACTCATACCCACAGTTTGAGAACTAATGGCTCTTGTCCTTGTCTCCAAGTAGTTCATTGATCCCCTTTATGGTCACTTAGGAAGTAATTCCTACTGAGATTCAGAGTCTCACTTATTGGGGCACCTGGCTGGTTCAGGTATTAGGGCATGCAACTCGTGATCTTGGGGTTGTGAGTTCAAGCCCCACGTAGGGTATAGAGATTACTTAAAATCTTTAAAAAAAAAAGAAAAGAAAAAGAGTTTCACGTATTGATATTTCTCCACTCTTAGTATGAGCTCTGAGCCCTCCCTCCTTAGGCAGATAGAGCATTGTAGCAATTCTTGGGTTTTTCTGTTTTTAGCTCTTATTTTTTGCCAGCTTTTATAGAAGAACTGTTTTTTGGTATTGTATAGTTTTGTTGTTAGCCATTGTGCAGTCCTGATTGAAGTCACCAAAGAGGGTACCTTGCTTTTGCCTGTTTAAACAATATCCTAAAACATTAGGAGGAGTCTCTAGTGACTCCTACTGAGTAGCTTAGCTCTAGGCCACACTATGGAAGTCCCATCAGTTCACTCCTGGGATAGCTCAGAGGCATTGGTCTCGGAATTATAGAACTATACTAAATGAAGTTTAAACAGCCTTTCCAGAAACTCCCAAGTTCTAATTTTCAATGCTTGGAGAGTGTTGACAGCCAACTCCTGTCTCCTCAGGGGCCCTTAGATTTCTTGGGCCAGCCTTTCTCAGGTGCTGCAGAGCAGAGTTGATCAAGGTGCATGGGTCTTGGTCTTCTTTCACTTCCCTTGTGAGTAGTCTGTGATGCTTGCTTCTAGACAAGGTAGCCCCTCTTATATGCAAAAGTAATGATAATAATTAACATTATTGAGCTTTAATATGTGCTAGGTACTGTTCTAAGTACTTTACATGCATTAACTTAATAACACCAATAGTATCAAGTGATGAATTTCAGTATATAACTGAAGAAAGTGAGGTACAGAAGACTAGTGACTTACTCAGTGTCACATGGATCTTACCAGAGCCAGGATTTGCATCCAGGCAGTCGAACTCCAGAGCTTCACTAATGATGATAATAGTGAAGATAACATGTGAGGAATACCTCCTATGTATCAGGGTTCCTTCTAGGCATTGCCATATACTATTATCTCATAATGCTTTCAATAACACGAGCCATTTCTCAACTAGAATATTTTTTTCTTCCACCTTTTAGTTCTGGCCTGAGCCTTGAGGATTCAAAGAAATTAACAGCCTCGCCCAGTGATCTCAAAGTAAAGAAAACCCCAGCAGAGCAACCAAAATCCATGCTTCCTTCAGAGGCCTCACCTGCCAGTACAGTCCCAGTGATTCCCCAGTTAGAGTCTAAAGAAGAAGTGGCACAAGCACCATCCCCAGTAAGGAAGGAAGAGCATGAAAGCCAGGATCTGGTGCCGCCGAACTCGAAGCCCACAGAGCCCCTACTGTCCTCAGCAAGCAATACCCAAGAGCTTGGCGGCACTGTTCCCATCAAGTGCCCTAAGGATGATGAGCTCTTGGAGCAGAAGCCAGTTGCCTCTGTTGAACAGGAGTCTGAGAAAGAGAATCATCTCACTACAGTTTCTAATTACAACAAAGATGAAAGCCAAGGAGCTTTAGTTACGTCCCCAAACAAACCCAAGAGTCCTGGGGTGGATAAGCCAGGAATGAAGCCCATAGTGGAAACAGGTCCACAGGAGACCAGTATGAAAGAACTTCCATCAGCTTTGACCGACCACAGCCCAGAGAGCCTTAAGAGGAAATCTTGTCTCCTCCAAGAAGAGGCCCCTGTGAGCTGGGAGAAAAGGCCGCGTGTCACTGAGAATCGCCAGCACCAGCAGCCATTTCACGTCTCGCCACAGCCCTTTCTCAGTAGAGCAGACAGGATCCAGGTGCGAAAAGTACCACCTCTCAAGGTAAGTGAGTGGGAAGAATTGAGTTTCTGGTCCTACTTACTAAATTTCAAGTCATTTGTGTTATTTCTTAATGCAGAAGCAGTTGTATATATTTGATAAGCATGTAACTGTGGTCTTACACGAATAAAATTATTAATAAACAGGCATTTAGAACTCCATTCCTACAGATCTTTTAGTTTTTGAGTAAGTAAGGTACCTGGATATCTAATGTAGACTACATCCGTCCACCCACCCACCCCTGCTGGCTACTCTTATATCTTAAAATAGTTACCGATATTATTCTGTCTCATGTGGCAGAATAAGAAATATGATAAAAGAAGGAAGTCATTGATGTGATTAAAAGATCTGTCTTTGGGGCACCTGGGTCGCTCAGTTGGCTAAGCATCTGACTCTTGGTTTTGGCTCAGGTCATGATCTCATGGTTCATGGGTCTGAGCCCCGTGTCTGGCTCTGCACTGATAGCGTGAAGCCTGCTTGACATTCTCTTTCTCTCCCTCCCTCTCTCTCTCTCTCTCTCTGCTCCTCCCTTGCCCTCTCTCCCTCTCTCCCTCTCTCCCTCTCTCCCTCTCTCCCTCTCTCTCTCCAAATAAATAAATAAACTTAAAAAAAAAAAAAAGATCTTTGTAGCGAGAGCAATGATATTTAAGTGTACCTTGGCCCTTTTCTTACTGCCATAACTAATTTGATGTTCTGTGGCTCTAGAACTACCTTTTTTTTTTAAGTTTATTTACTTATTTTGAGAAAGACAGAGATAGTGTGAGTGGGGGAAAGGCAGATAGAGGGGGAGACAGAATCCCAAGCAGGCTTCACACTGTCAGCACAGAGCCCAACATGGGGCTTGAACTCAAGGAACCTTGAGATCATGACCTGAGCCAAAGTTGGACGCTCAACAAACTGAGCCACCCAGGTGCCCCATCTTTTTAAAGGAAACGTTTGTGGCTGCCTTGAGTCACTGCTGGTTTCTTGAGAGAAGGTTTCTTCTTGGTAAGGTGGAATAGCCTTGCTAAGCTCTGCTGCTTAGGATACGTCATTAACTTCCATGTTAGTGTTATATTGCTGCGTACCAAATCTTTCACATTCGGAAAGCAGTATCGCTAAGATACTATATAAAGACTGCGTTTAACCAATAGTGAGCCCTTTAAAGCCCAAACACATTTTTACTTCTGATATAAAGGTTTAGTAATACTTGGCCTTGTGCTTAATATCAGTTTGTAATCCATTTATTCATTTGATAAATAGTACATTTTTATTAATGGTATTTATTAATACTATTGTGTCTACTATGAACCCAGGCACTGGGTATTATTCATTCATATTAGGATATAAAGAGAAAATAATCCACATAGAAATACTCCTCCCACCCCCCCCTTTTAATTTAACTTAGTTGAACCAAAGTTGTTCTTTCAGGAAATATCCCTTAGAAACTTTCATTTCCTAGTGCTTGACCCATTTCATTTACTACGTGATTTCCCTCTCATTTTGCCTATTACTAATTGTATGACATTCTTCATGACTTCTTAAAAAACATTTTTAACATTTATTTATTTTTGAGAGACAGAGCATGAGCTTGGGAGGGGCAGAGAGAGGAGGAGACACTGAATCTGAAGCAGGCTCCAGGCTCTGAGCTGTCAACCCAGAGCCCTACGCAGGGCTCGAACTCACAAACTGTAAGATCATGACCTGAGCTGAAGTCGGATGCTTAACCAACTGAGCCACCCAAGCGCCCCTCTTCATGACTTTATAATTTTAAGATTTATACACTTACAAATCTCACCCTGTTAAAAAAATTTTTTGAGACTTTTCTACAATGCATGCTTTGCCAGAGAGTGTGATTTTTATGAAAATCACTTTTACTATTCTTACAGTACCGTGGCTTGATTCTTTTTTTTTTTTTTTAATTAAATGCCCTAGAACATCTGTAATAGTTATTTGTTCCTTTAAACTCTAGCAGCTACTAGGAGGGGCCAGACTTTGATGCATTCTAATGAACTCTGATAGCTTCTGAAGTATAGTTTCAAATATGAGTCAGATTCCTTTCAGATACAATATTTCATGATATGAAAATCAGTGGTTTCAAACCTGATAAAAGCATTTTTCCCTAGGGTTCTAATTTGTAAATTTTAGGATAAGACTCAGAGTGCATATAGTTTTAAAAAGCTCCCCAAGTAAGTTTAAAAAGCTCCCCGAGTAAGTATTAAGCCAGCCAGGGAGGAGAATGACTATAGCAAACATATATATTATGTGCATCCTTCCTCATGGGATGGGCAGAGTGGGGTGCGTCTGTGGATTACACACTGTCTCTGTCTTCCAGTGCTATCTAGAAGCCTCTGTCATTGAGATAATTCAGCCTATATTCTTAAGTGTGCATGGGTGTATGTGTGTAGAGCAGAAGAGAGCAAGAATTTTTCCTTGGACCTTGGAAGGAGAGCTAGGAAGACAAAGACAGTGGTATGCTTCTCACACACACACTTTTGAAAGCGCAAATACCGTAGAGAGGTCTGTATCGTAAATAATAAGCACTTGTGAGTAGTGATGCCATTAGGAGGGAGTTGTGTTGGGAAAAGAGGTATGGGGATTTGGGGTGGACAGGATGTCGGGGGAGGAGAGACTTTGGCACCACTCTAAGAGGTGGAAGGATCCTGGAGACGAAATCGTGTTGCTGTCTCCGCAGTCTGGTCTCTTGGCCATGGACCTGCCACCATTGCCACTGGTGTTGTGCAGTGTTTACCCTACTGGGAAAATTCAAGTGTTGATGAAGTTCTGTTACTCTTGTAAGTGAAAACTAAGCTCTGGCGTTTTCTTTTTCTCCCTCCTTCTTTCAGATCCCTGTCTCCAGAATCTCCCCCATGCCTTTTCCTACATCGCAGGTCTCTCCCAGGGCTCGTTTTCCAGTCTCCATCACTAGTCCTAACAGAACAGGAGCCAGAACTCTTGCAGACATCAAAGCAAAAGCCCAGCTGGTCAAAGCACAGAGGGCAGCAGCCGCCGCCGCCGCCGCCGCTGCCGCCGCCGCCTCGGTTGGAGGGACCATTCCAGGACCTGGCCCGGGGGGTGGACAAGGTCCAGGAGAGGGTGGTGAAAGGAAGCCTGCTAGAGGAGGGAGTCCAGACTCAGACAGAGCCCGTGAACCCGGAAAGGGCCCCGCACTGGAATTGGCAGGAACTGGAAGCAGGGGAGGTACGAGAGAGCTTTTACCCTGTGTTCCAGAGACTCAGTCCCAGTCTGAGACCAAGACCCCAGACCAGGCTCAGCCTCATAGTGTCTCTGGAGCACAACTACAGCAAACCCCCTCAGTGCCTCCAACACCTGCCATCAGTGGAGCACGCACAAGTGTCCCATCACCAGCCCACACTCACGCACCCCCACCAGCTGTAGGGAAACTGAGTAATGAAAAACTGAATCCCACCAGGGCAACAGCCACAGTGGCCTCTCATACCCACCCACAAGGGCCCAACAATTGCAGACAGGAGAAAGCGCCTTCTGCTCCGACAGATTCTGCTCTCCTCTCTGGTGCCTCGCCTGTTCGTTTTGCAGCTGACGGCACAGTTGAGCCCAGAGTAGGTTCTAGTAAGAATATACCAGACCCTTCAGCCTCAGCAGAGACAACTGCTAGTACGTCAGTGGATATGACTCCCTCTCCTTTAACATCTTTATTAACAGCAGCCACTTTAGAAAAGCTTCCTGTACCCCAGGTCAGTGTGACTGTGGCACCTACCGGATCAGCTCCGTCCTCGAGCACTTTGCCAGTAGCTTCTAGCCTTAAAACTCCAGGAACTTCTTCAAATATGAATGGACCCATTTCAAGGCCAAGCTCTAGTATCCCTGCGAATAATCCTTTGGTCACTCAGCTGCTTCAGGGCAAAGATGTTCCCATGGAGCAAATTCTGCCCAAACCTCTCACCAAAGTTGAAATGAAAACTGTTCCACTGACCACAAGAGAGGAGCCGGGGGTGGGAGCCCTCACAGGCACCAACGCAACAGAGATCAGCAGAGAGGAAGTTAGTGAGAGGCAGTCTCGCCCAGCTCTACAGCCGCTGGGTAAAACCTTGCAAAATAAGCAGCTCCCCCAGGTTCCAAGATCCCTCCAGCTCTTGACAGGTAAGGATCTGAGGGACTCTAGCATTGACACACACCAATACCAGGAAGGACTAAGTAAAGCCACTCAAGATCAGATCCTTCAGACTCTCATCCAGAGGGTTCGGAGGCAGAATGTTCTCCCGTTTGTGCAGCCCTCCCAGTTCAGCTTCACTCACTCAGGTTTCCAGTTAGAGGATATCTCCACAAGCCAGAGGTTCATGTTGGGTTTTGCTGGCAGAAGGACATCAAAGCCTGCAATGGCAGGTCACTACTTACTTAACATTTCCACCTATGGCCGGGGTTCAGAGAGCTTTAGGAGGACCCATTCTGTAAACCCTGAAGACCGTTTTTGTCTAAGTAGCCCCACTGAGGCCTTGAAAGTGGGATATACAGACTGTAAAAATGCAACAGGAGATAGTAGCAGCGGCAAAGAAGAAGATACTGATGAGGAAAGTACTGGTGATGAGCAAGAACCCATCATGGTGAAGGAGGAGCCCCAGGCTTCCCAGGGTTCTGGCAAGTGTGAAGCAAGTTCAGGACCCCACAGTAGAGAGACCCCATCCACCAATGATTGTTTAGCAAAAAAGAATGTGAAGGCGGAGACACCAGTGCATGAGCAAACCACTTTAAGCAAGGAGAATTACCTGTTCCCTAGAGGCCAAACATTTGATGAAAAAACCCTAGCCCGAGATTTTATTCAGGCAGCACAGAAACAAATAGCTCATGCAGTGAGAGGGAAGACGATGCGTAGCAGCCCTGAGCTTTTCAGTTCTTCTGCTCTCCCTCTGACTGCAGACAGTCCCACCCATCAGCCTCTCCTCCTTCCACCACTGCAAACCCCAAAGCTATATGGAAGCCCCACACAGATTGGGCCAAGCTACAGAGGCATGATCAATGTCTCCACCTCGTCTGACATGGACCCTAACTCTGCTGTACCGGGGATGCCTGACTGTAGCCAAGTATCTAGCAACGTAGGTGATGTCATGTCCTTTTCAGTGACTGTCACCACTATCCCTGCTAGCCAAGCTATGAATCCCAGCAGCCATGGCCAGACCATTCCTGTTCAGGCCTTTCCTGAAGAGAACAGCATAGAGGACACACCTTCGAAATGTTACTGCCGATTGAAAGCCATGATCATGTGCAAGGGGTGTGGAGCGTTCTGCCACGATGATTGCATCGGCCCCTCTAAACTTTGTGTCTCCTGCCTTGTCGTTCGGTAACGAGACTAGAAAGAGAACATGCTGTAAAGGAGGCAGGAAGGGAAGGGTTGACGAGATGTGTTTTTTGCATCCTTTGGGAATCACAGAAATAAATAAGGAGGTTTCAGTTGTCTTGAGAGACAAATGTTACTTAATCAGGAATACAGAGTGCAGATCTTACATTTTAGAGGAAGAGCACCTTGTATAGTAAGTCTAGGTCAAGCAAGACTTTGTGAATTTGTGACAAGTTTGCACTTACAAAATCATGTAAATATGTCACATTTTGTTTTAACGTTTTTCCAGCTGTTTAGGTAATGATGTATTACTTTAAATTCAGATTTATGTTCTGCTTCATGTGACTCTGAGAAAACTTTAATGCCATGCATGGTTACAGGAAGCTGTCTCTCTTCTGTCCTTTCCTAAGTGGCCAGGAAAAGGAAGGAGTTGAAGGGATGGTCTGGAGAAATGACCATTCAAGCTGATTATGTCATGACAGTCTGACTGCAGGCTTTACATGGATTATTCAGCCTTTGCAGAATCTGGAGTCAGGGTTTGCTCAGTCCCTTTCTCTTAGACAGGAAGAACCTTCTTAAGTTCAAATTTTTGATAAGATGTTAATTTCACAGGTAGTATCTCAGACTCCAAAAGCTCTTGACCTGGTTCTTGGCTTCCACAAACCCGTGCTGTTGCCAAGCTCTCTGCTTGCAGTTTGTGGATCCCTGCCCTCAAGTCCCACTACCCTGCCCTGAGACTGTGAATGTGGCCCATAAAGGAGATGCCTCTCCGGGCCCCTGCTGTTACTGTCGCCTGTGCAGGGCAGCAGTTCCGGCAATAACATCCAAGTACTTGGTCAGTCGTGGAGCTTACAAACAGGTAGGAAATACTAGGACAAAAGTAACAAATAATATTAATGATGGGGTGATTTGAACTATGTGTTTTGTTGGGCAAAGGAGTAAAAGTGCAGAAATTGTTAAACTGAACATACAGAACTTTGGAAAACGGTTTTAACACTAGAAACAAGGTAGTCTTTCTTTTCCTCTTCTTGCCCAACCCGTTCCCTGATGTTCTGTAGTCCTGCTGTCACTGCAGGAAGAAAAGCCCTTGGCTGTCACATTTGCCCGTTCTGTTAAGCCTGTTTGGACCTCCCGGGCATCTGAGGAGTATGGAAGAACCTTGTTCTATATGACTCTGAACACAGTGTGCACGCATACAGTAAAAGTTAGACACTTTTCCTGTTTGAGAAAACCTGTCCTCTATTTTGGATTACTGGTATCTATGCACTAGAGATTTCTAATGTAAAGGGGCCTCAGTAAATGGCTAAGGGAACATCTAGAAAGGAGAAATTAGCTTCACAGTTTTGTTATTTGTTTTTGTTGACTTTTTTTGTTTCCTTTTTTATTCTTTTAAATCTTGTCTCTAATGACTGAAGAGTTTTTGAGTACATATATTTAGGTCATGGTTAAAGAACATTAGAATAAATCTACAGTTTATCAGAATTTGGTATCGAAGAATTGGATGTTGTCAATGTGCATCTTTTGCATATTGATTTTAAGTTTCCTAATTTCAAGTGTATAAAGTAAAAATATTATTGCAACCTAGTACACTTGTGGTTGTACTTAGTATTCAGGATGTGATATTTACCATACGCAGAACAGTGTAAACTTATTAAGTCACATTCCAGATTAGGAGAAAGTAGACAGTAACACTCTTCCCCATTCTGTTACCCATTCCCCTCCTTGCCCCATAATATACATGCTTGTAATACTTTTGAGCCCCATAAGAAACTTACTGCTACACTATTCTTCAGTTTTTGTTTTTGTTAATTTTTTGCGACCCAAGGCAAATATAAGATTAATATCTGTGTTCCAGTTTCAGCTGAGACAATAGGATGCCCTCCTAACTTCCCGTTTTCTTCATGGCTTAAAAATATGAAGGCTGCAAGGATACAGGGGTAAGGATTAAGTTCTCCAGCCAAGATCCAGTAGGAAACAGAAACCATGCTTCTGTTCCCCAGACTGTCAGTACCCTGGACAGTCCAAGGGAGGGAGTTCAAAGCACCTATTGCTGGGTTAGACTCCCCATACTTAGCTTCTTCACTCCCCGTGTCCGTGCCAGGACCGAAGGCGGTCTGTGCGCTGGAAGTGCCTGAGTGATTCAGAACGGACCCCATGCTGAACGTTAATTACCAGTTTGGATTGATCAACGTGAGTTTTCTTCTTTGCGCCTTTGCTGTCATAGAAAGTCTCTCTTCCATGGTTCTCCTAATCTGAGGTTGGACAGACTAACCAGGAAAGGAGGAAAAGTATCAGGGATTTTCAAGTCCACTTGGAGAGCAGACCGTATTGTGCCTCTTCATCTTGACCAGGCTCTTGCAGATAGGCCCTAAGCATTATGATTCCCCAGATTCTCCTAACAAATTATACTCAGCTAATGAAATATTTGCATTTACAAATGTCCCTAAAACAGAATTTGTCGTCTACGTACACTGTCTCAATCTTGACAGAATGAGAGAATAGATTCTCTTGGGTTGGTAGTAAATTAAATACAATCCATTTGTCAGTTCGTTTCAAAACAGTGGTTTCAGGTAGAAAGTCATTTTAAGAGCTGAACAGAAAAGCAAGAGCAACAATCCAACCGTATTACAATCTGACTCTTTTGAAAATGAAGCAGGAGGAACAAGAAAGATCTGTGTGTTGTTAAGAGCATGGGACTCCAGTACCTTTAAAGCAGTTTTTATCTTAGGTTTTCAGAGTTGCTTTACCGTTCAGTTCAATCTGAAAGGTTGTGGATAAGTGCTAAGCTTATTTTTGTGGTATGTAGTTGCACTATTTCCAGTGACTAGTCAGGCATTGTGCCTGATGCTTATATCTCCAGGGTATGCTTCTCAGCCTTCAGATACCTTCCTTTGTGGGTCACCTTGGGGAGAGAGCATTAACAATAATCATCTCAGTCTTACTTAATGAATGTTCTGAGTTGTCTATTAGAGAAGGCTCCCTGAATCTTAAAAAAAAATTTCCATGAAAAATCTCCAGCCTATTAAACAAAATAAAGCCAAATAACGTGGAGTGTTTGCCCTACTATTCCTTAAACCCTGTGCTCAAGATACTGAAACTATATGTGATGTCCCATGTAACATTTCTAAGAATAAGATCTGGCAAATGGGACGTTTTTCTTGGGGTAGGGGAAGCATACTAGCATGGGCTGGGAAGGCACCCAGATGTATGTGTTTTAGGAATTCTCTCAGATTTAAATAAATAGCCAAAGGAAGACCTCGTTGCCTTCTGGGTGAAGGTGTAAATTCACATGTATTAATGACTTGACAGTGACCATCCTAATTGCTTATTAATTGCCTTTCTCTACCTTAGAGTCCTTAAAGAACTGTTCGGTGAAATGATTTGTTATAATGAGGGGGTCTTCTCTGGTCAATACACCACTATTTATTTCTAGAACTCACTGTCCGTGAGCAGCGCCAGGGTTTTCTCTGTGACCTAGAGGTTTCACTTTCACAGCAAGGAGGGAAAAGTTCCCATTGCATTACAACAACGTGCTAAGTAAAAAAACTTGGCCAGTGGTACCTTTCAGCTCAATTTGTAGAATAGTCCAAAGAGACTCTGAGAAACATGATGATAGGCAGGGATCTTTCCTGCCATGTTTCAGTACCTACATACCTATTGAAAGGGAACAATAGGTGAAACATTTCCTAAAGTTGAAGTAAGAGCTTCATAGATTCTTGGTTACTTTATTTTTTTTAATGCTTTACATTTGATACAACTATTAAAGATCAATTTTAAAAATAGCTTTCCAGTAATATATTTTAAGTAATATATATTTTAATATCTATGTAAAAAGTGACAGTGGAAGACTTTGAATTTCTCATATATGGTATGTTTAATGTAGGACCTCACTGTTAAGGCACAAATTATTACAAAGGAAGTTACTCTAAAGACACTCAGATTATTTCCGAGAAATGCAATAAGGGGAATAGTTTTGAAGTTTATTTTTTATTTTAAAAGAAAATCAACTTATTTACCACAAGCTATTTTTTTTCCTTCTGGCTTATAAGGTTTGTACAGACTGGTTTGGTAAATGCTAAACTTTTGTGTCTTTTGCCTTTTTAAAGGAATTGTTAACATTGGAATTGAGGGTATGTACAGAGAAGTTGGTGTCAACACCATTTAAAAAGTCATATTTTTTCACAAATATAGAAAAATCATTTTACATAAGAATTTTAAGTATTTGCAATAAATATATGTATATAGATTGTATGTATTCATATATTCTTATTTTTCATTTTATTATTAAGTAAAAGATAATTAAAGTGAAAATAAAAACCTTGGAGTTTTTGGTGAATCTTGAGGTCTGACATCCATCTGAGAGCGGTGTGGGTAAGGGCCCTCAGCTGTTGCCTTATATTATCATTGGAAGATTACCACAGATTGTATAGAGGAGTGAAATGAGGAATTTGGTGATAAACATATCAGGGTAGCATATTTCTCTCAGAATTCTAGTAAAAATGTTAAATTCACCTTATCTGTCTGTCTCTGTTTTCACCCTTGAACTGTTCTGTCTCTTAACCACCTGGTGTTCCTGGGAACGTTCAAAACAGACAAACACAAAAACATGGTGTGCCCACTGTTTGCTTCTGTAACAAAGAACGGTAAGAAAATATCTCAGGGGGAAAATAGGTTTTTCTTTCTCAACAGTGGTTAATGATTCATTAGCAAACATTTGCTGCCATCACCTTACAAGCAGTAGGACTACGTGAAGAAATAATCTCGTGAAGGTAATTGAAAACTTTTTTTCTGTTTCCCAGTTCTTCTCTAAGAAGTGAATTTCCTAAGCAGTTCTGTATCCTTCCTGATTTATCTGGAGAGGGAGTTTCCTGACCAGTTTTAGGTCCTTGCTGGTTGATCTTGAGAGCTAGAAGAGCTAGGAGAACTTGGGTTTTGAATTGCCCAGTGTCGGGAAGGGCAATTATGGAAATACGGAATGAGCCAAATATTAGGAGAGCTTAACTGCCCATGGTGCCATACCTACAGATAGTCTGCAATCCTGTTCAAGAGAATTTTGTGGTTGCAAATACTTGGTTTCAGGATACGATTGAAGGAGCAAAATGATACCTAGATAGTCTTTGGAAATAAAGGAATCTAGCCCATTCTTTAAAAATGAATAATTTATAGATTTATATTTTGGAAATTAATAAGGATATGTAGAATGCTTTTTAAAAGACAGCCTTATTATTTTTCAAAAATTGACATTTCAAACATTGGTGTTGCCCAAAGACATTGAATATCGTTTACCCATCCAAGGGAACAGCACTGTAAATCTTTGCTGAAAATGCGCTTTTTTCTAAAGGAAATTTCTGAAGTCTCAGGGAATATCTGCATCCTCATAATTCCCATATAATAAATAGGAGTGAAGGTGAGATATTAAATGTGTTTACACCAGCCCATTATGGCCTTTTACAAAGCCATCCCCCCATTTCCAGTAGATATAATTATTTAAATGGGCCTCCTACCTCACCGAAAGTAACATTCATATTCAGGTAATGACATAGGAGCCTAAATGTATAGTTGATCTGCAGTTGAGTGAGAAAGCAATATACCAGAACACAACTTCAGCTTGAATCCCCAACTGTCCTTTATTTACATCACAACCTTAGAAACCTGTGTTCATTGCTTTTGACACTACTTGACCGTAAAGTGGTCTTAAATAAGATTTTGCATACTGTTTCTAGCTGTTTTTGTGTACAGATCATGTTACTCATTCACATATTTCTTGGAGCTCCTACTATGTGCTAAGCACTACTGAAGTTCAGGTTATACAAGGGTAAACAAAAGCAGCCATGTAAAATTGCAAAAGGTCTTCCTAAAGTAGTAGTAGCCATACAGCGTGTGTCTAGTTAAGGGCTCAAGGAGTAAATATGTGCTACATATTTCCCAAGACATAATGGAAATTTAAGTGTAAATGAATTACAGAGGTGAAGCGTTTGAGGCACTGAGCAAAACACAGTGGCGAGACATGAAGAAAGAGAAGAAAGGCATTGTCCCTAGGTGAAATAACAGTGTGGAAGTGAAGAGCCATGTTAATAAAATTTACATTTTCTGAAAACAATCATTGGAAGATGTAGAATTCTTAATAGAAACATCAAGAAATTTCTTAGTAACATCTTAGTTGAAGAGAGAATCCCTTTCAATTAATTCTGGTCAGTGCCTCAGGAAAGATGCTATCTGTTATTCTCAGCTAACCCTTTCTAATAACAATTAGGTAAATAATGCAGCCTTCCTGTCACTGATGTTAAAACACAAAGGAAGCTAAAGGGAATTAAAACTAAATCTTGATTTTCGTCTTGTAGTCTGGTGAGAAGGAAATGTATCCCTTTATTTTATATTGTTAAAAATATAAACATAAGTTGTATCCATGCTTTTTCTCCAAAGTGGATAAAATTAGTGTTTTAAAGTTTTTTATTATAATATTGTAGAACTGGCTTTCCCCTCCCCACCCCCATCTCTAAGTCACAGAACTTGAGTTATAAGAAACTTCAGCAGGATTCTAGACCTAAAATTTTTAGCGGCCCAAATTCCCAATTCTTCCTTTGAGACTGTCTGGTGTTTAAAAAAAAAAATTTTTTTTAAAGGATAAATCATTGTGTTTTGTTAGTGCTTATTCTTGAAATTTCCTTACCATTTATCTTTAACCTGAATTGTTGGATTTGCAACTCAAATTCTGTATGCCAAAATAATCCAGATTCACCTTTCGGTCAAGAAGGTATTTGGTGTATTCCACTGTGAAATGTCTCAGCTTTGTCCAAGAAGCAGGAGGGTGGGTATCCTATATTTTCACAGTATTTGGTGACCTTAAACAAAAGATTTGGTTTCTTTTATAGAGACTTTATAAACTAAAGAATTTCTATACCTCCATGGAGCTTTCAGTCTTAACCTATAAAGGGCATCCTTGGAAAGACTTCCTTAAACTGGGAGGAGGGACTGAGCCTTGAATGGAGAGCCAGAGACGATCAGCTGGGCAGATGGGCTGTGGCCACATAGTGGACTCTCCTGAAGAATAACTTCCAACTCAATGCCCCTGGTTCTCCAAACTCAAAGAGGCTAAAGGGAAATAAAAAACCTGATTTCCATCGTGACCGCAAAACCCAGAGAATGCCTAGGGGAGAAGAAAGATAAACCCAAGATTGGGTTTAAAATAGGTTTAAGTAAACTTGGGGTTATTCTTAACTTTTTTACAAAATAATTTTTTTTGTTTTTGTTTTTAAGGTTTTGGCTTCACTTAATGTTACATTGCCATGATTGGAACATGGCATTTGATTCGAGACATTTTGTAGGCTAAGTAATGGTTTTCTATTGAATCATCTAGTGGCAACTTTTGCTACTGATCAGGATTTAGGTCTGTACACCTGTCAGATGACACAGATGTTGCTCATAAACACTATTAAGCCAACTTGAGTCAACATTGAATTTCACTAACTTTAATCGTGGATCCTCTTTTTAAGTAGTTAAAATTCAGATTAGTCCAATAAGAAAGCAATGCATTAAATGATATCAAAATATTTGAAGATACTTTAGAACTATTTTGCACACAGCCTATTTCCTTTCTATGGAAAGTGTGGTACAAAAAAATGTTACTTTCTTGGGTCAGTTCTTTCTAAGAGTCAGTGTCTGATGTTTTCAGATACCTAGAGCTTGGACATGATGGAGTTGGACTTTGAACCCCAAGTAAGCAATTCTCATTTTAGGATTTCAGGCAATAGCAATTTGAAGACTCTGGTGACCCCAGCTGAACCTATATGTAATCACTTACCGCAAACTTTAAATTAATGAAACTCTTCCAGAGTCTCATACTTTGGTTTCCTCTTTGTTGCATAAGGAGATAGATACTGGGCTGGGAAAGACCTGACAATTTGCTCTTTGATAATAAACTACTGATTGAAGGCCAAGTTCTTACTGAATTCACAAAATATGTAGAATCCATGAGTACATGACAAATGAAACTCTAGAAATTAAAAACTTTTAGCCGTAAGTGCTATGACCTACTTTTTTAAAAAACCCATCTTAGTTCTGTGATTGCATCACACCTTTAGACTTTCACCAGCACCAAGAGAAATCCGAATGGAAGAAATGACCTTCTGTTGGTCTTGTTCACTTTAAAACTTTGTGCACATAGGCCTTAGCACTTTGACAGATAAAACTCTGCCTTTTAGCTCCCTCTCACTATCGTCTTTATTCCTCTCACTTTTAGACTGTTCCTTTTATTGGTTGTATAAAACTACCTTCTTCAGAATTGAATGTATAATGTTTCTGCACATGGGCAAATTGTATTTTATCTTAACGACTCATTTAAGTTGAATAAAGGCATACAGTTTTACTTTAGCGACTGTGCCTTTTCTTTTCCAAAAAACCCCAATACCATGTTGAATGACTCACCTGTTGCTCCTTTTCCTGCACCTGATTGCGCAATTTTCCCTGGATGCTGGCTAATTTGGGGAACTACAGAAAGTGCCAGTCTCCAGGCAACACTTGAAGGGTGTTAAAGAACTGAACATGAGCCAGAAAGAATGTGTGGTGCATTTCAAAAATAAAAAGGAAACCTGTACTACAAAGCCACAGTAATCAAATAGTGTGGAAATACCTTGAAGACAGACATACAGACCAATGAAGTAGAATAGAGAGCCCAGAAATAAACCGTTACATATATGATGGAGTGATTTTTGACAAGACCAGTCAATGAAAAAAAGGGCAGTCTTCTCTATAAATATTTTTGGGAAACTTGATACCTACATGCAAGAGAATAAAATTGGACCCTTACCCTAAGTCTTATACAAAAATTAACTCAACATCAATATAAGACCTAAAAGCTAAAAACATAAAACCCTCAGAAGAAGAGAAAGCTTTATAATCCGATTTGACATTGATTTCTGGGATATGGAAAAAGCATAGGCAACGAAAGATAAATTGGATTTCATTAAAAATGAAAAAACTTGTGCATCAAAGGACATTATTCACAGTGAAAAGGCAATCCACAGAATGGGAGAAAACATTTGTAAATCATATATCTAATAAAAAACCAATATTCAGAATATGTAAGGAACTCCTACAACTGGCCAATTAAATGAGTAAAGGACTGGAATAGACACTTATATAGAGAAGATATACACAGATGACCAATAAGCACATGAAAGATGATCAACATCACTAATCACCAGAAAAATGCAAACCAAACCGTGATAAGATTTCATATCCATTAGGATAACTATTATAAAAAACAAAAAGAGTGCTTGGCTGGTTCAGTTGGTAGTGTGTGCAACTCTTGATATCAGGGTCATAAGTTCAAGTCCCACGTTGGGAGTAGAGTTTACTTTGTATAGCAGAGTGTGTGTGTGTGTGTGTGTGTGTGTGTGTGTGTGTGTGTGTATATATATATACAAGATATATATATATATATATATATATATATATATATATATATATATATACAAGCAATAAGAAAATAACAGTGTTGGCAAGGATGTAGAGAAGCTGGAACCCTTGTGTGTTGTTGCTGGTGGAAATGTGAAATGGCTCTACTGCTGTGGAAAACAGTATGGCAATTCCTCAAAAAATTAAACGGAAGTACCATATGATCCAGCAATTTCACTTCTGGCTATATACCCCAACGAAATGAAAACAGAGACTTAGATAATTGCACACCAATGTTCATAGCAACATTATTTATAATAGCTAAAAAGTGAAACAATCCAAATGTCCATCAATAAATGGATAAACAAAATGTGATATTCTTGGAATATTATTCAGCCTTAAAAAGGCTCTCTCTCTCTCTCTCTCTCTCTCTCTCTCTCTCTCTCTCTCTCTCTCTCTCTCTCTTAAAAAGGAATGGAATTCTGACACCTGCTACAACACGGATGAACCTTGAAGACATTATGCTGAGTGAAATAAGCCAAACACAAAAGGACAAATATTATATGATTCCATTTATATAAGGTGTCGAGAGTAGTCAAATTCATAGAGAAATTAGAATGGTGGTTGCCAGTGACTTGGAGCAACAGGGATTGGGAGTTTGTGTTTAAAGTTCTGGAGATGGACGGTAGTGTGGTTGCAACATCCTGTACTTAACGCTACAGCACTGCACACTTACAAATGGCTAAATTGGTGAATGTTATGTATATTTTACCACAAATTCTTAAAAAAGAGTCTCGGTGGATAAAGAAAATAAAACTTGTGTGACATTTTCTTTTCTCAGCAACCTGAGATTAATTTAAAAGTAGCTTTGTTGGGATGCCTGGCTGGCTCAGTCAGTGGAGCCTGCAACTTGATTTCAAGGTTGTGAGTTTGAGCCCTACGTTGGATGTGGAGCCTACTTAAGAAAGAAAAGTAAATGTGGTTTTGTTTAAGGAAATGAAGAATCTATGGTCCACCAGTGGAATTAAGAAAAACCCTGTAGCACTAGAGAAACTAGTAATGATGTTAGAAGAATTGGTGTGTCCTTGAGAGAAGCAAAAGTCTTGCAGTTCACTCTGTCCATACTCAGAAAAATGTCCTTGACCTAAGAAATGACAGCTGACAATGGAACCAAATTCAACATTTTAGTACAGCCAAGAACGAAGACTCTAGCATCAAAGCTGAAGATTACCAGAATGTTACAGGAATTGGTGGCAACAAGGGTGAGTCCCTTTTGAAAATAAGCAAACCATTAACCATCCTTCTGCTTGGTATTAATTCTAGTGAAGAGTAGAATTCTTATAATGGACATCTTTGCTGATCTCAGATAATTCATATGGAAATCAAAGGACAAATAGCCTAACCAAATTTGAAGGCGAAAAACAAAGTTGGAGGACAAATATTACCTGACTTAAAAACATTTATAAAGCTGGTTGGGATTCTCTCTCTCTCTCTCTGCCCCTCCCCCCCACCAAAATAAATAAACATTAAAAAAATAAAAATAAAATAAAATCTTTAAAAAATGCATATTACTGAGAACAGCCAACCTGAAAAGTTTGCATACTGTGTGATTCCAACTACGTGACATTCTGGAAAAGGCAAAACAATGGAGACAATAAAAAGATCAGTGGTCAAGGGGAGAGAGAGATGAATAGGTGGAGCAGAGAGGATTTTTATAGCAGTGAAGTCATTCTGTAGGATACTATAATGGTAGATACATGTCCTTACACATTTGTTAAAACCCATAGAAGTTACAACGTTAATGCAAACTATGGACTTTGGGTGGTAATGATGTGTCAATGTAGATTTATTGATTTAAAAAAATGTACCACTCTGGTATAAGGTGCTGATAATTGGGGATGTGTGGAAGCAGAGGGTATATGTTAACTCTCTGTCCTTTCCCTTCAGTTTTGCTGTGAACCTAAAGCTGCTCTTAAAAGTCTATTATAAAATACATGAGTCAAAAACTAATAGAACTGAAAGGAGAGAGAAATTTACCATTGTAGTTAAAGATTTCAATATTTCTCTCTCAATAGAGCAAGTATACAGAAAAATAAGTAAAAATATGGAAGACATAAACACCTTTATCAACCAATTTGATGTAATTGACATTTATGGTACACTTCCTCAGCAGCAGAATACACATTTTTTTTCAAAAGCACGCAGAATATAGGCTATATTTATGGGCTGTAAAACAAGCCTCAGTATATAGTCAGACTGATTCAAGTCACACAAAGTATGTTCTCTGACTATAATGGAATTAAAATAGAAATCCATTAGGAGAAAGATATCTGAAAAGTCTTCAAATATTTGGAAACCAGATAACATATCCCACATGGGTCAAAGAAATCAATCAAAATTAGAAAGTAGTTTGAACTGAATAGAAATTAAACAACATATCAGAATTGTTGGGATGCTACTAAAGCAGTACTTGGGAAATTCATAGTACTCAACATTTACTCTAAAAAAGAATAAAGTTATCAAATTATTGACAACATCCTCCATGTTAAGACATTAGACAAAGAATAACAAATTAAACCTAAAATAAGCAAAAGAAATGAAAATGTTTCTATTAAACAATTTTTTTAACGTTTATTTATTTTGAAAGAGAGAGAGCGCTCCAGACAGGGAGGGGCAGAGAGAGAGGGAGACAGAATCCCAAGCAGGCTCTGTGCTGCCCATGGGGCTCAATATGGAGCTCAAAGTAGGGTTTGAAGTGAGACTTGAAGTGGGGCTCAAACTCAAGAACCATGAGATCATGACCTGAGCTGAAACCAAGAGTCAGATGCTTAACCTACTGAGCCACCCACACACCCTTAAAGATTTTACTTTTAAGCAATCTCTTCACCCAATATGGGACTCAAACTGACAACCCTGAGATCAAGAGTTGCTTGCTCTTCTGACTGAGCTAGCCAGGCACCCCTCTGTAATACGCATTTAAGTTTCCTCATGTCTTTTCATGGCTTGATAGCTCACTTCTTATAGCTCTGAATAATATTTTATTGTCTGGATAGACCACAGTTTATTTTGTCCATTTCCCTACTGAAGGGCATTTTGGTTGCTTCCAAGTTTTGGCAATTATGCATAAAGCTGTTATTAACATCAGTGTGCAAGTTTTTATGTGGATATAAGTTTTCAGCTCATTTGGGTAAACAGCAAGAAGCATGACCACTGGATTGTGTGGTAATAGTATGTTTAGTTTTGTAGAAATTGTCAAACTGTCTTCCAAAGTGGCTGTACCATTTTGCATTCCCATCACCAATGAGTGAGAGTCCCTGTTGCCTCTCATCCTTGCCAGCATTCAGTGTTGTTACTGTTTTTTGATTTTTAACGATTCTAATAAGTGTGTAGCAGTGGGGTGCCTGGGTGGCTCAGTTGGTTGAGTGTCCGACTTTGGTTCAGGTCATGACCTCATGGTTCATTAGTTTGAGCCCTGAATCAGGCTCTGTGCCAGCAGCTCAGAGCCTGGATCCTGCTTCGGATTCTGTGTCTCCCTCTCTCTCTGTCCCTCCCCTGCTCATGCTCTCTCTCAAAAATAAATAAACATTAAAAAAAAAAGTATCTCACTTTTTAAAGTATAATTTATTGTCAAGTTGGCTAACATACAGTATATACAGTGTGCTCTCGGTTTTGGGGGTAGATTCTCATGATTCATCTCTTACGCCCAACACCCAGTGCTCATCCCAATCTCGTTTTAATTTGCATGTCCTTTATGACATACGACATTGAGCATTGTTTCATATGCTTATTTGCCATTTGTATGTCTCCTTTGGTGAGATGTCTGTAAAGCCCTTTGCCCATTTCTTAATCAGATTGTTAATTTTCTAATTGTTAAGAGTTCTTTGTATATTTCAGGGTGCTTG
The DNA here is from genome assembly GCF_018350195.1 of Panthera tigris. Classification (NCBI taxonomy): domain Eukaryota; kingdom Metazoa; phylum Chordata; class Mammalia; order Carnivora; family Felidae; genus Panthera; species Panthera tigris. The sequence goes on from NC_056662.1 coordinate 119,037,744, forward strand.
GGTGTCTCAGTCAGTTAAGCATCTGACTCTGAATTTCAGCTCAGGTGTTAACCTCACAGTTCCTGAGTTTGAGCCCTGCGTCTCTCTCTGCCCCTCCCCTGCTCATGCTCTCTCTCTCTCTCCCTCTCTCTCTAAATAAATAAATAAACTTAAAAAAAAAAAAGAGTTCTTTATATATTTTGGATAACAATCCTTTGTCAAATACGTCTTTTGCAAATATTTTCTCCCAGTTTGTGGCTTGTCTCATCATTCTCTTGACAGTGTCTTTTACAGAACAGAAGTTTTTAATTTTCATTAAGTCCAGATAATAATAATTATTATTTCTTTCATGGATTGTGTCTTTGGTGTTTTATCTAAAAAAGTTGTCATCATACACAAAATCACCTAGACTTTATCCTATGTCATTTTCTAGGAGTTTTATAATTTTGTGTTTTACATTTAAGCCTATGATTCATTCTATTTTTATTTTTTTAAGTTTGTTTACTTTGAGAGAGAGAGAGGGAGAAAGAATCCCACGCAGGTTCTGTGATGTGAGCACGGAGCGCAATGCAGGGCTCAAACTCATGAAAGGTGAGGTCATGATCTCAGCTGAAACCAATAATCGGATGGATGCTAAACTGACTGAGCCACCCAGCAACCCAAGCCTATGATTCATTTTAAATCATGATCCCTGAGTACCTGTCATTTTAGTATGTGTGACAAAATGGGGAGTTTACACATAAAATACTTCTGTATACTGAAGAACAGTAGTTATTTTGAGAAAAATCATTGGTGTAGTTATTTGAGTGATGAGCTGATCTACCTGCTTTTTTCATGTTTAAGAAATGAGTGAAGGTGGGGCACCTTGGTGGCTCAGTCAGTTAAGTGTCCAACTTTGGCTTGAGTCATGATCTCACAGCTCCTGAGTTTGAGTCCCACATTGGCTCTGTGCTGATAGCTCAGTGCTTGGAGCCTGTGGATTGTGTCTCCCTCTCTCTCTGCCCCTCCCCCACTCACCTCTGTCTCTCTGTCTCTCTTTCTCTCTCTCTTATAAATAAATAAAAGTTTTAAAAAATTACTATTTAAAAAAAGAAATGAATGAAGGTGGTCAAAGGGAAAAAAAGGAAGAAAAATCATTTATGAATATGACAGAAAAACTATGGTTATTCAGATTTGGGAATTTTCTTGAAAATGAGCAAATTGAACCTGTCACCTAAGAAAAATAAGTGTATTAGGGTGCCTGACTGGCTCAGTCAGTGGAGAATGCAACTCTTGATTGGGGTCCTGAGTTTAAGCCCTACATTGGGCATAGAGCTTACTTAAAAAAATAATCGAGGGGTGCCTGGGTGGCTCAGTTGGTTAAGTGTCTGAATTCGACTCAGGTCTTGATCTCACAGCTCATGAGTTCCAGTCCTGCATCAGGCTCTGTTGCTGACAGCGTGGAGCCTGCTTGGGATTCTGTCTTGCTCTCTGCCCCTCTCCTGCTTTCTCTCTTTCTTTCAAAATAAAAAAATAAACTTAAAAAAAGAAAAATCTAAAAAATTAAAAAATATAATTGATGATATTTGTTGACAATGATAAAATCTGAGCTTTTGAGTGAAAGAATTTTGGAAAAAGTATATCTGCCACCATGAGCTTGACAGCTTCCCAAAACTTAAAGACTTCTAAAAAAACCAAAAATACTAAGCTAGCTAGCTAAATATAAATAGACATAGATATATTTGACACTGTATAGTGATATGTGTCAACATTTATAATATCTACATAACCCAGTGAAACAATACTTCACAAATGACAATGATGTCACAAAATTATGAATGGGTAAACGATCCATTCAAAGTGCAAAATAGATCCATAAACTTTAGTGTAATAGAGAATAAAAAGTTTACTGATAATGTAGTTTTATTTATTTATTTTTAAGCAATCTGTATACTCAACGTGGGGCTCAAACTCACAACCCCAAGATTAAGAGTCACATGTTCTACTGACTGAACCAGCCTGGCACCCCAATAATGTGGTTTTAGATTCTCCATTGCAACTAACCATTACAAAACTACCACTTGTTGACTTTTGATGTAGTATCAAAGTAGGATAGCCACAGTTATCTAAATTTTATTTAGATACTTCTCTTATCCTTCATGAGGCAGGATTGTTCACGTTCTTCAACCACAACAATTTTTCATAACAAATTTAATGCAGGATCAAATAAAAGAATCCAGCTTTCTATTAAGCTTGACATTAAAGACATTGGCAAAAAAAAAAAAAAAAAATATATATATATATATATATATATATATATATATATATATATAGTAATGCCATTCTTCTCACTACATTTTTTTTCTTTTCTTTTTTTAGAGGGGCAACCAAAGTTTCTTTTATTTTAATTTTTTTTTAAATTTACATCCAAATTAGTTAGCATATAGTGCAACAATGATTTCAGGAGTAGATTCCTTAGTGCTCCTTACCCATTTAGCCCATCCCCCCCCCCCCAAACCCTCCAGTAACCCTCAGTTCTCCATGTTTATGAGTCTCTTCTGTTTTGTCCCTCTCGCTGTTTTTATATTATTTTTGTTTCGTCTTCTCACTACATTTAAAATTTTTTTGGAAAATAGTAATTTTGTGCAAAAAGTATATTAACATCAATGAATTTATCTTTTAAAAAGTTATTATGTTTTTAGTTTTGTAATGTTTATTTTTGAGAGAGAGAGAGAGGGAGAGACAGAGTGTGAGTTGGGGAGGGGCAGAGTGAGAGGGAGATACAGAATCCGAACCAGGCTCCAGGCTGTGAGCTATCAGCACAGAGCCCAATGCAGGGCTCGAACCCACAAACTGCGAGATCATAACCTGAGCTGAAGTCAGATGCTTAACTGGCTGAGCCTCCCAGATGCCCCTAAAACATTAATATGTTAAGCATTTCTTAATTTTATTTTCTAATATAGTAAATCCTTATAGCAATATATATTAAAGCTCTTTGGGGTCCTCAGTAATATGTGAGAATGTCAAAGGATCTTGAAACCAAAGAATTTGAAAACCTCACCCCAGAGAAACAGGCTCAGTAGATACTTGGTCTGCCTTCCAAAGATCAAAGAGTTTGAGAAGCCTGTTCTATAACACTCTCCATTATAGTGTACCCATGAACCACATGGGTTTGAACTGCATGAGTACATTTAGATGCTGATTTTTTACAGTACTGTAACAGAATTTTCTGTTCTTTGTGATTTTCTTAACATTTTTTTTCTCTAGCTTATTTTATTATAAGAATACAGTATCTAATACATACAGTATACAAAATATATGTTAATTGACTATGATGTTGGTAAGGTTTTCGGTCAACAGTAGGCAATTAAGTTTTGGGGAATCAAAAGTTAAACGTGAATTTTTGACAGGGCAGTCAATGCCCCTAAAACTCCCCATTTCCTGCTTCAAGGGTCAGCTGTATATAGTTGGTATCTTAGGAGGCTGATGCCAGGCCCACCTACATTAGGCACCTCCCTCAGCCATTGCTAACCAATCCAAAGCCAAAGTTTGTCTGAGAGAGGTAATCAGTATCCTCACACTCAGTGGGGAATCAGGACACCAGTCTTGATATTCTTAACCAACTGAGCCACTCAGGTGCCCCTCCAGTCTTCATATTCTTAACCTCTCCCATAGTACCTAGTGTTTCGCTACTGTGCAGTTTTGACACTCAGGTGAGGCAAGATGAGACCCTGCCTTTCTGTTTCTCATTCCCAGCTCATTCCCACTCTGGTGGAAGGACTTCCTCCTCCATATGTGGCAGGAATCTGTGCTCTCTGTGGCTTATTCTGTGGTCACTTCTCTAAAAGGCATTGTTTCTTTTTATGTAGAAAACCTAGTTTAGAATTTCTGAGAAACACCTCTTTATTTTTCAAAAAATTCTGGCTTTCAAGACTCTTGTCTCACTGTGAACTTTTAAAAAGTCTAGGGGCGCCTGGGTGGCGCAGTCGGTTAAGCGTCCGACTTCAGCCAGGTCACGATCTCGCGGTCTGTGAGTTCGAGCCCCGCGTCAGGCTCTGGGCTGATGGCTCGGAGCCTGGAGCCTGTTTCCGATTCTGTGTCTCCCTCTCTCTCTGCCCCTCCCCTGTTCATGCTCTGTCTCTCTCTGTCCCAAAAATAAATAAAAAACGTTGAAAAAAAAAATTTTAAAAAGTCTAACCTGAAGTGCAAAGCCGAGCCATAATTTCTTTGTTTTAGCCAGAGTTCATCTTTCTCTTCCCTCGGGCAATAAGCTTCAGTCTCATTGTCTGAGGTTGGCAGGATGGGGGGGGGGGGGGTTGGGGGGAGTGGATGAGCTACCTGGAAGGGAAAGTACATTATTACCCAATAATTATGGATTGCAGGTGCTCATTAGGTTGAAGAAAAAGTTCAAAACACTGAGATCCAGGGTATCGAGTACAGCAAATCCGTGTGTGTATTGGAATAGGAGATTTACCACCAGGTGAGTTGGAGAAAAAACTCCATAGATTTCAAATATCTTTCTCAGCTCTGCATATGTACATGTATGTTGAGTCATAGAGAATTCTTTAGATGCAATTTTAAAGTTCTCTTCTTTTACTTTCAAGAACTGAGGAAATAGGACAGATGGAAAAGCAAGGGGAAGGAAGTGTTTTTGAATGAAGCGCCTTCAAGAGAAGGAAGAGTTCAGTAAATGGTCTGACTTCAAATTATATTTCATTTGATGTCAAATTATATTAAAATTATCAAATTTAAAACGGTACAGCTGAAGGGATAAACAAAGGCGTACCAGTATTATGTACTGCTTTCAGTGTACTTGGGAATGAAAAAAAGACTCACCTCTCCTCAATTTATTTGCAAAATGTATATTTAGACAACTAAATATACAGTTATCTCTAGTGTTCGTTGAGTCAATACTTCTCTAGTTTAAAATTTTAATTGCAAATAGTATTATTAGCAATCAAATATTTACTGAGCACCAACCATGAGTTGAGGATTGGGATGCTGTGGTCCTGGAGGGGAAGAAGGATGAGAAGATGATGGCACGCTTACTTCATAAGTAGGACAGAGCCTCCCATGTCAGTGTTCAGTGGGCACTGGCCCTTCGTGAAGGGGGAAATCCAGGCACCTCTACTACTTATGGCGACACACCTACATTTGTATCACACACCTACAATGTATGAAGTGCTTTACAAAACATAACACATTTCATCCTCACTACTCTCCTGCTAGGTAGAGATTATCATGCTTATGTAACATGTGAAAATCTGAGGCTTTGAGGGGATAAAAGGTCCTCAGTCACACAGCTAGTCGGTAGCAGAGTTGGAGTGGAACCCCATTTCCTGAATCCTGGACCCAAGCCCACCGCTGCCTCCCTTCTGAGAAAGGGAGGGCAGGCCCCACCATGACCGTGGCCGCCTGCTTGATTTTGCTCCTTTTCTGGCATTATGATCTCCTGGAGGAATCCCAGGCTCCTCCAGGGGAAAGAAGCTCTACAATTAGACTAAATATAGTCTGGGAGAGGCCGCATCTCATTGGGACTAATTATCCCATCACCCGTCAGAAGAACAAAGAGTGAAGACTTTTCAGACCTCATCATTTCCATTCCTCTCCCTGGCTTGGGCTTTCATGGGATGGGCCTGGAGACAAATGTGAACAGAAGAGACATGCTGGTGGATTGAAGAATGTCTGGGCTGCCCAGGAAGTGCTTCCCTTTCTAGCATAATGCTGGCATTTAGAACTGGAAGGAAGCTGGCCTGATGAGAGATCTCTTGGTCCTGGAAATGCCTGGATGGGAGACGTGGGACAATGAATGACCCTTGGGACAGTACAACTTGACAGGCAGTCACATCATATATTGATAACCTACCTTGCAAAGTCCTCCTGTTCTTCCATCTAGCAAATGTTTACTGAGCACATGTGCGAGGCATGTGGGGAGTTTGTTAAATATCATGCTGTAAGGAAACCCGAAGAAACCCTCACTGAGTCCCTAAGAGGTGAATTCAAAACCAAAGTTAGAAAAACTCAAGGGGAGAAAGATACTTTGGTCAAGACATGTGCTTGTACCAGTAAGCTTTGGGGTTGAGTGTCATTACTGAAGACTAATATGTCAAGGGTAAGTTTAAGCCATGAAATACAGTCTCAGGAAGCTTTTGCTAAATTCTTGTTTACATCAAGGAGGTACCATAGCACACCTAGTACCAACCAGTAACACAAATGTTTAAAGTGAGGAATGATGCTTCATAGAACACACAATTCTGTTAGCCACAAGCATTACAAATAATTCTTATCAATTTGTCACTGGCTGTCATGGATGGCTGTGTGATAGAGGCATAACATCTGCAAGTAAGCCCAGATGAATTGTTTTATCAAAGAATCTGTAACAGCACATCTGTGACAAGTTCCAAGTAAAACACTGCATTGGAAAAAATGGTTGGCACGTTTCAGATCACATGTTTGCACGTTATAAAATCAAATCTCATTTCTTAGAAAAGGTACGTAGCTTGTTCAGCGTATGGGACGTGAAATACAGAGTTCAAAGGGTTCACATCATAGTTTGAATCATCATCTAACCAGAGGAGTGGGGACATGCGTGGTACTCACTCATGGCTATTCAGGCTTCATCAATAACAGTACTGATAATCCGCTAGGATAAGGTGAATGGAAATGGCAAGACAGTCTTGCATTTCATGTGTGCATCCTTCTTCCCTTCCCGATGCATATGCTGTTTCAACACAGGATTCTGCTGCAGAGCCCAGCTGTGAACGAGTCAGGAGCTCCCACCTCTACCCGAAAACCGGAGGAGAGGGAAGTAGGCTAGAACCCAACACAGTGCTTCTGGAAAGCACTTCAGAAGGCAAAGGAGCAAGCTGAGGTGAGGATCTAGGGCTTTTTTTTTTTTTTCAATATATGAAGTTTATTGTCAAATTGGTTTCCATACAACACCCAGTGCTCATCCCAAAAGGTGCCCTCCTCAATACCCATCACCCACCCTCCCCTCCCTCCCACCCCCCATCAACCCTCAGTTTGTTCTCAGTTTTTAAGGGTCTCTTATGCTTTGGCTCTCTTCCACTCTAACCTCTTTTTTTTTTTTTTTTTCCTTCCCCTCCCCTATGGGTTTCTGTTAAGTTTCTCAGGATCCACATAAGAGTGAAACCATATGGTATCTGTCTTTCTCTGTATGGCTTATTTCACTTAGCATAACACTCTCCAGTTCCATCCACATTGCTACAAAGGGCCATATTTCATTCTTTCTCATTGCCACGTAGTACTCCATTGTGTATATAAACCACAATTTCTTTATCCATTCATCAGTTGATGGGATCTAGGGCTTTTTGAAGCTGAGAAGGTTAAGACTGGCCATCTCCATTTTTCCTGGGCTTGTTAACCCCTTAGTTCTTTGGTTTTTTCTCCTCTCTCTCTCTCTCTCTCTCTCTCTCTCTCTCTCTGTGTGTGTGTGTGTGTGTGTGTGTGTGTGTGTGTGTGTGTGACCCACTCTTGCTCTCTCTCCTTCCTTCGTCTCTCCCTCTCCTTCTGGCTTCCTGTTATTTTGCCTCACTCTTCCTTATCCTCTGCTTTGTCCAGAATTGTATTGCTTTGCTGCACAGATATGAGAAAACTACCAGATCAAAAACCAGTCACTCTAGAAGTCTGGGCTGCCTTAAAGACCAAATTGGATTAAGTATGCCCAGACAAGCTTTTAAAACACTTTGAAAAAGAAAGAAAGCCAAATGAACTGAAAAGTTGGGTTCAGTGCCCTTGAGGTAATTTGGATAATTTGCATATCTTGGTGGGGTGTTCAAAGGGTAAAAAAGACAAGGCCTTTTCCAGGAATATTTGTTTGAAAACTTAATTATTTTATTTTTATTTTAGAGAGAGTGTGTGCACAGGAGCAGGGGAGAGGGGCAGAGGGAGAGAGAGAGAGAGAGGGAGAGAGAATCCCAAGCTGGCTCCATGCAGACACGGGCCTCAGTCCCACGATCCTGAGACCATGACCTGAGCTGAAACTAAGAGTCGATGCTCAACCAACTGAGCCACCCAGGTGCCCCAGAAAACTCATTTCGGTAAGAGAATCAGTCAAATATAACACACGGAATATAGTTATAGTGCTGAGTACTCTGTAAACAGATTCCCGGGTCCATTCTTTCTGTCCCTGAGAGGCTTATGCTTCTGGATTGAAAAACCCTAAGAACCTTCTCTAACACGGGCAAGTGTCATACAGCCTGGAACAGAAGGGCTAATTTTTCTAAGACTTGGAAGGATGAAATGTGTTTCTCTCCCTTTATGGCCCAAAATAACTGATCGTGGACTAAGCAGGTCCCCTCTAGACCCTGGTTTCTCAACATTGGCATATTGAAGTTTCGGGTCAGCTAGTCTGTGCTGGGAGGTGTCCTGTGCATTGTAGCTCAGCAACCCTGACCTCCACCCACTACATGCCAGTAGCACGCCCCCCATCCCCAGGTTATGACAACAAACATCAAAAAATGGCTTCAGACTTTGCCAGATGTTGCCTGGGCACAAAACTGACCCCTGTTGAGAACCACTCCTTTAGGGAGGAGGATGGAATATTCTGTTCCAAAATATACATATAAGATATTAACTTTTAAAAAATGTTTCGGAAAAGAGGATATTTTAGAAGAAATATGATAATACCTTCATAGCTTCCAAGGCATGGCTCCAAGCTGTTATTTCTGCTAAATTATAAGCTTTCAAGGGCAAGAACAATATGCATTTTTCTTATTTATTGCCATAGTCCTAGGATCCGGTATAGTGCCGGGACATAGTAGGTGTTTAATAAGCATCTGGGGGATGAATGCATGACTTATTGAGCAAATGCCGCATGCCAAGCACTCTGACATGTTCACAACAACACTAATGGGATAGGCGTTAAAGTAAAACCCTATAATAGAGCAAATTCAGGTGTCACATAATTGTTTTTCTCCTGGGTCCTGACCTTACCCCGGGCTCTTCTTTCAAACGGATGAGCTACAGTTCTTCCGACCTGCCCCTGTGGGAAGGGCCACAACTCCCTCCGGGGAAATGGGGAGGCAGAGAGTGAGTCTCTGTGTCTTTAGTGTTCTCCCAGCCAAATTTCCCTGGGTCCAAAAGACACTCTGGGCGCCAGCTGATGAGGACATTCCTGGAATTATTGCTCCTGTCCTGGGAACTTTAGCCAGACAGCCGCAGGACCCATCTCTGTCCCCATCAATATTTAAACCAGAGTAAACAGTACTCAGATGGCACCAAACCACGGCTGAGACTGGAAAGGACTTAGCTTCTGTCGCCAGGACCCCGGAATCCAAGTATTTCATTACTTTCTCGGAATTGTGCCCTTGCGTTTTACAAGCTTGACCTCTTTGTGACCTACTCGTCACCTTCTGGTGGGGTTTTACCGTATCATCCCTATGGTATGTGTGAGGAAACTGAGGCCCTGAGAGATTCAAATCACCAAGCTGCTGTGTGGTGACCCGAGATTCAGACCCGGCAAGGTTGAGCTGCAGACAAGACGTAGCAGTGAGCACGTACGCTTCCCCAGGGGATCTGGCGATGGCCGTTCCTGCGTCCCATGTGTTCCCATTCCCTGCATGGTATGGGGTGGTGGGTCCTGTTGTCTATCGTGTGAGCTCGGGAGAGACAGATGGACGAGACCTGGCTGAGAGCCAATAGCCTCTGAGCCATGCCAGGCTGGAGTGCGGCAGACATACCAGGATGAACAGCAGGCAGGACCAGGCTGGCCTGGTAAGAACAGGCAGAGACAAAAATGCAGCGTCCATTGAGGGGAGGAGCAAGGTGAGGCAGAGCCCAGCTGAGGAGCTTGCTCGGCACTTCTGCCGCAGGCCGGACTGCGACGTGGACCCCTGCGTCCGAAAATGGGGGAGCAGGATGCCCGCTGTTAGATAAGCCAGGAGTCTTGGCAGCTGCCCTGCTAGGGAGCGTGACTGTTAATTCCACGCACATACAGTTGTTCGCGGGGAGGAAGCTAGTGTTCTTTACACAGATCCTCTTATTTTTTAGGGCTCTTCCATTCTTTTTTTTTATTTTTTAAGTTTATTTATTTATTTTGAGAGAGAGAGAGAGAGAGAGCACAAGCAGGGGAAAGGCAGACAGAGAGGGAGAGAGAGAATCCTAAGCAAATTCCTGTCAGTGCAGAGCCTCACGTGGGGCTCGAACTCACGAGAGATCACGATCTGAGCCGAAACCAAGAGTCTGTTGCTTAGCAGACGGAGCTACCCAGGCGCCCCTAGAGCTCTCCAACTCCTTAAAAGGTGTTATGCTTGAGGCAGTTGTGTGGTCATCCGTCAGGCCGTGGATGTGCATCGGTGAGTGGTGCCAGATACTACAGACCAGGAGCCTGGCTGGTTAGAGAAGCAAGCACACCACCGTTTCTAGCACAGATGGCTGAAGCCACGATGCTTTATTTAGGGGGAGCCATGGGACACATGACTCCATCTTCCTTGACTGGGAACCGCACTGCAGGGAGGAAGCCAGGTCTGCTCTGGGAGATGGAGATGGAACAAAACAAGGAAATAGACCTGAAACACTGTCCAAATGAGCAGGTGGTCCCAGCTGTGAGCCAAGCAGGGTAGGTGCTTCCTGGAGAAGAAAGCAGGTCTGCTTGGCATGAAGAGACCAGAGTGGCAGATGGGGTGATGCCATGGGATGGAGCTCACTGTCTCTCCCCTGCCCCCAAAGGTGGGGCTGCTATGTGACAGCTGCACGGGCCTGACAGGACATCACTCTGGGCTCTCACAACCTTCACATCGCAATGTGCTCTCTTACTTCTGCAGGGGATATGATGTATGAGCAATTGTATGTACTACATCCCATTCCTTCATGGTGTGAACTCATGTCATGTATTACTGTTAAAATTATTTCCTATTATTTCATTAATCCAATTCTGTTGATGCAGGGGAACTCAAATGCTAGGTCTTCCATTCTCATGTATCCTTTAATGCGTGGAAAGTTAACAGTATATATATATTTTCTAATGTATTCAGGGGTGCCTGGGTGGCTCAGTCGTTTAACGTCTGACTCTTGATTTCAGCTCAGATCATGATCCCAGGGTTGTGGGATTGAGCCCCGTGTCCGGCTCTATGCTGGGCGGGGAGCCTGTTTGGGATTCTCTTTCTCCCTCTCCGTCTGCCCCTCTCCTACTCATTCTCTGTCTCTCTCAAAAAAATAGTGTGAACCCTAAATGTATGCATGCTTGTTTTCAGCAGAGGCACTTAGCTCTGAAGCTGTTATATTTCCCTTGGACTGGTTCGAGTCCTACAATTATTTCCCGGCACTGTTAAATTACATATGCCATCAGTGAGTCCACTGTGTCCTTGATTTGCTATAATGGTTAAGGAGGTGAGAAGTGTCAGGTAAGGGCTTTGTGGACAGGCAGGATTTTGTAATGGTGAAGTCTCACCTTCAGCGGGTTGTAACAGGTTGACTAATGGGCCCCTGAGATGTCCACACCCTAATCCATGGAAGTGGTGTTGCTTTACGTGACAGACAAAAGGGCAGACAGACTTTGCAAGTGTGATTAAGTTCAGGAGCTTGAGCTGGGGAAATGCTTCTGGATTATCTGGGTGGGCCCGATGCAATCCCAAGAGTCCTTGTAAGAGGGAGGTATGGGATCCAATGGGTAGAACACGATAGGATGATGGAAGCAGAGGGAAAAAGACAATGTGATGTGGGCCAAGGACTGAAGGTAGCCTCTAAAAGTTGGAAAGGCAATGAATCCTCTTTGAGAGCCCCCAGAAGAAAACAGCCGTGCAGACCTTGATCTTAGCCCTGTAGAACTCATTTTAGACATCTAACCCCTTGAACTAGATAATGATTATAAAATCATTTTGTGTTGTTTTAAGCCACCAAAGTTTTATGCTTTGTTATAGCAGCAATAGCAAACTGATGCGTGAATGTTTTCATCTCAACCCCGCAACAGGAAAATGTATGAATCCTTCTTCTGGTTCCACCTCTTCCATCTGGTTGTAGAGCAGGACTCAATTTGGAAAGAAGGAGGGAATAATGCAGCTGTGTAGGGAAGGAAGGTCACATAAGAGCAGGCATCTGATCTCCTTTTTCTCTAACTGCTAAGTAACATCACATCCTCTGCGTCCTGCCTTGCTTTGAAGTCTCTCCTCAGGAAACATGAAAGGGAGCCCCCCATGCCTCTGTGCCTCCAGCTGAGAGGAGCTGCATCGATCTGGAAAGACCAGACTGATCTGGAAAGACCAATCTAAACTAGTCCTGATATTGATTTCCTCGAAGCCAATTGAGGAATCTATAAGGAATAAATGAGCAAAGGAATATACACAAGGAATTCAATTAGTCACCAAGCACTTACTGAGCACTTTGGATTTGCCAAGAACTGCACTGATACCAGGGAGCCAAAGATAATGAAGCATAGTCCCTGACCTTGAGGAAAGGCAGATGTGTACACAATGAATTATAAAACCATACATAAAATTCTGTAGTAGAAGGATCAAACTTGCCTAGGAAGACGGGGCACAGGGACTAATCCCGATTAACGGATTAGAGATAACTCCATTCGGGAAATATCTGATCTGGGCTTTGAAGGCTGTACAGGAATTTCACAGAGAAGAAGAAATCCGTGTTCCAGGCAGAGGAGAAAAGTCATGAAAACACATTATTTAGCAGCCTGCAGTCCTGCATCACCCTTCCCTCTTCTTTACTGTTACAAGCCCCTCATGTGGCTCCGCTAACAAAATAACAGTTTCATGGAGAAAGAGCGTAGGTAGGAGTCGTGTACAAAGGACCACGGAGACCAGAAATTGGCAATGTGGGGGTGGGGGGTGGGGACAGTTTCCTTCCAAACACAGAATTACTGGCCTCACATTAGCTGCCACGCAGCCTCCTCTTGGTTCTTTTGGCTCCTCCAAATCCGCCACCATGTCTTAGTCCCTATTCACACACAACCCACGGGGGGTGGAACATTTCACCCTTTATACCTCCGTGGAGCCCACTAAATCACTGTTCAGAAATGCATTTTAAAAACTATGAGCACAAGAAATTTTACAGAAAGAACAGAATCTGGTAAAAGTGTATTTTGCATGTAGCATTTCAACTTCTCTGGCTCTTGTCAGAAAACGTATCAGCGTTAAAAACTAACAAAGTTAGAAAGCTCACTTATCAAAGTGAGATCCCTATCTTCCCACAGACACTAAGAGACAGGGGCTCTGACTTCAAGTGTTGGCTGGAACAAACAGCATATTCCTTGGGCAGTCTTGAGAGTTCTCAGGCAGGCACCTTAGGTGGGGCCTCTGGTCATCCCTAGGATGTGGCCTCAAGATGTTAGTGTGTTTGTTCGAGACTATGTTAGTGAGTTTGTTTGAGAGTTTCTAGGCCAACGTTGAGGCCTGGTTGAGAACAGGCTCAGAGGAGCCTGGCTGGAGTTTGGTCAAGGAGAGAATGTCACCACTCAGATGCTTGGCCTTGTACCTGATGACCTTCCAGGGCTTGTCCCTGTCTTCGAGACACTTGGGTCTAGTTGTTATTCTTGGGATCCCAAAGATAAACCTCTCAATAAAGCTTCCTAGTCTCCCAATACATTTTCCTTTATTTAAGCTAACTGGCTGGAGCCCACCCTCAACAGGAAGCAATCCCTAACCAAGACAGATCACATTACCTACGTCAACACAGCCCCACACTTGTCATTTTTAAAGGTTAAATGGTCATTCCTTTTTGTTAATTTACCTTAGTTTGTTTTACAATGACTTAAGTCAATTCTAGTTGTTTTTTTTTTTAATGTTTGTTTTTTATTTATTTTGAGAGAGACAGAGAGCAAGCGAGCAGCGGAGGGGCAGAGAGAGAGAGAGGGAGAGAGAGGCTCCCAAGCAGGCTCTGCACTGCTAGCGCAGAGCCTGATACAGGGATTGATCTCATAAACTGTGAGATCATGACCTGAGCTAAAATCAAGAGTTGGGTGCTTAACCAACTGAGCCACCCAAGCACCTTCATTTCTAGTTTATATATGTATATGTATTTTATTATTGTATTATTTTTTAATTTTTAATTTTTTTAAAATTTACATCCAAATTAGCATCTAGTGCAACAATGATTTCAGGAGTAGGTTCCTTGATGCCCCTGACCCATTTAGCCCATCCCCCCTCCCACCACCCCTCCAGGAACCCTCAGTTTGTTCTCCATATTTATGAGCCTCTTCTGTGTTGTCCCCCTCCCTGTTTTTATATTATTTTGCTTTCCTTCCCTTATGTTCATCTGTTTTGTCTCTTAAAGTCCTCATATGAGTGAAGTCCTATGGTTTTCGTCTTTCTCTAACTGTCCTGTTTTTTTTTTTAATGTTATTGCTAGAGCTACCATGAACATATGTTAAGAGTTACTTTTTCCTTTTGCTATAAAGTCAACAGGTGTACGGACTTTTGAGCTCCTGTCAGGCTGCCGCCAGATTCCTCTCCAGCTAGATTGCCACCAGCCCCGTTCCAGGGCGTCTGTTCTCCCACAGCCCCATCTAAACAGGGTTTCATTTTTATGGAGTTTGGTTTGTGTAATGGTACCTTGGAATTGCTTCATTAATATTTTAAAAATTCCTACTGAGGTCTGTGAGGATTAAATTCGGTAATATGCAGAGACACCCTAGCACAGAGCCTGGCAGGTAGGAAGCTATTATTACTGCTATTCACAGTTATTGAGTAAAAAAACGAAGTATTGACTTTATATATTCGTGTTTTTTCTTACGTATTTGTGTGGAGGGTTGTTTCTCTTCTTTTTTTTTTTTAATGTTTATTTATTATTTTTGAGACAGAGAGAGAGAGCATGAACAGGGGAGGGTCAGAGAAAGAGGGAGACACAGAATCCGAAACAGGCTCCAGGCTCTGAGCCGTCAGCACAGGGCCCGACGCGGGGCTTGAACTCACGGACCGCGAGATCATGACCTGAGCCGAAGTCGGACACTTAACCGACTGAGCCACCCAGGCGCCCCGGGTTGTTTCTCTTCTTATCTACACAGGCGTACCTTCTCAGTCTGTGTGCTGCCTCCTGGCTCAGGCCTCAGGCCACTTCTCTTTTCTCGACTTACTCAATAGTGATTTCATTCCGTCCCATGTCCTTACTACTCTCCAAATGCTGGCAATGGGCATTTGCCTCTCTAGCCCAGACCCCTCTCCTGTTCTCCACACACATCTAACCACCTGCTCAATGTCTCTGCTCAGACGTGGCATCTCACACTTAGTAACTTCCAAAAGCTGAGCCCCTGCTCCCCACCAAAGCTCTTCCTCCCATGGCCCTTTTCCATCTCAGTGAATGGCAACCAAACCATTCTTGTGCTCGAGTTAAAAACTTTTGAGTCTTCCTTGACTCTGTTTTTTTTTCTCTCACTCATTCTCCACATCCCTGGCCTCCAAGTCCTTTGGCCATTCTCTTCAAAATATATCCAGAATCCAGCAACTTGTCGCCACCCTGGCCAAGACACCACCGTCTCTCACCTGGAAAAATCAGTCTTCCTACTTGTACACTCATGCACCCCCAGGATCTCAACTTTGATCTTGGCTCTCCTCCCGCTATGGTCCTGCCTTCATGGTGAATGTACAATGGATGAAGGGGACACTGCTTAGAGTGATGAACCATTTGCAGAAGCTCTCCAGCAGGCTTCCCCTCACTTGGTCATCCCTAAACCAGTCATCAGCAAGAGGATCGCTGCACTGACCTGGACTAATCAGGATCACCCCTGAGCAGTGCTGGGGACAGGGTTATCTTTAATGACAAGTAGATCCCTGAATAGCAGTGGGGCTCTGTTTGTTGAGGAAGAAATGGGGAACAGATATTGAGTAAATACCCAAACAGAGTCTGTCACAACGTGGGAGGTCAGAGAGTTGATAAGAGAATCCACTTACTTTTCTGAGCTGCTTAGTGTGGGTGGCCCCGGTTCCCCAGGCCTTGGCCATATACAGAGCATCAGAGGTCTGCTCCTGACCAAAGAGGGGATAAGGATGTGGCAGGGAACTTGGGTGTATTTCTGCCAACAGTAGGTTCCCACCTTTCTTGGGGGGTCCTTTAATTCAGGTCGATGGAAGAAGGTATATAATAGTGTTAGTATCCTCGGACTATGTGACAAATTGCCACACGCTGGGGCTTAAAACAACAGAAATTTATCCTCGCTCAGTTCTAGAGCCTGGGAGTCAGAAATCAGGGTGTTAGCAGGGCCAGGCTCTCCCAAGGCTCTAGGGGAAAAATCGGCACTGTCAGGGCAGAGCCCGATGCAGGGCTCAAACTCACAAACCGCGAGATCGTGACCTTAGCTGAAGTCAGATGCTTAATGGACCGAGCCCCAGGTACCTCCAAATAAGGTCAACTTTTAAGGTCTAGGGGTTAAGACTTCAACAAATCTTTCTGAGGAACATGAGTGAACCCATAAAACTTATATTTAGAGTATTAATTAGAACCTAATTTTTCTTCACTTCTTCCTTTCTGATCTGAATGCCCTTTCTTTTATTTTCTTGCCTGGTTAGAACCTCCAGGCATTTATAAATTTCCCTCTATGTACTGTACTAGCTGCAACCATAAATTTTAGTATGTTGTACTAAAGTTTCTTTAGAAACTATTGTGTGTTAAGCCTTGACTTGAATTTGCTTTATCAGTATTAGTAACTGAAATTTCAAAGATAAATATGTATAAAATACATTCCTCACATTTATGTATGTGTGTATTTAAAAATTTTTTTAGGGGCGCCTGGGTGGCGCAGTCGGTTAAGCGTCCGACTTCAGCCAGGTCACGATCTCGCGGTCCGTGAGTTCGAGCCCCGCGTCAGGCTCTGGGCTGATGGCTCGGAGCCTGGAGCCTGTTTCCGATTCTGTGTCTCCCTCTCTCTCTGCCCCTCCCCCGTTCATGCTCTGTCTCTCTCTGTCCCAAAAATAAATAAAAAACGTTGAAAAAATTTAAAAAAATAAATAAATAAATAAAAATAAAAATTTTTTTAAATGTTTATTTATTTTAGAGAGAGAGAGAGAGAGAGAGAGAGAGAGAGAGAGACCACCAGCAGGGAAGGGGCAGAGAGAGAGGGAGACACAGAATCCAAAGCAGGCTCCAGGCTCTGAGCTGTCAGCACAGAGCCTGACATGGGGCTCGAACTCATGGGCTGTGAGATCATGACCTGAGCCGAAGTCGACTGCTTAACCTATCAAGCCACCCAGGTCCCCCCTGTATGTATGTATTTATTTATTGAATGTTCCTTACTTTTCTTTTCTTTTTTTTTTTTTAAACGTTTATTTATTTTTGAGACAGAGAGAGACAGAGCATGAACAGGGGAGGGGCAGAGAGAGAGGGAGACACAGAATCTGAAACAGGCTCCAGGCTCTGGGCGGTCAGCACAGAGCCCGACGCGGGGCTTGAACTCACAGACCATGAGATCATGACCTGAGCCGAAGTCGGACGCTTAACCGACCAAGCCACCCAGGCGCCCCTGTTCCTTACTTTTCAAGAGTAAGAGTTGTTTACTGAAAGTTTAGTAAACTAGTAGCCATGAACTGAGAGTTATATTGTTTATAGAGAGAGCATAAAGACATTGTGTATTAACGTCCTCTCTTTTCTTTTGGTTGTTCATGCCTGGATTATGTCTTTCCCATTGGTGCTAACAGGGCCAAAGCTTGATCCCACTGCATGCATCCTGTCAGTACCCAGATTATAGACCCTGAGTTTAGGGGGAAGCAGCCGCAACAGACCATGTAATCTTAAGACTATATATGAAATTTGCATTTTTCATTTCAGTGACCACTCTTTTATCTGCAAGTCAGCAACTTTTTGGCTTCTTACTCGTCTTCATTTTGCAGAACCATTTTTAAGACTCATGAGTAGAATTAACTCAATGATAGAGGGTTTATATTCTTTTTTTTTTTTGTAAGTTTATTTGTTTATTTTGAGAGAAAGAGGGAGAGAAAGTGCAATTGGGGGAAGGGCAGAGAGAGGAGACAGAGAATCCCAAGCAGGATCCACATGGTCAGTGCAGAGCCTGATGCTGGGTTTGAACTCACGAATCCTGACATCATGACCTGAGCCAAAGTCAGATGCTTAACCAACGGAGCCACCCAGGCGCCCCTAGTGTTTATATTCTCCAGCTTCCTAGGGATTGGAAGAGCCAAAGGCCGTAAAGGGAAGCTTCACAACGGCATCGTATCTTCCATCATTTCCCTTGGAAAAAGATGCTTTTCTTCACCTTCCCCCAGCTTTCTTCTCCACAGCACCCAACATCTCTGTGGCTCTGATGCTCTTCCAGGTCACAGGAATTCCCCTGTGTACCCCACGTGGGCTCCCCGTCTCCAGCCAAGTCCTCTGAATCTCTAATTACATCCCGGGAACCGGCATTCTCCTTCTGCCCTCTCTCCCCAAGGAAAGATGTCTCTGCTGTCTCACTGAGCTCCCTGCGGGGAAACCAACTCTCCGGTGAGTGTTTCTCTGACTGCGTTTCCTGGCATAGCAACACCACTTCATGCGAGTTCACCCGGGAGTGACCAGCCCCTGGCGTTTCCACCAGGAGGACTTATAGAGTGTTATCACAGCTCCCCTCACCTCACAGGCTGTGAAAGGAGGTTGGCATTTTCAGCCCCGCTTCTCCTTCCATCTACAAACAGGCAGAGAGTGGAAATCTGCCACTGGGAGTAGACCTTGGGATGGGGCCTGAATGTACTCATGGGAGAGCTCAACCAGAATTAGTCCAAATAAAAAGTCAGACTGTCAGCGCTTCCCACCACCCTGCCCAGGGTCATCTGCCCCCTGCGGTGGGCAGAGCTTCTCCCAGCCTGCTGCTTGAACAGCTGCTAAGGGGCTGGTCTCCCTCACCTACCCCTGCAGGAGACCATTAGCAAGCTGCTGGGAGCTGGGGCTCCGGTTGCTGAGAACAGGCTGGGCTCAGAGCTGCCAGCCAGCCCATCGATCATGGATTTCACCGGGATGCTTTCTGACCTTTCAAGGTTAGTGAAGACTCAGCAGTCACATACCGTTCTGTGATTAAATGTCTCAATCCTGAGCACGGTCTATTATTTTGCAATTCAGAGAAGAAAAGGGACAGTACTTAGTAGCAAGGTGGTTTTTAGTGACAGCAACACGATGACACGGTTTAAAAGGTTTTAAAGAGACAAAGATGGTTACAACTCTCACAAGTTCTATTTTTTGCATATTGTTTTGTTTTTTTATATTTGTGTAGCTATGCTGATATTTTCTGCACTTAATAGCACATATTTTTGGTTGAAGTATAGTTGACACGCAACGTTACGTTAGTTTCAGGTATACAGCGTGGTGATTTGACATCTCTATACGTTATTCAGGCTCATCACAAGGGTAACTACCATCTGTCACCATGCAACACCATTACTACGTGATTGACTAAATTCCCTATGCTGTACCTTTCACCCACGTGACTTATTCACTCCGTAACTGGAAACTTGTATCTCCCACTCCCCTTCACCCGTTTTGCCCATCCTCCTCACCACTGCCCCCCCCGCCCCCCCGCCCCTCTGGCAACTACCAGTTTGTTCTATTTATGGGTCTGTTTCTGCTCTTTTTTTTATTCCTGCTTTTCTTCCCATTTGTTTGTTTAGTTGTTTCATTAAGCATTTTTTTTAATGTTTATTTATTTTTGAGAAAGAGAGAGACAGAGCACAAATGGGGGAGGAGCAGAGAGAGAGGGAGACACAGAGTCTGAAGCAGGCTCCAGGCTCTAACCTTGAACCCACGAGCCGTGAGATCGTGACCTGAGGTGAAGTCGGACGCTTAACCGACCGAGCCACTCAGGTGCCCCTAGTTGTTTTGTTTCTTAGATTCCACCTATAAGTGTAATTGTGTGGCATCTGTCTTTCTCTGATGTATTTCACTTAGCGTAACACCCATTAGGTCCATCTATGTTGGTAAGATCTCATTCTTTTTTTTTTCTCATTCATTTTTATGGCTAATATTCCATTGTATATATACACTGCCTCTTCTTTTTCCGTTCATCTATTGATATGCTTAGGTTGCTTCCATATCTTGGCTGATGTAAGTAATGCTGCAAATGGGGGTGCATATCTTTTCAAATTAATGTTTTTGTTTTCTTTGGGTAAATGTCCAGTAGTGGCATTATTGGATCATATGGTATTTCTATTTTTAACTTTTTGAGGAACTTCCATATTGTTTTCCACAGTGGCTACACCAGTTTATATTCCCACCAACAGTGCATGAAGGTTCTTTTTAAAGATTGGATTATTTGTTTTTCTGATGTTGAGTTGTGTAAATTCTTTATATATTTTGGATATTAACCCCTTATTGGACATATCATTGCAAATATCTTCTCCCATTTCATAGGTTGCCTTTTAGTTTTGTTGATTGTTCTCTTTACTGTGCAAAAGCTTTTTATTTTGGTGTAGTCCCAATAGTTTATTTTTGCTTTTGTTTCCCTTGCCTGAGGAGACATAGCTAGAAAATGTTGCTAAGGTCGATATCAGAGAGATTAGTGCCTATGGTTTCTTAATAACACATACTATTTAATAAGTATTTCCCTACGTTTCTAAACAATCT
Organism: Panthera tigris; assembly: GCF_018350195.1. NCBI lineage: Eukaryota > Metazoa > Chordata > Mammalia > Carnivora > Felidae > Panthera > Panthera tigris. The sequence continues at coordinate 119,058,207 of NC_056662.1, forward strand.
TTATAGTAGTTTCAAAGACTGCCTAATCCATTGAATTGATTGCATCACAGATGACATATCACTTCCTTACTCGTTGCATGTATAGGTTTTTGCAAAGGTCATGTAGTTGAAGAAAGTGCCAGAGAATGCAGTACTCATTAGTGGGGTGGGAAGGGGGACCATGGTGAAGGTGCTGGTACCCACTGCCACATGAAGGCAATGGGTACCTTGGGGTGGGCTTATAACAGGACAGAAACAAACCATTCACCTATTTTGCGCGAGACTAGCCCTGGTTCTATGTACATCAACTCACACTTCATCTTAAAAACAAAAAACAAAAAACAAAACCCAAACCAAAAATCTTACATAAGAAAAAAATGTTGAGGCATGTGTCATTTTTAGTATTGCAGAAATCACATGGTATCCCATCAAGGTCCAAAAGCCAGAGCCCACTGGTCAGCACGTGGTAGAACTTCTGTTAGTTTCCAGAACTAGCATGGCTGCCGCTGGGCTTTGTGGAGTGGGTAGTGTACAGACTTCCTGCTCCTCCCATCCTTTATCCCATAGCTATGGCCCCTGGGCCCTGCCCAACTTCCTGGGATCATCCCACTGCTGGTCCAGGGAGAGCTGATTAGCCTTAGGCATAGACATAGGAATCGCCTTGGGGAGGGGTACTGAAAGTAGAGATTCTTAGCACGGCACCCCCCCATCCCTCCTCCCCATGCCATGCATGGCTCCCCATGCCATGAAGGTCCAGAGATCTGGGACGGGGCCTAGGAGTTAGCATTTTGACAAGTATGCTGATTACCCTGATACAATGAGCAACTGTGAGACACACAACCTCTGGACATAGCTTAGGACTTGTAGTCAAGGCTACTTTCTGGCTGGAAGGTGCTCCTGATGCTATTGCTGGGTCCCCACCAGTGTACCCTGCCCACTTCTTGGGAAACAGGGCTTCTGTGTGACTGCCCCATGCCTCCCAGATTCTGGCTGGGCCCAAGTACTGGCTCATGAACCACCATGACCCTGGCCACTTTGCATCCTTATACTGCCTGGCTGTCGGGGAACTCACCAGGTGGCTACTTGGAGTGACACCCACCAACCTGCACGCTCTCCTATCTTGTCAACGTCTCCCCACCCTGTACTCTATGGGCCTTCTCTCACCTGCTACCAGGCCCACCCCAGGAGCCACGTCCTCCCCACCCTCCAAACACATCTTATCTCCAGTTGTACTTCTCCTCAGCCAGCCCATCCGCCTGTGAAAGCATTGCTCTCCAGTCAGAATGCAGACATCCCAGGAGCTCTTATGGATGCCTTGTTTGGCAGCTACTCAGTCTCCTTCCAGCTCCCATGTTTTCAGCCTTTCTGAAAAACAACACGTGTGTCTCACCCTCAGTCATTTGGGTCCTTCATGAATCATCTCCAAAACAACACCTTTCCCAACCTCCACCGTGCCCTGGTCCGTACTCTGATCTAGGACGTTATGATATCTCTGGGCTCAAGAAGTCCTCTCAACCATCAGCTCTTTGACATTTACAAACGGATGAACATGAGGCCAAATATGGACAGTTACTGTTGGAGTCAGTCAGTCAAACCAAATAAATGTGATATATGTAATGAGGCCTCCTAATTATCCTGCTTTATAGTATTTAATCATGAATAATAGTAAGCAGTAAACTCTAGTTACAGTGCTGTATTGCTGATGACTCAGATATGCATTTGTAAATTAGACCGGACCTCTGACTCATCAACCAATAAAGTATGAACGTGTACTTCGTTGCATGTGCCTGCAATGGGCTTCTTTCACCACTAGAAGGCAAAGGTGCAGTGTTTCTGCCTCTTTGTTTTTCTGGTAGCTTAAAGCTCTGTGGGAAGGTGCCAGAGAGGCCGAGGGTTCCTAGGCTCCTGAAGTCCAGAAGAGGGTGGAGGCAGGGGGGCCACTGAGGTAGGAAAAGGAGGAAATCGACATTTACTGAGAGTTCACCGCGCGCTAGACTCTGCGTTGGTCATTCATGCATACGTTTATCGTTTAGTCCTTTCAGCCACTCAATTTACCGATGAGGAAACTGAGAATCAGGGGGACAGAATGACCTGCCCAAGCTAACAGAGCCAACTCTAGTGGGAGCACAGATTTAAACAGAAGCCTGTCTTGGTTCCAAAGCCTGTGTGCTTTGAGCCATAAATAACACCAGAAAGGGAAGGCTAGGGTGCCCCCTCACAACTGGGCTATATTTTTAGGACTGACCTGTTCTTATCACCTGTGCTCAAACCACAGCTGTCTGTGAACTTCCTGCTTCACACAGCTGTGTGTGTGCGTTTGCTTCCAGAAATGGTGCCTTGGAAGCCTGGAATGGCTCTTTTCTTTCCTGAAACTGAAATAATCAAGTATCCTTCTAGGGTCAGGCCTTGAATCCTAAAAGACCGACCGGACATCCTAGCCTAGGACTCTAGAAATGGGTGTGAGCGGCTGCCATCAGTCCTGCCCAGGCAAGGTGCTGGCACCCGGGCCTCCTTGTTCTGACCTTCTGCACGTCCAGTGCCACCGATTTTGGTCAAAGTTGTATTGATCTACTTGTATTCAGTTATGTGTATCATTTTGAAGAATACGCCATGAACAGTTCTACTCCTGGGTACATGCACAGAAGAAATGAAAACAGGGACTACAGATATCTGTACCCCAGAGTTCACAGTGGTGTTATTCACAGGAGCCCAGTGGTGGAGTCAGCCCATGTGTCCACTCACTGATGAATGGGTAGACAAAATGTGTACACATACAATGGAATATTATTCGGCCGTAAAAAGGACAGAAATCCTGGCATAGGCTATAACATGGATGAACCTTGAAGACATTATGCTAAGTGAAAGAAGCCGGTCACAAAAAAGATAAACCTCGTATGGTTTCCCCAGTAGGAGGCACCTAGAGTAATCAAATTCAGAGAGATAGAAAGTAGAGCAGTGGTTATCAGGAGCTGGGATGGAGGGGAAAATGGAAGAGTGGTGTTTAATGGGTACAGATGGTTTCAGTTGGGGATGATGGAAAAGTTCTGGAAGTGGGTGGTGGTGATGATTGCACAAGGATGTAAATTATTTAATGCCACAGAACGGTACCTGGTAAAATGGCTAAGATGGCAAATTTAATGTCATGTACAATTTACTATAATTTTTAAAATTGTGCCGAATATTTCACTGAAAATCTCAGTCCAAAGCTGTTGGTGTCCTGTCCCTTAAAGGAGCCTTGTTTCCCACCAATCGCAGCCAAAGGTGTGCATCCCCGGGCATAAAGGAAGGCCCTGTTGTCTGGCTTGGCAAATAGGGGACCCCAGAGAAGGCTGACCCCCTGTACCATGCCCTTGAATGCTCTTCAGATGCCCTCATGTCCCAGCCTCCTGTCAGACTGTGCCAGCGCCCAACCTGGATAATGACCATCCCAGGCTGTTTCTGCTGCAGCCGTGGCCTTGCTGGAGGAAAGCCATGTGCCAGGCAGCTGTCCTTGCGATTCAGGCTCTAACTCAGTCGGGACCTCCCTGTTGCTCAGAAATCCCATGTTTTCCAGCTCAAGTGCTATCAGTAGCTCATTCTCCACCATGACTCTTCCAAATTCTTTCTTTCATTAAGCTTTAAGTTTTTCAACATCCCCACAAGCCTGCAGCAAGATCTCTCACTTTTCTCTGTCACTGACTTTATGTTCTTCTCCATCTTGTCTCCTCCCTTTCTGTTTTGCTTGGAGCTGATGCCCCAGGAGGATGAGGGCCTTCCGTGGCCTGCTAGTTCCCTATTATAACTCAGCATCAATGATTTTAGATATTGCGTGTTTTTTTTTTTTTAATTTTTAATGTTTATTTTTGAGAGAGAGAGAGACACACACACACACAAACAGAATGAGCGGGCAAGGGGAAGAGAGAGAGGGAGACACAGAATCCAAAGCAGGTTCTAGGCTCCGAGCTGTCGGCACAGAGCCCGACGCGGGGCTGGAACTCACGAGATCATGACCTGAGCTGAAGTCGGATGCTTAACCGACTGAGCCACCCAGGCGCCCCTGGATATTGTGGTTCTGATTAAGGTTTGCCCGAGGGAAGTTTCTGTCATTAAAAAAACAAAAAACAACAAACAACTGTCTTTAAACAGCACTGACTTGGAGGACCAAGTACTTGTTTTCTTCTACAGCTGACTTCACCACTGCCCAGTCCCCTTTTCTCCAGGGCAGTGAGGCTCCGTCGCCCTTTTTCACCATCTCTTACCTACAAACACGTTCAAAGGTATACACCCTAAAACCCATTTTCCCTTGACCCTGAACCCCCTTCAGCTTGCCACCCAGCCCTCCTCTCCTTACTGCCAAACGTAATGAAAAAGTTAAGAAAGCCTGTCCCCACTTTGTGACCGTGCTTTCAGCTTCCCACAGCCTGGCCTCTGCCCGCCCTCAACTCTTCTTCTGAGACCACCGCCCCTGCCTCGCCCTGCACAGGACAGTCGCCACTTTCCATCCAAGCCTAGGACCCTGCTCTCCTCTGCACTCTCAGTTCCGCCACTTTTCCGTCATTTGCTTCCTCTCCTCTGATGTCAACAGATTGTGCCATGAGTTTCTGCCTTCAGCCCTCTTGTCGGACACTTCTGCCTCTGCAGCTACAGCCTTTGAATGGCCGGCTCTCCCGCGAAGTCCTGCCTGGTCGCTCAAGCCTCTGGCTGGACTGGGCCACTTGCACTGAACTCACTGCTTCCCAAGCTAACCCTTCGCTTTCACCTCCTCATCTAGCCTGTTTCCTGTCCCCATTGCCAGCATGCCCAGGGCTCTGTCTCAGGGGGCTTTAGCCCTGGAATCATCTACGACTCCTTCCTCCCACCCGACACCAGTCAATCACCAAACCCTATCAGTTCTGCCCCTGTGACCTTCCTCCCATCTTTTCCTTTCTGCTCACCTGCAGACACCCCCGCTGTATCAAGCTCTCTTGGCTCCTCCCTAGCCAGGCCACTCCTTCCTGTCTTCCCCACTCTGTCTCCAAGGTCCTGTCACTGTGCCTTATTCTTTTTTCTCTCTTTTTATTTTATTTTTTTCTCAAAGAATTATTTATTTATTTTTAACTTTTTTTTTCAATATATGAAATTTATTGTCAAATTGGTTTCCATACAACACCCAGTGCTCATCCCAAAAGGTGCCCTCCTCAATACCCATCACCTCCCCTCCCCTCCCTCCCACCCCCCATCAACCCTCAGTTTGTATTTCTCTCTTTTTAAAAACTATTTATTTTGAGTGAGTGAGAGAGAGAGAGAGAGAGAGAGAGAGAGAGGGAGGGAATCCCGAGCAGCCTCCACGCTGTCAGCACAGAACCTGACGTGGGGCTTGATCCCATGAATATGAGATCATGACCTGAGCTGAAATCAAGAGTCTGATGCTTAACTGACTGAGCCACCCAGTATTTGAAAGCACAGCCCAGCAGACCACTGGAGCTATGAACCCTTCCTGGCTCCACTCCCCCTTCCCACCAAATCTCTCCCTGCCCTCGCTCTGCATGCTCTGGACCAGCCTCACCAGACCGCTCACCGCTGCCCAAGTGCACCAGGGGCTTCCCCACCTCTGCCATCTGGCTTCCACCGGCTCCACAGCCTGAAACACCTCCTCAGGGGTCATCTCCGACAAAACCCGTCCTTTAAGGGCCAGGCAAGTGATCCTTCTGGCCGGACATGGTCTCTTCCTCCTCCTGACTTTGGTAGCACTGGTTCCCCCACTTTTAAGTGTTCTGCCTTGTGGGATAATCCTCTCTGTCTCTCTGTGTCTGTGTCTCTCTCTCTCTCTTCTCCCCCTCCCCCACCCCGTGCTGGGATGCCAGCTCCTTGCAGCAGAAACCCTGTCTTAGTCATCTTTGTGTCCTCTTCAGCGTCTTATGCAAAGTAGATGCTCAAAACTACTGGTTAGTTTGAATGAAGAAGATGATCTTAACTTCAGATGGGGGTGGGGGGGTGAGGCGATGTCACTTCTGTCAGTGCCTCTCTCTGGTTTCCACCAACAAAACACTTGGTCAGGTCACCTCTCGGGCAGTGCCGTTTCCTTGTTCTCTGGTCTCCTGCCACAACCATCTTGGCACAACGTGGGGCACCTCAGGGTCTCTCACCGTGGCCTTGTTCTACTTTCTTCCTTTGATGGAGTTACAGAGAGTCTAAATTACCCTTTGCTAGCTTGCCCCTCTTCCTGGTCAGCCCCTCTGCGTCCCTGGTGGGTCTCCTGGATGCTATCAGGAGGGGCCTGTGCCTCTGTCAGGGCTCCTGCGGCGTGGAAGGCCCCAGGCCACTCCCAGAGCACACGTGGTGGGCTTTCTCTTGTTCCCACAGGAACACCTGGTTACTCACCAGGGTGAAGAGCAGGGACAATGAAGTTTTAAAAAACTTTACTATAAAGGCAGCATATAAGGAAGAAGAAAAACCTTCACTATGATCTCAGCTCTTTTATACAACGATTTTCATGTTTGCATGTTTCTTTCTGGCAGGGTCCATTTTTATACAGCTCCGGAAATAATATATATTTAATATATATATATTACATAATATATATAATATATATTAAATGTGTATATATATTACATAATATATATAATATATATTAAATGTGTATATATATATATATATATATATATATATATATATATCATATTCCCCTAATTAGGGAATCCTGAACACTTCCCTGTGATTCTACACCTTTCAGAATATTTCTTGTAATGGCTATATAATATTGCCCAGGCAATAATTTATCTTTTTATTGCATATTCAGATTGGTGCTGAATTTTTTTTTTTGACATTGGTGGTGATGCATATAGCTTTTATCGTATGTTTAATTATTTCCTTGGGATAAATTCCCAAGGATGGGATGATAAAGTCAAAGAACAAACATTTTTATGACTCTTGATTCTTATTCCCATTTGCATTCCAAGAGTGTTGTACTGACTTACAGAGAATAGTATTTCAGTGCTACCAGAGTCCATTTTGTTGCTAATGCCTACTCAGATTCAACAAATATTTGGCTGCTTACTATGTGGGAGGCACTTACATATTTATTTATGCATTAAAATATCTTCCTAGGACCTTATATAGGCTTTCAGAGTTGGCAGACACCTGCTCATTTTACAAATGAAGACACGAAACCCAGAGAAATTATGTACAGTGTTCAGCATTGCATGGTCTGAAAACAATAGCACATATACAGTAAGCCTTGAGTGTCTGGCCTTTGAGCCCCGGACACTGCCCCCGGCCTTTGAGCCACGTCCAGCTGGTGCAGTGTGGGTGTTTGTTTCTTTCCCATTAATGCAGCCGAGAAGTGACAGCGCGTTGTCCTCTGGCCACCGCCAACCCGGACAATCTCCTGTATGGCATATGTTTGGTCAATAGAAGTGGGAAAGCTCCAGACCTCTAAGACCCCCACAGCTAAGCCAAGACCTCTGATGAGTAATGGAAGACTTATTTTCCAAAAAGGGGGACTTCTTTACCCCTTCTGGGTGTAATTCCCACAGACTGTGGCATATTAAGCATGAAGCGGCCTGTAATTCCCTGTCCTCCCCCTTCCCCCATGCCTACGCTTACCCCCATGCCTCCTACCTTGCGGTGCCAGGGATAACCTTTCTGTGGCCTTCTATGCTCTCACTCTTTCATCTTTAAGTACCAGCTCTTCCAAGAAGGCTTTTTTAAATCTTCCCATGAGTCAGTTATCTATTGCCGCCTAACAAAACCATCCTGAAACTTTTTACTCAAACTAGCAATGATGTAGAATTTCCCATAATTCTGTGGATTGACTGAGTAGTTCCTCTGCTGGTTTCACCTGAACATACTCATTCAACATAGGGTAGGAGGGGCTGGAGGGGCTGATGGTCAAGATGTCTGGCAGTTGTTCGCTCACACCTGGGGCACCTCAGTTCCCCTTCATGTGGTCTCTCCTCCTCCAGTAAGCCGATGGTCTTCCTTACGTGGCATCTCAGGGTGATGTTCTAACGTGCAAGTGCCCGTCAAGCCTCTGGTGCGTCATTGTCCCACTGGCCAAAGCAAATCCCAAGGCCGCACTGAAAGTCTATGGGAGAGGGAGACACACACAGCGGGGATACTGGGAGATACCTAGTGGGTATACTGGGAGGCATGGTTAAGAGGACCACTCCTCTAACAAATGGCTCACATCCCTTGCACGTGGGATACCCTTACTCTTACAGGTGCCCACACGCCTCATCCAATCAGGGCCCCAGGCTCACCGGATCCAATCAGGTTCCGGTTTGTGCAAGGCTCCTCGCTTGCAGCTCCTCCCTGGGTCCCCTTGGGTCAAGGACGGTGAACTAAAAAGAGAATCATCTCCTCGCCTCACATCTCACAGTGGTGAGAGAGGGCTGGACGACCTTGGTAAACACTCAAGTCCCAGGAGGGAGTGGAGGGAGACACACAGTGACTGGGCAATTCTGAACCGAGCAGGATCCGTGTTGTCGAGGCTCTCTACTTTGGAGGTAAGGATGCTCGTGCTCCAGGGCCCTGCTAGCTCGCTGGGAGTGATTCCTCAGTCGATTGTTCTCTGTGCCTCTTAGCTTCGGAGATACTCTTCCGGGTCTGTAAGAACTGTGTCTGCAGCTGAGTAGCTCTTTCTGCCCTTAGATCGTGTGGAGCTGAGGGGGGAGGGAGGCTTTTTTCACTTTGAACTCTCCCTGTCCGAGGACTCCCCTAAAACGATGTCGGCTTTTTTTTTTTTTTTAATCTGTCAGAGAAGAGTCTACTTTGTTAGACAAAAGCCATTCCCACATTTATTTTAGAGATGGTCCTCCCTCCACTTTGGGCAGCATGTCAGAGAGCCACAGGGCAAATGACCTCAAGATTCTTAGAAGCTCCTTTTCCAGAGAGAGCTACTAGCACCACCTTATATCTTTCTGAGGTCTTAACAAAGAGTCACAGCCTCAAACTTGATTTGATCTTTACCCTGAAGACATCCATGTCTTCCTTGGAGACTCCTGTGGGTTAGAGAGACTAGAAATATGAAACACTTGACTCTGGTAGCCAGCACACCCCACACCTCCCATCTTCCTTCTAAGTTCTGCTGGGATGCTGAACAGTTCCTCCTTGCTGTCCCTTATGGCAAAAGCTGCTAAAAAAGACAATTTACGCTTTTAACATTCTGCCTGGAAATTCCCCGAGTCCGAATCATAAGCTTATTAGGCCAGTTTTCTACCTTCTAAATTCCTGCTGGGGCCGTTTCGCTGCTAGAAGACACAGGTGCCGCCTTTCCCCTCCTGCAGTAGATTTCCCCCCAAAACCTCCTGCCCCCCTCCCAGCCTTCCTTTGCCACACAATCCAAAGCCAATACCACATGTTTCATATTTTTGTTAAGGTGCTAATTCCTTCCAGGTATCAGTTTCTGTACACTATCTATTGGTGCGAAACAAATCACTCCAAACTTTGAGTCTTAATTATTATTCCTCTCATCTTCACAGGTCAACTGGGAGGCTCCTTTGTTGGTGTCACTAGAGCACGTGGCTGCACTTAAACTGTAAGATCAACCGGACTGGAATGTCCTAGATGGCCTCACTCCACATCTGGCAGTAGGAGCTAATCAACAGTGAGACTGTCTCCGTTTTCCTCCCTGTGGCCTCTTCGTAGGCTAGACTGGCTTCCTTACATTATGGTCACAGGGCAGTGTGTCAAGAGAGCAAGTCCTACTGTGCAAGTATTTCCCAAGCCTCTGCTTCTGTCATGTGTGCCATTTGTCCCAACACACAAGGGCACATGCACCACGAGGCATGACCCATTGGGGACCATCACTGTTACAGTCTACTTTACCATGCCTCTAGACTGAATGGGTCTTCTCCTTTGGGCTCTCCTAGTGCTTTGAACCTCTACTAAAATGCACTTGAGGGGCACCTGGGTGGCTCAGTCGGTTAAGTGTCTGACTCTGGCTCAGGTCATGATCTCGCAGTTAGTAGGTTCTAAACCTGTGTTGGGCTCTGTGCTGACAGCTCAGAATCTTGAACCTGCTTCGGATTCTGTGTCTCCCTTTTTTCTCTGCCCCTTCACTGCTTGCGCGCGCGCTCTCTCAAAAATAAAATAAACATTAAAAAAAATTTTTTTTAATACACTATGGCACCTGGGTGGCTCAGTCAGTTAAGCAACCAACTCTTGATTTTGGCTCAGGTTTGTGGGTTCAAGCCTCGCATTGGGCTCTGACAACGTGGAGCTTGAATGGAATTCTCTCTCACCTCCCTGTCCCTCCCCCACTCACGCTCTCACGCTCTCACGCTCTCTCTCTCTCTCTCTCAAAAATAAATAAATAGGGGGACCTTGGTGGCTCAGTTGGTTAAGTGTCTAACTTTGGCTCATGTGATGATCTCACAATTCCTGAGTTCGAGACCTGCATTGGGCTCTGTGCTGACAGCATGGAGCCTGCTACGGATCCTCTGTGTCCCTCTCTCTGCCCCTCCCCTGCTTGCACTCTCTCTTTTTCTCTCTCAAGAGTAAAATAAACATTTAAATATAAATAAATGAAATATAAAAAAAGAAATGCATTTCTTCAAAAAAATAATAAAAATAAATGCACTTAACATAGTCTCTCTTTAAAGTCAGCATTTCTGTTTAATTCACTGTCATCTGTAAGTTTTTTTTTTTTTTTTTTTTTTGACTGGGAAAATTATTTTCTTTGGTGTGGGCAGGCGTCTAGTCTCACAACTTCCAGAGTTGCTTCTTGATGCCAGTGGCCTTGGTGACCTTGAGCACATTGCAGTACACAGTCTTGCTTGAGAGCTGGCACTCACCCACTGTGATAATGTCGCCAACATGGATGTCTCTGAAGCAAAGGGACGGGTGCATGGATATGTTCTTGTGGTGTTTCTTGAAGCGGTTGTACTTTGGGATGCAGTGGAGGTAGTCTCAGTGGATGAAAATGGTCCTCTGTATCTTCATCGTGGCCACCACACCAGACAGAATCTGCCCTCAGATGGAGACATTACCAGTAAAGGGGCATTTCTTGTCACTATAGGTGTCCTCAGTGGCCTCCGTGGGCATCTCAAAAGCCCAGACTGTTTTTGTAGTATTGTGGAAACTTCTCCTTGCCAATTTCTCTAAGCAGGATCCTCTTCTCATTGTGAAAGAAGGTCAGCTGCTTTTGGTAGGCAGGCTCAGTCTGAATGTCCACCATCTTCCCAGCCACCTGAGGAAGGGTCTGTAAGCTTCTTTAAGCAGATAATTTCCAGGTCTGTTTTCTATCCTACCTTCTATTTCATAGGCTCATATACAGTATGTGTTCATTAAATATTAGCTGTTAGTGAGAAAGTCCTAGAAACACAGTGCAGGGCATTGTAATTTGTGTAGTGTTGGCATGTTTTTCTTCTTTGAGGTTTCTCACCAAACACCAAACATAGGTTCTCAACCTCCTCAGGTACATGACTTTTCCAGATTTCTGAAGAGCCGTGAAAGGATGCTGACTGGTGAGAATGTTTAAGATATGATAGTCTACATATAGAGTACAGTCTCATCCATCATAATCACATGTAACACCGGCATCCCGGCCAGGTACAGACCCTCTGAGGTCCAACCCAAACCCAAGGCCTACATCTCATCTCTTATAGCCACAGTTCTTTTGTGTTTGGACCATGAGTCCTGGGTTTTGGGGAACTTGAAATCTAGTTGAGGAAGCATAATGGGTGTATATGAAACAACCCAAACTACTTACTTAATCAACATGTCAACAAATGTAAAAATCAATACACTACAACCGGGCCTGGCGGGGTAGGAGGTACAACACAGACATGGTCAGAATGCAGTGAAGTTAGTTCTAAGACAGCCATCTCCTTGGAGAAGGTGACGTTTGAGTTAGATCTGGAAACAGGGTATGGACAGATATTGATGGAGACAGTAAAGGATGATGTAAGTGGTATTAGCATCTATGAAGGTACGGAGTCCAGTGAATGAGGTAGGAAATTAACACTCAATGTGCGGAAGGGAGTACGTAGATCTGGAGGTGGGGAACAAAAAAAGATTGGAAAATAAGTGGGGTGATAGACATGCCTTTAAAAGCCTCAGCAAATGACACTGAGGGTCATGTGGGTACCTGAGACTGTGGGTGAAGTTTGTTTCTGGAAGTTTCCTCACTCTACAGTGGTTTTCCATGCAGGGCATTAAAGAGCGAGTACTGCATACCTAAGGGAGAAATGGAGGAGGTGGGAGGCTGTCCTGCCAAGGGGGAGCCCAGAGCCCCGGGTGGCAGTGCCGGGCAGTTGCCAACACGGAGTGTGGGACTTGGCCCTCCTTGCGTTCCACGTGGTTTGCTATAGCTGTTGTGGCCCCTCCAGTTCCAAAGGGTGACTTTTTTTTTCCTTTCTGCAATTTGGGCTCTTTGCTCGGGCAACTTTGCAAACGATGGAGACTTCGCGATGTGAGGAAAATGAAGGACTTTCCTGGTATACAGTTGTCCTAACCAATCCTCGAAGCACCCTTTTTATGACCTGAACTGAAGCCACAGAAGCCCCTGAGTAGGCCCAGAGAAGCACTCAATAGTAGTGATCCAAGCCCTAGAAGGAGTCGCTATGGGGAACAGGAAGAGGTGGAGGCTGCCACGGGCTGAGCGCTGAAATGCTGAGAGGAGGAACGTAATTGTGCTGACGTGGAGCAGAAGGGGCTAACCGCAAGATGAGGAAACTGGTAAATGTGGAGAAGCAAAAAAGAGATGGGACAGCTCAGCACTGGTGACAAGAAAGCACATTCCTGTTCCTGGGGCTTGCTGGGCTCATGCATCCTTCTCTCTGGTTCTAGAGAGGAGCACAGAGGCAGCGCCTACAAGAGGAAGGGGCACGCATAGCTCTCTTCTCTGTCCTCCCTCATGTGACAGCAGGGACCTGAAAAACTTATCTTCCAATGTCCAAGGCGGTCTGGTGACATTCAGGAAGGTGAAGCAGCTCGGCACGCCTGCCCCTGTCACCCGTGCGGGGACAGCCCGGGGTTGCACGCAGGCACGTGCGGGCACTGGGGAGCTGGCAGAGCCACCTTGCTTCTTCCGCTGAGCTCGTCCCCAAATGCCCTTTGCCCTCTTCCTACAATCAGAACCTCTTCAAATAACTAACTTTAACTTTAATGGAGAAGCTCGGTGGTTCTCCACTTTGGCTGCACACTCGATCACTTGCAGGCACTTTAAAAAAATGCAGTTCGTCTAGGATGGGTCCGAGATGTAGGGGCTTTTTCCAAAAGCATACCAGGTGAGTGGTACATTGAGAACAGCTGGATTTGCTAATCTCGAGCCACCTTAGTTCGGTCAACATGGAATTTGTTGATCTTTGGAGGTGTCTGAAAACACCACAAAAAGAATTAGCCTTTGGGAAACCAGCAAAACCTAAGAGATACCCTCCCTTGGAGACTGTGGCCCCTGGGTTGCCTTCCTGGGGAAATTCTCGAGGTTCTCTAATGTGCCTTGTGAGCTCTGGCCTCCTGAGCTTCGGCCTCCTGAGCTTCCCTCCGTAGGGCAGGATGGGAGTTCTTCGCGTGATCATCGGCACACAGAAAATACCCTGGCGGCTCAGTGTAGCTGTCTCTTCATCCCGGCACCATCCTGGACAGTTTTGTTGAAGAACACGATTGCTATCCATAATGTAAATCTTACAAAGTCCCTTTTTTATTTTTGTTTTTTAAGTTTACTTATTTTGAGAGAGAGTGAGTGAGCAAGGGAGTGGGGGAGAGGCAGAGAGAGAGAGGAAGAGAGAGAATCCCAAGCAGGCTCTGAGCTGTCAGCACACAACTCGCCACAGGGCTCTCATTCATGAACCGTGAAATCATGACCTGGGCCGAAATCAAGAGTCTGACGCTTAACTGACTGAGCCACCCAGGCACCCCAGAAAGTTTCATTCATAAAGGTTTTCCATGCAATTTGTCACAGACTCAGACCTCACATGATACTATGAAGAGTGAGAACACCCCTGTCTTAGCACCGCCCTCTTCCTGGCCATCCCGTCCCTAGCCAGCCTCCCAGTTGGTCTTCTGTGCAGTCTTCATTTCACGTTTGGACAAGACCGAGAACCAATGATTCAGCCTCTGGGGGGAAGGATTTCCACATTGTTACCCACTGTGCAAAACAGCCTTTCCCATTTATCTCTTCCAAATTTGCCTCTTTCAACCACCATCAGCCAGCCCTACCTGCCAGGATTACAAGATTTGGTGACCGCGTCTGATCCGACTGTGCACACCTTTGGCATGTCGCATCTAAGCCCTCATCCTCCCCCGAAGGCCAGAGTTTGGTTTTTGCTTGTCATCATGTAAAGAACACTCTTGCTGCTTGTCATTTTAATTACTCTCTATTGAACCCTTTCCAGTCCTTTCACATCGTCCGTGAGTGCCAGAGAACAGAATGACACTCATTATGGCGTGAATTTACTATAATTTGATACAAAGGTGGGATTGTGATATTTTGTTTCCAGTATTCTTATCTGCATGTTATTAGGGATTTTTGGTGGGGATTGAAGGGCAGGGCTGTGGATTAACTTCAAGAAATGGTCTTCAGGTTCATTAAATTATTTTCCTTGAGCTGTGATTATCTTCTTGTTGCCCACACTGACGCTCAGCTGGCAGGCGTCTGGCCTCCCACGCAGCTCGCTAACATCCTTCTGTAGCTTTACTTCCACTGCTGTCAGCTCACTACCTGGCCAAACTTGGTGTCACAAACGACCTTGGAGATTCCACTGCGTACCTCTCCCTCGGATAATTTATAACCGTGGAAATTAAGACTTGGATGTTCAAGCTGCCAAATGAAAATGAGACAGGTTCTAGGAGAGATTTTGAAAACTATTTTTTCCTGTTCTCAAAAAAGTGCATGCTCATTTAACAGTTTGAAAATATAAACAAATACAGAGAAAATTAAAATCACTCCTAATCCCCCCCACCCCGCCCCGAGATAATCTCTGCTAATATTTTGGTTTCTGTTCTTCCCATCTTTTCTTCAGGAAGACAACACACACACACACACACACACACACACACACACCCTACAAACTTTTTCCCTCTAACTTTTTTTTTTTTTAAACACAAACACTGAGAAACAAAACATTATGAGTAATTGGCAATAACTGTAATTTACTACTGCAATTAACTACCTGATGCTCTCCCAGCCTTCCTCTCACAGGGTAACTATTTTCTCCTAGTCTGGGTTTATTATTCCCTTCCTTTATAAAAGTGATTTTATAAATTGTGGATTTAAAAAGTGAATTCATAAATTGTTTGGGTTTACTTGATTTTAAGCTTTATAAAAATGGTATCATGCTGTAATCATACGTCTCTTGCTTTTTTCACTCAAAAGCACATTGGGTCACTTTATCCAAGCTGTTCTGTGTAGATACAATTCTTTCACTGTGGCTGTTGCTTAATATTTCCATTGTGGAGATACGCACAATTTATGCATTCATTCTTCTCTTGCTGGTCACTTGGATTGTTCTTAGTCTTTTGCCATTATGAGCAGCACTTGTACATGTCTCTTGGAAAATGTGTCAAGAAGTCTTTGGGGTGAAATCATTGGCTACAAAGCATGCAAAATTTCAGCTTCATGAAGCATTGCCAAACTAGCTGCACCAATTTACATTCCCGGGAATCAGTGCATAAGAGCTTCCAACTGATCAACCTCCTGTCCAACATTTGGAATCATCATCATAATTTTTTTCTTAATGTTTATTTATTTTTGAGAGAGAGAGAGCGAGAGCAAGAGTGAGAGAGCAACCTGGGGAGGGGCAGAGAGAGAGGGACAGAGGATCTGAAGTGGGTTCTGTGCAGTGAGCCTGATGCAGGACTTGAACTCAAGAACTGCAAGATCATGACCTGAGCCAAAGTCAGACACTCAACCGACTGAGCCACCCAGGCACCCCTGGGAATTGTCAGACTTTACAACTTCTGCCTCTCTAGTGGGTTTATAATATTGTAGTATTAATTTGCATTTTCCTGAATACTAAAGAACTTGAGGATCTTTTCATACATACACTTGCCATATGTGTTTGCCCTTCTGTAAAATGTCTGCTCATATTTTTGACCCTTTTCCTCTTGGGTTGTTTGTCTCTCACACATATTGTCAAGCAAAATTTGAATCATACTACACATACCATTTTGTACTTTTCCATGACATGAAACATTCTTTTACACTGTTATTTTAATGACTGTGGCACCTTCTATTTCATGGCTATCTTGTGATTTAATCAAAGTCTTGTACCTGCATATATTTTTTCAATTTTATTTTTTAGAAATAGCTCTGGTAAGATATTCTAATGCATAGATTTAATTATACATCACTAAATATTTTTATAAAAAAAGTTTCAAGGATTTGGATTTCTGGGTCAAAGGATATCAACGTTAAAAAAAATGATATATATTTCCAAATCCCTTTCCAGAAAGGTTGTATAATTTATATTCTCCAAAAAACTCTTTAACACTGGATATTAAATATCAAATATTTTGCTAATTTAATTTGTAAATTTAGCAATAAAGATAATATTTTTAAATGTTTATTGGCCACTGTGTTTCGTCTTTTCCTGGTATTCTTTCCCTAGCTTATGGTTTGCATTCAACTAAAGGTATATCTAAGTCCTATATACAAATTATTTGGTTTACTTCTTTCTCCCTCTTCATGTGGCTACGTCATTCGTTTGACACCCAGTTGGGTTTATTTGTTTCCGTTTGCATCTAGTTACAGGTTTAAAATTTTTTCTTATGCTTGCTGATTTAATTTAATTTAGTTTTTTTTTTTTAACTTTTATTTTATTTTTATTTTTTTTAAACTTTATTTAATTAATCTCTATACCCCACATGGGGCTTGAACTCATGACCCTGAGATCAAGAGTTGCATGATCTCCTGACTGAGCCAGCCAGGTGCCCCTTAATTTTATTTTTGAACATATATAAATAACATAAACATGCATCCAGAAGGCAAAACTACCCCAAAAGATACCCTCAAAATTGTCCCTCCCTCTGTTATCCTTTCTACCTGTTTCCTCACCTAATTTTTTACAGGCAAACAATTTCATTGTTTTCTGATTTATTTTTCTTATGATGATCTTTTACTAAAAGAAGCAAATCCATTTTATTTTATTTTTGTCTTTATTACGCAAAATGTAACATACTAGAGATTTGCTTTTGCACCTTGCTTTAAAAAACTTTTTTTAATGTTTATCTATTTTTGAGAGAGAGAGCATGAGCTGGGGAGGAGCAGAGAGAGAGGGAGACACAGAATCTGAAGCAGGATCCAGGCTCTGAGCTGTCAGCACAGAGCCCGACGCGGGGCTCAAACCCACGAACCACAAGATCATGATCTGTGCTGAAGCTGGACACTTTACTGACTGAGCCACCCAGGCACCCCTGCTTTTAAAGCTTAATAATACACCCTGGAAATTATTATAAATCAGCTCATAAAGATATTCCTCACTCCTTTTTATTGCTTCCTAGGAATTGACTGTAAGTATCATGGTTTCTTCAATCGGTCTTCTCTGTTTGGGCACTTAGGTAGCTTCCAATATTCTACAAATACAAATAATGGTACAGTGAAGAAGGGACATATGTAAGCATGCATATTATTTCTGGAGATGTCTTTAGGGTAAGTTCCTAGAAGTTGGAGTGCTAGGTTGAAAGGTAAATGCACAAACCGTTCATTAGATATTGGCAAATGCCCCATTCAGAGGGGTTATACTGTTTCCCCTTCTCTGTAGTGGTATTTGTCTTCCCATAACCTCACCAACAGAGCGAGTCTCTATATGGCTGTATGGTCATCCCAACATCATGTTAAAAAGTCCTTCTTTTCCTCAGCCATTTGACTGCTTATCATATACTAGATTTCCTAGGTGGTTGTACTGACTTCTGTACCTTCTATTCTGCTACATTGGTCTGCCTATTCATTTGCCAGAACCACATTATTTTCTTTCAAGACGCCCCACAGTAAGTTTTGATATTTGTCATCTCTCATATCTCATTTCAGTGTTTTACTAGTGATTTTTGTGTGTTTATTTTTCCATAAAAGCGTTGGCATCAATTTGTCTCGCTACAGAAAACAAGAAAAAAGCTTGTTTCTATTTTGGGGGAATCATATTAACTTTACAAATGAACATAAGGAGAACTGTCATCTTAACAATGTTGAGCTATTTTAACCGAAACCAAGGGATGTCTCTTTCGAGTATACTTTTGTGTCTTTTGGGATTGTTTTTATAGTTTTCTTTTTTCAAAGAGCCTGATTTGTTGAGACATAATTCACATACCTTTCAATTCATCTATTTAAAGTGTACATACAATTCAGTGGTTTTAGTATAATCACAGGTTTGTGTGCCCATCGCCACAATCATTTTAGAACATTTTCATCAACTCATAAAGTAACCCCATAGCTGTTAGCAGTCCTTCCCCAATCCCTCCAACCCCTCCAGCCTCCCGGCATCCACCAACCTGCTTTCTGTCTCTGTCAATTTGTTTCGTCTGGACACTCCATATCAATAGAATCATATACTATACTGTCTTCTGTGACTGGCCTCTTTCACTTGGCATAATGTTTTCAAGGTTCTTCCATGTTATAACATATACTGTTCTTTTTTATTGCGAAATACGATTCCACTGAATGGATGGATGTACCACATTTTGTTTATCCATTCATCAGGTGATGGAGTTTGGGGTTGTTTTAACTTTTTGGCCATAATGAGTAAGACTATGAACATTTGTGTATAGGTTTCTGTGTGGGCATTTATTTTCAAGTCTCTTGGGGTATATATGTACCTAGAGGTAGAATTGTTAGGTCATATAACTTCATGTGTAATATTTTCAGGACTGCCAAGCTATTTTCTGAAAGAGCTGCACCATTTTCCTTCCCACCAGTTATGTATCAAGGTTCCAATTTCTTCACATCCTCACCAACTCTTGTTATTATCTGCGATTGTGATGGGAGCCATCACAACTGGGTTATTCAACTGGGTTAACCCTTCAACTGGGTTATTTGTGTTATAATTATGTTCGTTCATGTATTCTGGATATAAGTCCCTCAGCTTGTATGTTATTTGGAAATATTTACTCCCATTCTGTAGACTGTCTTTGCATTTTTTTATGGTGTCCTCTGATGCACGAAAGTATTTAATTTTGATAAAGCCAAATTTATCTGCTTTTTCTTTTGTCATTTGTGCTTGTGGGGTGTGTCTAAGGAGGCCAAGGTAATGAAGATTTACACCTATGTTTTCTTCTAAGAGTTTTATAGTTTTAACCTTTACATTTAGGTTGTTGAAGTCTTTTTTTTTATATTAAAAATATATTTTTTAATGTTTATTTTTGAGAGAGAGAGAGAGAGAGACAGAGCATGAACAGGGGAGGGTCAGAGAGAGGGAGACACAGAATCTGAAGCAGGTTCCAGGATCCAAGCTGTCAGTCCAGAGCCCAACGCGGGGCTCAAACTCGCAGACTGTGAGATCATGACCTGAGCCGAAGTTGGACGCTTAACCAACTGAGCCACCCAGGTGGCCCAAGGTTGTTGAAGTCTTGATCGGTACTGCAGAATGTGACTGTATTTGAAGATAGGGTCTTTAAAGAGATAATTAAATTAAAATGAGGTTGGTGGGCCCTACTTCACAGTGACTGGTATCCTTAGGACAGACACTCACAGTACAGAGCGAAGACCATGTGAAGACACAGGGAGGTGACGGCTATCAACGAGCTGAGGAAAGAGGCCTCAGAAGAAACCAACCCTTGTGGTACTATGATATTGGACTTTAAGCCTCCAGAACTGTGAGGAAATAAATTTCTATTCCTTAGGCCAGTCTGTGGTATTTTGTTATGGTAGTTCTAGCAGATTAATACAAAATCCTACTTGGTTGTGATATATTATTTTTTTAATTATGAAAACATTTTTTAAATGTGTATTATTTTTGAGAGAGAGAGAGAGAGAGAGCGAGCGAGCACAAGCAGGGGAGGGGCAGAGAGAGGAGGAGACACAGAATCTGAAGTAGGCTCCAGGCTCTGAGCTGTCAGCACAGAGTCCGATGCGGGGCTCGAACTCGTGAACCGCGAGATCATGACCTGAGCTGAAGTTGGACGCTTAACCAACTGAGCCACACAGGGGCCCAATTATTTTTTTAATTTTATTTTTTAAAGTTTATTTTGAGAGAGAGAGAGCATGAGCAGGGGAGGGGCGGAGAGAGAATCCCAAGCAGGCTCTGAACTGTCTGTGTGGAACCTCATGTGGGCTCAAACCCACAAACTGTGTGGGCTGAAATCAAGAGTCTTAACTGACAGAGCCACCCAGGTGCCCCTTATTTTCTTAAATCATATGGGTCTTGCACTTTTTTGAGAGAAATAACTTTCTTTTCTTTTCTATTTTTAAAGTAGGCTTCACGCCCAACCCTGAGCCCAACACCAAGCCCAACGTGGGGCTTGAACTCACAACCCTGAGATCAAGACCTGAGCTGAGAGCAAGAGCTGGACACTTAACCGACTGAGCCACCCGGGCGCCCCAAGAGAAATAACTTTCTCTATTTCTTTTCTTCTGGTACAGGACGGCAAACTGCAACCCATGGGTCAAATCAAGCTGGCTGCCCATTTTTGTAAATCCAATTTATTTGGGGGCATAGCTACACTCACTTATTTGCACAAATCTATGGAGGCTTTTGTGCTACAATGGCAGAGTTGAATATTACACCTGCAAACCCCAAATGTTTGCTAATCTGGTGCTTTAAAAAAAATTTGCTGACCCTGCTTTAGTAAATACCTAGGATGGGCTTATGTGCATATTATTCCTTGAATTCTTGCATTTTAAAAACAGTTGTTTTTGTTTTTTTTTCCTATAGAGTTCAGTGCCTGAAAAACAGCGTGGATGGGTGGATACAAAATCCTTAGCTTGCATCTTTTTTCCTTGCGTTTTTAGAAAATACTGAAAATGCTGCATCACTATTGCCTTGCTTTGCCCTTGAAAAGTCTAATGCCAAATATTTTGGTCACCAGGTTCCATAACAGACTATCTACCTTGAGACGTAATGGCTTAAAGTGAGAACTGTTTTGATTATAATCTCACAATCTTTGGGGTCAGGAATTTGGGCGGGGGTTGGCTGGATGATTCTTCTGTTCCACATGGCTTCCCCTGGGGTCACTCAGTGGTATTCAGCTGATGGCTGAACTGATATAGAGCATTCATGATGACTTCACTCATATCAGCTAGGATCAGCTAGCCTCCTTCCGTCTCTGTGCCGTCTCAGAACCTCTCCACGGGGAGTTAGATGGTATATATTGTGGCCCAGGGCTTCAAGAGCAAGTGCTTTCAAAGACCCGGGTGGATTCTTCAAGACAAGACCTAGGCTTGGAATATACATCGCATCTCATATACATCACACATTCTATTGGTCAGACAATTCACGTGGGCCAGCCTGGATCAAAAGAAGTGACAAAGAATTTGCAGACATCTTGAATGTACTGCGTCCTAATTTCCTTACCCTTTTAAGTAATTTGAACTTTTTGCATGGAGGCTTTGAAAGTTATTAAAGTTTATTTGAGGAATGTCTACACCCAGCATGGGGCTTGAACTCATGACCCCCAAGATCAAGAGTCGCATGCTCCTCCAACTGAGCCAGCCAGGCACCCCCAAAATTATTATTTTTGTCTAACAGTTTGAAGAGTCTAGCTCTCAGAATTGGTCATTCTGTGATGATTTCCCCAAGTACATGGCAGCCCTTTCATTATGTACGTTTACGTTTTCTGATTTCCAGAAAGTTTCATTCTATGTGGAACTTTAGCTACACATTGGACGTTCTTTGCTTGGACTCAAATGACATTCCAAATGGAGAGAGAAATAAGCACAAAGGTATGGAGGCAAGGGAAAGTAGGAACATTCCAGGAGTTTGGATGCGGGGTGTGTAGGAAGCGACAGAAGACGCAGTGAGGAGATAGATGAGGGCCAGAGAAATGGAAGGTCTTGTGTGCCATGCTGAGCAGCGACATATATAGGCAGCATATTTTTGAAAGTGTTTTCTGACACACAGTATGCAATATGGAATGGAAGGAACCAGACTACAAGAGAGGGACAAGAGCAAAGGCTATTGCATTAGTCCAGTGAGAGGCTTAGCTACAAGGGACAGATTCTAGAGTTATTTATGAGGAGAATCAACAGGATTGTTGAGTGTGGTGGGGACGGGAAGGAAGGAATCAAGGATGACTCCCAGGTTTCTGGACTGGGCAGCTGAGCGACGGTAATGCTGAACGGCTTTAGACGTGCAGAACTTGGGATGTCTGTAGGACATCTAAGTGGGGAAGTCCAGTAGGCTTCTGTGTCTCTGGAACTCAGATGAGTGGGCAGAGTCAGATAATGCTCAGGGAGTTGCTGGTAAACATGGCCAATGAAGAGCGAATGGAATGAGTTAAGGAGAATGGGTGGGGTGAACTGAAAAATGAACACAGAACCCTGGAGACAGAGGAGTGTTCAGAGGAGTTAGGAGGTAGTCATGTCACGAAGTCCAAGGTAGTTTCAAAAAGACTGGAGTGCTTTGTGTTGTCAAATGCCACCAAGAACTCACTACCTGACTCAAAACTGGCCTGTGGCATTTAGGACTAAGCAAGACCTAAATGACTGAGAGCAGCACCGTGATGTGGTGGGGTCAGAAGTCACACAGCCATGGGTTGAGAAGGGGGAGGCTGCCGTGTTGGCAGAGTAGAAGTGCAAACTACTTTTAAGGCGTTTGTGAAGGCAAATACAGAAAGGGAACAAGTGGTAACCAGAAGACAGTCCAGAGTGACAGAGGGGTTTCTTTTTCTTGAGGACAGGAAAAGCTTGAACATGACAGATGGTGAAGGAAAAAGGTAAGAGTCGATAATTTTGGGAGTGAGAGAGGGAGCGTGATCGAAATATGTTTGAAAGGAGTTTTCTGAGGATGTGGGAGGTGATGAGGTACAGAACCGTGATGGAGAGATGCTAATACAAGTGTATTTAAAGAAGTTAATTCCCAGAATGCTTTATTATAGTCTGGCTCACATACTGATATTACCTAGGTTTCGATCAATACGGCAAATATAGCAGACAGTATTGACATATTTATTTTACATCATTTACACGTCTTTTCTCCGAAGGGTAGGATCAATGTTTTACCCTTTCAAAGCCTCCCACGTAGTTGGTGCTCAATAAGTGGTAAATGAATAAATAAGACGTCTCTTGCCTGTATTCTGAGTATCTTAGCGTATTCAGAACACAGTCAGGATCCTGAATACAAATGAAAAAGTCTTCTAAGCATGAAAAATGGTCCTAAAATTCATGTGTGAAAGGTGATGTCCTTTTTTTTGAGGAGCCTGTTTACCCTTACTTAACAAAGTTAGTTACCAGCATTTCCTTCACCAGAGGAGTTTAAAAATAGGAAAATGTGAGGAGGAGGAAGAGGATGTTCTAAAGGCAGGCAGGCATGCAGGCAGACAGCAGCAGGAGGTGGTACGATCTGCCTTACCATAAGGTGCCAAAAAGCAGTGAAAAACCAGACGTTAAAGCATACTGGCTTGGGGGCTCTTGGCTTAGGGACTTACATCATGGGCTCACATATCAGTAGCCCTTGAAGGACACTGCTGTTTTGAGCCTTGAGAAAGGCTCATCGTTGAGAAAAATGATCCTTTGAACCATCAAAAAAAAAAAAAAATTTAGCTGTTTCTAATTTCGAATCATCTATGTTTGGAAAGGGTTCTATCAAAAATGGATAATACTAAAACACAAAAGCTGATGCTGAGATGGTAAACTTGGGTAGCCCTCTGTTCCTTTGCCCAAGCTGTTTACCTAGCCTTGGATGCACTCCTTTTTTTCTCTTAGGACGTCTTTCTTTTTCTTCCTTCCAGACTGAACACAAACGCCACTTCTCCCTGGAGCCCCTCCACGCGGTTCCAGCGGAAGTAATCTCTTCCTCCTCTGCCCTCCCACAGCATCTCCCTGTGGCTTTGCTTTGCATGGGTCACCAGACCTGGTTGTTTACACGGCTGCTTTTGCACTAAATTATGCGCACCTCGAGACCGGGGGCCGTGACCGTGACCGTGACCGTGACGGTGCACCTACACAGCACCTGGTACAGCGCTAGGCACGGAGTCGGTGCTCATTCAACGCTTGCTGAGTTGAATTAATTTGGAAAAACCACTCAGGGCAAGATCTCTTGCTCGAGGCGCGGATGAATGATTCATGGGGTGGTTCTTTGCATTCTTTACCTTATAGTCACGTCGTGCCGAGTATCCGGCTGCCCCGCACATACCTGTGGAACTGAAACGCACCTCGGCCGCCCGCCGCCAGTGTGAGCGACCAGCCCGAAGGGGGCAGGTTTCCCTCGCTGGTCTGCGAGCCGCCCGGCGAGCTGGGGGGGACGGGTCCCGCTCGTCCGCAGGGGGCGGGGTTCGAAGGGAACTCGGCCCGCTCGCCCGCCCCCTCCTCGGCGCGGCGGAAGCCCCGCCCCCGGCCGCGCGCTCGCGCAGGCGGCGCGTGCCCGCCCCCCGCCCTGCGCCCTCGCGCCCTCGCGCCCTCGCGCCGGGGGCGGGCTTGCTGCGCGTGCCGGGCGGGGAAACGGCGCGAGCCGGGCGCCTGAGAACGTTCGCCGCGGGGGCGGCTCCGGGGCCTGAGCGGGCGCAGCCGCCACCTCAGCCGCCGGGGCCGGGCCGGAGGAGGCGGAGGAGGCTGCGGCCGCCCGAGACCCTCTCGACGTCCCCAGCTCCGGCCGGGAAGTGAGTGACGTGGGGGGTTTGCGGCGGCGGCCGCGGGCTGCAGGAGAGGAGCGCGGTGCTGGAGCCTCGCGCCCGCGAGGAGCGGGAAGGAGCCCTCGCAGCGCCCGGACCTCAGGAGCCTGCGGGGGTGCAGGGCCGGGAGCGGCGGGGACGGGGGGCTCCGGGAGCCGGGGCCCCTGCACCGCGCGCGCTGCGAGGGGAGACGGTGCCGCGCGCCCGGCCCCGGAGGGGCGAGCGGAGGGGATGGAGCGGAGTCCCGGGCCGGCGCTGCCGGGCTCTGAGCCCCGGGCCGGGGAGGGGTCTTCGGGGTCCGGAGCGCACGGTGGCCGCAGGGCGCTGGGGCCGGGGTGCGGGCGCCGGGTTGATGCTCCTGGAGCCCGGCTCGCTGGGAGGGGGCTCTGCGTTAGGTGCTGTAAGGGGCGAAGGAGGCAGGTCCTGGCAGAGGGCAGGTGAGGCAGTTAGGCCCTGGCAGAGGGAAGGGAATTTATTTCAGATCACTCCCAAACACTGTTCGCCGAGGCGCCTAACAGTGAACCTGTGCACCGAGGTCACCTTTGAAAGGAAGGTGTCCTGAGAGGAGGCAGGATGCAGCTAACAAATGCTTGCTGTTAAATTCCTGTGCCAGGCCTTGGGATTAGGAAGACCTTCCAGCGTTCCAAGTAAACGTTTATTGATCAGCTACCTTGGGTAGAGAACCATGGTCAGCACTGAGGCCACAAAATAGCGTAAAACCCAACCGTAATTTGCTGTTTAGGTGCTGACAATGTGGTAGTGAAGGTATGCGTATAAAATACAAAGCAGCATGAATTTTGTCTCATACTTCATTCACTTTAGGTTTTTTGTTTTTTGTTTTTTTTTGGTCTTTTCCCAGTGTTGGGGAATTGGAGCCGTAAATGGCTTGGTTTGGGGATAAAGCAGAAGAGTCAGAGGAGCTTGTGGGAGAAATTTGGGAGAGTTTGAAGGCAGTTCTGCCTAACATTTAAAGGGGGGAGAAGGGAAGAAGAAATTTGGAAATTTCCTACTAAGCTCCGTGACTATCACTGCTATAGCCTCAATGGCAAGAACAGTGCGTGGCCCACGCAGACAAAAAATATCGATTGCATGAATGAACGAACCAAACAAGGTTTTGCTGTATTTTACACGGAGCACACTATTAATTACGTTGGTATTAGGGATGGCTGATGGACTTCCTCTCTTCCTGAAATAATTCCTTTTTTTTGGCGGGGAGGGCGGGGGGGAGTCATGTAAGGTAACCCAGGTTCCTAGGTCTGGGTATTTAAAGCCATGGCTAAGGTGATGTTGTCGTGATTTCTTGTGGCCACACTGCCACTTTCACATCTTTATTGCATGTTGTCCAGCAGGAGCTTACTCCGTGGGTCATTGCTTCAAATCATCCAATTCGGGCCCTTTTGTTCTATCACTTGAGGAAGAAGAAGAGTACTTTTATCTAGGGAACAGTTTCCCCACCCCCCCCCCCCACCCCCCCTTTTATCCTGGTCTTTGGATCTTCGATCTGTAGGAAGAGCGTGTATCTCTTGTAAGGACTGAAATTCTACCTGTTCTCTGCTGAGGTTGGATTTCTGGGCTCTCCAGCTCCCGGCTGCTGTTTCAGTGCCCCGGGTGGTAGTGCCTGTTGGGTTACTTTGTGTGCCAAATTAAAACTTGACCTTTTATGAGTTCTGTGAGGATTTTTATCATACGTAAGTGGAATTACCTTTGAAGAGGGTTATGTAGTTGAAGTTATGCTGGCAAGGGTTTTGAGCGTCCACTATGCATGAGAGGCAAGTTTTCTACTTAGAAAATTAGACTCAGAACCAATAGAATGCCAAGTTACCATTTATTTTATGTCTCTAATAGAAATCTTTCAGGGCCTTCGTTTCTGTATACAAAAAACAAGAGTCATATTAATCCACATTTGGTCTTGTGCTGTAAGCTTTGAAGAACTAAGTTAATTTCTCTTCAGTTTTAGGACTGTGTACTTCAGAATGCATCCAACAGGAGTCCATCTGTTCTTGTTTTGGGGTGCCCTGCCCCTGTAATTTTGGGTGCCTTATTCCAGGTTCTCCCAATGATATTGTATTTTATCTGTATATTTAATTTATTTTTCTTTTAAAATTAATTTTATTAATGTATAGTTGACATATAATAAAATGCACAAATGTCTGTGTACAGTTGGAGGAGTTTTGAAAAATGTATATACTCTGTAACCACTACCCCAGTCAGGATATAGAAATTTACATCACCCCAGAAAATTCCCTCATGCTGGTTTACAGTCCACCCCCTCTCATTTTATTTACCTCTAATTACACAGCCATCAGGGCTCTAGAGTCTAGTTGTGCAGGATGTGTATCGCCCAGCTTTAGGGGGTGCTGTTTATGTCAGAGTCCCTGCACATGGGACTTCCTGGGGTTGTCTCATGCACAGTCTATGTGGCTGTGTACTGCAGCTCTGCGAATGGCTTATGAATGCACATTTTCTTATAAAAAACTCAAATAGTACAGACAGAATAAATGCCCCCTTGGCCCACTCGCTTTTCTGCTGAAATTGCTGTTGTCAGTTGTAGAAGGATCAGTGGTCCTTCTAGGCCTTTCATTTTCATCTATACACACACACACAGTATAGGTAATCCAGAAATAAAGCATTTTCCTTCTGCCCCTAAGTTATTGACATGATACTGTACACATTGTTCTGCAACTTTTTTTTTTTCCCTAACAAAATGTCTAAGATCTTTCCATGTTGGAACATAGGGATCTACCTGATTTTTCTCAACTACTCTATGATCTCTTATGCAGTATGTGTATTATAGTTTATTTAATCATCTCCTCATTAGGGTTGATGGGGGGTGGGAGGGAGGGGAGGGTGGGTTATGGGTATTGAGGAGGGCACCTTTTGGGATGAGCACTGGGTGTTGTATGGAAACCAATTTGACAATAAATTTCATATATTAAAAAAAAAATCATCTCCTCATTAAAGGCCATTTAAGCTCTTTGCTATTTCAGACATTGCTGCAGTGAATGAAAGAAGTAGATTTGCTAGGTTGGGGGGGGGGTACACATTTTAAATTTTAATTGAGGGAGAATTAACTGTAGAACTGGTGGATCTGGTTCATTTTTTTTAACTACTAGGTAACGTTCAGTTGTGGACTTAAATCACCTTTTTCATTCTTCCTTCAATGGGGAACAGACAGTTGGGTTACTTTGGATACTAATTATTTGATGGCTATATGTGTTGCAAATGCATCCTGCTAGTCTGAGGCTAGCCTTTTCCCTTTGTTAGTGTCTTTGTATACAAGTTTAAAATGTTAATGTTACATTTGTGAAAAAATTACCCTTAAATTAAAAAACGTTGTGTGTGTCTGGCTTAAGTAAATTTTCTCTACCCTGCGGTATGAATTATAGATTTCTATATTTTCTTCTAAAATTAAAAAAAAGTTTTGCTTTCCATGGGGAATTTCTATGTGGTATAATGAAGAGATAATTTTTTTTTTCAATTGGGATAACCAGTTTTTCAGTATCTTTCCACATTTTTTAAATTGTAAAATATACGTGACATAAAATTTACCATTTTAACCATTTGTAAGTGAGCAATTTTGGCTCTAAGTACATTCACATTGTTGTGTAACCACCACCACTGTGCATTCCCAGAACTTTTTCATCTTCCCCACCTGAAAGTCTGTACCCACTAAACACGAACTCCTCATTCTCACCTCCTTCCAGCTCCTGACAACCACCATTCTACTCCCTGTCCCTGTGAATTTGCCTACTCCAGGTACCTCATGTGAGTGGAATCATACAACACGTGTCCTTTTGTGTCTGGCTTATTTCACTTAGCGTAATGTCTTCAGAGTTCATTTATATTATAGCATGTCTCAGGATTTTGTTTCTTTTTATTAAAAAATTTTTTTTTTTTTTTTTAGAGAGAGAGCACAAGCTGGGGAGAAGGGCAGAGGGAGAGAGAGAGAATCTTAAGCAGGCTCCACACTCAGCATGGAGCCCGACTTGGGGCTCCACCCCACCACCTTGGTATCATGACTGGAGTCGAAATCAAGGGCCGGACGCTCAACCTACTGAGCCACCTAGGTGGCCCCTGGATTTCTTTCCTTTTAAAGGCTAAATACTCTTCCATTGTATGTATGTACCACATTTATTTATTCATTCATCTAACAGTGGACACTTGGGTTGTTTCTACCTTTTGGCTACTGTGAATAATGCTGTTATAAACAGGGTGTGCAAATAAATATCTGTTCAGGTCCCTGTTTTTGGTTCATTTGTGTGTGTATCTAGAAGTGAGATTGTCCATGATATTTTTTAAAAAGTTACATACATAACTGAATATGACCAATGTGGGTAGATAGTGCACAGTATATACCTCTTCATCCTCACAGTTCCCCCTGTTATTAACATCTTGTATTAGTGTGGTATATTTGTTACAACTGACGAATCAATGCTGATACATTATTATTAATTTAAGTTCATAGTATATATATATTGGGATTCTCTTTGTGTCCTTTGTGTTTTGTGGATTTTGCAAATGCAAAATGTCATGCATCATTAATGGCATTACATGACATTTCATGTAGTGTCATTGCAGTATCATCAGAATAACTTCATTGCCCTAAAATCCCCTGTGTTCCAGCTATTCATTCCTTCCTCCCTCCTCCTGAGCTCCTGATAGCTACAGATTATTTTACCCTGTCCATAGTTTTGCCTTTTCCAGAATGCCATACAGTTGGAAAGCCTACAGTATTGTAGTCTTTCAGACTGCTCTCTTTCACTTCGCAATATGCATTTAAGGTTCCTCCCTGTCTTTTCTTGGCTTGATAGCTCATTTCTTTTTATCGCTGTGTAATATTCCATTATATGAAAGCACTAGTTTGTTTATCCATTCACCTATTGAAGGACATCTTGGTTACTTCCAGTTTGGGGCAGTTATGAATAAAATGTCTATAAATATCCATGTTTGGGTTTTTGCTTGGACATAGATTTTCAACTCTTTCGAGTAATATGTAGGAGCATTTTTGCTGGATTGTGTGGTAAGAGTATGTTTAGCCATATAAGAAACTGCCTAACTGTTTCCCAAAGTGGCTGTACAATTTTGCATTCCTGATAATTAAAGAAATTTATATCCTAGCACCCTAAATGTACTTAAAAAATAAGTCTTTGTCAGACTGTTCTCTAAACTTCATCTGGAATGAATTCATATTCTTAAAACATTTTTTTTTTTTTTAACATTTATTTATTTTTGAGACAGAGAGAGAGCATGAACAGGGGAGGGTCAGAGAAAGAGGTAGACACAAAATCTAAAACAGGCTCCAGGCTCTGAGCTGTCAGCACAGAGCCCGACGCGGGGCTCGAACCCACGGACCGCGAGATCATGACCTGAGCCGAAGTCGGACACTTAACCGACTGAGCCACCCAGGCGCCCCTGGAATGAATTCATATTCTAATTGTTGCTTTTGTTGGCTGTGTTTCTTAGCATTATATTTCTTTATGTCTTTTGAAGTTTTGATTTACAGACTCCTTCAAGTGTGAGTGCTTTTGATTGTGTTTTCCTTATTTCTGTGCTCACCCTTCTCTGTGTGGTGATATTTCAGGCGCTTTTATTGCCTTTTTGGACCGTAGTCAAGAAATCAGATATGATGATGGTGGGTCAGGGGTCCTACTCTTTGAGATAATTGGGGCTATTTTAGATCTGTTCACAGAGTCTGTGAATGTCTCGGTTCAGTTCCTGGTCGTGAGGCTGTGTTTTTATCTTCCCACTTGTCTAGGCCTAGAGCAGTATACACACTGTAGCTCTAGGCAGAGACTGGCAGCAGTACATTGTAGCTTCTTTTCAGCTCCAGCCTCATCCTTGGCTTGAAGCCGTGAGTCTGGCTCAGCTGTCATGTCTCCTGTTTCTCCACCTCCTTTGCTTTGTGTTACTGTTGCCCTGCAGAAGATGTGCACCTGCTTCTGGACTCCGAGTCCAGTGAGCCTGTAGCTTCAGTCCTGCTCACAATTTTGTGTGTCTGTCTTGTTTCTGATCCACATGGGGTTTTACCTTGTTTTTGAGCATGTTCAAGTCATTTAAAAATATATTTAACAAATATTTTATCTATTGCTGTGCATTTGGAGTGGAGGGGATGCATCAGGGTTGTTTACTTACTGGGTTACTTTGATTAGAAGCCTGAATTGCCCAGGCTTCTTTGTAAAGTTCATGCCATTTTGTTGTCTGTGTTATTGCAATGCCCAGACCCTCCAGTATAGAAGTTGAATAGTAGTGATGATAATGAGCATTTTTATCTTTTTCCTTGATGAGAATGCTTCCAGTGTTTCACTATTAGATATACTTACTGAAGGTTTCTGGTAGATTTCTTTTGTCAATTTATGGAAGTTTTCATCTGTTCTTGGTTTGTATTTTTATTGGGTGTTGAATTTTATTCAAGGGCATTGTTTTTTTTGTTTTTTTTTTTTTGGTATTTGTTGGAATTATCATTCTTTTCTCTTTAATATGTTAAGACTAGGACAGATATTTCTGAGTTGTAGGTAACTGAGAGAAACAGGTATATTGTACATGGTTTATTTGATAATGCATTTTTAACAAAAAGCGAATCTTTATAAAACCCCATTTTGATCTTGAATTTTTGTGTATTAACACTATAAATAAGCTAAAACAAGACTGAAATGTTGTGATGAAAAAGTCTAGGCTAAATATTCTTGTAACTAAGCATTCTATAGTGAAATAGTGCACAGTTAAAGAATTTTTTTTTTTTGGTAACTTATGGGATTCAACAAAGACTTTTTCAGCTCCTAACAATTCCAACTTCTTCCTGGCTTCTATTTGTAGGCTCTTTATTCCCTCCTTTTAACTTTTCTCTCTGCCTGCTCTGTCTCTTCTTGCCAGAGAGAGACCTTCTGCCAGGAATAATATTTATTTTGAGGCTACAGTGTATCAAGTGATTTTCATAGATAAGGACTACTCTTTAATCTTTATAACTTTGGAAGCTAGATATGGTATCTCCAGTATATGGGTGAGGAAATTGAGCTCAGAGAAGTTAAAACTTGTTTAGGGCCACACAGCTAATTAGAAACCCAGGTAGTATTTGAACCCAGGGCAGACTTCAAAGCCCATGTTGTTTCTACAATACTGTCCTTAAATAGCATGTTTGATGTTCCAGTTAAACTTGAGTTTTGTGTTTTGGCTTACCCACATGATTCCTGAGCATGGTGATAGGACCGCTTTGTGTCTCGAATATGATTTCCTTGAGAGACTTTTTCGTTAGTCAGGTACTTCCTTGCTTTTTCCCAGTCTGATGTTTTGTATCTTCTGGAGAGATTTCTTATAATGATTAAATATTTCTTAACAAACAAATATAGATATAGATATATACTATATTATATATATATAGTATACTATAGATACTATAGATATATAGTATCATGGTTAAGTATGTGGGCTCTGGAGTAACTATTTTGGTTGGACCTTGAGTTTATTTTCCTTTATCTTTGTGAACATTATGAAACATTGACCTTCAGAGGTACAGAAAATAAAAATAGTGAATACCTGGGGCGCCCCGGTGGCTCAGTCAGTTGAGCGTCCAACTTCAGCTCAGGTCATGATCTCACAGTTTGTGGGTTCGAGCCCCGCATTGGGCTCTGCGCTGACAGCTCGGAGCCTGGAGCCTGCTTCAGATTCTGTGTCTCCTTGTCTCTCTCTGCCTCTCCCCTGCTCACACTCTGTCTCTCTCTCTCTCAAAAAATAAATAAACATTAAAAAAAATAAAACCTTTATATTAAGAGTAGTAATTATTTCTTTTTGTAACTTGTCTTTTTTTCCTCTCAGTATTGTGACACTCATCTGTATGGATATATGTAGCATACATATATGAATATATGGATATATACATCTTGGCAGAATGGGATTCTGGTTTTTGACTATATCATAGTTTACCTTTATGTTTTCTCATTGATTGGCAATTCATTTGTTCTGGATTTTTTTTTTTTTTTCCCATCACAAGTAACGCTGCTGTGAATATTTTTGTCACATTTCCTTGTGCACACATGCATGACTTTTAGAGTGTGTACCTAGGGGTAAAACACTGGCTTATGTGCCAAGCACATCTTTAACTTTAGTGGATATTACTAAATTTCTCTCTGATGCGTTAACCAGTTAACATTCACACCAGAGGTGTGTGGATTCTGTTGCTTCCCAGGTTTGTCAACGTTTAGTGTTATTAGGCTTTATAATTTTTGCCAAATTGCTGGATGAAAAATGTAATCTTATTTTGGTTCTGTCTTTTAATATATGTTTTTCTGATTACTAGTGAGTTTGAACATTACTCGATGTTTTTATTGACTCTTTAGACTTCCATTTCTGTGATTTGCTTTTTCATCATTTACCTTTTTTTCTGTTGCATTGTGTTTTTTCATACTTGTTTATAATTTTTACTACATTTTATACTAATGTAGAAAGATGGTATAATGGACCAGGAGTTGGGGGTTCTGGGCTTTCTTTATTGTGAAGCATAACTGTAACCTGGGACAAGACATTTATTTGGATGCTCAAAGTAGGGGGTCTGGGTTAGGTCAGTCATTTCTAAGCTCTCCCATTCTCATTTGCCATTGCTTTGCTTTGGTTTTTGTAGCTCGTAATCAGTACCACAGATATATTAACTGATAGTAAAGATATGAGAACTCAGAAAAGGAATTGCTAATGTCTAGGATTAACAAAAAAAATTTTTTTAATGTTTATTTACTTTTGAGAGAGAGAGAGAGAGGGAGACAGAGTGTGAGTGGGGGAGGGGCAGAGAGAGACAGAGACACAGAATCTGAAACAGGCTCCAGGCTCTGAGCTGTCAGCACAGAGCCTGACGCAGGGCTCGAACCCATGAACCTTGAGATCATGACCTGAGCCGAAGTTGAACATTCAACCAACTGAGCCACCCAGGTGCTCCATAGGATTTTGATGTGAAGGTTGAAAATTGCTATTTATTTATTTATTTATTTATTTATTTATTTATTTATTATTTTAAAAATATGTTATTTTATTTATTTTTAAAGTAATTTTTAAAAGTGTTTTATTTATTTTGAGACAGAGAGATAGCATGAGCAAGGGGAGGGGCAGAGAGAGAGGGAGAGAGAGACTTCCAAGCAGGCTCCACTTTGTCAGTCCAGAGCCTCACATGGGGCTCAATCTCACCAACCCTGAGATCATGACCTGAGCTGAAACCAGGAGTTGGATGCTTCACCGACTGAGCCACCCAGGTGCCCCTAAGATTTTATTTTTAAGTAATTTCCACACCCAACATGGGGCTTGGGCACACAGCTCCCAAGATCAAGAGTCAACACTCCACCAACCGAGCCAGACAGGTGCCCCTGCACACTGCTATTTAATTGGTTTTATTTTCTTTTCATTAGTTCCAAACTCATTTGAAAAAGTCATTTTTTTTTAAGTTTATTTATTTTGAGAGAGAGAGAGAGTGTGTGTGTGCACATGCGTGCATGCGTGGGAGGATCAGAGAGGGAGGGAGGGAGAGAGAGAGAATCCCAAGCAGGCTCCGCTCTGTCAGCACAGAGCCCTGTGCAGGGCTGGAACTCACCAGCTGTGAGATCACGACCTGAGCCAAAATTAAGAGTCAGATGCTTAACTGACTGAGCCACCCAGGAGCCCCCAAAAAGTCATTCTTAATATCTTTCTTTCAAAAAAAAGTCTCTGGGGACAAGCTTAACTATAGAAATAACTAATAAGGATACATTTTTTTGAAATGTGACTATGAAAACTAGAGCTTTGCATGTCATTTCAAGAGTGTACCTTTTATTTACTGTTCATATGCTTTTATTATTTCCTTATTAGATAAGTAGTTTAGTATCTTGGCTTAGAACTAAAATTTCCTCTTATTAACTAAGCAGACTTTGGCAGGTTTTAGGCAAAACTAGGAGGTTTGTGTCGAGCACACTAGAGGCACCTGTTTCTCCTTTCTGTGGCTTACTTTCTATTACATTCTTTCTCTGATTCTTTGGGCACATTGCATTTCTACTTCTTTATCTCTTTCACTTTTTTAAAAAACCTTTTCTTTATTCCAAATTTAGTGTTGCAAGTGATTGATAACAAAGTGTTTAGTCTTCTTCCAAGTCTGTGTTTTTATCCTTTATTTTTTTAAGTTTATTTTATTTCATTTTTTTCAGTAAACTCTGCACCCAGAATAGGGGCTTGAACTCACGACTCTGTGACTAAGAGTCACATGTTCTTCTGACTGAGCCAGCCAGGCACCCCAATATTTTTATACCTTAATAAATGAGAAGAATTGTTAATTAGGAAGGAGTCTTGCCTGTAGAATTCTAGTTTAGACATTACCCAGGAGGGTAGTTACATGATAACATCAATATTAATGATAATAATAATAATAATAAGTAGCTAACATTTATTAGGCTCTTATTTTGTGCTAGGCATTGGGCTAAATGCTTTACATAATTTATTAATAGTTTCCATAGCCCTGTGAGGCTATTATATTAGCTATTCAGAGCTCTTGGTAGTAGTGGAGAGCAGTTTTGAATGTTTTTTATTGGAATCTAGAGAACTTTTTTAGATTTGTAAAAATGCAAATCTTAGGGTTTCGCAACATTTACGTCCCCTGACATTTTTTTTTTTTAATCTGAAAGAGAAGAGAAAAGAAGAAGTGTTAGAGGAAAGATAGTTGAGAATTTTCCCGAAATAAATAAGGAGGTTCTCTTTCAGAGAAGTTTGACTAGTGTAACTAGTCAAGTACTAATTAGTGATAATCTCCATTATCTTGGACTTCTTAAATAAATGGGCATCCAGAGGAAAAACTGACAGGAGTTTTGCTGGGAGACAGTGAATTTGCACAAGAAGTTTTGATACCTGGGTGCTTTGGAGTAACTGACAGCTGGAAGGGTTAAGACATTAACAGAAAGATTCAAGGGAAATGAAGGATATTTAACACTTGGGTGTAGTACAGAGACATTCTGGAAATGTTTCTAGAGCCTGCTCTCTTTCCTTTAATCTTTACTGTGGGAATTACTTAACTTCCCCTGCAGACTTTGTCCAACTCTGAAGCATATTGCTGCCTAGATAGGACTAGAACCAGGACAAGAATCCAGACGTTTCGTTACACTAGCCTCCAAACCCCATTTTTTTTTTTAATTTTTTTTTTTTAATTTTTTTTAACGTTTATTTATTTTTGAGACACAGAGAGACAGAGCATGAACGGGGGAGGGTCAGAGAGAGAGAGAGGGAGACACAGAATCCAAAACAGGCTCCAGGCTCCGAGCTGTCAGCACAGAGCCCGATGCGGGGCTTGAACTCACGAACCGCGAGATCATGACCTGAGCCGAAGTCGGACGTTTAACTGACTGAGCTACCCAGGCGCCCCCCTCCAAACCCCATTTAACTGTGACGTGAGGTCTGATCTAGCACCCCAGTTTGTGGACCTGTGTTTTCCTCACTCCTGGAATCCTTCTGTCGTCCCTGTAGGGGGCGATGTGGCACAGCCGAAAGAGAATAGGCTTTCGAGTCCGATGGGTTGTCTGCTTCCACCAATGACTAACTTTGTAACCTTAGGCCAAATTAACTAACTACATAGGCTCTAAATGTCCTTATCTAATTCTGCACCTGTATTACTCACTTGTTTCTCAAATCTAGCATAGTCCCATTTTCTCATTGTTGGTTTGTTGTTGTTGTTGTTGTTGTTTTTTTTTTTTTTTTTAAGAGCAGTGGTTTCCAGAGTGGAAGGCATGCAAAATGATCCCCTAGGTAGGGTATAACAAAATATGGGCTTACTAATATTTCATCCGTAGGTCGACACTTTGCTCCATCTGTATGCCTGGTGATATACATCAGGTATGGTAAGCAAAGTAACCTGAGAGGGGGATAGTGGGGACCACAAAGCCTGGAGGGGCCCATTGTGTGAGCCTCCTTATTTGTTGGCTTACATTCTGTTCGGACATATTACAGTTCATCTCTGCCTGGATTAGTGGTCTTTCAGATTATGTCATCTTATTTCAATGAAGTGAACCTTGCTAAATAGACAAAGGGCTTAAAAAGGTTTCTGCAAAGAGTTGTAGATTGAAGTTTCAGACTCAACTGGAGATTGAAGTACTAACGTGAGGACACATGAACAACAAGAAAAAAGCAGAGCTGATACATGATATTATGAGCTTGTCAGTCTGATGCAGAGTACAAAACAATAATGATCTAAGTGGAATGAAGAGGAATCAGTAAAAAAAATTTGTTAAATACTATTTGATATATGGGTTTATATGCACTGTTGAGTGTAGTGTGTCTTAAGATATTCACTAATGATAGTATGAGGCTAATGTTATCAGTTGAGATATTTTAAAGCTAAGCATTTGGTATATGAAGACAAACTGCGCTTTTTCAGTAATGATTACAGTCATGAGCTAACTAATCTAGTACATTAAAAATTATTAAGTTAGTGATACATTTTTAGGGGATTCTTTGGAGATTTCTTACTTTAGGAGTAAAAGACAAAAAGCCATAAACCTTTGCTCTTCCTGTTTTGGTAAAAGTGGCTTAAATACTATATAGACAAATCAATAAATTTAGTTTGGTGACAAACTAGAATGCATCCTTTGTTGGGATACTCATGGAAGACATTGCTGAAGATTGAAATAATAAATATTATATCAAATTATGGAGTTTGCAGGAGTTCTTGTACATTTGGATAAAAGTACAGAACTATGGTATTTGGTATGCTCCTCTTTTAAAAAAATGTTTGTGAATTTATTTTTGAGAGAGAGAGCATGAGCGGGGAAGGGGCAGAGAGAGAAGGAGACAGAGAATCTCAAGCAGGCTCTGTGCTGACAGAGCTGACAGACACAGGGCTCAAAGTCACAAACTGTGAGATCATGACCTGAACCAAAACCAAGAGTCGGTCGCTTAACCGAATGAGCCACCCAGGCACCCCTAGTATATTCCTTTTTAATAATAAGATATATGGTGTCCTGGCTACCCTGTCACCACCCCCCAACCACTAAAGAAAAGATTTACTAGAGAATACATTCAAAGTAAATGACTTAACATTTTATTATAAAATAGGATGTATAAAGTGTAAAGAATGATACAGTGTACCCAGAATCCAGTCTGATAAATAAAACATAGCTACATAGAGTTGGAGTCCTTCTGCACTCACATCATTTTGCTTCCATCCCCAGAGAATTTGTGATGAATTTGGTGATGCATGCTTCATGTGTACTTGGAAAGAACGTGTATTGTGCCATTGTCGGGTAGAACGTTCGATAAGTATCAATTAGACTAGTTGGCTGATGGTGGTGTTTGGTCCTTCTATATTCATCTTGACTTTCTACTTGTATTGATCATAGAGAAATACTGAAGTCTCAAAGTGGAAGTGTGGATTTGTCAATTTCTCCTTTCAGTTCTATCAATTTTTGCTTAGTGTATTTTGAGGCACTGTGGTTAGGTACGTAGACATTTAGGATCGTTCTGTCTTTTCAGAGAATTCTTTATGTTACAGGCCCAACAAAACAATGCACAATGTTATAGATATTATTTCCTGCAATAGTTTTTTTTCAAGATTTTATTTTTAAGTAATCTCTACATCCAACATGGGGCTTTAAACTTAGAACCCTGAGACCAAGAGTTGCATGCTCCACCGACCGAGTCAGCCAGGCATGCCTATGCAATTGCTTTTCAAATCAGTTAAGAGAATAAAGGAAAAGAAACAAGTAATTGTTCTTTTATTTTTCTAATTTTTAATGTTTATTTTTTAGAGAGAGAGACAGAGCACGAGTCGGGGAGGGGCAGAGGGAGAGGGAGACATAGAATCAGAAGCAGGCTCCAGGCCCGAGCTGTCAGCACAGAGCCCGATGCGGGGCCCAAACCCATGAACCGCAAGATCATGACCCAATCCGAAGTCAGACGCCTAACCAACTGAGCCACTCAGGTGCCCCAGTAATTGTTCTGTCTTTAAAAAAATTTTTTGAACAGTTTTAGATTTACTGAAAAACAATAATAGGGAGTACCCATATGTACCCCATGCCTGTTCCTTCTCTTATTAACATCTTACATTAGTGCAGTTCGTTTGTTACAATCAATGGACTGATGATGTTCTGTTATTATTAACTAAAATCTATATTTTGTTTAGGTTCCTTAGTGTTTCCTCATGGCCTTTTTCTGTTCCAGAATCCCATCAAGGATACCACATGATAATTAGTTGTCGTGTCTTCTTAGACTTCTCTTGGATTTGTCAGTTTCTCAGACTTCTCTCTTTCCCTCTAAAAAATGTTTTTATTTATTTATTTAAAGTAAGCTCTACACCCAGTGTGGGGCTTGAACTCACAATCCCAAGATCAAGAGTCATATGCTCCACTGACTGAGATAGCTGGGTACCCCTGTTTCTCAGACTTTTCTCATCAAATTTTTTATGAAACTTGACAAACTTGAGTATTGGTTAGGTATTTAGTATATTTTCCCTCAGTTGAGATTTGCCTGATGCTTTTCCTCATGATTATACTGGGTTTAAAGGTTTTGGGAAGGAAGATCACAGAAGAAAAATGCCATTTTCATCACATCATATGAAAGGTACATTCTGTCAACATGATTGGTCACTGTTGGCTTCAGTCACCTGATTGACGGTTGTGTCTGTCAGGTGTCTTCACTGCCAAGGTATCCCTCCCTCCCTCCCTCTGTTCTTCTTTGGAAGGAAGTCACTGTGTGCAGCTCACACTTAAGGAGTGGGGAGTTATGCTCCACTTTCTTTAGGGCAGAGTATCTATGTAAATAATTTGGAATTCTGTGTAGGATATTTGTTGATTCTTTATTAATTCATTCACTCATTTATATAAGTATCAACTTAAGGATATTTAAAGCTATTTAATTTTGTTGCTGAAATTTCTAACTTTGGCCATTGGGAGCTTACAGTTGGCTTCTGTGTCTCTTTGATACGCCCCTGTCATGTAGTGTTTTCCCTCCCAGAACTTTCTTTCAAGATGCTCTAGGGCTCATGTTGTGTATTTCCTGCCTCAGCCATTTCTCCAAGGAGCTCTGGTTCCTTTTATTGGAGAGTGGTGTTATACACCAAAAATTGAGCACTAGGTGTTGTCATTGCTATTGGGATATTGTTGTTTCTAGGCCCTCTGAGTTGACAGAGCAAGGACGTATATCTGTGTATACTAACCCCTGTATGTACACGTATCTACAAATGCTTCTATGTGTGGGTATCTGTATCTATATTAAACTAACATGAACTTGTACTAATGTTTCCAATTGTAATCCATTACCACATGGATCTTGCTAGCTTCTCATCTTGCTTCTCTGTAACCTCACTCTCCACCATCTGCCATCCATTAACTTAGGTGTTCAGTTGCAGTGCCCATGCATACTCGTATCAGAATCGTTAACTTATAACCCGTGAGAAACTAGAGTATGGTACTTACGTGTGTTTTGCTTTGTCTTTAGTCTTACAGACTCCATTTATTTCCAGAGTTACTTAGGTCACTACTTTCCCCCTCACCCTCTTCAGTGAGGTTGTGTCATACATTTGTAACAGTAGGATTTTTTTTTGTCACATTCTGCATTTCATCCTGAGATCCTCTGACATTACAAGGATTTGAAAAAATTGACGTACATTAAGGTTCACTCTGAAATTTCTGTCGGTTTTGACAAATGTTTAGTGTCATTACACTAAACCTGTATCCTGTGAAAGTTTCTCCACCCTAAAACGTCCCCTGTGCTTCACCTATATATTTTTTTTTACATTTATTTATTTTTGAGAGACAGAGAGAGGCAGAGCATGAGCAGGGGAGGGGGAGAGAGAGACACACACACAAAATCTGAAGCAGGCTCCAGACTCCAAGCTGTTTGTCAGCACAGAGCCCAACGCGGGGCTTGAACTCACGAACTGTGAGACCATGACCTGAGCCAAAGTCGGATGCTCAACCGACTGAGCCACCCAGGCGTAATTGGGCTGTTTTCTTACTGTTGAGTTTTAAGAACTCTTTTTTGCACTTGGGATGCAAGTCCTTCATCAGAAGTGCTTTGGAAGCATTTCTTTCACATTAGGGCTTGTCTTTTCATTATCTGAGCAGTATCTCTTGCAGAATGGTTAATTCTGGTAAGATCTAACTGAACAGTTTTTTCTTTCATGGATTGTGTTTTGGGGTTTTGTATCTAAAAACTCACTTGTTTTGTTGGCTTTGGGCTTAGGACATTAAATAGCCTCTTCTATGGGCTTACAGTTTCAACCCTTTTTAGATTGAAGAAACTTTGCATACATTCTCATAGCTAGGACTGTAGTCTTTTTTTTTTTTTTTTTAACATTTTATAGGCTAAGGCTGTGTTTGGTTCTTTTTTTTTAATTATTAATTTTGCTTCAAAGACATTTATTGTTGCATTGTTTAAAGTAGTAGATAACTGAAAATAATTGTCAATAATCAAGGCTCAGATAAGTTTTTGAGGAGTATTTGACAGCTTGGAAAGATGCTCAGATATATTGTTATATTCCTCCCCCCAGCTTTATTGAAGTGTAATTGACAAATAAAATTTTATATATTTAAAGTGTACAACCTGATGATTTGATATATATGTGTACCTTGTGAGATGATTTCCACAGTTAATTAACACATCTATCATGTCACAGTTACCTTTTTTTGTGGTAGTTTAAGATCTACTCTTTTACCAAATTTCAAATATACAGTACACTACAGTATTATCAACTGCACTTACCATGGTGTGCGTTTGGTCCCCAGATTGTTCATCTAATAACTGAAAGTTTGTATCCTTTGATTACTATCTTCCCATTTCCCCTACGTCCTAGCCACTGGAAACCACCATTCCACTGTGCTTCTATGGTGAATTTGACTTTTTTTTGTATTACTAGATTACACATATGATGAGATCATGGTATTTGTTTTTCTTTGCCTGGCTTGGTGCACTTTGTGCACTGATTTTTTTAAATTGGGTAGGGTGAAACTCCTGAGTAGGGTGATTAGGGTCCACTGAAGATGAAACGTGTTGGCATAAATATATGTAGTGGATTTCTCTGACCACAGGATGAGATACAGGAAGATGTGGGTGCAGAGTCTGAGATCATGGTATCATAGAATTTTATTTGTGCATTCACGTGGACAAAGATTTTGGCAGTCGAAATGGGAAAAAGGGGTGGATATGAGATATCATGAGGAAGGAAATGGCAGGGTTTGAAATCAGAGTTAGTATGTGAAGGGAATAATACAGAGGTGTTGGTTATCTCTCGATTATGAGGCTAAGAAAAGGCAAAGTGCCAGGAGTGTGAGTGGAAGGAAGTTAAAGCAATGTGCTTACATTCATGTAAGTGTTGATTTTCAAGGTTATGTCAGGAGCACAAGGACATACTATCAGGTATGGCAGTAGGATTAGATATTTGTTCATTGTGGAACTGTTAAAATCAGAATTAGAGAGCTTGAGTTATTAGTATCCATGGAGCACTGGATGGACTTACCTGTCAGTAAGGCTTAGGGAAATCATTTATAATAATCTTAGTTTATATGTACCCTATACATTTGGATTTTATGTAATCTGAATTGTTGTTGGCCTGGTTAAGTGAAAAAACTTACTGTTTTAAACAGTTTGAGTTCCCCCAGAAGCTGCCTCAGACAAGGATTTGAGTGCAAGTATTTTATTTTGAAGATTATCCCAGGAAATACCAGTAGAAGACCATGAAGTGAGATAGGGAAGGGAAGTTTTGCAAGTAAAGGATTTGTTATCAAGCAAGTTACAGCTGCAAGTAACTATCTGGAGCTTTCCCACTGGGGAACTCTAGGAGCCAGTATAAAACATGTCCTCAGAATTATCCCTCTTGAGGGGGCGAGGTAGGTGGTTAGGACCATTTCCAGAGGGTGGTAAGTCTGTAATATTTCAAGGTTGGCATACAGGGAATAAAATGGACTTCAGAGGTCAGAGAAGGCCATCAATTTGTTGTTTATGTTGTTTTGTTTTTGAAGCAGATGCTGTCAGTCTAGTAGACAGAATTGGCAAAGGTTAGGAGATATGGGGAAGGGTATGGATATGCCTCTTTATACTCTGCCTTGTGGTTCTAGCATCTCCAATTCATTTCCTATAGGTCATCAATCGCTCTCACTCCAAGGCTTAAATGGGCCAATCTAGCAGTACATTAGGACTGGGTCCAGCTGTCCTTTTTGGAGCATTAAATCCAGTGTCATGGGGGAGTGTGCCTATATAACAGTTTCCTCACCAACCTTATACTTGGTCCCCAAGTTCAGCTCTCAATCCATTCCCAGGTATGTTCTCCCAGGTCCCATCAGTACATATTATCAGGTCCAATAGCTGTTTTGGTGAATCACTTCTTTCCATCCAAAGCAAGGACAGTACTTCCCTGTTCCCATGATGCCAAGACTTGACCCTAGTTGTTAGCTTAGAATCAGTGAAGGGACAGATCCTGAGAAGTGTCAGCATCTTTTGAGGCATGTATCTCAGATGAGGCCTTTCATGGTCTTTAGGCAGAGGAGACTGCCATCTTGTAGCAAGGGCAAGGGAGCCACTTCTTCCGGCCTAGAGGGTTCAGGAGAATCTTGACTGGAGTGTCAATTCAATATTTTTAATTTACCTCCTTTCATAATCAGAATTTGGGTCTGCTTTTTAGCACAATCTGCCTTCTAGTTGTAGAGGCTGAGGGTTCCTTAAAATGCTGCTGTGAGGTCTTTGGGCTGTCTTACCATACTTTGAGTTGATACCTATGTGATTTAGCCCTTGACGTTTTCTTTCTTCTGTGCATCAATGCTACTGAGCAGAAACTCAGCCACTTTCATTGTCTTTAAGATTCTTGATACCCCTATATCTCTCAGATGCTAAAGCTATTGCATAACCTAGTCATCTTTTACCTGTATCTCTTCCTAGCTCCACCACATCAAGAATCTTAGTAATATTGATGCAACAGCTCACCAGGGGTTCTCACCAAGCCACTTACTACCAGCTCTGGGAACCTTGTTGTCTGGTTGGCAAGTGATCCACTTACAGAATACATCGGAAGGACCTGTTATACCAGGGTCAAATTGGTCTTGTTTGAGTTACCCTAGAAGCAAATGCTGATATAAAGACTCAAGTGCAAATATTTCTTGTTTGTTTGTTTGTTTTGTTTTTTGTTTTTTGTTTTTTGTTGTTGTTGTTTTTTTTTTAGGTGATCTTAGAAGATACCAAGAGAATGGAGAAGTCAGAGAAGAGAAAGC
This sequence comes from Panthera tigris, assembly GCF_018350195.1. Taxonomy (NCBI): domain Eukaryota; kingdom Metazoa; phylum Chordata; class Mammalia; order Carnivora; family Felidae; genus Panthera; species Panthera tigris. Next base: position 119,102,027 of record NC_056662.1, read on the forward strand.
AGCTAGTAAAGGGTTTCTTATCAGGCATTGTGAGTCAGCAAACTTAATTCCAAAGGGGAACTTAGGAAGCCAGTGGAAAACATTGTTTTTTGATGCGTAAAGGAGCTGGAGTATTTATATATTAACTTCCATCAGTGAGAGGGCTCCTCCAGGAATGTTAATTCCCTGGGACTTCTGGACTGCCCTGCAAATGTCAAAGCAGTCTTCAATGGCCAGAAAAACCCTCAGGCAAAGAAATGCAGGTGTTGGCAACTGGAAGCTGATCAGTTCTACATGAAAGTAGTAGTATAGGTGAAGGAGTAAAGGCAGGATATCAACAGGGTCTTCTACACTCTTAAGTCAACAAATAATGTCAACGTCGTGGCTAATGTTGAGTAACAACCTTTTCTTGCACATTGGCTTGGTTTTGAGAGTTTTTTTATATACTTTTATATATAATCCTGTGTCTGAAATGTGATTAGCTTGTCTTTTCATTTCTTACCAGTTTCTTACATAGAACAAAAGTGTTTAATTTTGGTGATGTTCAATTTGTCTTTTATTTTATTTATTTATTTATTTATTTATTTATTTATTTATTTATTTATTTTTTACAGCTTGTGCGTTTAGTGTGATGTACTAGACCATGAAGACTTTATCCTGTGTTTTCTTCTAAAAGTTTTATACTTTTATATTTTACATTTATTTTCCATTTAGAATTATTTTTTGTGTATGGTGTGAGGTAGAGGTCAAGGTTCATCATTTTGGCATATAGATAAGCAGTATATTGAACACCAAGTTTGTCCTTCATTGAATTTCTTTTGCACTTAAAAAAAAAAATCAAATGGCCTTTCTAGTACTGTGTTGTCTTGATTTCTGTGGCTTTATAGTAATTCTTAAAATTCGGGAGTGTCATCCTGCAACTTTTTTCTTTTCAAAATTCTCTTGTCCAATCCTTTTGCCTAGTCATATAAAATTTAGAATTGTCTATATTTATAAAAACTTCTGCTGGGATTTTGATTAGACTGTCTGGTTAGATGGTATGTCTTTCTGTTTGTTTAGGTCTTTAAAAAATTTCTTGCATCACTCTTTTGAGTTCCAGTATACAGATCCTTTACTATACATATTTTGTTAGTGTATACCTAAGCATCTTATTTTTTGTTAGAGATATCGTAAATGCTGTTTTCAAAGTATTCAATATCTAGTTATGCAGTGCTAGTAAACAGAACTGTGGTTGATTTTTGTGTTTTGATCTTGTGTCCTGCAATAGTGTTAGACTCACTTTTTAGTTCTAGGAGCTTTTTTTGTATATTCCTTTGGAATTTCTACAAAGATAATCATGTTGTCTGCAAGTAGGGATAATTTTATTTCTTCCTTTCCAATCTGTTTGCCTTTTATTTCGTATCACTAGCTAAGACATCCTGTATAGTGTTTAATGGAAGTGGTAAGAATGGGCATCCTTGTCTTGGTCCCAATCTTAGGAGGAAAGCATTTAGTTTTCTACCATTAAGTGTGACTTTGGCTATAAGTTTTCTCTAGATGCCCTGTAGGTAGAGAAAGGTTTTATTTCTAGTTTGAGTAGAGTTTATCATCAGGAATGGACATTGTATTTTGTGAAATGCTCTTTCTGCATCTGATATAAACATGTGTTTTTTTTTTCCTTTAGATTGTTAATATGTTGGATTATGTTGATTAGTTTTCAAATGTTGAACTGGTCTTGCATTCCTGGGATAAACCCCTGTTGCTTCCAAGGTTTTTATATATTGCTTGATTCAATTTATAATACTTTGTGGAGGATTTTGCTTGTTGATGAGGGTTTTTGTGTTTGTGTTCATTAGAGATATTTATTTTTGTATTGTCTTTGTCTATTTTGGGTATCAGGATATTGCTGGCTTTTTAAGATGAATCAAAAGATGTTCTTTTGTATTTTCTGGTAGCAATTGTGTGAAATTGGTGTTATTTCTTTTAACATCTTTTCTATTGCTATTCCTTCATTTGCAATATTTTGTAATTATTTTCCCCTCCTTTCTGAAGAACTTTCTTTAGCAGTTATTTTAGAGCATGTCTGCTGGCTACAAATTCTCTTAGCTTTCTTTAATTTCTGAAGGATAATGTTCTCTCAATATAGAATTCTGGGTCGACCGTGTTTTTTTTCCCCAGCACTTTAAAAGCCTTGGTCTACCGTCTGCGGACTTCCATAGTTTCTGATGAGAAATCTGTAGTAATTCATAACATTGTTCCTCTCAAACAGGAGCTGGCAGACTGTGGTCTGTGGGCAGACTATTTTCCAAATAAAATTTTAACAAAGCCACACCCACTTGTCTACATATTGTCTATGGCTACTTTCACACTGCAGTAGCAATGGTGAGTAGTTGTAACAGAGACCACATGGCCTGCAAACCTAAAATATTTATGGTTTGGCCCTTCAAGAGAAAAGTGGCTGATCCCTGACCTATGGGTAAAATGTTTTTGTTTTTTTTTTAAGTTTAAAAAAAATTTTTTTTTTAATGTTTATTGATTTTTGAGAGAGAGAGTTCGAACAGGGGAGGGGCAGAGAGAGAGGCAGACACAGAATCCAAAGCAGGCTCCAGGCTCTGAGCAGTCAGCACAGAGGCCAACACGGGGCTCAAACTCACATACTGAGATCATGACCTGAGCTGAAGTCAGACGCTTAACCGACTGAGCCACTCAGGGGCCCCCTTTTTTTTTTTAAGTTTTTTTAAAAAAGTTTATTTATTTATTTTGAGAAGAGAGATCTGTGGGATCATGACCTGAGCCCAAACCAAGAACTGAACACTTAACTGACTGAGCCACCCAGGGGCCCCAGTAAAATTTTCTTTTACTCTGACTTCTTTCAAGAATTTTTCTTTTTAATTTAATTTTTTATTTTTTAAATTTTACATCCAAATTAGTTAGCATATAGTGCAACAATGATTTCAGGAGTAGATTCCTTAGTGCCCCTTACCCATTTAGCCCCACCACCCCTCCAGTAACCCTCAGTTTGTTCTCCATATTTATGAGTCTCTTCTGTTTTGTCCCCCTCCCTGTTTTTATATTATTTTTGTTTCCCTTCCCTTATGTTCATCTGTTTTGTCTCTTAAAGTCCTCCTATGAGTGAAGTCATATGATTTTTGTCTTTCTCTGATTAATTTCACTTAGCATAACACCCTCCAGTTCCATCCATATAGATGCAAATGGCAAGATTTCATTCTTTTTGATTGCTGAGTAATACTCTATTGTATATATATATATACCACATCTTCTTTATCCGTTCATCCATCAGTGGACATTTGGGCTCTTTCCATACTTTGGCTATCGTCGATAGTGCTGCCATAAACATGGGGGTGCATGTGTCCCTTTGAAACAGCACACCTGTATCCCGTGGATAAATGCCTGGTAGTGCAATTGCTGGGTTGTAGAGTAGTTCTAGTTTTAGTTTTTTGAGGAACCTCCATATTATTTTCCAGAGTGGCTGCACCAGCTTGCATTCCCAAAGAATTTTTCTTTGTCATGACCTCAGTTTGTGGGATCAAGCCCTGTGTTGGGCTGTGTGCTGGCAACTCAGAGCCTGCTTGGGATTCTCTCTCCCCCTCTCTGCTCCTCTCCTGCTCACGTATATATGTGTGCATGCTCTCTCTCAAAATAAATAAACTTAAACACTTTTTTAAAAAGAATTTGTCTTTTAGCAATTTGATTATGATGTGATCATTATAATGAGTTTCTTTGACTTTAACTTGTTTGCTCAGTTTCTTGAATTTGTAGGTATGTCTTTCACTGAACTTGCTAAGTTTTCAGCTATTGTGTCTTCGTGTATTGTTGAGCACCATATCACCACACTGTTTTTCTCCTTCTGGGATTCTGAGTACATGAGGAATGTTGGATCTTTTGTTTTTGTCCACCAAATTCCTGAGGCTTTATTCCTTTTTTTTTTTTTTTTTAAGAAATCTCTCTCTCTTTCTCTCTTTCTGTTGTTCAGATTGGATAATTTCTGTTTGATGTATCTTAAAGTTTACAGACTCTTTCCTTTGTCTTCATTCTATTGTTGAGTTCATCCAGTGAGCACCTCCTCTCCCCCAGTGAGTTTATATTTCAGTTCTAACATTTCCATTTGGTTCCTTTCCTATCTTTTGTTTCTCTACTGACACGTAAGATTTTAACTGACGTTTCTGGGGTGCCTGGGTGGCTCAGTTGGTTGAGCATCTGACTTTGGCTCAGGTCATGATCTCACGGATTGTGAGTTGGAGCCCCACGTCGGGCTTTGTGCTGACAGCTCAGAGCCTGGAGCCTACTTCTGAGTCTGTGTCCCTCTCTTGCTCTGGCCTTCTCCCACTCTCTGTCTCTGTCTCTCTCAAGAATAAATAAAACATTAAAAAAAAAAGATTTTAACTCATGTTTCAAGAGTGTATGTGATTGCCAATTGGAGCATTTTTATAATCACTGCTTTAAAGTCTGTCAGGTTACTACCAACTGCGTCATTTCGTCAGTGGCATCTATTGATCGTTTTTCCCCTTGTGAGTTAAGATTGTCTTGGTTGTTTGTTTGCCAAATAATTTTGTATTGTTTCCTGGACATACTGAACATTATATTGTTAGACTTTGGGTCTTCTTTAAATTTTATAGAGAATGTTGGTATTTTTATGTTAGCATTATAGTTTGGTGGACATCCAGATGATCCAGAATATATTTATATTAATTTTTTCAAGATTAACTTGGAAACAAAGATACAATTTAGAAGATTGTCATGAAGAATTTAGAGATCTCCAGGAATTCTTATACCCAACTTTGAAAAAAAGTGATGTAGAGAAATACCAAAAGTAGAAAAAGGATTTAATAAATGAGATGTGTTATAAAGGATATTATGATATTCTCTTTTAATCTGTGTTTAGCATTTAAGATTTGTTATTACCTCTTCACAGGCCAAGATTGAGGAAGAGGCAGTAAACTTTTAAGTAACTTTCTTTCTTAGTAATTACAGGCTATGGGTATCAACTTTTGTTTTTTTACTGTAGGACTTAGATTTCATTTAATTTTTGCTGTTTCTAGTTGCTTTTTATTTTGGCTTTCTTTCCATTTAAAATTCTGTTCTTTTGGGGGTAAATTGTTAAGTAACCAACATGTGTGTTGAAGAGTACTTTGTAACATATCAATGATCTAAAATGGTCAGTCTTAATTATCAAAACATTAGTTGTAGGATGTTAAGGATTGCATTTACATTTTAAATTTTCTTTAGGATACTATTTATAATTATAATTTGCCGGGCACCTTGTCTTAATGGATATGTAATTTGTGTAGCCATCATTTAATTTGTGATTCTAACATATTTGAGAGTATGTTATGTAAGTAACAGCTTAATTTTGCTTAAGGAAATTGTTAGGCTTACGCTCTTTGTCTAGATATTTTTTCTTCACAGAATAAGGCAAAATGCAGCGGAAATTATTAGAGATTTTGCATCACTAGGGTCTGTGCAATACGCTGTTGGTTTTTTTTAGCTTTTTAGGTGTAGAGATTTGGCAATATGCATCTAAAAGCAACAGTTATGTAAGAAGTTTAGTGAAAGGGTTAGGATTTCATCTACCACTTCTGTTTGTGTGCCCTCAAGCAAGTTAGTGTTCTTTGCAGGCTGTTTCCTAATTTATAAAATGGGAAATGGGTATAATAAGAATGATAACCAGTATCTAGGGTTGTTGGAAGGATTAAATGAGGTAATGCATGGAAAGAGTTTTAACAGAGTGACAGCCTATGTCTGTCAACCTAAACTATTATCATGTGATAAAAACTTACCTTTAGGAGCTCTTTGAGTTTGGGGATAAATACCTTTTTGTTTAATATTGTTTAATATAAAATAGAATATTTTATTTATATCTTTTATGTATAAGCTAATAACTTCTTATGTTCTTTATTTTAGCTTTTCATTATAATTATTTGCTAAGTTATACTTAGTAACATGTTTATCTTTGTAAAACAGTAAGGATATGGGAAACTGTCTCAGCTAATCCAGGACCCTGCAGAGAAAATAATCAAGGTTAGAAATAAGACATAGCTCCATATTTTCAGCACAGGAAGCAAATGTGTGTGCTTATTTAATTATTAACTTTGTAATTATTTTAGAAGCTGTCAGATAAATAAAAGGACAGTTATTTGTCTTTTTCTGTATCAGGCTTTCACTTTGTTTTTACTGATGCTGTCTTAAATGTGCACATACAACTTGGTTTTTGGGACCTCTTCTTAATAGAATGATAAGCTCTTGGTTGAACTGTCAAATTACAGTGGTCTTTTGTATCTTTTTTTGTCTCTAGGATGATTGAGGAAAGTGGGAACAAGCGGAAGACCATGGCAGAGAAGAGGCAGCTGTTCATAGAAATGCGTGAGTCTTGAGTGCTTCTGGAGCCCTTGTTTGTATGTGTGGGGATGCCTTTTTTTTTTTTTTTTTTCCTGATCAAGTCACATCTTTAATCCTTAGCACATTCCAAGCTTTAGAAAAGGGAAAAAAGGGAGTTGAAGAATCATGGAGTTGAAGGACCTCAAGTCAGAGCATATATTGTAATTGAGTTGACTTGAATTGCTTTCTTTCTTTCTTTTTTTACATATTTATTTATTTAAATATCTACAGCCAACATGGGGCTTGACCTCATAAACCCGAGATCAGGAGTTGCATGTTCTTCTGACTGAGCTGGCCAGGTGCCCTGACTTGAATTACTTTCTTAAGTAAGATCATGAATACTAAGGCAGAAATGTTACCTAGCATATCTATGAGTTTAGGGCACACCAGTCAGTTTATTTATTTATTTATTTATTTAAGATTTTATTTTTAGGTAATCTCTATACCCAAGCTGGGGCTCAAACTCATGACCCTGAGATAAGAGTCACATGCTCTACTGACTGAGCCAGCCAGGTGTCCCAAGGCACACCAGTCAGTTTAGACCTCTTGTTGTAACTCCATTGTTACCATGAGCTTGCAGGTGGTGATAAATAATTAATACATTATATAAATTAAGTTACACTGGATACAGATTCTGAGGTATAGAGGACTAAGTGTTAAAACTTAGAGCTATAGGAATAATTAAAAGTACAAATGTATAGTTTGGTATATTACTTTACAGTACGGTTTTAAATCTTGTTAAAAAATTATATTCTTCTATAAAACTCAAACAGAAAGATGGCCGAGAGAAGTGGGTCATTTCCCAGTATTTGAATGATTATTTTGGTCTCCGATTACTTGTCTATGTGACCTTGACTCGTGCATTCATACTTGGGGGACCACAAATTCCTTTGCCATGAAATAGGGTTATTGGTCTGTACCAGTGTTCATGATTGCTTTTTTTTTTTTTTTTTTTTTTAATTTTTTTTTTCAACGTTTTTTATTTATTTTTGGGACAGAGAGAGACAGAGCATCAACGGGGGAGGGGCAGAGAGAGAGGGAGACACAGAATCGGAAACAGGCTCCAGGCTCCGAGCCATCAGCCCAGAGCCTGACGCGGGGCTCGAACTCACGGACCGCGAGATCGTGACCTGGCTGAAGTCGGACGCTCAACCGAATGCGCCACCCAGGCGCCCCCATGATTGCTTTTAAAAGCATTGTACTCTTTTTAAAAAATGAGATCTTACAAGGACCCTCAACACGAGAGTGTCATAGAATTGGTACTGCTTCGTTGAAGAGGGGAGGCAGGAGCCCTGCCTGAGATAGCCCCTGAGATACTTGTAGAATTCTAGAATTCTGCATATCACAGAGTAAAAGTCAGTAGATAAAGTCTCAGAAGCCTCTTTCAACAAGCAAGATATTTTAAATCTTTAGAGTCTTAGTAACGGGAGGCAGAGTTTGACTTAACTGAGATCTATGTTGTCCTGTCAAGCATAAGCTAGAGAAGTATTGAAGATGTCAGAGAAGAAATTTGTGGCATTGGGTGGGCAGTCAGTCCGGGCCATCTTTAAGGAGTTCTGTAGTTCTGAGTCTCTAATTGCTAGTCATCCAAGCCAGACACCCTGCAGTCACTTCCCTCCACCTCACCTTCCACCTCCAAAGAAATCACAAAGTGCTGCTGAGTTTTACCTCTTAAGGGACTCCTGAATTTCTCATGCCTTAGTGGCTTTAAATCCAGGCTCTGCTGTGAGACTATCCATGTTTGGATCTCGGCTCCCTCATTTTCTGGCTGTATAATCTTAGGTGAGTTACTTAATCTCTGTGCTGCTACACTTGTCTTGTCCATAAAATGGGAGTAGTATCTATTTCATAGAATTATTGTCAAGATTAAATGAGATAACGTCAGGCCTTTAACACGGACACAGAATAGTAGGTATTTAATGTGATTAGCTGTGTTTAGTATTTTTATCATTGTTACTTTTCTGAACTAAAAGCAATCTGTTTCGGATCCCTTCTTCCAGTGTCAACCCCTTCCAATCTGTGGTCTGTGATGCTGCCAGTTGAACTGCAAAAATCTGTGTTACTTCCTTCATAAATCCCTTCAGTTGCTCCTCATTGCTTTCCCAAGAAAGTCCAAGCTCCTGGGCATGCCCGGCAAGGCTCTCCTGGCCTCTTTTCCCCTCGGTTCATAGGTTCCCGGTTTCCATCACACACCATGGGTGTCACTGCCCGGTCATACTGAATTGGCTTTTCCCACATCGATCATATGTTTGATGTCTCTGTGCTTTTGCTCATGCTGTTCGGCTCACCTTCATCTGACTCGTTGTTCCTGTTTGCTGTTCAAGGCTCAGCATAGGGGTCATCTTTTCTATTTAATTTTTAACACATTTATTGAGGATCTATTATGTTCCAGGAATTGTTCTAAGTGCTAGGGTTAAGGTGAGAACAAAACGTAGTGCCTGACTATCCTCATATGGCTTACACTTTGGCAAGGGGGAAACAGACAAAATAAGGAATCCAAAGAAATAAACAATAATTCCTGATATTAAGAAGTACCGGCCTGGGAGTGGGGGGGATGCCTGGGTAGCTCAGTTGGTTAAGCATCTGACTTTGGCTCAGGTTATGAGTTTGAGCTCTGCATTGGGTGAGCTCAAGCCCCACTTTGGGTTAGCTCTGGTTCTCTCTCTTTCCCTCTTTCTCTGCCCCTTGTGGGATTCTGTCTCCTCTCCCTCTCTCTCTCTCTCTCTCTCTCTTTCTCTCTCTGCTCCTCACTCGCACCCTCTCTGTCTCTCAAAAAAAAAAAAAAAAAGAAGAAGTGGGGAGGGTGGGGGGTGGTGCCTTGGTGACTTGGTTGAGTGTCTGACTTTGGCTCACGTCATGATCTCGCAATTTGTGGTGTTGAGCCCTGCATTGGGCTCTCTGCTGTTGCTGCAAGCCTGCTTTGGATCCTCTGTCCTCCCTTTTTCTGCCCTCCCCGCTCACATGCACTCTCTCTCAAAAATAAATAAACATTAAAAAAATAAAAAAGAAGTGCCTGGGGTGGCTTCAGGAAACAAACATGGGCATGTGAGAGAGTACAGTGACGGTCGATATTTGGAATAGAAATTGGGTGTTCTGTGAAGAACTGGGTTTACTGCTTAGTGAATATTATTCTGATACATGAGCCCTGGATAAATTACTATTCTCTGTAACAAACTCAAGGATTTGGACAGTTTGGGAGATGTTTGGTATGGCTTCTTGTCTCTCCTGTTTTTTCACGCGAAGAATTGCATTGGTGGCAGTGATATCTGGCCTACTCTCTCATTTTCTACTCCCCCCAAATCTCCAGCATTATTCCCTTCTATGGATGCAGAAATCATCTTTTGCCAGCCTTCTCATACAGTTCTACCCTCTAGGTTTTGGGTTGATTTCATGTCAAGTTTGAATCCAGTGATCTTTCTCCACTCTTTTATTACTCTCAATGGGTAATTAATAGATTTTTACTTAAAAGAGATTTAAAAATTTTTATAATGTTTATTTTTGAGAGACAGAGAAAGCATGAGCAGGGGAGGTCAGAGAGAAAGGGAGACACAGAATCTGAAACAGGCTCCAGGCTTTGAGCTGTCAGCACAGAGCCTGATGCGGGGCTCGAACCCGAACAACCACGAGATCATGACCTAAGCTGAAGTCGGACGCTTAACTGACTGAGCCACCCAGGCACCCCGAGACTTCACTTTTTTCGAGCAGTTTTAGGTTCACAGTAAAATTAAGAGGCAGGCACAGAGAGTTCCCATCTATTCCCTGTCTCGACACATGTACAGCCTCCCACATTATCGACATCCCCCACGAGAGGGTACATTCATTAAAACTGATGGGCCTGTGTTCACAAATTGTAAAACCCAAAGTTCATAGTTTACATGAGGGTCCATTCTGGATGTTGTACATTCTATGGGATTATATTATTTTTAAACGAAGACAGTTTTAATTCTTGTTTTTGAAATTCTTATACCTCTTTTTCATTACCTACCTACTCATTAGGACCTCTGATATAAGAACAGGAAGAACAGGACGGATAGCAGCCAGCCTTGTCTTGTTTCATACTTTAATGGGGATACATGTAGTATTTCACTGTTAAAATGATATTTGTTGCAGGTTTTGTACCCTTTATCAGGTTAAGGAACTACTTCTAGGTTCTAATTTACCGAGAGTTATTACTATTATTTTCTTTATTCTATATATTTATTTATTATTTCTTTAAATTATGAACGAGTATCGAATTTTATCAGATGTTTCCTGCTTCTCTTGAGATGTATGTATTTCTCCTTTATTCTGTAAATATAGTGCTAGGGCTAGCTATCTTTTCCTTTCAGGGTCAGAAAGTGAATATTTTAGGATATGGAGGCCATATAATGAGTTCTCTGTTACAGCGACTGAACTCTGCTGTTATAGCATGAAAGCAGTCATAATAATTTAATAATTTAGATAGGTTGTTTTTTTTATGTTGTGTGGCTTTATTATTATACCATTGTTATATTTTTCTATAATCTTCTTAAGCTTTTCAGTTTTTTTTTAAGCTTTTCTGTTTTTAGACCATATATTTAAATTCCATACTATGAAGGGCAGTGAAATTAGTTTATTTTTTCTTTGTTTAATATTTTCTTTTGTAGACTAAGCACTATGAGAATTAGGATCACATCTCTTCATCCCAGTAGGCCCGGTAGCTCAATAAATATTTATTAAAAGAAGACTGGAATAAATTACATAGAAGGAATTTGGTAGTTTACAATTCTTACATGATATAAAACTACTAAGAAAAAGGTGATAAGTTAGAACTGTAGTTTGCAACTCTGGAGGTAAAGTGAAAGCTCTCTAGGTCAGGTGATAAAATGCTGACGTCAGGCCTCCCTCCAGTCTCAGAGACTGTGATTTTGTTTTTTGTTTTCCCGAATTTTGTCAATTTTATTGGTCTTTTCAAGGAACTTTTGGCTTTTGTTGGTCCTCTCCACGTATTTTGTTTCTTCCTCATTATTTTGTTCTCTTGTGTTTATTATTTTCTTCTTTCTACTTTAGGCAATTCTGTTGTTCCTTTTTCCAACTGCTTATTTTAACACTTTTTTCTTTCTTATATAAGCACTTAAGAACTTCTTTCCTGTGATTTTCTATTTTTGTGCTCCATGTGTTCCGATATATGCCATTTTCATGATCACTTCTCTGTGCTTTCTTATTTCTGTTAGGAATTATTTAGAGTACTCTTTTAAAAAAATTTGCAAATAAATGACTTTGAATTAAAAAAAAATACTTAGCTGAATTGGGATATGGATCAGGGAATGAGAGACGTTCTAGAATCTTTGAATTTGGCGATCTTTTTTGTTACATGTTTTTGTAAATATTCCATGAGTGCTTGAAAATAATGTGTATGATTTCTGCATTATTTAGATCAAACTTGTTACATGTTTTATTCATATCTGTTTTGTCCTTATGGATTTGACTCCTTAATTACTAAAAGACGTTAAAAATCTCTGCTTTGATCATAGATTTTAAATTTTTTCCCCTTAGTTCTCTCAGTAGTTTGAAGCTTTTGTTTGTAGATGCGCATGCATTAAAATGTTACGTATACCTGGGAGATCAAATATTTTGTCATTATGTAGTTACCCTGTTTTTCTAGTAATGTGTTTTGCTGTGAAGTCTATTTTGTTGTTATTAATATGGCTGCACCAGTTTTTTTCTTTGGTTAGAATGCTTTGTATAGTATCTTTTCAAAACTTTCTGTAGCCTTATGTTTTGTGTGTATCCCCTGGAAACAGCATAAGCTAAGCTATTTAACAACTACCCTTCTGACCGACAGTCTTTGCTTTTTCACTGAAGAATTTATTCTGTTTAATTTTTTTATGAATACAGATAGATTTCATTTTTTCATCCATCTTGCTTTGTGCTTCAAATGTGTCCTTTCTTTTTTCTTTTTTTCTTCCTTTCTTGCCTTCCTTAGATGAATTGAACTTCCTTCCTTCCATTCTACTTTTCCCTCTTCTTGGTTGTGAGTTTTCGTATTCTTTTCCTGTTCTTTTTGTGGCTACCCTAGAAATTCTAATGTCAATTAAAATGAAGTTCAGAGCATGATATTTATAACTTTGTTCAAAGTAATACTGGAATATAATGTTTTAGAGTACTTCCTTTATGAAAGATACACCACTTTTAGTATTAACTTTTTTTTTTAATTTTTAAAAATTTTTGATTTTCTGTTTTTAGAGAGAGGAAAAGAGCAAGTAGGGGAGAGGGGCAGAGGAAGGGAGAGAGAGAGAGAGAGAGAGAGAGAGAGAATATCTTAGGCAGGCTTCATGCTCAGCACAGAGCTTGATGCAGGGCTTGATCCCACGATCCTGGGATCATGACCTGAGCTGAAATCAAGAGTTGGACGCTCAACCCACTGAGCCACCCATGTGCCTCAGCATTATCTTTTTTAACGCCAAAAGTTAGACTTTATAATTCTTTTGCATGATCAGTTTATCTTTTGTTTCATCTATTTGACTATCACTTTCTTTGCTTCCTTTTAAAATTTCAATATAGGTGTGCCTGGGTGGCTCACTCAATTGAGCGTCTGACTCTTGGTTTCAGCACAGGTCATGATCCTAGGGTTGTGGGATTGAGCCCCACGATGGACTCCACTCTGGGTGTGGAGCCTGCTTAGGATTCTCTCTCCCCTCTTCTGCCTTTATCCCCCATGTACACATGCTTTCTCTCTCTCTCTCTCTCTCTCTCTCTCTCTCTCAAATTAAAAAAATAAATAAATAAAATTTAAATCTAAATCTAGGTGGAGCCAGCCATGTGTCCCTACCATTTCCCTTTGTGGTATCGTTTTTCTTTCTTTCTTTTCTTTTTTTTTTTAGTTCACCCCCTGAGAAGTCACCACTCTGTGGTCTGTACCTTCCTCTCTGCTGGGACCTCTGGCTTCATCTCTGGTCCCCAGGGTTTCTAATTGTACTGCCGAAAAAAAAAAAAATAAGGAAGTCATTTATGTTTATATTTGTTACTTATTCAGACTCGCTCTCTTGAAAGGTTTTTTTTTTTTTTTCCTTATTAAAAGTGGTTGTAAGTTTTCGGGACAATTCAGAAATGTTGCTATACTTATATTTATTCAGTTTGTAATCTCTTCTCTCCTTTCTCCTTCTCTTCTCATCTCATCAGTTAGAGGCCTTTCTAACAAAATACACTTACCTCCTTGCACCTCCCATGGTCTGCCAAGCACCTCCAGCAAATCCTATGGCTCCCTCGAACATGGTTTGGAATCCTGTGATCTATCTGAAGAAGGCTAAATGTATCAGCATGTTTACCTGGAGAAAGGAGTTGGCTTTCCCACTGCTTTTATCTCTCTTTGTCAGCTTTTCCAAAATTGTATAGTTTGTCTGATACTTCGACTTTACTTGGTATATTTTTGGGAGGAAGCAGATCAGTCTTTTATACCAGTGACATAGAACTTCCTAATTTTCAGTTATTTATCCATTCAGCAAATATTTCAGGAACTAGTCTTAGTATGTCCTACTTTTGGGCATATAATAGTGAACAACACAACAATTAAATGGTTTCTGTCTTCATCAAACTTAGTTTCCTGGAAATGGACATAAGGAACGATAGGGCAGTAGGGGCCATGACTGGGGCAGCTCGGCGGAGGGTGGAGAGGTGGGTCCAGGAAAAGATCTGGGAGGAAGTGATATCTAGGCTGAGTCGGTTCAGTGATGTGATGAAGAAGGGGCTGGAGCAGTAAGTAGCACTTACAAAGGCTCAGATGAGAGGGTTTGGCATGTTTGGGTAATTATATGTAGCCCATACTGATTGGGCTTGGGTGTGAGGTGGAATTTAAGAGTTGCATGAGCCAGACCTTTTAGTTGAGTTGGATAGTTATGTTTCCCAAACCTAGCTTGATTGTAGGACTCTCTAGACTGAAGATTCCAGGTTCCCCAGGAGACTCTGATACGAGCAGATACAATGAAACTCACCCATTTGATTTTTTGCTTTCCTTGGGATTTGGTTATACAATAGAGATTGATATCCTGTTCTCATGAATGAAGAGAGCCATAATAAAGAAAGAAGAGTTAATCCTTTCTTATCCTTTCCCTCTACGTTTTGGGTACTCAGTATTTCTAGATTGTCTCCTATCTATCCAGGAGCTTCACCGGGCTCTCCACCTGTGGCTAGAGTTTTGCCTGTGTGTTTAGTTAGGACTTTTTGTACAATTTCTTGATAAGCTTGATACATACTGTCTGACATATTGGTATTAAAGGGACATTTAGTGTATTTCTTATAATGAAGTATTCTCAAAATGAATGATAATGAAATGAACAGTAATCTCTTCTAGTTCAGAATACTCAAAGGGATAATCATTTTAGTTTCTTCACTGGGGACTTTCTGTTCTATTTTTTTTATGTGCCAAACTACAATATTTTCTGATCAGGAAATCAATATGATGTTTACATAAGGGACATTTTTATTTAAAAAAAAATTTTTTTTAACGTTTATTTATTTTTGAGACAGAGAGAGACAGAGCATGAACAGGGTAGGGGCAGAGAGAGAGGGAGACACAGAACGGGAAGCAGGCTCCAGGCTCTGAGCCATCAGCCCATAGCCCGACGCGGGGCTCGAACTCACGGTCCGTGAGATCGTGACCTGAGCTGAAGTCGGACGCTCAACCGACTGAGCCACCCAGACGCCCCTTACATAAGGGACATTTTTAAAAAGTGAAGGCTATTCTTAGAGCAGTATATGAGGGTTTTCCTTATAGATATCTGGTAAGAGGACTGCTTCAGAAGAAGGTAAATGTATCAGAAGTTTGAGAACCTGGATGGTTGAATGTTGGTACAATAAGATTTTAATAAAGTTCTAAAGTTATTGATTATATCTTGACTTGTAGAAATTATTTTGGGATTCACACTGCTGTTAGATTTTAAAAATGATATTATGGCCAGGGATCCCTAGAATGTCTGAATCCTGTGCCATCCCACTGTTACTTCCTTTTTCCACTGGGTTTAGAGGGATATATTTTCACAGCGTAAAAAAAATGGCAAAGGAAAACAGTGATAATTAATTCTTGACTAGCACCTTGAACTTAAGAGTAGAGATTTCTGGCAAACTGGGCTGGAGCTTATGGAGTTTCCCATTTCCCTCAACCAGTTCGCTTTGGACTTGTGTGATACTTGCTCTATTCCATTTTGCAGTACCTAAATCTGACTCTAACTGCACTGGAGAGAGAACCTGAAAGAGAGTGAGTTATATACCATATATGCTGACTTTTTTGTACAGTTACTTCTCCAGTGGTAAACATGGTGTACAGTCTGATTGATCAGATTAGTAATCTTTCTGTTTGGTTAGTTGGGGATGGAACTTCCCTTTCCCAGCTTCTCACATTAGTTTCCCTAGTGTTTCTCATATAAGTGGTATCGAAGGAAAGATTCACTCTAGTTACGAGTGTTCTCCCTCCGAGTTTTGTTAGGCTGGCAGACAGGGTAATATAGGCAGAACTGCTGTCATGGTGCTGGGCATGGAGTGGGCATGAAGAAAGTGTGCCTGACCCTTCCTTACCCCTTTTGTTTTCTCAGAAGAAAAGCCTAGTTGCCATGTTATATATAGCCTGTGTCCATGCTGTGGAATAGTCACTTCCCAGTATTTAGAAATTAAATGGTAAGTCCAGTTGAACATATGTTGTTTGCCCTTTTTTCAGGTGCTCAGAATTTTGATGTCATACGACTATCAACTTATAGAACAGCTTGCAAATTACGATTTGTACAAAAGCGATGCAACCGTAAGTCATTTTCACTAATTTCTGTGATAGCTGGATAGTGCTCTCAATAATATAAATAAAAGGTTTTTAGTATCTTTTAGTCCTCCTGTAATGTTAATTGAATTATTTTTGTCTTGAATGTTTATTAAAATGTAAGCTTTGTCATGGAAAGGACTTGTCCCTCAAAATGTTTACTAAATTCAATAATGTAATTGGTTTCGATGCTGGCACAGTATTAATGTTCTTTAAGTGGAAGAATTGCTTTCTCCTTCTCACCTCTTTAATCAGCTTCTGGAAGAAAAGAAAAACAGTATTTTGATAGAGGTGTGATAAATTAATTTTCTTGATTAAAATGAATACAACATGAATCAGCCTTTTCTATAAGTAATCACTCCACAATTGCTACTTATAAAATAAGTAAATAAAAAATATATATGTGTATGTATGGATACATATATATACACACATGGATATAGAATCTTTCTTCTCTTAATTTCCATGAAGATTAACTTATGACAGAATTATTGCACTTTTCTTGTTTGTGTGTGTTAACGAAAAACTGTTTTGTGTAATGGAAAGAACGTTGGCTTTGGAATTGGAAAAACCTTAGTTTAGTCCTGGTTTTGGCATTTACTATAAACACATGATGTTGGGTAAGTCACTTTACATCTAAATACTTCTACCCTACTTGAAGCGTTACTTAAAAGTCCTAGTATGAAATTCTCTCTAGGGAGTTTACCATGCCATCTTAAACTGAAGTCTCTGATTTCTCAAAGCATTGTTTTTCAAATTATGGGTTTTGACCCACTAATCGTTCATGAAATCATTCTGATGGGCTGCAGCCAGATTTTAAAGCACATAATAGAGAAAAAAAGAGAAAGAAAAGAAATCAGAACACGAATTATATGGTAAGACAAAGTATTTTGTGAAACTTTTGTTTTTTATATATTTAGACGTGTGTGTGTGTGTGTGTGTGTGTGTGTGTGTGTGTGTATGTTAAATATATTTCTGTGGGTTGTGGTAAAAAAAAGTTTGAAAATCACTATCAGAGCAACTACCATTTTAATAATTCTTCCTGTAATTATTTTTGGGAAATGGTAGTGTATGTGTGCAGTGTTGAGTTTGAAAACAGACTAGTGGCATTAGTAATGTACAGTAAAAAGATGCATTGTTCTAGAAGCTTTATTTTGTCACATATGGTTTTTTTCACACGTGAGCTAGGGAGAGAGAGAGAGAGAGAGGGAGGGAGGGAGGGAGGGAGGGAGGGAGGGAGGGAGAGGGAGAGAAACTTAAGCAAGCTCCATGCTCAGTGTGGAGCCTGATGTGGGGCTCAGTCGCACGACCCTGGGATCATGACCTGAGCTGAAATCAAGAGTCAGACACTCAGGGCACCTGGGTGGCTCATATGGGCTCAGGTCGTGACCTCACGGTTAGTGGGATTGAGCCCTGTGTTGGGCTCTGTGCTGACAGCACAGAACCTGCTTGGGATACTCTCTCCCCGCCCCTCCGCTGCTTGTACTCTCTCTCAAAATGAATAAACATTAAAAAAAAAAAAAAAAAGAAGAGTCAGACACTTAAGCAACCAAGCCACCCAGGCATCCCTCACATATGATTCTTTAATCAACCTGAAAAATTTTTTTTTCTGTGGGTGTATAGTTTAAGTAGGAGTAAAATTTCAGTTTTATCCATATATATGTTCTATTGTCCCTTACATGGTTTATTGAAAAAACTATCCTTTTTTCTTCACTGCCTCCAGATCTTCTCTTCATACTCATTAGGAGAAATGTATAATTGTTCAGGGGCGCCTGGGTGGCTCAGTTGGTTGAGCATCCGACTTCGGCTCAGGTCGTGATCTCACGGTTTGTGAGTTCAAGCCCCGCGTCAGGCTCTGTGCTGACAGCTCAGAGCCTGGAGCCTGTTCTGGATTCTGTATCTCCCTCTCTCTCTGCCCCTCCCCTACTTGTGCTCTGTCTCTGTCTCTCAAAAATCAATAAACATTAAAAAAAATAAAAAAAAAAAAAGAATGTTCATAGCAGTTTCCGTATATGCTCTTAGACTCATGTGTTCCACTGGTCTATTTGTCTATCCTACCAGTAACTGCTATTATAGCTTTATAATAAGTCTTAATATCAGAGCAAGTCTTCCTACTTTGTTTTGTTTTTCTTTCTTTTTTTTTTTTAATTTTTTTTAATGTTTATTTATTATTGAGAGACAGAGAGAGAAGAACATGAGCAGGGTAGGGGCAGAGAGAGGAGGAGACACAGAATCCGAAGCAGGCTCCAGGCTCTTAGCTGTCAGCACAGAGCCCGACGTGGCGCTCGAACTCACAAACCACAAGATCATGACCTGAGCCAAAGTCAGACGCTCAACCGACTGAGCCACCCAGGCTCCCCTGTTCTGTTTTTCTTTTTAATATTGGGACAGTTTTGGCCTTTTTATATTTATTTTCATATAAATTTTAGAATCTAATTAACAATTTCTACTGAAAAGAAACAATAAAACAACACTGCTGGGATTTTTTTCTATCTTTACTTTTTTTTTTTTTTAGTTTATTTATTTTGAGAGAGAGATAATGTGAGTGGGGAAGGAGTAAAGAGAGGGAGGGAGAGAGAAAGAGAGAGAGAGACAGACAGAGAATCGCAAGTAGGCTCCATGCTGCCAGCACAGAGCCCGATGTGGGGCTTGAACCTGTGAAGCAGTGAGATCATGACCTGAGCTGAAACTGAGTTGGACACTTAACTGACTGAGCTACCCAGGTTCCCCTCTTGATTTCTTTTTAGTTATAATTTACATATAGTAAAATTTATCCTATTTTAATGTATAGCCCTATGGCATTTTGTTGGAACTGCACTGAATCTATAGAGTAAGTTGGGGAGAATCAACATATTTCTAATATTGACATTTCCTCCAATGAACATGGTATGTTCCTCCATTTATTTAGCTCTTTAATTTCTGCCAGTTAAATTATAATTTTTTTTGTTTTTTTGTGGAGATATTTGCACTTCCTCCATTGGATTTATTCCTAAAGTTTTGATGATTTATGATACTATTATAAATAGTATATAAAATTTAATTTTCTTTTTCTTTCTTTTTTATTTTATTTTATTAAAAAAGTTTTTTTTTAATGTTTATTCATTTGTGAGAGATGGAGAGAGACAGAGCATGAGCAGGGGAGGGGCAGAGAGAGAGGAAGACACAGAATCCGAAGCAGGCTCCAGGTTCTGAGCGTCAGCACAGAGCCTGATGCGGGGCTCAAACCCATGGACCATGAGATCATGACCCAAGCTGAAGTTGATCGCTCAACTGACTGAGCCACCCAGGCGCCCCTTGTTTTATTTTTTTAAATGAGAGAGAGAAAGAGAGAGAGAGAGAGAGAGAGAGAGAGAGAGAGAGAGAGAACTGGAGGAGGTGCAGAGGGAGAGAGAGAATCCTAAGCAGGCTCCGTACCCAGCACAGATCCTGACACTGGGCTCAGTCTCACAACTGTGAGATCATGACCTGAGCCCAAATCAGGAGTTGGATGCTTAACTGACTGAGCCATCCAGGCACCCCTAAAATTTCATTTTCTGTTACTGATAGAAATACAGTGACTTTTATATCTTGACTTGTATCTAGCAATCATTCCAGACTCAAATATCAGTTTTAGTAATTTATCTGGAGAATCTTTGATAGTCTATGTGTAGAAGTTTGTCATTTCTGAATAATGACAGTTAAATTTCATCATTTCTGAAACTTACATGGATAATTACTGCTTATTTATTTTGGTTTAGGACCCAAAATACAATAGAGATGATGATAGTTGGCATTTCCTTTTTTTAAATTGAAGTGTAGTTGCTACACAATGTTACATTTATTTCACATACACAACACAGTGATTCTACAACTCTGTATGTTACAATATGCTCACCGCAAGTGTAGCTGCCATCTGTCACCATACGGTGCTATTACGGTACCATTGACTATATTCCCTATGCTGTGCTTTTTATTCCCATGACTTACTCATTCCATAACTAGAAGCCTGTTATCTCCCACTCCTCTTCACTCATTTTGTCCATCCCCCCACCCTCTTTCCTTTGGCAAGGACTAGTTCGTTCTCTGTATTTATGGGCCTGTTCTGTTTTTTGTTTGTTTGTCCATTTGTTTTTTACATTCCATGTATAAGTGAAATCATATGGTATTTGTCTTTCTCTGTCTGACTTATTTCACTTAGCATAATACCCTCTAGGTCCATCCATGTTGCAAATGGTAAGATCCCATTCTTTTTCATGGCCGAGTAATATTCCATTCTCTATATATGCCACATCCTTTTTACTTATTCATCTATTGGTGGACACTTAGGTTGCAACCATATATTGGCTAGTGTAAATAATGATGCAATGAACATAGAGGTGCATATATATTTTCAAATTAGTGTCTTTGTTTTCTTTGGGCAAATACCCAGTAGTAGAATTACTGGATCATATAGTATTTTAATTTTTAATTTTTTGAGGAACCTCCATACTGTTTTCCACAGTGGCCATACCAATTTACATTTGATGGTGAGCCTTTCTTATCTTATTCACATATCAGAGGAAAAGCTTTCAACATTTTACTTTTAAGTAATATGTTTGTTGCAGTTTTCTGTAAATACCCTTAATCAGATTAAGGACATCCCCTAGTATTGTGTTTCTTCATTTCTGAACATAAAGTTTATTTGAAAAGTGTTTTTTTTTTTTTTTTGATGATTTCTGACAATCTCATTTTGATCAGAGAACATGGTTGATATTACTTGAATCCTTTGAAATTTGCCTAGATTAGCTTTATGACTCAGGATAAGCTCAATTTTCAGACAGGTGGTTTGCACTCTTGAGAATAAAGCATATTCTCTAATCACTAGGGGCAGTAATTCATATAGTGCCCTTTATGCCTACTCTTAATTGTCTATATCCGCACTTATGCTTTTGCATGTTTCCTCTATCACTTACTAAGGGAAATGTGTTAATTTCTCCCACTAAGCTTATGAAATTTGTCTCCTTGAGGTTCTGTTAAATTTTACAATATATACTTTTGATGCTATTGTAGGGGAGGCAAAACTTTACCCTCTTAGGGTCTCTGGTTGGGCCTGAGAATTAAATGGACATAGACAGATTGGCAGTTTTGCACGCAGAGTTTTCCTGTACCTGGGAGCTCCCATAGGAAAATGAAGAACTGAAGGGGTGAGGAGGCATCAGTGCTGATACACTAGGGAGGAAGGAGTAGCAGTTGTGGAAAAGTAACTAAAATATATGGGGAGACTCAAGGAAGATAAGGGTTATTTTAACAAAGTCTATGCAGATTTCTCTTGGATTCAGTTCACTGTCTCTGGGGATAAGAATGTTTCTTTCCCTTTGGAATAGGGAGGGCATCTTTCACTTGGGAGTTTATTTCCTGCTTTCAGGAAAAAAAGAGGAATTTAACATGACCTTCTTGGCACCTGCTGTTTTTCAAGTGTCTTTAGCTCAAAATAATCCTTATGCCAAAGTGGCATGTTTTGGGGTCCTATTCTGCCTCCTTTCACTATTCTATGAGATATAAATAAATGAAAAGTTCTTAGATCTTTCTGGTGAAATAAAACTTTTAAATTGTTGACAATTTATTTTCTTTGTGTTTCAGTCCATCTTGTTGATATCTGGAACATGATTGAAGCCTTCCGAGACAATGGCCTTAATACACTGGACCATACCACTGAGATCAGCGTGTCCCGACTCGAAACTGTCATCTCCTCTGTCTACTACCAGCTGAACAAGCGCCTTCCTTCTACTCACCAAATCAGTGTGGAGCAGTCGATCAGCCTCCTCCTCAACTTTATGATTGCTGCATATGACAGGCTAGTACCTTATATGTTTACTTCATTTTAAGAATGTTTATGTCTTAGTCATCCTTCTTCCAGAGTGTGTTGCTGAGTTGTCAACTTGGAATCACAGTTAAAAGGGAAATTACTCCATATGAGTTCCTTCTAAAGACTGGTTAAATGCCAGAGTGACTTACTATCACATATTAAACTCCATAAAATTATGGAGAATCACAACACTGAGACACAGTGTTTGGTAAAATTGTAAGTACCTTAGTATAGCTGTTCTCTATCCAGAGAAGTATAGCTAAGTTGTGAATTTGATTATGAGGCTTTCTATTTGACCTTGAAGCTAACCTTTCTTTACTTTGGAATAGTAAATGCCCCTTGATTCTAGTCTTGTTTTCTTCTCTTTATGTTTAGGATGCTGTTTTAATTTTTTTCAGTGCAGAACATTATCTTATACACCTTATAACACTAGAAGAAAACTATTTAAATGTGCTACAAATTAAAACAAATAATTTGCTATATTTGTATTCATAGAGAATTAAGTTGGCATTATAAAAAGCAAAAAAGAAATCATAAATGATGGAAGCATAGAATTTAATGTTTATATTCCGGGAACCAAGACTTTAGATTTTTGATTTCTGCTATACTGACAACCGTCCACTTTGGATGGGTTAATTCTTTCTGCTTCATTTTTTTCTCCCTGTAGACCTACTTTGAGTTTATACATTTGTAAAATGCTTTTATTTATTATACTTCATAATATTGAAGATTCTGTGCCTTGATAAAACTCTGCAGGTGACAAAGTCAGGTCACAACATAGGCACTCACTAAATTTATAACATTTTTATAAGATGTTATCAAATTAAATATTGTATCTATTTAATAGAAAATTATTTTAGGAAATTTGAATTTTTAAAACAAGAGTACACATGAGACATAAGTCCCAGAATTTGAATGCCATTTTTTTAGTAATTTGATTAGTGAATCCATAAGGTTAATTTTATATTGTCCAAGGAATGACTCTTTGGATACAAAGACCTTAGTAAAAATGTTATTCTGTGGTGAATAAGCAGTACATATCATGACACTAACTCAGTGAGTAAATCAGTTCAGGGTTGCGCAATACAAATTAATTCAAGAAAAAATTTTTTTTATACAAAATCAGAAATAAAAGTCATCTTACTTTTAAAAAATGATAAAGCAGAAATTATATAAACTTTGATTCTATAACCATATCAAAAAGTTAAGTACTATGGCTGAGGAAGGAAGAAGGCAGAGCAAAGAGATGGCTAAGGAAGGAAGAAGGCAGGCAAAGAGATAGCAAGAGAGAGAACAGGAATACCCAACTTAGGAGCAGAAGGTGCAGAGATTCTGGGACATATTCAGAGATGGCTAGACACATCCAGAGGGAGACAACGGAAAACAGTAAGCAAACAGTAAATCATATGAAGACAATCCATAGAAGGGCATGCTGCAGAGAACTAGGAAAAACAAAAACAGATGAGTAAGTTAAGAAGAGGAAGGACTGTAGTATGTCAGTGGTGAATTTGGTAATTCTCACATCATATCCTATTTAAAACTTTGGCCATAGGCATCAATAAATCCTTATATCACTGCTAACCTTGAAATCTTGAGTGTGTGTGTGCGCGTGCACGCGTGTGCGCCTGTGCATACATATGTATATATATGTACGTACGTAACGTACATATGTATGTATATGTATATATGATAACATCTTGTTTCACTCTAGTAATTTGAGATTGGCTTTCACATACTGGAAAAATGAAAGGATCTGGTTATTGGAATTTTATTTTTGAAAATCGTAGCATTTTGTGAAATATTTCAAATATTAGTCTCTGTATTGATTGGCCTCTTTATTACTTAGGCTGGAGAGTGCCTTTGATATGTAGAGTATGTAGTTTTTTTATTTTTTTAAGTATGCTTCACACTCAGCGTGGAGCCCAACGTGAAGCTTGATCTCCCGACCCTGAGATCAAGACCTGAGCTGAGATCATGAGATGGATGCTTAACCCACTGAGCCCCCCTGGCACTCCTCTAGTTCTTTATTTTAATTAATATTTTCAGGATTTCATATTTTATAATTCCTAAGTTAAAATTTGAAGCACTAATTTGATTATTCTTAAATTCCCTTACCTCTGAATTTACAGTCAAATTTTGGCCAGCCGTGTTTTGTTACAATTAAAATACATTGTAAGGCTGTAAAACAATAGTAAGAAACAAATAGGATCCAGACTTTGTTCCTCAGGTGTGTATCTTATTAGGAATTATTTTCTTTTTCTGCTGAGGATTTACAGTATCTTATATTTGACAACTAAAACACAGAGAACAATGTTGTAAACATCTGTGTGTAGGACATTAGTAAAAGCTATGAGGAATAGCCAAAACACTTGGGTAGCCTCATTTTTTTCCTTATCAGGTCTTTAGTATAATAATATTGGTGGTAGTCATCTGGTCTGGTCTGAAGGTACAGCAGGCGATGCTGAGGGACAAGAACTCTTCCTTACTCTTCTTCAGTTGAGCCAATTCCATTACTTAGGGCTTGTGATTTGCAAACTCCCTTTCCATCACCAAAGTCTGTGTTAGGTCGGCGTCTTTAGTTGTAAGCAGTAGGAAGCCCACTGACGCGTGTGCTTTTGTAGCAGTGGGCGAATAGGCTCACATCACCAACGAGCCCAGAGGCCCAGAGGCAGGCCAGCCCTCTGTCTTCTTGCATCAGAGCTCTCGCTTCCATTTTTCTCTTCATAGTGGTTGTGGTTTTGCCCTCCTCTTGTATCAGCTTCATCCTTTTGCTACATCAAAAAATGCCTGCTGTCAGCTGCTACATGCTTCCTGTTTCAAGTCTAGGTAGCGGGAGAGAGCTGGTTTCTTTCAACACCAAACAAAAGTATATGAGCCTCCCTCCAGAAATGTGCATTTGGGCCATGCATGTGTAGATGTGATGCTTTTTAGCTCAAACAGATCAGGATTTGTGTCTCTGGAGTAGAGTGGTTAAATTCTTCCCCTCATTACATGATGCCTCACAGTGGTGGGGGGGGTGGGGTGGCGGTGGTTGGACTAGCTATGAAGGAGATGGCTACGTGTCAACCCGAAACTGCTCACTGAGCATCATAAACTTGTGGCTCCCTTTCTTGTTAAACGGCCCCGTTCTCCACCCAGCTCCTTGAATCTGAAACCTGAGAATTACTTACACCCTTCCTTCTTCTCCACTCCCATTTCCATGCCAGTTGCCAAGGCCTGTCATTTCTATATCTGTTTAAAAAAAATTTTTTTTTTAAATTTTACATTTATTGATTTTTGAGAGACAGGGTGAGACAGAGCATGAGCAGGGGAGAGGGAGAGAGAGAACGAGACACAGAATCTGAAGCAGGCTCCAGGCTCCTAGCAAGTGTTCAGACGGAGCCCGATGTGGGGCTCGAACCCACGAACCGTGAGATCATGACCTGAGCTGAAGTCGAATGCTCAACCAACTGAGCCACCCAGGTGCCCCCATTTCTACATCTTGACTCGCTCAGATCTGTGTGCATCTCTCTGGCCCTACTACCACCCAGCCTGCCACCATCATCTTCTGCCTGGACTGCTTCCGTGGCTTCTAACTGATCTTTTTACACGTACTTTCTTCCCTCATTCATTCTTAGAGGTAATAAACATCGTGAGCCCTACTAACCCAGGAACTTGAACATTAGCAATAACTTAGGTTTATCTCTCCTGTCCCATCCCACTGACCTGCACATAACTAAAGTGAATCCGATTCTGATTTTGCATTACTGTGTTCTTCTTAACAGTTTTTTCCCCACGTATATAGGCATAAACACAGTGTTAATTTTAATTATTTTTACTAATTGTAAAAAAGAAATTCATGTTGTCTGGCTGTCTGTACTATTACCTCATTTACTTTTTTCATTCATTTCATGTTTTTTTTTTTTTAACGTTTTTTATTTTTGAGACAGAGGGAGACAGAGCATGAACGGGGGAGGGTCAGAGAGAGGGAGACACAGAATCGGCAGCAGGTTCCAGGCTCTGAGCCTTCAGCACAGAGACTGACGCGGGGCTCGAACTCACGGACTGCAAGATCATGATGTGAGCCGAAGTTGGCTGCCTAACTGACTGAGCCCCCAGGCACCCCCAGGCGCCCCCAAGTGCCCCCATTCAGTAATATATTGTAACACTTCATTCATGTTGCATGTAGCCATAGTTCAGTTATTCTCGCTGTTGCACAACGTTCTGTTGTAATACTGTACCTGTCGTTTTCTCCAGGTTCTTGCTGCGGGAAACAGCACTGCCTGGAGCGTCCTGGCTCATGCGTACAAGTGTTCTAGACTGCTCTCTTGGTCCTAAACTGAGGAATGGAATTGCCAATTCGGGGTGGGGGGGAGGTGCGGTACATGAAATTCAGCTTTAGAGGATAGTATCAAATTATTTTAACAAATTATACCAGTGCATAAGAGATCCTTTCAATCCACATTCTTTCTGAAAGTTTTAGAATTGTCAGACTTTTTAGTTTTTGCTAAGTGATACCTCATTGTTGTCTTGATTTGCATTTTCTTGATTATCAAGCATGTCTTCATGGGTTTCTTAACCAAATATATTACTTCTGTGAAATGCCTCTTCGTATCTTTTGCCTGTTGTTCTAGCATGTTGTTTTTTCTTTTTGTACTGATTATAGGGGCTTTTCATAGACTCTCGATGACAGTTTTTTCTTGGTTATATGTGTTGCACATATGTTCTCTCCATTTACTTTTCATAGGATATCTTTCTCTTCAAATGTTTTTAATGAAAAATTTCAGATATTTACAAACATAGAAAGAATATTATAATAAATCTCAAGCTATCTATCACTCAGCTTCAGTAATTACCAGCACATCCCCAAACTTACCTCATCTGTATCCTCAGGATCTTCACCTCCACCCTCCCTCTTTTCATGCCTTCTTTGAAGCAGATCTCAAGTATCATTATTTCATATGTAAATATTCCAGTGCCTACATTCTAATGTGTTGCAGTACCATTTTCCCTCAGCTTTGCTCCAAGAAATACTACTGCTTAGAATGGAATGAAATTACACCTCAAATGGAACAAACCTATAAAAAAATCATACATCTAATGAAACTAGGTTTGGATAAAATCTTCAAAATACATCAGTATTGAACATATTAACGAAAGGTCAGAGTTATTGTTTACCATCTAAAAGAGCAGTATAAAACACTCTTGATACTTTGAACAATCTAAAGATTTCTTTAGTGTAATGAGTTTTATGTATCTAATTTTGATGGGTAAATATGGAAAAAGTTGCTGTGTAGTTTGGAAATATGGCTAAGAACTGTTTTAAAGTCTTGCTCTGACAATTTGGACATATTTAAAAGTTTCCATGGTTTCCTCTTAATACTGAATGCTAAAAACAAAACAATATAAAAAAACAAAGCAAAAACAAACTCTTTCATTCTAAATAAAGCAGTTGTATTCCTTAAATTTTGAATATGCCCAGCTAGCGTATTATGGAATGGACGTTGCTGAAAAAGATAACGTTAGGTTACAGTCTTCCTCATTTGTGATTTTTTTTTTTTTTTTTTTTTACGTTTATTTTTGAGACAGAGAGAGACCGAGCATGAACGGGGGAGGGGCAGACAGAGAGGGAGACACAGAATTGGAAGCAGGCTCCAGGCTCTGAGCCATCAGCCCAGAGCCCGACGTGGGGCTCGAACTCACGGTCTGTGAGATCATGACCTGAGCTGAAGTCAGACGCTTAACCAACCGAGCCACCCAGGCGCCCCCCTCATTTGTGATTTTTAAGCAAAACTATCATATCCTGGGAGGCATAAATACTTGATATATTTATGTACAGTATTTACTGTTATCTCTGCTTGTTGTCAGATGGATTCAGGATGGCAAGAAAAAATACAGCCAAACACAAGTGGAAGAGAACTAGGACTGAGTGGGAAGAGTTTGAGGTTCACAGAAGCAGCACATTTAACTCTTGCAAGGATGTGAGCATAACTCCTTTAGGAAATTTCCGGGGGTTGGTGGAGAATGAGGTAGGGATTTGGGGTGTTTTAAAAAGGTGAAATCCTCAGCGGAAACCTTGTGTGAAATGGAGAGAAACAGCTGCTCTGGTGGACCAGGAGGAGGACAGCCCACCTGCCTGCCCTGCGTTCCCCACGCTGCCTGGTGGGTGTCTTGATGTGGTGTCACCAGAACTGGTTCACTGAGTCACAGTCTGAGTACTTGGTGCCAGGATTATTCAGGGAGCAGAAATGAGTGAACTTGAAGTTCACTTACTCTTCCCATCACTTACTCATTATTTTGTAGCTTTTCTTTCAAGAGAAGTCATGCATTCATGTTAATTTTCAAAGAATCTTCTTGATTCCAGGATATGCAGATCTGAAAAGGGTTTGACCATTAGCTAATATTTCAGAAAAACAATTTTTTGCTAATTATTTTGGCCTTATCTTAATGTCTCCTTTTTATGTGTTTATTTTTGTATTGTTGTTTTTTTTAATGTTTATTTATTAAAATTTTTTTAAAAATATTTGTTTATTTTTGAGAGAGAGAGAGAGACAGAGCATGAGCAGGGAAGGGGCAGAGAGAGAGGGCAACACAGAATCTGAAGCAGGCTCCAGGCCCTGAGCTGTCAGCACAGAGCCCGATGTGGGGCTTGAACTCAAGAACCGTGAGATCATGACCTGAGCCGAAATTGGACAATTAACCGGTTAACTGACTGAGCCACCCAGGGGCCCCCTAAATGTTTATTTATTCTTTTGGGAGAGAGAGAGAGAGAGAGAGAGAGAGAGAGAGAAAGCATGAGCAGGGGAGGAGCAGAGTGAGAGAGAGGGGCAGAGGATCTGAAGCAGGCTCTGCATGCTGACAGCAGTGAGCCTGATGTGGGGCTAGAACCCACAAACTGTGAGATCATAACCTGAACCAAAGTTGGATGCTTAACCAACTGAGCCACCCAGGTGCCCCTATTTTTTGTTTTTGTTTTTAAGAAAAGGCAAGAAAGGGCATGCTTCTTCTGAGTGTGTTACTTTTTCCTTGCCTTTGTTTCTCTGAAAGTGAGGAGAGAGGTAGTAACAGAGAGATCTCTAGTCCATTCGGTACCTCCAAATTAATCTGATTAAGACACCTTTTTCACCTCAAGAACCTTCCAAAACTCCCTGTGGTTTTTGAATGAGATTCGTACCCTCACTTCTAATGGTATCATTCCTTGATTCCCTGTACATACCAAGCTCTAAGTAAACTACTTGAGGCACTTCTCAATTTTTCTAATATGATATACTCCCATTTCTCTCCAAGCATACTTACCCCAACCGCTACCCCACCCCGCTCAAGTTTTTATATACTCTGTAGCCTTACTTTTTACCACCAACCCCACTTTTATCCCTTTGATGACCTATGGTATTTGTCTGTGTTATTATTTTGACCTTAAGTTATACAATGCTCTAAACTGCTTCGTAAGAGTACAAATAAGGTTGAAAGCCCTTGAGAGCAGAGATTCTACCTTATACTTCTTTGATTACTTGATAAACACAATGCTAAATTCTTAATAAATATTTGTAAGGTTGAAATGAAAATTAAAAATTAGCAGGCATTCTGATTGTGATAAAACTGAATAATATTCTAAGTTGATTTTACTTGATTAAGCCATTTGACATTTGCCAAATGGATTCTTGATTTGCAGGTGATTATTGCATAATCCATTCACTGTGAAGTTTTGTAAATTAAGATTAATTGGGAAAATATGAGTTTTTGAAAATCAACAAGAAATGTTCTTTTACTTTTAGCTGCATGTGGTAATGGGACTAGTAGCAGTGTTTGCAAAGTAGAAGTCTATTTTTATGTGAGAAGTACTAATTTATGGTTGGCAGCAGCCACAATTGTTTGTTAAAGATGTAGAAACAGCTTGTTTCTTAAGTAAAAAATGCCCCCTGTAGTCTTGTTTTCAAAAGTATTAATTTGCATAGCAAGTTCTTCTTAGCGCAAAGCTATAAACGCCATCCAGATTAGGTTAGTTTAAATATTTTTTTAAAAATAGGTAGAATTTGAGACTTTGCTGAACTGAAATGAGCAAGCTCTCAACGAAAGGGCACAGGTGAGGACGGTGAGGCTTCTGAAGGTGCCTGCATGTTAAAACATAGCAGTGTTTATTCAGGGTGACTCACTGTCTGCTTAGCTTGGCACGGAGCTCATCGTGGTGTTTTCTCAGTATTGGATAATAAGAACTCTTTTTAGAAGTCATGTGCATGGTTTATTGTCAGACCATAAAATGATAGGTCTGTAGCAGTGAATCATGCAGGGAAGTCTGAGAAAGAGAAGCATGATGTTTCTTACCGAGGGAGGGTGCTCCCTGGAGAGACTCTGGGTGGGGTTAAAATAACAAGTTTCCTTACTCCCATCATCCTCAACAAACACTACCTGTTTGCCCTTTCATTTTAGTATCTTTATGCAGGGGTTAATATTTACTGTTACTTATTTTTTTTAAATAATTTTTTCACATTTATTTATTTTTGAGAGAGAGAGAGAGCGTGAGCAGGGGAGGGGCAGAGAGAGATTGGGAGACACAGAATCCGAAGCAGGCTCCAGCTTCTGAGCTGTCAGCACAGAGCCCAACGCGGGGCTTGAACTCAAGGGTGATGTCATGACCTGAGCCAAAGTCAGACGCTCAACTGACTGAGCCACCCAGGCACCCCTACTGTTACTTATTAAGTATTCACCTACTAACTCTGAAGCTGTCATAGGTCAGATTTTTAGTTGAACCACATTTTTTTTGTGATAAAACCGAATCCTATTCGAAGACAACGGATTCTGGGATGAACTTGGATTTTACCTTGGAAGGACTGAGAACATAGGTGTCGGGGAGATTGTGTGTGCCACGACCAAGGGCAGCTAACCCTTGACTTTTAAATGTAACTTGACTTGTATACAGATTAAATTCGGGTGTCTGCTGGGAAGGATTGAGACTGAGTTTTTCCAAGAAGAAAGAATCAATTAGATAAAGGACATAATCACAGGGTGTTAGGCTGCTAAGTGGCTGCAGCTCCTCTCTGCTGCCTCTAATTCTAGGCAAGAATGCAGGGGCGCTAAGGCAACACTAGAGAACACAGTGACAGAGACACTTTCCCTTTGCTTTGTTTGGGGGCAGCTGCAGGAAGTTTTAGTTAGGCTTAAAGTAGACTGAGGAACCCAGTGCCAAGAAAAGCATTCAGAGCAAAGGAGTAAATGCTGACGTTTGGCCTACTAAGCAAACAGTTGAGAGGTGGGGGAGCTAAGATTCTTTCTGTTTGAAGAGAAAAATGTAAATAACGTGATTTCAGCAAGAATTCTGAGTACACCCTTTCACTAATTTTATTAAGTGGTTATTTCTGTATGCTAAATTATACTTAGATTTTACATCAGTATCTTTAGTAAGTATTTAAAGTATCCTTAAATACACCATTTCTTAATTTGTTTATATCAGTATTTACTTTTGAAAGGTGAATAAAGGGCGCCTGGGTGGCTCAGTCGGTTAAGCGGCCGACTTCAGCTCGGGTCACGATCCCGCGGTCCGTGAGTTCGAGCCCCGCATCGGGCTCTGTGCTGACAGCTCAGAGCCTGGAGTCTGTTTCGGATTCTGTGTCTCCCTCTCTCTGACCCTCCCCTGTTCATGCTCCGTCTCTCCCTGTCTCAAAAATAAATAAAAAAAAACGTTAAAAAAAAATTAAAAAAAAAAAATGAAAGGTGAATAAACCTTTTGATGGTTGAAACCGTGAGCCTAAAACTGTAAGCATTGTAAGTGGGAAGGTTAGTTCGTAATTCAGACCTGAACCCACTGCCCCATGTTCAGGATACACAATTATATATTTATAAACAGATTCTTAAACATGTTCAGTAAGCGTCATTCCTAAATCTGTCTGTAGGTCCTCATGATCCTTAATCTCAGATACCTCTCCTTTCTCCTTACTTAAAACACCCCCCACCTTGCTTACACGTTCCCTTTATCCTCTTGAGTTACACATTGACACGTACATGGATTTCCCCTCACCCTCAATAAAGCATGAGATGTTACGCACACACATATTAGCACACCCCAAAAGGCATGCAGGCAGAAAGGGGAGAAGATTCACGGTGCGATGGGTGGGAGATTATGTGTGGATATTGCTGTGTGGCTGTACGAATAGGAGAATGGTTGGAAAGTAGATCTGAGAGATGATGAATTAAGGGACCACACGTTACTGATAATAGTTGAGGGGTGACACACACACACTGTCCTGTTAATACGTCTGATCAGAGGTCAGTCATTGAGATTAGTAATAATCTTAATGAGTGGAGGGGTGGCTCAGTCGGGTAAGTGTCCATCTTCGGCTCAGGTCATGATCTTGGGGTTCATGGGTTTGTGCTCCATGTCGGGCTCTGTGCTGACAGCTCAGAGCCTGGAGCCTGCTTTGGATTCTGTGTCTCCCTCTCTCTCTGCCCCTTCCCTGCTCACACTGTGTCTCTCCCTGTCTCAAAAATAAATAAACATAAAAAAAATTATAAAAAATAACGAGTGGAAAAGGATACAAGTGCTGATCTAAGTCAGTTGAGAAGGATGTTGTTATCCTGTATTTGAATATAAGACTTTCTGAATTTGGAACTAATATCTGCATTAAAGCTGAGTAAAGAATATTTGAATAAGGGATACGAAGTATTTTAAATATTAGTATTTTAAATATTAGCTTCTAAAGCATTCTGAAGATTTTAAAGAAAAAAGTGTTAAGTGCTCTTATGATAATTTTTAGAAGTAAAGGTGTCATAGTACCCATTAAGACCTGCCGTATGGCATTTATTGATGGGTACTGTACGTTAAATCTTTCTTGAGTAACAGAGTTGAGTTTGACCTGGCTCTCTTGTCAGCATGCCGGGCTCTGCCGCACCCTTCTGTTTGCATAAATGGCATCAGTTTCTTCTTTGCATCAGGAATAGATCCTTTTTTCTCTTTGAAGGAAGAACATGAGATTTGGAGCCAGAAAGAGTTATACAATCACAATATGATTAATTCTCTTTAATCTTTCATTATGTCCTTTGATTTTATCATTACCTGCAACATAAAAGCTGAAGTCTTAGTATTGCCTTCAAAGTTCTGTGTTGGTAGTTTTCAGCTCAGGATGCATATTAAAATAACACGAAAAACTTTTTAAAAATATCAAGAACAGGGTAGGGTTTTGGTATCTGGATTTTTGTGTCCACATTCATGAGGGATACTGATTTGTTTTCTTTTGTTGTAATAGATTATTGTGTTTTTGGTATCAAAATAGTACTGGTCTCATAAAAGAATTGGGAAGCGTTTACTCCTTTTTTGTTCCCTCAAAGAGCGTAGAAATGCAATTATTTCTTCTTTAAATGTTTAGAATTCACCAGTATAGCTCTCTGCATGAGGAGCTTTCTCATTTGGAAAGCTTAAAAATACAGATTTAGTTTCTGTGATAGATACAGGCCTATTGAGGTTATCTGTTTCCTCAGCGTGAGCTTTAATATTTGGTGTTCTTCGAGGAGTGGTTTGTGTCTGTCTGGTTCATTTAAGTTGTTGAATTTATGGACACAACGTCTTTATGTTTTCTTATTTCTATCATGTTTATAGAAGCCTTAGTTGATAACCCTTCTTTCATTCTTGATATTGGTATTACCAATATCTTTCTTTTTTTCTTAGACTGGCTTGAGGTTTGTCAATATTACTGATTTATTCAAAGAACCAGCTTTTGGTTTTATTCATTTTTCTCTATTTTTCTGTTTTTTAATTTCACTGATTCCTGCTCTTATGTATATATTTTTTCTTTTGCTTGTTTTGGGTTTAATTTGCTGTTCTCTTTCTAGTGTCTTAAGATTATTGACTTGAGAATTGTCTTTTCTAACATAAGCATGTTTAATACTTACAAAGTGAAAAGTGCCCATACACTCATGCTTTCCTTTGGCTGCCTTCTTTCCACCCTGGACGCAACCATTGTTATTTTTTCAATATCCTTTCACAGAATGCTACATAGCATTCTAGCAATTATTTTCTTCCATGCTTTGCTTTTTTTTTTTTTTTTTTTTAACTTCGTAATCTATCCTGGATATAACTCTTTATCTTTCACATATTATTTTTTATTCTCTTTTATGATAGCATAAATAGCCAGTCTTTTATTAATGGGCATTTAAGAATAGGGCCTGGGTGGCTCAGTCGGTTGAGCGACCGACTTTGGCTCAGGTCATGGTCTCGCGGTTTGTGGATTTGAGCCCCGCGTCGGGCTCTGTGCTGACAGCTCAGAGCCTGGAGCCTGCTTCGGACTCTGTGTCTCCCTCTCTCTCTGCCCCTCCCCTGCTCATGCTCTGTCTCTCTGTGTCTCAGAAATAAATAAACTTAAAAATTAAGAATAGGGCCTGGGTCTTGGTATTTTTAACAATTTTATTCTTTTTATGCATTTCATTATGAAAAATTTTATGCATACAGTTTATATATTTTAAGTGTCTTTTAACTTCTAGGTTTCCCTTCATTATTTTCTGCCTTAAACCATTAGCCTTGTCCAGTAATGGTAACTGTCGCTTTCCCGGGATTCATTTATTTTAAACAGTTTATACTGAGAATTAGAAAATGCCTGTAGAAGGATACCTAAAACAGAGTACAGTGTAATGAATCATTGTAAAGCAGGTGTCCCATGTAGGTACTATGGCGGCCAAGGAGTCGAGGACTGTCAGCACCTGGAAAGCCTTTCGTGTGGTCCTTTTGTGTCTCCCCTTCCCTTCTCCCACAGGTAATCAGTATCCTGATTTTTATGGAAATCTCCTCTAAGATTAATTTTTACTTTCCCCTGGATACTCTCACAGATTGCAGATACTGAAATCTGTATCTGCAAACAACGGTTTGAGCAAGTTTACCTTAAAAAATGTCATTAGCTGTGTAGCGAGGCTCCGTCTACTGTTGATGAGCCCTGCCGCTTCATTCTTGCTCGCTGGCCATCAGGCATGCCTGCTCCCACTCTGGACTTCAGGAATGTTTTCTTTTGTTGCTTCATCTTTCTGGGCCACTTCACTTCAGGATACAAACTGCATCCAGTGGAGTTCTTAGTTGTAAGCAATAGAAACCATCTCTGGGGGCACCTGGGTGGCTCAGTTGGTTGAGCGTCCGACTTCAGTTCAGGTCATGATCTCACGGTTCGTCAGTTCAAGCCCTGCATTGTGCTCTCTGCTGTCAGCATGGAGCCCTCTTTGGATCCTCTGTCCCTTTCTCTCTCTGCCCGTCCTCCACTCGCTGTCTGTCTGTCTGTCTCTCTCTCAATGAATAAACTTTAAAAAAAAAGAAACTGTCTCTGGCTAATTTATTAAAAGGGTATGTGTGACCCACAGACTCTCTAAGAAGGCTGGGAAAGTGGGCCTGATGACCACACCACCAAGAACAGATCTCAAAATTGTCACAAAAGCGCTCTAATGAAGACACCACTGCCACCTCTCTGGGGCACTGATATCGTTGCTTGCACCCCACATACCACTGACGCTGGGCCGTGGGCCTGCCACAAGTGTCTGTGTCTCTGCCCACTCAGGAAGCTGGAGGTAACTGCTAGTGCAGCCATGCTTGCTGGTGGAATCTTTGGAGTTCCTCCTTCTACAAGCTAATGGTTTTCTATTTGGTCTAGAGTGGGTGCGTCTTACTGGCAGAGCTTGTGGCATGTGGCCGTGTCTTAATTTTGAAGAAAGATGGGAAAGCAAGCGGGTGAGGTTTTCTTTGTTTCTTTCTTCACACTTGGGTCGTAGGACACGTATTTGTCTCATGATATAAGGCATGCTTAAAGGTAGACTTGGCATTTAGATGGTTGGTGACCAAAAAGAAATGTCCACTGTAGAAGTTCTGTATTGGTTTTAGAAATCCATTCCTCTTAGTAGCTGATGTTCTTTGTAGCTTCTCGTGTGGTTTGTACAGTGCAGGGAGTGTTTGACACAGGCATATTCCTTATATTGCCAGGTGCCATATAAGATGTGGAGCGGTGCCTGTATTTCTGGAGAACTTTTGTTTTAAAAACCCCATCCCAGGGAAGCCTGGGTGGCTCAGCCAGTTAAGTGTCGAACTCTTGGTTTTGGCTCAGGCTGTGATCTCATGGTTAGTGAGATCGAGCCCTGCATTGGGCTCCGTGTGTTGACAGTGTGGAGCCTGCTTAGGATTCTCTCTCTCCCTCTCTCTGCCCCTCCCCCGCTTATTCATTTTCTCTCTCTCTCTCTCTCTCAATAAGTAAAAAAACTTAAAAAAATAAAAACCCCATCCTAATTTTAGCTAATTACAGGGATTCTGGTTTTATCTTATGAATAAACTTAGAGAGATGTAAGAGTCGAAAGTCATACTGTAACAAGCATTAGTATTTCCTGGAGATCTTTTCACTGAGAACCTTCTGGCTTATAAACCATTTGCCTTTTTTTCAAGTGCGATCTTACTGTATAAAAGTTTTGGAAAATGGAAGGCACCCTGTTAGGACCATAAGCACTTGCTTTTCAAAACCAAGGTGATACAGTTCTCATCACTGCAGAGGTATTTTACTCTTACTGTGAAACTTTGAAGCGCAAGCTTTATAAAATGAACACAAAAGCCCATTGTTAGTTTACAAGTGATGACTTTAAAAACCTGCTAGTGAGGGTTTCATCTGCTGTGAAACCAGGGAAGAGTTGGATGGAGGGAGCAGCGGACAGGTTGGGTCAGAGGGGCTTGCGGACACTGTCTTGTCTCTGCAAGTGGTGTGTGGCATTATTTTAGATAATTCATGTATGTTTGACATTTCATCCCCAGTTACTAAAAAAGAATTAATATTACTATCCCTTCCCCTTCAGTTTTCTCACAGCGGTGGTATGGGAAGATCTGAGACAGATCCGATCAAGCTTCTTAGAATAAACACATTGTAACGTAAGGTTGTCGTAGTAAGAACAAAGTGAATGTACTATAAAACCTTTATAGCAGTGTGCACCCTGTGGGTTTACTATATAACAATAAACTGTTGTTATCGTGCTAGAAGGAACACATATCTGAATTATTCAAACCAGGTGGTGCCTCAGTTTTGAATACTAAAAACAACTCAATTGTGGATTCAGTGGGCTAAATTGATAGGAAATTTATTTCTGGTTCATCCATTTGGCCTCTGTCTACATAGCCAGTAGAAAATTCTTTACAGAATGTTTATAAAGCTCATTTCCAAATAATTCAGGTTAGTTTTAGCACTCTGCCTAACATGCATGAGGCCTTAATTCTACAAAGGAAAACAATCTAAGGTTTCTAAAAATTCAAGGTAATAATTGTAGAATATAATGGTAGGGGTGAATGTACTGGTTGCTTGATATTTAGTGATACATTTGATTAATGCTTTTGTGGTCCAGATAGCAATTGTTCTAATATAATTTATTTTGCAGTGAGGGCCGAGGCAAGTTGACCGTATTTTCAGTTAAAGCTATGTTAGCAACGATGTGTGGTGGAAAAATGCTGGACAAATTGAGATGTAAGTACTTTCATATTATTTGAAAGATTTTATTTTCAAATTAGGACCTTTAAACAGTTTTAAATGAATGTTGTCAGAATTTTGGATGATGCTGTAATGAACTTTTTTGTGTTTTTACTAGATCATTCCCTTTGTAACAACTGGGAACTGGCTCAGAATATGTCAGTTATGCCACCTACTGTTGAGATGGACAAATTAGTTGAATTAATTTGTTTAGTTTTTTGTTTTTTTTTTTTTTTTTTTTTTAGAATAAAGTAACAAAACTGAAGAGATTCAGAACAGGAACATGGACCTTAAAAAAGTTCTTTTAAAAATGTTTCCTATATTATTAAAAATTTTGCTTGCAGATGATTATGCTGATTGCTTTTAGTTAGAAAAGAAATTTGATTATTTTTACCAGGTTTGGTTAAGATTAGCCCTTTAAAAAATAAGCTTATTCTTCATCAGAG
Organism: Panthera tigris; assembly: GCF_018350195.1. Taxonomy (NCBI): domain Eukaryota; kingdom Metazoa; phylum Chordata; class Mammalia; order Carnivora; family Felidae; genus Panthera; species Panthera tigris. The sequence continues at coordinate 119,139,848 of NC_056662.1, forward strand.
GGTATTTGCTATGATTAAGCTTTTCCTTAGTACTTTAGAGTGCAGCTCAGTTATTTAGAAATTTATAGTCTTTTTTTTTTTTTTTTTTTTTTTTAGTTATTGTTCCTAAGTCTTTTCTTACTGTTGGCCATTTTGTCATTTTACTGTTCCCTAAGTATACTGTAGGATTAAGTGACATCAAAGGAAGTGACATGCACAGTAATTTAATTTTGCTGCTTATGGTTTTCACTTATTCATTCATTAGATAGTTACTAACTGCCTGAGATATGCCAAACATCGTGCTAAGTGCTTTACATATATTTTCTCACTGAATGTTTAAAATTTCTCTGAGCAGCAGGTGGTATTTTCTCCATTTTACAGACAAGTTAACTAAGGGGGTAAAGCTGGGATTTCAACTCAGGCTGCTGAGCTTCTAGCCCTGCTCTGAGCTACTTTGTTGTCCTCCATATACTAATGCTGTGATGGGCGATGCACATACGATGCAGTACAAGGAGCAAAGTGCCATACTACACGTAAGGAGCTCTGGCAGGTTTCAGGGAGGTGAGATTGAAGCTGTGGGTTTTGACGAAGTGTTGAGATACCCTGTGAATTGCTTTGTTGAAGAAACTGCGTCATTTGTCCAGTAGCATTTCTCATGGACTGGATTTTGATGATTACATCCCTATGATGTTCCTTTGCGTCCTACATTTTTTGTTTTAATTAAAAGCTATAAATGCTTGGTTGAATTTGAACACAAGCTTTTGGGCAAGGTGACTTAATAGGTACCTTTGTCTTCTGTGCTTTTTCTTACATGTTACCATGGCATTGAAAGTTGGAAAGCTGGATGGCTCACTAGATATAGATATCAATATTCTAAAGAAAGGTCTTACATAGTATGTTTGGTCAGCTGTTAACGTGGTTTATCTTCATTTCAAAATCAGCGGCAATGTAAACCAAAATTTCAGTAGTAAAACTTCTAGTTTCATTAAAGACTCTTCTATGTATTTTTCACATGGTATCTCAAAATATTACTATTTGGGGCTGAAATTTCTTCATATTTTTTAATTCTAGCATGGTGTTTTTCTGAGACATAATACAATACGGATGAGATTATATTTCATTCAAACATAAAGGAAAAGAAAGTTGGAATTTTATCTTTCTCTTATTTTTTAAAGTTTATTTATATATTTTGAGAGAGAGAGAGAGAGCATGAGCAAGGGAGGGGCAGAGAGGGAGGGAGAGAGAGGATCCCAAGCAGGCTCCATGCTGTCAGCGCGGAGCCCAACTTGGGGCTGGAACTCACAAACTGTGAGATCATGACCTGAGCCAAAATCAAGAGTCAGACGCTTACCTGATTGAGCCACCCAGGAGCCCGAGGAATTTTATGTCTTTTTTAATGACGATGATACCAGGTAAAGAATATACATTGCCGTCTTTATTAGTACTGGAGAAAGTGGCTGAAAATAGAAAATACATGATATAACTGCAGATTGTAGATGACTCTGGAGTCTTTCAGTTTCTGTGGTTAAATCAGCTATATTTACATAGAACTGGAACGTGGCACATAGTAAATGCCAAAATTTTGCCAAATATCAATTGTTGCTGGAGTACTAAAATTACTGCAATTCCCTGTTGTAACTGCTAGTGAAAAAGTGCAAATTTTAGTATGATGTGAGATGTGGAAGGGATCCAGGTAATGGCAGGTTTTTCATTTGTTTTTAGGTGGCTTTCAAATTTCTTTTTTTTTTTTAATTTTTTTTTAACATTTATTTATTTTTGAGACAGAGAGAGAGACAGAGCATGAATGGGGGAGGGTCAGAGAGAGGGAGACACAGAATCCGAAACAGGCTCCAGGCTCTGAGCTGTCAGCACAGAGCCCGACGCGGGGCTCGAACTCACGGACCGCGAGATTGTGACCTGAGCCGAAGTCGGCCGCTCAACCGACTGAGCCACCCAGGCGCCCCTAGCTTTCAAATTTCTTAGAGGAACACAAGTGATCACTATTCACACGGCACAAAAGTACACATGCTCAGGCCAATGTGACTTGTCACTGTATTCAGAATGCCAGATCATTGCACATCAGATATGGATTGATGAGATACCAGCCCACGCTAGGTCACTAATTACCATATTTGTGTTATGCAGATAGGTCTAAAGTATGGCTTTCTAATCTTCATGTTCAAAATTATAGTTTCTTTACCATCTGTAGTTCTGTTTCATTATTTTTATTGTACTATAATTATCTTCGCTTGAAAATGAGATGTTTAACATAAGTAAAACATTTCAGGTATTGAAGTCTGTCTCCACTTCTTAATTTTAATCATTCAGAGTGGAAACCACATTTATGTGGTCTGTCACTCTTGTTTTAAACAGAGCTCACTGGTTATAATTTACATATTTTTCATAACTCGGAGATGTCATCGTCTGATGCATTTGGGGCTAATTGTGAGGCTCTGGGTTGTTTATCCCTTCTGATGTTTTCAGACAACTTTGCTTTCTCAAGTTCTTGAAAACAACAAAAGCAACAACAAAGCAACAACTTTGTTGTTGTTGTTGGTGGTGGTGGGTGTGTGTGTCCCTTTTATCACTGGTAAATGTGTTAGGATTATCAGAGTACCAGTCTCTAGAAATCTTTCTTTGCTTCCGATTTACTTAAAAAAAATTTTTTTTAATGTTTATTTATTTTTGGGAGAGACAGAGTGTGAGCGGGGAAGGGGCAGAGAAAGAGGGAGACACAGAATCCCAAGCCAGCTCCAGGCTCTGAGCTGGCAGCACAGAGCCCAATGCAGGGCTCAAACTCACAAACTGTGAGATCATGACCTGAGCTGAAGTTGGAAGCTTAACCGACTGAGCCACCCAGGTGCCCTGCTTCTGATTTACTTTTAATATGGAGAAAACATAAGCAAACTTCTGAGCGTTCTATTTAAGGTATGAATGTAAGTGATGACTCCTGTATTATGAGAGAAGTACTGGAGCTTTTGTAGTGTGATTGGCAGTTTGTCTGCTGTGAGAATCCTTTTCTCCTTGGTTTTCCAAGTCTCAGCTATGTCCTGCTTCGTTGAGAAGGCTGAATAACAGCTTAGGTAAAAGTGAGCTATAACACTATATTGTAATTTCCAATGATATTTGACTATTCACTTTCCTTCTGTTTGTTCCGTTGACTTTGTTCTCAGTTTCTCCATCTTCCTCCCATTAACTGCACTTTCTGTTTGTTACCTCTGTTAATGTTCCTTTTATTTATTTATTTTAAATGTTTATTATTTATTTTGAGAGAGAGAGCACATAGGAGCGCACGTAAGAGGTGGGAGGGGCAGAGAGAGAGAATCCCAAGCAGGCTCTGCACTGTCCGCGCAGAGCCCTACGTGTGGCTTGATCTCACAAACCTTGAGATCATTACCTGAGCCAGAATCCCAGAGTTGGACGTTTAACCGACTGAGCCACCCAGGTGCCCCATGTTAATGTTCTTTTTAAGTTCAGTTTTCTAATTTATGGAATACACCTTAGTGTTTGTACTTTTCTTCCTTTTATTTTGATCTTTCTGCTTTTTCCCTTTTGTTTTAGATTTTTTTTTCCTATAATTTTCTCTCCCCCCTTTTTTGTTTGATATATTTTTTGTTTTTTTATTTTAGTTTCAAGATAGCATTTAGAACAACTTAAACAATACTTGTACTTTTAGCTTGAAACATTTCTTGATTGGTTTTTTCAGATCTCTCTTAAGAGAGTTTCTGTCTCCAGGTAATGTTCATTTATAGAAATAGTTCACTGTTATGGCCATTAGGGACTGTATCCTAGATTCACAGTTAACTGGGATCACATTCTAAATACCAGTGATTTATAATCAGAATACAGACTTTAATTATAAGCCTGATCAAAACTTAGTAATATCAGAAACCCTAAAAATAACTCAGAGAACAAAACTTACAGACTGTAAAGCCTATTATTTATGAAATCATACTTGTCATTTAATTTATGGGATTTATTTACTTTGTCTAATTCTGCTGTTTGTTTTCTAGGAAATTTAGTCTCTTATTCAGACCTCATCTGTCTTGCATTAAAAGATAGGAGCAGATAATTCAGGGCTCCTGGGTGGCTCAGTCAGTGGAAGGTCCGACCCTGGATATTAGCTCAGGTCATGATCTCATGGTTTGGGAGCCTGTGTTGAGCTCTGTGCTGACAGTGTGGAACCTGCTTGGATTGTCTCTTTCCCTCTCTCTCTGCTCCTCCCCCACTCATGCTTTCTCTCTCTCTCTCAAAATAAATAAACATTAAAAAAAGGATAGGAGCAGATGATTCATGTAATTTCTATTTAAATCCTTTAAAAACCTGGCACTCCCATTTTGAATGACAGCCTAACAGAATGTATCAGGGAGGCTGTGAAAATATCCACATCCATTGACTCAGTCTGTTTCTTGAGTTTACCCTGAGGAATTAGTCAAGAGTGTGCCCTAAGTTTTATGTATATTTGTTATGACATTTTTTTATAATATGTGAAAGTTTGAAACAGTTTTAGTGTCCAAAGCACAGAACCCAGTTACAGTCTGGGCTACTTACATGATTGAATATAATGTCCTCAAATATGTGTTTCAGACCAAAATGTGTAAATGTAATATAGTTTTAGGCAAAAATTTATTACGCACATAGAAAAAGAAATAATATGCTAAAATGATAACAGGCATTTTTTCTGTGTTATAGCATAAAAATGCTTTTGTAATAAGAATAATTTATATTACTTTTGGTTTTGCGTGTTTCTGATATACCGCACTTTGAGTAGTCAGAGAAAAGATGGCCTGAGTGCTGATTATGCCCAGAACTGGCAGTTCTCACTGACATTTCAATTGCTTGCTTCCTTCATATTTTACTAACAGCCTGTAGAGGGGCCATCCTTTGCAGTTCTAATGAAACAGATTCACTTGTTTAAAATTTAGCTTCCTCTGCAATAGTCTTTTAACTGCCTGTCACTGCATAGTTATCCTGGCTGGTTTCTATTAACCATCCTTTCTCATCATTAGATGGAAATGACGGTTTAATTTGAATGAATGATGCCCACATTTGCATTTCTCATATAACCAAAATGTTCTAGAACTGGAAGCAAGTAAGAGATAAGTCCTAAATCAATGTTTTGTCAAAAGGGAGGCCTAGAGGGGTGCCTGGGTGGCTCAGTTGGTTGAGCGTCCAACTTTGGCTCAGGTCATAATCTCGCGGCTCTGTGAGAGTTCGAGCCCTGCGTTGGGCTCTGTGCTGACAGCTCAGAGCCTGGAGCCTGCTTCTGCTTCTGTGTCTCCCTCTCTGTCTACCCCTAACCCACTTGCATTCTGTCTCCGTCTCTCTCAAAAATAAATAAACATTAAAAATTTTTTTTTTTCTTTTTAAAAAGGGAGGCCTAGAGACTTGTCTGAGGTAGTTCCTGGCTGAGTCAGCACTAGAGGTCCAAGGCATTCAGACTCCATCCTCTAGCCTCACTCTGACTTAATGAATGCTGTAGGACTGTTCATGAGTTTGGGAATAAAATATTCATTTGGATTTGGTTACATACAGGTATTTATAAATATACAGATGTGTATACATGTTTTTGTGGGTTAGGTTACTCAATTGGTAGAAAGATGACAGGCGGTGAGAGTCATTTGCCAGGAAAAGCTAACATATGAAAGAAAATGGCATTCTGTTTATAGACTTGACTCTTTATTGTAAACAACCCTATCATCTTGCAGAAGTGTATGATTGGTTATATGGGGAGAAAAAGAGTGGATAGATGCAATGAGTAAAGCCAGGGTCATTATCACCAGAATAAAAGGTTGAAACAGATGTGATGATGGTAGAATAGTAGAATTATTTTGCCATTACACAAAAGACAGAATTTTTTTTAAGTTTATTTATTTATTTTTCAGAGAGCGTGCACGCATGAGAGAGAGCATGGAAGGGGCAAAGAGAGAGGGAGAGTGAGAGAATCCTAAGCAGGTCCTGCGCGATCAGTCCGGAGCCTGATGTGGGGTTCAGACTCATCAACTGTGAGATCATGACCTGAGCTGAAATCAGGAGTCAGCTATTTAACTGACTGAGCCACTCAGGCACCCCCAGAATATTTTTTAAAGTGTGTATACATATACATTTAGGGACTTGATTGTGGGTTTTTCACAAGGGAGAAAGCCTACATTTTAATCTGGAAACATCTAATGGGGAATTAGCATAGCTTTTTTCAGAGGTATATAAATAGAAAAAGAATTACTGGGGAAATTAACCAGTGTTCTGGGAAGTAATTTAGTCCCTTAATGCTGAAGGGTTGAGGGCTTTAATTAGAGGACTAGTTTAATTTTTTATTAAATTTTATTGTCTCTTCTTTTTTTTAATGTTTATTTGTTTATTTTGAGAGAGAGAGGGAGAGAGAGCATTCCTGAGCATGCAAGTTGGGGAGGGGCAGAGAGAGGGAATCCCAAACAGGCTCTGTGCTTATAGCACAGAGCCCAGTGTGGGACTTGATATCACCAATGATGGGATCATGATGTGAGCCAAAATCGAAATCAGACCCTCAACTGACTAAGCCACCCAGGCGCTCCTCTCTTAGTTACTACTTTGGTGAGATCTTTGTATTTGTATATAGTAAATCACAGTAACTTCACTCATTGTTATGCTTCATTTAAGATTAAAAAAATTTTCGGTACTTTTTTACTGTTTTTCTTACAGATCAAAGAAGCCTAATCTTTAAAAAAAAATACTTTGTAAACCAATAACTCAAGCAATAATAAATTAACTTCACTGTGCCTTCAATTTGGGGGTCTGGCAGTATTTCTCTTATTAAATCAAACAAAGAAACATGTTCTGGTTCTCTTATAATTGTAACATGGCCCTATTAAGTGATAATTTCTTTTTTAGTGAATTTTTAAAAAAATTACTCTGAATATATTATAGGACATAGTAACAAAGTATAATAGAAAATAATACTTTTTTGAGGGTAAGGTTGGTCATTTTATTGTCAGTTATTTCCTTTGTTACTCTGAATGAGTTAGGTATAGATGTGTCAGTGCAAGTATATACACAGATGTTTTTGTAACTGTGAAGCTGTAGATATGTGTATTTATGTGCTGGGCAGCTAAAGTTTCTGGTCTTGGATATTTCCACCATTTAGTTAGCGGGTAGAACTTAATAACTTGCTAATTTATCAGTTATTGAATACCTTGAGTGGCAACAGAAAACTTAACCAACAGCGGCTTCAACACATGGGGATGTATTTTTCTCATGTAAAATTAAGTCCAAAGGCAGGTAGGTCAAAGTTGGTACCGTGAGTTAAGGATGTCATCAAAGACTCAGGTCCCATCCTCTCGTCCTGCTCTGCCATATGGCTTTCCTCCTTACGTTCATAACGTGACCGCTGCATGCCAGGCCTCACGTTCTCATTCGAAGCAGAGAGAAGAAAGAAGTGCCTCTCTCAGGAAAGCAGAAGCCTTCCCAGAAATCCACTTTAGAGTTACCTTGTACAAGAGAGACTGGGAAGTTGTTTTTCAAGTGGAGCACATTGCCATTCTCATCACCGTCAGGGTTCAGTTGGGGAGCAGGCAGGGGAAGGTAGATACTGAGTAGTAGGCACGTTGCCACATCCCATATCAACCCTTTGTTTTCATTCAGATTTAATGAATGATTATTTTCCTCATAAGACTAGCACCCAGCTATTTAAAAATGAAGTTAGGGGTGCCTGGGTGGCTCAGTTGGTTGGGCGTCTGACTTCAGCTCAGGTCATGATCTTGCGGTCCATGAGTTTGAGCCCGGCGTCGGGCTCTGTGCTGACAGCTCAGGGTCTGGAGCCAGCTTCGGATTCTGTGTCTCCCTCTGTCTCTGTCCCTCCCCTGCTTGTGCTCTGTCTCTCTCTCAAAAATAAATAAACATGAAAAAAAAAATCTTAAAAAAAATAAAATAAATACATAATAAATAAATAAAAATGAAGTTACTATGGTCTCCCCTCCTTCAAAGGGCATCAGTTTTTCACATAATTGGCAACATCTTCAAAGCTCTGTATCTGCAGTCCTGAGCTGTGGCCCAGTACTCTGGTTCTAACTACCTGCAGGATGGTTCTGCATGGACATTTGCTGATTGGTTCAAATACACTTATGTGCAAAGATAAATATTTGTATCTTCAGGGGTTTTTTTTGTTTTGTTTTGTTTTTTAGTCAGGGTTGTCATTTTCCCAAACTGGAAACTTAGAATAATAACCCTAACTTCTTAAATTCCTTTATTCCCTAATCCAGTTTGCCATCAGCAGGCGTTTCCTGCATTGAAATGTCTTGGAGGTGACCCCCCCCACCAACCTTACTGTCACTACTGAAGTTCACACACTCGCTACCTCATTTGTGCCTCCTCCACAAGGTTTTGTAGCTGATTTCCCCAGTCCTGTTCTTCCTTTTTTATCCATTCTGTTGGTCACTAACAGTCTCATTTTACAGAAACTTAGCTTTCTAAATATCTTTTCCCTTCGTAAGAGTTTTTAAACCAAATTCAAAGTGATTTCCTCTTTCAAAGTTTTCTTTCATGCCAGATACGTTTCTTATTCTGTCTTTATTTCCCTTTATTTCTCAATCTAAATTGTCTCTCACTGAAGAATGTAGTACACTGTTTCAGTACACTGTTTCCTGCTTTACCCCCCCCCCCCCCAAAAAAAAAAAAAAGATAACAAATTCCTGCCATAGACACTTGCCTCCTCTTCTCTGGTTGTGTCCCCCAGCCCCCACCTCCAACCTCTTTTGACCTCATCATTCTATACCTTTCAAGGCCTAGCTTCTAATTCCTTTCTTTTAGAACTTCCCTGACAGTTACTGCCTATGTGTTTTGTAACTATTCTAAACTACATTTTGAAGAAGTGTGGTGTGATGGAGTCAGGGAAGTATAACTTTAAAGTGTAACTTTAAATCTTGACTTAGCTACTTACCAACTTCTTAACCCTAAGCAACTTAACCTTTCTAAGCTAGTTTCCTTATCTATAAAATTTAAATAATTATGTGTACACACATACACCTTTTTGTGAGAGTAAAATGAGGTATTGTTTAGTAATGTATAAGGCACTTAGTATTAGGGATTGTTGCTTGAAAACAAAAACCCAGGACAATAGTGTCTTAAACAAAGCTGAAGTTTATTTTTTTCTTACATAAAAGAAGTCCAGGGTTAGGTAGTCCAAGGCTGATGTGGTATTTCATCTGGGACCCAGGCTTTCTCTACCTTTGTTTTCTACCATTCGAGTGCATGACTTCTGTAACAAAATCACAATTACCACATAGTCCAGGTGGCTGTTGGAGCTCCAGCCATCATAACTACATTTCAGATAGCAAAAGGAGGAAGAGGATAAGGAAAGAAGGGCCTGATTTCCAGCTTAGTCAGCTTTCTTTTACCAACCTTCCTGGAAGTCCCTCATAACCCTTCTGCTTATAGTCTCATTGGCTACCAGTTAGTCACATGACCATGACTTGCTAAAAGGAGGCTATAAGTTTTAATCTCTTAGTTGGGTGCATTGCTGTACAAAATAAAATTAGTGTTCTATTACTAGTAGAAACGAGGATAATTAATTTTGGGTGGCTACAGGCAGCCTCAGCCATGGTTACAACCTGTTGTGGTGCTTGACGAATAGGCTTAACAGGCATCTTTATGTCTCTGTTCTTTCTGTTCCACTTAGTGTCAATTTAACACTTAATTCTTCTTTGCTTCATATGTATCTTTTTTTTTTTTTTTCAGCTACACTGAAAGTTTCTTGGGGGATAAAGACCCCCATCATACTTCTTTGTTGTGTTTCATGACACCTAGCAGAATGCTTGGCACTTGGACCACATAGAAGGAACTTAATATTTGTTTGTTAATTAATTGATTTTATCTTCCACTAGGATTGTAGTTCTTTTAGCCTCTCATTGAATCTCCCCACCCGCCATGAGTATTTAATACTTTTTCTCCAGCTACAAACTAACAGCTATTTAGAGAGCATATATTGTAGATTTTCATTCCTTTGATACTTTCTTGTTTTTTAATGTTAATGTTTTTTTTTCTTTTCTTTTCTTTTTTTTTTTTAATTTTTTTTTAACATTTATTTATTTTTGAGACAGAGAGAGACAGAGCATGAATGGGGGAGGGGCAGAGAGAGAGGGAGACACAGAACCGGAAGCAGGCTCCAGGCTCTGAGCCATCAGCCCAGAGCCCGACGCGGGGCTCGAACTCACGGACCGTGAGATCGTGACCTGAGCTGAAGTCGCACGCTTAACCAACTGAGCCACCCAGGCACCCCTAATGTTAATGTTTTTTAAAAGTTACTCTGTGGAGTTGATAATTTAACATTTTATCTTTCTTTAGTTAATATATTTCAAATGTATTTTTTTTTCTACACCTAGTGCTTCAGGATAAATACCTCGAATTAAACCTAAAGAATAATGCATATATAACATATATCAATTACATATATATCTGTTCTATACTTATTAATTATGTATAGAATCTGACTTTTTAAAATGCCACACTTGGCAGGGCCTCAGGAAACGATTTTTCTGTGCATGTTTAACTCACCCATTTGTTTATAAGGAAGCTCAATACTTTGAAAAAAAGCTTAGGTCACATTTCTCTGACACATTGATTTTGGGCTGTTGGTGATTTTTCTTTTTCTCCCCGACTATGGATGAGAAGAGAGGAAGAACTAACTGGAGAGAAAAGACTCTCTCTAAGAAGATAAAGAAATAGTATTACTAGAAATTTCTTTCCCATCTGCTTGAGTCAGACTTTATGGTAAAAATAAGATCTTATAGTATCAAAGTATCTTGGGGTAGAAGAATTTATAGGAGTTCTTTTTATTCTACTTTGGAACTCACTGAATGGAATATTTTAAACATGTTTTATGCTTCCTTCAAATTTATTCCTTCACAGGAATACATTACATTAGTAGCATATGAATATATAAATATAATACAGTTTCATACCCCCAAATCAATATGCTAATATATTCATAAACCCAAGCATGCATATGTCTTATATAAACACATACATAAATGCTAAGAGATAAAGGTATGTTGCTACAAATTCTTCTTGGAACAAAGTTTGTTATAAATAAAATAAGTTATATATCATTCAGTTATGTACACTCAAAAAGAGGAGGTAGGTAGACATACATGAATCGTTATTGGGTTTAATATTTAGGTAGATATTAAGTGGGTGGGAGAGAGGGCTGGGCAGTAAAGGAACTATACAATGTTAATAAGAAGGAGAACACATATTAACTAAAAATCATAATAGCTTTATGGTACTTTTTAATGGTACTTTTGACCAGTATACAAATAACATAGAGTCATTTATAAAAAGTTTATATTTCTTTCTAGTTTGACTTTATTTGGTTTTGTTCTCATAGATGTTTTCTCCCAGATGTCAGATTCCAATGGCTTAATGATATTTAGCAAGTTTGACCAGTTTCTGAAGGAAGTTCTGAAGCTCCCAACAGCTGTCTTTGAAGGGCCATCTTTTGGTTACACAGAGCACTCAGTCCGCACCTGTTTTCCACAGCAGGTAAGGACAGTTTTGTAGAATCTAGGACTAGAAGAGCACTCATCCATCCCTCTGCCCTTTATTAGATTTCACCAGATTGCTTCTAGTCTAGGGACATAAAGCCTTGGGTAGAGGAGGGAAAAGAGCTTTAAGTGGGAGGGGTGTGAAAAAGAGGGCAGACAAAAAATTCACCTACGAATTCTGGTTTGGGGGAGAGGGGAGTCTTTTCTGGAAAATGGTAACATATGTAAAATTTTAAATTACCAACATTTTAAAGAAAAATGTTGAAGATGAAGTGTTTATATTATTGCTACTGGACATATATTACTTGCCTGAATGAGTTCTTTCAACTGTGAAATAGAAGAATTTTGGCGTAAAACTCTATACAATACTGGGCCATTGTTTTCTCAGCACCAAAGGCAAGGAATGCTACACGGCTCTCAGCTGCCAGCTCAAAATCTCTCGAGGGTACACTCTCGTTTTCATGTGAAGAAACGATAGACTGGGTTTCCTCTTTATTTGTGAGTGTCCTTGTGTGATCCTGCCCTAGAGATTGTATGTGTGGATTCCTGAGATCTTAACTGAGTCTCAGGGGTCTCAGAGCAGAGTGGATGCTGGCAGTAGCTCCATTTGTGCAGGTAGACATGAGATAAAAGGAGCTTCATGCTAAGCTTAGAAAGTTCTGGAAAGGGGGGAATTACTGAAAAATCTGTGTTAAAACTAATGAGTAAAAGATTAATGGAAGTAGGATATTGACATAGTCTGAAAGTATCTCCTCATAAGGTATTTATTTTTTATTTAAAAATTTTATTTATTTGAGAGAGAGAGAGAGTGTGCATGCATGTGTGCTCAAGCAGGAGAGGGGCAGAGAGAAGGATCCCAAGCAGGCTCTGTGCTGTCAGTGCAGAACCCGACGTGGGGCTCAATCCCATGAACTGCAAGATCATGGCCTGAGCCGAAATTAAGGATTGGATGCTCAACTGACTGAGCCCCACCATAAGATGTTTATTAATTATGAAAGGAAATGTAGTAACATTAGAAAGTTACCATGTTACAATAGAGAAACCTGTCAGATTGACATTAACCGAGGGATCAAAGTCCCTATCACCGGCGAAGGGACAGACTGATATCCTTGCCTCCTGAGCGGATGCACCAAGATGTACCCAGTATTGCTGTTGTGGTACTTGGGCCAGAAAAGCACAGCCTGAGTCTCCTCTTCCTTTTTTTTTTTTTCCCCCATTTTTTTATGTTTGGTTTTATTTTTTACAGTTTTATTGAGATGTAATTCACATATAACATTGTAAAAGCTTAAGGTGTACAACATAATGATTTGAGATTTGTATGTCTTGCAAAACAGTTATCACAATAGGTTTATTAACATCTGGCCTGAGTCTCATCTTGAGGAACCATCTGACAAACCCAACTGAAGATAGTTCTACAAAATAACTGGCCTATACACTTTAAGAATGTCCATGTCATGAAAGACAAAAAAAACAAACAAAAAAAAAAAACAAAAAAACCCCAAAACCTGTTCCAGGTTACAGGAATCTAAAGAGATAAGAAAAACCCAATGCAGTTTATGATCCAGGGTTTCCTTTTTGTTATAAAGGACATTGTTGGGACAATTGAAAAAATCTGAATACGTTTTGTAGACTAGATAGTAGTATTTTGTTATTAAATGTTAATTTCCCGATTTTGATATTTGTATTAAATTATGTGAGAAAATAACCTTGTTTTTAAGAAATATAGTTATTTAATTTAAGGGTAAAGGGGCATCTCTTCTGCAGTGTTAACATTTGAGAAATCTTGGTAAATGGGGAATTTTTTTGTAATCTTATGATCTTTCTAGAAGCCTGAAATTATTTAAAAATAAAAAGTTAACACATAAAAACAACAAATCTAAAAGTTTGAGGACTGAAAGAACATCATAAACCGGATCCTCCTGATCTGTGATACTTGGATTCACAAAAGAAGCAAAAACAAACACATACATACCTTTTTTTTCTTTTACATTTAAAGTTAAGAATTCATATTTATTTGAACTCAGACTTTCAAAAACTATTTTGTAATTTGTTTAGAGATTACTCATTAGCTTTAGCACCGAAAGTGGCACCCATAATACTGGTGAGTTATTTTTAGTAAGTTCTGAGGAGATGTTCTTCCAAATTTGTACATACTTTGGCTTATTGTTTTTGTGGAAATTTGCCTCTATGCATACTTTATCTCTTTCTCAGTATAAATGACAATATCAGCTTTTAGCATAGTAAAAATAGCTCTGTGCTTCATTTTATTCTAGTATAGTTTGCATTTTCCCCATAGATATGCATTTCTAAATGAGATGAGGCTTTCCATACATATCCTGGTACAGGAATGTCCTTCGGGTATTAAAATGCCCTGAAGCGATGTGAGGATGAGTGTGATAAAGAAACTACAAACATTTTCCATTGATTTTAATTTATTTTTTAAGTAGGCTTCACGTCCATTGTGGAGCCCACTGTGGGGCTTGAACTCACAGCTGTGAGAACTGAGTTGAGATCAAGAGCCAGATGTTGAACTGACTGAGCTACACAGGGGCCCCAGACAGTTTTCACTTAGAATTCCTCTCGGTGCTACTGCTTTAGTAGTACCATTACATTAAACGGTTGCCCCCACAATACTCTGGGGTAATCATATCTGATGTACATGTGGCTTTTCACACAAGATACTTCCTGGAGGTCAGGCTAAAACTTGATCAAGTCCTGGAATGCTACTGTTAAGTAAAGTGTGTCAGAATGAATGGGGAAGGGAATTTATACAAAGAAGTGTCTGTGAAGAGTAACATCTGACCAGTGGATGACAGTTATGTGGGGTTTTAAACCTAAAGTAACCTTTGATCTGATTGTAACATGAGGACTATAATGAGAATCTAGTACTGGAACGACAGTTTAAAATGTTGAAGAATATACAGAAATTTCCAGCTGTTAATCCTAGGAGTGCTATCTAGGATTCTCCAGATCACCTTATGCCTTTATTGTGAGGCTTTTGAACTTACAGCTTGGCTGTTGCTTCTTATCTGCCTCTGATTCCTATAAAAAACTCAGTCTGTGCTTTGGTATGTGCCAAATTTGAAAAAGAGCAGCATCTCAGGCTGGAGGAAACTTGAGCTTTCTGTGGTCTGTAAAGATGGCCCAAAAAAGGACACTCAAAAGAAAAAGAAACTACTGATAGAATGACCAAAAATATGAGACTTTGGACAGAGGTTCATGCAGCAAGAGTTAAATCCAATGAGTTTTGGGTTTCTTTTTGAAAATGGGCTTTTCCCGTATGGTTTATTTTCCTACCTATGTGTTTTTTAACACGAGTTAACTTATCCACCATCAGATAGCGAGAGAACAGGGTCAGTGTAAAGTGGAAATTGCTCTGTTGATTCACATGCAGTTTTCCCAGCATATTAATGTTCTGGGCTGAGCAAAAAAGCGATCACAATGAAAGAATGTAGGACTGTTTTAAGAAAGAAGTGGAAAACCTGCAGAAGTACCTTTCTCTGGTGAAAGAAGCGGCTGGTTTGCAGGATTCATGAACTGCTTCACTTTCTGTAGTATTATGGGGTGAAACTGTGGATGCACAAGAAAGACGTGTGAAGATATTGTTTTTAGGACCCCTCACACCTGTGCTACAAAAATTGATTGATGGAGTTAGCTATTCCCTGGAGCCCGTATTTAGTTTTGATAAAATTGATCTGTGTTACAAGTTGTATGCCCTTATTATAAAGAAGGGAAAAAATGACTCAGGACTTAGGACTGAAAGGTATCATCTGATAGTGACCTTGTTGGCAGTGCCTTTGAGAGATTTAATTGTGCTATTAGTGTTGCTGTTGTTTTGTTCTCTGTTTACAAGGTGGCATCTGTTTTTAGGTTTGTGCCAACCCTGTTTTTTCTCATATACCTTATTTTTAAATCCACTGCTTTGCAGTATGCAGCTTTTCAGTGATGTCTGTGTTGCATTACAGGAGAAATTCTTGAATTTTTCAAATGATTTGAAGAGAATTACATGTTTCTTTATTTTAATATAGCTTGAATTCTTTTTTAAAAAACAATTTTGCCTTCTTTTCACAAACAGACCCCAAAAAAGATGTTGGACTTAACATAGTTTTAAAAACACAACAAATATTAAAGGCATTTATAAGCTAATTCAGCAGAACACATCCACTGGAATAGCTAAAATTCAGACTGACAACTAATGTTGGTGAAGATTTGGAGTGACTAGAACTCTCATATGAGCCACTTTGGAAGATGCTCTGGTGGTTTCCTATAAACTTCAATATCAAAGATTCTTTTATCAGCTTCATAAGCATCTGAGGTGTCCGTAATAAACCACTGGAGTGAAGTTAATTCAAGAAATAGTATGCCTGAAATTTGCTTCAAAATATTCCAGACTGAAGGAATGGTGAAAACATAAATTAAAATTAGTCATTATTGAGAATTGTTGAAGCTGGGTAACAAGCATATTATACTATTCTCTCTACTTTGGTATATTGTAAAATTTTTAGAAAAAAATCTAGCTGTTTATTTGTGCTAATGATTATTGTCTGTATAAAGCACAGTGTTAACATAGCACCTCAAGGCTAATATTTTGGTGGGTAGACCAGGTGTATTGATTTTTCAGTGTTTGTAAACTAACAAACTGACTTTAGAGACTTAAAAGTTATTAAAAAACAAGCAGTGAATATGTTAAATCTCTCCCCAATTTTTCTAAACTTCAGAGTTTAAGGATGAGTTCTGTTTCTCCTTAAAAAGATGATTGCTATTTGTTGTGCTATTTATTTTTTAGGTTCATATTGACTTTAGTTTGAAGTGTTCAGTCCACCCTGCAGAGGATCTTAAACTTGATGTCCGTCTTTATGGAAGACTGAATGAGTAGGGGAGAGAGGGAGATGGGAAGGGAGCGGTGCTCTTTCATTGGGTGTTGCGGGACTCTCCGTGATTCACGGGGAGGTGGGCAGTGGGTAGAGATGGGATTACATTATCACCAGTGGATTTTTCAGAACAGCAACAGTATTTCTTGTGCCTGGAGATGTCCTCTGGCTATACTTTGATCCACATATCCTCTTCTGCTACATGCCAAAATGACTTTTCTCCCCACTCCATCTTTGAAGTGAGACATTTTCTGGATGTTCTGACTTTGTTTTCCTGGACGTTGTATAAAGTTTGGTAAGAATTACCTGGTACGTGTATATGTGTATTTCATAGGAATTCCAATTAAGCAGATTTTACAATTTCCATCAGCAGTCCCTCATTACCAAGATAATCTAGTTGGGTAATTACCATGTTTCATTGATTTGAAGACACTCTTTCACACCTTACCATCTCTGATATCCAGGTACCTCGTACAGACAATAATATCTTACAATTGCACTTGGCCAGTAGTTATGATGGGTTGTCTTTTCTTGCACATGTGTGAACTTGGTCAGAGCTGTTCCTGTTGTCACTTCAGCTGAATTATGTCCACATTTGGTCCTGCGTATGCTGTCATTTCAAATGATATTAGCTCTCACTGAAATGCCAATAACCCCTGACCTTCTTTCTCTCCAACAGAAGCCCTCATATTTCATATCCCAGATAAAATAGCCCTTCTTCTTTGATGCTCTGAATCTTTCACTGTAGGATTAATTGTTCCTCTTCTGCATTCCCATGGCGTGTTATATCTAGTTCACTTATGCCCTGAAGGGATACACCTTGATCTCCTTCAACTTTATATCCCCGTGACTAACAGTGTCTGGAAAATGATTGATGCTTACTAGAGATTTGTTGGATTAAATGATTTAAATCAAATATGGCATGAGAAAGTGTCTTGGTTTGAATTCTAACTGAAAGTTTAAATCTCATGGATGTATCTGAAACCTTGTTGTTGTTTTCATTGATATTTTTATTCTGTGATTTTCTCAAATGAAACAGTCTTTGCAGTGAGGAAAATATAGTATTTCAGAAGTACTGAAGTTTTCCCCATTTTTTAACCATAATAAATAAAATCATCTCTAACAAAGAGCACAGCAGGGGTGCCTGGGTAGCTCAGTCCGTTGAGCGTCCAACTTTGGCTCAGGTCATGATCTCACAGTTTGTGAGTTCAAGCCCCACATTGGTCTAGCTGCTTGTCAGCACAGAGCCTGCTTCAGATCCTCTGTGTCCCCCCCCCCCCCCCCCGCCCTTCTCTGTCCCTCTCCTGCTTGTGCTCTTTCTTTGTCTCCCAAAAATAAACATTAAAAAAAGAGCACAGCAGCATGATATTGTTATGTCATTACAAAGTACTTTAATTTTTCAAGTTCAAAATAAATTTGTGATATGGTCAAATTCAGTGTCTAATAATAATCAAAAGGCTGACCCATAGCACTGGTCCTATAACCAGTTAATTTATGTTTGTCCTGGTCAGACAAAATATTTTTAACTCTACACAAAAGTTTGTATAAAAATATTTTAATCTAGAAGACTTTAAAAACACTTTTAAAAATGTTTCAGGTTTGTTAACCGTATGTCATTCATGGTTTTACTGATTACCAAGTAAGTCAGAGCAATGAATAAGAAATACTTACCTGTTGGGGAACCTGGATGGCTCAGTTGGTAGAGCATGTGACTCCTGATCTCGGGGTTGTAAGTTCAAGCCCCACATTGGGTATAGAGATTAAAAATAAGTCTTTAAAAAAAAAAAAAAACAAAAAACTTACCTGTTGCCCATAAGGAAATAGGAGGTTTTAATGGAAATGATGAGGCTGGAAATTGCACCTGTGATGACCCAATGCTAAACTAATTTACTTGTTTTCTCATGTTGTTTTAGTGATACTGGATTTCTTATTTTTAAGGGGTGGTCTCTACCCCCTTTTAAAACAGGGAAAATGTAGTCATGGGTAGAGGGAAGGAGGTGAGAATGGCTCTAGGGTAATAATTGTCAGTATTGAGGATTAGAATAACAAAGGGCAGGAACGTAGATGACAAAAAGAAATGCTTATTTCCAGGGAAAAATATATATGAGTACACACAAGGATAGAAACAGCCTCAGTGTTTTATAGAGGAAGGCAGAGATAAATCATGGCATCTCAGCTCAGTGGATCAGGCAGCTGTTAAAATGATTAGAAATGAAGACCTTGTAGCAAAACAATTAGTATTTTAAAAAAAGTTAAGTGAAAAGAGTTATATATTTTTATCTACCCTATGTACATAATTACATAGAATCATATGTACATTTACAGGGAAATATAGGAAAATGAGAATTGTGGGAAGCAGTTTTTGCAATTTTGTTGTAGTTTTTGTTATAAATACTGTGCTATAAAAATAGAGAAAAATGCGGGGCACCTGGGTGGCTCAGTCGGTTGACCGTCCGACTTCGGCTCTCACAGCTTGTGAGTTCGAGCCCCACGTTGGGCTCTGTGCTGACAGCTCAGAGCCTGGAGCCTGCTTCGGATTCTGTGTCTCCCTCTCTCTCTGCCCCTAACCCACTCGCATTCTGTCTCTGTCTCTCTCAAAAATAAATAAACATTTATAAAAAAAAGGTGTTTTTTTTAAATAGGGAAAAATGCAAAGAATGTGTTCACCTCAAGGATGAAAAACAAAACAAAAAAGGAGAAAAAAGTGCTAACTGGTCATTTACACAGTCATTTACTAAGTCATGGAATTTTTGAGCTGAGAAGTCTAGCACAGCAGTTCTCAAACTTTTTGGTCTCAGGACCTCTTTACAATAAAAATTATTGAGGACCCTAAAGAGCTTTTGTTCATGTGAGTTATTTCTATTAATAGTTCTATACTAGAAATTAAAATTGAGAAATTAAAGATAATGTCATGTAAAAATAACAATGAGAAGTCTGTTAAATCTTAAATGTTTTTATGAAAAAAGGCTATATATTTGAAAACATTTTTATGAAAAACTATATATTCGAAAACATATTTTTATGAAAAAAGCTATATATTCCAAAACAAAAAATTTAACAAGAATGCCATGGTTCTACATTTTTGCAAATCATTTTAATATTTGGCTCAGTTGAAGATAGCTGGATTGTCCTGTCTGCTTATCCTTTCAATCTGTTGTGATACGTTGTTTTAGTTGAAGTGTAGAAAGAAATCTTGCCTCACGTGGCGAGGAGTTGGGAAAGGGAGGAGTGCTTTAGTAGCTTTTTCAGATGGTTGTGAATCTGCCGCCTTGCCTCTGGAATGCCCACTGTTTGCCTATAAGAGAATGAGATTGAAAAGGGCAAATAATGCCTGAGAATTCTATGAAAATAGCCCCAGCCTCAGGGACTCATTGCAAATGTTTTAGGAACCAACAGGGCAGCTTCTGAACACACTTGAGAACTACTGCTCTACCTTTGATAGGTGAGAAAACTGAAACCAGAAGGGTAAGCGATTTTCCCCAAATCACATGGTTTATTGAAGACGCTACTGGGACACAGTTCTGGTTTCATTCCTCATGATTTTGGAGGACTTCACATCACAGTATGACCTTAGAACAACTTTTGTAAGCTGACCCTGAGCATTTTTATCAGGGTCTAATGAGATGTCATATATAATTGTTCCTTTTCATCTCGAAGATTAAAAAAGAAGCCTCCATGATAGGTGAGTCAAAACTTGTTAGAGAAAGTAGCATTAGAATTACAGGTAGACTTGTAAAAATTAATTTTAATGTAAGATATAAAATAACAAATTAGATATAAAATATATAGAAATATTAATTAAAACATACATTTAAGTTTTGGTTCCTACCTCTTGCTAGCTAAAAAACACTTCTTAGTATCTTCTTTCTCAGTAATGTTACGGGGACACTTTTCATTTTTTTGTTGCTTTGTTACAGTTATGTGCATATCCATAGGAAGAGGCATTTTCTATATCTGGACCTCCATTCAAATGTTTGGTGGCTTTCTGGTTTTGTTTTTAATGTTGTTCACTCATTCCTCCGAGATTCCACTGAGGTGTCAGAAACGTTAGGGACTTGGATGCCTGAGATGGAAAACACTTTGGAAAACTTTATTTAGCCTAATTGAGTAGATATTTTTCAAATTTCACCCACACACGGGTATCTATAAAGGGCCTTTGTATGGTAGGTTCTTACTATTATCACCCTCATTCAGCCCTCTTGCTCGCCCCTTCCCTCCCTTAATTCAGTGATGGCCTCCAGCCTCTGTCCTGAATCTGAGGATTTCCTTCCTCTTTCTTCATCTTTTTTGAGTTTTATTGCAAAAGCCTTTCTTGTTCTACATCTACTTTATCCTCCCTTTTCTGTTCCCTACTTACCAGTTTCTTTTTTTTTTAAAGATTATTCTTAATAAGAATTATCTCCAATTTACATACAATGAAACCAAGATTCTCATATTTGCCAAAAAGATACACAGAAGTGAGTCTGTAGTCTCCTGTTTGCATGATGGAACCATCACTGCAAAGGTGTCACGGTGGATCAGATACAAATGCTGGAGGCCGCCATCCTCCTGACTAGCCACCCCGGTGCCTTCACTTGTTGCTTCCAATTTGAGGTGAACGGATTAGTGGTAAAAATCACTTGTTTTATAATATACTGGCAAAATCTTTGAGTCGGCTCTAACCAATTTTGTCCTTTTTTTTTTTTCCCTTCCTGAAATAAAGTATTTTAAAGTTTTATGGGGAAACACTCCATTTCATATACCCTGTTTTTCACCTCAAGAAAAGGTGGTGGGACTGAGAACGTAGTTACTTGGGAGAGGGAGATGAGATTCTGGCTGCCTTTTGGTGTCCACATGCTCCAGTCCTCATTCCCTCCCCCTGCCTTTGAATGGTGAGACCAGGGCTTATTAGAAAAGCACTACTTACTGGGCCTGTATCTCCTGCTCTCCTGTGTTCACCCTTTTGTCTCTGCCCTTCTTTAGGAATAAAGTTGGAAGTGGGGGCCTCCGTGTCCAGGTTATAATCGTAGAGCTCTCCCGTCTCCAAAGCAGGAAAGGTGCTTTGTGGGTTAGAGGAAATAAGGAAAATTCATTAATTTGAAAATTTTTGATAATCTGTTCTATCTATATCTCATGGCTCTATTTTTTCTAAACTGTTTTCTGATTTTTTTGTATCCAGTGGAATGTAATTATACCGGTGTTTCACATACAGTGGAAGCTTCGTATGTATTTGTTTAAAAGAGAGAAATAAAGATGAAACAGAAAAATGCAGTCTAGCTGGGGAGATGATGTAATGGGGGGGGGGGAGTGATGGACATTGGATGTTTAGGCTCTAATTTCATCCAATTCTTCCCTTTAGTTTTCTTTCTTTCTGTACAAGAAAGTTGTTAAATGATGTTTAAGAGTGTTTGCCCCTCACTGCAGTATTTATTTAGTGATAACATACCAATGTTATGAAATGCTGGAGATACGGTAAACAATAAATGGAGTAGTTCTGCTTTCACTGATTTTTTTTAATGTTTATTTATTGTTTTATTTTGAGAGAGAGAGCGAGCGAGAGCAAGCATGGGAGAGGAGCAGAAAGAGAGGTAGAGAGAATCCCGAGCAGGCTCCACACTGTCAGTGGGGAGCCTGACTTGGGGCTTGATTCCATGAACGGTGAGATTATGACCTGAGCCAAAATCAAGAGTCGGGCACTTAACCACCTGAGCCACCCAGGCGTCCCTCACTGATGTTGTTTTATAATAAGGTGTGGGATGTCTGTCTCCCTCACTGGTTAACATAAATAGTAGTTTGAAGGACAGCTGAGTTCCTGTGCTGGCTTTGTGTCCTGTTTGAGTAGGACCTTCACAAGTCATATAAATGCTTCTTTATTTTCTCATCTGTAATATGAAGTTAGTAATAATACCTAACCTATTTACCTGGTACAGTTGTTTTAAGACTCAAAATAATGTGTGTGGAAATGCATGTGACTATTGTAGTGACATACAGTATGTTGCATTGTCTCTAGTAATGTAAAATATTGTATTTTGCTATGGAACTTCACAAGGATTTCATTACAACTTGGTTGGGAGAATTCTAGATCAACATAATTTTGGAATTCATTAATAATATAAAGTATGTTTGCTCTTCTTCTCTTTACAGAAAAAGATCATGCTAAATATGTTTTTAGACACAATGATGGCCGATCCTCCCCCCCAGTGCCTTGTCTGGCTACCTCTCATGCATAGGCTTGCCCATGTTGAGAATGGTAAGCGGAACTTTTATCATTCAGTTTCTTGTGCTATAGGAAATACACGAGCTGATAGTATTTTGTAATGTCCTTAGCTATTACCATTGAAAATTATAATTGACTTTGGTTGTCACTCTGTCATTTGGATTTGTGATTTTAGCTTTCAAAAGAGGGATATTTCTTTCTTTTTTTAAATTACAAGTTCATTTATTTTTTTAATGCTTATTTTACTTTTGAGAGAGAAAGAGAGAGAGACAGACAGACAGAACATGAATGGGGAGGGGCAGAGCGAGAGGGAGACAAAGAATCTGAAGCAGGCTCCAGGCTCTGTGCTGTCAGCACAGAGTCCGATGCGGGGCTCGAACCCACGAACTGTGAGGTCAGACACAGGTGAAGTCAGACACTTACCCTACTGAACCACCCAGGCGCCTCGATGGATATTTATTTCTTAAAGAAAAGTAAGGGAAGGGGACTTATTACTTAGGGTACCAAGAAATAGTAATATCAAACTTTGTGGTTCACACTCTTGGCTTTTCCCCCTGAGATTTCAGGTGATTGTTTTCTACTTGAACCGACCTGATTTACCTATGCCTTCCTTTTTTCCTTTAATTTATAAAATTCATAGTTCTAAAAAATTGCATATATGCAGTATCACCCACTAAAATTATAATGCTTTTAGAGTAGTTTCAAGGAGAATAGCTAAGGTAGGATTTGGTACTTCATACATCTTTACTTCTTCCTTTACTATTTTACCTTGAATTACTCTCGGTATCTTTTCCAGGAATTTGACTAAATCTGTTTTGCTTAAAATGACAGTTATCTCTTAGTAACTTCTTAATTTTTTCTTCTGCTGTTATCCATTTATCTCATTGTTTAGGTTGTCTGAGTTTGTTAAAGGAAAGGCTGAAGTTTTGTTTTTTTTTTTTTTTTTTTTTCAACATTTATTTTATTTTTGGGACAGAGAGAGACAGAGCATGAACGGGGGAGGCACAGAGAGAGAGGGAGACACAGAATCGGAAACAGGCTCCAGGCTCCGAGCCATCAGCCCAGAGCCCGACGCGGGGCTTGAACTCACGGACCGTGAGATCGTGACCTGGCTGAAGTCGGACGCTTAACCGACTGCGCCACCCAGGCGCCCCAGGCTGAAGTTTTTTATGTAACCTCCCTCCTTCCTCTCCGGGCCTTTGCCTGTATCTTATTCCGCCAAAGAGAACCAGTAACAAGTGAAAGGAGCTAAAAAGCAGAGCCCTTTCTCCCTTTGTAAGAATGAAATACACTTCCATACTCGTTTTATCTTCTCTCTGTCCCATCCATATCTTCTGTTTTTAAACCTCTCAGCCTTTTGCCCCACTGTGGCTTTAGTTCACAGGTACCTTAGATTCAGGATTATTTAATTAAAGGTCTAGAATCTCTTGACTAAACTAAAACAGTTAAATAATTTTTTAACAAGATTTTTGGATAGAGATTTATACTGTTAAATTATTACAGTATTATCAGTTCTTTTGGAGGCAATACTTTTAACCTGAAGTGTTTTAGTACTTTTATATTCAATTTGTTTTCATAAAATCATTTTGTATTTGCTATGCCAAGTAGAAAGAATCTCTTTTGTTCTAATTTTTTTGTTATCATTGTGAACATTTTACTGTTACTTTGTATATAGTGTATTACTTGTTGATTACATTCTTATGAGGTTAGTGATATTTTCCTCAGCGACAGAGAAATAGTATGAACTCATTGCAATATCTTAAAAATAAAACATGTTATCTATCACGGTAACATTTATCTACATATCTTAATTTTTATGGCGGGAAGTAAATTCTAAAATTATGGTATTTCTATATATTTCTATATGGTATTTTTGTTGTTGTTTGGGCTTTTTCTATGGAATTCATCGCTGGAATCATATTGAAGTTACTATTAATAAGGATAGATATCTATTTGCTTAAGCAGAAGTTGCACTTTTTTTATTGAAAAATCCAAGCATATAATATATAAGAAGGTACAACATGATGTATTCTTCCAAAAAGAATACTTTTACCAAAACTTGATCTTATTTACAATTGACCCAGTACATAGGTGATCCTTTCCTTATTCTGGCTCTCCTTTCCATCTGGTCAGCCCCTTATACTGTCTAATGTAAGTGTTGGCTCTTGACTGGTGTAGAAGAAAAGAAAAATCGCATAGACATGCATATTCATCCAAGATTATCAGAATATACTTGATAATTTAATATTAATATGCATATATTTAATATGTATATATTTTTAATTTTTTTGAATGTTTATTTTTGAGAGAGAGAGAGAGAGAGAGACAGAGCATGAGTGGGGGAGAGTCAGAGAGAGGGTGACACAGAATCTGAAGCAGGTTCCAGGCTCTGAGCTGTCAGCACAGAGCCCGATGTGGGGCTCGAACTCATGAGCCGTGAGATCATGACCTGAGCTGAAGTCGGACGCTCAACCGACTGAGCCACCCAGGTGCCCCTATATATTATTTAATATTAACTGAAAGTTATGTAGAATTATAAATTCTGATATGCTGATGTTGACTGTGTTGATATTAGCTCCAGATTGATTTGAGAGTAGTGTTCTTTGGTGGAACTTTACTAGATTGTATACTTTTAATTTGGAGCACAGAGTCTTATCAGCATTTTCATTATTCCTTAGAAATATCTTGATGACAAAATGCTTGAATTTCTTAGAGGAATTATGTCCTTTGGAGTTCTTATTCCTGATTTTACTTTTTATAGTCTTTAATGATCTTGTTACATTGTTTTCTTCACCAAGTGCTCCTTTTTTTTCCTCCCCTGAGTCTTGATGTACATTTTTGGAAACAGAACCCAAAATCCTTATTTTATTTTTTTGAGAGAGAGAGAGGGTGCAAGTGAGCGAGGGGCAGAGAGAGAGGGAGAGAGATGTGGGGCTCACTCGAAGTGGGGCTGTAGCTCACCTGATGTGGGGTTCAAGCTTACCTGAAGTAGGACTTGAACTCACGAACTGTGAGATCGTGACCTGAGCCAAAGTCAGATGCATAACCGCCTGAGCCACCCAGGCGCCCCCCAAAACCCTTATTATTGAAATAAGATTGGATTTGTATACATATTGCTAGAAAGAGTTATTCAAATGAAGATTTGAATACTATATGCCCTTTTCCTATTGACTTCCATTTCTTGTGTTCAGAATTGAATTGCCAGAGGGAACAATTATGTTACCAACACTTAAAAGAATAAACAACTGTCTTTAATATACAGTTATGCATTGCCCACTTCCCACTCAGTGAACTGGATGTTCAGGCTGTAAGAGAATCCCAGCAATCTCTATGAATCCTGACTGCTACCTGGCAGGTTTGCATAAGGTGACATGCTGTATGAACGGAGAAAAGGGTGACAGGTCCCTAAGATTCCCTTCCTCCAAATCCCCGCTGCTTTGTTGGTCTAGAGTACTTTATTTTACTGTTTTGCTACTTAGAACTCTTACCTAAAACTAACATGGCAATATGTCTAGCCTTACTTTTTTTACCAGTAACCACAAACTTGTGCCCAGGCATGTTGTAGCATTTAGTTCAGCCAACATTTGAAGGCCTTCAGTTGAAGGTGCTGTGTAAAATACCATTTTCAGGTAATAGAGACCCATAGTATATCATTCCAGGTGTTATTAGCAAAGGAAACAAATGTCTGTACAGCTGACAATGATAAATCTCTTTAAAAAGCAATGGGTTTGAAAAATAAATTTTAGACTGAAAGTTTCTCTTCTTATATATTTATCTGAATTTGAGAAGCATGAGTCTCGTTTTAAAGAAATTGGTTATTTTCTAAGGTGAATTGGAATGTAATAGTCTTCTCTTTAATGTTTATTTATTTTGAGAGCGAGCGAGCAAGCGCGTGTGCACATGCAACACATGAGCAGGGGAGGGGCAGAGAGGGAGGGAGACAGTCTCAGCAGGTTCCATGCTCAGAGTGGAGCCCGACAGGGGGCTCAGTGTCACCGCCAGGAGGTCACGGACTAAGCCTGTATCAAGAGTTAGAGGCTTAACCTATTAAGCCACCGGGCACCCCTGGAATATAATATTGTAACTTGAAAAACTTTTCTCATTTATTGTTTTCCCCCCTTATTCTAGTAAATGGCGGCTCAGTTAACTAGGAGACGCTTCAGAGTTTTCAGTGTTAGTGTTGTTTTCACTTTTGCTTTTTTGCATTAGGTGTGGTTTTCCAGTGTATTGACTTGACTCTCCGAGTGAAAGTAAGATAACTTGCTTCTCCTCCTCTCCCGCCCCTTCTCCCCTGCCCTGCTGTCTGCCTGCCACAAGTCTTCCACCCCGTGGAGTGCTCCTATTGCCGGTGTGAGAGTATGATGGGCTTCCGGTACCGATGCCAGCAGTGCCACAACTACCAGCTCTGCCAAAACTGCTTTTGGCGTGGCCACGCCAGCGGCCCTCACAGCAACCAACACCAGATGAAGGAGCACTCCTCCTGGGTAACTGCTTCGTGTGTCAGTCCGGGTCCCCCGCTGTTCCTCTTTCATCGCCAACAGCACCAGGAGGGTCTCCCGATAGGTCCCTGGCAAAGAGGGACGTGGTGCAGTCAGATCTAGGTGCCAACACTTGGGATGGGTTGCGAGCGTGTTGCGCTTCATCACCTGATTTTAAAAGCAGAATCTTTAAAGTTTCAGGAGCTGGAGGTATTATTACAGTTGAAATGGAAAAGTAAGCGAGAAGTGTCTTCTTATTTTAAAACTGTGCAAAGGGTATTCTCCCAAAGCTTCCTCTCTGAGCTTTACGTGGGATTGAAAGTTCTTTTTTTTAAAGCATATTTTCTTCACGTCTGTAGGGCTTAAATGGGGTAAAGAAAGCTGCATGAAATAAAGGGGTTAATTTTTGTCTCTCTGAAGTTGGGGAAATACTGTATTTTACAGTTGCCACATCAGTGTCCTTATTTTCAAAAGTAGTCTTTTATTTTTATTAAAAAAAATTTTTTTTAACGTTTATTTATTTTTGAGACAGAGAGAGACAGAGCATGAAGGGGGGAGGGGCAGAGAGAGAAGGAGACACAGAATCGGAAGCGGCTCCAGGCTCTGAGCCATCAGCCCAGAGCCCGACGCGGGGCTCGAACTCACAGACCGCGAGATCGTGACCTGAGCTGAAGTCGGACGCTTAACCGACTGCGCCACCCAGGCGCCCCAAAAGTAGTATTTTAAGTAACAGTATTTGGGTGGAGGTTGATGTGTGATTTTCCTATAGTGTTTACAAATCATGCAACAAGCTTAGCATCAATCATTTTTCTTCCTGTCTCTCAATTTATTTTCAGAGTCTTAAAAATGCCATATATTTTTTTAATGTTTATTTTCGAGAGAGAGAGAGAGAGAGAGGGGTGGGGAGCAGGGAGGGGCAGAGAAACAGGAGGACAGTGTAGTCTGTTCACTGACTGCAGAGAGCCCGATGTGGGACTTGAACTCACGAACCATGAGATTATGACCTGAGCCGAAGTCAGGTACGCAACCGACTGAGCCACCCAGGCAACCCCCACAAAATGCCATACTTTTATTTCCAAAAAGCTGTTTTAAAAACTTTTCCCTCTGGTTTTCATTTGTTGGTTGGTTGGTTGGTTGGTTTGCTAAAGGGTAGAACATATAGAGTGTCATAAGTGTGATTCAGGATTTAGGTTCTTACCCTTGGTCATCCTACTGGACTTTAAGTATTTAGAAAGCTTCAATAATCAGGATTTTTTTTTTCTTTCCCTTTTTTCTAATTAGTCTTTTTAAAACTCAACCAAGAACAAAAAGAAGGTAAGTTCATATCAGGGATTAGTTAAAAAAAAAAAAAAAAAAAAGAACAACTTTCAATCCACGTGTGCACTTTACTTCCTACATCTCTGACATGTTAGAGGTAGTTTTTGTTTTTTGTTTTTTGTTTTATCAGATAGGTTTTCAGTTATACTTAACCATAAAATTTGTGTTAAACTGAACATCCTATCTGGGGTTTTGTTGTGTTGTAAATTCTAATATTGTTTTTGGTTGAGGAGTGATTATTTAAAAATTTTTTAAACAAGCAAAGGAAAAAAATACAACATAGTAGTCTCTTCCCTTTTTCATTGAATAGAGATAATTTATAGATTTCCAAGTTGTTGCTTTTCCCTTTCTTAAAGTACAAGTGTCGCTTGGTGGTAAATGATTTGTTAATGTTTTTCCCACTGTTTTTTGTTTAGAGTCTAACTCTCAGCACTGAGATAGCTTTTTGCTCTGTTACCTTTTGTAATGATTGGATTCATTGGGATGTTTCTTTTGACAATTCTCATCTACATGTTGGGCTAGAGAATGAGGAGCTTGGGGTGCCTGGGTAGCTCAGTCAGTTAGGCGTCCAACTTCGGCTCAGGTCATGATCTTGCGGTTTGTGGGTTGAGCCCCACATCGGGCTCTGTGCTGACAGCTCAGAGCCTGGAGCCTGCTTCAGATTCTGTCTCCCCCTCTCTCTCTGCCCCTCCCCCGCTCACACTCTGTCTTTCTCCCCTTCAAAATAAATAAACATTAAAAAAATTAAAAAAAGAGAGAATGAGGAACTTGTTCATCTTAATTTGAACTTGCTCATTTAGCTAATTTATAACCCTTTTAGAAATGGGAATTTTACATTTTTTAAAAATATAAGCGACTGAATATTGCTTTATGATTTACAAAGCAGGTTTTCCTGTGCTTTATTTCATTGAGCAAAAGCATACATAAAGTACAGAAATCACAGTGAATTTTTGTGCTTTTGCTTGATTCTCATAACACTCTTGTGTAGTAAGTCATATCCCCATTTGTTGTTATTTTTATTTCAGCTTTGTTGTTTTTTAAATTTTATTTATTTTTGTTATAGTGACTTAAGATTTCAAGAAAAATCATGAACAATACGCATGCATCATTTTGAAGTTGCTGTCTGTTTTGAATTTTGATGAGTATGTGCATTATGTGTGATTGATGCATCCTGGTTAAGTTTTTTAGCAGTGTGTGTGTGTGTGTGTGTGTGTGTGTGTGACTTGTTTTCAGGATTAGAACTCTATATGTATAATACCCTTGCTCTTTGAGGAAGATCTGAATGAATTTTGAGACTGATGTGGGTAAAGAAGTTTCTACTAACAAAAAGATGTGTAATCTCTTTGATAGTCATTTCTTTGACATTTGCCCACTGTGTTTATACGAGTATTTGAATAACTATTTCTCTGTGTTCACAAGGGATAAATTTAGTGTACGTTTAACAAGTTTGTATATGAATTTGCATTGTAGATTTGATAGGTGTTATATTGGTGCTTGGAAGTTTATTTTGATTTTTCCAAAAGTTTAATATTTTGTCTAAGTAACTATGCGATGTAATTCATTATTCTGTCAGGCATCAATCCATTCATTTGACTTTACTTTAGAAGAAAATGCTATATGGTGATTAATTCTGTGCATTCATTATTCGTTCAAAAGATATTATTTGAACTCATGCTGTGCGTACCAGGCACTATTACAGGCATATGAGATACATCTACGAACAGAACCAGACAAAGATTCCTGCTCAGTGGGGCTTGAATTTTAAGGGGTGTGAAAGAGACCATGAGGGCTCACTGACATTGCTCTTTTCCCATTTTTGCTTGGCATGCATCTAGAGTACATTTCTCAGCTTCCCTGTATCTAAGAAAAACCATGTAAATACCAGTTATCAGTGGAATGCGAACAGAGTGATATGTGTCTTCCCAGAATAAGACCATTAATAGCCGAGGGCCTTTTCTGTCCTCTCTACCACAGCTTAGGGGAGAGAACTTCATTAGGACCCAGAGGAAGATGAAACCATAAATGAAAGGAAACTGGGTCCTTGAATGATGGGTGGAGAAGAATATCCTGCTCCCCTGCTTGACTTTGATCAAGAGAGCTAGGAGCAAGAGAGAAACCTTGTGTTAAGCTACTGAGGTTTTAGTGTTGGCTGTAGTAGCTGGTTCTGGAAGTAAGTTCTATTACAGCAAAACCTTGAGATTTGTGTTGTTGGCTTAGCTGTCAGGTAGCCCTGATAAGGACACCAATGTTGGAGGTGGGAAGGACAGAAATCTATGTTATGCAGTGGTGGCCAGTGGCTAAATTTGTCATCCATAATAACTTAGAAGGTCCACTTCTTGCCACCTGAGCTCTGGGTCAAATGTTGGAAAGGACTGAAGTGCGAGTGTGTGTTGACTGTCTTTTGTTAGGTCTTACACGAAAGAGATGAGCTTAAGAAAGAATTGTCTAGTTTCCAAGCAAAAAATGAAAGGGAATAGAGAAAGTTCTGACAGTTGGAGCAGTGACAGGAAAAACAGATTGCTTGTAGACCCTAGAGAGCAATAGGTAAGAGTTGAGAAAGGCTTTGAGCCACAAAGGCCTAGTGAACCTTCTCAGTCAAAGAAAGATGACAGTCCTATGGCAAAGATCGGATCAGGGCATGAGTTCTCATTCTTGGCTGTTCATCAGAATTACCTTGCTCTCACTTACATAGCTTCTGATTTAATGGGTCAAAGGTACATGAAACCTAGATAAGACAGTTTTTAAAAGTTCCCTCAAGTGATTGCATCGTGCAGCCAACGTTGGAAACTGCTGACCTGTTGTTTCATCTGGACTCCAGGTGGCTTCTGTTAGTTCAAAGCGAGAGGAACGGAGGCAAAGACATAAATCAGCCTTAAGAATGATGTCCAGGAAAAGACTTTGTGTGCGGTTACTGGCACATGGAACTGACTGGAAACAAATAGATCAAAGGCCTACTAAGTTTTTGAGGGAATTATATATTGGCAAAGGAACTAGGAGCCTGCACTTAACAAGCCCCTGACTGTTCTAACTGTAAGACTACTTTCTAACGACCCAGAACTTGCTCTGGAAAGAGGTGGTCTGTGAAGGCTGTACGGCCTCTAGGAAGGGCATGCCAGAACCCACTTTGCCAAGGAGGATATTAGATAAGGAAGAACCTTGTGCTTGTGCTCCTCCATTGTGTGTTGGGCCTGGGGAGGGTGGGTGTGGATCATCTGCCCGATCCGTTCATAGGGTCCATCATTTGGAGCTACGCATGATCCTGATGAAGAAGACTGTGATAGACCCAGACGTCCTGGACTTGTCTTTAGATGCACTGACTGAGTGGTGCTTCACATTTTCTTTTTGGAGAGGTTTGAGTGTGTTTTGTTTGCAGGAAAAGGGAGGAAACATATTTTGTGATCACAAGTACTTATCTATATCCATGTTTTGCTTTTCTTCCTGGACCTGTACCTGGATGATCTAGCCCGTCATCCTTGCAGCCTGACAGGGCCATAGGACTTGTTCTGACCAGTGGGATTTGTTTGCAGGTGATCTGTGTTACTTCTGGGTCACGGCTGTTTAAAGCAGATGTGTCTCATCTTCTCTTTACCCTTCCCACTCCCACTAGACTTTGGCCACATGGAATGATCTTCGAAGAAAGTAATAGCGGCAGAAGCCCTTGAATGAAAGGGAGCTGGGTATCTAGTAGATGGATCAGAGCCCCTCTGCCAATTTACACTAGACTTGCACATGAACAAGAAATCAAAAAGCAGAATCCAGAGTATAGGGTCATAGAGGCCTTGTTGAGAAAGTGAGATTTGAACAGAGTCTTTGGTGTATGATAGTAGACATCTGGGGAAGAGGAGGCATTTTCAGCATGAATCCTGTGAGTAGGAGTGTGTTTCTGAATTCAGGGAACAGCAGAGAAGCTTATGTGGCCAGAGTGGAGTGAACAGGAGGAGGTCTATAGGAAAGGAGGACAGCTCACAAGGGCCTTTCTGACCATAATAAGGATGTTGGCCTTAACTCTAGTGGAATGAGGAGTCTTTATTTTTTTTACGGGAAAGAGAGAGAGAGAGAGAGAGAGAGAGAGAGAGAGAGAGAGAGAGAGAGAACGAATGAATATGAGTAGGGTAGGGGCAGAAAGAGAGGGAGTGAGAGAATCCCAGGCAGGCTCCACATTCAACACAGAGCCTGACTCAGGATCCCGGGATCCTGAGACCATGACTAGAGCCAAATTGAAGAGTCAGGTGCTCTGGGCATCCAGGTAGCTCAGTCAGTTAAGCATCCAACTCTTGATATCAGCTCAGGTCATGACCTCACAGTTGGTGAGATCAAGCCCTGTGTTGGGCTTTGTGCTGACAGCACAGACATTGCTGGGATTCTTTCTCTCCCCCTCTCAGTGCCTGCCTCTCTCTCTCTCTCTCTCTCTCTCTCTCTCTCTCTCAAAATAAATAAACACTAAAAAAGAATAGTTGGACGCTCAACCAGCTGAGCCACCCACTTACCCCAGAATGTGAGTCCATAGGGTTTTGAGTAGAGGAATGGCATGGCTTGATTTATCTTTTAAAATGATCAGTCTGGATAACATGTAAAGAGTAAAGTGGGAGGAAAAGATAGAAGCAGAAAGAGCATTTCAGGAGAGATAACTGCAGTAATCAAAACAAGATACGGTAGGATGGTAGCAGTAGAGGTGGTGACAAGGGTAGAACTAGAATTTACTTTCTGAATCTGCCTAATGCGTTGGATGTGGCTTGTGAGAAGACAGCAGTGAAGATTTTGTCCTAAACAGCTAGAAGGATGGAATTGTCATCAGCTGAGATGAGACAGCTGTGGATGGAGTACATGTAGAGGTTAGGATTGAGAGTTCACTCTGGGAATTCAGTTCAGTTGGATTTAAGTTGCTTACTAGACATAGGGAGTTGTTGGATAGGCCATGGCATATGAGTCTAAACATAAAGAAGTCTGAGATAGAGATGTCAGCTTGGGGGTCATTGGCAAGTGGTTGGTATGTAAAGCCATGCAACTGAACAGTACCACCAAGTGAGTGGAGATAGAGGCGAGAAGAAAGAAGAGAAGAGGAATGAGAACTGCCCTCAGGGCTCATCATTAAGAGATCTTGGAGAAGAGGAGGAACCTGTGAACAGTGACACAAGGTGAAAGCCAGGAGACGGTGGTGTTCTGGACTATGCGTGAAGGGTGTTTTGAGGAGGAGGGATTGATCCTCTGTGTCCAGTGCTGTGACAGTCAAGGGAGAAGATTGAGAAGTGGCCCCTCATCTAACAATGTAGAGGTGGTCTTGCAAGAACAGTTTCTGTGGAGTGGTGGGGACTAAACCCGACGCAAG
Organism: Panthera tigris; assembly: GCF_018350195.1. Taxonomy (NCBI): domain Eukaryota; kingdom Metazoa; phylum Chordata; class Mammalia; order Carnivora; family Felidae; genus Panthera; species Panthera tigris. The sequence continues at coordinate 119,173,528 of NC_056662.1, forward strand.
TGGGTGCAAGAGGGAGAGGGGAGAGAGATGGAGACAGAGAGTATAGACAACTGTCAGTGAATATCTATTTCTAACCTTTCTTTCTTTCTTTCTTTCTTTCTTTCTTTCTTTCTTTCTTTCCTTCCTTCCTTCCTTCTCGTTTCTTCCTTTCTTTTCCTTTCTTTTTTCTTTTTTCCTTTCCTTTCCTTTCCTTTCCTTTCCTTTCCTTTCCTTTCCTTTCCTCCTTTTTTCTTTTCTTTTCCCTCTTCTCTTCTCTTCTCTTCTCTTCTCTTCTCTTCTCTTCTCTTCTCTTCTCTTCCTTTTCTTTTCTTTTGAGAGAAAGCGCAAGCAACAGAGAGGGACAGAGGAAATCCCAAGCAGGCTCCATGCTCAGTGCAGAGCACAATGCCGGGCTTGATTCCCTGACTCTGGGATCATGATCTGAGCTGAAATCAAGAGTTGGATGCTTAACTGACTGAGCCCCCTAAGACTTTTTTTCTAATAGCAGTTCTTAGCAGGATTTTAGGAGTCTCCATTAATCCCACTTCACTTTTCCCCACTCACAATTGCAGCCGGGAGTTGGGCACATGGCAGTCTGTTCGAGAAGGTGGTTTTAACTGTGAGGAAATAATGGACTGCCAGTAGCCCCTGAACTGAATATAAGCCAACCCAAGGTGGGCCTTCCCAGCACGCAGCGGAGCCTGGAGGCTCATGGCTCTGGGAGCAGAGAAGCATGTTTGCTTTCTGTAGAGCTTGCGGATACCAGCAAACAGGGGAGGGAACGAGGCTGAGCTAGCATGTTCATTCCTTCTCTAGAACCAACCAGTCTGGTCCGAGGAGGGAGGGGCAGAGAGTGACCACCTGCTGGGGTCCTCCAGAGAAGGTCCTCCACATGGAAATAAGACAGTGGGCCATGGAATCAGTATGGATTTTTATATTCCAGTTTGCAAGGATATAGTTGTCATCTTCTCTTGGTCTTGGGTCATATTTCAAGTAACCTTGCCATTAGGAGGCCTGCATGTACAGTATTTCAGTTGCTACAAAATAAACCACTGCCAAACTGGTCACATAAAACAACCATTTTTTTTTAACGTCTTATTATTTATTTTTGACACAATGCGAGAGACAGAGTGCAAGCAGCGGAGGGGCAGACAGAGGGAGACACAGAATCCGAAGCGGGCTCCAGTCTCGGAGCTGTCAGCACAGAGCCCGACGCGGGGCTCGAATTCACGAACCGTGAGATCATGACCTGAGCTGAAATCGGACGCTTAACCGACTGAGCCACTCAGACGCTCCCAAAGAACAACCATTTTATTTCACCCATGGGTTTGGTGTCAGGAGTTTGAATAGGGCAGGGGGGCTGGGTTGTCCCTGCTCCATGACCTCTGAGGTCTCTGCTGGATGACTGAAGTACCAGTGGGGTGGGTGCTTCTTCACTCGCTTGGCCAGTGTCTGCCCTGGGATGGTTAGAAGGCTGGACTCAGCCACACTGTAGACTGGAGCCACCTGTGTGGCCTCTGAACGTGGCGTCTGCTTTCCACAGCATGGTGGCGGTGTTTTCAGAGACAGCATCCCCTGAGGGAGCATCTGGAGGACCAAGTGTTCCAAGAGGACTAGGGGAAACCCGTCAGGCCTTTTCTGCCTGAGCTGTGGAAGTCACTCAGCCACATTCTGCCAACTTCTGTTGGTTACAGTGTCAAGGCACTAGGGCCAGTCCAGCTCAGGGGAGGGAGAGGATGCTGGTGGCGGTGGTGGGGGTAAAGTCCCATCACAAGGAGCATGTGTGGTGTGGTGAGTGGGACGGTGCAGTTATGTTTGGAAATAATTTCCTGGCCTATAGTTAATGCTCAGTAAGGATCTGTTAAATGGGTGAATGAAAGGACACCCAGCCGTGCATCCAAGTCTGCCACACAGGAGGAAAGCCTTACGACCTGAACCAAGCATTTCTGTTTAAATGGTTAATTCAGCCATAGAGACTACCCTATTTTTCTACAAAGTTATGCTTTTTAAAAGAGCACTTTGTTAAAACAACGATGCATAATGTTTACTGGGACTTTTATTCCCTTATTTAAATGATTCAGATTTGGAGAAAGTCTTTTAAAGTATTTCAAATATAGTGCTGTTGTTTTTAATCCCTGTTTAATGATCTTAACCCTGACCTTCATTTTCCTTGGTTGGGCATCCATGCTTTTCTGATTTACTGTATGCATCCTTCCCTCCCTCTTTTCCTCCCCCTCTTCCTCTTCCTCTATCTCTCATCTCTGTCTTTCAGTTACTGTGAAATATGTACAACATAAAATTTACATTTTATCTCTTTTTAGGTGTCCACTTCACTGGCATTCAGCACATTCATATTATTGTGCAACCATCACCACCATCTGTCTGGAACTTTTCCATTTTCCCAAAGAGAAACTCTTAACCCTTTCTAGATATATGAGGAGGGCTAGAAAGAAGCCATTTCCTGACCTTCCCTGTGCTTTACATTCAGATCTCTGCTTACCCTGGTCTTCACTTTACCAAGAGGTATTTGACTGATTTCCACTTGGCAGGAAGTGTGTGTGTGTGTGTGTGTGTGTGTGTGTGTGTGTGTGTGTGTGTTTATACAAAATACACTTGTAGCACAGCTACCATTTGTTTAGCTGAGTGCCTCAGTAGAGGCAGTTACGTAATATGGAATATGCGGAAGTTTTGCCTTTCTTCCCAGCAGAGGGCAGACTCCACCTCTGAACAAAGTTACTTCTCTTGTTCTTCAAAAATCTATAAATAAGGAAGTACTTGGATTTGTTTAGCAATCTGTTAACATTATTGCATCTTTTTAAAAAATAAATATTAACAGGCAACACACGTGTCTAGGATACTTGTTTGAGCGTTAGTGATATTAAATAATTTACTTACTGACTCAGAACATATTCTGTTGTCAGAGACCAAGACCTCTGTCAGGTATTTAATTCTCCTGTGACTAGTGCACCTCTCCTCACATCTCTTGAATTCTGAGAGAATATGCATTCAGCGAGAAGAAGGTATGCCGTGCCTCTTGATACACTTCTGCCCAGTTCCAAATAGTCACATCATAATTAAATAACTCCTTTGTACAGAGTGTAAAACTAGGCAGGAGGCTTTAAAATTTTTTTTAATTAATTTTTAAAATTCAAATGCAGTTAACATACAGTGTTGTATGAGTTTCAGGTGTACAATCAGTGAGTCAACAACTTTATACCTCACTCAGTGATCATCTTAATTGTCCTCTTAATCCCCTCCACCTATTTTGCCCCTCTCCTCACCCACCTCCCCTCGGGTAACCACCAGTTTGTTCTCCAGAGTTAAGAGTCTGTTGTTTTGTTTGTCTCTTTTTTTCCCCTTGTTCGTTTGTTTTGTTTCTTAAATTCCATGTATGAGTGACATCATATAGTATTTCTTTCTCTGACTTATTTCACATAGCATTATGCTGTCTAGATCCATCCATGTTGTTGCAAATGGTGTTCTTTATTCTTCATTCTTTATTATGGCTGAGTAATATTTCATTGTATCTATATACCACATATTCTTTATCCATTCATCTGTTGATAGGCACTTGGGTTGCTTCCAAAATTTGACTATTGTAAATAATGGTGCAATAAATGTAGGGATGCGTGTTATCTTTTTGAGTTAGTGTTTTCGTTTTCTTTGGGTAAATACCTGGTAGTGGAATTATTGGATCATATAATAATTCTATTTTTAATTTGTCGTGCAGCGTCCATGCTGTTTTCCACAGTGGTTGCACCAGCTCATCTCCCACCAGCAGTGCATGAAAGTTCCTTTTTAGAAGAATTGGTTTTTTCAAAGGCATAGGGCAATATCCCCACTTGTGGCAAGTTACAACATGAGGTAAGGCAAATACATGAAGACATTCCGAACAAAATCTGTAAATGAGGCATTTAGCCCAACGTCCCACAGTCCTCAGAGGAGCTGCTGAAACCGTGTCCACCATAGCTCCCACCTCGTGTTCATGAGTCGCTGTCACCATTGAAGCTGTCTGGCCTTGCTCTTTTGCGTGGCACTGCCATTCCAATCGTGATCTGTTGGTGATTCATTGCCCACCCACCCCGCCCCCCCATCCTTCTTACAGTTCTCCACATCTCAAGAACCTTTAGAACTGCTGCTCCTGGGGCGCCTGGGTGGCTCAGTTGGTCAGGTGTCTGACTGGATCTCAACTCAGGTCATGGTCTCACAGTCATGAGATCGAGCTCCAAGTTGGGCTCCATGCTGGGCCTGGAGCCTCCTTGGGATTCTCTTTCTCTCCCTCTGCCCTTCCCCTGTTTGCTCACTCTCTCTCTCTCTCTCTCTCTCTCTCTCTCTCTCAAAAAACAAAAACCAAAAAAACCCCTGCTGTAATCAGCAAGCTGCCCTCACTTTTACTGCTTCTTGAAACTTTTCTTTCACCTCCGTCTTAATTGAGGTTGACTCTCCTCTAGAATGTCCCCTTCTCCTGCATCCCTTCAGGTGGTAGCTGTTTATTCTCTCACATCTGTGAGTTTTAAGGGGTTGGGAAGTGAAATTACTGTTAGGGTGGCTATATAATTTATCATATTAAGCAGACTTACTTGAGAGTGAAAGGGGGCACTATTCTTTATGCAGGGACGACATGCATCGGCTGGGATTTCCTGGGTAAACAGTTTATGGACACTGTTTTGGTGTCCTGTTACTGCATAACAAATAACACAAAGTTAGCAGCTTAAAGCAGAAATTTGTTATTTTAGTTTCTGTATGTCAGGAGTCCAGGCAATGACATGACTAGATTCTCTAGGTCTTCCTGGGCTGAATTCAAGGTGTCAGCTCAGGCTGTGGTTATCATCAGTACTGGGAGGTCCTCATGCCAGCTCACTGGTTGTTGGCAGAACTCATTTTGTTGCAGATGTGGTATCGAGGTCCCCATTTTCCTGCTAGTTTCCAGCCAGGGATGACTCTCCTCAGAGGCCACCTGCAGTTCCTTGCCATGTGGCCCCATATCAGCTTACAGAACGGACATTTGCTTTCTTCCAAGCCTACTGGAGCACATATCCCCGACTTTCTTTTCTGTAGCTAGCCAGAAAAAATGCTCCTTTTAAAGGGCTCACCCGATTGGATCAAACCCATCAGGGTAATGTCCCTGTAACATAGTCAAAGGAGTGATAGTTCATCATACTCACAGGTTCCAAAGACGCTCAAAGGGGAGACATTTGATGAGGACAAGGGTTGCTGAGAGTCACCTTAGAATTCTGCATATCCTACTACTCATCCTGGTTATTTTCTTCCTTGCTTTCCACCTTCCACTTCTAGCCCATCACACCCTGAATCTCTTGGATCAAACAACGACAAGAAGCAGGATACTGCCTTGAGGCTCATGCCATTTTAACTCCAGCCCCCTTCTTCTTTCCTGACTGCAGTTAGCCCCTGACTTTCTGGTCATTTTCCTTCACCCCTGTATGGATTAGTACCAGAATTATGGTCACCTCTTGGTTGGTTTCGGTATCTGTATAGTCAGATCTTTTAAGACCCTGGCCACACAGTTTCTTGACTTCCCCAACTCTGTCTTCTCCTCCACTGAGCCTCAGACATCCACTCCCTCACTTCCACCTGGACCCTTTTGCCAACTCCACCTGCTCTACTTGAAAACCACTGATTTAGACACCCCATTCTGTGTTGGTACCTGTTGTCGTTCCAGCTGACTTGTTCATCATCTCTCCCTAAGACCGTCCCTCATGTCTTCCAACCTCTGTTCCATTGACCTGTCTGCTTTCGTTCAGTCCTCTCATTTTTCTTTTCTCCTCACCATTTTAGATACAGCGCTTCCTTCCTGTACCATAAACTCCACTGTCCGGTGATTTTTTATCCAGATCTCTGTCAACTAAATTCATGGATGACTTAAATCTGTCTGCTTTCTCCTAAGTACTTCTGGAGAAAGCCATACAAAAGGGCTGACTAGTATTAGCATAAATTCATGATCCCCAACTTTGTATTGATTCTCAGTAGTGCAGTCCTATCACATTGCTCTGATCACCTTGCTTTCCATTCTTGGCAATAGTCAATTAAAGTTGTGTAGGAATAAAAAACTCCATTTGTTAAAAACCATCTACCCCCACTCTTCCCTCTCTTTCAAAGGATGACCTCCTTTCTTACCACACAGAGAAAACAAAAGCCAGTAGACAGGAACTCCCATAACGAATTCTTTTTAGGTACCTGCTGCATAGCAAACGTACAGTGAAAACTATGAAACATCATTGAAAGTAATTAAAGAAGACCTAAGTAAATAGAAAAGCCTACACATTTATAGATCAAAAGACTCAATATTGTTAAGATGACAGTACTCCCTAAATTTATCTACAGATTCAATGCGATTTCCATGAAAATCTCAGCTGCGTCTTTACATAACCCTATAAGCTGATCCTAAATGCATATGGATATGCAAGGGGCCCAAAATAGCCAAAGCAATCTTGAAAAAGAAGAACACAGTTGGAGGACTCAATACTTCCTGACTCCAAAACCTATATTATCAGTAAAACAGTAATCAAGACAGTGTAGTACTTGCATGAGGGTAGATGTATAGATTAATGAAATAGGGTTGACAGTCCAAAAATAAGCTCTTACATTTGTTGTCAATAGATTTTCAATAAGGGTGATAAGACCATTCAGGAGGGGAAAAATAGGCTTTTCAAAATATGGTGCTGGGACAATTGGATATCCACATGCAAAAGAATGAAACCAGACGCCTACCTTATACCATATAAAAAATTAACTCAAAATGGATTAGAGACCTAAATGTAAGAGCTACAAACAGGAAACTCTTAGAACAAAACACAGGCATAGATTTTCACGACCTTGGGATATGCTGCACCTTCTGGATGTGACACTAAAAGTACAAGCAACAGAAGAAAAATAGATAAATTGGACTTCATTGAAATGACAAAGTTGCTGCTTCAAAGGATACCAGCAAGAAAGTAAAAAGACAACTCACTGAAAAGGAGCAAATACTTGCAAATCACTTACCTGATAAGGGACTTGTATCCACAATTATAAAGAACTCTTCGAACTCAACAAAACCACCAAATAACCCAATTTAAACATGGGTATAGGGAAAGTAGAGTTGTGGTTACCAGGAGCTGGGGGTGGGGGAAAGAAAGAAGGAGAGTCGTGTAATCAGTTTCAGATTCGCAAGATGAACAAGTTCTGGAGACGTGTTTCACAACAGTGTGAATATACTTAATACTACTGAAGTGAGATGGCCAATTTTCTGTCATGTGTTTTTGTAATGAAAAAAAAAAGTAAGGTAACTTTGGGGGGGAAATGGGTAAAAGGTCTGAATAGACATTTCTCCAAAGTAGATACACAAATGGCCAATAAACCCATGAAAAGATGCTCAACCTCGTTAAGTCATTAGGGAAATATCTAATCAAACCCACCATCACATGCCACTTCATATCCACTACAGTGGTTAAAATAAGAAAAAACTGACAATAACTAGTGTTAATGAGGGTGTGAAGAAACAGGAACCCCGGTACACTGCTGGTGGGAATGTAAAATTTTTCCATTGTGGAAAACAGTTTGGTAGTTCCCCAGAATGTTTGTTTGTTTTAAAATTTTTTAATGTTTATTTTTGAGAGAGACAGAGTGTAAGTGGGGGTGGGGGGAAGGCAGAGATGGGGAGACACAGAATCTGAAGCAGGCTCCAGGCTCTGAGCTGTCAACACAGAGCCTGACGCTGCAGGGCTCGAACTCACAGACCGCGAGATCAAAATCACAGACCTGAGCCAAAATCCGACGCTTAACCTATTGAGCCACCCAGGTGTCCCTTTCAGAATGTTAAACAGAGTTATGATGTGGTCCAACACTTCTAGGTGAAAATTGTCCTTTGGGAGAAAATACATGTCCACACATACACTTGTATATGAGAGTTCATAGCAACATTATTCAGAATAGCTAAAAAGTGGAGATAATCCAAATATTGGTCAATTGACAAACGGATAAAAAAATGTATGTCAATATAATGAAATATTATTAGACAATAAAAATAAATGAAGTACTGATACATGCTAAAACATAGATGAACCTTGAAACTATGCCAGGTGAAAGAAGACAGATACAAAATGTCACATATTGTAGGATTCTATTTATCTGAAATTTATCTGGATCGGCAAATGCAAAGAGACAGAGAAGTGGTTGCCAAGGGCTGAGGAAAGGGAGGAATGGGGGTTGACTGCCAATGAGTATTGGATTTCTTTTTTGGGGTGAAGAAGATGTTCTGAAATGACATATTAGTTATGGTGGTATAACTCTTTTGGTATACTAAAAACCACTGAATTGTAATATTAAAAGGGTGAACTTTATGGTATGTAAATTATATCTCAATAAAGCTGTTATTATTTTTTTTTTAACCTGGTCAGGGAAAGCCTTTTTGAAGAGATGACATTTAAACTGAGATTAGAATGACTAACTTGAGGTTGGTGGTTATAAAATCCAAAGTCAGACCAGTCAGCATAGTTGTGTATTTACTTCCCCAGTGTGTAGAGGGTAAAGGAGCAGAGTGGATAAAGTTGGGGTTTCGACAGAGAGTCTGACAAAGGAAGAGCTGGCAAGAGGGGTTGGAGAGTATGCAAAGAAATGAATATAATAATGGGCCATGGAGTGTAGGTTGGTTAAAGGAGAAATGAGGCCATGAGGTTAGATAAGGAACAATGTGAAGGTGGTAGGCTCAGTGGAGTAGTGGACCTGCTGGCATTGAAGTTCTGTTGAAGGAGTGAGCTAGACAGAAGTTTGTAGGAGAATGAAGCACTTGAAATTGAGATTTTAGGTGACGTACGGTAATTGGCTATAAGATGTGCCAGGATGTGACTCTGAGGCTGGTGGCCGATGTAGAGTGAGGGAAAGGTTGTTGAAGGTGAGTTCCAGGAATCCCAGTGTATAAGTTTCCTATAGGTGCCAGAACACATTATTATTCACTTGGTAGCTTAAAGCAGGAGTTTATTCTGTCATAGTTCTGGACACCACAAATTTGAAATCAAGATGTCAGTAGGGCCACACTCTCTCTGCAGACTCTAGGGAAGGATCCATTTGTATTAGAGTTCTTCAGAGAAACAGAACCTATATATATATATATTTATCTGTAAAGATTTATTATAAGGAATTGGTTTATGCAATTATGGAGGCTGACAAGTCTCAGGATGTGCATGATGAGTCAGCAAGCTGGAGACCCAGGAGACCTGATGGTGTAGAGCCAGTGTGGGTCTGAAGTCCTGGAAACCAGTAGAACTGATAATGTAGGTCCTGTCTGGGTTTGAAGGCTGGCAGCCTCCAGACCCAGATAGAGCAGATGTTGCGATTCAAGTCTGAAGGCAGGAAAAAGCCAGTGTCCTAGTTCAAAGACTGGCCAGAGGAATACTCTCTTATTCGGGTGAGAGCCAGCCTTTTTTTCTCTTCAGCTCTTCAAACTGATTGGATGAAGCCCACTTATAGCAGGGAGGGGAGTATATGTTAATCCCATCTAAAAACACCCTCACAGGAACACTCAAAATCTGACCAAATATCTAGGCTCCCGGTAGCCCAGCAAGTTGACATGAAACTAACCATCACACCATTCTTTGTCTCTTCTCACTTTTGGTGGCTTTTCTTGATTTGTGGCTGCGTCACCGCAGTCACAGCCTCATTGGTCACATTTCCTCTTCTTTCTCTTTTCCTTTGTGTGTCTATTTTATGAGGATACAGGTAATTGCATACGGGCCAACCGGATAATCCAGGATAAACTCTTCGGTCACAAGATCCTTAACTTAATTGCATTTTGCCATAGGAGGTAGCATTCACTGTTTAGCCATATAGAGTAATATTCTCAGGTTCCAGAGATCAGGGTGTTGGACAGATCCTTCGGGGCCACCATTCAACCCCCTATAACTAGCATATGGGAAGGGCCAATTCTATGTGGATGTTGGAATCAACAAGAATTATGGCAGCCGTAATGGTGGACTCCACTACAGAGGGATGTTTGATGCTTTGGTCCGATGACGTGACATTCAAAATTGGGGTTTTAAGAAAAAGAGAAAATGATCTGGGAGTGGCAGTGAGATTCTAGGAGCACGTATCCACAGCTGGAGATCCAGCAGTTTGAGGGTGTGAGAGAGAAAGCAGGTGCATCTTGAATGGCTGTGAAGGGGGGGAGGGTTGGTTGGGTGGGGGGGAGTTGAGCCCTCAGGGAAAGCCAGGTTTCCTCCCAGGGCAAGAAGGTGAAATAAGACTCAGAGAAGAGGATTCTTTGCCAGAGAAGGGATTTGGGGGATGGGGACTATGAAGACAAGTAGAAGGATTTGAGAGTGAGGATTAGTGAGATGGGGTCATGTAAGGGTATTGCAGAGCCTTATGAGAATCTAAGTGGGAGTCTTGGATTTCTTGTGGAACAAGCATGGTGTGATAACCTTATGACAAAGGTTGTGCTGTAATCAGCCCCAGATAGTGTCCAAGGCAGACCGTGGTGCTGTCGCTCTGAGTGTTAGTTGGGAGAAGCCTTGCTAGGCACTTGCAGAGCTCTGGGTGCCTATCTTTCCTCCTGTCCCTGTGGTATGAAGGTCTGGGGAGAAGGGCCCTGAAGTTCTCCTGACTGATGGCTCAGCTGACTGCTTCACTGACCAAGCTCCCTCTGAAATTGTGGACTTTCTGGTGCCAGCTGAGAGATAGAAGGAATAGGCTGGAGATATCCTGACAGCATTTATCAACATTTTCAATAGGTTGATCGGGATATTTAAAATATTGCTTTTTTCAGCATCTGAACATCGCCCCCACTCTACTATGATATTTGGATGCACTATTTATTCTTAAATCCATTTACAGCTGCAAAAGTGCTGAGTTTTTGAAAGCAGAATATTTGAAATGGACCCAGCTGTTTAGAAAGATGGATGCTTATCAAAGAAAGGATTGGTGTATAGTTTATGAACAATAAGGCACTTTTTTTCCAACCAGCCTGAATATTCTTAGAGCAAAGAGATGATCGGGTGGTTTTCCATCTGTAGAGAAATGAATGACTTAACCCCAATGGCTTCTTCAAGTGAGCGGTCTCCTCTTGGTGGTCATGACTTCCCACAGCCCTTTGTCCAGCTTTAGATCGTTCCTGATTCTGACAGCTGGCCACCAGAGCGGAACTGGAGAATGTATACCCTACTTCCATGTGTGGAGAGAATTACAGAGGTCCATGTGATCCAGCAGTGTGAATTGCCTGTTTTTATGTGAACTCACATATATCAGGAATTGTCGTCTGGTGCTTTCTGAGATCTGTTGGTGCAGATTTAGGGGAGAACTTTTTCTGCAAAGAAGTTTAATACATGTGTATTGTATATTCCTCACATTCTCTGTCCACTTAGTGACTACAAAGTATTCAATTATGGAATGTTCATGTGTTATTGATTAAACCTTTGATTACCTCTGATAAACCAGATATGTGTTCCCTGGCATTCTCTCCTGAACTGTGTTTTCTTCTCTTTCAGTGCCCTCCCTCTGAATTTTTCACACAGTTCTAGGTTTTTAAATGATCCCCCCGGACATGGATAGATTCCTGCAGTTCTTAATTTCAGCCCAGTCTTCTTATCCAGGTTAGGACTCCTGTGTTCAGTGGTCTAATAGACATTTCCATCTTGAGGCCTTACTGACTTTTCTCTCAATACATGTTTCTAATAATGTTTCAGTCAGTTTGCTTCCACTTCTAAGTAGACAACTGTATCACTTAGAGGAAACTAACTTAGTAATTTTCCAATCGTTACAACTTTAAAAAACAAAAACAAACAAAAAAACCTCTGCCTTCTTAGGAACTTCTAGAGTAGCGGTTGCCCAAATTTGCCTGAAAAGACTGCTGGGCAGCTTATTAAATATACAAAGTACCAAGCCCCTACGCCTGGGAATTTTATCTTAGTAGGTCTGGGTTGAGGCAAAAGAATCTGCCTTGTTTTGTTTTATTTTTATAACGAGTACCCCAGGATTTCTTTTTTTAATCTTCAGGCAAGTTTGAGAAGCTATTTGAGAGCAGTGTTAGGTAATAGTGGTGGTGGTGGTCTTCGGTCCTGACTTTGGCATGTCTGCCTCATGGATGCTGTTAATTGACTCCTGCCTCGACTTGTGGCAGTATTTGTGAAAGTCTCTGCAGGTATTGGGTGACCAGGTGTAGTCATACGGGTGGTGATCTAAGCCAGGCAAAGAGCCCTCTGCCCTGGTGATCCTTCAATAAACATTTCTAGTACCTGTTACATTCCAGGCTCCGGACAGCGCTGCTGTGCACAGAAGCACATGGCAGGTCTTCTGGGTTCTTTCGCCCCATGCTTTCTGCCCTCCAGCCTCTCTTTCCTGGGGCCCTGACTGCCTGTCAGTCTACTTCCATAGTACTCGGTGCTCTGCTTCTTTTTGTTTTAGCTGACTAGACCCTTTGTTTGCTGAAACCTGAAGTATTGGTCACCTTTTCTATTTTGCCATGCAACCTGTCACTGCTTTTGAGCCAGAGAACTGTCCGCTCAGTCTATGCTAGAAGCAACTAGTAAATCAAATGATCGAGAACACACTGAAGTTCTGTCTTACGGAGTAATGTTTGAAAGCTTTTACAAGTATCTTTGGTCTGGGACTTTTATTTATCGTTTCCACTTGCAGGCAGCACTCTATCAGTATTAAACTACTTGCAGGTGCTTTTCCACCATGTTTTCTTACCTTTCTTTGAATCTGTTGTTCTAGGTGCCCCTTTCCTCCTCTCCTCCCCATCTTCCTTGCCACCTTCTGTAGAGCCTCTACAATTCAGCTTAGCTGCTGCCTCTTTTCCTGGTTTCCCAGGCTGATTTCTGTATCTGTGCTCTGCTGTGGTCCACTGAACACCTCTTTCAAAGCACTCACCACCCCACTGTAAGTATCTGTTCGTTTGTCTGCATGTTCCATTATATCGTAAGTCCTCAGGATGTCATTAGTCTCTATACCTTAGTGTTTATTAAAGAACTTTCTAGGGGCTCCTGGGTGTCTCAGTCAGTTGAGCGTCCGACTTCGGCTCAGGTCATGATCTCGCAGTCTGTGAGTTTGAGCCCCGCGTCGGGCTCTGTGCTGACAGCTCAGAGCCTGGAGCCTCCTTCGGGTTCTGTGTCTCCCTCTCTCTCTGCCCCTCCCCCACTCATGCTCTGTCTCTCTTTCTCTCTCTCTCTCTGTCAAAAATAAATTTTAAAAAAATAAGAAAAAAAAGAACTTTCTAAAAGTTGGCCTTCCCCACTTGTTCCAGTTTTTAAACTACTTTAGGTCATGGACATGTTCATTTTATGCCCACCTGACTCTTTAGAGATTGATAACATCCAGTTCTGGTAGCAATGTGGAGAAGAGGACTCTAGAAGATTCTTGGCAGGAGTGTGAATGGATACATGTGAAAAATAAGATTTTTAAATGAATACAACCTTTGACCCAACAATTCCCCATCTAGGAATTCTTCCATAAAAACATTTGCACCAAATATATTAGGATCTCTGTATGAGGCCCATCCCTACCCCCCAAAAAGGAAATGGCCAAAATATCCAATAGTAGCAAAATGGTTAAATTTTGTTATGATATATAATAACTATACCTATGAAATTCTGTATATGCAGTCAAAATAAGTGAAATAGATTTTTGTGTACAGATACGGAAAGAAATCTGTAATACATACCCATTCTCCTTCCTCCTCAGAGGTAACCTCTACTGTGATTTTGGTGTTTAGTATTTCCATTCATATTTTTGTATTTTTTTGTTATACATATGTATGTGACTATTAAAATATATAGCATTCTTTCATATATATATATATTTTTTACATTTAAAAATTTTTTTTAATTTTTATTTTTTATTTTTTAAAATTTAAATCCAAATTAGCATATAGTGAAACAATGATTTCAAGACTAGATTCCTTAATGCCCCTTACCCATTTAGCCCATCCTCCCTCCTACCACCCCTCCAGTAACCCTCAGTTTGTTCTCCATATTTATGAGTCTCTTCTGTTTTGCCCCTCCCTGTTTTTATATTATTTTTGTTTCCCTTCCCTTATGTTCATCTGTTTTGTCTCTTAAAGTCCTCGTATGAGTGAAGTCATAAGATTTTTGTCTTTCTCTGACTACTTTCACTTAGCATAATACCCTCCAGTTCTATCCACGTAGTTGCAAATGGCAAGATTTCATTCTTTTTGATTGCCGAGTAATACCCCATTGTATATATATATATACCACATCTTCTTTATCCATTCATCCATCAATAGACATTTGGGCTCTTTCTATACTTTGGCTATTGTTGATAGTGCTGCCATAAACATGGGGGTGCATGTGTCCCTTCAAAACAGCACACCTGTATCCCGTGGATAAATGCCTAGTAGTGCAATTGCTGCGTCGTAGGGTACTTCTAGTTTTAGTTTTTTGAGGAACCTCCATACTGTTTTTCAGAGTAGCTGCACCAGCTTGCACTCCCACCAACAGTGCAAAAGAGATCCTCTTTCTCCTCATCCTCGCCAACATCTGTTGTTGCCTGAGTTGTTAATATTAGCCATTCTGACAGGTGTAAGGTGGTATCTCATTGTGGTTTTGATTTGTATTTCCCTGATGATGAGTGATATTGAGCATTTTTTCATGTGTCGGTTGGCCATCTGGATGTCTTCTTTGGAGAAGTGTCTATTCCTGTCTTTTGCCCATTTCTTCACTGGATTATTTATTTTTTTGGGTGTTGAGTTTGATAAGTTCTTTGTAGATTTTGGATACTAACCCTTTATCTGGTATGTCATTTGCAAATATCTTCTCCCATTCTGTCGGTTGCCTTTTAGTTTTGCTGATTGTTTCCTTCACTGTGGAGAAGTTTTTATTTTGATGAGGTCCCAGTAGTTCATTTTTGCTTTTGTTACCCTTGCCTCCGGAGACATGTTGAGTAAGAAGTTGCTGTGGCCAAGGTCAAAGAGGTTTTTGCCTGTTTTCTCCTTGAGGATTTTGATGGCTTCCTGTCTTACATTGAGGTCTTTCATCCATTTTGAGTTTATTTTTGCATATGGTGTAAGAAAGTGGTCCAGGTTCATTCTTCTGCATGTCGCTGTCCAGTTTTCCCAGCACCACTTGCTGAAGAGACTGTCTTTATTCCATTGGATATTCTTTCCTTCTTTGTCTTGGCCATACGTTTGTGGGTCCATTTCTGGGTTCTCTATTCTGTTTGATTGATCTCCAGTGTCTGTTCTTGTGCCAGTACCATACTGTAGTATGATTACAGCTTTGTAGTATAGCTTGAAGTCTGGGATTGTGATGCCTCCTGCTTTGGTTTTCTTTTTCAAGATTGCTTTGGTTATCCAGGGTCTTCTCTGGTTCCATACAAATTTTAGGATTATTTGTTCTAGCTCTGTGAAGAATGCTGGTGTTACTTTGATAGGGATTGCATTGAATATGTAGATTGCTTTGGGTAGTATCGACTCTTTCTAATATTTTTAAACTTATCAAAATAATATCACAGTGCATATATTTTTCTGCAGCTTCCTTTTTATCCACATTGTTTTTTAAATGATCTCTATGTTGTAGTTATTGTCATTGCCATATAGGATTTAATTCTGTTAATATACCACATTTTACCCTCCTATTGACTGACCATTCAACTTGTTTCTAATTTTCTACTTTTCCAAACAAAGCTTTAATGGATTTTCTGGTGCAGGTCGTCCTGTGTGGTGTGGAACTTCTCTCGGGTGTGTTTTTAGGGGTGGGATCCTTGATTTGGGGCACTGTGCACCCTCAGTTTTACTAGATATTGCAAAATTGCTTTCTGAGGTGGCTTTACCTCTGTGTACTCCCACCAGCAGTGTATGAGCCTTACTGTTTATCCACATCTTCATTTATAAGGAATATATTCGTTTTAATTCTCTTATAGAGCAACAAAACTCTTAAATTGTTTGAAGAGGAAGGGAATATGAACTGCCAGTTAGAGCTACAGAGAAGGAAGATTCTATCCATGGTATCAAACTGATGTTTTATAGGACAGTCCACACTCAGCACCACATTTTTCACTGCTGTGTAGACTGTGAAGGGGGCCACCTCCCACACAAATACAACGCTTTCCACTCAGGTCAGCTTGTTATGGCAACTCAGTTGGGAGCAAGGCATGGTGTTGAACTGTTTTTGTCTATCCGCATTCACAACTTTTTCAGTTTTAATTTACTTGCGTTTAATGTAGCACTCGTTTGTGCTTCAAGTGCCACTGTCATCCAGTGTGTGTAGAACCATAAATACTGTGTTGGCGATCATGGCATCCCTAAGTAGTCAGTCTGTCGATACTGACTTCCCACAGGTCTGTCTTCTTTTTCTCCTGAAAGAGGGGCTGAAGCTGTTCGCTGCTCAGACCAAGGTACTGCTGTTCTTTGGTAGGTACTGCTTCCTGCCCCATCTCTTGGTGGACCAGCTGGAATAGCAGTGGTTCCTTTTTTGTGGGTTAAGAGGTTGTTGTAACTTACAAGCATGTTTCAGAAGCCATATGCCAACTAATTACATTTTATTTTACCTAACCACACTTTCATAACTGTCAGAGAGCTAATACTCTTACATCTTGGAAGAGTAACAAAAATTACATGGATTACATTTCTCTCATACATTAATCAATTAAAATTATAGCTTTACAAACTAAGTTAAACTGGAGCTTAGCAATTCGAGTTTTTTACTTTCTGAAGTAGTTATTCTGAAGACCAAAAGTAATAATATATCACAAGAGATATTATAAAATTTTCAAAATAAATTTTTATTAATTTTAACTTAAAAAAAGAAGTGGGCATTCTGTTTCAAGGCAGTGGACTGAGGTCCTGCTGTAGCCGTTCCTTCTTGTCCCAGCTACTTAGAAATGGTACATTGGAATTTTAAAAATAATCTGCAAGTATACTAGAGGGGGTAAAAAAAAAAAAAAAGAAGGAAAACCCGTGGCAGGCCCTAGACTGTGAAGAATCCCCATGAAAAGCACATGGGATCCATTTGCAAAAGAAAACCTTGTTCCAAAACAAGGTCAGGAAAGTATTGCTGCTCAAGATAGGAATAGCATCTAGAAGAATAGTGTCTATTTCCACTTGGAAGCAGTTGTTATAGGGAGCTGTGAAGGGCTCAGCACAATGACAGAGTGACCCCAGTACCATTGCATGGTGATGGAGGTGTCTCAGGCAGGTGTAGTGTATATAGGAACTGGGGTTGGAGAGACAGGGCTGAGTTCCAGGTGCTTGATGAATTCCAGAATAAGAAGCTCCCATGCTCTGAAGACTAGATACAAAGTCTTTCCATGAGGTGGTACCTCCTGTGCCCCTGCCACTCTCACTGAAGACACGTCTTCCTTCTGAGTAGGTAGTGCACACAGATAGACTGTCTGAACAGAGCCTTGACAACAAAGACGAGCACTTTGCTAGAAATCACCAAAAACCAGAGGAACACAACCTTGCAGAGGAGATAACAGAAGAATTTATCTCAGACATAGAATTAATAGAATAAATAGAACAGATTTTATAATATGTATAGTTGAAACCTTTGGAGAGAGGTGATCCATTATTTTATCTACCAAACACAATTAAGTATTGATCTGGGAAATTACAATTTTGATTGTCAAAATAAGATTCATTACATGGGCTAATTGACAGTGTTTCCAGCTAAAGAGCAAATTTGTGAGCTGGAAACTAGAGCAGAGAAATGTTCCTAAGCACATTGCAAAAGGATAAAGTAATAGAAAAAAACAGTTAAGATGTGGAGGATAAATGGAACATTGCCCTCCCAGAAAGAGGCTGAGGAGAATGCAGACAGACTATATTTAAAGAAGTAATAGATCTAGTTTTGAGATGGTTGACCAAACACTACTTCTTCCTTCTTCTGCACCAAACCCATAGAAATGATAAAACTTTAAGTTAGATGAATAAATTCCCTTTAAAGATTGAAAAGAAAAGGAAGGGTGCCTGGGTGGCTCAGTCAGTAAAGCGGTTAAGTGTCCGGCTCTTGATTTCAGTTCAGGTCCTGATCTCACGGTTTGTGAGATTGAGCCCCGCGTCAGGCTCTGCACTGACAGCGGGGAGCCCGCTTGGAATTCTCCCTCTCCTGCTCTCTCTGCCCTTTCCCAGCTTGCACGTGCATGCTTTCTCTCTCTTTCAAATAAATAAGTAAAAACTTAAAAAAAAAAAAAAAAGAAAAAGAATGTTCCAGACCTGAAGCCATAAGACATCTTTAAGCAGAGAAGGTATACATTAAATGAGAAGTTGCAGAAAAGAGCTGCTCCCACTGCCTGTTTGAGGTCATCACTACTGCCGGGACCCCGAAGCTGATCTGCCTACTTTGTCAGAACAGATTTCGCATGAGATCCTCTGGCCGGAAGGCCACTGCTGGCTAAGATGGCAGCTGAACAGTCCTTGTGGGAGATGTTTGCCTGGCCAAGAACCATGAAACACCAGAAGAAGCCTAGCACTGTGAAATAAAAATAGGAGAACAACACGTTAGGAAGCAGAACAATGAGAAAGAAACTTTAAAAATAGGTCAATTTAATTTTCCTAGAGGACCAAGGATAGACTTCCATGCTTCCAAGCATGCTTCCATGCTTCCATGCTTCCAAGAAACAGAGGTTATGAAATGGTCAACAGTAATTAAAATGAAAAATATGCTTGTTGAACAAGCTCATTGGATAGGTTATAGCAAACTGGATATAACTGTGAACAAATTAGTGGACTAAAATAGGGTGAGAAATTCTCTCAAAACTCAGCATCAAGAGATAAGAGTTTGAAACAAAGGTTGAGGCATTTAGGACCATGTAGAAGTTACAATATTTATCTAATAGGAGTTGCAAGAACAGAAAAAGTGCAAGCCCTTAAGTGTAAAGAGCCTACTACATGTCAAGAAGAATATATTTTAAAAGGAACAACACAAAACAACACCTATATACATCCCGGTGATAATGAAGAAGAGAAATTCCAAAGAGATACCAGAGAGAAAAGACTGATGGTCTACAAAAGAATGAGAATCCAGATAATATTAGATTTAATCTCTGGTTTTAAGAAAACAGTAGCACAGTGTCTTAAAGATGCTGAGAGAAAATAAATCAGAACCTAAATTCTGTTTCTGCCCACACTATCTTTCAACAGTGAGGGCACTCATAATAACATTTTTAGACTTGAAGGACTTTGACAGCCCTTTGCTGAAAGAACTAATTTAAAGATAGATACACTTAGTGATACAGTAAGAAAAAAACAAAAAATGAACCAAGAAGGTAGCAATAGGATAAAAGAGAAAAGAAGAAGCAGAGAAAGCAGGAAAACAATGTTAAATCTGAGTAAACATTGGTTGTAAAAGAGAAGATGACTTTTAGCAAGTTGTAACTTTAATCAGCAAAGATAGCAACATGGAATTTGTGCTTAGGTGGAGTGAAAAGGAAATAAAAGCATGCATGGGATTGCAGGAGGAGGATGACAAAATGTAATCAACTCTATAAGAAAATATGTGCATTAAAAATGTAAGGGCAGCTACTAGAATCCTATATAAAATCTAGACCCTTAGAAGGGAACAAAACTTAAGAGACTCTTAAATATGGAGAACAAACGGAGGGTTACTGGAGGGGTTGTGGGAGGGGGGATGGGCTGAATGGGTAAGGGGCATTAAGGAATCTACTCCTGAAATCATTGTTGTACCATATGCTAACTAACTTAGAGGTAAATTAAAAAAATTAATAAAAATTTAAAAAAAAGAAATCAAAAGAAAAAAAGAATAAATCAGTCATTCAAAGCAAAAAAAAAAAAAAAACAAAACTAGACCCTTAAAACTATTAGAAGAAAAACTGTAACACACACAAACTGGAACAATCCAAAAGGAGATGTGAAAGTAGAAAAAAAGAAGACCATGGTAAATACAAAGCACAAAATAAGTTGCTATGAATGAATTTAAACATACATATCAATAATTACAATAAATGAAAATGAATTAAACTCACCTACTTAAGAGGTAAAAACTCAGATTTAACAAAACAACAACAACAAAAAGCACACAGTATACTGTTTTAGGCAAGGATTCAAAAGTTGACAATAAAGGGACAAAAAAGGCAGTATAAAATATTAATATGAGACAAAACAAGGCAAACAACATTGGAAGGGACAAAATGGGAGTTCAAAATGCTACCAAAAGGTATAATTTACAAGAGTTGCTCTCAGTTGTGAGCCTATTTGTCTTGCTTTTAATAACTGCATGTCTATTTATGTATGTGTATAAATATATACATTTTGAAATTATTGTGGAGCCTTTCTCCATGGTGTCCCTCATTTCTGCACTTGTGACCTTCAATCTGTTCTAAGTATAGCAGTCACAACGATCCTATGAGACACCTCACATCCTTGCCCGTTCCACACACTCCTCCGGCTTCCCACCTCATTTGGGGTGAAGGCCCTACACCACCCAAGCTCTGCTGCCTCCTCTCTCCTCTTTGCTCCGCTCCCAGCACACTATACTTCTTGCCATTCCTCCCACTGACTCCGCTTGTGAAGTTTTTTCCTTCCAGTGTCCCCATGCCCCAGCCCCTCCTCTCCTTCTGACCTTGCGTCAGAGTGGAGCATTCCCTGACCCCAGTGCAGTAAAAGTAGAAATCAACAACAGAAAGAAGAAATAACCTGTATACACATCTGGAATTCTAAGCTTGTGGGGTAAAGATAATGGATAATCAAAATTATCAAAATTAAATGACTGGAAAGCACATGTCTAAGCCTACGTCCTTAAATTATACACAAAGGAAGAATTATTATACCCTTAAGTATATAAGTTAGCAAAAAATTATAGAAAATAAACAAAATGAGATTTCAACTCTGAAACTGAAAAAGTACAACTAATAAACCTAAAAAATATGACTAAAAGAACTTTATGCTGATGAATCAGAAGACCTAAATGAAATGGACAATTTTCTAGGAAAACAGATACTAACAAATTTAGTATAAAAGGTAGAAAATCTGAATAGGTTACAAACCAGTCATAAATATTGGAATGAGAATCACAGATCTACACACTAAAGAAAGCCTCAAGCTCAGACTGTTTTACAGGTGTTGTTCTCTCAAATCTCAAGAAATCGATAATTTTCATTTTATACCTGCTATGGTGGAGCACAAGAAAATACTGGAACCCATCTAACCAATTTTACTAGGCCAGCATAACTTCCATGTACAAATAGGCACCAGAAAACACCAGAAAAGAAAACAATAAGCCATCCTTACTTAAGAATATAGATGCCCAAGGGGCATCTGGGTGGCTCAGTCGGTTGAGCTTCTGAATTCAGTTAAGGTCATGATCTCACAGTTCATGAGGTCGAACCCCGTGTGTGGCTCACTGCTGTCAGCACAGAGCCTGCTTCGGATCCTCTGTCCTCCCTGCCCCCGGCCCCTCCCCTGCTCATGCTCTCTGTCTCAAAAATAAATAAATATGTTTTAAAAAGAATATAGATGCCCAAATCCTACATAAAAAAATTAGTAGTGGCACTTGAAAGGCTCAGTTGGTTGAGCTTCCAACTCTTGTTTTTGGCTCAGGTCATGATCCCAGGGTCGTGGGATCAAGACTCCCATTGGGCTCTGCACTGAACATGGAGCCTGCTTAGGATTCTCTTCTCTTCCTCTGTCCCTCTGCCCCTCTTCCCCACTTGTGTGTTCTCTCTCTCTCTCTCTCTCTCAAGAAAAAAAAAAGTAATTTGATGCATGATGAGTAGCATTTATCTTGGAAGCACAAGAATAATTCAACTTCTGAAGTTCTGTCTGTTGCTCCAACTTAAAACTGCTGGCTTCAGCAACATGGTAGACTGAGCTAACTGTAGTCTCCCATCCCCAGTGACAGATAAGCATGTTGGATTAAATGTAACAACAACAAAACTAAAATGCAGAATTGAACTTGAATAAAAGAGAAATATCTGGCTATCAAAAATTAAACCCCAAATTGTGGTGTCCCAAGGGGTTTCAGACTGGATACTGGATTTAGGCCAGTGGTTGGGGTTTAATGCCCCCATGGCATGGGAAATCTAACTTGGATCCATTCAAGATGAATAGAACTGATATTTTTGTAAAGGCTGGGACTTTAGAAGAGCAGCCTCCTTGAAAAAGAGGGACTAAAAATACTCCAGTGGCTGGAGAAGGTACAAATGGGACTCCCATACAAAAAGCAGTCTCTGCTAAAGGTGAACTCATTATTAAAAATTGCAAACTGAGTTATGAAATTATCAGCAAGAGAAAAATAGGAGTTTTAGTGTGCCAACAACTTTAGAAAATTCTACATTTAAAAAGATAAAGAAGTACATTTAGGGGGCGCCTGGGTGGCGCAGTCGGTTAAGCGTCCGACTTCAGCCAGGTCACGATCTCACGGTCCGTGAGTTTGAGCCCCGCGTCGGGCTCTGGGCTGATGGCTCGGAGCCTGGAGCCTGTTTCCGATTCTGTGTCTCCCTCTCTCTCTGTGCCTCCCCCGTTCATGCTCTGTCTCTCTCTGTCCCAAAAATAAAAAATAAATGTTGAAAAAAAATAAATAAATAAAAAAAAAAAAAAAAAAAAAAGAAGTACATTTAGGAAGAGTGACATTTTAGAACGGAACAAGCCAATATGAAAAAGAACTAAGTTGAGCTTCTAGAAATAAAAATATTAAGGTTCATTAGAGGTTAAATGGCAGATTAGAGACAGCTACAGCAAAAATTAAGAAATGGGAAACAGATCTGAAGAAATTAACCAGGATACAGAATATTGAACACAGATACAGGGAAATGGAAAATGTGAAAGGCAATTAAAGGATAGAGCAAGAAGATCAACTTAGAATTCTGTACTTAACTAATCTATTCAAGAGCGAAGGAGAAAAAAGATCTATTTTTGCAAAGATTCTTAGTAGCTTTGCCCCCATAGACCATTGCTGAAGGAACAATAAAGTATATACTTTTGGGAAAAAATAGATTGAAGCAATAAGGAAGAAATGGGATACAAGAAGAATTGGTAAATGTGGGTAAATGTAAATAAGCATCATGTGTAAAATAATAATAATAATCAACTAATTTTGGTGGGCTTGACATAAGATGCAGCTAGAGAACTAATCAACGATGACACGAATGTGGCTGAGGCATGAGTAGAGGGAAAGGATTTTAAGGTAACCGAGTGAGAGTACAGATGCTAATTAAGATTGTGGTAAGTGTTCATGTTAAAATAGTTAGTGGAGGTTCCTGGCTTGTCTGAGGATTTAATAGGCTTATGTTTCTGCTTGGATCCCCTCCGTGGTGGCTTGGAGCTCAGGATGATGGACTCAGAGAGAGTAATTTGAAGTGAACATGACAGAAATGGCCTCCGAGGCACCAATCCTGAGCTTTTTCCATTAGGCTGTTGTGCTCCCAAGTGTCAGGGCCTGTCAGCATGTGCCCTGAGCTGAGCTGAAGCCTGTGCTGTGCAAGCAATTAGCTTGAGGCTGATTGAAAATACCATCAGCTGAGCTCAACAGCAGCAACAAAAATTGGGGGGGTGTCTTAGTGCCTGGTCCACAGTTATCTGAGGAAAGCAAGTTTTAGCCCTGGTGCAGGAGCATACAGGGCAGCAGTAACAGCGCAAGGCACTTCTCCCTCCCTAACTTGGAGTCTGCTTCTCAGTTGGAAACTCTGTGTCCCCATCCCTCAGCCAGGCTTCTCCTTCATGACCTCCATGCTGGTGCTTGGTGTCCCCAGTCTGTTGCTGACTCCTTGCAAGAAGAATGTCTCACTGTCTGGGGCCGTCCCTCCTAATCTCTATGTGTTCTTTTCTCTGAGTGATTTTACCTGTTGAGGGGCTGTGTTATACTGTGAAAAGAATCAGACATGCCTAGTTTATATGAGCTTTAGTTTCTACACCTATAAAATTGAGACTGTTAACACCTAATTCATAAGACTGTTGGGAGGGTTAAATGAGCCTTACTTTGTGTGCAAAGCACTGTCAGGAACTTGACCCTACATTCTTTTTTTTTTTTTTAATTTTTTTAAATTATTTTATTTTTGAGAGAGACATAGTGCAAGCTGGGGAGGGGCAGAGAGAGAGGAAGACACAGAATCTGAAGCACATTCCAGGCTCCAAGCTGTTAGTCCAGAGCCCGACACAGGGCTCAAACTCATGAACTGCAAGGTCATGGCCTGAGCCAAAGTTGGATGCTTAACTGACTGAGCCACTCAGATGCCCCGACATTACATTCTTAATAGCCATTGCTTCTAGTTCAGGAAAAAAGACAAATAACAAAAGGCAACCACTAAAAAAGTGGACTCAAAGAGTATAATTGCCATAAAAGGAAAACAAAATGAGAAAAAGAAAAAACCTAAAAAGTAAGAAAAGATAAAGATGTAGGGAAAATAATGACATAAATAATAAACCAAGTGATATAATAAGGTATAGAAATAAGTAAAAGTATATTAGTAATCAGCAAATTAAATTTTCCAGATAAAAAGCAGCAGATGTCAAATAGATATTTAAATTTTTTTTTTTTTACATTTATTTATTTTTGAGAGACAGAGACAGAGCACAAGTGGGGGAGGGGCAGAGAGAAGGAG
This sequence comes from Panthera tigris, assembly GCF_018350195.1. Classification (NCBI taxonomy): domain Eukaryota; kingdom Metazoa; phylum Chordata; class Mammalia; order Carnivora; family Felidae; genus Panthera; species Panthera tigris. The sequence goes on from NC_056662.1 coordinate 119,198,008, forward strand.
ACACAGAATCCAAAGCAGGCTCCAGGCTCTGAGCTGTCAGCACAGAGCCCGACGAGGGGCTCGAACTCACAAACTGAGATCATGATCTGAGCCAAAGTCGGACACTTAACCGACTAAGCCACCCAGGCGCCCCTTGTCAAATAGATACTTAAAAAAATTTTTTTTTTTAGTTTATTTTGAGAGGAGAGAGAGAGAGAGCACGTGCATGCACAAGTAGGGGAAGGGCAGAGAGAAGGAGAGACAGAATCCCAAGCAGGCTCCAGGCCATCAGTGCAGAACCTGATGTGGGGCTCGAACTCAAAAACTGTGAGATCACGACCTGAGCCAAGAGCCAAGATCAAGAGTCAGATGCTTAACTGACTGAGCCACCCAGGCACCATTTGATAATAATCAAATGGTTATTATTATTTTTCTATTTGACTTCATGCTGCTTATAAGAAACAGTAAACAAACAAACAAACAAACAGAAAGGTTGAATGTTAAGGATAAAAAAAGACATACCACGCAAAGTACCAACCAAGAGAAATTTAGTGAAACTATATTAATTTCAGAAAATAAATTTCAGGGCAAAAATTTTTACCAGAGAGGCTAAAATGGTACATTTTACACTATGCTTGATCACAATAAAGTTGTTTTTTGTTTTTTGTTTTTTTAACCAGAGCTAGTTTGCCAAAGGTAAAGGATGTAGTTAACAATTCTCCACATGGGGCACGTGGGTGGCTCAGTTGGTTAAGTGTCCGACTTCGGCTCAGGTCATGATCTCACCATCTGTGGGTTTGAGCCCACATCAGGCTCTGTGCTGACAGCTCAGAGCCTGGAGCCTGCTTTGGATTCTGTGTCCCCTCCACTCCTCTTTGGCCCTCCCCCGCTCGTGCTCTGCCTTCCTCTGTCTCTCAAAAATAAATAAATGTTAAAATTAAAAAGTTCTCCACAAATACACCTTTACTAATGTAGCTGTAAAATACATAAATAATAGAGGCACAATAAGAAGTTGAAAAATACGTTGTTAAAATGGGTAATTTTAACACACTTCCCTCAACAACTGTTAGAATCATTAGACAAAACACAGACCATAGGAAGTTTGAGTGTATCCATTAATTACACATTTTTTTCAAACACAAAAAAAATTGACCACATTAAGGAAGCCTCGAAAGAATTAGTATCACAGACTATATTCTGTGACTATAGTACATTTGACTTAAGAATCAGTAACAGAAAGATGACAAGAAAACTGGTACGTTGGTTACTGAAAACTTAGTTGAAATGAACAAATTCCTAACACAATCCTTCTTACCAAAACTGGTTCAAAATGGAATAAAAACCCCAAATAGTAGTATAATCATTAAAGAATTTGAATTAGTAGCATAAAATCTTTACAAAGTAAACAACCAGGCCCAAATGACTTGACATGAGTTTCAACAAGCACTCAAAGAAAAGATGAATTCCAATATTATGTAACATTTCCCAGATTCCAGAAAAAATAATGAGCATTCCAGTTTCGTTCTTGAGGCCAGAAGAACCTTGATACCAAAACCTCATAGGACAGCAAGAAAGGAAACTTATAAGATGTTTTCATGAACAGAAGTAAAAGCCTAAACAAAATACTATGAAACTGATTCCAGCAGTGTGTACAAAAGATACTACAGCCTGATCACCCTGGTTTTATTCCAGCAATTAGAGATAAATTATTATAACAACCAAATTCATAGATTGATGGACTAAGTCCATATAATCATTTCAAAAGACTTATAGAGGACATTTAATAATACCCGATATCCATTGATAATTTAAATACACACACACACACACACACACACACACACACGTACACACACACACCCGAAAACAGTTTCAAAACAAAAAACCTTAGCAACCTAGAAATAGAAGGAACTTCCTTAACCTAATATAGGATATTTATAAAAACTGATAGTATCTATTATTTTTACTGGTGAAATGTTGAAATTATTTAAGATTGAAAACAAAACAAAGAGGCTTGCCATCACTGCTTCTGTTTAGCATTTTATCGGTAGTCCCATGCCGCATAATAAACAAGGAAAAGATGTTTGAATTGAAAGGAAACCAAATTGCCATTATTTGATGATGACTGTCAGTGTAGGAAGGCTGAAAGAATCTCCAGATAAATCAGTAGAACTAAAAACTTCTTTGTATCAAAGGACATAAACACAACATAATGAAAAGGCAAACGATGGAATGGGAGAAAATATTTGCAAATTGTATATCTGATTAGGGGTTCATATCCAGAATTTATAGAACTCCTGTAACTCAGCAACAAAAAACAAGCAACTCAATTGAAAAATAGGCTAAGGACTTGAATGAACATTTCTCAAAGATGATATAAAAATGGGTAGCAAGTGGCAGACAACCTCTCCTTTGCTGTCCAGCTTGCTGCTTCCTTGTGATGTATGCAATAAAACTTTTATTTCCTTAAAAAAATAAGTGGCTGGGGCACCTGGGTGGCTCAGCTGGTTAAGCATCCGACTTCTCGGCTCGGGTCATGATTTCACAGTTTGTGAGTTCAAACCCCGCGTCAGGCTCTGTGCTGGCAGCTCAGAGCCTGGAGCCTGCTTCAGATTCTCTCTCTGACCCTCTCCTGCTCATGCTCTGTCTCTCTCTGTCTCTCAAAAATAAATAAACTTTAAAAAAATAAATAAATGGCTAACAAGCATATGAAAAGATATATGACATCACTAATCATTAGGGAATTGCAAATCAAAACCACAATAAAATATTCCTCACATACATTAGGATGGTTAGTATTTAAATAGAAGTGTTGGTGAGCGTGTAAGGAAATTGGGACCCACCGTTGGTGGAATGTAAAATGATGCAGCCACTATGGAAACCAGCATGAAGGTTCCTTAAAAAATGAAAAATAGAATTATCAATAATTCTACTTGTGGGTATATACCAAAAGAAAGCATAGTCTTGAGATACTTGTACACCCATGTTCGTAACAGCATTATTTACAATAGCTGAAACTTGGAAGCAACTCATGTGTCCATTGATGGATGAATGGGTATACAAAATGCAGTATATATGATGGAATATTTTTCAGCCTTGACAATGGCAGAAATTCTGATACATGCTCCAACATGGATGAACCTTGAAGACATTATTCTAAGTATCTGAAGCCAGTCACAAAAAGGCAAATACTGTAGGATTCCACTTATATGAGGTTATCTATAGTAATAGATAGATAGTACAGAGTTCATAGGACCAAAAAGAAGACTGGTGATTGCCAGGGGCTCAGGGCAGGGGGAAACGAGGGGTTGTTTAATGAGTATAGAGTTTCAGATTGGCAGAATGAAAAAATTTTGGAGATTGTTTGCACAACCATGTGAATGTACTTTACTGGTAAACTGTACACTTTAAAATGGTTAAGGTGGTGGGAAGCCTGGATGGCTCAGTTGGTTACACATCCAACTCTTGATTTCAGCTTAGGTCCTGATCCCGGGGTTGTAGGATCGAGCCTCTTGTCAGGCTCCATGCTGAGCGTAGAGCCTAGTTAAGATTCTTTGTTCCTCTCTCTCTCTCTTTTCCCCTCCTCCCTCCCCTGCTTTCACACTCTCTCTCTCTAAAATTAAAACCAAACCGAACAAAAACTTCCTAAAAAAATATGATTGTTAGTCAAAAACAAGTGAAGTAGGAGTTATTTGCAAGATCTAACTTCCATAGGTCTTCCGCAAAAAAATATAAACAACTCTTAAAAATCCATAAGAGAAAGGCAACCCTATGTAACACTACACCAAAGACAGGAGTAGGCATTTCACAGAGGAAGGAACCAACTGGCTTGTAAATATTGGAAAAGATACTCAATCTTTTTGGCAGTCAGGGTTGCAAATTAAAATCATTTATCACTCATTAGATTGGCGAATGTTAAAATGTCTGACAATAACAAGGGTTAGCCAGAACGTGGAGATTTAGGAAGTCTCTCACACAGCTGATGGGAATGGAAATTAGTGTAACCACTATGTAAAAACAAGTGGCGAGTGCCTAGTAAAATTGAATGTGTATAACTTGATCCAGTAATTGCACTCTGATAAACTCTTACACATGGCTACCAGGAGACTTAGACAAGAAAGTTTATGGCAACACTGTGAGAGGGAAAAAATGGAAACATCCCAAGTGTTTATTAGCAGTGGAATGAATTATGATATAATTAAGCAATGACATACAGTCAGTTGGTGAAAAAATGAATGTGACATGTATCGATAGGGATGATTTGTAATGTCATTTTAAGCGAGAGCAGCAAGTTGTAGAAAAATATATCTATGTAAGTCTATATAGGTTTTAAACGTATTAAATCATGTATTTATGCATAATCACCAAAGTAGTAAAATCAAAGACATGATTAATACAAAATCCAGAATACAGGTTACCAGCAGAGGAGCAAGTGAGGTGGGAGGGGGCTCTTAGCCTAAGATCCCACAGCAAGGCTTCAGAGTGACAACCATATTTCGGTTTCTCAGGCACACTGGTGGGTAGGTAGGTATTTGTTTTATAACTTTTTAAAGTGCACATACACATTTTATACACTCTTGTATAGACTTCTTTAATCGTACCCTGTAGTATTTTGAAGAAATGGTAGGAAATGTTTTGAAATTGACTAATGTGGATTAAGGTATCGAAAACGGACGAAGTTTGAAAATCATCACCTCAGAGTGTTTAGAAGAGATTTACTTTTTTAGGTTAAGGCTTCTCCATATATTTATCAGTTTTAGAGTCCAAGTGAGGGGAAAGTTACAGAGACAGAAAGTGGCATCTCTTGCAGAGTATTTTACAGTGGAAGACACCAGTCCCTGTGCCTCGCCTGCCTTCTTCCTTCCTCACTCCCTTCTTCACTTCTGTAAATATTTGGTGACTGACTGCCAAGTCCTGGGCATTGTCCTACAGGTCCGGGAGCCTGAGAGGTAATGTCCCTATCTTGGTGCTTAAAGCCGTTTTTGGATTCATGCTTACAGGCTTTATTAATCTTAGCCTCCTAAACTACCTAGATAGCAAAATTCACTTCAGGTCCATATCATAATTTATCTTTGTAAGGAAGTCATTTATTTACATATTTAGACAACCTAACTGAATGAATGTCTTTAAAATTTTCGGAGTAAGGGCGCTGGACTGGCTCAGTCAGTAGAGCATGCAATTCTTGATCTCAGGGCTGTGAGTTCAAGCCCTATGTTGGGTGTGGAGCTTACTTAAAATAATAAGCAAATAAATAACATTTTCAGAGTAATATATCCTCTTTGGTTTGGTCCTAGCCCTTAGTTAATATTGTAATTCCTGAATATGTATATTTATTCTCAGTCTTTTTCCCTTTCCATACATTTCAAAACTCATGATATGTTCTAATCATTTAGAATTGACTTTAATGTATTAATTTTAGCTTCCTATCTATATTTTTGAGACTCAAAGTTGGATCTGATCTTAAGCCTTGACTTTAAAGCAGTATTTTCAAATGAATTACAAGCACACTACTAGAGATTATTAGGTGGTACAGAGGGAGCCATTTTTTATTTTAATAGTTATGTAGTTATTTTAATGTTCATTATAAAATATACATGTGAAACCTGTGATTTCATGGTTGTTTTTGCTCAGGATGCAGCTAAAGCAGTCTATATGATAATCCATCTCATAGACTACACGAATTAATGGCCCAGGGGGTTCTCAGACATAGCAAAATATGAAATTAATACATGGATCACAGATGTAGTGTTTAGTTGTAAAGGTGAATTAAGGTATTCTCTGATGTCCTCTCTCTCCTACTTGTGTTGTAACTCAAGAAATAAGTTTATATGGTTTGATCAGGAAAAAGCAGTCTAGAAAATTCATCTAGGCCCGTTGTTCAAATAACATATTCCATTATGGAACAGATCCTGGAACTATACACATGATTAACATGTAGAGCCTACCTTTCAGGAGCACCAGTTTCACAGAAATAGGCACATAATTAAAAAGTGCATGATAGCATCGTTAGCATAACAGTGGAAATTTGTGCACAGTAAGTGGGTAGTTTGGAAAGGTGGTCTCTGGCTTATGAAACTGTGAGAAAAGTCTGCCCAGAGCAAGACTTGCAAGCAGTCTTGAGAGATGAGCAGAAAATTTACAGAAAAATAGACTGGCAAAAGGTGATCTCAGAAAGGCACACGCCAAGGTACAGAGACCTAAGAGAACACGGTGTTTGGGGCTAACTGAGCAGCTTGTCATTTATGCTAGTGTGAGGAGAGGCAGGAGCCAGGTAGGAAAGCTTTTATGTGGAATGTGATAGTGGGTACTTAGATCTTATTCTATAAGTGATTAGGAGTCTTTGAAAGATGTTAAACAGAGAAGTGATGTGAGGTCTGGGGACAGTGTAGAAGACAGAGGGGAGGATCAAGTCACATTTCAGCCTGTTGGGCAAAGGGGAAATGGAGAGCACTTAGGAGGGATGTTCAGGTTTTTGCTTTGTTTAGCTTCATACGCTTTTTAGGAAATACTACATTTAGGCTTTGCTCAGAATTTAATGTGTTGAAGGGGTTAGTGGTAGGTGATTTGGAGCCAATATATGAAGTTTCCGAAGAAATTGGTATTATTTAGTCTGTGTTATAAACAAGGTGTTAATTAACTTTCCCTGCATAGTCTTAAAGGCAAAGAGTTTTGCTTGTTTTGTGTTAAATACGTGCAAGCAGCATATAAAAGTTAAGTGGAGATGTGATATCGATAAGGCACATGGCTGCAAACAAGTTCTGTTTTTCAATTAGAGTGCTACATATGGTAATATGTTGCAGAGGGAGTAGAATGAAATATTTACACCTTTTTGCAGTTAACATCCTGCCAAGAAAATTTCAGACAAATGTGTTATTTAAAGGGAATTGGGTGGGCAATAAAATCAATATATGAAGAGCTTCCTTTATATATGGGTTTCCAATGTGAATGTTCTGAATAATTTAATTGTGGCATATTGTTTACTAGTGTGTATATTTACTGATACATCTTAGACTTGATAGTCTTTGGATTTGGCGTGTGTGGTTCTACCTTACAGAGAAATGTATTAGTATGCCAACTTATTCTTGTACCTTCCGCATATCTGAATTTACAGTCACGGGTCTGATGCTGACTGCCTGTCTATGTGAGGGCACTCATCTGTGTCTGTATACATAGCCAGACCCTTAGCACCAAATGTTCTGCCTCACGTTTATTTTGGGAATATTCTCTTAATAGGCATGTTTTGGGATGTGACTTAGTCAGCTAATTTGCTAACATTCAAAAGCCACGAGCTCTCAGCATTATCTTAGCCTTTTAGTATTTTAGTCCACCAAAAATTTCTGACTCTGATTGGGAAATTAACTGTAACATCTTACCAAAAATGATCTAGAAGCATCAGAAGAGAGAGTTCATGCAAAGGGCACAGAGAGATGTTCAAAAGGAAAGTTAACGTTAACTTTATAGTCTGACTGCATGGTAGAAATGAGGGAGTAAGTATAGAAATGAAGGACCACAAATGACCTTGGGACAACTGTAGATCCCATTCTGTAAGGCCCGGTAAGGTCGATTATAATACAACTTAGCTTGTATTTAAAAGATATTTTCTTTAGTTCTTGTCACCATGTTCTTTGGAGATTCCTTTTCATTATTTTGAAGATTTAATTTCTTATTTCCTTATTTTCTACTTTGACACAGAAATCCCCTGCAAAGAAGCTGAGCCATGCAATTAGTAAATCTTTGGGGTGTGTACCCACCAGAGAACCCCCACATCCTGTTTTTCCTGAGCAACCCGAGAAACCACTTGACCTTGCAAATATAGTGTAAGTATACACCTGGTTATGGATATGGATTATACTGAAATGGAGACCTTGCTGAATTCTTTTGGATCACAGCCAACTTACCTAACATGAACATTTAACCTTCTGGTTTTTACTTTACTTTTGGGGAGCTTAAGACTTCAAGATTTTGGGGCGCCTGGGTGGTTCAGTTGGTTGAGCGTCCGACTTCGGCTCAGGTCATGATCTCACAGCTCGTGAGTTTGAGCCCCGCATCGGGCTCTGTGCTGACAGCTCAGAGCCTGGAGCCTGCTTCAGATTCTGTGTCTCCCTCTCTCTCTGCCCCTCCCCTGCTCATGCTCTGTCTCTCTCTGTCTCAAAAATAAATAAACGTTAAAATAAAAAAAAAAAAATAAAAAAAGACTTCAAGGTTTCATTTATTTAAATCACCATAAATATTTACATGGAAGCATATAGCTCCTGAGCCCTGAAGTCTAAGTGATAATGATCACAAACAGAAACTTTAATTAATATATTGAAGAGTAATTATTGAACTGGTTTTAGCAAGGTTACCTTTTGTTGTTAGCGTGTTCTTCCTTAAATCAGTGGTAGTGATCATTTCTTCTGTATGGCTGTAATGCCCACAGGGGTGTTTAAAACTGGTTCAGACAACATGGAAATGAAAATCAACTTAATTTGTTGGTTTTTTTATTTTTATGTTTTGTATTGAGAGAAAATTAGGAAACACAAGATTGTATTCTGTAAATAAAACTGGTGTTTTATTTTTACTTTCTTTGAATATTCATGCTAAATGAAAGAAAGCCAGACAGGATCAAAAAAGAGAAGTAGAGAAAGAGGAAGAGTAAGGAAATGAAAATCAACTTAATTTGTTGGTTTTTTTATTTTTATGTTTTGTATTGAGAGAAAATTAGGAAACACAAGATTGTATTCTGTAAATAAAACTGGTGTTTTATTTTTACTTTCTTTGAATATTCATGCTAAATGAAAGAAAGCCAGACAGGATCAAAAAAGAGAAGTAGAGAAAGAGGAAGAGTAAGGAAGAGGAGAAATGATGAAACTTTAAGATTCAGCCTCTAAACTGGTTTCTTCACTTTGAATTAAATGGTGATGTTATGTGTCCTCCTGGATAAAGTCAGTAGGCTTTTGATCATTAGTCTTTATCGGGTGTCGAGAAGTTTTTCTGTTGGAATAGACATCTGTTTTCTTTAACCTCCTTAAAAAAGCAGTTAGGGTTCTTGATCTTTTATTTTCTTTCTCATTCAATAATCTGAAAAACTTCTTTTAAAATGATACATACCTATAGATTAAAAATTTTAGAATACAGAAGAGCATAAAATGAAATGCAGCACATTCTTCCACACTTCGTTGTGTGTTGTCTGGGTTTTAGATTTGCTGGCGGATACCTCGATATCTCTGATGTATTCAGAGCCCCATTTTTTGACTTCCCAATTTTGGACACTGTTGAATTCCTTCTGTTGTGTAAGGAACCAGTCTCACTTATAACTCTATGTATCAACCCATCCCGATTTTTCATAATTATATTACCATTTTTAAAGTTGATTACCTGTTATTTTATTTTACTTTTACCTTTGTAATTTTAAATACTAATCCTAAACCTCTATATCTTGTAACTTCTTTTGACTTGCACTGTGTGAACTGAGGAAATTAGTACCTTCTCTCTACTTCTCCCTTCTCTTTTTGCCTCCTGACTTCTGTCATCTGTCTTTCGTATTGTCAATGCTGATATTTCTGTTCTCTTCAGTGATCATAGCTAAGTCTTCTGAGATTCATTAAGGGTCAAATCTAAAAGTTGAAAACCCGACAGCAGCACTTACAGTTCATGTTCATTGCAGAGTCAGTGCGCTTCGGTTCTGTGAACTCTTCCTCGTGGTGCCGGCGCCCCCGTCCCTGTGCAGGTACCTCCCGTCGGGGTGCAGGGGGGTCGTCTCCCGTACACACCACTGATTGCTCAAAATCAGGCCTGTTGACTTTATAACTGGATTGACTTTCTTGTACTGTTTTTTTGCTCGTCTTTTGGTTTCTTCTTCTTGCTGGGAAAAAAATAGATACTTTTGTTCCCCACTGTGTTCCATAGTGAATTTTACCTATTGCTTGTAATCCACTTTTTGATTAAACTTTTCAACCTTTCCCCTTTTTGGTTAGTGTTTGTTACATTTTTTGATTAAAAAAAATTTTTTTTTGCTCCTCCAGTATTGTAGTGGTTTTCTCATTCTCTCTCTCTCTCTCTCTCTCTCTCTGTCTCTCTCTCTGTCTCTGTCTCTCTCTCTCTCTCTCTCTCAGTTTTGAAGATGTCCCTTTCACTAATGTTTTTAGTTTATGTAGAATGGACTTTTGTGTATGGTGTGGTATAGAACATCCAGTTCTCTTTCTCTCTCTCTCTTTGCATTTGAATAATAACTTGTGTCAGGGCCATTTATTGGGTGATCAGTCATTTCTCCACTGACCTACATTGCCACGGTTGTCATAAATGAAGTGTCCAAATGTGCATGGTCTGGTTTTGGACTCTCCTGTTCCTTTGGTCAAATTGTCTATCCTTATACCAACATCATGCTATCTTAATTACTATAAGGGATTAAGTAATTTTTTTTTAGAATGTCTTGTGTATTTTTTTGCCCTTTGCTCTTTCATATAAATTTTATTGACAGTTTATTGAGTCCCTCATAAAATTTTGTTGGGATTTTGACCTGAGAATCATGGAATCTAAAAATCAAATAGAGGAGAATTGACATCTTTATAGTATTAAGTCTTCCATGTCATGAATGTGTTGTATCTTTGCATTTATTTAAATATCATTTTGTGCTGAGGTATCTGGGTGGCTCAGTGGGTTAAGCATCCAACTCCTGATTTCAGCTCAGGTCATGGTCTCATGGTTGTTAGATCAAGCACCACATCGGGCTCTCTCCCTCTCTCTCTGCCCCCTCCCCACTTGCCCACTCATTTTCTCTCTCTCTCTCTCAAAATAAATATTAAAAAAGTAAATATTAGTTTGTGCCTTTCATTAAAACTTCATAGTTTTCCCCAGAAAGTTATTATATATGATAGATTAATTCTTAGGTACTTAAAAAAATTTTTTTTATGTTTATTGTTTTTGGTTTTTTTTTTTTTTTTTTTTTTTTTTTTTTTTGCTTTTCAACATTTATTTATTTTTGGGACAGAGAGAGACAGAGCATGAACGGGGGAGGGTCAGAGAGAGAGGGAGACACAGAATCGGAAACAGGCTCCAGGCTCAGAGCCTGACGCGGGGCTCGAACTCACGGACTGCAAGATCGTGACCTGGCTGAAGTCGGACGCCCAACCGACTGCGCCACCCAGGCGCCCCTATGTTTATTGTTTTTGAGAGAGAGACAGAGTACGAGCAGGGGAGGGGCAGAGAGAGAGGGAGACAGAATCCGAAGCAGGCTCCAGGCTCTGAGCTGTCAGCACAAAGCCCCATGCAGGGCTTGAACTCACAAACTTTGAGATCATGACCTGAGCCAAAGTCGGACACTTAACCGACTGAGCCACCCAGGCACCCTGATTCTTTGGTACTTTTAAAAATTCTTCTGTATATTTGTTGCTGTTGCAAATAGTGTCCTTTTTTCTACAGGTTTTTTGAGATATAGTTTACATATGATAAAGGCACCCACTTCAAGTGTACAATTGAATGAGTTTTGTCAAATGTATATACACAGTCATGCAAATGGTATCTTTATTGAATTATGTTTCTTAACAGTGTGTTGCTGGTATGTGGAAATGCAAATTGTTTCTGTATTTTAATCCACTATCTAGTCATCTTGCCTAATTTGCTTATTAATTTTAGTAATTTTCACTCAGATTTTTTTGGATTTTCTAAAATAATTATATCACCTGCAAATAATGATAGTTTTATTTCTTCCCTCCCACTCCTTGTACTTTTATTTTTATTTTTTTAATCTTTATTTATTTTTGAGAGAAAGAGAGAGAGGCAGTGGGAGCGGGGGAAAAACAGAGGGAGAGAGGGAGACACAGAATCTGAAGCAGGCTCCAGGCTCCGAACCGTCAGCACAGAGCCCAACACAGAGCTTGAACTCACGAACCGCAAGTTCATGACCTGAACCGAAGTCAGACACTTAACTGACTGAGCCACCCAGGCACCCCTCACTCCTTGTGCTTTTAAATATTAATCATCTGTTTTTTTTCTTTTGGTCTTCTTAAGTTGGCTAGAGCCTCCAGTGCAATATTAAAGCAGTTTTTTTTTTTAAACATTTATTTATTATAGAGAGACAGAGCATAGGAGGGGCAGAGAGGAAGGGAGACACAGAATCCGAAGCAGGCTCCTGGCTCTGAGTTGTCAGCACAGAGCCTGACGCGGGGCTCCAACTCACAAACCGTGAGATCATGACCTGAGCCAAAGTCGGACGCTTAACTGACTGAGCCACCCAGGCGCCCCTCCAGTGCAATATTAAATAAAAGTGGTTTAGTAGGCATTCTTGTATTGTTGCTGATCCCAAAGAGATGGCTTTCAGCATTTATTAGTATGTTATTTGATGTAGGTTTTATAGAAGAAATTGTTTATCAGGTAAAAGAGATTCCCTTGTAAGCCTAGTTTGCTAAGAGTGCTTTTTTTGGGGGGGGGGGTCATGAATGAATGTTATCAAAGTTTTTTCTGCATTGACATGATCATATGAGTTTCTTTATTAATGTAGTGAATTACATTGTTTTTTAAACAACCATATATTCCTGAAAGAAATACAAGTTGACTCTTCTTTTAATACATTGCTAGATTTCATTTGCTAATATTTTATTTAGACTTTGCCTATGTTTAGGAGTTCCAATTGTCCTGTAATTTCCGGGGTTTTTTTGTTTGTTTGTTGTTGTTTTGTTTTATTTTTAGGACAAAGTTTTCCCCGTGTGCTATCTTCAAAAAGCTGAAGAACATTCTCTCTTTTTATATTTTTTGGAAGAGCTTTTCTAAAATTGAAATTATGTACTTGCTCCTTCAATATTTGGTACAACTCACCAATGATGCTATCTCTGCCAAAAGCCTTAGTGGGAAAATTTTTAACTGTGAATTCCATTTTTAAAAGCAATTATAAGACTTCATTTTTTATTTCTTTTTGAGTCACTCTAGAACATTTTATATTTGTAGGAATTTGTCAATTTCATTTGTATTTTCAAAGTTATTGGGACAAAATTCATGACGTTTTATCTACAGTATATGCGCTAATGTCCCGTTTTCATTCCTACTCTCACATAATTATGGTTTTTCTCTGTTTTTTTTTTTTTTCCCCTCTTGAACAAATCTTGCCATAGGTTTGTCCCATCTAGTGGACTTTAAGAGGACCAACTTTTGGTTTTGACGATTCTCTTATTGTATGCATTGTATTTTTGAATATTATTTGTTTCTACTCTTTATTATCTCCTTTGTTACAATTTCTTCGGGTTTATCTTGCTACTCTTTTTTTTAACTTCTTTAAAGATACGGTTAGCGTATTCATTTCAGGTTTTCCCCCTCCTTATATAAGCATTTAAGGCTGTGAATTTCTCTAAGTAGTCCCTGAGTAGTGTCCAAATTTTCTTGTGTAATTTTTTTATTGTTCTTTGAGAAGTATACTTTCCTAATTTCCAAACATGTGAGGATTGTCTAGTTTCCTTTTTTGTTATTAATTTTTAGTTTAATTTAATTTTGGTCTAAAAAGCGGTCTGCACTGTTCAGTTCTTTCAAATTTGTTGAGACAGGCTTATATGTAGTATATGATCCAGTTTTTATTACACTCTTAGTAAGCATGAAAACATTTATTCTATGCTTGTTTGGGTTTAGAGCTCATAGTGAATGAATGTACGTCAGGTCAAGTTTGTTAATCATGTTGCTCATATCTTCAAAACTATACATATTTCACTAGGAAGTTGAAAATTTGTTCTTACCTAGTAACTCTTCATTCCTAATAATTCTGTATGTTCTCAAGTCTATTTTATCCGCTACACCTCTTTTAATATCTTCTGCTATATTTGCATAGCGTAATTTTCCCACCCTTATACATTCAACCTTTCTGTGTCCTTAGGTGTTCAGCATGCTTCTTGTAAATTAAGAGCTGGATTAAAAAATGTCATCTGACAACCTGTCTTAACTGGCGAGTTTTTTCCATTTAAATGTATTATTATAATATTATTATTATTATAGTTAGTCATTATAAGTAAAATTGGCTTTCATTATTACAGTTAGAAGTATTACACCATGATAATTGAATTTTTTTCTCCTCTCTTATTTTGTGCTATTTATAATATTTAAAAAATTCCCCTTTATTTGCATATCTCACTCTGGTCACCCTTTCCCCAGGACTAATCATTCTAATTAGAATGCTCATTGTATATCTTTTTCCCAGTACATGTTCTTGAAAACTACGTAGTGTTTTGTACCTCCTTTTAAAAAATTTATGTAAAGTGGCCCTATGCAGATTATACCTATTCGTTCTCCCTGTGATGGACATCCAGTTGCCTCCATGTAAAATGCTGCGGTAAAGACCTCAGATGTTTTTTCCCAGTGGAACAGGGTAAGACTTTCTTTAAACCTAGGGTACAGTTATTGGGTCAAAGGTTGTGTGTTTCCTGACCAGAGGAAGTGTGTTGGGGAATCCAGCAGTTTAGTGTATTCTTGCAGTTAATCTCTCGCATCTGAATTCAGGCCCCACATGGCCATCTCTACCTGGTGTGCCTGGGTTCAGAGACTTTCTGGTCAGTTTCACTAGAGAAGAACCTCTAGCTGTTTTTCCAGGCCTAGAAAAAAGTAGTCATTTGGTGTGTGGTATTGGGGACTGGGGTGCTCTGCTTTGTAGGTGGTCTTTAAACCAAACCTCTAATTTTTAATGCAGCCACTCTCCCTTCTTTCAGAGGCACCTGGCATCTCTAGTTATTGAACGTTCCTGGTCTTCTGTGGCTCAGGAGAACGTTCACCTCAGGTTTTTTCTCTCTATATTAAAAAAGCCCTCCTCGGGGCGCCTGGGTGGCTCAGTCGGTTGAGCATCTGACTTTGGCTCAGGTCATGATCTCATAGTCTGTGAGTTCGAGCCCCACGTCGGGCTCTGTGCTGATGGCTCAGAGCCTGGAGCCTGTTTCAGATTCTGTGTCTCCCTCTCTCTGACACTCCCCCGTTCATGCTCTGTCTCTCTCTGTCTCAAAAATATATAAACGTTAAAAAAAAAAAAATTAAAAAAAAAAAAGCCTTCCTCATCTCTGCTTTCTGTTAGAAATTTAAGTATGAATTCAGTTTAGGACTGAGGGCTAAGAATCTGAACTGTTAATATTTCTTATTGATTCTTATCATTTTATTATGTTTACCTCGGATCCTTTTTTAAAAAATTTTTAATGTTTATTTATTTTTGAGAGAGAGAGAGTGTGAGTGGGAGAGGGGCAGAGAGAAAGGGAGACACAGAATCCGAAGCAGGCTCCAGGCTCGAGCTGTCAGCACAGAGCCCAACGCAGGGCTAGAACTCACAACGCGTGAGATCATGACCTGAGCTGAAGTTGGACACTTAACCCACTACGCCACCCAGGCGCCCCAGATCTTTCTTGTTGTTGTTGTTGTTAAGACTTTATAGATAAAGTTGTGGTTTCCTGTGTTTTTCCTAATCCCATTACCCTTTCTCTCTCCCATAGAGTAGCCCCTAACATTTATTTGGTATTTATCACTCTATACATATTCTTACACTTTTACCAGATGTTCATGCATCCATAAAATAGCATTATAAAACTTTATATAAGTGGTTATGTTCTACATATCCTTTTGTATGTTTATTTATTAAATAGTATGTTTTTGAGATTTATTGAGAATCTCAAATGACATTCCACCGAATGACTATACAATAAATAATCCATTCTCCTGTTGACAGACATTGAGGTTGTTCCTAGTTTTTCACCACAATCTACAGTACTGGTGTGAGCATTCTCATACAGAGAATTTCTCTAAGGTATGAGTGGAACCACAGGGTCCTAAGATATGAATATCACATAATCAGGATAGATTAGGTGATAATGCAGTGGAAAATTAACCCTCAAATCTCATAGTTTAATGCATGGATGTTTATTTGTCACTCACACGAAGTCCCATGTGGATGGGAAGGACTCTAGAGCCGCTGAACTATGGACAGTGGCTAATGGTTTAGGCTGCTTCAATCTTTGGCTCCACTATCTTAACATGAGGCCTTATTGATCCCTGCAGCAGGGAAAGGAGCTTATCGGGAACTCACACCCATCTTCCTGTGCTTTGGTTCAGAAGTGACACATGTGGGGTGCCTAGGTGACTCAGTTGGTTAAGTGTCTGACTTCAGCTCAGGTCATGATCTCATGGTTCGTGAGTTTGAGCCCCACATCAGGCTATGTGCTGTCAGCATGGAGCCCACTTCTGATCCTTTTTCCCCCTCTGTCTGCCCCTCACATGCTCACTCTCTTCCAAAGATAAATAAACATTTAAAAAAAGGGGAGGGGTGCACCTGGGTGGCTCAGTCGGTTAAGTGTCCAGCTTCGGCCCAGGTCATGATCTCACAGTCTGTGAGTTCAAGCCCCTCATTGGGCTCTGTGCTGTCAGCTCAGAGCCTGGAGCCTGCTTTGAATTCTGTGTCTCCCTCTCTCTCTGCCCCTCCCCCACTCATGCACGTGCACACGGTCTCTCTCTCTCTCTCTCTCTCTCTCTCTCTCTCTCTCAAAAATAAAGCATTAAAAAAAATTTTTTTTAATAAATAAAAAATAAAAGAGACGGGACATGCTAGAAAGTCTAACCTTGTCAAGATGGCTCTTAGTGTAGAGAATAATGTTTCTTACTAAACTTTTTAGTTTAAAGATCAAATTTGTTATTTTTGTTTGTTTGTTTCTGGCTTCCATTTCATATTTTACATTAATGTGCTCCTCTCAAAATTAAAAGAATATCTGTGTCTATAAAAAAATTCTTATTTCTGGATTTTTTTTCTTTTTTTGTTGTTGTCAGATAAAAGATAAGAATTTAAGGGTTTTCTAGGGCACCTGAGTGGCTCAGTTGGTTAAGCATACACCTCTTGATTTCAGCTCAGGTCATGATCTCACAATTGGTGGGATTGAGCCCCGCATCAGGCTTCATGCTCATGACAAGGAGCCTGCTTGAGATTCTTTGTCTCTCTCTCTCTCTCTCTCTGCCCCTCTCTCTCTTTCTGTCCCTCTGTGTCTTAAAATAAATAAACTTCAAAAAAAAATAATTTAAGGGTTTTTCTTTCCCAAAATGGATAGCCATTAGTCCCAACTCCATTATTTTCCTGATTTGTTGCAGTTTTAATTTTGCTTTTCTTTTAGCAACTGATACTCACCTTAACACCCTGAGAAATAATATAAATCACATCTGTGTCTATATTTGTAAAATAATTCTCTAGTAAGATGCCTTTACCTTATGGTTTGTCTTTATCTTAGTGGCAGGTTAAGAAAAGCTTTTGTGAAGAATAACATTTTTGGTGAAGCCTAAAAGATGAATGGGGATTAGCCATGTTGGAGCTTAGTGGAGGAACATTCACAGCAGAGGGGGAACAGTAGGACAGAAGAGAGGGAAAGGCTGCAGAGGTGGGCAGAATCCAGCTGAGATTTTGGACATGATACTAAATTGGAGAGTTTTAGGTAGGACACAGATATATTTGCATTTTGCATTTGTAAAAGTCACTGCCTGCATGGAAATAGGAGAGTAGGACAAGAGTGAAAAAGAAGAGGCCAGCTAGGAGGTTTTTTTCATAGGCCAGATGAGAGATGATGGTGGTTTGGATTCTCATGGTGATAGTGAGAAAAGTTTGTGAACACATAAAGAATGTAAGGTTTTACCATTATTGGACACCTAGAAATAAAATTAAAACCCCAATGGAAATGTGGGACAGGAATTGAAGTTAAGTATGAGATAAAGTATATTTTAATGTTAATTGCTTACATTTCATGTTAGATGTAGAGATTTATCCAGATCCTCATAAATTCAGGACTCCAGTGTTGTTGATACTTGTTGAGCACACATAGTATTCCAAGCCCTTTGCTCACCTCTCCTATATACATCATTTCATTTAACTCCTATAGCAACCTTTGCAGTATAAGTATCATTAACCATTAATGGGTCAGGAAACGGCATTGGTGAGTTTCAATGACCTGTCTAAGATTACACAGCTCAAAATGATGGAGTTGGGACTGGAGTCCACACCCAGCCTCTTTCCATCACACCTCACTTTCCTAACAGGCAGACCCAGTAAGAAATTTTTACCCTGGAAACATACAGTCATCGGACCATTGTTTGAGCCCTACGGTTAGTTCTAGAGTGAAGAGAGAACATTGAATTGCTGTATGTTGGTTGACTGAAAAATAGAAGGGAGGCAGTGTGGTATGATAGAAGAAAAACTAGATTAAATATAGAGACATCAGGTGCACCTGGGTGGCTCAGTCAGTTGAGTGTCTGACTTTGGCTCAGGTCATGATCTCATGGTTCGTGGGTTCGAGCCCCATGTCAAGCTTTGTGCTGGCACTGCAAAGCCTGCTTCAGATTCTGTGTCTCCCTCTCTCTGCCCCTCCCCACTCACTCGTGCACTTGCCTTTGCTCTCTTTCAAAAAAAACATTAAAGAAAAAATAGAGATATCAGTTTGCTTTACTGTAAAGTGGTAATAGTAATACTTTATCTCAGGATATTGTTTAAGGTTAATGTATTTGAAAGTACTTCTAAGAGGTTAGGATGCTGTAATGCTGTATTCTAAACTTTTAAAGTCTTTTCCTCAGAATTAAGTAAATCATATCACAAAAATGTAAACTCCAGAAAAGCTGGGACTGTATCTGATGCTTCGCTGAGTTCCCAGTGCCCAAAATAGTGCCTGGTGCATAGTCAGCGCTTCAAATGCATTGAATGAATGAATGACACTAACATGTTCTATCTAAACAGACACCTCCCTCATCCCCTCCCCTCTTTATGTTTGTTTCTTCAGAAAATAGTACAGGTCACGTACCTACAGTAAGTCTCCACTAGATGTCAGGCATATTTCCTTGATTGGCTTATTGTGGGTTTTTTTTTTTTTTTTCCTGGAGTTGAAAATATTAAGTAAACAAGGTTTTTCAAATAAACCTCAAACAAAACCAGTTCACTTATCATCCGTACTCTAGCAACTTTTCTTACTTGTAAGTCTCTCAGAGAAATTAGGTATTTCCTTTGGCCAAAACATCTTTATAAAACTTCTGATTCTTGATGTCTGATAGACTTTCTGCTAGCCTAATTCAAGCAATTTGCTGTTGCTTAAGATCTAATTATCTAAACACACAGTCCTTATACCTAATTTCTTTAATTAGCGGTTAATCACTATTACATTTCAGTTTATGGTATTTATTTCTGAGAGAAAGCAAAACTTCCTGGTGTTGTCTTAGTGTATGTATTCCTCTGAATTTCGTCAGGGAAGAGCATGACCAGTGTCCCACTGGACACACCTGTGACTGATGTGTTCTCTTAAACAGGGATTGGCAAGCTACAGCCTGCAGATTAGACTTAATCTTAATAGGTTAGACTTAACCTATTGGCTGTCTTTGTGTGGCCCATGATCTAACAGTGGTTTTTATATTTTTAAATAACTGGAGAGAAAAAAAAATAATATTTTGTGAAATAAATAGAAGAGTAACATCGTGTGGAAATTATATGAAATTCAAATTGCATTGTCCATAAATAAGTTTTTTGGGACAGTCCACACTTACTCCTTTACACATAGTCTTTGTCTGCTTTTGGGCTGCAGTGGCAAAATTGAATCTTTGTAATAACTAAGGTTGAATGACCCTCAAAACCTAAAATATTGTACAGCCTAGGAAATATAGTCAGTGGTACCTGTAATAGCAATGTGTGGTGACAGATGGTAGCTACATAGTGATGAGCATAGCATAACATACAGACCTGTCCAGTCACTATGCCATATACCTGAAACTGACCGACTGAGCCACCCAGACACCCCGCAGTCTATTTCAATTAAAAAAAAATGAGGCGCCAGGGTGGCTCAATCACTTATGCGTCCACCTCTTGATTTTGGCTCAGACCTTGATCTCGTGGTTTGTGGGATCGAGCCTCGTGTTGGGCTCTGCGCCACCAGTGTGGAGCCTGCTTGAGATTCTCTCTCTGCCTGTCTCTGCTCCTCTCCTGCTCACATGTGCATGCACACATTCTCTCTCTCTCAAGATAAAAATAAATAAACTTAAAATAAAAAATATTTATTATCTGGCTCCTCATAAAAAAAGTTTGCCAGCCCCTGCTCTGAAGGAAGTGTTGGTAAAAACTGCAAATTTAGAGTACTTTTTGCTTATTGGTATTTTGTTTTTCTGAATGCTCATCATCATCTTTGATGGTCCAGGTTGTTTTTTCAGCCCAAGGGTTAAGGTTAATTGATAACTTCTTCTGTTGAAGCTCTTGGATAATGTTTGTTACCTAGAAACCAGACTGCCTTATTGTTTCTTGCTGCTTATGCAAATATAAATATTAGCCTATTTGAACTGAGCCAACTAGTTTTCTCTACACTTAGCATCAAAAGAGAATTAACCTAGATAATAAAAAAAGTTATTTAAATTGTAATTAAAAACTTTAATATGGTTCTATTTTGTTCAATTTTAACTGCCCTTCTATTTAATACTTAGACTGTCTATGCATTATTTTGATTTGATCAAAACATATCCTCTCTTTTATTTCAACTTCATAGATTTTTTATAACTTTAGACAATTACGCTTGAAACATCTCATCCTTACAGTATTTGTGAACTTATTAGCATAATATGATAATTCTGCCTGCTTTGTTCTTATTCATGACTTTAAGTAAATCAGTAGAAATTTGTGAGACCAGGAATAATGTAAGACCATTTATTAAAACCCTATGAAATTTGTAAGACTCTGAAAAAACAAGTCTAACTACTTGTTTATGTTATTTAGATATTAAGGCACATTTTTGTGATGCTTCTTTTATTTTTTTATTTTTAAATTATTTATTTTTGAGAGAGAGAGAGACAGAACGTGAGCAGGGGAGGGGCAGAGAGAGACAGAGACAGAGACAGAATCCAAAGCAGGCTCCACGCTCCAAGCTGTCAGCACAGAGCCCAACACGGGGCTTCAACTCACAAACCATGAGATCATGACCTGAGCTGAAGTCAGACGCTTAACTGACTGAGCCACCCAAATGTCCCATGATGCTTCTTTTAAAATGATGGATAAATCTGGATTTGGAGATGGCTTTTGTGACCAGGATGCTTCTGGGTAATTGTCCTGTGCCAAACTCAGTGCCTCATTGTTTGCAACTTTTTTAATACACTAAATTTGGGTGTTTTCAAAGAGTTATTAACTGGCTTTAACTGTATTCCCAAACTAAGTGTGGGGTGCAGTAGACTTTATAGTACTGATTTGTTGGTCTGGATTGAAATCACTGTCTTCCACAACTATTTACTGAATGTGTACTGTGACTGGGGCTCTGTGCTTGGTGCTGAGGATAGTCTTATTTGAGAAAACTGACAAGATGATACTTTTCTCTTAGATCATTGGATGAGTCTGATGTTCTCATCACTTGAAGGGAGTATCACATTCATTCTGGGTGTCTTGGTCTTTTAGATTGAACCTATTGGGAAGGTTATAATTTTGAGCTGTTTCCAGCAGGTTAAGTATCATAATTTGACTCTTAGATCATAGCTCATCCGATACTAATTCTGTCTTGCATTTTGCTGTAGTGATTTTGAAAAACCTAGGCAATGGTGACATAATCTGCTCACCAGTGGGCCATCAGACACCTTATATTTCAGGTCTATCTAATTTAATCTTTGGAGAAAAGAAAAGCTGCTTTTCATTCTCCTGTTCATGTAGCCCGGAATGTGAAAGCTCTTACGGTTCTTAAGGTAAGCTCTTAGCATCATCTGACGCTAATTCTGTCTTAACGTTTGCTGGGATGATTTTGAAAACCTAGCACCTGAGGAATACAAGATTCTCTCAGAGCTTTGAGCCTCTCTTCACCCTGGTTTGGGTGTTCTTTCCTTGGCTCCATTTCAGGAGGATGGTCCAGGGAATTATTCGCTTCTGGGGTTGGGGCCACTTGGTAGCCCTGGAAGTATATCCTTCCAAAAAGAAAGATGGAGCATAGAGAGCACTGATACCAAGGGTCATGTGTCATGTTAGGTAGTCCTAGAAATAGGATAAGATTTTTGCCTGGACTTCAGTGTGGAGCTGTAAACACGAAGCCACACATGTGAGTATATGTGTACCTATCTGTGTGTGTGTGTGTGTGTGTGTGTGTGTGTGAGTGTGATGGTCAGGTGAACAGCAAATGTGATAACTGATTATGATGCAGTAAGGAGAAACAATTTAATGTAACAAACCTCAGGGTTTAATCCTAGGAGGGTAACTATTTACAAGTGGCTGTGACTTTGGTCTGCTGAGTTTCACCTCCCCACCTTGGGATTTTCCTCACTCTGTTTACCACTACCTGTGCTTAACACAAGCTGTGCTTCTAAACTCTAAATTTAACATGGTCGAAACATCATCCCTTGTTGTTTTTTTTTTCTCTCTCTTCATTGTGGTAAATGCACATAACATAAAATTTACCATCTTAACCATTAAGCGTGCAGTAGTGTTAAGTATATTTATATTGTTGTGAAACAGATCTCTAGAACTTTTACAACTTGCAAATCTGAAACGACACATCTATTAAACATCAACTTTTTGTAGTAAAAAAACTACAAGCCTGTGGTAACCCCCATTCTACTTTCTGTTTCTATGAATTTGTGTACTTTAGATGCCTCATCTAAGTAGAAGCATGTATTTTTTTTTCTTTTTGTGACTTTCTTATTTCACTTAGCATAATGTCCTCAGGGTTCATCCATGTTGTAACATGTTTCAGGATTTCCTGTTGTTGTTTTTTTTTTAAGGCTGAATAATATTCTGTTGTATGTGTATATACCACATTTTGTTTGTTCATTCCCCAGCGGACGTTTGGTTTGCTCCCACCTTTTGACTGTTCTGAATGATGCTCCTCTGAAGATGGGTGTACAAAGAACTCTGTGAGACTCTGCTTTCAATTCATTGAGACATATACCTGGAGATGGGACTGCTGGATGTTACAGTAGTTCTATGTTTAGTTTTGGAGGAACCTCCATAGTGTTTTCCATTGCAGTTGTACCATTTTACATTCCTACCAACAATGTGCAAGGGTTCCAGTTTCTCTACAAACTCACCAACGCTTGTTTTCTATTTTTTATTGTTTTCATTTTATTGAATTAGTCACCCTAATGGGTGTGAGGTCATATCTCATTGTCATTTTGATTTGTCTTTTATTTTTTTAACAGTTTTACTGAGGTACAATTTACGTACCATAAAATTCACCCACTGTGACAATTAAATAACTCCTAGTAAATTTATATAATTTTGCAACTGTCACCATCATTCAGCTTTAGAGCACTTCTGCCATCCAAAAAAGTTTCCTGGTACCGATTTTTGGTTCATCCCAGCTCCTACGAGTAGCCCCAACACAACCGCTGATATACTTCTTATTTCTATAGCTTTGTCTTTTCTAGCAATTTCATATAAATAGAATAATGTGTGGTCTTTTGTTTCTGGCTCTTTCATTTAGCATAATATTTTTGAGGCTTATCCATGTTGCATCCAATATCAACAATTGTTCATTCCTTTTCAATGCTGAAAATATGCCATTGTATGAATATACCACATTTTATTTATTCCTCAGCAGTTGATGGACATTTGGCTCATTTCCAGGTGTTGCTTGTCTATGAATAATGCTGCTATGAACATTTGCATCTTTGTGCGGACATAATGTTTTCATTTCCCTTGGGTGGATACCTAGCAGTAGAATTTCTGGGTCATGCAGAGTAAGTGTATATTTCATTTTTTAAGAAACTGCCAAACTGTTTTTGAAAGTGACTGTACCGTGTTGCATGCCTGCCGGCAATACATGAGAGTCCCAGGTTCCTCACATTCTCACCAGCGCTTCGTACGCTGTCACGATTTGGATTGTAGCCATCCTACTTAGTGAGTAGTGGTATCTAATTGTGGTTTTCATTTGCATTTCTCCAGTGACTAATGATGTTGAGCACCTTTTCGTGTACTTACAAGCTACTCATGTGTCTTCTTTGATATGATGGTCTATTTAAGATCTTTTGCCCATTTAAATAGTCTTGTTTTTGAGTAGTTTTAGATTTACAGAAATGTAAAGATAGAACAGGGAGTTCCCGTTTACCCTGCACTCGGTTTCCCCTGTTGTTAACATTTTACAGGTGAACCAATATTGGTATCAGTATTACCTGAACTCTATTCTTTATTAAAACTTCATTCATTTTGCTCCCAATGTCTCTTTTCAGTTGCAGTTCCCATCCAGGATGTCACATTCCATTTATTCATCATGTACCCTTGGGGTCCTCTGAGCCGGGACACTTTCTTTCACCCACTCTATAACTGGGTTGTTTATCTTACTGAGTTTTTAAGAGTTCTTCATATATTCTTGTCGTAAGTTCTTCATCAAATATACGATTTGAAAATAATTTTTTCCAGTCTGTGTCTTATCTTTGTATTTCCTTAATGATCTTTTGAAGCAAAATTTTAATTTTGAGGAAGCCCAATTTGTTTCTTTTTTTTGTTTGTTTTAAGGATTATGCTTTTGATGTTACATCTAAGAAATCTTTGCCTGACCCAAGGTCACATAAGTTTTCGCCTATGTGTTCACCTAAAAGTTTTATATTTTTAACCCTTACATTTTAGTCTGTCTATAATCCACTTTTGTGTTACTTTCGAACTAATTATGATTGCTAAAAAAAATCCTTGAAAAGTAATCATTCTTAATATTGGAGAAATCTGCTTTTATTTGAGCTTTATTGCTTCCCAAGCCAAATCTAGAGTATAACTATAAGGTAATTTCATGTAGACATTCAGCCTCAAAATTATATATTTCATCGAATGGAATTTCTTTTTTTAAGTTTATTTATTTATTTATTTATTTAGTAATCTCTATATCCAGCGTGGGGCTCAAACTCACAACCCGAAGATCAAGAGTCATATGCTCTTTTGACTGAGTCAGCCAGGCACCCCTCAAGTGGAATTTCTTAATAGAATGTGTATACTGTGATCTGGTTGCAATTTAGAATAATCTGAATATTTCTTGACACCTTTATAGGTCTTTATATTGCCCACTTTTGATTAGTAAGTACCTGAGTTTAGTACCTACTAAATTAGCCCTTTTCATTTTTCTTAAACCTCAAATCTATCTACATGTTTCTAACAAATTAATCTTCTTGAGTTACTGCCTTTATCATATTACTTCCCTATTTAAAAGTCTGCAAAACTCCACTGCCTGTGGAATTAAGGGGCACTCCTCATGTTGGAATTCAAGGCCCTGTGTAATCAGGACCCACCTTACTCTTTGAATCTTATCTTCTGCTACATTTATGCAATATGAAGCCTGTGCTTCAGCCAAACTTGCCTCCTTCTTTCCCTTTAAAATTTTGTATCTCTTCCTGCCTCTCTGAGCAGGCTCATGAACTTTCCAGGCCAACTGCCCCCTTTCCTCAATGCCCTTCTTTGCCTCTTTCAGACTTTTCCACTTTTGTATATCCATGAGCCAAGCTTAAATTCTGCTCTATCCATGAAACCTTTGAATCCTAGAAACAGCTAACTCGTATGGATCTCTTCTTTCCTTCCCTAAATTCCTTTAGCTTTTGTTGGTTTATCAGTCATTTGAACACCAAAAGTGCTGTTCTTTTCTCTAAGGACTTTTTGATTCTGTATCAGGCCTGGATTCCTTAAAGTTGTAAGCACGTGCTTTGCATCTTCATTTTCTTAAGGGCTCTGATCGAATGTCCTTTGTGTCTGCTATGTTCCAGGTGTTTGTGGGACTAAACTGTACTGACTTGTATGCTTCTGGAGTATGAAGCACAATTGTAAATTCTTGTTGAATTAGGTTAAGTTTGGCAAGTTACTTGTAGTCATTCTCTTCAGGGTCACATTTTGGGACCTGGCTTGTTTATTGGTTATGACTTTGCAGACCTTACTGAAGCTTTGGAAGGCAATCAAGGAAAGGCTGCTTAGATTGTAAAACTCTGTATTTTTTATGAGCTTTTGGAGAGGTTTTATTTTACTATTCAGAATAATCCTAGAGGTCAAGACAAGGTCAAAATAAGGCATCTTCTCCTTTGGTAAAGTAACCTTTCTCTTTTGTCTTACTTATTTTTTCCCTTTTGGATAATGCTAATGGATCATCTTCAGGGTAAAACTGGGTATTTTATCTTCAAGCATGAATTTCAGGAACGATTCTGTTGAATAGTATTGAATGGTCTTCCTCCTTGGTTTTTCACTTTTTTAATGGAATTCATTTTGGAATTTAAGTGACTTCTTCTTTCTCTTCAGTCATTTCTTCCCAGCTGTCACCACCTCACGTTTAATTCTCTGTAAGTCCAGCTGTTATTTTTCACTCCTGTCCTGTGTCCAGTTTATCACCAGAAAAACATTCTTGTTAACAGCTTCTCCATAGAGTTTCTTGAGATGAATGTTTAACATCTTCATTTTAAGAAATTGATTAATTTGCCATGGCTATCATCTCTGTGAACCTCAGACCTTTTGAGAGCTTAAAAGTCTAGAAGTGGTGTAACATGGGGGGGTAAAAATGTTGCTGACAGATTGACACTGAGTATGAGAGAAAGAGGTCAATTTGGCCTGAACAACTGGAAAAATAGAGATCGGGATACCTAGAGATGAAACAAGTTTGGGTAGAATGGGAGCTCCATTTGGGTTTTTTTGATACCCAAATAGAGATGTAGGCAGTTTATATATGTCTGGAGGGTGTTCATGTGTATAAAGTTTGGAAGTATAAATTTGGAAATTGACAGTTTGGAGGTAATGTTTAGATAGAGAGGAGAAGCGGCGCCTGGGTAGCTGAATCGGTTAAGCTCGGGTCAACTTCAGCTCAGGTCGTGATCTTGCGGTTCGTGGGTTCGATCCCCGCATTGGACTCTGTGCTGACAGTGCGGAGCCTGCTTGGGATTCTCTCTCTCCTTGTCTTTCTCTGTCCCTCCCTTGCTCATGCGTGCTCCCTCTCTCTCAAAATAAATAAATAACCTTAAAAAAAAAGAGAAGAGAAAGCATGTAAGAATCAGATCCTGTTGCTAGTTTCTTTATTAGATGATCATTCAGTTAATTTATTTTTTAAAATTCTTTTTTCCTAATATGCAGAGTTAAGGCAATTTTTTATTTTTTTATTTTTTTATTTTTATTGTTTTGAAGTTTATTTATTTATAAACTACACCCATTGTGGGGCTTGAACTCACGATCCCCAAATCAAGAGTCACATGCTCTTCTGACTGAGCCAGCCTGGTGTCCCTAAGGGGATTTTTTAAATTTCCAAACACATGAGACTTTTAGGGGTATTCCTTGATGCTTTCTGATATTATTGAATTTTGGTCAGAGGTGGTATTCTGTGTGGTATAGATTCTTTGGTAGAGTTGAGATTTCTTTTAGGGTTAAGTATGTGAACAGTTTTTTCTAAACATCTTGTGTTTGTTTTAAAAGATTCTCAGATTATTGAGTGCAGTGTTCCCGGTATTCCCATTAGATCAAGTTTATTAATTATGTGTGTAAAAAAGATTAAATTTAATCTTAAAAATAAAAAATGCATTAAGTGTCTATAGATGGAAATGCCAGCTGGCTGAATATTATGGGAGAAGCTTTTGGTACATTTTCCATTAAGAGCATTAGATACAGAGGAATTGTTTCTTAGCAATTTGGACAGAAATGACCATGATGTACTCTGGAGAACTGTGTGATGACTCAGAGAACCTTTAGTGATGACGAAGACACGGATATCAAAGATGCATTCAAAGAGTTTGGATGAAATTGAGTCATGAAAGTGAAACAAAATTCTGTTTCTAAATTATTGTGTCCTTAAATGTTAAGTAGTGGCAGAAGGAAGGAGAGAAATGGGATAAATAGAAGTGCAAGTAGCAACAAGCTTTTGATATATTTTTTCTCTTTTAAAAATAGGGGAAGGCGATCTTTCCCAAGAAAGGATCTCCAAAAACTAACTTGAACATGTAAACCTTTAAATGAATCCAGTCAAATGGCTTCCTGGTGTGGATACAGTGGGAGTAAGTTACAAATGAGAAAGTACTGGTGGATCTAAAAATTTAACATCTTCAAAATGAAAAACACCCTAGACTCCTCCTACCACGTGCTCCTGTCTACGGGAGCTGAGCTTCTGATGATTGCATCCGTCTGTCATTTTCCCCAACCTTTGTTATGGTGGCAGAGGAGAAATAGTGACGGTGAAGACCTTGGGCGAGGGAGCTGTACCAACGCCATTGTCAGCTGTACTGACAGACAAAACAGAGGCATGGGGTGTGGAGCCCATAGCAGTGAGAGATATCACTTAGGTAATAATTAAAAGGCCTTCACGATCTGTTGCTCAGTCCTTGCAGTGTTTAGGTTTAGAAACTTTTTCAAAGCCAAATAATGTCATATATTAGGGATTTTTCTGTAACTAGAGAATAATGGGTTATTTATGAATATCTCTGAACCTTTGAACATACTAGTACAAGTTGAAATTGGGAGATACGTATCCTGCAATTTTGTTCTTTTGAAAGATTGTCTTGGCTATTTTATTCTTCTCTTATTTCTATATGAACCAAGGATCAACTTGTCTAGTTGTATAAAAAAGGCAGCTGTGATTTTGACAGGGATTGCAATGAATCTGCAGATCAATTTGGGGACTATTACATCTTCCAGTCCATGCACGTGGAATGGCTTTCCTTTATTTTTTTAGACCTTCTTTAATTTCCTTCAATGATATCTTATAGTTTTCAGTGTACAACAAGTCTTCCCCTTCTTTGATTAAATTTATTCCTATTTTGTTCTTTTTGATGCTGTTGTAAATGAAATTGTTTTCTTAATTTCATTCTTAGATTACCCATTGCTAGTTGATAGAAATGCGACTGATTTTTTGTATTGACCTTTTGTTATGTGGCATTGTTGAACTTATTAGCTCTAATAGTTTTGGGGGGTTTTATTTGTTTTTTGTTGGATTCTTTTTTTGTTTGTTTGTTTTTAGCCCACCCCTGTTTGGGGAGTTCTTTAGAGTTTTCTATATATGGGATCATGTCATCTGCAAATAGAGATAGTTTTACTTCTTCCTTTACAATTTGGATACATTTTCTTTTTCTTGCCTAATTGTTGTGGCATACCCTCATTATGGAATGATACTTTGGCTGGATTTAAAATCTAGCCAAAAGATGTTTTCCCTTCATTCTTTGAAGGTATCATTCCTCTGTTATCTTGTAACCAGTTTTGATGATAACAATCTGATTCTCCTTCCTTTCTGTTGAATCTCTCATATTTTACGAGTAGCATTAGTTTCCTTTATAACATTAGTGCTATAGTTTTTACTATAATTAAAAAAAATTTTTTTAACATTATTTTTTTTGAGAGAGAATAAGAGAGAGAGCGCACGCGTACAAGTACGGGAGGGGCAGAGAAGGAGGGGGACACAGAATCTGAAGCAGGCTCCAGGCTCTGAGCTGTCAACACAGAGCCCGACGTGGAGCTCAAACCCAGCAGCCATGAGATCATGACCTCAGCTGAAGTTGGACACTTAACCAACTGAGCCACCCTGGCGCCCCTACTATAATTTATTTTTTTATTTTTATTTTTTATTTATAACAGTTTTACTATATAATCTATCTGGCTATGAGCTCCTTTTCTTAAAAGTTTATTTCTATTTAATTTGTTTTATTACTCAAAGGATTCTTATTCTCTAAAGGCTCATATCTTTCATCAGTTCTGAAAAATTCTCAGCCATTATCTGTTTCAGATACAATTGCCTCTTCATTCTCTTTGGTCTTTCTGGAACTCTGACATAGAGAGTTTAAAACTGAATTTCACTCTCATGTTTCTTAACTTTTAAAGAAAATGTACGATCCGCCTTCCATTGGATTCAGTATTATACTAATCCTGTGTTTGGAGTGTTTTTTTTTTTTAAATTTCAATAATTATGATTTTCATTTTTAAAATCTCTAATTTGTTTCTTTTCAAAACATTTTATGGATATGGGGTACCTGGGTGGCTCAGTCAGTTGAGCATCTGACTTTGGCTCAGGTCCTGATCTCATGGTTTGCAGGATTGAGCCCCACATTGGGGCTCTGCACTAACAGTGCAGAGCCTGCTTGGGATTCTGTCTGTCTGTCTGTCTGTCTCTCTCTCTCTCAAAATAAATAAACTTAAAAAAAGAGAACATTTTATGGATGCTATTCTATGCCTTAGGTGCCTGAGGATATTAAATATATTAATTTTAAAGGCTTTTATAGATGCTCTGTTTTCTCTGTTTCTTTGGAGGGAGGGGGAGTTGAGGGTTTGTTCTTCCAGCTTCCTCAAAGGAGGCAGCAGTCCTTGTGTGGGGGTCATGGAAGCTTTGCACAACCCTTGCTCACCACAGTGGCTTCTTGTTTATTTTCTTCCTTGGGGGATACTTCTTTTTTTAGATTTAAAGAGTTTCCTTTTTTTGCGTTGCTTCTAGCTATGTATACATCAATTTATTTTTATATCTTCAAATCATTTTTGTTTGGTGCAGGAGGGTAAGCTCTCTGCATGTGCTCAACCTGCCACCTTGAACCTGAAGTCTCTCCACTACTTCTTTAGCTGATTTATAATTCACTGTCACAGCACTGTCTTCAAAGGTCTCTGTGTGGCCTTTCCAGCAGAGACTTTGATACACATTTAATGAATGGTGTGTGGTTCTTTATTCCCCTTGCAAACTCCCTAACGTATTAGGGCATTTCAAATTACTTTTAGATTCTTTTGGCCCAGAAATTAAATACCAAGACTGCTTTAACAGGCATCGCTGGCCTGATGTGTTTAGTCCATATGGGAGGGAAGTGCTGCTGTTTTCATGTGCTCAAGTGCACCCCTGAGCACACTGTTTCATCATCATTAGGCCTCCTGCTCAAGTGTTCTCACCATCCCAAATGGCCTGACCATTAGCTATCCTTTGAATACATATTCTCAATTTGAAATTCAGGTGAGGAGGTGCCCGAGTGGCTCAGTCAGTTAAGTGTCTGACTCTTGATTTCAGCTCAAGCCATGATCTCACAGTTCGTGGGATTGAGCCTCACGTTGGACTCCTAACAGCATAGAGCCTATGTGGGATTCTCATTCTCTCCCTCTCTCTCTCTCTCTCTCTCTCTCTCTCTCTCTCTCTGCCTCTCCCTCTCTTGTGCTATCTCTCCCACTCTCAAAACAAATAAATAAAAAATAAAATTCAAGTGAGCCCTGCACCAGTTTGCACTTTTAGGTTTAGCTAATCCATTGTTTCAAGTAGATTAGAATTATAAGTAGAATCATAAAATGTCATTATTGAACCAGTATTTGTTGAGCACCCACTATATGCCAGCCGTGGTGTTAGGTGTGTGGTGTGAACCCAAGGGTGCAGTCAACTCTGTGGGCCCCATTCTCAGGAAGTTGACAGCCTCTTAAGTGAGACCAATCAAGAAGTCAACGCGAATCACATATAATTGCAAACTGTGATAAGTCCAATAGAGGAAAAGAACAGGCTACTATGCATGAGCATAGCAGAGACTTCTCATTTAAATTGTGTAGTAAGGAGAGGAGTTTTTAAACTTTTTAAAAAAGCAGCAGTGGAATATTTTGTTTATATGACATTTTATGTGGAGTGGAGTGGAGCTGCTTTTATGGAAATGAGGTTGAGATCTGATCCTCTTGCTCTCCTTCATGGTGACTGAAGCACCTCGTGGAATCCTTTGGTGCCCAGGGAGCATATGTAGAAGCCACTGTTCTAGAACCAGCTCCCTTCATTTCACAGACCAGTTAGCTGAGGCACAAAGGGCTTCATTGTCCAGAGTCATGTAGGTCACTCAGTCTGCTTAGTGCGGAATCAGAACAAGAACCCACCTCTCCCAAACATGCATTCTTTTCACTCCCCCCCTGCCTTTCTTCCCCCTTCATGTGTTTTTATTATAAAATTAAGGTATTTCGATCTCTGTTGTGCTGTGGTTCTTTTTTTCCCCCCGAAATTAATTTTAACCCATTGCTGTTCACATTGCCCTTCACATTCTGTGCTCTGCTCCCCCTTGTCTGTCTTCAGCGTTTGTAACCGTGAGAGATATTATCTCACTGCTATTTTGTTTTTATTTCTGATATATCATCTAAATCAACTCTTTCATTTTCTGCCAAGAATTCAAACACATACATCCGTTTTATTTTTCAGGTTTTTAAAATCAGTATCAAAGTGTTTATATTAACCAGTTAGCTGTCTGATGTGTCTTGTTGTCTTTTCTTGCCTCTTTGTGCATCTTAGCAAATGATAGAATTTTTTGCTAGGCACTTAGGTTTTTAGTCTGGGTTTCATTTTGACTTTCCTGTTTTTAGTGTAGTACTTGTATATCTTTTACCATTTTGTTTTGTTTTTTGTTTTACTGTGGCAGAGAAGTCAGGGCCTATGTAACATTTTTGCTCAGACTCTTAGGAAGTATAAGGAAGTGGTAAAATAAGACGGACTGGGAGACTGAGGCTGTAGTGTCTGGGCAGTGACTGCAGAAAGGAAGGTGTTTGTCCTCATTTGGGAGACTGGTAGGGAATCAGTGATTTGAAGCAGAATGGCACGGGAGAACTGTTCTTAGGAAAGCAATTTTAGCCATGGGAGATCAGATGAGTAACAATCAAAAGTTCTGTGGACACCAGCGGACTACCAGAAAGCCCTTACGATGTTATTGACGTTACGCCGGCCAGCCACGGCAGTGTGGGGGTGCCGATGGAGGTGGAGACCGGGGCCAGACGGATGTAAGGGCTACTGAGGAGATGAAAGAGATAGGAGGGCACAGGATGACTCAGAGTGTCAGGGATGTCCTCATCCTGGGAGTGCCCTGTTGGAGGTGTCCCTGAAAGCCCATTCGGCAGCTCACACTGCACAGCCCTTCTCAGCTGCCCTCTGATGAGCTCCCCCTCTGAAGCCAGGAGCTCTTCACATCCAAGGGGTAGGTAGACACCATCGTCTATTTTTTTCACTCTGCCACCGTTCCCATTAACTCCTCCTCAACAAAACGAGACACCAAGCCTTCCTAACTCTCCCTTCCTCCCAATCCTACCTTCCCAGCTTGCTTGGCAGGTACAGTACCGCAGGCTGCTTTCCTGTCAAGCAGTTGGCCATTAGGAGAGGAGGTGGGGGATGCTCCTTAATGGCCCCGTCAGAATGGAATTGCCGACTGGATTAATTGGGTCAGTAATTTGCAGCGGAACCTGGATTCTCTTGCAAGAGGTGTGTTTCATGTTTCCGCTTCCAAGGAGCGGTACCTACTCTGTGTGTGACATCTGCCTTTCTGTCATTGGCTGCACCCGACTGCTTGATGGGCTTGCTGACAGATGCAGACGTGTGTTTGCCTTCTAATGAACTGTGCGCTCGTACCTCCTCTCCCCAAGATGCTCCGTGGGATAAACTACCTTGTGGAGAAGATTCTTCGTCATGCGATTGTTCTGTTTCCTTAGAGACAACAGCAGTGTAATACACTAGATGTCAGATCCATAGAGAAAGAAGAGGCATTTGCTACAGAACGTAAAGGTTTGATAGCTTTTCCTTGCCTTTATGTTTTTGCTGCTTCAGCTGCTGGGCTGATGACGATTATGTTTATTTTTGGCAGGGTGCAAGGGCCTCTGGAACTTCCCAGGCATTTATTATAAAGGGAAAGCCCACTGTTATCTTTTCCTGTCTGCTTCGTTATAAAAATACCTGAGAATCAGCGTGTCTTCTCTAATAATGTATCTGTTTCCATTTTTGAACACAGATTTCAGTAACGATCACGTGAACAGTCAGGAAATGACAGTGTTGCACCATGCGTTGACCCTTCTGTGAACAGAAACTTGTTGAAGTTTTTAAGTTGCTGTCTTTTCTCATTTTTCTAGAAATACAGGAGTTAACATCTATATAAAGTATTGACTACTTCCTATCTAAGTTTAATGAATAAAGAGAACAAAGAGAGAGGGATTTAGTGTGGAAAGGTTTTTGAAATAAAATAATACATTTCTGTTGATTTAGTTATCTGTCTTATTAGGACCCTTCCCCTGCTTTTTCAATATAATAACAATTAAACTGATCCGTAGTGCTAAATAATCTAATTCAATAATTCATTTTATAATTCTGTCCTTTTCCAGAGTAGAGCAGGATATCCAGGTTCCTCAGGGTCCCTCTAGCTGTCATCTGGTGGTGAAAGTTCTATATAAGAATGTGTTTGTGGTAAACCTTTCCTTCCTGAGAAATATTTCATTATAAGTATTATACCACAAATGGCTATGATGAACTGCTAGAAACAGAAATTGAAGCATGTATATCTTATTCATAGGTCTTTATTACACTGATGAATTAGTCGCAATGTGTTTAGATTAGTAGTTGGTTTGGAAACTGAAATCTTTCCTCTTGCTTAATTAATTGTAAATGACCAATAATATCATGAGATGTGCTTCCCTAGAAGTCAGAGAAACTTCATTGTAAACAAGTAATATCATATTTATACTACGTTTACAGTACCATATATTTTTTTTTAACCTTATGGTTTTCCAAAAGGCAGTTTTGTTTGTTTGTTTATTTATTTGCTTTGGCGGATAATCATAGAATATAGTGGAGTAACAGAGATGGTTGGTCTGGTACATAGAAACAAAGAACAAAAAAACATCACGCTACTCGAGGAGCATAAAAATGATCTCCATTTGTCATGACTGTTGTCAAGAGGCGGGGTGTTTTTTGAGAGAGTAATAGAATCAGAGAGATAAAAGGGATCTTAGAATCTGTCCTTCTTCATATTTCACCAGAGCTATGGTGTGCCATTATTATAGATCATTGTAACTCTCGTGTATTCTCTTCATAATGGAATAATTAGATAAACTGGTTTTCTCATTAGATCACATATTGTCTCAGTGTGGGGTCTGTGAATAGTTTTATAGACTACTAAATTTTGGAAGTTAGTGACGAAGAAGACAGAAACATATACTACCTTCATCCTAAAGTAGTGTTCATCTAGGCTGATCATCCCAGCAGAGATCCCACAGTACCTGGACCCTAGACACTGACAGCTAACCTTGACTTTGGAAGAAAGTTAATCTTTAAATAAGTGAATATTTTTCATTGATTTGCCCTGCAACCTTTTTTTTTTTTTTTTCCTGGGAATAATAACCTCTTTATAGAATTGGTCCTCTCTCAGACCTAGGTGTGCTGTTCTGAGAGAACTCCCAATCAAAATATTGGGCCCTCTGTCTACCAGAGTGGGCAGATGACTTGAGGTGTTTTCTGGGAATTTCAAATTGGAATTAGGGGAAGAGGTTTTATTCTCCAGTGGTGAAGCTACAGTATTAGGCAGAAACTATTTCTTGTTAAGCATAAAAAGCCATGAGATCTGTATAGACTCTGACCCAAAATGAGATCTCAGCAAAGAGTCAATGTCCTAATGACGTTCCAGTGTCCTGAAAGCCAGCTGTACCCCCACCCTTCATGAAGTTGACTTATGAGTTTGTGTTATCATTGGTTATCATTTGGTGATGATACTCAGGAAATTCCCCTTTTTTTCCTAAGTTACTTCATGTTAGATTTGAAGCCAATGGTCCTGTTCTTCCCTGAGAGCTCTAATCTGAAATTTTAATTTGGGTAATATAGGAGTGCCTGCTATAGGATGGTGAGTCTGTAGATTTGAATTATTCAGTGAGTTCAGAACCAGAAAAAAAGTGGGTTCCAATTCTGATTCTGCCACTTACTAACGTGACCTGGAACATGTTAATTCTCTTCTTTGACCTTTATTTCCTTATTAGTAAAATAGAAATACCATGATGAGCAGTAGCAAGAATTCAGATAATGTATCTGAGGACCTAGCTCAATGCTAATGCAATGCTTGGACTCAACAAGTGTTAGTTCATTGACCCTTCCCTCCCCAACCTTCTCCAGTGTTCTAAAAGTGAAGAAATAAATGTAAACTATTTAGCAAATCTTCTAACTTCATAAGATTTTTCATTCTATTTTGTGGTGCTGGTCTTTAGTTAATTGTCGGAAATAATTAAGTTGTTGTCTTTGTTATAAATGATTTTACACATTTTTGGTTGTACACGATAATTGTCAAATCAGATTTGACTTAAGAATTACAGTACATTAAGCTGAAACCTAAATGCCTGTTGTTGCGACGACTGATGATTATGAGGACTGACTGGTTTATAAACTTGTCAGCAGAGACAACCTTCAACTTCATTTTGTTTTTTGTTTTTTTCTGAAAGTGAACAGTGCTAGGCATGAATGAGCCATGGATTTTGGTGTGTTTCTCTATTGATAAAGTCCTTGTTTATTTATATGGAGTTTGTAGTGATCAGAAGGGCTTTGTGGTGATACTATAACTTCAGGAGCAATTTCTCTGGTAGGAGAAGTGAGAAAGTGTAACCTTGCCGAGTCTATGAAGAAGGACATTCCAGGTAGGTATCAAGGGGAAGACTTGAAAGCAGGGGCTGAGAATAATTTGCCTGAAAGATATGAAAGGCCTAAATAGTTTGATAGATTAAAGAATGAAGTAGTCTTCAAGGTAGGTTTTGAATCTGTCTTAAAGTATGGTGGAATCTGCTGCATAATCTTGAGGATGAGAATAGTATGATCAAAGTGAGTAGGGAAGAGCGGTTCAGAAGCAACACAGGGGTCTAGAATTGAAGGCAAATAGCTGGCTACAAAAATAGTTAACTAAAATCGTTAAGCACTTCATCTGTGAAGCATCGTTGTGGGCGATCATCAAGTAAATGAAAGCATACAGCATAATAAAATCTTTTTCCCTTTCACACTAACAGTAATAAACAGAAACCAAAAAATCTGGTTAAGAAGTCCCCAAGCATGGGGCGCCTGGGTGGCTCAGTCGGTTAAGCGGCCGACTTCAGCTCAGGTCACGATCTCGCGGTCCGTGAGTTCGAGCCCCGCGTCGGGCTCTGGCTGATGGCTCAGAGTCTGGAGCCTGCTTCCGATTCTGTGTCTCCCTCTCTCTCTGCCCCTCCCCCGTTCATGCTCTGTCTCTCTCTGTCTCAAAAATAAATAAAAAACGTTAAAAAAAAATTAAAAAAAAAAAAGAAGTCCCCAAGCATGTGATTGAGCTGTCAAGGTAAAAGAGAATTGCAGGATCACGGTCTTAGCCTCTACAAACAGGAGAATATTCTGGGAAGAAGAGCAAGATAATGAGCAAATACTTTTAAAAGTCTAGGGTAGGGTTAAAAGTATCTCACTGTCTGGATGACTTCCTACAGAATAGGTTCTGTCAAAGGACCTACAGAAGTGACAGCACTTACAGGTGCCCAGGACCTCAGTGTTCTCTCAGGCTTCAGTTGGCTTTGTTCTTGTGTCCCTTCATTCACACATAATTTTTAAGTAGCAGTTTTGCTTAAACAACAACATTATACTTTCACATCCTTGGTTAGAGAGTTCCACCCAAAAAGTATTTACCTCTGGACCTAGGTCAACTTAGAAAACCAAAACAAGTAATTACACGCAATGTTGGTCCTGAGCCCAGTCTTAAACTCTCTCTCTCTTTTTTAATCAGTCGTCTGGCTGATAGAATAGATAATTTGCTCATTAAACCTATGTATTTTGTTAGACTGAGATGAGGAATCCATAACACCTTTGAAATTAAGATTAGATTTTAAATTCATCTTAATAAATTAGGATCTGTTTTGAAGGATCTGTTTTGAAGGATCTAACTTACCCAGTTTTCCTTGGGGCAGCCTAGAGGTGGTGAAAGATGAGAGCTCTGCAGCCAGATGGTTTGAGTTCAGATAGGCATTCATGATACAGAGCTTTAAGGATGTGAGAGGGGAAAGAGTAGAGCACCCCAAAACTACTCCAGGTGTATATTGTTTTACCTTCCTATAGAAACAGCTTTTTAAGAACTTTGATCTAACACCATGCTTTTGTTTATAATTTATAGACTAAACAGTCTTAAGTAAGCTTTTCTGAAAATGCAGTAATCAAAGGTAGTAGAGACACTACACCATGGTTAAGAACAGACACAAGAGCAGTACCGCCTTGGTTCAGATCCTCCTTCTGCCAGGATTTGGCTGTGACCTCAGTGTGCCTTAGTGTCTCCATCTGTAAAATAGCGTTAGTAATAGTATCTGTCTCATCGAAGGCTGTAAGGTTTAAGTGCGTGAACCCTTGGGAAATGTTTGAACTGAGTGTGACACATATTAGGCACTCAACAAGTGTTGCTGTTGTTGTTATTTAAGACACCCCATTCTGCTGATTCCATGACACAGTCACAGATGAAAACTTGCTGTGGCTGCAAGCAATACCAATATACTTACCCAATATAACAGCTAATAATGTCATTATTTCATTCTCCAAGAATAGTTTCACCAAACCTGAATTTAACAGAAAGACTACTTCTTATACACTGCACTCCTCTGTATTCTGCATCATGGTGCTAACTTGTGACCAACAAATATTTCCCAGAAGCCTGCTCCATGTCTCATACTCTGCCGGGTACTTGAAATACAGTGATTAAAAAAAAAAATCCCACAAATTTCTCACAGTCTGGTAGAGGAGATAATGTGCCCTGATCTAATATGTTATATTAACTTTCTTTTGCAGGATTGTGGTGGTGAGGGTGCTGAGGGGATGTACAATTTTGCATCTACTCAAATCATTTAAAGGTCTTTTGTCTACTCACAGTCCCTCAGTTAAACATCTTCCTTCAATTTACTTTCTTTATGATAACAAAAAATAGTATAGGCTCACTTTAGACAATTTGACTCGGTGTTATAGCTTCTTTTTTTTTTTTTTTTTTTTTTGGTCTTTTTTTCCTGCTTTATAATTTTTTTAACATTAAGCATCTTTTTCTCTGG
This sequence comes from Panthera tigris, assembly GCF_018350195.1. Taxonomy (NCBI): domain Eukaryota; kingdom Metazoa; phylum Chordata; class Mammalia; order Carnivora; family Felidae; genus Panthera; species Panthera tigris. Next base: position 119,236,640 of record NC_056662.1, read on the forward strand.
AAATCAGGAAAAATTAAACCGGAGAATTTGGGGAAGTACAGGAAAGTATAAATAGAAGGAAAAAACTAGCCATAATTCGACTTCTCTTAACATTTTGACATATTTCCTTCAGTTACTTTGTTTACTTTTATTATTTAGCTGAGAACATGCTGTGTGTATATATAATTCTATTTATAGGGTTACTGTGAAGATAAAATGATATATTTACAGCTCTACACACAGTGTCTGATAGGTATACATCAAACATTCAATAATTGTTAGTATTACCGTAGTTATCATGCCCTTTTTTACCTCTTATGTGGTAAGCATTTAGAAAGTCTTCATAGGGGCGCCTGGATTGCTCAGTCGGTTGAGCATCCTACTCTTATGTCGGCTCAGGTCCTGATCTCAACCTGTCTGTGTTGGTGGGGCTTAGTGCTGACAGTGGGGAGCCTGCTTAAGATTCTCCTCTCTCTGCCCCTCCCCTAGCTTGCGTGCATACATGCTCTCTCTCTCTCTCTCTCAAATAAATGAACATTTAGAAAATCTTCATAAACATTGTACTTTATTTTTTAATTTTTAAATTTTATTTAAATCCAAGGTCCTTAATATATAGTGTAATAATGATTTGAGGAGTAGAATTTAGTCATTCATCACTTACATATAACACCCCGTGCTCATCCCAACAAGTGCTTTTATGCCTATCACCCAATTAGCTCATCCCCCCATCTAGCACCCCACCAGCACCCTCAGTTTGTTCTCTGTATTTAAGGGTCTCTTATGGTTTGTTTCCCTTTCTTTATCTTATTTTTCTTTCCCTTCCCCTATGTTCATTTATTTTGTTTCCTAAGTTCCACATATGAGTGAAGTCATGATATTTGTCTTTCTCTGATTTATTTCGCTTAGCATAATACACTCTAGTTCCATCCATGTTGTTGCAAATGGTAAGATTTCATTTTTGATCGCCAAATAATATTCCATGGTTTATATATACCACATCTTCTTTATCCATTTATCAGTCAATGGGCATTTGAGCTCTTTCCATACTTTGGCTATTGTCAATAGCACTGCTATAAACATTGGGGTGCTTGTGCCCCTTCAAATCAGCATTTTTGTATCCTTTGGATAAATACATGGTAGTTCAATTGCTGGGTCGTAGAGTAGTTCTAATTTTAATTTTTTGATTTTTAATTTTAATTTTCCGTACTGTTTTCCAGAATGGCTGCACCAGCTTGCATTCCCACCAACAATGCAAAAGAGACCCTCTTTCTCCACATCCTCGCCAACATCTGTTGTTGTCTGAGTTGTTAATGTTAGCCATTCTGACAGGTGTGAGGTGGTATCTCATTGTGGTTTTGATTTGTATTTCCCTGATGATGAGTGATGTTGAGCATCTTTTCACGTGTCTGTTGGTCATCTGGATGTCTTTGGAAAAGTGTTCTTGTCTTTTGCCCATTTCTTCACTGGATTATTTGTTTTTTGGGTGTTGATTTTGATATGTTCTTTATAAATTTTGGATACTAACCCTTTATCTGATATGTCATTTGCAAATATCCTCTCCCATTCCATCAGTTGCCTTTTAGTTTTGCTAATTGTTTCCTTCACTGTGCATTTTATTTTGATGAGGTCCCAATAGTTCGTTTTTACTTTTGTTTCTCTTGCCTCTGGAGACATGTCAAGTAAGAAGTTGCTGCAGCCAAGGTCAAAGAAGTTGTTGCCTGTTTTCTCCTCTAGGACTTTGATGGCTTCCTGTCTTACATTTAGGTCTTTCATCCATTTAAAAAAGTTTTTTTTAACATTTATTCATTTTTGAAAGACAGAGAGAGACAGAGTGCGAATGGGAAAGGGGCAGAGAGAGAGGGAGACAGAATTTGAAGCAGGCTCCAGGCTCCAAGCAGTCAGCAAGGAGCCCGACGCGGGGCTCAAACTCACAGACCGCAAGATCATGACCTGAGCCGAAGTCAGCCTCCCAACCGACTGAGCCACCCAGGCGCCCCAGGTCTTTCATCCATTTTGAGTTTATTTTTGTGCGTGGTGTAAGAAAGTGGTCCAGGTTCATTACTCTGCATGGAGCTGTCCAGTATTCTGAACACCATTTGCTGAAGATTGTCTTTTTTCCATTGGATGTTCTTTTCCTGCTTTGTCAAAAATTAGTTGGCCATACGTTTGTGGATCCATTTCTGGGTTCTCTATTCTGTTCCATTGATCTGAGTGTCTGTTTTTGTGCCACTACCATACTGTCTTGATGATTACAGCTTTGTAATACAGCTTGAAGTCTGGAATTGTGATGCCTCTAGCTTTGGTTTTCTTTTTCAGGGTTGCTTTGGCTATTCGGGGTCTTTTCTGGTTCCATACAAATGTTAGGATTGTTTGTTCTGTCTCTGTGAAGAATGCTGGTGTTATTTTGATAGAGATTGCAGTGAATATGTAGATTCCTTTGGGTAGTAGCAACATTTTAATAATACTTGTTTTCCAATCCATGAGCATGGAATGCTTTTCCATTTTTTTGTGTCTTCTTCAATTTCTTTCATAAGCTTTCTGTAGTTTTCAGTGTATAGATTTTTCACCTCTTTTGTTAGGTTTATTCCTAGGTATGTTATGATTTTTGGTGCAATTATAAATGGAATCAATTCCTTGATTTCTCTTTCTGCTGCTTCATTATTGGTGTATAGAAATGCAACCAATTTCTGTGCATTGATTTTATTTCCTGCGACTTTGCTGAATTCATGGATGAGTTCTAGGAGTTTTTTGGTGGAATCTTTTGGGTTTTCCACATAGAGTATCATGTCATCTGTGAAGAGTGTAAGTTTGGCTTCCTCCTTGCTGATTTTGATGCCTTTTATTTCTTTGTGTTGTCTGATGGCTGAGGCTAGGACTTCCAACACTATGTTGAATGACAGTGGTGAGAGTGGACATCCTTGTCATGTTCCTGACCTTAGGAGGAAAGCTCTGTTTTTCCCCATTGAGGATGATATTAGCAATGGGTCTTTCGTATATGATTTTTATGATCTTGAGGTATGATCCTTCTATTCCTACTTTCTTGAGGGTTTTTGATTGAGAAAGGATGCTGTATTTTGTCAAATGCTTTCTCTGCATCTATTGAGAGGATCATATGGTTATTATCCTTTCTTTCATTAATGTGATGTATCACATTGATTGATTTGAGGATATTGAACCAGCCCTGCATCCCAGGAATAAATCCCACTTGATCATGGTGAATAGTTCTTCTAATTCTCTTGATTCTTTTAATAACTCTTGCTAGTATCTTGTTGAGAATCTTTGCATCTATGTTCATCAAGGAAATTGGTCTGTAGTTCTCCTTTATAGTGGGGTCTTTGTCTGGTTTTGGAATCAAGGTAATGCTGGCTTCATAGAATGAGTTTTATCTCAGATGCGATTGTGTTTCAAAACCCCACACTTCAGAGACCCCTGTGGCTTGGACCCCCGCCGACTCTCTGGGGGAGGGTCTTGCTGAGCAATGGCCAGGTGCCAGCTTGCCCAGAAAATGTTCCTGCAGTCTGACAGCAGCAGAAGTTCAGAGATTATGGCAAATCACAACACACAGCTAGCATGAGGTTTCACCACACTCTGGCATCTTTGTCCCAATACCAGCAAATGTGGCTGCTCTATGGGGTCCACTAGGACCTTTGCCTGTGGGAGGCCATATGACCTCTACCAAATGCACTCCATGCAGGGGAACCGCTTCTTCCCGCATGGCACCCGTGTGACAGAGCCCGCTGCCTGCTCCTGGAGATTTGCCCTGGTTCCCCACCAGAGCACCACCAGGACTGAACTCCGGAACTTCAGACTCTGTGCTCCACTGTTTTTAGAATCCTGATGCTATTGAAAAGCACTCCTTGCTTCCTGTCCGTGGTTTTGGGGAACAGATTTCTTGTTCAGTCACCTGCAGGTGTTTTTACTCTCTCTCTCTCTTTCTCTCCAGCTACTCTCGAGGGAGTGTTTTTCTTGCACTCTCCCAATACACCATACTCTCCCCCTTTCTCTGTCCTCTGTCTGCAAAAACAGCTCCCTATGCTCCACGGCTTTTCTCTCCCCCAGTTCACGTCTCCGCACTGGGTACCTGCCAAGTTCTTTGGCTCAAGTTATGCAGATTGTTGTGTTAATCCTCAGATCAATTTCCTAGGTGTGTAAAATGGTTTGGTGCTGATCTAGCTGCATTTCAGGGATGAGACAAGCTGAGGGTCTCCATGCTACCCCTCCATCTTAACTTGAAAGTCCATAAATGATTTTTAAAGGGGGTATGCATTAGGAAAAAAGTCCTTAGGGCACCTGGGTGGCTCAGTCGGTTAAGTGTCTGACTTTGGCTCAGGTCATGATCTCATGGTTCGTGGATTTAAGCCCCGTGTCGGGCTTTGTGTTGACAGCTCAGAGCCTGGAGTCTGCTTCAGATTCTCGCTCGCTCTCTCTCTGCCCCTCCATTGCTTGTATTCTCTCTCATAAAATAAATAAATAAATAAATAGATAAATAAATAAATAAATAGCTTTTTTAAAGAAAAAACTCCTCTTTCTCCTCAAGATTCAGGTTCATTAAATTGAGGGTAGAGCTTGCATATCTTATTTTCAAAGCTTCTCAGATGATTTCTATGCATACCCTTGATTAAAGTCAGTGACTTATTCACATCCTTTTTGGGTCACCTTTTCAAAGCCCATCTATTGGTACATCATCCTTTGGCTTAAAAGCTTTCCATGTTTCCCCCAATGCCATTGGTATAAATTCCAAACTTCTTAGCTTGTGGTAGAACAGGCTTCATTCACATCCTGGCCCTAATCTACTTTTCCAGAGGCATTTTCAGCTATTCCCCTTCAAGTGCCTTTGAGTCCAGCCAAATAAGTTAAACCCAAATATGCCATGTACTTTTGGGCTTCTGTGCCTTTTCCCATACCATTTCATCCATCCAGGGTACCTTAACTTTTTTCTGTATCTGAGAAACTCCTCAGTGTTACTTCAGCCTCACTCCCATTGCCCCTCCTTTCCTCCAAGAGTAACTGCTCTTCTTTGACGCCTCAATTTTAGCTGCTTTCACTACTTTGCATTATGATGATCTGTTTATATACCTGTCTTCATCAATATGTAGTTAGGTTATTGGGATGAAGATAGCCTTACTTATCTTTTGTGAGTAGGTACCCAGGAAGAATGCTTCTTTCTTTTTGATTAAGATTTTAAAAATTCTCTCCATGTCTTCTTTTGTATCGACTACTTCTGCCTAGCAGATTGCCTTCTGTCTGTAGCATCCATCTATCTCCTCAAAAAATTGGCATGTCTTATGAACAAAGAAGGAACCTCCCAAATTTGTACGAAGAGATGGTTGGTGGTCATTTGGGTATCAGGGAACTCATTCGTGTCTAAGGATGCCTTGTTGAGATCTTCATCAAAGGAAGATATAAAACAACTGGTGACATGTTCAAGGTATTCAACACGGTTTTGCACGTTAAAGAAGACCAACAAAGCTGATCTGATGAGTTGTGTCAATTCTGCCTTGTAAGTTTCTGAAACTGGTACTATTAATGTCTACTTCACACCTGGAAGCATTTTTTCAGCTGTGTCCTACTGGCCATATGAAAAAAATTTTTAAGCCAGAAGTCATTCTTGGTGTATTACATCTCCTAGGACCACATCTGAGTTGTTGGTTTTCACAGTGAATTGTGGGTCTAGTGGTAGATCCTAAATAAAGACTCCCTTTATGTTTTCAAATTCCTCTTTCATCTTGGACTACGAACACATAGTACCTATTTCTCTGGGAAAATGTGCTAGAAGTTCACAAAGGGTATGAAGTTTTGGGGGGAGTTAAGATTAGCTTCCAACTTACAATGTAGTCATTACTGTCTGGTTCTGAGGTTAGAGAAGAGGCTTTGATGTATGTGCTAAAAGATAATAATTGAGCATGGGGCCCTTTGTTTGTTGAGCATCGACTCTTGATTTTGGCTCGGGTCATGATCTCACAGTTTGTGGGATCAAACCCGGTTTGGGATTCTCTGTCTCCCTCTCCCTCTGTCCCTCTCATTTGCACTCTCTCTGTGTCAAAATAAATAAACATTAAAAGAATGATAATAATTGAGCATGCTATCTGCCAAGAGATAGAGATGATTGTTAACAAGTCTTGTGGCATCAGACCAAACAAAATACTACAAATCATGAAATTTTATCACATGGATCCATGTGTAAGAAATTTTTTTAAAAAATTTTTTCTATTGTCATTTTTCCTCTGAGAATGTCAGAAAGGAAATTGAATGTAGTAGTATCTTCAATATTGAAAAATACTAGGTATCTGTATTAGTTCTGAAAGCATGAACATGTCCTTATCTTATTTGGGAAATGGGTCACTAATAATAATATATTAAACGAGCAAAGCCCATTCTGTTTTCAGGACCAGAATGTTTCTGGTGCCCTCAAGGATGAAAAGCTGTGATGTTGGATTTGTTTCTTTCATAGGAATTGTCTCCTTGTTCCATTTGGACATTTAGTCCATTAGAACTAGAGTTAATCTCTGTTCATTTTTATTATTAGCCTAAAATGATTGATTGATTGATTGATTGATTCATTGATTATAACTCAGCACAGCTACTTGGCATTAATAGGCTTGAAAGTGTGGGAGGCAATATTGGATATCTGCCTGGAAGATAGGTGGGGAAATATATAATGTAGAATTAAATTCTAGCCTAGAAAAGCATATTTCAGTTCTGAATGTCTTACTTTGCAACTTGTCACATAAAGGGAGGAATGTGTAATAAATAAACATAGTACTGTGGCTTAAAAGTCAAGAGACCTAAATCTGTTCCCTGCAAATTACTTTCCATTAATCCTCTCTGTTAAATGGAAAACCATTAAAAATATTTCCCAGGGTGCCTGGGTGGCTCATTGGTTGAGTGTCCAACTCTTGACTTTAGCTCAGGTCATAATCTCAGTTTGTGGGATCAAGCCACATATCGGGCTCTGCACTGAGAGCACAGAGCCTGCTTGGGATTCTCTCTCGCCCTCTCTCTCCCTCCCTCTCTCTCTCTCTCTCTCTCTGCCCCACCATGTGCTTTCTCTTGCTCTCTCTCTCTCTCTCGCTCTCTCTCAAAAATAAATAAATAAATAAATAAAATATTTCCCTACCCAGAAATAAAATTGGTTAAAAAAAAAAAAGAGGCGTGTATAGATAGATATAGAGATAGGTAGGTAGGTAGTCCTTGGCTTAACCTGAAAATTTTCCCTTGCGTTTTTGAGTGTATTATAAAACCTGCAAAACAGTAAAGGCTCTGGTCCCTTAATATTCACCAAGACTTGCTAAGTATAACCTCTACAAAATCACTTTACATAATTAACTCAGCACTTAAATATAAGGAGAAACCAGGAGCTAGTTCCCAAGCACCTAAATATGAAAGAAGGACTTTTTTGCTTCACTTTTTGGCTTTGATGGACAAATTTCTCTGAAAAGTACTTCTTTCAACTTAGGAAAGGAAGTGAGAGATTTCCCAGGAGTAATATTTAGCAATAGTCATGTGGCTCCGATGCAAGACAGTAACCCTTTGTAGCTGAACTTGGTGGGGAGGAAGAAGAGCAAAATCATAGATTCCTTTTGGTAAGTTTGGATTCATTCTTTTAAGACTTTCTCAAAAAGGAGCACTAGATCTTGAGTCCAGAAAACCAGTGCTACAGACGAGTTATCAAATGTACTTACCTTAAAATTTAAATTTAGATTATGTTATAAAAGAAAGCATTCTAGGGGTACCCAGGTGGCTCAGTTGGTTAAGTGTCCAACTCTTGATCTCAGTTCAGGTCTTGATCTCAGGATTGTGAGTTCAAGCCCCACATTGGGATCCACAGTCTGCATGGAGCCTACTTAAAAAAAAAAAAAAAAAAAAAAGCATTCTGATTAGAGGATAAGTATAAAATATGGATTGATTGTTAAGATTCTAGTAAAGCATTAATAAAAGAATTTAGTACTTAACAGCCTGTTTTGGTAAAAAATATGCAAACTAAATCCATCTTGTTCATCTGTGATCTTCCCTTTCTTGCCGATGACAAACGTGTGCTATGGCTATAGCATCTTTTGGCATCAGAGTCTCCCCATCACCTCCCAACTTGCTCCTGTGTTTACGTTGGTCTATTTTGATGGGCTTTTTCCATCATTCTTTTCTGCCCTCCCCCTGTGCCCACCTGCCAGTTTCTTGACTCTGCTGTGCTGCCTTCCTGCCCATCTCTTCTTCCATCACGGGCCCATTTTTGACACATTGTCCTTCTTTCTGTTCCTGCTTTGTCTCACTCCCCTCCTCAGGCTTGCACTGTGCTGTCACCTGATTCGGGTATGCCCAGGAAACCTAATCCTTTCCACTGCCCTCATCATCATGTCTGTCCACCCAAATCTAAGGGAAGACAGTGAACTCTAACCAAATCAGGAACAACGTGCAAGTTGCCATTGTGACCCTCATAATATACCACAAACGTCAAACACCTCGTAACCCTGGAAACACCTAAGATACAAAGATACTAATTAAGTAGCAGAACTCAGCCTCTTGTGCACTAAAACTACGGAACAAAATCCGGCGAAATTACATCCCTGTCATGGTGTGTGTGTGACCAGTCGCTCCTCTTGGTGCAGTGCAGCTCTGTGGTCCTTTGGCTTTGAGTGAAAGAACCCTTCTTGTTGAGTTTGCTTGGGCTGCACCTATCCATCTCCACCCTTCCTCCCTGTGAATCCTACTGTGCTTATCAGAAGCAATGATAGTTGGTTCCTTTGCCCCTATCACTCTTTCATTTGTTTCCCCGGTCCTGTTGGTAATTATTAATACAATGTAAATGTCTTTCCTTTCAGTCCTCCTCGTCCTCTGGCCAACATGAACGACACCATGGTGAGCCACCTGTCCTCTGGGGTGCCCACCCCCACCAAGAGGTATGTAGGGCCTACGCCTCAATCACTGCTCAGAGTTGGGTACAGGCCTGGCCGGGGAAGCAGAGATTCCACAGGGCAGAATTCTCCTCCTTTAACTGTCTTTTAAAATTATTTTGTGATTTTTTTTTTCTTCTTTTTTTCCCCACTAACTCGTAAATGTAGCACCAAAGGAGTCTGCTTGTGAGTGGTGCCTGAGGTGGAAACTCTTCATTTGTGACAAGCAGTGAACACAGTGTCAAAGCAGATTTGGCACTTTGGAAAGCCTCTTCTTTAACATTAAATAATATTTTGATGATCATGAATTTCAACAATTTTGCATTTGCATTCTTTAAATGTTGAAGATCGCTTCTGCTTCTTGATTAGACTGTGTAAACTGAATTAATCCCTGATAATTCTCCTAAATCAATGTGTATATGATTCATAAACATTTAAGTTGAAAAGCTTGGGTCTTTTAGTTTTACAGAGAGTCTCCTTTAGGGTCCTACAAGGAGCTAGAACTGTGTAGTCCTTTCTCTTCTTTATTTAATTTACTCTTCTCCAAAGTTCTCTCAGGCAGGACTTAAAAGAACTCTATAAAATGGCTTACTCTCTGTTTGATTTAAGCTGTTCCATAATGAGAGTATTGCAGAAACTCCCTCAAGGGCACAGCCATTAAAGAATCCTTTCTAACAGTCATCACCCAAAAAAGAACAAAAAAACAAAGACATTCCAACCAACTCCCCAAGTTCTTCCTGAAGAAAAACTACTTTGTGCCATATGTACTGATTGCTTTGGATTAATTCAGCTATAGAAATGTCATCTGCTTAATAATACTGTGACTTAACATATAATATATGATACTTAAGATCAACTGTGTTTGTTTTCATTGGCTAAAACTCCTGGAGCACTCTTTCCCAAACTTGACTGCTGAGAAGATTCAAAAGAATCACGTGGGTCAGTTATTAAAAATACAGTTTTCTGGGACCACATCAGACCCAGTGGATCCTGAGATCTTGAGAAGTTACACCTCTAACAATAAGTATTCCAGGTGATTCTTATCATCAAGCAAGTTTGGGAAAGAGCCTTAGAAGGAAGCTATGGAGTAAACTGGAATAGAGGATTTAGGGATTAAATCAGAGTGACCTGATAATGTGTTGTCCACTAGGAAACTCAAGACGACCAGGTAAGAATCCTTGCCTACAGCCTTGTTGAGACACTACCGCTTCTTCTTCTTTTTTTTTTTTTTTTCATGTTTATTTTTGAGAGAGACAGAGACAGAGCATGAGCAGGGGAGGGGCAGAGAGATTAGGAGACACAGAATCTGAAGCAGGCTCCAGGCTCCCAGCTATCAGCACAGAGTCCGACACGGGGCTCGAACTCACAAACTGCGAGATCGTGACCTGAGCCACCCAGGCGCCCCCCTTACCGCTTCTTTTGAGCAGATTTGAGTGGTATTCTTGACTACAGCATAGACTTGAGCCTGACTGGCTGCCTTTAAGTCCTGGCTCTCACCTGACCTTGAACAAGATTTTTATCTTCTTTTTTTAAATATATAAAATGGGGACAATGATAGTGTCTACCTTGTGGGGTTATGCGAAAGTTTAAGATATTGTTTTCACTATTTAAGAGGTAAACTGATGAGGGGTGCCTGGGTGGCTCAGTCAGTTAAGCATCTGACTTCGGCTCAGGTCATGATCTCACAGTTCTTGAGTTCAAGCCCCACATTGGGCTCTGTGCTGACAGCTCAGAGCCTGGAGTTGCTTGGGACTCTGTCTCCCTCTCTCTCTGCCCCTCCCCCACTAGTCCTCTGTCTCTGTCTGTCTCAAAAAATAAACAAACATTAAAAAAAATTAAGAACTAAACTGATGAGAGAAGAGGTGGTGAAGAAACAATAACTTATAGATGACACTCTTTTTAGCAAAGTCTAGTAGACTTGGTCCTTCCTAGAGGTGGTTATCACAGACTTTGTAGGCATTGACCAGCAGAACAAAGGCAGCCAGAGCCCTTAGCAGGCCAGAACGGAAGACTGAGCGCTATAATTTATTAAGAAGAGTAGTTGCCATATGGGAACAAGATGCTCCCATCTTAACAATTTAGTCCTTAGAATTTTAGATTTCATTTATATTCAGGATGAGATTATGATGTAACACGTGGGCATCAATTGCATAATCCATAGATTTGGCTTTTTGTGGCCCAAGTTACCAAACCAATGTAAATTTCCAACTAGTATTCTGTTTACTTCCTTAAGGATTCATCAGTTTTTCTTTTTTCCTCCAAATGTCATTAGACGTGTGTCTCCAGAGTCTGGTGAAAGCTAGGAACCTAGCACATCATCCCAGTCATACAGAACCTTCCTCTGCTGGGGCAGAGAATCCTCAAGGAGAATAAAGCTACTCTCCAGAATTAAGAAGTTTCCTTTAGGACTCAGCATACGACATAAATCACTGAATCAGACAAGAACATGCACAGTAATAAAAATGCAGGAAAAATTTATGAGCTACAGTTTCTGTAAGAGCTACAGTTTCTGCCTTTTCAGGAGGCAGTGCATATGAAAGTAGTGATAGCTCCAAGGGTCAAAAATACTATGTGAGTCCAAATAGAAGATGCTCACAAATGTAAGAGTGACTTTTTAAAGAAGAAAAACTTATCAATGGCAAAGATGCTGGCTGTCATGTGAGATGCTGTGAATTATGTTCCTGAGAGGGTCCACTGTAGGGATTTGCTCTATATAATATTCTTCTAGTATTCCTATATTGAAATTTCTATAATTGGAAAGAAATTTCATCTTTGCTTTAGACTAAATAGTTCCTGGAAATTTGCTTTCTTTAAAAAAAACCAGAAGAGGGTTTGCTGACTGGCTCAGTCAGTTGAGCGTCCGACTTCGGCTCAGGTCATGATCTCACAGATAGTGAGTTTGAGCCTTGCGTTAGACTCTGTGCTGACAGCTCAGAGCCTGGAGCCTGCTTCGGATTCTGTGTCTCTCTCTCTGCCCCTTCCCCGCTCATGCTCTGTCTCTCTCTCTCAAAAATAAATAAACATTAAAAAAATTAAAGTAAATAAAATAAAATAACGAGAACAATGTACTTAAAAACAAACAACAAAAAACTTTCAAAACTTTAAAACAGGCTTAAAGTCTCCCCCTTCTACTGGATTTCCTCCAAGGCTTGCTTCTGTCCCTCTTTTTCCCCAGGGTTCAGAATGTGAATGGTGGTATTAGTCTCTGGACTAAGGTACTGTATTATTTTATTTATTCATTCATTTTTATTTTGAGAGAGAGAGAGAGAGTGAGCGAGCCGGGGGGCGGGGCAAAGAGAAAGGGAGAGAGAGAATCCCAAGCAGACCCTGCTCTTCCAGCACAAAGCCTGACACGGGCCCAGACCCATGAACAATGAGATCATGACCTGAGCCGAAACCAAGAGTCGGATGCTTAACCAACTGAGCCACCCAGGCACCCACTATTATACTGTTTTAAATCATTGCATATATTCAGACCAATATCGAAAATTATGCCAATATATTCTAATGTCTTCTAAAGCCTTAGCGTTATTTATGAATATTTAAACTTTTACAATTCTGTGGGCAGTTCATATAACTATGGCAGTAACAAAAACTTCCAGGGGCGCCTGGGTGGCGCAGTCGGTTAAGCGTCCGACTTCAGCCAGGTCACGATCTCACGCTCCGTGAGTTCGAGCCCCGCGTCGGGCTCTGTGCTGACTGCTCAGAGCCTGGAGCCTGTTTCCGATTCTGTGTCTCCCTCTCTCTGTCCCTCCCCCGTTCATGCTCTGTCTCTCTCTGTCCCAAAAATAAAATAAACGTTGAAAAAAAAAAAAATTAAAAAAAAAAAAAAAAAACTTCCAATATGACACTTTTTGCTTTGTGCATTCAGTTGGTGTATTAGTATTAACTCTTTTAACTTCGTGTATTAAAATTTAACTTAAAATGCACAAACCCAATTAAGCAAGATGAAAAGGTTGTAAATGAACTGCTCTATAGCATTGTGCTCGTAGTTAGTACCAGGTAGATCTTATGGTATGTGTTCTTACTATAGTTAAAAAAACAAAAAGGAAAACAAAAAGAGACAAACCCACAAAGACAAAGGCAAAAGCAGAAGGCAAAGGCAGAAGTGTCCACGGATCACAAAAGTAACTTAAAAGCCGTCGGGATGTCTATCTGTGGCTTCTCCATCTCTTGGTTAGTCACAGAATGCCATCTTCCTTCCCTACTGCTGCGAAACATCTACTTCTCAATATCGCCGATGGCTTCAGATGCACAGCCACAGCGTTGGCACTCAAGAAGTTATGCTTTTCCTCCCTTCGATTAGAAAACTCCAAGGAAGGGTTCTCAACTGTCCTGGATTGGATTACTGCCCACCCTTGTGTATGTGGTAGGCCACACCCATTAAACCTACATCATCAAAACAGAGGAGGGAGTGTGTCCCCAAAAGATGGTCATACTGTCAAGAACAGAAGAGAGAGATCGTGGGAAGGACAAATAACAGAGGCTGTTGGCAGACCACCGTTTTGCTACCGAGCACACAGATGTGTGCAAAAGTACATACATATACACACCTTCTCATACAGGTTTCCTCTCCTAGGGTTTTCCTTCCCATAATGTAGCATTCCACGTACAACTGCAAATGGGTGCATGCCTCTCCCAGGAGTCTGTCCACGTGCTGTAACAGCCCTGGACCCTGGTTACATAGATTATGTCCATTCACCCAGGTCAGGTCTAGGTGTGTCTTTCTATGACTCCTTATCCCCTCCTGCCCTGAAGCAAATGATAAGTTGTAAGCACTTTGCACCCAGTCCACAAAGGTAGAGATCAGAAAGTAGGAGAATTGTAATTCGGACAGCGGGAAAAGGGAGGTGACGGAAAACATGGCATATTAAGCCACATCTGCTGTGTTTCCTTGTGAAACACCACCAAAATGACAGTGTGGGGATTATTTTGAGTAAAAACCCGCAAAAAAAAAGAAAAATGAAAGAGGAGACCATACCAACAAGAATTTGGAAGCAGCAAAGCAGGTGGGTGAGTGGAAAGAGATTTTACAGACTGGAGAAGACTACAGCGTAAGCAGATGGGGAGAGGAGCCCAGAAGAAGGCCCGCTCCAGGAATTAGAAGGCAAAGGGAGGATGCAGAGCGTTTAGCTGGTAGTCTGTACAGGAAGCGCTTCGAACCACAGACTATCCACATGACTGGGTAATTGTCCCTACCCCACTCTGCCAAAGAGTTGAGGTTTATATTTGGGGTTTTTGGAACAATACAGCCCCCACGAGATCCTAATTGTCTTCATTATCTCACCCTTGGTGGGCTGAAGCAACTGGCTTCCAGACAACCCATCTCCTTCCCTTCGTGCTGAAGACTTCGGGAAATCACTGCTCCATCCTGTTATTCCTCTCCGGTGCCTGGAACTCCAGCCATCAGGGGCACAAGATCGAGTCCCCACGATCCTTAAGATCACAGTTGAACCAGTTGCTTTTCGTAGTGGCCACGTAGCAAAGATAGATGTGTCCCCTCCCTGGGATGAAGTGTTGCTACCATTCATTCCTCAACCCGACTCAGCTAGTTCCACTCAGTGTTTCTCCCCACTTCTAGTATCAGTTTCTATTTTAGTCAGAACCCTTGGCTATAAGTGACAGAAGCTCAGTTTGGATGAGCTTAGGGAAAACAAGAAGATTTTTTTGGTTTTGTAGCCAAACTGGGGGAAGAAGAGCAGGGCTGTACGTGGCTGGGCCTCAGGGATGACCAGAGCCAGGGGGGCTATAACTCACTTAGGTGTTTCCCTGTCTCCCTCTGCTACCCTCATGCTCCTTGCTCCTCCCTGTTGTATGTCAGCTGATTCTTCCCTATAATAGTTACCTTTCACACAGCAGGGAATATATCCGTGAGACCTGTGTGTTCATATTTCATAACCTCAACCCTATAGCGATTGCCTTTCTCTTAGTTCCGACTTGGAAACTCCCAATGAGAGTTCTTTTTGGTCCATCTTAGATCATGTTACCCATCCAGGGGTTTTCTGTTTGGTGGCCCTACCTAGATTACCACGGTTGAATGGGTAGGGGTCGGTTTTCCAAAGAAGGGGGTCTGCTCTCTGTGGAGAAGGTAAGGATGCTAAAGAGACATTAGCTATAGACTTCTTTTTTGGGTGATTTCTGAAAAAAAAATTGCATACCTAAGTAGATTATATCACTCCCGCATTAGCATAGATTTGTTTCAGGAGGCCCTTTTTACCCCCCTACCACCTCATTTTTATTTTCCTCAAATATTAAATAGTGCTTTCTAGTCTGTTTGGTTTATAAAGATGTATTGTGTGCCACCATCTTTGGGTAGCAACACGTAGATATTAGAGCCACTAATTCTAAGAAGTTACCAATTACTAGGAATCATAAGTAAAGGCACGATTTTATCAGTCAAAAATTTTTAACTTAACACATACTTCACAAGAAGGAGAAGTATTTTTTAAAGGCCAGAAAATGCCATGTTCTATATTATTTCTGAGATGAAGACACATGACCAAGTTAAGAGATGCATTGCACTATAATAGTATTACAATGGCTTTCTGAGTGGGTGCCAAGGCAAAGGTTTTATCTTGTTATCTACAGAATACTGAAGAACGACAGAAGCCACAATCTGTTGTTTTTTAGACTGACAGAAATATTGGCAAAACGAAGAAAGGAGGCAAACTGAAATTGGTCAAGCCAGAAATTATCCATTTGTGGACTCAGGCTATTGGTGCTCTTCCCTCCTGTGAAATGAGAGTGAGTTTGGTTGAAAAGCAAGAATTAATGAGGGTTTAAGCACGATCATGAAACAACTTAGCTTGCATGAATTCTTCATGAGAATCTGAGACAACACAAGAATTACTTTTTTCTCCAATCTATTTTTGAGAGACAGAAAAGCAGAGTAATTGAAAATTAACACATAATTTTATGTGACTGCAGGGTCCTCAGTGTTGGCAGATCTCCAAAGTCCATCTGATGGCCCAGGCAGTCAGCCAGGTTTTAGCTGCCTCTGGGTTGGGATTAAATTCCATTTCCATTCAAGCATTTAAGGTAAACCTTCAGCAGTTCTAACTCAGGTTAGTACAAACAGAAAGCTTGAGTATTTCCAAGTCCATACTTTAAAGCTTAAGGTTGGAAAATTGAAGCTTACAGAAGCATAGTAACTCCTCTCCTTGCACTGAAGTAATAGTTACCTCCTCTCATTGGACTGAAGCTGGAGGTCCTCAACCTGAGTAAGAATTACATCCATTATGGACTGTCAGCAGACCAGAGGGGAAGAAGGAACAGGTCTGGGGAGAAAAACTGTGAGTTCAGCATTGCGTGTTCAGACTGAGATGCCTGAGGGATCCTGAGAGTGATCCACAGAGTGATCCAAACTCTGTGGAGTTTGGATGTGGGGGGCCAAGGAAAGGAATAGATGATTCTCCTCCAGGTTCCTTTCTGGCTTACGGTACTTATGGTCGAAACACGGGAGGAAGATTTGGGCAGGAAGATAGCAAGATTATGTTGAATTAGAAGTGCCTGTGGGACACAGAGGAACCAGACCATAGCATGAGTTCTTGTCATCCAGATTCTTCCAGCTACCTCACATTCACACTAGCAAAGGGCAGGCACATACTCATCCAACAAATGTACAGAACCCACACACACACAATTTTACACATTTTTCACATTTGGAGGCTGTTAACTTGAGTCTCTTGACCATATCTGCTCTTAAGAAGCTGACTCAGTGCAGGGCACCTGGGTGGATCAGTTGGTTAAGCGTCCAACTTCGGCTCAGGTCATGATCTCACTGTTGGTGGGTTCGAGCCCCACGTCAGGCTGTGTGCTGACAGCTCAGAGCCTGGAACCTGCTTCAGATTCTGTGTCTTCCTCTCTCTCTGCCCCTTCCCTGCTTGCTTGCACTCTCTTTCTCAAAAATAAATAAGCATTAAAAAAAAAAAAAAAAAAAGCCGACTCCGTGTGGTATGCTGCTTTGTAGTGAAAGGGGTGTGCCAAAGGCTTGCACTTATAATGGAAATTCCTATAGCAATGCTGAAATTCCTATGGTGATCCAGTTTAACCATGGCTCTTCACTCCTTCTAACATCAAACTATTACAGTATTTTAACTTAGCCATAGTAAAGCAGATATTTAAAACAAATCAGTGCTGTGGTATAAATTCCTACTTTTTTCATGGATCTTACTAGGAAATCTCCAGTCTACTCCCCACCTCACCCCCAATCTAGTCCTTTCTTTGTTACCAGACATTTTACTGAAATGCAGATCTAATGATGTTACTCTCCTCGTTAAAACTTTCCAGTGGCTCTTTGTTTCTACAGCACTGTCCAATAGCATAGAAACCAAAATGGTAGCCATTAGCCAAGTGTGGCTGTCAAGCACTTGAAATGTGACAGAGGAGTGAATTTTAACTTAATTTGAATTAATTTGAATGTAAACAGGTACATGTGGCTAGTGGCAACACAATTCTACAGGATTAGGCCCACATTCTTCAGTGTGGCTTTGGAGGCTGCTCCAAGGTGACGGTTGCTAGTCTCCCCAGCCCTACCTTATTTCATTCTTTTTATTTGGCTTCTACACCCAGAATTACTCAAATCACTTACAGTTCCCCAAGCAGGTTTCTGCACCTGCTCCTTCCTTTTTGTGCCCTCCCTTCCTTTTTCCTTTTATGTCCCTCTCTTTGTCATCTAATTCTTCCTTCTGAACTTAGCTTCAGCTCCTCCAGGAAGCCCTCCCTAACACCCTACAACTAGGTTAAGTGTTCTTCCTCTGTGATTCATAGCATGTTGTACATATCAGCGTATCATAATTACCTGTTTGTTCCATGCTTTTCTAGACTATACGCTCATTGAGAGTGAGGACTCACGAGGCTTTATCCAGAAACATACTCCTTTTCTTCAAGTCGTGCTGCTGTTTTGTATCTTAATCAGTACTTCTTCTGTTAGGAAAGGGGTTTTCTTCTTCAATTACTTCAAGCATGTGGCATCTTATTAACATTGCCTGCTTATTCCATTCAGGGCAGAGAAATAAAGGACATGAGTTCTACTGAAGTATCTGGTTCTACTCCAGTACTGCATGATTCACTATAGCTGCCCCCACCCCTGGTTATCTGTAACTTTCCTCTGCAAGAGTGAGAAACCCGGCCCCCATCACCCACCATCCCTGTGCCTATTTGTTTAGCCATGGTAGCATGGATAGTGGTTTCAGAACTGTTTATTTATTTCTTTAATAGATTACTGAGACATAATTCATTCACCATACAATCCATCCACATAAAGTGTACGATTCAGTGGGTTGGGGTATGTTTACAGAGTTGTGTGGCCATCACCACAATCAATTCTAGAACATTTTCATCACCCCCACTACTAAAAGATCACTCACTGTGGTGTGGAGAATCGACTGTAGTGGGCAAGAGTGGAAGAGGAGGGCAGTCAAGGGCTGTTGGGTGGCACTTGGTGAGACGTGCCAGATAGAAAGGATGGCAGCAGTGGGGGCAGTGAAGGGGGCTGGTTTCGGAGGGCAGCCAGTAGGGCGGATTAAGGAATTGGATGTGGGGCACGAGGAAGTGAGAAGAAGAAACAAGAAGACTTCTGCTTTGAGCTCGGTGACTGGGTGAGTGGTGGTGCTGTTCCTTTCAACTGGTCAGCCTGGGAGAGTGGCAGGTGAGGAAGTGGGTGGAGAGAATGAGCTCTGTTTTGAACATGTTCAGTTTGGGATGCCTGTTAGGCAGCCAAGGGGAGATGCTGACTAGGCCCTCTAATACACAATCTTGGAGCTCCAGGGGGAGGTCAGAGCTGGAAATGTAAACTTGTGAGGATTACAGTAATACCTTTTGGTAAGATTATTCTGAGAATAAGCAAAAGAGCATATGTGAAAGTCTGTGATAAGGTCACAGGTACTCTGCTGATAATGACTACTACATTATCTTCTGTAATCCTTCCTGTACTCTCTAAAGTCAGTAATACATGAGGTAGATTTTATATTATTATTTTACAGATGAGGGGACTGAATCTCTCTGTGGACAGATTAAAGCCCAAGTTCACATAGCAAGCAGGTATCAGAGTATGGATTAAACCCAAGCCTGCCTCACTCCAGAGCCCATGCTCTCAGATGCTGTGCTCTCCTGCCTCCTGCCAAGCAATGAGCCCTGCTCCGGGGCTACAAACTGCCATTCCAGAAGCAGCCTCTGCTTCTGACCTTGTCCCACCACAACTTACCCTTCATCCCCACCCTCACCGCTCACATCCCTTTCCCTTGTGTCCTGACCCCACAAGTGTGTCTCTTAGCTTCTGCCAAAGCACCCTCTCTTGCTGCCACTGGAGCTTCTGCTGAAGCCATGAGACCCTCTGCCTTCGATTCAAAGGCCCCCATCATCTTGGAGAGCAGGTGTCACCCTGGAGTGTGCATCTGGAGCACCTAGAAGCTTGTTTCAAATGCATAGAGCTGGGAGGGTGTCTTGGGAAGGAAAGTATGCTGCAGAGAGAGATGTGCTCATTTCATTGTCACTCCTCTTTTTTAACTCTGGTTTATTCTACTCACCCTTGCTTTTGCTGATCTCCCTAACTGGACAACATTCTATTCTTATGTCTTCTTCTTCTTCCTTTTTGTTTTTGTTTTGTTTTGTTTTGTTTTTTCTGTTTTGTTCCTTAAGTAAGCTGTACACACAATGTGGGGCTCGAACTCACAACCCTGAGATCAAGAGTCACATGCTCTACTGACTGAGCCAACGAGGAACCCCAATTAAGTTTTCTTAGAGAAGAACAGTGTCCCTGTCATCTTAACACTTACTATATTAGCCATTTTACATTTATTTGTGCGATCATCTCTTTTTCTACTAGACTGTTAACATCAAGAGAGCAGCAGCCGTGTCTGGATCCTGCTTACTGTGGTATGTCTTCCTCTCCTGGCACGGTGCCTGACATCCAGTAGGTGCTCCAGACATTGACTCAAATGCCAGATTTCCATCAGATATACTACTAGAACTATTGTATATTCTGCCGTGAAAATCACTTACTTTTATGGATGGAATTGACATGTGTCAGCCTAGAATAGAACAAATTATTATTATTATTATCATCATTATTACTATCGTTATTATCATTATCATTATTTTATGTATTTATCACTTGTGTGGGGTTCCAAACTATTCCAAACTACTGATTTTGCTTTAGAAAAACAGATTTCTAAAGCAAAACCTACTTATAAGTTGGGGGTTGTATATAGATTTATATTTTATCAAAAGGGAAGAATTTAAAGGAAAAAAATCTGGAAACACAGGTACACCTTTCAGTGGAGTATATATTATCACATGTATATCTAACATAACACCCACACCCTGACACAGAATTGTCAGAAAATATATGGACACTTAAGTGCCTTATTTACTGTAGATGGCTACTGATAATGCCTTTCATTTTGGTTGAGATTCCTCATTATCTGGCCAAAGACACTAGTTCTGAATAGCAGTTTTCATAGAAAGTTAAAATGGAGTTTAGTTGGACTATTGCTTCTATAGTGAATGCCTACAATTTCTTTTCTGCCACTCCCTTTGGAACGCACCTTGGTCAGATTTTCACATCCTGTTCGCTGCCAAACCAGTTCTTTCAAGGAGACCAGTGACTTCCTCAGTGTTAAATTCACTGATGAATTCTCAGGACTTATCTTAATTGATCTATCCGTGGCATTTGACATAGATGATCGCTCCCTTCTACTTGAAACGCTTTCTATACTTGCCTCCAGCTATTGTGCTCTTCTGCTTTTCCTCCTCTTCCTTCTTGGCCCCCTTTGCTAGTTATTCCATACCTCTTTGAACTCTAAATGTTAGTATGCCACAGGGAGCACTTCTCTTTTCTGTTTGGCCTCACTGTAGGTGATCCCATCCAGACTCACAGTTTTTAATACTGTCTACATACCAGTGACTTCTAACCTTATTTTTCCGGACCAGACCTTTTTTGCTGAGCTCTAACCTCATATATCTCCTCCTCAGTGGTATCTTCACTTGGATCTAATGCATACCTTAGTTAGATGTCCCAAGCTGAGTTCTGTATCTTCCCAACCAAACCTACTTCTCTCAGGGTCTTCACCGGCTCAGTTAATGGCGGTCTCATTCCTGTAGTTGCTCGGTCAGAAGTCTTGATGCTTATTTCGTCAAAAATGTCAGATTATTAGATCAGCTTTATCCAAAAACACTGTCAGAATCTGTCCAAGATCTTGCTATTTCTTACACCTCTACAGCTACTGCTACTTTGCTGGCCACTCTTGTCTCTCATATGGAACGTTGCAGGAAGCTTCTAATTAGCTGCTGCCTCCCCATTCTCTGACACTTTATCTTCCATAGTGCAGATGATCTTATTAAAATATAAGTTCTTTCATACCCTACCTCTGCTCAAAACCCACCAATAACTTCTCATATCAGAGTAAAAGCTGAAACCCTTATGATGGCCTTATATAACACTGCTACTTTTCAATCTGTCTTAGAAAGAAGCACTTTTGTTTTGTTTTGTTTTAATTTTTAGTTTGAAGTAGACAAATACTTTACAAAAGTATGATACAAAATGAGTTACTATGGGAGAGAATTCCACGCTGGTCATGGTGAAGTAACTGCTATAAGATTAGCTCTTCCACTATAAACGTCTAGAAAACTATTCTGAATATAACACTCTTTTCAGAAATTAGACAGTAAGTAGGGCAGGACTCTTCTCCAAGGGAAAGGAAGTAAATGAGGAGAGCCCTATGATTGCCCAGGCTTTCTGCTGGGAGGCATTTACCAAACTCCAGTGCCAGAGACAAGCAGAGTAAGCCTTATTTGCTGAGAATAAGAAGACAGAGATTGGAGTTTAGGGAGGCTATAATTTGCCAAGTAGAATACCGGAGGGGAGGAAGCATTTAGAGAAAGAGCTCCATAAATCTGCATACAGGTCTGTTAAGTCTTTGGCTGAAAACAAGCTGCTTGTGCATAGAATGAGATTTCACAGGACCACCAAAGAACAGCTACCTGGGAAAGAACAGCTCAACTCCCAGGGATTTGAAAGTAGAACAGCTACTCAAGCTCAGGCCGTTGTTTGGGTTCCAATCAACCAGAATAGAGACATCATGGAACACTTGGAGCACCCCGGAAAGGCCACACCTTATGAGCAGGGTGAAAATAGCCCTAGATAAAAATTACCATAGATCTGCACTAATGAAGCTTTAACACAGGCCTCAAAAGGACCAAACTGTCCACAGGTAAATTAACTGACTACTAAAGTCTTTAGAAGAAGACAACAAAATTCAGACATTCAACAACATACTACTCACAATTTCCATCATCCAGTAAAAATTTAGAAGACGTAGGAAGCAGCAGGAAGGTATGGCCTGTAACCAGAATTAAATTAGTCAATACAAACAGAGCCAGAAATAACAGGCATGATGCAGTGAGCAGACAT
Organism: Panthera tigris; assembly: GCF_018350195.1. Classification (NCBI taxonomy): domain Eukaryota; kingdom Metazoa; phylum Chordata; class Mammalia; order Carnivora; family Felidae; genus Panthera; species Panthera tigris. The sequence continues at coordinate 119,258,918 of NC_056662.1, forward strand.
GGACTTTAAAACACTCACAATAAATAGAAAAATGTAAAGGAAAATATTAACGTAATGAGAAAAATGAAAATAAAAAAGAACCAAGTGTAAACATATTGGAAGTTTCTGAATATATATTCTACTTCAATGACAAAGTTTTAAATTGAAAAATAGAACTTCTAGAGTTGAAAGGGATAGTACCTGAAATGAAAAATTCCATAGATGGACTTAACAGTAGATCAGAAATTGTAGACAAAAAAAGTCCACTGAACTTAAAGACACAGCAATACAAACTATCTAAAATGAAACACAGAAGGGGCACCTGGGTGGCTCAGTTGGTTAAGTATCTGACTTCGTCTCAGGTCATGATCTTATGGTTCATGAGTTCGAGCCCCACGTCGGGTGAGCTCAAGCCATGCTTCTCTCTCTCTGCCCCTTGCTCACTTGTGCTCACTCTTGCTCTCTCTAAAATAAATAAATAAATAAATAATAAATTGAATGAAACACAGAAAAGTGGCTGAAAAATTAACAGAGCTTCTCAAGACCTACGCAACAATGTCAAGCAGTTTAAAAGAGGGAGGAGGGAAAAATTATTCCAGGAAATTTTTTTTCCAAATTTCCAAATAAATTTTTGCAAATTAAATGAAAACCATAAACCCATAGATAAAGAAGTTCAGCAAATTGTAATCAGGATAAACAGAGAAAACCATACCAAAGTACATCACAATCAAATTGCTGAAAACCAATGATAAAAAGATATTTAAAGCAGCTAGAGGAAAACAAAATGTTATATACAAGGGAACAAAGATAAGGTTTGTTTTTTTAACTTTCTTTAAATATTTATTTTTGAGAGAGTGAGACAGAGTGCAAGTGGGGGAAGGGCAGAGAGAGAGGGAGACAGAATCTGAAGCAGGCTCCAGGCTCCGAGCTGTAAGCACAGAGCCCGAAGCGGGGCTCGAACCCACAAATGGTGAGATCATAACCTGAGCCGAAGTCGGACGCTCAGCCGGCTGAGCCACCCAGGTGCCCCCAAAGATAAGGTTTTGAAGTGATTTCTCAAAAACAATTCACGCTAACAGAAAATTGAATGGCATCTGAAAGTAGTGAGAGAACCTGTTTTTATTTCTTCTAAAATACATAGATTTCCTAGCTTTATCCACTGAAAAGTTCTAGAAGCAGTGATGATACTCCAGGAATAAAGAGCACCCTAGTACCCTGACTGTGGTCTCTAAATACTCTTTCCTAGTAACGGGAACCTGGAATCCTTGAAAGAATAGTTGATTCCAGATGTGGGGCAGGACATGCACAAGACAAGACTGGGACATCATACTATGCCAAGCAAGGAAGCTGATAATATCTAATGGATATATTAGATTAACACAGGAGCCTACTTATAGGGGGCTCCCACTGGCCAAAGACAGGATAATTTGAGCATCTAAAATATTATTATAATGGATTGAAGCAATCAGGTACATAAAAATCTATGAGATCATAATGATTAAAAAAAAAAACAAAACTCTTTGGTAATCATTGTAGGTTACTAGGGCCCTAACTCATTGTTCTGAAATTTGTTAAGTAATAAATGTCAACCATTTGTTTTACCTTTCTTGAATGAATGATATTTCATGATAAACAGAGAAAACTAATAAATGCAGAAAAGATGATAAAATTGGAAACTGGACATTTGCAACCCCACAAGAACTAATGAATCTAGGAAAGACTCATTAGTAAATGCTAAAGCCAGTAGGTGAAAAATTGGTGGGGAACTTTATACTAGAGAGATGTGACCAATAACTTCTGAATTCACTGATCAATGTTTATATTCCATTATGTGCCCCTATTTGATTTGTAAGTGCACCGTATTACCTATGACAGATTCTAGCCTCTTCTCAAAAATGAAACAAAAGCAAAAACATCAAATATCCAGATCCAGCCACAGGGAATAGAGAAACAAATTGAATGGCAACAAAGAAGCAATCAGTTAAATCCAGAATGTAGGATATGCTGTTTTCTTCACAAATGACATGAAAGAAACAAGGAAAAGGAAGATTAAAAACAAAAACATACAAACCAAATACAAAGTGTGTGAACCTTGCTGGGATCTTGATTTTAAATGTAAATGGATATTAAATTGGAAATTTTTAGATGGGCTGAATTAAAACTTTTTCTTAAATGTGTTTAGGTGTGATGATGGCATTATGGCTATATAAATTAAGTATTCCAAAATGAAATAATAAACTGGGATTTTCTCCAGCCACCCCTTTCAAGGCAAAAAGTTGAGGGATAGACTCAGCAAGTTGACAAAATGTTGATTTCTTTGAGGTTGGGTACGTGAAAAGTAGTCATTAGTTTATTTTGTGCATGTTTTAACATTTCTGGAGTAAAAAATTTTTAAAAACTCATGTGCAGGGTCCTACGGAACGTCTATAAAAGAGCCTCACTCAGAATGTATACAGTGTTGTTTTACAATGAGAAACAACTCTGACAAGTTTGGTTTAAGTATCAGTTTTATGGGAGAAAATAGAATGATGCTAAAGGCAGTATCCTTATAAAAATAAAAAGGTTTAACTGGTATCATGAGGTGACACTGAAAATCTTTTAATGTGTAGACAAAAGCTGTAAAAGCATTAGAGGGCGTTTAGTGATGTTAAATAGACCCAGGCTGCCTGTTTTCCTGCCAGAGGGCATTCCCTAAAATGGTGCGTCCATCCCAGAGCCCAGAACCTGGGTAAGACTGGTGGGCAAGGCTCCTTGGTGACCCCTCCTTGGTTTCTTCTGCTCAAAGGCTAAAGTGTCAGTCAACCAAGGCTGTTTCCTGAGGGACTGCTTTTGTCCAAAGGATTTGTGAAATGTATTCTCTATGGTCTAACACCATATTCCATTATGCATTGTGTTTTTTTATTTTCCTTATCATGATTTTTTTTTCTATTTTTCTTTGAAGTTTGCCCATTTTAATCCATGTTCATTTCTCGCTCTATATGTGTCTGTGTCGTGCTTGCTGTCTTTGCCTCCATTGTTCCTAGGTTACAGTATAGCCAGGATATACCCAGTCACTTGGCCGATGAGCATGCGCTGATAGCCTCCTATGTGGCCCGTCTGCAACACTGTGCACGGTCAGTGGTAGCGCAGCAGCAGCAGGCGGGTAGCCAAGGGCTGATCAGAGGGAGGGAGAGCTATGTTACCTGGGGTTGCCAGCTGGAAAAAGCTCTGCATGTGGGGTTTTTCTTGAGAAGCTACCAGCTATGTTTGGCAGAGCTTAAATAATTGCTAAAGCATTAACTTCTGAAAGAGAAGGAGCCTTGCCAAGCCCGGGCACTTACCTAAACATATAGTCAGAAATGCTCTTATGAAGTGGAGTTCGCTTCCTTCGGCCCACACGTAAAGGCTGAGCAAATCTCAGACAGATGTGCAGTCTCAAGATGCACATGCACAGAGTTACCTGATGCCACGTCTCACTGTTCATTCTTGTCTAAATAATGACCCCTTTCTGTCGACATTCAGGGCTTAAGGTTGATCAACCCATAGATGTCTCACTTTGTCTCGTCTAAGGTGCCATCACCCTAGAACGTCTTTACGTGCTACATCTTCATCTTTGTCTCCCAGATCCATCATTGATTAACTAAAACAGTAGTTTTCAGCAGTGATATTGGATCATTGTCACCCCAGGGCCTTTTCCAAAACATATATCCCTCCTCATATTGTATGTATTATAATAACTCCATGTACCCCTTTCTTTGACAACTGTGGTAGGGACTCACTGTTAATGTGAGAATATGCCTGGTTCCTCAGTGGGTTAGGATGGAAAAACATTTGATAACCGCTAACTCTAGCAAAGTTAACCCTTTAAAAGGATTAATACCAATCTAAGTGCTGTTACATTCAGGCAGACACAAAGCTACCTGTCCACTCTGTGCCCACACCTACCACCATTCTGCAAGGAGAATAGCAGGTAACGTTTAAATCATACAAAGCCATCCCTCCACTTCACCTAGCAGCAAATAAGAGTCACTATGCCAAACGGATTCTTAATTTTAGAGAGGAAGCCATAATTTATTAACTGAGCACATAAGAGAGCTGGAGCCTTGCATTTTGATCTTAGTTTTGCACAGAACCTGCGATGGCTTCATAGGAAGATCATTTGAGCTTGTTTTATTTCCTGCGATGACAAGAATAATTAATGTGAAATATATATCTTTGAAAAGGATTGTTTTTTATATTTCATACCATTTCCCGTAATTTTACCAGTGTGACTAAATAGCATTGATATGTTTAGGCATTTATCTCTAAAGTCTACTTCTTTACTTCCCAAGTATGTTTAATATAGGCCTATCCTATGGGAGGGGAGGGAAGGCCTGATAATTATGCATTGTATCACAAAGAGTGTCTCTTCATCCAACAGATGATTTCTGTACACTCTGTCTCAGCTCCTTGGATCTAGGAATAGAGGTGTCTCACCCCTGGCAGGACAGCTTACTTATTATCAATAAGGGCATTTGTGTAGGTGATTAAAGTTTCCATGGTGAAAATAGGAACAGAATGTTGGGCAGGGACTGCTACCTGGTATTTCAGCCCAAAGAGATTTATGGTGGGTCTAGCTTAGGTCCTCAAGCCTCCTCGCTTAGGGATTAGGCTTCCTGCGCAAGAACTGGTGGCTGGGAAGCCTGGGGGAACATGAGGATTGGGTGAGTACTGTATCTCTTCATGAACCTAGCTTCATGCTTCCTCAAAGAAGTCAGAAATTTCCTGGCTAATTCTGAAAATGAAAGTTAGCTCAAGCAGAAAAATAAGGAACCTTTCTAATTTTCCTCTTAATTTTCATTGACCTTAAAACCTCTGATCAGCATAAAGTTCTAGTTTCTGACTGGAAAGCATAGCCAAATAAAGCAACCGTGTCGTCCACACTTGTGTATAAATGACAAACAGAATTAACCTTCCTAGGGGGTGGAACATGATGGAGGAGAAAGGAGCTCTTTTGCACAGAGGGAAAAAATGAAGTGTTTGTTATATCCCTTGCCAAAACAAAGGGCAGACACTTTAAGTCCCATTTCTTAGGCTGCCACGCCCTCTATAATATTATCCACTTGTATTATTAAATGTTCATTTTTGTTGTTTATTCAGAAGATAAAGGTAGTTCTCTTATTTCTAACAAACATCTTTAAGGCACAAATATGACAGACAGTTCAGCCTTGACCTTGGGGCCTTGGCCCTAATGTATTAAAGCCAACTGATGCTAGCATGTTCTTATTACAAGATCATCTTTTCAGAGGATGATGAGACATGCTAGAGACTGATACTGGCATACCTGAAATTATCAAATATTCTAAAGTGGCACAGGCAGAAGACTTAAAGCACCTTAAAAAAAAAAAATCCATCCTAGAAGAAAGACCAAGTTAATCTTAAAGAATTAGCCACAGAGATTAGAAATATAGAAAGGTGAAAACATCTAGGAAAAATACATAAATAAGGTCAGACACATCTCTATAGATTTAACATCACCCTTCCCAGATTCCCCTCAGTAATTATTACAAGATAATGTAATGGATAAATGACAGTTGATGTAACATGCTAAATTAAAGGAGTGAATTATTTCATAATCCAATCTGAAGTTCATTGCATCACATATATACAGAGCTAGCTTCTTTCATCCAGGTGCAGCAGTATTTGATATCCCAACTAGGTAGGTCTTTCAGTTTTGGGGGTACCAGCACTCTTATGAAAGAGTAATGAAGTAAATTAATTTACTCGAAGATGAGGCTATAATGGTAAGAAGCTTGGTAAAAGAAGAAAAAGGAGCGTTGAAAGGGAAGGTTTGATACCATGGATTCTTCTCTGACTTTAGCATATGTTGGACATGCCCTTGCCTAGGCTTCTTACTTCTGTTCAGCCAGTGTTAAGTACTTTTCCTTAGCCCTGTTTTTCATGGTGCTTTACTTTTCTCTTGGTCTTTTTAAATTCAAGACCTATGTGTAAAAGTCACAAGTTCTTCCAAAACATTTGATTAGAAATCCCTCTTTCAGATTTTGCAGATGGTCTGTCTTTTCTCAGACCTTGAATTCAAAAAGAAGTGCCCCTTCTGATGGTGTAGGAGCAGGGAGATAAGTGTGGCGTCTGTGGCCTCATCATTTCTCTAAACCCCCTTTCTCTCAGAGGACCATTAGTATCTATGACCCAGGCTTCTGTTTCTTTTGCTACCATACTTGTTTACAAGCTTTCTCCCATCTGTTCTTTCTAAAAGAAAAACAAAGGTAGGGGATGTTTAATGCACACCTATTGAATTTTTGTCTCCTTGGTAGTGTCCTGGACAGTCCTAGCCGACTGGATGAGGAACACCGGCTTATAGCTCGCTATGCTGCCCGGCTGGCTGCAGAAGCAGGAAATGTGGTGAGTAAATGGAAGGTCCTAGCAGAGTAGCAGAAATTAGCATTATTTTAATATGCAAATGGTAGAGGGATGGTAAACTTGAAATTTAGGAGAATAGATATAGGTACCTCAGGAACAAAAGGAGAGGCATGGGTTTAGGGAAGGGATTACAGTGACCTTTAGTTTTATCTATAATATCCTCCTTAAAAAATGAGTCAAGAGAAGAAAATCAAAGAGCTAGAATTTGGTTCTTTAAAAAGATTGAATAGGGGCACCTGGGTGGCTCAGTCGGTTAAGCGTCTGACTTCGGTTCAGGTCATGATCTCACAGTTTGTGAGTTTGAGCCCCGCAAAAGGCTCTGGGCTGACAGCTCAGAGCCTGGAGACTGCTTCAGAGTCTGTGTCCTCCTCTCTCTCTGCCCCTCCCTCACTCATGCTCTGTCTCTCTCTCTCTCTCACAAAAATAAAAACATTAAAAAAGAGGATCAAATAAATTAATAACCCTTTAGAAATCCTGATGAAGAAAAAAGGAAAGAAAACACAAATTACCAATATCACAAATGAAAGAAGGGACATTGCTACAGATCCTACAGGTATTTTAAGGATGATAAGGAAATATTATAAGCAGTTTTTTGCCAATAAAGTTGGCAACCTAGATGAAATAGACAAATTCCATGAAAGACACAAGTTAGGGGTACCTGGCTGGCTCAGTTGGTAGAGCATGCAACTCTTGATCGTAGGGTTATGGGTACGAGCCTGATGTTGGGTGTAGACATTACTTAAAAATAAAATCTTAAACAAAAAGGTAAATTAACAAAACTGACATAAGAATAAATAGAAAATCTAAATAGTCCTAAATCTGTTAAAGTGATTGAATTCATAATTAACTTCACACAAAGAAAACTCTAAGCTTAGAGGGCTTAACTATTGAATACTATCATGTATTTAAGGAAGAAATAATAACAATCTGACATAAATTTTCAATAGAGGAAGAAGAAACACTTTCCAAGTTTTATCAGGCCACTCTAACCTGACACCAAGACAAAAAAGGCCATTACAAGAAAAGAATATCAATAACCAAATTCTCTCATGAACATGAAAAAATCTTTAACAAAATATTAAAAAATTGAATCTAGCAATATATAAAAAGGATAATACACCATGATCAAGTGAGATTTATCCTAGGAGTGCAGATTTAACTAATACATAAAAATCAGACAATGTAATTTGCCAAGTTAGCAGTTTAAAAAAGAAAATTATAAGATCATTTCAGTAAGTGCAGAAAAAGTATTTAACAAAATGCACTGCCCTTTCTCTTTTCTTTTCTTTTCTTTTCTTTTCTTTTCTTTTCTTTTCTTTTCTTTTCTTTAATCTCGGTAAAGATTATTGACATTGAGAATTTTTTTAAAAAAGGAAATAGTTCTATAAAATGCCAATTATTACGGACATTAAGAGTCATGAGTCATGAAAATATCTAAAGCCTTTCTCAACTTACTTATATTTTCATTCTTACTGCAGGTAGTGTGCTTGCTTTCATTTGTCCTATTTCCAAATAGAACAGGATTTTACTATTTTGGAAATTATTGAATAAGGCTTTGACCATTTTTTTTCTATTTTTCTATTGTTTATTCACTTTTTTCTATAATTTATTTATTTTCTATAATTTACATTCAGGTTAGTTAGCATATGGTGTAACAATGATTTCAGGAGTAGATTCCTTAAGCCCCTTACCCATTTAGCCCATCCCCCCTCCCACAACCCCTCCAGCAACCCTCTATTCTCTATATTTAAGACTCTCTTATGTTTTGTCCCCTTCCCTATTTTTATATTATTTTTGCTTCCCTTCCCTTATATTCATCTGTTTTGTATCTTAAAGTCCTCATATGAGTGAAGTCATATGATTATTTGTTTTTCTCTGACTGACTGATTTCGCTTAGCATAATACCCTCTAGTTCCATCCATGTAGTTGCAAATTGCACTGCCCATTTTCAGTATACTAGTAGTAGAAGAAACTTCTTAAATCTGCTAAAGAACACCTACAAGAAAATCTACAGCTAATATAATGAAAGGTTACATTTTGGACTATTTCTCCTACCTAATATTGAGAACAAGACAAAGGTGTCCACTTTCACCACCTCTATTCACAATTGCCCTGGAGATCTTAGCCAGTACAATATGGAAGAAAAGGGTGTGAATATTGGAAAGGAAGAAGTAAAGCTGTTATTATTTACAGATGACATGATGGTGTAGAGACTGTCCTAAGGAATCTACAAAAACACTGCTAAGACAGATACATGACTTTATAGCAGTGCTGCAAGATACAAAGTCAGTGTACCAAAATTGATTGTATTTCTATCTACCAGCAGTGAATAATTAGAAAACTAAATTTAGGAAAAACACCATTTACTATAACACTTAAAAACATCAAATACTTATGGATAAATTTCACGAAAGATGTTAAGCAATAAAATATTGCTGAGAGAAATTAAAGAAAACCTAAATAAGTGGAGAGGTATGCCATAAAATATTCAGATTTAATATTGTTAAGATGGCAAAATTTTCCAAATTAATCTACAGATTCAATACCAGTCAGAACCTCAGTAGACTTTTTATGGAAATTGGCCAACTGATTTTAAAACATATTTGGAAACCAGAAGACTTAGAAGAACCAAAAGTCTTTAAAAAGAACAAAGTTGGTGGACTTAACCCTACTTGACATCAAGACTTACTATACAGCCACAGTAATCAAGAAAGTGTGGTATTGGCAAAAAGATAGACAAATGAGGCATCCATAAGATAAGCTCATATGTATAAGGTCAAATGACTTTTTTTGACAAGGCACAAAAGACATTTTGGGAAAGGAAAATCTTTCTAACAAGTGCTTCTGGAACAGCTGTATATCTATATGAAATAAAGAATCTCAAACCATCCATAGAAACCAACTTGAAACGTGTCATAAATTTAAACCTAAAAGCTAGAACCATAAAGCTACTAAAAGAAGGCTTAGAGAAATATCTTCATGACCTTGGAGCAGGCAAAGAATTCTTAGAGGGATCATGAACCATTAAAAAAAAAATTTGATAAATTGGACCTTTTTGAAAATAAAATCTTTTGCTCATCAAAAGATACTATCAAAAAAATAGACAAACCAAAACCTGGAAGAAAATATCTGCAACACATGTCTGATAAAGGGCATACTATGTAAAGAATTCCTGCACCTCAATAATAAGACAACTCCCAGTTTTTAAATGGGCTCAAGACTTGTCCAGACCCTTCACTTCACAGAAGAAGTTATGCAGATGAGCAATAAGCACATAAGAAGGTGCTTAATATCATTAATCATCTGGAAAATGGCAATTAAAACCATATTGACCCACCAGAATGGCTAAAATGAAGAAGATTGACAACATCAAATGTTGGAGAGGATGTGGCACAAACAGAATTCTCGTACATCAGACACCAAAAGTGCGTACTGTTTGATTCCACGTATATGAAATTCTAGAATAGGTAAAATTGATTTATAGTGATGGAAATCACATCATGTACTGTTTCTGGGAACGAGGATATTGAAGAGAGATAAAGAAAATTTCTAGATTGATGGAAATGTTCTGCATTTTAATAGAGGTGTGGGTTACAAGTTATATGCACTTGTCAAAACTGATTGGATGGCGTATTTAAGATATGAGCATTGTATCTCAGTTAAAAGAAAAAGGAACCAAGAATGGTGAATATGGAAGAGTTTGTATTGAAAAATGGCCAGGGATTTGCCATATGTTTACTATAAATTTGAAGTAATTTATAATAAAATGTTCCCTTTTTTCTTTCGTTTCAACCCTTTCCTTGAAGAGTTATATGCATATTAATATCCATTTCCCCTTCCTTCTGCACACATATTCATCGTATTCATTTGGCAACTATTTATTACTTATTTTATTTACTATGATGAACAAATGATTCCTGCCCTCAGGGAACTAACAGTCTAGTGAGAGGGACAAACATTAAACAAATAATCACACTACTAACGGAACTACAAACAATTAGGTGCAGTGGAGGGAAAATAGAAGGAGCTATGAAAATGTATAGCAGGTCCCTGCTTTATACTGTATGGCTTCTGTGAGAAAGTGTTACTTGTGTTGAGATCTGAAAATAAGTAGAAGAGAATTCAGTTTCCTAGGAGCTAAAAAGAACTGAAACCCAAAGCAGCCCATGGGCTGCTGTTGCTCCCACTCCAGCCCTGTGCTTGGATTTTAATTGTCTTGAGGTACAGTGGGCAAAGCCTTGTGCATATGCAAAGTGGAGAGTTGGAAATGAAGCTTTCACATTAAGCTAGGCCCCCAGAAGCACAACCTGGTGAAAGTATGATACAGAAGACATCCATCTGCTGGCACAAAAATAGAATCGGAAAGCTTACGGGTCTCCTCCTGTAGGAGCAGAAGAAGAGGTCTCCCCTAGGAATTCACAACCTTAGTCCTGTCTGTGTTCGTGTTGGGTGCATTTACATAACTTCATAGTTTGAGAAACACCCAGGTGAAATTTTAACATGAAATTAATCCTCTGGCATGGAAGAGAAGCAAAATATAAATCCTCTCCTAAGGTTAACGTTCACAGTTGAGGCCAAGCAGACATGAACTCCTGAGCATCTCTGTAAAGGAAGGAATCCAACTAGACATGAGAATCCCAACTAGACATGAACTCCTGAGCATCTCTGTAAAGTTAGACCCTCAGTGACTTTAGATATTAGAATTATTGGCTATAGAATAGCTGTTTAAAATTTCTTCAGACCTGAAAGAAGGAATTAAAAACGTAACAAAAGACTAAGAAGACCAGAGATGAAAACAAACCAAATAGAATATAAACATTTTTAAAAACCAAAGTTGTTGAAATGTAAAACTCAGTGGATGAGTTAAAGGTCAGATCAGACACAGCTGCACAGAGAATTAGTCTGCTAGAAAACATATGCAAGAAAGTTTCCCAGATGCAACACAGAAAGATGAAAAGATTGAAACAAGGTTTTCAGACTTACAAGATAACCAACAGCCATCTGATTGGAATCCCCCTCCCCCACTCCCCCACCACTAAAAAAAGGAAAATAAAATTATTTTCTATTAGGTGAGAAAATATTTAAAGAATTAGTGGCTGGGGTGCCTGGGTGGCTCAGTTGGTTAAGCGTCCGACTTCAGCTCAGGTCATGGTCTCGCGGTTCGTGAGTTCGAGCCCCACGTCAGGCCCTGTGCTGACAGCTCAGAGCCTGGAGCCTGTTTCAGATTCTGTGTCTCCCTCTCTCTGACCCTCCCCCGTTCATGCTCTGTCTCTCTCTGTCTCAAAAATCAATAAACGTTAAAAAAAAATTAAAAAAAAAAATTAATGGCTGAAAATTTTCCAAAATTGATTCATGACATGAATCCTCAGATTGAAACATAACAATGAGTTCCAAACTTGATAAATAATTTCGCACCTAGATGTATCCTAGTGAAACTACAGAATACAAAGACAAGGTACTCAAAAAGCAACCAGAAAAGATAGATACCTGCAAAGAATTGATAGATTTCTCAACGCCAACAATTCAACAGTTTTTTTATAAACAAAAAAAACCCGCTTTCTTTAAAAATAACACTTCCAATTATATCCACTGCTGCTGATGTTTATGTTGAAACTTTTAAGAATTTTCTTTGTGAAAAAAGACAGTTGAATATCATTAATGTACTGAAAGTAACTAACCCTGTCAAAGGAAAAGGGGAAAGACTTTCTGGTAAGCATTGAGAAAGGCCCCAGTGAGATTCATGCTGAAAGAATAACACTGATAGCTAACATTTATTGACAGTTTACTATGTGCCAGTCATTATTCAAAGTGCTTTGCATATATTAGCTCATTCATTCTGCAAAACAATCTCATGAGAAAACTAAGCCTCAGAAAGGTAAGGAAACTACTCAAGGTGACAGTTGGTCAGTGGCAAGCTGGGACTGGGGTACTAGTCAATCAACTCCTGAGATTTAGCTACAGAAGGTTGTAGTTCGGGAAGAGCATTAAATCTGGAAGAAAGAGCAAGACAAAAGGAAGAAGGATCTGAGGCTGAAACAACAGACTGTGTGAGCATTAACCAGGTAAGGAACACCCAGTGTGTGCCAGGGGGATGTTTCAACCTAGGTAAAGGCTCTGAGGTTGGAGGTTTCAGCACCGAAAAGATGTCTGTGAGGCTGGAGGCCAGAGAACAATACTTGGAGTGAAATTAGGCTGGACAGGCAGGCCAGATCTCTCAGGACCGTCTTCTACAAACACAGTATACTAATTTTAGAAATGTGTGCCAATTTATGTTTACTTCTTCATAGAGAAATAGTGCTTCCAGTGGAGAGTCTGGCTTTGTTTCTCCCCCGAAAAGTAATTTATTCCTTTAGATTTGTTTAGGCTTCGACATCTTTTCCTTGAGTATCTAGTATTAGGTCATATATCTGACTCCCAACATTACAACTCTAAAGGTTAGTGAAATGGAACAGAATGGAGGACAGGTGGGGAGAAGTCTGAGGAAAAGAAAAGTTCCATTTAATTAGTTAAACCTTACATGTGTCCTCAGTCACAACCATTTAAGTTATTTTAGAAATTAATTAAATTTGTTGAGATAGCATTGTGGTTGAATGTTTAAAATTAAGTATATTTAATGCCATCATGTAGTCTTGTTGACTTTACATAGTACTTTAAAAATACTGTAAATAAAAGCTCCAAAGCCACTTGACCCTGAAAAGGAGGTCACGTTCTCCTTTCCTGCAAACAAGATAAGTCTGTTTACACCTGATAGTTTCTGATGCCACTTCTCTAATTCGTGTGAAAATGATAATTGTTAGAATGGTCTTGAGTGGAAATACTGATAAGGTCCCTTTCATCTTCAGTTTATTTTCCAGTGTGTGGTTATCTTCTAAATATTGGGCCTCTCAGGAAGGATTCTTCTTGACTAGATTTCTGTTAAACAGAGGACTACTAATCTGCTAATCTCTTGCCGATACAAGTGCTTTGCATAAAATGGGTGTAGTGCTCGAAAGAATTTATTTATAGCCTGCCAGATAGGCTTTGTATTGACGTTTTACTTTTTTTTTTTTTTTTTAACCTTCTTTCACAAAAAAAGACCATTAAATCACTTAAGCAGCCAGCATGGCACCCTGTGGAGTACCTCAGTGTCAGAGCCATCCCTTCTCTTTTAGTTGACAACACGGCCACTGGAAACCTCTTCAGGCTGACCCTTGAACAAAGAAATTCTAGGTTGTTTAGATGAGCCAGGAGAGTTCATTTGTTTTCCTGGAGTGCCTAAATTCCTTTAAAAAAAACAAAAAAACAAAAAACTACAGTGTGTGGTAAATCATAGTAATAAGAGCAAATTCTTAAAATTTCATCACAAACATCAGCAACACTAGATGTAATCAGAGGAGAGTTTTTTGTTTCTTTATTTTTTAAGTTTTTTTCTTTATGAAAAATGTGAAATTCCTTATGGAAGACTTGGAAGAAATGTGAAAGGAAGGGGAAACATTTTGTTGTCATCCCACCCAACATGTTTTCAAGAAGCTTTTTTTTTCAGATAGCCCAGCCTTCACAGCCTTATCATCACATCGACTGCTCCAGGCATGCACCATTCCAGAAATATCCTTATGGCTTCTTGCAAGTAAAGATCAACAGTATCCATGTGGTGTTTTGCACACATTTAATGACTCAAAGCCCCTGTAGAATAGTAATTAATTGTCAAACGTGGGTACATGCTATAATCGTGTGAAGCATTTAAAACGTAGAGATCCTTGGCTTTGCTTCCAACCTACTGAATCAGAATCTCTGTGTTTAGAGCCCATTGATTTTTTTTTTTTTATTTAAAAAGGAAAAACAGAACTTTTTGTAAACAAAAATGTATAGCTAGCTAGGGAACCACTGCCCTAAAAATCATTGGGTTTTTGAGAGGATTAGTAATCCACAGTCTTCTAGTTAGTCTAAGTGAGATTGGGGTGATGGGAGGGTGCCGCTGGAGTATGAAGAAAGCATAGCTGATATGAGGCACATCTCTCTGAAACTCCTCCTGCCAAGCTCATACAGATGGGAAGCCGCCAGCCCGTTTTTAGGAGGCTTCAGAAATGCATGCTACCAGATTGCAGTTTGCTGACTGCATTGGCTTTCCTTGGTTTTTAAAAATTTGCCCAGGTTTACACAGAGGGATCTTGTTTTTACCCTGTATTTTTCAGATGTATTTCCATCTCATTAAAGATGATGGAGCTCTCTGAGATTACCTAAATCTAAGAGAATGCTAAGTGGTCCTCTTCACATCTCTTTCTGTAAATATTCCCATTTTACAGCTGAGAAAATAAAGGTGTAGGAAAATAAAATAAGTCAAGGTCTGCATAGTGAGTAAACAGCAAAATTTAGGATTCCTCACTAGCCTCTCTACTTCCATTCTTATCCCACTACAGTAATAAACTTTATTATAGAATACTTTTAGATTTACAGAGAAATTACCAAGCTACCACAGACTTATATAACCCATGCTGTTTTTCCTCTTATTAACATCTTAACATTAGCATGGCATGCTTATTGCAATTAATGAGCCAATATTGCTGCATTATTATTATTACCTAAAGCTCATACTTTATTCAGATTATTAGTTTTTGTTTCTTTTTTTAAACACTTACTCATCTTTGAGAGACAGCATGAGCGGGGAAGGCGCAGAGAGAGGGAGATACAGAATCTGAAGCAGGCCCCAGGTCTGAGCTGTCAGCACAGAGCCCGACGCGGGGCTCAAAACGAACCACGAGATCATGACCTGAGCCGAAGTCAGACGCTCAACCGACTGAGCCTCCCAGGCACCCCAGATTTTGTTAGTTTTTATCCAATGTCCCTTTTCTCTTTCAGAATTCCATCAGGATAGCACATTACATTTAACTGTCATGTCTGTTAGGCTCCCCTTGGCTGTGACAGTTTCTCTAACTTTCCTTGTTTTTGATGACCTTAACAGTTTTGACGAGTACTAGTCAAATGCATTGTAGAATGTCCCTTATTTGGGATTAGTCTGATGTTTTTCTCATGATTAGACTCAAATTATGGCTTAGGAGGAGGAGGAGGAGAAAGAGGAGGTAAGTGCTGTTTTTCTTCCATTGTACCTGGGGTACATAGCGTCAACATCATTTATCTATCACTGTTGATGTTGACCTTGATCACCTGGCTGAGGTAGTGTTGTTTGTCAGGTTTCTCCAACATAAAGTTACTCTTCCCCTCTGCCTCCCCACTGTCTCTTTGGAAAGAAGTCTCTGCGGACAGCCCACACTAAAGGAGTGAGTGTTAAGCTCCACCTCCTCGAAGGCTGAGTATGTACCTACAGTATTTGGAATTGATTCTGTATTTCCTTGTTTAGAGCCCTACAGTGGCTTCATACTACATTCAGAATGAAATGGAAACTCTTCTCCAAGGCTAAAAGGCCCTTGGCGATCAGGGTCCCGGGGTCATCTCCTAGAGTCAGCCACCATTTTCACCAAAGCCCACTTCCACTCCATCAGTGCTGACCTAAACACACCCAGATGAAGCAGCTGCAGGCCTTGCTTGGCCTTTACCTAGCACACCCGTCCCTCAGATCATCACCCGGTTAGCTTCCCCGCTTCACTGAGTCTCAGAGAGCCTTTTCAGAACCACCTTATTCAAAAAGAGTCTTCTGTCTCAGTTCACTCTGTTTTATGACCCTGTATTTCTTCATTGCATCTATCACTACTGATGGTATGTACTGTCTTTGGTTCCTTATCTTTCTCTCCCAGCATAATGTAAGCTACCTGAAGGTAGGGCTGTATCTTATTCACTAATGCATCCTAGTTCCTAGCACATAGTAGGTGCTCAGGAAATATTTGTTGACTAAATGAATAAACTTGTTAATTTTTGAAAGAAATCATCTTTAGGTCTCTTGTGGTTAAAGTATTCCATGTCTTTGTGAACTAATAATTCCCTTTCTGTCTTGTTCCCTTCAGTATCCTAGAGGCATTTTAGGAAGAGAGACCTGGCTTTTTTTTTTTTTTTTTTTTTTTTCTTTTAAGGAGCACTGTGAAGTTTAAGATAGTAAATAAATACAGTCCCAAGTTTCTCTGTTATTTAACGTAACTTGACTGTGTTTCACATTTGATTGGGGGAAATCAGCCGTCATCAACACTTACCACTGGGAGCTCTCCTTGTTGTCATCTCCAGGTGGAGAGGCTCTGAGCTCCAGCTGGAACTGCTGCCTCAGGATAGAAGTCTTTGACCCGCACTTCTTTGTACTCGAGTAACAATACTTCTTGGTGCCTAAGAATCTCTCCTGGTTAGGAACTGCTGATAATAACTCTTGATTCCTGTGTTAACCTCTTCTTTGAAAGAAGCCTCAGCCTTGCAGTAACTCAAAACTGAAAAGATTCTTTAGAAATCGCCAATGAAATACTATGAGGTTTTTGTTTGTTTGCCATGATGAAGCCAATTCCTTTTGAGAGTCCGTTTCCTCATCCAAATTTTCCCCAATCTCACACTAATAAGGAGCCATTCACTTCAACTCCAGTTTTCAAGAACTGGAAATCTGTTATTCACAGCAGATTTAGTCTCAGGCAAGCCACTTTTGTGAGGCTCAGCCCTGGCTCTCACAAGAGTCTGAAAAGAATATAGAAAATTTGTTCAGTTGGCTGTTGGTCCACTCTAGAGAAAGAAACATCACCTTTTTTCCTTCTTTTAAGAAAAAAAATATTTGGTAAAAAAGCCTCCCACCCACATTTGCTGTGCTGTTTTGCCCCTGTTTATTTAGGAAATGCCACATGAAAAGAACTATTTATTGCATCTTTAAGCTCTAGACAGGAAACAAGGTTTCTGCTTCACGGTAGGTCATGTTTTGGGCAGAACCAAGAATGTGCAGTGTGAAACATAGCCATCTCAGAGCCTTCATTTTGGGCTTCCGTTCTGGTTAATCAAAAAAAGGGAAACGTCATCTATTTATCCATTTTCCTAGTTTGTGTTGATTGGCTTTCATATTCTTAAAGGAGGCAACAAGGGTCAGAAATGTCAGTGGATATGCAAATCATAACCACAAATGATTTCGCCAGAGAAGATATGCAAATGGCCAGTAAGCACATGAAAGCATGCTCAATATATTAGTCATAAGGAAAATGCAAGTTGAATCCACAATGAGATACCACTTCACACCCACCAGGATGACTATGATCAAAAAGATGTACAATTACAAGTGTTGACAAGGATATGGAAAAAATGGAACCCTCATACATTGCCAATGGGAATGTAAACTGGTGTAGCCACTTGGAAAAGCAGTTGCTGTATAACCCAGCAATTCCACTCCTAGATATATACCCAAGATAAATGAAAACCTATGAGTATACAACACGTGTCCACAAATGCTCATAATGACATTACTCAAAACAGCCAAAAAGTGGGAAGAACCCAAATGCCCATCAGCTGTTGAATAGATAAACAAAATGTAGTATATCCACGTAACAGAATATTATTCAGCTACAAAAAGAAAGTATTGCTACATGCTACAACACAGAGGAACCCTGAAAACATTTTGCGGAGTGAAAGAAGCCAGACATAAAAGATCATGATTCCATTTATATGAAATATCCAGAGTAGGCAAATCCATAGAAATAGAAAGTAGGTTAGCAGTTCTCAGGGTGTGAGTGTAGGGGGAATAGGGAATGACTGCTAATGGGTACGGGGGGGGGGGGGTTTGAGGTGATGAAATATTCTGGAATTAATGGTGATAATCTCACAAGCTTGTAAATATACTTAAGTCCACTGAATTGTACACTTTAAAAGGGTGGATTTCATGGTATGTAAATCATATCTCAAAAAACCCACAGTTAAATATTTCACATGAACTAGAATGGTTAAAACAACAAAAGAAAAAAGACAATGACAAATGTTGGCCAGGATGCGGAGAATTCAGAACCCTCATTCATTGTTGGTGGGATTCTAAAATGATACAGCTACTTTGGAAAACAGTTTCATAGTACCTAAAATATTAAATACAGGGGGCGCCTGGGTGGCTCAATCGGTTGAGCGTCCGACTTCACCTCAGGTCATGATCTTGCGGTTTGTGAGTTTGAGCCCCACTTCGGGCTCTGCTGACAGCTCAGAGCCTGGAGCCTGCTTTGGATTCTGTGTCACCTCCTCTCCCTGCCCCTCCCATGCTCATGCTCTGTCTCTCAATAATAAATAAACATTAAAAAAAATTTTTTTAAATATTAAATACAGGGGCACTTGGGTGGCTCAGTCAGTTAAGCGTCTGACTTGGGCTCAGGTCATGATCTCACATTTTGTGGGTTCGAGCCCCACATCAGGTTCTGTGCTGACATCTTGGAGCCCAAAACCTGCTTCGGATTCTGTGTCTCCCCTCTCTCTGACTCTCTCCCACTGGCACTCTGTCTCTCTCTCTCTCTCTCAAAAATGAATAAACATTAAAAAAAATTTTTTTTTAATTTTTTTTTTTAACGTTTATTTATTTTTGAGACAGAGAGAGACAGAGCATGAACGGGGGAGGGTCAGAGAGAGGGAGACACAGAATCTGAAACAGGCTCCAGGCTCTGAGCTGTCAGCACAGAGCCCGACGCGGGGCTCGAACTCACAGACTGCGAGATCATGACCTGAGCCGAAGTTGGCTGCTTAACCGACTGAGCCACCCAGGTGCCCCTAAAAAAATTTTTTTTGGATATTAAATACAGAATTATCAGATAACTCAGGAATTTCACTCCCAAGCATTTACTCAAGAGAAATAAAAACATATCAACACAATGACTTGTAAATGATCATTTTTAGCAACTTCATTTGTAACAGTCAAAAGCTGGCAACAGTGGAATACTATTCAGCAATAAGGTGGAAGGAGCTCCTGATTCATCGAACAACAATGACAAACCTCAGGAACATCATGCTTAGTGGAAGCCAGAAACTAAAGACTACATGTTGTATGATTCCATATATATGAAGTTTCTAGAAAAGGCAAAACTGCAGACAGAGAGCACGTCAGTGGTTGCCTGTGGTTGGGGATGAGAGTGGCAATTGACTGCAAGCCAGCATGAGGGATTTTTTGTGGTGATGGGAAATGTTCTAAAACTGGACTGTGGTGGTTGGTTGCACAACTGTTTAAATTTACTAAGTCTCATTGAATGGTATACTTAAAATGGGTGGATTTTATGGTATGTAAATTGTACCTCCAAAATCTGTTTTATTTTTTAATGTTTATTTTTGAGAGTGAGAGAGAGAGAGACAGAAACAGAGCATGAGTGGGGGAGAGGCAGAGAGAGAGGGAGACACGGAATCCAAAGCAGGCTCCAGGCTCTGAGCTGTCAGCACAGAGCCCGACGTGGGGCTCGAACTCACGATCTGTGAAATCATGACCTGAGCCGAAGTTGGATACTTAACCGACTGAGCCTCAGGTGCCCCAAAAATCTGTTTTAAAAAATCAGTAGTCTAAGTTTCTGGAATATTTTAATTACACACACACACACACACACACACACACACAGAAAAAAAAAAAACCAAAAAACCCTTTGCTTTCTTCTCACTGTAGACCCGTCCTCCTACTGACTTGAGCTTTAACTTTGATGCCAACAAACAACAAAGACAGCTTATTGCAGAACTGGAAAACAAAAACAGGTAAGAATGTAGAGGCCAAGCCAGTTTCTAAAGCCCAAGACTGTCATGTGAGTATCTGATTCTCCTTTTCCTTGCAGACTAGTTGTATTTTGACCATGAAGGAGGATCCCACCTTAGTGAATATAGGCCAGACCAACTCATGGGAATGCCCCTACTCTGATTTGGAGATCTCTGCATGCTGTACATTCTGGTAGCCCAAAGCCCTGTTCCTGTGCCCTCATGGATTCTTTTTCCCGTGCCTTCTCCCACCTACCAGCTCCCCTCTCATGATTCCCTTTTCCACCCCACCCCTCTTTCACTTTATCTGGTCATCTTATCCTGGCCCACTGTGCTGTATGTGACTGTCTGCTCTCTCCCCACAAAGCCATTTAAAGTCACAGACACCAGACAGCACACCAGTATGCCCTGAATAGTAGAAACCGGGACAAGGAGATTAGATGTAAAGTAACAGGTTTTGGAAGAAGAAATGGCAGCTCTTATCACTCGGGGGCTCAAGAGGAAGAAGGGAGATGGGGGGAGTTAGCATGGGACCCACATTCAGAGATTGCAGGGAGTTCGTTTTTCCTTTCCCTAGAAAGAAAGAAAGTCTTCTAGTGGCTGTTTTCCTTTAGTGGAGATTTTTCAAATTCTTGAGAAGAGTGTTTATATGACTTTCTCTACCACAAAAGATTGTTTCATTGAGTAAATATGAAGTGTGGAAATGTCAAGAAGGTGGCTATTCCACATCTTGGTCATTTGGAAGCAGTCAGAACAAGATTGGTAGAGGCTGTTCTAGAATAAAAAGACCTGAGAGGAAAGAGCTGTGAAGCGCTGTGCAGCCAACTTTCTTTCATCTGGCCTCTCCAGGGAGATCTTGCAAGAGATTCAGCGTCTCCGTCTGGAGCATGAGCAGGCTTCCCAGCCCACCCCCGAGAAGGCCCAGCAGAACCCCACGTTGCTGGCTGAGCTGCGGCTGCTGAGGTAAGTAGGGATACTGCACCACTGTCTGCAAAGGATGGTCTGCGGTAGGAATTTACGTGTCGGGAAACAAAACGAGTAGGATAGAATCTGTTTCTCAATACAACTAGTCCTGTTAGAGCAAACAGTTAAAACATTCCAGTCATTCTGTTACTGCTTCAGGTGTTTGGATTCTGAGAACTTCAGCCATCATGGCAGAACTAGGTCAACACCAGTGTCCAGCTCCACGACAGGCAGAGCAGTGTTTACACTTTTATGATTGCTTTAAGAAGACTGTGCTCCGATCCGTCTTCTTATTTTGTTAGTCTGACTTTGAAGACCCTTGGCAGGAATAATGCTCCTCTGTCCCATGAGTATATTCTCCCGGTGCTTCACAGTCAGAGCAGGACTCTGTTGAAGGGGAAGGGTGCTTGTTACACAGGCACATCTCTGAGATGCAAAACCACGTGGGAATCCCTTGCACCACCGCTGTGGAACCTTCCCACTTCAACATAGATATAAACGGCCTCAGGGCCCGGAGACTCAGGGCTCGGGACCCGAATGCGGGCAGAGAGCTGCTTCAGCCCCCACTGAGATGCTATTTTGGAGCGAATGAAGAAGTCTGCCAGAAGAGCTTAACATGAGAGTGATCTGATCAAAGTTATTAGGCTCTTATTTCCTATCAGTCTTAAAAAGATGTGTGTGTACTCTTTGGTAAATGCAGACATTTTTTGGACGCTAAGTTAGTGGCTGGCTTCTCACCAGACCTCTAGATGTCCAAAGAGTATCCTTTCTGTGTAGGTTGTAACATTTGACATTGCACAGTTGATTTTTAATGTGCCATCATCTGGGGTTCTGCATAGCCGAATATCCTTTTGTAATTCTTCCTTTGGCTTAGGTCATGTAGCTTCTCAACCATCATTTCTTCTCCTAGAGAATGGAGATGATTGTTTTTCTATAACTGTCTTTCTTTCTAGATTTATATCATCAATAAATAAGTCATAAAGAATTTAAACTGTGCAGATGAAAATCATTAGAGATACAGAGATTCCCATTCTTCTGAAAATTCACTTTAGTTCCTAAATTTAATTGGGCTTGAGGATTTGGTTCCTAGGCCCTCCGTTGCATGTCTGGGATGTTAGCAGCTTGGTGCTACTCTCCGAAGTCTGGGAGAGCATGTGCAGCTGACTCAGTCCCAGTGTTAACTCTGAACTCTCGGCGTAAGATACAACTGTTCCCTTTTCCTCACCACGGCCCAGGCACAAGTAACTGTTTTATATCTAGCAAAGCAAAAAATGATTATACTCCAATCTTAACTGTTGCTGGAAGTGGGATCGCTAAAAGTCCTTAATTCAGCCGGAAGTGTCTGGAAAATGTCACTGATTTAGTAGGCAGAGGGCTGAGCCCAGGGATGTCATGTAGGCAGCAAGAAGCAAGAATTTACCCTAAATCTGAGGAGGGTCTAAATCTTGAAAAGTCCGGAAGTGTTTAATCTGAAAAGCAGCTTCTGTTATCACTAAAGAAAGAGAGACTATTTAGTAAGCGTGCAGGATCAATTGCTTATGCACACAGACAAAACATATTGGCTCTCCACTTCACACTATATACAGAACACACTACCAGATGGATTAAACATGGAGACAAAACTTTAAAACTTCTAGAAGAAAATGTGAGAGAATTTCTTTAGGATTTTGGAATAGAAAATAGTTTCTCAGAATCACTTACCGTGAAAGAAGTTGGTAAATTCATCTATATTCATATTGAGAACTTTTGTTTATCAAAAGACACATAAAGGGCAAGATTCATTTCTACGTATCTGACATCCTTCTGGTTTTGATCAATATATACGAATCCAGGAACTGCCAGGTACCCAGCTAGTGTAATAAAACGAGATAGAGAATTTCATTCTTGGGATTAGTGGTTATGAATTCTGTCTTTCCCCCATGATTGTTATTTTTAATTTTAATTTTTTTTTAAGTTTTTTAATTTATTTTTGAGACAGAGAGAGACAGAGCATGAACGGGGGAGGGTCGCAGAGAGAGGGAGACACAGAATCTGAAACAGGCTCCAGGCTCTGAGCTGTCAGCACAGAGCCCGATGCGGGGCTCGAACTCACGAACTGTGAGATCATGACCTGAGCCAAAGTCGGACGCTTAACCAACTGAGCCACCCAGGCGCCCCATGACTGTTATTTTTAGATGGTATATTCATTTCAATAATATATATGACAAATGTGTAAGATATGAAGCATAAAGATAAAATGAATACCCATGAACCCACACCTTTGTCATGTGTTGTTAAAACCATGTCGTGTGTGTAAGTGCCCCCAAGCCCATTTCCTTGCTTCCACGTTCCCCACAGAGCTCTCCTCTATCCAGAATTTGGTTTATCATTGTCTTGCTTTTTAAACAGTATCTATCATCAAATATATGTGTATTCCCACATAATAAAGTGTTTAGTTTTGCTTTTTGTTTTTTGCGCTTTATAGAAATGTTGTTATATGCATAGAGTGGAACCTTTCCCCCCTTCAGTACTACGCTTTAGGGTCCTTCCATGTTGTTGCTGTAGCTACATATAGTTCCTTCATTTTCACCACATAGTGTAATTATTTGGTTGTGCATAGCACAGGGAAAGAGTACCGCATCCAGTCTTGGAAGTTCAGAGAAGAAAGGCTCTCTAGAAAATCGAATGAGTCGGTTTTTCTTTATTGAATTTATACCTGTGCTGGAAATTTAGGGAGTATGAAGACTAGAAAACAATGATTCCATCTTACAAATTTGTGATCTAGTTTTGGAAATAAACATAAAATAATTTTCTGGTCAGTTAACTAATATTATATAGTGTTAATAAATAGTATGGGCATTATGCTATAAGAAATCTAAGTATGAAAATATATAGAGAGGCTAGAAGCAATTAGACCCATGGAGGTGGTGGAAGTTGAGCTAGACCATGGAAGGTAGGGTTGATTTGGATGGAGTCTGGGACAAAACATTTCAGATTAGAAGTGGAGTTGGGGTTCAGCATGATCCCCCAAAGAAGTATGATACATTTCAGAGAAGGGAAAGAGTCTTAGAACTAAGAATTTGTTTCAGGCATCCATTGAATTAATCTTTAGAGTGCCAGTGATAGGAGATAAAATTAGTTGAGGAATTGAGACCAGATTCTGGAGAGCCTTAAGTGATAGGTGAGTGGAAATCCTTGGAGGATTTCAAACAATGATGGTGTTAACTTCACTAGATGTTAATTGAGTACATACTGGATGTGATATTCTCTTAAGCATTCAGTACATGCAAAGATGAGTAAGACTCATCCCCTAACCTCAAGGATTTTGCATCATGGTAGGTATGACAGCAACGCAAGGTAAAGTAAATTAGGTGCCACAGGAGCACCAGTTGTTGTAGTGATTGATTAAGCAGGATCTGATACCTGCTGAAGTAATTAGGAGTAGCTTCCCGGGAAGAGTGACATTTGGGTGGGACACTAAGGAGTGAATAATATTTGGAAGAAGTTGGGGAATTGCTGGGATTCGTAAAATGATAGGATCTGTTTAAGGAAAAGTGAACCATCAGCTGGACCTCCAGACGTGGAAGGGAATAGAAGGTGAGGCACTAAGGATAGGCATGCAGGTGGGGTCTGGAGCAGCACTCTGATAGAAATAGAATGTGGGCCACACATGTAATTAAAAACTTTTCTAACAACCACAGTGAAAAACTAAAAGGAAATAGGTGCCATTAATTTTATCTTTCATACCCATGGTCTTATTTGATCCTCCAGATATTGCCATAGTTGTTTGTATGTAATTAGTCCCATTTTAGTGAAGAGAAATTGAGGCTCTTACAGGTTAAGTGACTTGTCCAAGGTTGCAATATTTAGTAAATGGTGGGCCTCAAGCCTCTTGATTTCTATTCCACTTCACCATAACAGATGAAATCAGGATTAATCAGGCTAAGAGACCATTGCACGTGTGAGGTAAGGCGTGCTTGGATAAAGTGAGAGACGGGAGAGAAAGACACATACATTTCTAGGAAAGAGTCATCTAAGTCGGATGACTGAATATAGGGTATAAGCAGGAAAGTATCGAAGAGGACAGAGGTTTTCAGCCATGACAGCTAGAAGAAATGAGGAAAGAGAACCATTTGCGGACTAAAGTCTTAAGTTCGGTTTTGGACTTATTGAGCTAGAACTGACGCGAAACCTGGCCTCGGAGAAAAGTGAATTCTCTCAGACACAGAGCCACCCTGATGTCAGTCTCACTCTTGAGGCTGGCGTCTGGTGCTGGAAGCATCAGCTACTGAACCCTGTTTCCCCTGAGCAGTTTTCATACGTTTTCTCCACTATCAATTTAAGTTCGGACTCGTTTCATGTATCTTTCTAAAATTGACTTCCTGAGGAATTTTTAAAATCACTTTAACAATGATATTAATCATGCTTTGTTCTGTATATGGCCATGTGCATTTTCCAAAGCATTTTTACATACTATTCTCACAACAGGAAAGTGAGCAAAACAGATATTATCACCACTTTCTACATAAGGTATCAGAAGTTCAGTAACTTGCTCAGCATCACAGACCCCAGTAAATAGCGGAATCGGGTCTGAAGCCCATTTCGCCTAGGCTTAGACCCTTCCTTGAGGGTCCCTTTATCTTCAGAGCCTCATTCCGGATGGGCTTCTCCTCTCGGACAGGCAAAGGAAAGATGAACTGGAGCAGAGAATGTCGGCGCTGCAGGAGAGCAGGCGCGAGCTGATGGTTCAGCTGGAGGGGCTGATGAAGCTGCTGAAGGTAAGAGAGAGCCCTGGCCGCTCCCCCACGCCCCCCCCACCCGCCTCCCTCCCACCGCTTGTTCCCCTTCACCTCCAGTTCAGCTGCTGCCGCCCCCCCCAACCCCTGCCGTGCTGCCTGAACAGGGTGCCGCTAAAGGCTTAAATGGCGCTGCCCGTAAAGTTAGACACGACTCCATAAAGTCATCTAATTAGTGTAAAGTCTGATTATAAAAAATGAGTAACTGGAATTAGCGTCATGTCCTTAAATAGTGGTAGGCAGGTTTATAAATAGGATATTAACTATATGTAAACAAATGTTTCTCAACTATTTGAAGTTTCTTTTAAAACAAATTTTCAAATATTTCGCCTAAATACTCAAGAAGGATTAAGAGTCCTATTTTAGTAAGTATTATCGCGGCAGACCAAGCTAATCAGACTAATTCTAATGAATAACTTTATTAGGAGGAACAAAAGAGCATCCCAGCTCTATGTTTGTTATCTTGGGGCTTGAATAGATTTGGAATGATTCAGATGTCACTATCGTTGTTGACATATTACAACATGCGACAAATATATCGCAGCCCCTATACCCCAGAGGAGAGAAAGGCACATTTGGCATTTAAGTGTCCTCACCTGGACAGTTTGACTGGCACTCCACAGAAATATCTACCCAGATACGTAGCAGCAATACCAGAATACATTTGTTCCTGCTGTTAGTTCCTTCAGTCTCTGTGTCTGTGCTGGGAAACCACTGTGTTTTGTGGTACCACACTGAGTTCGCAGCCAGCGTGGAAATCACAAAGTGTGGATTACCTCAAAAGCCAGGCTGAGGGGAGTAGATTGAATCCTGTGGTAAGGGAGTCACTGACGGTTTGGGAAATAATAGTTTGGGAAAATATGTAGAGCGGATCAGAGAGGGAAGAAGCTAAAGGAGAAATGGAGATAAATATAACTGTCTAGCCCAGTGATTGTGCTGCATCACAACCTGTGAGTGTGAGTGTGTGAGTGACAGGGGTCCAGACTAGCAGTGCGGCTCAAGGAAACATCAGCTTGGAGACTTTTCTTCAACTTCTCTATGCTAAACGAGTCCCTTCATAGTGAAGCAAGTGGTATTAGCAACTTGGGTGAATGTAGCGTTTGTGTTTTAAACTGACTTTTGGGGCGCCTGGGTGGCTCAGTTGGTTAAGAGTCCGACTTCGGCTCAGGTCATGATCTCACAGTTCGTGAGTTCGAGCCCCGCATCGGGCTCTGTGCTGACAGCTCAGAGCCTGGAGCCTGCTTCACATTCTGTGTCTCCCTCTCTCTCTGCCCCTTCCCTGCTCATGCTCTGTCTCAAAAATAAATAAACATTAAAAAAAAAAAAAACAAAACTGACTTTTGACTTGCTCAAGACAATCGCTTCTTTTAGTCTTAAGCTGAATCTCTTTTTCTAGCTTTGGTCCTGGGCATTTGGGTTGTTTTGCATGGACGTGTTTCTACATTAACCCTGTTAACGGAATTTCTCTTGAGAAGTATTTCGTGTCTAAATGGGTCTTGTTTAAAGAAAACCTGGCCCAGATCCCTCTAATAGTTGTCAAGTATCCAGCTAATCCAACCCAATCACCCACTCAAGATGGCAGAGAGGGACTTAAATGCATTTGGCCGGTATAGCATCTGGAGCCATGTGGGGCTTTGAAAGTCCTGCCATTGTGGGGTAGTCCCCTGCAAGATGGGAGATAATAGGGGATCCACTCATCCCTGGCCTGTGTCAGACTTGCTTGTAGTAAGTTGCTTTCAGACATTGCCCAAACATAGGTGGGAAGATACCGTAGGGTAATTTTTGTAAAAGGCAAAAGGTTTATGCAAACTGAAGGGAAGTCAGAATGCATTTCCCCCAAAGTCCCACGGTGTGCTTTCTCGTTAGCTGCGCCGCCCTCAGTCTCCGTTAGAGTTCCTGGTTCAGAGCCCTGTGAATATTATTGTGACCTGGTTCACTTCTGATGCTTGTATTCAAGGGCTGGGCAGAATGAGCTGAGGCCTGGAACTCTGATCCCAAACGCTGAGCTTCTTTGTATTTCTAGCTACTGTCTTACAGTTATAATTTCCTAAAATAAGCAGGATCCTTGTGCCCCATTTTGTAAAATCCCCTGCCGGCTTCTTAAATGCCTTATAATTTACTTACCAGATAGGCTGAGGCCATTCAGACTGGGAGGAAGAATTTGCAACACAGAGCAGGAATGTTGTCTTTTTACCCATTGATTAGAATTTACAGTTGAAAATTTCATGCCTCTCTAATGTCCAGCTTCCTAAAAAGATGACAGCACAATCCTAATTTGTGTATTATATGCACTCCTAGAAGGTCACCCATAGGAATCATTGACTTCCATGAAAATTTCAAAGATGTTTTCCTACTATTAAGAAAATATATTCACTAACCCATAATAAAAATACGCTTTAGAATCCTAATTTTAATTTCAAAGGACTGTCCTGCCCTCGTTGATGTTCAATCTGCTAGCATTTAATTCTCTCATAAAACAGCTGTAAGCACTTAGTCAAATGGACAATGAAACCACATGGTCTGGGATACTCATAAATTAAAATACACTGCACAGTAAATTTCCATTTCACAGGGAGTTCTTTCTACTGCTTCAGTGAAATATTGTGTACATTATCTATTTATCTGAAAAATGATAATTTAAAGAAGGATGTATATGAAGTGTTCCCATTGTTTATTAATTTATTCAATAATAATCTTAAGTCCTTTTTTGTAAGAAGGCAGGGTAAAAATTAATCATGCATTTATTTAACAAGAAAATATTGGTTCCTAACTGTCACATTTAGGTATTTGGCAGTAAGACCAAGGAGTACCAGGGACCTTCTTTCTTTCTTTTTTTTTTTTTTAAGTTTATTTATTTTTGAGAGAGAGAGACAGAGTACGAGCAGGGGAAAGGCAGAGAGAGAGAGAGAGAGAGGGAGAGAGAGAGAGAGAGACACAGAATCTGAAGCAAGCTCCAGGCTCTGAGCTGTCAGCACAGAGCCCAACGCAGGACTCGAACTCACGAACTGTGAGATCATGACCTGAGCCAAAGTCGGACACTTAACTGACTGAACCACCCAGACACCCCTCAGGGACCTTCTTAATTGTATTTTTGGTTTTTTGGTGGCATGATGCAGACTGACACCCAGGTACCCATGGTGAGAAGGTATCTTTTCCTTACATTTCCCCCCCTGATTAATGTGTATGGATAACCTCTGTCCCAAACTTACTTAAGCTGGAAGTGGTTGTATGTTGGTATTTTACTTTCTAAATCATGTTTCCAGTATTTTTCTGCCTCATTTTTCATTTTCCTAATATTACTTTTGAAACAGAGTCACCAGGTGAATTCTGCAGTTTTGGATTTCAACCTTATTTGCAAATGAGGTTTAAAATATAAATTATCATGTAGATAACTGCAGTACTTACGGTGTTACTTTGGCCACTTAGCCAGACATCCCCCATGTGGAAAAGTCTCGCATGTTTTTAGGTGACATAAGCACTTTTGGATTTGTGATTAAAGTATTATTATTCCCTTTAAATCAACCTTGGCTCCTGTGCCAGTTGCCATCAGTCAGTGTTTACTGACACGACTGACTGACTGAAAACAAAAACCTTATATCTAAGGCCTCGTATCTGACCTGTTAAGTGTGTTGACAGAGCCTTCAAGGCTTTATCTGAGCAACTTCTGTGAGTTTAAATTGTAAAACACCATCCTTAGTAACACGTTGTCAAAGCCCACCCTCTGCCAACCCCAGTGCACAGCAGAGGCCCCTACCTCCTGAAAAGGCTGCCCTGTCCACCATTCCCGTCCTAACCTGACATGTGTCTCCTGCAGATTATCATGATGTCATGTCCTGGGACAAACTATCCATAGCAGAGTTCCCAAATGTGCAAATGGGAAACATTGCTTCCTGAAATTTCCCTATTCTGTTGAGCCAAAGCACTGTTACCTTGCCTGGAGAAAACAGTAAAAATAGGGAGGTGTCTTAGAAACAGTCCTGAGAACTTTTGTCCTTGTCTTCTGACCTCAGCTGCAATTTCAGCCTGTCAGGATTGCCTCATCCCTCCCCCACCATCTCAGTGTCCATTTCAACACTTAGTGCCAGCAATAAACACACATTTTAAATGGTTTAATAACTCTTCCTATGGCTCTTTGCCCTGCCGAGTGAATGGAGAAAAGTATTCTGCCTTACAGGGAAGCCTGGCTAGGAAGGGAAGGCTCTTCCCAGCTGTGGAATTCTAAGCCCTTCTGACCAGAGCCACGTGCCAGAAGTAAAAACTGAAAGATGTTAACTTCTTTTTCTTTTGTTTTAATTTTTTTAAAGTAATCCCTGCACCCAAGGTGGGGCTCGAACTCACGACCTCAAGATCAGGAGTTGCATGCTTTACCAACTGAGCCAGGCACCCTAAGATGCTAACTTCTTAAGGCTTACTGAGCTAACGCTCAGGGCCTTCTTTGCCTGGGCTCCTGTGAGTATAGGTTTGGTCAGGCATCTAGCAGCTGGCTCCGATTATGAAGAACATCTTCTTGTGCTCAGTTGGAGTCTACAGAAGAGAGTTCTTGGTGCCTGTTTAATTTCTAGTCCATGTCTCTTCCTTGCAGGAATAAAATCTTTTTTTTCCAATTTTTTTTACTTCCTCTCTCCTTTTTGTAACTGGTTGGATTTTCTGAAACCATTCTTACCATTGGCCCCAGATCTGCAGACCCTGTAAAAGCAGAAGCACCCGTCCGTCCCTAAGACTTCCTACACACATGTTCAGTAAAGACTGCCTGCACGGCTGGATCCGATTTAAATAGAACCATTACAGCAGCTTTTAGATTTGCACACCCTGGGCAAAGAGCAGAGGCTCCCTGACCACAGTTACTCATGATGAGGCAGAGGAAGAAGAAGCAAAAAGGCCCATTAAAAGACAGAGTAGCTGAAGAGCAAAGGACCACAGAGAGACAGACTCAGAAGTGTTTCTCTCGTCTTTGCTGTGCTTCTCCCCGCGGCTCGCAGTGGTGCATTGTGATAGCTGAGAGTTGGCAAGTACCCACTCTGCCCGCCGTCACTGTGAGGCTCTAAAAGACAGAGACCACATCTTATCTTCAGGTTTCCAGGGCCTTATGCATAAGAAGTACTAAATGAACCTGTGTTGAATTAGTGGAAAACCAAGGTCGAGAGTTCTTTTTGAAAAGCCTCTCAGGGCCCTGAAGCAGCTTCCAGTTTGTTGGAGGAATGGGGATGGGATGTAAGCGCATCCTTGGGACAAAACCACAAAAAAGCAGCCCCAAAACAAGTGGAGAGGAGGGGACTAAGGAAGAGAGTCTGGTGAAATTGCTAGTTTGGGGGAAGTTTTTAGGGCAGTGGCTCTCAAACCAGCAGGCATCAGAATCAGCTGAAAGGCTCTGAAACACGTTGCTGTGCCCCACCCACCCCAAGAGTTTGGATTCAGGTAGTCTTGGCAGGCGCCCAAACTTTGCATCTCTGACGAGTTTCCAGGTGCTGCTGCTTTGCGAACCATTGGCCTAGAGGAAGGTAGCTAACACATAGGAATATTAGGAATGGGGAGATTGATTATTGGGCTTCTGGGTCCTAGTTGAGCTATTTCTTTCAGTCTACCCTAAACAGCTATGTGAGCTCGGGCGAGTCAGGCTCTCTAGGCCTTTTCTGTCCATAAATGAGGAAGTTGGATTAGATGGTTTCCCAGTTCTAGAGGCTAGCCCTGAATGAACTGGGTGGGACGGAGGCCTGCCATTCGCTCTGTGCAGCTGATGGTGCCTGATGACCGTCTGGGCCTTTGGTCTCTGAACCCGTGCGCCTGGCCTGGTTTGCCTGATTCTTCCATCATTTCTTCCAGATGTTTTGTGGTGATGGCCATTAACCTCTCTCCTTTTTCCCTCTGCCTTTTTTTCCATCTTCAACACCTCTAGGAGGAAGAGCAAAAGCAGGCAGTAAGTGAACTTGGGAATTCTCCACCTGATTCTTGCTCCTTTTGCATGTTCTTCTCTTCCTCAGAGAACTGTTACATTCTTTCTCGTCTCCTCCCTGCACAAGTTCACCTCTGCAGAATTGGTTATGTGTAAAACCCTCAGCCGTTCGCTCCATAGTCGTGTAAAACGGCCTGAAAGTCCACGTCATGTTTACCTCATTAGCAGAGCATGTTCTTACTTGAAACCAGAGCTCGTTGAATTTTTGTTAAAGTACACATCTGTTGTGTTTATTTAACTATGCATGATTAGCCAGGCTACGATTGCATTTCCCTGCTTTTGCATTCGCTGCTGCTTCATGTCTAGAGTGACTTTAATTGCTTGAAACAACTTTCAGGGTTGTGGGAGTGACCTCAGGTCTAAATACTACATCATGAATGATTGTGCATGGAAATGTATAGTTTTTCTGATGACTTCAAATGTCCTTTAGTCTCGAACAGGCTTCTGGATGCTCCAGCCCCAGGAGCCTTCTTAACAAAGTTACCAATGAAAGCTAAGTGACTGGTTATGCCCTCAGTGATTTCCTGTTCAGAGTCTGCTCCAGGGGGAGCTCTGGTTTTTGAGCTGCATGGCTGTTGCATGGTGTTTAGGGAAGGTTTATGTTTGTCTTTATTTTTCCGGACAGCCCTTAACCCACACAAGAAAATCAATTGAGGGCCTATCCACAATAGTAACACCGTATGTTTATATAACATAGTAAGGTTTTCAAAGCATACATTTTTTTATACAAGCTAAAGCTTATTTTTAACTTACCTCAGGGCTTTAATTTTAAAAGAGAGAAATATGAATGTTTAATTCAAAAAATTTACTTGTTTCTTTTTCAAAAAACAAAGTGATCCATGTTTTAGATTAAGAATAGGAATATACAGGGGCGCCTGTGTGGCTCAGTCAGTTAAGCGTCTGACTTCGGCTAAGGTCATGATCTCACAGTTAGTGAGTTCGAGCCCTGCATCGGGCTCACTGCTGTCACTGCAGAGCCTGCTTTGGATTCTCTGTCTCCCCCCCCCCCCCCCCACTCCCCTTACTCCCTCTCTCTCTCTCAAAAATAAATATTTAGAAAAAAAAGAATAGGAATACCCAACAGTATATTTATTATTTTCAGTTAGGAGGGCAATGAAATAATAGAGTGCAGAGGAAAAGATCAAATGGGGGAAGAGGCAAGAAAGGAGCAAGGGAGAGACAGACTGTCAGAAGGAAAGCAGATAGATTATGGGATTAAGATAGGTGATCAACCCAGAAATCTCAGTGGCTTTACTGTAACAAAAGTTTGTTTAGTGTTGTTTTTGCTTTGTTTGTTTGTTTGTTTGTTTTTTTCCTCATTGACATGTAGTTTATTGCTTTGATCTTATGGCACTTCCTCAGTAGGTACATTCATATGGGCAAAGCAGGAGAAGACAGCATGGAAAGTCAAGCCCCAGGAAGTGACACTCCTACTTCTCTTTCCCTCCCTTTCATTGGCCAAAGCAAGTCATATGACCCCACTTAACTTCAAGGGGGGCATAGACGTATAATCCTCCAGTTTGCTTAGAAGCCACAGAGACGCGGATGCTGGTAACGCCGACCACAAATAGGAGGATGGGTGCGCTTGTGTTGAGGGAAGGAAAGAGAACATCTCTCCTTCCTTCTCCTTTCTCCCGCTGTTTGCCTGACAGTCTCCTCTCCTTCGTGGTGCTCCAGAGCATCACCTCACCTGTAGCTGCCGACAGCCACTGTTCCCCTCCTTCTCTTCTCTCCTCTATACCCCAAAGATGCACGTTGCAGCTAAAACCACTTGCTGGGACCTTACTCCAACAATCTGCCCAGACTAGCATCTCCTCCCTCTGGGAATGTGCCGGCTCAGAGTGAAGAACCCTACACCTTACCTGAGAACTCTCTTTCCGAAGAGGGCGGGCTTTATGAGTATCTATTTTAATGGTAGCAGTAGAGCTTCCAATAGACGTTTCATTCTTAAAAAACATTATGGATTGCCATGTAATCCAAGAATGAGAAATTGCCACTGCTGGTATGTTATTTCTCAGGTCGCTTTAAAGCTGACCTTGAGCAGACAGGGACTTAAATAACCTGTTCGCTTCAGTGACCTTTGAGTCTGTGTGAGATCATCATGCCCTTGAAGTTGGCAAAGTAAGAGGCTAGACCCAGACTGCTGAAGCTTGCCCCTAATGAACCACTTGTGTGTATGTCTTAGAAGTTCTCCATGGCCATGGTCCTGAGTTCATGACCTTGTCTTCATACTCTCTTAGGACCGTCCATGGCACAAATTGGTACAAATTGTCTTTTCCCCATCTTTCTCCACTATGATATAGGTAAGACATTCTGCTCTGTGGATATAGGTTTAAATATCCTCTGTTTACATCACAGGTTTAAACTGGACCCACCCAAGGCTCAGTGCTGAGGCTCAAATTTGAAAGCTCAATAGCTTTATATAATTCAACATTTTAAACAAGTAGACACATAAAGCTTCAGAACTAGTGCTTCTGTTTCAGTCTGTCTCCTTACTGAGTGAGATACAAAAAGGTATTTAGCACAGAGCTAAGTTGTAACTTTTTCTTCCTTCCTGGGTTCTGGCTGGTACAGTTTAATTTCTTCCCCATCATAATGTGTTACCTATATGGGTGATTAAATAGTTGTGAGAGACTCCTACAATGAAGAATTTACTAGACACGCTTCCCAAAATTGGCTCTATAAATCCATTATAGAGAACTTTTCATGTAGTCGTCTTCTTGCTTCTTTCCTCTTTAGGGATTATTTTAGCTTTGGGGGGATTTGAGAGGAATAGGTAATGACTGTGACTTAACAGCTTTGGTGCTGTGGGTCCACCTTCAGCCTTCAGCCACTTCTCCAGGGCTTTGAGTGGCATCAGTACCTCAGCTGATAATTCTTCTGTCTTTCCTCTCTCCCTCCCTCCCTCCTTCCCTTCTCTTTTCTCAGATCCAAGAGTTATAATTAAGGGAAGAACTGCCTGGCTATTTCAGATAAGACTTCACTGAGTGACTCTTCAACCCACAATATACCCTACAGTTTAACAGGCTCAGGAATTAGATTGTATCAACTGAGTCAGGGTTAATCAGGCCCGTGATAATCATCAGACTGTAATTAAAGGACTTTGTCTGCCTTTTTCACTACTGCCATCCCCAGTCGCTAGCTAGTGCCTGCCACAGAACAGATACTCAATAAATAGTTGCTGAATGAAAACTAGTATTAACCAAATTTACAAGATTTCGAACTAAAAGTGGTGTGAATTTATAAGTTTATTGATTATAAGGCACAGAACTGCTTCGAGTACTTAGAGCAGTGACTTTGCTCAAGGTACTCCTGTTCCCTACCCATTCAGAAGACTAAATCATGGTTCAGAAACGCCCTTTATAAAAAGGAATCAGAAAAAGGAATTTCAGGGTCGCCATTAATTATGATTAATGCTATTACCATTTCTGTCTAAAGAACAGATGTTGAGTATGTAGAATAAAATCATCCTCTCTTTTTTTTAAATACATATAATCTATAAAATGTGGGATATATGTAGTTATTTGTATCACTTGAAAGTATTTTGATAATTGCTTAGTAAAAACCTGGCCCCTGCAGCCTGGTTAGGGGATTCACCAGCATGTTACAGAGGAACTCACTAAGGTAACAACAGACTGACGAGTAATGCTGGTGATGGTATTTACTGCCATCGGTGCACTTGAGCTGTGGGCTGCTCCGGTCCTAGTCTGGAGGGGTTTCGGATGTCTAAATTCATGCGAGTTACATCTCAGTGTTCCATTTTTCCCAGTGACTCAACGCACCATAAAATTGTACTGCTGGATTGCTAACACCAAATAAAATGAGCTATCCAAGGCAAGAGGTACGGTTTACTCATGAAAGATGTTGCCTGGAACATTTCTCTGAATTCTCCTATTAGACATCACTACTTTTTATATACAGATCAACATCAGGCTTAAAGACTCTAACTTTAGATAGTAAGATATAAGAATAGAGGGCTCCCATGGGGTTGCCTTGATCCAGATTAGTAGTATGGTAATGGTCCAGAGGGTTAGATAGATGGGACTCTGAAAATTGTGTAATTAGAGGAGTCTTGGGGATTCCACTAAGAGAGCATTGACACGCTTGGAACCTTTCCTTTTACTTCAGTAAGTTGGAATATCAAGTGGGATCTTGCCACATGCCCTTTCTGATTTCCAGAATCAGATGAATAACCCTCTACAACTACACCAAAGAAAGCATGGTGTGAGCTGGTTCTTAAAAGCCTGCGTCTCTGATCTGGCTCCCCCAAATATACCTCAGAGGAAGGGTGCTCAATATTTAGTTAGCCACGGTTGACCCATGAGGGTTCTAACAAACTTCATGAATATCAACTTTGTAAATTTAAGAAAAAGTACTTTTTAAAAACCCTATACAACAACAAATAAAAGCCTCCTTTGTCCATTAGATTATTGGTGAACCCCTCGATGTGCTCATGGACCACTTCTCCTCTTGCTTCACTTAACCTTTAGATACAGTCTCATTGGGAAGTGATTCAAATTCACATGCCTCTAAATCTTCTGGACTCTCTGACCCCACCATACTCTAAAATAGAAGGCTGAATCTACTTCTACCCCGAGGCAAAGAATTGCCGTTCACTTATTTATTCAGCAGTGTCTTACTACATATGTTCAAGACAGTGAACTTGGCGTTTTGGAGGATAACAAGAGGAATCCTACAAAAATACCACCCTCAAATAGTATGAACATTATTTCATCATTGGCATCATGCCTTAAATACAGAAACACATGCCAGGTCAGTGGTATCCTGAGCTATAGGCACCACTGCTATCCCTCTAAGTTTGTGAACTCCACAGATGTCTTTTAGTAAACAAAGATCAGTGTGATGTACTGTGTGACTCTGCCATAGACCTTCAGCCTGGGTTCCAGTCCTAGTCTGTCTAGATGACCCCATGTGCTAATTGCACATAGATTGCCTTGTGGGTCTGTGAAGTGTGCTCATTCACCAGTCCCGGCTCCTGTACTCACTATAGGAACCTGGTAGTTTGTTGCTTTGTTTTTCATTCAGTTTTTTCCCCAAAGGAGAAAATATTGTTACAGTATTAAAAATAAGATTTGTATTTCACTCCCCCAGAACTCCTTGAATACCTACAAGGAGTTTACAGTGTGAGGATATAGGGGGAAATCGCTTTGAGTCTCCGCAGTATTTTTCATCACCCTTGTCAAGGACAAACTGAGAGGTTTCCTTCCCTGCTTTTCTATTTCCCTCCTGAACTACATTTCTGTCTTTCCCTCTCTTGGACAGAATGCATACAACATATGAAAACTATCTTCCAAAGTCTCCAGGGAAATTCTCTACACACCAAGCTGGAGAAATTGTCCTTCCGCTGGAACAACATTGAATTCCTGGGACACACTGTCTCACCCAGAATACTACAATCTGAGTCTCAGCAAAGCATCAGCAGAAAAGAATGAGTGAAAGGTGACTTTTTTAGGTTCTGAGCCTGAGGATCTAGGAAAATGATGGGAACACTGACTGAAGAAGTAAGAAGAGGAGATGATCTGGGTTAGGGAGGGGACTTTGGCCTGTTTTTGAACATACTGAGTTCTGAAGATTAGGCAGGCACTCGGGCTTTTTGCCTGATCTACCATATATTTGGGGATATGCAGCTGGAACTTCAGTGGGAAAACATGGCTAGCATTGTAGATTTGGAAGTCTTCAACATAAAATTAGGGTTGAAACCATAAACATGAGGCTTAGGGAAAAACCATAGTAGAGAAAAAGAAGAAAGAGGAGGTGGGAGGGGTAGGATTGTGGGTTCTTGGTGAAAGCTCAGAAGCTTTCAAGAAGGAGAAAATTAATAAGACAATAGGATAAGGAAGCCCTTGGATTTGCCAATCAGGAAGTTACCAGCAACCTTGGAAAGAAAATTTTCAGTAGAGTAGTAGTGTAGATAGCTCTGAAAAATAGGCTTTGTTTTGTCCAGCTGCCACCCTGCTTTGGTTTCAGCCCAAAGGAGAGGGAATTAAATCTTCAATCCTCCTCATTGAATTACATATGAATGGATTGCTCTTGTGATTCAAAGGTCCTTCTCATCAAAACCACTTTTCTGTCTAAACAGGTCCATAGACTTTACAAACATGTTTCCTCATCTGCAAACTTCAGCCTCACAGTCCTTTGATGCTTTTGTCACCTGTACCAGCCAGTATGTTGGGGAAAGGCGAAAGCCAGAAAGGGTCTATAGAAAACCAACTGGGTTCATTAGACTGGTGTCTCCTTTTGTGACTTTCAAATGCACTGGGCTTTTCTTTCAACACCCAGCTCCTTCCTCAGTGTTTCTTCACACCAGCCTTCTACCTCCTCCTTTCCAGACAAAAGAAAGCATCCTAAGAAAATATCCGCTGCTTCCCTGAAGCCCCCTCCTTTGGTTTATCTCTCGGGCTTCCACAGGAGGAGAGGAATCCCTAGTGCTCTTCTTGGTAGACCTCACCCCAGCATCCTCTCTTGGCGTGGGATTGGATCTATGATCCTTCACTTGGAGAGCATCTGTAGGCATTTCATCAAATCCTGATCCTGCACCAATCTCTTGGGTCTTATAGCTGACCTCGGGCTGGTTCTGATGTTCCGTATTAACAATAACGCAACAGTAGGGAGCCTTCTCTCCTAGAGTCCTTAACTGAAATGAACATCTGCTTAGTTTCAGCTACAAGAAGCATGTTATAAAAGGTACACTAGACTTTTTTGCACTCTTCTCCATTTGCTGCCAATCATAGTCTGGCAAGTAGAATTACTGTCATTTGGCATTACCGTATGGATGCCCCGATGCTT
The DNA here is from genome assembly GCF_018350195.1 of Panthera tigris. Classification (NCBI taxonomy): domain Eukaryota; kingdom Metazoa; phylum Chordata; class Mammalia; order Carnivora; family Felidae; genus Panthera; species Panthera tigris. The sequence continues at coordinate 119,297,378 of NC_056662.1, forward strand.
TAAAAGAAAGAGAAGGGGGAGGGGAGAGAGGGAAGAAGGGAGGAGGTAGAGAAAAGGAGGAAGAGAGAGAGAAAGAGAAGAAAAGAAGAAAGAAAAAGTAGAAGCTTGTTTTATAAAATTAGAGGCAAAGAGAGAGACGGTTAACTGTAGCTAATGCGGTACCTTTAATAAGAAACCACACCAACTCACCACAGCTCTACAAGCTGGCTAACCATAAATCCTTCAATACTTTTATTATTTTGTGTTCTTATTAACTTAAATATATATGTAACATTCACTATTTATTCATTGCTTTCACATCTCCAATTTCAACTGCCGTATTTAACCAGCTCAGACCTGAGGAAACCAAGAGACAATCTAGGAGACTCTGAGGCCTGTAGCCGCCCCCCCCAGGACATCTTCCAAATGTGCAGAAGATACAAGAGTTTATTCTTGGGCCCCTTGATGATCCTAACCTAACCCGAGGCTACTGGTGACCTGCCCTTCCTTCCACAGCAGCCTGCCGCCTGGGAAAAGATTCTGACTCACCTTCAGCCAGGTTTCTCATCCTCAGCACTGTGGACCTCTGGGCCACATAACTCTGGGGAGTCTGGGGGTGCTGATTTGCGCATTGTGGGGTGTTTAGCAGGACCCTTGACCTCTACCTGGTAAATTCTAGTGATAGCCCCCTCCCCAAGCCCTAGCAGGTGAAATTACCCCCAGCTGAGAAGCACTACCCTGAGCTCAGAGAACCTTGCTCTGCGATACAGCCTGAGCCGCCGAGGCATTCTCAGAATCCCTGATTCTGAGGTTTACATGTGGACTGGATGGTGAACGATTCCCAGGCACCTTCCCCGCAAATCAGTCCTCTGGCCATATTTCCTGTCAGCTCCCTGTCTGCACACTGTCTCAGGTTTCTGCTCATCCACGCACTTGTCAAGGTGCAGGCAAGTTTTTCTCCAAAAGCCTGCTTGTGTCTCTCTCCTTCCACTTCCTACCACCTTTCTTCATTCCAGCCTCCATCATCTGTCACCTGGTCTGTTGGAAGAGCCTCCGCATAAGGGCTCCTTGTGCCCTATCTCTTCCTCCTCAGTCCCTCCTTCACGTTGCTCCAGAGCCAGAGTCCTAAATGCATGGCACTGGCCACGCCATTCTCTCCTCTGGAACCTTCCCCTAGCTCCCTGTGCCGCTGCCCCCAGCAGGGGTCAGTAGGCATTTTATTAAAGGGTTAGACAGTATGGGGCGCCTGGCTGACTCAGTGGGTAGAACATGTGGCTCTTGATCTTGGGGTCTTAAATTCAGGCCCCACACTGGGCATCGAGCCTACTTAAAATTAAAAACAAAAAAAAATTTTTAAAAAGGGTTAGACTGTAAATATTTTATGCTTTGTAAACCAAATCAGAGATATTATGTAGGTACTTATATAACCATTTAAAATGCAACCATTTCAAAATGTGAAAACCATTCTTAGGTCATGGACTGTAAAAAACAGGTGGTGAGCTGGATATGGCCATAGGCTGCCGTTTGCCATCTCCGGCCTAGTAAATAAACTAGGTGACTATTTATTTAAGGCTCGGATGATGGTAGGCCACACTGCTCTTTCCTACCACGTGTCTATGTGCTCCCTATATGCTAGCCCCCCCACACTGCTCCTTACCCCCCGCAGGCAGCCTCCCCTCCCAGGCCAGCGGCCTTTCCTCACCTGGATTGCCCTTCCCGAGCCTTTTCTGCCTATTGAAATTATAGCCCTCAAGATACTCTCAGATGCCACCTCTTCTGTGAAACCTTACCCTGTTCCAGAAGCTCAGAGTTACATTCTCTCGATTCTGTGCTTTTCCTTTGTGCCTCCACTAAGGCATGGATTTCACTCTCCTTTGTATGCTAATTGCATACATGCCTAACAACCCCAGGGGACCGTGAGCCTGCTAACAGTGGACACTTTGCCCCTTTGTGACCCCCAGCACCTTTCAAAGTAGAATAATGGCAGGTGGTCCTCTTTTGAGCTGGTGTGTGAAGCATTTTATGTTCATCCACACCAGCCTGTAAAGATATTATCTCCATTTTGCATATGAAGAAACTGAGATGCAGAGAGGTTAAGTAAGTTACCCAGGTGCATGCTGCTAATAAATGGTAAAGCTGACATCCAAACTAGGTCTCCCTAACTGCAAAGCCTGGACTCTAACTGCTGCATTGTGTACAGCAGGGACTCAGCAAAGAATGGTGCCATACCTCACCATATGAGTTTTGCATACCTATAAGTAGCCTTTAAATTTGACTCATTGGAGTTTAAAATATCCCTGATAGGTTCTGGCTTCTTGCCTGATCACCGATTGAGCTGTCTGAATAAGGACCATGCTCTCCTGGCAGTTTATTCTCTTTTTGTTTCTAATATGCAAGCTGAGTGTTTTGTGTTCATTTTACAGGGATTTTCCCTTCAGTGAGGTCCCTGATCATTTCACCGAGAACTGGCTTTGAAATCCTACAATGAGAACTAAAGGAATACCATTCTCAAATAGAGTCGGACAGACTAGGAGAAACAAACAGTAAGAGGGTAATCTAGTCTTAGAATTTATGAGCTTCCCTATCTGAAAGTTTAAATTTCAACTTCTTTTGATCTTTGGGTTTATGGTGAGTTGTAGTAGGTTGTTCTTTGTCCCTGGAGTTTAGTATGCTTTCCTCCTCCTACTAAGAAAATAGCTAGACAACTTGCTTCCCACCCCTCGAAGCCTTGAGGTAAGCTTTGTCTTCTGCAGTGTAATTGGACTTGAACAGGGACGGAATCTACCCACTGCCAGTACCGAGACCATAAACATCCAGCAGTCCCATGGGAGCTGTTTCCTGTCTTATAGCAACTTACCCCATGAGCCACCACAGTGAACAGTGAGTGACAGGCTGTGTGTAAGCCCTGAGTTTCCTGAAGTGATGTGGGAACAAACGGGTGCCAGCCCTCTGCAGAGGGACTGCTGGCACACTTTTTGGTGGCCCCATCCTATTCTTCCAACAGACCTACACAGTACGTAAATGTACGTTCATGGTATCTGTGGTGGAAAGAAAAGAGACATCGTAAAACTCGTCAGCTCTTCTCTCTGGTGTTTAGACGCAAAGTTTACCTTGAAAAGCTACACAGCACTTAAGTCACACAGCACCTTTGCTCAGATAGGAAGGTCTCCTGGCGTGCTCTTTCGCTGTTTCTAATTCACCCCGGAGGGAATCACAGCCTGTTTCTTTGCTCGCTGCCATGCGCTTGTCTCTCTCGTCTCCTCCACCTCGTTCTCTGCTGTCTGCTTGCTCCCATCCCTGGTACTAACTGCTAGCGGTCTCAACTGTTGTCGTGTTAGGCACGCAGGACGGGCAGCGCGGCCTCCTGTCTCTCTCCTTTCAGCTGCACATTTGATGTGATGGCTGCATTTTCCGAGCAGAGCCACCCAACATCAGATCGATATAGTATGTGGGGTTTGTTTTACCTTTTCTTGAAGGGAGAAAAATCTGCCCCAAGTCCATTCTTTAGGGGTGCCTGTGTGGCTCGGTCGGTTGAGCATCCAACTCTTGATTTCGACTCAGGTCATGACGTCCGGGTCATGAGATTGAGCCCGGAATCAGGTTCCAAGCTGAGCACAGGGCCTGCTTGGGATCCTCTCTCTCTCTCTCTCTCTCTCTCTCTCTCTCTCTCTCTCTCTCTCTCTCAAAGTAAATAAATCGACATTAAAAAAAAAAAAAGTCCATTCTTTATACATCCCATTCCTCTATAGAGTCAGGGTTGCCTTATCTAAATTTCAGACTTGCAGCTCCTTTCTCCCAGGGTTGATTTTTGTGGATTTTGTTGTTGTTGCTGTTTTTCTGAGAGGGCCTCTGAAAATCAGCAGCAAAGAGGCCAGTTTGTTTAATTTAAATACACTGCAGCAAAATGAAGGTAATTGTCCACAAAGGCCATCTGCTCCCTGGCAGGTATCCACGAGTCAGAGAGACAGATGGAGGCTAAAACGCCTCCTTCTGGTACCATGATAACAACTTAGCTCAGAGTTTCAGGTGGGTCTGTGTTTGTGCAGAGGATACAGTTATCAGGGCTCCATAGAGGGCAGTAACTCAAAATCAGGCTTTTTGCCACAAGCCGCTCCAGGCTCGATTACCTAACTGTAGTGTGTACCAAGGAGATACGAAAAAATTCATACCTGTCCCATGAAGAAAAAGAAGGGAAGGAAACAGTATTTCTGGAGCCCCTCCTGTGTGCCAAGCACCATGCCGAGGATGCCTGAACACAGCTGAGTGTGGTGCAAATCACCCTTCTGCTAAGGACAGTGCCTTTCTCCCTTTGGGGCCGGCTCTCTCTGCCACAGCCTGTGAGCTCCTGTCTCTGCTCACAGTGTCCTCAGGTCACCTTCTCTGGCATACTGTGTACCTGCTTTGGCTCCAATATTAGATTTGTGTCATAGACAAGAGACTAAGTCATAATCACTGTACTCTCCTTTCGGGTCTCGACTGAAACATGGGTTCCTCCAGGCCTCAGCAACACCGTGCTATGCTTTGGTTTTCTCCTAGCCATATGAGGCCATTAGAAGACCCGGGTACCAGTTGTAGCCTTCCTACTGATTTATTTGGAACCTTGTGGCCTCTCTAGGCCTCAGTCTCTTCAAATATAAAATGACCGTTGGACTAAAAGAGAGGCTATTTTCTTGGGGTCATGAACATTCTGAAATTGTAAGCATAATCTGTGAGTCCTTTTCTTAGAATGTGATACCCAGTTTTCTCAGGTTTTTAAACTCTTTTGCTAATTTAGAATAAGTGAAGAGCCAACAGACCAGAGAGCATCTCAGAATGTATTTCTCGAGCTCTGTATTTCTAGCAGAATTGTTTCTAACTACAAGGGACCTCTGTATTCAGAGAACCTGAGTGACAGGGCATGTATTGTGTTCAGTCATTGGTGACTGGCCCGTGCTGCATTCAAGCCTTTGTTATAGGTCGTATTACAGCAAGATCCCACTGTCCTTGCATCAGGAAACCTTCGAACACCAAGTAGCGTATTGCAGACCTTCCCTAGCTTCCCCAGGCTAACTGCCCCTGTCCTGGCAGCTCAAACCCAGAGGCGCAAGATGGTTTTACACCCGCATCGGAGAGTTTATCCCCATCCCCTGGAGCCGCCTGACTAGTTCCTCCACCTTTCCTGATTTCTGTGTGATTCGCAGGTTCCCCATAACTTCAAGGTTCCAACTGCGATGCTGCCCCCAGCCTGCTCCTGTGACCATTTATTCTAGATTGGTTTGCAGTGACTGGAGTGCTTGGCAGTCTCTGTGGGGAGGTCCTGCCTGCCTGAATGTAAAGCCCATCTGCGCTTCTGAGACATGGTGAAATTTCACAACGCAGTGCCCCAGGCAGATTGTAGTGTATCTGTCTGGCCCAGACCTGTCGAGAGGGCAGAGAGTGAACAATCCCTACCCGGGATCGTAGGTAACTGACAGCACGCCCAGAGTGCTGCGCTGCACTGCAAACAGGGTCTCGAACTCTGTGTGCTCTGCTCACTCCAGCTTGTGGGCGTGTAACTAGAAGGGGCTTATTGAAATTCTGTGCGTCTTGAGCTAGAATCATCCTTGTTGCAGTCACCTGCTCCCTGCACCTCCATAGAGGCTCTGTGTGCATGAATCTAAATGGACAGCATCTCTGGTACTCACCGTACTGCTGAGAAGGGTATGTTCAGGGGCGCCTGGGTGGCTCAGTCGGTTAAGCGTCCGACTTCAGCTCAGGTCATGATCTCACAGTTCGTGAGTTCGAGCCCCACGTCGGGCTCTGTGCTGACAGCTCGGAGCCTGGAGCCTGCTTCGGATTCTGTGTCTCCCTCTCTCTGACCCTCCCCTGCTCATGCTCTGTCTCTCTCTGTCTCAAAAATACATAAAACATTAAAAAAAAATTAAAAAAAAAAAAGAAAGGTGTGTTCGGTATAGAACATGCCGTTATCTGACCCTGAGATGGCTGCCGGGAACCCTCAGAAGATCCTTCACCGACGGCCTCTTTGTGACTGGAGCAAAGCCGTGATTACTTGACATCACTGAGATGACGTGACTTGGCCAAAGGCATAGAATCATAGAATTTTAAATCAGAAAAATACTTCAGAGATCATCTGCTTGATGCCACTCAGTTTACAAATGAGAAGACTGAGCCCCAGAAAAATTAAAAAGCAGGTGCTGTACGGTCAAAAGAAAACCCCAGGTCTCCCGACTTGCAGGCCATGCCCTTCCCACCGAATCACACCTCCTCTTTGTGTGTCTACCCCAGAGTGGTGGAGAGAGCTAGGATTCCATCTCAGAACCTGCAACTTCCCCCTCCTCTTCTGAGTCTTTGAATTGGCAGCAAAGAATCGTCTCTAAGGCCTGTGATTATTGACAAAGCAAAGAGGTTGGGACTTCGGCATCAGGACAGGCTCATTTACTCAGGGACTTAGACACATTCTCTGATCGGGTAGAATGTTTTTTGATTATATATCCTTGCGCCTATTCTCATTCACAGTCCTCTTTCCCTGAGTCTCTGGGCTTGATCTCTCATATTCCACAACCTTCCCTCCCATTCCTTCTCCATCAAATGTCCTTCAGATGGGACTGACCCAATAATGTATCAAGAAGAAAATCAACCTGAGAATATGAGTTACCTGTTGCTGTATCACAACTTACCCCAAAACCTAGTGGCTTTGTGGAATAAATATTTATTACTTCACAGCTTCTATGGGCCCGGAGTCCAGATGCTGGTCCTCACAAGCTGAGGGTCAGGGTCTCTCACAAGGGCTACAGGCATCTCAAGGCTCAACTACTCACATGTTGTTGGCAGGATTCTTCGTGGGCTGCTGGACTGAGGGCCTCAGTTCAAGCCAGCTGGCGGCTGGAAGCCGCCTAAGTTCCTTGTCACGTGAGCCTCTCCACAGGGTGGCTCACAAGATCGCAGCTGGCTTCATTAGACTGAACAAACAAGAGAGAGAAAGAGTGTATGGGCAAGACCTAAGTCACAGTCTTTTATAACCTGATCTCAGAAGTGACATCCCATTCTCCTGACTCAGTAGCAGCAGTCACTATGCCCAGACCACATTCAAGGAGAGGGGATTACACAGGAGTGTGACAGCAGGGAGCAAGGTCATTGGGAGCCTTCACAGAGGTCTGCCTACCAACCACATTTACTCATCTAGTTAAGTATGTCACACAAAGCTTTATTGATGACTGATAGATTTAGTGCTCCCTGGAGATTACTGCCTGCTCTGGCTCCATTCCCACTTTCCATTACTGAAGAAAAAGGGTCAGAAACTTGATATACCTCATTGTCATTTAACAAACATTTATTAAGCATTTACATGTGCTTAGCACAATGGTAAGGAAGATAAAATTTGAGAGGTGAGGTTAATGCTGTCAGAGTTCTGGGGAGCATGTCAGGAATCTGACCCTAGAGGAGGTGACCATGAAGCAAATGCCCCGAGGGGCAGCAGGAGCTAGTCTGACCACACTGGGGGTGGAGAGCTTCTGACCAGAGGACGACAGGCAGAGAGGCCTGCAGGCAGGGGAGAGCAAGCCTTTCTGTAGATGTAGCACCTGTCGCCCGTCCTGCTTCTTTATGTCTAAACCACCCAGTGGCAGCCATGGGCATGCCTGCACCCATGTGTACCTCCTCCAAGACCAACCCCAGTCTCTAGGCCTTCCTGAAGCCGTGGCCTCGGGCCTCGGGCCTCGGGCCTGACTTGAAGTATGTGTGTATCGATTGGCTGTGGTTTGTGCCTCTCCCGGGGCCGTTGGGATTTACTGACCTACCAGGATGCCAAATCGGTGTTGCTCTGCTGGAGCCTGAATTCACACAGGGCTCTTGATGGTTCCATCCCAGCATTGTTGTAATCCAACGTGACCCTAAAGCCAAGGGCTGGTGCTTGAGATTCACTGGGGAGAATCGTGCCTTCCCAGCAGTCTTCATTTTTCTCTTTCTACTGCTCTGAACAAAGACAACTTCTGAAGCCTGTTTTTTATCTTCCTCGGAAGGCATGTCCTGGGCACTGATCCCAGGAAGAGGGCTTGATTATTTCCAAGCTGATGGTGGGCAATAGGTTTCATTTTCTGATCCTAGAGTTTTAGCCACATGTGGCTTTAGCTAGAGTTTTAGCCACATGTGGCCGGCCACCTCGTGCATCCCTTTTGCCTCATCCCCCATCATCATTTTCCTATTAAAATGCTTTCAGAGGTTCGGTTTCATGTTCTTAAAAAGCAACCTAGTTGCTCATCTTGGGTTTTGCGACTCTGACATTCAGTCCTCAGGCAGCGGTGCCTGGCCCAGATCGCACTGAGGGAGATTTAGGGAATACTTGTGTGCTTAATGCTGGGTCAGCCCTCTGCGGGGACGACAGACAACTGTCACACAGTGAAGTGCATTTGAATTTCACAAGCCACATAGATACGCAAAAAAGAAATCTTTAGCTGGACTTCATCCCTCTTGAGTGCTTGCTGTCTGAGCTGCACACAGTCTGGGCATCTCCAGGCAAACTCTGAAGCCAGTCATCCCAGATTCTGGCACCGAGATGGGTGCTGTGCCCTGGGGACTATGCTGAGTGCTGTGGCATCAGGGGAGGGGTGTCCGCGGCTCCAACTCCATGTGTGGTGAGGCAGCCCGGTCCTTTGCTTATGGCCAAGCCTGGTTCTTCTAGGCAGCACTCCTCACTCCCCGGCCAAGGCAGCCGAATTCATAGGCTCTCCCGGCAGCCAGGGTGCACACGTGATCTGTTAGGCTCTAACTCTTCTGTGACTGAGAGACCACTTGAGGCTCGTTGCCTCTGCAGCTGGGAAACCATGGGCTACAGGGGTGCATGGGGTCCTTCCTTGATGCTGTCCGAGCAACCCAGGCATCGATCTTCCTTCTGTGCCCCTCAGCTCTTGGAAGCCCAAGAGAGGTTGGGGCTTGGCCCGGGTCCACCACGTCTGCGATCTCCTGCATCCCACACTGTGCTGGCTCATAGGACTTCCCTGCAAGGGACACACCACTGCATCAGACTTTCTTGCTTTTCTGCACATCCTCTTACCTCTCTCCCAGCTTCATTATCTCACTTGCATTGGGGCTGGAACTGCTGGATCTGGCTGTTCATAAGCACTTTCCAAACCAGAGTTAATTGTATACTTTATTATTTGTCCCCTCCCCCCCAAAAATGGCCAAAAGTCAGGGATGATGGTAATTATAGGGTAAAAGACAGAGGTGATTCCTCAGGATACAGTGATTAATATGTGATAATGATTTATATTAATACAGTGATTAATGTGTTATCCAACCAAAACGGGATTCCTGAGATGTTTATAAACTAGTTGGGAAGAAAAAATATATACCCTGAAAAAAAAATAAATGATAATACATGTTTCATGTACGCTGACAAAAATAAAATATTTCACAAGATAGAACATGTTTAATTGTCAGAGGAAAATTATTATAAAAGTTAAACAGCAAAAAATAGCAAAAAGAGATTTCGTAGTATTTCCTTGAATGGATAAACCACATTCTGTTAATCTATTCACCAGTCAATGAACTTTTGGCTATTTCCTCTTTTGGCCTACCAGACCATAGCTACTGAACATTTGTGTCTGAGTTTTGGGTGGACATATGTTTGCGTTTCTCTTGGACACATACACAGGAGTCAGATTGCAGGGTTATATGGTAAGTTTATGTTTACCATTTTAAGAAACTGCTTACCTGTTTTCCAGAGTAGTGTACCATTTTATGGTCCCATCAGCAACATACAAGCGTTTCGGTTTTCTCATGTCCTTGTTCGTCTTTTTGATTATAGCTCTTTCAGTAGGTAAGTGGTATCTCATTGTAATTTCAGTTCTCATTTCCCTATTGATTACTCATGTTGAGCATTTTTCGTGTGATTGTTGCCCATTTGTACATCTTCTTCAGTAGAATGTCTGTTCAAGTCTTTCCCTGTTTTGTAATTGGGTTGTTTGTTTTCTTATTATTCAGCTGTAAGAGTTCTTTCTATGTTCTGGACACAAGTTTCTTTTTTATTTTTTTAGTTTATTCTTGGTGTTTTTTTCCATTTCTGCTTTATTGATATACAAACTTGTAAGATATTTTTTTTAATGTTTATTTTTGAGAGAGAGAGAGAGAGTGAGCACAGGGGAGGGGCAGAGGTAGAGGGAGACATGGAATCCAAAGCAAACTCCAGGCTCTGAGCTGTCAGCACAGAACCCAACGTGGGGCTTGAACCCACGAAGTGTGAGATCATGACCTGAGCCAAAGTCAGACACCCAACTGACTGAGCCACCTAGGCGCTCTGTCGTTTTCATTTTCTTTTAATTTTTTGAAGAACCTCTACTCTGTTTTCTCCAGTGGCTGTGCCGATTTACATTCCCACCAATAGTACACAGGGGTTCCCTTTTTTCCATGTCTTCACCAGTACTTATCTCTTACCTTTTTGATAATCATCCTAACAAGTGTGAAGTGATACCTCATTGTGGTTTTGATTTGCATTTCCCTGGCTACCTTTTCATATACATATTGGCCATTTGTATGTCTTCTTTGGAAAAATATTTGGTTCCTCAGTCCATTTTTTTAAATTATTTTTCTAAACAAAATGTTCATTTATTTTGAGAGAGAGAAAGAGTGAGAGAACTTGAGTGTGAGCAGGGGAGGGGCAGCAAGAGTGGGAGAGAAAGAATCCCAAGCGGACTCCTCACTGTCGCCACAGAGCCCGACACGGTCTCAATCCCACCCACTGTGACATCATGACCTGAGCCGAAACCGAGAACTGGACACTTAACCACCTAAAGCACCCAGGCACCCCTGCCTTAGTCCATTTTTTAATTAGATTGGGTTTTTAGTTTTGTTTTGTTTTGTTGCTGTTGGGTTGAATGAATTCATTATATATTTTGGATATTAACTCCTTATCATATATATGATTTGTAAATATTTTGTCCCATTTAGTAAGTTGCCTCTTCATTTTGTTTTGTTTTGTTGTTTTTTAAATTCTTAAACATTTATTTATTATTGAGAGACAGAGCACGAGTGGGGGAGGGGCAGAGAGGGAGACACAGAATCCGAAGCAGGCTCCAGGCTCTGAGCTGTCAGCACAGAGCCCGACGCGGGGCTTGAACTCACAAACCGCAAGATCATGACCTGAGCCAAAGTCGGACGCTTAACCAACTGAGCCACCCAGGTGCCCCGACCTCTTCATTTTGATGATGGTTTCCTTGCTGTACAGAACCTTTTTACTTTTGATGTGGTTCCACTTGTTTATTTTTGCTTTTGTTGCCTTTGCTTTTGGTGTCATATTCAAAAAAATCATTGCAAAGACCCACAAGTTCTTTATCAGATATAATTTGCAAATATGTTTTCCCAGTCTGTGACTTATCTTTTTTATTTTTTCTAGTGGTGTCTTTTTTATAATATTTTTGAGATAAAATTCACATACCATACAGTTCACCATTTTAAAGTCTATCATGCAGTGGTTTTTAATATATTCACAGAATTGTGCAACCATCACCACAATTGACTTTAGAACAATTCATCACCCACTGAAAGGACCCCACATCCATTAGCACTCACTCCTCATTCCTCCCAAGTCCCCAGCCCCAGGCAGCCACCAATCTACTCTCTGTCCCTATGGGTTTGCCTGTTGTGGACATTTCATATAAATGCAATCAAACAATATTCTGTCTTTTGTAACTGGCTTATTTCACTTAGCATAATATCTTCAGGGTTTGTCCACGTTGTAACATGTATCAGTACTTATTCCTTTACTTGCCGAATCGTATTCCATTGACCCTTGAACAATGGTGGGGGCCTTAGGGGTACTGACCTCCTGCACAGTTAAATATCTGTGTATAACTTTTGACTCCCCCCAAACTTAACTACCAACAGCCTACTGTTGATCCATATGTTACCCATGACATAATCAGTTAACACATATTTTGTATGTTATATGTATATGTATTCTTACAAAAAGAGAGTTAGAGAAAAGAAAATGTCATGAAGAAAATCATAAAATACATTTATAATGCTGTGCTGTATTTATCAAAAAAAAATTTGGGGTGCCTGGGTGGCTCAGTTGGTTAACATCCAAACTGTTGATATCAGCTCAGGTTGTGATCTCATGGCTGTTGAGATCGAGCCCCACGTCAGGCTCTGTGCTGAGCGTGGAGCCTGCTTGGGATTCTCTCTGTCCCTCTCTCTTTCTCTCTGCTCCACACCCACTCAACATGTACTCTCTCTCTCAAAATTAAATATGGTTTTTTAAAAATCCACATATAAGTGGAGCCGTGCAGATTAAACCCATATTGTTCAAGGGTCGGCTGCATCCCACACTTTATTTAAATCATTCATCAGTTGGTAGACCCTTGGATTGTTCCCACTTTTCAGCTCTTATGTATAATGCTGCCATGAATACTTGTGTACAGATTTTTGTGCAGACCTGTGTCTTCATTACTCTCGGGTATATACACGAGACGTGGAATTGCTGGGTCGCGTGGCACTCAGTGTTTAATCTTTTGAGGAACTGTCAGGCTCTTCTCTAAAGCAGCAGGAATGCACCATCTTCCGTTCTTGCCAGCAGCGTGCAAAGGTTCCAATTAAGCTGCATCCTTGTTAACACTTGTTATTGTCTACCTTGTTGATTGTAGCCATCCTAATGGATGTGAAGTGGTGTTTCATTGTGGTTTCGATCTGCATCTCCCTAATGGTTTATAATGTTGAGCATCTTTTCAGGTGCTTATTGGACATTTGTATGTCTTCTTTGGAGAAGCATCTATTCAGGCCCTTCGCCCATTTTTAAATTAGGTTACTTGTCCTTTTGTTATTGAGTGTAAGTTTTCTTTCTGATTCCAGATAGAAGCCCCTGATCTGATAGATGATGTGTCAAAATCTTCTCCCATTCTGTGAAGTGTCTTATTACCTTCTTAAAGGTGTCCTTTGAAAAAAGTTTTTAATTTTCATGAAATCCAATTTATCATTTTATTTTGTAGTTTATGTTTTAGGTGTCATATCTAAAAAAGTCATTGCTTAACCTTTTCTTCTAAAAGTCTCCTGGGTTTCATGACCCATTTTGAATTAGTTTTGATATACAATGTGAGGTAAGGGTCTAAGTTCCTATCATTTGTATCATGGAAAGATCTCAGAAAGTATGCTAAGTGATAAAAGCAAATTGAAAAATGATATGCACAGTATGATACCATTGATGCAAAATTTTAAAGTATGAAATATCATACATTATTCATAGTTATATAGGTACACATAGGAAAAAGAATTCACCCCAAAATCTTTGGTGATTGTTGCCTCTGAAGGGATGAGAGGAGAGACTGGGACTGGACACTAATAGGTCTTCAGACTTCTCTGCGGCGTTTCTAAGTTGAAGTGAATTTGACAAACTAAGAACAGTTTGCAATGTGGGTGTTTATCATGTTATGCTTTTTAGCTTTCTGTATATTTTAAATGTCTCAAATTAAAATACACACACATACGCTCACACAAACCAAAGGGTTAGAGAACAGACTGTTTCTTTGTGGCGCCGCTCGCACGCCGGCCGAAGCGCTGAGGTGAGGCTTTGTGCATGGAGCCCATCGGTGTGTTTGGGGCAGATTCTGTCGTGCGGGGTGTTTCTGAGCTAGATCCCCAAAAGATAAATCTCTTCATTTGAACTCATTTGCCCACTTTGACTTCTATTTTCCCAGTTTTGCTTCCACAGAAAACCTGCCCTGTGTCACACCCAGTGTCCCTTGTTCTGAAGAGCAGCATCGGGGCCCAAATCTCAGTGAGCTTCCTTTAACTAGAATTTTTAAATGTGATCCCCTTGCTCCAAGCTTCCTCCGAAACTGTACCGGAGCCTTCACAGGGAAAGTTCGGCTTCCACCAGGTGTGTGTCCGTCCTCACCTGGTCCCCATGGAATGGCCCCGACAGCCTCACTGTGTGCTTTTGGCAAGTGCGGCGACCCGGCCCCCAGGAAGCAGCCTGCAGCGGAGCTCGGACACGCGCTCAGGAGCGTGATCCCCTCGGGCTGGGAGTTCAGAGGTGCCGGGTGCCCGCCGTTGCCCTGGGAGTGGAAGGGGCTCTTCCGGCATCTCCGTGAGCTGTGTTGGCCTGACACAAAGCTCTTCCGCTTCCCTCTGTGTTTTTCTACCATAAAATGGGCACAAGAACATACACCCTTTCTGTTCATTCACAAGTTATTGTGAGGGTCAAGTGAGGTCATGTCCATAAATGTGTTTGCAAACAAAAAAGAAAGATGTTTGTGTATCATTTTCCAACTGTGTGGCCCCGGCCCCTCTCAGATCCTGGACCCAGCTACTCTGCTCAGGCTGTCTGCCTGCGAGGACCCCCTCTCCATGCTAGCCTCTGCTTTTCCTCCCACTTTTAGTCCAGTCTAATGGGATTCTCTCTCCTTCTCCCGCCCCCACCTTCCTTCCTTTTTTCCTTTTCTTCCTCTCTGCAGTCCTAGAGGCAGCCTGACTCCTTCCTTTCAAATGCGATCACGCAGTGCACTGGCCCACTGAACTGAGCTCTTTCGGCTGGCTTAGACTGACTGAGTAGAAGGACTTTCTCCTTCCTCAAAGAGGTAAGATACCTGAGGTAACACGTTTCATCTCTCTGATTCTCCCAGGCTCAGGCCACAGGATCACCACATACATCCCCCACTCACGGAGGCGGCCGCCCGATGCCCATGCCTGTCCGCTCAACGTCTGCTGGCTCCACCCCCACCCACTGTCCGCAAGACCCACTGAGCGGAGTCGGGGGAGACATGCAGGAGGCCTTTGCACAAGGTGAGATTTGGGAGCAGAGCTCACTGGAGAGCTAGAGGGGTTTGGAAATGTGAATGAGATTCCTACTGAGATTTTTCCAGTTTCTTTTGTGAGCTTAGCTGTAAACGATCAGATTTTCATATACAGTATAAATAAGTCAAGTGCTGGTCCCTTCTCATTTAGATGGGCTGGTCTCCCAACGGGAGGTCTACAGGCTTCGTATGTTTGTGAAGAGCAGGCCTCCGGGGCTTCTGTGCTTTTTTTTCCCCTGGGTTACGGGAAGTGCCTTGTCCTTTGGGCTTTGCCTCCTCTGGAGGAATTGGGTGGTATCATTCCTGGAGTCATGCTTTGCCTGGAAACTCTTTAGAGCAACTAAGAGAAGGAAGAGTGGAGCTCTAAATAGGGCCTTGCTGAAGGCACACTCAGCACAGGATCACTACAACTGTCTGAGGGGCTAGCGACCAACCGTGTCGTATAGTTGGGGGAAGACGCCGTGGCTAAGGAAGTCCTGTCAGGGAGACAAAGTACTGCCTGGTGGAGCTGGTGGAGAGTAAAGTCCTACATCAGGCCAACGAGCCTGGAATCCGACTCTCATTCTGGAATCCAACTCCCTTGACCGTGGCTGAGAAGCGTGCCGCTGATGGGTTCCTACTCCTCAGGTGGAAAAGGAGAGGGAGGAGAAGGAGGACTTGGGTGCCTCGTGCCCCTGATGTGCCCGGGAGCGGGTGGAGATGCCCCATCTCCCCTAGGTGCCCTGCACCGCGTCTAGGGCCTGGCAGACCGAGGCGTGCGCTCGGCTCTTTCTCCACGCCCGCCCACCTGCCATCGCCGTCTGCTCTGACTGTCCTCAGGTACGAGGAGAAACCTCCGCAGTGACCTGCTGGTGGCCGCTGATTCCATCACCAACACCATGTCATCCCTGGTGAAGGAGCTCCACTCAGGTGAAGCCCAGAGCTCCTGCCCGGCCTCACGCGCCCCTTTCCATCCCCACGCCCTCCTCACGTCCTCGCCACGTGGTAAAACATCATCACGTAGCACACGCCACCTCAGTTCACCACTCAGCCTTTTTGCCTTCTAGGAACACACTGGACGTCTTGGCCCAGGGAGCCTCTCTGCCACACGTGATCACACAGAGACGCTGACACGTTATGTTTCTCTCAAGAATGCTCCTTGCAGGACAGACCCAATCCAGACTTTAAAGAAGTTCAGAGCCCCACGCACACACAGTTAGCCCCTTTCCCTGCTTCATTCGTCCTCCGCCAGCTCTCCGTCCACAGCCTCTCTCTCCCCAGGGCTGCGCGACCGCCTCGTTCTGAGGCTTTCCTGGAAGACTGGAACTGAATCAGCCACAAAAGCTTCTGGACTTTCTCCCAGTTGCCTTTCTGCTCTCTCCTATTTGATTTGGTTTTGAAACCCTATTCTCTCCTTTTGTCCACGACTAGGCTCTGATTTCATGTGACGTTTGTGACCTGAGTCTGTTGCTCCTTCGCTCCTCTGTCCCGTCTTCCCTGTGGCTCCTTCCTCAGTCTCTCCATCCCTTAGCTATTTCACTGATTTTCCAGACACCCTTACCTCATTGTTCTTCTTACATAAAACCCATGAAAGAGAGAAATAATAAAAGGCCATTCCCCTATCGTCATATTTTCAAGACTCCCCATGACTCTCTTCATTTTATAACTGCCAGCTATTTACTAATCGGTTTAGAGTAGTCAGATTCCCATGTTCCGTATTAAACACATAGGTTCCCTTCCTGAGCACTACATATGGCCCTCCTTTGTTCTTTTCACCTAATATAATGCTTTTGAATATGTTGAAGTCGCTTAACAAGGTTATTAAATAAAAATATAAAGCAGTGTTTCCATGGACTGTTCAAACACATCCACTGAAATCATCAGTCCAGGCTCTTAGGGAAGGGAAGCCTTGGGTATTTCTTCAGACCTTTGAAGGAGAAAGCATACACCTTTAGTGTTGTCATGGGTCTGGCCCATGGCTTCACTCTCAAATCTGCCTGATTCCACTTAGAAGAGAGTAAGCGTATGGCCTAGGTTGGTTTTTTCAATGCAATTAAGATGCCAGTTCTCCCGTGGAGGGGGTGTGAGGGTGACAGAGTCTCCATTCTGGTCCCATTCCTCAATCCTCAGAAGCACGGCCCCCTCTTTATTGTATGATAAACACACATAAATACAAGAGGTGACTGCCTTTGAGATGACTTCATGGGTGATTAGAGATTCCCTTCCCTAATAGAACTTCCCACAGATGCCAGAAATCCCACTTTTTGAAAGAATTTCAGGCCATGAACGTTAATCACACTGTCCCTTGTGACTACTTACTAGGGTTTGGGCAAAATCAGTGGCTCATGAGCTCATCACACTAGATGAGAGGTAACCGGACACCATTAAACACACGGCACACAGAGATCAAATAGCTCCACAAAACTAACAGGTCACAGGGATACCCAGCAATCTCTTATGGTAGGAAAGGGTGGTTTTAACAAAATGATGCGATGTATTTGGAAGGCGCCTTAGAGAGCATGTCGTCTAGTCCCCTTCAGAAATGCAGTGAGTGATTATCAGAAGAGTGATTTGCTTGAAGGGGTGAAGCTGGTCCTAGAACTTAGGTCTGAAGAACCTGAAGCCAGGGCTCTTCCCCCCACAGAGCCCTTCCGTCCACACGGGACAGGATGTCAGATTCACAGCCCCACGAGGGCCCCTTTCACTGACTCTGTTCCCTCCCAAGCCCTGAAGTCCACAGGTAGATGTGGACTAAGTCCACACATGACAGCACCTTTACAAAATTCAGAAACAGATTCCCTTTACACGCGAGCTGCCAGTTTCTCAGTGAATGGAAGAGGCTGGCCCAACACCCACACACGTTTACTGTCACCACCAAGGGTTTTGTTAGGATGAGGTGAGATGTTCAGATTGTCTCTACGTATTTTCCATATCATGTGAGCATACTGTTTATAGGTGTAGCTTGTCCTCCTCATCTTTTTCAAAATACTTTCACAAATAGTAGAATCTAAAGGTTGGAAAACATCTTAGAAGTCATCTAATCCAGGTTGCTGCCCAGTGTAAAAGTCCTGTTTGAATATTTCCAGTGAGCTCATTCATGACCAGCTCTCATCATGAGGAAGTTCTTTCTTATCAGGGAGCCAAAATTTGCCTCTCTGTAAGCAGTTTATCCTCATTCCACCCTCTGAAGCCACCCAGAGTAAGTTCAGTCCTTCCTACTCCTATTAATTTGGCCTTTCAAGCGTTTGATGACAGGTAACATGGCTGTCCCTATGCCTTCTCTTTAGGTGGCTGTTTGATGTTCCTTCAGCCATTCTTTCTTTGAGAGAGAGAGAGAGAGAGAGAGAGAGAGCAAGCAGGGGAGGGGCAGAGAGAGGGAAAGAGAGAATACCAGGCAGGCTCCGCGCTGTCAGCACAGAGCCCGACAAGGAGCTCGATCTCACAAAACGTGACCTCATATGACTTGAGCTGAAATGGAGAGACTGAAACGTAACAGACCGAGCCACCCAAGGCGCCCCCTCCTTCAGCCATTCTTAATGTGACGTGGTTTTCACTTCACCATTTTGCTTGCCAACACTGGGATATGGTCGAGAGTTTCAAGGCCCCAATTCAAAATGAGCTCCCAGAGCTGAGCACACTCCTCCCTATCACGGGGGATGTGCTCCCTGCAGAGCCCAGCTCTCTGCTGGCTCTGTTGCTGGCTTCCCTGCTGACTGCGCTGGGGGTGACACCTCTTCTCCATGCCTGCTTTCGCTCAGGGAGGCTCCAGGGAAAGCAACCTTTGAGGACATTAGCTTTTAACACACAGCCACTTTGCTGTTCAGTCATTTTAAGTTTGTTATCAGCCAAAACTTCTAGTTTGGGGTTTTTTTTTCTTTTTAAAAAAAAAAATTTTAAGTTTATTTATTTATTTACTTATTTTGAGAGAGACAGACAGTGTGAGTGGCAGAGGGGAAGGGAGAAAGGGAGAGAGAGAATCCCAAGCAGACACCATACTGTTTGCACAGAGCCTGACATGGAGCTCGAACTCACCAAACTGGGAGAGCATGACCTGAGCAGAAACCAGGAGTCCGACCGAGCCACCCAGGCGCCCCCTTTTGGTGGTTTTTTCTTTTTTCTATTAAAAAAAAATTTTTTTTTAATGTTTTATTTTATTTTTGAGAGAGAGGCAGACAGAGCACAAGCCGGGGAGGGGTAGAGAAAGAGGGAGACAGAATCTGAAGCAGGCTTCAGGGTCCGAGCTGTCAGCACAGAGCCCAGCACGGGGCTTAAACTCATGAACGAGAGATCATGACCTGAGCCAAAGTTGGAAGCTTAACCGACTAAGCTGCCCAGGCACCCCTGGTTGTTTTTTCTTAACAGAAGCCAGTGTTAATCTAGGTATTCTCCCACCATGTACTTTTATGGTTGCTTTCTTGAACCTGAATGCAAGGTATTAGATGTATCCCTAGTGGGTGTCATCACCTTAGGGAAAGCGGGCATGGAGAAGAGGCAGCCACCCCCGACCTAGTCACCAGGGAAGCCAGCAACTGAACCAGCAGCAAGGTGAGTGACCTCAGCTGTGCTGCCCCTAAGGGCGTAGGGCTTATGGGTAAACAGTGCTAGGGCGTGCACCACGCAGGGCGCATACTAGGTGAGCGTCAGCACCCGTGCAGGCCTGGGACCGTGAGCCTTTAGCTAGGGCTTCGTCCCAAGCCTTCTGAGTTACCGCCTTCACCCTCCCTCTATGCTTGTGCTGTGCTGAAGGGTCACTGGCCTCCTTGGACTTGTTTTCACAGCAGAGGAAGGTGCAGAGGAAGAAGAAAAGAAGATGCAAAGTGGGAAAGAAAGAGGTAAAGGCAGCTCACAGGACCCCTAGTTTGAGTGGGAGGCAGAGCTGGACAGCCCCTGAGGGAAACTCCCCTCCCTTTTGTTTCTGCTTTCCTTCCTGCTGCCCCTTCCCCCAAAGCTTTCCAACCCCCACAGTTCCTTCTGCCTACTTTTCCCAACCGACCATCAAGGTTTGCCCTGGAGGTGGCGGTGTCAGGCGGATCAAGAAAAGCCTCCTGATTCCAGATACTGTGATAGATGGTTCGGATATAGGAAGTAGATACCAGCAGAGCACAGAACATGACCCTTTGCCTCCAGGAGTTTATAATCTAGTCAGAAAGGCAAGACAGAGATATGCAGAATAAATAGGAGATAAAATGAAGTAGCAGGAAAAGTTAATCATCGAACTTTGAGTGTGTGATTATAAATACAAGAAACGTTTCTGAAAAGGAAGCGATTCTTGTGGGCAGAATAGCCAAATGGTTTTCTGGCCTCGATGGAAGAATTAAAAGCAATAAAGAAAGGTATCAGCAAAGGACAGTAATGCCTTCCTCGTTTTCTTGTATAGAAAACTTGCTTAATAACTTGTTATGAACAAGGAGCTGTGCTAAATGATGTCCACGTATTATCTCATTTGGCACTTAACAACCCTGTGAGACACATAACAGTGTCCCTATTTTACCACTGAGAAAATAGGCTCTCAGAAGTATAGATCACGTAGCTGTAAAGCAGCAGAGATTCAGTGTGAACTGGGTCCTTCTGACCCCACTTCATACACTTAATCTTCATGTGTCTGTGCCATGCTGAACAAAAAACATTTGGGAGTTATATGAGCTCTTATTTCGGTCCTATATTAATATGTCTATTTCTGGATTCCTCCAAAACATAAGCTCCACAAGGTAGAGATTTCGGTCTGTTTTGTTCAGGATGTATCCCCAGTGCCCGGCACATAGTGAGGTGTCAGTAAATTCTCACATACAAGGAAGTAAGCCAGGTGATGTACCAGAGAGTGCTTCGTCAGGGACAGAGCGGGAGCGGCCCAGAGGAGGCTGGGCTCTGGAAGGTGTGCCCACTCTCTCTACCCCTGCTGAATGCTCTGCACTGAGCACACCCTTCCTGTTTGATTTCACAGCCCCCGAGCAAGGATTCGAGACAGGGCTCAGAGCAGTTCAATAACCTGCACAGATCATAGCTGGCAGAGCCGGGAATCCATGCCCATGCGGCTGGTAGACGAGGCGAAGTGAGAAAAGTCGTAAGGAAGGGTGGGAAGAAGTGGAGTGGGAGTTGCAGGCGAAGAAGGTGGGAAGGGAAGGGAGGGGGGTGCCTGGGGGTAGGGTCTGCCGTGCTGCTTGCCACGGGGGCTCGCAGGGCAGGAGAGGCAGGCCTTCAGAGTTTGCCACCAGACTCTGAGACTGTCCAGGATCCTGGGAGGAGTGGAGAAGCGGAGTCCAGGTGCCACAGTCCTCTAGAGAGTCAGCGAGGCCTGCGAGGCAGTGGACGGCAACTGTGCGGGATTGAGGACCACGGCATATTTGGCATGGCCGCCCAAATGTCAGAAGTCGAGGTCAGCTGTATTTGAGACATCTAGCAGTGTCACAGGGAATGGTAGAGAAGACCCTTTCCTTGCCGAGAGCAGACCAGGGGGAAGGCAGAAGGGTTGTTGTGCAAGAGACGAAGCAGGGAGGAGATGCACAGAGATAAGTTCACACTCCGTAAACACGTGCTCCAGTCACACGTGTGCACGCACGCGCGCGCACACCACACAACTCATCCAGATCCTAGCGTTCGTGTGGAATGTTCTTGGCTGAAGACGTAACATCTGCTGCTTTGGCCTCTCTTCCCATTGACCCTCCCTTCCCAGTAGCTTTTCCCATGGCTTCTCCTCAGCCTCCCTGTATTCTGTGCAGCACACGGAGGGCGGCCCTGACCGCTTGGGCCTTGCCATGACCATGGACTGCAGCCCAGGTCCTGGTTCAGGGCTGGGTGTGGGCTGCATCTCACACGTGGACGGGCATAGTTCCCATTGCCTGGTGCCCCCTGGTCTCAGGGGCCTCTGTCTGCACCTGTGTTCTCTGCCAGCATCTCTCCTCTCTGCCCCTCTTGCTCTTAGTGTCTCCCCATCTCTCTTCCAGTGCACACACCAACATTTCTGTCTGTCCCCGTGAGACCTCGTGGGAACACCTGAGTTTCCGTTGCTGTGGCTTTAGGTGCCATCCCAAGAAAAAGAGTGTTAAGAGCCAGGGTGAGACTTGAGTAGGGTTTTAAACAAATGTTTGACTCTTGGCATTGTACATACAGGTCTCAGGATATGTCTTCTTAGCTGAACTGTGGCAGGTATGTGGGTGGAGGTACAAGCCAGGTATTTTTACAGATGGACCTTCCGATGGTCTGCCGTGGCCTAGACATGAGATTTTACTACAGACCAACATGGCGGTAACTGCGGTCACCGAGGCGTTGGAGAAGAGTGACTGTCAACCGTAGAGAGAGAGGAGATGTGCTTCTTTGGGGTTGAAGTGATGCTGACCTAACATAAACACAATTTGGTCAGCACCCCACCAGGCATAGTCTGCTCAGTGCAAAAACCCTAAGAGCCAAATGGGCACTTTTGAAGAATTCGTGACCAAGCCAGACTTCACCAGCACGTTCGCCCCTACCTCAGCCCCCTCACTGCCTTACCCTGGATCTCTGGCTGGCTGCATTCTGGGGAACGCTTCTGCTCCCCTGGGGTGCCGCACTGACTTCGCGTCCCCTCACTGCTCACCTGGGGTGTTCAGAGTCCTTGTCGCCAGGACTACACAGATGAAACAGACTGACACAGTACTTCAGAGCCCGAAATTCATCTCGGCCACTCCAGGGCCTCATGTTATGCTCCTTTGTCCTTCAGAACTGCCTCTCCCAGAACCTGCCACCCATGGTGTTGGGAGCTGTAAATCCAGTTTGCTCGCTCAGAGTAAACACACACTGGTGTGTGTCCAGTAGGCTGACAGCAGCAGCCCTCTGTGAATTCTCAGGCTTTTGTGGGTGCAGTCGGTGTTCAAGATTTCAGGGGGAGCAGGAGTGATTGAGCATCCCCAAGCAGACACGCCTGCAGGCAGGAAACACCGCCAGTATCGAAATTTAATTCCTTCTCACCTTGGTCACTTTCAGAACCAGATGGGCTGCGCCCCCAGATATCACCACTCCCTAGATTTAGGGTGGCTTCATTTCCATTTTAGTAGTAGTATTTTCCCTCTCCCGAGAGACACTTGTTTCTCCATGGTGGTTCTGCGTCCGTTGCAGGTGCTGGTTGTAGGTAGCGTGACTGTCCTGGCCCTTTTCATAGTTGGTTGGGAAAAGCCAGCATAGGGGGCAGAAAGGGGCGAGTGAAGTCCAGAAGCCCGTGGGTGTGTGGGCCGGTAGTCCCCAGGGAGAAGATGCAGGCTGGTGAGACACCCCAGGCGTGACTCCGTGTGTTGTTTGTATCCGTGCTGCACAGGTTAGCAGAGGAGCCGGGACAGAGAGGAAGCGCGGGTGAGTACAGTGTTCTCTGCCCTCCCCACGGCCCCTTTCCCTTTGTACCCACGGTCTTCCTTTCCCTCCTCCCTTTCCTTGGTCTCACTTTCCAAGCCAGCCACCCTGAAGGGGGGAGATTCCAGTTAAAGCTTTTCTTAAAGAGCCCAGTTCACCTTTTCGCTTTGCCTCGGCCCCGCTATCATACCCTCTTGGCCCCTCTTCCCGGCTCTGGCCCATCTTGCTCTACGCTGGGTCTGGCCTGGGCCTCCGGCATCGGTTGGTATCACTGGTGTCTGGATGCAGCCGGCAGACCCAAGAGCTGCCAGCCGACACGGGCTCTGGGAGCCAGTGGCCAAGGCTGTCCCGGCCACCTCTGCCACCTTGCTGGTTGCCCACAACCACCGTCATTTCTCTCCCAGGGTCTGTGCCGGTGCCCCAGGGTTCCGACACCCAGAGCTCTGATCTGCCTCGGAACCTGACCACAGACACGTATTTCCGTCCTCCAGGGTCACATCCACTCCAATAGAGCCAACCAAGCCATTTCCTGTGGTGCCTGCCAACCCGCACCCCCTCGTCCTAAAAAATTAATGAAAATACAGATTTCCCTCTGGGACAGTGCTCATTGCTTTAGGAGGTAGTCTTTCACATCTTTCCATCTGAGGACCTTGACTCTTCTCCCAGTTCCAAGACAGTGAGGCTCCGGGGCCTGCTTGCTAGAAAGAAGGGATGAAAATAATTGGACAACTAGTCTGTTCAGAACAGTTCTTTGGAAGATAGATGTCTTTGGTTTGACCGCGAGATGTCTCTTTATTTGTCAATCTTTCTTTCCCTCCCCTCCCCCACTTCTTGTGTTTAAAAGTTAGGCCGTCTTCCTCAGTTACAGATCTTCCAGGCAGAAAAGCCAGGGCTGCAGCCCCATTATCCCAAAAAAGGAACATCTCCAGGCCTTTTCCTGCCGGCCGCACCCCCCACGTGCACCCGGCCCTTGAGGGGCTCTGTTCTGCCAGCGCTGCGGGACCTGCCGCCTCGGAGCCTGCACTGACTCAGGGATTGTGCAAGCCTCTATGGGAAGCACCCAAGCTGCAGAAGTTCTCTCGCTGCCCTGGAAATCTCAGGGCCTCCGGGGCTTGGGCAGGGTTTTACCTAAATTCACTGCACATTCAGGCAAGGCCCTTCCCAACAGCAGGCCTAGGCCGCTGCAGCCAACGAGGGAGTCAGGAGCTGACTTGCCCCTCGGGAGCTTGCCAGAGCCCCCCTCCCCGGGGGCACAGAGGAACTGGGGGATAAGGATAGGCACGCCAGAGCCGTCTGGCCCCCCCCTCTTCCTGCAGATGAGGGAATGAAGAAGGCCCACGGCCTGGGAGCTTGGTGCCAGAACTAGAAGCGGAGCTGGGTCTCCTGACGCTGTCCTCAGACCTCAGATCGGGAGTTAGGAGAAACTCATCAGGAGTAGAGAGTCAAATGAAAAGCATAAAAACTCAGGTGGCTCAGTTTCACAGACCCTTAAGTTCTGCCCTCTTCCGGCCTGAATCTGAGGTGTCGTCCCTGCCACCCAGTGTTTGTAAGCACCTCTCCAAGCTCAGTGCCCTTCTCCTCGGTCACAATCCTTCTTCCCAAAAAAGCACCACATTCCAAACCTCGCACTGTAAACCCCGTTCTTTCTTCCCAGAAACGTTTCCTGGCCCTGTGACCCCAGCAGCAACTCCCAAAAAACTCTAGGTACCCCCCACAAAAGAGAAAGCCCCTTTCCCTAAAAAGGAGCACGAGTGTTATCGACTCTTTGCATCTTCTGAGTTGAAAGCTAAGCATCCCGACAGCCCCATCCCAGGACATTGCCTTGCCCCAGCAGATGTTAGCAGCATTTGCTTGGAGACCCTCTGCAGCACCCGTGAGTAACAGCGTGTCTGTCCTGCACAGGCACAGGGGACATGCAGCAAGCTGGCGTTGACATGAGGAAGGCGAGATCTTCCCCCAGAGGCGCATTCCTGTCCATCTTTCGGCTGCACACCTGGACCAGGCTTGCAGGCTGCCAGACGTCACTACCTGGCAGGAAGAGGGGAGCCCAAGCCGGTGGGAAATGGGAGGGACTGCCTGATGCCGCTGCCGCCGGTGGGCCTCCCCCTTGCACAGTCCTGCATGAACTAGCATCTTCCTCACTCCCCTCGGGCCACGGTCTCATCTCTGCAACAGGAATTTACCGGGAGGTTGAAAAGAGAAAAGAAACAGCACGAATCTCCTGTGTGTGTGACCTGATGGAGTTCTTGCTGGAGTTCTTGCTGGCGTCTTGCCGGCACATCGCGTGCTCCCTGGGGTGGGGGTACAACTTTCCTCACCACCTTTGACCTTTAAAAACCAACAGGTTTTCTTCCCTGTGTCGTGCAAAGACAGCTTCAGGCTTTACTGAGTTTTACAGATATTCACACCCTGGCCACAGTGCTAAAAATAGCCTCCTTCCTTTCTCTCATACTGGTTAGCTAGGCTTCCGCCCCGGTTGGTGCCGCTCGCTGCTCAGCAGCCTAGGCGGCAAGGGGGAGCAGAGAGCAGCCCAGGAGAGGATTCTTTGCAGCAAAGCCCGCCGCCGGCCGGCCAGGGAGCGCTGACCGGTGACCACCAGAGGGAGCACTGACCCCCGGGCGCTGTGCTCCCGCCACCTCCCCCTTCTCAGGGTTCCATTCTGCTCTGGCACACATGATAATCAATCCCAATTCCCGGTGATTTTCATTTATTTTTTTTCTGCTCCCTGGGCTCCAGGATGTTATTTTTAGTAGTGGAACGGCTATAAATATTTATAAAGGGCAGCGACTGGAATGAAGTGAGAGGCCCCACAGCTGGCTCTCTCATCCCCCCAACACACACGCCCCTGCGGACCCCTGCCCGCTGCCTGCGGAGCCAGTGGGCTCAGCCCGTAGCCACCCACGGAGGGAGTCACGTGGAAACCTCGTGAGGGCGCAGCCAGGGTGAAACGGGTGGGGTTGACTCTCCATCCTTCCCTCTCACTGTCCCCGCTTCCTCATTACTCCCACCCAGGAAGGAGGTCAGGGCTTATTCCGGGAGTGCTGTGCGCTGCTAGGCCCAGGGCCTCCATGTCATGAATACTACGTATGAGGGGCAGGTGCAGCCTGGATCGCTCCAGCTGTGTGAGAGCAGAGAGGAAATGGGAGCCTGCGGAGAGGCCCCACGCCCGTGGAGGGCTGGCCTTCCACAGCAGCTTCCGAGCGCTGTCTTGGCCCAGCCGTGACCAGCAGTGAGCCGAGGCCCCGGAGAGCCAACAGGGATTCTGGTAAAACAAAAGCACTGGTGAAAAGGTTCTCCCACACGCTCAGGAAACAGGGATCCAGCCTTGCCTGGAGGGCCAGATGGGGCAAGAATGAAAGTAACCATATGGAAAGTTCTGAGGGACACTCCGTGCCAACCAGTGGTGAGATTAGGTATGGGATGGGGGCAGGGTGGGGGCGGCAGGGCTACAACAAGGTCTCAGGGATGACTGTGTGCTCCCCCCACAATCCTGACGTCCCACACTTTGGACCCTGCCCCTGAGGACAGAGCAGGACCCCACTTCCCGATTCCTCACGTGAACTGCTTGCTTCTTCCAGAGCAGAAGGAGCCAGAGAACAGATTAAAAGCACCAGTGGCTCCAAAACAGCCAAGGGCTAAGGTGCACATGGTGTATGGCAGTGTCCTCTGGGCCCCCTGTGTGTCCCTCCACACCTGAGAGGTTGCCCGAGCCCACGAGGCCCCCAGCCACTGCTCGGCAGGTTCTTGCACCAAGGAGCAGCCTTAACGTCCTCAATCGCAGGAGAGGCTCTGGACTCCCAGCCTCTCACGTGTACTTGGAGGACGATAAAAAGGACTAGAGAGAGCCACGGCAATGAGCTCAGACGCCAGCATGACAGTGCATGGGGTGTTGGGTTTTATATAAACTCTGGTTGACAAGTGAGTTCTTTTACAGCTAGAATATCCACCATTGTCTAAGGCCCCTGAGGTGCCTCCTGACTTCTTGGCATGTGCTGTAGAATGTAGATCCGTATCAGGAGCTTGAAGCTGGTCCCTTTCCTCAACTCTGACCTGGAACACAGGTGTCACCCTAGGTAGGGGACACTTCCTTCTTAATTGCTCTGTGACCATTTAGGAGTCTAATTTAACCTGAGTAGATGATCTTTTAAGAGAAGTGACGTATACTGTCAGCATCATAGGCCCCCTGGGCTGCTGTTTCGTAGCCGTGAAGACCCCTCGAGAGGTCCTAAATGCGTCCTGGGTCTTGAGGAAGCCGCAGGCCCACCAAGTGCAGATCCCAAAGTCCCAGCCGTGCTGAGGTTCCATTTATTTTCACAGCCCCCTCGTCTGCTGCTTGCGCTTTATCCACCGGCAGACTCCCCTTCTTTTGCGTTGCTTACTCCCTGCTCCTGCAGTCCGTGACGGCTTCAGAAAGGTACAGTTGCTATGGCAATGCCTAGAGCCATCTGAATTCCTGCTGCACCTTCTGGAAGAAAAGGCCTTATGAAGAACCATTCAGTGGATTCCAAAGCTAGCCAGCCTCCCTGGGCCTCTCCTCTGCCAGGGGCCAGACGCCTGTTGCAAACTGGAAGTGTGGGAGATAGGTAGCCCATCTTCCTTGGGATGAAACTCCCATAGCTGCAAGCCACACGCACCTCAACAGGCTCTCCACGTGTGGATCAGAAAACTAAGGCTTCCTACCTGGGGCTCTCAGGGAAGATACAAGACCAGTGGTTCTGAAACTTGGAATCCCCCGGAAGGCTTGTAATGTATGGATAGCTAGGTTCCACCCCCCAGTTTCTGATTCAGTAGCAGTTGTAACAAGCTCCTGGGTAGCATTGGTGCTGCTGGTCCAAAGACGACGTGGTGAGGACCACAGTACACATTTATGAGGAGAAAAGGTTCAGGAGCCATCGCCAGCAGGTGGAGAAAGGCCAGAGTCGGTGGTCTATTCTAAAGGAAGAAAAAGAGGGGCCTCAGCAGTCCCTTTTCTTGGTTAGGTGCCCTGGGGACCATGTGCCAAGACCAGTGGTCTTAATTTTTTTTTTTTTTTTTTTTTTTTTTTGTGGTCTCCAACAAGCAATTGGACCTGCCCCATAGACATGTTAAGAGAGGGCAGCATTACAAGACAGGCCATGAAGGCGTGGAAGAGCAGTATCCCAAATGCCCAGTGACTGAGTGGGTCTTGCACGGTCTGGTCTTAGCAACGGGGGAGGCTGAGGGCCTGCCTGGCTCCAGAGGGAGTGGGGGGGGGGAAGTGGCATAACAGTCCCCCGGCCCCCAGAGGGGGGGCTTTTACACCCAGATGCTTTCCCCAGAATGCAAACACTATATTCGATGTTAAACCGTATTCGGGGCCCAGCTGGGCTGCTTACTTCCAGCCTACCTGAAGCTCCAACTCCCCTGAGCAGAATCCATTGCCCAAGAGGAAATGATTACCGGAGGGCCCAAGGTGAGGGCGGCAGGCCTTCCCAGTTATGAAGAGCAGATCCCAGGGGTTGTGATGCCTTCTCTGCACACTTAGCCCTGCCTGGAAAACCAGGTCTGTGGGTGGTGTGCCGGTGTCTCTCCTGCCCGGGCATGGCTGCGAGCAGGTGGAGTGTGCTGGCACCATCTGCCCTCTGCCTCCTACTCCAAGCGGGGACGGCCAGGGCAGGGCCACAGGGTAAAAGGAGTGGACATCGAACCAGTTTACAAGTTCCAGGAAGCGATACCAGCTTCTCAGTTGTGTGACGGTTTGGATGGGCGGTGAGCGCTTTTGTTTTTGAAAGTGGGTAATTCCTGAGGGAGGCCGTGAGGAGAACTGGGACTTGCTGGTGGTGGGAGGGCTCTTGAAAGGCAGGCACCAGAGAGCGTCTTGGTATTTCTGAAGCGAAGGGAGCCTGCTAAAGGTAGAGATTGAGAAGTGACACGTACGAGCGCCTGGCTGGCTCAGTCGGTAGAGCACGTGACTCTTGATCTCTCCGTGAGTTCAGGCCCCACGTTGGGTGTAGAGTTCACTAAAAAAAAAAAAAAAAAAAAGTGGGGAGAGGACAAGTTAGCTTGATGTGGGACTGTCATTCATTCGAGAAGATACTTTGGAGCTCTGACGGTGTGCCCAGCCCCAGGCCCCCCTCTCCAGGCCTCAGTGAACATGGGGCCTTAGAGGTTAAGGTTGAAGCCTGGTCTGAATTCATAACTAGGGCATGGGGGTGGGCTGGGGGGGGGCTGCACTGCCTTCTGAAGCCTGTCAGACTGGGGACACAAATGGGACAGCGCACCGGGGAAGGGAAACGGTCACACCAGAGGGGTTCTGGATACTTGGAAGTGTTGGTCTTCAGGCCCATGAACAGGAGAGGAGAAGAGGACGGATGCGTCTGGTAGAATTAGAGCCTGAATCCCCTGCAGAGTCCTCAACCAGAGGAACCTCTTAGGACGTCGGCCTGCAGCCATTGGCGCACCTCCCGGCCGGAGTTTGAAGGCCCGCGGCCTGTGGGAGGATGGTCGGCGGACTCGCTCCTCCCCACCCCCACCCCAGCCCTGCTGAGGGGCACGGTGAGTCCTCAGTGCACCTGCACATACGTACAGGGGGGGCCTCTGGCTTTCGGGTTTTGGCCACAGGTGCTGCAGCTTTCCCCCTCTCAGGAGAGTGAATCCTCAGACGAAGCACATGATCTGGGGTGGGGTGGGGTGGGGTGGGAAATGTAGCGGGTACGTCTACACCAGTGGGCCTCAAGATCACCTGTTCACCGTGAGCTGCTCATTCAAGTCCCAGCTCCTGGGTCGTGCTGGCTCCACCATGGCCCGAACCCAGGACTCCTGTCACTTAGTCTTTCCCTCCCTCCTCCACCACAGCTGCCATCCTGGCCCACCAGGAGTCCATCCCCTACCAGCAAGAACTCTATCTGGAGTTGGACCCAAAGCCTCTGGAAGTCCTCCCCACCCACAGCTCCTCAGAATCCTGGGCCTGCTGGTCGGAGCCCCAGTCTTCCTGATCCCTCAGAAAGCCGGCCCTGGGGCTCCTCTTCCACAGAGCCCAATGGCCATCGGTGGCAATGGCTGATGTCTTATTCACCAGCGTGTGAATGGCCTGGGTGAGGCCCTGCCTGCCAAGTCTCCTTGGCCTTTGAGGTCTTGCCTCTGTGAAGCTCCCCTGATGGGGTTGGCCCTGTGGAAGAAGGTGTATGCACCTGGGGCTGCCGAGAGGGAGGGCACGCAGAGAGGAAGTAGCGAGCCAGGCAGGGCCGAGGAGCAGCTTGGGGACAGGGCGGGAGCCAGGTGCAGGTGTCAGGTGCCCAAGGGGTCAGCCTGAGCTTCCTTCCAGCTGGATGAGCTTCCAGCCAGCCCAGCTCCTCGGAACCAGATTCGGACTGGACAACGGAGTGTGAAGAAGGAGGCTCTGGGCTTGGGGACCTCATTGGGTTCCCCGTCTTGCCATGACGGCTGGCCGGCATTCATCCTACTTTGCTCGTTGCCTAGGCAACCACCTGGGTTCACCCTTTGCCACCCACCTACCCTGGGAGCCCACTCAGAGGAGGAGAACAAAGGACAGGAATACAGAGAGCAGGGCAGAGTGAGGGACATGTGAAAGACCAGAGAGAAGAGAGTAAAGAGGAAGGAAGGGTGGGAAGAGGGGCAGAGCTCAGGTGAGGAGGGGAGCTTTTCACCCTGGGGGCGCAGGGGACACGACTACAGGTGGAGACAGGATGGGATTTGGGGAACAAATTCTCACTCCTGAGCCCCAGGCTTAGGGGATCTCATTCCTGTCCTGTTGCCACAACTCACCCCCACATTTTACCCTAATTAGTCCCCACTGGAAAGCGAAGCATACGCCTTCCTCTGGGATTCCTACCCCCAGCGTGGCCCTTGGCCCAGAAGTCAGAGGCCTTATCTCGCCTGCCCTCCCTCCTCTCCGAGTCCCACCCTGCCCCCAGCCCAGTTTATAGAGCTCAGTTGCAGCCTCCAAGGGGGTTGATGGAATTTCCCTGGGGGGTGTCTTGTTCAAGGAGTCTCTTATCTTCCTGCCTTCAGCCATCACTGGAGAGTGGAGGGGACTTAGATTGGGGTCATTGGGAGGCCTCTGCAGCCAGACTTTGCAAACGGGGGGTTTAAAGCCAGGGTGGAGTTGAGGAGGCCTCGTTTAACATTTCTGTTTACTGAGGCCCCTACCCTGACCTCCCACAGGCCACCTCACCTAGCTGGTCTCTCCCTGCCCCCATTTTATGATGAGATTGGGTCTTTCTTCACCTGCATGTCCTTTCAAGCAGGGACAGCAACCTGGACAAGGTCACTCTCTGGCCATATTGTACACACAGAGCTACCTTCAAAAAGGCTTAGTACACCCAGGCACACCCAACACAGGAACTCGCTTCGAGCAGGGACCTGGAGGAACTCAGAAGTCACAGTCAGCCCTGAGGCCCCATGTCTGGAGAGGACTGTCCAGGCACCATGAAGAGATACGAGCAAAAAAAAAAATGGAACTCTACCTTGAGAAACCAGCCAACAGAGCTGCTTGAAGACATCTAGGAGGGAGTTAATGAAGCAAAATATTGGAACAGGAAAAAAAAAAAAAAAAACAAGAGAATTATGCACATAAGCAACTGTCGAGCCCTAAGATGCATGAAGCGTCAGGCGTCCTGATGTCGCCGGGTGATGACAATCAGGCAGGTTTCTTAAAGCAGGCTTTGCTCTAAAGAGGAGTGAACAGAGTATGTTAGATGCCTACTGTGCGCCAGGTGTGTTCACACATGTGGCTCTATGTAGGGTCATCCACTCAACCACAGCTGTGATGTAGGCATCCTCAACGCAGAGAAACCGGGCTCAGAGCGGTCAAATAACTTGCCCAAGATCACAGGATCCTCTCTGTCTGCCTGACTGGGACGCAGCTCTCCTTCCCACCGTGTCAGACTGCTGAAATGGCAGAATTTCAGCACCGTTTCAAGGAAGAGGAAGAATATTCCAAGGTGGGGGGAGGAGGAGCAGGGAGATGGTTCAGGGGAGGAAGTGAAGTGTTGAATCAGTTGACTTCACTACAGCCTGGTTTGCCTACTTTGAAAAACCACAATGAAGAAATAGTCACCCAGATTTCCTTATATATATAAGCATATATATATTATATATATATAGCATATATATATTAAATATATATTTAATCTTAACCAAGATCGTATCTCTAATTCCTAATTTCACCTCTGCCTCTGGGTGTGCCTTTCTCCTATGCTCCCCAGTCTGTGCAAATCCAGCCTGTACGTGCCACAAACACTTGAGTTTGTCCCCCACTCCACCCCCCGCCCTGAGACCCATAAAGGCCCCATGAGACGAAGCCTAACAAGAAGAGAAGGTGGAAACGTTAGCGTGGACCAGCCCGTATATGTCATGTACGTGTGCCGACACTGTTCCAAGCACAGGGACTTAATCCCCACCACGCCCCTTGAAAGCTACTAGCACCGTCGTCCCCAATCCACAGATGAGGCAGCTGAAACAAGGAAAGGGTTTTGCCCAGGGACACAGGGACAACCAGTGGTGGGGACGTGAATCCAGGCAAGCTGTCTCCGGAGGCATCTCCCAGCCACCATGTCTCTCTGGCTAACAGTGACTGAGCCAGATGTCTGTGCCTGGCGCTGCGATGTGCTTTCAACGTGTTACCTCACGCAGGAAACGAAGAGATAAAGACTCCGCTCTGGTTAAGCCGACTGGTCTTCCGCTAAGGCCCACCCTGCATTGTGGGCACATCACTCACAGGGGCCAATATTAGCATCGGGGGCTCCCCAGCCTCCACCTGACTGCAGGGCAGGATTGGAGAGTTCTCCATCCACTGTCACATCTGGCCTTGACTAAAGGGACTTGCGGGGGAGGGGGTTCCACCAGCAGCCCCTGGGGATGGAAGCAGGGGGGAAGGCAGGCAGAATCCCTGACAGAAACAGTGGGACGGGAGGGTGGGAATCAATGGGAGTTTAATAATTGGCCCCACCGAGACGCACCGGAAGGATGCGCCGGCCTTCCTTCCTTCAGTTAACATGCATCATGGGAACTGGCTCCGCTGCTTAGGGTCACCCTGAACCTTAGGGCAGGGGGTTGAAAGACACCCCAAGAGAACACACTAATCCCTCTATGCCTCACTTTGTAGCCTGGTCTTAGGCTAAGTGAGCATTCACCATACCTACGCGGCCTAAGCCGCATCACAAAGCCTCCTCATTAACTGACAACGATGTTTCTATCTAATCACCAGGTTTCCCCAACCCTGGAAGGAGGGTCCCTTCCCCACCCTATTCACCCTAGCGGAGGGAGGTCTGTCTGGAGCTGTGTCATCCAGTGACTGACCGAACTGGTCTGGCCAATCACAGGAGATCCCCCTCCTCTCTGCTTCTCAGTTGCTTGCAGAATCAGAGGAGTAAATAAGTACATATTGCAGAGTTCTTCATTTGCCATCCACACTTGGTCGTGTGTGTAAAATGTCTCTGTCCCCAAGGTGGGAGGGCATATATGTAAAAAGGCAAAAACACAAGGTGATGCTTGTTAATCACCAAACACAAGGTCCAGAAAAGCGCCCCGGGGAATCAGGGAAGGCGGAGGAGTTCAACCACAGGTAAATCAAATGATAGGAAAAGACGAAATAACAGAAAACATCGTGTCTCTTATTACGTGAACTCATTCCTTCACTTGCTCACTCAGCCTGTCCAAGGCTGCTTTTAGATAGAATTCCAGTGAGTTCTTTTACTGTTTCCTATGCTTATAGGGTCTTAAATATGCCTGGTCAGCTCCTTTAGTGTCTTCATTTTTTAAAAAACACATATTAAAAGCTATTTTTGAAGCAAAACCCTCCTCTTGGGATGAGACTTCCCATCACTGGCCCTTGCCTTTGAAGCCACACGTCCCCTGCTCTGAGCCAGTGTACCTCCTCCGAGGTCTCGCTCAGTCTGGAGGCCTGCGGGGTGGCCGTGTGCCTCATCTGTTTTCAATTAAACCCTCAAGCTGAAGCTGGGTACATGGCTTTAGCAAGTTGAGTTTCCAAAGGGTCAATCTTATTTTGAACCAGCACGTCAAAACAAAATCAACTCAACCTAAAACACCTACAAAGTAAATAAATCCATCTGTTTGGAGATTTACTTTTAAAATGCTAGGGCAAAGCAAGGTGCAAAGGGCCCAGGCAGCCTCCAGGGAGGGGAGGGGGATCTGTTTCAGCTTCCCTAAAATAGGAGGTGAGGACTGGCAGCCCAAACCAGGATGCTGGCCTCGGGTGGTTAAGACTAAGGCCTGGGGTGATTCCTGCCTCCTCCCCTCCTCGGGCCCAGGACTGGGGCAGGTGACCGAGAGAGTGCGCACTTCACCCACTCTGGCCTCCTCATCTTCGCCCACTGCCGATGCCAGGCCAGGAAGAGCATTACAAGGCCACGGGCATCAGAGGCTGGGAAGGGCAAGGCTCACTCCTCAGACCCACACCGGGCTGACACCTCATGGGTGGGGTTAGCTGGTGACTCCACGGTGACACTGACGCTTGCTCCTGCCCCAGCCTCATTTGCCCGCTTGGCCCTCTGGGGAAGGAGCACTTTGAGGATCATGACACCATAGAGGTCGGGTGCTCATCATCATTTGGACTGAGGACATAGACACTCTGCTTGCTGTTTGGGGTCTAAGGAGGGTGTAACAGAGAATGGCCCAAAGTCATTCGCTTTGGCCCGAGGGGTGTTTTTAAAACAATTTAATGGTCTGCAAATGGTGAAGCATCAGAAGATTTCACAGAAAAATCCAGATTTACAGCTTCTCTGGAAATGTTAGACTATCTGGCTATTCTGGTCCCACAAGTCCCCCCGTGGCAACGATTCTGCTGAAGACCGCCAGACCTCCCCTCTCTCTCGAGACTGTGCCTGCGCATCCCAGGGCAGCTGTGCCGGGGGCTGCTGTGGGCATGGATCCTGCTGCGTGGTGGTGTCCTTGCACCCCCTGAAGCCCCGACCAGAGAGCACCCACCCCCTGACCCCCACTCCCACCTCCCCACCATTCCCGAGCTGCAGCCTGGAAGGAGCCTCCCTCTGGCCCCACCGAGAACAGCCCTTTTAATAAGGGCCAAGGCAGCCGAATTTCTGGGGAGCACAGACTTGTGGGAAAGCATCCACACCCACAGGTACGCCACCCCCTTTACCGTGCAGAGCCAGAGTTCTGGGACAGAAGGGTCAGAGAGGGGCCTCACTGCTGAGTCTGAGACAGTCCCCTTTGCCGGGGTCAACTGCTCCTGGTGGCTGCTGTCACTGTGCCTTCAGCCACCATCACTCTGGGGGAACTCCGACAGCAAAAGCCCCACACCCCAAATCTATATGTGGACCACTGTTTTGCTCATCAGCGGGCGATGTAAAATTTGCATAGGTAAATGCCGAACTATGGTGTTCCTGGCAGACGTGACTTTGGGCCACCCCGTGGTGATGGCAGGCCTGGTAGTGACTGTCCAGGATGGCCCTGGGCTCTAAGCAGGAAAGGAGAGGTAGTTTTAGGGAAACAAACAACTGAGGAAGAATATGAGAGACGCTTCAATGTTGTCACAATCAGGAAGTCAGCGAGCACCCAGCCTAGACACTCACCTCCCTTGAAACATTTATGCTTTGTGTCTCCATTCATTGAACACATGTGACCTTGAACCTCGGAGCTTCCACCCCCAAGCCCACTCTGAGTGGGGCAGAGGGAGAGAGGGAGAGAGAGAGAGAGAGAGAGAGAGAGAGAGAGAGAATCTTAAGCAGATTCCACACTCAGTGCGGGGCTCAATCCCACAATTCTGGGTTCATGACCTGAGCAGAAATCAAGAGTTGCATGGTCAACCGACTGAGCCACCCAGGCGCCTCTTACCTTGGAGCTTTTTAACATGCGCTCCCCTCATCTTCCAGAATGGACTGTAGGCTCCCTGAGAGCAAAAGAAGACTTCTTCAAGTCTTCTCACAACAGGAAATACTACGTTCTCCAACATTCCCAGTGACGAAAATGAGTGCGTATGGTCAATTACCTAAAGCACAAATGATTTCATGAATATAGATGGATATAACGTAGTTAGATTTCTGCCCCTCAGCCAACACCCATGGAATCCTAGGATAGTATCTGAACAAAGTTTACAACTAGTATTGCTATTTGTTGCTTTTTATTTAAAAAAAAAAAAAATCCATCTAGGGCGCCTGGGTGGCTCAGTCAGGTTGAACATCCGACTTCGGCTCAGGCCATGATCTTGCAGTTGGTGGGTTTGAACTCCGCATCGGGCTCTGTGCTGACAGCTCGGAGTCTGCAGCCTGCTTCAGATTCTGTGTCTCCCTCTCTTTCTGTCCCTCCCTCCCTCACACTCTCCCTCTCTCTCTCAAAAATAAATAAACATTAAAAAATTTAAAATAAATGAAAAAAAATCCACCTGCTGTCACCTATCTTCCCGATTGTCCTTCTCCACCCGCTGCCACTCCCAGCCTGGAGCTAGAGCGTTGAAGCCAGGTGTCCTCTCCTAAAGGAGCCTGGGGGCCTCCTCAGGATTCCATAGGCGCTGACGCCTGCCCTGGGGGTGTGTCCTGGCCCACGTGAAGCAACGATTTGTTCTGTGGCAGTGGCCGCTGAGGATATTCCCACTTGGGAACACCCAGAGGGGGTAAAAACCTTCCCAGACACACCAATCAACTTGAGGCATGAGAGAAGGAGCTAGAAGACTAAGTGCTGAGAGCATATTGGGTGCTGACTCTGAGCAAACAAATGGCCGATGTACGGGGACCCGGAGAGTGCACTGGCCTGGAAATGAAACTTAAATAGGAATCAAATTATTGTGTAGACTGTGCCTAACTAATATGGGCAAAAGACTGCTTTTCAGTGCAGTTAATGAATATGTGGTTTAAGATGATGCAGAGAAGCATCCGCCCCTAGAAAAAACTCCGGGAGGCTAAAGGGGAGGGTGAGGACCACGTAGAGAGGAAGGGGGAGCCAGTGCTTGAACTATCTGGCATTCTCCCGCTGCCCAGGAAACACAGGCTGCCTGTGGACCCGGGCCTCCCACTGGTCATCTGGGGGCTCCCCCACCCTCGCTCTAACTCTCAGCTCTGGCGTCCCGAGTGCCTCTGCCTGCACTCTGGCTGTTTATGCCCTCCAGCTGACCTGCCCACGGATGTGACCGGCCCAGCTCCTGGAGAAAGTCTGCTCCAACTCAGTTGGAAGCCATCCAGTCCTGTTGGGGCACCTCAGGCTCCCTGGGCTTCCCCCGTGACCTCCCCAGACCTGGCTTCGGTTTATCCTTTTGAATCCTCTCTCTTTTCTCTCTCTGTGAGCCTGCCCCCTGCGTGTCCCTCACTAAGGCTCCTCCTTCTGCCCCATCTTTCCTCCCAAGCACCTTCACCGGCAAGGATCCTGCCCTCTTCTCTGAGCTTATGCCATCGTCTCTCAGAGGCCTGGGTGAGGTCCCGTTCCTCGGGGAACCTTCCTTGGGCTCCCCACCCCTGTCCTAGTCTTCTTGGGCAGCCGTAGGGTAGAGTGGAACAAACACGGGCTTTGGAGGGCAGCCGTGCCTGCATTTGAATCCTCACACAGCTCCTTTCTAGAGTGTGACCTCAGACAGGTCACGCCTTGTTCTCTGCATCTATAAAATGAGGATCGTTCCAACGTACATGGTTGCTATAAAGATTGGGGCGCCTGGGTGGCTCAGCTGGTTAAGCATCGGACTTCGGCTCAGGTCACGATCTCTCAGTTCGTGGGTTCAAGCCCCGCATCGGGCTCTGTGCTGACAGCTCAGAGCCTGGAGCCTGCTTCAGATTTAGTGTCTCCCTCTCTCTCTACCCCTCCCCTGCTTGTGCTCTCTCTCTCTCTCTCTCTCTCTCAAAAATAAACATTTAAAAAATAAAAAAGATTAAAGGTCCGAATGGCACTCAGCACATAGCACCGATCCATAGCCTTTCCTTTCCTTCCTTCCTCTGACCCTAAGCGCACCACCCCCGCAACACTGCAGGTGCTGCCCCTTCGGAGCCTCGGCCTCGGGGCGGGCTCCTGAGCCATGCTTGGCGCTGGGTGGCCCCCAGTCACCCCCGTGATGCCTCCCAGGGCCAGCGAGAGCTGCGAGGGCTTGGGGACCAATTCATCCCCCTGCACAGACACGCGAGGGGCCACCGTCAGGTCCGAGCATGGGGTTCTGAGCGCCGAGCGGAACCTCTGCTCGTACCGCAGACTCCACCTCACAGGAGGAGCCACTTCTGGGCCGGGGGTTGCTCCAGGGGTGCAGGGAAGGGCCAGGACAGGACGGGAGCGCCACCTCACAGGCCGCACCGCCCGCCACCAAGTACCTGCACACCCCTCTCTGGTGACTGCCTGCCCCCTCGGTTGGCGAGGCAGACTTTTCAAACCTCTGAAACAGCAGAGTCTGCACCAGCCTTCTCTCAGGGCAAAGGGGCCTCTCAGAGCAATTTATCCTTCGTTGGAGGGACCCGCTCCGTACATTCCACGTTTAGGCTGAGGGAGGTTTCTCTACAGGCCCAGGAGAATCTGCTTCATTCATACATTTAACAGATATCTATAGGGCACCCACCTACTACGGACCAGACATATCCCAGGCCCTGGGGCTACAGCAGAGAAGGACCAGGTACCTGCCCTGTGGAAGCTTATATTCCAGTGCGGGAGCCAGGCAACAGATGGTCGTGTAACGTCAGCAGGTGGAAGTTGCTTGGGTGGGGGAAGGGAGGGGGGAAGTGTGGTGAAAGTTTAGAGACTACGGGGCGGGGAGGGCAGCGTGTGAACTTTTCAGTGTTCTCAGTCTCTGCCCCAATGCGCAGGAACCGGCACCTTTTTAGAGGAACAAAGAGAAAACACAAGTATACTTGGCAGGAAATTCCTCTGGTCGGTATCCAATTGCGAACCAGTTCAAAAGAGTCCTGGCAGGTTATGACCCTCTGGGTCCTGTCCCACCACTGCCAGCCACCCAGGCCAGACTCTCCCAGCGACTAATCCGGTCTCAGACTAAAACCCTCCTGCCTCCTTTTTTCCTCCTTCTTCTCTCTGAAGTCCATGCTGTGTTCTGGACTCCAGGCCTTTGTTTCCCTGACAGGTGTCGTTTGTTTGCTTATTTGTTTTGTCAGCCCTTCCTTGGCCACCTTCTCCAGGGACAAGGTTTATAGTTCCCCTGTCACATCCAATCCCAGAAGATAGCTTTCTAGCTGGAGCAAGAAAAGAATATTCTGGAAGCTACATACTTTCCAGTGCTTTCCTCCACACCAACCAGACAAAAGCCCAGACTGGCCACCTTGGCTGCCAGAGAGTATCTACAAAACCACCTCAAATCTCCTTCTACTCCTCCCTGGCTTCCCCATCTTCACAAGGGAGCCCACCGGTGTTCTAGAACGAGATCAGTTACACTTCAGTTTCATACTCTTTGGGTGAGTGGCTCTGTTGCCTGTACTCAGTACTATACTTCCTCAAATCTCCACACTTCTCTCTCAGAGCACCAGCCACTTCTCATTTATTGCCACAAAGGAGTTTTGTGTTTGTTAAAATTTGACATGGGTGTGCTTGCTAAATCATGTCTGTGAGCTCCTTGAGGGCAAGGCCCATGTCTGTTTTCCTCACCGTTGACTCCACAAAACCCCACCCAATGCCTGGCAGATCGTAAAAGCTTAACCAACAGCTGTCAAATGTGCAAATAAACTATAACCAAGATGCAATTATTATGTTGGTAACACACATACGACAGAGACTAAGGAAACAAAAAATGGTAAGTCTGAGTGGTAGATCCTAGACCTTAACTCCCTTATAAATAAGTGATGTATTTACATTTTTTAAAGTTTGTTTTTATTTATTTTGAGAGAGGTAGAGTGGGGGAGGGGCAGAGAGAGGGAGAGAGTGAATCCCAAGCTGACTCTGGGCACTGCCAGCACAGAGCCCCACGAGGGGACTAGAACTTCCCAACTGTGAGATCATGACTTGAGCTTAAACCAAGAGTCGGAGGCTTAACCCACTGAGCCACCCAGGGACCTCATAAATGATGTATTTATTGTAAATAGGTGTGACCAAGGATTTTCCCTGATGTGCAAATTTATGAGGTGTCTTGTAAGGGTATGAGAAATGGAAACTCAGTTTTAGTTGTAAAGAAAAAAACAAAACAAAACATGAAATACACACGCGCTTCCTCTCGCCCCTCCCTAAAACCTGCTCTGGACACGAAAAGAAAGCGAGACTGAACTCAACCAATCAGAAGTCAGCATTGCCGAGGCCCCTCCCCGCACATGGGTGACAGACAGCGTGCTCGGTACCAGCCCAGCGCCACCTGGAGGTCGAGGAGTGCAAATGTGGCGCCTGCCGAGTGGGTTCTTTGCCCAGCCAGACCTGGCCACGTCCCTGGGGCCCCTAGAGATGCTGGCCTCCGGTCCCCACGCCCACTCCGTCACACCCACCCCCAATCAGACTGCTAAGGGGTCGTTCAGGCAGGAACCTCTGAGGAGCTCGCGACAGCGCCGTTTATCTGATTTACTCCAGTGACATCCCACAGCTTTCCCCTACTTTGTTGCGAATTATCCCTGCTTGACCGGAAGAATGGATTTGGTGAGTAAAAGTGTCTCAGAAAAGTGATACAATAGCGGTTTTAAATGCTTCCATAGCATCTCCTTTGGGCCCCACCTCCATTAAGCAGATGGATGTGGCGAGGGAGTGGCACCCTTTCCCTGGTCCCCGCCCCCAGCTAGTGGCCCAGAGAGCCCAGGGCTGGCCCTGCACCCTGACCTCCAGGTCCCCCTCTCTGACGGGCCTTGACTGTCAGCCCTGCTCTCCCTCACCAGGTCAGGGCACAGAACTTAATCCTTAATCATTTCATAGTTCCTTATTCCTCATTTGAAAGGAAGTCTGAGCAATACACCTTCCAAGGACACTGAAGATTTGCTTGGCTCAAGGTGGATTTTCCCCTTGTGTCACTCAGCACAGCCCCTTGGGTGCTGCTTGCCCTCCTCTGCAGGAGAGGTTTGTTCTGGAAGGAGGGCTGCCCAACATCCGGGAAGTCCAGGTGCTCTCAGGAACCCCCTTCACTGCCTGCCCTCCCCAGATACGGGGAAGGGCAAGAGGGGACGAGTGTGGGGAAGAGGGATTTTTATTTTATTGAGTACCTGCTATGTGCCAGCTACCGTGTTAGATTTCTGGCCGGGACAGCGACATCCTCACAAAAGCCCAAGAAGTTTGGTTTAAGAAATATATTTATCATTGGAATGTCACATATTAATTTTATACAAAGAAGCATATCCCTTTAGGCTCTTCCTTTATCACCTAGCCCTACTTTTCTTGTCTGTGGCCAAAAAGAAAAAAAAGGTGGGAGTCTATGGGTGTAGAATGGAGAGGCTGAGGTACGCCACCAAAGTCACCTGAGAAGGGATGTGAGGTCCTGCACCGGAGGGATTGTGAGGACTGGAAATGAGGTTCCAGGCCTTTCCCTGGTGGGCCAGGAGGAAGCTCAAGGTTTCTGAAGAAACTGGCTCTGGAAACTCCAAGATGACGTGCCCTGTCACGGGGGAGTAGACAGGGCAACTCCGGGTGCCCCGCTCACCGCTGGCTTCTGGGAAGGGATGGTCTGTGTCAGCCACCAAATCTGGGAGATCTTCTGAGCCCGGGGTCCACTGGGGTTGGTGGGGGAGCCACTTGGTCCAAGATCACCACAGTGGTGAGAGAGGACTTGCTTCTTGGGTGCCCGAGTTTGCTCTGGCAGAGCCAACAGCCACCCCGGGACTAAGGCCATTCCCGCCACTCCCGGAGTGAGAGGCCTCACACCCTGGAATCCCTGGGTATCAAAGTAAAGTAGACTGTGCTGGGGGTAAACTGAGGCAGGCACAGCTGTGGGGGCGGGGAGGGGGATACCTGAGAAGTCCCAAAGCTTAGCTTTTCCCTCTTTGGTGCAGCCTAAGCCCTGGTCTCTATTTCTTTTCCTCGTTCCGATTTCCTCCTGGCTACTTTGTTCCCAGGAACACACGAACCCCCGGTTTGGGTCAGAAAGAGCTCCCAAGGCCCAGCTTCTCCTTCCCCTCTCCCAGGCCTCTTTTTCCCTCTCCGCTGCTCTCTTGCCTTGCTCATGGCCTCCCATATCACCACGGCAACAGGTGACATTCAGCTCCTGGGAACTCACTAATTGTGGGATAAAAGACATGGTTGGTCTCCAAGTAAAGAAATTTCAGGATGTCTGGGGATAGGCAGGTTTTCTGAATGCTCCTTGGATGCTGGGAACCTAGGACGTTTGGGGGGAAGGTACCGCAGGGGCAGGGCGAGGGTGCAGCGGGCCCCGGGACGGAGCTGTGAGCCCAAAGCCCCGCATGTGGCATGGCAACAGGTGAGCCGGCGAGCCGGGTGCACCAGCTTGGCCAGCCTCCCGTGCCCAGAGGAGCCTGGGGCCCCTGGAAACTCCACGTGGGCACCGAATGTGGCTGGGAGTCCAGGACGGTCCTGCTGGCCACTGACTTGCCAAGAGACCTCTCTGCGCCTCCGCGGCCTCATCCTTCAAACTGGGATAATGGTCTCTGGCCCGAGGGCCTTCAGGTTTGTGGTTAGGATCTAATGAGAGCCTAGCCGGAAAGCCCACCGTAAACATTGTGTCCCGTCGAGGGAATTTTCGTTATTCCTCTCTCCCCTTCTGAGACGAGGGACAGAGAGAAGTGGGAAAGCAACTCATAAAGGCACTGTCAGCACACCTGAAACTAATATAACACTGCATGTTAATCATACATCAATTAAAAACATCAGGCTTGCGTTAGAAATTAACAAACAAATGAAAGTACCGTCCGCTGATGTTTGTGGAGCGCTTGCTGTGTGCCCGGCTCCGCCCGGGGCACTCAGCATGCCGTTAAATTCTCCCAACAAGTGCAGGAATCGGGCAGGACCGTCACCCCCCCATGTTACTCCCAAGCATGGCCAGGCCAGCACGCGCATCCATATCTGCCTGAAGTGAAGCCCCTCCCCTTTGCCCCAACACCATCCAGGGAGCTCCTGGCCTGGGGACGCACCCTCCTGGGAGTCTGACCTGGGTTCCGTGCTCTCTGCAGCTCACCGTGGGGGCCTGGGCAACATGAACTTCTCTGGGCGTCCATCGTCTCCTTCGTTTATAAGGAGTTTGCTCTCCAAGTCCCCTGCCAGGTCCTCAGGGGGCATGTCTGTCATCCCTGCCCTCGTCCTCTGTGTGGTTAGAAAAGGAATAGATGTGTAGAAGGGAGGCAGACCTGGGATGGGGGGGGTGGGCGCTGAGCCCTAATGTGGACCTTGGGATTCCCGCAGCCTTTGAGCATCGCCACCTGTGGTCTAGACTCAACCTCCCGGGGGATGGGGGCTGGGGTGGGGGGCAATGGAGGCTATTACCAAGCCCATGTTTCAGAAAGCGAGTGTCCAATAAGGAAAAAAATGACTTCCCAGGTGGAAAAGCGAGTTAGCGGCAGAGCTAGGGTTGGAAGCCAGATCTCTCAACCCCCAGGCTGTTCTCAGCTCCCTGGGCCCAGGCCCCAGCTCGGAGCAGAGGAGGGAGAACAAGGCAAGTGGAACTTTCTGAGACCCTAAGGGAGAATCCTGGCCTTTGCCAGAGTCCAGAACCTGCCTACAGCTCTTGGCTCGTGGCCCCTTCCTCCTCCTTCAAAGCCAGCAACGGTGGGTGGAGTCCTTCTCATACCTTGTAATTCTGATGTGACTCTTCCGTCTCCTGCTTCTAAGGCCCCTGTGATTACACTGGACCCCCTCCCCTGGGATAATCCAGGTGACACCCCCACCTCTAGGTAGGCTGATTAGCAACCTCAATCCCTCCTGTCATGTGACCTAACATTTTCACAGGTCCCGGGGATTAAGATGTGGACACTGTTGGGGGCCATTATTCCGGCTATCATATGCCCCTTGTCCCAAAGGCGGCATCCCCAAATGGTCACACGTCCTGCACATCCGTCGGGTGGGCTGTGATGTGCACCTGCGGCTGTCTCCTATGCACCTCTCGGAAAAGTCCGTGTCCAGCCCCAGCCTCATCCTTTGAGGATTTCCCCTCCATTCCACTTCTTGCCTCCTGTGTGCCCCCTGGAAGTGTGCCCAGGAGGTGCCCGCTGCTGATGAGAAGGCCCTGGTTGCCATCTCCTCGGCTCTTCCCTTTCTGTGTGTCCCTCCAACAAGTGGACCCACGGCCTCTGGGCTGGAGGAGGGACAGGGAGACAGGTCCAGATTGCTGGCCAGGCTCAGCAGGGGAAGGCAGATGCCTCTGCAGATGGGACGGGGAGACGGTCACTGCTGGTGCATCAGTCAACAGGCCGCCAGTCCAGGAGTGTGCAAAGGGCTATGGAATCGGTTCCTGCCCTCCTATCCCCTGAGGAGGGTCCTGTGCCCCCCCTAGCGAAATGGAGTTGGTTTCAGTTGGCGAAATGGAGATGAGG
This sequence comes from Panthera tigris, assembly GCF_018350195.1. Taxonomy (NCBI): domain Eukaryota; kingdom Metazoa; phylum Chordata; class Mammalia; order Carnivora; family Felidae; genus Panthera; species Panthera tigris. Next base: position 119,341,725 of record NC_056662.1, read on the forward strand.
GGCCAGGCGCTGCCTGCTTGTGTGCTCTGCTCTGCTTGGGGGTGAAGGTGGGGGGTGGAGGAAGCAGACCTGGGCAGACAATTGAGCTGGAATCATCCGGGGACTGGGGTGGAGGCCGTGAGTTTGTTCATGTCCCCTGAAGTGCTGGGCCAGCTGGGAATTCGGCATCACCACTTGTCTCCCTCCGTCCTGTCCCCTATCCCTCGCACTCTCCTGACACCAAGCTCTCAGGGGCCACCTGGGGCAGTCTTAGGTCAAGTGCAGACACCTTGTCTTTGCTCCCTGTAGTAGGCAGCTTCTAAAATGGTTTCCTGGTACGCACACCCTCATGGAATCCCTTCCCCTTGAGTGTGGGCTGGTCCTGGTAACTTGCTGTTTACAAAGACAATAGGACAAAACTTCTAAGATTCTGATACAAGAGTCTGTGTCTCCGCCCTCTCCCTTTCCTGAACACTGTCTCTCGCTCTCTCGGGCTTGTCACTCTGATGAAGGCAGCCGCCATCTTGTGAGCTGTCCCGTGGAGAGGCCCACATGGCAGGGAATTGAGGGCTGCTCTCAGCCTTCAGCCAACGTGGAATACAAGGCCTCAGTCCGACAACCCCCAAGGAACTGAATCTTGTTAAGGACTCCCACATGAGTACACTCAGAAATGAATCTTTCTCCATGGAACCTGGAGATGGCTGGAGCCAGCTACCTGTGGGAGACCCTGGCCCAGATGACCCCACTGAGCCACCCACAGATTCCTGACACGCAGCATCTGTGAGACAACGAATGTTGCTGTGTAAGCCACCGAGATTGGGTTAATTTGTTATGTGGCGACAGATAACAGATACAGCCCTTTCTCCTTGACCCTGTCGCCCCATCATCCCCTTGTCCTTGGCCTTTGTGTACTCATCTGGTTCTCCCCTGGCCTTCCTGAGTCTCCTCCTCTCTCCTTTGCCATCATCGCTTCCGCCCCCAGGTGGAGGTCCACTCCGGTGTCTCTGGTCTCCACACTCCTCAGGGAGAGCCCACCTATTTCCGGCTCCAGCAATGTGTAAGTACCACATCTATTGCGATGTTCTTCCAGTCGTCTCTCCCCTTCCAGCAGCTCATCTGCATTCAGCTCCATTTCTCCTCTGGCCCCTGAATATATATTTTATCTGGATGTTACTATAACAACCCAAACCAGTGAATATGTCCCTTCTTGTCATCTCTGTTTCCAGTCAGCAGTAGATGTTCCTTCTGGAAGGCAGCTGATAGCTGGCCCAGACCCCCTGCCAGAGCTGAGCACCAGTCTCCTCGCCTCTGAGCTGCCTCACTCCAAAGCAGCACACCTTCCTTAAACACGAACCTCAAGATGTCAGATTATTGATCACTCTCGCGTCTCCATATTCGTTCCCATTGAACTTGCCTGATGTTTCCCACCACTGTCCCCCCATGACTCCAGCAGCCAGGCCAGGGTCTGCAGGCTGGTTCTACCATATTCCACCTGTGTGCAGGTTGGTTCTCCTCCCTGGCCTCAGGTTTCTAACCTGAACCTAACAACTGGACGGGCCCCAGATAACCTTCAACAGGTGAATGGTTAAACTGTGACACATCTGTACCATGGAATTCTACCCAGAAAAAAAAGAAATAAAACAAAAGAGCTATTGACACACGCAACAACCTGGATGAATCTCCAGAGAGTTATGTTGGGTGAAAAAAGCCAATCCTAAAAGGCATGACTCCATTTTTTTTTTTTTTTATTTTTTAATATATGAAATTTACTGTCAAATTGGTTTCCATACAACACCCAGTGCTCATCCCAAAAGGAAGGCATGACTCCATTTATATAACATCATCGAAACGAGAAAACTCGAGAAATGGAGAATGGATTCGTATTGTCCAGGGTTGGGGAGAGGCACAGGGGAGGTGGGTGTGGCTGTGAGGAAGCCAACGTGAGGAGATGGAAATGTTCTGCCCACTGACCATGTCAGTGTCAATATCCTGATTGTGAATAGGACACTTGAGTGTTGAGAGAAGTTTTCGGGGGGGAATCGGGCAAAGAGTATGGAGGATTTCTCTGTAGTAGTTCTTACAACTGCATGGGAATCTAGAATTATCTCCAGAAAGGGGAGGCTGGCTGGCTGCTCAGTAGGTAGAAGGCGCGACTTTGGATATCAGGGTTGTGAGTTCCAGCCCCACATTGGGCGCAGAGCTTACTTAAAAAATATATATATATATATATCTATATATATATCTATATATATATCTATATCTATATCTATATATATATATCTATAGATATATATATATATATCTATCTCCAGGGCACCTGGGTGGCTTAGTCAATTAAGGATCTGACTTTGCCTCGCAGTTCATGAGTTCGAGCCCTGCATTGGGTTCTATCCCATCAACACAGAGCCCGCTTTGGATCCTCTGTCCCGCCCCCGCCAAGCCCCTCCCCTGCTCGAATTCTCTCTCTCTCTCTCAAAAAAAAATAAACATTAAAAAAAAATCTCCAAAAAGTGTAATTAAAAAAAGATACCCTTTTATTGAGTTGCATGGAACTCATCTTAAAACCTGGAAGGTACGTTACTAATGAAATGAAATGAATGAAAAAAACATTTTACTCACGAAAACATCTGTACCCGCAAAGTACTGACACAAACACAGGTTTCCAGTCTTTTATCTTGACATTGAATTACACGCCCCACAGAGAGCCAGGTGGGCTGTGGGGTGGCTCAGCTGCTCCCCGGAGCCCATGAGACCCTATTCAGCAGGTAGTTCCTTTCTTTCCCCTTCCCTCTGGAGGAGCAGCGAAAGGGGGAAACGATTTGGGTGAGGGGAGGCTGCAGAAGAGAGAGGAAAGTTCTGTAAGGCAGGGTCACCCAGTCTGAGGGTGCAGGCCAGCAGCAGAGGGAGAGGGATTGGGGGGGAGTGGCCCCAGTCATCATGTTCTTACCCTCCACATACCTCCCCAGATACTGCCCTCTCGTCCCTGATGCCCTCACCTACCTAATCCCAACTGGCCTTCAGCTTGGCTTGTGTCTCAAAGGGATGACCTCTGATTTATGGAGAGGTAACACACACACACACACACACACACGAAGAAAGAGACCCACAGCCTGCAAGAAAAATGGTCAAAAATGAACTGATAATTCTTAAATACAAAGGGCCCTTAAACATATGAAAAGACGATCGACCTCCTCAAAATGAGAACATAAAAGGCACAATGTGTGGTGAGACCACTGCTCACCCACCAGGGGGACGGCATTCTCAACTGGCAACATGCTTTCTCATACATGGTCATGGCGGGAAGGCAAAATGCTACAACCCCTGGGGGTGATTTTTTTAACTTTTTGTTTAAATACAATCAAACTGGGGCTCCTGGCTGGCTCAGACGGTAGAGCATGCGACTCTTGATCTCCGGGTTGTAAGTTTGAGCTCCACATTGGGTGGAAAGATTTAAAAATAAAATCTTTTCTAAAAATGCATTAAAAATAAGTAAGAAGAACATCTTAAACTTACAGAAAAGATGCAAACACAGTAAAAAAACTTAATTTTTTCTAAACTTTTCATGAATGTGTCAACACATTGCCAAATAGCCTCCAAAAAACTGTAGTATATATTTCTTTCAAATACGGGCATTCTCTTTCACAATTAACTACAGCATAAACATCAAAATCAGGGACGTAACATTGACCCATTACTACCAGCTATCCTCAGACCCCATTCAACTTTCTCTTATTGTTCCAATAATGTCCTTTATAGCAAAAAGATTCCATCCGAAATGCACACATACACTTGTTATGTCTTTAGTTTCCTTTGATCTGGAACAACTCAATCTTTCATTGACTTTTGTGACCTCGATATTCTGGAAAAACACAAGTCAGTTATTTTGTAGAATATCCCTTGTTTTGGATTTGCTAGGGTCTGATGGCTGTGTCCTCTCAAAAGCCATACGTTGAAACCTACCCCCCAAGGTGATGGAATTAGGAGGCGGTGCCCTCATGACTGGGATTAGTACCCATTTAAAAGAGCCCCCAGAGCGCTAGCTTGTCCCTTCCACCATGTGAGGACCCAGAGAAAAGATGGCTGTTTAAGCACCAGGAAGCCCTCACCAAACATTGAATCTGCTGGTGTGACAATCTTGGATTTTTCAGACCCCAGAGCTGTAAGAAGTGAATGTTTGCTGTTTATCGGCCACCCAACCCATGGTACTTCGTCACCACAGCCCAATGGATTAAGATAAGGTTTGTCTGATGTTTCCTCAAGATTAGATTCAGGTGATGCATCTTGGGTTGGAATATCAAGAGAAATTGTGCCCTGTTGTTCTCACTGCATCCTGTTAGGTGGGATACCATTTCAGCTTGGCTCATTACTGATGATGTTAACTTTAATCACTTGATTCAAGGGATGCGTTTCAGGTTTTTCCATTGTAAAGTCACTCTTTTTCCCTTTGTAATTAGGCAGTATTTTGTTGGGAAGTACTTTGAGACTATGTAAATATCCCCTTCCTCATTAAACTTGCGGTGTATTCATTTATTTCTAGCAGTGTGGACTGATAGATTCCTATTTTATTCAGTGTTGCTATCATTGATTCTGATGCTCAAATTTTCCCACATCTTGCCAGCGGGAGTCCCTCCCCTGGATCCCATGTTTCTGTGAGCACTCCCTTACTTTTTTTTTTTTTTTTTAATTTTTTTTGCGCTTCCTTACTTTTAAGTGTGACGTGTTCTGGCCTCATCTCGCTCCTTGCTTGACCCATCTCGGGAACCTGCCATTTCTCCAAAAAAATTCAGTTCCTTTTAGTAAAGAATGGTATTTAGAAACTAAGATCTGGGCATGAGGTGTGCTCATTGCTATGGAGGTTTTAGTACTTGTAGGTGCTCTCAGTGAACAGAAAAATGGAAAATATAGGTAGATATACATACACACATGTGTATATATATATATGTATGTATATATGCATACATTTTACATCCATATTTATTTCCAGATCTGTCAACACACAGTGTGAGGCTCATGCTGGGGTGAGAGGTAGAGGCTGAGGAGTCTCCTGGGGGAAGGGGCTGAGCCAGCATCTCGAAACGGGGGAGGTTTATGACAGTTGCTGTGGGAAATCCAGTAAGAGGGTAGAAGACCTGAATAAAAGGACCGTGTATTGGCACACACAAAACCACACCGAATGAATTTGTGTCTTTCTGATTTTCTCTGTGAGTGAGAAGGATGACATTTTAAGGGTTACAAAGCATTTTCCTAGCCGCTCTTTGTATTCGTGCTTACGACTCCTGTGGGGGGCTGGCAAAGTGGTCCACCCAGTGCTTTGGGTCTTTGGGTGGGGGTGGCTAGTGGCTGGTCCATGGAATGCCCAGAAAATGAGCTGACTGGCCACTGGCTGAGGCCTTACGGAAGTGATCTCAAATTCCCAGAGCCAGGGATTGCTCAAGGTCTGAAGGAATCCCCAGGAGCCATGATCACGCCAAGAGGAAAGCTGGCCCTCCCCCAAAGAGACTTCCTCCCTGTAGGCCCTCCGGCCCAGCCATGGAGGACCATGAACCTCCATGAGATTCTCCCAGGACCCGCACCTGGATCCACTGTGGAGAAGTGGGTGTGGTGGAGGCCGCGGTCTGGCAACCCCTGAAGGCTCTTTCCCTTCTCCTCTTGCAAAGTCAGTCCTTACTGGGGATAATCTGTTTTCTGTCCGCCATCATAATTTCGGTGTTTTGGGTGGTTAAATTTGTAATTTAGCCACCGTTATAGAAAAGGAGCCACATCCAAACCTCATTGAGAGAAATGCACATTACTCAGAGATCCCGATTTTAGAGCTGGTCATGACTTGGACTATCTTCTTTTGGGAAGGAGATCAAGTGCATTTTTAGTTGTAGATGGCGTGGGTTCTTCATTTGAGGAGGAACATTTTAAAAATGTCTTTTTTATTGAGGTGAGATTCACATACCATCAATCATTGAAAAATGCACAATTCAGTGGCACGTTGATGTTGTATCATGTATATATGTATATACAACATGCGATGTTGTACAACCACCGCCTCAATCAGGTAGGCAGAGCATTTGGGAAGTGCTCACACGGGGAAAGAAGGATGCGTAACGTGTTTGTCCAGCCCCCTTCCTTGGGGGAACAGCTCTGCTCCTACTCCACGGGGTGCTGGCTGGATCCCTCGGCCCCAGCCACCGCCTGTCCTCACCTAGGGGGGTGGGCATGTGATTCATGCTATCCTACTGGCTGTAGAGCCGGGTTCGGGGTGGGCTTGTGACCAAAGCCGGAACAACCGGAGTAACCCTTGGAACTTGTCTGCTAGGCACGGCACCTTTAGTGAGGGTGGCGATGAAAACCAAAATGGGACAATTATGTGTCTCAGACCTTGAGGCTCGAGGTGGGGGAGGGGTCGTTGCTAAAGGACGGGGAGCTTTATGTCCTGGAAGCATTCGGGGGCTTCCTAAGGGAAAACGATGTTCTTCCACTGGGATTCTAAGCTGGGAGGATGTATACCTGAGGCTGTTGGCTGCCATCTTGGGGTCTGTTTCGAGGAGGAGAGAAAGTGCCAAGGCAGTGGGGGAGCGGACTAGAGTGATGGAGACAGTGAGGCCTGGAGTTAACATTCGAGACCCTGGATTCACCTAGTCCTGAATCTCCAACCCTGGGTTTCCCAACTGTCTAAACTCTAAACTACTGAATCCCTTTGTTTGTTTAAACCAGTTTAGGCTGGGATTCTGTCCCGTGTGACTTGAGAGTCTTGACTAATATAACAACCCACATGGAAGGTAGGTGGAAGTGTCACCATTTGCTATAGATGAAGAACCTACGTGGATAGCGGTCCATGATGCAGCTCTCCTGGTGGGTGTGACGAGCGGTGAGTATTAAGATGGCCTGAGTGATGAGTCACTGTGGGGTTGAAACCACCGAGCGGGATGGAAGGTGAGCCGGGTCTGGACGTTAGGACGAGGTGCTGCAAAGGCAGGTGGAATGGTTTCGGAAGCCAACTGACGTGGAGGACATAAGGTCTACCGGGGTGCGGGGCCCAGGGTAGACTCTCATCTGAGTCAGACGTGTGGGAACCGAGTCTCACCCTCTAGAATCCCTGGGTGGAAGATGTTAGAGGAACATGTTGTCAGTGAAGGAGTTGGAAGGGCCCCTGCGGTAGTCATTGGTGCTGGTTGCTAAATACGTCTGATTCTCGCTGCTTTAAGGTCTGTGGTAGTGATTACTTCCTGGATCCTGAGAGCTGAATGGAGCCATATGACTGGTTCCAGCCAATGAGTGACAAATGGCTCTTGTCAGTGTGATACTCTCCAGTGCTCTCCTTGAGATGGTGACTCTTCCGTCAGCCAGGGTCCCAGAATATTCCACGGACTCTACCCTTCTGCAGACTTGCCACAGACACGTAACAGGAACGAGAAAAGAAACTTACGTGATTTTTTTTTTAAGTAATATATCTAATAGATTTAATTTATAGTTGTACCATGCTCAACTTTTGTATTGCGGTAAAATATGTATAACATAAAGTTGCCATTTGAACGATCTTTAAGTGCACAGTTCAGAGGCATTAAGTACATTCGCATATTGTGCCACCATCACCCCCCTCCATCTCCAGGACTCTCCCCATCTTCCCAAACTGAAGCTCTGGACCCACGAACACTAACTCCCCACTCCTCCTCGCCCAGCCACCCCACCCCGCAGCCCCAACTTCCTGGCAACTACCATTCTGCTTTGTCTCTGTGACTTTGACCACTCTATGTACCTCACGTAAGTAGAATCGCACAATTTTTGTCCTTTGGTGTCTGGCTTATTTCACTTAGCATAATGTCTTCGTGGCTTATCCGTGTTGAACAGGTGTCAGAATTTCCTTCCTTCTTAAGGCTGCATAATATTCCACTGTATGTAGGTGGTACATTTACTTATCTATTCGTGAACATCTTCACCTTTGGGCTATTGTAAACAAGGCTGCTATGAACGCTGGTGTACAAATGTCTAGAAGAGTCTCTTTCACAGAAGGGGAATTGCTGGGTCATATGGTAATTCTAGGTTTAATTCGTGTGAGGAACCATCACGCTGTTTTCCATAGAACTTTTGTTATTTTAAATCACCAAAACTTGGGGTTGTTTGTTATCGCAGGATAACCTAGCATATCCTGACCCACACTGCCCCTCGCCCCGGATAATCTAGGATCAACCAGGGTTCTGCAGGCCACAGTGGAACAGACAGAAGTGAGGGGGTATAGGGGCCCAAAGGCTAACTCGATCTGAGCCAGACCCAGTGTGACATGGGGTGTGGACCAGTAGGGTTTGCCACAACTGATATGCCTCTTCTTGGGACCACCTGGAGGGTCCTTCTCATGCCAAAGACATCAGGGCCACACTCTGGAACCAACCCTGTAGCCACATGGTTGCTTCTCACTGGACACAAACCCCTTCTAACATAGTCAGCTTGGGCCTCTTGACCCCAGCACCACAGATATCCAAGGTCACGCACATCATGGGCTCCATCATTATGGATTCCATCATAAACAGTTCTAATCAGCAGAAACTTATATTTGCCCTTCTTGATCCTGAGGATTACAGCTTGTGAAGAGTAACTATAATGTGTTAAAAGTATGGTGTGGTGATCTCAGAGTCAGATGAACCAGGCTTTGAATCCTGATTCTGCGGCTTCCTGACTGCATGGCTTTGACTAAGCCTCAGTTTCTTCATTCGTAGAGTGAGGATAATAGAAACTACCACACAGAGTTGGCAAGGGCTAAGGGAAATGTGCCAAGTCTGGTGCCTGGTGTATAGGACATGCTCGGTAAACAGTCGCTATTTGGGGGCACTATTCTGTAAGCCTTTGAGGAGGGGAGAGGTATGGTGCCATCTTTCTAAACATGGTTTTCCCCTTTGCCAAGCTTTAGACTATTTGTGGATGCCCGCCTTGACGTGGAAAGCAAAGTGGCAAGGAGCTTGCAATGTGCACCTTCATTTAACCGATGTTTATTGAGAACCTACTGGGTGCCAAGTGCTGGGCTACATATGTGGTTCCTATCCTCATGGAAGAAACAGTACAAGTTTCTAGAACTGGCCAGCTGGAGTCCATGCATACAGGGCCTGCCATCAGTGGCATGGGGGCGGGGGGACACTTGAGTGAGGCCAGGACAACTGTGTGGAGAGTGGCCTCTGACCTTGAGGCTGGGGAGTGGGGGAAGTGTACAGGATCTGGAAGCATTACAGAGCTTCCAGAAGGAAAACCTCTTGGATGAAAGTTCAGCTCTGTGTCTCAAAGAGTTAGGTAACTATCTGTTCCTGTGCCCTCCACGGGGTGAAGCTGGTGGGGGAGAAGGGAAAAGTAGGACTGGTTTCAGCAGCGAGGGCCTGAGTGCCCATTTTCAGTAGCCCCCACCCACAAGTGGGAGGGTGGGTGCCTCGGGAAGGGAGCACTCCATGTCCCGGGTGAGGGAACTCAGGGCACTGCCATGTAGCTGAAGTGCTAGGTGAAATGGGGGTGCACAGTGGAAGGGGCTGATGGAGGTACAGGCAGAAGTGGAGAGCCAGTCTGGGGGGATTGGGGGCCCAGCACCAAGCCTTAGAGGTAGCGATGAACAGAGGGTGGCTGTGCTGATGGAAGTAGACAGAGATGCCCCAAGTCAGAAACCAGGAGCGGGAGAACTCTCTGGGAAATGAGAACAACCCCCGCAGGGAAGGGGTGAGTAAGCGTGAGGGTGGAGTGTAGGTGTGCACAGAATCTTAGAGCTGGAAGGGATCTTCAATGTCATTTAGTTCAACCTCCCACCCCACGAAGTCTTTCAGTCTTCCACTGTCCAATTGAGGGCACTCAACTCTACTTGGACGCGTCAAGGTACGGGGAGCTCACTCCCTTTAAGGGGACTCATCCTATAGAGGTGCCCGAGCCTCTAGGACGGCCTGGATGGACCTGGCGCCCCGACCTTGGCCCTGTTGAGTGGGCTGGCCTCCACTCGGCGGCGGCACCTGGCGGGGGTGGCGGGTCGGGTGGGGATTGCTGTGCGGATGGGCCGGCGCTGCTGTCCCCAGCCCCAGTGCTGAGGCAGGCAGAGTGCAGTGGGCTCTGGTGGAGGTCGGGAGAACTGCAGGGTGAAGGCCGCCGGGGGCTCCACGGGCTGCTGGGGGGGAGGCACTGACACCGGCCCAGGGAGAGGAGGGGCCGCTGTCCCTGCGGCCAGTGCTGGATGCGGGGACCCAGCGCAGAGGCAGCGCCAGGTAGCGGGGCACCCCGCGGGGGGAGGGCTGCAGCAAGGCCCCCGGCGGAGTGGCCCGGAGAGCGGCGGAAGCTAGGTGCCCAGGCCCAGCGCAGGGTCGGGGCGCTGCGGGGTCTGGCCCTCCGTCTCGCAGCGTGCGGGGACTCCCGGCGGGGCCGCAGAGGCCGGGAAGTCGGGCCGAGGGCGCTAGGACCGGCCGCGCGCCCAGGCCGCTACCGCCGCGGCGCCCCGGGGCCCCCCAGTCGGCGCTGCCTCCCGGGCCGGCTCCGCAGCGCCGGGGCCGGGGCCAGCGCGGCCGCGGGGGGCGAGCAGCGGGCGGAGGCCTGGGCCCGCGGGCGGCCGGAGGGAGGGAAGGAGGAAGGCGGAGAGAAGGGGTGGGAGGGGGGGGACCCGGCAGAGGAGGCGGAGAGAGGGAGCGCGACAGCGAGAGCGGAGGGAGGGAGCGAGCGAGGCAGGCGGGCCGGGAGGGAGGGAGGGCGCGCGGGCGGCGGCGGCGGCGGCGAGAGCAGAGGACGAGCCGGGACGCGGCGCCGCGGCACCAGGGCGCGCAGCCGGGCCGGCCCGACCCCACCGGCCACACGGTAATGAGCGCCGCTGCTGGCGGCCCGGGAGGCCGGCCCGGAGGCGGGCGGAGAGGAGGGGAGGCCGGGCGGGGGGCACGGCGGCGGGCAGTGCCCGGCTTGGGGCACGCTCCCGGACCCCTGCAACTCGGCGCCGGGCGCTCGCGGGGCCAGGGCTGCGGGAGGGGACGGCGGGCCGGGCTGGCCAGGGCGGCGCGGGGGATTTGAGGGTTTGTTTATGTCCCCGCGGGCTCGGCAGGCGCCCCCTCCCGTCCCGCCCGCTCCCGGCGCGGAGCCCCCTCCCCGCCCCCGCCCGGCTCCGGGCTCAAGTTCAAGTCTATACAATGCCGCGGGGGGCCCCCTCCACCGCCGGCCTCAGCCGCGGTGCCCGGTTCGGCGCTGCCGCAGGGGCCCCGGCCTGGCCGCCCCCGCCTTCCGGGCCCTGCCCCCGCCCCGGGGCCCCGCCTGGGGCCTGCGGCCGGGGCGCTGGAGGGCGCGGACCCCGACCCGGAATGATCGGCTCCCGCCGCGGCCCGCAGGGAGCGGGGGAGGGGGCGGGGGCCGGGCCCCGCGCAGGCTCCGCGGCGGCGGCAGAAAATGGCAGCCTGGCACGACCCGGCCCCCCGCCCCTCCCCCCGGCTCCCGGCCCTCCTCGGCCCGGCGGGGCGGGGGACCCGGGAGGCCCCCGGGGGCGGGCCGAGGGGTGATCCGGGGGCCGGGCCGAGGAGCGCTGCGCTGCGATCCTCCTCCGGCCACCTGTGGCTGGGGGTGCGGGGTGCCAGCGGATCTGGGAGGGGCGGCGGGGGTGGGGAGAGTGCCACTCGGGGGGCACACCTCCCCGCGGAGGGCCAGGCGGCGCGCGGGGGGGACGTCGTGCCTGGCTCCTCCCTGCCCCCGCCGCGGGCCGTGGGAGCCGGGGCGGCGGCGGCGGCGGCGGCGGCGGCGGCGGCGGCGGTGGCGGCGGCGCCGCAGTGTGGGGGCGGGGCGGGGGCGGGCGAAGATCCCGGGCCCGGGCCGCTGGGGCCGGAAAACGCGGGGATGGGAGCTGCGGGCCGGGGCCGAGAGCGGCGCGGGTGGGGGCGCCCAGGGTCGCCCCCTGCAGCAGCACCCCCAGTCGCACACACTCACACGCACGCGGGCACACTCACGCACACGCACCCCCGCTGGGCCGGTGCAGACGTGTCCTTGAAAGCTTCGCATCTGCACAGTGAAGGACGAGGCCTCGCAGAGGCTGCCGAGCGGGGTCTTCGGCCCCGCGCCCCGGGAGACCCCGAGCTTCGGAGCCGCAGGCGGCCGCGGTCCGTGTCCCGCCCTCACCCCGGCTCCCCTCCCCCAGGCCGCCCTGCCCTCCCTCCCCCTCGGCGCGGACCGAGCTGGCGTGGGTCCAGGGCCCGCCCCCGGCCTCCCCCAGCCCCCCATCGCTGGGGCCCGCGGCCCTCGGGCTGCCAAACTGCATTTCGCTTTCCTGGAACCTCCCTTCTTGGGGGCACCCACTTCCCTCACTCCCCCCTCTGTGATTTCCCACTTTTCTCTCCATCCCCAACGTCCTTCCACCTCTCTCTACTGCAAAGCCAGTTGAGTAGGTGTTGCTGCCCTGGAAGGGGGCCGGGGGGGGGGCTCGCTCAGTCTCAGCGGCTTTCTTCCCCCACCCCCCCCACCCCCGGCTCCTGAGGGGAGCCCCCTGTGGCTGCACCTTGACCCAAGATGGCGTCCAGCACCCAGCTGGGCAGCCCCGGCCTGAGGGCGGGGGGAGGAAGGGCCGGGCCCCAGAGCCACGCCACGCGCCCCCTCCCAAACCAGCAGGGACAGGAGCCTGGGCGAGAAGCGCCCTCTGCCCTGTGACCCAGCTTGCCCCCCTCGCAGCCTTGCCCAGAGACTGCCATCAGCATCCCCGCGGGACTGTTCAGTCTTCATGTTTCACCCTGGGCTTGCCAGCGGCTGAACCGGCCTCCGGCCTCCTGGGCGGGCGGGCTGCGAAGGGATCCTGGGATCAGGTGCTGCTCTGCTGTGCCTCCTCCCTTCCAGGCAGATGTGACAGCTGCAGCCAGGGAAGCTTTTCTCCTTAGGCGTTGCTGGAGTGTTAGGACTGGCCTGTGGGATTTGGGGAGCCCAGCTGTCAGGCGGAGGGACCCTCTTTGGGCTGTCTTCTCTGCTGGCAGGGGCTATCTTCTGGTGGTTGAGTAAACCCCCGGGGTTTGGAGACTTGGGTTGTCAGGAGGGAGTCCCTGCTAGGTTTCTGGGGTAAGGTGGTCCTGCTCTGCCTCCGGGTCCCGTTGAGCCCCCGGTTGAGCTGTTTGACAGGCAACTGTGTGAAAGTGTGAGTCTGCGTGTGTGTGTGTGTGTGTGCATGTGAGTGCATGCGCTGCACCCAGGCAGGGGCCCACAAACTTGTGCGGCGAGTCTGGCACCTGCCCGACTGCCTCCCTTCCCGGGCCCCACTTCTTTGGGCCCTGGCTCCCTCTCTGCACTCTTGTCCAGCGGCTTGGTGCTTGTCTTCAGCTACTCCTCAAAGCTCAGGCTGACCGAGGCTCTCCTCGTTTTCCATCCCTGGCGTGGGGTCTGCAATGAGAGGTCGGCCTTAGGAAGGTGAATTCCTAATTCCTTCTAGATTCCCTGAGTGCCGGGTGCACAGTGCAAGGACTGCCCACCCCCACCCCCCCAACCCCAGCACTGGAGAAGACGACCGGACTGTGGCCATCTGTCAGGGTGTCTGCGGACAGGATTCCTCTGTGGGGTGGGGGTTGGACTGGAGCTTGGAGGTCCATTCCAACTTTGAAATTCTATGGCTCTGATTCTAGTGGTGGAATTTCAGACCCAGGAATGGGGGCGGGGTGGTCTGTTTTCACCACATGGCGGTAATCCGGAAAGGCTTCCAAGGAGAGGAGGTCTGAGAGAGCAAGGCCTCCTGGGGGATGGGCCTTTGAAAGGAGAAGGTGGTGTGAGGGGTGGGGGCCCTGCAGGGAGACAGGTTTGTCACAGGTGACTCCACAGAGGCTGTAAAAATGCAGCCTCCAGTTAAACCTTCACACGTATGTGATTTACGTGTAAATCTGTGTGTGTACATAATTTCTGAGGGTTTTGTTTTGCTCTGAGTCCAATTCACCGTATGCCGACTCCCTTGTGGGTATTTTCCTATCACAGTCACACACATCACTGCTGACGGTCCTCTGAAAAAGGCCACAAGGGAGACAGGACTTACAAAATACTTGCCCAGGGTGACCTGGCCCCTGGGGAACTTACACTGTCCCCTGCTCCAGCTCTCCGGGGCTGCTGCTCTGGGTGACCGTCTCTCCCGTAAGCCTGTGGTCTCCACAGGACAAGGACCTTGACTCGGCTGCCTCTGGGTCCCCCATCAGACATTTAGTGGGGCCTCCATGGGTGTCTGCTGAATGGCGGGGGAGTTTGCTACACATCTGTGTTTTTGGTCCCTGTCCTCTCCCTAGCCGTGGCCAGGCAAGGCTGCGTTTGTTGGAAGCACAGAAGAGCTTCCTCAGATCAGTCTCACTGGCTCCTGAACGAACGGGTCAGTTAAGAATAGACCACCCACTCCCCATCCTTGGGCCTGAAATGTTACCATTAGAATACGAGCCTTACAATTTAGGGTTGAAAGAGAACTTGAAGCTCTGAGAACACTTAGAGCTGAGTTGGGGGCTGTCTGCGTGTGGGGCCTGGCTGGGCTTGGAAGTGCTACCCTGAGCCTGAGGCCAGAAGAGCCAATAATGGCCTGTCACGTGCTCCTGCTCCTTTCCTTCGTCACTTCCTGCTGCCTGTAGGGGCCTGGGGACCCTGACTCGGGTGTCCGGCGCCCTTGGGGATTGTTTCCACTTCCATTTTGGTATCTAACGGTGGAGTCAGTCAGGAGTCTGCCTCCACCTGCCCTTTGAGGCTGGGCATCTCTATGGGCCTGCGTTTGGCCGCTCCTGGGGGCTTTCATGATAAACTAAGGTGCCAGATTCCGTTCCCTGCAAATCTTGAGGGCTTGTTTTTAGTCCTTTCTCTCCTTGACTGTTTTTCCCTAAAACAAAACAAAACAAAACAAAATAACAAATCTGAGGCTCATGAAGTGTCACAGGTGTGTGTGTGTGTGTGTGTGTGTGTGTGTGTGTGTGTGTGTGTGTTCAAGCCTGCCTCCACTTGGCTGAGTGTTCTGGGCAAGACAGGGTGTGGTGCACGTGTGTCTGTGTGTACTTCTGTGTACACGGTGTGCAGCCGCGTGGGGAGGGATATGACTTGCTTAAACATGAGCCTGTTTCGAGGCAGCCGAAGTGAGCCCCCCCCCCCCCCAGACAGCCGCTTCCCTGCTGTGAGATCTGGGGCAGCTAACTTAATTTCTCTGTGCCTCAGTTTCCTCACCTGTAACGCGGAAATGAGACGAGGCTCTCGTCAAGGTGGTGGTGAGGATTCCAGGAGAGAGAGTGCACTGCCTTAGCAGAGAGCCAGGGCTCAGTGTTAGGCAGCTGTGACTGTCTTCATCACGTGGGCAGCTTGGGTTGGACCGGCGCTGCAAAGCGCTCTGGGAAGCCTTGTCCACCCTCCTCTTTTGCCTCTTTTGCAAAATCTTGGACAAAGGAGGAACGTGCTGATTCTGATTGGATAATCTTCAGAGGTGGAGGCCCCTCTGTGCCACTTAGCTGTCTGTTCCTGAGTGTAATGGATCCCATTGTCAACAGGTTGTCTTTGTACCCACCTTCGATCCCTCACGCTGCAGTTCCAGGCTTTATTCTCAGCCTGTCTTCAGTGGCCCATGTGTGTTTGCTGAGCATTTCCCGTGGGCAAGGCCCTGGGCTAGGATTTGAGGAGACAACAGAGTGAGTTTACGATGAGCCCAACTAATTAGTGACCACAGACCGAGGTCACAGGAGAGGGAGAAATAAAGTGCTCAAAGGACGGTGAAGTCACAACCATCTGAGGTCGTCCGGGAAGGCTTCCTGGGGGTGGCGCCTGAGAGGGGCCTCAAAGCACTGAGGTGGGGTTTCCAGGCTGAGGGGAGGAAGCCAGGCTGCTGGGGGGGGGGCGGCGGTTGGGGTGGGTGGAGTGTAGAAGAGCCGCTGGGATGTGGGATAGGCCTTGGCTGTGCTGGGAGCCAGACGGAGACCCCATATTGATTTGAGGAGAGCGGCCCCTGTGCTCTAACGCCTGCGTGGCCTGTGGACAATGGCTTTGAACTACCCTGCTTATAGTGGCTTTGCAAGGTGGGGTGGGGAGAAGACAGGGACAGAAGGGAGGGCAGGGAAGGGGCCAGCTGATTTCATTTGGTATAGGCTCTTAATGATTTCTTTATATTCCAGAGACTAGCACTTAAGAGCTCAGACTTGGAGGGAAACAGTATATTTAAATCACACTAACCCCAGGGGGGCTGTGGCCATTAAGGGAAACACCAGTTGGGGTAAGGATTACATGCCAGTGACAGCAACCATGGTATGAATGGGGAGGAGGGGGGGTCCCTTGCTTGGCCTCCCATGGCTTCCCCTAACCCAAGCTGAGGTGCCCTGGCATCCAGAACATTCCTGCAAGGGACTGTGAGTAGGAAGGGGATGGGGGCAGGAGAGGCTGACTCTGCCCTTCCCTCCAGTCTCCCTCCCCCACACGCAGCAGAACTGAGAGCCCAAAGCCCCCAGCTGGGGGTGAGGGTGGGCGTAAGTGGGATATGACCAAGGTGTGGCTGCAGGTGCCTGGCAGCCCCCAGCAAGGACAGCCAGTGCTCAGGGCCCTCCAGGCCACGTCTCCCTTGCTGATCACATCAAGCCAGGCCTGTCTGGAGGACAGCGACAGGGGGAGGAGGTGCAGACGTCTGGGGCTTTCCTAACTGAATCCCAGTAGGGAGTGGAATTTTTTTCAACCATAGCTCAGCATTGTCCACTCCCATCCTGCTGTGGTCCCCTCTGACCCCTAAGGCTTCCCAGCCTTATTTACTTCTATAACCAGTTTCCTATTTTCTCTTTCCTGCGGTCATGGCCCTGCTCACTGTCATCCCTATTGATCTTTCCTCTCTGTTTCCGTTTCAAATGTCAAGGTCATTTTTATTCTGAGCCAGTTGTTAGCTGCCCTGTCTGGGTGCACCGAGGGGACGGAGGACCGTCTGTCTCTGCTAGTAAGCGGAAGGTCGGAACTTGGGTGTCCTGACTCCCAGTCTAGTACTCTGCCTGCTGGGCTGTGTGGATGGATCTGGGCTTTGGTGCAGATGTTCCAGACCTAACAGATCGTCTAGATCCCTGTGTTTCAGTGGTGCTTACTTGAACAGGTGAAAGATGCTCAGAGGGGACACTATGGGACAATGGGGTCAGATCTATGGTTTACTGAGCCCTAGACTGGACGTGGGCCATGTCATGGTGACTGTTTGGGAATGCTGGGGCTTGGGGCTCTGGAAGTGTGCCCCCCCCCCTCAGAGGTTCCCCAGAGGACCCTGAGAGGGGCCGGGGAGGGCACCCAGGCCTGTGCCTGGCGGGTGAGATCCTCTAACACTCCAGCAAACGGTACCTGTCGGGCAGGGACTTCTTGAGGAACGGTCCTGTGTGATTAATTTTAGAAATCCTGGAAAGGTAAATACATTTGTGGATAAAGGGGAATCTAAATAGACCTAAGTCTTTGAAATGAGGTCGTAGCATGTCTACTCTGATGTGTTAAGTGTCCGTGATACGGTGCTGGGTTACCCGCAAAAGCAGGGTGCAGAGTGTGATCTTGTTTTTGTAAAATCCCTTAAAAGAAATACAAATATACGTGGACAGAAAAAGTTGCTCTGGAAGGACACACAGCAGACCTGTCAACAGAGACTTTGCCTTTTCTGCTTTATATGCTTTATACGTTTTTTGTAATCTTTGGAAAAATGTAAACACACGTGTGTTGCTTTCTTAATGACAACAACAAAAATAAATAAAAGCACACTTTTGAAAGCTTCTGGAAGAATATGAAAAAAATTGAGTCGTGCCAGGCCTGGAAGAATGGCTTTTTTTTTTTTTTTTTTTTTTTTTTTTTTGGTAATGGATAAGATACGGGCTTGGAGACTGACAGCAAAGGGTAGAGCCACTCAGGTACCTGTCTTTTCTGGAATGGTTGCAGGAAGAAATATTGCAGACGCTCTAGGCAAAGGCCTGGGCTAATAGGGATTGGGTGAGAGTGGAAAATAGGCAGCTGGCTGAACTCTTGGTCCATGCCAGGGCCAGTGGACTGAGTTAGTTTTCTAGGGTGGTGACTAGAACTCTCAGTTCACCCAGGATGGCACACAAGTCATCGAAGATCTTCACAGAAGGCTTCGATCTGGTGGCTGTTGTGGCCCAAATGGTCCTCTGGGAACCGGAGGTATAACCAGGCCCTGGTCCCAGTACGGAGCTCAGGGGATCCAGCCCTGGCATAGCATGGACAGCGTGGGGAGCCGCACACAGGGAGGACAAAATAGGGCTTCAGAAGACCCCCAAGAAGGATGGAGGGGGTTCTGGAGAACTCATCCAGCATGTGCCCAGCTCTGTGATCTGGAGGCCCATGAGTGGGTGGCAGTGACCCCGGTGATGGGGTGGAGAGGTGAGGAACGGCAGGTACAAATTCCTCGGCCTGTTGCTTGGCAACAGCACCCACCTTCCCCTTCCACAGCCTCCTCCTCCGGCCCTACCCCCGCACCCATGGGTGCCCTCTTGGAGTTCGCTTTCCACTCTGAGGCTGCCCCTGTTTAACGTGACTTGAGAAAGGGTATGCGGCCTTGTTTGTCTCTGCCCCCCCCCCCCCGGATTAAGGCAGGAGGATAAATACGGTAACGTGTGCTGCAAGCAGGCACAGAATGTGTCCCTCTGCCGCACCCCCGCCCCTCAGCCCCAGGCTGGTAGGGGGACGGATGTGCTGGGCAAAGCAGAGCCCGGGCAGGCAGGGGGCGGGGGCACACCTTGAGCATCTCAGCCCCGCTACCACTCACTCACCGCGGGCCCTAATGTCTCTGTGCCGCAGGCCCTGCATCTGTGAGACGCAGGGAGAATAGCCTGCCCACCTTCCCGGGGTTGCCCGCGTCGAATGAGATACTGTATGAAAACCAGCTGGCGCTGTCCCCGACACGCTGTAGGTGGTGAGGAGATGTGCGTTCCTTTGTTTTAAGTGGGGTCATGACAGGGCTGCATGAGGGTGACGGTGGGCACCGGGTGAGATGACCCCCGTGAAGGCCTTGTTGCTCTGTACGACCCTACAGATGTCTGTCGTTCTCGCTGTCGGGGTTTCAGGGCCTCCTGTGGGAAGCTAAGATTCAGCTGGGTGGTTGATCTGTGAGCCCTCTGGCCCTGGCCGCCTGATCTCTGGGCCTTTCATCTGGATGCGCTAACTTCAGTCTTGTCGGAGTCCGTGCCCGCTGGGGACCTCGAAGGGCCCCTAAGCCCTGGGCCTCTCTCTCTCCCTGCCCTCTAGTCTCTTTGGGCCCAGAGCAGGCAGTGACCTCTCTGCCGGGTTCTGGCCCTGCCCCCTGGCCTGGAGGCGTGGGAGGCTCTAGACCACAGCGGGCTGGCAGCTGGGACCCAGCGCTGGTTCCTAATGGTTTCATGTCCAGCAACAATGGTGGTGCCTATTGCCATCCTCTGTCCGGGCCTGGTTCCCCCCGCCCATCTGCTGGTGGCCTGAGGGCCTGCCTAGTACTGGAGGCTCAGCTGGGAAGCCCAGTGGGGCCGGGCCGTTGCTTCTGTGTTTTTTCTGTCAACACCCTCCACACAGCCTGGACTCCGAGAGAGCCGGGGTTCAGCAGAGTGAGATGCCAGGGCCCCGCCTTGGCAGGTCTGGCAGCTCTCGAGTTTTCTGTCCAGAGGTCCTTTGCTTCAGATCCTCAAGTCACGTTCATCTATTCATTTATTAAAGACCTACTACGTGCCAGGCACTGGCCACAAAGATGAGAGAGGCTGAGCCGGTCCCTGTGGGCTGAGCCCACAGTAGGTGAATCTGACCAGGATGATGATTATTATCTGGCAGGGGAGTGGAGGAGTGGAGAGAGCTCCGGATACCACAGGGGCTCAGACGTCTCATTAGAAGGGGAGAGAAAAACAGCAAAGGTTTTTTTTTTTTTTATTTTTTAATTGAAATTTAGTTGACCTATAATATTAGATTAGTTTCAGGTGTACAACATAGCGATTCGACAATGACAGACATTATGAAATGCTCATCAGGATACTGTTCTAAAGGATGTGATGCTTGAGCTGAGTGTCAAAGGGCAGGGAGCGGTCAGCCAGGGGGTCAAGGGCATTTTCTGACGTCACGGGATGTGAGGAATGGTGGGATGCGGGGTGGAGCTGGACCACGGAAGGCTGGGGTGTTATCCTCTGGCAGATGTCGAGCTTGGAGTAACATGTCCACGTTTATACCCGAGCGGGGGGGTCCAGGGGCCTCGAGGCAGAGAGACTGGACAGAAGGAGGGGGGCAGGGAGCCTAGTCAGAAGGGGAGTGGCAGTGCGGGCATGGAGGTGGGGCTAGAGGCTGGGCAGTGTCACCTGGCCAGCTGTGTGAGGGGAGGCTACAGCCACTGAGAGGGCACCGGTGGGGGGAGCCTGGGGGAGCCCTGCGGAGGCTTCCCATGGGGGACAGGACTGGGGCTGGAGGGAGGGACAGGGCCCAGCATGATGGATTAGAAGGGCCGGCACATTTTCTTCCGTAGCTGGTAGCAACTTCTGTAGACTTTTCGGAGGGAAGTAACTAGGGGCTACTGATGTTTGAGGGCCTGAGCCGGACCTTGCTCGTCTCAGGAGCCCCCTCAGAAGATGAGCCTTAATGCCTAGGCTCTGTCCCCAGGTTCCCTGGCTGCAGGGCCCCGGGGTGAGTCCCTTCACCCTGGAAAATGGTACACTAATTGCAGAGTTGGCGTCCACCCTTCCCTTTAAGGCAGGGCTGCCGAGATAGGTGGGGATAAGCCGGGGACAGCAGTTTGGAGAAGCAAACGAGAAACAAACAAAAACCATTTCTCTAAGATAGAAATGAATCTGCCTGTCGCAGGAAGGGCCATTTCCAAAGACCTTCCAGCAAAATGACGTGAGCTGAGTTAGCACCACTGAGACGAGAGGCAGCGTGGCATCGTGCCAGGGCCAGCAGACCCGGTGCTGGACAGACAGGGGTCTCAGCTTGGCCCTGCCACCTCCTAGCCGCGTGCTTGGGCAGATCACTCCATGCTTCTCAGTCTCGGTTTTGCCATCTGCAAAGTGGAGACAACCTCACAGGCTTGTGTTTGCTTCTTTGAAACGCTGCTTCTTGCGCTAACCCTGGATATTTGATGTCACTCGTCACACATTTTATGTCACTCGTCTTTGAAAAGAATCCTTATGCAGTTGGCCTCACAGGTGTTCGAGAATTAACATTCAGCTGCGCGTGTTCCCTTCTGGTGCTGTGGAGGCACACACGTGCGCACCCCTTCCTTCCCTCTCTCAGCGGCTGAGTTACTTCTTGCGCTTTGCCTCCAGGAGGCCCGTGTCACCTGCCCGCAGTCAGTTTTGAGGAGTTCCCTGTCCTGGGAAGGTCCACGTATCACGTTCCATTGACTCTCCTGTTTCTCGAGCCTGGGTCACCCCACTGTATTTGAAGAGCGTCTAGTGGGCTAAGTGGGAATCAGGGGAGTCGGTTCCTTTTCTCTTTAATAAAGAGGGGGCAGGACTGTCCACGGCCGTGTGGACAAGAGAGGGAGAAGCTCTGCACCGTGCGGGGCCTGGGCAGTGGCTGGCTCAGTGTGCCAGGAGGAGGGGTGTAGGGCCCTGGTGGCGTCTGCAAGGTGAGCTTGGGGTGGCCTTGTCTGGACAGCGAGGCCAACTTCCTCGTGAGTGGCCACGCCATGGTGACCATTGGCTGTATCGTGGCCCCTGTGACGTGTAGCCACGGCCGCAGGGAGACCTTGGGAGGTCAGCCTTCTGGTGGAGGCTCTGGCGGGAAGATGGCGTCTCGGCCTGGGCTGCCGTGGTGGTGATGTTGGCGGGAAGGCCTGGGCCAGAGTCAGGCTGGCTCTGGCTGGGGCAAGAGGTTGGGGTGGGGACCACGATCGACTTCAGAGTGGAAAGCAATGTTTCTCTGGTTTGTACAGACCTGTGCTTGCACCCTGTCAGAGGGATGGCCCTCTGGAAGCCGGGCGTATATGGACGGAGGGTGTGGTGGTGTAATCAAATGAAACATACAGCATAATTCATCTGGCATGCCCTTAATGGTATGCATAATTGTGCTGCATGGTAATTAGGTGTAAATGGTAAGCAGTTCACATAAATGTTTTTGTAATTGGTATTAATTTTGCAGAGGCAAACTAAGTGTATGCGGTTTTCTCTTCTTGCTCGGTTAGTTTTCTAGCACAGGCAATTCCTAGCTCTTGGAGGAATTCTATTGCAAATGTTTGTTTATCGGGCAATGTTTTGTGTTTTCTATCAGAACAATGTTATGAATGGTTATGAGGTTCCCAAGCTGGTTTCCAAATGCCTCTTTGGCCCATACAGTAGGTGAAATGTGTGATGCATGTGCAGGGGGCGCCTGGAGCGTGAGGAGAGAGAGAGAGAGAGAGCGAGTGTGTGTGTGTGTGTGTGTGTGTGTGTGTGTGTGTGTGTGTGTGTACATACGTGTCTGTCTATATATGTGTGTCTCTGCGTGTCAGTGTGTGTCTGTATCCGTCTGTGTGTGTGTGGAGGGGTGAGTGTCTGTGTGTGTCTGTGCACACACGCATCTGTCTGTATCTGTGTGTGCACATGCATGTGTATCTGTGTACCCGTGTCTGTGCGCACACGCATGTATATCTGTGTATGTGTGTGCATGCATCTGTCCTTGTATACATGCCCGTGTGTGCACATATGCACCTGTCTGTGTGTATCTGTGTGCACACACACGTGTGTGTGTGTGTGTGTGTGTGGCCATGATGATGGCTTTGGGGCCCTGGTGAAGAGGTTGCCCATACTTGTGGCCAGGGGCCTTGGACTGGGGGATTAGGGGCAGACGAGGGCTTTAGCTGGGAGAGATGACTCTGGGTCAGGCCACCATGAGCGACAGGCACTTGTAGATGTGATCTTAAGCCAGAGTCTAGGTTTTTTAAGGACACTTCACTGGCCTTTTGCCCTGATTAATCACATAATACTTTTTAAAAGACTTAACATTTATTTAGTGCCTACTGTGTCCCAGGCGCTGTGCTAAAAGCTTGACTTGGATTCTCTCATATCCTTTGTTTGTTTGTTTGTTTGTTTGTTTGTTTATTTTTGAGACAGAGACAGAGCGTGAGCAGGGCAGGGGCAGAGAGAGAAGGAGACACAGAAACTGAAGCAGGCTCCAGGCTCTGAGCTGTCAGCACAGAGCCCGAACCAGGGCTTGAACTCACAAACTGTGAGATCGTGACCTGAGCCAAAGTCAGATGCTTGACCGACTGAGCCACCCAGGCGCCCTGGATTCTCTCATATCTTAAAATAGGGGCTCCTATTCACTCCACTGCACAGACCAGACACCGCAGCCTGTGTCCCTGACTGGCAGGGCCAGGGTTTGAGATGGGAGTCTGGCTGAGCCTCCCTAGGGCTGAAGTTGGGGGGGGGGGTGGGTGGCCGTGAGAGGCCCCAGGGCTGCTGCCAGGGGCTAGTGACTCCGAGAAGCACTGCCCAGAATCTGGAGCTCTACTTCCTCCCCTCGACCCCCTTCACAAAACGTTTGGTTTTGGTTGGGGCAGAGGGTGAGGAGAAAGCAAACCAGGGACAAGTGAGTAGTTCATGTAGCAACGGGTGGAGAGGAGCTGTGCCCCGATAGCAGCTCCCAGGCCCTGAAGACCTTTTCAGGGACATCTTAATTGTGGCCTGGAAGGGGGTCAGCTGGGTGGTCACTTGATTTCGGAGGAGGGTGAGAAAGCGTGAGTGGAAGAAGCATGTGCGTAGATGGTGGGGAGAGAGTGGCAACAGGCCATGTGGGGACTCAGCCTCCAAGGGCCCGGAGGGGTGTGGGAGGCCATTCCCCCTTGCTTCCTGTGGTTCACTGACACCCTGACCTAGGACCCTCATGACCCCCTTCACCCTGTGCATCTGGGGGTCAGTGGGGCCTGTAGACCCCACAGCAGGTGTATGTTCTGGCCTGGGAAAGGTGGTGCAGGAAGCCAGGAGCTCCCACAGGGGGCCTTACTGTGGGCAGAGTCCCTTGGGGGGCTCTGCTGAGCGACCCCTGGAATGGGGCTTGTGGGGGGTCACTCGGGGCACCGCAGCACTGTGCTGGGGATGTTGCAGCTGCCTGGGAGTGATTTCACACAGTCCTCTTTGCCTCAAGGGTCACCCGGAACAGGGAGGAGGGGGGAGGCAGCTGTGAGCTGTCTGGGCGGACAGCAAGGTGCAAGACATGAACTCTGACCTCCTCTGTTTGGGAAAGCAGACACACGCATATACACATGAAAAGCGAAATGACCACGTGACAGACACTGATTAAAGACCACTGGATGGGTGGTCGAGGAGAAGCAGTGGGCATAGGGGGTGCTGAGGGACGGGGGGGAGGGGACTCCCTCAGAGGAGAGGACGGGGTGGGTGTAGTCACAGGTGTAGGAACGGAGGGTGTGAGCTGGGGGACAGTGACTGGCCCTGGAATGATGGGGTCGGCTGGGAAGGTGGGGGGTGAGGCCACGCGGTGGTGAGCCATCCGTGTAGGTCTGGACCAGAGTTCAGATTTTACTGTGCGTGAAAATCATAGGCCCGATGAAGTTTTAAAAAAAATAACGGCTGAATTGAGATATGATTCACATACCATACAATCCACCCGTTTAACGTGTGCAATGCGATGGTTTTTAGTACATTCACAGAGTTGTGCGACCATCACCACAGGCAATCTCAGAACGTTTTCATCAGGCATCATAGGTTTTGATGGAGGAGGCCACGTGCTGTGGAAAATCTTTGCTGAGAGGCCGGGGTGGGCAGTAGATATGCAAGAGGCAGGGAGCCCCGTCGTAGAACATCCACCAAGGTCGAGACCTGTGGCACAAAGGGCCCAGAGGGCGGAGGTGGAGGATAGAGGCCCGAGGACAGGATCAGGTGCCGGGTGGACTGAGGAGGAAGGGGGACCTCGGTTCTCTTCAGGCTTTGGGGCTTCCGCGGCTGAGGTGGGGGTGGTGCCACTACCGCGTAGGGAGAGAAGTCAGAGGAAACATGAGGCATCTGGGTCTAGAAGAGTGGGATTTTAGGTGGTTGCAAACCAGCCAGGTGGAGATGTCCAGAAAGTGGGGGTCTGTACTGACCCCGGTGCCTGAGCGTCTCCGCAGAGGGGACTGCGTGCCCCACGGGGGTGCCCGCCATGCAGTAATAGCTGCCCCCCGAGACAGCAGAGGGGCCCGAGGGGTGGGAGAGTCAAGGGCATGGAGCCAGGGGGAGGCATGGGCAGGACTGAGAGCCAGAGAGTCGATTGGCTTGGAAGCTTCCAGAAGTAGGGTGTCTTGTGGCTCAGCAGTGGCACTCAGTAAACGGTGGCCGATCGAGTGCTTGAAGCAGGGTAACGGTTAGCTGGCGAGGAGGCTGAATTGTACTCAAGGACCATGAGGATGGAAAATGGTCCTTTGAGGCTGTGAGTGACCGTATCAGAGTCCATTCAGAAGACAGAAAGCACATCGTGATCCGAACAGGTTTTACTATCAAGACGTGTTAACTACAACTGGGGTTGGGAGTAGTGAGAGACCGGCCGGTGAGACGTAGAACGAACTACAGAGAATCTAGAAATAGCACGTGTGAGACCAGCCGCTTCCCCGGGGGTCACCATGGAGCGCCCGGGGAAGAGGCCCACGCCGGGGCCGATATCCCGACCTGGATGGAGAGGGCACAGCTGTGGCTCCCTGGATGACAGGGAGCTGACTGTGGAGACACGTTGGAAGACCTTGCTGGAGACTTGCCCCTGGAACTCACTGGAAGCCATCCTTTGGATCCCAAGGAAAGCTACGCATGGGTCACACTGCCACTAAACTACCCAAGGGGAGTGTCGGGTGGAGATGTTGGCTGCTGCCGGCTGTTAGGCACTCCCCAGACCAGGCGCTTCAGAAGCCCCCTCGCTGCAGGAGCCCGGGGCCTGGGAAGTTGTGTACAGAGCTCCGGGAGAGCACCCCAGGTCTAGGAAAGAAGACTCCCTTTTCTTCAGTGTCCCTCCAGTACCCTCTGGTGGCAGAGTCTAACGCCGTGCCTGCTGGCAGAGGAGAAACACTTCAAGGGCCTGGTTCCATTTTCACCGAGCAGGAAGTGAAGGATGAATAAATCGCTAACTGGCAGTCTACCTACCCCTTTGGCCGCACAACTGCATTTGCACCTTTCACACCTATTTGGGCTCCCCTACAACTACAATCGAAGCCGTGTTTCTACCTAGCAAGACACGGCAAGCAATTCTTCTCACCCTTTCCCCGAAGAGTCCCACTAAGCACTGGATCAGCCACTGTCTACGTGAATAGCTTCTCAAGTTCAGCCACAGTGCCACTGACTATTCTGTTACCTAAAGACTAAAGTATAGGGGAGGCTGGCTGGCTCAGTCGGTGGAGCATGTGACTCTTGATCACAGGGTTGTGAGTTCGAGCCCCACGTTGGGTGTAGCGATTACTTAAAAATAAAATCTTTTTTTTTTTTTTTTAAAGACTAAAGTATAAATTTAACTTCCAACAGCTTGTATATGAAATAATGGGAAGAAGGAGGAAAAAGAAGAAAAACGGTTACCATGTACAAATAAACACGTATATGTATCCAGTAAATAGAAAGTACACAAAACTACTACTGTTTTCATTTCTGTGTTTGTTCCCAAGGCCACATTTGATGTCTGGCTCCTTTCTCCCGTTATCCACCCTAGATTTCCTCTGTGCTCTACTGGAATGTCAGCAGGCCAGGCTTCTTTTACCTGGTGCAGGGGCCCGAACCTTGATTCTCGAAGGATCCGAATCCCTCGTTGGTCTGTCTTTTATGTTGTTGTTATTGTTACTCTAGTTTTTCCATTAACCCTAACTTTGGGGCTTGGAAGTTCTAAGAGGTGACTGAGAGAATCCTCTGGATTCCGGATGTGGTCTTCCTTGTCTCTGTTACGAACCAGCAACTCAGCGGTGTGGTAACTAGGATCGATCACCCAAGCCAGTGGAGTAACTCCTTTTTGGGGGCTCTTGGTTCAGTGGCGCAGGGGTCCAAAAAATGCCAGGCTGTGGACTTGCTTTCCAGTGGAACCATGGTGGTGTCCCCTTCGGGGATTATGACATTTCGCACTCCTTGACGCTTTCAGAGACAGGAGGTAGGGGCCACAGGCAGGGGTCAACAGGGAGTAAGTGAAGAGGTCCCGGAGCTGGCAGGTGTGGACCATGGGCTACCTCCAGGGGAGGACAGGACCGGACCCACGCTCACGGCTGCTCAGACAGCAGGCCCTGCCAGGGCCCACGTGGCTGATTCTCATGTGGACCCTCAGCCTGGCCACCCTGGCTCTCTGATCCAAGGCCCGGGACGCCCATCTGACTGCTCCAGCACCCATGGCTCCCCACAAGTCAGGCATCTCCTGACCTGTCACACTCAGAATTGCATGCTCCTTAACGGAAGTCTGTACTGGTTCTTTTTAATGCCCAAGGACAACTTCGGCTCCTTACCAGCATCTATTTTGGGTATAAATCTTTTTTTTCCCTCCTTGCTTTCGGGTCTGTGTCATGGTAACCATTAGTATGAGCACAGGAGTCTGATTCAACTCATCTCTGCCGGTGTTGCCACCATCGTGGCAGCAGGTTTGGTGTGATCATAAATGCTCACACTGGTGGTGCCCTGGCCTCGAGGGGAGTGTGACAACCACAGGTCATCTTGTTGTGACTCCAGAGCCAGACAGATGGGCTTTGAAGTGGCAACAGGATGGCAGGACTGTTGGCCTGTTGCCAATGGCTTTTGGTATTCTCTGTGCAGCTGGTGGTTTGGATGGGAGGGATGTTTCTGGAAGCCAGAGGAATGGTATGATGATGTGCATCTCACTCACGCTGAGAGGGAATGAGCAGTCCAAAGGAGACCCCCCCCCCACCCCGCCCCCCATCCAGCTCAGTCTTGTGACCAAGAGAGGCTGTGGTAAGGGGAAAGACTTGGCAGATAGACATCTCTGTCTAGGAGGCCCTGGTCGCTCCCCTCAGCCTCCTACCGGCCCCCAGTTTACTAGGCCTGGAGCTTATCGCCACCCTGGCAGATGATTAGGTGGCGAGGGGCACACGATTACTCTCCTGCCTTTGGTCATCCACAAGGTGCATTTGTAGCTCTGCCCAAGCTCCAGTAGGAAATTCAGCTATGACGCTGTTATCTCTGGGCTGGTGCCACACCAGGGGCGTAGACAGATGAGCTGCGGCGTAGGCTCAGCACGTTCATCCGTGACCAAGTGCTGCCATGTTTGTAAGGACTCTGGAGTTAGATGGACCTGGCTTCATAATCCTGCCCTGGAACTTTCTACCTGTGCTCCCTTGGAGAGGTACTAAACCCCTCAGCCTCAGGTTTTCCTTCTATAAGACGGGAATAACAAGAGAACCATTTCATACATTTCACAGGATCGTTGCAAGGATGAAATGGGACCATACGAGTCTCTTAGCAAGTGCCGAGCACATGGTAGGTACCCAGTAAATAGCTGAATGAATGATTGACGCGTTGGGCAGAGCCCGGGCTACTATGATTAGAAAGTTGTTTACCACCACGCCGACTCCTGCCCTCCCCGCAGACAGGCCTCACCAGGAAAGGGAGGCTAACTGGAAACTTTGCTTTCAGACCAATCTGTGCCCAAAGTTAATATGTCTGCAACAGCCACATGTTAATTGTAAGAGGACATGATGAAGTGGAAAACTCTGGACTTCAGGGTGGGACTGACGTGGATGTGAATCCAGCTCCACCACTTAATAATGACCTTGGGCAGCTTTCTTAACCTTTCGATACCGCACGTTTCTCGTCTGGAAAACGGGGAGGGGGGAGGGGAGAGGCCCCACTTCAAAAGGTCGGAGTGAGGCGTGACGATGAACAAGACGTTGCGGTTGTAAAGCTCTATTCACAGGGGCTGGCACGTCGTGGGAGCTTCGTGAGTACAAGCTCCTGTTTGAGTGACGTCCGCTCACGGGCACTCGGGGGATTTCAAGAAAGGAGAGAAAACCGTGGGCTGGATTAGTCAGGGACTAACAGTTGTTTAAATGTACTGAGGATTTTCTTTGTGCCAGGCAGCCTTGTAAGCATGTTCAATGAATTTCGTTTGAATTCTCACAACAACCCTGTGAAGTGGCTCCTATTATTACCCCATTTTACAGCTGAGAAAACTGAGGCCGAGGGCCATGGTTTTGCCCCAGGTCACACAGCTGATAGAGTAAGCAGGTCAGGATTTGAACCCACGCAGGAAGAAGCCCTTTAGGAGGCTGAGATTAGCATATGAGTCAGGACTGTCAGCCGCACGGCACAGACTCACTCACACCCAAGCAGGGAAAGGCTTCCATTACTGCGAGTTTCAGAGATGCCCTGCCTCCAGGTACAGCTAGATTCTCGGGGGCCTAGACAATGACCTCAGTGTGCCATCCCTCTGTCTTCAGCTCTTTGTTCTCAGGCAAGCCCTCCCCCGCAGGCAGCCGCTCCTGACTCACATCCTACCCTGTAGCCTTTCCATTGCACCACCACGGTCCCCGGAGGCGTCCGGTTGGCCCCGCCTGGTCACGTGCTCACTCTGCCTGGGGTGAGTTGTGGGGTCAGGACAAATACGCCCCAAGCCCCCTGGTGGGGAGGGGTAGATAGCTGGAAACAAGCAAAGTCCACAAGGGGAAAAGTAGACTTTAGACAGAAGGGGAGGAAGGGCCTGCTCCAGAGATGGTCTATGTTTTTCAGCGATGCAGATCGAGCACTTGAGATGGAGTGGAAGGGGCTCTTACGATGATGACATCAAGATTGTGTTGTTTTTTTAATTTTAAAAAAATTTTTGTTTATCTTTGAGAGAGAGAGAGCGTGAGCAGGGGAGGGGCAGAGAGAGAAGGAGACACAGAATCCAGAGCAGCTCCAGGCTCTGAGCTGTCAGCACAGAGCCCGACAGGGGGCTTGAACCCACCAACCGTGAGATCGTGACCTGAGCCGAAGTCGGAAGCTCAACCGACTGAGCCACCCAGGTGCCCCGGGATTGTTTTTGATGGAGAAAGGATTTAGGTTTGGGGCAATTCTGGTTTTGTTCCTGGAAGAGAATCGTTCTGCGCAGGCTCTTGTTGAGGTGACATAGCGGGGTGACGGTCTCAGTGCCGGTGGGCGCAAACCTGGAGGGGAGACTTGGGGTGATGAGCTGGGGAGGTGCTGATGGGGTTGGGGTTGGTGAGGAAGGTGGGGACGGTGCCGGGGACGGTGTGGTGGCAGGCTGGAGGCGGGGGGGGGGGCAGGTGACGTGGCAGGGATGGCTCAACTGTGGGTGTTTGGCTGAGGTGGGCTGTTGAATGAGCCGGTGTTGCGGTTAGGGACGTGGGCAGCCATGGCGAGCACAGATGCACTTTGGGAGGAATGGAAGGGACGTGCAGCACCCCGGGCAGGGGCTGTGCTTGGTGGAAGTGATGTACGGGGAGGGATTAGACACGTTCGGTGAGGGGTGGGGTGGGGGAGCAGGGAGGGAGGCACCCCTTTTATAGCTGGTGATGGAACTGTGTGTGGGCGTGAGGCACTGGTCATGGTCCTGCTGTGGGAAGTGATGGTTTCACAGAGCAGCAAGGTAGAAGGGCTTAGACGCACTCGTAGAGGAGGATAGAAGCCAACGCCACCAGTGGTTGAAGTTGGGAGGTAAGCCCTCTTGCCCTTCCCTATTGCCTCTTTAAAATAATTGTGTTAATGTTTATGTATTTTTGAGAGAGAGAGAGAGACAGACAGACAGACAGACAGAATGCAAGTGGGGGAGGGGCAGAGAGAGAGGGAGACACAGAATCCGAAGCAGGGTCCAGGCTCCGAGCTGGCAGCGCAGAGCCCGACGCGGGGCTTGAATCCCCGAACCGTGAGATCATGACCTGAGCTGAAGCTGACGCTTAACCGCCTGGTTAACCCAGGCGCCCCATAACATTCCTGTCTTATTTCCTCACAGCAGTACATATGCATCACGTAAGACGTCAAGACCAACATCACTTCACCAAAGAGACCCTCCCACCCTCTCCTTCTCAGAGGCGACCACTTTTAGCTGTTTCTTCTAGCAATTTTGCATCTCACGTTTCTGAGGCATGTGCATATTTTTGATTCTTCCATTTTAGACATTTCCCATTGATTTCCTATTTAGTAAGTAGGCATGCAGCTCCCTTACACGGCCAGCCTTTCTGCTCCGAAATCGCTCTCGTGGTAGGGCATACTATTAACAGTGCTCTTTCAAAAATGTTTTATGCACATATGAATGTATGCGTGTGTATACGTGTCATAGGCAGGATATTGCCACGTCCCCACCCCCGCCAAGAGGGACGCATCCTAATCCCCTGAACCTGTGGATATGTTACCTTATGTAACAAAAGGGACTTTGCAGGCAGGTCTGATTAAGTTAAAGATCTTGAGATGGGGAGATCATCCTACATTCTCTGGGTGGGTCTAGGGTAATCAACAGGGTCCCTAGAAATGAAAGACAGAGGTGGGAGAGGCAGAGGAGATGTGATTCTGGAAGCGGAGTCAGAGTAATGCGATAAGAGAGAGCCTGGCCGTTGCTGGCTCTGACGATGGAAGGGACCATGAGCCAAGGAATATGAGTAGCCTGTAGGAGTCGAAAAAATCGAGGGAATGGATTCTCCCTAGAGCCTCCAGGGAGGGGAGTGCAGCCCTACCAACATCCTGATTTTCAGTCCAGTGACAAGAACCATTTTGAACTTTTGTCTCCCAGAACTGCAACATGACACATTTGTGTTGTTTTAAGTCATTAATTTTGTGGTAACTTGTAACAGCAGCAACAGGAAATGCATATATATATATATATATATATATATATATATACACACACACACATATATATGTGTATATATACATATACGTATATATACATATATATACACACACACATATATATGTGTATATATATATATACATAGATATACGTATATATATATACACGTGTATATATATACGTGTATATATATATATACATACATATGTATATATACCCACATGCATTACATAGGTGTGTATACACACACACATATTTGTTAAATCAACTAATGCGTCTGTATTCACAGCTAAGCCTTATAGTCTACTGCAATCGTTTCCTTTTTTTTTTTTCCACTGAAGTTAACAATGATCTGGTTTCTGCACCTGCCTTATTTTCTTTGTACTTTTTGCTAGTTGCTGTCTCACCTTCTAATAGCTGTTGGTGTGGCTTTCCATAGGGCAGTCACATCAAATATTACATGCTCCAGACCCAGTTTTCCAGTTCTCGCTGGAAAGTTCTTTCCAGTTCTAGCTGTGTGGCACGTTGTGGCTGCCATTCTGTGGCTTCCTTTTGTGGTCCTCCGTGGCATTCCCTCTGCCTTCTTTCGGGTCGAAGTTCCTGTTTCCTGGATCTCGCCTTCTTCCTCTTGTCTGGTTTACTCCCCCTTTTTGGAGCACATCGTCCAGGACAGATACCTGTCAATATCCGAATCCGTCCAGTTCCTGAGTTCAGATGGCAGAGTGGGAACAGGGAGTGACACCTGTAGTCTTGTCGGATTAAAAAGACCGTTCGATGGTCAAGGGCATGGCAATGACAGCAGTCAACAGGCCTGAGGCTTAGGTGACACTGCTTTGATCCGAACAGTGACCCTCGATGGCTTCACCTGGCCTGTTTCCACCTCAATCCCGGAGATCCCCTTCCCTTGTCTCGTGTGTCTTAGAGGACATCTTCCTGTGTTCCTGAGAAAGGAGCGTCTGGAAAATATATTCTCCTATCACACGTAAATGATGACGAGGCTGCGTAAAGAATTCTAACGGGAGAATTATTTTAAGAATTCCAAAGGTATTGGTCCTTTGTCTTCTTGCTTTCCACATTACCGTTGAGCGATCCGAAGCCATTCTGCTTCCTGGACCTTTATGTGTCACTTTTTCTCCTGGTCTGCAAGATCCTCTCTTGATGTCAGTGTTCTGAGATTTCATGGTGATGTGCCTTGTGGTGGGTCTTTTCAACCAGGTCACTCAGGTCTCGGTTCTGGGAAATTCCCTTGAATTATTTCATTGGTAATTTTCTCCCGTTTTTTTTGTTTTTGTTTTTGTTTTTCTGTAACGCCTGCTTTTCAGATGAAACTTCCGGACCAGTTCTCAAGCTCTCTTTCCCGTCCTCTCCTATTTCCATTTTTCTCTTTGGAGTAGCTTTGTGTTGAGTTCTGCATCTTGCTAGCATGACTTGTACCTTCGGCAAATCTGTTTTGTTCTCTGAGAGTTCTCTTCAAATCGCACCACGTTCTTGTCTCATGAACACGGCGTCTGATCTGGGCCTGAAGTCTAGGTTTTCCAAGTTGTGGTTTGCTTTGGGTTTCTGCGTTCTCGTCTCTGTCTTCCAAGTCAGAGGCTTCCCTCTGACGTCTACTGGTCCATGATGGTCCTTTACAGGATTAAGCACGGGGGAGGAACAAGCGGATTAGAAGACCTGTGCATGATGCTGGGGCTTGTTGTGCGGCAGACCCACCTGGTTGACCTAAACAAGCCATTTGGACACCGTTTGGCTTCCGGTGGCAGCATCTATGTCCGCAGGCCTATCCCCTCGGACTAATGAGATTCTCCAGAAAAGGCGAGGGTCGGGCTGCCAGGGGTCTGGGAGCCCAGTGGGGAAAAGCTGGGGGCACTCGACGTCAGCGTTTAAAATAATCTTCATCTCCCGGATTTTGATATATTACCTTTGCTCTCAGCTGCACCAGTCAACTCTGTGCAGAGACCCCTCTGTTCTGTTCTCTCCAGAGAGTAAACCTTCGGACTCCACGGGGACAGGACCTAGGGCTTTTACTTCTTTCCTTCAGTCTTCTTCCTTTTCCCTTGTCCATCCCCCTCACCCCTGGTCTGGGAGGTAGCTGGTGCTACTGTCTCAAGTGTCTTTTGAGGATTCTTGTCATAAAGCAGGTCTGATCTGATTTGATTTGAGGTTGATTTGAAATCAGTTTTGTCTGAAATTTGGCAATCACGAAGCGGCTTTCCAGACCCCAAAATGTCATGGGGAGGGGGTGTCTCCTCTCTGTTCGGCCCCAGCCCGTGACTGTACGTCTTGAGAAATAAAAAAAAAAACTTTTTACCAACTTGGATTTAGACGGTGGTGAAATTTGGTGTGTATATTCAAAATCCCTGTCCTCTTGGGGCGCCTGGGTGGCGCAGTCGGTTAAGCGTCCGACTTCAGCCAGGTCACGATCTCATGGTCCGTGAGTTCGAGCCCCGCGTCGGGCTCTGGGCTGATGGCTCGGAGCCTGGAGCCTGTTTCCGATTCTGTGTCTCCCTCTCTCTCTGTCCCTCCCCCGTTCATGCTCTCTCTCTGTCCCAAAAATAAAAAAATAAACGTTGAAAAAAAAAAAACAAAAAAAAAACAAAAAACAAAATCCCTGTCCTCTTTCCCACAGCGGGTTTGGAATTGAAGAGTGATAATGGTGACTGTGTAGGTTGTGATACCCAGATATTTTTCTGATGGGATTCCTTAAGCATTTTTTAAAGATGTTGCTATACACATTATTTACGGCCACTGTGGACATTTAGAAGTGTAAAGAAGGAAATAAAAGCTGCTTGTCCTTGGTGGTAGCGTTCCTGGCATGGATTTTTCTTTGGTGGTGGTTTTTGTGGCACAGCCCTTGGCACCGGTGAGAAGGAGGCTTCGGCGCCAGGAGCAGCAGAGAGCCGTGCTTGGCGAAGGACCGTCGTCGTGGTGGACACATGCCGCTGGGTTGGGACCGGGGGCCCAGGAGCTGGTCGCTCCTCTCAGCAGGGCTGCTTGAGAGAAGGAAGCTTCCAAGGGCAGGTGGAAAGCGCCGTGTCGAGTCCTGGAGCTTGGCCACCGCCGTGGGCCCCCTGGGCTGTGCGGTGCGTGGCCTGCCTGACCATATGCCGGATGGTTTTAGATGATGCTGGGTGATTCTGAGGAACACTTTCTGACAGATCTGTTCCATTGAGTAACACAAAGGAACCTACAGACTGACCCAGGTCAGCTGAGTTTGCGGTGAGTTTGTGCGTGCAGCTCAGATACCAGGGGGATATGTGGAGGAAGGGGAGGAGGAAAGAGGTTTCCTTTCCTTTCCTTTCCGGGGTGTCTGCCCTCAGGGTCAATGCCTTGTGATGTTCCGCTTTTCCCTCCTACTTCCTACTCTTTTCAATGGCAACCAGAGGTTCTCTGAAAGTGTTTTTTTTTTTTTTTTTTTTTTCTTGCAGAAACTCCCTGGGTGTTTCTGGGCCTCAGGGCAGTGTTGAGACAAACATCTGGTGGAGGGTTATCTGCCTCTTACTTACTTTGTGCCTGGGTCTTCACCGACTCCATTCTGGGGCTCTGGGGCTCCTGAAGTTATCCCAGCCTTGTCTGCGTCTCCCCTTTGCCCTTGGAGCCTCCAGTAGCTTGGCCGGGAGGGGCGAGAAGACACCTTGTAGATAACGTAGTCTACCTCGCCCCATTTCACGGTTGAGGAAACTAAGGGTGGGAAGCCCGAGTCAGGACTAGAACCCACATCTGCTGACTCTGGTTCAATATTCTTTCCAACCAGATAACTTCCTTATCCTTTTGAAGGTTTTAATGTGGTTGGGGGGGGGGGTGGTTGTAAGGCCATTGGGCATGTTTGTGCTAACAAACGGGGTGTGGGTTTGAAGGGGAATGACTGGCTGATAATGGAGGGAAGCTTTATGGAGCTCTGGGTTGGACCAGTTCTCTAATGGGCTCTCAAGAGTTGTTTCTGAGGGGTGGTATAAGCTGGGGGACAAAGCTTCACAGACAGTCCCCCCAGAGCTTTAGTGAGAGAGATCTGGATTCAAGTTTCTGCTTTGACTCTAGAATATGGACAAATCCTAACCTTTTTGAACATTAGGTTCCACTGTAAACGTGGGATAGTAATAGTACTAGAAGCTCCCCGAAGGAAGGAAGGAAGGAAGGAAGGAAGGAAGGAAGGAAGGAAGGAAGGAAGGCAGGCCAGCGTGTCACGTGCTTAGCACCGTGTCTGACACTTAAAGCAATACTCCTCCTGCTGTCTGTGCACTCGTGCATTTGGGCAGCAAACATTCATGGAGCTCAGTACTGTGTCGAGCTTATGTGTCTGCATAGCACCTGGGGTTTCCTTCGGGTTCACCTGTGGGGGCTTGGAGCATCTACAGCCCACGGGGGTCTGAACTTACAGCCCCTCCTGTGCTGGCCCTAAGGAGGCTCCTCCCAGCCCCAGCCTGTCCCAACACACCCTGGGCAGAACCCACCTTCCAGCCGCCGCCGTCCCTGGGGGAGGGGCCGCGCCCGTGGGAGACCCAAGCCTGTGCTTTCTCCAGTGCCTGGTTTTCCAGGGAGCCTTGGCTGGAGGGGGATGGGAGAAGGAGCCCGAGAGGGAGGGGAAGCCCGGGAAGCAGAACGGGAACTGGAAGGGGAAGGGTGTGGGTGGGCCCAGATCCAGCTGCCTCCCACTTTCCTTCTCCTGCCAATCCCCTCCCCGCGGGCGGGTGCACTGGAGGCAGGGGCTTGGCCCGGGTTTCCTCCTGGGGGGTGGGGAGCCCAGAACTCAGTGTCTCCGAGCAAAGGGGGTTGAATCCGCAACACCCCCACCCCGAGCAGAGGCCTGCGGCGGGGGCTTTGTGATTTCACTGGCTTGAGGCCCGCACCTGAAGCAGGGAAGATGAAAAAGCCCCTAAAATCAAGCAGGGTGGGTGCAGAGGGCCCCCTCAAGCCCACCAGGTTCCCCGGGCAAATGGTGCCGATCCGTGGGGCTCGAGTGGGGGTGGGGGGGAAGCAGCCTCCTGTCAGCCGTCACCGTGGCCTTGGCTTCGGCCTCTCCCCACCGGGGCGCCCTCCAGACTGCACTGCAAACCTAGGCCTTCAGCCTGGCCGCAGCCCGAGTTCAACCTCAGCTCTCTCTGGGCCCAGGCGCTGGTCCTAAAGTGAGCTGACATTCATTTCACATCCTGTGACTGCAGCTCACTTCCTCCACGTGGTGGGAGCGGTGTGGGGGCGGGGGCGTGAGGGGAGGACAGATTAGAAGGAAAATGTAGCGGGGCTGGGGACCTCTGGGATTTCCCAGGGGGTGGCTGGGTGGGAGGGAGGGTGCGGGAAGCTTTCAAAGGAGAGAACAGACGTGAATGAAGAAAAGGGAGGAGGCAGGAGGCAGTTAGAAGTCCCAGAAGTGGCGCCCACTGCGCCCCAGCAACGCGGAGGCCCCGGGGAGACTGTTGCCGCCTCGCAGGCAGGAGGTGGCCCTGGGGGAAGCCAGGCGGTACCCTGCCAGCTGAGTCGGCCTCGGTTTCCCCTACTCTCTGGGGTGCTAGTTTGGCCGGAGCTGCTGGTGAGCCTGGGAAGAGGAGTGAGGTCAGAGGAACAGGCCTCACAGGCCCCGGGGCTGAGGTGTGTGGGGGGGGGTCAGGTGGGGCCTGGGTTGGGGGTGCCCTGCCCTGCTGACCCCTCTTGTCTTTCCCCCACAGGTGGAGCCACTGGAAGTCCACACCGCAGGCAGCAGGAGTCTCCCTCAGCACCGGGATCTATGTCTAAGTTCTAACTCTTGCTTACAAAGACCACGATAATTCCTTCCCCAAAGCCCAGCAGCCCCCCAGCCCCGCGCAGCCCCAGCCTGCCTCCCACCGCCCAGCTGCCCGCCATGCCCTCCAGCGGCCCCGGGGACACCAGCAGCTCCGCTCCGGAGCGGGAGGAGGACCGCAAGGTGAGCGGCTGGCTCTGCCCAGGACCCCCTAGGACCCCAAACCCAGGGAAGGGGAGGGCCCGTCCCCGAGCAGTGACAGCTCTGGTGTGCTGAGCGCTGGACCGCGCAGCTCAGCCTTCGCGCTGGGCGGTGGAGGGGGGTGATGTCCCCCTTCGGGTGATGGCTGGTAGAGGTTCAGTCCTGGTGGTACGGTGGGAATTTGAACCACGTGATCAGGCTCCAGGACCCAGGCTTTTCACCTTCCTGGTGTCTGAGCAGAGGCTCAAGCCCTGGGTCTGTACAGTGTTGGCAGTCGGCCTTGCAGCGTGTCCCCGAACCCAGATTCCTTTCTGGATTGGCCTCCTACCAGCCCTGTGTCCTCGGGTTGGTCACTTTACCTGTCTTAGCTGCCTCTGCTTCCCCAGGGTATTCGGTAGCTTCTGGGAGGCCAAAGACAAGTTCAGGGAGGTTGGTAGATGTGAGGCCGCGTGAGGGCTCCCCCTCCCAAACAGGGTGACACCAGTCATCCTGGAGATGGTGATTTCCTGCCCCTCACCCCCACCCCGGGCTCTGAGTGAGTGTCACTTGTGACCATGGAGCTAATGACCTCCTTGTTTTCAGAGCCCCATGAGAGGTGACCTCATCACCCTCTGCTGAACTCCAGGATGAGCCTAAATCAGAGGAGATCCCAGCAGACCAGTAGGGATCCCTGCTGGGTCCCCACAGGCTGCCTTGGAACCTCACCAAGCCGTGTCCACCTGTAGGCAAAGCCACCCTGAACCCCCAACGTTGGGATTCTGTGTTCCCCCTCTGTCAGTGAAATGGTAAACCCCACCACCACCTTTCTGGGGAAGCT
Source organism: Panthera tigris (assembly GCF_018350195.1). Taxonomy (NCBI): domain Eukaryota; kingdom Metazoa; phylum Chordata; class Mammalia; order Carnivora; family Felidae; genus Panthera; species Panthera tigris. The sequence continues at coordinate 119,380,010 of NC_056662.1, forward strand.
GTGCCAGCCACGGGCCTTTCTGGGGTGTCCTATCTGCCGTGCCCTGGTCCCCACAGTTTCCTCTGCCTGCTCCCCTTTTCCTGAGCAAGGAGCGAGGGGTGGTGATGCTTGGTTGGGGGTTATAGTTTGTCCTTCTGGAACTACAGTGGACACCTGGCACCGGGCATGCCCCCCCCCCCCCCCCGGCACTCTGAGGAGTGTCCCCTCTGCTTGGCCACCGTCAGGGGCGGCCCTGAGACCCGCTCACTGCTTACCCTCCCCCATGCGTACTCAGCTCCTTCCTGGGTTTGCTCATTCTTAGAGCCTGTTTCGGTTTTCTGAGTGGTTTCCATCCATGTGGTTCTTGGAAGCAGCCCTTGAAACAGGTGGGGCAAGGGCAGATGGCTCTAGTTTACAGGTGAGGACGCTGAGCCCAGATACTCAGTGGTGGGTCCAGATGAGAGCCTGGTGGGTCAGAACCTTTCTCGCTGCCCCGCCTGCGTCAGTCCTCGTGTGGACACACGCACAGGTGTGCGCACAAAGCGCAGGCACCTGCCTTCCCAGCCTGGAATCCGGCAGAATGCCCCGGTTGGGGGTGTATACGCAGCAAACTGGGGAGAAAGTGCTTGCCGTGGCCCACTGAGCCAGGCTTTCTAGGCGCTACCGGTCCCCTTTCTCTGACCCCCACAGAAAATAACAGGTAGTCCAGGTTATCCCGTGGGCCTTCTGGGCCACTCCTATCTCGGGCGGCGGTAGACCTACACCCTGCCACCACGGAGTCAGGGCCACCTGCAGCTGGCCACCTGTGCTCTTGAGTGGAAGCTATGGGTAATTCCCTTCCCTCCACCAGCTCTGCTTTGCTCCTCTGTTGGATTAGGTGACCCTGACCTCCCGACGTGGCCTGATGCCCTGACTGGTGCTGACACAGCTCCAGTCCACACGCTGGCAGGTGGGGAAGGTGGGGGGGACAGTCAGGCCGGACTCCTCTTGTTACTGAACTGTGCCACCCTGGATAGCAGAGGCCGTGGCTCCCTCACATGGAAAGCAGCAGGTCAGGCTCCCTGTGATGACAGTTCAAGATCGAGAAAGAGCACTGGACAGAGTCAGAAGTCCCCGGGCCCGGGCCTGAGTACGCCACTTCCTGGAGATGTGACTTCAGGCCATCCGGGCTTGCATTTGCTCAGCTGTGAAGTGGGGATCACGACTCTGGCTGTGCCTGTTTTACAGGGTGGTTGTGGAAGTCAGATGAGGTCACGGGCATGGAAATGCCCTGCAAACAGCAAAGTCTGGTCCAATTATGAGGGATTACGATTGCTATTATTATCTACCCATAGTAACTGTTCTGGCTCATGCGGCAACAAACACACACCCAAGCCCCAGATCCTGGTGCTGATAGAGCGGCCGATAGACGGGGGCTGGGGCATGGCGGGCGCTCCTCCCCAGCCGCCCACGCCCACAGCGCGCATGCCGGCTCACCTGGCACACCTCCCTGGCACCTCTGGGCTGGCTCCCACAGCTCCAGGGAGCCACCGGGGAGGGCGGGTAGAGACACAGCCGCCCACGCTGGCCCGAGAAAGCCAGGCCTGGGGCAGAGGTGCCTTGTCTGCAGAGGGGGAAGATGGGCTTGGGCTGCGGCCCAAGGAGCCTGGCAGAGTTGCCTGGGGCACCTGGCATAAAGGAACTGTTTGGTGAGCCAGAGGGAAGGGGTGTGGCCACGCACTGGCCCCTGCTCCACTGGGCCCCACGCCCCTTCCAGCCTCCTTCCCGGCCACGCCTCCATGCACCTTCCACTTGGGTACTTCCTGGAGCTGCCAGGCGTCTGTTTCTGTGGTTTCCTCTGCCCGGTGTGCCTGCTCCCTAATCTTCACTGCTCCTCTCTGATCAAAGCCCTTGCTTCCTTCTGTCGGCCTTGAATTATAGTTTGTAGTGGACACGCAGTTCTCAAAACGTGACCCCCTAAACCGGCAGCCCCAGTGGCCCCTGGAAAGGTTAGAAATGCAAATCAGAAACTCTGGGGCAGGGGCCCAGCAATCTGTTTTAACTAGCTCTCTAGGGGCATCTAGGAAGTACTGGTGTGGATGATATCCAGGGGGAGGGGAGGGCAGGGCCTGACTAGCCTCGAGTAGATGCTCAGGAAATACATAGCGGATAGCAGAGAAAGGGAAATGAGAGGGGTAAGACCCTCCCACAGAACAGCAGCCTGGGGCCTGGGTCAAGCAGGCTGGGTGCAGTGGTGGCTGAGGCAGAGTGCGTATGGCTGGGAGTGCATAGAGGGGTCTGCCCAGCACCTCTTCTCCCTGTGGCCTCCCCTACCTTGTCATCCGTATGTTAAGTGGGGAGGCTGGGACAATGCAGATTTGGGGTGGGTAGAGCTCTGGGGTTCTCTCCAGGGTGGGTCAGCTGGGTAGGTGTAGCCACATGGAGGGAGGGGGAGCTGGCCTTATGGGGGATGTGTGTGGGGCGGGGGGCACGTCCAACAGCAGGGAGGCCCGGAGCCAGGGTCCTGGCTTGCGGAGGAGCATGGAGGTGGGGTGTCAGGCCCTGCATGGAGGGGAGGGGAGGGGCAGAGGGAGCAGGAAGGGACTGGAAAGGCCTCCTCAGTTCCCCAAATATGAATCAGCGCCTGGCCACGAGTCCAAGCCCCAGGCTGGGCCCCCGATCACGCCGCTCCCCTCTTTCTTTCCTCTGGCCTCAGAAACACAACAGCCAAGATGCACTGAGTGCTATCTGCCAGGTGCTACTTTAAGCTCTGTGCTTTGCATTATCTTATTTCATTCTGACCATTGCTCCATAAGATAGGCTGTATTCTTTTCACCCTCCATCTTATTAACGACTAAATGGGTGCTTGGAGAGGTGCGGTCACTTGCCTAAGGTTACACAGCTCGTCAGTGGCTAGCAAGTGGGCTTGGAACCCAGGCAGAGTGTGCTCTTGGCTGCTGACCACCAGGCTGCCTCCTGCATGAAGAGGTAGAATGAGTGGTGCCTCCAAGTCGGGATAGCCAGGGAATGCCTTACTCCTCGCGACAGCGCTCTTGCCCCAGGGTGGGTGTTGGGGGCACTTCATCTCCAGTAAGAATTCACACACAAGTCTAGTGGGCACGATTGTGGGTATGTGCGTGCGCACACACACAGACACTCCAGACACACGCTGGTCAATGAAGACAGGGCTGTGGACACCCTACTTCTTACCATGCCTCCTTCCCTGCCTGTCTGCCTCCCTCCTGCACCCATTCTCTTTCCTTCTCTTCCTCTCTTTCTTTCCAGGTACCTCTCCAGGCACCTAGCACATAGTAGGGCTCCATAAGTCTGTCAGATGAACTAAATAAACATTCCTGTAAAGGAATGGGGATAGGAAGGTACGAGCCGTGCCTACCATCCGGGGGGGAGAAGCTGGGTGGAAGAAGCAACAGCAGTGGATGCATATTTGTGCTGGGGGAGCACAGTGAGTGTGCCCGTGTGCGTGTGCGTGTGTGTCCACCGCTGTGGCCGGGGCTCTCTCCTCCAACCCAAAGGCCTGGCCCAAAGGCCTGGCAAGTGCCGACTTCCCTTGGGCACTGACTACTTCCTGCATTCTGGTACACAAACTCAAGGGCACCCTGGCTAGGCTTCCCCTAGCTCCCCTCTGCATTGTTCTTGCTGGTCCACAGGTCTGTTGCCCACTCTGGGCACGCTCTGCCTTTATCACACTCAGATGCCCACACATCAATGCTTAGGGCCGGCTCTTTGCTTTATAATAGTCACTATAGGGGTTGTTTAAATAGCATCCCTCTTAATTCATGCAGACGGTAACAGAAAAGGTAGCTTTACCCTTACCTCTTCAAGAACACAGCTACGACTAAGGGCACATCCGTTTGTAGTTCAGTGGAGTCGATTAGATGCCTGGTCACGTAGAGTGGACGTGTGACGTAAACAATCCACCCCTGAGCCGACTGGGACCCATGTTTTAGGTCCTCTAAAATTCTTTACGTTAGATATGACAGGCGTACCTTGGAGATACTGCACGTTCCTTCCCAGATCCGCAGGGCAAAGTGAATACTGCAATAAAGCAAGTCAAATGAACTTTTTGATTTCCCAGTGCCTAAAAGTTACGCTTGGGCTATACCGTAGTCTATCAAGAGTGCAATAACGTGTCTAAAAAAATGTACAGACCTTAATTTTGAAACATTGCTAAAAATGCTAACCATCATCTGAGCTTTCAGCAAGTCGTAATCACTGATCACCATAACAAATAGAATGAAAATTTTTGAAAAATTGCAAGTTACTAAAACGTGGCACGAAGTGAGCGAATGCTGTCAGAAAAATGGTGCCGGTAGATGTGCTTGACACGGGGTTGCCACAAACCTTCAATTCATAAAACACGTGCTATCTGTGAGGCACCGTAAGAGGAGGTAGGCAGGTCAAGTTTAGGTAACCTGCAGTCACTACAGTCTTGAGAAGGTGTCACTCGGACTCTGGAGACAGACCTGTGTTTGCGTCTGGAATGCGCCGTGTGACTCAGCGGCATGGCCTCTGAGCGGGGAAAAGAGAGGTTTACATGGTGTGTTTTTAACACAGGGACCTGACGTGTTAGTCTTACGACTTATTTTGGATAACTAGCGAGCTTGCTCTCTACCTACCTACCTACCCACCCACCCATGTATTTGTCTACCTGCCTGTCCGCACACTGGTGGGGTAGGTGCACTGTAGCCCCCAGGATCTCAGGAGCTTGGTGTGACAGGGTGGAAAACGCAGGCGGGGTGTGGTGTGGGTTGAAAGTCCACTGAGAACCTGGCATGGGGAAGGAAGGTTATTCCTGGGTCCTCAAAAACAGGCCTGAGGTCCCTCTTCCCTTCATGCGTTGAATAGAAGCGACACTGAGGCAAGAGACAGGGAGCCCCAACTCCTGATGGGAAGGGCTGTGGCTACCTTCAGAAGCTCAGGTGAGGTTCCCTAGGTCCCTCGTGGCTTAAATGGTCAGGCTGGGGATGGAGCTCCTCCCTGCCAAGAAGCACGTCCCACAGAGCCTGGGCGGGAACAGCCGAGCTCGGCTTTGCAGAGGAGAAGGGCAGACTGGAGTGGGTATTCCAGGACGTTCGGGAAATGGGGACGATGCCCTTCCTTTCTGGCACCTGGGCCTGGTCGTGCCCTGCAGAGAGCTGCGGGGCAATGAGGGATATTGCTTGTGATCATCCCACTTAATGTCTGCACGCTGTGGTAGGGCATGTAAAGGAGCTTCCTTGGCTTGGCAACTAACTCACTCAATCCCGCAACAACCCAGGGGGCATCTCCTCGTCACCCCCATTTTAGAAGGAATGGAGGCATAGGGAGGCTAAGAAACTTGGCAAAGGGTCACATGGCTGTGAAGTAGTTTTACCTGGATTCTCTCCCTCTATAAATCGAGAAAAATCATGCCCCACGTAGCGTTCTAATGCCTCCAGAAAGGGGGTGCCTGGTGGGGTGGGGATGAGATGGAGCGCTATGTAGAGCTTGGGTGGGCTTGGGGTCCACGGAAGGGACACTCTACTGAGGTGCTTTTTTATTTATGTGTTGTCTCTCTCTAAACTGAGTGCTCTATTTGCTTATCTTTGTATCCAGCACACAATAGGTGCTGGATAAATATTTTTTGAGCACACCCATTAGCCTGGCCTCACGTTGGCCTTGAGGCCACGGAGGTTAACCTGCCGGGCTGCAGTGTGTTGGGTATGTGCTTAGTGGAGTCTCCATTCCAGAAGGCAGTGAGGCCCCATCATGGCACCCAGCTTGTCGGGGAGGGCTGCACCCTGGCAGGAGGGCCTGGAAAACCCCAGGCACCACCATTTTGAACCATTTGGGGTTTCCAAATAGCATTTATGGGGCACTGGAGCTGTGGGAACCTCTCGGGGGCATGGCCTTTTGGGAGGGATGGGGCCTTCCTCAGTATGTATAATATGAAGCAGACCGATGGGGCAGTGAATACTTGTCGAATACTGATGAATAATTGGAACAGAGGACTGATAGTTTGGGAGGTGACTGAGATCGTTAAAAGCAAGGGACTTTGGGGGGTATGTGCAGCCATTCCTGGTGCCACCGCGTGGCCACTCATGCTGCAGCCTCGTCCTCCCCGTGCGTCCTCCGACAGCGTGCCCTGCCACCCACCTGTCTGTGGGCCCAGCCTGGGCGTGTGGCACCTGTGAGCACATGTGCGCAGTGTGGTGTGCAGGGTCCTGTGGCTGTCACTCTGCAGAGCTGGGACTCGGGCCACCCAGAACGGGGCTGGGCCTGGCGGAGAGGCCAATCGGTTCCATTGAATTCCACGATCACAGACGGCCCCTGGAGGCCAGCCGGTCAGCTGGCCAAGGCTGTACGTGCCTCTTGTCCCAAAGGGTCTGGGCAAGTGGCTGGCTAGATCTGTCAAGTTCATCCCCTCAACTCAAACACCAACTTGAGACATCTGCTCAACGGATGCTGGGTCGGTAGCATCCTCTGTACGCTCTGGAGGGAGCACGTACATCTTGCCGGCTGTCTCTGGGTGGGACGTAGATCTCTTTAGGGGAGGGGTCCTGTGTCTAGGCGTGAGCCTCCTGAGACAGCTGTGTAGATACGCACATGTGAATGCCGGTGTGTGCCTTTACCTTGGATCGCCTGCACGCTCACGGTTTCCCTGTGACGCACACGGTGACACACGTCAGCAGCACGTGGCGTAATAGGGTGTAATGGCACGTGGCAGTGGAAAGACCCATGAGCTGGGCATCGAAAGATTGAAATTTTGGTTCTAAAGACCTTTTTTCCTGGCTCCCTGATCTCTGTAAGTTAGATAACCTCTCTGAGCTTCAGATTTCCCACCTGTGTAATGGAAAAAAAAAAAAGAATAATAATAATAATGCCGGCTCTGCTTTCTGTAAAGCAGAAGAATAAAATGAAATAATGTATGTGAAAATGCTCTGTTAATTACCACCTACTGTACAACTGCAAGAGATTATTATCGTCATAGCCCAGCTCATCAGAATGAGAAGTTGTATGTGGCTTAAAATAATCCATCCAGTGAGCTGGGTTAAAATCTAGGTCAAATCATAGCCTCAGAAGTTTAGAAAGGCTGATGGTAACTACCTAACCTAACAGGCCACCAAATGTGAAGGTGCTTTGAGAGCTGTAAAGAGTTACATAAATGTAAAGTGACATGACTCTGTGTAAGCCTAGAAAGTACACGTTAGTCATCCTGTTTCCTGATTTGAAATCATAAAGCTCAGGGCAGCACCGGAGCCTCATGCACAGTTATCTTCACGTAACTGTAGGTTTGTAGATTTGCATGTGTGCCTCTCTCGGTGTGTATGGAGTCACCTACTGAGAGTACCTACTATGTGACAGTCACTCATCAAGTGCTTTTGAGTGCCTGCCTCATGCTAGGCGCATCGGTCTAGGCTTTGGGGATGCCAAGGTGGATAAGACATAGTCCCTTCCCTCAAGACACTCACAGCCCATCCAGGACAACTGCTGGCCATTGCAGTGCTGGGTATTTGGTGCCATGGGGAGAAAGGACCTATGGACTCCGTCAGAGGAAGGGACCAAAAGGAAGGAAATCCAGGAAATTAGGTTGGAAAAGTAAGGATTTGCTGGTCAACCTGAGGGGGAGGTAGTCGGGACAGAAGGAATGGTCTGTGCCACGGCGCTGGGGAAGGAAGCAGCCCACTTTTGCAGCTGGTGCAGTCTGTTTACGGTGAGTGGGAGGAAGGCGGTGGGGAGGGGAGACCAAGGCGGCTGGCCAGATCCTGGGGGACTTCCTTCACACGGGCTAAGGAGCTTGGTTGGATCCTGCAGGCCCCTGGGAGCCCCCTCAGCAAGGGCTTAAGCTCTGCAGAGTGACATAATCAGCTTTGCATTTTGGAAAGATCAGAGAGCCGGTGTTCCTGAGTATCCCACTGCAGTGGTACCAGCCAGATGCTGGGCTTGGTCTGTAGCAGTGAGTGATGGCTGCAAATGCAGGGCACTGGGTTCTGCCTGGGGGTGGGGAGGGAGGGGGGAAGGGGAAGAGGGAGGGATGCACTTTTGTGAATAGTTCTGGTCAGGACGTGTAGAGTGGGAGTTAGTAGTTCTTCAGTGACTCTCATGTGTCAGCTCTTGATATATTACCTCATTCAATTGTCACGGCATCGCTGTAAGGTAGATATTATCAGCCTCGTTTCATAGGTGAGCAAAGAGAGACTCAGGTTAGATGGCTTGAAGTTACTAGTGACTCAAGAGCAGGACGGGAAGGCCAGCTCATCCCTGCCCTCTCCAAATCCCACCCAACTAGAATTTCTGTCCCCTTCCTGCCAACCCCCACTGTAGGAATTGACTAATTCAGTCCCCTTAGTTGAGTTGACAGATGAGGAAACCAACCTGGGCTCATGTCTGTTCCTGCTAAATTTGTTACTGTTTTCCAGCTGCTCCAAGTCACTGGGGATCAGATTCTTCCCTTTCAGAGTATTAGTGATGCTGCCTAATCAGGGCTGCTTACAGATTTGATAAGCATATTTTACATTCCTTTGCTCAACCCATCAGCAAAGATATTGAATGAAGCCAGCTCCGTGACAGATGCGAGAATGGACCTCTTGATACGCCTCCTTGAGGGGCACAGCCCTGAGCCATCTGTTCTCCTTCTCTGTGTGTCATCCCCCTGACTGTGTGTGTGGACTCAGGCAGGTCCCGAGCCGGAGGCCTTACCGCCCTTCTCCTTGCCCTGTGACATCACTACGTCACGGAAGAATGATGTGTTGGCCCCAAATAACATGCTTTTTACAAAGCCGTACTTAAGGGTCTGATGGAAAGGGCATGGGCCAGTTGTTACCCGGACCTGAGTTCGAGTCCCGACCCGGGCTCTTGGGGAGATTGGGTTTCTTCATGCACAACCCAGGGGTGAGGCCTGAATGCCGGACCGGGCGTATCGCACTTTGCCCTGCACCTGGGCCAAGGTACGGGCTCAGCATGTGGCAGCCTGCCCTGGTGATGTCCACACTTTCAACATGTCAGGACCTGGTCAGGTGGCATGGCATTTCAGGCATCCCACCCCTTCCTCCGGGGGTGTATTGCACTGAGCTGAATTCAAATGGGGGGAAGATACGTGGAACATCTCCTATGCGTCAGGCATAGCCAGTGTCACTAAGGGGCCAACTTACAGCAGTCTTCGGGTAGCACAGCAGTTGCCTCTCAGGGGCCCCTGAAGGCTTCTGCACGGGCTGCACCGGCCTCACGGGTCCTGAAATGTCAAGTGTCATTGTTTTTAGGTCATCGCAGTGTGGTGATTGTGGTTCCTTAGTGCCGTTCAGGGGCTCTGAATGACTTTCACTTCTCAGGTTAGTTCAGAGTAAAAGTTAGAAAACCAAATGAATCCCTCTGTAAGAAATGCAGTTTGTTAAAGAAATCATTCGTAGCCCAGAATTTCTGGGCGGTAGGAGTCTTTCCAGACCCCGTGGCCACCCAGCCTGACCCTGATCCACATCGGTGCCTCGTTCTTGCCTGTTGCCTTGTGCATTCCAGTTCCATGGGCCTGGCCGTGAGGAGTGGTCAGAGGCTTGGCTAGGTCTGGCCCAGTGCTTTCCAGGCAAATGCAGGGGCTGAGTAGGCCTCCTGCTGCCAGGGATTATGTAAGCCCCTCCTGTGGGGGGCATGCGGAACACTCACTGAGCGCCGGGCCTGTTCTAGGCTCTGGGAAGTCAGCAGCGGACAAAACAGACAAGGGGACAAAACATTGGTTCGGTCCTCTGAAAAACTTGAGAAGCAGGCAGAATGGACACCTTCAGATTCCCCTTTTATGGATGAGCAAAGTGAGGCTCAGAGAAGATGGTACTATAGCTAACGGATAAGCCGGGCTCAGCCCCATTTTGGTTTGCTCTAAGTCCTGCGCCTTTGCATGACTTCACGTTGGCTGTGCTTTGTAAACGCCGGGTTACCTGGTCAGAATGATTAAGATGTTGCCCAGTTAGCAGTGGTGGAGTCAGAACAAAAGCACTGTCTCCGCCTGAAATTCACTGCCATTCTGTAGCTTCGACTGAAACCTTCACAGAGACTAAGCTGCATGGGTAAGATTTCCTCTGTGATCCAAGCGATCGTTTCTTATACGGGGTATCTGCGAGGTCTCACCAAGGACAGCTCAGAGCCGGAGGGCTGGCCTCCCATGGGGGCACGTGCCCTGGCCCCCGCACTCAGGCCTCCCAGAGCCCTCGTGGAACCCTCCCCACCATCTGGCGGTCCACCTCTGTGGCCTTTCTGCTCTCACAGCTTCTCTGCCGTGTCTTCCTAAAAAGAGCCTGTCAAGGGTCTCTGGTCCTGGTGCAAACTCTCTCTTTCCACCCTGGACCCTCCCCTCCCGCCCACAGACAGGCAAACCACAAGCTATTTTGAAATCACAGAAAATGAAAGTTGAGTGGGATGTTGAGGGACATCTTGATTAAATCCACAGGGAACCTGTGCGCCTTCCCTTTCTCTTCTGTGGCACCAGCGCGGCTCTGGGTTGGCACCCTCCCCAGGGTGGACTGGGAAGCCATCTTTGGCTCCTGACATCATGGAAGGTTTGAAGAGCTGCCTGAGATCCCTCTGCCGGGTCAGGGTCCCTTTCTCCTTCCCCATCATTGTTTCTGTTTGTGATTAGTCATGCTGGAGCCGGCTGAGTCAGAAGAAACCCGTGGGTGGTTTGTGGCCAGGCTGGAGCAGTGAGGCAGGAGGACTTTCTAGGTTTGTGTCTCTGTGCTCCATGAGACGACAGTGCAGGGCCCGGCTCTGTCAGGTGCTGGGGGAGGTGGCTCACAAGACCAAACTTCTGGTCCAGAGCTCCATGAACGCAGGGCATCGAGATGAACCAAGATGGTGTCCCTGAGATGCTCCTGTGGGGTGACAGGCATTCATGGCAAATGCTTCAGGGCAGATACATCACAGTGACTGTGAAAGTCCTCCATTGTTTGCCACAGTCCCCATGCCAAGTGCTGCCCAGATTTCCAGTCGCCAGATTTACAATGTCGTGTCATGTGACTTTATGCTTTACAGGACAGGTGATTCATGAAATACATAGCTAATTTAACTTTTGTACTTGTGTAAGGTTGGTTTCATATAAATAAATTCCTATCCAGAAATACACTTTTTGTCAGAGCATGTGTTGTGACCCTGTGCTTGAGAAAAACGTGATCGCCAGGAAGGAGAGCGCCACAGCGCTTGGGGCAACAGCGTCTGCCCTCAAGTCTTCCCCAAGGTTTTGCTTAAATGGGACTCTGAGGGGCAGCTTGAGCTTTGCCAGGCAAGAAATGGATGAAGATCGTCCCCACCGGGGAGGAACAGCCTGGCACGACCCCGAGAATGTGGCTGTCACGGGGGTGGGTGGGACAGGGGAGGAGGCCTCTTGGATCCAGCCCTGGCTTCACAGGCTGTGTCTGTACCCGCAGGAGGGAGAGGAGCCGGAGGAGGCTCGTGGCAAGGAGGAGCGGCAGGAGCCCAGCACAACCGCACGGAAGGTGGGGCGGCCTGGGCGGAAGCGCAAGCACCCCCTGGTGAGTGTCATGGCATCCCCTCCCCCCCAGCGCGCGCACACACGCACGCGCACGCACGCACTAAACAGCAGTGACGTGTGTCCTGCGGGGACCAGGGGGCGTTAAGACTCGGCAATGCGGTGCACGCCTGCGGGTGCAGAGCTCGCTGACATTCCCTGTCCTTTGAACCCTACCGCCACCCTCACGCTTTCCTGTTTTCTACACTGAACTGGAAACCCCTAGAGACCAGAGGATTTGCGCTGCGAGTCGTGGCGGAGCTGGGACTTTTCTGGAAGGGCAGTGGCAGTAAGAGAGCCTGAAACGTTCCCCAGGCCAGGCCTGTGGCTTTGACAGCAGGACTTGCTGTTCCCTGGCCAGCCTGCACAGGCCCCTCCCCATCCACCCCCCACCCTGGGCTTCAGCCCCACCTGAGGACCCGGAGGAAGGGAACCCAGGTCTGGACGTCTGATCCAAGTGAGTAGGAGAGCTGCAGGCTGATGGGTCCCTTCAGAAGAAATAAGTAGAGGGGCTCCTGGGTGGCTCAGTTGGTTAAGCGTCCGACTTCGGCTCAGGTCATGATCTCGCGGTTTGTGGGTTCGAGCCCCGCGTCGGGCTCTGTGCTGACAGCTCAGAGCCTGGGGCCTGCCTCAGATTCTGTGTCTCCCTCTCTCTCTGCCCCTCCCCTGCTCATGCTCTCTCTCTCTGTCTCTCAAAAATAAAATAAACATTAAAAAAAGAAGAAGGAGAACCTGACGCTGTTTAAGTGTGGGCTACAGGGCCAGTCCCAAGCCCAGGCTTCTGGGGGCCATAACCTCTGAGTCTAGGGAGAGTCCCGGGGTTGCCCAGCATGAAGAATGCTCCAGAGGGCATGCCCTGGGGGCTCTAAGAGCTGGCCTGCCTATGCCTTAGACTCAGAGGCAGAGCAATAATTATTTGCCAGCACCGAAGACAGCTGGTTCCTTTCTTTCAGTTCCTTCCAGCTGAGAATGGGAGAGTCAGAGCAAGTAGGCAAGGGAGGGCTGGGAGCTCAGATTTGTAACTCAGCCCATCAAGGAAATGTTCTCAGCAGGGCAGGGTTTTCTCCCTTGGGGGAGAGAGTCGGGGTGAATGGTGGCCATGGTGAAAAGGACAGCAGAGGGAGGGAGGCCTGCACCAGGGGGAGGGGAGGGGAAGTTCTTAGAGCCAGGAGGTTTGGGCACCTGTGGGTACCAAAGCGTACACTGCCAATTCTGTTTGGAGATGGGGGGGGGGGGGGGGCAGAAGTTAAGTCGTTTAATTGGTAAGTAATTTTAAGTATTTTAATATTAAAGCAAACATGGATATTTTATGGCCTGTGATGAAAAATTCACATGAAGTTGAAAGATAAAACAGGGGACTTCAAAGGAATTTCCAGCTTGCAGCAGACTCCAGGCTGTACTCCCAGATTCCCAGGGTGCCCCTCCACTCTCCTTCCCCATGGGCATCTGGGAGAAGGTGGAGGGCCCCAGTGCAGGCTGGAGGGAGGGGGCGGGGAGCCAGGCTGAGTTAGAGCCCACCAGTTATTCCTCACCTGCACATGTGGCCATGATCTGTGGCCGAGAACTCGGCCCCCACCCCCCATTCAGGCACACCTGGGACAAGAATTACCACCTATAGCAAATAAAGACCTGGCAACCCTTTGCTCATCCTTGTGAGTCCCCGGGACCAGAGGGAGGGCATATCACTGAGAGGGGAGGTGAGGCCCCCGGGAGAGAAAGTGCAAGGCAGTCAGGGGCCGGTTTGTGGAAATGTGTCCAGAGGTGGACGAATGCGAGGGAGGAGGGGCAGGGCCAAGTGGGTGAAGGGTCAGTGGGTCGTATGCCCTCCCCACCCCTGCCTGGAACAGGGGCTAGTGTGGAAGGAAAGGCACTGTCTTTAGACTATAACAGACCCGGGTTTAAATCCTGGCTCCACCACTGACCACCCGTGTGACCTTGAAGAAGTCACCGCCTGAACCTCGGCTTCCCCCTTGGAAAAATATTGATGATAAGGATTCACTCCTCCTAGATGCCTGTGGGAGTTAAATTGGTGCAAGCACTGGAGAGCCAGGGCTTAGCAAAGGTCGGTCTTCCCTTGCCCGGCCAAACCTTTCCTCTTTAGGAGGCTACAGCAACCTCAGTTTGATAGAAGAAACAGATTTACTGCTTACCAGCTGTGTGACCTTGAGCAAGTTACTGAACTTCTCTGAACTTCTGCTGCTCCATCGGGAAAACTTAACCGCCAGGAACACTTGTCCTGTCCACCTCCAGGGATGCTTTGCAAACAGCCAAGTGGATCCAAAAGGGCAGGGCAGACAGTGGAATAAACCTGCTCCTGTGCGGGGGTCCGTGGGGCCGGGGTCTACCAGATCTTTCGGGTGGGAGCCAAGCATTGGCCTCTCGGCAGCCCTGGTGAGAGGCGGTGCAATACTGTGCAGGTCACAGTCTGCATGTGGCCCAGCCCATGCCCTAGTGGACATCTGCAGCCCCCGGACTCTCAAGAGAGGCCCCAGGATGGGAGAGAGACCATGGGGACGGCAATGCTGACAGGGGGACAGAGGGCTGAGGCAGCTGTTGTGAAAGGGACCCCTTGTACTCTGGGGCAACAGAGAAGAACTGACCCCGGAATAAAAGCTCACAGGCCTTCCCAGGCAGCAGGCCCCTGGCCCCCGGAGGGAGCCTGTGGGGGGCAATCGGGGAAGTTTGTGCAGCCACTAGAGGTCGGCTCCCAGGACGGAGCAGGTGCTTGCCCTGGCCTCCTCGCCTCCCAGCAGAGGAGCAGAGCCGGAGGGCTTCGTGGGGACCCGGTACAGCGGCAGCCCTGGGGACAGACTGACCAGAGAGCTTTGAAGCAGCCGAGCCTGTGTCATCCAGCTAAGCCTGGAAACAGGAGGGAGCCTGGCTCAGATCCCGACAGGTGGCACGGAGGGGGAAGTGCGGGGAAGCTGAGCGTGAGAGCCAGCTGCAGCCGGGGTCTTAATTTGTGCATGTCCCGTGCTGAACAGGGAGGGGTGAGGTACGGCCACTACTGTCCCCACTCTCGCCTGGCCCCAAGGCTAAGAAATCATTGTCTGCCTTCCCGTGTTGTCCACAAGGCCTGGATCTCTTCCACTCATTCCTGCTCTGGCATCAGCCTCCTGGCTGCACCCTCACCCAGACCAGACCCCAGCTGCCCCCAGTATACTTTGTAACCCCTCAGTGACAGATACTTCACACCCACTGAGCACCTACCAGGGTGAGGAGGCCACACTGATAAACAAGACATACCTTTCAACCTAGTGTGTTAGAGAGAGGGGGCCCCGTGCAGTTACAGGAAATACTGTCCACGGTACTTTTGTGTTCAGGAATCTTCATTTCTTATGGGACAAGGTCTGGAATGCTCCATCTGGCCCCTCTCCTGAACCTGCTCTGGTGCTCAGCGTCCACTGCTTTTGTCATAGAAACACTGTCTTCCAGCTGCTCCCTGAGCACACCGGCCACATTTCTCTCACTACCTTGGGGGCTTGGTCCACAGCCTTCCCTTCTCTCCCCGGCCCCACCGTCATAGCCCATCAAAGCCTGTCCTGCAAGGGAAGCCCGCTTTGGCCATTATGACCCTCTCTTCTGAGCTGTTTGTAAAATTAATCCCAACGAACACAAAGGAATAAAAGACAAGATATTAAGCCCACTGGGGCGCCTGTGGTTCAGCTGGTTAAGCATCCGACCTCGGCTCAGGTTATGATCTCACGGTTGGAAATTTTGAGCCCCACATCGGGCTCTCTGCTGTCAGTGCAGAGCCTGTTTCCGATCTTCTGTCCCCCCACCCCTGTCCGTCCCCTGCTCTCTCTCTCCCTCTCAAAAAAAAAAAAAAAAAAACATTTAAAAAAATATTAAAAAAGGGGCGCCTGGGTGGCGCAGTCAGTTAAGTGTCCAACTTCGGCTCAGGTCATGATCTCGCAGTCCGTGGGTTCGAGCCCCGCATCAGGCTCTGTGCTGACTGCTCAGAGCCTGGAGCCTGTTTCAGATTCTGTGTCTCCCTCTCTCTGACCCTCCCCCATTCATGCTCTGTCTCTCTCTGTCTCAAAAATAAATAAACGTTAAAAAAAAAAAGATATTAAAAAAAAGATAATAAGCCCACTGATCATGTGCTTGGATGGCACTGGTCTTCAAACTATTACACGTCTTTAGGGAACTTGAAAATAAGTATTTTGAATTTTTGCCGATTCGATACTGTCACTACAGCCACACGCATGAGTTTGTATTTTACAAAAGTACTATTTCTTGCTGGATTGAGAACTGAGAAAACAAAACCAAAAACCTGGCCTTTCCACCCCGCATAGTTGGAAGAGCACACGGAGAGAGCTCGTGCCTTCCACTGGACTTAACGTTGACTGCCACCCCACATCGCACTGAGCTGAGCCACACTGCACTGTCTACCCACCTCACTGAGGACGCAGACCAGGAGCAAAGGCGTAGTTAGGGTCGTGTAGCGCTTTATTGCCTACAAGGAAAGGCCTTGTGCAAGGGTGACTTACTTACCTGTGTGAGATAGGTGGGGCCTCTGTCATTACGATGCCCACGTTCAGATGAGGAGACTGAGGTTCAGAGAGGATGTTTGGGACTTGGACTCCACACCTCCCGCCTGCAAAGCCCACAGCACTCAATCCTCCTTACCACGCCAGCCACATGCTCTGGAAGCCTGGGTGTTCCCAAAGCCGCCTGAAGTTAAAATGTGAATGCAGGGCTGTTTGAAAGAAGTGGAGACCTGGTCTAAAAAGCATACAGAGAAATGCAAGTCAGATATAATAGGAGGAGGGTGACCAACCCAAGTACCAGAGAGCCTGGGGGTAAATGGGCAAGGCTGCAGCGGCCTTCAGAGCGAGAGGGGGGCCCATTAAAACCGGGCAGTGGGGCTGGTCTGCAGCGCTGGCCTCAGAGCCAGGATGCTTGAGCCGAGCAGGCAACAGGAAACAGGAAGCCCGTGCGGGGCTGGGCGTGGCTTAGGAAGGGAGCTGGCACCTGGGCTCAGGGCCTGCGGGCTGGCCGGTGCCCGTGATGGGGAGGAGGGAGAGCAGTGTGCAGGGTTGATTTCTGCCGGCCGGAGAGTGTGAGCCTGTGCGTGGGTGCGAGCCTCAGGGTGGGAGGAAGAGGCATCTTCCTGTTCACCAACTCCTGAGGACATAACAAGTGGAGGTGTCTGAAGCCGGGTCCTGCCTGGTCACAAGCCCCAGCAGCCCTGCAGGCACCTTTGTCGTTCATGCTGGTTACAACTGGGGGACTAGGAGGGACAGTTTCTGCCCTTGCCCACCAGACCCTGGGGAGTGACCAGCCCTTTAGGGCTCCATACCTTGTGTACTAGCTATATGTATTTATTCATTGAAGATTTATACTCACCGACTTCCTCCAGGGTTATTTTTTGCTCAGTGGGAGCATTCTGAGGTCACCTCTTGCTAAGAATAACCCAGAAAGGGAGGGGGAGGGGGAGGAGGAGGGGGTTGGGAGCAGGGGCCCAGCTCAGCCAGGCCAGCCCAAAGCCAACATTACTCACTCCACGTTGGAGGCTGAGCCTCTGACACAACGCCCAAATGAGTTCAAGAGGGCAAAGCTTCCCCTCTTCGCAGCAGAAGACTTGGGGTGTAAACTGGGAAGTTAGGGAGCCATTTCACTGCAGCTCAAGCCAGCTGGGGACAGTTTAACTCAGCTGTTGGGCGTTTGCAGTATTGGCTCATTTTCCAACCTAATACGAACTTTTGATTCGTCTCCAAGTTCAGACAGAGCTCAAATCCCCTCTTTGTGTCCAGGTCAGAATGGTTCCTTCACCGATCTTTGGAACCTTGATTCAGTGACTTGGTGCCCCCTGGGTTTTATGCACAAAACTTTCAGAAAGTATCTCCCAGTCCTGGCTGCCAGCCCCTCGGAGGGCTTCGCTGCCTGTGAGGGTGCCTCGATGCAGTGCTAGCACCCGTCTGTCCGTGGTTTCCGAAGTGTGGGGAGAACAGTTCTGTCGCTCATCTTAGGAGGTTAGAGACCTCTCGTAACTATGCCCTGCAGATTCATCTGCCCATTCCTGCACCTGATGGGTCAAAGCGGCACTTGCCAGTGGCATCCAGGACCGAGAGCCTGGCTGGTAGTCTGGTCTTCAAGTGCCAAAGACATGCTGGGGGGGAAGGAGCTGGACTTGGGCCTGGGAAGGGAGGTAATGTTTACAAGTCCAGGGAAAAGTGGGAGACTTTCCTACCTAGGACCTTCCTGAACAAAGGTGTGGAGGGAGGAAGGCGCACTGAAGGAGGCACTGAGAGCTGACTGGTGTGGCTGAGTGGCTGAGGGTTTCATTTATGAACACATTAGATAGCGGTTGGAGAGGTAGTTGGCAGGCGGCCCGAGGGGTTTACACTTTATCCTCTCAAAAGTGTGTTTATCTAGGAGATTTTTGAGGGGGTGGGGGGCGTGAAGCAATGGGGGTCATGTTTTGGGCAGCCGGCTCTGGCATCCATGAGCATGGGGGGTTGAGCACGAGAGACTGCAGGGAGATAGGAGGGTGAGGTGGGGCGGTGCCAGAAAACACCCCCAGAGC
Source organism: Panthera tigris (assembly GCF_018350195.1). Classification (NCBI taxonomy): domain Eukaryota; kingdom Metazoa; phylum Chordata; class Mammalia; order Carnivora; family Felidae; genus Panthera; species Panthera tigris. The sequence continues at coordinate 119,397,988 of NC_056662.1, forward strand.
CTGCCAGGGGAGGCAGCGTGGGACAGAATTGGCGGGGCCCACACTGCTGACCGCTGCAGACCGGGGAGAAGGAGGGGAGAGAGGAGATGCTGCAGGCCCCATGGATGGCATCAGTGTTGTTGTCAGAGATGGAGACGTCTGGAAGAGAGCAGATTTGGCAGGGGCCCTCGCAGAGGTCACTCTAGATAGCTGGTCTCAGCGAGCATCTGAGTGAAATCCCAGAATCTCTGTTTTGTTTTTCCAAAATTCCCTGTTTCTTTTCATCCCGCCTTGGTCCCTTCCCCAGAGTCACACATTCCAGGGCCACCTCCAGAGAAAGCCCTGCTTCCCTCCAGGGGTGGCCTCCAGGGGGCTTCCTAGGACCCTGTGGGCCTCTCTGGAACCCGCCCTGCACCTGCACCACTCCTGTGCTCCTGTGGGTGCTCGCCAGCACATGCACCCGGACAGAGTTGTTGACGCTGGTTTTCTTTCATCATCATCACCTAGGGAATTGTGTGCGTTTTGGTCCCGCCACCTCGAGGAAGATATAACCGAACTGGAAAAGTTCCAGAGCAGGGCAGCTAGCTTGATCAAGGGGAAGGCAGGGCTGCCAAGTGAGGACAGACGAGACTGTGGCTCCCCAGTCCGGAGAGACAAAGGCTAGAGGGGATGCGATTGAAGTTGTGAAATCATGTTGAGGGGTGGGGTGGGGGGGGGGGTTGTGGTGCACCCCAGTGGGGCTGGGTGGGGAGGTACCCCTTTGAAACTTTAGAAAGGTACAGGAAGCACAGAGAAAGAAAGCCCCATTTTCCATGGTGGATTTCCTTCTTACCAAACCCCAGGCCTGGATGGTAGGGGTTGAAAATAGAAATAACTTCAGAAGAGATTTACCTAAATATGTGGGTCTTCTATACCTGGTGGCTTTTTAACGGGAGCCTCCAGCTCATCCTGAAATCCTTTGAGGTTGACTTCAAAGAGCACAGCCAGGCCCTCTTCCAGGTGGACAGGTGTCCCTGCTGGAGGCAGAACCCCGAGTGGCTTGGCCACCACCAGGCGTGTTCGTTCTTGCACGCACTTGCCATGGCCAGCAGGGGCGCAAACTGTGTGACCTCTGAGGCTCTGCTGAGCCCTGAATTTGTCTCCTAGAATCAGTGTCTGTCCGTCTGTATCTCTTTCACACACACACACACACACACACACACACACACACACACGGTAGAGCGATCTGCTTAGAGTCTGCCTCCATTCACCTCAGGAAGGCAGAGCAGGGAGGCTTTGGGGACCTCTTTTGGGAGTTGGCAATGCGTGGACCTCTCTGGCTCTCCCTGCCTCAAGGCCACGTCCGGCCAATCAGATCGAGGGCCGCCAGGAGAAGGGGCTGCAGGAAGGCCTGGGGCAGAGGCGAAGGGGGGAGTGTGGGGCCCAGCGCCAGTGCTGTGGGACAGGCCGCCCTGCAAGCTGAAGTCAACCTGTAGCAGGAGTCAGCCTGGGAGAATCCAGGGCTTGGTGGGGGGCTGACGGGCCTGCGGGTACAAGGAGAGGGGGACTGTGTGTGTGTTTTTGTGGACACCGCTCTGCCGCCTCCCCCGCGCATCTCCCAGGCTGTGCCTCCGGAAGGTGGCGCACCCCTTGTGTGTCTGTGCGTGTGACTGTGTGTCTTCAATCAAGAGGCCAAGGCTGGCGGGATGCCAGGGTTCCCGGCTGGCACAGAGCTGAGTGCTGCCAAGGGCCTTAAAGGCACAACGGCGGTAACACGGGGTGGGAGGGGCCGCCCCACATCTGCCGGCCTCTGGGCTTCCCGCCCCAGCGCTGCGCTGGGGTGCAGGAGAGAAGGCCCCTTTTAGCTGCAGCCCTGGCCTCCAGGGCTGCAAGGGAGAGCCATTTAGGGGCCCAGAACCAGCCCGGGAACCTGACTCAGGCCTCCAGGGGCTTCCTGTAAGAGAGGCCGGGCCCTGGGCCGGCCCCCTCCACACCTGGGCCCAGGTGAGCCTGCACGCGGGGCTGCCCTGGACAGCTGGTCCCTGTGCCCTGGCACCCTCAGTGAATGGGTTCCTGTGCCCTCAGATGTCTGGGCCTCGCCTCCTTTGTATTGTTTTCCTCATCTCTTATTTGCCAGGTTTTAATTTTTTGTGTGTAAATATTATTATTATAATAAAGGGCCTCTCGAAAGTCATTTCCTTATTTGGAACCTCAGCACACTGCCCCACCTTGGGAGACGAGGCCTCATCTGGGGGGGGGGGTGTTCTGGGGTCTGGTCCAGACTTCCAACAGAGGAGGAGGCGAACAGGGGCGGGGGCCTGGACAGGTTCACTGCCGAAGGTTGCTTCTTGCTTTGCCTCCGGCTTTTCCCTGCTGTGGCTGCTGCCAAGGAAACAGCCGGCAGCCTTTCCCTGGCCCTGCTTAGGCACATCAAAGCCTCCTTTTCCTCCTTGGAACCCTTGGGATTTGAGGTTGGGTTTTTCCAGAGACTCAACCCAAAGAGGGAGCTGGCTTTCAAATGCCTCTCTCGTACCTGGGTCATTCTGGAAGCTTTACCACTTAGAAGGTGTGTGACCAGAGGCCTTGGTGCCTTTTTCCTCGGAAAAGTGAGGGTAACGCTACCCACCAGGACGACTGTGATAATTACATTTATTAATTGCGTGTGCATATTTATGCCGCGTGCTCAGTGCTAGGGAGCTGTAGGTGGAGTCGTTGGAAGGGAGGGGAATGAAAAGAGACGTAAGGCAAAACTCTTGAGTCTACGAGGGAGACACATGGTGAATAATGAAGTGTAGCAGAGGCGTGCTGTAACGAGCTAGGGTGTGGAAGGCTCGGTAAACAAACGTGCCTGCAGTGGGCTGGGGGTTCGGTGACCTCTGGACTGGACTTTACCCCCCCCCCCCAACACCTTTACTGCCAGGCTGGGGTGGGGGGGCTGGAGGGGCTGACTGTGACCTGGGGACAGGGCCTAGCACAAATACCTGCCTGGCTGGGAGTGTGTGTGTGTGTGTGTGTGTGTGTGTGTGTGTGTGTAAGAGACAGGCAGACTTTAAAATGTTCCTTAGAAGACACAAAGTAGAATAGTGGTTACCAGGGACTGGGGGCACGGGGAGTGGGGAGTTAGTATGTGGTGGGTGCAGTTTCCGTTTGGGATGATGACAAAGTTCTGAAGACGGATGGTGGTGATGGTTGTTCAGTATGAATGCGCTTTAACGCCACTAAATTGTACAGTTGAAAATGGTTAAAATGGTAAAATTTTATGTTAGGTGTATTTTGCCACAATACACTTTTTTAAAGACGTTTTAAAAAAGGGTTCTTAGAAAAAGGCAGTCTGCTCAGTGCCCCCCATTCAGCCCAGAGGTTTTCAACAGCAGCACTGTTGATATTTGGGGCCGAATAATTCTTTGTTGTGGTCGCTGCCCTATTTTTGTATGGTGTTCAGCAGCATCCTTGACCCCTACCCACTAGAAGCCAGCAGTAGCCCCAGCCCAGTGTGACAATCAAAAGTGTCTCAGACACATTACCAAATGTCTTCTGGAGGGCAAAACTGCCCCCGGTTGTGAACCACTGCATTTGCCAGCTTGAAATAAGCTGCTCACAGGAGAGCCCGAGGCGGGGGTGGTAGGCAGGGGGGTAGCGGTAGTGGAGGAACCATTGTCCCAGAGTGGAGGGGTCTTGCCTGGAAGGAAGGCAAAGGTCAGCAAATTCTGAGGGACCCCAGGAGGCGGTGGGCAGGGTTTGAAGACCCATAATGGGGCATACAGGCAAGAGTAGGTACATCGTGGGCAGTGGGATCAGGCTTTACCCATAACTGTTGCCCCCTGCCCCCAGGGGGGAGATGTGACGGGGCGCTAGCTGCCGCCATTCCCATTCTGCCAACTCTGCCGCCCCTCCCCCCAGCCCCACAGGTGAGAAGCAGAGGAAGCTGAAATTGTCACCTTCAGCTGCTGCTGGTGGCTTCTGAAAGGACCAGGGGCTTCTGCTGCTACCCCTCCCCCTCACCTCCATGGGAAAAAATAAGTGTCTCAGGGTGTGCCGCTGTGTCTCCTTTCAAGGCAACTGTGAAATAAAAGCAAACAAAAACCGAATTTTAAAGTTAACATCTGACCTGCAACTAAGTTGAAACTGCCTCTCAGCAGATGAGCAGGGTGTTCTGAGTTGTAACCTAAGCTTGGCATGCAAGAATCGGTTATGAATACTGAGTGCCCAGCAGGTGCCCTGCTCCTGCTGAGTCGAGCTGGATAAAGCAAACTCCTTGCCTCCAGGAGTGGACAAGCCCAAGGGTGACAGGGGACAGGAGAGGAAGGAGCTGGGAGGAAGGTATGGAGGTGGGGGCAGAAGGGTGCAGTTCTGGCTCTCCCGGTGGCTTCCAGATGTGGATCAGGCTGTGCTCCTCACCCGAGATGTCCCTTTCAGAGTGTACGCAGCCCCTCCAAGAGATTTGGACAGTCACTTCAGTTCATTTGCCTGTGGACCTCCTTCCTTCCTCTCAGAGGTTTCTTATAGGTGGATTCAACCTGCTCAGTTGCCTGGGCCCCAGAGAGGAAGCCAGTGAGGACCTACTGCTGGCTTGGGGAGGGGAGGGTTCTTTTTTTTTCAAGATTTTATTTTTAAGTACTCTCTATATCCAATATGGGACTTGAACCTGTAACCTGGAGATCAAGAGTCACATGCTCTACCAATAGAGCCAGCCAGGCATCCCAGCGTTGGGGAGCTGGGGGGGGTCTTGAGTTGTCTCAGGGGCTGGCCTGGGCTGGAGTCAGCAGCTCCCCCGATTCCAGAGCTTTGGCTAACGCAGACTCATCTAGAACCAGAAAGAATGGGCAGTGGAGGGTGGTGTGGTTGGGAAGAGAGGAGGTGAGGACTGTGTGGGATCCAGGGGGGATTTCAGCCCACCGAACTAACCCTGGGGCTGGAGCTGTGCAGAGTGCTTCCCTTCGCCTGATTCGCCCACCTCTGGAGAGAGTGTGGGGTCTGCTGCAGACTGAGGTCCTCCCGGAGCGGGCCTGGGAGGGGTGTGTGAGCAGCGTGGGTGTTAGAACAGGTCCTCCTGGCTCTCTCTGCTGGAGCTGGCGATCAACAGGAAGTGAGTCCCAGGGTTAGAGCAGGCCATGTGGTTCCCAGGCAGGAAGTTAGTGACAGCAGGGTTGTCTCGAGCAGCTTTGGGGGGCTGGGAGCCTGCCCCAACTTGAGGTGTCTGTGGGCAGCAAGTGGCCAGAGGGGAAAAGGACGCGGCCATGGTAAGAGCTTGGCTCTGACCTGAATTTCCCAGCCTGAGTTGGCCAGCGGGACCCCCACCCCGTCTTCCTGGGAGTGCCATGTTTAGGGCTCTGTGGTGCCCGACACAGCTGGGCGTTAGGGGTGCCCTGAGGGTCCGGGTATGCCCTACTCTACCTGGGCTGTCTAGAGGTGAGAGGATTTGTACCAGGGAGGGGCGTGCTAGGCCAGGGAACCCTGTTGGCTTGAGCAGGGAGGTGGGAAGGGCCATCTGAGTCCTGGACAGAGTGTGTAGGTCCCAACACTCAGAGATGGAGGCTAAGGAGAAAGACGGGGCCTCCTTGCTCGCTTGTGTTCCTGTGTTTGGCCTCCTGGCTGTGGCTTGGGAGGCCCTCTGTGCCCAAGGCTAGGTTAACAGGAGGACTTCTTGTTCCTGCCAGAGGCCTCCTCTTTTTCTTGCTACAGCCCCCACCCCACCCCCAGCCTCTGAGGACTGCATACACTTGCAGCTTTCCATGGGAGCTTCCCTTCCTGGAAGCAGGCCTGCCCCAAGCTACCCCATTCGGCCGGTCCCTTTGCCTCAGGCTGCTCTGTAGGCCTGGCCTGGAGCCTTGTCCAGGGAAGACTCTGGTTTTTATTTTGATTGATTTATTTTTTTTGTCCCCAAGACCCTTGTCCCTATTTGCCACCCTGGAGGTTCCTCAACAGATGGCAGCAGCAGGCTCAGAGTTGAGGATACAGACCCTTAGAGCAGAAGCGGCCTTGGAGATTGCCGGGGAGGGAGACCAGCGCTCTCTCTCGGGCCGTCAGGGTGCACTTGAGTGGTACAACTCTCTGGAGGGGATTTGGCCTATTTACTCACACTTAGGCGGGCCCTCTACCAGCCAGCCCACTTGTGGGACTCCAAGCTACAGAAATACACAGGTGCACAGAACTGTGAAGTGCTCGGGGTTCACTGTAGGTAAAGTAAATCCCCCCAAAGGCTCACTATTAGGGAACTGCTTGAATAAATTACGGAGCCTCCATTCAATAGAATGTTGAGCAGCTGTGAGATAGGAGACGGATCCATATGTACGGGTATGGAGAGATGCCCACTCTGCTTGTTATGTGAAAAAGCAAGTTATAGAACACAGAGTAGTATGATACCCTATTAGAAAAAAAAAAATCTGGATCTGGATGTGTGTGCGAATACATATGTATAAACATGTAACTCACACATGATTGTAGATGCATAGAAAAAAAAAAAAGTCTAGAAAATATACTCACCAAACTGTTGATCAGGGTTTACCTGTGATTTTGGAAGTAGGGAGTTGAAAAATGAGATTTAGGGGCGCCTGGGTGGCTGTCGGTTAAGCGTCTGACTTTGGCTCAGATCATGATCTCGAGGTTCATGGGTTCGGGGTCTGTGTCAGGCTCTGTGCTGACAGCCCGCTTCAGATTCTGTGTCTCCCTCTCTCTCTGCCCCTCCCCCTCTCACACTCTGTCTCTCACTCTCAAAAATAAACATTAAAAAAAATTATAAAAAAAAAAAAAAGAGAAAGGAGCTTTAGCCTTTTAAGAAGACTCATTTTTGTGTGGCTTGAATTTTTATAATATATGTGTCTGACTTTTAGAAACAGAAAGAAAAAAAAAGACTTAAAAAGATGGGAAAAACCTCAGGGGACTAGCCTAAGCATCTCACCTTCTAGGTGGGGCACCCGAGGCCCCCTCCTGAGCATTGCCTAACTGGCAGGCCAGTGGCCCGGTCTCCCTTCTCATAGGCATTCCGCGGATGCGGCTGGCGGGTGCCGAGGGTGGCCTTGTGCCCGTGGGCATGGCAGAGCACTGATCACAGGGGAAGCTAGCTTTTTCTGCTCCAAGAGGACACCTCCCTTCCTTCTGAGATGTCTGGGCCTACTTGCCCCCCGGGGGCCAAGCACAAAGTGCTCCTCAGACTCTCCTCCCCTCACTCTGTCCTTACAAAGTGTGTGGCCTTATGCAAGTCACAGAATTCTCTAGAGCCTCCTCAGGGAGGTTGAGTGGCTCTAACGGGGTAATGGTGACAAGGAGTCTTGCCCACCATGCAGTGACACTTACAAAGGACAGTCACGATTACCCTTGATGGGATTCTTACTACCTGGAACTGTAGCAGGCTCGGGTCTTAGACTCTTGGGATGGAGCGATACATTTCCTTTCAGAGGGGAATATGAGAACACGCGCCAGGGAGGGCTTACCGCAGAGGCTGCAAACTGCTTCTGTTGGGGTCGGGGGGCAGTTTCTCCCGGGGCCTGGGTGCTGGGAGAACACGTGGGGTCCAGAGCTGAGGGAAAGAACTGTGCCGGGCTTTGGGGCCCAGCAGAATGTATATTTGAGAGGCTCCCCCTTTGACTCTTCCGCTCCAGGGGGCAACTGGTCACTATTTGGGTCTGGGCCTTAGGAGGCCAGAACAAAAGCCAGAGACATCGGACGGAAGTCAGATCAGCCCACAGTGCTGACGGCAAGGAGCTTGCTTGGGATTCTCTCTCTCCCTTTCTCTCTGCCCCTCCCTCCTCCCTCCCTCTGTCTCAAAATAAATAAATAAACATAAAAAAAAAAAAAAAGTCAGATCAGCCCAAGGTTAACAGAATTGATTTGGTGGCACTAGAATCTTCTGAGGAGTGGTCCTAATTTGCAGTAGGGATAGTGCAAGGGATGTTTGTTGTTTGTGTTTTTGTTTTTTAAAAAATCCTTGATTTTTTTTCTTTTATGTATTTATTTATTTTTTATTTTGTTTTATTTTTTGTTTTTTTAAATTTACATCCAAATTAGTTAGCATATAGTGCAACAATGATTTCAGGAGTAGATTCCTTAGTGCCCCTTTACCCATTTAGCCCATCCCCCCCACACACAACCCCTCCCATTACCCTCCGTTTGTTCTCCATATTTATGAGTCTCTTCTGTTCTGTCCCCCTCCCTGTTTTTATATTATTTTTGTTTCCCTTCCCTTATGTTCATCTGTTTTGTCTCTTAAAGTCCTCATATGAGTGAAGTCCTATGGTTTTTGTCTTTCTCTGACTATTTCACTTAGTGTAATACCCTCCAGTTCCATCCACATAGTTGCAAATGGCAAGATTTCATTCTTTTTGATTGCCGAGTAATACCCCATTGTATATATATACCACATCTTCTTTATCCATTCACCATCGATGGACATTTGGGCTCTTTCCATACTGTGGCTATTGTGGATAGTGCCGCTATAAACATGGGGGTGCATGTGTCCCTTCAAAACAGCACACCTGTATCCCGTGGATAAATGCCTAGTAGTGCAATTGCTGGGTCGTAGGGTAGTTCTATTTTCAGTTTTTTGAGGAACCTCCATCCTGTTTTCCAGAGTGGCAGCACCAGCTTGCATTCTCACGTTTATGTATTTATTTTAATTTTTTTTTAACGTTTATTTATTTTTGAGACAGAGAGAGACAGAGCATGAACGGGGGAGGGGCAGAGAGAGAGGGAGACACAGAATCTGAAACAGGCTCCAGGCTCCCAGCTGTCAGCACAGAGCCCGACTCAGGGCCCGAACTCACAGACCGTGAGATCATGACCTGAGCCGAAGTAGGACGCTTAACCGACTGAGGCACCCAGGCACCCCTTATGTATTTATTTTAATGAGGCTCTAGGTCCAATGCAAAGCTTGAACTCACAACCCTGAGATCAAGAGTCGCGGGCTCTGCTGACTGAGGCAGCCAGGCGCCCCAGAACATTTGTTTCTAACAGCGGGCCGCAGCGTCGGCTTGGAAGCCCTATGTCACCTCAGGGAGCGGGGGTGGTGGCCAGGGTGGCTTGGGCAGTGAAACCAGCCTGGCACACCTACCGGGATTCTTCTCCCGCTTCTGAAGCTGGAGCGCACAAACCCCTTGACCTCAGGGAGTCAGGCCCACGAATCCCTTGACACTGAGAGCAAAACCGTGAGTGTCTCTGCTGGTACGGATGCTTACGTGAACACGGTTTTCTGGACAAAGGGGACATCACTCACCAGAATTTCCAGAGGGGTTAGTGATCTAAGAGAGACAAGACCGCTGGTCTAATCCTCTCCTCCTGTTTCTTCATCTTCCAGGTGGAAAGCAGTGACACGCCGAAGGACTCCGCAGTGACCTCCAAGTCTCCGTCCATGGCCCAGGACTCAGGCCCCTCAGAGCTGTTACCCAATGGGGACTTGGAGAAGCGGAGTGATCCCCAGCCTGAGGAGGGGAGCCCCGCTGGAGGGCAGAAGGGCGGAGCCCCAGCAGAGGGAGAGGGTGCGGCTGAGACCCCGCCCGAAGCCTCCAGAGCTGTGGAGAATGGCTGCTGCACCCCCAAGGATGGCCGAGGAGCCCCCGCAGAAGAGAGTGAGTCTTGGGCACAAGGGGCAGCCTCTCTGGGCTCCGCAGGATTCCCCCGAGGGTTAGAGACTTGGGGCCAGCAGGTCCGGTCCGGGGAGGCATGGGAGCTGAAGGTCGGTGGGCTTGCCAAGGCTGTGCCCTGGAAGCGGCTGGCTGCATGCAGCCTGCATACGTATTTTATTTGGCCCATGTAGTGTTTTAAACATCTAAAAAAAATTAGTTGCCAGTATTTAAAAATCAAGAAATTTCACATAAAAATCTGGAGTTTTGGCTTCTCGTGAAGAAAAAAAAAAAAAGCCAGATCTGGAAGCAGTGGGTTTGCAGAATGCTAACAGTTGCGGGACTGGGGTGATGGCTGTCCCCCCACCCCGCCCCCTACCCCTTCGTAGGCTGGGTGTGCACCTCAGTTTCCCTCAGCCCTCACCTGGCGCGCAGCTCTCAGGGATGGTTGTGTCTGTAGCCTCTGGGCTCTTCAGGGCAGTGGATGCCCTTGTAGGTGTTAAAAGCCCAGTTAGTCTTCCCCAGCACAGATGTCCTGAACCCAGCACAGTTCAGCTGACCCCGCTAAAATGTGGTTGTGACTGAGCGGGGTGGGGGAGGGGCGGATGGGGTGGCCAGGGCGCTGCCCGGCCCAGGCCCCTTTCTCCCTGGACTTTTTGGCCTCTCCCTGGAGTCCTGGAAAGTTGCCTACTTTTCTCTTTCAGGTTAAGCCAGTGATTTCAGGGCCAAGCGAGCTGTAAACATGTTGGTAATGAGGACAACTAGCATTTGTACAGGGTTCACAGTTTACAGAGCGCTTTCTCATATATTATCACATTTGATCCTCCCAGGGCCCTGCCAGGTTGGTTTGCATATGTGCATTTTAAATTCAAAACGTCTTCTTTCCAAGTGTGTATGATGGAATGAGTAAATTGATTAATTGGCATCGCTTATTTTGCATGGATCCAAACCCAATATTCATGCAAGATTGAGCGCATTTCCAGAAAAGAGAGTTCCAAATTTATTAAAAAATATCTTTCATTCATTTATTATTCAACTAATACTTTGATGTTCCCATTATGTGCAAAGCGCTTTCTGGGGCACTCTGTATTCGTTGTTTTAGTCCTCCAAACAGTCTTCCGGAGGTATTATTATCCCCATTTTAAAGCAGGAAAAACTTGCCACTTAGTGAGAGGAAGTGACTTGCTCAGGGACCCTGAGCCTGTAAGTGGTAGATCCAGGATTCATTCCGTCTTGGTCTCTGGCTTCAAAGTCGGTGTGCCCTTCCACTGTCCCCTTTTATTCTGCAATGGGGCTCGGGGTGGGCTGGCCCAGAACTGTCCAGGGCTCCTGCCCTCACCCAAGTGCCTCATGGGATATGTCCCGACACTTGGCAGAATTGTTCAAGGGGCCTGAGTGGGGGGGAACTGAGGAGGAAAGGGAGAAGACACCATCCCTCCCGTTAAAGAGACCAGGTGTTCCAGAGCAGAACCTGGGAGCCCATCAGCCCTGCCCACCAAATGTGCCACTTCCCGTGGGTACATCTTGGCTGACTCCCAGATTCCTGGGATCTCACCACGACTGGCACCAAGCTGCTGTGCAAGGTCAGGGCAGGTCCTTCCTGCCCAGTGGGGTGGAGCCAGAGCTCTAAAGCTGCTCTTAACCCTTAAGGGTTTGCTTTCAGTTTGGGATTTCCCTGTCTCCATTTCTGTTTGTTCTCAGGAGTTCCTTCTTGAGTCGGTCAATAGGCGTTTGTTAAACACCTATTTGGTGTGTGTGTGTGTGTGTGTCAGGATCTGGGGAAACCATCATGAACAAAAACCTGGTTCTTACCTTCAAGGACCTCACAGTCAGCTGGAGAGACAGACATGAAAGAGAAATTCACACTTAAAAGCTTGTGATTAGGGGCGCCTGGCTGGCTCAGTCAGTAGAGCATGCTGGAGTTCAAGCCCCACGTTGGGCATGGAGCCTACTTAAAATAAAAGTTTTTTTAAAGTTTAAAATAGAGAAAAGCTTGTGATTATACAGGGAGATATGTTCTCTAAGAGAAAATAAGCATGGTTCTGTAAGGAACGGTGACCAAGGAACCTCAGCCGGTCTGGCCTGTTACACAGAAGCTGAAGGATGAGTGGGGGCTCACCACGTGAGGGGTGGTGCAGGATGAGGGAAAAAAGGTACACAGGCTCCCAGGTAGGAGGGAGCAGGGCACCCAGAGACCTGATAGAAACCAGCAGGGCTGCAGTGGAGAGAGCAAGGGAGAAGGGTGTGAGATGAGAGCAGAGCAGACAGGGCCGGGGCAGGTCTTTGAGGACACCTTCGGGGCTGGGGAGGGGGAGGGGGGCGGTGACACGGTCTGCTTTGTGTTTTGAAAAAAAAATCACTTTGTGCTCTGGATCCTGGAATGGAACAGAGGGGTTGGGAAGCAGGGTTAGGACGCTGCTGCAGGCGTTGAGGGCGGGGGAAGGTGGCTGTGACGAGTGAGGTGGCAGCAGAGATGGAGAGAAACAGACAAGCCCCAGAACACCAGGGGAAAGGGGAGAGAGGGTGTCGAGGTGACTCCTGGGTTTGGGATCTTCACACATCAGGCGGACCTTCCTCAGAGTCTTAGTGCTGAGTGTGGCAAGCAAACACTCCCGGCCTCCCCGACCGCCCAGCTACGGCCTCAGAGCGCTCCTGTGTGCTGCAGCTATCCAGGAGGGGGAGATACTGGCCGCGCTCAGAGCTGGTAGGACCCCTGAAGGCCACTGTGCATTGCCCGGATGCTGAGACCCGTGAGGTGCTACCTGGAGGCATGGGCAGCGGTCTGCCAGGCCAGCAGTCAGCCACACAGAACACGTACTCAGCTGCTTAGTTCCAAGGAGGAAGGAGACTAAGGCCCCAGGGGAGGAAGTGAGTTAGCCATGGTCTCCTTTCTATTTCCCTCATTCCAGATCTCTTGGGGGGGGAGGGGCATCCATCCCCTCTGGAACCCCTTCCGTTAGCTCTTATACAGGAAAGACAGAAGACTTTAGGGCAGCGTTCTTGTGCACATAGGTGCCCCAGATCCTGATAGTACAGCCAGGAGAAAGAAGGAAGAACAGGGGAGATGATGAGTAATCAGGACAAGAGCCACCTGGATAGGCAGGTGGTGGCCTTGGGACCGCTCCTGCATTCCTAGCATTAATGCCGCCATGATTATAATAGAAACGACGGTAATATGGCTTTCTTTTACTGAGTATTGACTATGCGTTGAGTGTCCTATATCCTCATTACTCAAAGTGGCCCGTGGACCAGCTCTGTCACCGCGGAAGTTAGAAATGCAGAATCCTAGGCCCCACCCTAGACCTGTGGGATCAAAATCTACATTTCAAAGAGATCCTGATTTCGATGCATATTCAAGTTTAAGAAGCCCTGCTTTTTATGTATTCTCTTGTTTCATCTTTGTGATCACGTGAGGAAGACTCTTATTGTCCCCATTTTTCAGCTGGGGAGACTGAGAGTTCGGAAAGGTTAAGTTACTTACCCGAGACTGTACAACTAGTACAGGACCAGATCAGGGTCAGCACAAAGCCCCTCTCTGAACACTCACTATTGGGCTAGTGACTGCCCTCTGAGGCAAGCCTGGCCTTAGCCTTGTCATTGAGATTTGGGTTCCTTTTCAAGGGAATTTGGGGTGGCCCCCAGCTGGGTATAGGCTTAGACCGACAGGTAAGTGTTGGAAACATCCCGGCCTCTCCTGCCCCCAGGACCTAAGATACTCTAGGGTCATGTCTGAGTCTGCCAGGGCCACCCCGGGAGGCATGCAGCCACCTGGCCCGCCTGTGACCCTGGGTCTGGGCCAGGAGCAGATGGACCGCAGAGGGAGTGTTGAGAGAGCAGCTGACCCTCCTTGACTCAGGACAAGAGTGGCATTCTGAGACAGCCCAGTTTGTTGTTTTGCTGGGCCAGGCTGGAAAGTGTGTGTGTGATATCACTCAGTGGGCATGTGCAGAATCTGTCAGGGAGAAAATTCCAGAAAGAAGCCAGTTGGAAACTGCATGAGGAAAAGCAATTCTGTTTGGGGGAGCATGGGGGCCAGGGAATGGGGAAGGGGAGAACCTGAAGGTGGTACAGGGTAAAGTGAGCTGGCTTGGGGTTCAGGAGCCCCGATATCTGATTTCGGCCCTGGCAGTAAGTCACTCCACACCCACCCAGCCACCCACCCCCCAGCCTCAGTTTCCTCATTGGCAAAATCTAGGGACTGGACAGGTTCTCCAGCATCTCTACAGTCCCCTTCAGCCCTGATTTTCTTTCATTCTAATAAATGTATGATTCCCCATAATGAGATGCCATGGAGGGCCCCCCCATAGGAAAAGCTTGAAAGGTCCAAGGGACCCTGGGTCGTAGCCTGGTCCGAGGGCAGGCTCCCCCTTCTGGCAGCCCAAAGTCTTGCTGGGAGAACGTGCAGGTCTGAGAGGAGGGGGACCCCCGGGGGCGGGAGGGGCACCCTGCTCCAGGGAGAAAAGTCCGGGAGCTGGCCGTGCTGAGCGGAAGCTCAGAGGAAGAGACAGAAAGCCCCGGGTGAGACACACTTAAAAAGCCTGTCGTGTAAAGTGTTAGCTAGCACCCCCGTTCCCACTGCGCACACCCACGACAGACACTCCTGCTTCCTCCCACGCCCCCTCCCCCACCCAGGCAGCCAGCTCAGCACCGTCCCTGTCGCATGCCGGCACGTGGTGCGGTGCCCGCAGCCAGGGCCCTTGTGGGCGCTGCCCCTGCCTCCCCTCCCCTGGGCTCTGGGGGCGCTGTAACCCCGGACTGCCCCTGCCCCAGGGGCACACACAAAGAGCCCCAGGTCTTCTCTAGCGAGAGAGAGGGAAAGAAACTTCCTCTCCGGGGGCCGAAGAGGCCTTCAATGCTGTGTCTGGTTTCCGCTTCAGAGCCAGGAGATGAAGTAGGGGCTGTTTTTTCCGTTTTGGGCTCCCCCACCCCAACTACCGTGAACCAGCCTTAGTGACCTTCCTGCTTTGGGCCCAAGCTCAGTACTCTTGGCTTCAGAGAACCGAGTCCAGGGGCCCAGGTGAGAAGGGGCTCACTTGCCCACCCCCACCTGCAGGAAGCTCTGGAAGGCATAATTAACCCAACCCCGCTGCCAGACTGCCAGGTGTGTGCGGGGCCTGGGAAGGGCATCTGGGTGAGGACCCCGAGAGGACCGGGATAGGAGCACAGGATATTCTGGAGGAGTGTGGCTGTCCTCCTGCTTGAGGCCCAGAGAGGGACAGGGAGAGGGTGAGACTCCCCTATAGACAGAACTTCTGGGGCTTCTGCTAGGGGGGTGGGGGGCTTCCAGGAAATGGCATCTGGGCCCAGTGAAGGAGCCACAGGGTAGAGGAGCAGGGAAATGCCTTGGGGACAGAGATCCAAATGAACGTTCATTGAACACCTACTATATGCCAAGCCCTGCCCCAGGCACTCAATGTTGCCAATCACCTAAAGATATTAGAACAGTTCTCTATCTTAATGCAGTGAGGAAACAGGCTAGGAGAGGTTACAGAGGTCACACAGAAACAGCCGGAATCCAAGTCTACTAGAATAGAGGCTTAGCTCAGGGACCTGAGAAGGGGGGTGGGGGGAGAATGGAGTACAGAGGCAGATATCGATAACAGAACCACAATATTGAGAATTGCAGAAGGACCTTAGAAATCATCTCCAGCATCATTATTTTCCAGATGAGGAAACCGAGTCTCAGAGACAAAGTTGCTTCACCAGAGTCTTGCTCCAGTGGCTCTGTACCCACTGCCCCCCAGGGTATCTTTGCCTGACTCCATACAGGGAAGAGAACAGCTCCCTTCCAGGGTAGGGGAGGCTGTCTGGCCCCTCCTCTGGGGGAGAGAGCTGTTTCTAGACGACCCCTTTTGTGTGCCCGAGACAGTGTCTGTGGGCCAGAAACAGTGGCCCTGGCTTTTCTATTGTTCCTTCAGATTTGGGCCTCCAACCCCACACCAGTCCCTTCTCTGCTCTAGGCCCTGCTCTGAGTCCTTGGGGCCAACACCGTGCCTAGCACGCGGTGGGCCAGCAGGTTTGACACACGAACAACTGAACGGCTGGAGGACCCTGTCTCTGTGGCAGGGACCCCAGGCACAAGGTGGGGCCTCTGAGCCACTCCTGTAACTCTGCGACAGTCCCTTTGTTCTTCCCTCTCCACAGGCAAAGAACAGAAGGAGACCAACATCGAATCCATGAAAATGGAGGCAAGTGTTTTCCCCAACCCCCAGGGGCTCTGTGGATCCTGGTTCTAGGAGAAGAAAGCCACCTCTCTGACCAACTGTGGCCAGTGTGTGTGAGGGGAATCCTGAGGTGGTCCTGCCCCCTTCTCTACCTGTCCCCCATGTTAGGAAGAAAGGAAATGGGTGCGGAGGTTAGCAGTCCCCCAGCGAGGCAGCCAGCTGGTCCCGCTCTGAGACCAAGCACCTCCCCTCGTGGTTCACGTCCACGTGCCCCGTTACCCCACGGCTCACTCCTCCAGCCCAAACAGGGGCTTGCCCAGCACTTGCAGGGTCGGCATCTCTGGCCAGGAGTCAGAGCTCCTGTGTTGTGTTCGAGGTGAGTGCCTCCTCAGTTTCCCCTTAGGAGGAAGAAACCTTGCAGTGGGACTGTCAGTGCCCATCTTAATGCCAGTCTGTCTCTGTCGTCTCTCTGTCCTAGGGCTCCCGGGGCCGGCTGCGGGGTGGCTTGGGCTGGGAGTCCAGCCTCCGCCAGCGGCCCATGCCGCGGCTCACCTTCCAGGCGGGGGACCCCTACTACATCAGCAAGCGCAAGCGGGACGAGTGGCTGGCACGCTGGAAAAGGGAGGTGAGGTGCCTTCTGGCCTGGGCCCCAGCCCGTCCCCCAGCATTGGAAAACCAGAAGTTAGCTTCAGCCGCCTTCCGGAGCTGTTGTCGGCCCCTGGCTGAGCCTCAGTTTCCCCTTCAGGTTAACCTCTTGCACTTACAGGGAACCGCTCAATTAGTAGGCAGTGACTGGTTTCTTTGTCCGTTCAACAAATGTTTCTTGATCGCTTACTGTGTACCAGGTAGTGTTCTAGGCTCTGTGCCTATATAATTCTTGGCCTCATGGAGCTGACATTCTGATGGAGGAGATAGAACAATAAAGACAGAAAAGTAAAGAAGGGGCTGAAGTAGAGGATAACAGAGGCCTGCTTTAGGTGGGGGTGGTCACGGGAGGCTTCTTGGAGGAGGTGGCATTTAAGTTGAGACCTAAAGGAAGAGGAGAGCTGGCTCTTATCGGGTCGCTCCTTGGTCTTTCAGTCTCCACTGCCTCAAAGCCTCTTGCTGCTAAATCCCTCTACTAGCTAGCTTCCACCCCTCACCCCACGACCCCCGCGGAAGGTGTCTGGTGAGGAGCGGAGTGGGGTAGTGTTCTAAGAAGAGGAAACACACAAGCAAGGCACTTTGTTTGGCAGAGTGAGAGACCAGTATGCCCAGTGTGAAACAAGCAAGGGAGGAAGTGGGACTGGACGAGGCTGGGAGGTCGGCAGGGGTCCAACCACATGGAGCTTTGCAGCTCCTGGCCAG
The DNA here is from genome assembly GCF_018350195.1 of Panthera tigris. Lineage (NCBI taxonomy): Eukaryota > Metazoa > Chordata > Mammalia > Carnivora > Felidae > Panthera > Panthera tigris. Next base: position 119,415,011 of record NC_056662.1, read on the forward strand.
AAGCTGGTATAGTTCTGAGGACATTGAAGGTTTCTATGCAGAGGAATGATCTGATGTGGATTAAAGGGGCAGCAGTGGACACATTGGGATGTATTTTGGAGATAGAATCAGTAGGGCTTGCTGATGGAGGGGAGAGGCAGGGGAGGGGAGGACATGGGGGGACTCCGGGACAACTCCCAGGGGTCTCACCTGAATACTAGTGATGGTTGGGCCATGTCCTCATATGGGGATGGCTAGCGGAGGGGCAGGTTTGAGACCGGCAGGAATTCTGACTTCAGTCTGAGATGTGGAGGTGCCTGGAGCCTGGGGGGCAGGGAGGTCTGGGCTCCAGATGCAAAGGTGAGAGGGCGTTAAGAGCAGAAGCTAGTGTTTAAGTCCAGGGAAGCTGATGAGCTCACCCAGGGACAGGGAGAGAGAAGAGACAAAGTCCCAGGATCGCAGCCACAAAACCCCACTATTTATGGGCCGTGTAGAGAGCAGGACTGGCAGGCTGCAGGGACTGACGAGGGGCTTGGGGGGTAGCCGAGGGGAGAAGAGCCATGACTCAGGAAGGAGAAGGCTTTCCCGAGAGTGTTTGCCTAGCCCTGTGGAAGGTGAATTCACTGAGACATGCTCATTGCATCTGACGCCCTGGAGTTGGCCAGCAACTTTTCTAAGAGCAGCTTCCGTGGCGGGTGGAAGCCAGCCCATGGAAGGCTGCAGCCGAGAGAGGAGCTAAGGAGACTGCAAGACCAGGGAGGCCCCAGGCTATGAAGCCTGATTTGTGGGGCTGCTCTCCTTCCTGTCTGATTAGTAGAGAGAAGGCGGTTGACCTCTGGCACCAGGATTGGAGCAGAAATGCCTTGAATTGCCACCATCTGGGACGTGGCCTACAAAGAAAGGCCTTATCCCGTTTTACATTGTGTGAGAGCTTGCTCTAGAAGAGGTTCAGAACAGGTAGGGGTTTGGCTACTTGATTGTTTCCAGTTCCTTCGGGATCCAGGAAGGCAGAAATTTCTCTCCGGGAAGAGCCTGGAAAAGGGGCAGCCTGTCTGAGGTCTGGGAGAGGAGAGAAGCACTTGACCCTGAGCACGCAGTGTGGTCTTTGGACTGGAAATTTCAGGAACTTGGGCTGTTTTTGCCATCTGGTCAGGTGCCCACCAATCAGTTCCCAGGGGCCAGCAGAGGGGGGCTTTGCTTTTTTCTGCTCTCCCTTAGCCCTCGGGCCAGAAGCTGGGACACGATGACTTTTAGGCCTGGTAAATTTATAAACTCTGTGGTCCTCAAACTGTGCTCCCTTGAAGAAGCAGTATGGGGGCCTGCCCTCAGTTGCAATAGAAAAGCGGATCTTTTCTCAACTTGCAGGAAACATCAAGATAATAGGTGTATTTTCTCCTAATTTTAAGTGTTCCACTAAAATTTCAAGACTTTATCATGGATGTCTTGTAGCATACGCAGAAGCAGAGAGAGTGATGTGCCGAACCCCCATGTACCTATCACCCAGCTTCAACCATCATCAAAAGCTTTTCTAGTAAATCTTAAACCTTTGGCCTCTGCTTCCCCACCCCCAGCCAACAAAGGCAACCAATGAGCATTTACAGAAACACGTACAAAGTTGAATTAATTTAAAATGTTTGAGGTATGTGCCCCAAAAGTATATCCGTTGGGCTCCTGGCTGGCTCAGTTAATAGCATACCTGACTCCTGATCTTGGGGTCTTGAGTTCAAGCTCTACATGGGGCATAGAACTTAGTAAAAAAAAAAAAAAGAAGTTAAAAAAATGTATTTCTTCTGCCAGTAGAACTGTTCCTCATTCATATTCTATAACTAAAGATGTCATAAAGCCTTCCGTGATTTCCAGTACAGGTGTTAGAACTGCTGATCTCCTCATTCTCAAACTAGGGGGTTGAGGCCGCACTTAAGCGCTGGCTACAAGCTCAGGCCCCCTTCGGGCTTCCTACTGCCCGCTGAGGCCTGGCCACAGCACCACCCCTGCCCCCCTTGGGCTCGGCCAGGGAGCTAGGAGAGAGCTAGCTGCGGGCAATAAGAATGTTGGGGAAACACAGGTAGCTCTCAAGAGTGCCAGGTTCCCCTCAGACTAAAGGGTAGTAACTGTCACCAGCAGGCCTGTCTTCCGAGTGGCTTCCCAGGGGTAAAGAAACCCTTCCTCCTCTTGCGGCCTCATCCTCGTTCTCTGGCGTCCGAGCCTTTCTTCCGACACTGCCTCACTAGGCCTTCCTGACCTTGGCCCTGGGATCCTTCCCCGTTTCCTCCAATGGCATCTGCTTGACATTCTCCTCTGTCCCTTAACTATGGCATCCCCAGGTCTCTGCCCGCCCCCGCCTCCTGCCAGTTTTGATCCACTTACCCCTTATGTGCTCTCCTAGATCCTACTAGGTGCCCTCCTAAAACCACAGTTCCAGCTGTTTCCCAGGCAGTGTCACTTGAAGGCCCAGCCGGCTCTTCCTAACCTCAGAAGGTGACACCTGCTCTTTAAAACTTCCCGCAGGGCACCATTTTTGAGCTACGAGAACCCTCCATGTCTCAGCACTGTATGAGATATTGAGGGTACCAGAAGCCTAGAAGATTCCTAGTTACCCCAAGATAGGACAAGGGTTTAGGGCACCTCGGGAAGAGCATCACCCAAAGGGCTTAGGGCGGTTCTGCCTGGATCATCCATGCATCAGCAAGAGGTGGCTTTTGGCTTCTAAAGAATGGACTAGAATTTAGGGAAGGGGAAAAAGGGCATTGCAGAAGGAGGGATACGGCATATGCAGAGGTTCTGAGGCACCAGGCAACATGGCCTTTTCAGGATCAGGAATGGAAGTTGGTGAAGAAACACAGGATGTAGGGCTTGAGGACTGTGTGTCTTGTTTTGGGGCTCCCACCAGACCCCAGTCTGCACCTGCTCCTTCGCTGGTCCACATGCCCCAACCTGTGGGGCCTGCTTCCTTCAAAATCCTCCTCTGTCAATCCCGTTACTGACTGAGGTTTACTCTTTCCTTTTCCATCTGAGATTACCTACCTCCCCAGGCTTTCCTCTACCTCCAATTTTTTTTTTTTTTTTTAAAGAAGGCTTAGAATATCACAAAATGAAAGAAATTTAAAATAAGCGGGTGAGAAAAATGAGACATGTGCTCCTTCCCTGAGACTGAGGTGGGAATTCTGGCTGAAGGTGGGAAGCTGTCATTTTCTGTCTGTCCTATCACATAGTCACTTCCTTACTAATCCTTTCAAGGGTTAAGCTCCCCTTGAATCCTGACTGGGCCCTGCTATACAACATACAATGGCTCCCCATTGTCTCCCTCATCTGTGCTAGAAATGCCCTGGCTGTTTCTCAAGGCATCATCTCTCACTGGGACCTCACAATCACCCCACCCCGTTTCACTGCCACTCTCTAAGAGGAAGGCCCTCTAAGAAGGACCAGTCCCCCTTTAGATTTGCTGTGCCCCTTCTTTCTTCCCTTTGTCCCTGCTGTGCTTTCCTTTATATGCTCTGCAGGACTGAGTCCACAAGGCTCTCTAGGATTTCTCCAGTTCACACTGACCTCCTCCCTTCTCTGCACCCCATTGCCCTTACTGCTAATGTTTTTGGATGAAGCACTCAGTTATATTTTGTAGGGTACTTTTCACTATTTCTCGTGTGTTAATCCTGTCTTCCCCCATCATGCCCAGCCTGATATTGGATAAGAATAGGCTCAATATATACCTGCTGGTTGGCCAAGCAGTTGAGACATTGGTGAATGTGGGACACCTCAGGGAGCTCAGGCCCTTGGATTTCTGCCTTGAGGCCCCAAGCCCTTGGTTTCCATATGGTTTCTCGGAGGTGCTGACAGGTGTACCTGGAGAACAGCATGGGGCAGGAGGACCCGTGTGATTAGACTCCCACGGGTAAGGTGGTGCCCTGATTCTTCTGCACTCCATGCTCCCGCTATTTCTGCCGGGCCTCCGCTGTGCTGGAGCCGATGAGAACCTTCCCTGCCCTGGCGGAGCTGGCCCAGGCCCTGGCAGCAGGGAGGGCAGAGGTGAGGCATTCCTCCTCCCAGAGGAGGGCAAGTCCTAGCTCCTCTTTCTAATGATTAACAGAACACAGTGACCCAGGGGAGTATGGTGGGTTTAGGAAGGTCTTCGCACATGTGTCACTTCATCGGATGTCACCACTGTGAGGCAGAAGAGGTGCAGAGGGCTGCTCAAGCAGCGGGGACGGTCGTCTGGCCAGAGGGGCCGAGGACTCCCACGGTTCCAGTTTGTGTGGTTTCAGGACTCCCTTGTAGCTGCGTGATGAAGAGTAATCTCTTCACCCCGGCCTGATTCTAAATTATGTCAAGGCAAGGACACCATGTCCTGCTGATCTAGGATCTGGTCTCTTTCCTGGCTCCCATCCTGAAGGGAGGGACTCATGCACCTTTACACTTACTAGATGCTTAATACATATTCAATAGTGATGATAACAAATAATCTGTGGTTCACATAGAGACCTCCCCTCTCCCGCCTATATCAGGCAGTTCCCCATCCCCTCCCCCTGGGCCCTCCAACAGGTGGCAAAGCTTTTATGTTCCTGAAGGGAAGGGTGCCTTTGGAGGGGACTTCAAATGCCGCCTGGCCACTTACAGGATGTGGGACCTTAGGCATCACTTTTAACCTCACCAGGCTGAGAGCCCTTGGTTGTAGCTGGCCTTGGATGTGCCCCGAGCTCCCGGGTGTATCTCGTATGCACGAGAGCGGCTCTTGCCCGGCTTGCTTTCCGCCTCTCCCCAACCCGAGCTGGGTAGATGCAGGCAGTCTGGGCACCTCTGTCCCCAGGGGTGGCACTCAGGGGAGACTGGGGAAAGGTTTGCTGAATGAGTCAATAATTGTAATCTCAGAACTGGTGTGGGTTAATAAAATAATCCTTAACATTTAAAGCTCCTAGGGCAGGGGTAGCGTATAACAGGAGCTTGGTACTTTTCTAAATGATTTTAAATGACATAAGTATTACACAAATGCATTCTTGTCGTGAAAAACTCATCCCTCCCCCGTGATTCTAATTCCTCCAGCAGAGGTGCTTGGTGTTGTGAGTTTGGTGTATATACGACATGATTTTTTCTATCCATCTCTGTGTGTATAAATATATAATTTTACTTCACAGTTGCTTTTGTTTCTCTTCCTTTTTTACATAAATGGAACCACATTGTAGTTTTGTTTTACAGCTTGGTTTTTCACTTACAATAAGTCTCAACAATCTCGCCACGTAATCACTGTTCTATCCCAGCATATGGATTGCCACGATTTTACTCAACCGTTCTCTGAGTGGCGGGCATTTGTGTTGTTTATAGTAGTTTACTACATACGCGTTGCAGCAGCGAACATCCTTGGTCATGCCTCTTTGTGCATCTGTGTTCCTCTAAGACACCTAGAAAGAGGAATGCTAGGTCAAAGGGAATGTGTGTTTTGCATTTTATCGAACCTGCCAAGTTGCCTTCCAAAAAGGGCAGTGCCATTTGTGTGCCCATAAACAGGGTATGAGAAGATTTCCACCTTTGCCAACATCAATATTTTGCTAATCTAATGGGTGGGGAAAAAAAACGGTATCTTGTTATGATTTTAATTGGCATTTCCCAGATAATAAGTGAGGCTGGACTTCTTTTCATATGGTTATTGGCCATTTGTGCTGCTGCTTCTGTTGAGCTGAGCAAATGTTGCTTCCTCTTGCTTTATAACCCTGCAGTCTCAACAGACTGTGCTTCCTGTCCGTCCTGGGAAGAAACAGTCTGTGAATGTCGAGAGGGTCATCTCCTGCTGTGCTATATTCCATTTAATAAGCAATCACTAAGCGCCTACTAAGTAGGGGGCCATTGTGCTTGGGGCTTTAGGAATAAGGAGATGAATTAGGTGTGATTCCCCTGGGCTCTAGCACTGGAGACTTGAGAAATGGCTACGCTAGTAGACCATTAAGGACTAAAATCAAATTATTAGCAAACTACGCGGATAGCAGTTTTAGGGTATTCTGACCGGCAGGCATCCCTCTCTTATCCACCATACGTAAATTCATGACAACCTGAACTTTTGCAGGATGGCCTCAAAAATAACATCTCCTTCAAGGAGGTGATGCCATTTGGGGCAAGCATGACAAGTATGTACTTTACCAAAAGGCTGAACAGGTTTTTAAAGGTATTCCTGTGACAGCCTATAATCAGAGTGACTTCCAGGGCTGGCTGTGAAATTGTCATCATCTTAGAGGCTCCCACTGTCTCCTGAGGGGATGGGCTGTTTGCACACTGGAGTGTTCACTTTATCAGGGGGCACAGAGAATAGCTCTTAGAACAACCCTCACTTTTTAGTGATGAGGAAACAAATGGCGGCGGGTGGGGGGGTGGGCGTGGTGGTGGTGGTTGTGGGCGGGGTCTAGCGGCTGGCCGAGGCCGCGGAACTAGGCAAGAGGGGTTGGACTGTACTGAGCACCTACTTTGTACCAGGCACTGTGCCAGGAGCATTCACTTTCACCATAGAACTAAGATATGGTATGTTCCAGTGGCCCAGCTTAGGTCACGAATCCAAACCTAAGTTTATGCACTTAGGGGAACCACAGGTCAAACTTAACATACACCAATCACAATCGTCCAGCTCAGCTTTCGTTGGCTCACCTTACCCTAGAAAATAGGACCTGCTAGCCTTATAAGGAAATTCCGCACTTCCTAGCCAATCATGCCTTGTTTCCGTGTTACCTCTTCTAAGAGTCTATCAAAGTCGCCTCCTGCCAGAATCCCTCGGGAAGAGTACTCCATTGCTTGTTAGGCACTGTACTCTCCGATCCTTGGATTCTTCTCCCTGGAATAAAGGACATCAAACGCATTACTGAATTGTATTGTTTTTGTCATTTGACAGATATATTATCTGCAGTTACTATAAGAACTATCTTTATCCCTATCTTACTCCTAGGAAACTAAGATTCCCCTAGATAAGGAGGTGAGAACCACACGGATATGCTTGTAGAGTGTTCCCAGGGGGCAAAACCCATCCCATGCTGCTTCTGTTTTGCGCCCAAATGACTCACCTAGAACAGAATCTTCCTGGTTTGCTGATGGCTTCTCCTTAAAGTATGGGGTTAAAAGAGAGGGATAGTGGGGGCGCCTTAGTGGCTCAGTTGGTTAAAAGTCTGACTTCTGCTCAGGCCATGATCTCAAAGTTTGTGAGTTCCAGCCCTGCGTTGGGCTCTGTGCTGGCAGGGCGGAGCCTGCTTGGGATACTCTCTCTCTCCCTCTCTCTCTGCCCCTCCCCCACTTGTTCTGTCTCTCTCTCCCTCTCTCAAAACAATAAGCTTTAAAAAAAAGAAAAAAGGAAAAGAATCATACCACATTTTAAAAAAAGAGATAGGATAGAGCTGGCCCAGCCCTACCCCCCACCCCCTGCCCCAGCTGCCGCCTCCACTCCCCACCTCCTGGGCTGCCTGAGCCAGGTTTGGGTCCTTTAGGCCCTCGGGACTGCCCCCGCCCCGCCCCCCGCTCCACTCACTTGGTCCTGAGCCCCTCCTTGAATCGCTGTTTTCTCATGAAGGTACCTTTGACATTGTGAGATTGGATTAAAACAGTGTTGGAACGAGATTCACGAGGCTTGGGATTCAGGAGGCTTGGTTTCCGGGCTCAGCCTCTGCCCCTGATCTATTTGAGAAGATCTTTCTCCTCTCTGCACTTCAGTTTCCTCATTTGTAACGTGACAGAAATAGACTCAGCTGACCCCAGAGATTCTAAAATTTTACAATTTGTGGGGACGAGGGCTCGAGTCATGACCTGTAGCACCTTTGTCTCCTGTACTACCTTGTACATGAATTCGAAATTAAATATCTGAGCGCATTCTCAGACCTTACATACATGCCTCTTCTAGAAACACATATATAAAGTATCCCGACAAGGATTCTTAATAAAGACTTTTGTAATATTTACGTGTTTGGTGCTGGAACCTAGTTTTCCTTTCCTCTTCACTACTCTTGACTTGGTGCTCATCTTCAGACACTAGGCCCAGGCTAGGGAGAGGCTTGAGTTCATACAAAAAAGGCCATGTTGCAAAGTACACCCCTCCACCCCCGCCAGGTGACACATCTTCCTAGGGCATTTCCTTAGCTTGGGAATTCACATTCCAGCTTCTGGCTTTGGTGGCCCTCTACCTAGATCTGCCCAGTATTGCTAGTTTTCTTTTTATTAATCACTGATTCATTCATTCATTCATTCATTCATTCATTCATTCATTCAAAGAACCGTGGAACCTTATCTGAGCTTTAAGATAACACCACATGTGTCTGCGGATCTACTGCATTCCGACATTTTCTAGACACTACGGAAACAAATTGGAAGGAAAGTCAGAATCCCGGCCTGGGATGCCTCCTTCCCCTGGGAGACGTAGGCAGGTAGGTGAGTACCTTGTGCAACCCGGTACGGCCATTTTAGGACTAGGAGCAAACAGGCCATGGGAGCACTAACTAGCCTGAGGACCTCGGGGAAGGCTTGCCAAAGAAGGGACAGCACGCAGCCCTCCCCCTGGAACCAGCCGTCTGCCTGACAGGGATGGCAGGGGAAGGGCGTTGAGTGGGATCTTAAGGTAGGTGCCGAGAAATCCTCCGGGAGTTTGGGGTCTGGAGCACCTCCAGATGGCTTGCATATTTAGTCCCAACTTTGAGAAGCGTTCTTATAGCACCTTCTATGGGGCAGACAAAGGAGAAGATATAACAGTGACGTTCTCTCTGCTTTGCTTTAAAGACCAGACCATTTGTCCTGGAGACCCCAGGGATGTTGAAGCACGGGGTGGCCAGCTGGACTGTGTGACCCTATTAAGGAGCCAATAACTCTAGATGAAAGAGTTAATGGACTTGAATTCAGTTCTTACCAAACACACACAGCACTGTGCTGGTGCTGGAGGAGACGCATGGGCACAGCTCCCGTCCCAGGGACATGTGGCTAGTGGAGAAGGCTGGAGCGTTCACTGTGAACCTCGGTGTCGGGTAGAGCGTGGGGCTTGTTCTGTGCTCCCGGTACCAAGAGTCTGGTGAGCACAGTGGAGGGCAAGGGCACTTTTCCAGGGAATTTCCAGGAAGCTTCCTGGTGGAGGCCTCCTTTGGGAATTCTAGTAGGGATAAATGAGGAAAGAACCACCGAGGGGGCAAAGAGAAGAGCCCTGAAGCTTCTGGGTTGTTCAGGGAACAGCGAGAGATCTGGTAACTAGGGTGTGAGAGTCGGGGAGGAAGCGTTAGGAGAGAGAAGACTACAAAGGAAGATGGTCAGATCCGCAAAGGCCTTCCTGTCACGGTCAGGAACTGCTTCATTGTGCAGCAGAGAGCAGGAGTGTGAGAGAGGTGGCCGTGGCTTTTAGGAAGGTAACCCTGGCAGCATGGCAAGGGAGTCCAGAGCAGAGAAGTCGAGAAGCAGGACAAGTTACGAGGGCATTCGGCTGGGCTTTGACTGAGGGTCCAGGTAACAAGAGGCGGACACGAGAGACTTGATAGAATTGTCTCCAGTCGGAGGACAGGGAGAAACTGGCCTCGTATTTAGGGGCTGGGGGTGGTGGTCATTATCTGAGCTAGAGAATCTTGGAGGAAGAGCGGGTTTGGGACTGGAAGGTGGTCTGGGCTTTTGATTTTCTTAAGGATGTATTGTGATGAGCAGGAGCTTTTAATTTTAGTCAAGTCCAATTTATCCTTTTCTTCCCCCCATTTTATTGGTTAGCATGTGTGTGTATCTCTAAGAATTCTCTGCCCACCCCAAGGTCATGAAAATATGTTCCCTTAGGAGAGGGGTGAGTTCGGTGTTGGACAAGCTGGTTTTGAGAAGCCGGCAGGGTGGCTGTGCGCTGGGAGAGGTGTAGCAGGCAGCTCTGAAGGTGGGTCCGGAACCAGACTCTGGAATCACTGCTGTGGAGGGCACGTGCACAGAGCTGGAAGGGAAGAGCCGGAAGCAGGGAGAGCAGCCTGTTGGAGACCAGGATAAGGAGGGGCAGGGACTTGGAGCTTCTGGGAACAGCTGGTGCCCAGGACTACTACGAGGGCTTCGGAATCCGAAGGAGTTCTGGAGCGCATTAAAGAACCAAGAAAGCCCCCTCTTTCACCAGGCTGTGGAGCCCTTTCTAATCTCTGTGAAGCATCTGGCCATCCTGGTCCTCCACCTCTCAGTTTATACTCTCCCACGACAAACATGTCGTGTGTGTGTGTGTGTGTGTGTGTGTGTGTGTGTGTGTGTGTGTGATTTTACCAGTTTTCAGATCTGCCATTTTTTAATTACAACTCCTTATAGATGCCTTATGACTCTTCCCCTATTCCTCCTTAGTCTGTAAATGGTGAGCAGTATACATATTTAATTTTTCATTTCCAACTCGGAGGAATTAAACACCAATAGGGATGAAAGAGCTTAGTCTCCTGTATATTTGAATCTAGATGCTGTTTCAAGGGCAACTCTATGGGGCAAACAAAAACCAAAAACTGAGTTGGGCTTGCTTTATACATAACAAAGATGCCGTCGGCATTCAGCGTGTCTTAGAGGGCGGGTTGCTGTGATACTACGTCAGAATCATGTGGGCTGTGCATTCAAAAAAGGCATGTTCCCAGGCCCCATTCAGAACCCAAGGAGGCACAATCTCTAGGGCGGTTCCTGAGAAAGCTGGTTTTCTAGCCAGGTCCCCAGATGATTCTGTGGCTTATGAAAGCTTGAGAACCACCAAGCTTTGGATGATTCCAAGTAAAGCAAATCTGGCACAGAAGAGATCCCCCAAAAGGTGCATTTGTCATTTCACCTACCGCCCTATCAACCGCATGGGGTGGGGGGCGCTCTGTGCACATTAGGATCACCTGGGAGTCTTGTTTTGTTTTAACCACCACCGCCTGGGCCCCTCCTCTGGATTTATTACATTTGGAATTTAGCGATGGGCCCTGGCCCACATTGCTGCTAACGCTCTCCCAGGTGATTCTAATGTACAGCTGTTGCGTGAGACTCTCTGATCTTGGAATACTGAACTAGGAAAGAAGTTCGGGCTCTAAGGCAGGCAGAGCTAGGGAACCGTTTCCAAACATGGGTGGGGCGGGGGGAGAAGACCGGAAAGGACTTGGTACAGGAATTCAAATTTTCCCTTTGGGATGGAGATGGTAGGCGTTCCTGCTGTTTCCAGCTGTAGTTTACTGCAATGCCTGTCTGCCGGGCTCCTCCTGGGTCTTCTCTTTGGACTCTGAAACTTGAGAGGGTCTGCATGCCTGAATCTGAATGGTGGTCCCTGAGCCCCTCCCTTTGACCCCCAGAGCCTGGAGAAGGGGTGGGGGAGGGGAGGGGAGGGGAGGGGAGAGCAGCGCAGCCCTGGCTGTTAGGGTTTACCAGGTTCCTTTTGACCCATCTGTCCCAGGTATAAAATTAACACTTCTCTCTAGGGTCGGGTTTCTAAAGCAAAGTGAACATCGACAAGTCCTCAAGCAAACCTGTCATAGGGTTCTTTCCACCTCTCAAAATGTTGCACCCTCGTGACTTCCTTTTTTTTTTTTTTTTAAGTTTATTTTGAGAGAGAGGGTGTGCGCGAGAGCACGAGCAGGGAAGGGGCAGTGAGAGAAAGAGAAAATCCCAGGCAGGCTGTACAGTGTCAGCACAGTGCCAGATGTGGGGCTTGAACTCATGAACCATGAGATCATGACCTGAGTCAAAACCAAGAGCGGACACTTAACCGACTGAGCCACCCAGGCGCCCCCCTCCTGACTTCCTTCGATCTTACCTGTACTCGTCAGCAGATATTTGTGGTCCTGTCAGACTGATTAGGAAATCAGGGTCCAAAGAGGCTAGGCACTTATTAAAGGTCTTGGCATCAGCTATGATCCCCTGCTCAGTCTGAGACCTCACATCCCACTCTTTGATGTTGCCGTGGTAAGGTATGGGGACCAGCAGCACTGCCACCTGCACCCCTGCTCCCTGCCCGGACCCGCACTCCACTCACTCACAGGTGGAGCCCTGCACACCCAACAGCTCCGGGCTAGGGGCCGGGGAACTGATTCGCAGCGGGGAGCTGGCTTTGTGGGGGAAGCCTTCCCCTTATGGAGCAGACCTGGAGCGGTAGGGAAGGAGAAGGCAGATGGGTGCAGTGAGGAAGGAGGTAGCAGCTGAAGCTCCAGAAGCCTCAGGGCTGCTCTGGCGAGTTGGGGCTCCCAGGCACACAGCATTAGGGGGGGCGTAGCAGTGACTGCAGAGATTGAGGGGGCTGGGGAGGAGGGGAGGCTGCCTGGGAATGTGGCAGGAAGAGATGAAGTGAGGGGTCGGCCAGGAGGTGCCTCCCAGGCTCAGAAGAATGCATCTGAGTGCATGGATGGCACGCAGGTGGGGGGGAGCTGGGACTCCTTCTCCCTCATAGATAGGCAGGCGCCATGCCTGTGCCTCACACCCCTGCCCCTCTATCTGCCGGGGAGTCGATACAACTGCAGACACCCCTAAAGATCTGGCCGCTCCTGTCTGAGAAAGCTGGGAGGCTGTGCCCACTCCTGGCATACCCTCTGTCATCCTCCCGTTGCTGCCTTTACTGATTTCCGTCTCCTCTGACTTCCCTCAGCACATGGAGACAGCATCCCTACCACATAATTTACCAGCTAATTGCATGCTGTCTTGCATGAGGGCTGTGGTTCCATGTGCGGTGGGTCTTGGGCACACAATTAGGCTGAGTAACAGAAGGGCGGAGGCCCGTCTCCCCCACCTCCGCAGTGTCCTCCCCCGGCCCAGCTACTGCAGGTGCTCAGAACTCCCGTGCTCCCGGATTCCGGTGTCTGGGTGTGTTCCAGGCGGGCTCCGAGGTCGGCTCCGGAGTACAGCCCGGCCTCCCTGTGGGTTCTTGGACCGGCGAGGGGGATGGGGCGCCCCTGCCCCTCCGGCATTTGCCTGAATACTGCTGCACCTCTCCTGGGCCCAAGTTTGGGAGGATGGCACAGAGCCCAACCAGGCCAGCGCACTGCAGGTTGCCATGGCGACCCTTTTGGTCTCCTTCCGAAGGAGGATAGTTTCTTTCGGCGCAGATCATCTGCCTGGGCCGCCACCCTTCTGTACACTCTGGGAACCAGACGGCCCAACCCCACTACCTCTGCCTTGTGCCACAGGGGATAGCTTGTCGAGAGAGGCTCGGTCCTAAATCACAATCCAGTATCGGACAATTGCATGTTCTGGCTTGAAGGGGAGGAGAGAAAGGCCCAGGACACACGGCCTCCCTGAGGCCTCTCCTCCGACGCTTGCACTGAGGGAGCTTCCCTCCGAATCTCCTTCCACCTACCCCTCCTGCTCCAGACCGCTTCCTCTCCCGGTACTGGCTCTGACCCTTTGGGTGGGCTCAGTTCCTGCAGGTTTCGGTTTCCTCGTTTGTAACAAGGACAGCCAGGGCCTTTAGTGGTTTCCACACCTGGCGAGAATCAGAATTACCTAGGGAGGTTTTAGCAGATTCCTGGGCCCTGCCCCAACCTGCTGATCTCCACAAGAGGGCCCAAGAATCTGTATTTTTAAAAACCTTGGGTGATCCTAATACAATTAAACCCAACCGATTTGGGGATTCTCCTAGCAAGATGATCTGTGGGGCTCTTGTGGGAAGAAAAGGAAGGCCTGCCCAGTGCTGAGGACTGACTGGCCTTTCTGGGTTCCCAGGAGCTTCTGAAGAGCCCCTTGCAGGTTACTCTTGTCAGGAAGCGGGTGTTTCCTGGTCATGCTGGCTAAGCCAAGACCAGGCCCCCACCTTTCCCCCACAGGAGAAGCCCGGGGAGAGAGAATGACAGGAAAGGGGGGGGGGTGTTGCCATAACAACCAGCTCTAGGCAGAGGCCTCCCTTCCAGGGGCTGGTACTTCACCCCAGTAATGGTGGTTTCCATGGAGATGGGTTACTGAGGGACAGGGGGAGCATTTGCCCCACTTAGAGCATTAGTCAGGAGCTGCCAGGAGGCTGAACATCTCTAGGTGGGAGCCTTGGACCCCTGTCAACTTCAAGCCCCCCCCCCCCCCACCTCCCGCAACTATGGCCTCTGCTCTCCAGGTGCTGGTCTGACACTCTCCCTGCTTAGTTGCTCTCTCTGTGACTGGTCTCCCTAGCAACAAGTCCTGCTAACTCCTTGCTGTTGGCTCCGTGGCTATTTTTAGCTTCACTGCCAGCAGCCCAGTCCTGGTCATTTGCTTGCAACCTCCATATGGATTGCAGGGGAACAGGCAAACAAAGATTCCCGGCCTCTGGTTGGGGGGGGGCGGGGGCAGACCTGGACCTCTTAGCACCTATTAGAATTTTGCTATGGACAGAATCTGTCCCTAACTGGGAACTTTGGCAGTGGATTCTGGATGAGGCTCCTGAGACAATGTTGAATTCAGTTCAGCAAACACTATCTAAATCCTCTTCAATGTGCAAGAAGCTCGAGTCCACACTGCTTCCATATGAAGCTGAATAACGTCCAGTCTCTGCCCTCTAGGAATTTTTAATTTGTGGAGGAGAAAGATGAGTGAGTGCACGATCGCCTTAGTATGGGCAAATATTGGCAGGTGCTAAGAGGATTACAAGGTGCTATGGGAGCACCTCGGAGTGGGGGCAGGGCAGTTTTTCAGTAGGGAAAGGTAAGGGGGAGGGGCCAGAGTACCACTGTCCAACAGAACTTTATGCAATGATAAAAATGTTCTAAGATCTGTGCTGTCCAATATAATAGCCCCAGCCACAGGTGGCTCTTGGACACTTGGAATGTGACCAATGCAACTGAGGAAAATAACTTTTATTTTTATTTAATTTTTAATTTATTAAAAACATTGTTTTTGTTTATTTTTGAGAGAGAGAGAGAGACAGAGACAGAGACAGAGGGCGAGCAGGGGAGGGGCAGAGAGAGGCGGAGACACAGAATCCAAAGCAGGTTCCAGGCTCTGAGCTGTCAGCATAGAGCCCGACACACGGCTCAAACCCATGAACTGTGAGATCATGAGCTGAAGTCGGACGCTCAACCGCCTGAGCCACCGAGGTGCCCCTAATTTTAATTAATTTAAATAGCACATGCAGTGAGTGGCTACCCTATTGGACAGTTCAGGTCTAGAGAAACTTTGATGGTGGAGATAACTGATGAACTGGAAGGATAGATAGGATTTGGGCTGGTGGGAGTTGAAGGGGAGGAGCAAGGAACAGCATGAGCAAAGGCACAGAGGCAGGAAAGGGCATATTTCGGGAATAGCAAGTGGGTGGGCTGAGTGGGCTGCGTGACATAAGCGCTATACGGCTTGTGGGGGCCTTGAATGCCATGCAGAGGGTTGACTGTAATCAGCAGGTAGTCAGAGTCTAGTGCGTAGCACTGAGGCTTTTGAGCTACAGGTAGGAGAAGGGCAGGATCGGAACAGACATCCATTTTGATCTCTCGGCCTTTTGTGCGGACCAGGTCTCCTTGGGATGGCTGCGAGTGCTTTTGTGGCAGAGTATACACAGTGCTTCCTCAATATGTGGCTTTGCAGATGGCTTCATAGGGATGATGGCTTCTCTGGCTTTGAGTAAACGGACTTGTGGTTAAATGTCCTGTTTGATGGCAGCAACATGACCTCCCCCTGTCCTGCCGGCACCGGATTTCATGTCAGAGCGTACCGCAGAACACTGAACTTTGAGTTAAAACCAGCCCAGCAGGCCTGGCGTCCCCACCTTGACCCGTGGGAATTACTGCTCTTTACTGGTGGATCGTGGCCCTCGTGCCTCATCTCAGGTCTGGGAGCTGGAGAGTCAGGTTAATGGCACGTCTTGTGATCATGTTCTTCAGAAACACAGGAGAGCGACACATAGCAGAATGCTGAGATTTATAACAGGACGTGTCCTCGCCACACAGATCCTAGCACTTGTCCTGCTGTTTTCTGGCAACTTACTGGCATCGGAGTCGCTGGAAAATATAATTAAAATGAGAAGTTTGCTCGATGAGTGCAGGATCAGGGCGAAGAGTCAGGTGTCCTTAAGAGGTGTTTCATCAGGCCTGTTGAATCACTGCTTTCTGCCTGTCAAACAGGAAACGGCCCTCTCTTTCAAGTTACCCTCTCTTTTGGGCCATCCTGGATACTTCCTCTCCAACACTTCTTTTAGGCTCTTGACATCCACTAGATCTTTTCATCCAGCAGTTCCCCCTTTCAACATACTTTCTAACGTTTCCAAAAACCTGGCTTGTTTTATGTGACACTCGTATTTCAGGTTTATGATCTTTATTGCAATCAAAAGACCTATCTCAGGGCTCAGTTGGAAGAGCCTGCGACTGTTGATCTCAGGGTCATGAGTTCGAGCCCCACATTGGGTATAGAGATTACTTAAGTAAATAAACTTAAAAAAAAAAAAAAAAAAAGACCATCTCAGTAACCAGCCTGGGAAGGTTCCTTTGGAAGGTCAAGGACCTACATGACCTGAGGATCCTTGAAGGCTGCCCTGTTTTTTTCCTGCTAAAGTCACCTCGTGTCCTAGATTTGAGGCCTCTTCTGTTTTGGGGTACGTCTCTGCCCACTGAGCACCAAGAAGACATGAATCTCTGAGTGACGCATACATACAGAAGGGGGGAAACTTTCCTGTCCGCATAGCTACAAGAGGGGGACGGTGCTCTAGGTTGGTGAGGGGACAACTTTGAGTTGGGTCTTTCTTATGCTTAAGTTGGGAGCTGGGTGGAAGAGGTAAAGATTTGGGCTTAATTTTAAAGGATGAGAACAAGGAAGTTTGGCAGTTGGAGGGAAAGGCTACTTGATTAAGTGGGCCAAGAGAAAGTGAAACTGATGGTCCTTGTCCGAGGTGACACTTTGAATCCTGGCTGCATGCACCAGGGATCGTTACTACTGTCTGAAGAAGTCCCAAGGCCACAGTGTAGAGTCTAAAGTGTTTAACCTCGTATTAGTGGAAAAGGAGATGCCATGGATGAGATCTAG
Source organism: Panthera tigris (assembly GCF_018350195.1). Lineage (NCBI taxonomy): Eukaryota > Metazoa > Chordata > Mammalia > Carnivora > Felidae > Panthera > Panthera tigris. The sequence continues at coordinate 119,431,850 of NC_056662.1, forward strand.
AGTTTTTTATTTTTATTTATTTTTTTTTAATGTTTATTTATTTTTGAGACAGAGAGAGACAGAGCATGAACGGGGGAGGAACAGAGAGAGAGAGGGAGACACAGAATCCGAATCAGGCTCCAGGCTCTGAGCTGTCAGCACAGAGCCCGACGCGGGGCTCGAACTCACGGACCACGAGATCACGACCTGAACCGAAGTCGGACGCTTAACCGACTGAGCCATCCAGGTGCCCCAAGATCTAGAGTTTTTTAAAAAAGAGCTGGCCAAACCAGATCAGAAATTTCATTTTGAGAGGAGGCCTGGGAGGGGAGGTCTAAAGTGGCCTGTTTACAGGCCCTGGATGCCCAGGAGGCATCAGAGAAGAAGCTCATCCAGAAAGGATTCCAGCAGGCAAGAAGCACAAATTCAGGACTTCTGGTCTCTGCTTGGGGATCGCCTGAAAAACTGTTCCACATCCCTCGACTGGGTTGAAAGATGGGTTGGAACAGAACAGCCTGACTCCTTCTCCTTGCTGTATGGATGGATTCTGAGTCTCAGTCAGGGTTGGGAGAGCGAAGTGTGAACTCCCCAAGTATTATTTGGAGAAAGCTCTCTGATTTGGAGTCTTCCTCCCTCTTCAGGGCTTGCTTGCTCTGATGGCCCTCAGAAGGGTGCCGAGCCCCAGGAGGGATGGTGGGCCGTCCTTCACAGCACATCTCTTAACCTCCTTATACCAGCACCTGTTCCAGCTGGTATGTTCCCAGCTGACTGTGGCTGGAAGCCAGGCACCTGGGGCAGTATCTCTTTAAGAGATGCTGGTATTCCAGGGCCTGGGAGGGCAGATGTTATCACTTCTATTTTGCAAATGAGAAAACCAGACTTCTTGGGGTTAAGTGACTTGTTCAAGGTCATGGTGATGGAACCAGAACCCAAGTCCAGATCTTCTGACAAGTGCTGCTGGCTAAACAGCTCTCTGCTGCTGACAGCATTTACCTTCAGTTCCTCTGCTCCTCCTTCTAATTCATCTTGCAAACGGAAATCAGGCTGATCTTTCCAAAATAACCATTCATCTGGTCTTGCCAGAAACACCTGTGTTATTCTTCACTGCTGTGGGATATATCCATTGACATCTTTCTCTGCACCCTTTTAGCCTTAGTTGTCTTGGGAGGTGGAGATGGGCAAGGATTTCCCCCCCACCTCAGCCCTACATCTCTTATTTCCTTTCTATCTTACTTCACTCCAAATCTGATTCATCTCTGCTCCACACTGACCTCTTAACCTCATTTATCATTCATACTAGCCATTTTTTTTTTTGTTGGGCTTTCAAGCCATCCAAGTCCACGGGGCTTGGTATTTGTGGTATAGTTATCTTCACAGATGTTTTTTCAATGACCTTTTCCTATCTCTCCAAGTCTAGTTGAATCTGTCAGCTCCTTGAAGGTAGGGCCAAGAGGGTCTGCTTCTTTATCAGATGTGGGTAGAGAGAGAGTGTGTGTGTATGTGTGTCCCTCCTCCCTGGGATAGGGGCCTCTGCTCTGGAGGAGGGAGGTTGAAATGGTTGAGTCCGCACCTGGAGGCTCCAGAAGAGGAATGTAGTCTTCCTGAGCACCAGATGATTGTGCCTGGGAAAGAGGAATTGCTACACTTTTAAACTAGAGTGTGCCCCACCTGCCCCCCCGCAAACGGGAAAATGGGACATCCAAGGCAGATCCTGAGTGACGTAGGGGACCCAGGGACTTGGCCAGGAAGAGGTTTTCAAAGCCTGAACTCAAGCCACGCGTTTAAGGGACCCCTGTCTATCCACCTGTAGTATGAAGAGGAGAGCCCTCTCCCCAACAGTTCTTGTTCTGGAGCGCTCCCAATTTCTGCAGGCGCCTTCTGTCCATCTCTGTGTGCTTTGAGTTTTCCCTACAGCTTCCTGGGCCTCTACGCTCATCTGTAAGCTTTTTCTTCTTCTTTTTTTTTTTTTTTTTTTTTGGTTGTGCTTCCGAGAGACGGACTTTTACCAACTTTCTCCTGGCTCTCCCAGGCTGTCCGCAACCTCCTCTCTTCTTTTGCCGGCGCTCCTGGTACTCTCCACGCTCCCAGCTTACCTCCACCGCTGCAGTGCAGCCCCTTCCCTCCCGGGTCCCCTTCCCAGCCTCCGCGGGCTCCCCGCCTCGCCCCGAGGCGTCCCTCGGAGCTCACGCAGAGTTGGGGGTGAAGGGGGCGGGAGGGCCAGCCCGGAGGAGGGGGCGGTGCCGCCTCCAGCCCAGGCCTGGGCGGGGTCCTGGGAACGGGCGGAGGCCCAGCCGCGCCCCCCGGCCCCAGCGGCGGCCCGCGCCCCTCGGACGGGAGGAGAGGGGCTGGCCCATTGCCAGCGTCTGAGAGCCGGCCCCCTCCCCCGGCCCGCTCGCAGCCAACCAGGCACTCCAGCGGGGCCCACGTGACCTGGAGTTCTAGACAAAGAAAATGTTCAAGCCCTCCCCCCCACCTCCCCCCTCCCCCTCTCCCTGGCCCCCTCCGCCCCCAGCCCCATCGCCCCCTTCCCCTCCCCCCAGACGGGCAGCTACTTACAGAGCTTCAGGGCCGGGGCTCACACCTGAGCCGGACCACAGAGGGGCTGCACCTGGCCTTATGGGTAGGTTCCTGGACGGAGCCCTGGGGAGACTGGGGGCGGGGAGGCGGCAGGGGCCGGTGGGAGGATCTCTGGGCCGCTGCAGCCCTCTGGATTTGAGAAGAGTCAAAGTCTGCCTCCCTGGCCCGCAGGAGCTGGCTGCTGTGCCTGGCCCGAGTTCTGGAGATGCTGAGTTAGTGCTGTCCCACCCACTCCCTCTTCAGGAGCCCCCAGCCCCACTTCTCCCTGTGCTCAGGTGGGGACTGGCGGTGCAGGGGCCAGAAGAGCAGCCCCAGCGTGTGTGCCCGGGGCAGCAGTCAGTGAAGCTGGGGGGCAGGCCCTGGCCCACGGGAGCTGGGAGACCAGGAGTTGGGCTGGAAGCAGCCCTTTGGCCGAAGTGGCTGGCTGATGGGTTGTCGGCATTTCCTTGCTGACCCGTGCTCTTGGCTGGCGGACCATGCTGTCCTCGGGCCATGCCAACCTTGCAGCCTCTTGGGAGGGACAGTTTCTTCTCCTGCGTGTCACTGGGAGCCACGGGGCAGGCCAGGCAGAGAGAAATGGTGCTGGGTAGGAAGGAGCAGTGTGGCCCTGACAGGGGCTGTGGCACGTCAGCGGCTGCCGTGGAGGGCAGCCTGACGCCGACCTGGGAAGGCAGAGGTGCCTGGGACAGCCTGGGATCTACTGCACCGGCAGTCCACATGGGCGCCCGGACCTCTGACCTTTGGAACGGAAAGCAGCCTGAGTCGCAGAGGAAGGTGGAGGCGGGACAGCTGCCCAGGAAGATGGGCCTGGACGCGGGGCCCTTGCCTCTACTAGAGCGGAGTTGCCAGTGGCTTTCCAGGCTGGACAAACTCCAGAGAAGTGGCTTCCTTGAGCCACGGTAGTGGGGGGTTGGTGCGGTGTCTCCCTGGCCCTGCCCAGTCTCTGGGCCGCTCTGGCGTGGGCTCTTGTGAACTGGGGGTAGGAGCCTTTAGCCCAAATGCCAAAGCCCTGAGTTAACCCTTCTTTCTCCTATTGTTTGCCTGGGGAGGAGGGTGGGAGTGAGCGTGGAAAAAAGGCATTCCCACACTGCCCTAGGCAGACTATTCTAATGAGGCCCCTCCCCCACCCAGCCACCGTCTCTGCCACTTCTTCCCCTTTCCTCTTGCCTCCTGCTGCTAACCCACCCCCATCCTCCTTCCCCCACCCCTGCTGGCCTCGTCCCTATGGAGGCCCCCTTCTTCCTCCTCCTCCTCCGCCTGCCAAAACCCTGCTGGGTGCGCGTTCTCCTGCACCTAGTGGGTTGGGGGTGCTTAACAGCCGTCAGCAGCAGCATCTGACAAGCTGGGGGAAGTTGTGGGGGAAGAATAATGTTCAGGAACTCACAGTGGAGGGGTTGAGAAGAGAGACAAAGGGGCTGTGGGGGAGTGAGGAGGGTGGCATCAGGCACGATTCCCTTCTAGACCTGGGGAGCCCGGCACCCACCCGCTGCTGTTCTCTGTGCCAGTGGCTTCACCTTTCCAAAGAAGGCCCCTCCTGCCCTCTGCCACCCGCAACCTTGTTCTGGCCGAGGGGCCTCGTCACCCCCGAAGCAGGGTCTTTGGGTCTCCCACAGCAGCACCCTGCTGTAGATCCGTGCCTGAATTTCATGGAGGCATGGTGTTTCTCCGTGAGCGGATCTGGGGCTTCAGTAGTGTTGCCACAGCTGGTCCTGGAAGAGGATGGGGTTGAGCACACACCTAGGCGCACCTTCTTGTGGGGGAGGAGGTGGTAGATAATTGATGGTGGGACTGGGAGGGCAAAGTCCCGGCAGGTGAGCAAGGGGCTTGCGAGGGAAGAAGAGTTGCCCTGCCTTCTTCCACCGCTGGCATCCAGCTCCTTTTCCCAGCTGTTTGTGGGCTGGGGGCAAAGGATGCGGTGTCCCATCTTAGAATTTGTGGAGTCGGGGGAAAGAACCAGGACTTCATCCTCAGTGTTTCAGGACTGCACCAGAAGCAGGGTTGGTCGGTGGCCTGGAGGCAGACGGGAAGACCGAAGGGAAAGAAGGGAAATGAATCGACGACACAGTAGGCCTTTGAGCTTAAAACAAAGGTTCTTCACCTGGGACCCTGGCATCTGGGAGTCCGTTGACAAGCTTTGGAGAGAGAGTCCTTGGAAATCTTGATACTTATATACATCAGATTCTTAAACCAGTCAGAAACAGGTAGTGGAAATCCTTTAGATCAAATGCTTTTTTAGGTTGGGCAACTTGGAAGAGAAAGAAAGGACTGCTTAGAATCGGCTGTTACTGCCAGGCGAAGGCGGGAATGTAGGTGCTCCGACTAGCTTAGAGCTCTTCTACTCGAAGTTGCTTTGTGATATTCTTATGTAGTCTTGAGGACGGGCTTGCATTTACAGCTCTAAACTCTCTGGGAAAGCTTCATGTCGAAAGGCAGATTGAAGATGGGATGTTTTTCTCCGAATGTGGTGGAAACAGGTGCAGAGCCTTGAAGTTTGAGATTCACGTGTCCCTCAGATTCAGTAGCTGGGGTGACACTAGGGGCAATGGTTCTCAGAACTAAGGATCAAGGATTTTGTTCTCTTCTGTAGGGTGATGACAGTTTTGGAGCAGGTTTGGGGAAGGATGAGAGTGATGAGGCGAACGGATGGAGGCTGGCCACTTGGGAGCATAATTGGGTTTGGATTGTTAATTGGTCAGTAGGATGGCAGAGAGGATGTGTGGCTTGTAGGGTGTTGGATCTGAAAGGTGCGTGTAGAAAGAAGGGGGGAATCCGATAACATGCATTTGATAACAATGCTAAGAACTCCAGAATGACGTAGGAGCAGACAAGCTCTGTGGCTCTTTCTGTGGGGTTTGAGCAGAGAGGGAACACAGAACAGTGATTTCATCCTTGGTAGACATCACGACAAAACTGGATTTGTGGTCTGGAAGCCAAGACCAGGAATAGCAGGGGTTGATTGCCCAGGAAAATTACAAAGAAAAGGACAAGAGGATCCAATTCGTGCTTGGGAAGTAAGATCGAGGGCGGAGCCAAGGTCTTGTGCCTAAGCTGAGGCACACAATTACTGTTTGAGTAGAATTAATCTTCCCATGTCCGAGGGTGGGCAGCTGGTGATGCTGACCGATGAAGGAAGATTTTTGTGCGAGGCACAAGAGGAGGTTGGAAAGCAGCCAACTGTTTTGAGTTCACCAACCAACTTCAGATCTTCCCGTTTTCCATGGCAAGCCAGTTGAGTTGATGAGCAAAGAACTCAGCTATACTTCTGTCACTCTCTCCAGGCCACAGAGAGATTGAGAAGAGCCCTCCCGTGTCAAGCGGCCTTGCTAATTCCTGGAGAGGTCAAGGTAACTTCTGTTACCTTTGTTTCTCCAGGCTGAGAAGAAAGCCAAGGTGATTGCAGTAATGAACGCTGTGGAAGAAAACCAGGGGTCTGGCGAGTCTCAGAAGGTGGAGGAGGCCAGCCCTCCCGCGGTGCAGCAGCCCACTGACCCTGCGTCCCCCACTGTGGCCACCACACCTGAGCCTGTGGGAGCCGACGCCGGGGATAAGAACGCCACCAAAGCGGCCGATGATGAGCCAGAGTACGAGGTGAGCGGCTCGCTTCTTCACCTGCCTCGTCCAGCTCTTTCCTGGGTCCTTCCACTGCCAGCTCTTCCCGTCCTGCTCTCCTCTCTCCACCTGACCCCAGGCCTCTTCGTCTCCCCAGTCTTGCTCTGTCTCGGTCCGTTCAGATGGAGCTCCCTCCTGGCTGTCCTGACCCTCAGATGCCCAGGGCTGGGGTTGCCACGGGGGGATCAGGGTGGCAGGGCCTCGTGACCACCACGTAATGACTTCTGCTCCTTGGGGCTCCAGGACGGCCGGGGCTTTGGCATTGGGGAGCTGGTGTGGGGGAAACTTCGGGGCTTCTCCTGGTGGCCAGGCCGCATTGTGTCTTGGTGGATGACGGGCCGGAGCCGAGCAGCTGAAGGCACCCGCTGGGTCATGTGGTTCGGAGACGGCAAGTTCTCGGTGGTAAGTTGTGGGGTTTGGTGGTAGCCTCGGGGAGGGACGGGTCTGGGTCCCAGGGGCTATCTAGGCTTTTTGGCTGGGGGCGAGGTCCAGAAGTGGGGCGGGAGAAGCGGTCTCGGAGAGCTGGTGCGCCTGCCAGGCTCTTGCCTCCCAGGACCCTTTCTCCAGAACTCCTTTCCTGCTTGCATTCAGGTCCTCCCCCACGCTTGGGTTGGACTCCTCCTTTGAGCATCGTGTAATCATTTGTCGATGCATCTGGTCCTCTCAAGGGCAGAGGCCGAGTCCTCACGCCTCAGTACCTGCCTGTTGCCGGGCACGCGGTGGGGGCTCCGGTGTGGCCGGAGGAGCAAGGGGGCGTTGCTTGTTCCTCCAGGTGTGTGTTGAGAAGCTGATGCCCCTGAGCTCGTTCTGCAGTGCTTTCCACCAGGCAACCTACAACAAGCAGCCCATGTACCGCAAAGCCATCTACGAGGTCCTGCAGGTGAGTGCCCCTCCGAGGCAGAGGGGGCTTAGGCAGCAGGGACCCCTAGCTGGTCTAGAAGCTGGAGGGCAGATGTTAGGCCCAGGCAGGGGGTCCACCTGTAAGGCCCTTGGGAATCCTCTCTGTGCTCCCCTCCTCCAGTGTTCTCCTGCGGTCCTGCCCTGCCCCTTCTCCCAGCTCTTGCCTCAGGCCACCTTTGCTGTCCTCCAGCCTGTCCTGACGCTCTCCCCAACAAGTGTTGCCCTCCAGGTGGCCAGTAGCCGTGCGGGGAAGCTGTTCCCAGCGTGCCACGACAGCGATGAGAGCGACACTGCCAAGGCCGTGGAGGTGCAGAACAAACAGATGATCGAATGGGCTCTCGGAGGGTTCCAGCCCTCCGGCCCCAAGGGCCTGGAGCCACCCGAAGGTAAATGCAGGTGCTCAGCCCAGCCTTCTGGGACCCCTGCCAGCCAGGTAGCTCCATGCCAGGGCTGGGAAGGCTCTTCCTAGAGGCACCAGGTGCCTCTGTCGAGAGGCCCGGGGGGTGTGTCCCTTTCCCTGGGGTCAGCGTAGGGGCGGTGCTGCTCTGGGACGCAGAATAAGATGCTCCCGTTGGCTTGCTGGCACTGGGGGGCTGGGAGCTAGAACAAGTTGGGGACCAGGCTGCACCCCTTTGTAGGCAGAACAGAGGAGGGGAGGGAGCTGGCACTGCTTGTCCGTGGTAACCACAGTCTCGTCACCTGCTTTCCTTATCCAGAGGAGAAGAACCCCTACAAAGAAGTTTACACAGACATGTGGGTCGAGCCTGAGGCAGCTGCCTATGCACCACCCCCACCAGCCAAAAAGCCCCGAAAGAGCACAACTGAGAAGCCCAAGGTCAAGGAGATCATTGACGAACGCACAAGAGGTAGTTGGCCTGGCTCTGGAGAGAGTGGTGTGGCGAGGCTGGCGTTCAGAGGCGCGGGCGTGGCCCTTGCGGCCCCCTCTGATGCTGGGCTCTCCTCCCCTCCGCAGAGCGGCTGGTGTACGAGGTGCGGCAGAAGTGCCGGAACATCGAGGGTGAGTCCTCGTGGGCACTGACTCCCTGGGAGGTCCATAGTCTGTGGCTCCCGGCACGGGCAGGAGGGCTTGGCTCCTCGTGTGGTGCCCTGCACAGAGTAGCATAGGTATTTAGAAAGGTTCGAACGTCACAGGACGTCAGTACCCCAGTCAAGGCCTCTGTCCTGTATGTCCCACCCCCAGCCTGCTTCACACGCTTTCCTGTCAGTGACATGGGCTGGTCCTTAGGGTTTGGGACACTCCAGTGGGTCAGAGCGAGGTGGCCTCTTGGATTTGCTTAAACCTGTGACCTTTGGGCCTTTTACTTTTCCTCACCTTCTCTCATCCCGTGGTCATTAGAGCATCTCCTGTCTGTTTCCCTTGACCTAGTCTGTCCAGCGTGGGGCTCTCAGGGCTGGGAAAGATGGGGCAGGAGCACGAGACTTAAAGACAGCCCAGGGACTGGACTGTCCCCAGAGTCACCCGGGGTCAGGGCCTTCTCCTGGGCGGGTTTCTGTCATTGAATTACACCTTTCCTGGGCAGTAGGCGTTGCTGCTCTGAGAGCTAATGAGCTTTAAGATTGGGGCCCTGGTGTCTTCCTGTTCCGTGGGTGCTCTCCCAGACTCCTGTCTGCCTCCTTTTGGGGCTGCGGCTCTAACACGCCCTTTTTTTGTAGCTTTTCTGGCGTGGGCTTTGGCCCAAGGTGGGAAGGGGCCCTTTGGTGACGTTCACTCCGCTTTCTCTGCTGTCCCTGCTTTCTAGACATTTGCATCTCTTGTGGGAGCCTCAACGTCACCCTGGAACACCCTCTCTTCGTTGGAGGAATGTGCCAAAACTGTAAGGTAGGGGCACACCCAGCAGAGATGTGGTTGAGAGTGACTCTGGGGCCCTGGCTCTCTGTGCCATCTCAACTCATTGGGCTTATAGTCGCCTGGGGTGGCAGCAACGTTGACCCCACAGTTCACTGTGGACGCAGAGTCCTGATAACAGACCCTGGGCCTTCAGAGCGTTTACTTGCCCTTATTTGTTCTCCCCGGAAAGATTCTTCCCCCTCTAAAGCCCATTCTGCTCCCCGGATGTGGGCTCACAATGTCACGGTCCCTAGTGTGGGGTGAGGGAGAACGGGCTGATGGATGGATGTCCTTGGGGGCCCAGGAGAAAAGTCCAGCACCGCAGCAAGGGACAAGGGGATGCGGTTCCCTCCCTGGCGTTGCTCTCGTGCCTCTTGATTCCACGCACTGCCGTGGGTCGGGAGACCTGCTGTCCCCTGCTCAGACCTGGGCTCGAAGCCCACCTTCGCCGTGGCTGTCCTGGGTGCTGCCTGATGGTCTCTGACCCTCCCCTCTGCTGTCTAGAACTGCTTTCTGGAGTGCGCCTACCAGTACGATGACGACGGCTATCAGTCCTACTGCACCATCTGTTGTGGGGGACGCGAGGTGCTCATGTGTGGGAACAACAACTGTTGCAGGTGAGGGTCCCTGCCTGGCCCGCAGCCCCCCAGCCGAGCTCCGTCCGGGGCCAAGCGCCCCACCCTGCCCGGCCTCGGCCCCGGCCGCAGCCCCGGCCGTGCTCCAGCCCTGCTCCACTGGGCTTCCTTCCAGGTGCTTTTGTGTGGAGTGTGTGGATCTGTTGGTGGGGCCGGGGGCCGCCCAGGCGGCCATCAAGGAGGACCCCTGGAACTGCTACATGTGCGGGCACAAGGGCACCTACGGGCTGCTGCGGCGGCGGGACGACTGGCCCTCGCGGCTGCAGATGTTCTTTGCCAATAACCACGACCAGGAGTTTGTGAGTGCCGGGCCTGGGGCGCCTCTTTCCACCCCCTCCCTGCCGGACCAGAGGGCAGGCTCGGCCAGAGCCAGAGTGCTTGGGTGGTCGAGGGGCCTGGGCGTGGGTGCGGGTTTGGAAAGCCAGGGCAGCCCCAGTTGGCTGGGGGGAGGCCAGCCCCGGGTGCAGGCCTGCAGAATCCTGGCCGTTCACCTGGCCTGTTGTGCTCATGCCTAGGACCCTCCGAAGGTTTACCCACCTGTCCCAGCCGAGAAGAGGAAGCCCATCCGGGTGCTGTCTCTATTCGACGGAATTGCTACAGGTGAGTGTGTGGCACGGACCCCAAGATGTGCCACCGTCCTGGTCCCGGGACGAGGAGGCTTTGCCTGAGGGACCATGTGTGTGTAACTCCGGCAAAACGGAGTGATAGTTAACGTGACAGCTGTTAAAATATTACCTCAGAGAGGAAACTTCTGTGCTCAATGAGAAGTAAAATCAGTGGTAAACCAGCATGTTTCTCTATGGGGGAGGCATTGCAGCAGAGGACAGGGTGGTCGTTAGCCAGAGATCATTGAAGATTTTCACAAAGCCTCAAAGGACAGACTCGGCGACCAAAACAAAAACACAGGCAGTTCTGTTGTGTGATGACTGTAACTTACAGTAAAAAAAAAAAACAAAAAAAAAAACTATCAACAAGGGAGTCTAAAGAATATTTAAATCACCCATAATTTCATAATTAGTGTTTTGGTGTCTGTCCTTTTATATTTTTTTTTTCTGCGGGTATATGAATGTGTGTTTATATAATCATGCATAGATAGATAAATAAAACGAAAGGATAGTAAAATGCACACTGTGTTGTAACTTGCCTTTTCATTTGATACTATGAGTGCTTTTTCATGTTAACATGGACCTCCCTTACTGGAAAATGCTTCATAGGATTCCATTGGGTAAAAGTACCATCATTTATTTAACTGATCTCTGTTGGGTTGTTTACTGTTTTTTCTCTGTTATGAGTAGTCCTTGACAATATCTTTATACACACATACACACATAGACTGTTCTCTTGTAGGGAATGCCGGGTCACCGTATGGGAAGTTTTTTTCATGCGGTTCTTGACCTTGCCAGAGTGCCCTCCCGAGAGGTGCTACTGACCTCTGTCCATCTGCCAAGCCCCTAGGCCGAGGGCTTCTCCGTTTTTGTTTTTGTTTTTTTTTTAAAGGTTTAATTTTTTTAACGTTTATTTCTTTTGAGAAAGGGAGAGCACATGTGAGGGGGAGGGACAGACAGAGAGGGAGAGAATCCCAAGCAAGCTCCACCATGCTAGTGCAGGGCTCCAACCCATGAACCAGGAGACCATGACCTCAACCACCCAGGTGCCCTGAGGGCTTTTCAGTTTTGTTTTTTTTTTAATGTTTGTTTGTTTTTGAGAGAGAGAGAGAGAGACAGAGTGCTAGTGGGAGAGGGGTAGAGAGAGAGGAAGACCATGAATCTGAAACAGGTTCCAGGCTCTGAGCTGTCAGCCCAGAGCCCGACGCGGGGCTCAAACCCACAAACTGAGATCGTGACCTGAGCCGAAATCGGACACCCAACTGACGAAGCCACCCAGGTGCCCTGGCTTCTCAGTTCTTAAGAAAGGAACAACCCTCTTCAGAACTTGTGACCAGAGGGAGACGGGCTGTCAGAGGGCCAGGGTGGGGTAGCATCCCGGGCCAGATGCTTATGTGCTCAGCTCCACGTTGGTATTAGGTGAACGTGGAGAAGTTAATTTACAGCCTTGGTGTCCCAGGCCAGAACCTTGAGGCCTTCTGGAACCACGTCACACCCCAACAGGCTGTAAATGCTCCTTGGTGGGGAGGCCTGTTGAGCAGTGGAGATGATGCTGTTTCTCCGGAAGCTCTCAGGGTCTGTTCTAATTGTTTCCTTGCCCTCAATTAGCAGGCATTTGTGGAGGGATCGTGGTAAGAAAGTGAGTGTAGCTCGCTCAGGAGGAAACACAAATGAGACTCCTCTGTCCTGAAGACCCTTTGCAGCCTAACTGCTGAATTAGAAATACACACCGTTGTAATGAGTTGGGGAGAGACGCGGAGTGCCAGGGGCTTCCAGGGGCAGGGAGGTGCTTCCAGGGGGCTGCGGGCTGCGGGGTGGGGGGTGGGGGGTGTTGGCGAAACCTTGTAGAGCAGGTGGCATTTATTTATGTTGAGTCTTGGAGGCTGGGTAGAATTGCAGCAGGAGGCCATGGGTGAGGGGTGAGGAAGGCTAGTATATGCAGGATGTAGAAACAGCAAAGAAGAGGCCTCCCCAAAAGTCACCTGCTATTCTCTCTGGTCCTGAAAACCATCTGTTGTCTGCTCTTGACTGCCTTTTTGCTCATGCCAAAGTAGGCATGACAGAGGTCCAGAAGGATCCTGCAGCTTACCGGGCAGGGTAGGGTTCAGGCCTGTTGCTGACCCATGTGTCTAGCCAGCCAGAGAGCCCCCTGCGAAGACCAGGGTGCTGGGAAGGAGACCCAGTGACCGTGCCTTTTGCTGGCTGGCACAGGGCTTCTGGTGCTGAAGGACTTGGGCATTCAGGTGGACCGCTACATCGCTTCCGAGGTGTGTGAGGACTCCATCACAGTGGGCATGGTGCGGCACCAGGGGAAGATCATGTACGTCGGGGACGTCCGCAGCGTCACACAGAAGCATGTATGTCAGCGCAGTGGGACCCGTCCCGCCTTCTCTGCGTCCCTTGCGCTTTGCTCCTGGGGGGGCGGCAGCGCCCCCTTGCATTCTGTTCATTTGTTCTTTTCCTTTGTCCTTTTCCCCAGCCTCTTCTCCTCTTCCGTTTTCCTCCTGTCTGCAGAGGAAGATGGGCAGCCCCCAGCTAGCTTTTCAGGGCCTTTTTACTAGAGCGCCTTGGTTCCCGTTTTTCTAATACTTTTGGCAACAGCTTTACCAGCCTCCATTTCTGGGGGGCTCTGGCAGCGTCTTGCCCAAGTGACCCTTTGTCTTTCCAGTTATCTAGCTCTACCCCTGAAACTGCAGGCCCTCGGGGATCCCCAAGGGCATTTGGAGGGTGTTCAGATGGCCCAGATACCCTGTCCAAAATGTGCAGAGCACAAAGTACCCTCAGATGCAGCTGCCCAGCCTGGACTGTCTTCCCTCTAAGTGGCTGCTTTTCCTGTCAGGAGCACGCTGTTTCCCTGCTGGCCTCAGAGATTATCCGGTTGAATCCCTTTGTTTAGGAAACTGAACTCAGAGAGCCTCAGTGCCCATGGGGCGGTGTGTGTGTGTTTGGGGGAGGGGGGCATATATGTGGTATTAGATACGAACGTATGTAGTGAGCATACCAAGCAGCTGGGTCTCCTGTCTCCCATGCCAAAGCACTTTTTTGCCAGATTCACAGATAATTTCTTCCTTTCTGCCTCTGTCCCCGGACATCAGGCCATCACATTACCTTTATCCTCCCAGATCCAGGAGTGGGGCCCGTTCGATCTGGTGATTGGGGGCAGTCCTTGCAATGATCTCTCCATCGTCAACCCTGCCCGTAAAGGACTCTACGGTAGGTGCCGTGCTCACCCCTCCACCTTCTGAGCTGGTGCTTCCGCACGTAGGTTTCCTACTTGGATATTTCTGCCCTGGGACAGCTACTCCCAATGACCCTGTCCTCCCTTGCCCTCCCTGTGCCCGAGCCACACCACTGTCTCATGCAGACAGCCCCAGCTGATGGCTTTCTCTTCCGACCTCTCAGAGGGCACTGGCCGGCTCTTCTTTGAGTTCTACCGCCTCCTGCATGATGCGCGGCCCAAGGAGGGAGATGATCGCCCCTTCTTCTGGCTCTTTGAGAATGTGGTGGCCATGGGCGTTAGTGACAAGAGGGACATCTCGCGATTTCTCGAGGTATAGCCAGCAACCTTGGTTTGGCCAGCTCACTAATGGCTTCTACCTTGGACTGCTGCTTTATCCCTGTCTCATCTGCATTGTGGAGCTGGGGACTGGTGACTTCTGCTTTGCAAGGGGCCTGTTTGGGAAGCTCAGGGCTTCCCATTTAGGGAGGAAACATTGCTAGAAGCCGACCCTGGAAAGAACCTGTGGTCTCACTCTAAGAGGTAGTATGTGGGTGTGGGCCTCAGGGCTTGAAGGACTGTTCCTAAGTCAGGTGGGGTGCCAGACTCCTAGAGCTGGGGTTCTGTGTGGTGCTTCACTGGGGGAACCTTTGAGATGGCCAGATCAATTTTCCCCAACCAGAATGGCTTGCCCTCACTCCCTGGCACCACGACAGATGCCCTGTGGCATCTGAGAAGGAAAAAACATGGCTTACCGTGGGTCCCAGCTCAGCTCTGAGCCGGCTGGAGCCGTGCACTTAGGATCTCTGTGGCCAGAGGCATTCTTGGGGTGGGCAGTCTGGGAGCTCGAGCCCGTGCTCCCGCTCGGTGTTCTTACGTTAAGCGCAAGCGTCTGTTTGGCTCATAATCTGGACACACAGTGAACGCATCCACACTCATTGGAACTTTCTTACTCAGAGCCTCTGGGTGAGCTAGAGGTATGTAGTCCAATAGGGTAGCCATCAGCCACGCGTGGTATTTAAATTGACATTAAAATTCCTCAGTCGCTCTAACCTCATTTCAAGTACTCGTTAGCCACCTGCAGCTACTCCATTGAACAGGGCAGACAGAAAACATTTCCGTCATCACAGGGTGTTCAGTTGGACTGCAGTGGTCTAGAATGTTCTAATGAGAGCATGTGGAATGTGGCTGGGTTCCATTCTGGCTTTTCCTAGAGGCTTCAGGCTGTTCCACTGTGTGGCTTCCTGAGAGAGGAGTAAGCGCCTTTGAGGCTGTAAGGCTCTAAAACTAGCAAAATTTCCTGGCGCACTCTGATTTTCCTCTGTTGCTCATCTTTAATCTTTCTCCTGTTTTGTAGTCCAACCCTGTGATGATTGATGCCAAAGAAGTGTCAGCTGCACACAGGGCCCGCTACTTCTGGGGGAACCTTCCTGGTATGAACAGGTTGGTGAGAGAGCCCGGGTCTGGGGTGGCTGCGGGTTGGTGTGGACAGGCAGCTCAGGCCAAGGAGGAGGAGGTCACTGAGGGGCCCTCTTGGGCAGCCACCCCTGCTGACCAGCTTGCCGCTCTGCCATGTTTTTCTGTGTTTCCTTCTCCTTGAGGGAGAAGGCGAGTCAGGGCATAGAAAATACTTGCCTGAGAAATCAGAAACTAATGGCTGAAATAAGACCTTTGAAAGTGCACCCTTTACACAAAAGGAGAATCCCCATGCTGCTGAGCTACATAGTTTGCGCTCCCACGTCGGTGATGGATCCAGACTGCGCTTGTCCTTAGTCTTCTGGGTGAAGCCACGGAGGGTGGATGTGGGATGGGAAGGAGTGGTGCCCACACCTGGGCCACATCTGCTCCAGGAGAGGGACCCTCGAAGCAACACTGGGCAGCTTAGAGGGTCCAGCTTCGCTTGTCATCCCCACACTTTGTTAGCTTCAGGTCCTTTGTTGGAAGGATGTTCTTTGTTTAGGTTACATAGGTAGAGATTTTAATGTCCAGATGTTCATGAAGGCAACTTCATTTCTTCAGTGGAATAAATGCATTCTAAAAAGGCCTATGAGGAGAAAGGAATTCTGGTTGAGAGTCTGTTTAAGAGCAGAGTGAGACCCACCCAATCTAGATATCTGTTATGTAGGGAAATATTTTCCAGGATGTTCTTTTTTTCTTTTCCAGAATGTTCTAAGAGTGGATTATATACCTTGCTATATCTATAAATCAGAAACATCGTCTAACCTGGCCTCAGTCTTCTCCTCTTCCTCTCATCCATTAGCGTGAAGTTGTAGGAACATCCCTCGTCTCCTACCCATGTCGCAAAACTGCTTGCTGTCTTTTGTGAGGGCTTACTGATGGGAGGAGGTGGGTCAGGAGGAGAGCTGGCCTGAAAACTGTTTCAGTGCCCTCCTCAGCTCCCAAGACGTATGTGTACTGGAAGGGCAGACTGGATTACACAATCCGGTGTTTCACGGAGCCACGAACTCTGTCTCCTCGCGGATCTTGGTCCTGTGGGATTATTCTCACTTGCTTCTTCCGACTCTAAAATTCTAGAACTCTGACCTTCGAGGAGGACCAGAGGTACCACAAGGGACCAAGTAGAGTGAGTGTGTGCGTGAACAGGGCAGAGGCTGGAGGCGCCCACTCAGGCCGTGGGTCCCTGTGGGTCCCACGCTGAGGTGGTGGACTGCCATGGGAAACCTTCACTAAGTATTCTGAAAGGTCAGAAAAGGTCAGCGCCGAAGGTGATGTTCAGTGATCTGCTCTGCCCTGTGAGAAGTGACACATTGAATGTCACGGAATTTTAGTCTTCTGGGGACTGTGCAAGAACGTAGGCCTTTTTAACTATACATTTAAGGTGCACACTTGGATGAATTTCATCCAGCATACACACCCATGGAAACCGTCACCATAGTCAAGATACAGAACCTTTGGTCACCCCCAACGCCTGACAGATACTTTGAAAGCTCAGTATATTTAAAGATAACTGACAAGAGCGATTGGGTTTTCCTTCTTTGGGGCAGGTGTTACCTGCTTATTCGTGGATTGAGACCACTGTGGAACTTCCCTTTAAGGATTAATACTTGCCGCACTGTCCTGGGATGGCTGCAGTGTGTGTGCCTGTGTTTGGGGGGCGTTTGAAGGGGGTCACAACGTGTGCGGGTGACCTCAGCCCTCTTTTCCTTCTCCGTGTGAATCACGGCCGCCCGGCGCGTCCCCGATGCTCTCCTGATCTCTGGCGTTACCTTCTCTTTCTGCCTCCTAGGCCGTTGGCATCCACTGTGAACGATAAGCTGGAGCTGCAGGAGTGTCTCGAGCACGGCAGAATAGCCAAGGTTAGCCCCCTGGCACCAAAGCCGTCTGCTGGGGGGGGCAGGGAGAGGGGCAGAGAGGGCTGGGTGAGCCAGAGTGGCCTCTGGGGCCGTGTCCACAGCTAGTGTGGAGGATGCACTTTGGGAGGTGACACGGGGTCACGCAGCCAGCCGGCCAGAGGGGCGGGCCCCGGGGGACAGCTTGGAGGGCAAGGAGAGAGATCAGAAGTCCTTCCTAGTCTCCGGCGCATCCGTTGAGCGTCGCCTGCTGGTCCTGTGGGAAGCAGACCCTCGATAAGACGTCTTTGCCAGAGTCCCTGGATCCGCTCGGGCTTTTAAGCTTTTTGGCCAGGGCCTGTTGCACGAGCCTTCGGGACCGCACGTCTCTCCTGTGATGTGGAAGCCGCATCTCTCTCTGGAGAAATCTCCTGGAGCGAGTGCACTAGGCGTCAGGGCCCACGAGAGCAGGCACCGACATTCGCCAACACTCTGCAGGGACCCCAGAGGTGTCCGAGCTCCCGAGTCGTTTGGCTTCCTTTTGCCTGCAAGTTACTTCACGTGTGCAAGAACCAGCTCTCAGAAGACTTAGGAAGTTCAGTCCTGGGCTCGAGCTGCTACTTCTCAAGTCCTTGGCCAGCGGGACTGGACTAAGGATGGCCGGGTGACCTCAAAGTGGGACGAAGAGCAGGGCGGTGGGATCTGCCGAGGCTCACGCCGGAGCCTCACCCCGGCCACCGGAACGGACCGGGCCTGACTTGTCAGTGTCGGACTTGCCTGTCCCGGCAAGGGCCTGGCACATGTGTTAGACGCACAGCCGGCGGATGAGTGCTCATTCTTTTCCTCTCCTTGTTTCTAGTTCAGCAAAGTGAGGACCATTACTACTAGGTCGAACTCCATAAAGCAGGGCAAAGACCAGCATTTCCCCGTCTTCATGAACGAGAAAGAGGACATCTTATGGTGCACTGAAATGGAAAGGTAGTACCGAGGCCAGGTGCTGGTGTCGTGGGGTGTGTGGGGTGAAGCGGTGGCTGTCTGTGAGGGAGGAGGGATCGCTGCCTCCTCCGGCCAGGCTCGTACCTTCCACAGGTACCCTGTGAGCGGTGGGTCCTCCCAAGTGTTTCCTGACAGGGCAGGTTCCTGGGGAGGACTCCTGTGCATCGTGAGGTTGGTCACACAGGGTAAGAGGGGTCTAGGAATCGGTTCGTGGTGCCTTGGCTCGCTCCCAGAGGTCCTTGCTCAAGCTGCTAAACCGCAGGATCTTCCTCCACTTGTGCTGCTCGTTGTAGGTACTTTGCACACCGGGGCAGCGCGGGACCAAGGTAGGCCTCGCGGCCTCAGCACTCTGATTTGGTGCAAACCAGACTCTGGGGCTAGATTACCTCTTCAGTGTCAGTGTAACTGCAGCTTAGCCAGAGAGACCATTTACGCAAATGAACAGAACAAACAGAAACTTGAAGCTTCTGAACTCAGGCAAGAGTCCAACTCCTTTGTTGAGTCTGCTCTTGTGGAGAAGATACCAGGGGTGGTGGGGTGGGGGGTGTATTTATCTATCTAAATGTTTATTTTTTATTATTTTTGAGAGAGAGAGAGAGAGAGAGAGAGCACGCGTGCGTGGGGGAAGGGCAGAGAGAGAGGGAGACACAGAATCCGAAGCAGGCTCCAGGCTCTGAGCTGTCAGCACAGAGCTCGACGCGGGGCTCGAACTCACAGGCTGTGAGATCACGACCTGAGTCGAAATCGAATGCTTAACCGACTGAGCCGCCCAGGCGTGCCCTAGGGATGTGCATTTAAGTATATAGACTTCCATACCCGCCGTGCCTGTGTCTCCATCCTCTCAGGCGGAGGTGTTTTTCACAAATGCTAACTTTGTACTGGGAGGCGCCTCTCGGACAGCGATTATCTTACTTTCCTTCAGGTCCACAGAAAGTGGCTGGGTGCCTGAGTCGTGCTTGGTGAAGAAGGGCAGAAGATTTGGCAGACTCGCCCACGCCCACATTGACCCCTGTCCTTTCTGCCTTGTGTCTCTAGGGTGTTTGGCTTCCCTGTCCACTATACCGACGTCTCCAACATGAGCCGCTTGGCGAGGCAGAGACTGCTGGGCCGGTCATGGAGTGTGCCCGTCATCCGCCACCTCTTCGCTCCGCTGAAGGAATATTTTGCTTGTGTGTAAGGGACATGAGGGCAAACCGAGGTAGTGACACAAAGTTAAACAAACAAACAAAAAACACAAAACACAACAAAACACCAACAACATGAGGATGGAGAGAAGTATCAGCACCCAGAAGAGAAAAAGGAATTTAAAACAAAAACCACAGAGGCGGAAATACCGGAGGGCTTTGCCTTTTGCAAAAAGGGTTGGACATCATCTCCTGATTTTTCAATGTTAATCTTCAGTCCTATTTAAAAACAAAACCAAGCTCCCCTCCCCCCCCCTTTTTTTTTTCGGTCAAACCTTTTGTTTTCTACTCTTTTCAGAGGGGTTTTCTGTTTGTTTGGGTTTTTGTTTCTTGCTGTGACTGAAACAAGAAGGTTTATTGCAGCAAAAATCAGTAACAAGACATAGTAACGATACCTTGCAGAGGAAGGATGGGAGAGAAGGAAGAAAGGAAATTCTATAGAAATCTATATATTGGATTTTTTTTTTTTTTTTTTTTTTTTTTTTTTTTTTTTTTTTTTTTTTTTTTTACTATATATCTTTTTTTGTTGTTGTCTCTAGCCTGATCAGATAGGAGCACAAGCAGGGGACAGAAAACAGTGACACTCAGCGGCAGAATTCCCTCCCAGCCACTGAGCTGTCTTGCCAGCACCATTCCTGGTCATGCAAAACAGAACCCAACTAGCAGCAGGGAGACAGAACACACAAGACCCTTTTATACAGTATTTCAGGTGCCTACCACACAGGAAACCTTGAAGAAAATCAGTTTCTAGAAGCCGCTGTTACCTCTTGTTTACAGTTTATATATATATGATAGATATGAGATATATATATAAAAGGTACTGTTAACTACTGTACAACCTGACTTCATAATGGTGCTTTAAAACAGCGAGATGAGTAAAAACATCAGCTTCCACATTGCCTTATGTGCAAAGGGTTTTAACCGAGGATGGAGGAGGGAGGCAGCTTGAAGGTGAATCGTTAACCATGGCGGGCTCTCCCCTTGGTATTTTCACAAGGTGAAGGAGGAGACTCTGGGAACCGCGTTCTCCCGCTTCTCCCTGCCAAAAAGGGGGTGAGACGAGGTGGTCGGACCGTGGAAAGCTAAGAGTGGGATTCATCCAGGCTCACGCAATAACCTTTTGATTTTTTTTCAAAAAGGAGACTCCCTCGGCAAGATGGCAGGATAAGGGGTCTTCATTCCCAATTTCTCACATTAGCCGATTCGAGGGCTCCTTGTGGTGGGATCAGAAATAATCCAGAGTGTGGGAAAGTGACAGTTAAAACCCCACCTGGAGCAAATAAAAAAACATACAAAACGTACTGGTGCTTTCCTGTCTAAGTCGCCTTTTGTGTGTTCTTTTATGAGGCCCTCACCATCCACCCTCTGTGCACAAGGCGGCTTCTGGCCCCTGGAATGTGATGTTTTTGGTCATCTCCAAAGGCTGCAGTTTTATACTGGGAGGCTGATGACACCTTTTGTTATAATTATTATTATGGTTCTGGTTATAATTATGTTTGTTTTCAGATTTTCTTTAAGAAAACAAAAACCCAACCCCCCTCCCTTTCGGTTTCAAACCAAGGTGCGGGGAGCAGGGTGCTTCTAAGTTAGTGGTGGCCCTGGTGCCCTGGCTCCCCACCCCTCGGGCCAGGTGGGCCACCGGGCGCAGCGACAGCCAGGCGGCCAGAGGAGTCCCCGAGGCCGGCCTTCCGGGCGCGTCCCTCTTCTCTTCTACTCCCCTCCTCTCGAGTCCCGGGTGTCAGGGCTGGAGGGAGGACCGGGCCATCTCTCTCCTCGTGTGTATGATTGGAGTGGTGTGTATTTCTTTTCTAGTACTTGGTCTGATGATAGCTGTGCTCTTCGTTGGAGCCAGCAGCACCTGGAGCCCCCGAGTGCACTGACACCTCCTACCGAGGCGGGCAGCCTGGCGTTGGCGGTAGGCAGGGACAGCATTGGTGGCTCCAGGGTGAGGGCCCAATGGGCAGATGCTTGCCTGGATAGATGGGGTGTAGATATGTGGCATATAGAGATATATATTTTATAATGGGAGGGGGGATGGCACCTCCTGGGACTGGCAGGGCTGGGAGGTGTGCTGTCAAGCACATGGTCCCGAGTTCGCATCCCTAGAAAGATAGGGCCTACGGTGATAGGCGCTATATAAATACATAGATAGGGTCACGTATAAGAAATATTATGTAGTGGGGAGCGGGGCAGGGGGGCTCAGGATGCTGAGCCTCGGGTCCCACTGCAGACAAGCCCCACGCCAATCAATCAATCCCACACGCATACACAGGAACAGAATTCTACCGATGCAGAATGGACGCGTGCACGCGCGCATGCGTGCACACACACACACACACACACACACACACACACACACACACAGCCAGGGGGCTCCCAGCGCCCTTCTCCCCAGGATTCAGGACTTCGTGGCGTCGGCCCTGCAGCTCTTTACCTCTGTTGCCCTGATTGCAGGTAGACTGTCAATCCCAGAAGTTGCTAGGTGCTGAAGGCAGGAAAAGGAGGAGGTTTTATTTTCGCAGGTGCTCTCCTCTAGCAGGTAGCGTTCTATCTCTTTTGCCCCTGGTGATGTCAAAAGATTCTTCTGTTAGCAACCTGTGATACTGACCTGCAACTCTAGGCACCAGTAAAGTCAGCCCTCGACTCCCCCTACCTATTCTCCCCCAACCAAAATAAAATTGACATCCAGGTCTGTCTCGGCCAAGGGGGCTTCCATTGGAAAAAAAAAAAAAATGGGACAGTGAAACTCATCATTTGAATAAAGCAAATTAATAATTGGTGACAAAACTAAACCAAGGCTTTGAATCCCTTGCTCGTTGCTCAGGAGTCCGCGCACAGCTGGTGGCCGTGGTCTCCTGTTCCTTTTAGAGGTGCTTGGTCCTGGGCCTCAAGCTACTATTTCCTTGTCAGATTGGTTTTTAAAATCACAGCCAGTTGCTTCCTGCCGGCTCTGTGACACGGTGGCAGGTGGCGATGGTGGGCCCCCCTGGGGCTGGAGCAGCTAGGAGGGGGGATCCGTCCGCCCCTCCCTCGTTGGAATCCCTGTGCTAAATCGTGGTGCTTGCCCGTCCCTTCCTCCAGCCGGGCTCCATCCTCCTGGCCTGGAGTTCACCAGCACCACTCCAGGAGGGCTGTGGGGAGGAGGGCTGCCTCAGGCAGTCCAAGGTGCTCCCTCCCCCACTGGCCAACACTAAGGTCTTCGCAGTCCCCAGCGTCAGGACCGTCTCTTCCGGGCCTTCCTTCTGCAAACAGACTTACCGGCTCTCTCGGCCCTCCTAGGCTTTTCGTCCACTGCTTACGCGAAGGGGTTTGCCTTTCCCGATGGCCCAAGCTCCACCCAGGGGGTCGGTGTGGGGAAGAAACTTGGCAGCCATGGATGTGGCAAAGCCTGAGGGCTTAGTGTGGGCCAGCCAGCTTGCTCGGAGGAGGCCTGGCTTTTGTGGGTGATAACCTAAGAGCACTTGTTCCTCCTGGTCTAGCAACCTGACTAGGCCCCAGAATGGGCCAGATGACAGTTCACAATCACCAGCTTTTCTTCCAGCCCAATCCGTGGGCTTGGTCCCACAGTAGAATTTGAGAGGGTGTAGGGGACCTTGGGGATGTGCCAACTTGGCCATGCCAGATGCTCTCAGTCTACTTCCAGCCCCAGCAGGGGCGCTTCTGGGGACATGTATCTGGTCGCTTTCTAAAGGAAGGCTGTGCTTTGGCTGAGGCGGGGTCGTGCGAGGATTAAGGTGGGGATCGTTACGCTTGCTGTGGGCGAAGCCGAGGGTAGAGGCACGGAGCGGAGAAACCAGGAGGGCCTAGGGAAAATTCTGGAATACGTCCCCAGTGGGATCTTCTTTGTAACGAAATTTACCCCTGGAAACCAGGGCTTCTAGGGACTGAGGAGGATGCCTCCCCATTTGTTGCAGGTGCCAAGTAGAAGGTGGTGCCAAAGAGATTGGTGGCTTTTGTCCGGGGGAGGTAGTCGGGGGCCTGTGCCAGGGTCACAGAGCCCTTGGTCGCCTGTCTCAGGAGGAGGTGAGTCTCCAGCAGGCGGCTGCTGAGCCCTGTGGGCCTCAAGCTGGCTGGTGCTAAGCCCCTTCCCTGTGGGCTGACTAGAGAACAGTAGGCTGAGGAAGCAGCAGGTGAGGACCAGGGGGGAGAGGGGTCTCGCGGTCAGTACATGACGACTTGAGTGCGTTACTATCTGTTTTTCTCTCTAGACCCCAGAACTCTCCTGCTACTGAACATTCTTCTAGAAAGCAAACTTCCCCAAAGAGCATCCAGGACCTCTTAGCTTTTGAGACAGGCCTGGGAGTGGTTGGCTGGTGGAGATGCCCCTGGGAGTCTTGGTGAGTCGCTAGGGTGTGGATTGGGACAGCAGGGAAGGCTGCTGGACCTTGAACTGGGCTAATGAGGCCCGGCTCCCCGCTCCGTCCCTCTTTGCTGGCAGCTCTGGGAGAGCCTACATGGGAATACCCGCCATGTCCGGCTCAGGAAGGTCTGTAGCAGGAGCAAGGGAAGGAAGGTTTCAGTGGAGCCGTCTGGGAAATGTTCTCCAGGAAAACCACAATCAGTAGTCTTCCCGTGTTTGGTGATCTAAGTGTAGGTAAAGCAGATCTTGGAGGAGGTTTCGAATTCCTGTCGCTGTTCTGCTTGGCCAGAGTTGCTGTGGCACTGGGGTCTTTCAGAGGAGTCATTTTTAGGAAACTTGCAGGATCCCCCTCTGTGGGGTTAGGGCTGTGGGACCTGCCTGGCACGGTGATCTGAGAGAGCTGGCAGTTTCCTTTGGTCAGAGAAACAGCAGACCCAAGATTCTGGCGAGAACAGCATTTCTAGCCAGGCCCCATTTTGATCCCAGGAGGTGAGGAATCTGAATTTGTCTCTCCGCTCGCTCCCAGTGCTTGCGATTAGAGGTGACACTGGAGTTGTCCTTGGCAGGAAAGGCTTTCCTCCAGCACAGGCATGGGGGTGGGGGCGAGGGGAGGGGGGGGGGGTTGCCGAGGACTGGCCTGGAGCTAGCATGGCCCTGCCGGCCTTTCCCTGCTGAGGCAGGGGTTAACTCCAAATGTGTGCAGGACCTGGGAGGAAAGAGGAGAGATTAATGGGAAAGATAGACTGCACGGTTCTCACAGAAGCTCTCGAATCTTTACGTTTTGGTAAAGGAAGCCTGGGGGTCTTTGGGAGGCAAGGGCAGCCCCTCTTGTCCCTGGGTGTCCTCAGAGACCTGGCTGAGACGGGCCTTTGCTTGGTGACCTCTGGCTCACCACAGACCCTGGGCAGTAGAGTTTTGGGGGTGGGAGAAACCAGGAGTGAGGACAAGGACGGAAGGGCCCTTTGCTCATCGTGACTCTGCCCGAACGGAGGCCCACGGACTCCTGGAACTCTGGTAACTGGAAAACTCCCCCGTTCTGCTCTGCCCGAGGGCCGTGGGAGAGCGGCTTTCCCCGACCCCAGTCTGGCCGGCCTCCAGCCCGGCGCCTGAGGAGCTGAGCAGGGATCGAAAGCCTCGCCCCGTAGTCCCATTTCACTTCCCAGACCGATTCGGCTGCACAGCTCTAGAATTCACCAACCAACCAAAATGCCGAAATTTCTTAGAATACGCAGAGGGAGGAGGTGACTCAACAAGGTGCTAAAACATTTTATTAAAAATATATATTGTTAAATTAAGTCTGCTGTCTGGACAATGACTGTTTGTTTTGTTTTCTTGTAGTGGAGTTTAAAAGAGACTATTATTTTACTCTGATATATTATTATTAAAAAGGCATTTTAACTTTGTACTTGAAAACTAAATGGGCGGTTTCATGTGTTTTAGCTGAGGCATTGAAGTAGCGGGTGCTTACTTATTTGTGGGAAATCATGTATTCATACTGAAGAATAAACTCCGTAGCTGATTGGGTGATACCTTTTACTGTTACAGACGATTTCGCTTTGACCCCGGCGGCAGAGCACTTTTATTCCACATTCCACGCAGCTAAATGCAGGACTTCCTCCCCAGCCCCCCCTCCCCTGCCCCTTTTCTCTTCACTTCCTCTTTTCTCCTTTTTTTTCTTTCTTTTTTTTTTTTTTTCCTTCGGTTTTGTTTGTTTGTTTGTTTGTTTTCCTGGTTCCAGCACCCTTTCACCACTGTATTTTTTTTTAGGGTTGCTTCTCTATTTATTGACAATAATAATGTACATTTCACAGTCTGGTTCTGGAACATCCGAGGAGGGGCGCGGGAGAGGGCCCCCGAGCGGGTCCCCATCCCCGTCCCCGTGGCGTTCCGTTGTATCTCTGTGTAAGTGATGCTCGTGACATAGCTGTTTATGAAATAATTAAAGAGGTCAATGCGTACAGCAGATGTAGAAAGTCTGTCAGTTCCGCCTTCATCACATTTTTTTTGTGCCCAGAAGACTATAATAAAGCTCCTTTCTAATGTACTTGTGCTGGAGAACACTTGAATAAATGGACTGTTTTTGTGCAAAAAGAAAAACGGAAAAAGCACCGTAATAATGTCCTTTTGTCTTGCGTCTCCTTCCCCCTGACATGACTGTTCACAGCCTTCCCAGAGGGGTCAAGTACCCAAGTGGGGAGGGACTAGCTTTGGGTCCAGACGATGCAGCTTCTCCCTTTAAAATATCACCTGTGTGAGCATTAAGTAGGGGCTGTAAACTGGGTGAAAAAAAGGACGGTTTGGTCAACTTGAAGCTCAGACAAGCTACATAGTGAGACGGGGGTGGGGGGGGGGGTGTCTCTGGAAGAGCACGTTCTGTCCTGGGCTGAGGGGTAGAAGTTTCCAGGCTGGAGCCGTGAGAGGAGGGCCTCGTGCCAGCGCCCGGGTCAGCCGAGTGGAGGGCCTTTTGCTTATGGGCTCTGTTGCCCTCTCCAGGGGGTTTCTCCAACACACAAAGGTGTTGAGAGGAAGGCAGCTGAGAGGTAGACAATCTGGACTGCACAAGGGACCCTGGGACAAACTGAGGCATTTGGCCTAGGAAGGAGGAGAGATGTTTGCAAACACTGACATGGTAAGCCTGAGGGGCTGGGATTGTTGGGGTAGTTCCACAAGGGAGCAGAAGTGGCGACAGTGGGCAGGAAGTCAGCCCATTTCAGCTCCGCTTAAGATCCTTTTTTTGCCCCTGGCCAGCAGTGCAGTTAAGAGGTACCGGGCAGCCATTTGGGGATGCCAACGGCCTTCCTTGAAGCCCCGAGTCTGGGTCCCTCTCACTGCCCCTCCTCAGAACTGTCTTGCTAGTGGCTTGAAGAGCCCATTCATATGCAATGTCCCCTTCATCCTTGCCAATCTTCCCCTAAAAGTCACTAGTTCCCGGTCTCCCGCCATCTAAAAAAAACAGAATCTAAGCACATACGAGAATTAGGATGTTCCCCTTACGGATCTCAGCTCTAAGAGCCTGGCATTCTGTGTGGCGTTTCTATCTCCTAAGTGCCAAGCAAGTTCGGCCAGTGGCTTCCTAAGGGAGGATTATTCAAGGTTTCTTTCCTACATTAGACCTAGGGAGAGGTTTAGGGCTGCACCATTTTGTTGGCTGCTTTGAAAGGAATTCTAAAGGGAAAATTTGAGAAAAGGGAGAAAATCAGCTTTTTTTCATGGGCACTTTTCTTTACAAAATTGTAAATGTACACTTAACTTTTATCCTACTTTTTTTCTCTATTTTTCAGTGTTGATGTAGAATGCTTTTTTTCTAAATGGCTGCATGGCATTTTCTTGTTGGATATCTGTTTCTATATATATGCATTTTATTTTAGCTATAAATAGAGCTGCAATAAATATCTTGATGTGTTGGTTTTTTTCCCCCCTATATTTTGTATTTTTTCTCCATAAGCTAGATTCCCAGAAATGAGACGCCTTGGGGCCGAACGATGAAGATTTTGGTTGGCTCCTGACACATTGGCCTGATTGCCTCTCAGTGGTCAGCAGACAGATAGTGTGGATCTTCAGTCTGAGGCTCTCAGTTCAGAAAAACAAACACAGTCCTTAGCTTGACCATCTCAGAAACGTGTTAATCCCGGTGAGGAAGTGAAGGCTCAAAGCGTTTTTTTTTTCCCCCTGAGAAGCTGGAAATCTGTAGCCAGAAGCAAGAGGTGGAAACAACACTGGTCACTCAGTTTGGAAAAAGAACTCACCTGGGAGTACCCACCTGGAGGCAGCCTCGGGAGGATGGAATTCACACTGAATCTTTGAGATGCTGGTTCCAAGGCTGAGGAGAAATGGGAGGGTGTCATGGGTACCCTCTAGCTCTGAAAGCCACGCTGGGACCTCCCAGTGCCACCTGAGCTGGAGGTGGGCGGTCTGGCCGGAGCTTACGGGAGGGAGCTACCGGGGCCACTTCATTAGTAAAAACCATCTTGCGAAGTTCCTGCCTTTAAACCAGGTACCATCCGATGGTGGCGGAGAGGGACAGAGAGGGAAGGGCCAGGGCTGGGCAGGAGTCAGGTCGTTGTGAAGGGGAGGAATGCCCAGGTGGGTCTGCCCGGGCTGGGGAGGAGATGTGCCACGCTCCCAGGCTTGCTGGTTCAGGAGCAACTTCCTTGGGTTCAGCGAGGTTGACCTGGTGAATGCAGAGCGGAAGAGAGGAGAGAGGGAGACGAGAGGCTGTCTCAGAGCTGGCTGGTGGGGAGGCTGCCATCCACAGCAAGGCCAGAGGTGGTGGGCACAGTCAGTGGGTGTCCGGTGTGGGGGGGTGTTAGGCGAGGGGCTTCAGCGAGGGGCAGAAAGTGTATGTCGAAGATGGGGGCACAAGGAAGTCCCATCCGAGGGGGACGGGGCTCCCCTACAATGGGCTCCTGGCATCACCCCCCAAAGCTCCCTTTCTCTCTGGTTCTAGTACCCTGTAACAGAACGAGGCCCGCTGGCCTCAGCTGGGAGCCTGTGGGGGAGGCTGCTGGGCTGGGGGGGAAGTGCCTGGGCAGAGTCCTCTGATGGGTGGGCGGCTAGAACAACAGTTTTCAGAGCTGGATTCAAATCTCAGAAAGCAACCCAGCCGACCCCTCATTCTCAACGCTGAAGTCCCAGGTGCCCTGAACTGTATCAGAAGAAAGAGGACAGCATGTAGGACCCTCGGATCTGAATCCTGTGTGACCTCGGGCAGGTTAGCTACCGGTCTTGAGCTCAGTCTTCTTACTTGGAGGCCCAGGTTCCGTCTTCTTGTCCGTCAAGCATGTGGCTTTTGGCTCCCCCTCCCCCCACCCAGGTGTGGCCGTAGCTGTGGGGCCTGGGGAGACACACCCACCGCCACCACTGGCCCTCGCTGAGCCCAGGGCTTTGGCCAAAGTGGGTGTGCGGTGGCTGAGGGAGGGAACCCAAAGCCTCTCAGAAGCTTTCGCTCTGATGGAAGCGCAAGGCCCCACCTCTCACTGCATGACCATCCCTTGCCTGGCCCTGACTTGGCCCATGTGACAGTGACATGAGCACTGTAGATCACCCGGGGTCTGGGTTCTGCCTGGCCCAGCGTGAGGACTTCCGCAATCTCCCTGTCCCTTCCCGCCCCTCCCCTCCCCTCCTGCCTGGCTCGGGGATCTCCCTCCACAGGGACCGCCCTTGTCTGCTCTGAATCCCACTCTGTCCTCCTGCTTGGCCATGGCTCTCTCTGTCTGGCACCATTGGTCTCTGTTTCTCCCCGAGCATTTCCTAAATGGCACCCATCGATCTTAAACACACGTGCACACTTGACCTTGACCTCCCTCCAGATGCCCTATTTCTCTGCTCCTCTTTACAGCAAAACTCGAAAGCACTCCTGGGATCTAACAACTCAGCTTTCTTCCTCCCATTCTCCATCCATCCATCCCAGAGGGGCCCTCACCCCATCACCCTGTCACCTCTCAGGAGCTGGGGCCCGGGTGACCCCCTCCTCCCTGAACCACCTTGTTCCCTGGGCTCCTGACATCATACCCCGTGTCTTCCTACCCACCCCTACCCCCCCCCGACTTCTTTGACTCCTTCCTGTTCTCTAAATGCTGGAGGGCTCCAGAGACCCCGTGTCTGCTTTCACCCCGACTTCCCTGAAGCCCAGGTTCTCCTATCCAGCTGCCTGCTTGGCCTCTCTGCTTAGGTGTAAAACAGGCCCCTCAAATGTGACCTGCCAAAAACAGAACTCTTGGTCTCCTCCCGGCTCTCACACTTCACTACATCTTTGTAACTGGTGCTTAATTGGTGTCAAAACACTGGGGCTCATCCACCATTCCCCTCTTTCTGTCACAGCCCACTTCTCGGTCACCAGCTCGCACTGACAGACCCCTCTCCACATATACCCTCATTGGGCCACTTTCACTGTCTTACTTTTGCAGCTTTCCCCAAGTCTTCATCATCTGGCCCTAACCGGTCTCTGTCCCCATCCCATGACAATAGATCTCTTTGTTCTGTTCCCGTCCCTTTCGGTTTCGGCCCGTTCAACACGCAGAATGATCTTATTGAAAATCAAACTCTTAAAAAAAAAAAAAAAAAAAAAAAGCCCATCCGTTGTGTGCACCTGCAGGGAGCAGCGTAAACCCTTCTCGCCCTGGCCTGCAAAGCCCCGCCCTCCTCACGCGCTCCGCCTGGGCCTCCAAGCTCTTTCCCAGCGCAGAGCATTTTCGAGGTGCCCTCCACCTGGAAATCTTGCTCCCCTCCTTCCTCGGCCTGTTCGGCCTGTTCGCTCTCATCCAGGTCTCGACTCAGAGAAACGCTAACTGCTCTTTCTCAAGTACTTTTGTGCGCACTGCTTTCTGTCACGTGTATTATCTTCCTAGCCCTCGCCCTCTCCGCTTCTGACTCAGTAGTTTGCTTTCCTGGCTGTTGTCTTTCTTCTCCACTCAAACGAAAGCTCTGCAAGAGCGGGGAACTTTCCTTTGTTTCTGCAGTGTGTCCAGGGCCCAGACCGGGTCCTTACATAACTATTGCATAGGAAACCTAATCATTGCTAGAGTTGACATGTATTGAGTGCTCAGCGTGTACCAGAAATCATTTCTGCATTACTCATTTAACCTGCTCAACCCTGTGTGCTGAGTGCTATTATCCCATTTTACAGATGGGATACATACTGTGCTTGTGGTTGCACATAGGGGCAATGCCCAAATTTCAAACCCTCTCTGCTTGCTGCAAGGCTGCAGGTCACAGTCCGAGTTACCTGCCCCTACTCTATCTCTCACACAGATTGGGCTGGTCCATTAGGGTCTCTGTGGCAGTTTCCGGCTCCCTCCCCAGAGGTCTGGGTGTGCAGCCCTCCACCCCTGCTTCCCTACTTAGACCTGGCTTCTCCTCCAGCCACACCCCCAGGGAGCTAGCTCTTCAAGGTGTGGGGAAAGGAGTTGGAAGACGGGGCATGGGGGCACCTGGGTAGATTTCTTATTAGCTCTTCTGTGCGCAGACATTCCTACTGGTACCAGTTCCTTAAGAGAGGCTCCCCTGGCTCAGATTAGGCTCTCCTCTCCCCTAATTTTCTGGTTCAGCCCTTTATTTCCTTTGTAGTTCTTATCATAATTAGAATCGTTTTGTTTACTCATTTGTTGTGTCTCTCTCGCTAAAATGGAAATCCAGGAAGGCAGAAATAGAGTTGTCTTGTCCTTTGGTATACTCCCAGAGGTACACTGCATGTTTGTGGAATGAATGGGTAACCGCAGGCAGCCCCACACCTGTGTGATCTCCAGGATAGCGGCTCTCGAGAAGCCTCTTGCTGGGCTGAGCAGGGTTTCTGGAATTTTTTACAACGTATGGGCCTCAGTTAGTTCCAACTCGGTTGCATAAATGTTGGTTATGTCCACAGCGCACAAAGGGCAAGGAGAAGGGAAGCAAAGTTCATTATTGAGTGTCCACCAGATACAAGAAATCCTAGCCCGCAGCTGCCAACAGTGACCGACCTTCCCATGGGTCCAGACTTGTGCCAAGTTCTTTACAGGCATTAGCTCACTTCCTATGCAAAGACCTCATAATTGTGCCATTTTACAGATGGGAAAATTGAGGCTTATCAAGAGTACCCAACTTGCCAGGTAGAAGCTGGATGGAGGTGTGTCTGACATGCCAGCCCAGAGGCTGTTTCCACTCTCCAGGCTTCCTCAGAGGGGGGCTCTGCCCAGGGGAAGGAGACGTCTGTGCTCTCTGCATTAAAGAGAATGGACCATGAGTCTTTAAAAAAGTTAATCTGACTCCCTAGCCTAAAATTATGTTACTCGCACCTTCAAAGTAATCAAAAAAGGGATAAGTGAAAAATCAGTCATTACCCCAACCTCCCAAATTTAACTGCTGTTGGAATTCTTTTCTCTTTCTTTTCCATGAGGCACATATACAACTTGATTCATTTAAGACTGTATTATTCGTCAATATAGTGTTTTGAAATAATAATTACTTTTTGAGAATTCATTGCATGCTGGATGCTATTTTTCTGTTAACATTTTACTGTGAGCATTTTCCCCATCACTAGTTTGAAAACATCATTTTCAATGGCTGCGTATTATTCTGTCTCACAGATGTAACATAATTTTATTTCAGTTTTTCCTCTGAGCAGTAGGGAGGGCGGGAATGGGGGGCGTGGGGGGACAGGGGTGGTGGGAGGGGACTCCTATCCCTACCACCCGGGAGCTTGGAGGAAGGGTTGGCCTCTGACCCCCACACACATGCCCCCATCCCCCTGGCCTGGCCAGCCTAGCTGTCTTCTCCTCCCCTGGGTCCCCTGGGATTTCCGGGGGCACTGGCAGGTCCTTCCCTCACCTGTGCGGGCCTTGCTCAAGGGCCTGGCGCCCTCATCTGCTGTGATGACAGGATACCCTGTGACTGAGACGCACCCTCCCGGCAAGGAGCACAGCCTAGTGGATCGTTTATTCAACCTGGTGTCTGTATGTGATCATTTTCTAGCATAAATGTCTGAAATGTGATTTCAGGTGGAAGGGCTCGGGACCCACATGAGTAAATTGGCCCTGGAAGGATTGTGTTCTCCTGTTGGTGGCAAGTGAGGGCACCCGAGCGCCCCCCCCCCCCGCCCCTTTGACCGGTGGAACAGCAGGTTGAGAAAGGGCAGGGGCATTAGGGGTTCACCCCTATCTGGGCGGGGGCTTGGGAATGTCTCCGTGCAGTTTTCGGAGGAAGAGTTCTTGGGTGGCACCGCGTGAGGCGGTGGGTGCAGTTGGATGCTGGGGTGTAGTGGTGGGGTCCCGGATGGTTGGGTTGTAATCTCCCAAACTAGGAAGGTGATTTCACTGCTCTGAGCCTCTGTTTCCTCACTTAGGGAAATGGGGGTGATAATGAGATTATTGTGGAAATTACAAGGATGTTGTGTAAATGGTCAGCACCAAGGGCTGGGCTGGGCTATACAGAAGCACAAAAAAAATGCTGCGTATACGTGTGTGTGTGTGTGTGTGTGTGTTTGGTAGGTCCAGGAATGGACACAGGTTTGAGATGTGTACAAGGTCACCAGGGCCCACAGCCTCCTGCCTTGGTAGACTGAGGCTGTGAGGTCCCCCTGTTTATGTGCATTTTCCTCCACGTAAATCCTCCATACCTGGGCTTCTAGGTTAACTGAGCCAGAAGGAGGGCCCTGAGGACTTCTGGGTTTGTAGCCCCAAGGGACTCAGCTGTGAAGGGATTCCTTCTGGAAGTGGAGAAGAAATGTGTGTGTTGTGGGGGACCAGGGGTGCTGCTCTCTCTGTCCTGGCTTGCCACGGAGGGGAGTTTGGGACAAGGGCAAGAAGTGGGTCCTGCTGGCTGGTGCTCACCCCTTTTGAGTTTGAGTGAGGTGTTTATAGGATCCTGGAAGGAGCAGGATCCAGGAGGTCTGGGCCGGATTCACCATTCACCTCCTGTGGCCAGCGGGAGGGGGCAGCTATGCCTGAACAGGCTGCTGGCCTCATTCCCTGCAGCTCTGAGGAGCCAGGGACCCCCAAAGGCCTAGGAAAGTTTGGTCGGGCTCCCCCCACCTGGTGGTGTGGTCTTTTGTTGAGTATGGCATATGGAAAAGGCATTGGACTTGGGGTCCAAGACTATTCCCTGTTGGTTCTAACTGTACACTTAGTGGGCAGGGTACTTGACCTCTCTGAGCTGCAGTTTATTCACCTGCAAAATGGGTTAACTTTCTGCTTTAGCAAGGTCCTCAGAGCGTGACTGTAGGAAGCCACATGAGGTGAGGGTTGTTGAAACCCCTGGTCAACCTGGTCAAAGGGGCCAGCCTCTGCTAGAGTGCAAGATCAGAGACAGGTTCCACCCCACCCTTCAGTACATGCGTTATCCAATTCCTCAAGTCACACTTGTCCCACTGAATTAAAAAAATTAGAAATCAAAGAAAGGCACAAAGGAAAAAATAAAAATATCACAGCGGTTACCTGGGTGTATATTTTTGTCAAAACTGATCGAACTGTACTCTTAAAATAGGTACGGTTTATTGTATGTAAATTATACCTCAATAAAGTTTTTATTTTTAAAACATTTATTTTTAAGATTCCCACCGTCATTGGCATTTTAGTATATTTACTTCTAGATTTTTACTTATATGTAATATATATTCTATTATATATACATATGTAAATGTGTGCTTTTCTGTATACAAATATATGTACACAACTCTAAGCAACTCTCAAACTCTGTATGTATGTGTGTGTGTGTATATATTTATTTGTTTTTTAAATAAAGATGGACCATGACGTGCATGCTGTTTGTGAGCAGAGGCTTTTCCGAAGACGTGGCCACCAGCTGGCACTCTCCACCTTCGGGAGGCCTTACCCCGCCTTCATTATGGGACCAGACAGTGCGCACTGGGCCCCCTTCCACACCACGTGCTGTCCAAACCAGAGTCACTCAGGGTGGGGAGCCAGCCTGCCCTGCATTCGGCAAGGCCTCTCTCAGGCCCTGAGAACCCTGGGCAGAGGAGGCACGAGGCCTGTGGGCAAGCCTGAGGCAGGACGCAATGCTGATTGAGTGACTTAGAAGCGAGAATATCTAGATCCTTGGCGATGGCGTAGGTAGGGAGGAAAGCCCACTTGGGGTGGGGCCTGGGGAGGGACAGCAGTGGCATGGGCTAGGTCTCCAGAGGTGTCAGGGGAAACACAGAGTCCTGTCTGGCTGATGGAAGGGGGCTCGGCAGAGCTTGGAATAGGTGCGGAGGGTTGAGGGATGATGCTTGGGTTGGTGTGGGGTTTACCAGAGAGAGGGGGTCCCAAGAACTGCCGCTGGGATTTCTGTATGGCCGCAGCCCATAATAGGAAGGTCTGATGGACGCCCTGAGCCTCAGAGTCCGCCTGTGTAGAACATATCATCTACGTCCAAAGGGCGGAGTAGGCAGACGAGGCACTGGGGTGGCACTATAGGGGCTGACTTCACTTTCCCTCAGGAGTCCGGGACCCTCTGTCTTCTCAGCATGAGAGAAACTTTCTGGTCAGTTCATCCTGCATCCCTTGAGCTCCTTGGAGTGAGTTTTCATGGTGACATATTACAGAACCACACACTTAACAAAAAGGAAACAGACCCGCTCGGAGTTAGGAAGGATATGGGATTGGTCACAGAATTGAACAGGCGTCAGGGTTGGTGCCTCCGGTCTCTCTCTGTTTTTGTCTCTCTCATTTGCTTTCTCTCTCCTTCTCGATTTTCTGTCTCTCGCACTCTTTCCACTTCTATCTTTTGTTTGACTCTGCCTGGCTCCCTTCTGTAAACAGACTGATTCCAGATAGGGTAAAGGTGGTCACTGGCCACTCCGAATTCAGGTGCTTGTAGCTCACAGCGCCAGGGGAATTCTCCCGATGGCCTCCCATCTCACTCATTACAGGGACGGTCGCTGCGACCAAGGAAGCCGGGTACGCTGAGTGGCCGCGCCAGAGTGATATGGTTGAAGGGGATGGAATAGAATCTGCTTCCAGAAGGAAATGGGGTTGCCAGGGGCTGGTCAACCAAAACCAATAGCAACCAGATGCCGTCGCACGTGATTTTCAGGATAAAGTTCACAACGAAGTAGGCAGAGGGTCCGTATGGAAGAGCACAGTCTGTTCGAGATGACGGGAACACAACAGAGGGCACTAGAAATTACTAGTGGCTGACTCTCAGCCCTCGATGAGACTGCTTAGCTCTTGGAACAGTCAGAATACAGAACTGATACGCCTATTCTGCAACTGCTTGACTCACATTTCAAGGCTACAGCAGCCGGAGGAATCAAACCTAGAAATATGGGTCTTAATTATGGTAACAGTACAGTGTGGCAAAGCCAGAAAAGCAGACAGACCAGAGAAGGAATACTTGCTCTTTACTAGCTGTGTAACGCCTTCAAACACTCAGTTCCCTCGCCTGTAAAACGGGAACAATTGAAGTCTCCTTCCCTGGGTTGTTGTGATGATTAAGACGCGTACATGGGGTGTTCGATAGAGTATATACACCAGCACCCAGTACATAAGATCCACAGTATGGTGTTAGTCTTTGACCCATTGCAGCTATCAGTGAAATTGCTGGAATCCCAGCCCAGCTCCGTCCCTCTGTTCTGGGGGATCCTTGCTTTCCAGAAGGCATCCCAGATGCCTTCCCTGGGCAGAAGTAAGTCCCGGAAGGTACGTGGGACCTCTTTGGATGGAGGAAGATGCCTTGAGGACTTGCCTTGGGCTGGGCCCATCCTGCCTTCCCTGCGAACTTGTCCCAGGGCAGCAACAAGGCCCAGAAGCCCACCTAAGCTATTTACATCAGGGGGACTTGGACTAGATGGTCAGAGCATTCAGGCACCCAGCCGCAGGAAGCAGAGCCGTTGTCTCAGCGAGGAAGGACGCCAGGCAGCGGCTTTCTCAGGCATTTCTTCTTCTCCGGGGCCATGTGCACTCTGCCTGCTGCCTTCTAGCTTATCTGTCCCTTCCCTTGCCTCTGGATGCCCATTTATACGTGCCTCTCAAGGCCCTTTTAAAGGCCCCGTGGCCCCGCTTTTCCAGCCTCCCAGTCTAGGCACCAGACCTGGCTGAGTCCGGTCTCTCCCTCCACACCAGCTTTCTCGGGTAGGTTCTGGCTGCCCACTTGGATGGGGCGGGGTCACCCCAGGCCAGTGAGCTCTGATGGGAATGGCTCATAGGGGGCTGAAGCCCATCTTTTCTCAGCGAAGGGTGCGGCCAGCTCTCTCAGAGGAACGGGTGGTGGGGAGGTGCGCTCACTGGAGGAGAGGCTCTCAGCAGCCTACGTGTATGTGCTGAATCCCAAGGCTGCTTGGTGTGGTTGACAAACGATACCAAGATCTATGTGGTTCGGGTGAACACTATACAAAATTCCAATCCAGTGTTGCATTAGTTTCCTGGGGCTGCTGTAAGAGAGGCCACAAACTGGGTGGCTTAGAACTACAGTTTCTTGCCTCACAGTTCTGGACGTTAGGAAGGCCAAGGCCAAGGCACTGGCAGCGCTGTGCTCCCCCTGATGCCTCAAGGGAGGATCCTCCCTTGCCTCTTCCTACTTCTGGTGTCCCCAGGATTTCCTTGGCTTGTGCCTTCGTCCCCACATGGCTGCCTTCCCTCCGTGTCTGTGTCTTCATATGGTGTTCTCTCTCTGTGTGTCTGTGTCCACATTTCCCACTTCTCAGAAGGACACCAGTCATATTGGATTAGGGGACACCCTGAGGACCTCGTCTTGCCTTGATCATCTGCAAAGATCTCATTTCCAACTCAGCTTACACTCACAGGTACTGAGGGTTAGCACTTCAAACAATCTTCCTGGGGGACGAAATTTAATCCACAACAAATATTGATAACTAAAACCTATTTATTTTTTTAATGTTTATTTTTGAGAGAGAGAATGCATGCACGCAGGGGAGGGGCAGCGAGAGAGGGGGACAGAAGATCCAAAGCAGGGTCTGCGCTGACAGCAGAGAGCCCGATGTAGGGCTTGAACCCACGAACAGTGAGATCATGACCTGATCTGGTCGGATGCTTAACCAACTGAGCCACCCAGGTGCCCCGATAAATAAAATTTAGTGGGATCACCACCATGCTAGCTGTGACAGAGATGCTACACAAACCTTAATTTACTGTCTGGCCCTTCTCAGGAAATATTTGCCATCCCCCGCCTTAAGGGAGCAGGGTAGGGTTCACAGAAGGCAAGCGGCGTCCTGGGATAAGCAGACAGCAAGGCTAACCACCAAGTCAAGGATCTTCTGGGCAACTGTGATCTCCGAGCTGTCACAAGGCATTTCACGAGGCAGCGTTAAAATACAAAGCATCGTCTTGGGGCACCTGAGTGGCTCCGTGGGTGAAATGTCTGACTTCAGCTCAGCTCATGATCTTGTGGTTCGTGAGTCCAAGCCCTGCTTTGGATCCTCTGTCTCCCTCTCTCTCTGCCCCTCACCCACTCACTCTCTCTCTTTCTCCCTCTCTGAAAAATAAATACGCATTAAAAAAAAAAATTACAAAACGTCTCAAGTGAAAACCCCTTCAGAAACAGCTCACAGTTTCTCTTCCCTGTGGAGAGGGCAGTGTGGGAACCGGAGCCCTTTTGCACAGCGGCGCAGGGCACATCTGGAAGGGGGTCCCCTGGGAAGGAGGCTCTGCGAAGTCTGGGGAGGCACCTCCCTTCCCCTGCCCCTGACCTTGGGGGATCCCGCTGGAGGGAAAGCCTCAGTCAGACGACTTTCTCAGGAGCAGCCAGAGGAGGCCCCGTGGGCATTGCTTTATTGGCTCCTTTGCTATCAGATCCTGTTTGCCTCCGGCTGCCCCTTGGGAGCCGGTCTTGAGCCTGCCCGTCCAATTCCAGAGTCCAGGCCTCTTTGGCTGCAGACATTTGGGAAGCCTCATGTCATATCTCCCGCTTGGTGGGGAGATTTCCCTTTTTGGCAGTGGTGGGCTGTGAGTGGTAAGGAGGCCGTGGGAGACACCCAGCCCCCCCACCCCGGGCTCCTCTGGCAAGGATGGTGAGTTGACTGTGCTCAGGGCCTGGATGATGACCTCTCAGTACTCAGCCTCCTGAGTACTGGCCAGGCCTCCCTCTGCTCGTCACCTGCCTTGTCCTGTCCAACCTCTCCTTCTCTGTTCATGGATAACGTAACGCGGCCACATTAAAGAGAAACGTTAAGGAAAACCTCTCCAAATCCCACCACCTTAACATGTTTCTACATATTCAAGTGTTCTTTAAAAAAACAAAAAAACAAAACATCCCTGGGGCACCTGAGTGGCTCAGTTGGTTAAGCGTCCGACTTGCGCTCAGGTCATGATGCCGCGGTTCGGGAGTTTGGGCCCTGCATCAGGCTCTGTGCTGACGGCTTGGAGCCTGGAGCCTGCTTCAAATTCTGTCTGGGGCGCCTGGGTGGCTCAGTCGGTTAAGCGGCCGACTTCGGCTCAGGTCATGATCTCACGGTCCATGAGTTCAAGCCCCGAGTCGGGCTCTGTGCTGACAGCTCAGAGCCTGGAGCCTGTTTCAGATTCTGTGTCTCCCTCTCTCTCTGACCCTCCCCACATTCATGCTCTGTCTCTCTCTGTCTCAAAAATAAATAAACGTTAAGAAAAATAAAAAAAAAAATTCTCTCTCTCTGCCCCTCCCTTGTTCGTGCTCTCTCTCTCTCAAAAATAAACATTAAAAAAAATAAAAATAACATAAAAAACCATCCCTGTGTGATAAAATTGTATAGAACTGAACACACACGCACACATGACTGTAAAACTGGAGAAATCTGAACGAGGTCAGTGGAGTCTCTATCACTGTCAACACGCTCGTTTTGCAAGATGTTACCATGAGGGAAACTGTGTAAAACTGTCTCTCTCTGTATTCTTTTTTTTTTTAATTTTTAAAATTAATTTTTAATTAGTTTTTTAATCTGACAGCTCAGAGCCCGACACGGGGCTCAAGCTCACGAACTCTGAGAACATGACCTGAGCCGAAGCCGGACGCTTAACCGACTGAGCCACCCAGGTGCCCCTCTGTATTATCTCTTACAACTGCATGTGAATCCACAATTATCTGCGTAAAAGGTCAATTAAAAAAAAAAAGGAATTTTGAAGGATCTGTGATCCGTGAGTAGGGACCATTTCGTGTCAACCGCTTTTCATGGACATGATGTTGTGAACGTTTCCCCATGTTTCTACAGCACTGGAAATAATCATGGAAAGACGGCCCAGCATTACATCTCGTGGCTGTCAATCTTTACTGAATGAATACTTCTCCCTTCCTAGGTTTTCAACTGTTTCCAAATTTCAAACACTGTCAACAATGCCAAATGAACATTATTATGCACATAATTATTTCAATAGGATCAACGCCCAAGGAGTGGGGCCACTGGGTGTAAGGTTTTGGAGATTTATGGCTGTATTAGGTAGGATTAATTTCATATTATGATAACTTTATTATTGCTCTTCCTTTCTAAGGTACAGATTGGCTTTTTCCCAAGCGAACAAAAATCCTCTGCTGTGCCTTTCAGCGTTCAGATTTGTTGGAAAAAAAGACCAGGGTCCCCCAGCCTGTTTCCAGCTGCAGAATGTCACCTGGCATTGGGGTCGCAGAATGTGGGCGGCAAAGTTCAGCTGGGGGAACTGTCACTGGCATTACCCTCCCATGGGGGCCTTGGCAGGTGTCCTGGGAACTTACAGACACAGGTGCCCTCCACGACCTGACCTTCTCCCAAGCAAGACAAGACAGCAGAGGCCAGGAGGCGGGGTGCAACCTTCCTGAAAACAGAGCAGTATTTGCTCACTCCCTTGGGGCTCCTTCCAGAGCTGCAGACAGCCTTTTCTAGAACACACTGGGTTCGGTTAAAAAATGGTGGAGAGGGGCGCCTGGGTTGTTCCGTCGATTGAGTGTATGACTTCGGCTCAGGTCATGCTTTTATGGTTCAGGGGTTCAAGCCCTGCATTGGGCTCTGTGCTGATGGCTCAGAGCCTGGAACCTGCTTTGGATTCCGTATCTCCCTTTCTCTCTGCCCCTCCCCTGCTGATGCTATGTCTTTCTCTTTCTCTGTCTCAAAATTAAATAAACATTAAAAAAAATTAAAAACCAGTGGAGAAAATGCTGCATCCTTCAGCCACCTGGTAGGGAGGACTCTGAGCGAGAGGTCCCTATTTTCCCGGGAGGCACCCAGGAGAGCTGGGTGAGCTGTGTGGAGACACAGGTGGGGGCTTGAAGGGCCAGGCAGGGTGGCACTGGGCCACCATCAACCTGCTGGACGGTTAAGGCACCAGGGATCACACAGGCCTCCACCTGCCTATTAAACAAACAGATTTAGGGGCACCTGGGTGGCTCAGTCAGTTAGGCATCTGACTTCAGCTCAGGTCATGATCTCTCAGTCTGTGAGTTCAAGTTCCATGTCGAGCTCTGCGCTGACAGCTCACAGCCTGGAGCCGGCTTGGGATTCTGTGTCTCCCTCTCTCTCTCTCTGTCCCTCCCCTGCTCACGCTCTGTCTCTCGCTCTCAAAAATAAATGTAAAAAAAAGTTTTAAACAAATTTATATTACATTTTATTTTTTTACCTTTATTTTGTAATGTTTATATTATATCTAGTTTATTTTATTTTCGTTCTCTAAATTTTATGTTTTATTTCGTATCAGCTTTAAATTTTATCTTATTTTACTTTATTTTTTATATTTTATTTTATCGCTTTGTTTTATCATTTTAGTTTTACATTTTATTAGCTTAATTTTTTATGCATTCGAGATTGCCAGATAAAATGCAGGACATGATGCATTAAGCCCGGTTTAATTTGAATTTTAGGTAAACAATGGATAATTTTTTAGCATATGTGTCTCTTGTTTAATACATCTTGTTTTGTACAAATATGTCCCAAGTATTCTGTCTTGTTTTTTTATTTAAAAAAAATTTTTTTTTAACGTTTATTGATTTTTGAGACAGAGAGAGACAAAGCATGAATGGGGGAGGGTCAGAGAGAGGAAGACACAGAATCTGAAACAGGCTCCAGGCCCTGAGCTGTCAGCACAGAGCCCGACGCAGGGCTCGAACCCACGGACCGCGAGATCATGACCTGAGCCGAAGTCGGCCGCTTAACCGACTGAGCCACCCAGGCGCCCCTACAGGGGGATGCTTTGAAGAGCATCACTTTCTTTTCTTTCTTTCTTCCTTCCTTTCTTTTAAATATCTTTAATGTTTATTTTTGACAGAGAGAGAGAGACAGAGCATGAGCAGGGGAAGGGCAGAGAGAGAGGGAGACACAGAATCCGAAGCAGGCCTCAGGCTCTGAGCTGTCAGCACAGAGACCGTTGCGGGGCTCGAATTCTCAAACTGTGAGATCATGACCTGAGGCGAAATCAAGAGTCAGACGCTTGACTGACTGAGCCACCCAGGCGCCCCCTCCCCGCCCCCCAGATTTTAGAAGGGGGCCCACTGGCACCCGCAGAAGGAGCCATAACCTCTGCACATTGAATTTCTATAACCTCTACTGGACCACATCCTCTAAAAATGTCCGTTAGACTCATATCCTGTGAGCACCAAGCTCTGAGGGTGGGGCCCAGGTTGGCCACTGTGGGACACGGGCAAGCCACTGACACCTCAGTTTCTCCATCTGTGAAATGGGGCTGCTGCTGGGGCGACACAGGATGAGTGAAGTGAAAGTGTCTGGTGACCTGCAAAGACAGATGCGCCGTCTGCTCCGCTTCGTACCCAACGCTGGGCTGTAATTCACAAGCAATAACGTCCACCAACTCATCTACAACCCATGGAGTTCTGACCTATGTCTACAGTTGGGTGATTGCCACAATTACAAATATCCCCCCCCCTTTTTCTCAGGTCAACAAACATTCGTTGAGCATTGTGCCCTAGGTTGTGCCGGGCACTCTGGGCACAGAGATGAAACCCGAGGTCCTCTCTTGAGGACCTCAGAGTCTGGGAGAGAAGACGCACCCCACGCACAGCTATGTGAGAAGCAGCACGTGCAGGGGGCACAGCGGGGCACAGCGGGGCACAGAGGCCCATCGAGGCATGAGGTGGCCATTATGAGTGTGACCCCCTTGAGTATTTCCCAAGCTGGCTGCCTCTACTGCAGCCCGGCCAGGCCCTCAGCCCTCCCTGCAGCGGCTCGCTGGCTCCCATATACACCTACATCCTCTTTTCTCCTTTGTATCTGGTGGGAACGCGTTCCTCTTCGTGCTTCAAGGCCCAGCTCAGATGTTGCCTCCTCAGAGACACCACCCCGACTTTCCTGGGGGTTCTGGGACAAATCTGTGGCTCCCTGCTCAGTGGATTGGGGGCCTGAGCGGGGCAAGGAGTGTGGGGCCAGGGCTCAGGAATGCAGGTAGGAGTCTGGGCAGCCTTCTCCTGGACCAAGTCCACCCAGCCAGGAGAATCTGTGCTGGGCAGGAAGCAGGGTTCAGGCATGGGGGCAGCGAATGGTGGGGGGTAGGGGGTAGGGGGTATATTTGCTGGCACAGCCTTCTGGATCGGAAATAGGTGGTATCCATTCAAATACTTATCCAGCGGGTGCCAAGCAGGCTCCTACCGGGTGCCGAGGCTTGTACTCATGAAAGTGTGTGTGTGTGTGTGTGAGTCATTGGGGTTGGTGGGCAGAACCGGCTCAAACCCTTTCCCTGCTTTCCCTGGGGGTGGAGGGGGTGTCTCCCACTTAGGCCCTGAGCTCTTAAAGCCAGTGTTGGTGGCCACTGGCCTCCTGGGTCCTGCAGTGGAGAACATAACAGTCATGGTCTCTGTCCTCACAGAGCTTTTAGTCCGGTGTTGTGTGTGTGTGTGGGGGGGAGGGGGAATGACATTTGTCATAGGGCAGAACTGAGGGGTGGCAGAATGTCTGTGGGGGCTCAGAACGACCCCACTCTCACCGGCCTGTCAGCATTGCCTTTTAGGTAAGTCTGCAATCCACCTATCTCTCAGCACCACGGCCATCCCTGCCACCGGCGTGCCCTCTCTGGATGGCCAAACGTCTCTCCACAGGCCCCCGTGGCCCCCGTGGCCAGTTCATTGCATGGCAGCCTGGGGATCTTAAAACAACAACAGCAGCCACAATTTTGGTACTATTGCGGAGGTAATACATGCTCAGTGTGAAAATTCAGATGGTGGAGGAGTTTATAAGGTGGTAGAAAGTGAAAGATAGACGCCCCCCTCCCCCCCTCCCCCGAACTCCAGGCCTACTTCCCAGAGGCCATCAGTTTCATGTGTATCCTTCCAAATTTTTCCAAAGCATATACATGCTTTCATCTACGTGTGTATACATAACGATATAGATAATTAGATGTGTGGGTGTGCGACCTCAAAAAACAAACAATTCAGACTTCTGCACCTGCCTGTTTTTTTGCACCTTGCATTTTTTTTGAAAAAAAAATTTTTTTAACGTTTGTTTATTTTTGAGAGACATAGAGAGAAAGAACGCAAGCAGGGAAGGGGCAGAGAGAGAGGGAGACACAGACTCCGAAGCAAGTTCCAGACCCTGAGCTGTGAGCACAGAGCCCGACGCGGGGCTTGAACTCACAAACCTGGAGATCATGACCTGAGCTGAAGTCGGACGCTTAACCGACTGGGCCACCCAAGCGCCTCAGAAAAAATAGTAACTTCCTTTTTTAATTTCTATTTTTTAAATTCTGAGTTAGGCTGAGCTTTTAATATGTTATCCACACGAATCTCTTTTCTCTGCTATGTGTCGTCTTGCTTGTCCTTTCTACGGGGCTCGAGAGAAATATATGCATGCTTTCTTCTCATGCTTTCACGGTTCAGTTTTTACATTTAAAATTTTGATCCAGCCGCAATTTATTTGGGTGCAGAGAAAGGTATGGATCCACATTTAAGTGTTTTCGAAATGGCAAGCCATTTTCCCGGTGCTACTTACTGAAGAATCCTTTCCCCCACTGATGTAGTATCACCTTTATGATGTTCTAAATTTCCTCATAGAGTCAGGGTCCATTTCTGGTCTCTCTATTGTGTTCTATTGTTGTTTTAATATTGTTCTATTCTGCCAATTTTTGTATTTATGTGTGCCAAGCTGCTTTATTTACTCCAGCCTTATAACATATTTTATTACCTGGTAAGATTTTTTTTAAAGAAATCTACTGGCTATTTTCACCCGTGCACTTTCCAGATGAATTTTAGTGTTCTTTTTACCAACGTAACGGGTAGGCAGCCGAAACACATATCTACGAAAATAATCTAATCGCACTGTCATACGTGTTGTGGAGGGAAAGTACCGGAAGTCGGAAAAGTGTAAAACAGGGGCCCTAGGATCCAAGTTATATTACATGCATGTGGCACCCATATAGGCAGATTTAAGAAAACATTATGTTTTCACAATACTGTCCTTTATTCCAGACAAAATGTGTCTTTCCATTCAATCAAGTCTTTTCTCTCAAGAAAGTTCGCAGCTTTTCTGTAGATCCGTATTACATCTTTCTTGATAAATGATTTTCTAAATAGTTTCTTCTTTGTGCTATTCTTATGAATAGATTCTTGTCTTCAGTTACACTTTCGAACTGGTTATGCTTGTTACAGGGGATCTTTCTAAAAGGCCAGTCTTTTGCTCAAAACACTCAAAACCCGGCAGTGACTTCCTGTAGCCCCGGGAGAAACCCCACACTTGCTCACCGGCTTACAGACTCCTGGGAGATCTGGCCTGGCCGTCCCTCTCCCCACTTCCTCCCTCTGCCTGGCCCCAGCCTGATTACTGTATATCCATGAGTTCTGAGCTTAATAAAGACCTCCCCAGGGATGTG
Source organism: Panthera tigris (assembly GCF_018350195.1). Classification (NCBI taxonomy): domain Eukaryota; kingdom Metazoa; phylum Chordata; class Mammalia; order Carnivora; family Felidae; genus Panthera; species Panthera tigris. The sequence goes on from NC_056662.1 coordinate 119,476,224, forward strand.
GACCCCTCTGATGAAGTCATATTAAGTAGGGACAGTTGTTATATACTTTCATGTATGACAGCGGGGTTAGAGTTATTCTTGTGATGATGTGTTCCCCACCCCCTTCCCACAGAACCGTTCTCCAGGAGGCACAGGGTTCTGCCTGCCTTTTCCAGAGCTGCACCCCCAGCCTTTAGAATAATGCCAGCAGGTGGCAGTCGTTGAGCGAAGGCAGGTATTTGGACGGCAGTTGTGTGCCCTCACTTTGGGTCTAGATAGAGCACCCATTCAGGACTGAGGACCTGGAGACAGTCAAAACCCACATGGGTGGCATTTGAGGCCGCTCAGCCAGTGGGACCTCACTCTTGTGACGAAGACACTAAAAGCTTCTCATATGCCTCACCCTGCTTTGAAGAAGAAGCCACCCACATACTGGACCAATGGCTGAGGACATTAACTCAGTGGGCTTCCATCTAGCCATCTGCAGTGATCTTTATGAAGGCCGTGCGGCAACACAGGTTACGATAGAAGTGAGCATATCAAGATAAAAAATAGAGTGATTACAGCCGGGAGGTTAAGTGCCGTGAAATACTTGATTGAAGGAATGAACTAGGTATGAAACAGGCAGGACTGGAAACTCCAGTGGCACCAGAGGTGTTAAGGGTACGTGATTTTTATTCCCTTACTTTTGGGCTTCTCGGTTGTCTACAAGGGAGTCCGGCAACTTCTACGACGAAAAAAAATTCCCCCAATGGTTGTCTAAGCTTTTCCGGGGTGGCACTGCACTAAGTGGCCACCAGAGGGCAGGGCTGCCCTACTGTTGGGGATTGTAACCGCTAGACCGTTTCTTCTTTTTTTAAATATGAAATTTATTGTCAAATTGGTTTCCATACAACACCCAGTGCTCATCCCAACAGGTGCCCTCCTCAATACCCATCAGACCAAGTTTCTTCTAAACACTTTAACGTGCAGGCTTAGTTACGTGCCTGGGGACCTTTCTGATGAGAGGAATCAATCTCATTTCCCCCCACACCTAGATCTCAGTTCCCCAGATTGGGGGCAAAAGTATCTCTCTCTCTCTCTCTCTTTTTGTTTTTTCTTTTGTGCGAAGAACACAACCTGTTCCACTGGCCCAGCACCTCCTCTGAACCAGTCATTTATTGAGTGCTGAGCCCCTCCGAGTGTCTTCTCTGCTAATAGGACTCAAGCTCTACCTTCCTGGAGCTTGTCCCCAGCTTGCTAACCTTCAGATTTACACAGCAAAACCCAGGCCTGGAGAGATTCTAAGCCTTGCAAAAAGAGTCAAGGGCTTATTTAGAAACCTGTGTTTTTATTTGGGTGTCCATTCAAAAAAGCAGGCGGTACTGACTTGTGCGTGGCTGGGGCTTGTGGGCAGGTTCATTCATTCTCCCCCAACATGCACCAACTGCCTCGTCTCCACAGGCACTGCTCCGGGTACTGGGGAAGCAACAGACCAGGTGCTCGGGAAACTCACAAGTCTGGTGGTGGCTGGGGGCACAGAGAAGCACTCCATGTGAAGGTGGTGCTGAGTGCTCTGAAGGAAAACAAGCAAGAGAAGGGGATTGACAGCGATAGGCTGGGGTACTGTTTTGTACAAAGAGATCGGGGAAATACCCCAGGAGGTTGATTTTGAGCAGAGACCTTAATAAAATAAGGGAGCTAGACTAGTGGCCCTCTGGGAGAAGGCAGAGCAAAGGCCCTGAGGCAGTGTGTTCAGGTGGGAATGTGTTTGCTCAGCCGGGAGTGTGTGTGTGTGAGGTGTGGGTCCTGTAGGGGTGCAAGATCCCCCAGATCCCGTGGGCTGGCTCTTGTAGACTCTGCCTTCTGCTCCGCGTGAGTTGCTGCACTGAGAATAGTCTGTACAGGCACCAGGTGGCAGCAGGGAGACTGACCATCCCGGCGAATGATGGTGGTGGCTTTGCATCTGGGACACGCAGTAAACTGAATTTGCTGAATTGGACTGAGCTGCTCCGAATAGAGCTTGCTCAAAATCAGTGACCTCCTGACCCCCTATAGAGAACGGAAAAACCACTGCAAGAGTAAAATCTCTGAAGGAAAAATGGTCTTGATTTTGGTGATTGGGGTGAAAAGGAAGATTTGTCCTTCTTCTCAAAAAGGAAATACAGATTTCTGAAGGGCATAGGATTGTGGCCAGAAATGCCTGGTCAGAACTCAGATTTGACAGTTATCTGAAGCCCAGGATGGTCAAGTGACTGATCCACGGTCACACAGAGGCTTAGTGACCACCCGGGATTTCAGGATGAGGATTCTTGCCCTGTACTGTGTGCCCCCTTCTACTTTGTTCCTTCTCCTGGGCTCTCAGATGGGCTCTGTTCCCACAGTACAAATCACCTCGCCCCCAAGGTTCCCAAGGTCTACGAGTTACTCTGGTACTTGCCCTCTGGGCCAGGTCATGGCCAGCAACCCAAACCTCGCCTTGTTCTCCCAGGCCCCTGAGCCGGCTCTGGTCCTCTCTCTACTTGGCGGGCACCCTGGTTCTCTCACTCCCCGATCCAGAACAGAAATAGGTTTTGTCCATTACTAATGTTTCACTCAACATTGATGAGAGGAAGAATTACAAGAACTCTCGGAATTACAAGGGCCCACGTCGTTTGACCTCGTTCTGCCTCTAGGATTTATCCTAGAGAAACAGGTGGAGACTCTTACCTGGGCATCCCTGCTTGGTGGACCGTATTTTGAAATAGCACCATCTAAAATGACTTCTGCAGCCTGTGGCTCCACAGGCTCCTGATTTGCCCCCTCTCTGGCCTCCCCTTCTGGGTCTCTAATGGGCCCCTTCTCTGCCACGCACGCTCTAAATGGGGCTCTAAATGGGGCACCAGGCTCCCACCGCTTCTCCCCACTATGTGCTCTGTTGGTGCACCTCTCAGTTCCCGTGGTTGCAAATGTCCTCTCTGTGCTGATTCTCCCTCTGTTAGGTCTTCAGTCCCAACCTCCCAATGGCCCCAGTCCCATTCAGCCAACTGTCTTTTTTTTTTTTTTAATATAATTCACATGCCATAAAATTCGCCATTTTGAAGTGCGTATTTCAGTGGCTTTTAGTATATTTACAAGGGTGTGCAACTATAACCACTGGATAATTCTGGAACATTTTTATCACCCCCAAAAGAAACCCCAACCCACAAGCAGTCCCTACCCATTCCCCTCTCTCCCCAGCTTCTAGGCCACCATGAGTTGACTTTCTGTCTCTGTGAATTTGCCGGTGCTGACGTTTCCTATAAACGGAATCACACAATACACGGCCTTCTGCCTCTGACGTCTTCCACTGAGCCTGTTTCCGAGGCTCATCCGTGTTGTAGCGTGAGTCAGCGCTTCATTCCTTTTTGTGTTCACATAAAATGTCACTTTATACCGCCATATTTTGGTGATCCATTCATTCATGGATGGACATTTGGGTTATTTCCATTTGGGGGCGATTATGAAGAGTGTTGCTATGGATATTTGTGTACACGTTTTTGGGTGAATACATTTTCAGTTCTCCCGGAGAGACACCCAGGAATGGAATTACGTTTCACTTTTTGAGGAACTGCTAAACCGCTTCCCAAAGCAGAGGCACCATTTTCCATTCCCGTGGGTAATGTGTGAGTTCCAGCCACGGGGCTTTAGAGGTTCCCCCAAGAGGCCTCGGAGGACTGTGAGACTCAGTGAGTCAATATATCATGTGAACACTCTCTCTCTCCTTTGTCTTGGTACAAGGCACACAGCTAACCGTTCAAGCCACACACTTGGGGACAAAACTGCCTACGTTCTTGACCCCAGTTCATCAACAAGACCTCTCAACTGGATCCCAACTGGATCCCAAACGGTTCGATCCATCCGTCTCCACTGCCAACACCCCATCCATTCACTTGAACGGCCTTCGCGGTCTCCTGTTGGGATCCCCATCTCCAGTCTTGCTCCCTCCAATCTACTCTCTAGCAGAGTTATTTCCTTAAAATACATTTAAAAATTAAATCAGAGCCATATATATACATACACACACACACACACACACACACACACACACACATATATATATATAGAGAGACTGCATGCGCAAGTCGGGGAGGGGCAGAGAGACATGGCGGGGGGAGAGAGAGAGAATCCTAAGCAGACTCCTCGCTGTCAGCGTGGAGTCCAACGCGGGGCTTGAACTCACAAACTATGAGGTCATGACCTGAGCTGAAATCAAGAGTCAGATGCTTAACCGACTGAGCCACTAAGAAAATTCAACTCTTAAGTGGCCCACAAGGCCATCCCTGATCTGGCGGCCAATTAACTCCCCGACTTTGTTTCCTACCTCTCTCTTCCTTTGCTCGCTCCAATCCAGCCTCGCAGGTCTCCTTACTGTTCTTCAGACCCACCAGGACCACTCCTACCCCAGGGCCTTTGCACCTGCTCTTCCCGCTGCTGGTATGCTCTTCTCCCAGACGTCCACGTGGCTGTCTCCTTTGCCATCTTCACTCATCTACTTACATGTCACTCAGTGATGCCATCTCTGGCCCACTTATCTGAAATTGTAACTCCTTCCCCCTCCCATCCTTCTCTCCTCTTCCTCCCCACCCCCCCACCCATAGTACTTACTATTCTGTAACACAGTAAGGATTTTATTTATTGTCTTCCCTTCTGGATATAAACTCCATCTTTTAGCTGTTTTGTTTATTCCTGTATCCCTAGTGCCTAGAACAAGGCCTTGCACCAAACTAGCTCAGCAAGTATGTGTTGAGTAAGTGAATGAATGAAAAGCAACTGGTCTACCGCTCACCTCTTTCCCAACACACTCCACTCCACTTCCTCAGAAATAACCACTTTTCACCGTGTGGTTTGGTAGTTAACTCCATTTCCCTAAATAACATGCTACCGCCGCCCGTTCCGAGTTACCCATTTAAAGCATCTGCTGACTTCCCCAGACCCTGCTACCTCCATTCCATCACCCCCAAACTTATATTTTACATTGAGTGAAATCATCAGGACTATGTAAATATTGTTCTCTGCAGAGACGAATTTGCGCTCTGATTATCTTTCTTTCCTTAAACAGCTCTCGGCTCTTCCCAGTGTTAATTGCTTGTGTCGCCCCCGGCACCGTTTATCACTATTATCTTGATCCTTATAAGTTTCAAATGTTGCACCATATTAGAGATTCTTAGGAGTTATCTTTTTCCCTCCGTAGTATGTTTCACAATTTGTAACTATCCATTTATTTGAACATTTACTTTCTTAAGTGTCTGTCTCTCACTGGAGCGTAAGCTTCGAGAACAAACCCTCTTTGTTTACCAGAGCATTCCCAATATCCAGCACCTCACTGCATGCCTGGCACATAATAGATCCTCAATACATATTTAGTGAATAAATGAACAGTAAAAACTCACGATATATGTGGCTGTCAGTGGCTGGTTGGTTGCACAAATTGTAGAATTGTCTCTGTCATGGAATAGTATTTATTTAGAAACCATAAGCGATAAAGGCTGAATACTCTTCCGAATCATCGTTGTTTTGATTCTTTTTTTTTTAAACTTTGTTTATTTTTTAATAATCTCTACGCCCATCCTGGGGCTCGAACTCATGACCCCGAGATCAAGAGTTGCGTGTTCTTCCGACTGAGCCAGCCAGGCGCCCCTGTTTTGATTCTTGTAACAGCTCAATCCCCCAAACTTAGCAGCTTCAAAGTAACCATTTTATTACAGTCAAGGATTCTGTGGGTCAGGAATTCACTTCCACATTATTGTTTTTAAAACTTAACATTGTGGGGTGCCCGGCTGGCTCAGTCAGAGGAGCACACGTCTCTTGATCTCTGGAGGATGTGAGTTTGAGCCCCGCGTTGGGTGCAGAGATTACATAAATAAATAAATAAACTTAAAAAAAATAAAACTCACCATTGTGCTTTTTCGTAGAAGACTGAAACGTGGCCATTACAGAAGAGTCGGAAGAGATAAATAAAAAGAATAAACAGACTCTATAATCCAATTCATCTGTCAATAAGCACTGTTCATACCTGCGGTGCGTCCTTCCCAAGCCCTTTGTGTTTTGCTTTCAGGGAAATTCTTCCAGACTTAAACAAACGCAAGTGAAAGCCCGCCTTCTTGGCTTGAGACCCGTGTTTGCCACTCAGCAATACACTGGCTGTCTTTGCCCATCTGCAGTAGCAGACCTCAGTGTCGTGCTTCTAAAATAGCTATTGTCTGTTCACTCGTTTGTTCCTTCCTCGAACAAAGGAAGGGATGTGCCACGCACGCTCTGATGTGATGTTGAAGAGACAGGTACCACGCCGGCTTCGTGAGGCTCGCCGTCCCTTCAGCATACGAAAACACCACGGCCTATTAAAGCAATCCCCAGCTGATGGATACGTACGTTGTTTCCATCTTTTCCTCTTACAAATGCAGACACCCCTCTGCATAGATCTCCATGCACCGATTCGTGCACTTTCTGAGGACAAATCCCAGAGATGGGATTGCCGTGGTAAAGGACAGGTAGGTATGCTGACAGGACGGGTACATAAATCCAGATTTACAACCCAGCAAACTGGTTTCAGTTTACATTCCCTGAACTATGAATGAGAGTCCGTTTTTGTGTCTGATACCCATCTTGTCAGTGCCTGCCAGCACTTTCGTCTCTGGGCACGCCTGCCATCCGGCCCGTTAGGGAACAGACCGTCTTTCCAAACCGTCTCCTCATCTTAAAAGAGAGCCAACTCAGGGGCGCCTGGCTGGCTCCGACTCTCGATTTTTGGTTCAGACTAGGATCTCACCGTCGTGGGATCGAGCCCTATGTCTGACTCCAAGCTGAATGTGGAGCCTGCTTAAGAGTCTCTCTCTCTCTCTCTCTCTCTCTCTCTCTCAAAAATAAATAAACATGGGGCGCCTGGGTGGCTCAGTCAGTTAAGCGTCCGACTGTGGCTCAGGTCATGATCTCGCGGTCGGTGAGTTCAAGCCCCGCATCGGGCTCTGTGCTGACAGCTCAGAGCCTGGATCCTGTTTCAGATTCTGTGTCTCCCTCTCTCTCTCTCTGACCCTCCCCCGTTCATGCTCTGTCTCTCTCTGTCTCAAAAATAAATACACGTTAAAAAAAAATTAAAAAAAAAAAAGATAAAAATAAATAAATAAATATTAAAACATTAAAAAAAAAAAAGACTTGGATGCTCTACCGACTGAGCCAGCCAGAAGCCCCTAAAATTTATGATTAATAAAAATTTTGTCTTACAGAAGGACTATATGCTTATTTCAGAAAGTCTGGCAAGTAGAGACAAGCAAAAAGAAAAGAAAAACTTCCCCGTATTCCCCAGATAAGCATTGCTAACATGCGGCACCCTCCCCTCAGAGTTTTAAGTTTTCTTGTCTACACTCTTCGAAAACAGCAAATATGGGCTCACACCACAGACACTGACTTACGGCCTGCCATTTATCACGCAATAATAGCATGAGAATCTTTTCACATCACGACGCACCTTACTATAACCTAGAGGCACTCAATGCCATCAATCTGAGGGAGAGGCTTCTGCGTGCTCATGTGGGAAGGAGCCCCTCTCGCGTCTGGCCCCCACCGACCCCTCCGGGTCACACGCTCCGGCCAATCTCAGGATTACCGGACAGCGTGCATCCCTGTCCCTTCCTCAACTATGAAGGGCACACCCCTGACGACCGCATGTGGGCCTTGGGGTTCGAGCCTGTCATTCCAGATGGCCAGGTAGGCCCCTGCAAGGGCAGCAGAAGGGGCCGGTTGTGGAGGAGAGAGCCCAGGCCCCCCGAGAACTTGTGAGAGGCACCCTGCCCCGGCCTCCCCCCTCCACACCCTTCACATCCCATTACCGGGGTCTGGCCGTCATTAGTGTCTGAAACATACTCCGGCAGAAAGTCACGGGGCTCCGGGGCCTTTGTCTTCCAGCCACTTTACCGTGAGTGCCATGGGCTGAAGGCCGCGGGCACAAAGGCCCGTGACTCCCCTGCCTGCGCGGATGCAGCCGGGCCAATGCCCTCTTGAAAGCCTCTCCCCTCCCCGGGTTCGTCTCCCCGGCAGCTCCATCTGGGAAATCTGCCTCTTCAGCCCGGTACCCAGCAAATCACTTCTGCTCGCAGTAGCTCAAGCTTTTTAAAAGCAGAGGGAAGAGACGGAGATGTGACTACCCCCTTTTATTCCAACCTCCCTCCCCTCCTCTCCCGATTTAGGCTGCAGAATGCAGGCAGCAACTGCTCGAGAAGAGGTCACGGCTTTGTTAGGGAAAAGCAGAGCCTGGCAGACCTTCTTTTTGCCCCCACCCCGGGCTTCCGCTGAAAAGGCAACAATTGTTTCCTCTCAATGACTGTCTCCGGTGGTGGCCGGTGCTTTCAAGGCAAGGCCACCAGCAGCCCTGGGGACCAGAGCACCGCAGACAGCCTGTGCTGCTCGGGTGGCTAGGTGTGTGGGCAACCCTGCCCTGCTCAGTCGGGGCTGCTAAAGAATCCAGAGACCCTTTAAGGGCAAACACGGCCACCAGTCCCTTCTCTTTCCAATTGACGTATAATTTACCTACTATGACTTGTACACCCGGTGAGTATACCTTTTGCTCGCTTCTGAGAACCGCAGACACGTGTGTAACCCACAGCCCGTTAGGACTTAGAACATTTTCCTGACTCCAGAAAGTTCCCTCAAGTGTCTTCCTGGCCAGCCCTCCTCGCCATCGCCGGGGTCAATACTCATGGGACCTCTGTCACCCTAGATGAATTTTGCCTGTTGGAGAACTTGATACAAACAGAACCATACATCATGAATGCTTCCAACTTCTTTCACCCAGTGTAATGTTTTTGAGATTCATCCATGTCGTTGTATCAGTGGTTTGTTCTTTTTTCAAGTGGTATTTTCTTCTAGGAATACACCATAATTTTTTATAAATTTTCTTCCAAAATGATGCCCTCTCCACTTTTGTTGTTTGATCTTTCTCTTTCTTTCTTCTTTCTTTCTTTCTTTCTTTCTTTCTTTCTTTCTTTCTTTCTTTCTTCCTGTTTAATGTTTATTTATTTATTTTGAGAGACAAAGAGAGTGTGTGCACCCGAGTTCGGGAGAGGCAGAGAGAGAAGAGAGAGAATCCAAAGCAGGTTCTATGTTGTCAGTGCAGAGCCCGATCCCGGACTCGGTCTCATGAACTCTGTGATCATGACTTGAGCTGAAATCAGGAGTCAGATGCCTAACTGACTGAGCCATCCAGGCACCCCACATGTATGTTCCTTTATATAGCAATCAACTGGATTTTTTAAACCTATCTAAAAATATTTTTTCCTTATAGATGAGTCAAGTCCATTTACATATATGAATATGCTTTATTGGGTCCCAGTTTGTCATATTGCTTTTTAAAAAAAATTTTTTTTAAATGTTTATTTATTTTTGACAGAGAGAGAGACAGAGCATGAGCGGGGGAGGGGCAGAGAGAGAGAGACACACACACACACACACACACACACAGAATCGGAAGCAGGCTCCAGGCTCTGAGCTGTCAGCACAGAGCCCGACGCGGGGCTTGAACTCACAGACCGCGAGATCATGACCTGAGCCCAAGTTGGACACTCAACTGACTGAGCCACCCAGGCGCCCCTGTCATATTGCTTTATATTTCACACGATACCTCAATTCACACGGTATGTTATACTTACCAAACAGAATTTTTCACTAGATGGACCATGTTTTCTTTCTCATTCTGCGGTGTTGAACAAGGTGTATATTATCGTTCAGTGATTAGCACTGATGAATACTCTTATTATGTAAGACCTTTCATTACTTCTTTATTTAGAGATTCAGATATTGTCTCTTGGTTTCCCAATAGGAGTCATATTGGCATTAACCGTGAACTACTTCTCTCCCTCTCTTGCCCGCTAATTTGCTGCTTAGGGTTTTATTTCTGTAAACGGAAATAAACATCCGTTACTTGATTTTTCAGTTTCGAGTGGTATTGTGTTCTTTTTCCCTAATACCCAGAGGCAGTCAGAGACCTTATTCTATTTTATACTTATTGCCCTCTGTCCAGCTGTATCCTCCGTCATATCCTCGAAAAAACCATATGCGTGTTTCCCTGAGTTCTGTGAGCTGCGCTAGCAAATTAATCCAACCTGAGCAAAGGGTCATGGGAACCTCCGACTTGTAGCCAAATCAGACAGAAGTCGGGGGTAACCAGGGTATCTGCAATGTGCGATTGGCATCTGGAGTGGGGTGGGGGAAGGCTTCTGGGAAGGACCCTTAGCCTGTGGGATCTGACCAGGTAGATAGTGTTGGAATTGAGTGAAATTATAGGACACCCGCTTGGTGTTATGGAAAATTCCTTGATGTGGGGAAAAAAAAGTGATCAGAAATGTCAGAAGTGAAGTGTTCTGAGTGAGGAGACACACAGCAAAGACACAGGAGGAAAGACTGGGTGTTTTTTCTTATACAAAGGGATAGTAGGTCAGGGTGGCTTACATAGCCTAACACCCGCAGGATACCCTCCTCTTTTGTTACATTGAAAGATTTGATACATGCCTTTCTCTGTAGCCACATCTTTGTCTCTCAAAAGACTACCCCCTTTTATTTATTTTTATTTATTTTTTAATTTTTTTTAACGTTTATTTTATTTTTGAGACAGAGAGAGACAGAGCATGAACAGGGGAGGGTCAGAGAGAGGGAGACACAGAATCCGAAACAGGCTCCAGGCTCTGAGCTGTCAGCACAGAGTCCGACGCGGGGCTCGAACTCACAGACCGCGAGATCATGACCTGAGCTGAAGTTGGCCGCTTAACCGACTCAGCCACCCAGGCGCCCCAAGACTATCCCCTTTTAAATAACAGTATCACTGAGATATAATTCATAATTTATTCATTTAAAGTCTACAGTAAAATGGCTTTTATTATATTCACGGAGCTGTGCAATCATCACCACAATTTTAGAAGATTTTCGTCACTCCAAAAAGAACTCCCATATCCATAAGCAGTCACTCCCCATTTTCCCCAACACCTTCGAGGCAACCACTAGTCTACTTTCTGTCTGAATGCATTCGCCTGTTCTTTTTTTTTTTTTTTTAATGTTTATTTCATTTTTGAGAGAGAGAAACAGAGCATGAGCAGGGGAGGGGCAGAGAGAGAGAGGGAGACACAGAATCTGAAACAGTCTCCAGGCTCTAAGCTGTCATCACAGAGCCCGATGCGGGGCTCGAACTCACGAACTGCAAGATCATGACCTGAGCTGAAGTCGGACGCTTCACTGACTGAGCCACCCAGGCGCCTCCCCCTAGCAAAACGTTTTAAATATCCATCCGTGTTGTAGCATCTATCAGTACTTTATTTCTTTTGATTGCCAAATAATATTCCACAGTATAGGATATACCACATTTTGTTTATCCATTTTTCGGTTGATGGACATTTGGGCTGTTTCCGCTTTTTAGCTATCATGGATAATGCTGCTACGGACATTCATGTCTAAGTTTTGGGATATAGACCTGGGAGTAGAATTGCTTAGTCATATGGTAACTCTATGTTTAACTTTCTGAGGCACCTCAAACTATTTTCCATTATTTTACATTCCCACCAGCAGCAAAACTCCCTTCTAAAAGGAAATATTCTGTAAGATCTTATTTACTACCTTGAAATTCACAGATAATATAACCTTCCCACATCCACCACAACCAGAAAAAAATTCAGTATACAGAACTAACTATAATATAAAGGAGAAATAAGAGGAATATAATGGATGCATTTTTAAAAATGTGACTTTAGGGGCGCCTGGGTGGCTCAGTCGGTGAAGCGTCTGACTTCAGCTCAGGTCATGATCACGGTTTGGGAGTTCGAGCCCCGTGTCAGGCTCTGAGCTGACATTTCAGAGCCTGGAGCCTGCTTGGGATTCTGTGTCTCCCTCTCTCTCTGGCCCTTCCAATCTTGAGCTCTGTCTCTCTCTGTCTCTGTCTCTCTCTCAAAAATAAACATTTTTAAAAAATGTGACTTTGGAGTCAGAAGACTGGCCTTCTTGGGTGACTTAGAAACTGGTGTTGGGGCAGTTCTTTCAGAGGGGTCTGCAGGAAGTCCCAGCCCCGGCCCCACCACAGGTATCAAGAATGACAGGGGGATGCCTTTTTTTTTTTTTTTAATTTTTTTAACGTTTATTTATTTTTGAGACAGAGAGAGACAGAGCATGAACGGGGGAGGGTCAGAGAGAGGGAGACACAGAATCTGAAACAGGCTCCAGGCTCTGAGCTGTCAGCACAGAGTCCGACGCGGGGCTCGAACTCACAGACCTTGAGATCATGACCTGAGCCGAAGTCGGCCGCTTAACGACTGAGCCACCCAGGCGCCCCTACAGGGGGATGCTTTGAAGAGCATCACTTTCTTTTCTTTCTTTCTTCCTTCCTTTCTTTTAAATATCTTTAATGTTTATTTTTGACAGAGAGAGAACAGAGCGTGAGCAGGGGAAGGGCAGAGAGAGAGGGAGACACAGAATCCGAAGCAGGCCCCAGGCTCTGAGCTGTCAGCACAGAGCTCGTCACGGGGCTTGAATTCACAAACCCTGAGATCATGACCTGAGCCGAAGCCAGATGCTTAACCAACTGAGCCACTCAGCTGCCCCAAGGGCATCACTTTCTTCTGGACAGAAAGATTTAGGCAGTTTCTTAAAAACCAGATCAAACTACCTTCCAGATGTCCTTGCGCTGCTCACGTCCTCCCCCTGTCCCTCCCCCCACATGTGCACACCCAGGTTCAGGTGCGTGTGCGGAATAGCAGTCTCTTGGCGCTGTGGCAGATCAGGTCATGGTGCACCGGCACTGCCCAAGCCTGGCGTCACTCTCCCAGGGCAACGGGACTTGAGGGCAGGGCGTGGGCTCTCCGGACCTCCATTCCTTTGAGCAGGGCCTGAAATGGAAGCAGGGCACCAGCGGGTGGGGCTCAGAGATAGGGGCTGAGCTGAGTGCCTGTAGAAAGGCCACTTCAAGCCCCTCCACCGAAGCCATTGTTGGATCTGGAGGAGGAGGACAATTCCGGGCTTCTGAATGCCTCTCCTGTGATGCGCTAATGGATGTGCATTATCAGCGTCCTTCCTGGCCACCGAGTCACTTTCCTGACTTCAACTCCTGGCTAGAGAACTCCGCATTCTTCTGGAAAAGCAGCTGTCCAACAAAGGCATTTCCCTACAAAACGACCATTCTGACCATCACTGCATCAGAATGGTGGCTCTTGGCACCTGGGCTCTGTCTGGAACTGGTGGCTGCAGGGGGACATCACGTAGGAGAGCTTGGTGTCCCCTTAATGTCGGTGACATCTTCACTAAGACCCCCACCTCCAGGAAGTCCACTTTTTTTTTTAGTGTTCATTCATTCTTGAGAGAGAGAATGTGCGCCCGTGCAAGCGTGTGCGTGCAGGTGCGTGCGGGGGAGGGGCAGAGAGAGGGGGAGACAGAGGATCCAAAGCCGGCTCTGTGCTGACAGCGGAGAGCCTGATGTGGGGCTCAAATCCACCAACCGGGAGACCATGACCTGAGTCTAAGTCAGACGCTTGACCGACTGAGCCACCCAGGCGCCCCCCGGGGGAAGTCCACTTTGACTGCAAAGGAACAAGCCCTCAGTTTGAAGAAAGGGATTAGGATAAGGGAGTGGTTCTGAAAGAACATACCCATGGTTCCATGTGGCCACATCCCCACGTACAGAGTGGGTGACATTTCTAACGTGGGACTGTAAATATGAATTCACATGCGTCTGTCCTACCCGGTGGCACTGACATTGGCCCTGTGTAGAGAAGCAATTTCAGGGGGCTCTCTGCTCTGGGGCTGGCTTTCTGTAGGCCACCTGGACCCCCCCAGGAAGCTGCCTGCAGGGCTCTGCCCAGTAGAGGAGAAGAGAATTCATCAAGCCACCCCCTTGGCTTCCTTTGGAATTGGGGGAGAAGAGAACAGAGATCTGACTGGCCCATAGAGGGGACTAGAGCAGAAATGTCAAGAAAACCGGGAAGAGCATGACAGCGACCTATGAGGAGGAAGGACAGAGCTTTGCTCCTTAGCCCAGCAGGCTCTGCTGTCCCCATTCGAGGTCACATTCTATAAAACCAGTTACTTTTACCCCAGAGTTTGCAGATATGAGCTTACAACCACAGAACATCGGGCCTGGCCGGGACTGAGGGGCCATCCACTCCACAAGTTCCCTCCCTGCCACTGTTCAGAGACCAACCCAGAGGTGCCGGCCCAGGTCTCGAGGCGTCCCAGCAGCAGACCTGGGGCTGGAAACTTCCACTGCTTCTTCCTCCACGTGTGATTCTGCCTTGGACCCTGAGGGGCCTGCGAACCGGTTCCTGGGAGGGGCGTGGATGCTGGCTCCTGGGCCCTCTCTGGCCTTTTCCCCCTCTGCCCGCCCTGCATCCAGATGAGGCCCAGGCTGCTGCGCTAATGCACGCATTAGTGGATAAAAGCAGTCTCAAGGGTCTCTTCATGAGGCCCCTTTGTCTGTAATAAAGCAAATTAAAACCCCACTCAAAGGTCAATTGAAATCGCTTTCATTCCAATTCTCTGCACAAATTGATTCCTCTCTGCCCTTGGGGTCAAACTGAAGGCCCGAGAAGTGGCCCAGCTGCAGTGCTGAACGGGCAGCTCCGTGAAAGGGGCTGGGGCCGGGAAGTGTGGGTGGCAGGGGATAGAGGGGGGCAGCGGGACCCGCCCCACTCCCTGGGCCAGGGGGCACCAGGGACTTTCCCCTCTGCTCTGCTCCAGGTTTCAGGGCCCCTTTGTGGAGGCTAGCTCTTTGTCTGCCCCCTCCACCCCCATCAGGCTCCCCTTGGAGAATTCTTAATGTTTCAGTTGCCGAGAATCTACCGGTAGTTAGCATTTCTTACACCTGCTCGGTGTGCAAGAACCCTCGTGAGCACTAGGAGATGGGGCTTTGAAAGTCCCCAGGGAAACTCGGAGGAGTAACTTGCCTGAGGCCGCAGAGCTCGAAGTTTCCTCCTTCAAACCTCCTCCATGCCCCCGGAGTCTTCCCCCATGTCTCTGAAGGCTCCCAACTCCCACCGACTCACGACCAGAATCCGGAAGCTTCTTTAAGCTCTCCCTTTGCTTCACTCCCACATCTCCAAGGCTGTTGATTCTGACTCTAAACGGAAGCCGTTGGTTGTTCGCCCTCTGCTTGGTTCTGTGGACAACAGCCGGGACCATGTCTTAGAGGAACTCGAGAGGATCCAGTTCCTCCCTTGATTAACAGCCAGCACTGGTTTCCCTCTGTTCTTGGCATAAAATCTAAGTCATCATCTAAGTCAACATCACAGTCCTCGAGACCTGTGCCCTCACGTCCCTCCATTCCGAGGGTTGCCCTCCTCTCCTTCCTCCCTTTCCAGCAGCTCCTGGAACTCTCTTATCTCCTCTGACCCGGGGTCTTGGCACCAGCCGTTGCTTCTGCGAAGGAGCTTTGCTCTCCCCTCTCCCACTCAGTTGCCTGCCTTGTGCTTATCACAACTTGTAATTGTTTATTGACATGAAAATTAGTAATGGGAAACCTCACTGCAATGGAGTCGGGAGCTCTCATGCCCTACCACCTGTGGTCAATTGGCGACAGGAAGAGATCGACCTGACCTTACCTAGACCTGACCTTGCACATGGATACTACTCTACTACTCCAGCTGGAGGAAGAGAAGGTTTTCTCATCACCCAGGACAACAGCTCTACCAGTGAAAAGTCATCCGTCAAAGTCCCAGTTTACTCCAGTGTCCTTTTAGTTTATAACAGCTTTCCCAACTCACCCGTTTTGTCCTTAAAAACCACGCCTCTCCTTTATTCCTCAGACTTGCCTGTGGTTTTGCTGCAGCTTGTGTGCCCTGGGTTGCCATCCTCCCCTGAATAAACCCATTTTTGCTGGCAAAATAACTGCCATTGCCTATCTTTTTTTTAAGAGTTTATTTATTTTTGAGAGAGAGAGCATGAGCGAGTCGGGGAGGGGCAGAGAGAGAGGGAGGGAGAAAGAGAGTCCCAAGAGGTTTGCGCTGTCAGCCCAGAGCCCGACGTGGGGGCTCGAACCCACAAACCGTGAGATCATGACCTGAACCGAAGTCGGACGCTCAACCGACGGAGCCATCCAGGCGCCCTGGCAGTGTCTGTTTTTCAGGTTAATACTGACTACTTTATTTTCAGTTTCCCTAGAGCTGAATCCCCCACAGGAGAGGTCTGTCCAGGCACGTGTGAGGGTCGATAGCCATTTGTCGAGTGAATGAGTGATAGAAGCAGATCTGGGCATTCCGGGCCAGCACTTGCCCACCACACCTGGTGACCTCCGAGGGAGCACTGTGTGGGCACCACGGGGGCCTGGGGGGCCTGGTTTGGGGCAGAGAGCAGACTGGACAGTAGCTGAGTCGGCATGTCTCAGCTTTTCCCCACCCCCAACCCCCTCCCTTGCTAGTCCTCCCAGCCTGCCCGCCCCCAGCCCCACACTAAATTCTGCCCAAATTCCCTCTCCGCAAACCCTGCATCCAGTCAGAGCCTAACTGTCCTAACCTAAGAGTCCAGGACAGACCCTGACTCTTCAGTGACCCTCCCAGCCTCTCCCCCTACTCCTTGCCCTCCCTTCCCTCCTCCGCTCCTGGGTGGGGGAGGGAAGCAGAATGTGCCCAAAGCGCCCCACCCTGGTCACCCCATCCACCTTGCTGTAACCTTCTCACAGACCCTCCTCTCTGCAGCACAGGGCCGGTCCACCGGGGCCTGGCGGGGTCCTGCTCCCTGGCTTCCCCCACCAAGAGGCTCCTCTTCTCCCAGGGAAATGTCCCCCATTGCCTGGCTCCAGTGCCTGGAGGCTGAGGGCAAGGCCACCCTCCCGTGTTGGGCTCCCAGCCACCCATCCTTGTTGCTGTCCTCCCAGCTCTTCCCTCGCCCCTGGAGGCCACCCCTGCACCTGTCTTTGTAACGCACTCACACCCCGGTGACACTGCTTTTTCAATTAAACCCTCAAAGGTGAAAAGCTGGGATGACGAGAGCAGTTCTGGCCCTGTGCCCACCTCCAGGTGTGGGTGCGTCACCTCAGCCCCAGGGTTGTCACACTCCGCGTCTCTAAAGGAGCCCTCATCTACCCTGTCCAGAGACCCCCTGTATGCTCCTTCCTTCTTTCCCTTCTTTCTTGCCTTTTCCCCTCTCCCCCTCCCAGGCGCGGTCCTCCTGGGCCAGCGCTTCTATAATAATAAGGACAAGGGCTAGCGCTCCGAAGGGCTGGTCGGGCTCTGCTCTAAGACCTTTATGTGTGTTACCTTATTGCATCCACATGACAGCCTCATGGGTTCCTGCAACCATTTCCCTCGTTTCACAGACGGGACAACTAAGCACAGAGAGGGTGGGAATTTGCTGCGAGTCACACAGTTCAGCAGTCGTTGAGGGGGGTTAGGATCAGGGAGTCTGGTGGTGGAGCTGTAAAGCCACGGCGTGGCCTTGTGCCAGCCACGCAGCCACAACAACCTTAGACAGGGAAGAGTCCGTGACTCCCTCCCCCACATTGATGTACCTCTTTGTGCTTCATGCCCTCGCCTTTGTCTCATCTCCCCCCTCCCCGCTGCCACTCCTGGCTGCACTGGTCTCCAGGCCCTGGAGCAGAGCACTGGACTTCTCTGATCATCCCTTGCTGTCTCCGGGCTCCCTCCCCTCTGATTATCCTCACTGCCATAGACATTTGGTCCGAGTGTTCTTCTGACTCAGTCCATACATGGTCCTCACTTCCTCCCCTCCTGCTTCTGTTTCCAGTATTCTCTCTCTCCCTTTGCTACACGCACCCAGAGTGCCAGGAACATAACCGGATTTCTCTTGCCTTAAGCCCTTTGCACATGCTGTTCCCTCTGTCTGGATTGCCTTTCCTTTCTTCGTCTTGGTGACCTACTGTATTAAGGCTCAGCCCGACTCAGCATTTGCTTCTCTGGGGAGCTCTTGCTGACCACCCCCACTGCCTCTACCTGGCAAAGCAAACCACCTCCAGGTGCATGCTTGGGAGACATAAGCCTTGTGTAAGTCCAGTCCCCGCAAAGCAGCCACATGCAAGAGACCACGTGGCAAGGAGACACAGAGACAGAAAGGAGTGTCTGAGGAGCCCCACCTCTTCTTGCCCCCAGATGTTTGAGTCTTTCCAGCCCAGGAACCAGTCATGTGAAGGAGTGGCTTCAATAATCATAGACACCAGCCTTTAAGCTACCCAAGCTGATGCCAACTGGGGCAGGGACATGCTGGCCCCTGATCATACTGCAGATTTCTGAGCAAAATGAGTGTTGTTTCAAATCACTAAGTTTTGAGAGTGGTTTGTAATTAGATAACCAGAATAACCACTACTGACACTTTGTATCTTTTTTAAAATTTTTGTTTAATGTTTATTTATTTTTGAGAGACAGAGAGAAACAGGGCACGAGCAGGGGAGGGGCAGAGTGAGGGAGACACAGAATCCGAAGCAGGCTCCAGGCTCTGGGCTGTCAACACAGAGCCTGACGAGGGGGTCGAACTCACAGACCGTGAGATCATGACCTGAGCCGAAGTCGGCGCTTAACCGACAGAACCACCCAGATGCCCCAACACTTTGAAATCTTTTCATCTTTAGCTCAATTCCTATCTTTATCTCTATTTATATCTATATCTTACTATACTTTCTCCACTTAACAACACATAGTGGCTTTTTTTTGTGTGTCTGGAAATAAATATCTACATTGTTTTGAATAGCTTCAAAGTATTTCATTACATGACTTTGCCATGATTTTTATAACTATATCCCATTATAGATGTTTATTTTATTTTATTGCTACTATAAACAATGTTGTATGAATAGTCTTGAACAGCATTTAGTGTGACTGTTAGGTAATTTCCTCAGGATAATTCCCAGGAAATACCGGGTTAAAAGGTAAAGGCTTTGGTTCAGAGAGAAGTCCACTCATCTTCCTATGGCTTATCCTACAAGTCTACTTGTGTCTATACCTCCTTCTTCTCCTCCACCACTATTGTGGAAGAGGAAGACCCTCTACTGTTCCAAGGTCAGATTCTTCCTCTGGATCTCATCTTACTAATACTTGGATTTGTAGAAGACTTGGATTATTTGATTCCCGCCTCTCAATCTCCGCCTCACCACTGGACTATTCCCATCAGCACGTAACCATGCTTCAGTACCTTTCTGCTCTCTTTATCCTTGATCCTATATTACCCTCTACCACTGCCCCATATTCACCATTTGATTTTTAGAAAGTTATTTTTATGCCAGGACTAAAGGGAGAAGAAGATAAATCCATGAAAATAATGGGACGATTTAAAAATCACACTTTTATCAGTAACTAATAAAATAAAATGACAAATAATTAGAAATGATGTAGAGGGGTGCCTGGCTGGCTCAGTCAGTAGAGCATTTGACTCTTGATCTTGGGGTAATGAGTTCAAGCCCCACGTTGGGTGTAGAGATTACTTAAAATTAAAAAATAAAAAAGAAAGGATATAGAATATTTAAGCGACCATAAAATACATATTATTTTGAAGTGCATACAAAACATTAATAAAAATGGGATATGTCCATCTATTAAGCAGCTCTCCCCACCCCCCTAATTTCAAAGGACTGAAATAAAATAGAGCATGGTCTTTGACCACAGGGTAATTAGGCTAAACATTAGTTTCAGAACATAACTAGAAAATCCCCAATGTTTGGAGGTTAAGCAGAATACTTTTCAGTAACCCACAGGTTAATTCAGACCTCTCAATGAAAATAAGATATTTTAAACTAAATGGCAATAGAAATACAACATAGCAAAACTTGTGAGATTAAACTAAAGCCATACTTTAAAACAAATTTATAGCATAAACATATATATCAAAAAGAATAAAGGTTGAATATCAACTATGTAAGTAAAAGCATTCATTTACTGTCCAACTCAAGAGGGCAAAAAGAACAACTAATTAGGAATTAGAAAGCAAAAAGTAATAACAGTAGAAATTTCAGAAATAGATAAAAGTGTACATGCAATAGAGAAAATAAATGAAACTAAAATTGATTCTTTAAAAACACTAATAAATCGATAAACTCCTAAGAAACTAGTCAAGACAAAAAGAGAGATGTCATAAATTACCAACATTAGAGTTAAAAGGGGACCATAATTAGAGAGTCCACAGATGCTGAGAAGATAATAAGAAGATATAAAAAACAAATTTAAGACAATAAATTAGAAAATTTAGATGAAATGGATACATTTCTAGAAGCATGCATCCTGCTAAAACTGACACAAGAAGAAATCAATTATTAGAATAGTGTTATTCAAGTAATTGAATCTGTAATTCGAAGTCATTCAACAAATAAACACATGATATTACTGATGAGTTACCTCAACCATTTCGGGAAGAGATAAACACCATTGACTACCAATTGTACCAAACTATAAAAAAAGAGTGGCGGGTAGAGATTTCCAGCTTGTTTTATGAGGACAGCTTAAATTTGATACCAAAATCTGACAAGCATTCTGCAAGAAAGGAAAATTACACTCCAAGCTCATAAGCATGGATAAAACATCTTAAATAAAATATTAGCAAATTGAACCCAGTGCTGTATAAAGATAACAGAGCATAATTAAATTAGGCTCAATCCAGGAGTAGATGGTTGGTGTAACGCTAAAAATCAGCGATGTCATTCGCCACATTGTCACAATAAAGGGGGAGAATCACATTGTCACCTCAATCAAAGTGACCTGTTCTAGGCTTTCAAAGAGAAGCTAGTGCTAAAGAAACAGGTCAGTCCTTCCTGGTGGCATCTGCTTAAGTGGGAACAGCAACCGCCTACTTCAGGAGTGATCTGGTTTTCTTTCTAATT
The DNA here is from genome assembly GCF_018350195.1 of Panthera tigris. Classification (NCBI taxonomy): domain Eukaryota; kingdom Metazoa; phylum Chordata; class Mammalia; order Carnivora; family Felidae; genus Panthera; species Panthera tigris. The sequence continues at coordinate 119,496,976 of NC_056662.1, forward strand.
GGATCTGGTCAGCAGCCTGCTTTGGGTCTTGATTCCAGCCAACTTTTGCCCCCCTCCCCCCCCCCGCCCCACCTTTGGATCCTGGTTCCCCAACCCACCCAGCGATTCTATATGCAATTCAGAGGTCTTTCAGTTCTGCTACAGGGAATGAAGAACTCAGCTAACAAAGGAGGACAGAAGCTGGGTCAGTCTGAACTTTTCTTCGTCTGGCTTTTCTGCTACCACCAGCTGCCTCTCATTGTATTATGAAATAATACAAAGAAAAATAAGAGAAAATCACGATCTGATTTAGAGTACTCACAAGCCTGGTGGTAGCGGGACAGGAGTAGGTGGGAGGGGAGACGGAAGACAGCATGGAATTTGTTCTAGCAATAAAAGCTATGCGTACAGGTGGGGTGGGAATGGGAGTCTCTGGTGAGCAGAGAAAGCCGTGTTTCATGCCCCAGGTAGCACAATTAACCAAGTCAGGCTTCAGACAACAGGTGATAATTGACAAGGTAAATCTTAATGCAGCAGAGTCCAATTTTCCTGGGTGGGTGGAGACAGGAAGGAGGTCCCAGTTGTGGGAGTGGCGAGGACAAAGAGATGACGGCTTGAGAAAGTAGTGTTCATGAGAATGGGGACGTTGTGGATGATTGAAATGCCAGGAAGCAAGATGGACAGGTGGGAGACGACCCTGGAAAGAGGGCGAGACCAGCTGATAAAGTACAGTGTTTACTGTTTAGGAGCTTAGATTTTTTTCCTGGGTCCCAAAAGGAAAGGTTTGTGGAATCATATAAAGCCAAGGTCACTAATCAGAATTTCTCAAGGGAGTCTTGAGAATCCGAAAGAACATCTGACCGGGAAGAAAGAAAGCTCCTGCGATTGGCAGATTAAAGCAAGCTCCTTGAAAAATAAAAGAATTAAAAAAATAAAACAAGCGCCTTGACTGGAAGTTCTGTTTAGTTCCAACACTCCCTTCCACTCCCATGACTCCTCAGTTTTTTCTGCTTCTTTACTCCAGGTTAAGGTAGAGGCCACAGGGAAAGTATTTCGCCTGCTCTTCACAGAGCAACTTTTTCCCCGCTCCTCATTAATACTCAAAGGCAACAGCACCTTCCCCCCCCCCCCCCCCCGGGATTTGGGGCGCGGGAGGGAGCCTGCTCTGGACTGGGACCCAGGAGGGGCAGTGCAACTTGACTCTGCACCCCCAAGAAGGTGGCCTTCCCTGGGCCTCAGGTGAGTGACTTCTGACCTTCTCTGGACACCCCCCCCTTTCCCCTACCCCCCAAAACTCCCAACCGCACCCCTAACCTGGAACAGAGGGATTGTGATTCCCCATGACATCTTCACCGCAGTTTCCAAACGATGGGGAAATCTGAGGCATTACAGACGTAACTCCCCTTTGCGGTGATATTTACCTCCAAATGCGAAGGAGGCAGATGCCCGTCCAAGCACGCACACAAGTAACTTCACCCTCTCCTCAACGACCTCAGCAGGCGCCCTAGGCCTGCCCCACACCGGGGTGCTAAGCCGCCTGCTCGTCCTACCTGGAGACCCAACACCATCCTTAATTAAGTTCTTTCCTGATGGCTGCCAGGTGCACCCTTCAGCGGAACAGTGTTAATTCCAGCCTCCGGAGGCAGAGATCCAGCCCCCTTTCCGGGCACATCTGCTCTCGCGCTAGCCCCTACCTGGAACTCCCCGTGGCCCCCCCTTCTCATGGTCGCGGGAGTTGCTGGTTACGCTGCCGGGAAGTTCACGTCGGTTGCCCACCCGGGCGAGCCCCGCAGGTATATAAGGACCGAGGAGAGCGACCCGGACCAGGCGGCGGCGAACGGGGAGTAAGGAAGGAAGAAAAGTGACCTAGCGAGGCCGAGGAGCATCCCCGCCCGGCGCAGCGGGACTCGCCCAGAGCGCAGCCTCTCCACCACAGGTAAGGGCGCAGCGGCGCAGAACCTCGCTCTTACCCCGGAACCCCCGGCCCCGGGGCCTCGGGATGCTCTCTCCCGGTTCCGATCGCTGACTTGAGGAGCCTTAGGTTCGTGGCGGTCCCGAGTTTCTTGAAAACTTTCTGTTTCCTGAATGCGGCGTGGGAAGCCGCCCAAAGAGGAGCAGAGAGGGCCAGGCTTCGGCTGCTGGGCGAACGCTGCGACGCTGAAAGCAGTGAGTGCCTTCCAGGAGCCTGCTGCCTCGCCTTCTCCGGGGAGTTGGGCTGCTAGGACCGCTGAGTCTCCAACAAACTTCTGGGGAGATCTAGGGAAAGCCCGGTCTTTTGGCTCCTCTTCCTCCCGATTTTCTTGGGTACGTGTCACTTCTTAAAAGATACCATATACTCTAGCGCAGATGAACGTTGGGTATGGGAGCAGGAGAGTAAAGGCTAAAAGTTACAATAAACTCCCTGCATTCAGGTCTTTGGATTCAGAGCCCTGAGTCTCCGTTTCCCTGCCCACCTTAGCGCACCCGATGTGGCTAAGCTCCCATCAAGACACGGGTCTCCTCTACCCAGCTGGGGTTAAAAAGAGGTGGCCTGTGTGGGAACTGTCCAAGGTTCTGAACCACCTCGTGTGTGCCCTCCACGGGACCGCACAGTGGCTATTCCAGCCCCAAGACCCTAGATTGCAGGGCGGAAGCAGCCCTTTGAGCTGATGGAGTCTCGGGCAAAGGAGGTTTCCCGGGAAAGAGGGAGAGTCTGCAGGGCATTTGGATCCCCCAAATTCTTCGTGTATAAATGGGGAGGTGGTGGTTCTCACAGAATTGCTGGAAGAAGCCAAGGAAAGTACAAGTGTGCACTTATTTTGTCCATTGTGAAGCTATGCCCAGATTACACCTTATTTGATGGTTTAATATGCCGTTGGCACTTTGTTTTAGGACTGGATGTCTGTGTATCATGGTGAAAGGAGAAAACTCTGCATCTCTGCTTCTCTGATCTTTACAGAAGGGCATGGCCAGTGTACAGCTTTAGACTGACAAACACAATGCTTTGTTTAGCTCAAAGAGCGTTCATCTACGCATATGAAATTCTAATAAGTATAGTTCCATTATAAAGTTAATATCAAGATTAGTAAATTACAAATTTCTATTTATTTTTCCAAGGTTTTCAATTATTGTATTACATATAACACTCTCCCTACCTGCAAAAAGCACAATATTCGACATCTCCCCATTGCTTTATAGTTTGTAAAAAAAAATAACACAAGGTAATATTTGCTCATTGTAGAAAATGGAAAATACACATAAGTAAAAAGAAAACAAATTGCTTTCAGAAAACTAACTTTTTAGCAATAGAATGGAACTCTGACAGGGTGGGCAGTGAGAATGTTACCATGTTGTATAACGCAGACAGTCAGTGGGGTAGAGAGAGAGGAAATGCTCTCTGGGGGCTTTTCAGGTAGGCCTGAAATCATGAGGTGTGTTTTTAGAAAATGGAAATCATCATCCCAGAATGACCAACCTTGAGGAGAACTGAAGTATAGTTGAGGGGACTGCCAGATCTGTATGATTTTACTTCTTTCTTTATGAATATGTTATTTTACACTTGCCCATAGTGATATGTAATTATGATTTTTCTTTAAAAATTTTTTTAATGTTTATTTATTTTTGACAGAGAGAGAGAGAGAGAGAGTGCAAGCAGGGGGAGGGGCAGAGAGAGAGGGAGACAGAATCTGAAGCAGGATCCAGGCTCGGAGCTGTCAGCACAGAGCCCAACGTGGGGCTCGAACCCACGAACTGTGAGATCAAAACCTGAGTTGAAGTCAGATGCTCAACTGACTGAGCCACCCAGGTGCCCCTGTAATTACCATTTTTCTGCTTCTCTTGTAAATCTTGGCATCGTTATGGCCCAAATGTGTTGTGTGGTCTCAGAGCTTTAATCTAAATTGCTTTGCCCACCAACTTAGGGCTCCATTCTTGAACTAGAGCATCAAAATTCTACAACAGGAGCAGCCTGCCCCTGGTCAAGACTGGACACCAAGGTGGATCAATGCTCTCCCAGTTGCCCCTTCAGCCTGAGGTGCTGATGGGCCAGCTCACTGGCTGCCAGCGCCATCTAATGGCTGCTCTGAAAACACTCCCATTGTGCCTGGCAATCATTCAAGAAGGGAGCCATGAGCTAGCTCAGCTTTGGGGGGGGGGGGGGGGAGTGGGGCTGGGGCAAAGAAAAGGAAATGGCTTTCTAAAGTAGACAACGAAAGCCAGAGAGAACTTTCATATCCAAAACCTTCTCTATAAAAAAGCCTTGGCCACCCTTCCACAAATGAGAGGTTTCTTTTAAGGCAACCATTTTAAAATGCAAATGTCCATTAAGAGAGATAAGAAAATTAGTCATCCACCCCTTAATGTGAATTACTTTTCTCATTCCATGAGGTTTCTTTCTACAGCTGGTTGAAGAGATCTTCTGAAATCCAAAATGATTGTGGGTTGGTGGTGAGCTAATGAATAAACTTGGGGTCAATTCTGGAAGCTGACTTGGGTGAGGGGGGACAATGCAGTGGGAGAGCTAGAGGAAAGTGTTGGGCACAGGGGGCAAAAGGCAGCATCACTGCCCTCCTCTTTACTGCATCCTGACCTCTTGACTTCAGCATCTGCCCAGGTACTTTCTGGCTTCTCGGAAAGTGTCTTTGGTGGGTGCTCACAATGGGGGGTGGGTAGTGCCCTTCTGCTTTGTAGGTCCATCTTCTTCCCTTCTACATTTATAGCGTCTTTAAGTCCAGCTATTTCAGACTGCATTTGAGAGGCTCTGAGAACAAGAGGAGGTCTGGTATATATTCAAGAAGATGAGCCAGTTTTAAAACAATGGGGTTCTGCTTTAAAATAAATCTCAAAGCTGCAGGAATCTGAGAAATAGTGATCATCTGAGTGATTTGTGCACAAGACATCAAATTAGGTTAGCTGAGGTTTTGGCCACACTGACCAGAGGTTTTATTTGCCTTTATACAAACCTACTATTTGTAGGAAACATTTTTTTAAATTTTTTAAAATGTTTATTTATTTTTGAGACAGAGAGAGACAGAGCATGAACGGGGGAGGGGCAGAGAGAGAGGGAGACACAGAATCGGAAGCAGGTTCCAGGCTCTGAGCCGTCAGCCCAGAGCCCGACGCGGGGCTCGACTCACGGACCGCGAGATCGTGACCTGAGCTGAAGTCAGACGCTTAACCGACTGAGCCACCCAGGTGCCCTGGAAACAATTTCTGAAGAATGATAGGATCCTGGTGGAGCAGGAGGGAAATAGACCATCTTGAGCAGGAATTTCAGAATCCTTTGTCTTTCCCAAGTGATTCCTTGAATCTGGCATGTTAGGACTGGAGCTTCATGAAAATGGTGAAATAGGAAAGTTCAGGGAAACAGGACAACTTAGCCTTGCCTTGTCATGAACACCCAAATTATTATCTCTCTCTGAGAGGAGATAATAATTTCCTCATCTCTCAAATAAAGGGCTGGACCAAATGATCTCTAAAATAGCTTCCAGCCCTAACCTCCTTTGGGACATGATTTTAATAGGAGACAAAGGGGAAATTGCACATAGATTTCCCAGGTCCCGCTCCCCTCCTCTCCACCACAACTCACACCAAACTTCTCCTTGAACTGCTCCTGTCCTCAAAAAGCCTTGAGCTCCACAAGTGAATGTGTTGTTAATATTGGCTCACAGTTCTTCCTGGTCAGTGGCCAACATTGTTCTGCTCCTTGTAGGGGTCCCACCAATCTTATTTGCCTCTGCAGAGCCTCAGCCTGCCTGGAAGATGCCGAGATCGTGCTGCAGCCGCCCAGGGGCCCTGCTGCTGGCCTTGCTGCTTCAGGCCTCCATGGAAGTGAGTGGCTGGTGCCTGGAGAGCAGCCAGTGTCAGGACCTCACCACGGAAAGTAACCTGCTGGTATGTGGGCTATGGCCGCCATCTTGGTTGGGCCTCAGATGGGACTGGGGCTGGAACTGGGAAGGCACAAAAGAAAGGGGAGTGGGGAAGGGGAAATTCATTCCCAGAGATATGGGTAACTCAGCTCAGGGCAGAAACAGATCTCTAGGGTGAAGCCAGAATTGAGCCAAGGAGGGGAGGAAGCAGCTTTAGGGAGATGGGTCTGGCCCACAATTTCCACTTGATTATCTTCCTGCCCTGTCTTCTTGTATGAAGACCCCACTCCGTTTAAGCTATTTCGAGATATCACCATTAAAATAATAAGAGTGATAGTAACAGTAATAATAGTTATTGCTCTATTGATTCTGTATTTTCAACCTTTCAGCCTTTTTATTCCTTTTTAAATAACCTCGTGTCCCTTGCCATTTTCATTCCATTTTTACTCCCTTTCTATCTACTATCAATTACAAAGGCAGCTAGGTAGTACTACAAATCATCTCTAGAAGGAGAAGGAAGAACCCGGGTGCCATTTTCCTCTAACTGGTGCCAAATGTCTCATGATTCTTCTGGAGGACTGACCTTCCACGGCCTTTCCAGAAGCATGTAAAGGCCCTTTGTGCCAGGATGGAATTGTGTGTGTGTGTGTGTGTGTGTGTGTGTACTGGGAGGCACAAATGAGAAGCTATACCAAGTCAAGGACTAAAAGACACACTGCCAGTGTCAGTGACTGAGCTCCATCCTGCTACCAGCACCTGCCTGGTGAGGGTGGCCTGTACGTCACTACATTCAGTGTGTTTTGTCAGTGGAGAAGCTAGTTAAGGTGGAGAGAAAGAGAACTCAAAAACACAGGGCAACCTGCATGTGTTGCATGCAAAATAGAAAGATAATAGAAAGTAAAAATTAAAATAGAAAAATAGTAAACAATAAAATAGAAAGAACGGGCCCAGGGTATTCTGTGAGTTCTAGTTCAGGGAGAGACCCAAGAGACTCTCGGTTGGAGATACCCACCGCACAGCCTCTCCTGCTGAGAGCCTACCAGGGAAGGAGCTCCGAGCGTGGTCAGAACCCATGGGTTCTAAGCTCTGCCACCGAAGAGTCGTGGGAACTGGCCAAGCTCCTTTCATGTCCCCGAGCCTCCTGCTTTGTTATGTGTCCAGGGGGGAGGAGCATGAGATAGTTTTTACTTTCCACGGTTAATATTCTGCAGTTTCATAATTCTAAATCTCTGGAGTATGAAATTCCCAACTCAACAGAGGGGGTGGGATCATTCTGTTTCCTCCTTTGCAGTCCCACATCACTGAGAACTCCAGGCTGCAGCCTATAGGTCATTTTCCCAAGCAAATGTGCACTGTACTTAGTTGTCTGCTTACAGAGAGCAGAGACATAGGCTCCATGACCCAAGCAATGGAAACAATCCTGGCTGTTTACGCCTCCCTCCAGTCAGAATGAGGTGACAGGGAAGTGAACCACTCCCTCTGAAAGCTCACTGATCGGGGAAAGTGCAGGATCAGCTCAAAAGACTTGAAAAAAAAAAAAAAAAAAACACGCAAAAAAGTCCAAGATGGCATGGAAAACATTTGAGGCATGTACAGGGAGATGGCTGGGGTAGGGCATGAGTTAGGTTTGCAGATCACTGGGGTCAGGTTGAGGCATTATTGAAAGTATAGGCTCTGGAGGCCAGATTCCTCCCACCTGAATAGATTCTGCCCCCACTTCCAGCCCAATGCCCTTCCCAGACGTGAACTGAACCATATTTATTTATTCAATTTATTCAATATTCATTAAATGCCAACAACTATCTCCGATTTACCATTTATTGATCAATTCCTATATATCATGCATATAACGGTAAGGAACTGACCCTATTCACGAAAGCCCTGGGATAAGTAAACCACCGAATGGGATGGGGTATCTCTAGTGGCTGCGAGGCAGAAGAACTAAGGGGCCCAGGGGACAAAAGAGGCGACTGCCTCAGCCGAGTCGGATGCCCGCGGGCGCCATGAGGGCAGGTCCTCGGCAAGGAGGCCACGGCCGCCAAAGCCCTATCCTATTACCCGCCCACACGTGCCCAGGGTCTGGGGCGCGCAGGGGCGGAGCGCGCAGGCGCCGCGCGGGGGCGGGGCTGCAGGACGGGGCGGCCCTAACCCCGCGCTCGCCGCCCTTCCCGCAGGCGTGCATCCGGGCGTGCAAGCCGGACCTCTCGGCCGAGACGCCCGTGCTCCCCGGCAACGGCGACGAGCAGCCGCTGACCGAGAACCCCCGGAAGTACGTCATGGGCCACTTCCGCTGGGACCGGTTCGGCCGCCGGAATGGCAGCGCGGGCCAGAAGCGCGAAGAGGAAGAGGTCGCGGCGGGCGACGGCGGCCCCGGGCCCCGCGGCGATGGCGGGGAGCTGGGCCTGCGCGAGGGCAAGCGCTCCTACTCCATGGAGCACTTCCGCTGGGGCAAGCCCGTGGGCAAGAAGCGACGCCCCGTGAAGGTGTACCCCAACGGCGCCGAGGACGAGTCGGTCGAGACCTTCCCCCTCGAGTTCAAGAGGGAGCTGGCCGGGGAGCGGCCGGAGCCGGCGCTCGGCCCCGAGGGCCCGGCCGACGGCGCCGCGGCCCTGCCCGACCTGGAGTATGGCCTGGTGGCAGAGGCCGAGGTGGCCAAGAAGGACGAAGGGCCCTATAAGATGGAGCATTTCCGCTGGGGCAGCCCGCCCAAGGACAAGCGCTACGGCGGCTTCATGACCTCGGAGAAGAGCCAGACGCCTCTGGTGACGCTGTTCAAAAACGCCATCATCAAGAACGCCCACAAGAAGGGCCAGTGATGTGCAGCGGGGCCAGAGGCTTCTCTTCCCAGGAAGTCGACCCTAAGGCCCGTTCTCCTCCCCTGCCCTCCTGCCACCTCCCAGCCTGGGTGTGCTACTCGCTCAGGCCGTGATAGCCCCAGATAGTCAGCCTCTTAAAGCTGCCTGTAGTTAGGAAATAAAACCTTTCAAATTTCGCACCTGACTCCGACTTTGTCCGTTGGGTGAATGAAATAAAAATACATAATCCATATACCAAAAAAAAAAAAAAAAAAAAGAGCAGCATATATTGGAGAGACAGTGGTTGCCGTGTGGCCACGTGGTAGTATGTTTTATAGGTCATGGTAGTACGTTTTATAGGTCATCGTGGGAATGAAAATGCCCACCCCTCCGTGGGTGGGTCTTAAAGGGAAGGGTGCAGGGTCTCCCCACCACCCCTCTGTTAAAGAACAAAAACTCAACCGAGTAAATCTGAAGATCTAATTGGTCTTATTAAGTGACTTCATGAGTCCAGTAGCATCCCATCTAGTAAGTAGAGGGAGACTTAGGGGAGTTATATAAGACGGAAGGTTTTTAAAATTTTTGGTTTTTTAGTTTTATTAATTTTGAGAGAGTGTGAGCCAAGGAAGGGCAGAGAGAGAGAGGGAGAGAGAGAATCCCAACCAGGTTCCCACTATCTGCACAGAGCCCGACTAGGCTCACAACAGGGAGATCTCACAAACAGGGAGATTATGATCTGAGCAGAAATCAAGAGTTGGACGCTTGACTGACTGAGCCACCCAAGTGCCCCAAGATGGAAGATTTTTATAGGAAGGAGGGTTGGGCAAGAAAGTTACCGGCAAAAGAAAAGAAAGGCTTGTTCCAGGCAAGGTCTTGCCCTTGGAAAAGCAGGAAGTCTTATGCTGATCACCTGACCTTTGGGGGTGGGAGGGTGTCCACACATGCGCCTGCACAGGCCTGCGTTTGACCTGTGCGCAAATGGAAAGGGCCTGTGTGATAGATGACCTGATTGGTGCTTATCAGGAAATGCCTGATTAAGGAATTAGACTTACAGTTCTCAGGGAGGTTGAAACCGCAGGTAGGTAGGGTATTAAGCCCTGGTGACGTGGCCTAAATGGTGCCATTTTGGGCCTGTGGTTTTCTTTTTAACACCTCCGAGAGCAAGCCCAACATTGGTTGAAACGAGCCCATTGGTTGAAGCTCGCTGCAACTGGGGGGGCCCCTGTGGGCTGTGGGTAGGAAGCTATGGTAACGCTTCCCCGGATCGAGCTATCTGTGTGACCTTAGGCGAGTCACTAAACTTCTCCCAAGATTTAGTTCTCTCATCCAGCCACCCCTCCCTTCCTAGTGTGGGGGCTATTGTAGGACTAATGAGAATATGGATGTGGTCTTTTTATCACCGAGAAGCCACGTGTGACAGCTGAGGGTTGGTAATTCAGATTTCACTGCATGTCCAGGCTACTCACAGATATTCTCAAACACTTGTTCTCACCTACACACACACACAGCCACAGAGACACGTCTGCATAAATACAACACAATATACACAGATGCTTCTTCCAGTCCCTCAGGCTCAAGCCTTCATGTCTTTTTCTTTTTCCTCTAGCTACTCCCAAACTGCACCCCCCCCCCCATATTGCCTAGCTGCAGCCTTTCTCGTTATTCTCAGTGCTCAGCCTTGATCATCCAGCAGTTTCCTAACCAACTGGTGTCCTTGTCTTCAGTCCCTCTCCTCCCCAACCCATTACACACAAGTTCTTCATATTAATGTATATAAAATCTCTCTTTCCTCACATTCCCTGGTATAAGAGTCAATTCCATCGATGTCCAATTCTGGGACATGGCATGCAGGACCCTTGTCCATTAGCTTCACTCTCCTTACCAAACCCCATTTCCCATGTTTCCGCCTACTGATCTTCTCTTTTCCTTTCCTCCTTCACTCTTTGCCCGAACTCTCCACCTTCCCCCACCATTTTGAAACTCTTTTTACAACACGAGCCTGGACTTGAGTCCAATTCTGCTGGGAAAGTTGTGATCTCTTCCAGCCGAGCCTCCTCATTCTCAGCATAGGAGGGCACGCAGACCAGCTCGAGTGGCAAGTTTCTAGCTGCGTGTATGTCTTGTGTTCTCCTTAGGGAAACTCTAAGCTCCAAAGGGCAGAGGCCAGGGGTTATGCTTCTTTTATATGTCCCCATGGTGTTTGTACAACGCTGAGGCCATGGATTTACAGCCACACACATTTACAATTCACAAGAAACCCCCAAATGCTTATATACACACAGAGATACACATACGTGTCAATTGCTCTAGACCTACCAGTGGGCAGCATAGATCAAGTCCAGCTGGGAAACATTTGTGTAGGGCACTTGCACATAAAACCCCATATTTTGATGCTCTAAGAGTTCATGATTAAAGAAAACTGAATGCTTCCCAGGAAACCCTGTGTAAAGGGAATCAGAAAGCCAGATTCTTTTTTTTTTTTAATTTTTTTTAACGTTTTATTTATTTTTGAGACAGAGAGAGACAGAGCATGAACGGGGGAGGGTCAGAGAGAGGGAGACACAGAATCTGAAGCAGGCTCCAGGCTCTGAGCTGTCAGCACAGAGTCCGACGCGGGGCTCGAACTCACGGACCGCGAGATCATGACCTGAGCCGAAGTCGGCCGCTTAACCGACTGAGCCACCCAGGTGCCCCAGAAAGCCAGATTCTTAAGATAAAGTCTCCCCCACTGTGGGTTATATTATGGGGCTAGGGTCTAGTCACGGTGATGAAGAAATGGCCCAGGCTTTCCCATCTGAAGATGCTGCTCCCATGCTGGGAATCCTGAGCTTTATGTTTACATCTTGCTAGCATCCTTTCCTCTTCTCCTTCCTTGTTAGGTGAGTAAAGAATGGTAGGCGGAGGTGGCTAAATGTCAGTTGTTAATGTTGGTATTTTCAGATTCTGTTTGCATCCCCCCAAAACCATTTACTTTAAAGAAATCAAATAGACAACTGTGTGGTGACAACATTAACATTTATTTGCAAAGGGCATCATGAAGACTCATTGGGAAACCATGACTAATAATCCTAAAGAATGATCTTGCTAAGAGTTCTTCTTCCTACAATCCCCCCCAACCCCTAGCCTCTTTCCCCTTCCTTAAAATAAAACTAATTTGATTCAATGAGTTTAAAATACAGAACACTGCCACAGGCACTAATTCTGCACTCCCATGTAAATAATTCAGCTGTTATGTACATATATTGCCAACTATGAACTACACTACACACACATGTGTGCAGGTGGGCACATAACACTCTCAGCCAGGTCACGAAGGTCCAAGTGGACACAGACACGTTACAATCTGTGCAATGCTGTGGCATTCGTGGATTTGCCGCTCTGCACTCCACGGGCCAGAATCGACATTCACGGAGGAAGAGCTCAGAAGGGGAAGGTGACCGCCCGAGGCCCCAAGGTCCTCTGAAGGAGAAAAAACCCGGCCAACCCGGCCAATGCTAAAGGAGAGCACAGAAAACTGCCTTCTGACTCCAACAGGCCACAGAGCCCTGCTCACAGTCCCCGTCTCCTCCCCACTTCCCCAGCTGGCCAGGCCCAATCTTCAGACCTAGGGTCACTCTAACCAGAAGATTTCTAGGGGATGAAGAGGCAGCACAGGGCCCTAAACCTCCTCAGACACCAGGAAGACACCTTGTTTCAGGAGGATGTGCCTTCCAGGGTCTGTGGGTTAAGGGAAGCAGGCATGACCTCTCTGATGAGTTGTCCTTCCTGTCTACCTTTAAGCTTAATGCTCAACCTTACACACAGGTCTAGTCCTTTCCCACAGACCCCCATAGGCCAGCTGCCATTTTATGGTCACAGAGAAGGATTGGGAGAAATGGTCTCGCTTCTCGGTGACACTCTCTGTGCCCAGGACAGAAGGCCTAGGGGCCACATAATAGCATCTGGAAGCTATCATGACCCAGGGGCCCCCCAGGGAAGCCCACAAGTCTGGTCTTTGAACTGTTCAACGGTACCCCAAGACTGCTGTGACTCTTAGGCAGACTGAAACACATCCTATGGGACCCAGAACACCCAGGGCAAAGGGCAGCATGTATATGTCCCTCATACTTCTCAAGTACTGTAGATGGTTCCAGTCCCACCTTTTCACTTCTCATCTGTTTATACTTGTATAGGAGGCTGGACAGAAGACAGCCTCTGAGTGAGGGCTTTTCTAATTCTTCTCACCTGTTTGGGCTCTTTCTTTGGTGAGGAGGCATCTAGGAGTCAAGAAACCACTTATCTCTGCTTTTCAGAGAGAGGAAAATGGGAACAGGCACAGGGCACTGGGGACCCCCCTGCAAGGGAAACAAGGAGCCTCCAGCATCATATCGGTACTTTCTGCTGACCGGCTTCTTATCCACTTACATGACTCAACCAAATTAATAGAACTTCAAATCTCAAATACATTCATGCCTTGAGTGCTAACCAAACCTACCCCTTGGGCATGAAGCAAGAGTCCTCAGCAGCTCTGGGGAGCAGCTGGTTTGGATGGGCTTGCTGGCTTACAATCAGAACAGAGACAGGTGGCCAAAAGGGTCGGTCATGTGACAAAGGACTGCCAGACGCCAGAGGGCTTGGAAGGCAGTAAGCAGTGGTTCTAAGCCAAGGGTCTGAGCGCCCCCCACACTCTGCTTTGCCTCTCTCCTTGAGCCTGCGGGAAGGGTGTGTGTGTGTGTGTGTGTGTGTGTGTGTAGGACGCTGCTGTGTTGACCAAGTAATTGTCTGAGTTAACAGTCACCTTACACTTTCTGACTCTGAGGCATATTTGGCTAGAATCTAGGTTCTGCTTCATGTCAGCAGGCAATCCAATATTCCAGTGAGTGTAAGTTTTTAAACTGAAACTGAGAAGAGAGCACTCGAGAAATGGCTAGTTCTCCAAAAGAAGCACATCTCTGCTAAGCAGCCGTGATGTAAAGAAAGACCTGCTTCAGACAGATACAGGGTTGAGTGTAGGAAGAATGAGAGCCCTGTACCTTTTTCTTCACTCTATTCCCAGGGTGGGGGAGAGGGGGAGGCATCTGAGTGGGACTACCGATCTCTGGTTCTGGGGTTGGCTCTAGAAAGAGGCTCTGGGGTCGTGACGCCCAAGCCCCAGGACCAGGACCCCAAAGGGCAGTGCTCAGGGTGCAGCTGTCATGGGGTAGACCCTAAAGTCAAGTAGACACGAGAAAGAAACCAGGTTTCTCATCAAAGTCAAGTAGGGGATAAAGATGGAAAGATCCAGTAAGGGAAGACATGTTTGTGGCTCAAGATTGAGATTTTTCTCTCAAGTTTTTTCCAAAGGTTATTTGCCTTCACATTTTATTTTAAACTTTGTTTCCTAATAAAGAGATAGTAAGGTAAAGAGAAATCTAAGTTCATGCTTATAAATTTGGGTTGAGCATTAGCCAAGAGCCATAGAACCCAGCCGAAAGCTGTGGGGGTGGGGTGCGGGTGGGGCACAGGAGCCAGGCTCCTTGGGCCTTGTAATCATGCAGACTGTCTGGAAGCCACAGGCCCACAGCACAGGGGCACCGACCACGGGTAGAAACTACGGGAACGAGAGTCAGATAGCCCCCTCCACCCAAACCGTTTATTGCACATGTAATGGGAAAGTGCGTATGTTAAGGTTTTCCCAGTTTGGGAAAATACAGATTTGTCCTACTAATCAGGCTTTCATCGTGTGTCTGCACAGGGCTGTGTGCACGGGTGTGACCGGAGAGTGGCCTAAGAAGCTTGCCCTCCCCTTAGCAGAAACATCCTTCTTCTGACCCTTCCCCAAACTGCCTAAAATTGTACCCTCAAAAGGGTTTCCTTTGGGTCAAGAAATCTACTCACCCTCCCTCTTTTAAAAAACAAATTCTCCAGGGAGGGATCATCTGACCATTCACATCTTACTGTGAGTTACATCGGCTCAGAAAAGTTAGGGGATGTTTGCCTGGAAGAGAAGAAAAGGGCTATTTTGGACCATGGGGTTCTGCCGCTGGAGGGGGCCCAGGAGACTCTGGAGGCACAAAGGCCCCTGGAGGGAGGATGGGTGGGGGAGGTGGGGGGGGGCGGGGAGCACAGCGGCCTACCAGCTCTGCAGCAGCCCCTCCTCTGCACACGGATGGCACTCAGGGAAAATGGAAACCCAGAACCCAAAGGGGTCTCCACTGCCTCTCCCCAAGCCTCAAGCTTTGCCAACTGGCAGTGATGATGTCCTGACTTCATCCAAAGAGTGAAGAGATCATTCCAGTATTAGGTGCTGGATCCTTCTTTCCTTGAACGAAATATCCACTAGGTTGACTCCTGACATCCTTGAGATGCAAAGTGCTACTCCCCATAACCCCCTCCCCCGCCCCTTCCCCAGACCAGGCTGGGAGCTTCTCCCAAAGAAAGTGATGTGGGCAGGCCTGCGGGCCCTTGCAGCTCCTCTCATGCCATGCAGAACCAGATCTTCTTGAACCAGATTCTCTCGTTCTGCCCTCCCGCAACCCAGAGGCTGTAGAAACATGCTAGGATCCTTAGGAAGAAAGGCATCAGAGAGAGAAAGCTCCACTCAGAGAAACATCTGGAAGGGAGAGGGCCACAGGTGGACCCAACAAGCTCCCTCTGAACGAAGGAAGTAAGAAGATGCCACAGAGGACGTGACTGCGCCCACTTCAGCCCGCCCGCTCCTCTACAGGAGGCAGGCCGAGCCTGGGGAGGGGCAGCCCTCTCTGTGGCCAGGCTGCCGCCCTTCATTTTCATCCTTTCCTGCCCCGCGTGGAAGGGCTCCTGTTGGAAGGACTCCTGTTGGAAGGGCTCGATATGAATACTAGAAAGATTCACAAGGACACAACTGGCGGCATGAGCAGGAGAGTGGAAGGGACACCCAGAGGCCGGAGGCCTCCGGACTGAGGGGAGGGAATACTCTGGAAGAGCGCAGCCATCTTCCAGCCTCGTATGCCACCACTTTCCAGGAGGAGCTGGGAGCCTTGCCCCCGCTTCCTCTGGACTGCAGTCTGTGCCTTCCTCTGCCTGACCCTGGCTCTGTCTAGTTCCCTCCCGGGGGACTGGCGGCTCTGCTCCCCGACCCGTCCCCATGAGAGCCCTCGCCATGCTTCTGGAGGAGCTTCTGGAGACTCCAGCCTCCCTCTGAAAAGACCACCATGGCGCCCGGCTCCAGGCTGACACAAAGGAGGAAACAAAGGGCAGGTGGGATGCTTATTGGCCCCAGAGGAGCAGGAGGCTGATCTCCCTCAGGGAAGACAAGGAGGAAGTGGGAGGGCCGGGAGCGCCCCCCGCCCCCCTCCGCCACTCCATTTTGCTTAGCTGGGGAGGTGCTTGCCAACCAAGGTGCATTTTCTCTGAGATCCCAGTTCGATTCCCATGTCCCAGGGGTGGGTTGTGAGGGCGAACCCCTCCCTCAGACCCCACCCCTCTGAGGAGCTCTGTCTTTTGGCATTCAGTATACGCACAGATCCGGAAACTTCATCTCGTAGACAGGGATGGAGTGGTTCTGAGGCTGGCCATAGGCTGCGGTGATGGTGCCTGACGGGCTCGGTGGGGGGCTGAGGCAGGGACACACGGAGGACAAAGGCATGAGAAGCGGGTTCTGGGTCCCAACCCATGCAGTCAAAAAGAGTAGCTGATTTGGGTTTTTCTTCGCACAGGAACCAGAGACTGTCACTCCATGGGTTCCTAGGTTTCAAGTTCTAGGATCTAGCTTGAAGTCTAGTTTTACTGAAGGCTTTTTTACAGCGACATCATTGTTTTAGGAAGTACCAGCCCTGGACCCTGGGGCCCCTGGCTCTTTGTGGGGTTCACTGAGCTGTCTCGATTTCCTTGTCCGGGAGAGCTGGCGGCTGACTGCAGCCCTGGAGACAGAGGCTGCAGACAGGGAGGCCTGGAGACAGGGGTGAGAGGGAGGACTTGGGAGCAGGGGGCCCTGCCCAGGGCTGCCACTTACCGGATGGTGATTTCAAAGATCTGATTGAGTTTGCTCTGCAGCAGTGATGCCTAGACACAAACAGAAGGAAGTGAGCTGGGGGCTCCCTCGCACCTGTGCTGGCTCTTGGGAGCCCACCCGTCCAGAGTCCCGTCTTAGGAAGGGAACTCGTGTGAGCTCATCGACAGCACTTATCTGCGGATCCTGGCCGCGGGTTCAGATCAGGGAGGGCCACCCAACAAAAGCACAGAGGCCAGGACCACCAGAAGGACCTCAGCAGGCAGTCCCTTAAGGGGCCGAGTTTCTCCGAGCGGGGCAGTAAGGCTTGGCGGGCATATTGTCAGGAGGCTCAGAGCTGGTTTCAGACTTTCCCTTAACTCCAAGGAGCAGCTGTGCACAGTTGGATTAGGGAGGATGCTGTCTCCGGTCCCTTCTGGCTCCAACTAAGGCCACGTGCACAGACAGTGAGGCTGTGTACGTGTTCAGGGATGGACCTCAACTCTGAGCTCATGAAACCAGCAGCACCTGCCTCTGGAGACAGGCCTGAGGTTAGAATAACATAGGCCCAGAAAAATCTATATGTATCTACATAAACGATTATGTTATTATTATGTATTATGATATACTAGAAATATATGACACATCATATGTAACGGAAAAGAAAATAACATGTATTTTTACTGAGAGGAAAAATTACAATAAAATAGAAGTTATTTGTGGATTCTGGATGCTTACAGTTGTTTCACTGTCACTAAGATGGCCACTGTGAGTAACAAATCCTGGCCTATAGTCAATTTCAAGAAAAGTCTGTGCTCTTCCCTTAAGTACAGATGTAGACATGAGTCCTTCTTTTTACTTATCTGGCATCTTCTCTTTCCAATCTCTTTTCCAGGGCCAGGCTGTTCCACTTCCCCTGCTGGGGTCCCCTGGTTGGAAGCGGAACCCTGTGTTGCAAATGTTGGCCATCTCTCTTAAGCCATGGCTCCTTTCCCCACCACTCCATGACGAGGTGAGCATAAAGGCACCAGCCTCACAGAGTTGTCATGAGAATGACATAAGCGAATAAATGGAAGATGCTCGGGTGTGTGCCTAAGTGCCAGTTGCCTACTTGCTATTATAAGTTTTACAGTCTGCTTGACACAGGAGCTCCTGAGGTCAGGACTTCTTCCCTACATGGAGATTGTGAGGTTTAAAGGAGTGTAGGGCTAATAGCCAAGCCTTTTGGTTTGGGGGGAAACAGTGTAGTGCCAGGGCATTGTTGGGGGGACCGAATCTCTAATTTCTGGGTAACAAAAGTGCCAAGTCTCCTAGAAACTCAGTTCCATCCTGGGCCTAAGTCCAGTATCTGTTCTTTCCCCAAAGACTTACCCCTGTTGTGCCTCACTCACCCGGGCCCCGCAATGTGCTGCAATCTCCTCAAAGGGTGCCTTCTGGAACTTCTCCACCACTTGTCGCCGCCGTTCACGTTCCTGCTCTTCGACCGCCACACTGTCCACTGTGGTACAGAGAGCCGAGTCAGCCCCTAGGTCCTGCTCCGCTGATGTGGGGGCAAGGGCTGGAGATGGGAAGATGGGAGGACCCCTCCAGGGGAGCACTGTCTGTGATTGTGGTTCAGGCTCTGCCTTCTGCTGGTGGGCAGGGTGATAGCGGGGCATGGAGGGTGGGTGCCATTATTTGGCCCACGAGGTCTAGATCTTTTCCTGATTCAGCCTGAGAGCTCAGCCACCTTCCTCACGAAAGAGTTTGAGAACTAGGTAAGTGGATCCTTAAGCTGGGCTTTTAAAGCCCTGAGTGACATTACCACTTGGACTCTCAAAGGGAGTTCCTGGAACAAGAAGTATTCTGGTGCTAATTTGAAAGGGACATCAACGATGGAAAAGCCAGACAGGTCACAAGAGGCAATACAAAGTTAGGTCCCTATGGCCCAGCAGTCCGAGGCTGTCTAGTTCGAGGCTTCTACATATTCCTTTTAGTATCCAAAATGAGTCGGCAAAAATGAAGACGGTCAAGTACGTTCACACTTTATGCACGTTCAGAAAGAATACCCTCAAAGACAACAAAAATTAAAACCGTTTGGCATTTGAGAGTAATTTGTTATCAGTTCTGGGAAAAATTCTCTTATTTGGAATACTGCATTGCCCAATAATCCAGATAAATGAGGTACTACATTTTAAGATCTATTGCCAATAAATATCAATTGATTTGCTTTTTTTTTTTTAATTAAAAAAAATTTTTTTAACGTTTATTTATTTTTGAGACAGAGAGAGACAGCATGAACGGGGGAGGGTCAGGGAGAGAGGGAGACACAGAATCTGAAACAGGCTCCAGGCTCTGAGCCATCAGTACAGAGCCTGATGTGGGGCTCGAACTCATGAACCGTGAGATCATGACCTGAGCCGAAGTCAGATACTTAACCGACTGAGCCACCCAGGGGCCCCTTGATTTGCTTTTAATATCTTTCATTGGTCCGCTCGTTCTTCTGTAACACAACCCACCAAAAAATAGCCAAAGTGTTTATACAAAATTGTTTTTTCCCTAACTGGCTGCAACCCTCAGTTGATTACTTTTTTTTTTAAGTTTATTTATTTTGAGAGCGAGCGAGCGAGCAAGTAAGGGAGGGGCAGAGAGAGAGGGAGAGAGAATCCCAAGCGGGCTCTGAGCTGTTAGCGCAAAGCCCTGTGGCAGGACTCAGTCTTACAAACCACAAGATTGTGGCCTGAGCCAAAACCAAGAGTGGGACGCTTAATTGACTGGGCCACCCAGGGCCCCTCCACTGATTACTTTTACAGGCAGCGAGCTGTCAGTAGAGAAAGGGTGGCTTGACATGGATATGCTGGGCAGCACTACCGATCCCCATCCGGAAAGCAGAATTGATCATTGCAGCTTTGTAGTTGTTGGGAGTTTAGGGGAAGCCGCCGGCCTCCCTTTACCTCTGGGCTGAATCCTGCATCAGGCTGCCCACACCCACGCCTCCCCCCAGGACCCAGCCCCGGCATCCCCTCCAACTTACCGATGGCCTTCTTTAGCGTCTCATAGGTGATCTCCTCGGCAGGCACTCGCTGAGGGAGAAGGAACAGAAGTGTTCAGAAAAGGGGGATGGAGGTATGGGAGGCAGCCTTGGCTTCCTCAGTTATCTGGCAGCCCCTTTGCTTCTCAAAAGACTGTCCTGATGGGGGGAAACGCCCCCAGGACACCACCTTCTCACCAGGGTCCCCGAAGCTCCCCACGCAGGCAGGCGCAGAGCTCCCCACTGAAGAACAGAGCTGCAGTGAGATGGAGGGGGAAGGTCCCTTCCTCCTCAGAGTGCTGAGAATCACCTAAAAGAACTCGCCGCCCTCACCCCTAGCTGGTCGCATTAAGCCCCGTGGGAAGAAAACACTGCCAAACTCAAAAAAATCTGAGAACATAACAGAAAATATTGGCAGCGAGAGGAAGCAGTTGGCAAATATCTCAAATGTAAATTTCAAGAACTGGATAACACTTTTGAAGGCTTAGGATATAAAATTATCTTCCGAGGTGATATGAGTATTTACTAAAGGTAAGACATGCTGGGGCTGGTCCAAGGACCTGGGTCCCAGGATCTCAGTCCTCAAAGAGCCTATTAAAGGAGGTGGCAAATAATGAACCCAAAGAAGGATTACCCCATGGATCGTCGCCTCAGGCCAGAGGCTGAAAGTCATGAAACGTTTGTACTAAGTCCCAGGTAGTCCCCAGTAGACTCTGAGCTGCTCGAGGCGGGCCCCACGATTCACTCATCTCCCATCACTTAAACATAACATTAAGTGGAAGAAATAGACACAGAAGAGAATGACTTCACTGACACAGAGGTCAGGAAGTGACCTGAGACAGGCTAGTGGCTCCCTTTGCGAAGGGGGTCTCTTGGGCAATGACAATGTTCTATTCCCTGATTTGGGTGTGATTGCACGGGTACATTCCTTGTGTGAAAATTCACTGAGCTACTGTATTTTTCTGATTTGTTTAGTGTTTAATGGAGGCTGGAAAAGCCAGAGATGTACGTATTGGGATACAGTCATTTAGGAAATATTCAGTGAACACTGAGTCTGTGCAGGACTCTTGGCTGGTCCCTCAGTAGAAATGGCACAATCTGTTAGCTCAGGAATTATGAGCCTGAGACAGCTGTGCCATCGGTCACTCTCAGGAGTCATCCTCTCTGCACATCCATCCACGCAGCCACTCAGCACTGACCAACGTGTGAGGTGCTAGGGAACTGGGTGGTGGCAACAGAGAAAAGGAAGGTCGCTGGTTAAGGGCAGGTAGAGAGAGGCTTATGGAGAAAACAGGACACAAGCTGGGCACGGAGGAGTGGGTGGCTCATGAGAACAAAGGTGCGGAGGAAGGGACTCACACAGGGGATTACAGCAAAGACCGGCAGCTGAAGGGGACCACGTGGGGGAGACCGAGCAGACCAGCCCCAGGGGCACAGTGGCTTCTGCCAGAGAGGAGAGGGAAGTAACATGATCCAGTAGGACCAGTCCAGACTATAAACGGCTCTGAATGCCAGGTACTGGGTTTGGGGCTTGACTAAACCTGCATTTATTGATCAACTGCTATGAACTTGGCATAGAAGGCTACAGGGAGCCAGCACAGGATTCAGGTGGGGCATGGTGCGCTGAAGGTGGAAAGAAGGGTAGCCTGGCAGAAGGTCATGGGGTGGAAGCCCCCACACCCCTGCTTCAGCTACCAAGTCACCCCCCGAGCTAGGTGGACTCTCCAGGAGGGAAAGGGACCCATTCTGGTGGCCCAGGCGACATTAGAGAGTAGGAAGCTCTGTACACATGCCAGCATTTCTCCTTCCACCTCGCTTTACTCCTCGATTCCCGAGGCTTTCTTAACTTCCGGAAGGGAGAACCACAACTCTGGAGGAAACAGCAGCCAGCTCATGCTCTGGTCCTGACACATTTGAGGTTCCCTGTCCTGCAGAGCCAGAAGGCCTTGGAGGACACTTGGTTCAGCCTCATTCCCCTCTTCCAATTAGTGTGAGTCAGAGCCTCCTTCCTTCCATAGGAAAGTTCCAGACGAGTGCCCCAATGAGAGAAGAGTTGAGAAAGCAGCTGAGGGCATAGAGAGAGGCTCGGTCCGGGCCCCAGTGACTTCTCCTTGCTCCAGTGCATCTGAGGAAAGGCTCAGGGTTGACATTGTCCTCCATGGCTACACCAGCCCCAAGGGGCAGAAGGCATACCACCCCCCCAACCCAAACTGTCCTGGCCTACCCCACCTCCAATGAAAATCCTCCTCACTTCTCACTGAAGCTTCCCCATGTCTCCGTCAATTCCCTTAATGGCAGGAGACACCATTAAACACAAGTGTATTTTGTCTTACAGCTTCACCTCCCTCATGACCCCTTTCTCTCCCCCTCTGCCCCTCTCCTATTTTCGTCTCTTCTGCAGAAGTTGGTTATTTTCATTGTGATTCCTTCCTCTCGCTGACTCATGGGCACATCTGCTTTATTTTCTCAGGTATAGGAAGTAAGGGCAGGGGAGATGCCACAAGTTATTTCGAACAGAAGTTAGATATTCACAGCCCCCAAGAGATGGTGGAGTGACAATGACATCTTGAAGCTGCAACTTGGTCTTTAAAAAAGCACCTCTATTGATCGATCTGGAAGAAACACCATGAAAACTATTCTCACCCCCATCTCTCCTATTAGGCCTTCCAATATCCAACATGGTGGATGTCTGCCTCCATTGGAAATGGGGAATAACTACCAGCAAGCCTTTCAAGAGTGATTTGTGTGACATTGTCATGGGAGTGTGCGGCGGGGGGGTGGGGGCTTAGGGGGGAGGGGGGCGCACATGTAATTTTTCCAGATGGAAAGGTCTATGACATATATGATGAGTCAGTAAGAAAATGGGATATTTGAGAAATTTGCTTTCCCTGCGACTTTAAATGGGTTATGCAGTTAAGGAAGCCTGGAATATGGAGCATCTGATTGCATAGGAAGCAAGAGCAGGTCCCCTCCCCTTGGGATGCAGGACAATATATTAAGGACACTCACCTCCTCCTTCTCTGGGCTGTTCCTAGATTCCACCTCCACCTGCAGGGAAATGGTTTCTCCAATGCTCTTCCTCTTGGATAAGCGATCCTCATCTGGGAAAGGGAAGCCCAGATGCTAGAGTTCCCAGGGCTCAGAGTGAGCCAGGATCACACCTCTAGCACCATCTCTCCCGCCCCCACCTTTGCCTGGCCCACAGTCCTCTGAGGGCTCAGTATACACCAAGGCGACAGCTGGTTTATCGAAGGCTGCCGGCCTCCTCTGCTCATCTTAGGGTGGTGGGTTTAGTTCTTCGTGGCTAAGATTTTGAAATAATCAATGAGCACAAAGAAGCTGCTCATGACCAGAGAGCACATGTCACCTGGAGTAAGTGTCATCCACTCACAGTGCAAGTAGCTAGCTGTCACTGGTGAAGCACTTGCTAAAGTGCATTTGCCTTTATTGTTTCATGCACGTCTCACACCAACCCTCTAAGGCAGGTGTGGTTAATCCCAATTTTATAGTCAAGGAACCCGAAACCCAGAGATGCCAGGAGACTTGTCTAAGATTTTTCAGGAAGTGAGCTGCGGAGAACTGGGTCTCTGATTCTACACCACAGCCCACGTGGGTACTTTCTGGCTCAATGGGGCCTCTCCCAGCCACAGGCCAGCCTATCTCGTGGGCCACGTTCCCCAGGGATCCTGCCCTGAGGAGAAGAGGCTGGGGAATCAAGAGCATCTCACTGTGTCTTTCAGCTCTTGGGTGACACGCAAGGTGCCGGGGAGGCGACCTACGGACACACAAGTCCCTCACTCTCAGGACCCTTCCTGGTGGGGAAGAGGCAGACGCAGGCTTGGAAGTCCTCGCACGGGGCTCCTACCTGTCAGCTGAGGGATGTAGGGCAGGCAAAGCCTGTCTGAATTGTAGCCGCTGCCCCCCAGGACTTCACTGATCTTGCTCTGGCGGAAGAGGAGCTCAATCACTACTCCATCAAGATTTTGAGACAACCTGGGAGCCAAAGAAGGAAAGAGGCAACCAGAGTGATTTCCTAATGACTCTCCTTGTTACACAAGGAACATCCATCATACAAAATGGCAGGGAAGCAGAAGGAAAAGAAAACCACCATAGTCCCACCCTTCAGAGACAACATCATTACATGTTGTGCAGAATCCCTCAGCCACATACTTGTATGCACACACACACACACACACACACACACAGACACCACCCCACCCCCTAAGTTCCTGTTCTGTGATCGATTTTATCCACCGATTACACAGCACCTGTTTCCCATTAACTTTTCTTCCAAAACATTGCGGTGGAAAGGCCACGGTCCATAAAGCTATATTAATAATATCATAAACCCCTATTGTTGGACATTTTGTTTTTTCCCAGTATTTTCCTTGAGTTCCTCTGAGGCTCAAGTGACACTGGCCCACAGACTTCAGTCCCAGAATGCCACCTGGATCCATCCAGTGTCTTGTAGGAACGGCTCCTCCAAGATGCACGTCCCATGGGCTTGGGCGAGGCTCCCAGAGGGCATGTCACATACTCTATAGCACAACGCACCGACATGGCCCGAGGCGTGGATTACAGCCATGTGAGGAAGGCCACACTTGACCCAGGACTTCTGGGCCACAGGCAGGGTCCACTTTCAGCCCTTGAGCCCATAGAGGCCTCAGCTCCTGGCTTCAGACCCCTTACCCTCTACTCAGCTACCTTGGGTGTCCTTGATCATGTCCCAAGTATGCTCCTCACCTAGGCCTCTCCACAAACACGTCCTCAGGGAGCATGTACGGAGCCTCTTTCTTCCTGGTCTCTATCACCTGGAGTTGGGAGGAAATCACATGAGAGCTGGGTTTGCCAGGGAGGGGGAGCTCTGCATAGGCGAATGACAGCGCTCTCCCTCCAAGCAGTTGCTTCCTCCAGCAAACTCCCTGGCCGATAGGCTCCTGAGGGATAAACTCAGATCCACAGGGGTCCTCAGGGCAGGCAGACTGCTCAGGCTATCCCCAATGACACATGACACATATGCATTAAGTGTCTTGCAAATGCAGGTGCTTAGCCCCCCAAGGGACTGCGGTTTCTGGCTCCTGTGCCCTACTTCCGTTTTCTATGTGAACAGGAAAAGGGAGGATAAGTCATACCTTCCCCCCCAACCCAGGTGCACTGCAAAAACATCCTGAGGGACAGTCACAGAAGGAGTTTCCCTCAGTACCCTCTGCAAATTTTTGACGGGAAAGGTGGAAGTTACCAAGACGCAAGCAGGGGAGGATAGCAGGGGCACAAGTCTGTGCAGGAGGTGAGGAAACCACGATGCTGCTATTTTAATAAAGAGGATGTCAGGGCATTGCTTTTCCTGCACCCCTTCACTGGTCCATGCTGGGGGGCACAGTGACACAGCACCCTCCCCCATCCCCCCAGCACCCCCAAGCCAGCTGAAACTGGAGGTTTCCCATTTTCTTTCATTTTGCTAGTGTATTTTAAAGTTAATCATAGACACTATCCCATTCCACCTGTAAATACTACAGTGGTTTTTATTATTGTGGTTTGTTTTCCTTATTTGTTTTTTTTTTTTTTAAGTTTATTTTGAGAGAGAAAGCAAGGTAGGGGCAGAGAGAGAGGGGAGAGAGAGAATCCCAAGCAGGCTCCACACCGTCAGCACAGAGCCCGATGTGGGGCTCGATCTCACAAACTGTGAGATCATGACCTGAGCTGAAATCAAGAGTTCAACGCTTAAACAGCTGAGCCACCCAGGCATCCCTGTTGGTTTGTTTTTAAATTTTTATTTTATTTTATTTTTTTAGAGAGAGAGCCCATGAGTAGGGGAGGGAGAGAAAGGGGTGGGGGGGGGGGAGAAAATCCTAAGCAGGTGCCACACTCAGTGTGGAGTCCGATGTGGGGCTCAAACTCACAACCCTGGGATCATGACCTTAGCTGAAATCAAGTCGGGCGCTGAACTGAGCCACACAGGCACCTCTTGTTGTTGTTGTTGTTGTTGTTGTTGTTGTTGTTGTTGTTAAGTAGGCTCCAATGCAGGGTTTAAACTCACGATCCTGAGATCAAGACCTGGGCTGTGATCAAGAGTCGGATGCTCAACTGACTGAGCCACCCAGGTGCCCCAACACTTCAGTGTGTTTTAAAATGTCTTTTGGGGACAAATGAGGACATGTGATTATAGATTGGGTATTAGATAGCACCAAGGCATTTCCGATAACTTAATCACGTATGTTAATAGCATGGCAATGATGTTGGAAGGTGTCCATATTTTCTTGAGGCACAATGCTGATATATGTAGGGGTGAAAGGACATGATAGCTGAGATTTGCTTTAAAATAAGAAAAAGAAAAGATAGATGAAGCAAACATGGGAAAACCTTCATAACTCTTTAATCTGCATGGTTCTACTCACACTGCTTTTGGGATATTTGAAAACTTTCAGAATAAAACTTTTCTAAAAAGTAGTTTCAGGGGCACCTGGGTAGCTCAGTCGGTTAAGTGACCAACTTCAGTTCAGGTCGTGATCTCACAGTCTTTGAGTTCGAGCCCCATGTCGGGCTCTGTGCTGACAGCTCAGAGCCTGGACCCTGCTTCAGATTTTGTGTCTCCCTGGCTCTCTGCCCTTCCCCGCTCATGCCTTGTCTCTCTCCATCTCTCAAAAATAAAGAAATGTTAAAAAAAATTTTTTTAAGTAGTTTTAGTCCCAAATCACATGAGAGGCATGTGTACCTATGTCTCTGGGAGTGAGGGCAGCACAGAGGGACAGGAAGTCAAGGCGGGCAGGTAGCAGCAGGTGAGGAAGGGGTATAGGTTCTTGCCTGTGGCCAACCCCACCATGCTATGTCATGTTACCCAGGAGGAAATGCTACTTCTAGTAACTCCTCACTGTCCCTAGTTCTTCTGTCAACCCTTCCTCAAGGCCTGGACTGAGCACAGGGCTTATACAATTAAGGAAAAGTTATTCTGGGGAAACCCAGGGTTGAGGGGCTCCTGAGCTGTCAGGGTCACAAGGACACCAACCTCATGGATGTGCTGGCAGAAGGCAGGTACTGTTGTGAGCTGGCTGATGAGGTTCAGGTAGGCTGCACCCAGCGCGTAGAGGGCACAGCGGTTGTATACAGGCAGGTTCTCTTCATTGACCTGGGCCACATCCTGTGGCAACACAGAGGGGCCCTGGAGTTTCTTAACTGACAAATTATACCGGTGCCCCCCTTCCCCCAACCTCCCCCAACCTTCTTTAGAGATGGCCCATTTCTCTAGACTAAGCCTTTTCCAGCATTTGCCCCATAACTTGCTGGGAGACAGAAGTCATCCTCATTACAGCTGAAGTGAATCATCCCTAGAACGATCCATGAGCTGGAGGCTCATAAGTACTTGAGTAGAGGGGTATTGACTTCACTCTCCACTTTGCAGTTCCAGCTTTGGTGACCCTGACGGTCCAAACCTTCATTATTAATCCTACCTCTAGGATGCTGTGTCCTTCAATATAGACCTTGAATGATTCTTGGGGGACCGGACTGGATTGCTAAACTGGGTCCATATGTTAAGTTGAAAAAGAAGCAACAGTTACTAGGGATTGGGACACAAAGGAATCTCAAATTCTAGGCTGAACACCATCATAGCAGCTGGGTTGGCCTTGCAGGATTCAAGGCAGCACTGGTGGCCACCACTCAACTCCCAGATTTGCCATAATTCGTGCTCCTAGGGTGGGATACGATGCCCACCTAGCTGCAGGACCTCGGAGACCCTGGTCTTTTGAGGTCTGGGACCCACCCCAGATCCCAGCATCGTTGACAGTATACATCCACCCAGAAAGACTCTGCAAGTCTGGAGCCCTCTGTGGTGAAGCATGGCTCTCTTAAGAGTCGTGATGGAGGCTTGTTGAGTCTCCAGGTCCCAGGGCTTGGGGGTAGAACTAGGAACATGTATTTTTAATAAACGCTATGGTAATTCTGAGGCACAGCCAGGCTTGGGGATCAGACGATCTTTAGACAAAGTTTGTTTTGGGATCACGCGGAGCTTATATGAGCGCCCTCTTGATAGTCCTTGGGGTCTCATTCAGACCTTGTGAGACTCGAAACACTAGGGGCTAAAGGGTGTTTTTTAAAGACCCCGTTCCCTGGGTCTCCTTTAGCCTGAGCCATGACTGAAGCACTGTTTGGTGGTTTCCCGAACAGAACCACGGCTTGTGGTCTCTGGAGGAAGGGCCAACCAAGGGTGCCGTATTCCCGGGCTCGGGGATCGCTGTTGAGCCACTTCTACTTGGTGCTCTCATGAGTGCTTGGCCCAAACCGGTCCCCTGCCCTGATCCCAACCCCTATGTGCCGCCCACACCAGGTCCCACCTGAACAGCCAGCACCAGGCGGATGAGGTCCACCACCACCTCCTCATTGGCCAGCTCAATGCTGATGAGGGCCAGCAAGCCGTAGAGCGCCTCGTAGTGCTTCTGTATGTTCGTCTCCTCCTTACAGCTCAGGTAGATGTGTCTGTAGAGCTGCTGGGAGTGCTGGGTGGGGGGAAGGGTGGGGCAAGGAGATCGGGGAGGAGGACTAATCTGCAGGCGGTGCCACAGCTGGGTGCCCCTCCCACCTCCACCTTCCGGGAAAGGATGCTTTCTCTCTCTCTCTCTCCCTCTTTTAAGTTTTATTTATCTAAGTAATCTCTACGCCCAACGTGGAGCTCGAACTCATGACCCCAAGATCAAGAGTCATTCTTCCAACTGAGCCAGCCAGGCACCCCAGGGAGAGCACGGCTTTAGAGCAGACCCCAGTGGAAGCCACTGTGCAGGAGGACACGTCTAAGGAAGGGTGAGTGCAGTGAAACCAGCAACAGAAGCTGCTGCCCAAATCCAGCTGTGTGCAGAGGTCCACAGCCCAGCCCGGGACTGGCTCACCAGCAGTGCTCCTCACTCCGGCCTCAGTGTTGAGCATGACCCTGGGGGCTTGACCCCCCGAGAGGTCAACTGGTCATCCCCACTAAGCAAACTCAAAGAGGGAGAGAGCCGGCCTAGGACAGGGGTCAGCACTGACTTGGGGTTTGGGAGGTGGGAGTCCACAGAGCCTGGCCCACCTGGGGTTCCTCGGGCCTTACGGTCACACTTGCTAACCTTCTTCATGAAGACGGTGTCCTGTCGGGAGCACTTGTCCACTTTCAGCTTCAGGACAGAGATGTCGCTAAGGGTACTGGGAGGGGACACAAGCGGCTACTATGGGAATTGTCCTCTCACCTGGGTGTGACACCTATCGGGAGCCTTCTGCCCCATCACACACCAACTGGAGGGGAGACCCCCAAGTTCACCTGATGGTAGAGAACTTGTGGCGGTTGCCATGACGATCAATGAAACTGATGAGAATCTCCAGAACGAAGAGACGGATCTCCGCGTCCTCCATGAGGGCGGTGGACAGAAGGCGGTCGAGGAAGTTGCTGGGCAAGGCTGACATCATGTTGTTGCACTGGAAACCTGTGGACACCTGCAAGGGAGCCCAGCACGGCTGCGCTAAGGAACGCTGGCCCTTTCCATGCTGTGAGGAGATGGGGAGGAGCCAGCAGAAGTGGGGTTTAAAGCACCCAACCTCTCTAGCCATCACGCAGCCCAGCTCCCCTTGGCCTCCACCCTAGGCCCTGAATGCCTGTGGCAACTTTTCTGAACATGCCAACAACCACCTAGACAAGTTTTAAGTTGTTAAAAGCAAGCAAGGGCTAAGCACTTTGGGGGGGGGGCGCGGGGAACAGGGAGCCTCAGAACCTAATGTTCCAGCCGTCAGGGCTCAGCTGATGAACACCCGCCAGGAACACAGCGTTGCATTAAGAGCAAGGACAGTTGCAGAGACATGGCGAGACAGTGGAAGAACTCACAGCTGGGCTGAGGAACCAGAACCCACACAAGGGCAACAACCATTCCATTCCATCTTTTCTATGTGGCCATACTGGGGGTCTTCTGATGAAAGCAGGGGGCATCAGTAGACACACCACACATGATGTTGTCAAAGCATTCAAAAGCCGCAAAACATATTTACTGTTAAGTCCATATTGGAAAATGATGCCTTTGATGACTCAGCAGGCCCTTGAGGATTTAGCAGAGCCTGGTGGCATCAACAGTAAACATTCACTGAAGCGGGGTGTGTGTGAGTGCAAATCGTCACCTTGATAAGGTGCTGGGTACAATGAGGATAATGAGAGTAAAGTCAGCAGGAATGGCAGGAGCACACAGACCGAGGAGGTAACCAGATGTGGGCGGTGTCGGCATGAAAAGCCTTTATAAAAACCTAGTGAAATGAACAGCATGGGCTAGGGAGAGGGAAGGCAAGGCATGAATGAGAGTAATTGGGCTGTGCAGATTGGCGTGGCTGGAACAGAAACTGGGGCTAGGGATGAGATCACGAGTCAAGGGAGGGAAAGGTGACTGCGGATTTTTTTTTTAATTTTTTTTTTTTTTTTAGTGTTTATTTTTGAGAGACAGAAAGACAGAGCAGGAGCAGGAGAGGGGCACAGAGAGAGGAAGACACAGAATCCAAAGCAGGCTCAGCACAGAGCCTGACGCATGGCTTGAATTCACGAGCTGTGAGATCATGACCTGGGCAGAGGTCAGATGCTTAACCGACTGAGCCACCCAGGCACCCCAGTGACTGGGGATTTTCTACCTTTAGTCTGAGGAGTTTGAAACCTAGAGGCACATCAGCTGTAAGCCGAGACCTACTATTTGAAAAGGAGCAACATGTGGGGAACAGTATTTCTAGAAA
Source organism: Panthera tigris (assembly GCF_018350195.1). Lineage (NCBI taxonomy): Eukaryota > Metazoa > Chordata > Mammalia > Carnivora > Felidae > Panthera > Panthera tigris. Next base: position 119,527,255 of record NC_056662.1, read on the forward strand.
ATTCTTGTTGTGGTTGTGTATTTATGATTGGTGAGGACAGATGGAGATAAGGGCAATGATGAGAATAATCTAGTTGTGAGATGTCCAGAGCTTAGGCAGGACTGTGCATGAGAACACCTGGGGGGCCTGTTACAAATACAGATTCCAGGACCCCACTCAGACTGAGGGCTCAAAGTTTCTAGGGATGCTCTATATATTTTAACAAGTTGGTCACGGAGATGGCATTTGAGAACAATGAATCTGGACTCCAGTGATGGCTGCAAGGATGTAGAGAAGAGGAATGTAAAACACTGATGAAAGGAAAGATAGTGGCTGGGAGACTGGAATGGGCACAAGTGCTGAGGGGGAAATAGGTGGAAGGGACCTAGGCAGATATTTGGAAGGGAAAAAAAAGGCAGGAACCAATAGATTCTAACCCAGTACAGAGACAATGTTTGAGTGACAAGGAGATCCGTAGCTGATAAGGAACCTTTGTGAAAATTTGGAACACATGCCCTGCCTGCCTTGGATGACCCAGGTCTGTGGATGCCCAGACTGCTAGTGAGTTTAACACAGGCTGAATTTCAGCCCCCTATTCACCCTTTTGATTGGACACATTTGTGCAGTGTGCAACCTGCACAGCTGTATGTGGTAGCCTTCTCTTGGTCCCTTGGGAAGGAGCTGCCTCCTGTAGAGGCTGAGTAGGAACGGGGACGGGAGAGGCTCACCTGAAGGAGGGATTTCAGCAGCATAATCTGGGTCAGCCGGTTCCTGTTCTCTCTGTAGACCAGACACAAATACTCACCAGGATGGTGATGTGGGCAGAGACCCCACACTTGCCTGCCCAGTTCCCCTTGTGATTAGATTCTCCATGAGGCTTATCTTGTTGAGTTACTCAGGACAGTTGACTTGCAGAGCCAGGAAGCAGACCAGAGAATTAATGGCTTGCCCCAAAGGTGGGAGGCGGTTAGTGGTGGGGCAGCCTGAGGAACTGTTGTGGGGTCCAAGGATCCCACTAAGGGCTACTGAGGGATTTGAGAGTAGAAGGAGAGAAGTGAGGGCATAACCAGGAAAGTCAAAGTGGAGAAAGGGGTCAGCCAGAAAACACTGGAAGGGCAGCTGGGGTGGAATGGGCAAGAGAGGAAAAGGGGAGGACGGCTGGTAGGCTTACCCGGTCTTCCCCGTCTCCATGGGATGATGCAGGGAAGGCAGTGGGACCTTGCTCATGATGAAGAGTATCACCTCGGAGCGCTGATAAGTGGGCAACGTGCTGGCAAAGGAGCCTGCAGGAAAGAGATGGTGGAGGGGGTTGGCCCAAGTGAGGCCCACAGCTGCCAGGGTCTCAGATGAGGAAACTACCGCCCGGAGTGCAGCGGCTGTGTGTCTAAGGAAGAGAAGTAAGACAAGCAGAGGGAGAAACGGTAGTGACTCCAGGGGGCTCTTCCTAACTCCAGCTCCTTCACTTGTTGTCGCCCAGGCTGCGGTTGGCTAGCGTCCCTGGGAAGGAGAGGGGAGCCAACGGTGCTAAGCCAGCAAGGCTCTGAAGTGATGGGCCCTACGAGCCGGAGGGGTGACTCTACGGTTCTCCCCTTGGCAACCACGTGCACATCCTTGGCCTTTCCCCTTTCCTCCTTCCTGCCTTTTCTCTTCCTTCTCGCCTCCCCTCCCATCGCTCCAACCGGGAAGCATCAGAGAGGCCGGCCGGGGACAGGGGTGCAGAGGAGTTCGCCGCTCTCAGCCTCTGATCTGAAGTCCAGCCCAGCAAACCACGGACATCGCTCTGTGCTCTCCCTCAGGCCAGAACCGGGCCAGGCCGTGAGCCGTGCGCGCCGCTGACCGACTCCATTTTCTCCAACGTCCGCGAATAACGCGATTTGGCCGGAGGAGCGGGTGACCCTCTTCCCAGCGCCCCAGCGCGCGGCTGGTGGAGGCCGCCGCCCGCCCCACCCAACTCGGGTCGGACCCCGCAGCGGCGCCCGGTCCCGCCCACCAGGCCCCGCCCCTCGCCGGGCCCCGCCCACTCAGGCCCCGTCCCGGGGCCCACCTATGGTCTTGATGACAGCCTCCTGGAACATGCGCTCTTCGTGCTCCTTGATGATCTTGGTGCCCAGGCTGATGGCCCCGTCGTAGCTCCCGGTCAGGGCGTAGTCGATGCTGAGCCGCAGCTGCCTCAGTAGAGTGTTGAACATCTCCAGCACCGTGGGCCCTGAGCACAGTGGGTGGGAGACCCGAGATCCAGGGCTGGAACCCTCGGCCCGTTCTCCCCTGCCCTGCTTTCCAGCCAGGGGCTTCCTCTTCCTCTGCACCCCGCCCCGGCTGACTGCTTTCTAAGAAACCCAGCTCTGACGCCTCCCTGCGCTCCCTTGCCCTGTTCTGGAAGGGGAGGCAGCCTCCTGCCAAGGGCGGCTCTTTGTCCTTGGAGGCTTCCCGGCCCCCACACGCTGTCACCCAGGGCCCCCTTACCGACAGAGCCGGTGGCGGCGATGACGGCAGCTTCCGACAGGACCTCCACGATGCCCGCCCGCACCGTGGCCGCGCTGCGGCTGTTGGCATCCAGGTGGCTCAGGAGCTGCTGGATAACCAGGTGGGAGTGCTGCGGCTGGGGGGAGGAAGACGTGCTGGCCCCAAACAGCAACCCCCCACGCGGCCTCTGCGCCAGGGCAGCCCTCGACTGGGACCCAAAGGCCGGGGTGGACAGAAGTGAGGTCCTGAGGCGGGCGGGCACTGGAGGTGGTGCCCAGATACCCTGGTTCCTTCTCCTCAGTCCCTCTCCCTTGGTCCAACAGGAGCAGAGCCCAGTCCCGGTGGCCACCTGGATTTCCACGGTTGTCCTGGGCCCTTCCGCCTCAAGTGGGTCAAAAGTCAGTTTTAAAATATTGTCTTCCTTTTCCTCATTCCCGGGTCCCAGGTTATATTGATAAGGGCCACCGTAGACCACAGGGTTTATTTAGTCCGGTGCTGCACGAAGCGTAGCCCAATTACAGGGGGATAGTACAGAAATTGAGAGTAAGTGTTTAGTAAGCAATGTGACAAGGCCATGCATGGCAGCCAAGTGTGGTCTGTGGGCTTGTATTTTGCATGAGTTTTTCATTTACTTTTTCTAAGAATTCTCACTAATTGTATTTTAGACAGTATTGATCTGTGCTGTATCAGAAAGAAAACGAAAACTGCCCTTCCTCTCAGCTAGATTGAGCAGCACGTGTAGACACCTAGGGGCTCAGGAGAAGTCACAGAGGACAGCTGGCTTTCTCCTTTGGTGCACTGTCCTGCTCCCAGAGGCGCCCTCGGCCAGGAGGACAGGCTGGACAGGGAGCCACCGTACCTGAATCGAGTACATGATGATTTTAAAGCAACGGATGGCGAACACCTTGGGTTCCCAAAGAGAATGGTTGTCCAGATGGCTGTGCAGGAGAAAACATGGGGGGACGACTATGAAATGCAAAGCAATGTTGGGGAGGACAGACAAACTTGCCGGCAGAGCGGCCTCCCGAGAGACCCAGCCCCTCGCAGGGCTCCCCGGTAAGTGAGGAAGGGCTTGTAGGTGGCAGTGAGCGGAAGGAATGAGGGACACCCGGGCTGTCCCACAGCAAGAGCTGGAGGCAAGCCGAGGAACAGAGTTCCACCGCTGTGGACTCAGGAATGAAGCCAGGCACCCAGCTTCAGTTTTGGGGGCCTCCTACCAACTCTTGTCCCCGACACTGCACACGGCCACCGTGTGGTGGCTTCTGCTGTCACGGCGCAGGGAACGCAGGCACAGACAAGGGACCGACTTAGCCACGGCACCACAACCGTAACACCTCTTTCCCCTGTCTCCAAGTCAGCAAGATGCCAGGACCCCGACCGGTTCTCTGAGGGCTGGGGCTGGGGGCAGGGCTCACTCACATGAGGACAGGCTTGATGGCATTTTTGATGTTGCCAAAGGCGGCCCGGCCCAGCAGTTCCCGAAGGCACCTCTCGGCCAGCTCTGCCGGGTTCTCCTTCTCCTTCTCTGGCGCTTGGAGGGGCGAGGGGGAGCGGCTGCGGAAACACGCGGTGTGTGGGTAAGGGACAGAAGGCAAAGCCGGAGTCGGGTTTGGCGCAGCCTGAGTATCTGCACTGCATCCTGGCAAGCGGTGGCAGGAGGACAGGCAGGGATTTGACGTGGGCTACATGAGGTAGCTCCATGAGGGAGACTTCATGGCTGTCGGAGATTAAATAGGGTAAAGAAGCCCAGGGTGGAGGAAGATCATGAGAGAAGGGGTCAGATTCTCTTTCTGGAAATCCATGAGGACAGGCTTGATGTGCCCCTGTGGGAAGGACAGATACCCTGCGCACCATGGGCCTGGTGAGGCACAGACCACGAGTGTCTCTCCGTGCCCCCAAGCTCGGGAAAGAAAAAGATGAGGCACACAGAGTAAGAGAAAGCAAAAGAAAGTGGGCGAGAGGAGGGAGGAAAAAGAGAGGCATGGTGGTTACCTCAGATGTGACTCAGTGCTACCGAAGTCACAGGGGCTGGGCCCAGATCTGGACAGAAGAAGGAGCCCCAGGCCTCTGGGCCCTGAGACCACCAGAGACCACAGAGGGAGCTTGTCGGTGAGGTGCGATTCCAGGAACAGCCACCAGGGGGCACGTTATTTCCCTCCCCTCTGTCTCCTGCCACAGGCTCAAAGGACAGAGGCCCTCAAACAGCCTCATGCACCGCCCGGATGCACAGCAACAGGAGTCTTTCCCTGCATCCCGTTTTACAGATGGGAAGAGCGAGGGACGGGGACAGAATGAACCCCATGTCTGAGGGCTCCCAGATTAAAACCCAGTATCTGCCACTTGTGTCCAGTGGCTGCTGGCTGGTGAAGCATGTTTTAAGGGCCCGAAATAGCATTAGGAAGTGAGGGAGGAAGGAAGGTCAGGAAGGGAAAGTCCTCAGTAATTAGAGCCATGAAAAGCATTTAAAAACCTCCTTGGCCTGCTGCTTTCAGAGACACAGAGGTAACCCGACTCTTGGTCCTTTGTGTTCCTACCAGGAAACACTTACCCCCAGAGAGCCCAGCACAGGTACTAGCCTTCCTTCATGAATGCAGATTTTAGGGGGTGCAGCAAGCTGGCAGAAGGCCAGACCCAAGACTCCTAGGGAGCCAGCCTTGGACTCACTGCAGAACAAGCCACGGAAGCCAAGATCACTGGCCTTTTAGCTAGGCTTTTAACGACCAGCCCGAGCCGTGTGGTTCCCAAGCAGATGGGAAAGGCAGCCTGGGAGGGCTGCGTGTGTCACTGCCCAAGCTCCAGCCTCCCCTGCTTACCTCTCTGCCTCCTCTACGTGCTGCAGATTGAAAAGCAGTGATGGGACAATTTTGTCCATGTGCTGCGGGTCCCAGATATTGGCCTGCAATTCATCGTTCACCGTCTTCCTCACCACCCCTTGCAGACCTTTGATGCCTGACATTCTGATTCTGTAAGGAAAGGGGCAAAATGCATCCAGGTAGTTCCCGGGCCCCGAGAACCCCAGTGTCTGCGGTAAGGAGAGGAGAAGGCATGGGGGGGTGGGATGCATTCGTCCACCCAAAGGCAGGACGGAGCTCACCTTCTACCCTTCATGTGACCCAGCCCCTGGCTGGCTGGCTTCCTGTGCTGGTGGGCACGAGCCCAGGAAGCCACGACCCCTGGCCTATCCTGGAGATTGCCAGACTGCCCTTGCCCAGTACCACTTGGGCTTCATCTCCTCCTCGTTAGCACCCCGCTGGGTTTGTTCCAGCTTGAGCCCGGGATATAAAGGCTCAAAGTATGTCAAGAACTGATGAAGCAGAATGCAGGGATATGAGCAACTGACAGGGGAGGAGGGGGTTTGGAAGGAGAGGCACAGAGCTGCCAGACTCTGGGCACAGAGTATATACTGTGATCGAGAGTGGTGAGTGGGTGTGTTTCTGGGTGTATAAATGCATGTACTTCTGAACGAAAGAACACAGGTATGTGCACGTGTATATGTGTGTGCTGTTGCTGGCTCTCCAATTTGGCTCCCGGGACCATTACTTTCCATCTGCTCCTCTTTTGTGCCCCAGAAGGTTTTCCTTTGAAACCCTGTCTTGGGAGCCCATCTCTGCCCACTTGCCCACTAAGCCCTGCCAGGTGCTCCCTTCCTCCCCAGAAACGTCAGAGCAGAGGTAAATACTGATGAAATCAGACCGTGCGCTCCGGGCTGGGAACTCTGTAAGACCCATCGATGCCTTTGTCATTAGCTGAGGGGTCCCCTCACTTCCCCTACTCACTTAGTCTTGATTTCCATGTCATCGTGGCTGGAGTGGCACATTTCACTGAAGCGGGACACAAAGAAGTCATAGCTCCGGTGATAGGATGGGGTGTCCTCCTCGATGTTGGCAAACTTCACAAACTATCCGGGAGGAGAGAGAGAAGTACAGGTGAGAGGTGACCTAGTGCGCTCTGCACTTCGGGCTCTAGGCTCTGGGACTTGCTGTCCCCTGGCCCCCTGCCCCTAGTAAAGGACACATGCATTCCAGGAATTGGCTCTGGTCCACTTCCCAGAGCACACGCGGCCTGCACACCTCTATGGGTTCCAAATCCTGCTCGCTCTTCCTGCCTACGCTATAAGACTGGACCCCATGGCCCTTCATGGCCCTTCCCTGCTGAGGTGAGCAGAGGATGGAAGAGGTGAGGACGTGAAGGCGTCTCCCTTAAGCTCCTGCCCCCATCCGCATCCAGAGCTGCACCAAACACACAGAGGCCGGAAAGCAGTTAGGGAGTCACTGAAACAGCCAAAGCCAACGGTCAAACCATACCTCAACCCTTTAGAGCGAATTCTGGGGAATCAAGAACAAATCTGAAATGTGATTTAAAAATGTCATTCCATTGGGGCGCCTGGGTGGCTCAGTCGGTTAAGTGTCTGACTTTGGCTCAGGTCATGATCTCGCGGTTCGTGAGTTTGAGCCCCGCGTCAGGCTCTGTGCTGATGCCTCGGAGCCTGGAGCCTGCTTCGGATTCTGTGTCTCCCTCTCTCTCTGCCCCTCCCCTGCTCATGCTTTGTCTCTCTCTGTCTCTCAAAAATAAATAAATGTTAAAAATGTCATTCCGTTTTATTGCTTAAAATTTGAGCACATTTTTAAAATTTGCCCGTTCAGTTCTGTTAAGTCTTGCTCAGGGTTATCAGCCGCTAGATTCCTGCCGTCACCCGGGCTGCACATTTCCAATTCTAAATAGGGACTTAATTTCAAGGGAATCCCACGGAGAAGCAAGGATCATGGACTAAGTGGAGTTAAATTGCTAAAAATTAAGTATAATTCTTATAGGTTATTTCGTTTAATGTTATAAATTTAGTGCTGCGCACGACTCAAAAGGTTACGCTTATAATAAAATCTATTCTCCATTATTCTGTCTTGTGTTGTTATTTAATTTTTGCCATCATTTGTTGGTTCTAAAAGGATATGCTATTATTTCTAAAATTACCTAGTTAGTGTGCTCATAATATTAATTATCGATTGCCAGTCTATTTCTCTATTTAACTACGAAAAATCTGTTACCTTTTCCTGGATGACAATTAGTAACTTCCATAAAATCATTAGTTATTCTTTCACTAATAAATATGCATTTATTTTCTGCCGACTGAGAGAATCTCAACATACAAGGCAGATAAGGAGATCTTTCTTGCCAAGTGAACATCTAAAACGTTTACATCTATTTGAAAGTGAATATTCTGATATTAGCAATAAATCCAAATGACACTGCTTGCATTATCGATGTGGTTCTGCACAAGAGGTGTCGTGGTCACCGATTAGACATGAGTTCAGGAAGTCTAGAAACAACAATCAAGTCAGCCTTTGGCTACATGAACTTTTTTTTTTTAATGTTTATTTATTTTTGGGAAAGAGCATGAGCAGGGAAGGGGCAGAGAGAGGGGGACAGAGGATCCAAAGAGGGCTCTGCACAGACAGTAGCAAGCCCGATGTGGGGCTCGAACTCACAAACTGTGAGATCGTGACCTGAGCTGAAGTCAGACGCTCAACCCACTGAGCCACCCAGGTGCCCCCCACCTTTTAAATGTTTATTTACTTACTCTTGAGAGAGAAAGAGAGCACAAGCAGGGGAGAGGCAGAAAGGGAGAGAGGGAGACACAGAATCTGAACCAGGCTCCAGGCTCTGAGCTGTCAGCACAGAGCCCGTCGTGGGGCTTGAACCCACGACCTGTGAAATCAAGACCTGAGCCACAGTTGGATGCTCAACCGACTGAGCCACTCAAGGCACCCCTGTCTATGTGAACTTCTCAAGACAGTTCTTAAATGTTCATCTACTCAAAGGGGACACGCAACCATGGGGAGTTCTAACAGCCGATCGACCTCTCACTGGCGGTGTGGCTTTCAAGTGGGACATTTCGTTTCCCTCATGTTCTGGTTTTCCCACGGTCTTCATTCACTAAGATTCTTTATTTTTCAGTGCATACTGTATCTACTTCACATATGACGAGGCAGCTGCAAACAACATAACCTGAGTGTATGTAAGAGCAAACGCATTTAAAATAATTAAAGCAAAACTGAAAAAAAAGAGACCATACTGTAGAGGGAGAAATAGTCAAAGATTTTGTCTCCGACATTTACTGACTGCGGAGACTCAAATGTATGTCAGGAGGATGGATACCCAGACTTCACGTCCACTGGTTTGGAAGTTTGGGGGCCAGTGGTGATGAGCGTGTAGAAGCTCAGGCATGTCCGTACCCCCCGAAGCATCTTACACACATCACCTCTTTCACTTTTCAGAATGACTCGAAGTTAGAGAGATTCCTGTGTGACAGAGTCACAGGGCTCGGTAACCACACGGATTTCTGCCACCAGCTCCAGACGTGCTGAGTCACTCTGGCAGGAGCCCCAGGGGTTTACCTTTGAGCAGGGTCCCACCCAGGAAACCTGACGGGACAGTCCCCATTTGAGAAATACGGCAGGGTCACTGACAGACCACCTGGGTGTCTTCTAAGCACACCAGCCCCGTTTCCTGACACTGACTCTGCTCTGGAGCCGTTCCTGACCTCTGTGGGACGTGACAGCCAGTTCCCCTTCACTTCCAACTTTGACCTTCCTCTTCTTCAAAGCGCCATGAAGCCAGGAGCAGGACTGACAGCCGGCGGGTCAAGGGCAATGCCTGAGCACTTGTTCACACCCAGAGTCTGTTGAGAACGGGCTGTTATCCATCCTGTACAGGCTGCTAAATATTTTGACTAGTACTCACTGGCTGTAAGGTGAGAATTGAGATTGCGATCAATTTGTTTAAATTGAGGAGCACCCGGGTGGCTTGGTCGGTTAAGTGTTCAATTCTTGATTTCGGCTCAGGTCATAATCTTAAGGTGCGTGGGTTCAAGCCCCACCTGGGGCTCTGTGTTGGCAGCGTGGAGCCTGCTTGGGATTCTCTCTCTCCTTGCACCTCCCCACGCACACTCACGCTCTCTCTCTCTCTCAAAATAAAGAAATAAACTTAAAAAAAAATGGAAAATTCCATGATAGCTGCTGAGACAACACAGGATAGAAAACACGCATGGAGATTCCTTTTCTACAACCATGGGTGGCCTTCTAGACCGGGCTAACAGTTTCTTCTGAACAATTTCTTTTAACGTCCCTCACTCTTCCCTTCTGGGGCTGTCTGCATTCCTGGATGTTTACTCTTCTGCACTCTTCTTCCCCAAAACTTAGTTTTGAGTCTTCTTCTCAAATTTTGCTTTTGACATAACAGTTCTCCCATTTGAGTAGACAACGGTCCCCCCTACGCTGCTGGGGCCGCTGTTGGACGGCCATCTCCTTGCTCTGCCTCTTGTCATCTGTGTGACTGTGGACAAGTTGTGTAAGTTCTGAGCCACGGGTTCCTCATCTGTAAAGTAGAGACACTGGGACCTATGTCATGGGGCGGACACTGGGATTAAATGAGGGGGTGTATGCCGAGTGACCAGCACAGTGCCTGGCACGGGAAACAGTGCTGCAGTGACCATGGTGACAGCGGCTGAGTACGGTCTGGTCCATCAGCCCCAGGACTAGGCAGTGTGACCCTTGTCCTTTTCGTGTCACCAACACAGGCCCAGCCAGGCAATCACAGAGGAGGAGCTCAGATGGGCAGCATGGACCGTGCAGGCAACACTCCTCGAATGTGATGTCTAGGGATGTGGAGAGAAGAAACCTAGTCGTAGCCACCCCCAGGCCAGGCCCCCTGAAGCACCATTCAGGGACTGAGGTCATTTAGTGCAATAAGGTGGGACAGAGCACAGCTCCCAGGGGCAGGAGGGTGGGGCTGGCATGGGACATCCAGCAGCCATCACTGCAAGACCAGGAACAAATTGGCCAAACGTTGTTTTTCTTCTCTTGCAAATGCGCACGTCGTCTCTTAGGGATGTGAATAAAGTAGAGATAATTAAGAAAAGCTCCCTGAGTACCTGGCCTAACAGGAACTCTGGTTTAACTCATACCTTGTTCTGTCGGAGGTCCTCCAAATATTCAAAAGGCACGGGCCCCAGTAAAAGCTATTGGTAGGTAGGCATTCGTATCAGGTGGGGTCACACCGGGCCCAGCGTGCCATCTTTCCCGTGGGGTGTGGATGGCAATGGTATGCAAAAGAAGCAGCTAACACCTCTGATCTAAGTCATGACAACGTTAAATGCTTCCTTCCCCCCCCCCCCCCCGCCCCACACTTGTATTTAAATTCTAGTTAGTTAAGATACAGTGCAATATTGGTCTCAAGAGTAGAATTCAGTGATGCATCACTTGCATAAAACCCCCAGGGCTCATCACATGTGCCCTCCTCAATGCCCATCACCCATCTAGCCCACCCCCCACTCCACCCCCTCTGTCAGCTCTCAGTTTATTCTCTATCTTTTTTTTTCTTTTTCTTTTTTTAATTTCAATTTTAGTTAGTTAACCACATTAAATATTGCCATGGCACCCGCCGCTTACGCATCGTATTAGTTTTCTGGGGCTGCGTCACTCTGATCTCTGCCTTCGTCTTCATATTATTTTCTCCTCTGGGTCAAATCTCCCTCTGCCTCTCTCTTATAAGACCCCCGTGCCTACATTTAGAGCCCATTGGGCTTATCTAGGATAATCTCCCCATTTCACTATCCTTAGCTTAATCACATCTGCAGAGACCCTGTTTCCTTATAAACCTGTGATGTTCACAGGTCCCAGGGACGGGCACGTGGACATCCTTCAGTGGGCATTTTTCAGTCTATCAAAACATGCATCATCTAATGTAACTTTTGGCAAACCAGTGAGTTTTGCAGGATTATATTGCTCCCATTGTGAAGATGAGGAAACTGAAGCTCTAAGGGAGCAAGGGAATTATTTCAGGTCAACCAGCTTGTGACAGGTGGAGCTGGGCCACCAAGCTCCATACTTGGGAATTCTGATACTTTGATGTTCTTCACCCTCTACCAGTGGCTTTTATTTTATTTATTTTTTTTTTTTTAATTTTTTTTTTTACATTTATTCATTTTTGAGAAACAGAGTGAGACAAAGCATGAGTGGGGGAGGGGCAGAGAGAGAAGGAGACACAGAATCTGAAGCAGGCTCCAGGCTCTGAGCAAGCGGTCAGCACAGAGCCTGATGCGGGGCTCGAACCCACAAACTGTGAGATCATGACCTGAGCCGAAGTCGGACGGTCAACCGACTGAGCCACCCAGGCACCCCTATTTATTTTATTTTTTAATGTTTATTTATTTTTGAGAGCGTGCAAATGGGGGAGGGGCAGAGAGAGGAGGACAGAGGATCTGAAGCGGGTTCTGTGCTGACAGCAGTGAGCCTAAGGTGGGGCTTGAACTCAGGACCATGAGATCATGACCTGAGCCGATGTCGGACAGTCAACTGACTGAGCCACCCAGGCATCCCCACCTGTGGTTTTTAAATTTTGATGTGCATTGGCATGACCTGGGGAGCTTGTAGAAAATGCAGACTTCTAAGCCACCCCAAGCCTGGTAAACAAGACTACCTGGGGAGGAGGGCCCGGGTATCTGCATTCTGAAGAGCCATCCCTCAGCCGACTTCTCCCCCTGGAAATTCTGGGGCAGGGGATTTATGAACCCTTTGTCCTTTGTCCCTTTACTGGCAAGCTGGACCCGTAGATCTGGAAATGTTCCCAGTCAGGCTGGGAGGGAGCCCGCTTATGCAGGATGCTGGGAAATGTAGAGAAGCATGTCCTTGGTAATGGAGGTCAGGCAAGGCTGGATAGATGGCCGTCTCCTTCGAAGACCATCTCCTTCGAACTGGAGTCACTGGGGTGAAACCAAGGGTTGGATAGGTGACCCAGCCTTGGCTCCCCTTGGCTCCGTCTCTGGGGCCCAGAATGGCCTGGGGGCTACAGCTTTGAGACTTAGGCTGTCAACCATTCCATTCCCATGTGTGCCAGGACTCTTGCCCCGCTAAGAGGTCTGATGATGAGAATGCACTTAATGCCCATCCTGAACCTCCCACGCAAAGGGTGTGTGCCCTGCTTATTGCATTATAAAGGTAAAATAGGTAACTTTTTGGTACCAAGGTTTCTGAACATCCCTAGGAACCCTTGGTGTGATGGCTTGATAGGAGCTTCCCTCTCTCAAGTCTGAAAGTATGGCTGCCCGGTCAGGGAGGGTTGGCCTATGCTGTCCCTTGGGGATTGCCCACCCTAAGCTGCTCCTGAGTCTTCCAGGGGCTGACAGGAACCTTCTGTAACCGTGGTTCAGAAGGTCAAATCGGGGTATTTTGTGGGGTCCCTGGTCGAGGCACCACACCCACTGTGGAAGTCCGCCTGGGCAATGCCAAGGCCCAGCAGACGTGCGTTTGGAACGTTAGGGCTTTAGAGTGAGTAAGGCCTTCGCCCCTCTAATGAGAGACAGCACAGCGTTATGGTGATAAGAAGGGGTCTGGAGACAGTCTGCATTTCTTTTCTTTTCTTTTCTTTTTTTTTTTAGTTTTTAAACTTTTATTTCTTTATTTTGAGAGGGAGAGAGAGAGAAAATCCCAAGTAGGCTCCATGCTGTCAGCGCAGAGCCTGCTGCGGGACTCAAACTCATGAACTGTGAGATCATGATCTGAGCCAAAATCAAGAGTTGGACATTTAACCGACAGAGCCACCCAAGCACCCCCAGGCTGCATTTCTGAATCTCACCTCCTCTACTTATGAAGCTTATCTGGGGCAAGTTAATTAAGCTTCCTGTGCCTCAGTTGCCCCATCTGTAAAATGGGGCTAAGGAGAGCAGTTGCCTCTTCAACTTGGTATGACCAACCCACCCCAGTTGACAGTGCAGCCTCGTTTTCCCCTCAGTGCACTTTTGGCTCGCTCTGAACACTCCCTGGATTCCCACTGGGCCCATTTACCTGTGAGGCCGTGGCTCTTTTTTATAAAGCATGAGACAGCAGGGACTTCCTGTCTGCTTCATTCCCAGTATTGCTAATTCATACCTTACAAGTGGCTTTTGTTAGAATGCTGCTTGCCTAATGAATAAGATTGTGAAATAATAAAGCTGGGTTTGCTTTTGGTTTTATTTTTCTAAGATATAGTAATGATGAGGAAGGTCTCCATAGCAACAAACGGAAGATTCTGAGCACGTGACACTTCAAAGGCTCCAGGCACGGCTAGGGCCACCCTTTCAAGATCAAAGTTTCAGCTCTTTATACACAACAAAGGGCGCGCTTGCCCGAGCAGATCACGACCCTCCGCACAGGCAGGGGGAGAGCCACAATTATGCAAATACTGAGAGTTACTAAGGGCCGGAGTTAATAAAGGGAAAGTAATCTCCAAATATTGACATTGTAAAAACAGCTCTTCCCCCCCACCCCCACCCCATGTGGAAAATGGAAGCTGAGCTGGTTGGCCTCACGTCTGTGCTAACAGAGTGTCTCCAAGCAGAAGTGAGCCTTTCCCTCTTGTGCAGAAGAGGCTTGTGAGCCTCGCGGCTTCCTGCCATCAACAACAGAACCGCAGTCTGGAACGCTGGGCACAGAGAGGAGCCCACCTCTCTCAGGGGTCTAGGCCTGCAGGCTGTTCCACCAGGAGAGACGGGAACTGCTTCTTAGCTTCACCGAGACAAATCCTCGCTGGGAAGCAGACCTTGTAAACCACACGGGTTTGACTGTAACACCCCCTGCCCCGACGGCCAGCTGCTCATGCTGACAACAAATTCCCAGAGCACTTTTCAGGAAAGCCAGAGAGAAATGGCCCCACTGTGATGTGATCGATCATGTCCTGCTGAGGCCAGAGGAGGCTCCGTCATTCCCTAGACCTAGGACATCCTCTCTTGTCCACCCACATTATGCCCTCTCTTTTTCAAGATTCTTTGCAAAACTGACTCGGTTTTAAGGTCTCTTGGGAAAGCCCGGTCCCTGCTGCCCGGGAAGGTGATCTCTCTGGCCCTGAGCAGCCCCCGCGTGCCGGCCGGGCAAACACAGACCCAGGAAAGCACCAGCTGCCTTTGCTCTAGAGGGATCCCCAGCATTTGCTGGTGCTGACCCCCGTGACCTAAGCTGCACACTGGCCTTGCCGTTCAGACTCAATCCGCCTTCGGGGAGCCCACCTCCAGCAGTGGTTTCTGTACTGGTGTTGGATACGGGAGCGTTTCTAGTCTAGAGATGACAGCCAAAACCGCAAAAGTTGATGAATTGTCCAGGGGGAGCACACGGGTTGAGAAGATGGGGCAGCAACCGTGGAGACCACAAACATTTCAGGGGCGTGTGGAGGAAGAGAATCATTGCCGGAAAGTATATTCATTTCCGATTGCTGCTGTAATAAATTACCACAATTTAGTGGTCTACAACAATACAAATTTATTATCTATGGCTCTGGGGATCAGAAGCCTAAAACAGGTCTGCCAGGCTGTGTGCTTTCTGGAGGCTCCACGAGAGCGTTTCCTTGCCTTTTTTAGCTTCCAGAAGCCACCTACATCCTTTGGCTCATGGCCGCCTTCCTCCATCTTCAAAGCCAGTGGAGTAGCATTTCAAATCTTTCCCTCTGTCCCTCTGCTTCCATCAAAATTGCACCTTCTGTCTGACTCTGACCCTCCTGCCTCCCATAAGCATCCCTGTGATTACCTCAGATCCACCTGGATAATCCCGGAGACTCTCCCGATCTCAAGATCCTCAGCCTGATTTCTATCTGCAAAGTCCCTTTTGCCATTTCAGGTAATGTTCACGGGTCTAGAGCATGGAAATCCTTGGGGGACCGTTACTCAGCCAACCACAGAAACTAAGAAGGATGAACCAGGTGGGAAGAGCTGGGGTGATGGGACCAGGATGTCAAGGGGGGCTGAAGGAAGAGTGGTCAACAGGGAGAAATGCTACCTGAGATAAAACATCAGCTGAGAGATGGGTGGGGAATGGGTTGCTTGCCTGGTTTCCCCAGATTTCTCATAGCAAAAACAAAAATGTACTTTAAATATTTTGTTTTATGTTTATTTATTTTTTGGAGACAGTGCATGTGGGCACACACTCGCATGAGCTGGGATGGGGCAAGAGAGAGAGGGAGAGAGAGAGAGAGAGAGAGAATCCCAAGCAGGTTCCATACTGTCAGCACAGAGCCTGACGTGCAGTTCAGTCTCATGAACTGTCAGGTTGTGACCTGAGCTGAAATCAAGAGTCAGACACTCAGGGCGCCTGGGTGGCTCAGTCAGGTAAGCGACCAACTTCAGCTCAGGTCATGATCTCATGGTTTGTGGGTCTGAGCCCCGTGTCGGGCTCTGTGACAGCTCAGAGCCTGGAGCCTGGAGCCTGCTTCAGATTCCGTGTCTCCCTCTCTCTCTGCCCCTCCCCTGCTCGCACTCTGTCTCTCTCTCTGTCTCAAAAATAAATAAACATTAAAAAAAATTTTTTTTTAAGAAAAAGAATTCAGGTAAAATTTACAAAACATAAAGTGAACCCTCTTACAGTGCACAATTCAGTGGCATTGAATACATTCATATTGTGCAGCTAAAGCATCTCGTCATCCCCAAAGGAAACCCTGTACCCACGAAGCAACCATTCTCCTGCCCCTCTTCCCCAGCCCTGGGCAACCACTATTCTGGTTTCTGTATCTATGCACTTACCTAGACTGGACAGCTCATAGAAATTACACACTATGTGATCTTTTGGGTCGTTTCCATCTTTTGGCTATCGTGAATCGTGCTTCTGTGAACATTTGTGCACAAGTATTTGTTTGAGTATCTGTTTTCAGCTCTTTGGGGTATATACCTAGGAAGAATTGCTCAGTCATATGGTAATTCTATATGTTTAACTTTCTGGAGAACCACTAAACTGTTTTCCACAGGGCTGACGCCATTTCACGTTTCCACTAGCAACATATGAGGGTTTCAATTTCTATGCATTCTTGCCAACACTTGTCATTTATAGGTTGTTTTTTTTTTTTAATAGCCATCCTAGTGAGTGTGGGGTGGAATCTCCTTGTGGTTTTGACTTGTATTTCCCTAATGATTAGTGATGTTGACCATCTTTTAATGTGCTTCTTGGCCATTTGTGTATCTTTGGAGAAATGCCTATTTGAGTCCTTTAACCATTTTTTAATTGGGTTGTCTTTTTGTTGTTGAGTTGTAAGTATTTTTCATACATTCTGGTTGCCGGACACTTATCAGATACATGAGTTGTAGATATTGTCTCCAATTCTGTGGTTGTCTTTTCACTTCCTTGGTAATGTCCTTGAATGCACAAAAGGTTTAAATATGATGAAGTCCATTTGTCTATTTTTTCTTTTGTTGTTTCTACTTTTCATGTTGCACCTAAGAATCCATTGCCAAATCCAAGATCATGAACACATAATCCTCTAGTTTCTTTTAAGAGTTCTATAGTTTCAGCTCTTACATTTAGGTCTTTGGTCTATATTGAGTTAATTTTTCTATATGTTGTGAGGCAGGGATAAAAGTGCAAACTGCAATCCATGAATCGTCATAAGAGTTTACTATTTGTATACATTAGGCTAATAGAGTAGATTGGTTATGTAGGGGAACTTGGCATTTTCAGATTTAACATTTTCAGTTTATCATTAGTGAGTGATCTTTTTTAAAAAAATGTTTATTTTGTTTGGGGGGAGGAGCAGAGAGAGGTGGGGGACGGGGAAGACAGAGGATCTGAAACAGGCTCCACATTGTCAGGGCAGAGTTTGGGGCTTAAACTCAAGAACCATGAGATTATGACCTGAGCCAAAACCAAGAGTCGGACCCTTAACCGACTGAGCCACCCAGGTGCCCATCATTCGTGACTAATCTTAAAGGTCAGGACACATGGTCACTGTGCTGTCCCTGAGACACACATTTAGACCCCACGGGCAATGAGGCAGAGGCACAAATGCAAATCCCCAAACAAATAAAGCGAGCTTAGCTGGCCCTGGCTCCCTGTCTTCTCCAGACTTTCCTGGTCACTTATCAGCTTCCAAAACTCAGCTATACTCATTGAGGGAAGATTTTTAAAAATTACACTTTACTGCATGTAATGTGCAGGAGTGGTATTAGCAAATTTGGATTTTGTGACAAGTGTCAACCCAAGGTCATTCTTACAAGCTAGATAAACATCTATTAGGGATGAAGAAAGGAATGGAGGTGGGGAGGGAGAGAGAAACCCTGTACAGGTTGAAGACTACAGTGTGTCAGTGGTCCCCAAATCCACTGCTAGCATCACATGGGAGGTGAAAACATGCAGATTCCCAGGTGACCACGTGCTCCCTCCAGAGATGCTGGTCAGTGAGTCTGGTTGAAACCTGAGAATCTGTAGGTTTCCAAACTCTGCAGGAGACTCTGTCATTGGCCAGGTTTGGGACCTTGAAGTGTCTAGGGTTTCTGAAGAGATGCTCTGCAGAAGGTGGAGGTTTGTTGAGTGGATTCAGGCAGTAAAGCCAGTTCTGAGGGAAAAGGTACAGGGAGGCAGAGCTGGCTCAGGGGGAAGGTTTCTCTCAACTTCTCAGCCACAAGGCAGTGGGCCACCTGTCACGGAGTTGGCCTGGCCACAGGGAGGCTGGTGGCACAGCAGAGCTCTAGGGACAGGAGTGCACTCTAGGGACAGAGCACGGCACGGGGCTAAATAAATCACCGTCTAAAGCCAGCGCTTCAGCTGTGCGAGCAGACAAGCTATCCGACTTTTGGGGCTTCTTTTTCCAAGCAGAGAAATCCAGCAAAATGAAGATTTTAAATGAGCTCGGTGGGTCTTTTTTTTCCTTTTCCTTTCCTCTTATATTCTCTTTCCCCCTCCTTCCTTGTCTTTCTGTTAACTTCCTAGCAGCCAAACCCTTCATCCAAATGAAAGGTTGCAAACCTCCACATAGGATCTTTCTAGTCCTCCTTCCAGGTCCTCCTTTGCCCCCACAAGGCCTCGAACCCCCATGAAAACCAGTTGAAACTCCTAGGCTAGACTCTCTAGGACTACATCGAGTATTAGCATGTTGGCAGTTCTAAGACAATGAGGAGCATTAGAACATGATTCTTAGGGAGCCTTGTGGACGTCCCCGGGCTTTGAGAGCTGGCAAGAGCACGTGGATGAGGGACAGCACTAGCAAAAGCTGCTTCCAAAGTTGGACTCTGGATCTACTAGTTATTCGACTTAATTTACTCATAATTGCTTGTCCTTATATAACCTTCATTGTCTGCAATACAGGAATCATTAGCCGACTCTCATCTGTTGCTGATGCACTGATGGGCTGTGATGGGAATCTGGGAATTTACAAGGCAGGAACTAACCAATCGCCTACCCTGGGCCAGGGCTTGCTATGGGGAAAGGTAGCCCTGGCAGCCACCTGTTTCTGTGGTCCCCCATGGGGAGAGGCCCTCTGGATGCCTGATGACTGGTTTATTTTCCATTCAGATGTTCTCTCCTAGACTAGAGTTATCTTAACAGGGCAAACAAAACAGTATCTGAAGCTGTTGCCAGGGCAACTTGACAAAAGACTTCACCCTCAGCTACCGTATATGAAATTTGTCAAAGGCAGCTGGCTCACAGGGAGAGGAAAGAGAAGGGAATAGTTGCCACTTTTGCTCCTTAAAATTAAAATTTAAAGACTATCTTCTTCTGGGTAAATCAACTTAGGTAGAACAGGAAGGCAGTTGTGATCCGTGCAATAAAAATTCAGAAATGTCAGGCTGGGAATGCTAAGAGCGAACCTTTAGCTTTTCTTTTGTGATGTCTGTAAAATAGGTGCCTATCAGGGCTTTTAACACCAAGCTGCCTATAGACCTGGAGCTGAAAGTATGCCCTGAAGGGGGAGGAATAAGGCAGAGGGCAAGACATTGAAGAAAGCCACCAGGATATTCAAGTATATATAGATAAATATGAAGCAGGGAGTTCTTGACACACCTAATAGCCCTTCTCTCCCCAAGCCGTAACTATCAAGATAGCAGCCTCTTGTACGGAGACCAGCATCACTGTGTTCGGACCAAGTTCAATCAGCTCACGATATGGATCAAAAGACAGGTCCATAAAAGACAGCCCAGTCAAAGTTACCCAGCCAGGTAAGGGCAGAACTAAGCCAGAAGCCCTGTTTCCTGTTTCTGCATGATCTTTCCACTTACTGATGCCTCTGTGCTATGCTTCTTTGAAAGAAGTACAAGCTGGACAGCTTTCAAAGTATGCCCTATGGAGTCAGGGGCCAAGCATAGGGCACGCCCTGCCCTCAAAGGAATGACTCCTTTTCCATCTATTTTTATATCTACTGGGGCTCCACTTAAAATTATTTAAGGGAAAAATCTATTACTAGAAAAAAAGCTTCAAGATCACAGATCTAAAGATAAATATAGTAGATGGTGATAGTTGCAAAACCTTGTGAACGTATCAAAAACCATTGAATCATATGCTTTACTATGGTGAATTTTATTTTTAAAATTTATTTCTCATATATTTGTTTAAATAAAAGAAAACCCCCAAATGCTCCTTTATTCAGACAAGTCCCTTTATTCAGAGGGACAGACACTAAGATAAGAGGTGAGTTGTACTTAGGATCGGAAACCAAACGGGACTGGATGATAACAATGCTGACCCAGACGTCCTCCGTGCCCCACCGCCATGCTCCCCACTCCCCACTCCAGAGCGCCTGGGCAGCTCCTTACCGAGTTGGTGCCGAGGATCTGCAGGTTGGGCTTCTCCGACTCCAGCAGCTTGGCCACCATCTTAAGGAAACTCTCCACGAAGAGGTTGATGCTCTGGCAGTGGCAGGCCATGAGCAGCTGGTCCAGTGCCTCCATGGCGATGCACACGTACCTGGGGAAAGCAACACCGTCACTTGGCCTCACAACCATTCCACCCTCACCACGTGACTGGGACAATCTAGATGGCAGCGTAGTGGCCACCTGGGCAGCATCTGGGGAATGAGGCTCTTCCGTAGGTGGCCAGCATCTGCACAGCCATTCCAACCAGTGCCCACTCCAGCCCAGCACAAGAGTCAGAAGGAAACGGAGCCAGAAGGGAGCCCAGATACCAGCCCCCCAGCCCCTCCCTCCACAGATGAAGAACACGAGGACAGGTGAGGTGTACCAGTTCGTGAGTAGATACAACCAGAAAGGATTGATGCTCAGAAGAGCAAATTCTGAACCCAAACCCAATGAGATCAGAGAATCATTTGATCCAAGGTCAGGAAGTGTTTGTTGAGCACCCGCGGAAGAAAAGCTCTGTCTTAGTGCAGGGGTGTAAGGAGGAAGTCCTTCAACTTATGGGGCCTGGAGTTGGATGGACAAGATAAACACACAGATACCTCCTCTAAAAAGAAACGCTACAAGAAAATCATGCAGGACATCTCACAAGGGTTCCAAAGAAGGAGAGGGATAGCTCTAGTGGGAGGAAGAGAAGAACTTTCGGAAGAATGTTTATGAAGAATCTGAGATGGGCCTGGGGACCAGTCAACTGCAAAGGTTAAGGAATATAAAATCTGCATGTATTGTGTTTAAAGACCTCAGAAGTCCTAGCATTGTCACACGATATGGTTCATGGTATTACCATATTTAGGTAATGCATACTGTACCTAATGAAGACGATGTTCTATGCCAACTCTAAGGCCCTAACTACTTAATTCTTCTAAAGTCTAAAACCTGAGTGAACATCTTCTGAAACCAGAAATACTCACCATCTAACGGTGAATGGGCTTACTAGTAAGTCAGTCCATCCTGTTTTTTGACAACTAAATTAAAACTTCTTTATATTTCAGGCTAAACCTTAATACCTTTATCCTGTATTTATAATTCTACTTTTGGGAGCAGTTAAAAAAGAGGGCTAAGCCCTTCAACCACCTGAATGCAGCAATCTCCTGTTTCTTGCTCTTCTCTATGCTCAAAATACCCAATCCTCTCCAAACTAGCCTTCGCAGGACAACCCCTGATTATCCTGGTGGTTGTCTTCTTCAACCCCTCTCTTGAATCCCCAGAAAAGTGCCACAAATCAAATTCCTGCTGAGAATTAGGAGGGCACGTCTGAGCCCAAACCCAACATTTGTTCCACAGTGGCGACAGGAGCCTATGGTCAGGTAAGACCCAGCATGAAGGGGTGCATGCCCCACTTGCAAGGCCCTTGTATCATACTAAAGAAAACAGAGTAGACATTTACTGGAATAGGTTATCATCTGAATTCTATTGAGGAAGCTGCTGCAAATCTGTCCAAAATTATTCCAGTTCAAATCTTTGTGGTTTTCTTTAGGGAGTTAGGTATCTGAGGCAGAATGCTGTGAGTTTCCCCGGAATCTCTTTCTCCTCTTTTTCCCTAGTAATTTAGAATTTTAACTGAGCTCGTGCTGTTCATCAAGACCACCTCCCAGCCCCTTCTGCTGCTAGGTCAGGCCACATGATTAAAATGTTCCCATTAAGGGGTGCCTGGGTGGCTCAGTTTGTTGGGCGTCTGTCTTTGGCTCAGGTCACGATCTCGAGGTTTGTGGGTTGGAGCCCTGCGTCGGGCTCTGTGCTGACAGCTCAGAGCCAGGAGCCTCCTTTGGATTCTGTGTCTGCCTCTCTCTCTGCCCCTTGCCTGCTCATACTCTGTCTCTGTCTCTCTCAAAAATAAATAAAAAACATTAAAAAAATATTTAAAAAAGAGTCTCTTTTGGTTTGCCTCACTCTCTGTTTTTATTTTATTTTTCCTTCCTTTCCCCATTTGTCTTCTTTTTAAAACAAAGTTTGGTTAAATAAAAAGAAAGCACAGGAAGCATGACGACAAGGTGAATTCTGGACGTGCCAGGAGGACAGGACACAAGGAGCACAATGCTTCTCCTGGCAGTCGTTCAGTTTCAGACATTGTGTGTCCAAACTGCCTCACGGTGCGCGAGCCAGCTTTGCAAATCCAAATATATAAAGTAACAGCAGTCATGGTGTCTCCTAATTTTTTTAAAGACATCAGATACCATTTCTTAGGTACCTCTGAGCTAACTTCTATGTTGAGCAATCATAAGAAAAACAGCCTCTCTGACATTATCCTGTCCACTTTTTTAAAATGTTAGGTGAATTGAGTCCACTCTTATTAAATTATTACTTAATATCATTAAATGCTATTACATAGTTATCTCTGGGCACGTTTACAAATGGATCAGGCCATGCTCTTATTTACAGGATGTCTTTCAAAGACAAAGCCGGCATTGGGTCTTTGAGCTCCTTCGGGTGAATCAGAACCACCATGTCCTGCTGGGCACGGGGGTGGGGGGCAGTGCTGGCCATTCCTGGCTCTTTAGAGGCCATCGTAGTCACAGTCCAGGAAAGCTGCCATGCCTTGCAGAAGTCCTGGCATGTTTCAGGTTGGCTGTCCTGGTCAGCGAAGCAGCCTGGCTGGGGCCCTTCCAAAAGAAACAGGCTTTCCTTGCAGACAAACCTGGCCACATTTGAGCAACCAAACATGGCAGGTGGGAAAACGGGGGCAAGCAGTGTAGAACTCTATTCTCCTATGAATCATCCCAGCATCCTATGTAGGAAAGGCTTCACCATTAGCTCACAGAGTTCAAATGAGGGAAAGGAAGGGGTGGAGTGGGGTTTGGCAAGAGAAGAAACTAGAAGACTTCCCAAATTCCTGAGTTTAGATTGCTGCTTTTCCTTTTCCTATAAAAAAAAAAATTCCCAGAAAATCCTAAAAAGGAAAAGCCATCCTTTGCTAGCAAAATGAATGAATGAATGGATTAAAAAATATAAATTAAAAAAAAATTGGCTACTAACCAGGAGTGGAGATTTTGATGGAAACTGGAAATTAATGGTAGAAGAGAAACTGAAAAGTCAAGAAGTTTAAGGCCTAGTTCTTTGAATACACTATTCTTTGTTCCCCATCTTGGGCCCCCATACTAAGGATGGAAGGATTATAACGATGAACTTGAGCTTTTCAAAGCATCTTAGAAGATTAGAAGGCAAAGGGACCTTGGAACCTCCTAGTCCAAGGCTCTCTGCATTGGTCCTACCTTACCTTAACCTCCCAAGGAATCTCCTGTAGCTGGGCCTATAGTCTCCAAGAGAATAAAGTATGGCCTTCTCAGGGTGATGTCTGCTCAACAGGACCAGGGCCAGTCAGCCTGGGTGATCTGGACTCAGTGTCCTGGAAGGAATCCAGGGAAGTAATAGGTCCAGGAAACTGAACCGGTCTGAGTACTAGGAGTGGGTCAAGGCAGAAAGGTGCTGGTGAAGACTAGCCCGCTGCAGGAGCCCGAGGTACAGACAACAGCAGCAAGGGTTCTGGATGTACTGGGAGGGCTTCAGAGCTGTCAGGTGAGTAAGGCAGGTGAGTAAAGCAGAGCCCAAGGAGTCTGGGCTAGAACTGGGTTCATGGACAGCAACCAACACCAAGAAAGGACACTTGGGGGTTATAATAACAGGAACTCCGGGGCAAGGCCCATGGCAGGAGGTGAGTTACAACACCTGAGGAAAATATACAGGGAATGAGGCAAGAAGTATCTCCTAATGAATTCCAGAAGGGGCAGCTCGTTCTGCATGAACACCTTGTGCTCAACCAAGAAGCAGTAGGTACACAGAGCTTGGGAACCAGGTGTGGTCTGAGAGGAAAGGCAGACATCTCTGCCCATCATCGTTCACGTCAGTGAGCAGCACCTTAGAATTCACACCTTATTCCCTCTCTGCCCACATTTCGTTATCACCCCTGATGCTAAACGCATATTAAGGCAGAGTTCACACACAACTGGAGCGGGGTGATAAAGCGGGGAGGCCGTGGGGTAGAAGATGGTTCTGTGACTTGGGTCGAACACCCAAGGTTCACGTCCGTAAAATCAAACAGCAAACACAGACACGTGCATGATGACAGGGAGACACAACCCCTCAGACTGTCTGCATGTGAATATTTTGTCCTTCCAAAGCTGCCATCAGGAAGATACTAATGACAAGGAAGAGAATAATGATGAGTGCGGCACTGGGTAGGGAAAGACGGGGCGGGCAAGGAGAGAGAATAGGAGATCAGATCTAACAGATTCTTCTCCAAATGTTTATGATTAAAGCTTCCAACGAGGCGTTCAAGGCTTTACTTAGATGCTGCAATGCCTATTTTTAACAGAATGATACCAATTTTGAATTGTAGTTCTGAGGGAAGTGGAATGATTCTAAGTGGCTGTGCGGGCTACAGCACATTTTTACCAAGAGAACCGTCACTGTAGAGAGGGCAGATAAAATTAGTATTAAATGCTTAATGTTATTGCTAGCATATTAGTTTTAGATTCAGTCTAGGATAAAGTCATTTTTACTTGCCTGAATATGCTTTATAATATGTCAAGGCGATTTATATAATCAGCATGTACAGTGTATTTGTGCCCTTTTTATTGAGCATGTAGCCTACTTTTATTTTATAAAATGATGATAGGGATGTACTGTTTTTGGTCTTGCTTTTATCCTCGGGATAGCTTGCTTTCAGATTTGTTGGTGGGTCCTGCAGAGGTGGGACGTCTACACCCTATAAGCACAATGTAAACCTTTTTACTCCAGCTCTTGCTCCGCTTCACCAGGAAGAAGGGGCTTTGGCAGGTGGTAGGGCTGATGGGTAGCGGTGGGGGCCCATGACGGGGGTCGAGGGGAGACAGCGCTGCACCCAGAGGTGTGAGGCCCAGAGACCCAGGGAGGCGTGTCAGCCAGTCCACGTGGAGTGGGTCTAGAGCAGGCAGGGCAGGTGTGGTGAGCATGGCTGGCGAGTGGCGAGTTAGGGGCAGGTTTAGAAGCCTCCAGAGGTCAAGCTGAGGAGCTTGGATTTTATTCTAAAGGAGCCAGGAAAGGATAGCTTCAGGTCTGTGTTTTGGAGATCAGAGCTAGCAGTTCTCGACTGGAAGGACCAGAACAGGAAAGACGGGGCAGGGAGGCAATTTCTAATGCTGCCATCCGTAATCTGGAGTCTGCAACAGAAGAAAGGTAGAAGCAGAGGAAAGTACAGGATGGACTTTGTGGAGAATAGAAGCAATGGAACTTAGGAACAACTGCTCTGGATCTACCCCATCCTTTTTTTTTTTTTATGCTTATTTATGCCTGAGAGAGAGAGAGAGAGCGCGCGCGCGCGCGAGCAAGTGGGGGAGGGGCAGAGAGAGAGGGAGACACAGAATCCGAAGTAGGCTCCAGGCTCTGAGTTGTCAGCACAGAGCCCGGTGTGGGGCTCGAACTCATGAACCTCGAGATCATGATCTGAGCCAAAGTTGGATGCTTAACCAACTGAGCCACCCAGGTGCCCCGTGGATCTACCCCATCCCTCGCCCCATCACCAGGGACATCTTTGGGTTCTCTTACATTCAGCTTTGCTCTAAACTGTGGTGTGGGAAGGGCAGGTCCTACTGTTCACTTTTTTCATTGGAAAGTAACACATGCTCAACAGAGAACATTTAGGAAACACACAAAAAGGGTAGATAGAAAACAAAACAAAGTGCGCGTGCACACACACACACACACACCCAGCCACACTGCTCAAAAAATGAACACTCTTCACTTTTATGGCATATTTGTTTTTACTATATTTTCTAGGCATTGAGATTTGTTGTTGTTTATTTTTTAAATTGATTATAAAGCACTGTATACATAATTATGTATTCTATTTTTCATGTACTTATGGCATTTTCATTACTATATGGAAAACATGTTTATAAACATCATTTTTGTTGGATAGATAATATTTCACCAAATGATAAACATCATCATTTACTAAACTATTTTCCTCTTATTGGACATTAATTTCCACTATTTCTTTCTTGTAAAAAACACCATAATGAATCTCTCTCTGTGTAAAGCTAGTTTATAACTTAAGATTGATTTCTTGGGATAGATGAATAGAAAACGAATTTACTGGATCAAAGGGCATAAATGTTCTTGAAGATTTGACCTATATTTCAAAACTACCTTCTAAAGAGTTTCAATCAATTCACACTCATTCTAGAAAAGTATGAAAGTGCGTCTCATGTCGCCATTCCTTGGTTAATACTGGAAATACTTTTTTGTCAGTTTATAAGTGAAAATGGTATCTTAGTATTTCAAGGCACATCTTTGATTATAAATTTATTGAATATTATTATTCCTATTTCCTCTTCTGTGGGTTGGTTTTTGGGGGCCCTTGCTTCACATTTTTGAGCCTCTCAGCTTCCCCACCTCTTTCAAAACACATCTTTTTGTTGTTTGTCTTTTAAATTTCGATGGTTTCTTTGCTGACATCAAAATATTTAAATTTTTAAACAGTTAAATCCATTGATCATTTGCATTTAAGATTTCTTCTCTCTTTTAAACATAGCAAGTCTTCCCTCTCAGAAGATTGATAAATATTTCATTTAAGTGTATTTTTAATGGACAAGTTACCCCTAACCTTGCCTTTTCACTAGAATGTAAATGGCCTTTCTTTCTTTCTTTCTTTCTTTCTTTCTTTCTTTCTTTCTTTCTTTTTTTACAAATGCTTATTTTTTTTAATATGAAATTTATTGTCAAATTGGTTTCCATACAACAGGGCTCATCCATAGATGGTTTTTAAGACAGTAGGTTGATCGGTTGAATGAGAATAATGGCACTTTCTGGACTAGACTAACTTTTCAAGGTCCCAGACTGCACGTGAGGGCTTCTAGATGGAGACCCAAGGGGTACATGGATGTTAAAAGAGGTGCTCCTAGGAAGTCTACATCTCCTTCTTCCCGCATCTTGGCAACAGCATCAGATTTTACCCTGCCATTGGAAGAACCCATGCAGCCCATCCCTCAGTCCCAGGCCCCTTTTTCTCAGTCTGTTCAATAACCCAGTCTACCGTCATTTTCATAAAAGGACCCTGTGTTTTGCCTTAAAAACGTAATACCACTTCTGAAAGTATCTGTCTCACTTTCTCACACTTCTTACCCATATCGATGACGACCCACATCGCGGATGAGCCTCTCGGAGAGGTAGGCGCCAATTCGATCCAGTTTTTCTGGAGCTGAAAGGGCGTAGAAGGTCAGCTTCTCCATGTTGGTCTTCACCAAGCCATCCTGCAAAACACAGGCCCTCATGTGTCACTGTGGCCGTTCCATGGCTAGAAGGGCTCAAGTCTAAAAGTAAATGATATGCCAACTTAATCATCGTTTAGCAGAGTGCCATTATGTATGTGACAAACCCCCCGTGTGGGTTTCAGGGATACAGGGACGATCAAGGCATGGGTCCTGCCTTCCAGGAACGCACAACTTAGCCCACAATATGCCAGCTATAAATGAGAATAGTGGTATAAGTGTACATATGTATGTGTATGTGTGTGCATGTGTATATATATACATGAATGTATAAATATGCATGTGTGTATGAATAATAAGGCTTCATTGAAAGCAACTCAGAATGAAAATATGTTGGATATCCAGCACCAAGGCATGAATGGGAAGAGGGGGCAGCTTAGCAGCAATTAGGGAATTCTCCAGAGGATGCTGGAAATGTGACCCTTCAACTGTCTATCAAGAAGCTGTCATTGATTTCCAGAGAGCAAGTCGAGAATATGTCACATCCTGACATTTCCAAAGCCACACGACCCGTAATGCAGCCTGAGTGGGGAGTGGCAGCTTGGAAGCCAGTAAGCCAGGCCCCCGGCGTGCATACACCCAAACCACCTGACAGGTACCAGAGGGACTGCAGAGAAGACATGGGCTCCTGAGCCAAAACCCGAGAATGGAAGTACTCACGCTAAATGGCAGGGACATAGAACCATCAAGGGAGTTAGCAGTTCAAGGAACCATCACTCAGATAGACATGGGTGGGAAAGACGTCTCAATTGTATAGCAAAGGCCCAAAGCGTGCCAAAACAAGCTTCCAGAGCCCTCTGCAGATCCTGACTTCAGAAAGATCCAGACCTCCTCTGCTTGCAGGCCCCCGGCCGCCTCTCCCCACTGACCAGGGTCTGAACAGGCCCAGCGGCAGGAGGCCCGGGAGACCCGCCTCCCCCTCGCAGCCCTGGATGGGGTGAGACAGCGCGGGGTGAAGCCAGGTGGAGGTGGGACCCACCTCGGGATCCTCAGGGAAGATGTTGTCAACCAGCCTTTTGTACCTGGGGCGTAGAGCACCGCAGCAGCCACACACACCTGTAATGGCAAGAAACACCCATGAGCGGAGCCTCCCAGGCAGGCTGAGGGGACCTGGCGACCAGGCCAAGGCAGCTCGTAAGGAGCCAAACCCAGGTGGAAAACAGAAAGGTCCCTCCCCCAGAATGCCAGGGCCCCTGCACTGGGCGTCTCCCACGACTGGCACACATTCCAAACCTTTGCCCTTTCCGCTTCGTGTCTTTTGCTTGGGGGTCAAGGACAGTGGCATATGGGAGCGTGATGCTAGCACACCAGCTCTTGTTCACGAAGCCAGGCCGTGGAGGAGCATTTGGAGGGGTGGGAGCTTCCCCAAAGGTCAGGTGCTACCCTACATATATTTCCCCGGTTCCCTGACATGCAGGCAGGCGTGCACATGTGGACTCTCTCTCTCTCTTTCCCTCTCTCGGGCAGGACTATAAACCTCCTCCCGCAGCCCAAGAATCTCGCTGGTGTCCTGGGAAGGTGGAATTCGTTCCTCCCAATGCCCCTCATGGACTCCCTACTTCTTTTATTCTCTGCTCCTCAATCCCCTCTCCTATCCTGTCCCCTGGGGCCATTTCCATTACAGAATGTTAGATGAAACTATGATAAATTAACATTACCATTAATTATTAACATTTGAAAATGCATCTTTAATGCAGTGTGCGGTAGTGTTTGAAAACCATGGTGTTTTGGGGGGCGGGGCCTCAGGGGCCGGCCGGGTGGTGGTCCTGCAGGCCGGCCCCCCACCCCATGAAGAGTCCACCAGTCTGTGGCTAAACGAGAGACTAAGAACAATGTGGTGCATTTTTAGAAAGCTGAATCTATTCCATTTAGAAGACTGTTTGATATGACCTCTTTGTCGTTTGCTGCTGTCAAATGATGGTGTTAGGAAATCAGCAATAATAGAACAAACCTTGGGAAAATGAAAAACTGACTCTTTTAAGGTCATAAAATGTTTTCAATGAAAAGGAAATTGAACCATCTGGGAACCGATGCTGTCTAGCCTTCCTCTGGCTGCAGGGATCTCTCCTTCGGCATCCCAGCCGCAACCCTCACTGCCCGGTGGGGGGAGTGGGCACTCTGGGGAGGAGCGGAGCGGAGGGAAGGGAAGGGCCTGGGAAAGTCCACCACCACCCCCCCCAAAAAATAATTGCTCCCTCATTCTACTAATTAATGCTTAATTCTGCTTGTACAAACTCTCCAGTTGAAATGCAAATGCACCCTGGAAGGATCAAGCCTATGGGTCATTCAGAAAAGAATGACTTACTTTAGTGGGAATTACTTTAATCACACAAAGAGCTTTACAGCTGTGAAGAAAAGAGGCTCTCTGGGAATTTTGATTGGGAGGGGGTGCAGGGCGGCCGTGCCAGGAGGAGGAAGGAGCAGAGATTTGGGCCATAGGGGTGACTGGGATACAAGGGAATGGGTGCTATCTTGGAGACGCCAAGGGGCACCCTGAAGAAGGACTGATTCATGACACCCCTCGCCCACTCCACGGGTAGCTGTGTGCCCCCGCCTCCCACCTGCTAGGGGACAGGAGGACAGCAGAACTGGTCCACGGCTGCAGAGCCAGGCCCTCCCCGGTCAGGCTCACTGGGCTGGCCTGGCATCTCCTCATCCCCTCTCTGCCCACGCCTGGGAGGAGGCGTTAGGGGTCTGGCTGGCTGGCATCCAGGGCCAGTTCTCACGACGGAGCAGCTCCGGGGGTGGTGTTCTCCATCTTGAGCTTCCAAGCCCGGGATTTAAATCCGTCCTCCTTCCCCCCTTAGGCCACCCTGCCCTCTGCCAGGTGCAGCTGTCAGCAGGCTTCTTCCTAAGATGCCCCCCCAGGATGTGCCCTCTGCTCTCTGGGCAGCCTCCTTCCTCACCGTCCCCAAACCCCCCAAACTGGGAACACAGGAACACGGGCCCTTTGTGTCTTAAGGGAGTGGGAAAATAGCAACACAGAGAACTTAGAACTGAAAAGCCCCAGTGTCAGTCCCTTCCCCAAACATTTTTGGAAGACCGATGAGGCAGGGCCTGCACAGGACAGAGGCCAAGCTCACGGTTGTTAGAAACTCTGACTTGTCGAGAAAATACCCATTTTGGGTACTCAGGGTAGAGACCTCTGTGCAGGGGCACCAAGGGGGTTTGGGGGTCTTGACTACAGCAGCATGGCCAGGCCCGCTGGCTCAGTTTCTTCCCAGTAGAAACCAGGCAGCCTGCTGATCTCCTGCTCTTTTGTGTTCTAGAAGGGGTGCACCTCAGGATGCATCAGTGCCTCCTTCTCTGATGGGCCTCTCCCTGGAATGCACAAAGGCCTGGAGGAGCCAGCAGGATAGGGCCCCGCTGGGAGCCAGTCATATTCAAGGCCCCAGGGCACTTTCCCACCAGACAGGGAGAGGTAAGGAGGCCTGGAGAACAAGAGAGGAGAGCAGATACCCCCTTATCAGCAAAGCCGCTTTTGCTCCGGGGATGCTTCCTGACTTGCGCCCTAGTGCTTCTTCCTAGTCTGTTTTTTCTTTCCAACCTCCTCAGACTCCTTGAGAGCGTAAGAGGCAAAGTGGTCAACAGCATGGCTTTTCCAGTTAAATCCCAGCACTGCCTGCCGCTTCCCAGATGTGTGACCCTGAGCAAGGAAGGACACTGGGCGAGAATGTCAAAAGGCTGTTGTGAGTTGATGGCTGCAAGCCCTTACAGCAGGCTCACCAGTAGGGTCCTTCCCTCTGCATCCCCGGGCCTAGAACCGCTGAGCCCTTGCTGAGCGGGGCTTTCCGCCACGCTTTCCCCACTGAGCACTTGCTCAGCAACAGCGACCAAGGCCAGCGGACATCCAAAGGCCTGAGAAGTGAGACTCGAGGCACGTTCCTTCAGAGCAAACCGCACTGACCTGTGGGTCTGAAACGTGTACCACCTGCCCAAGGCAGCTCTATGTATTTGCCAGTCACAGTAACTTGACCTCCACCTCTAGTGACTGCCAGCACCCTCCCAAAGCCAGCGTCCCCGAGAACCTTCTTGCCTCAGCACTAACTCTGCAAACCCCAATGCAGATGTGACATGCCAGAGGCTCACGCGACAGAGCAGAGTCGGGTGCAGCCGAGATCAAGCAAGGGGGTCACTGGAGAGAATCCACAGGACTGGGCCTCAGAAGGTCTGTCACTAGCACAGCCACTGTCATGCATTGAGACAGGAAGACAGAAGGGAAGTGAGAGAAAAGGCTGGGGTTTTGCTTGGCTTCTTTTTGGGCTTCTAGTCTTGCTAGGACCTGCATCGTACCCTACTCCACACATGCCTTGTAAGGCAAAGGTAATGTCTTTCTTGTGCTGCAAAGAGTTAATGATTTCTCTGGAATAGATAACATCTAAGGAAGGACCAGGTGACCGAGGAAGCCATCATATGTGCGTGTTCTAGAACACAGGTGCTGGATATCTCGATGCCAAGGCTCCCCCCCCCCCCCCCCCCCCCCCCCCCGCTCTAAGGAATGACACCTGGATTCTCATCTTCGTTCTAACTGGTTCCTGGATGCCTGAGAGGACACATACACCAGACCATTGCCCTCAGTAAAAACCCCCGGACCCCAAAGAGAGACGAGACTCGGGCCCCTTTTCTTTCCGACTCTCACAGATGGTCCGTCTATACCTGCTCTCTCTACATCTTCAATAAAGATGCCTGTTTTCGCCTCCCGCTGGCTCATCAGCGTGAAGCCAAGGACCCTCTTGCCTGGTCCTGCGGGACCGCCCCCTCGGTCCTCACACCCAACCTGCCGGCATCACTCTGGTGGAAGTGAAGGTAGACAGACTTCAGTGAACTGACAAGCACATGGGGTGGAGGGAGAACAGAGCTGCCTTCCCCAAACCATGTTCTGTGACACACTGGTTGTGAGACGCTAGCAAGAATCCCCCAGAAAAAGGGTGTAAGGACAAATAAATATATGAAACTGAGCAAATATATGAAATGTGAAAGTGTGCATACCAAATCTCCCTATTCCAGATTCACAGTGCAAATCAGCCTGTTACAGCCTCTGGAAAGTCATAAAGTAAAGGAATCTGTGGAGATATGTTCAAGCCAACCTCTCTTTTTTTTTTTTTTTTTTTTGCAATTACAAATATCACCTTGATGAATACTTTTAACATTCTTTTTCCAAGGCACATGCACGGCATACCACAATGGGGTAGAAAGTGTATTAACGTAGTACATTGGAAACAGAGTTAATTTTAGATTTGAAAAGTACTGGGTTCAAGTCCTGATTCTGCCGTCTTATCTGTGAGACTGTTTCCTCATCAATATAATAAGAGGAAAAGATTTTCCCTAAGATACAATTCTTAGGGAATTTGTCACAGAATCTAGAAAAGGTGAGATCACCTAGAGCTTTGACGGTCAGGGAAGGGCTTCTCAAAAGAGGGACAAGCAAGATGTGGGGTGAAACACACAGTGGGTGCTTTATTCCTCACATGTCAGGCGCAGTGTGCTAAAACACTTTACAAGCGTTAGCTCCTTAAATCTTTACAACAACCCATAGATGGCACTATTTTATCCCCATTTTACAGATGTGGAAACTGAGGCAGCAAAGGGCTAAGTTACTTGCCTAGAGCGACACAGCTGGTAAGTGGCAGCCCAGGATTTGAACCCCCAAAATCTACTTCCAGAGGCCACGATGTTCTTAACTACCATACCAGGGAGGGGATGGGTTAGCACTGCCACGGAGCTGGGAGAGCCAGAGGCTTAGACGGAAAGAGAAGAACCACTAAGGCATTGTGCCCTGGAGGAAAGCACAATACGTCACCCCCAAATATGCTTCTTTGACATAAAACGTATTTTGACCTGAAGGTAATCAAGAAGCAATAAATGTAGAAAAAAACTCCCCCTTTTCTGCATAAAGGCAGGAGAATCTCCTTTTGCAGGCAGAGAAGGCACCAGAGGAATCTGCAAACAAACTTTGTTAAGCTAACCCATATCTCCCTAGTTACTTCTTCACCATTTACCATTTTCATCACTTTCAGCCCCAACCTGTTTGTCTTGTCAATTCTTCACAAATTTCTTGGGTTTGATTTTTTTTTTTTTTTTTTTTTTGCCTAAAAGGTATGAAAGCCTCCTGCTCTTCTCAGATCTTGGGGTCGCATTCTCTAGTGAAGGCCCCCACGTCCGTGTAAAATTTCAAATGTATGCGCTTTTGTCCCGCTAATCTTTGTCAGTTTATTTTTGTTTATTTATTTATTTATTTTGAGAGAGACAGAGACAGCATGAGTGGGGGAGAGGCAGACAGAAACTGGGAGGAGAGAGAAGAATCCCAAGCAGAGCCCCACACGGGGCTTGAACTCACGAAACCGTGAGATCACGACCTGAGCCGAAATCAAGAGTCGGATGCCTCACCAACTGAGCCACCCAAGTGCCCCTGTCTTTGTCAGTTTAATTTTCAGACCCAGGCCTCAGAGGGTAAGGAACGTTTTTTTTTTCTTCCCTAAACTCTCCAACTGTGAAGTGCACGCCAGTGGGGAACTTACAGACGTGCAGATCCTGGTTGAGCCCCCAGGGCCGGGGCTTGAAAGCCTGCATCACCACACGGCTCCCCGGTGCTGCTGGACCAGGGACCGCACTTTGAGTCTTCGAGGCACCCGGGCACAGTGGTTAAGAATTTGGGCTCACGGGTCAGACAGGCTTAGGCTGACGTCCCAGCTCTCCCCACTTCCTACTGTTTGACCTTGAATAAGTTATCTCACCTAAAGCCAAGTCTCCTCACATGAAAAATGAAGACGGTCATGGTTCCCTCCCAGGGGGCTGGGGTGGGGGTTAAGGGATACCTCGGCCCTCGACATCCTCTCTCTTCAACTCCCTTGAGGGAAAGACACAGGGGACCAGGCTGGGCCAGACTGAGGACAGCTTTAAGCAACAGGCCGACAAGTTTAGGTTTTGCCTGCGTTACCAGGGAGCTCTGGGAGCCGTGAGCAGTGGGTGACAGTGACCGTCAACCTGGAGGTGGCACGCAGGACTGGACACGGAGATTTAAGGCAGAGATGAGTGAGTGGATCGCCCCAGGTTGGAGGGCAAATGCCTGCAGTGAGGGATGCTATCCGGATGGGAGAGGGAGGGGCAGAATCAGCAGGACTGGAGGGGCTCTGTGGGGGGGGTGGGGGGAGAGGTGGATGGTACCACGTGGGACCACAGGCTTTCAGGTACAATGACGGAAGGCCAGCAACACCCTCCACCGAACCGGAGAAGACATGGGTGGCTGTGGCCAGGGAAGGGGGGACATCAGGTGGGCCAGCGTCTAGCAGGCAGTTGGTGAGGAGGCCAAGGGCTTATGAGAGACACCAAGGCTGGAGCTCGGAGCCTTGTCAGCCCAGACATGACCACGAGTGCTTTCAGACAGGATCCGATGGCTCAGGGCAAATGGGCAGGAGGAGCAAAAGTCAGGGCCCCCCCGAAGACGGCTGCCTTGTCTTTTCCCTCTGACGCTTTCTTCCTATTTCCCCTCCCTCTACTTCGCTGTAAAGCATTTCACCTTTTCCTCATTTCTCTCACCTTCCCTAAAGCTCTCCAACTAAGGCATTTGGGACCTTCAGGCTGCTCACATCGGTCCCGGGAACATGCCCTTATTAGCACCCTGCTGAAAATCAAAATTGTCTGCTTCAGTGATCTGATTATCTAATTCACAAGATGCTAACAGCTGATGAACAGTCTTCCAGAGGGCATATGCATCTTTTTAAAAAGCCCTAAAAGCTAAACAAAATAATCTCTAACAGTAGAATCTTGGAGGCATGGCGCAGGGGTAGAGTGTTTATATGAGGAAACCAGTATACAAGTGTCTGTAAACTGATCTGCTATGCTGGACTTGGAGTTTTTTGTTGCCTTTTTTTAACCCTTTAC
Organism: Panthera tigris; assembly: GCF_018350195.1. Lineage (NCBI taxonomy): Eukaryota > Metazoa > Chordata > Mammalia > Carnivora > Felidae > Panthera > Panthera tigris. Next base: position 119,562,454 of record NC_056662.1, read on the forward strand.
ATACCCGGTTTTAAGGAAAATTAGGTGGAGAAGCAAAATTAATAGCCTTGCTCTTTTGGGGCAGAGAGGAGGTATAGAAAAAGTTAATTGCTTTTTTGTTTGTTTTTAAGCAACCAGAGGTAACTTTCAAAAGAGGAGGGGTGGACAACTCTGAAGCCATATAGCTGACCCTATCCTGATTGGAGGAAACGCAAGAAAGAATCACTGAGGAAAAGAAACATAATGTTATTTATGTACCCTCTTATCTGCTCAGGGTTAGAAAGGGACCAGTCATATAACTAAAGAGATTTTTTGGAATCTCAGCGAGAGGGCAGAAAGCCTTGAGCAGCAGTCTGCACTTCCTGGGTAAGTAATCAGAGCCGAATGCAGGAGATGAAAGTCGCCTCTCTCATAAGAGAGCTGGCAGGGCTTGGTCAGGAGCCCTGGCCTCTAGGTGCCAAAGCAGCTCAGGGGGTGATGGGAACCCACAGGCACCACTAGAAAGCTTCCAACCAGAAGACAATGGATTCAAAGTAGCCACAACCCAGCTGGGGAAATAAACGAAAGAACAGAAGATGTTTAAAAGAATGTGAAAACAGTTCATTGCCAGGAGAGATTCAGTGACACATTTATATATATATTTTTAGTCCCGCTACTGATAATACTTATTCTTAATGTTAGTACATAGAAGTAGGTGGGGTTTAACGCACCGCCATGTGCCTGTAAAAGAACCTTTTACATTCTGAGCCATTTTATTTTTAAGGCAGAAGTACTTTCCCTTAGGGCTCTCTCGTACTCTCCAGGGATCACGTCTAGCAGATCCAACCACACGAAGCTAAACATAAATTTATTAAGGGTCCTCCTCTGTCTCTGGGACCTGTCTTGCCTAATATTTTTATACCTATTTTAAGAAAGAGAAGGACAAATGATATGGCCAACTTCACTAGAACATAGCTGCTCTGGTTACTGAGAAATCACATCAGTAGGGATTAACAGTGTCCGATGACAGGATTTCAGTGGCTTCCTCGAACTTGAAAACTCTAAGAATAGTTAGACCTGCCCCAGTGGCTCTACCCCTCCCTTCCTGCCATCTCCCTGTGGCTGATTCTGCCCTAACTGTACGAGCCATATTGTACAGATTTTTTACCCCTGCTTCATTCCTCTTCACAACACTTGTTACCAATTGACACACTTTCTATGTGTCTGCACTCTGTCTCCCCCACTTGCGGGTAAGTTTCTGGAGAGCAGGAACCTTGCCTGTTTGTTCCTGCTGAATCCCAGAGCCTGGACAGGGTCTAATCTTTTGGGGCCGGGGGCTGATGATCGCACATATTTGCTGAATGAAGATTGAGTGTGCGACTGGGCAGAAAAGGAATCATGAATTTCAGAGTCAGTAAGGGGAGGACAAGGCATTTAGCAAAAGACCTCTGTTCCCTAGCAGGGCCCAGGGAAATGGGCGTGTTGGAGAACCACTGGCTCCAGCCCATCTTCTGGGGTTGTCACCCCCTGTGCCTCTTGAGGCTAGGCTCGCAGAGCCAATCTCCCTCCAGGCGGGGGGGGGGGGGGGAGTGAGGGGGCGGGCAGCCTGGAGTCAGGGTTCCTCGTGCCCTGCCCCTGCCACACACTGCCCCTCCCCCCGCCCCACCTTGACCTGTGGCTGCAGCCCTGACTGCTCATCAGAATCACCTTTGAATCTCAGGAGGGGCCAGAGGGGTCGCTCTGTGATTCAGGCACACAGCCAGGGGCAGAAGCACCGGCCCAGCTCCTTGCTGCCCAGCATGTGTGGGCAGATCTCAGTGCTGCTGGCAGCCTCTGGGGACTCTGGACCTCTCACCTCCCTGCCAGCAGCATCTGTGTCCCTGCAACTCCTACGCTCTGCAGCCCTGTTTCTCCTTTGCTCTGTTTGCCTGATCCGGTCTCCTCTACTGATCTGTCCCCTTGATAGGGGCCACCCACTAACCAGGGCAATTGGGAGTCTGAAACAAACAGAAAACCTCAAACACTAAATACATCATTCTTTAAAACATCTAGGGTCCCATTAACACAGAATCATCTGCCAGGCCCCCTGAGATACAGTGTTCATTTTCATTCCCTTGGAGTCCTTCCTGTCATTCGTCACTGCCCCAGCTTCTCATGTGCTGATCTTTAATATTAAAAAACAAACACAACACACACACACACACACACACACACACACACACAAACACAAAAACACCAGGGTTTCCTACCTTCTCTGTGCTTAGCACCACACCAAGCACTTTACAAATATTTACTATAATACTCCTAACAATGCAATAAAGTATGTAGTACTGTTATCCTCATTTTATAAAGAAGCAGGATCAGAGAGGTTAAGTGCCCTGCCCAAGGTAACACAGCACATGACATTCTGCCATAAAGCTTCTCTAATTCTCCCATCACTTTCCCTAAAATATATCCTCAGCAATTTCTCAGGTTCATCCCGTGCTTTCTTTTGCCACAGCCACTGTGCTAGGATGCCTCCTTGGCATCTGATATCCAGTCCTTGTAAATGCCACTTGGCCGGTCTCCTTGCTTCACGTCATTCTCTGTATACTTTTGAGGCAAATTGTTGCTGGGTTTAGTTTCACAGCCAAGCAGTGAGTGTGGCTAGCCACTACATTAGATGTCATCACTTCCACTTTGTATTCAACAGGGGATGGCCCATAAAGGGGGGGGGGGGTGCGTACTCTGGTCTGCATGCCCCCCCGGGGGGCAGTAGGCAGGCCTCTCCCCCAGGCTTTACTCCTGCGACTGCTTAGCCCAGACGCCAGAGGCCATGCCAGCTGTAAGAAGGGGGGGGGTCTGCAGAGAAGCAGACAGGGGGAGCCCCCCGATTATGGACAGCCCCACGGCTGCAGATGAGAGGGGGCTGGGGTGACGAGGACCGGGCAGAAGCTGGAGATGGTGAAGAGGCAGGAGAGGCACAGACTGACACCTGCTAGGTCCTCCTTGAATGACCTCCATTAATAGCACCCCAGCTCCGGGCATTACCGTCCCCTCTGTCAGCTGCTTTATTGTACCATCTCACATTCTTCTTACCACCGCTTGCTCAGCCTAAGTCATTCCAGTGACTCATATTTTCTTCCCCCCAGATAAACTGTAAATTCCTCAGGTCTCTTTCCTCTGACTGCAGTACAGTATCCTGAGCCCAGCAGGCCTGGAGGAAAGCTGGTGTGACGTATAATGCCTTTGATCAGCGTGAGACCCAGAGAAGTCACCTCCTCTCCCGGCCCTTGGCTTCCTTTTTAGAAACATCCACTGTATTCTCCCCATTCACCAAGAAAAATGCCTTTCGGCTCAAAATAGTTCATATTTATTTTCTTAGCTTTATAATCCCCTTGTAAAGGCAAGGCCTGACCTGGATCGTCCTTACCAAAACAAACTAATTCTATTTAAGCAATCTACAATAAAATTTCACCCAGGGCTGATAGCATAGACACCCCTTCCAGATGAATTGGAGGAAACAGAACAAAGTTCGGAGAGAAAGGGGTGTAGACTGAAGGGCCTCCGGAGAGGGCCAGGCCTGTGTCCAGCTGATGCTAACTGACCCAGCACATTGCACAGTACTTGTGTTTGCTGGGTGCGGTGGGGAAAGAGAAGGAAGTTTAAAATATATAGTTTCTGCCATCGAGGAATTTACTCTCCAGTTGAGACCACACACATTTAAAGGTTATGGTGTGTCACAATGAAACAAAGGAGTCCATAAGCCTGAAGAAATCTCTGGCAGTTTAATGAGTCCAGGAAGGCTTCCTGGAAGAGGCAAGATCTGAACTGGATCTCTAGAGGCAGAGACAGCTGGTAAGTATAGGTGAATCCACAGAGAGAAAAATCAGCAGCTTTCCAAAGGGGAAACATGTAAGAAAACCAAAAATGTTCTATCTTCTCTTTTTCCTTTTTATTCTTGTTTCTGATTTTAAAAGGAATACGTGCTCATGTGTATACATGTGTAAAATAGGAAAACGTAAAAATGAATGGAAATATCACCTACAATCACACTATTTGTGATTATTAACATTTTAGTGTATTTGTTTTAAGTGTTCATGTGGCTGGTAGATTCTGTATTAGGTAGCACAGAGATAACGGGACATTTCCATCATCACAGAAAGTTCTGTCGGGTGGCACTGTATTAGGGTGTGTTCATACTGCCTTTTCTCAGATCCGTTCATTTGTGTTAGAGAATGTGGACATCTTAATTTGATAGGTCGTAACGTTCCATGAAAATTCTTTTTTTTTAAAGTTTATTTTTGAGACTGTGTGCAAGTGGGGGAGGGGCATATAGAGAGAGAGCGAGGGACAGAGGATCTGAAGTGGGCTCCACGCTGATAACAGAGAGCCTGACGTGGGGCTCGAACTCGAGAACCTCGAGATCATGACATCGAGATCATGGCACTTAACTGACTGAGACACCTAGGCGCCCCCTCTCCCCATAAAAATTCTTGCAGATACAATTGCATGTTTTTATTTTTCACAAGTAATTCTCACTCTTATTTCTTGTTCAGTTTCCTGTTAGGTTTGTGGTTCCCCCCCGCCCCGCCCCGACTAAAATTTAGTGTGTTTTAGTTTTTGCTTTGGTGTTTGTGCATATTTTAATTTTTATTTTTTTTAATTATTTTAAATGTTTATTTATTTTTGAGAGAGAGAGAGAGAGACAGAGACAGAGGGAGCGTGGGGAGGGGCAGAGACAGAGAGGGAGACACAGAATCCAGAGCAGGCTTGAGGCTCTGAGCTGTCAGCACAGAGCCCAATGTGGGGCTCAAACTCACGAACTGTAAGATGGTGACCCGAGCCGAAATCAGATGCTTAACCGGCTGAGCCACCCAGGCGCCCCAGGGCATACTTTTAAATATATGCATGAAATTGGGATCATCCTATGTAGTGTTAAAATCTATTTTCTTCTCTTTGTATTGTATCTACCTTCTTACTAAAAATTTTTCAGAACCTCATTTTAAGCTACTCACTACTGCGCCTTTTGACCAGACTCTGATTTATTTAATCATTTCTCATTGCTGTCCCTAAGTTTTCATCATTCTGAATGATGCAGCAATACGCCCTTGGTAATGAAAGCAGGGAATCGCACAGGGAGAGCCTGGTTTGGTTTCATTGGCGATAAGGAAATCAAGTGGCGACATGTGGCTGCCGGACTAGTTAGTGGTGCAGTGGAGAGTGGTCTGCAGGGGCCTGGAGCTGTCTTCTTGCTTTCAGGAAGATTCGGGAGTAAACAGACCAAGAGGATGTGCTGACAAAAACGGGCTTAAGAAAGCAGGCAGGGTCCAAGTTTCAGGACGGATCTTATTGGAAATAGAATTAAACAGCAGCTGAATTCTCCCTGGGGAGACAGTTTGGGCCAGACCATGTCTAGCAAACCAATAGCTGTCAGCAGCCTGACCTTTCGGAGCGCCCTGCATCTCCAACGTGCTCACTGCTTTCCGGCCAATCTTGGTTAATCTGATTACCACCTTAATTGAGGATGGGAATTAAAAAAAAAAAGAAGAAGAAAGAAAGAAAAGAAAAAAGAAATGTGTCCAATTGATTTCATGTCAGGCTTCCATTCTTTACTAACTGTAAGCTTCCCTGGGCTTCAGTATTGCTCTTCAAGTGAGAAATTCATTAAAAATAAACAGAATGTTTTTCCATTCTTTGTCTCTTGGAACCACTGACAGCCGGGAAAATGTATCCCGACTATTTTCCGGAACCAGACAGCCCAGTTTCTGACCCCAGTTCCAGGTTCTCACCAGCTGTGCACGCTTAGGCAAGGGGTTTAAGCTCTCTGTGCCTCTGGCTGCTCATCTGCACAATGGGCATAACAACCCCACCTCATAGGGTTGTGGTGAAGACGGGCTTAGCCAACACAGGTGAAGTTCTAAGAACTCTTTCTGGCGTATAACAGCACTCAGAAACTCTTAGGTATTATCATCATCAACATTACTCTAATCATTATTAAAATCTCTTTCCCAGCTTAGGAGAGAGAAGGCAAGACAGAATAAAATGGAATTTCTTTTTTCTTTTTTTAAGTTTACTTATATTGAGAGAGAGAGAGAGAGAGAGAGCAGGGAAGGAGCAGAGAGAGAGACAGAGACAGAGACAGAGAGAGAGAGAGAGAGAGAGAGAGAGAGAGAATCCCAAGCAGGCTCTGCACTGGAGTGTAGAATTGGGTGCAGGGCTCCAACTCATGAAGGTGCCCCTAAAATGGAATTTCAGAGCAAGATTGACCCTTACAGTCTTTTGGTTTTATTTTATACTTGGAGTGCGAAGTGAAGCACAAACAACTGTTTAGAGATTTAAATCCAAATCCAGACTGGGGCGCCTGGGTGGCTCAGTCGGTTGAGCGTCAGACTTCAGCTCAGGTCATGTACTCACGGTTCAGGAGTTCGAGCCCTGCATCGGGCTCTGTGCTGATGGCTCAGAGCCTGGAGCCTGCTTCAGATCCTGTGTCTCCCTCTCTCTCTGCCCCTCCCTTGCTTGTGATCTCTCTCTCTCTAAAATAAATAAATGTTAAAAAAAAATTTTAAAGCAGTTTTTTGAAAGTTGGCATATAATGAAGGTGGTAACCTGCAGAGGACCTTGACCTAGGACTCTGATCTGCTCCATCGTCATGCCAGAGCCTCTCTCCCTGCCCGTCTGAGCGACCAGCCAGCCCGGCACTAGGTTGGCTACAACTGGAGGGAGAAATAGGCTTGTCGACATATACATTGAGCACCTACTATGCCCCGCCCCCTTGCCAAAGGCTGCCTGGGTGCTAACAAGACACCGGTCTGGTTTTTGGAACTCTGACAGTCTAGCTGGAGAGAAAGGTACAACCAATAAAGAAAATGTAAGCCAGCCTGGGTGGACTGATGTTTCTCAAAAGAAGTTTCACATGTTACAGCGCTTCAGAGAAGAGTTCATGCTCCTTAGGCTGAGTGGTTAAGGAAGATTGCTCGGGGGAGGTAGGATTTAGGCAGAGCCTGGAAGAATGTGGGCCTAGCAGGTGCACACTGCAAATAGAAACTGTGTCATGACAGAGCTACGGTTTCATATTTTATAGCATAGAAACAAGGAACTTTGAAATTAAGCAAAATGCGGACTTGGAACTATGTGACCTCACACAGGTCTTCGAAGCCCGTATGTTGGTTTCCTCATTGGTGAGAGATGAACCGAACACCTAGCAGGAGCTGGCACACAGTAGGTCCTCCATAAATGTGAGCTCTCTGGTCCACTTATTTCATAAGCATTTTTCCTGTTGCCGAATTGTCATCATAATAGTCATTTTTAAAAAATGTATTTTAAGAGAGAGAGAGAGAGTGGGCGAGTGAGCATGAGCCAAAGAGGGGGAGAGAGAGAGAGAGAGAGAGAGAGAGAGAGAGAGAGAGAGAATCCCAAGCAGGCTCCACACTGTCAGCGAGGACCCCAGTGTGGGGCTTGAACCCACAAACTGTGAGATCATGACCTGAGCCGAAATCAAGAGCTGACGCTAAACTGACTAAGCCACCCAGGCGCCTCCATAATCGTCATTTTTAACGTGGCTTAAAATCCCAGTGAGAAGATCTAATAAATCATTTGCTGAACCTTTTCCGTATTATTTGACATCGATCTTCTTGCCACTTTCATGCTATTAGAAATGTTAAAAACAAGTCCGTGTACATTGCAGCTTTTTTCCTTTTCTGGATTATTTCCTTAGGACAGTTTTCCAGATACTGAGAAAGTATCTCGTAGGTGACGAGTTATCTGAGGGTTTGTTGAAAAGCAGGTGTGAGAGGGTGAGGATCGTGTATTAGGAAGACCGACAACAGTAATGCGGACAGTTGAATTTGAGTTTGGGGAGAACAGAAGAAGGGAGGCCATCAAGAGGAGCGGGAACCAAGGTATAGGACAATAAGGGCCAGAGTCAGGGTGAGGGCAATGAGAAGAGAAAGGAAGGGCCCCATGGGCCACGCCCTCAACAAGAAAAGCCCAAGGCCAAGGCTGACAGCAGCACAGAAGTGGAGGTGGAAGTCGAGCGCTCGGAACCCGTGACCAAAGTGGGGACTCCCCATCCCCAGCAGCGCGTCACTAGCCACACTGGCCCTGGAAACAGGGTGAGAAACTCAGCCACCACTGTGGCACGACAGCTTCAGGAGCACTGCATCGGAGTGACGCACGATGTTTGGGATCAGCCATGAAAAAGAAGGTGAATCGAGGCCAGAGTCTCAAAACTATCCAGTAAAATCAATGCACTAAAAGTTGATAAAAATCTGGAGGGAAAACAATGGAGGGAAGCCTCTCGGCACCGGAACTCCGATTTTCCAGATGTCCGCCGATCAGGGGCACAGGATACACGCTCACCACGATGTTTGTAAACAAAGGAACTCGGAGTGAAACCCAGCCAGCGGGCTGAAATGTATTTGAATAAGTACTTTAAGTGCAAACCTCTCTGGCATAATTTGCAAGACTAGGTGACAACATGGAAACATTTTAGGATGGGGTGTTTAGTGAGAAAGGTACCTACTAAAGTGTGTCCCCGGTATGGCCCAAACTATGGAAATTATGATTAAATTAGGACAGGAGATGTTCAGGAAAGGAAACCACGTGACTGACCTGTTGGGGGTGTCAAACCACAGTGAATTTTCTCCTGTTTTCATGGCCACGAACGCTGGACGTTTGCATTCTTTCCCCCAATTCCGCTGGTCTGTGAGTCTGACTAGCAGGCTCTGTTCCCTCGGAGCTGCTGCTCCCTTCCCTGTTCTCACTTTCTTTCCTTTCTCCCTTCTTGGTTGGAGGACGGCCCATTCCCTCTCCTGGCTGCGGAGGGTCGTTTCTAATTCAAAGAATGCTACCTGCTATTCACCACGTTCCTCCTCCGGGGTTAAACTTTAAAATCACCTGTAGCCCCTGGTAACCAGTGGGGAAAAAAAGCTAGCATGGAATCTTAAACAATTTTTTATTGCAACATTCTTCCCAATTGGGGTGGAAAGAAAACAAAAACAAAAAAAGCACAAGATAAGATACACCGTGGCCACCAGAACAGACAAAGACCTCTCTCCTCATTCTAATTCACGTGGACTCTTGGCTATTCCCACAGCCTGGGCCTCCTTTGCCTCGTTTAGAAATCTAACTCAAAAAAGGAGGCCCTGAACAGTCCAGATCTTTCTCAAATTCTGCATGGAACTCAGCTTGCTTATATTGCTGAATGCTGTCTGTGGCATCTTCAAATTGTTATTAATGTCTCAATATTTTCAGAGCTCATCACAACCTGTTAGATAAAATCTAGGTTTCAGCTTCTCGGTGTGAGCAGTGAAAACAAAGATCACAGTAGTACACGGCTGCTAGCTTCCTACAAATAACAATAATAATAATAATAATAGTAATAGTAATAGTAATAGTAATAGTAATAGTAATAGTAATAGTAATAACGGCACCTAGGCACCGTCTGTTGGCCCTGACCCTGCTCGCATGGTGCAGGAGAGCCAGGGCTGGGAGAACCATGGGGGGAATGCGGACACTTTTCGTCTTCTTGGTTCAGAATTCCATTCTCAGTCTCTGCATCTGCCCACATGCACAGGGGAGCAGATAAGAATGGGTTGGTGGCTTTGTCTGGAAACAGCCTAAATGTTCACCGATAGGGAACCGGCCAACTAAACCAGGGAACTTCCAGGCAGTGGGCACTACGCAGCAGCTGAAATTAATAAAGCAGGGCTATGCGCGCTGCCCCAGCAACTCTCCAAACATACTGCCAATTAACAAGGACACATATGGCATCACATCGTTTGTGTGACACACGTGCAGGCCGAGCACACGCAGCATGTACATAAATATGTGTATAGAAAAGACTGCAAATGCAAAGAAGGGCCGGTAAGGATAGGCAGGGCCAGGTTGGCAGTGGTTCCCTCCAGCACGGGGGCTGGCGCTCGGGGCCTGGGGCTGAGGGAACAAAGCGCCCGGTATGGAAGCCATTAGCCACCTGTGGTTACTTAAATCAAATAAAATTTAAAGCTCAGTTCCTCGGGCACAGTGGGGACATTTTATGTGTCCGATAGCCACACGTGGCTAGTGGCTACTGTTACCAAACAACGCAGATATAAAACATTTACGTACTCGCAGAAAGTTCTCCCGGACAGCTCTGACTTAGAGTTTTAGTTTTTATTTCAGTTTCCTCTCCCAATAACAATGTTGATGATAATAATACAAAAATGTATTATGCATGGGCAATACATAAACGTACATGATTTTCATGTTTTTCCATTTTCTTTTCAAATCTGGTAAGAACAATTTTCTGTTCAAATATTTGGAATCTAAGAGTTTAGATACACACGCACACACACACACACACACACACACACACAGACACACACGGGCTCTTTTCTGCACTTGCGCGGCTTGGTTCTTGCTAGAATTTTGACACAATGTTGGTATGAAGGACACAAGTTATTTCATTTACTCACGCAGGCACACACCCATGCATCCAACGCAAACACATCGAGTACATTAGACGTGGTGGAAGATGAAAAGAAATAGAATGCACGGGCACCATCCCCCCGGACTGAAAGCATGTATGCAAACAGCCATAACAAAGGGAAGTACAAGTGTCACTGGAGCCAGAAAGACAGCGTGCTGAGACTTCCGAGGGTGGAGATGTCGCTTCAGTTTAGATGCTTCCCAATAGAAACGAGGCACAGATAGTGTATTGACAAGAAGCGAGGGCATTCCAGGCAGGGGGAACAGCATCAGCAAAAGCTCAGAGGAGCTGAGTCCAAGGGAGCACTCCGGGAGAGGGATGGCCAGTCTATCTAAGGCAGTGTTGGTGAGGCTGGAGTGGTGGGGAGGGGCCAGGTGGTGAAGTGCCCTCGGATGGCAGGCCAAGGGGAGAATTATCATTACTAGTAAATGTTTTAGGTAATGTCTCCACCCAACGTGGGGCTTAAACACATGACCCCAAGATCAAGAGTCGCACGCTCCATGGACTATGAGCCAGCCAAGCACCTCTCGACCACTTTTCATTGTGCTATAGAATGTGTAAGGAATCTACTTCCAGTGCCTAGGGGGTTGGAGTGCGGTCTGCCTCTCCCATCGGCCACGGAATGAGGCTTCCCAGGCAGAGGATTGAGACAAGCTGTGAACTAGTGGTGCCCACTTGAAGGTGTGACAAACGTGGGGAGTCACACTGGGCGGGTGTGCAAATTCAGTCTCTCGCTGCCAGTGGAGTGGTGAGCAGGTAAAAAGGGAATCAGGAGGAAGGAAGGGCTTCTGCTTGGTGGCTCACCTGCCCCAGAGCGAGTGATGACATTTGGGGCGGTTGTGGAGGACCAGAGATGAGATGGGCAAAATGCGGGCTCCCCTCAGCCTCTCTCCCTCCCTTTTCCCATGGAGGTCACCAAGGGGAGTTGACAGCTGCGGGGGCGGGGGGTGGAGGGGCTTTCAGGGGGACCCTTGGAGACAAGCAAGGACAGAGCCTCACAGCATCTGCACAGTGACAGGCAAGGACGTCTGTTACCAGACGGAGGTGAGCACCCAGTTTGGGGGTGAAGAGAGTTTCAAGAAGTGCAAACGGTCAAGAAAGGAAAAACCTGAGAGTTAAGTGGGCAGCAAAGGCATGGGGCTTGGCAGTCAGGCCTCTGCTGGCGGCTTTCCGGACAGGTTTTCAGTAGAGCGGTGACAGTGGAATCTCAAATACAATGGGTAAGTGGACAGCCACCATGAAGGGAGGAAGAGGTGTAGGGTGTAATGTCAGCTTCCATCACTTCTAATTTAGAAGCACCTAGAATATTACATGAGTCATTTACTTAGCAGCAAAAGTAATGTTTGGTCTATCTGTGCGTCCATCATGGCAGACGCGTTGCTTTGGCAGCTTACCCCCACCCCCTGCCCCCGGCCATGACCTCCCAATCCCCCACCCGGCTGCCAGGTGTGCATACTTGAGGACCCATAGGCTGTCTCCAGTATCAGCAGTACAGGCCCCGGGGCGGTGGGGGGGGGGGCAGGTGGCCAACGTCTGAGGTGACCCTCACACCTTGTGCTTTGAAAGTGGCCTCAGGACCCTAGACATATTTTGTAGTTTTGATGATAGAATTGCTGTTAACAGAGCATTGTTGCTATTTTCCAATGTACTTAATATTACTTCATTAGCATTGTTTATCAGTATAAGTAGTGTACTGGTTACATTTGTGGAAGGAAGTATTTTGTGGCGGTTTTAAGCCCAGGGAATCTTCATGAATGAGAGCAAAGGGGAAAAAAAGTTACTGCTTATGTGTATAGCTGTCTGCACGGTGTTCTGAGCTCACTGTGGGAATTCATTCATCTGAAATGTATTCTTCTCAATACCTACTACTCAGCACACTGATCATTTGATTCTTTTTTTTTTTTATGTTTATTTTTGAGAGAGAGAGAGACAGCAGGGAGGGGCAGAGAGAGAGGGAGACACAGAACCCAAAGCAGGCTTCAGGCTCTGAGCTGTCAGCACTGAGCCCAACGCGGGGCTCGAACTCCTGAACCACGAATCATGACCTCAGCTAAAGTCGGATGCTGAAACGACTGAGCCACCCGGCACCCTTTGATTCTTTTTTTTAAGACCACGTGAACTATGGAGGAGAAGAAGCCTTCTGGTAAGTAAGACCGGCCCTCAACAAGCTTGCGACATAGTCAGTAGAATCCATTACATGAAAACAATACAATATTAGAAATTTCCCTGGCAGTTTGGTTTAAGGTTGGAGCTAAGAACTAGAAATTAGGAGTTAGGATTTACGGCACATGTATGCCTTCCCCATTCCCATAATGTGTCCAGCTTCCTACTGCGGTCACCAGGCAGCCTATAAAAAGCAGGGCTACTCACCTCCAGCTTTCCAAATGAACACACAGTACCAAATATAGAAACCAGAGGAAGCTTCATTGTTATGGAGCCAAACTGATTGAGAGCAAGTGTGAGTGCTCTAAATATATAGAAGAACTAGCAGATTTAAGATGCAGACTCTCAAAGGCTATGAATCCAAGATCAATCATTTAAAAGTCCAAATATATAATCAGAGAGTCTGTCACAGCATGAGCTGTTGGTGCCAGAACACAAAACAGGCACCATGCCCAGAGCTGCTAAAAAAATAAAGCCGGGACCAGGGTGGTCTCGCTGCCAGAGGGAAATTTCAGAAGCAACACTTTTGAAATGCAAAACAGAATCAGGAGCAAGCACCAGAATTCTGCAAAAATGCAAAACAAGTACTAGGTTGAGTCATACTAAAAATGCCAAGTAAGCAGCAGGCCAAGCACAGCCAAGACCCATTTTTAATGAAGCGGTTCCAGTGCGCATGGGTGTTCCGGACGTACCTGCACGAGGAAGAAAGTCCCTCCAGAAGGTTCTGCCCTCCGCATGAAGCAAAAAGCAAGTGGGCTAAGAAGGCAGGTGAGCAGAGTGCGGTGCGTCTCTGAAAGCAGAAACCCAGCTGGAAAGGAACAGCTCCTTAGAAAGCTGTCAATGAGGAGCGCGGAATGCCTCCTTGGAAGCATATCCCTGGGCCCTGTTACTGCTATCTTGTCACTAAAGAGGAGGTTGATAGTAAAATATCTATTACGAGCTCTCCTGTTAACACTAACAGCAGCTAACATGTAAGCTCCCATTATGTGTCAGGAACCGTTAAGAGGTTCAAATGCATTATTTTATGTAATCCTCCCGACAATATTGAGGTGTGGTCTACTGTCCCCATTTTATAGATGAGGAAAATTGAGGCTTAGAGCAGTTAAGGGACTTATCCAAAGTCATTTAACTGTTACGTGAAATAGGTGGAATTCAAACCCAGGCCTGTCTGACTGTTCACAGCTGACCTCGGCCTGCAAAGGAGACACTGAAGTTTATCCCTTTCAATGTGTCATTAGACAAAGAATTTTTTTTTTTTTTTTTTTTTTTTTTTTTTTTTTTTTTTTTTTTTTTAGCCAGGAAGATATAGGTCTCTGTGCAGAAATGGCACAAGCCAGCACATTATTAAGAATTATTAAGAACAGGTGAATAATTAGGCCATTAAAGGCTCAGCATTCTTAGACAAAAGACATCCCTGTGGGCTGTGAGGTCACAGAAGCCCCACGGAGGAAATGGAAAAATCAATCCTGTACACAAGCCTGGCCCTGCCCAGCCATCAGCCGTGCCTATGTCAGCGCTGAGACGTGCTGCAGGGCTGGTAAAGCCAGGCTTTGTTTTGTCGTTTAAAGTCCCAGAGAGTCGGCAATGGCAGTGGCAGTGCTCGAGAGGCCTTACACCAGCTGGCCCTGCTCTGTGGGCTCTCTGCCCACGGCCCCGCCAGCACCATCAGCTCCCTGGCTGCCAGCGAGGAGCTCGACTTCCTGGAGCAGCTTCCTGCACCCTCTGCTCAGCACGTACTTTGTCTAGCAGCACACGCCCCTGCCCAGCAGCTCTCAATGACCGCTTTTACTGGGGTGCTGGGGACCATCTTGGGCTGCGGGTAAGATCCCCGGTGCCGGCTGGCACAGGTCCTTGGCTGTCTCCTGGCACACCCGACTGCCAGAGATGCAAAACAGACCTGCTATTGTTTGCATGCGTGTTTTCTTTTCCTGGGTTTCCTATGGTCTTGTTGCAATATAATTAACGTGCAAGAGATGCTCAGATCTTAAGAGTTCACGGCCTTGAGTTTTGACAACTGTTTATACACTTGTGTAACCACCACTGAAATAAGAGAGAAAACATTTCAGATCCTTCAGTGTTCCCCTTTCTAGTCAAGCCCCTCACCCAACCACTATCTGATTTCTAATTTCTATCATTTTTGCGTGCATTCTTGCATAATCATTTCTAAAACATACTTAGAAGATTCTAGATAACTATCCACAGGTCTTTGATGATGAAAAATGCTTTTTTTATGTTTTTTTTTTTTAAATCTACTTTTGAGAAAGAGACAGAATGAGAGCAGGGATGGGGAAGAGAGAGAGAGGGAGACAAAGAATCTGAAGCAGGCTCCAGGCTCCGCGCTGTCAGCACAGAGCCCGATGCGGGGCTCGAACTCACAGACCGTGAGATCATGACCTGAGCTGAAGTCAGATGCTTAACCGACTGAGCCACCCAGGCGCCCCGAAAAATGCTTTTAATTATATTTGTGTCCTGCGATTAAAATACACACTGACTATACAAAATGTGTAAAATGCAAAAAATTTTTTTAAAGAAGATTCAAAAATCATCCGTGATCCTAGCACACTAGAAATAACCACTGTCAGTATCCCAGCAGGTTTCTTTCAGGGCCAGTACACGCGCATTGACTATAGGCTGGCTCCCTCGAGGAGCCGAAGCTTTTTTGTAAATAAATAAAAATTGTTGCCGCTCACCTCAGAGCAGGCCATTTAGAGCTGCCTGTGTGAGAGGCGGCTGCGGCAAAAATCAACCTGCGATTTGAGATGCCAGCCCCTGTGGGTCAGTTGAGGTCAACATCTGAATCCACTGTTTATTTTCCGTCGTGGAATATGTCTTGCGTGCCTTTCCCGCCAGCCCTCTTGCGGAGCTTCAGTCTCACCGCTCAGAAGCACGGGGGCTAGCTCCATGGGACACCCCCCCACCCCCAACCGGGGTGAATGCACATTTGCTCCACGCAGACCGCCCCTGCCGCGTCCGCCAAACGTCGTCCCCATTCCAGCCCCTTTCACCAAATGCAGTAACAGACCTGCCCTCAGTTTTATTTATATAGATCTTCTTTCTTTAAAAAAAAAAAAAAAACAAAAAAACAAAAAAAACAAAAAAAAAAACCAAGTTAACATTCGTCGTTGAAGTTGGAGGAGTTTTTCAGTGATCCAAAGAACATGATGACGTCAGTTTCCAGTCTCCTTTTCTCTACGCCCCATGAGCAATCAGGTGACTAATGCCAGGTCATCAACCATGCCTGAAGCCGAATAATATTCCCCTGTATGTATACATCACATTTTCCTTATTTTATCTGTGGATGAGCACTTGGGTTGCCTTCACTCTTGGCTATTTTGAATGATGTTGCTATGACCGTGGGTGTACAAATACCTTTTTGAGGCCCTGTTTTCACTTCTTCTGGAATATCTCCAGAAGTGGAATTGTTGGATCGTATGGTAATCCTATTTTTAATTCTTTGAGGAACCGCCATGCTGCTTTCCAGAACGGCTGCACCATTTTGCATTCTCCCAGCAGTGCCTGGGCATTCCAATCACTCCACATTCTCACCAGAGCCATCCTAAGGAGCTGAAGTGCTATGGCATTGTGGTTTTGCAAATCCCTAGTAATTAGTGACACTGAACACCTTTCCATGGGCTTGTTGCCATTTATATATCTTTGAAGAAATGTCTGTTCAAGTCCTTTGTCCATTCTCTAACAAGTTTGCTGTGGTGGTTGTTGAACTCTAGGCACTGCCTGTATATTCTGGATAGTAATCTCTTATCAGATGTATGATTTGCAAATATTTTCTCCCGTTCCACGGACTGCCTTTGTACTCTGTTGCTCATCTCAGAGCAGGCAATTGAAAGCCCTTTGGTACCAGAAGTTTTAAATTTTGATGTAGTGCAATTAATGATGGTGTTTTCAATAAGAATCCAGGCAGAATAGAAGAAAATAACATTGCAATGAAATAGATCTGGTTCTTTTCTTGGCTATGCCACTTTATGAGCTGGTTGACCTCCAACAAGTCATTTGAATTTTCTGAACTTTTTTTTTAAAGATTTCATTTTTAAGCAATCTCTATACCCAACGTGGGGCTCAAACTTACAACCCTGAGATCAAGGGTCCCATGCCCTTCCAACTGACCATCGGGCATCCCCTTTTCTGACCTTTCTTATTATTATCTGACAATGGGCCAGGGGAAAGGAATACCCCCCACACAGGATTTGTGTGAAATTGGAATGTACATAAAGCCAAAATTGTAGCGCCCAGCACTTGGAAGCCACACAGCTCTTACCCACACCCATCCCAACATACTCGTCAGCTTGCATCACCCCAGTCAACAGGACCCCAAGACAAACAATGTTTGGATTAACAAAGAGATCATTATCCTCATCTTATCAATGAGGAAATGGATGCATAGCCAGTTTACATAGAGGACCTGAGATCAATCTGGCAGGTAGATTTCAGAGACAGGTGTCTATACTGCCATCCAGATCTTTTGAAGATTCTTGCTGTGGGTATACCCTCAGCCCCTGCTCCCTCGCCCTTGGGACAGACAGCTCCTTCAAGCCATTAGCAGATCTAAGAACTGGGAGACCCTTAAAGACCATCCAGGCCAGCTCTCCCAATTCGCAGATGGCGAAACTAAATCTGAGGGAGGTTGAGAATTTTGCTCAAATTCACAGAGCCAGAATCAGCCCTGATGGGCAGCTCTCCCTCCCGACACAGAAGTGAACGTCCTTGATCAAGCAGAAGGAAAGCGTTGTACGACGTCCAGCACCACCCACTCCTCTCCAGAACACTCACCCTTGTTCTTCTCTGATGGTGTTGTCTGGGGGAGAAGAGGACATTCCTAGCAGTGCTGTGGAATAGCTTTGGGACAAAACTTCTCAAGACAGTCGGACGTGTTTACTGTATTTGTCAGGGGCTGGGCCAGGCTCCTAATAGGACCAGGCACTTTCAGGAGTTTGATGGAAACAATGGGAAGACCCTGGTGTTTGTTCCCCTTCTATTCTGTCGATGACCCTCAGCCAAGGTTCGCATCCCCGCTATTCCACTCGGTGCCTCCACACTCCAGCTCTGAGACTGAAGGTGCACAAGGCCGTGTAGTGCTTTACCCGGGAACATTCAGGCCAGGTGCTTCCAAGCAATGAGAAACAGACATTTCATTGCCTCTGCCTCAAAGGGCCTTTTCGGGGCGCCTGGGTGGCTCAGTTGGTTAAGCATCCGACTTTAGCTCAGGTTATGATCTCGCAATTCATGAGTTCAAGCCCCGCATCGGGCTCTGTGCCGACAGCTCAGAGCCTGGAGCCTGCTTCAGATTCTGTGCCTTCCTCTCTCTGCCCCTCCCCTGCTCATGCTCTCTCTCTCTCTCAAAAATGAATAAACATTAAAAAAAAATTTTTTTAAAGGGCCTTTTCATCTTCCTTGGTTTGTGAAAGTATAATGCACAAAAGATATGAATGGAAATCAAAATAAAGATTTACCCATAATTATACTACGAAGTGACCTTCATTTTTTGAAGAAAAAGACTGTGGCATTTTTTCTGAGCTCCACAAACCAAGGAGGAAACGTGTGAGAATGTATCTCTCACTGCCCTTCACCGTTTCAGCAGGCAGGTCAAATGGCTGTTTCTCATGACTAAACACCATCAAAGTCTAGAGGAAAAGTCAAATGGCTATATTCTGGTATATTCTTATGACCAATGGGGGAAGACAAAGTAAGATGATGAAATGTTGTTGCTGTCACTACAGGATTCTTTCTGAATCCCCCCACCTTGCCCCCACCCACTACCATTCGTACCCTAGAAACATAGGCTGCTCGGTTTGGCTGGCTGGCTGGCTGGCTAGATGGATGGATGGATGGATGAAACATCCAATGATTTTATAGTTCAATGCAAACATTTGAGCTCTTAGTATAGTATATCCCAAAGATCTCTTCTGGATGCTAAGAAAAATAAAGAAAATTAAGGTACAGGTTGTGTCTTCAAGAGGTTCACAGATCTAGTGGAGGAAGAAATAAATGACATTCAGTGTGACAAATAAATAACAAAAATAACAGCAAAGATACAGTGAAGATGTGGCAGGAGGGTGCACGGCTTTGGATTTTTTCAGCATTATCCTGTATGCTTCTTCCCTAGAAGCATCCCTCCTGTACAAAGTAATGAGAAGACGTCACTTTATTACAGGTATTTCCTTTCTAAGGGATCTCTGCCAAGATCTTTATAAATGTTCCTGTAATTTGGGGATTCTGCTTCACATGATTTATAAATGTTATTTAAAGCATTATCCACCTAAAAAGAAAGTTGGGACACAGAGCAAAGTCTTTCTCACTAAGCATGAGATGAAGCGTAGAGCTCTGCCAAGTTAAGAATCTAAGACTCCTGCTTCCCGGGTGCTTGAATGTATCTGGGTCCTTCTGTACGGTGATGACAAAGTCAGCATTTGAACCCAGAAGCCCTAATTCTCAGATGTATAGTCAGACCACAAGAGGTGCATTAGGGCACTGAGCTTAAAAGTCCTAGATGTAAAGCTACAACGAAACTGTGCCAAATCTACTAAAATGTTCAGTTTGGAATTCTTCCTTATAGTGAAATTTGCTGTTTGGCATAAGGCACATTAGTTGCCACCAGGTACAAAGGCAGTGTTTGATCTCCCACGAAGCTCTATGAGGGCCTGCTTAGGAGACAATGGAGAGAAATGACTTCCACCAGCTGCATGAGCTTGAGCAAATTGTTGGACTTCTGAATCTCTGTGTCAGCTCAACCCCAGGAAAATGGCATCCACTACCAAAGGGCTATTCTGAGTTGAGGTAATGAATAGAATGACATGGAATACTCATTCCTAAATGTCAGTAATGCACAAGAACTTAGCATAGTGAAAGACTTAGCTAAAGGTTCCGTGTCTATCCTCTTTGTGGTCTAAGAGATTTTCTCATCTTTCTGGTGCTAGAATGAGAGGGACATGGTCATGGACCATGACCAGTGTGACATGGGTGGTCCAATCCATGGATGGTCCTCTAGGAGACAGGAAAATGCTCAATATGATCAGTGTTACCGCTGTTGCGTCTTGGGGGACCAATCTGGCAGGTAGATTTCAGAGACAGGTGTCTAGCTCACAATAAGGAAGCAGTTCTCTGGTTGTACACTGTTTGTATCAGACCCTTCCATCTAAGGCATTTAACAAATACAGTCTAAACATGACATTTCCATCCTTGTACACAGGGATGCTCACTGTTTCTGGAGAGGTAGTGGACATGCCCCAGAAGCATCCGTTAGAATTGCTTGGGTGGGGATAATATCACCTTTCATGGGCATAATGTCCAATAATGTAAATACATGCACCTAGACATTATGTCATTTGACCCCCCCCCCTAAATTCACCCTCACTGCATCAGGCAGACTGATTATCCCTATTTTACATGGGAGGAAATGGGCTCAGAGAGAGGGGAACTGTCCAGGGTCCTATGGCTAGAAAGTGGCCCTGTGAGACTGGGGCCACTGTCCTCTCACACACACAGCTCAGTCCTAACCCACCCCTCAGAGGCAGTGATTACTGCATCCAGATTGTCTGGTCCTGAAGATACAGGGAAAGAGGTTTTTTTTTTTTTTTTTTTTTTTTTTTTTTTTTTAATGTTTATTCATTTTTGAGACACAGAGAGACACAGAGTGTGAGCAGGGGAGGGGCAGAGACAGAGGGAGACACAGAATCTGAAGCAGGCTCCAGGCTCTGAGCTGTTAGCACAGAGCCTGCTATGGAGCTTGAACCCATGAACTATGAGATCATAATCTGAGCTGAAGTCGGATGCGTAACCAATTGAGCCATCCAGGTGCCCCAGGAGTTTTAATTCCCAGCTAAACTGTCAGAGAAGCAGGAGGTACTACTGCTAAAGAAGGTTCCCAGTCTCTGTTCTCTAGACCACACCACTGTGTGACTCAGTGGTGGTTGTGAGAGCCCCACTCCACTCCTCTACCTGCCCCTCTCTCTGAGATGAGTGCCCAGGCCTCCTTGATTCTCATGCCATCACTGGCTCCTGTATCCACCTTCTGCCCTCACCAATCTGTTCTCCTGGTTCCTATCTTACTTACTTATCCACACCTAGGGCTTTCCTGGGGCCCTTTCTCTCCCACAAAGCAAAACAATGATAAAGGAAGTGAGAAGGGTACCCAGAGGCAGAGGATCAGACTCAGAAGTGAGAGCTCTCAGCATCTGTGTTGATTGGCCTGGGACCAAAGACAAGGCACACCCTCCTCAGGGGTTCATCTGTGTCTTCTGCACTCCCCAGCACTGCTCTGCACTCACATGGGTGAGTCTGTGAGGTAGAGTGAGCTCTGCAAAGGAAAGGCCTGTATTCTCTGAAACATTCAGAATATTATGGAGACAGCACTGTGTCAGGGAGGGGGAGTCCACACTCTGCCTAGGTTGAAATCCCAGCCTCATCACATGACTGTGTAGCCATGGGCAGGTTACTAAAGCTCTCAATGCCTCCATGTTCTCATTTCTAAAATGAAAATAATAATCCCTGACCCATAGGGTTTGGGGAAGATTAAATCAGTTAATACATAAAAAGTGCTTAGACTACTGCTTAGTACACAGTAGTGCCCAATGAATGGGAACTGAAGTAATAGTAATTGTATTGCTATTCAAAACACATTTAAGGCTGAAACATGGATCAAAAGTTACAAAGAGGTAAATAAAAAAGATGACACTTAACTTAGGATTCATTCATTCAGTGAGGTTTCTGAGTGCTCTACTCTGTACCAGGCAGTGACTTATGCCCTAAAAAGGCAGGAGGGAAAGAGAGAAATGAGTTCCTTGCTTTCATGGAGCTGATGGTCTAGGGGAGCACAGACAAGAGAAATACTAGATGGTGATAAACAGCTGTGCAGGGAGTTAAGCTAAGGATCGTGAACGAGAGTGACCAGACGGCTTCTCTAGCTGGAAAGACAAGAATGGCTTCTCCAGGGAGAAAACCCTTAGAAGACTCACATTCATCCATGGAAGGAGAACTCATATCTGCAGCCGTGAAGTGGGTCAAGAACCTCAGCAAGTCTTGGCTTGTGTCAAACCAGGAAGGAAGTCGAGGACAGAGCCGGGAGCAATTTCAAGGTGAGGAACCAGAATCATAAACTTGTATTTGGACAGGTCCTAATACTCTCCAAACTGGTATAGAGCAGATTAAGGGAACTATATTTGCAACAGAAAAATCTAATTTAGACCAATATTTATGAAACATCTCTTCTTTTAGGAGGAGCTCAGGGAGGATTTTCTCTCACATCTCAGCATTTCAAAAAGCTGGTTTTGGCCTAGACAATTGAACAACAATAAAAATACCTACAGATGCTATGAGTCTTACAAATGACTTTTCCCCTCTATTTTGGCCTACAGGAAGCTCAGAACTGAATTTCCTGTAGGAAACTCAAAACTGAATTTACAACAGGGCCTGTTGGTATGTGTTTTTTTTTCCTGAAATAACTTTATACTTGGCTCTACTTTTTTCTGTATAATTCTTAGATTTTCTTTGCTTTGATCTCTTTATTTATTGTAGAACAGGTATATCTATATGTGTGTATGTATGTGTATAAATTATATGTTCCAAATCATCTTTAGAACAAGTTAAATTATAATAACTTTATAGCCCTAAGTGATTTAGCACCTATTTCAAAATAAACTATTTTATTTTTTTATATATATATGAAATTTATTGTCAAATTGGTTTCCATACAACACCCAGTGCTCATCCCAAAAGGTGCCCTCCTCAATACCCATCACCCACCCTCCCCTCCCTCCCACCCCCCATCAACCCTCAGTTTGTTCCCAAAAATAAACTATTTTCTATGTGTGCTTACATAACCCACATTTTATGAAGCATGGGAATGCTTTTGTTTTTTTTAAGTTTCAATTCCCAGGGCCCCTGGGGGGGGGCTCTGTTGGTTAAGTGTCCAACTCTTGGTTTAAGTTCAGGTTGTGATCTCACGGTTTCAGGAGTTTGAGCCCCACATTGATCTCTGCGCTGGCAGCACGGAGCCTGCTTGGGATTCTCTCTCTCTCTCTCTCTCTCTCTCTCTGCCCACCCCCACTCGTGCCTCTCTCTGCCCACCCCCACTCGTGCTGTCTCTCTCTCAAAATATATAAATAAACTTTAACAAAAATAAAAGTTTCAATTCCCTTATCCCCCTACCCCCCGCCCCTAGTCCTACTGCCTTTATTTTATTTTATTTTTTTAAGGGGCAAACATTTCCATTGAAAATACACAATTGTAACTGGTCCAAAGTTTTCTCACTCCTTTGGCTACCACCTGTGGTTGCAACAACTACCTCTGTTCCTTTCCATTTCACTTCATCTCCCTGTCCATTCTGTGCAGTGCCCCCAGCTTTATTTCCCTAAAAGATCAATTGAGCAAATCAGCCTTTTGGCAGTTTAAAATCTTCAACAGCTCCCATCGCCCGTAGGGATAAGTGAATAGCCCTTATCCTGACAAAATCTCATCCATCGAGTCATTCTCCACCTCACCTCGTTAGTACCTGCCCCAAGTTCTCTCTGGATAAGTTTGCTCTCTCCCCACCCCAGCGCACTTTCTCACATTGGGGCCTCTACCTGGCACACCCTCACCCTCTTCTCCATCCAGCCCTCGGACTCCCTCTGAAGTCCTCCCAAAAGGCTCCACCTCGCAGTGCTCTCTTCCACCTTGAGATTCTGCTGGCTGAACATCTAATGAGTTAACTCCATTCTACCTGCAACACTGAATCTACCTTTGTATCATTCACAATTTTGCATGTTTTACCACTTGGTTACCTACTGAAATTGCAATTTTCTTGACGGAAAAACTTCTATATGTTTCTGTATCCCCCTTGATGCTCTATGGAATATCATATGTAGCTGACACTCCACAAATACTTGACAAATTATACCTATTTCCCTTCAAAACTCAAAGCATAAAGCAAATGACAGGCAAGTAGTTAATATCCTCAATAAATCAAGCACTCACTTATGAAAGTTCACCAAAATGCAAATGGTTAAAAAACACAGCAGGTGTTTAACTTCACTAGAAATAAAGAATACAAGTTAAAATGATACAACTCTTCCATCAAATTGGCAAAGATTAGGGGTAAAAAAAAATCTCAATATTTAATATTTTTGAGAGTACAGGAAGATAGGTCCTCTCAAGACTGCTAGTGGGATTATAACTGATACAATTTGAAAACAATTTGACAATATGTAACAAATATTTTAAATGTTTATATATCTTGATCAACCCATTTGGAGGGCAATAGCCTAGGGAAATATCCCAAAATTCAGAGAAAGCTTTGGGTACCAGGTACCTTTCCCAGGCTTATAATACTGTAAGTACAACCTAAATGTGCAATAAGGAAATCACACTTGCGCTCAGTGGACAGTTACACCGACATTAAAAATGGTGGCCATTAACTTGGAGCGGCAGGGATGTTTATATTCTAATGTTAAGTAGAAAAAAATACAATATAAAAATATGTAAAATGAATAATTCCAACCACATAAACAAATGCATGAAGGAAATCTATCAAAACAGTAAAAGCAATTATACTTGTTTATAGTTTACTGTGTTTTCCAGATTTTCTAGAAAGATTGGATGACTACCAGGAAAAACAAGAAGCTTTTCAAATTAGATTTTCTTTCTTTTTTTTTTTTTTTTAAATATATATAAGGAACAGGTCTCACAAGCACTAACATTAAGCTTATGGGACATATATTTTTGTTTCCCTGCAACCTTTTTATTAAGAAACAGAGAGGAGAGAGAATTGAGGGAAAGGAAGGAAAAAGTGGGGGCCGCTCTCTTATCCTGATTAATCTCCGAAGTGAGGTGGGTGGCCGTTGTCATCATCGTAGAGCCAGGAAACAGATTCAGGAAGGCTCAGGTCCTAGGTTGCCTGAAGGGCAGAGTCAGAGTTCAGACCCAGGCTATGAGGCTCTCGGGTGCTCCCTCACCATCATGCCCAGGGTAACACAGCCAGGATGGGGCAAGAAACCTCAAGCAATGGGCAAAAGCAGGTGAGTACAAACTCTTAGTGGTAATTTATGTAATAGTAATTTTTTAAAGGTTGGTTTTAGTGTGTAGGATTGTGGACAGTCTTTTCCCTCCTCCTTTTTCTAGACTGCCTATAAGGTAATATTAACTTTCTACTTTTATACATGTGCAAAAAGAAAACTGCTTTCGGATTCGCTGAACAGTGAGCTGCAAGAGAGATCCTGTTCTCCTGAGGGGACCAGAGGAGTGGGGGCGGGCATGAGGGGAGGCGGGCCACACAGCTCCCGTCCCAAGCCAAACGCGACACCACAGGGCTGCGGGACACTCAAGATTTGGGGGAGGAGGTTGCACATGCATGTGCAGGTGTGTGTGCGTGCGTGCGTGCGTGTGTGCGTGTTGTGGGAGCTGCCTACCACACGGAGCGGCAGGAGGTACGGAGCTTTTCTGCAGCAGTGAGCCTTGCACCTCCGGGGGACTCAGCTCCACCCTGCAGCCTCTCCACACCACCCACATGGGTGCCACATGTGTGTGCTCCGTAAGGCATCTTCACATAAAGTTGTGCACCGTTGCTCACTTCCCTGCAGTCAGCGTTCTCAGTCACAAAGCCTGAAGAAGGGCAGATGTCGAGGATGAGGCAGCACCTAGAGGATGGGAGGCGAGCTGTTGGAACAGCTTCTGCTCTGGCGGGATCGGGCTGTCTGGACTGTGGTTCTGGGGACATCCTGTCCAATTGCTCTCCACGGCCCACTGCCCTCGTAGCATTTCTCAGAGAGCTCTGTCTCCCCTCAGTGGGTAAGTGGGACACTCCTGGACAGGACCGCCATGGCTCCAATCCCAAAAGAGAGGAATAGGGAAACTGCCACAAAGAAACACTACGGGGAACCCATTTTTTCACAGAATTTGCCTACACCCTTTCTACCTCAGTACAAAGTGCTTTTATTTTTCCAGATTCCTTATCAATCTGTGTTCATGGAGATACACAAGACTGTGGGAAGTCACCCGTGTCCCTTAGGAGAGCCATTTCCAGAAAGCAACTGGGCTTTAGGAATGAGTGAGTGGCGAGAAGGCAGCTGAGGTTGAGTTTGGTGAAGGGAAAGCAGAAGGGGCTTGAATGGCTAGCGAGGGAAGATGGCCTGTGTGGTTAAGCCGGGGTGGGAGGAGATGCAAACAGCCATCTTCAGGGGTTGGCAGTGAGGAAGAGAGAAGCGTAAAGGGCCAAGAGGACCTGGAGGGGCGAGGCTCTCGAGCAACCGGTCTTGTGAGCGCAGAACCTCTTGACGCACCGTGACATCCATTGCCCAGCTTTGAGGCTCACCACAGACCTGGGAGACATTCCACCACTTCATACGGAGATGTAATTCTGAGAGATGGCCCCACTTGTCTGCAGTTACATAGCCATGAACTGGCTCTTAGACTGAGAAAGTCTGACCCTAGTTCTAGGAGTCTTTCTGTCCCAGACGGCACTGTATCCTACAGCCAAGACAAGGGGCCCTTATTCTCCCACAGACACAAGGAAGGGGATGGAAGAGACTGACGACACAGGAAGACTGAGTTGCTGGGGTCCAAGGTAAGGTGAGGAGGGGAGAAGAGGAGAGGTGAGGGAGATCTGCTCAGGATCTCCAAGCAGCTGAGAGGTGGCAACAGGAATCAGGTTTTATGAATTCATAGTGGATCAAGTCATCAAGGTGAGTGGTCAAGAGACACCTTTATCCAAAGCTTAGGTGACTTTTGGCCATACATAGGGGACTCGCGGCCCATTAGCCAATAAAATTCCTAGTGGCATTTTCCTAGTAAGCATTTACCCAAGGCATGGGAGGGGGGGTGCACTGAACGGCTTTCATTTTCCCCCATTCCACCTAACTGTGTCACCTTGGACAAATCACTTGGAAAATATGGGAAGATAAGAACCAACTATAAGAATTCTGTGACTCTCTGCCTTTCCAGCCTCCCTGTCCCCTCCTTTTTGCATCACGCTCTTGACTTCTGGAGAGAGAATGATTGTAAGTATCACATGGACCCTTTCTTTTCACAAAAACCAAGACAGGACTAAAATCCAGGCCAACGAGCCCTCCCCTTGGAGAGTGGGCTCCCTTTTACACCTTCCAAGACAAGGCTTTGCGCTAAGCAAGACTCGGGAATAATCTCCCAACCAGCATTGCCGTGATTTTCCCTTGCTGCAGGCAACTGCACAGAGGATCCCTTCCTTCCAATCTTTCTATGAATGATTTAGGAGGAAGTACCATCTCTCTTTGCATCTGGAGGAATAAAAACATAACAGAGAAATGAAAATCTGTGGCGCGTCCAAAAATAACATCCAGATATGTTGGCCTCCCAGTTCACCTTTCTGTACCAACCAACGCTCCCTTGATCTGCTTCATACAACAGAGGCAGGGTGGGACCCCCAAGGTCCAGACATCTGGGATCAGTTTTCAAAATTGTCTCAGGCTAAATGCAGGGAGGTGGCCCAGCAGAACCAGGGTTCCTAATTCTTACCCATTCTGATGGGCCTTATCCTAACTCCTTCCCCACTGCAGGTGCCCTGCAGTCGGTCACATGCTTTTGTCAAGTGATCTGCAGCTTCTGGCTGCATAGTCTGCAGGGAAGAATAGGGAGGGAAACAGAAAGAAAGAAACTATACCTTTATTCTGGGAGCCTCACAACCTCCTAGCTTATAAAACAGCCATCCTGTTACTTTCCTACAGTGTCCCCACTGGCCAGCAGAACACACTCTCGGGTCGAGCTCCCTCCCTTTGGTGCATCCAAGAGAAATAACACGTGCGGAGAGGATCTGCTGATGTCTCAACCTGGTTCAGAAATGCAGATGTGGGACCAACGGGGCAGGAGAGGACACTCATGACAAGGCTGAATGTCTCTCTCTCTCTCTCTCTAAATAGTGAGGCCCACCAGTCGCTGAGCATTCGTACCATGCTCAGCGTCCTCCTCTGCCTCCATCAAACTTTGTGACTCACAGTCTGTGTGCAGAGTGAGGCAGCTGAGCCGGCCTCGGTGGTGGGTTAAATGGGGAACTTGCTCTTCTCACAACACTCACCTCTCAGGTGCCACCTGAGCTGGTGCCCAGCCTGGCAGAGGGGATGGTGGGGATGGGAGATGAGCACAGCTCCAGTTCTTTCTCTGGCCCTAAATAGCTGCCAGAACCTGAGTTCTGGTGGCTGATGGACTTATGTCCATTGGGATCACATCTCTCTCTCCCTCTCCCCCCCCCCCCCCCCCCCCCCCCCACACACACACCGCAGCTCAGAGCGTCTGGAGGCTTTGCAACGCAGTTGATTTCAACACTGCTCTGGGTTTCCAGTGTTCCATTCATTACAGGTGCAATGGGAGACCCAAAGCGCTTTCTTTTCTTCATCCACACTGCCTCCAAACCAGAGAAATGCCGGGCAAATTTTGAAGCAGAACAGTGCATCAGGAGGGTCTGGCTAACTGTTGCATGTCAGCTGAGGGGATGGCTGGGGAAAGGAGGCAGAGAGGTCGGGGCAGCCAGAAGGTGGCTAACGACCCAGAGCTGCGCTGCACCCTCAGCAGCGTCTCCTCCCCTCACCACTGCGGAGGGCACAGCTGGAAGTTAGGGAACCTGGGACCCACGGGCGGCAGGAACAGGCAGAGGCCACGTCCACCCAGGGGCGGCGACACGAGGCTCCCAGAACTGGCTGGTGCCCCAGCCCTCTGCCCGGCGCCGCCCCCCAAATCCTCAGAGGCGAGCGTAAGGCAGCGAGCTCTCACCGCAATTCCAGACCGGCTTCCCGCATAAAACTCCCCAGCACAACACGCTTTTGTTAATTCTGCAAATGCTGTCACACGATCACCTCCACCAACGCTCTCTGCCAGCTCGGCTCCAAGGGAGACCCGCTTTCCCCAGGACGCAGCCGCTCGGGATCACCCCAGCCCCCAGCCCCCTGACGGACCACCGCCCACCCGCCCCACGCAGCAAATGACCGGCCCGAAGGACTTCCGAGGACCCCAGGGTCTCCGGGCTTAAGCATCTTTGTCCTCTCAGCGCACCCGCGCGCGCGCACAGAGAGACAGAAAGAGCGCAGCCGGGCACCGAGACCGCGTCCCCTGGCCTCGCCGGGCCCCGCAGGAGGACAATGGTTCGCGCCCTGCAAGTTTGCGAGCCCGGAGGCAGAGCCCTCCTTACCGTACATCTCTGCGGGGCGAGCGCCTCCTGGGAGGCCGCGTCGCCGAGTCGCCTGCAGCCAGCGCCGGCGGCGCCTGCCTTTCATTCACAGCCGGGGCGGCGGATGGCGGCCGCCGGCGGAGGCCGGGGCGGGGCGGGAGCGGGAGCGAGGGTGGGACGCGGGAGGGCCGGGGCCCGGAGCCGAGCGCCCATTCAGCCGCCGGCCTCCGCTCGGGTTGCTGGGCAGGGCCGCGCCGGGAGGGGAGGAGGCTATGCTAATGAACGTCCCTCCCCCTCGGCTCGGCCACTGCCAGGCCGCCCCGACCCCCGCCCCGCCCCGCCCCTGGCAAATTCCCGCCCACCGCCTGCAGCGGCAGCCCAGCCAGAAACCAGAGCCCCCAGACGCGCCTTTCCCAGCCTGTCGCCCCCAGGTCCAGGGCGGCGTGTTTTCTAGATGCGGCGTTCCTGGGGGAGTCACCCACTCAAATTCCCCGTTCGTGTCGGAATGCGCAGGACGACAACAGACATCACCCCTAACCAATGGGCCCCGAGGGTCAGCAGGGGCGCCCGAAGCTGCAGGTGCAACCCTCCCGCAGATTTGTCCAGGATGCGTAGGCTAAGCCAGGGGGCGCAAGGAAGAGTAACTCTCCTCTCTTCCTTGGCTCCCTTAGCGAAGCCCCATTCCCGAACTAAGAACTCCGCCTTCCAGCCAATCTCTGGCTGGGTGCTTGCTACCAAAGAGCTTCCTTCCTGGGCCTGGGACGCGGGAAGCGCACCCCACCCCACCGCACCCCCTAGTTGCTGCAGGAAGCCCGCTTGCTTGTAAACCTCTCCCGGATTATACGTGTAAATCATACGATTTGCATGCAGGATCCTTCGCCTGTGCCCCAGGCCTACTTCACCCTCTGTGACCGCGTGAGAAACAGACCCGAGGCAGAACGCTCACGCCCCACACCCTAATGACTTCTGGCCCAGCCCAGGGCTTCCTAAAGGTTTCTCCAACCAGCCTCCTCTGCGTCTCGCACATTCACCTGGCCTTTCAAGTACCCTATTCCTTAGTTTCTCCTCTTGCCCCAAGCTTGAGGTTTTTTGTCCCACAAGGGGAAGTGAGAGAGGTAACAACCTGAGGTGGTTAATTTGTGTGTGCTTTTTCCTAGATACTGAGCTGTGTGTCTGCAGGCCAGTCATCTACCCTCTCTGAATCTCAGCTTCCCGCAGGACCATTGGGAAGTTTATATAAAAACCTACATGAAAGTATACGGTGGGAACTCACAGTTATTTTCTTTCTTTCTTTCCTCACCCAGGGCAGAAACAGAACTGGAAGGATAATCCTGGTTGCTGGACTCTTGGAACAGGGCTCTCTCTGTGTACCCCAAACCCATGTTTCCTATTTCTGTCTTCATCATCCCCTCCTACTCCCTTGCTGTTTCCAGGTTTTGTCCCCCCCCTCCCCCCGCCGCCCAGGAAATCCCGGGAGGGTTCTCAGATCTCACATTTAGTCTAGACCCCCAGATGACTCAAAGAAGCTCGTCTGTATTCTCCAGTTTTAGTATGGTGGCTTTGAGATCTGCTGACAATCACACCAGGGAAGGGAGAATTTGGAGTCAAGCTTGGTCTGGACACGGGGAGATACTCCCAGTCCACAATTCTGTTCAATACAAAAGAGACTCATTAACCACCGGTGTCTGCAGCACAGTGGGAAATACACTGTCTTCATGGACTGAAATGTCTGGCAGGTGTTACCCCCATGAGGAAGTTGCGGGGTGGGGGTAGGACACAGTCTTCTGGCTCACGGTGTAAACAAAAGAGCAAAATCCAAGGGTCCCAATATCCAGAATGGTGTGCCCATGAAAAAAACATCAAGCAGATATCAACTATTTAGGTGAACTGTGGTGAGGACGAAAAGTCAGAGTTGGGATTTCTAGCCTAACTAGGCTTTTCCCGCATCTGCAGAAACTCAAAACATGGTGGCAAGTATGGCAGGAAGGAAAGTGGAGAAGAAATAACACTTACTGCGTGCGCACTAGGTGCCAGGTTCTGGGTCAGGCGCTTTGCACAGGTAATCTCAGCTAAGGCTCTCGGCAACCTTGCAAGATCAATAGTGTTACTCCCATTTTACAGCTGGGAAGCTAAAGCCCACAAACGTGAGAGGACTCTAGTGAATATCAAGCGGGGATTCAAGCCCAGGACACTCTGCCCAGGATGCATTTTCTTCCCACCACACACTGATGCCTTGTAGTCCACACTCATGTACACAGAACAACTGCATTTTATTTATTCATTTTTAGTTTTGAGAGAGAGAAAGAGTGCAAGTGGGGGAGGGGCAGAGGCAGAGGGGGACAGAGGATCTGAGGTGGGCTTTGTGCTGACAGTAGAGAGGCTCGACGTGGGGCTCGAACTCATGAACCATGAGATCGTGATCTGAGCCAAAGTCGGATGCTTAACCGACTGAGCCACTCAGGTGCCCCAAAACAATTGCATATTAAACTGGGTAGTTCTTCCTAAAAGTCCAAAGGCCATGCCCCCTTCCTTTCCTTTTACCTACATATTGGCTCCCCTCCTCATCTGTATTTCACTCCCCTATTACCTGGATTTGGAAGGCAGAGTTTCCATATGAACCAGAGGCTGAATTTCCCTGTGTTACAGAGAAAGGGGGGCTCAGAAGTGGGAGGTAATCCACAACTGTTGCGTAAAAACCAGGAGCCTCACTCGCATTTGGGGCCTTAGCATCCACAGCCTGCCACCAGGCCTGTCCTTTAGTCCAGGAGCCTGGCTTGCAGTGTTCCAGCCTCACACAGCTGCCCCAGCTGCACTGTGTCTGCCCAGAAGCCTCTAATCACCCCATCGGCCAAACAGCTACAGCAGCTCTTGCTCTGGGCACCAGCCTTAAGCAGCCAACAGCTTTATAGGGCCTTCCAGAAAGAGGGAAAAGGGAAGAAGATGACAGCACCAGGGGATTCAGCTTCAGAGGGGAAAAAAAATTATGAGGCCTAGAGAAGGGTCCAGGGAGAAACAGAGGGGAGAATGCGCCCCTAAGATTGTCACGTAGCTGATTAGCTGTGAAGCCTGAAATAGGACTCAGGATTCCAGACTCCAGGCCTGGTGACTTGAACCCCTGGCACTTCTCCCTTGAAGCAGGTACTTTGACCTACTTCTCAGAAGCCGCAGGGAAAGAATAGCCTATAAAAACAATACCCAAGTATAGGAGCAGGTGGGTATCCAAGGGCTAAAGAATGCCTCTCCACAACACAGGAAACAGCTCACGGGCCGGGTCAGTAGGACGTGCTCTTGGCCAGGTTCCTGGAAGCTGCCTTGGGTGGCCGGAGGGACACAGGGGGACAGAGCTGCCTGCTGCCATGAGATCAGGGCCTGAGCATCTGGGGTGGAGACGACTGCTGCAGACAGATTTCACCTCCACTAAACCAGAGTTTGCCAGAGAGTGAGTGAAGTTTGTGATATTGATTACTGACATGTCAAGGCTTAAAAGTACTAAGCAAATTCTCCTGACCCGCCCTCTTTGCTGCCTTTGGTTCCCCTATGTTCACCCTCCAGAGCACAGTCAGGTTCCTTTCATTAGCTGCTATTGCCTGTGGTCCCTGGAGAAGAGACTCCTTTCCTATGAGAAGTTCAAATCCATATCCATTTGCTTCTAGTAAACAGCTCAGACATTACCATGCCCTTTGCCCCACACTCTTCCGTCCTTTTGTTCTGTCCTTGCTCCCAACTGTCAGGAGCCACCGGTTCCCCACCCATCACCTCCCATCTCCAGCCTGCCTGATGCTTGCTTCCACTGGGACACACTGAAGGACTTGAAGACCCATGGCATCATTTTCATCCATTGATCAGCATGGCTTAGAAGAGAGAAGAGAACATGGGAAGTGGCTCGCTAGTCAGACAGTTGATTTCTGAAGGTCAGATCTGGCTTTCCAGACCTTGGCTAAGGAGACCTGCATTGCACCATAGCTAGAAGGAACAGGTTTGCCCAGAGTCTGGCTAACCTGGTCAGAGCATGGTTTAAATGAAATTGGAGAAGGGGGAAAAATACCTTCAGAAAATTACAAACCTGACCACTAAGGAAGAATACAGAAAGGACCTGTGAAATGCTGAACTGTAAGACCTGAAAAGTGGCACCAGCAGAGGAAGAGCCCTAGGACTTCAATGGGGCCAGATGCCAAATCTCTAAGGAAGTTACCCTGTCCTGCCTGAGCCAAACCCAGGCTCTCCAGCCTTTCTATTCATGGCCTCACATTGGCTTTGGAAAACCACTCCCTCCTTTTCTCCCAAAAGACGCTCAACCCTTGGCAGCCCTATAGTTAGGAATCCTTGGCCAGGCCCATTTCCCTGTCCACCATAATTGAATTGGGGTGGGGGGGGGGGAGTCCATTTCAGCTGTAGCATATCACAGCTATTCCTGGATGACTTAGAATAGCCACCAAAGCACTCTCAAATATTTCTTTCATGAGCATTTTCTGGACTGCTTTGGGGACATAGAAAGAGGACATTAGATAAATGTCCTCTGATATTTCTACCTTCCAGTGTCTTTGAACTCCTTCCTCAACATTACACTACATTGTATCTCAGCCTTATTTAGCACTGTTCTCTACTGTGACTAGATTTTAGAAAGCCCACCAAGAAAATATGTGGAAACATTTCCAGCTACACAAATTAGTATGTTAAATTCAAATTTCTAGAAAATACATCCATGTCTATAAATTCAGTCTGAATCTAAAATTTTGTTTTTCTTTCTTAAAAAATCTATTCCCATGTGTGTTTTCCCCATAATCATATAAATTAACAAAACTTGGTGTATATGTGTGAGTGTGTGTGTGTGTGTGTGTGTGTGTATGCACCTTGTCACAGTGTGTGCTAATCATTAACTCATAGGTTTTCCTTTCTAATTGGCCCCCCTGGGCATACTGGTACCTAATTCTAGTTTTATGCTTGGAGATAATGAGGAGTGAAGGGGGTAGAGTAGGAAAGGATAATTGGCTTCTCTTTGCAAGATATATCTTCATGTAAAGCAATAATAACCTCATTAGACATAGGAGCAGATCCTGTCTGGGCTGGTGGAGGCTCAGTGAGGTTTAGGGGAATGGGGTTTTCTCAGTTCTTCAAACTTTTGCATATATTCCGTTTCTAGTGTTTGAGGTACAACACTTTCCTGATCAATGCTTTAACTTTGACGTCAGAGACCTAGTGAGGCTGTGAATTCAGCTGACTTTGTAATTTGGCAACTCATGGAGTTTAGCTTTCAGTTACCTCTGTCCTTTGTCTTTTTCAGTCTTAGAAAATTTGTATTACAATCTGAGAACTTAAGGATTTGAGCTTGTAACCTGTTTTCTTTTAGGCAAACTACATCCAAAAGAAGAAGTGATACCATTCCACACTGATTTCATTCTTTTTGACTTTCCTGTAGTTTGGCAGGAGCAAATAGTTGCTTTTAATGAACAGTGATCAGAGGCATTATTTATCTTTTAACTTTTTTTCAATCATTGTATGCCATGGACATATCATCCCTGTATATGAATGATATTTGCTGCTCTTGGTCTTAAGTAACCAGAGAGTGAGTGAAGTTTGTGATATTGATTACTGACATGTCAAGGCTTAAAAGTACTGACACCAGCAGAGGAAGAGCCCTAGGACTTCAATGGGGCCACATGCCCTATTGTCTTAGAAGAGAGAAGGTCAGGTAGCAGATTCTCTATTCCACCCATTTCCCCCAAGGTTCTGTTGCCAGCAACCATTTCCCAGGACCAGTTTCTCTATACTAGTCAAGGTTCTTGGTCCAGATAACATAAGCTAACTATGG
The DNA here is from genome assembly GCF_018350195.1 of Panthera tigris. Classification (NCBI taxonomy): domain Eukaryota; kingdom Metazoa; phylum Chordata; class Mammalia; order Carnivora; family Felidae; genus Panthera; species Panthera tigris. Next base: position 119,596,951 of record NC_056662.1, read on the forward strand.
CTACCTTAAGCAGGAAAGAAATTCACTAGAATAGTATACAGTCAATAGGAAGCCCAAGATCAAAACCCAGCCAGGAACCAAGAGTGACTGGGTATCCAAATACCATCAAGATCATGCCACCAAAATAAGACCACCATCACTGACACCACTACCATTGGCTACTTGCTGTTGCTACTTTTGGTGTCACTGGCAAATAATGCCCATTCCTCTGCATCCGTTCTTTCAACTCCTTCACCACTGCACAAACAAAGAACTCCCACCTTCTGTATCTTCACAGTACTCCACCGATATTCAAAATCCTGTATAGTAGCAGCTGATTCCCTGATTGTAGACCACATGCTAATATCTTTAGTAGAGAACACGGAGATCTGTTTCCCTTGGTTTCCATAGTGGAAGGTGGAGCCTTGTCTCCTACATATCTTGGATCCCCTCACATAGGAAGAGTTTGGATACTAGGTGGTTTCATTCCACTCCCCTCAGAAAAAGTCTACTATGGTCTTTAAACTGAAAACATTTAGAACAAACAGCAACAAGACAATTAAAGCCTAAGGTAGGTGATGTAATTTATTAGAATTAATTATTTTAACAAACAAAACCTCCACGTCTAGATAACTTACTTTCTAAGATGCTAAGAAGTCTTGGAGAAAGGATTGCAAAGTAACTATCAATAAACCTTAAAAATTCATGAGAAACTAGAGAGGAATTGAAATTGGATTGACCTTGTATGAAGGAAAATTGTGGGTTTTGCTAATTACCAGCTTGGTGTTAAATGTTGATAATTAATAGAATCACTTGGTTAAACAGGGTTGCTTGTTGTGAATACCTAGAAAATAATTAAATGAACACTTGGAACCAATATGAATTTATCAAGGACCAGTCATAGTAACCATCTTTATTGCCTTTTTGAATCAATTTGTTAGTCAATTAGTTAATCGGTTTTTGACTATTGATAGGCAAAATGAGAATGTCACAGGTACTGCATGTTAAAACGTGTAAAAAAGAAAAAAAACACGTTAAAAAACATGTAAAAAAGTTAAAAATACCATTCTTTGCTTTTACTATAAAAAGAAACCATGGTTATTATAGAAAAGGTAGATAGAATTTTCTAGTGAAATGAACTCCAACCGTTATCCCTGCTTCAACTAAAAACAAACAAACAAACAAACAAACAAACAAACCTTAGAATTACATTAAGGGAATAAGAAAGAGAAGAACCCACAAGGATAAAAAGATTAGGAGAGGAGATAACAGGACCATTGATGACAACACATTTTTGGAAGATGGAAAATAAGTGAATGCATGGAACTCACTTGGCAGGACAAAGAAAGGGGAAAGCAAGTGCCTACAAAGAAGATGCCAATGAAAACAAGGCAATTTGGACAGCAGAGGTCCAGGAATTCTCAGGAATCAAAGGCACTAAGAACCAGATGTAAAGAGTGGAGCTGAAAACAAGGAGAATTGGATACCATTCCTGTCCATCTACATTTCTGATCATATTTTAGTGAGTTGTTTTAAATATGAACTGAAAGCCAAAGATAATCAGACATTTAAGAAAAGCATCTAAGATGAAAGATAGAGAACAAAACATAAAACAAACAGTAGAAGAAGACTTGCAGAAAATAGAGACAATGCAGGTAATCGAAGAAAACTTTGCATTAGCATCACCAGCAAGGGAAGGGAAGATATTACATCCGTGAAAGGCGACTTGTATTTTACACTGTATTTGTTGTATTTTACACTGTATTTGTTGTATTTTACACTGTATTTGTTGTATTTTACACTGTATTTGGAGAGCCTTGTCCGTTTGCTGTACAGGGCAAGAGGTAGCCAAGTGGCTAGACCTCCCATTAACACAGACACTCTGTTTTTGCTTGTTTGTTTGTTTTATATATTGGAATTTTTAAAATGGTTTAACAAGATTTTAAAGGGCTCTAGAGTTAGAGTTTTTAAATTAATTTTTAAATTAATTTGTTATTGAAGTATACTTGACATACAATGTTACCTTAGTTTCAGGTGTACAACGTAATGATTCCACAACTTGATACATTATGCTATGCTTCCCACAAGTGTAGCTACCGTCTGTCACCATACATAGAGTTTTGATTTAAGCAACAGAAATTAACACTAGGTAGCTTAAACAAAAACGCAATTCATTAGAAGGTTATGCGTAGTTCATCGAACCAAAGGCATAGGTGAAAAGTTAGAATCAGAAAGGGCAGGAGCCAGGGCAGCTCTGGGCTCCCGGCAGCAAGGATTAATATCCAGTTGGATGAGGGCATGGCTGCTATGATGCATCACTTCCAAGTTTTTATTTTTAAAGTGCTAGAAGAGAGAGTCCACTTGTCTAGGTTGGGTCAGGGGTACACCCTCTGGCTAGGAAAGCAAAAGTCACTCTATTATTTATTTTTAGTTTCACTAACAATACACCAGTGGGAAAGGGAACTTTCCCCCTTGGAATGTCAGAGTGATATTATTAGAAGAGGGAATAAAAACTAGGGAGCAAACCCAGCAAATTTCTATAATATCTATGGCTAAAAATAAGTTTGGAAACCATGAATCTGCAGAATTTTAATTTTTTTTGCAATGACAAAGAATAGTCCATTGAAAGTATGTACGAAAATGTATTCAATCAATTACCGCTTATGGGACATTGAGATTGTTTTCTATTTTTTGCTTTTATAAATAGTACCTCAACAAACATCCTTGGACCCCAATTTTTGCAGGCATCTTAATTGAGAAGTGGAATCTAGAATCCTAATGGACAAGATGGATGATTTCTAGGCTGGGTGATTTCATATGAAGAATGCTGCTGGTCCATCGATGTTGAGTTGCAGAGACTTTACTAAAGTTATGTGGATTTTTCCCTTGGATTCTTTCTGTTCAACAACTTTATGGATGATTTATATATACCATTTTAAAATGTACTTAAATTTGCAGATGCCATCAATCTAAGAATGATAACAAATATGATAGAATGTCATCAAACTTCAAAATGATCATTATGAACTGAAATACCATGTCTAAGACAACAAAATGAAAACTCACAAGAACAAATGCAAAAGTTCTGCATTAAAAAAAATCAATTAATTGTTAAGAGACAGGAAGAGTGAGTGCTATTTGGACAGAAATTCACACAAAAAGGTCTGAAGGTTTTATTAATTTTTTTTAAGTTTATTTATTTTTGAAAGAGAGACAGCATGAGCAGGGGAGGGGCAGAGATGAAGGAGACACAGAATCAGAAGCAGGCTCCAGGCTCAGAGCCGTCAGCACAGAGCCTGACGTGGGGCTCGAACTCACGAACTGCAAGATCGTGACTTGAGCCAAAGTTGGATGCTTAACCGACTAAGCCACCCAGGTGCCCCATAGTAAATGCAAGGTCAATATGGCTCAACAGTATGATTTGGCTACTAAAACCAAAACCGAAACCAGTGTGATCTTACAGTGCATTAAAATAAGTAAAATATCTAAAACTTGGGTGTTGCTAGCCTCCTGCACCTTTTACTCTAGTCAGACTAGAGTGGTTGGGCTTAATTTTGACTGGTTACACTTTTAAAAAAAGATGGTAATGAACTGGAGTGTGTTGAGAGAAAGGCATCTAGTAGCTATAATGATAATTTACTGAGTGCTTACGTGTGCCAAGCACCATGCTAAAAACATTTTTAAAAAACTTATTATGAAGTGGGTATGATTTTACAGATGGGGAAATCGAGTCACGGGATGCTCAATAACTTGCTCAAGGTCACACAATAAGTGAGAAATTGGAGGCTGGAACGCTGGAGTCTAACCCTGAAGGCTGCTGACAGCCACCACACATGGAAGACCCCGCAACATAGCGGGATTTGAAGAACTTCAAGTAGATTGTCTGCCAGGAAACATCTCACTGGCTAGCTGGATCGCACAAATAAGCCAGTTATGCACTTGGCCTTTAAATCCAGAGGTCTGAATATTTTGAAAATTGAAAGTCAGCTAAGAAAAGATTTTGATAAAAGGGAGAATTGTTTAGGGGTGCCAAACAGTGGAATTCATTCATTCAACAACTAGTTGAGTGCTACAACGTACTTGGCAATGAGCTCGGCCTGCTAATATAATGATGAAAAAGATGAATGTTTCCTTGCCCTGGCAGAGTTCACGTTCAATGGAGGGTTGGAAATACGGTTGACCCTTGAACAGCACGGGTTTGAACTGTGTGGATCCACTTATATGCAGATATTTTTCAATAAATACAGTACAGGGCTGTAAATGTCTTTTCCTTATGATTTTAATAACATTTTCTTTTCTCTGGCTTTACTTTATTGCATGAATACAGAATACATCTAACATACGAAACATGTTAATCAAATGTTGATGTTACCAGTAAGGCTTCTGGAAAACGGTAAGCCATTTGTAGTTAAGTTTGGGGGAGTCAAAAGTTACATGTGGATTTTCTACTGTGCAGTGGTCAGTGCCCCCAACCCTTGTGTTGTTCACAGGGCAGCTATAATGAAATCAGTGATAGTAACAAGTGTAGTCAGTAAATAAGGAAAGAGGGAGCAATATGGAATCATATGGTAAGAGCCCTTCCCCAGTCTAGAGGGGTAGCAGTTGGGGGGAGGGTGCATTTTCTTGGGAAGTGAAGGCCAGGTTGAAATTTGATGAGTGAGCCTGACTTTGCCTACAGTAGGAGATGGAGAGAAGGAAGAGAGTTTTCTGAGCAAAGTTCAGATAATTCCAGTAAGACATGATGACGGCTTAGGTATGGGCTGTGGGTTGAAGGGTGGATGGATTTTCCAGAGAATGGCGCACATACTATTGATCAGCACCCGAGATTTTTTAGGCACTTCCCTGATATTTATCCTTTAATATATAATATATATAATAATTATGTGTTTGTTTTAATATATATAAGAAATTTATATATAACTAGCATATCAAACCTGATTTCCCAGATAATATTATATTAGATGAAGCTAGATACTTAAATTTTAAAAAGAACGTCAGTGATAAATATTAGGCAAATAATGGTACTCGTGGCATTGTACTCAGAGAGCTGTTTATTGGTGGGGAACAGGGTTGCAAAATTGCTGGTGTGCCATATTGCCCTGGGTCAGCCCTCCCAAGAACAGCCCTGTCCTGCCCTTCCCTTTACCCACTCTGGACCCTTTCTTTACACAGTGTTTGCCCTGAGTCTTATCCTCCTTTGTCTTATTCTTGGAATTTCTCTCTCTGCCCATGTGTGAACAGCTCTCTCTAACCATGTCCTCAATATAGGCATTCCCTGACTTCTGATGGTTCAACTTATAAATTTCCGACTTTCTGATGGTGCAAAAGCAATGTACATTCAGTAGGAATCATACTTTGAATTTTGAATTTGGATCTTTTCCCTGGACTGCGATATGTGGACGACCCTCTCTTGTGAGACTGGGAGGTGGCAGCGCGCACAGCACCCAGTCACGTGATCCAAGGGTAAACAGCTAACACAATGACAACCCATCTGCACCCATACATTATGTTCTTTGTTTTCAGTGCAGTCTCCGATAAATTACGTGAGATAGTCAACACTTTATATGTTTATTTATTTTAATGTTTATTTATTTGAGAGAGAGAGAGAGACAGAGTGTGAGTGGGGGAGGAGCAGAGTGGGAGGGAGACACAGAATCCGAAGCAGGCTCCAGGCTCTGAGCTGTCAGCACAGAGTCCCATGCAGGGCTTGAACCCGCAAACTGTGAGATCATGACCTGAGCCAAAGTGAGGCACTCAACTGACTGAGTCACCCAGCTGCCCCAAGATACTCAACACTTTAGTATAAAACAGGCCTTGTGGTAGATGATTTGGCTCAACTCTAGGCTAATGGAAGTGTTCTGAGCACGTGGAAAGTGGGTGAGGCTGAGCTGCGATGATGTTCTGCAGGTCAAGAGTACGAAATACATTTTTATCTTATGGTATTTTCAACCTATGAGGGATTTCTCAAGATTTAACCCCACTGTAAGTCAAGGAATATCATACTGGCTTTTGCAGTTCCCTAATTCAGGCTGTTGATATGCCTTTCAGAGCTCTTAATAGGACTTTTTCAAACAAACATATATCCTCTTATCTTAAAGTTTTAGAATAAGCCTTCTTTGAAATACAGTGGTAGACAATTGGTATACTCCTCTCCCCCTTTCGCACTCCCATTCGCAAACCATCATGTTCCCCAGCCTCTCCGGCATCTCGTGGATTCTCACCCCAGGTCATATCATTTACACCTCAGCAGAATCAGAGAGGCGAGCTTAGTTCCGGTGTGATGACCCACTGTGGTCAAAGTGCCCAGAGCCGCGCAGAATGACTGCGTCTGTGGATATGGCTCAGCAGCCATGTGAGCACCTCTCACTTCATAGCTGCTGTGGCCAAGCGTGCATCCAAACATCACGGCTCCCTGGGCACGAGGCGCTGCCACGCAGGTATAATGCACAACAGAGAATAGAGGCAGGCAACACGCACATAGTGTGTTCTGCCTGAAATAGCCATAAAGATCATCTTCTGTGTGGAGCTGGGATCTGTCTCACACCTCTAGCCCCAAGCCAAGGAAGTGTGCAGTGCCTGGTTCGGGCCCAGGATAAGGGAAGGGAGACAGCTGTGTTATCACAGTGACCTGGAGCAAGCATGTCAGAGCCAAAACAAACACACCATCCTCTTCATCTCCCCCTGGGACCCACAGGCAACTCTGGGAATAATAAGTTCTGGTCCCTAACTACATGGTTTAAGGGACAGTCAGAGGTTTGATTCTGAGATATCACGATCATCTGGAACAAATAGTGAAGTGGAAAAAGTAGAGTGCTGATAGTAATGTCCCTGGGGACGGACAGCCCAGCTCTCAGGCACGTTCCACATGGAGGAGGCCGTGTTCCTAGGATGTCCCAGACCCCACTTCAACCTTGAGCCAATGCTGGTTTCTCTTCTTGCTCTGAGACCAGAGGATTCAGGTGTTAGGAATCGCAGGTCTCCAAGGGCAAGGGAAGTCATTGGAAACGAATCTGTAAGCAAATCCTGTTACAGTTTCTTCTTAACATCTATTCATGCATCAAATTAAATAATGTAACTGAACAAAGTTTAAAAAAGAAAGACCACAGAATGTAAAAACGATTTACGACAAATATAACTTGTGGGAGCTTAGATTCCTAAAAAATCTAGATCTAATAACAATTTTTATGGCTAATCTTTAGCTTCTCTGTGGCAACTGGTCAGAGTATAGAAGGATGAGAATAGACAATTTCATAAACAGGAAAATATAAACTATGGCCTATACCACCAATAGGAATTAGATAAATACAAATCAGACATCTTAGAGGTTCTATTATACTTGCAAGCCTAGAAAAAATGAAATAATAAAAGTCAACATCAATGAGACAAGAATCTAAAAGGAAAAAAAACCATTTGCACAATGATGCATTCATAGCACTACTGATGATACTTAAAATAATTTAGAAATGACCCTAAAGATGTCACAATAAAGATAATTGAGTAAACTGTGGCATAATCAATAAAATGGAATATTATATAGCCATTAAAATAATAAGCATGATGGTCATAGAAATGTATATATTTGGAAAGTTGCAGGATTACAGGGAGTGTGTAGGAAACAATGCCAGGTCAATGTACATATTCTATAAGAGTCAGAAGTGATTTCAGAGAGATGCACTTGTTTATGGAATTTCCTTTTTTGTGACGTACATAATGACAATTTCTGCATTTATAGACAAATAGCATATAAAAGAGGGGGTATAGAATAATTTCTTATTTTTCCTTGTTTCCCAGGGAAGCCATGAAGACAAATTAAGTGGTTTGAACTTCTTGACTCAAAATATTAAGTGCTTGGCTGTTGAATGGTTCAGGTTCTTCCTTGGAAATAGTAAGCAATATCCATCTGTCAACTGTTAGAATGTTTTAAAATTAATTTAATGACATTAGAAAGTGCTCATGATTAGTGATTTTTTTAAAGGTTTTACTTTAAAAAAAGAGAGTACAAGTGGGGGAGAGGGGAAAAGGGAGAGAGGGAGAGAATCCCAAGCAGGCTCTACACTCAGTGCACAACCCGACATGGGGCTCAATCCCACGACATTAGGATCATGACCTGAGCTGAAATCAAGAGTAGGATGTTCAACCAACTGAGCCACCCAGGTGCCCCAGTGCTGGTTTTTTTTTTTTTTAAAGTTCTAGAATGCATCCCCCCTCAATGTCTTTCCCACTCCTCTCTCTCTCTCTCTCTCACACACACACACACACAATCACACACACACACAATACATTAAAATTAAACTTTATTATTTAGCATTAGTAAGAAAAGAAGAGAAGAAATCTCCCAAGTACTTATTGTATGTGTCCCCACACCTATCCCTATCCTATTTAATTCATTTCCTTATTCCCTTCAGCTGGTTGTCCCTGACTACTCACTCACTATACACACATCCCCTACAAATCCCACCACTGTTATCCAGAAGTGGTTATATGGGTCTACCATTAATCATAAACTGAGTATCATAAACTGAGAAATTCTTTTTTTTCTCCTTGTCCTTTCTCTATCCTGGTATTCCCTGGTATTGCATTGATGATGTAACAGGCCAGCCTTATATCAGAACAAGAAGAAAGCATCCAAGAGTTGTCAAATCACTTGGAAAATATCTTATATGAAAACAGTTGAATCTTTTTATTATACACAGAGATACAAATAAGGATAAAGAAACATTTAAATGTTTCATTTATTTCATTCTTGAGTATACAATATGTTTCATTATAATAAGGATCCAAAATGATCTCCCATGCTTGTAAAATTCTGAAAAAGAAATCTGTCCCATTTGCTCACAGGAAAGTGCCCAAGATATGTTAAGTTTGAAAAAATCAGGGATGCCTGGGTGGTTCAGTCAGTTGAGCATCCAACTCTTGGTTTTGGCTCAGGTCATGAGCCATTTTAGATTTACAGCAAAGTTAAGTGGAAGGTACAGAGAGTTCCCATAGATCCCTTCCCCCCGCCCTCCACAAAGGCTCAGGTTGTGAGTTCAAGCTCCGCACTGAGCTCTGTGCTAAACAGTGTGGAGCCTGCTTGGGATTCTATCTCTCTGTTTCTCTCTGCCCCTCCTCTGCTCATTCTCTCTCTCTCTCTCAAAATAAATAAAACTTTTAAATAATCAAAATAATTAAAATGAAAATAAATAAAAACTTTAAAAATAAAAAAAATTATGTATACAATTCAGTTAAAACTAAGAATACAAAAATATGTATATAAGAGATCAGCTATGCAACACACGTATATAAACCCACTCCTATCCATTCAGAAAACAATTAATAGTACTATCAGTGAAATGATGTAATTGTGGACAATTTAAATATTCTTCTACATAGTTTCCCAAATTTTCTGCATTTTCTATCATAAGTGTGTATTAGCTTTGTAACAAAGACAAAATCAGAAGAGCTGTCAATAGAAAGCCATACCCAGGAGTCTGGGAAGGAGTCCTGCTGTGAAGTCAGGGGGCAGATGGGGTCAGGAGCTGGCAGCTATGAAAGCTTTACTTCAGGACCAGTATTCAGCGAGAACCTCATCTAGCCAAGGGCAGGCTCTCAAAGGAGGGTGGCCAAAAGGGTTGGAGAAATAAATCAAGCCTGAAAGAATGAAATGGCAGGCATGACAAAATTTCACCAATGCTTAGCTCAGATGGCTCTGAGTAACATCAATAAGGAAGGATAAGTACAACTATGTACTTGCAGAAGCTTAAAGAGGACCTCGGAGGATGTCTGGTCCAATCTTCTCCTTGTCAGGAAGAGCCCCAGAAGAGCTACACTCATCCACACATAGCTGCTTAGTGGTAGAGCTGGGATTAGAACCCAGGATCCCGATGCCTAGTCACTGCCCTCCGCTTCCCCGTGGGGTAAGTTAAGTGTTGCTGTTATTGTGGTGCTGCCACTGTTTGCATTATGACAGTACCTCATTAAGCCTATTGTAGACTCTGGGTGAGAACGATGTGTCAATGTACGTTCATGGGTTGCAATACATGTCCCACTCCTATGGGGAATGTGATGGTGGGGGAGGCTTTGTGGAGGGCGGGGAGAGGAGATCTATGGGAACTGTCTGTACTTTCCACTTAACTTTGCTGTAAACCTAAAATGGCTCTTAAAAAAAGTAAAATCTGTTTTAAAACTTAAAAAAAAAAAAAAAAAAAAAAAGACAGTACCTCATTAAACCTTTAGCCAGGGCTGGGACTCCTGACCAGGCCTACTCCCATAACTTCACTCCAAGTGAATCCCCTACCATTATTCCAGATTGGAACTGATTCCTGGGAGTTCTGTGTTTCTCTGGACTCCAACCTTCCTCCCCAAACCTGCCGTCATTGTCTTGGATCAAGCCCTCGTTAGGTCTTCTTCTTCTCCTTTTTATTCTTTCTCATAGTGTTTAAACCTACAAAAGCCTCGAAAGAATAGTGTAAGAACTCATATATTCTCCACCTAAACATAAATTATTAACATTTTGCCATATTGCACTCTCTCTCTCTCTCACACACACACATGACATAGATATGAAAGAGCACCCATACATATCACACATATATCATATATGCCTAAACATTCATATATAACACATATGTACATATATATATACATCACACATTTTATGGAGCCACTTGAAAGTAGATTGAAAATATCAAGACACTTCACTCTTCAATTCTCCAGATCAACTAAGAATAAAGATATTCTATGTAGGAATGACGTCATTATCACACTAAGAAAACTAATATCTAATATTTGGTTCATACTCAAATTTCCCCAATTGTCCCCAAAATGTTTTTTATGGGTGTTTCAAGGTTTTTATCAAAGATCTCATTAAGGATTCCATATGTACGTGGTTGTTGGGTCTCCATAACCTCCTTCAACTTAGAATATTCCCCTCACGTTTTGTATTTCTGTTTTCTATATGCCACATTTTTTAAGAGTTCCAACCATTTTTCTTAGACAATCTTCCACATTCTGGATTTGTCTGTTTTTCATGATTAAATTCAGATTAAATATCTTTGGAAAGAATACTGGATAAGAGGTGTTATGTGTCTTCCTGCATCACAACAGAAGGCAAGAACACTGAATTGTTTCCTTGTGCTAAGTTTGACCTCGAGGTTCATGTGATGGCCACTAGATCTTTCCATTGGAAAGATCTATCTTTCCATTGGAAACATGCTATCCTAGCATCTGTGGATAATCATAGTCCTTGCCTGAACTGGGATCGCAAAATAGTGATTTTGCCACTTCTCCTATTTTATTAGCTGGCATTCTCGGTAAAGAAGTCTTCTTCATATCTTGTGTGTCTCCCATGGCAGTGTTCTGACTGCTCCTCCTGCCTCCAGTCTGGCTCACTTCACTCCATCTGCTGCCAGGAGCAACATACGCTCAATTGCAAATCTGGACACATCCCTGCCCTGTTTAGAATCCTTCAGGGGTAAACTCCATTCTGTGAGCTTGGCGTGGAGCTCTGTGATCTGGCTTTCTTCAGCTTTTCTCTCCCTGCACCCCTCCTGTGCTCCATTCGAATTATCTATACTTCTTCAAACATAGTACCCTGTTTCATGCCCCTGAACCCCTGCACCACGAGCCCCTCTGCCTGCAAGACTCTTCCACACCCCCCAACATCATCTGACCCCCACCTGTTTTTCAAGCTTTGGCTCATGCATCAGCTCCTCTGACCCTAGAGTTAAATAGGTGCCTTTTGAGGGCTCTGATGGCACCTGTGTCCCTGTCTATCATTGCTCTTGTGGCCCCGCATGGAAAATTTTACTGGTTTGCTTGTCTTGCCTACCTGATTGTAAGGTCCTTGTGAGAAGAGCCTTTGCATGACAGAAATCTAGCATGATGTCTGGTATTAAGTAAGCACTCAGAAAATGTTTTCTAATGAAGTAATTCGTGTTTCCTCAAATTATTAAATAAGGAACGTGATAAGCTTCACAACAAACTAGATTATATGCTATTTAAGGACAAAAAGCATATCTTCTAAATCTTTGTATTGTTCACATCTCCCACCCTATTCCCTGCTAATTTGAATTAGGATTTTGCAAGTAGGTTGACACTTATAAAAGTGTATTGATACATTACTTTTACCTGTCCAGTTTATGCTTCTTTTGAGAATTTTTCCTCCTCTACCCAACAGGATGGCCAGTCTCTTGCCTGGTCTTCCCACACATGGTGAGCTCATAAGGTGAGCTAACCATTAAAGGACTTCCTTCTCCTGATTGCAATGATTGGTTCTCTTGGTCCAAGCCAAGTCTATCAGAGTCATCCTTGGGACTTTTGAAGGAGCTAGCAAGGAAGACACGAAGGAAAAATAATGTAATAGCTATTGCTTCCAGAGGCCATCTTTGCTGCCAGGTGGGGAGAGCCTACCTGGCTAGGAAGCTAACTCCAAGGCAAACAAGTCAACGACGGGAAGACAAAACTAATGACATTATTTAAACCTCAAAACCCAGTCTGATCTGAAGAATTATATTTAGGACTTCCTGGTACATGAATCAACAAATCTCTTCTTTTTGTCTTTTAAGTTGACAAAATCATGACAAATATACAAGAGCTGATTCCACGACATCCCACATTTGGTCAAGCAGGTAAACTGAAATAAAGAATGAGAATCTAGCATCCATTTAATCCTTTCTTGATTTGGGGGAGATTATGTAGAGATACTGTATTAATGAGGCTTCTCCAGAGAAACAAACAAACAAACAAAACTCAAAAGGATAGACAGTTATAGTTATATAGTTATCTATGAAAGGAGATTTATTATAGGAATTGGCTCATGAGAAGTCCCATGATCTACTGTATGCTACAGAACCTGGACAGCCAGTGGTGTAAGTCAGTCCTAGTTGAAAGAAAGATCTGTGAACTATAGGAGCTAATGGTGTAAATCTGAGTCCAAAGGCCAATTAGAGAATCAGGGGTCAATGGCATTAAGAACCAGGAGTGTGGATGTGGAAAAGCAGGAAAAAATAGATGTCTCAGCTCAAGCAAAGACAGTAAATCACCCTTGCTCTGCTTTTATGTCCTATTAGGGCCCTCGATGGATTGGATGATGCCTATCTACATTGGGGAGGGCAGATCTTTACTCAGTCCACCAATTCAAATGCTAATCTCTTTCAGAAACACCCTCGCAGATGTACCCAGAAAAAATAGTTTACCAGCTCTCTGGGCATCCTTTAGCCCAGTCACACTGACACATAAAGTTAACTACCACAAATCTCTGGATCAGCACCATTTCTATAGCCGATGACAACCAGGAAGAAAGCTTTTATCTAGGCTGCTTCTCACCTGCCTCAGAAGAATTTGAGATGTATTGGGGAGCCTCATTCTCATGTTCCTGTCCTCTAAGTCACTTCCAAGAAAAGCAAAACAGACCAAGAAAACATGTCACAAATAGTAAAGGTTGGCCTGTATCTTCATATTTTCTGCTCCAGATTATTGAATTCTTCCTCGTCATAATTGGTGCATTGCATCAATTTGCTTTTGAGGTCAACAGCAATCTATTCTGCTTCTGGAAGCTCTTGATTTCTGAGGGATTTAAGGAGTCCAGGGTAAAGGGGCAGGGATCAGGGTTACCCCTGGACACAGAGCTGTTGACATCCACTCAAGGACCTGTTGAGTTAAAAATGTCAAATGCATTTGAGGAAACCATCACTGGGGATATTTTCTAGCTTCCACCTTACATTTCTGGAAAATTCCTCAGTGAGGCAGGAGAGGAGGTAAGAGAGGCAAGGCTTCTAGAAAGTGGCCTGCAGAGCTTGTTGACTACAAAGGGGGAAAGAGGAGAGTCTTGGTTTGAAGAAGACCCCCTCACATCAGCCCGAATGGGTATCCTGTGCAGTTATTTTACTGAGTAAGAGAAATAGCCAAGTTCTTTAAGAAGAGCATTTACATGACTTTAATTTGAATTAGCTTAATTAGATGTTTTTCTCCTAACTACTGGCTAAGATAAACCACCTCAAGGGACCAGAGTTGTGATGAAGTGTGGAAGAGGAGAAAAGGAGAAGTCAGTGTGCATGGCTGCCCCAGGAGGTCTGGCTGGGGCATTTCTGGATAGAGCAGTATGGGGAACATAATCCCCTGGACAGAAGCAAATTGGGAGGAAAGAACAATGTAAAGACAAAGGCACAGGGAAAAAAAATGAGGACACCCAACAATAAACTACAATTTCTCTGCAATTTCACTTAAGAATAGAGCTGCTGGGCTACCCCATATTTTGCAGGGGTGAAAAATGGCAAAAGAGTCCATGATGCTATGTCCCTGAGTTTGGTATGGCAGAAAGGGAGATGGCCGTCCCCACCTTCATCCCCTAAGAATCTATTCCAATCATGGACTTTAGTTTTTCTGACCATTGCTACTAAATTTCATGCTGGGGCAAGAGGCAGAAACCTGGCTTGGAACAAGAAAGGTGGATGGAGAGGAGCAGGGCTTATGTCTTCACACCTGCTGCTGTGATCCCCCAGCAATGGGGTGGGGAGACCCTTGGGCCCCCAGGAGGTGCATCTCTGACCTGGAGGTGCCGGAAGCCACACCCCCAGGCATTTTCAGCATTTGTGTCCCCCTTTACTCAACAAAGCAGGGGACCCCGTTCTGCCCTGGACTCTAAGCTGAAGAAGACATTAAAGGGCGATGACCATAAGCTTCAAAAGAACAGCACCCAATTTAAAAAGCAAACCCTAAAACAACTTGGTGAGCTCAGGGAAAGGAAGGAAAAGAAGACTGGATTCTGAGAGCACACTTACTTCCTTAGGGTCCTCTGATATATATAATTCAAGTACCCGAGGATTCCCAAGCATGACCTCATAGCATCTATGCAGAAGCACCATGAGCACTGTCTCCCCAGAGGGAGTGAGAGAAGGACCAGAAGTGAGACACAGAGGAAGCAGAGGGAAGGCCAAGGGCTGGCACACCAGAGGGTAGCCTCTTATTCCTCTGGGTGCCTATCACAGGGCACAATGACACCACAGGCCAATGATTCACTTAATATCTGCACCTTGCATCACATTCAGAGGAGGTTTCTCCAGGCAGCCAGGTGAGAGCCCCGATCTGCCATTCCACCTGTGCACCTGCCGGGTCTCCGGCCACACGGCCCCTCTGGCCTCCCCTGCGCAGTCTCCATCAGCTTGCAGCACTGATTCTCCCGTGGTCACTGCTGCCACCGTGGCCGTCACTGCCACAACTCCTGAGGAACCAGGGCTGTGCAAGCTGCAGTCTCCCCAGATGCCTGCAGAGAGACAGAGCGGCTGCACATGACTCTCCTGGCAAGGGAAAACCAGGGGAGAGCTGTGCCTGCATCCCTGACTAATGATCACGCCTTCAGGAGGGGAGGCAGTGACTCAAACTGTGTGGAGGCACAGCAAATGGAAGAAAGAGTGGGAGGGAGAGAAGGGACAGGGAAGAAAACACAGAGGCAGGGCGGGGAGGAAGGAGAGAAAAAGCAAAGGAACAAAGGCCTTGGAACTCTGAATCTATAATGATGCTCTACCCCATGGCCTCTGCGATCATTAACGTACAAAATGGTGAGACAAAATGTCTTCACACAACAGTCCAGCAGTCCAGTTCGATGTCACTTAGGAAGAAAGAGGGGACTAATGTTAGAAAAGATATTACTATAATTGAAATGACTGTAACTTGCAAATATATAATGTATACTGCATAGGCAAATACAGTGTTCTACCAACTGTGAAATCTTAAGGACAAGAACCACAGCTCCTTTTAAGCTAGAAAAGTAATAACATACACTAAAACTG
Organism: Panthera tigris; assembly: GCF_018350195.1. Lineage (NCBI taxonomy): Eukaryota > Metazoa > Chordata > Mammalia > Carnivora > Felidae > Panthera > Panthera tigris. The sequence continues at coordinate 119,612,697 of NC_056662.1, forward strand.
TTTTACTTTGGTCTCATTCCAAGGATGCAAGTCTGGCCAGGAAGTATATTTAAAGACAAATTAGGTTCAGTTTTTCCACAGGAAGTTGTTATGTCCTGGGGTATATCATTTGACATGTGTTATATCTGATGCTTGTAATAATAACAAGCTATGTTATAAGAAGGTATTTGCTATGTTTGTGCAGTATATATGGACACATGGGTGTGTGTGTGTGTGTGTCAACTAGTTTTACAGCTATATTTATTTTTTTTAATTTTTAAATGTTTTTATTTAGTTTTGAGAGAGAGACAGAGCAAATGCGAGAGGGGCAGAGAGAGAGAGAGAGAGAGAGAGAGAGAGAGAGAGAGAGAAGGAGACACAGAATCTGAAGCAGGCTCCAGGCTCTGGGCTGCCAGCACAGAGCCCGACATGGGGCTCGAATCACCAGCTGTGAGATCATGACCTGAGGTGAAGTTGGAGGCTCAACCAACTGAGCCATCCAGGCATCCCTACAGCTATATTTAAAAGTCCATTTTATATTGCAGCCTAGCTGTTCCAATCCTACAAGACCTAACATTAGCTTTTTATTAAAAATATTTGTAACGTCTTGAAATGAAATTCACAGGAAATATAGACTACAAAATCACATCATTTCCTAAAATTGACATATTCCTGTGATGTAAAGAGAAATAAAGGAAAGTAATTTATAATGAAACACTTTGTGTTTTAATACATAAGTACTCAGGCACGGCTAAGCCAGAAAATACTATAAAACAGGCATCTGCTTGCAATGAATAAGTTTGGATTTAAGAAAAGTAAGATGACATTCATCTGAATACTGTTGATCTTTTATCTTTCTAGTTAACATTTAGAAGTAAAGATTAAACAAATACGCTTCTACGTATCCATAAAAACACCATAGATTAGACAGACACAAATGCAAGCTGATACAGGTGTGTTGACTCAAATACCACGAGCAACATTACCATAAATGATACGATTTTCTGAGCGTTTGAGCAACTCTTGGTAAAGTTCCCGACAAAACAAAAGGCAATATTCCCTCAATTTAACCAGCACCGGCACTGGTTAAACTATATAGGAAAGCCATGTAAAGTGTGTGTGTGTCTGTGTGTGAGCGTTTTCATATGTAAAATGGAGTCTGCCTCTAGGTTTGGATAAGTATAAGAAGGTTTTCTCCTGCATGAATTTCTGGCAGCGTTGGAAATTTGTGTGGGCTGTGGGACAGTCCTTCATTGTGTGGGCCTGTCCATGCATCGCAGGGTGTATCTCCAGCCCCTGCATGGCAAGCCACTGGGGTTCTCCAATTGTTGCCGCAAACAAAATGGCACCCACAGATTTCCAAACACCTCCTAGGGAGACTGTTCTTTTTCAAGATTGTTTTGTCTATTTAGAGTTCCTTGAGATTCCATATGAATTTTAGGATGGGTCTTTCTATTTCTTCCAAAAAAAAGGTCACTGGGATTTTGACAGGAATTGCATCGAATCCGTAGATCGCTTTGGGTAGTATTGATCTCGTAATGATATTCAATCTTCCAATCCATGAACACCAGATGTCTTTCCACTCATTTGTCCCATGCCCTTTGTGAATTTTTAACTATTGGATCAAATTCTCTTTTCTTTGTAAGGATCTGACTTTCTTACATCTAAGGTACTGGTCTTACCACGTCCCAAATTCCCACCCATTCCTTCCACTTTCTCGTGACTTAGGAGTCAGTTCTTTCTCAGTATTTCCTGATAGATTGTTGGCAAAGCAAGTCAACAATCTATCAGATGTCCTCTCCACAGACTAAGACTTCCAGCAGGAATGCTAACGAGGAGTTTCCAGAATTAGGTGAGAAATTGAAATTGCTGACTTACACACTTTTCACCAACACCAGGATTCTAAGATCTCTTTTTTCCTCCTTAGACCATGTGTCAAAAACTTTTTTTATAATGCTTAATAAATATTAGTAAATATTTTAGGCTGCACTGGCCATACAGTCTGTCACAACTATGTAACTCTGCCAATATAGTGCAAAAGCCTCCACAGAGCAATATAAAGAAGCACTGACACATGCCACAAGGATGAACCTTGGAAACATCACACTAGAAACAGACACGAGAGGCTGTATGATTCCATTTAGATGAAATGTTCAGAATAGGTAAATCAATAAAGACAGAAAGTAGATTAGTGGCTTCCAGGAGCTGGGTGGGAGGGAGAACGGGGAGTGACTGTTAATGACTATGTGTTTTTTGGGGGGAGGGGCAGTAATGAAAATGTTCTAAAATTAGATAATGGTGATGGTTGCAACTCTGTGAATATACCAAAACCCACTAAATTGTAAACTTTGAAAGGTGAGTCTTACAGTATGCAAATTATATCTCAATAAAGCTATTTAAAAAAAAACAACAACAGTCATAGGGGTGCCTGTGTGGCTCAGTCGGTTAAGTGTCCGACTTCAGCTCAGGTCACGATCTCACAGTTTGGGAGTTCGAGCCCCGCATCAGCTGTGCCGACAGCTCAGAGCCTGGAGCCTGTTTCAGATTCTGTGTCTCCCTCTCTCTCTGCCCCTCCCCTGCTCACACTGTATCTCTCTCTCAAAAAATAAATGAACATTAAAAAAAAATAAGATAAATAAAAATGAAAAAAAAAGTCATAGACAACATGTAGACAAATGGGTGTGGCTGTATGCCGATAAAACTTTATTTACAAAAACATTCTGGATGTGGCTGTAGTTTGCTGATCTTTACACTAGACTGCAAGATTCATATAATCAGAGCTGTGCCTTGTTTATGATTAACCTCCAGGACTTAGTATGATACTTGCCAAACAAGTAAGCATTTGACACATGTTTGCTGAGTAAATGAATTCAAGAACAACATGGAACTTCCATGCCTTTAGTGAATGTCTTAATAACATCCTTCCTGGTGTCTGTGTAAAACCATGTCCAGTTCCATCTGCCTGGACTTAGCTTTTCTAAGTCACACAACCACTCCTATTATTTATTTCAATTCTCGTCCAACCTCTCCTCCTCCAAGAACTATGACCCCACTGGCCCATTTATTGCACTACTGTTATGTAACAACCTTACCTCTTCTTCAGCTTATTCCTCTTATATTTCATCCCTTCTTTTTGCTACCTGCAATTTCACATTAATTGACTCATTTATTTATTCAACAACAAATATTTGTGAAGCATAAAATACTGTCTCTTACTTATATTCCTCCCTGCTTCTAAGAAAGGTGGAGACTGGGGTAACCCAAAAGTTAGCCTGAGCTCCACAGTCCCCAGTCTCTGCAGGGTGTCACAGTCAAACAAACAGAGTCTAGCAGCAAAAAGTATTTAAAAGAAATTGCAATCTCTATTTGCCTCCTTTAAAGACTACTTGTGGGGCGCCTGGGTGGCGCAGTCGGTTAAGCGTCCGACTTCAGCCAGGTCACGATCTCGCGGTCCGTGAGTTCGAGCCCCGCGTCAGGCTCTGGGCTGATGGCTCGGAGCCTGGAGCCTGTTTCCGATTCTGTGTCTCCCTCTCTCTCTGCCCCTCCCCCATTCATGCTCTGTCTCTCTCTCTGTCCCAAAAATAAATAAAAAACGTTGAAAAAAATTTAAAAAAAAAATAAAGACTACTTGTAAACATTTATTCATAACTTACAGTAATATTTCATAAAAATTTCCTTCTCTATCATTCCTCTGATCTTCATGTCTCTCCTTCCCCACTGTCCATTCTTTTTCTTTCCCTCCAGCCCAACATTTGTGCTTCCCACAGAGTGATACATAGCATTTTTAGGCCATCCACCGTTCTTTGTATTTATACTCCAACCCCCTGTTGGGGGAGTGAAATCTTAATGGAGGCTTCTAGAGCTGCTGCCAGATTCTTGGTTATTCATAGTTTCTGCCTGAAATCCTTAAGGTTAAGGAATGTAGAATTTCTCTAGGAGGAGTTGCCTCATCATATGCAAGAAAGGATATGTCCACTGGGTAAAAACCCTCAAGATTGCAGGCTCCCACTAGCTGTTCCTCTTTGCCATAGCTGGAACAAATATGGACCCATCTCCCATCAGCCCAACTTCCAACTGTGGTCAATAACTTGGGGTTGAAAAAATACCAAGGGATCAGTGACCAAGTATTCACAGTGATACTGCTTGTGACACACTCTACCACACTGAAAACAAATTAGGCCATGAAGTCTCCTATCTGAGTTCAGTTGGCTCTCAGAGCCCCTTGACTGGGTTTGGAGGGCAGCTGACTGACAAGCACTGAGACTTACTGGCCAGATTCTGACTTAAGGGACAGAGGCCCAGCTACACCACTTCCTTTGCTGCTCGAGGCCCTAAACCCTCATCCATTGTCTTTTTCTAGGAGAGATCCTGGTTGCTTTTTTGCTTATTCAGCCCTGAGCCATTCACCAATACTGAGAATTCAATGTGACCCTTGAGGTTGTGATACATCTTGATTACATATTTTCTAGTATACAATCATCCTTACGTTATCTTGATTCACGTGCCCTGATCTGCCAGACCTTGTTCCATGGACTCTTGAGAATTTCATGCCACTCCAGCAGGAACACATTGTAAATCTGTTTTCCTCTTCTTTCTGGTCATAAATTTAACAGTTTGATCCCCAAATTTATTGATCCACCTTGCTGTTCTTTCTTTAGAGAGTAAAGAAGCTTTACACCAAAATTTCAGTTTTTCTGTTTTTTGAAGTCCATGAGCACCTTCTCAGGAGGGGACTCTGGAGATTGCCACTTGGCTGGTGGCATTTCTCAGCCCCCAGGGCTTTTCACTCCAGTACCAGTGTCCTGGCATGTGTTGACCACGACTCAAGTACTTTTCTCAGATCCCTGACCTTGCCCCTCCTGTAAATTTCTTGGATCTCTGGTAATCATTAGCCTGAGCCAGTAGTTCCAAAGCCCACTTGAGAGCAAATTCCACACCTGGTATCTGGTCTTCATGGGTGGAGTCGGGCAGAAGCCTTGAACTGTCACAGATCTCCTCTCCCTTTGCAGCAGAAGGCAGGTGAAAAACTAGCATCCAGTCTGCAACTACACAGGGGCATTTCTCAGTTTCCTCAAGTTAGTGTGATTATTAATGTGGTTCTCTTTCTGGAACCAAATAGCCAGTGCTAAGCAGCCCATTCTCCCAATCATAATTCTGATGCTAGTATCTTGTCAGAGGTATTTAATTTTGCATCTGCAGCTTGACTCTGTCCTTCCTCTGCTTCATACTTCAAAAGGTTTTGCTCAGGTTAGAAGGTCTGCCCTGAACACATCTATCTCCATCTTAATGAGGAGCATCCTGTTTCTTGCTAACATTCCTTTTGGCCTCCTAAGATGTAGCACACAAAAAACCCAAATTCTCTTCTTTGGCACCACCTAATTTGCTGTTTGTTTCCAATATCTTGCTTCTTATTATTTTCTCCTGAACATTTATTTTTTGAGTAGTCAATAGATGCACATGGTACCAAATACAAAAATACCAAGGGATATTCAGTGAGGTCTCCTGCTCTTACTTCCCAACCCTCAGCCCCTCCCCGCAGGCCCCCACAACTGCCAGTCTCTCTGCATGTTCAAAACCTTGGGTGTGCATATTCTTAAAACAAACAAACAGACCAACAGGAAACCTACATATGGTGGCACTGCTTTGCACCTTTTTCCTTATCTATCTCTTGGAGAGAATTTTATATCACTGACACAAAGCTGCCTCGTTCTTTTTCCTAGCTTCCTGTGGTCATACCATAATAGAACTGAAGCCCCTCCCAATGGACATATGGATTGTTTCTGATCTTTTAGTCTTTGTTTTCATGATCAAAACTGTTAGCCAGATGAAGAGAGGTGAAAATAGCTCTTGAATACCAACAACATCCCCAAGGTTGCAACCAACCCTGTAAGGTTTTATTGGCCTTTATGACATCTCCCACACAGATCAGCTGGTGAGTGTTTAATGACTCTTGGCAGGCTTTCTGTCAGATCTTGGATCCCTGCTCAAGGAGACTGTACGCCTTCTGATGGGGGATAGCAGGCTTACATATGGCCAAGTCTGAATACCCATCTCTAGGTTCCTTTCTCCCTTTTCTCCCCTTTTCCCACATATAGTTTTTATGCTATATGTGATAAAATAGCAAAATAAATGACAGAAACAATAGGGGGCATGAGAGTTTGGAGGAAAGAAATTTACATGAGCTAGAGAAAAACAAAAAAGAAGATTTTGGAGACAGTATTTGAGCAGGGCCAGGCCAGGGGCTGGTAATAAGGATGGATTTGTGAATTAACGGCAAGAAAAACAAGGACACCTGGCTGGCTCTGTTGGTGGTGCAGGTTGACTTTTGATCTCAAGGTTGTGAGTTCAAGCCCCACACTGGGTGTAGAGATTACTTAAAAATAAAAACTAAAAAGAAAATAAAGGCAAGGAAAACAGAAAGAGCAAAGGCAGAGAGAGGGGAGGTAATAGCCCAAACTTAGAAGATAGGGAGAAGATCAAACAGACTGGAACGAACATTTCATGTTGAGGAGCGATGGACTATGAGATAGGTTTCATAATGTGGGGCATAATTATGGACAATCTGAATTCATGGATGGTAAGTTTATACTTAATGTTGGAGCCTCTAAAATATGTCTTGCTATCTGGCAGAACAAGTTTCACAGTTATTGGTCCTTTGCTTTTCCCTATAAAATTTAGAATGATCTTGTCAGGTTCCTTTTGGGATTGTACTAATAACGGCATTGACTTTATAGATTAAGAAGAACTGACATCTTTATATTTTTAATTTTTTTTTAATTCTTAGGAGATTTCATTTTAATTCTCAGGAGATCTCTACAAATACGTTTCCAAGTCAAAGTCAAAGATAATGAAGCATGAAGGGAAATAAGACAGCATGAGGGGAGGCCAGCAGAAACAGCAGACAATGGAAACAGACCAGCAGGGACTTCAGACATAGAACTTTTAGATAGAGGTTATAATATGCTTACTATAATTATATATATTTATATATAATATGTTTACTATAATTATAATATGCTTACCATATTTAAATGCGTAAAGGAATGGCTGAGAAATATCTGCAGGGGTAAGGGAGCTATAAAAGTTAGCAGAAATTTGGTTTTGTTCATTGTTCAATGGCCAGGCCCTGGACCATTGCCTGGCGCCTAACAAGTACTGATTGAACAGTTGTTGAGGACATGACTGAATATCTATACCCTAGGTCTCCTGCCTGGGCTCTTACATATCCAACTGTCTGTTGGTCATCTTTATTAGGATGTTCTTTTGTTTGTTACCCTCAATTCATGCTCAACACATCGAAAATCTACAACATGTTCAGAACAGAGCTCCCCAATGTCTACACTGCTTACCCTTTTTTCTAACAGTATGATCATCATTATCTCAGTACTCCAGCTCTAAAACTTGGGGTCACGCTTTCCCAGTCTGTTGCCCCCATGCCTAGCAATCACTGCGTCTTCTTCTACTTCTCTTCTTCCATCTGTCCCTTGCTGTCCATCCCACTGTCACTAGAGTCTAGGTTTTTTATTACTACAGATCTGGGTAACTACTGGGCTTCTAATTGCTGACCATCCCTACTTCTCTTTATGCTTTCCACCACTCCTAAATTAATATTTCTGAAATGGTAATCTGTGCATGTGAATCCCCTCTCCAAAATGTCTATCAGTTGCACAGAACAAAAGCCAAGCAAGCACCTTGGCCCACACAGAAGTCACACACTCACAGCTTTCTCAGAATACCTATCTCTTTTGGTGTTCCAATTCCTCAACAAATACTAATTGGGTTTCTATTCTGTACCAAGCTTTGTGCTAAGTGTTAGGAAATAAGCAAACAACAGAGACCTAGTTCTTGCCCTCAGCAAACTTCCTGTCTAGAAGGGAAGATAGCCACTTCAGATAACAATTACAGTTCAGGTTGACAAGCGTTATCATAGAGGAAGTTCACAGCTGGTACAGAAGCCCGTGGCAGAGAAATTGGGGAGGGTAGGTAAAAAACAAGTGTTGGGGGGGAAAAAAAAGAACAAGTGTTAGAGAAGGCTTCCCAGAGTAAAGAACTTTTAATCTCATTTCTTGATATACCCCTACTGCAACTTTCTGTGCATTCGTCATCACTCCTTCTATATATTCTCTTTCCTTCAAGATACATGTTAATTTTTTCCCCAGGTCTCATACCCATGGATGCCATCTTCTTCTTAGCTCTGATAGCAATACTAAGGTGGTACAGAGGCCATGCTAGCTTGAATTTATGTATGTATGGAATGCATACATACATCAGGTTGAATCACACAAAAATCACTGAATATTTAACCATTTTTAAACCCACAAAAATGGCAATTCCTTATGGTCCAACCATATGACTTGAAAACTTTGCCCAGAGCTATCCCTACACGAATCCATCATATACACTTACAGTTTAGCTCAAAGACACAAACTTGTAAAGCAGCCCCACAAATGCTCTCTTATCCATCCTACAGATTTCCATAAGTGTAAATTTTCATTTACATATTCCACATCTGATCACATGTACGTATATAAAAACACGAAGTGACAAGCTCATTCACAAATGTCCTCACATACCACACACCCGCTACACACACACAAAACCGACAGACGCACGCGGTGTAAATCTACACATGCTCTCTCACACACGTTCATCATAACCAACGCATTGGTATACACATAGACTTCCACAGATACACTTACGCATATCCAGATATATCCACAATCATTTGCCAACTTAACAAAACCAGATACACATGCACCGTTAGGGGAAAATTTCACCCACCCACTTTTAATTTGTCTTTTTACACACTTAGATAATGAAGTGATAGAACTATGTTTAAAATAAGAATTAATAAGCTCTGAGCAAAGACCTCTTTGCAGTAGAGAAGAACTCTACTGTAAGTACACTTCATATGTGTGAATGCACTGACTCTGTAACAACACTCTGTTCCACTTCGGAGCTGAGGTCACCCCATAAGCAAGCTCTAGTAGGGAGGTGTTAGCATGTGCCTCATCCAGAGAAGACTTTTTCTATTTCAAGCCCCTGCCAGGCCAACACTCCTGCTGGGTTAAGTAAAATGGAAACCGGTCATGGAGAGGGTGAGCCGTAGTTAGTTCTGGGGTGGATTCCCAGTAAGTTAAGACAAGCAATCTTTGTCACAGTTGTCATAGACAGATAGTTGCATGAGCAGGGAACTGGCCATAGCTTGAGTGGGATTTGAAAGTATGTTGGGGGTGGGGGGAGGTGCCAAGAGTGTTCTTTTGTCGCATGTGCCTCTTCCCCAGGCTCAAATCCCTTCTTACTTGGTTCCCCACTGCATACTCTGGTTTCCATGGACACCAAGATCTATCACAGCAACACCATGAGAAACTCTGAGCGGAGAAAAACATCAGGTCAGATCTGCTTTTTTAGCTCTTAGGCCCTTCTGAAAATTAGGCGAGAATTGTTCTTGCAAACTTTTTTTATATGGAAGTGTAACATACTAAAGTGCCTAGTGTGTAGCCCAGGGAATTTTCACAATGTGCACACACCTATGTGACTACCACCCAGATCAAGATAGGAAACATGACCGGCATCCAGAAACCCTCTTTACACCCCTTTTCATTCACTATGCCCAAAGATAACCAGAATCCTGACTCCTAGTATCACTGATAAGTCTTATCTGTTCTTGAATTTTATATAAATGGATCATCCAGTAATACTTTTTTGTGTTTACCCTCTTGAAAAGGTTTTTTTTTTTAATGTTTATTTATTTTTGAAAGAGAGAGAGAGCACGCAAGCAGAGGGAGGGGCAGAGGGAGAGGGAGACACAGAATCTGAAGCAGGCTCCAGGCTCTGAGCTGTCAGCACAGCTGACACGAACCGTGAGATCATGACTTGAGCTGAAGTTGGATGCTTCACCGACTAAGCCACCCAAGCGCCCCTGTGCTTAGCTTTTTGAAATCAATATTATATTTACGAGATACATACCAGTAGTATTGTATAGTAATAGTATAGGTTTCCCAGTAGTATAGTTTGCATAGCAATAGTATAGCATTCCATTATAGGAATATACCACTATTTATGTATGTATCCATTCTGCCATGGCTGGACAAATGAGTTGCTTCCAGGTTTCAACTACTATTTACGGTACTGCTACAAATATTCTTGTACAAGCTGTATATACCTGATAGAGGATATATATCTAGAATATATAAAGAGTTAAAAATCAATAAGAAAAAATAAACAACTCAATAAAACATTGGACAAGATGATTGAACAGACACTTCATATAAAAGGAAATGGCCTGTAAACAGCTGAAAAGGCACCCAACCTCATTAGTCATCAGGCATAGACAAATTACAACTATAATTAGATACTAATACAAACCTATAAGAGGGGCAAGACTTGAACTGATAAAATTGAAGGCCAACGAGAATTTGGAAGAACAGGAACTCTCATTCACTGTTGGTGAGTATAAATTGATAAAGCCTACTTTGAAAAACTGTTTGGTACCATCTACCAAAGCTGAAAATACATCTACCCTGTGACAAAGCAATTCAGTCCCAGAGACATGTGGACATCAGTAATTTGATGGACTTTGCAAAATGTTAAAATTACATCAGGCTGCTGATATGTGTGACCAATCAGTAGCAGATTGGTCATTTAAGATTTCCTTTCCAACACAATCAGCAGAGTTCCTATTTCTTTATGATTATCCACAAGTCTTGTCAACCTCTCTGCTATATCTTGACCTGAACTGCTAACAAGAACTAGGCAAAAAGCAGAGTCCTATGGCATAGCCCTAGAGATTTCTTTCCTTCTTTGCTCCTATTTCTTGTCATTCCCTTCCCTTCTTTCTTTCTTAAACTTGTTATTAGGCAATTGAGTGCCATTAACTGCATCTAGGTATGTAGGTGTAAACATTGGTTTGTGCCAAAGTCTCTCTTTCCTGGGGAGCAGCCGGACCAGTATGGCTAGAGCACCTGGAGATCTGAGGAAGAACATTTTAGGAAGAAGGAAACTAAGTATAAAGGCCAAGGGGGTTCAAATGAACTTGGCATTCCAAGAAGGAAGGAAGATGGCATTTGAGCTCTTTCTTTAATTCACCTGGTATCCCAGGACGTCTCCCCCCAAATTGGCACCTTGCTCTGAGCTCAGATTCCTTCGGGGGATGAATGGCAATTTTCTACCTGTCTATATTACTGAGTATCACCTGCTATATATTTCTTAATTGCTACGTTCCACTTCTTGCCGGCATCCTTGTTTCATTGCCTTGGCACTTTCAAGATGGCTCAATCCCATGGCTGGCAAGTTGGTGCTGGTTGGCATATGGGAACTCAGCTGTGCTTGTGGGTGGGTGTGGAGGGCCTCTGCTCCTCTCTGTGCGGGCCTCTCTATGAACTGCTGGGGCTTCTTTACAGTTGATGTCTCAATTCGAAATGTGAGCATTCCAAGAAAATTAGAATGTGCATCATCTTGTATTAGTTTTCAAAGCGTCGTAATGTCACTTACACCAGTTCCAGGACTGCCCAGGTTCAAGGGAGAGGGAACATAGACCTCCCACCCCCATCAAGGGGAAGAATGTCAGTCCCATTGTTAAGAATGTCATGTGGGAACCTTGAAGTCATCATGCTAAGTGAAATAAGTCAGTCACAAGAGGACAAACAGCTGTATGATTCCACTCATATGAGACACAGAGACAGAAGTGAAATGGCAGTTGCCATGAGCTAGGGGGAGGAAAGATGGGGAATTAGAATGAGTACGGAGTTTCAGTTTGAGAAGATGAAAAGGTTCTGGAGATGGATGGTGCTAATGGTTGTACGACAGTGTGAACATACTTAATGCCACCAAACTGTACACATAAAAATGGTGAGAATGGTAAATTCTATGTATGTTTTAATTTTACCAAAGTAAAAAAAAAAATCCTATGGGATGGTAGATAGTGTTTCAGTCATATTTGGAAAATGCAAACTGCCACACAGTCCTTGGGATGGTAGTAGAATGAGCGTGTAGAAGTCTTTGTAGTATCCTAATATCCACGTCCTTTGATACGGTCTAGTGCAGGCTCAGAACTAAAATCCTATACACTAGTGGGTAAGACAGAAAGGGCCAATCAGAGTTGGTGTGTTCTCAGGTCCTTATATTGCTCAGGAGAAACTCATCCCATGCCAGTCATTTTTCCAAGGTTGTTACTTCCCCCCTCAACCATCTATCTGATTTTTATTACTCTTCAGAAGCTCCAGATAGTTGTTTTGCATTTTTCCCAGAGTTTATAGTTATCAGTGGGAGTGTCGGTCTATAAGGACTTGTGTTGCCGTACCAGAGCAGAACTTCTCAAGAAATGGAATCTGGAGATAAAAGTGTTTCATTTTTCATTATTAGTTTTCTATTGCCATATAACAAATTGCCACACATTTAACAGCTTCAAACAACAGGCATTTAACATCTCACAGTTCCAGGCGTGGAATAGCTAGGTTCCGTAGGCCAGAAATCTCACGTCAAGATATCAGAGAGCTATGTTCTCATCTGGGGCTCAGGAGCTCTTTCCCATCTCATGTAGGTTTTGGCTGAATTCAGTTACCTAGGATTGAGGTGCCCATGTTTTTGCTAGCTGTTGGCTAGGGGTCACTCTCAGCTCTGAGAGGCCACTCTTAGGTCCTTGCTGTGTGGCACCTTCCGTCTTCAAAGCCAGCAATGGAGAACCCCCCTCATGTTGAATCCCTCTCACTCTTTTGAATATCTCTTGCCAGAAGAAGCCAGTCCATTTAAGGACTCACTTGATTAGGTCTGGCCCATGGAGGATAATCTCCCTTTCTTAAAAACAACTGATATTGTTGCTGTAGCTGAAGCTGGGAAGCGAATACATGGAGCGCCGATTACATTATTCTCTCTACTATTGCAAGTGTATGAATTCTGTCACATAAATTATTCCAGAGCATGGAAAATGAGACAAAATTTCCAAATGTTTTTTATGAAGCAAGTATGACATGAATATTTAAACCAGCTAAGGTAGCACAAAATTACTTAATTCATTATTATATTATTTAAGAATATTATTTAATTCCAATTTTAATTAAGAATATTGAATAGACCAATGGAATAGAATAGAAACCCCAGAACTAGACCCACAAAAGTATGGCCAACTAATCTTTGACAAAGCAGGAAAGAATATCCAATGGAAAAAGGACAGTCTCTTTAACAAATGGTGCTGGGAGAACTGGACAGCAACATGCAGAAGAATGAAACTAGACCACTTTCTTACACCATTCACAAAAATAAACTCAAAATGGATAAAGGATCTGGATGTGAGACAGGAAACCATCAAAACACTAGAGGAGAAAGCAGGAAAAAACCTCTCTGACCTCAGATGCAGCAATTTCTTACTTGACACATCCCCAAAGGCAAGGGAATTAAAAGCAAAAATGAACTATCGGGACCTCATGAAGATAAAAAGCTTCTGCACAGCAAAGGAAACAATCAACAAAACTAAAAGGCAACCAACGGAATGGGAAAAGATATTTGCAAATGACATATCGGACAAAGGGCTAGTATCCAAAATCTATAAAGAGCTCACCAAACTCCACACCAGAAAAACAAAAAATCCAGTGAAGAAATGGGCAGAAAACATGAATAGACACTACTCTAAAGAAGACATCTGGATGGCCAACAGGCACATGAAAAGGTGCTCAACGTCGCTCCTCATCAGGGAAATACAAATCAAAACCACACTCAGATATCACCTCACGCCAGTCAGAGTGGCCAAAATGAACAAATCAGGAGACTATAGATGCTGGCGAGGATGTGGAGAAACAGGAACCCTCTTGCACTGTTTGTGGGAATGCAAACTGGTGCAGCCGCTCTTGAAAACAGTGTGGAGGTTCCTCAAAAAATTAAAAATAGACCTACCCTAGGACCCAGCAGTAGCACTGCTAGGAATTTACCCAAGAGATACAGGAGTACTGATGCAGAGGGGCACTTGTACACCAATGTTTATAGCAGCACTCTCAACAATAGCCAAATTGTGGAAAAAGCCTAAATTTCCATCAACTGATGAATGAATAAAGAAATTGTGGTTTATATACACAATGGAGTACTACGTGGCAATGAAAAAGAATGAAATATGGCCCTTTGTAGCAACATGGATGGAACTGGAGAGTGTGATGCTAAGTGAAACAAGCCATACAGAGAAAGACGGATACCATATGTGTTCACTCTTATGTGGATCCTGAGAAACTTAAGAAAAACCCAAGAGGGAGGGGAAGGAAAAAAAAAAGAGAGAGAGAGAGGTTAGAGTGGGAGAGAGCCAAAGCATGAGACTCTTAAAAACTGAGAACAAACTGAGGGTTGATGGGAGGGGGGGGGGGGTAGGTGATGGGCATTGAAGAGGGCATCTTTTGGGATGAGCACTGGGTGTGTATGGAAACCAATTTGACAATAAATTTCATACATTAAAAAAAAAAGAATATTGATGCAAAATTTCTCAAAATGTTACCTTACAGAATTTGGTAATATATAACAAAACTAACTATGCATTTACCTTTGACCCAGTAATTCTGTTTTTTTTCAAAAATTTACTCTAAAGGGCCGCCTGGGTGGCTTGGTCGGTTAAGCATCCGACATCGGCTCAGGTCATGATCTCACGGTCCATGAGTTCGAGCCCCGCGTCGGGCTCTGTGCTGACAGCTCAGAGCCTGGAGCCTGTTTCAGATTCTGTGTCTCCCTCTTTCTCTGCCCCTCCCCTGTTCATGCTCTGTCTCTCTCTGTCTCAAAAATAAATAAACGTTAAAAAAAAAATTAAAAAAAAAAGAAATTTACTCTAAAGACATACCCCCAACAATATGGAAAATACATAAATGTTCATAAATATATTTATTGAAAAAAACATGGCATATCTGCACAATGAAGTATTGTACTGTGTAGCTATAAAAAAGAATGAGCATGATCTTTGTGAACTACTATGGGGTGCTTTCTAGGGTATATTGTTAAGTGAAAAAAAAAAAGTTCAAAGAACACACACGCTTTTGTGTAAGAAAGGATGAATAAGAATATATTCATGTAACTGCTTACTTTTTATAAAAAGAAACATAAGAAAGAATAAACAGATTCTAGAGTGATTGGTGGCCCCCAGAAGGTAGGTAGGAAGAGGGAAGAGGATTGGGATGGGGGTGAAAGTAACACTTTTCTGAGTACACCAATTTGTATCATTTTGACTTTTGAAACTACATTAATGTTTTATCTGTTCAAACAGATTAGTAAAGTCAGCAGTAACAAACGGGAAAAAACTAAAGTACAAACAGAAACAAATGAACTTAACTGCATTTCAAATGAAAACTCTAACCAAACTAAAGAGGGGAAAAAAGGATTAACCCAATTAACTTTTAAACATAATACTTATACTATATGAAACTAAATGAAACACTGTATTTGTCAGTTTAAGACAAAAATGGCTATAAACAAATATGGAATTCTAGTTTGAAATGTTTCTATTTTTTGAAATGGTATGGACTAGCAATTCTGAAACTACTTCCTGTGTACTGTGGGTTGGACAAATATATTGAAGGTAACAAGAGCCAGATTTCTCACCGTCAAAGTAGAGAGTTATAAATATGGAAAGGGGGAAGACTAGAATGAATTGTTATGCTAACATGCATTGGGGATATCAGTGGAACTATGTTTTAACATATGAATTTAAATGCATGTACATACGTGTATATATATACACATACATACTGTATGTGTATATATATACACGTATGTACATGTATATACACGTATACATGTATACATATTTTGGCTTAGTCAACTGAAAGGGCCCAGAGCAAGGGCACCCGGATCAATGAACACACCTAGCATCCAGATCTTGGTTTCTAAATACCATTCTCCACTAAAAGGACCTAGGGATCTAGGGCTCATTGCTGTGCCAGGAAGCAAGGAAATACTCAAAACAAAAGGTAGGAACATATCAAAAAGACATAAGAGCCAGCTTTAGCATCAAAATAAATAGTATTAACAGAGTATTCATTGAGTAAAATAAGTATATATGAGCGCATCCTGATATAAATTAATAAATAAATGAATGAGAAAGGAAAGCTTTCCCTTAGACTACCAATTAATAAATGTAGGAGAAATGATGGAGTTAAAAAAAATCACCATTTTGCATTCATCATCATAAAAATCTCTCCAGTCATGAATCCTTGTTGACCTCTGAAAATTTGTGAAAGTCCAGCGGAGAAAGAATATCTATATAATTTCAAAGTGCTCCCTTATAGTTACTTATTATAAATGGAAAAAAGTAACTTTATTGTGGATTAACCTAGTTAACACTACACCTTAACTAAAGTTAACATTATTAATAAGTGGAACAAATTGACATCACCAATTTTCTAATATGATAACCTTAAAACTACATAATGTCTTTCCTGTGGTATGTCAGCCAAACCTTACTAAATCTAATCATAAGAGTATACCAGACAAACACAAACTGAAGGATATTGCAAAAATAACTGTCATTTTGGAAGATACAAGCTAAGGAACGATACTAGGTAAGAGAAGAATAAAGATACATCACAACTAAATGATGCTGGATTAGACTTCAGACTGGGGAACAGGGGAACAGAGCTATAATGGATTTCACTGGTACAAATGGTGAAATTTGAATATGAACTGTGGTTTTGATCCCAGTTTCCCAAATGTTCTCGGTTCAAGGCACCCTTAGTATCACAGTAATTTTTTTCATAGTGTTCCTTGGTCAAGAGAAATATCCAGGTTCAAACAACATATTAAATATTTATGCCCTAACAATTTAGCTGCCATTTGAAAAAATAATACACATAAATTGAAAGTTTTATTTCATCTTAACCACAATTACTAATGGGATTTGTGCACCTGTTGGACACTGTACAACTTCTCAAACCTTAGAATCAGATTGGACAAGAGCACCCTCATTTCCTGTTTCACATTGATTTTTGTGCTGTACTTGCTTTTTTATCACAACCATGGAAAAATCCAGCTTCCTAAATATATGATATATCCAAGGAATATGGTGCCACCTATTGTTGAAATTGTAAACAACCTCGAGCTAGTAGTTTTGCATAGTCTTAGATTTCATTTTGTTTGCCTTGAAAACTTAGAATGTAAATTATCCCACAGATATCCCCTTGGATAACCCTGTGAGGCTGTGTGGCACCCCAGTGCACAGTTTGAGAACCATAGGATTAGATAACAGTGTTACTGTTACACTGTTACATTTTCTGATTTTGATAAATACAGTATGACTACATAAGAGAAAGTCCTTGCTTTCAGGAAATACACATTGAAGTATTTATGGATAAAGAAACATGCCTGCAAATTAATCTCAAATTATTCAGAAAAACATGTGTATATATATGAATATACAGACAGTGGGCACGGTTGATATAGTAAATGTTAACAACTGATGAATCTAGATAAAGGGTATACAAGATTTTATTTTTTTGCTATTCCTAAAGCTTTTTTGAGTGAAATTACTTCAAAATAAAAGATTTTTAAAAATGCAACACAATACTACATTTTAAGGTGTATATACGTATGCAGTGAAGCAATTTTTAAATGACTGGAAATTAAAAGCACCAATTCAGACAGTTGCAAGCTTTTATAAAGAGGGAGGATGTATTGGGAAAGAATATGATATAGTATCAGTGATATTTTGCTAAGCTGTATGGTGGATACATAGGTATTCATTATATTATTCTTTCTACATTTTATGCCCAACATATTTCATAATTTACTTTAAATATACACCTTTAAAATATGTGAAATCTTTAATACACAAAAATAAAAAAACATGGGGGTGCCTGGGTGGCTCAGTCGGTTAAGTGTCAGACTCTTGATTTCAGCTCAGGTGTCGATCTCATGGGTTTGTGAGATTGAGCTCCGTGCTCCTTACAGCACAGAGCCTGCTTGGGATTCTCTTTTTCCCTCCCTCTCTTCCCCTTCCCTGCTAACACACTCTGTCTCTCTCTCAAAATAAATAAACTTTACCCAGGGCCAACTGCAGAGCTCATGTTTCTAACCCCCACTTTCCAAGTTCACACTATACATAGCTAATCCCATTTTTCTTTTTGTATTAAAGACTGGAAAAGAGAGCTAACTTTCTTGTTTTTTGATTCCAAACTAATTTAATACACCCAGTAGAAAATATGTTTATTATGTTTTCTAACCTCAGGAACATCAATATGAAAAAAATGGTAATAAATTTTAATCTTTGGCAAATTTTACTGCCCATATGCCTAATAGTATCATATCTAATCAGTCTTTTAATAATTGAAAATTTGACATTTTGCAGTTATTCTTTCATAACACCAGTTCTATTACAGGGCCCAAGGTGAACTAGCAAAGAAATAGATGTGTATTGATTTGATTTATTAAATTACGCTGAGAGATCACCTTCTAGATTTGTGAAAAATGAGTATAAATCCAATTATTTTGAACTTTATCAAAATTCTAACCAGGACTTCTATTTCACGGTTGTAAAAAATCCTAGAAGTTTCATTAAATGAAGTTTTCTGGTTGATTATAAATACATCTCAGAGTAAGCTTCTTTCTTAAAAATAATTTGTTTTGGGCCGCCTGAGTGGCTCAGCTGGTTAGGCTTAGGCGTGGAACTTTGGCACAGGTCATGATCTCACAGCTCCTGAGTTCACCCCCCAGGATGGGCTCTGTGCTGACAGCTCAGAGCCTGGAGTGTGCTTCAGATTCTGTGTCTCCCTCTCTCACTGCACCTCCCACACTCACATTCTATCTCTCTCTCTCTCAAAAATAAACATTAAAAAAACCTTTTTTTAATCATTTAAAAATAAAATATTTGAGGGGCACCTGGGTGGCTCAGTTGGTTAAGCGATGGACTTCAGCTCAGGTCATGATCTCACAGTTTGTGGGTGCAAGCCCCGCGTTGGGCTCTGTGCCAACAGCTCAGAGCCTGCTTCAGATTCTGTGTCTCCCTCTCTCTCTGCTCTTCCTCTGCTCATGCTCTGCCTCTCTCTCCTTCAAAAATAAATAAACATTAAAAAAAATTTTTTTTGAATTAAAAGAAATAAAATGTTTGAAAATCTGACTTATGATAGCTAAGAAATTTTGAGGCTTTATTCACTGTCTTCCTACAATGTATTTCTTTTATGATGCTTAAAGCTATCTGAGAACAGAAATAATGTTACTTTTGACCTTGTAATTTACTCAGAAATTGGCAGCCATTCTTTTTCAGGGCGCTAAATAATCACTTGTCAAGTTCTATTTACTTTCTGTAACCCAAGATAATGACTTAAAAAA
Organism: Panthera tigris; assembly: GCF_018350195.1. NCBI lineage: Eukaryota > Metazoa > Chordata > Mammalia > Carnivora > Felidae > Panthera > Panthera tigris. The sequence goes on from NC_056662.1 coordinate 119,631,960, forward strand.
TCCCTGTTCCTCTCATACATTTTATGCTGTTTTTTAACCAAGCAGATGCTTTTCTCATCCTCTGGAATGAGACTAGAAAAGTGGTTCTTAGGATTTATTATTATTCTACTGTCATATTATCAGGGAAGGTGTGCACAGATGATGGGGTTTAAGTCTGTGAATGGGAGGGAAAGGAAAAATGAAGGAGCATATAGGTACAATCACACAGACCATCCTAGAACTGGAGGAGTGTAAGAAACATCTTGTTTGAGTTTTCTTCCGACAGAGAACTCTGGAATAAAAGAGCAATGACTAAAATAAAACCCAGACTACCAAATGGACAACCTTTTTTTTTTTTTTTTAACGATAGCAACGGGTTTCAGATTTTGCCTAACGCCCCTCTTCCAAAACCTGAGCCCTAACTTCCCGACTTCTCCCGGCTCCTGACTTGTCTCTCTACGAGCCCGAGCAAGAGAAACATAGTATGGGATGGGGGACGAGTAGTGTAGACGGGCTTATACGGGACGGAAGAATTCAGAAAATAACACCCCTATGGTCTACTTCGAATTTTTAGCGGGACTGGGCCTGGACCCACCATTCTAAATACTCCAAGCCGGAGGATCTGCCCCAAACTGCCAATACATTTCTACCACTCGGCTGCAAACGTTAACAGATGCCGCTGTCCTGGCGCCCCTGAAAACCAACCGCGCTCTCAGGGTAAACCCAGCCTGACTTCCTGCCGAGGGACTCGGCGCCGCGCGTGGGCGCGACTCCTGGGAACAGGTAATCAAAACCTCGCCTCTAGAGCCCGGTGATGACGTCACACCGCCCCTTTCTAGCATCGCGAGACTCTCTTCTCCCACCCCCAGTTCCCAGAGCTCCCAACCGCCCGCGCCCGCTGCTAGGCAGCGGCGGGGATGGCGAGCCGCGGAGCTGGGGCGGTGACGATAGCAGCGGTTCCGCCATTGGACGAGGAGGCCTGAGGGACGGGCCAGCCTGGTGAACAAGGAGATACCGAGGCGGGTGGCCCCGAGAGAGCGAGGGCAATGGAGGCTAACATGCCGAAGCGGAAGGAGCCCAGCAAGTCCCTGCGCATCAAAGTCATCTCCATGGGCAACGCTGAGGTGGGAAAAGTGAGTACCGCGCTGGGAGGGGCGGGACCTCAGCGCGGCGGGACGACCTGCCGATTGGCTGGGAGGGCGGCCACTCAACAGCCCGGGGCCCAGCCTCCTCCCCGCCCCTGAGCAGGCCCAGGTCTCCTCCTAGGGGATGCGCCTGGGTGAGGAAAACTCTCGTGACCTTTTTGACCTTTCGTTTGCCCCCACCTCCACCGACGTCACGCTCCATAAGAAGGTGTCTCATATGGCCGCTAGCCCTTGAATGTATCCCAAAAAGATTAAAGGGGCCTAGGTCCTTATGTAAGATCGTCTGCCTATCTTCGTTCTAGGTGACCTGTCCAGGACTTAAGAGGTCCTTAAGAGAATAAAAGTTTAGTTACCCCAGCAGTGCTTGGGAGCCTGAGGGAACTTACTGGGGTGCATGTGAGGATTGGAGCTTGTAAAATGTTGCTCTGCAGATACGGAGCCCAGAATCTACATTGCAAGAGCGTAGCTGATACTGACATTTTTCACGGGGGAAGTGCAGTGGATGTCAAGGAGCCTGCATTATTTTGTTTTGTGTGTTGGTTTTGTTTTTATTTCTGGTGGTTTCATTATATTCATTCTCTCCAAAGCCGTAGTTCCACTGCCTTTCTTCTGGATGTACTGGGTATAAAGCTCTCCCCTAGTGTGTGTGTGGAGGGGGGGTGGAAGGAGGATGAGAAAGAGACCCGAGGCTGTCCCCCAAGTGAATTTTAAACTGCCTCCTCTTCACCTAAATTGTCTCCTCTCCCCTTCTGGGTAAGTGGAAGCTGTTGGTTAAGAACTTCCCAAGGTCATCAAATCAATGGCAGAGACCAGATTAGAACTTGGGTCCTCACAGTCTACTGCAGTTCTCTATCATTGTATGCTGTCAAAATCAACTCCAGTAGGATCTATATCCCAAAAGAGCCATTAATGGAAGTGTTTAGGCCAGTGCCCTACACATAGTTGATGTTCAGTAAATGTTTATTAGTGCCTTTTCTTTCCATTTAGCATTATCCTGTGCTATTTATGTATTTGCATATATGTATGTAAGTATTAACATAGCAGTCACTGTAAAGTTAACATTTGTTGAACATCAACTATGTGCCAGGCATTAAAAATAAAAGAATACAGCCTCTAAAAGGCTTAATAATAATCTGGCTAAGTAAGCATGCATCATTTCTGTAATTTTCCTATGCTAAATGGTCCAACATTAAAAATACCCCAAAATGACAAGTATCACATTTATTTAACATTGCCCTAGATTTATTGGCCAATGTGATTAGACAAGAGAAAGAAATAAAGTATAAAATAACTGGAAAGGAGAAGGCAAAATTATTGTTATTTGCAAATGATATGATTATTTATCTGGAAACCCAAAGAAAATTAACTTGAAAAGCTTTTAGAAAGAATAAGAAAATTCAATAAGGCAAAATTAATATACAGAAATTAATAGCTTTCCTATATCAAATTACATGTTTTTTAAAATCTTTTTTGGGGCGCCTGGGTGGCTCAGTCAGTTGAGCGTCTGACTTCAGCTCAGGTCATGATCTCGCGGTCTGTGAGTTCGAGCCCCGCATCGGGCTCTGTGCTGACAGCTCAGAGCCTGGAGCCTGCTTCAGATTCTGTCTCCCTCTCTCTCTGCCTCTCCCACCCTCATGCTCTGTCTCTCTCTCTCTCTGTCAAAAATAAACATTAAAAAATTAAAAAAAAATCTTTTTTAATGTTTTATTTTTGAGAGAGAGTGAGAGAGAAAGAGCAAGCAAGCAAGCAGGCAGAGAGAGAGGGAGACACAGAATCTGAAACAAGCTCCAGGCTCTGAGCTGTCAGCACAGAGCCTGATGTGGGGCTTGAACTCACAGACCGCGAGATCATGATCTGAGCCGAAGTCTGACGCTCAACCGACTGAGCCACCCAGGCGCCCCATCAAATTATATGTTTTAATGTTGAATTGAAAAACTATTTTAATTTACAATAACAGCCAAAATAAAGTGCCTAGGTTTAAACTTAAGAACAAACAGGTAAGACCTATATGAAGAAAAATGTCAAACTCTACAAAGGGACATAAAATTACTCAGGCAAATGGAAAGATGTACTTTTCCCTTAATTAGGATCACTCGACATTTTAGAGATGTCAGTTCTTTAAAATAACCTACAATTCAGTTCTAGTTAAAATAACAATAGGGTTTTTTTTTTTTCCTTCAAAACATAAGGGTGGCTCAGTCGGTTAAGTATCCAACTCTTGATTTTGGCTCAGGTCATGATCTCACGGTTTGTGAGATTGAGTCCTGAGTTGGACTCTGTGCTGACAACACACACACTTAAATACTGGTCCTCTAATTTCTATAGACAGATTCCCAGGGGTAGAATGCTGAGTAGCTATTTAGTAGCTATTGCCAATTGCTCTTCAAGAAATTGTACCAGTAGTATGCAGTTGCCCTATTTCCCGTAGTCCTGCCAACACAGGTATCGTCATTCTTTTAATGACTCCCAGTCTGGTTAGTGAGAAGTATTATTTTAATTTGCATTTCATGGACTACAGATGAAGGTGAGCACCTTTTCATATACTTACTGGATATTTGGATTTGCTCTTCTGGATAGTGCCCAATTTATACTCCCTACCCATTTTTCTATTGGATGATGTATCTTATCAATTTTTCTGGTTCAGGGATATCAGAGATAATAACTTTTTGCTGGTCATATGAATAATGACTATTTGTCTGGGTATGTTATTTGCCTTTTAATATTTTTACATATATTTCTCCATATAATTGCTATTATTATTACTATTTCTATATATTCAAGTGTGCCTGTCCTTTCTTTGTGGTTCTTGTATTTCCTTTCTTGGTTGAAAATGTTTCCTTAAGGTTGTACATATGTTGCACATTTTTTCTGAAATTTTTGTTTCATTTTTAAATATTGAAATCACAAGTTCATCTGAATTTATTTTTGTATTTAGAGAAGTTAAGGGCCCAACTTGTGCAAGTGGCATTTTACTAAATAAATCATTCTTTTTCCCTTGACTTTATTTTTTTATTTGAGAGAGAGAGAGACAGAGAGAGAGAGAGGGAGAGACCGCACACACAAGTAGGGGAGAGGGGCAGAAGGAAAGAGAGAGAATCCCAACCAGGCTCCACACTCAGCATGGGGCTGGATGTGGGGCTTGATCCTAGGACACTGGGACCGTGACCTGAGCCGAAATCGAGAGTTGGATGTTCTACCAACTGAACCGCTCAGGCATACCTCCCCTTGATTTGAAATATCACCCCTGTCACCTTTTAAATTTCTTCTTTGAATGGGATCTATTTCTGGGCTGTCTCTTCTGTTCTACTGACCTATTTGTCTATTTGTCTATTATGCCAATATCATACTGTCTTGATTGGTTTCAGACTATATTTTAATATCTGTTAAGGCGGATTGCCTCCTCTTTGTACTGCCCCACCCCATTCCTCTTTTTCATATTTTGAGTATTTCTTCTCAGATAGTTGTTCTGCAAAAGTGCCTAAAAATATATTTAAGAAAAATAGTGAAAGCAAAAAATTCTATGTTACTTGGTTTATATGATCTTAAGGACCCTGTCTCTTTGTGTTATAGGGAGTGGTTATTAATACAATTACTTAAATGTGTGTCTCGTTAACCTCTTAGAACTAGTGTTTAAACAGTGTACTGGAGTTAAAGAACTGCCAGGCCCCTTAATTCATGAATCATTTAGAAAAAGGCCATATTCATTTTCATAGGCTATTGTGAGAGAAAACATTTGTGAAATGCTTTCAAGCTGTAAAATGCTTTTATTTTTTTTTTAAAAATATTTATTTATTTTGACAGAGAGAGACAGAGCATGAGCAGGGGAGGGGCAGAGAGAGGGAGACACAGAATCCAAAGCAGGCTCCAAGCTGTCAGCACAGAGCCCGACGCGGGGTTCGAACTCACAGACCCTCAGTGAGGTCATGACCTGAGCTGAAGTCGGCTGCTCAACCGACTGAGCCACCCAGGCTTCCCTCAAGCTGTAAAATGCTTTTAAAAGTGTAGCCTGTTAGCAGTAGTCACTCCAAAGAAGTTTTTCTTTCGGTTCACAATAAGCTTATTAACTGCTTTTTAAATTGACCGTCCTGTTTAATTTAGGTTAACGTTCATCAGGGAAGGATTTGAGCAGAATAAACTTCATTACTAGCACTCCCAAGTAAATTAGAAGTTTCACGAGTGCTAAGGGTTGTTACTACTGGCACCGAGCAAATTTCATTGGCACTGAGCAAAAGAAAGAAGTAAAATACTGATGTGTGTCCTCAAGTAGTTTACTTTCTAGCTGAAGAGATAAGAGGAGTATACACATGTGAAATGATAATTGACAATACAAAGCAATGTATGCCTGATGGTGTGTGTGTGTGTGTGTGTGTGTGTAAAATACGTGTGTCTATATTAGCATGTATGTGAAGTGCAAGAAGAGTTCAGATGCAGGCAAGGTCTCTTACAACCTGGTGCTCCAGTAGGCTGGGCCTTAAAAGATAAGTAAGATTTGTAAAGAAGGGAGAAAGCTCATTCCAAGTAGAGGGAAAAAGTAATGATGAAAGTCAGGAAGTCAGATCTCTGGGAGTTTTGCAGAAATGGAAAGCATATATTAGAAAGGTTTAGACAAGGAACACAGATTAGGGCCAGATTATGGGGAACCTTGAATAAAGGATAAAGGAATTTGGATTTCAAACTTGGCAGTGAGAAGCCACTGAAGAGTTTTGAGTTAAGGAAGTGAAGTAATGTCAGTGCTGTGTAGTATTGACTGAGGTTGGGAGGGAATGAAGGCAGAAAGACCAATACAAAAATTTCCTACAATTGCCTAGGAGTAGATGATGAGGATCTAAACCAAAGTGGTGTCAATGGGAATTGGAATGAGGAGAAAGAGGCAAGAAACATTTAAAAGATTTAGAAAGGCTCAGAATCAAGCATGGCTTTAAGATTCTGATCCTCCGTGGTTGGGAAAATGGTGGTGTTATTGACAGAACCAGGATGTCAGCAGGATGAACTGTTTTTATGTATAAGATTAGTTCATTTTTGGACATGTTGAATTTGAGGGAACAGCAGGACACCTCAGTACAAACTAGCCATAGTATTTGAAGATGTCGATCTGCTTTTGAGAAGGTCAAGGCTAAACATAGACATTTTGGTGGCATTGAAAGCATAAGAGTAAGTCTTCTAAACAAAAGAGCTCAAGGACTGAGAACTAAACTGAAAACATATTTGGTTTTAAGGGACGAATATTTAATTTTTCTTTAAAATTCTCACTTTTAGCATTTGTTTCAGTTGTTTGAAAATGCTTTCTTTCCCATTGTGGTGAATGAAGAAACCATAATGAAGGACTGTGCTTATTTTGTATGTTTCCAGAGTATATGTACTAAAAGAATGCATTTTTATGTTTTTTAGAGCTGTATCATAAAACGTTACTGTGAGAAAAGATTTGTGTCTAAATATCTTGCAACAATTGGAATTGACTATGGAGTCACAAAGTAAGTGCATTGTTTCTTTGGGTTTGAAAATTACATAGATTTGAGAATTTTTCTAAAATGATGTATCTTGAAATAGAGATTCTGAAGAAGGAAAGATAGGAATAAGAGACATTTACGGATATGTAGTGATCATATCAATTGTTCATCACTGAGCATGTTCTTTTTGCCAGGCCTTGCCTTCGCAAGGGATAGGTATAGGGTCTACAACAATGACGAAGTTAACAAAAAGCCCACCTAGCAGATGTATCTTTTTAGGAAACATGTTTCTATATAAACACGTCCTATTAGCAGGTGTGTTTATAGAGCATTTTGAGGTATTCTTTCCACAAAGTCTAAATAGTATGTCGAATATTTTCTATCAGAGGATTTCCTTTATTGGCTTATGATCTTTATAACCTATTGGTATCTAGCAAAAATGATCTGGGAGAAGGAAAATTAGGAGTAAGTGGGGATTTATCTCGAGATGAATCAAGGGTGGGTTGAGCCTGAGGAGATAGGCTTACATTAGCAGGAAATAATACCACCAAAGCGTGGAGTTAAGGTAGACTGCACACTCCCTGAAGGTGAAATCTCAGGTGCTCACCGTTCTGCCCTAACCTGCCCCCTCCTCTCTTATTCCCTTCCTTTACACACTTTACCCTCCATCCACACTGTACCGCTGCCCTTGTATTTCCCTAGCTCAGTGCAGTTATTCATTCATTCTGTCCACCTGAAATATCCTTTCCCCTCATCCCTCCATCAGACTCTTTGACGTGTTAAAATGCTCCTGTTCCCATAAGGCCTTGGAATACCTTCTTTATCAGTTAGGACTCTTTAGTTGCAAATGACAGAAATAATAAACTTCTGTATGCTATTTATGGTACTTATTTTAAATTGCCACATGTCATTATTATTTATATGTGTTTCATGTCTCCTGCTAGATTATAAGCCCCATGAAGAAGGAGCTATTAGAATAAGTCATTTCCAGGTGCCTGGCACAGTGCTTGCATGTAGTAGATACTCAAAAACTCTACTAGGTGAGATAGATATATCTAAAGAGGGGGTTTGTAAGATTAGACTGTGAGGGCAGCTTTTAAGAAGGTGGACTAAAGCGGTGAGGTTTGTCTATACTTCAGGGCATAGGATTTCATCAGTGATATGCCAGGATATCCTATTTAAGGCAGTGTTGTTTTGAATTCATGTAAGTAGCTAATTTATTCATCTAAGAAATGAGAATCACCATATTACGCCATAGAACTGTAGTGGTTCATTCAACAGACTATTCTTTCTCTGGCTGAAATTTTTTTTGGAAAGCTGCTTGTCCCAGGGTGTATCAGGAGGATATAACTGACAGAAACCTAACTCAAACCAAATCAAGGAAAAAATAATAACGGTAATAACAACAACAATAATAAAGAATATTAATCAATTCACATAATCCAGTTATGAGGATGCTGTGCCTTAGAGATGGCTGGAACCAGGGACAGAATATAGCTATATAATTTACTACGTCTCTCTCCAGCTTTTAGCTTCCTCTGCATGGCTGCCAGCAGATCTCAGACTCACATTGTAAATTTTACCTCCAGAGAGGGACCAAAGCTAATATACAAATTTCAAAATCCTAGGGAAAGTTTTGATTGTTCAGGTAGGGACAGGTGCCTTTCCCCAGCTCATTTGGCTGTGGCCAACAGAGTGGGATCACTAAGAACATAGCAGAACTCGTCTGAACCACAACTGGGAGAGGAAAGGGCTATACTCGTGGGTAGTCAAAATAACAGGTACCCATTCCATCCCTCCTGTTATCTACATGGTGAAGCTCAAATTCCAGCATATTGAAGAATTACTTGTAAAGTTTGTGAAAATGCAGATTCTTAGGGCCCACCAAGATTCTGGTTGGCTGGGTGTGAGGTGGGCACAGGAATCTGCATTTTTAACGGCCTCTCATAATAATGATGCAGGTGGTCTGCAGGCCACAACCTAGGAAAGCAAGACCTTGAGGTAGCGAATTACCATTTTTCTTCAGGTTAATTTCCTCTGTCTGGCATCTGAATTAAAATAACTTCTTTGAGTTTCAGTGTGAATACATTTGTGCATTCCTGACTTTATCCATTCTCAGCTGCTATCTCTTTAAGGCCAAATTTTCTAATATACATTGTTACACCAGGTCTTCTCCAAAGGCTCTCAGACTCTGTTGTTTTGTGTTGTTTTGCTGTTCTCACATTCTCTTTTATAAGGTGGGTCCTGATTTCACAGATGTTAAAATGAAAACAGATGTGCATCTTGGTTATTGATGAAATATGGTAGAGAGTTCAGGAATAAGATGATTAATGGTTAGCTTGATGTAAGTCTACAAGTAATATAAAACACCTGTAGGCATTATGGTTTCAGAACAGAAGGTGGGTGTAATAAACGTGGACAAGAGAATAATAATAATAAACAAACCCAGAGGTAGTGTAGGGCCGATGAGAGAAAGTACTGATGTCCTTGTATTCTGTAAGAGGGAGTCATGTCAGTGCTGTCTAAACTGAAACATGTCACTGAAAAACATGATTCTAACCTGTTAACTTACTGTTAATAATCCCTATTCTTAACTTAGAGGGGTCTTTTAGGAAATACTTCTTGTGATGAAGAAAATATATTTAAAGTTCAATAATTCTACTTCACCTCAGTTTCTTTTTCCTTTTGTTACATTCAATACAAAGTAATAAATAAACATTAAATTTTTTTTTGAATTCAATACAAGTAAATTTTATACTTTTTATTTTAAAATAGTGTAATCCCATTTTGATAAAAACACTTGTGCTTCTCAGTCACGTCTGTGTATAGAAGAAGGCTGCCTTGGCATTCATCTATATTGATGAAGGCTTTTGCTGGGTGATAGGATTTGGGATAAATTTTTAACTTTCATCTTTGTATTTCTGTAGTGTTTGAAATACTTACAATATTTCATTAATTTATTTTCCAACAATGGTTTTTCTTGAAAAAAATAAAAAGGACAAGAGGCAAATATGCTATGATGTTGGCAGCATTTAATTCTAATATGAATGGTTGTTCTTTCCCCTTTTGTTCTTTTCTCTATTTTAATTTTTTTTTAAAGAGAGAGGGTGCAAGTGAGTGAGGGGCAGAAAGAGAGGGAGAGAGAATCCAACGAGGGGCAGACAGAGAGAGAATGGGGAAGCAGGGCTCTAGCTCACTCGATGTGGGGCTCAAACTCACGAACCATGAGATCATGGCCTGAGCCAAAGTCAGATGCTTAACCACTGAGCCACACGGGCACCCTTAAAATTTTTGAAAAACAAGTTGACTATAGCTCTTGCTCAATGAAGGTCACAAGAAGATCACACAGACGTTAATAAAATACACCTTAATTATTGTTCTGCATGGTAAGCAAGCATAGCTGGTAGTAATTAAGATGTCTTGCCAAGTGAAAGAAAATATTTTGTTTTCCTTCCTCTTACTCCTACTTGTCCCAAATCAGTTTTCTTAGTCTCACAGTAAAAGCCACCATTTGTTAGTAAAAGGGTATGGCCTGAAATATCTTGAGATAAGCTGAAAGTAAATGAGGGTGTTTATTATAGGTGGGTTCAGTGTCTTTATTTTTATTTTTTTATTGATTATTATTTTTTAATATGAAATTTATTGTCAAATTGGTTTCCATACAACACCCAGTGCTCATCCCAAAAGGTGCCCTCCTCAATGCCCATCACCCACCCTCCCCTCCCTCCCACCCCGCATCAGCCCTCAGTTTGTTCTTAGTTTTTAAGAGTCTCTTATGCTTTGGCTCTCTCCCACTCTGACTTCTTTTTTTTTTTTTTTTTTTTCCTTCCCCTCCCCCATGGGTTTCTGTTAAGTTTCTCAGGATCCACATAAGAGTGGGTTCAGTGTTTTTAAAATAAGGAGGCAAGATGATCTGCCAAGTTGCTGGCTTCTGTTGTAAAGATTATCTGAAATCAAGAAAAGGCACTAAGAAAGCCTCTTACATTTCATACACATACCTTTTTGAAATGTATAAATGGCATAAATGATATTAATGAGAACGCAGAAACCATAACCTTCTTTGGAATTGTTTCCATTTGAACATTTCAGGGTACAAGTCAGAGACCGAGAAATCAAAGTCAACATCTTTGATATGGCTGGCCATCCTTTCTTCTATGAGGTAAGAAAGCCTTTTTGAGAAAACCAACATCCAGTATTGTCAGTGGATTCAGGGAAAGATCCTGAGTTACCTGAAACGACCAATATTCAAATCACGTATAAAATTAGGTGAATTTAGCTCGTGTTCGTGGCTTCCTTTCTGAGCCTAAACTTCATAGAAACCTATTGGTCTTTTGTTCCATTCCCTCAAACTGTGGTAGGAAAGTTCATTGCTAATGTTTCAAACACGTTTTAACTTTCAAAGGACTGTTGCTTTTAACTTTGTACCTTAGCCCAGAATGTGACAGGATAATTATATTCATACTTGGACTTAAGAATTCAGTAATGCGACTTCTTTCATAGCACAGTACTAGAGTGAGCTCTCCAGTTCACTCTGCAGCCTTATGTGTTACCTCTCTGGAGAGAGTCCCACCTGCTTTACTTTGTCTTCTTGTCCTGAGTAGTCTCAAAGTGAATCTCATGGCCATTCTCTTTTGTTTTTCCTTCCTTGGGTTATTGATTTTCCCTGAAGAGGCTCTCTGTTCTTTTCTAGTTTGGGCCATTTCACTTCTGCTATTTATTATTTCCTTCCTTCTACTTGCTTTGTGTTTCTTTTGCTCTTATTCTGGGTTCTTTATGTGGGAGCTTAGATTATTGATTTGAGACTTTCTGCGTTTTTGATGTGTGTGTTTGGTGCTATCAGTTCCCCTCTCAGCACTGCTTAGCTGTGTCCCACACATTTTGATATGTTGTATTTTCAATTTCATTAATATTTCATCTTATTCATTCGATGTGTTTTTTTTTTAATTTCTCTTGAGACTTTCTGTTTGAACTATGGGTTATTTAGAAGTGCGTTGTTTAGTTTCCAAGTGTTAGAGATTTTTTGGTTATCTTCCTGTTATTAATTTCTGGTTTGAGTCCATTGTGATCAGAGAACACACTGTATGATTTTGATTTCTTTTAAATTTGTTGAGGTTTTTTTCATGACCCAGGGTATGGTCTATCTTGGTCTTCCGTGGGCACTTGAAAAGATGTGTATTCTGCTATTGTTGGATGGAGAGCTCTATAAATATTTATTAGGTCTTGTTGGTCAGTGGTATTGTTGAATTCTTTTATATTCTTGCTGATCTTTTGTTTGGTTGTTCTATCGATTACTGAGAGAGGGGTATTAAAGTCTCCAACTATAACTGTGGACTTGTCTGTTTCACTTCTATCGTATTTGCTTTATATGTGTTGCAACTCTGTTATTTGGTACATACATATTTATGATTGCTATGTCTTCATTATATAGTTTTATTTTTATATAATGCCCCCTCTGTCTCTGTAATCATTTTTGCTCTGATGTCTACTTTATCTGATATTAATATAGCCAATTTTTGCTTTCCTTTAATGTTTGCATGATATATCCTTTTCTATCTTTTTACTTTCAGTCTGCTTATATCATTGTATTTGAAGTAACTGTCTTGTAGACATGGGTCATGTTTTTCAATCTATTATGCCAATTTCTGTCCTTTAATTGAAATCTTTAGACCACTTACGTTTAATGTAATTATGAATATATTAGGGTACAAGTCTGCCATTTATTTTTCATTTTCTGTTTGTTCTGTTTTCCAGTTCTCTGTTTTCTGTTCCCTGCCATCTATGGGTTACTCGAACACTTTTTGAATTCCATTCGATTTGTCCATAGTGTTTTTTTTTTTTTCTGAAAGTAATTAAATTGGATTTTATTTTATTATTTATTTGTTTATTTATTTAATATGAAACTTATTGTCAAATTGGTTTCCATACAACACCCAGTGCTCATCCCAAAAGGTGCCCTCCTCAATACCCATCACCCACCCTCCCCTCCTCCCACCCCCCATCAACCCTCAGTTTGTTCTCAGTTTTTAAGAGTCTCTTAATGTTTTGGCTCCCTCCCTCTCTAACCTTTTTTTTTTCCCTTCCCTTCCCCCATGGTCTTCTGTTAAGTTTCTCAGGATCCACATAAGAGTGAACACATATGGTATCCGTCTTTCTCTGTATGACTTATTTCACTTAGCATAACATTCTCCAGTTCCATCCACGTTGCTACAAAAGGCTATATTTCATTCTTTCTTATTGCCACGTAGTATTCCATTGTGTATATAAACCACAATTTCTTTATCCATTCATCAGTTGATGGACATTTAGGCTCTTTACATAATTTGGCTATTGTTGAAAGTGCTGCTATAAACATTGGGGTACAAGTGCCCCTATGCATCAGCACTCCTGTATCCCTTGGGTAAATTCCTAGCAGTGCTATTGCTGGGTCCTAGGGTAGATCTATTTTTAATTTTTTGAGGAACCTCCACACTATTTTCCAGAGCGGCTGCACCAGTTTGCATTCCCACCAACAGTGCATGAGGGTTCCCGTTTCTCCACATCCTCGCCAGCATCTATAGTCTCCTGATTTGTTCATTTTGGCCACTCTGACTGGCGTGAGGTGGTATCTGAGTGTGGTTTTGATTTGTATTTCCCTGATGAGGAGCGATGTTGAGCATCTTTTCATGTGCCTGTTGGCCATCCGGATGTCTTCTTTAGAGAAGTGTCTATTCATGTTTTCTGCCCATTTCTTCACTGGATTATTTGTTTTTCGGGTGTGGGGTTTGGTGAGCTCTTTATAGATTTTGGATACTAGCCTTTTGTCTGATATGTCATTTGCAAATATCTTTTCCCATTCTGTTGGTTGCCTTTTAGTTTTGTTGATTGTTTCCTTTGCTGTGCAGAAGCTTTTTATCTTCATGAGGTCCCATAGGTCTTCAATTTCCTTCATAAACTTTCTATAGTTTTCAGCATACAGATCTTTTACATCTTTGGTTAGATTTATTCCTAGGTATTTTATGCTTCTTGGTGCAATTGTGAATGGGATCAGTTTCTTTATTTGTCTTTCTGTTGCTTCATTATTAGTGTATAAGAATGCAACTGATTTCTGTACGTTGATTTTGTATCTTGAGACTTTGCTGAATTCATGTATCAGTTCTAGCAGACTTTTGGTGGAATCTGTCGGGTTTTCCATGTATAATATCATGTCATCTGCAAAAAGCGAAAGCTTGACTTCATCTTTGCCAATTTGGATGCCTTTGATTTCCTTTTGTTGTCTGATTGCTGATGCTAGCACTTCCAACACTATGTTAAACATCAGTGGTGAGAGTGGACCTGTCGTGTTCCTGATCTCAGGGGGAAAGCTCTCAGTTTTTCCCCCATTGAGGATGATATTAGCTGTGGGCTTTTCATAAATGGCTTTTATGATGTTTAAGTATGTTCCCTCTATCCCGACCTTCTTGAGGGTCTTTATTAAGAAAGGATGCTGAATTTTGTCAAATGCTTTTTCTGCATCAATTGACAGGATCATATGGTTCTTATCTTTTCTTTTATTGATGTGATGTATCACATTGATTGATTTGCGAATGTTGAACCAGCCCTGCATCCCAGGAATGAATCCCACTTGATCATGGTGAATAATTCTTTTTATATGCTGTTGAATTTGACTTGCTAGTATCTTGTTGAGAATTTTTGCATCCATATTCATCAGGGATATTGGCCTATAGTTCTCTTTTTTTGCTGGGTCTCTGTCTGCTTTAGGAATCAAAGTAACGCTGGCTTCATAGAATGAGTCTGGAAGTTTTCCTTCCCTTTCTATTTTTTGGAACAGCTTGAGAAGGATAGTTATTATCTCTGCTTTAAATGTCTGGTAGAATTCCCCTGGGAAGCCATCTGGTCGTGGACTCTTATTTGTTGGGAGATTTTTGATAACTGATTCAATTTCTTCACTGGTTGTGGGTCTTTTCAAGTTTTCTATTTCTTCCTGTTTGAGTTTTGGAAGTGTGTGGGTGCTTAGGAATTTGTCCATTTCTTCCAGGCTGTCCAGTTTGTTGGCAAATAATTTTTCATAGTATTCCCTGATAATTGCTTGTATTGCTGAGGGATTGGTTGTCATAATTCCATTTTCATTCATGATTTTATCTATTTGGGTCATCTCCCTTTTCTTTTTGAGAAGCCTGGCTAGAGGTTTGTCAATTTTGTTTATTTTTTCAAAAAACCAACTCTTGGTTTCGTTGATCTGCTCTACAGTTTTTTTAGATTCTATATTGTTTATTTCTGCTCTGATCTTTATTATTTCTCTTCTGCTGCTGGGTTTGGGGTATCTTGGCTGTTCTGCTTCTATTTCCTTTAGGTGTGCTATTAGATTTTGTATTTGGGATTTTTCTTGTTTCTTGAGATAGGCCTGGATTGTAATGTATTTTCCTCTCAGGACTGACTTCACTGCATGCCAGAGTGTTTGGATTATTGTGTTTTCATTTTCATTTGTTTCCATATATTTTTTAATTTCTTCTCTGATTGCCTGGTTGACCCATTCATTCTTTAGTAGGGTGTTCTTTAACCTCCATGCTTTTGGAGGTTTTCCAGACTTTTTCCTGTGGTTGATTTCAAGCTTCATAGCGTTGTGGTCTGAAAGTGTGCATGGTGTGATCTCAATTCTTATATACTTATGAAGGGCTATTTTGTGACCCAGTATGTGATCAATCTTGGAGAATGTTCCATGTTACTCGAGAAGAAAGTATATTCTGTTGCTTTGCGATGCAGAGTTCTAAATATATCTGTCAAGTCCATCTGTTCCAATGTATCATTCAGGGCCCTTGTTAATTTATTGATCCTGTGTCTAGATGATCTATCCATTACTGTAAGTGAAGTATTAAAGTCCCCTGCAATTACCACATTCTTATCAATGAGGTTGCTTATGTTTGTGATTAATTGCTTTATATATTTGGGGGCTCCCGTATTCGGCGCATAGACATTTATAATTGTTAGCTCTTCCTGATGGATAGACCCTGTAATTATTATATAATGCCCTTCTTCATCTCTTGTTACAGCCTTTAATTTAAAGTCTAGTTTGTCTGATATAAGTATGGCTACTCCAGCTTTCTTTTGACTTCCAGTAGCATGATAGATAGTTCTCCATCCCCTCACTTTCAATCTGAAAGTGTCCTCAGGTCTAAAATGAGTCTCTTGTAGACAGCAAATAGATGGGTCTTGTTTTTTTATCCATTCTGATACCCTGTGTCTTTTGGTTGGTGCATTTAGTCCATTTACATTCAGTGTTATAGAAAGATATGGGTTTAGAGTATTGTGATGTCTGTAGGTTTCATGCTTATAGTGATGTCTCTGGTACTTTGTGGTCCTTGCAACATTTCACTTACAGAATCCCCCTTAGGATCTCTTGTAGGGCTGGTTTAGTGGTGATGAATTCCTTCAGTTTTTGTTTGTTTGGGAAGACCTTTATCTCTCCTTCTATTCTGAATGACAGACTTACTGGATAAAGGATTCTCGGCTGCATAGTTTTCTGTTCATCACATTGAAGATTTCCTGCCATTCCTTTCTGGCCTGCCAAGTTTCAGTAGATAGGTCTGTCACTAGTCTTATCAGTCTCCCTTTATATGTTAGAGCATGTTTATCCCTAGCTGCTTTCAGAATTTTCTCTTTATCCTTGTATTTTGCCAGTTTCACTATGATATGTTACAATTCAAGTTACGTCTGAAGGGAGTTCTCTGTGCCTCTTGGATTTCAATGGCTTTTTCCTTCCCCAGATCAGGGAAGTTCTCAGCTATGATTCCTATTATACGGATATTGTTGCGTTTGATTGCATCACTTAGTTCTCTAATTCTCCCCTCATAGTCCCGGATTTTTTTATCTCTCTTTTTCTCAGCTTCCTCTTTTTCCATAATTTTATCTTCTAATTCACCTATTCTCTCCTTTGCCTCTTCAATCCAAGCTGTGGTCGCCTCCATTTTATTTTGCACCTCATTTATAGCTTTTTTTAGCTCCTCATGACTATTTCTTAGTCCCCTGATCTCTGTAGCAATAGATTCTCTGCTGTCCTCTATACTTTTTTCAAACCCAGCAATTAATTTTATGACTATCATTCTAAATTCATGTTCCGTTATATTGCTTAAATCGGTTTTGATAAATTCGTTAGCTGTCTCTACTTCCTGGAGTTTCTTTTGAGGAGAATTCTTACGTTTTGTCATTTTGGATAGTCCCTGGGGTGATGTGGCACTGCAGGGCACTTCCCCTGTGCTGTCTGGAGTAACTTGTATTGGTGGGTGGGGCCGCGGTCCTACCTGATGTCTGTCCCCAACCCACCGCTGGGGCCACAGTCAGACTGGTGTGTACCTTGTCTTCCCCTCTCCCAGGGGCAGAATTCACTGTGGAATGGTGCGGACCGTTGCACACTGCCAGGCTTGTGGTGCTGCTTTGATGGGATCTGGCGTATTAGCCGGGGTGGATCCGCAAGGTGCACAGGGGCAGGAGGGGCAGGCTCAGATCGCTTTGCCATTGGTGGTCCCCTGCGGGAGGGGCCCTGCAGCACCAGGAGGGAGGCTCACCTGTCAGAGGGATGGATCCACAGAAGCACAGTGTTGGGTGTTTGCGTGGTGCAAGCAAGTTTGATGATGGGAACTGTTCCCTTTGGGGTTTCGGCTGGGGGATGGGAGAGGGAGATGGTGCTGGCCAGCGCCTTTGTTCCCCGCTGAGCTGAGCTCTGTCTTCCAGGGCTCAACACCTCTCCCTCCTGGTGTCCTCTCGCCCTCCTGCTCTCTGAGCAGAGCTGTTGACTTTTAACATTCCAGATGTTAAGTCCCGCTGGCTGTCAGAACTCACGCAGTCCGGCCCCTCCGCTTTTGCAAGCCAGACTCGGGGGCTCTGCCCTGCCGGGTGGGCTGCCCCTCCACCGCCCCGGCTCCCTCCCGCCACGTCCGTGTAGTGCGTACCGCCTCTCCGCCCTTCCTACCCTCTTCCATGGGCCTCTTGTTTATGCTTGGCTCCGGAGAGTCTGTTTTGCTAGTCTTCTGGCGGTTTTCTGGGTTATTTAGGCAGGTGTGGGTGGAATCTAAGTGATCAGCAGGACGAGGTGAGCCCAGTGTCCTCCTACACTGCCATCTTCTCAAACTCCTCCATAGTGTTTTTGAATAAATCTCTCTGAATGGCCGCATTAGTGGGTGGTCTAGTTATAACACTATTTAAATTATCACAGTCTTCTGATATCATCATTTTAACAGTTTGAGTGGAATTGTAGAAACTTTTCCTCCCTTTGCATCTCTTTATCTTCCCCCATTTATGATTGTCTTAAAATTTTCTCTATATACCTTTAGAACTGCATGAGACAGTGTTTAATCTTTGCTTAACTGTCACACATAATTTAGAAAACTCAAGAAAGGAAAGAAAGCCTGTTATATTCACTCATATTTTTGTTTACTCTGATCTTTCACCCTTCGCTGTATTCCATACTCCTTCTTCATCATTTCCTTTCTATTTAAAGAACTTCCTTTAGCCATTCTCTTAGCATAAGTCTACTGACAACAGATTCTCTCCTAGTTTTCTTTGATTGAGATTGTCTCAATTTCCCATTTGTGCCTGAAGAATATTTTTTCTTATTATAGGGTTCTGCGTTGATATTTCTTTTTTTTTTTTTTTTCAGCACTTGAAAAATAGTGTACTTCTTTCCTTTGGCCTCCATGGATTCTGATGAGAAATCTGCCCCTTTGACTACAGAGAACAGGCTTTTGTTGGGCTTTTATTTGTCTGTACCCATTGACATTTCTAAGTTGTACTTCTTCAGTTACATATCTTAGATATATGAGGCAAAAGAAAATCCGGGAAACTTACCACTGTGTCATTCGTTGGGCCTCGAGGTCCCTAGCTTATCTGCTTTCTTCTCTCTACCTTCCAATGTCTTCTTATATAGGTTTTATATATAACACTCGGGGTTTTTTACCTGTACTTAGCAGGAAGAATAGGGAAAAGTATATCTACTCTATCTTCCTGGAAAAAAAAATAATAATGTAATGCCTGTAAAATCTTCCATCTTGTGAATATACCCAAATATATAGGTAAAATGAATTATTTTTTTAATGTTTATTTAGTTTTGAGAGAGAGAGAGAGAGAGAGAGAGAGAGAGCGCGCAAGCAGGAGAGGGCCAGAGAGAGAGGGGGGCAGAGGATCCAAACAAAGCAGGCTCCATGCTGACAGTAGAGAGCCCAACACGGGGCTCGAACCCACGAACTATGAGATCATGACCTGAGCCAAAACCAAGAATCAGATGCTCAACCTACTGAGCCACCCAGGTGCCCCTAAAATGAAATCTTTTTAAATGTGGAGGCTTATACTTTACAAGTATAGAGTACTGTCAGTGAAAAAAGAACAGAAGTTCTAGATTACCACAAACTTGACACAGATTCTAATTACTGGAAATGCTAGAATAAATCTTAGATTTCTTCAAAGTCATAAAAATGGAGAGTTAGAAAATGTCTGAGAATTAATGTGGTCCAGCTTCTTTCTGCCCATTGTAGGATTTCTTTCTGTAGCATTCCTGATCAATGGCCATCATTCATTCACCTCATACCAATATGCCAGTTTCTGTGTTGGCCACTGGTAATACATAGCCCCTGTCCACATGGAACATAAATATGTCAGAGCACAACATGTTGCACAAATGACCGATTGCTTAGGAGCATTTAATATCCAGCCCTAGCTTATCTGGGAGGACAGGAAGTCTTGTTGAAGGAAACAATGTTTATATTGAGCATTGATGGATAAGTAAGGATTACGTAGATTGGTGGGAATCCAGGGATGGTACACGGGATAGTTTTGAGTGGTACAGACTGAACAGTTTGGAGAATGAATGTCTCTAATGATGGGGTCGCACTGCTTCACAAGTTCATCCTTTATAGAGTTAAAAACTCTAGATTAACGGCTCCCTTATGAAGGCTGCCTTCCTTTGACATTCAGTATTAATTCTGGCCTTGTTTTTGGAGCAACATACTGAGTCTGTGCTTTCTAATATTTGTTAATCTGGTCTTTTTCAGGTAAAATATTTTCTAGTCCTGCCCCAGCTGGGCCTATCAGCATCCTTTGTGGGTAATTTCTGGTTAGTTGATAGGGAGCTGGGGACCGAACATAACATTCCAGATTGTCTAATGAAAAACACGGAGTGTTCCTTTACTTCCTACCATTAGACACCAGACTTCCGTCAATGCAACCTGAAGTTATAATAGCTTTTTTTCAGCAGCTTAAAAAAGATAGAAGCATAATTAATAGAAGCTCCTTGAAATCACCACTTCTGAAGTACCTTTTCTCTGAATAGCTTTGATTTCTCCTTTTTTGTCAAATAGTTGGCTGGCTGCAGCTCAAACCCTCCTTTTTGACAAGACCGAAGCCGTCTTCTTCCTAAGTCCCAAGCTGCCCAAAGTATACTTTTGCTCAGCACACACCTGGTTTTGAAGCACCCGTAGCCATTCTCATGATCCCTGACTTCCCCCAGTCCTTGAGGCCTGTCCTCCATTGAAGCTTCTGTTGTCATCTGTCCTCCAGACAGGTTTATCCAAAGGGTCTGCTGAGAAAGGACAGTCGCTTAGAGTGTGAGACAGCACTCTCCAAGGAAATGTCAGAGAGGATTGTGAGGGAATGGCGGGCCTGTATCTTACCAGCAGTCCTGCTTCCACTGATGTACACAACTATATTCTGGGGCTTGTTGGTAGGAGTTACATGGTCTATGGAAACCTCTTGAGGCCCGAATGATATTAAACTAGCAGCTTTCTCTGACCTATAAGCTGGAAAGTTTGCCATCTTTGCTTTAAGAAATAATCCCGATTCCCTTAGCATCCTATTTAATTAAACTTTGGATGCAGCAAGACTTCCAGGACTAATATTAGAAAGCTGTTTTGGGAGATGAGAATAATAGAACTGTAGGGGACCATTGAGGCATCGACTTTGACCTTTTCGTTTTTACAGATGAGGAAGCGAAAGCTTGAGGTCATAAAGCCACTTACTCAAGATTACAGAGGTAACTAGCTGCTGAGCCCAGACTTGAACTTGAGTCAGTTGAAAGAGAAATCCGTGGGGCTTGCCTAAGTCTCTGTTTACACACAAATCTCCCTCTGGATAACATCATTTGCATCTTGGAATTCGTTCCTTTCCCCTTTGGCCTCTACTTTCATTCCTGACGTTCAGCTATTCTTTTTTATTTTTTTTAATGTTTATTCATTTTTGAGAGACAGAGAGAGACAGAGCATGAGCGGGGAAGGGGCAGAGAGAGGGAGACACAGAATCTGAAGCAGGCTCTAGGCTCTGAGCTGTCAGCGCAGAGCCCGACGCGGGGCTTGAACTCATGAACTGCGAGATCATGACCTGAGCTGAAGTTGGACACTCAACCGACTGAGCCACCGAGGCGCCCCCTGACATTCAGCTATTCTTGATTTAAAATGTCTCAAATACTTTCACCTGCTAGGCCCTGTTGGCGACACAAAGATGGACGTATCAGGATGCATGCCTTCACATTCTTACAGTCTAGTGGGGAAGGCAGCTGTATATGCTACCAACTATAAAACTAGACAGGAAGTGATAACGAGCGCTACTGGAAGCACAGAGCCTGTGGTGTTTCAGGGATGAAGAAGTTAGATTCTGTTTGGCAGGGGTAGGAGGTTAGATGATGAGGCACGGGGCAGAGAAAAACTACATGAAAGATACGGTGTTATAGCTAAACTTGAAAGATTGAAGGTAAAGAGGTGTCTGTTTCCAGGTGGAATTAGGTTTGAGGAAAGAGAGATTATCCAGTTTGAAGTGCAGTGGGTAGGAGGAGGGTAGGACTGGAAAGTTGGTGGAGGACTGATCAGAAACTTTTAACGTCAATGAAAAGAATTTGAACTTTAGGAGGTTGGCAGTAGGGAAACACTAAAGAATTTTTGAACCAGGGCTCTCAAAAGATAAATACACAGTATGTATAATGTTGCTGGGGAGATTACTTAGAAAATTCTTGGACTGGTAGTCAAGAGATAGTGTAATGTTGGCAAGTGGAAATGGAAAGGAAGTGACAGGTGCAGGAAATATGGCAGAGGAAGCTTCTACAGGATTGTTTGTCCCTGATGTGCAAAAAGGCAGAGGAAAGCAGCAAAGGTTAACGCTAGGCTTTCAATCCACGTGACTCAGAGAATGGTGTGCCCCTATTATGACTAGAAGTTCAAGGGAAGGAAGAGATTGGGAAGGAGTAAGATGGAGGCTTTTCTGTTGTACACATTGAATTTGAGATTCTGGCAGGACATTCAGCAGGAAGAGTCTAGAGCTAACTGGAAATGCAGGTCTGCGAGAACAGATGAAAAGGCTCACCTTGCAGGATCTCACAGTTGAAACTGTGCAGGTGGCTGGTGTTGCTGAGTTGGGAGGAAGGATGGAAGAAGAAAGTCTGAGGGCCCGGGACAGGATTTGGGGAAGGATGGTGGCAGGCTGGAGCGGGAGCAATGGAGAGAGGAGGAGTTGGTAAAAGACCAGTTAAGAACCTGGAGAAGGTGGTGTTTGGGAGCCAAGGCAACATGAGTTTCAGGAAAGAAGGGAGAGGCCCGTTTTCACTACTGCGGGCGGGCTGAGGACCATGAGGACTGGGGAGAAGACTCTTGCCGTTCATCACTTTACATGCTTTATGGTTTTGTTGGTCTTAATTGTAGAGGATAGCTTCTTCTGTTTCTGCAAATTAGTAGGCATAGGCAGTCTTGGTTCAGGTGTCTATCTATACTCAGAAACCTAAACTTCATGCCTGATGCGTGTAAGATGTCTTCATTTCTTACCGCATATCCAGCGTGAGTGCGTATATACTGGAATTCCATGAGAAGGTGGGTAATGCGTGGCCTCTGTCAAGGTTCTTACTGGAATTTTGGCTGAAACCCCCAATCTGTCAGTGTCGTTCCTCACCCACCCCATCTGTCATTGCCTCTGCCACGTCAGTGTGTCCTGTACTTCGTGCTGCCTCTTCCTAGAGTTACGTACATGCCCCAGAAGCGAGACACCGTTTCTAATAAAAAATATCAAAGGAGGACAATCAGAATGAATGTGAGGAAGGAAGGAGGAAGGTGCTTATACACACTGTTTTCCAGGCACCATTTAGGTGATTTGGCTTCAGTATCTCATTTAATCCTCATAATAACCCTGTGAAGTAAGTGGTATTGTCCCCATTTTACAGATGAGATAACTGAGATGCAGAGAGGTTAAGTGACTTGCCCAAGATCACACAACTAGTAAGTAAGTGTGAACCCAGATCTGACTCCAGAGCCTGTGCTCTTTCCCATTACATCACACTGAGGCTCTGAGTTCAGAGTTCTAAAGTTGGTGTGCAGACCCAAGAGTCATGGGGAAGCTCTGCCTGATGTTCTGGGGGAGCCAGCTTTGGGATGTGATATATAGAGGTCTGTGCCTATTGCTGACGCTTATGTCATTTTTGCCTTAAGTTCTTCATTGTTCACTCACTTTCTGGTTCTTCCTAAGAAGAGCTTCACTCTATGGAATTTGTGTTATTTTAAGGTCTACTAACAAGAATTAAAGATTGATTGCCTCAGGGCGCCTGGGTGGCTCAGTCAGTTAAATGTCCGACTTCGGCTCAGGTCATGAACTCACGGTCTGTGGGTTCGAGCCCCATGTCCAGCTCTGTGCTGACAAGTTGG
The DNA here is from genome assembly GCF_018350195.1 of Panthera tigris. Lineage (NCBI taxonomy): Eukaryota > Metazoa > Chordata > Mammalia > Carnivora > Felidae > Panthera > Panthera tigris. Next base: position 119,655,168 of record NC_056662.1, read on the forward strand.
AGCCTGGAGCCTACTTTGGATTCTGTGTCTCCCTCTCTCTCTGCCCCTCCCGTGCTCATGCTTTGTCTCTCTCTGTCTCTCAAAAATAAATAAACATTAAAAAAATTTGCCTTGGGGTGCCTGGGTGGCTCAGTCGGTTAAGCGTCCAACTTTGGCTCAGGTCATGATCTTGTGGTTTGTGAGACTGAGCCCCATGTCGGCCTCTGTGCTGACAGCTCAGAGCCTGGAGCCTGCTTCAGATTCTGTGTCTCTGTCTCTCTCTGCCCCTCCCCCCTCAAAATAAAATAAACATAAAAAATTTTTTTAAATAAATAAAAGAAAATAGAAAAGATTGCCTCCAGGGAATGGAACTCAAGGTGAGGAGGGTGGGGCAGGAGGCTGTTGTTTTCATCACAAGATGAAAACTAGGCTTGTACTAGGCTGTTTTTTTTATCATGTTATTTTGATTTTCTAAAAAGTCCCTTAAAGACCAGTAGATACTGAGATATAATAGCAAATACTATGACTACACCAAAGAACACACTTTGTTACATTCATGACTGTGAGATATATTCTTATAAAATCACAAAACCTACAATTTGTGCACCTGTTCTTTTATGTGAAGGTTCGTAATGAGTTTTACAAGGATACACAGGGTGTAATACTGGTCTATGATGTTGGGCAGAAGGACTCCTTTGATGCCCTTGATGCTTGGCTGGCAGAGATGAAACAAGACCTTGGACCTCATGGAAACATGGAAAATATTGTATTTGCAGTGTGTGCCAACAAGGTAACTGTTTTGGAAATGTTTGCTCAACCTTCTGAATTCATTATGGGAGGAGTGCAGCTCTGAGTTTGGGGGAAGAAATGAAAAGAAGTCCTTATTCTATGATATAGGAATCAACATCTTTTCAAAACCTATGTCCCTAAGACATAAAGAATAAAACCACAAACTCTGGTGTACCAGGATATTTATCCATTTTCTTCTGGTGCCATACTTGGGGAAGGGTATTGGTGACTGAGCAGGATAGGTAGACCCTCTGAGTAGGAAGAGTTTTCTCAAAGGATATAGGGGGAAGTGTGGGACAGGCACTTGCCATTTTGCCACAGAATATCAGTCTGTGTTCAATATTAGCAATTTTTTTTGTCCCTTGTGGTCCGTATAATTGCATATACTAGTGCTGGGGGTTCCTTTAGGAGTGGTTTTTGCTTCAAGAAAGAATTGATGAAGACCTCACTGGGCCTGTTTTAGTGGGTCATGTTTGGGGTCTTCTCTGTGTCCTCCAACTTCCTATTTCAGATTGACTGTACCAAGCACCGCTGTGTAGATGAAAGCGAAGGGCGTCTCTGGGCCGAAAGCAAAGGGTTCTTGTACTTTGAAACTTCAGCACAAACCGGAGAAGGAATCAATGAAATGTTCCAGGTAAACTAGCATTGTTTTGTTTGTATCAAGGCTGACCATGCCCAATTTTAGTTTAAATTATGAGAAACAAAAATGTAATAGGAATTTGTCATTAGAATAAGCTTGGTCTTTCAGAAGCTGGTGAGAAAAAGATTGAGAGAGAGAAAGAGGGGGAGAGAGAGAGAGAGAGAGAGAGAGAGAGAGAGAGAGTGAGTGTGTGTGTGTGTGTGTGTGTGTGTGATGTCTGCCTGCTGACTACAGACCTGGGTGATTGTCAGAGTTACTATGGGAAATTCTTCAAAATACAGATTTCTGGGCTCTAGACCCACCAGAAGCTTAGTGCTGTGATGGAGCTCAGGAATCTATATTTTGAAAAACCTTTCTAGGTGATTCTGATGATCATCAAGTTTAACGACAGTTATTATATACTGACAGTAGAACAAAGATTTTCTTTAAAACTGCCTTTGGTTAATGGTGTTACATTTGCACGCATAGTTATGTGGAAGCATTACTTTGGCAAAATTGCCTTGCCAGAGTGAATGTGTATGGTGCAGCTAGAGAATAGGGGACTGTCATTGCAGAGTCCAGCCAGTCACACATAAAAATAAGGTCTTACCCACCAAGTAGGCGATGGAAGGATGTACTCATATTGCAACCTGAATGAATGGTCATTTTTAAAAAAATTACTAATCTTGAATCATTTTAAGGGAATGAGGCTTTTTAAAATAATAAATTATAAAGTCAACTCTTAATTACAGATACATTTGGAGGTAAGTGGTGGCATGAATTATGCATTTTTTCTTATGAATATATCTGATATTTTGGGAATTTTTAACATTTCAAAGAGTGTAGCTATACTGTAACGAGTTGTTCTTAATTATTGAGTGGGATTTTATTTAATCTTTTATGCTGAATTTCTTTCTCATAAGATGTCACCGCCCCTACTAGAAGACAAGTTTCATCCTTGGCTGACAGGCTAAATTGGGCATCAGTAGCTTCTATTTCAAGACCAAATAAGGTTGATGTTGACTTGCCACACTCTGTATCCCATTTAGTACATGGTCCTGTGTGAGTTTGTACCTATTCACTCATGTGCAGTAACGATGCTTAATCATTTGAATAGTATTTTATAATTCTGGCGAAGTTTACATGTTTCATCTCATTTGAGACTCTTACTGTATGATGGGTATTGTTCTCATTTCCGATGTTATAGTATCTAAGAGTAGTAAAGTGACTTCTTCAAGGACTATAAATAATGACTGTTGAAAATTAAATTTCTTTCAGCACTTCAAAGGCGATGGTCCATTCTCTCCTGGCCTGTGTTGAATCTCATGAGACGTTAGCACCCATTTTTACTCTTATTCTTTTGTACATAATGTGTTGTGGTTTTTTCCCCATCCAGCCACTTTCAAGAGTTCATCTTTGGCTTTTAGCATGTGGACCATGTGCCTGGGTGTGGTTCTCTTTATATTTGCCCAGCGTGGTTTTTCTTGAGTTTCTCAGATTGCTAGGCAGGTGTTTTTCACCACTATTTGTTCAAAAGTTTTTTGGCTCAGGGTGTCCGGGTGGCTCAGTCGGTTGGGCATCAGATTTTGGCTCGGGTCATGATCTCGCGGTTTGTGAGTGTGAGCCCCGTGTGGGGCTCTGTGCTGACAGCTCAGTGCCTGGAGCCTGCTTCGAATTCTGTGTCTCCTTCTCTCTCTGCTCCTCCCCTGCTCATATTCTCTCTCCCTTTCAAAAATAAAGACTAAAAAAAATTTTTTTTAAAGTTTTTTGGCTCTATTTCTACTCTTTTCCTTCTGGGACTCCAGTTACATGTATATCAGACCATTTGATTTTGTCCCACCGTCCTTGAGGCTATGTTTATTTTTCTTCCCTTTTTCTCTCTTTTTCAGATTGCGTAGTCTCTATGGTGACAGTGCACAGAGTATGAGATATGAGCAGGATCAAAAAATAGTTTTCACTTCAGACAACAAAAAAAATAGGCAAAGAATCTGAACAATTTACAGAAAAAGCAATAAGCATATGAAAAGACACTCCGCTTCACTTACAATTAAAGAAATGCAAATTAAAACTGTGTGACACATGTAGGTTTGGCAGAAGGGAAGCTGTATGATAATGCCCCATAGTGACAAGGGTGTAGAGAAATAACACTGTCAGACACTGTGATGGGAGTGTAAACGGCACCGTTTTTTCGTATGAAAATTGTCAAAATCAAAAATTAAAATGCCCGTACACTGTTACTTAGTACTTCTGCTTTTAGGAATTTGTTTTAAAGCAGTATCTCCACACGTGTGTGGAGATACACACACACACACTCACACACACGTGTGGAGATACACACACACACACTCATACACACACACACACACACACACACACAAAGTATTCACTAAAACACTGTGTGCAGTAGCAAAACCTGGAAACAATAGCCTTGTCTAAGAAAATAGGGAGTTGGTTAAATAAATTAAGATATAGTCACACAGTGGAATACTGAACAGTCATTAAAAAGGAAGAAAGTGTCTAGAGGCAGCTGGAGAAAGGGCCCAAGGTCTATTTTTATGTGAAAAAATGCAAGGAGCTAAGCAGTATGTTTAATCTGCTCTCGTTTATGTAAAAGTTTAGTGTGTAGTTGGAGGTACTGGTATTCTGATAGAAAATTTTTCTGGAAAGATACTCAAAAAAAAATATTAACAATGGTTACTTCAAGGAGAAGAACTTGAGGGACAGAGAGACATAGTTTTCATTTTACACTTTCATTTACCATTTGAATTTTTCTAACGGTATTCATCTACTACTTTTTTTTTTAACATTTATTCTTTTTTGAGAGACAGAGACAGAGCGGGGAAGGGGTAGAGAGAGGGAGACACAGAATCCGAAGCAGGCTGCAGGCTCTGAGCTGTCAGCACAGAGCCCGACGCGGGGCTCGAACTCACAAACTGTGAGATCATGACCTGAGCCGAAGTCAGACGCTCAACCGACTGAGCCACCCAGGCGCCCCAAGATTTTTGTTTTTTAAGTTTTTTTATTGTCTATTTATTTTTGAGAGAGACAGAGACAGAATGCGAGTGGGTTAGGAGCAGAGAGAGAGGGAGACACAGAATCCGAAGCAGGCTCCAGGCTCCAAGCTGTCAGCACAGAGCCCGACACGGGGCTCGAACTCACAAACCGTGAGATCATGACCTGAGCCGAAGTCAGACGCTCAACCGACTGAGCCACCCACGTGCCCCTCATCTACTACTTTGTAACTTCAAGTATGGTTATTTGAGAATAGGATTATGAGCCATTTCAATTTTATTCCTTATACTTTTGTGTTCTTAAAAAAAATACACAAGCACACGAACACACATATAAACATGCACAGTAGGATGAAAGAAAAAAAATCTTCCAAACTATATTTGCTTTATGGTGAATTTTAAGAGTTATTGGAATGTATTAAAATTCTTTAAGTTATGCTTAAAAGGAATTCCTGTTTTCACAAAGTCAGTTCTATTCTGGGATGATTTCTTTTTGCAGACCTTTTACGTATCCATAGTTGATTTATGTGAAAATGGCGGGAAACGTCCTATCACGAATAGCAGCGCTAGTTTCACCAAAGAACAAGCAGACACCATTCGCAGAATTCGAAACAGTAAGGACAGTTGGGACATGTTGGGAGTCAAACCTGGGGCCTCAAGGTAAGCAGTGCTCTAGGATATTAGCGCTGAGTGCTATCAGTTGTCAATGTTACAGGTCCGGTACATCCTCTTGTAATTGGCTAGAAATATGAAGTTTGTAGAAATGTGTTAGATTATGTTATAACTCTTCTTCACTGAATTAACTGAGTACCAAAGAAACAAAATAGAGGGCACAGTTGCCTGATGAGGGAACTTTGTGGTGTATTGCCTAAAAACTTTCTGAAACAGCATGCTCTGATTTTGTCTGTGTTGAAAAAGAGCCTACAAGCAAATGTAACCTTAAAAAAAAATACCTTATAAAATCATAGAGTTTTAGAAGAGGAAAAGCACGTTAGCAGCTTATCCAAACATTTCATTTTATAGGTGAGAAAACTGGGATTCGTGAGACTAAACGCATGTTCAAGGACCCTAGGCTGATTCTGTCTCTTTTCTACCGCACTTAAAATAGTGCTAGGTCCTCATCTGTGTGTGAATTTATGTTAAATGGTTTTATTTTTAGCCAAAAGAAATATTTGGGAGGAAGAGAAATACAATCACTTTTCTTTGTTGCTTGTGTAAAAATAAATCCTTGTTCAGTATGGTTATATAACTTTTAACAATATAACGCTTCTGTTACTGCACATGTTATCATTTTTATTGGAATTATAAGGGTTCTCGGATCTTTTTATTTTATACCATAACTTTTCTCCCCATCCTTCTCCCTTTCTACTTTTTCATCTTTATTCCCACAAAAGAAAACTACATGTTGAAATGCCTTCTTGGCACCAATAGCATTAAGTTTCTCTTTTCCATTTTGGTCTCATAGCATATCTTCGAGTCTAGAAGGCAAGAGGGGAGGGGGAGAGGAAGACAGTAACTGGTCACCGTGACTTGCCAGGCATTACTGAGGAAGCTTTAAGCACGTGAACAATTCAGATGGTCTCATGTATATAGCTCAATTAATTGTGCCTTTTAAATGTCCTTTTGGATTTCCATAGTCTCCTTCTAAAGTCTTTTGTTTCACCTCCAAGGGATATTGGCTCTAAAATTAAGAAACTCTACTTGTTAGTTAGCTTAGAACAGGAAGGAAAAATAAAATTTGGGTTCCTTACTTATTTACTATGTTAATTGGAATCTATCAAAATTTATAGGACTTCCTTAAGTTCTATACTGTTAATCAATATAAACATGTACTTTTCTTATCTTTGTTTCTCTGGGTCTATCAAACAAATTTTATATGGCAGTGAGCACATTTCAGAGAACCTATAAGCAGTTTTTAAAGGTATAAAGAGTTTTATTGTCTGTTCAGTGATGTGTTTACTATTCTTGAACTTTAAGAAAATTTTCATTTTCAGTAGAATTAATATGTTACTTTGTTAAAAATATTTAATATATTTTTTATTTTGGAGAAGAATTCTGGCAATTCAGATTTCTTCAGAGAGGGAAAATAGGATTTTTGTTAGCTAATATCAAAAGTAAAAAAGCCCCGTGCATGTTTTAAAACAAGAAAATTCGGGACTCGTCTGAGAGCAGAAAGCAAAAAAAGCCTTACAATACATGCCCCCAGCCTGAACTGTTAAGATGACCCTGTGGCCTCAGTCTTTCCAGGTAGACACACAAATTTTCCGTCACCTGCAAGATAATCAAAGACCATCTCTAATTCAGAGAGCCAAATAGAAATCCTTCTGATAAAAAAGGAAGGAGAAAAACTAGGGCATTTGGGAAAGCACCACATCCAGGCTTATAGGATAATTGGAGCCCTGAATTACACAAGGAAGGTGGGAAATAAAACCATCTGGTAAGGACAGAGCTAAACCTGGCCAGAGGAGGCGCTGGGCACTTAGAAGCGTCTGGAGCCTGACACCAGAGGATGCTGAAGAGCAGGGAGAGGGGCATGTGGTCTCCAGGCTCCTCCCCAGCCGGTCCCTGCTTCTTGAAGAGCTCCGAAGCCTAAAGAGCCCTCCTGGAGCTTTCCTGGCCTTTGCGGACACATTCTGTGCTGCTCCTTTCCTCTCTGGATTATGTTCACTTCTCTCTCACTGTAGCTGTCAGGTACCCCTCTGCAGCGTCCCTTTCTTGGTCAATGGTGTGACCATCTTCCCTGAGCCTGAGTTCCTGTGACCCTGGAACTCATTTCAGCCCATTTTCTAACATTTTCTCCACCCGTACATCCAGCTCATCATCTGCTTCTGCCAACTCATAATGTTATCTCTCGTCTTCGCTTGTTTGTCTCCACAAACACCTTGATCCAGACTCTTGGGACTTGTGCTTGGGTTATTGTGACAACCTCCTACCTGTCTCCCAACTTCAAAAAACAGCTTTCTTAGCACCCTTTTGTCACGAAACACCTACTGATGTCATTGTTCATCAGATTCACTTTTTTGTTGTTTTAGTTCCAAGGCCCTTCTCCTACTGACCCCTGCTTCCTGACCAACTTTGTTTTTGTTACCTCCCAGCGGTGTCCTCATGGAACTTCATGCCGTGGCCCTGCTGTTCCTAGTCTTTGCCAGCTCTCTCCCAGTTGCTCTGTCTTTCCCCACCTTCCTTCAGAACCCTGTTCCAGAGGCCTTCCCCAGTCGCCCCACACCCTCATCGTGAGTGCCTGCTGGGTACTGCGGACCTTTTCATCGGATCTTTCTTTTACCAAGGGCTTTCTTGGTGTTTCCATACTCACTTCACCCTGTGTTTCTTTTTCTACTTTTATGTAACGTATTACTTATTTGTATATTGTTGGTCTCCTAGTCCTTTAGTCCCCCTTTTGAGAAGAGGTGGTCATTATTTGGGAGATACTTTCTGCAAGAGTTACTATGGAACCCCTGACAGCCCAGCTGCAGGGGGCGGGGGCTGGCCTGTGGCTGACACAGAGCTCTGCTGCTCTCTCGTAGGGATGAAGTCAACAAAGCCTATCGGAAACTCGCTGTGCTGCTTCACCCTGACAAGTGTGTGGCGCCTGGTAGTGAAGATGCCTTCAAAGCAGTTGTGAATGCCCGGACAGCCCTCCTGAAAAACATCAAATAGGAAGTAAGAGACAAAGACAAGTGTGGGCCTCACGTACAAACTGACTCTCCCTAGAAGGGAAATAACCAACATGGATTTTTTTTCTCCACAAAATCCTACTGCTTTTTTCACCCGTGTTGTCATTTGTAAATTAGAAATCGAGGTGCCTGTTACCATTTCGCAGACATTTTTCAGAGCAGTGAAGAGAACCGAGCACCCCTTGTACACTGTAGTTCATTTCATATTTCCAGGTAATCTGAATTTTTTCCCTTTCATTTGTAAGCTCTGTAATTGTAGCATCCCATATGCACTTCACTCAGGAAAGTCCATGAGGTTTCTGGAGGGAGGAAGGAGGATAGGAGAACCCTTACACTTTTTCTTTTCTTTTTTTTTTTTTTAATTCATCAGAGAAGGAAACAACAAAAACAAGGAAACAATACCAAAACCCCCCAGAGTTTGGTGGGACCTCACAAGCGAGTCGTTCCTTTTACAAGTTCCTTAGGTGGTGTTTGAACCATCGTTCAATCTATAATTGATGAACTCTTGACAGCCCTTTGGAAGTTTGTGAGTTGAGGTGATACAGTTCTGAGTTGAGCAGCCCTTTCAGCACCTGCAGTCTGGTCCCCTTCTCCAGCCACCAGGGGGAGGGACGAGCTGGTCCTGAGAGAGAAAGGGCCGTGGCAGCCACGAGTTCTGGCTACACTGGCTGCTCCTGGGCTTGGCCCGGATCTGAGGCCTTTCTTTAGCCATGGACTTGGGCACTGGTAGTGGTAGGGAGTATCATGCACCTAGGAGTCAGGAATCTGACCCCAAACAGAAGTGCTTGCAGGTCACACTAGAGCTTGTGCACATATCCCCAAAGGGCAAGGCCAGAGGCAAGGCCAAAGGGCAAGCCCACCCTGCTGGGGCTTGTCTGATGCCCAGGGGCGGAGAAGCCCCAGCTATGAGGCTTATGCCTTTTCTTGTTTCTGCATTGTCTGCCCCGATAGGCAGGAAAGGCAGGGTAGTCCCCCACGAGCCGTGCCTCGTCCTCACTTCCTCGTCTACATTAGCTCCCCTTCTTCCTCTTCTCTTCGTCTTATTTATTTATTTATTTTTAATATACCATATCTGTCATTTTTCTCTTCTTGAATCCCTGGCTTTTGGCCACTGCCTCTTCCAGCCTCCCTTACGAGCCTTGACCTTACAGTCCTCCCCAGCAAGTCCTGGTTGACCAGAGACAAGTATGGGTCCTTGGGGTGGTGGTGGAGGGAGAGATCTGAAGGCCTGAGTGGAAAGAATCTCTGATTTTTGCTTTGGCTCCATATTTCTGAAGAGTGATAATTTTAAACTACAGATTATGAAAACTAGTTTCACATAGAGAAACACATTCTCTTGCCATAGTCTCCTCCTCAGTATCCAAGGAATGGATGAAGATCAAGTATATCGAGACTGACCATTCTTCCAGAGCTTACTGAAACTAGTCTCACTGTTTGACCCATATTATCATCAATCTCGGTACGTTACTCATACTGTTAGCTGTGACCACCCTGCACTAATTGGGGCTTTAGGGTACATAAAATTTTACTGTCTGTGAATTTTAAACGACTATCCCATATTGATCACCAAACAGCATTCACCTTCTACCTAAGAAGAAAAGCCAGTTTGGCTTAACTCAGGCCCTTTGCAGTCTTCTGGATTCTTCTCTCCAAAGCAGCTTCACTTTGTGTGGCTGCACTAGGGCTGCATTGAGCTTGTTGTCTGGAAACCAGAGCATTGTTTTCTAGTATGACTTTTCATCTTGGTGATATTGAAAATGCTTCTTTTTTTACGAATTGAGTTCGATATATGATTTCCTGGGGATTTTGCTCTGGACTTTTAATTTTAAATAGCTTCCGGGACTACAGAATTCCAACCCAAAATTTTTGCGAATTTAAATTTTGCTTAAGGCCTTCATCATGCCTAAAGTAATTAAATGTAGATGTATTCTTGCAACAGAGGTAGAGTCATGTAAACGAGGGATTGTGCATGGTGGTGTCAGCCGACATTGACGTGACAGCTCAGAGTATGTGGCCCTGTATAAAGCCTGTGCCGGGTTCATCACTGTTACTGAAGACCAGACTGGTCACCTCATTCAACTACGTTGTGCAGATGAGCAGAGAGGTCTTGTGCTTCCATTCCTATACGAGTGACTTGTTGGAATTTAGCCTGATTTTGGTTCTTACGTCTTGGAACTCAGTTCCCAATACCTTCATTATTCATGTGAAGGGTGGCTGTGGACGACTTCATTTATGTAAAAGAAAGAAGAGAAGAAAGTTAAACTTTAGGGTCCTAGAATTGGTCCGAGTGCCAGAATCCTCGAGTAGAATATTAAGGAATAATAAAGCATGATTTGCAATGCAAAGGTTTTCGATACAAACTTCATTCAAAACTTCGTAGACCTCTGTGCATTAATTTAAATTCTTGGTATAAACGTGTACTTTATAGTTCAACTTGATTAAAGTCCTTCAGCCTTGTTAATCCTTCATTTAGGATTTCAAAATACATCGGTGAGAGTAACAAGTAGCAGAATCATTCCATCGGCTAAAAAAATTTGATGGAGAATTTCGTTTTTCAGAAAAGAATGAAAAGTTTTGAACAGCTCTTATCAAAGAAAAGCCATTACCTCCACGTCTGAGTCACCAAGAATTAACAGTTTTAAAGCTTGTTAGAAATCCCTTGAGGCCTTTCCAACTAATTGCCCATCCTACCTAAGCACTTTAACATACACCCTCCTGTGTCCCCCTCCTTTTCCCTTTGTGGCTTCTTTTGAATTGATGTTCTCAGCTGTCAACACTTTTTTTTTACTCCAGCTCATCGTTTCATTTCTTCACACAGATGTGTCCTTGGCTCTGTTAGCCTGTTAGCTTAAAAGTCCAGGCCTAGAGTTTTGTGCTGCTACCCGGGATAAATTGCTGTAATTCTATAGGTTGCACACTATTCTTTAAGGCTTACATTTACCTCAGGAAACTTACCCTAGTATGTGCTCATGCATTGAATTCTCAACTGGTAAATAATTTCTTTATATCCATGAATAAGCCAGTACCTAGTTCACTGTTAGTTAAAAGAGCCATAGATAAGGCAGCTAAGTTTCTGAAAGAAAGCCAGAGTACGTAAGCAGCCCCCAGGAGCCCTGAATCAGTAGTGCAGTAGCTGCTCCCCAGAGAACAGTGACCCCGGCGGGGGGGGGGGGGGGGGAGGGAGGTATTTCAGTCCCAAGTTAGAAAGGGTGGAGCCGTGTGCAGATTGCCTCTGACAGTGACAGTGACAGTGCCCTTCTCAAAAGTAATTTCTGTAGGCGCTGGAATGTCACTCCCTTCTCCGCTGCACTCCATCTAGCTCACTCTCAGTCTGCCAATGTTTTTGTAAAACTTTGGAAAATGAGTTTAGCTGCGAAATATAGCTACCCACCTTCCCTTGCAAGTTTTGCAAAGTGAAGAAAGGTTCACACTTCTCATATTTGGTACTTAGCACAACTGTAAGTCAGTAATGTTTGCACATTGGTTTTTCCATTAAACATTTCTAGAAAAAACAAAAAGTTTAAATTTGTGATGTGGGTAAGTTAGATTGTGTCTAACAAGCAGTGCAATATTAAGCCGTGCCAAAAAGGCTCTGTTGGTGAAATGACTTGTTGGCAGGTCGGACGGCGTGGGTTAGTGCCCTGCGTTGATTTCCCACGGGGCGATCGTCCCCTCTGACTGTGAATGCAGAGTCTCTAAAGAAACCCTTTGCTCTTACGAGGTAATTTACATATTTGCTTTCTGTCGAAATAACTGAAAATGTTAGATCCAACAGTTGTTTATGTCTTGTATAGAGAGTGTCATATGTATTTAAGTTGTGTATTTTTATAAAATAAAGCCAAAAATCAAACATCGGTCCGTGGGCTGCACTTACTTGTTGAGACACTGGTCTTTCCTGTCTAACGTACTAGCCTAGAAGCAGTCCAGTCCCTCACCAACTGAGACCTCAGAGCAGACATCCTGCCTGAGTTTCCGGTTGGTAAATGGAGGAAATTTTATTCATCAATCCGTCAGGCAGTTCTAACCTTGTTAAGTTATGGTAAAAGTGTTCGGATCTCTTAAAGATCATGTTTGCCTTTTTCACTCAGATGAAACTGTTATCCTATTTTAATAACTGGTCCCTGGAAGCAAGAATCCTTAAGTAATAGACTGTTGTGAACCCAGAATTTGAAAGGGGAAGCCTGGTAGGGCCAACCCACAGAAGGCGGTGTATCTCTGGAGCTTTCAAACGAGAGCTGTAATTTTCATTGTGAACAATGTATGCTCTCACCTGAGAATGGCCGCCACTGTTTGGGGGGAACTGCTCTACCCTACATACTGCTAGCGTGCTCGCAAGGGGAGCCACCAGATTCTCCAGTGAACCACCCTTGCTCCCTAGCCAGTCCATGGGATGGGAATGTCACCCCAGCTGAACCGACTGGCATCCTTCTCTCAGTTCTAATTGGAGCTAGGAAAGCAAACTTCCTCTCAGGAGAGGAAAGTAAGATAGGAGGAGTCCTGCTGATGCCAGCGACCGTGATTCCAACGTCATGGAGGAAATTTTGAAAGGTTGAAGCAGACAGCCTTTTTAAAAATGTTTTATTTATTTTTGAGAGAGTGCAAGCAGGGGAAGGGGAGAGAGAGAGGGGGACGGAGGATCCGAAGCAGGCTCCACTCTGACAGCAGTGAGCCCCATGTGGGGCTTGAACCCACAAGCCATGAGATTGGGACCTGAGCCAGAGTCTGAAGCTCAACTGACTGAGCCACCCAGGCGCCCCCATAAAGCCGACATTCTTAAAGACACAGAGTCCTGGTCCCCGAAGTGTCCTGGGCTGGTTGTCCTTCAAACCCATATGCCACCCCAGAATGCGTCCCACAAATCTCCAACCACTGCATTCTGCTTAGGCTAGTTGGAGTTTGCTTTCTGTTAACTGAAACTAAAAGAATATTAGAAGATAGTAGACTTCAAGGATTCTAAGCAAGGATGAGAAAGCTATGGTCTGTAGACTGGTACATTTGGTAGGTGTATTACAACATTTATATATTATAATATATCCAATTACTTGATGTTTCTCAACTGGAGCCTTTGGCTGTGTCTTAAACCAATAGTAGCCAGTTGTAAACTTAAAAGAAAAATTAGGTTTATTCAATTTGTTTCAGAAGCAAAATTTTACCTATCAGGGGCACTTGTAATTTCTTAAATTTCCTTAAATTTTAAAGTATTCACTTGCCTTGCATATATTAAGCACCTGCTATGTGTCAGGCCCTGTTCTAGGCACTGAGTACATAACTGAGCTCAGAACCAACAAAACTCCCTGCGCTACGGCGCTTAGTGCTGTAGTGTGCTGTGTGTGTGTGTGAAGTTTTGAAGAAAGGTTCTTTTTTTTCTATAGGCTTATTTGCTATAGGTTTATTTCTAAAGAGGCAAGTTTGCACTTTTTCAGAAGTCTTCAAGATATGCAGCTTCTGATTGCTTCTATATACTGAAGATCATGTAGGTTGTTTAAAGCCGTATTAAGGTTTTTTGGAGAACTTAATCATTATCATACAACGTTCAGTTTTTCATATTGGACTGGAGGAAATAGTTCCAGACTTAAGGAGGTTCTTTATATATGTTTTATGTCTATAATTAATGTATTCTTTCAAAGCAGTTGATAAGGTTGTATTTATTTGCGGGGAAAATATCTAGAATTTAAGTTGTTTTAGTTAAAATAACATGTACCTCTAATATCCAGTCAAAATTTTGATCAGTTGACTGTTGTAAAGGATGCTATGACTTCAAGAAAATTATTCTCCCTGCATCCAAAACAGTTGGTTGTTAGTGATCATTATAAAATCAACAGAGGCAGCCCGTGACAGCATTTTACCGAGGCAAGAGAAAGTAAAAGTCTCCTATGATCCAGAGAAATTAAGATGTGAGGTGCCTACATGCCTCAGATATCGGAATGTGAACATTCGGCTAGTTTCAGAGTATGAGAGAAAACAAAGGTTAATAAAGTAAATACTAAAGAGAGAAGGCATCTCAGTGGTTCCAAAGGAAAATAAAATGAAAGAAACTATCTCCATTCTGAGTAGCAAAGGAGCAAGTAGAAAAGCCCCAAGTCAGTGTTTGTCAGATTTTTTTTTAAGGACAGAACCCTATATTTCTTTTTTTTTTTTTTTTAGGTATGGTAGCTTTTTAAAAAAATTTAATTTATTCTTATATTTTTTAATTTACATTCAAGTTAGTTAGCATCTAGTGCAACAATGATTTCAGGAGTAGATTCCTTAATGCCCCTTGCCCATTTAGCCCATCCCCCCTCCCACCACCCCTCCAGGAACCCTCAGTTTGTTCTCCATATTTATGAGTCTCTTCTGTTTTGTCCCCTTCCCTGTTTTTATATTATTTTGCTTTCCTTCCCTTATGTTCATCTGTTTTGTATCTTAAAGTCCTCATATGAGTGAGGTTATATTTGTCTTTCTCTGACTAATTTTGCGCCGCATAATACCCTCTAGTTCTATCCACGTAGTTGCAAATGGCAAGATTTCATTCTTTTTGATTGCAGAGTCATACTCCTGTATATACCACGTCTTCTTTATCCATTCATCCATCGATGGACATTTGGGCTCTTTCCATACTTTGGCTATTGTTGATAGTGCTTCTATAAACACTGGGATGCATGTGTCCCTTTGAAACAGCACACCTGTATCCCGTGGATAAATGCCTAAAAGTGCAATTGCTGGGTCGTAGGATAGTTCTATTTTTCGTTTTTTGTGGAACCTCCATTCTGTTTTCCAGAGTGGCTGCACCAGTTTGCATTCCCACCAGCTGTGCAAAAGAGATCCTCTTTCTCCACATCCTTGCCAACATCTGTTGTTGCCGACAGAACCCTATATTTCTAGTGAACTCCAACATGGGATCCCTGTATATAAAACATCTAAGAGCAATGTTTTATGAGGATAAGTTTGTAAGTTGACAGTTTTAACATCAGTCCTCATGAAAGCAACCAATCAGGCAGTTCTGCCTCCCAGGGGAGATGGCAGGGTTTCCACCAGAAGATGAATCCCCATGCCCTTCCCTCCTGCTCACAAACGCTGGTTGGGGGAGCACCTCACCCAAGAGGGTGATCAGCCTCCAGGAAACACTGTTACGAGCTGCTGTCAGGCAGTCTGTACAGCTGGCAGGCTGGTCAGGGACTCTGGTGACCTTTTAGACCTAAGGGAAAGCACCATGGCTTTGTGTAGCGAGGCAAAGAGCTGAGCTGCAAGTCCTAAGAAATGAACAAGACTTCTAGGGGCTGCGGCTCCCAAAAGAAGAGGAAGAAAGAAAGGCCAGATAAGAAGAGGCAGAAGGCTGGGGTCCTGGGAAGGATAGTTGGAAAGATCCTAGATACTAAAAATTATTAGATATCAGGGAATATTAGAGAGCCACAGAGAAGTGCTGGTAACAAAGACAACCAAAGGACTTTTAAGAAGACGGTATGTTTTATTATGTGATCACCATTTTACAGATGAGAAAACTGACGCTCAGAGAGGTTAAGTGACTTGCTCCAGGCCACACAGGAAGCTATTCAAATCTGCTTGCCCAGCTTCAGAACCCAGGCTCCCAGTCTATGCTATCAGCCTCAGGATCAAAATTTTAAAATATTCTGCTTTACACTCGTAAGTAATATTGTACCCTCTTGTACCATGTTGCTTAAATGAAATAAATAGGTTGTATTTTTTTAAAGACCGTGAAGGTACAATTTTCCTTGTAATGACACAAGTTTATATCCTACATGTGTGCACAGGAATGAAGGAAACTTCTTTCTGAGGGTGTGCAAGCCAAGAGGGAGTTAGCATGGCAACTTAAGTAAACAGTGTGTTAAAATGTGGAATATAGGGGCGCCTGGGTGCCTCAGTCAGTTAAGTATCTGACTCAGCTCAGATGATGATCTCGCAGTTCGTGAGTTCGAGCCCTGCATCAGGCTCTATGCTGACAGTGTGGAGCCCGCTTCAGATCCTCTGTTCTCCTCTCTCTCTGTCCTTCCCCTGCTCGCGCTCTATCTCTCAACAATAAATAAACATTAAAAAAAAGAAACCCAGAGTCCAAAAAGAATAAAACAAAACAAAATGAAACAAGGACTACAGTACATTTGGATATATTTATTAACAAGTTTTTTTTTTTCAGTGAGATTTTGAATAAACCCATGCAGAAACTCTGATGCCTCTCAACAGCTTGAAAATCACGTCCTAAGGGACATCCACCCAAGTCAGCAACTGAAGGGTAAAATAAGCCTGAGAATCTGAGAGATAGATCCTTTGCAGCACGTGTCAGCCTAAGGGCTTTGCTTCTAGGTGATTTTCACACCCTTATTTATTCTCTTGTCATGGTTAGAACCCTGTGAAGCCCTAAAAGGGCAGTTTCCCTCCCCCACCATCCCATAGTCCCGGCCTTTTGTGTTAGAATCACTAGCACCACTGGAGGAAAGAAGGTTTCTACTCACCAAACTGTCCACAGTGATTGTTTAGGGAGTGGGCTTTAGGGGATGAGGTTAGGATAGTTTGACTTTCTACCCTGTTGTCTATATTATTTGTATTTTCTCAATGAATATAAACTGTTTTGGTCATTTAAAAAGTTAAATGAGGGGTGCCTGGGTGGCTCCGTCGGTTGAGCATCCAACTTCGGCTCGGGTCATGATCTCATGGTTTGTGGGTTCAAGCCCCGTGTCGGACTTTGTGCTGACAGCTCAGAGCCTGGAGCCTGCTTCAGATTCTGTGTCTCCTTTTCTCTCTGCCCCTCTCCCACTCACCTCTGCCTTTCTGTCTCAAAAATAAGATAAAACATAAAAAAAAAAAAAAAGTTAAATGCAACGACAAAAAGCTAGATGTGGTACCACTTAAAAAAAAAGAGAGAGAGAGACTCACTCTAAACTGTTTGTGGCAACCTCTAAGTAGGGTGGCTCTGGGCTGTAATTAAATCCAACTTCTTGACATTAGTAGGAACTTTATCCTAAAAGAGAAAAAATCTTTTAGTTTCTTAAAAGTTTGTTTGAAGAGCTAACATAGCAATCAGTGCTGTCTGACTGGAATTTCAAATTCGCTTAATGTAGTCACGTATCCATGAATTCACTCTCATATAACACAGAAAGGGCAGAACTGAAATGGGAAGGCTGGGATAGAGCCTTATCTCTCCTATTAATTAAGAGAGCAGCCTTGGGCAAGTAGGTTCACCTTCTGAGGTGCACTTTCCTCGGTTATTATATGAGGCTGTTGACTAAAGAACATTAAATAACACCTAAGGTCCTTTCTAAAGACCATTACTCTCTGAAATTTGACAAAGGCCATAAATTCCAGGCCCCCAGACCTCTTGTAAATAATTCTATTGTAACACCGCCACTCCGAAGAAAGAGAAGGAAAAGGAAAAGAAAAATGATTTTAGAAAAATGTTAGTGAACTAGGCTCTTCCTAAAGTTAGGAATAATAGGCATTGTTGAACCCTTTCATTTCCTTTCATAAAGAACACCTTAAACTCCCGCTACACATGGTTGTGATTTCTGCTCACTTTACAAAGGCAAAAGGTGTTGGGAACTTTTAGGAATAAGTCCACAGAGACCCAGATGTTCAAAGACATTCTCTATTCCTATGAAATGGAAGTCATCTTGGGTCCTGAGGTCACATTTTCCACCAAAGGTGGGAACACTTAAAATTTGCCTCTTAAGGCAAGTTAGTCACTTCTGGGTTTAAACATGATCAACTCTAGATTAAAACCCAGTAAATTTAAGACCCCTGCCTCCTCATACTTCTACCCCCTTCTTTCTCCGATGGGATCTAGACTTGGGGAAAAGGGTGCCTTACTTCTCATCTTGGCCAAGGGAAGCATTGTGGGGCCCTCGTGCTGTCCCCACACCAGTGGCCTCGCTGTGCTCTAGCAGACCCCACCTGGTGTGCCATCTGCTGCTAACGTCACAGTCCTGCCCTGGCCTCCAGACTTGAGGTCCAAGTGCTCGTCCTCCTGGTTGTCCAGCTGGCTCTTGGCCTCCTCTGCCTTGCTCCCTGGGCCTCTTAGCACCTCTGTGCCCTGCCCACCTGGAGGGTGGATAACTCCAGGCCACCTTCCCCCCAGCCCCGCCATGAGGCCCAGGCCCTGGGGCCCCTTTCAGTCGTCACCACTCTGACTCTGGTGTCCTGTCAGATGCAACTTCACACCAGGCTTACCCTGGAAATTGCAGCCTCCCAGGCTTCCCCTTGGAAGCCCCCTGGAACTTTTCTATCTGGCCCTAGGGATTACTGGTGTGCTGGTAAACTGGATCTTGGGGAGGGGTGCAAGGAAACTCTGATTTGTAGCTTTTGCCCAGCTTCCGTCGTGTAAGTGCTCTCATCATGGTTGATTTCAAGCTAGGAAGATACACCACTGAGCTTTCATGGGCAAACTCCAACCTGGTGCTGCTTACTCCAAGACAGCGTGGGAATGTACGGGCAGAGGCATCTCTGTGCATGCCCGCACATTGAAGCAAAGACCCTCCCCTTTCATCTTGTCTTCTCAACTAGATTGTCAGCTCTTTGGGGCAGGATTACATCTCACAGCCTATCTCCCAAAGCACTTCTCACAGTGACTTGCAGGAGGCACTCAGTACTTATGACCAATTACACTCTTTAACAAAATTGCCACTAAGGACTTTTTCTAATTCAATTTTCTTTTTTTTACTAAAGTACCACTGACATACAATATCCTATTAGTTTCAGGGGTATGTCATAGCGAATTGATCCTTTTATACATTATGAAATGATCCCCGTGTTGACTAGGTGCCATCTGCTCTTAAAACCTCACTGTTTTTGCTATTAGAGTTATGAAGGTGGCTCACTTCTTGTGATTTTCCCTAAAGACCAGATGGAATTAGTCCAATGACCCACAGTTCCTCAACCCTGCACCTGAGAGCATGCCTGCCATTATTGCCATAGAATTTTTAAAACAGCAAGGTATGGGGGTTCGTGAAATGTATTTAGTGGGAAGGATTTGGTTGAAATCAAATGAATTTATATCATGGTTTAAATTACTAGGCAGGAAGACCTAACTTAACTCACCGGCAGCCTCCAATCAGCCTTATAAGTGGGCATTAAGTGTTTGATAGTCTTTTTAGCTTGAAGTGTATGATTCATTGTAAGAAAGACCGATGAAACACCTACTATTTGCAAAGTAGGTGCTTTAGGAACTGAGGAAATGTATAGGACAAAGATTCTGGAAGTGGGATCTGGGACCAGCAGCCCGGGCCGCCTCTGCCCCGTCCTTTGTCCCAAGAGACTGAGCTAGGGATTGCTTAGAGCCTAGCTCGGTGCACCTGTGCAGTCAAAAAGAGAACAGATCTGGGAAGTAACTCTTCTTTTCCTCCCTCCTCAAACACCTACTCTTGCAAGCCTTCTGTTGCCCCATGGGATAAAGTCAGAGTTCCTACTGTTTACTGAGCACTTACTATAGATCAAGTACTTTCTCAGCAATTTAAAAGCATTTTTTAAGTGTTTATATTTGAGAGAGAGACAGAGACAGAGACAGAGTGTGAGCAGGGGAAGGCCTGAGAGAGAGGGAGACACAGAATCTGAAGCAGGCTCCAGGCTCTGAGCTGTCAGCACAGAGCCCTATGCAGGGCTCAGACTCACAAACTGTGAGATCATAACCTGAGCCAAAGTTGGACACTTAACCGACTGAGCCACTCAGGCGCCCCTAAAAGCATTTTATTTCAGTCTCACAATGACTTTTTAGGATAAAGATTTTATCCCCATATTATGGATAAGGAAATGTGCTCAAAACAGTTAAGTACATTATCTAATACCATAGTGTATTATTGCCTTATGGTCCCTCCAAAGATATGTCCATTCAGAACCTGAGAATATGACTTTATTTAGAATAGAATCTTTTCGTATGTCATTAGGGTAAGGATCTTGAGATGAGATCAGTCTGCATGAGGGTGGGCCCTAAACCCATTAAGAATCCTTACAAGAGAAGGGGAAAGAGACAGACACGCAGGGAAGAGGAGGCCATGTGAAGACTGAGGCAGAGACTGGAGTTAGCGGCAAGCTGAGGACGGCCGGTGGTTGCGGGCAGCTACCAGGAGCCAGGGGAGGGGCAGAAATGGATTCTCCCTCAGAGCCTCCAGAGGGAACCAACCTTACTGATTTGGACTTGATTTTGGACTTTTGGTCTTTAGAAGTGTGAGAGAATCAATTTCTGCTGTTTTAGGCCTCCCTCCCAGTTTGTAAAATGTGCAATGGTGGCCATGGGAAACTAATACAATCATTGAGCTACTCCAAGAGTGGCACCTGTGTTCAGCCCGGGGCCTGACTTCAGAGCCCTTGCCATTCTCCACAACACCGCACGGCCCTGGCCTGGTATAATCCAGCCTCCTTCTAGCTTCTGTCTCTTTACCCTCCCGTGTGCTCTAGGCAAGGTCAACTTCTTGGTGTTCTCCATATATGTTGTTCTGTTCATGGCTTTGTGCCATTGTAACTGCTATCCCGTTGACTTGACATGCTGTTATGGACTGAATGTTGTCCCCCCCACACCGGGTTCATATGTTGAAGCCCTAACCCCCAGCATGGTGGTATTTGGAGGTGGGAGTATTTGGAGGTAATTAGGTTTAGATGAGATCATGAGGATGGAGCTTCCTCTATCCACCAAGTGAACACACAGTAAGGAAGCAGCCATCTGCAAGCCAGGAAGAGAGCCCTCACCAAGAACTAAATCTGCTGGCAGATTTAGTTGATCTTGATCTTGGACTTCTAGCCTCCAGAACCTTGAGAAATAAGCGTGTGTTGTGTAGGTCCCAGATCTGTGGTATTTTGTTCTAGCAGCCTGGGCTGACTAAGGCACATATTC
Source organism: Panthera tigris (assembly GCF_018350195.1). Taxonomy (NCBI): domain Eukaryota; kingdom Metazoa; phylum Chordata; class Mammalia; order Carnivora; family Felidae; genus Panthera; species Panthera tigris. The sequence goes on from NC_056662.1 coordinate 119,676,048, forward strand.
CTTTCCCCTCTCCTCTTTGCCTGGCAAACTCTTAGTGAACTTTTATATCCAGCTCAAATGCCTCCGTCTCTGAATTTTTTTCTAGACTCACCTCTGCTCCTCAGGTACATTTAGTAGATTTTCTCCTTAGCAGGGCAAGGTGTCCTCAATGTATTACTTCTTGGCAGATGAGGACTTTATCTTTTCTATCTTTGTGTCTTAAGTGCCTAATAAAAGCATAATAAGTATTTGATGAATGAATGAATGAGTGACCTATGTTGCTGTACTGTAGAATAGGTTGTAGATCCTTCAACCACACAATTCCCAACAGATTATGAAACAAGTTACAGAATACAATTGAATGTTGATTTATTTTATTTTTTTAAATTTTTTCTTTTTTTTTTAACGTTTTTATTTATTTTTGAGACAGAGAGAGACAGAGCTTGAATGGGGGAGGGGCAGAGAGAGAAGGAGACACAGAATCGGAAGCAGGCTCCAGGCTCTGAGCCATCAGCCCAGAGCCCGACGCGGGGCTCGAACTCACAGACTGTGAGATCGTGACCTGAGCTGAAGTCGGATGCTTCAACCGACTGAGCCACCCAGGCGCCCCTGAATGTTGATTTAAAAGGAGGCCCAAGTGAGAGTAAGAAAATAAAAGAGTGTGGGTGCCCTTAGCACCCAAATATGTTGCTCATTAACCAATCAAATCTTGGTGTAGTTTTCTTGATGAAATTTGTCTAAGTGTTTCCCTAGTTTGTGGAAGTTCTTCACAAAATTGATAAGAGAGTTGGCTTTGCCAGGAACCAGGCCTGGCCTTTGAGAGGCACCAAAACCGACACTGTCGATGGCCTACCCAATCACCATTCATCCTTCTTCCTTGCTGGCAGATTCCTAATGTTATCCAGGTACGTGTCCCTCACTGTGTGGCTCAGTGGTAAATCATGAGTGATTGAAACTGTCCACAATGGTATCATTTCTATTGCCAGTGATTGGTTTGGAAGTGGGCATGTGACCCTGCCTTGGTCAAAGGACATAATGGGCATTCTTCTGGGGAGATTTGGGGAAGAATTTTGTACTCCCAAAAAGAAAGGCATAGGAGAAAACTGTTCCTCTTCTTGTATAGTACAATGTCATATCTACAAATGATGCCGGACTGTGGTGCCATCTTGCAGCCATGGGGAATGTTACCTTAATGATGGCAAAGCTGATATGCTAAGGGTGGCAGGGCAGAAGATGGAAAGTCACATGAACCTTAAAGATGGTATTGAGCCATTGAATAACTAACCTTAAACCTGTTCTGTCCAAAGAGTGGGTAGAGGTCCTATACAAAAACTTGTTATAAAAGTAATACATTTCTCTACCATTTAAGCCATTTTGAATTGAGTTTGGGATTATTAAGAGAGAAATCACCCCTTGGGGCGCCTAGGTAGCTCAGTCGGTTAAGTGTCTGACTTCAGCTCAGGTCACGATCTCGCGATCTCGCAGTCCGTGAGTTCAAGCCCCGCGTCGGGCTCTCTGGGCTGATGGCTCAGAGCCTGGAGCCTGCTTCCGATTCTGTGTCTCCCTCTCTCTCTGCTCCTCCCCCGTTCATGCTCTGTCTCTCTCTGTGTCTCAAAAGTAAATAAACGTTTAAAAAAAACATTTAAAAAAAAGACAGAAATCACCCCAACAACTATCATCTAACCCAACTGCCAAAAATGTTGCTGGCCCCACCCTGGGAGAGATATCTGAGAACACCATCATTTTCAGTGTATTAAAGACAATTTCTGCATAAAACTACAAATTTTACCCTTGAGAGGGATAAATCACCAAGCTTTTAACACCTTTGAATTTATTCATTTATTCCTAAGCATTCCTTTCTCCAAGCATTTATTTAGTGTCTTTTCTATGCCAGTCACTCTGCTATACTCTGGGATAAAAATATAATGAACAATAAGTTTCAACTTATAGCTAACATCTAAATCCTTCACATCTTTCTCTCTAAAGCTATTTAAATGTGCAGCTGACCTTTGAACAGCATGGGGGGTTAGGAACACCAACCTCCACACCGTTAAAAATCTGAGTATGATTTTTGACTCCCCCCAAAGTTAGCTACTCACAGCCTCCTTTTGACCAGAAGCCTTAGCGATAACATAAAGGTTTGATTAACACATATTTTATGTTATTTGTATTAATGCTGTATTCTTATAGTAAAGTAAACCAGAGAAAAGAAAATGCTTTCAAGAAAATCATAAAGGAGAGAAAGAAAGTACATTTACAATACTGTTCTGTATATATTCACAAAAGTCCATTTGTAAGTGGACCCATGAAGTTCAGAACCATGTTACTCAAGGGTCAACTGTATTATTATTTAAAAAACTTTTTTTAATGTTTATTTATTTTTGAGAGAAGAGAAAGAAAGCATGAGCGGGGGAGGGGCAGAGAGAGGGAGACAGAATCTGAAGTAGGCTCCAGGCTCTGAGCTGTCCATAGAGTCCAACAAGGGGCTTGAACCCACGAACTGCGAGATCATGATCTGAGCTGAAGCAGACGCTTAACCAACTCAGTCACCCAGGTGCCCCTGTAAATTATTATTTTTAAACAATGTTTATTTATTAAAAAAATTTTTTTAACATTTATTTATTATTGAGAGACAGAGAGACGCAGAGCATGAGCAGGGGAGGGGCAGAGAGAGGGGGAGACACAGAATCGGAAGCAGGCTCCAGGCTCTGAGCTGTCAGCACAGAGCCCGACGCGGGGCTTGAACTCACAAACTGCAAGATCATGACCTGAGCCGAAGTTGGTCGCCCAACCAACTGAGCCACCCAGGCACCCCAGACAATGTTTATTTATTTATATTTAGACAGAGAGAGAGAGAGAGAGAGAGTGTGTGTGTGTGTGTGTGTGTGTGTGTGTGTGAGCACGTGGGGGAGGGGCAGAGAGAGAGGGAGAGAGAATCCCAAGCAGACTCTGCACTGTCAGTGCAGAGCCCCACGTGGGGCTGGATCCCATGAACCGGGAGATCATGACCTGAGCCGAAATCAAGAGGTGGACGCTTAAGCAACTGAGCCACCCAGGCGCCCCAAATTATTTTTGTTTAAAGGTGTATTTGAACTTAGACTTCATTAAAACAAAAAACAAAAAACAGACCACCTAACTCCCGCTTACGGCTACATTCATACAAAATTACGAACAAGATGCAGTCTCCAGCTCCATCCAGGTTAGCGTCTGTGACTTGTGGAGCAGCTGTTGTTGAGAAGCAAGGAAATGTGGCCCCTGAGAGACGTGCCCCTGCCCTAGGAAAGTGTGAGAAGGGGGCGCGGGCCGAAGCTGAGCCAGGCAGGGAGACGGGAGACGTGCTCACCGCCCCAAGAAGTGACAGCGCAGGAAGGAGAGAGCAGAGGGTTGCCAGCCAGCAGAAAGACTGAGTCAATGCTAGCACCTCCTAAAAATAGCAGAGCATGGTTATAAGCTTTCCTGTCCAAACAGATTTAAAGCTGACAGGTAGCGTGGGCTCTGTGAGGCTGTTAATGAAGGGAAGGGCTAGAGTCATCTTGACCGGAAAGCCTTGCACTGGAGGCTCTGGGTCATCGCTCAGCGGTGAGGAAAGCGGTAGGTTGCCTCCCCCTGGTCGGGGCTGGTTGCACATAAAGACAGAGGCATCCTAGAGGAGGGGTGAGAGACAGACCTGCTGAAACCCATGCTGAACCTATTTCACCAAGATGGGTTTTAATCAAATGAAAAACTTTTAAATTAAAATAAAAACTCTAGGGGCACCCGGGTGGCTCAGTTGGTTGAGTGGCCGACTTTTGGCTTGGGTCATGATCTCGTGGTCCATGGGCTCAAGCCCCGTGTTGGGGTCTGTGCTGGCAGCGCGGAGCCTGGAGCCTGCTTTGGATTCTGTGTCTCCCTCTCTCTCTGCTCCTCCCCTGCTTGTGCTCTATTTCTCTCTGTCTCTCAAAAATAAAGAGATGTTTAAAAAAATCATAAAAACTCTAATAAAAACAAAAAGGGCTAAGCCCTTGATCTGGTTTTGAAAAAGCTTAGCATGTATTCCACTGAAGAGAACATTTTCAGAGAGGTGCCTGGCACCCCCCACGTGGCACAGCAAGGTTGTAAAAAGGATGGCAAAGCGGGTAGCTGACTTCTTTCTGCCAGCGCTTGTGCAGTAAACAGCATCTTTTTTAAGAGCACAAGAGGGAAAACAATGCCAGCATGAATTATTTAACAGCTATAAACGTTACTATCTGTAAAAACACATGAATATGCTTACCCAAAAACCCGTGCGTGTCTAATTTGAGTGCAAATCCACATGACAGCTTCATGTGCGAGGCCTGAGAACTTTGTGGAACGAATCCTAGAGAGCATTACTTAATTTGGACCACTGTCTTCCGGTAGTTTTTATTTTGTGCCTTCTTGCCAGTTTTCCCTTGACAGTCTCTTCCTTTTCCAAACCATCTTTTATTCCAAATCAATCCTCTGAGAGAACGGAGCTGGTCAGGACCTGTCATTTGTCCAAATGAAGCCTCAACAGCTGTAAAGCCCAAACGTAGCAATTCTAGCTCGGCATTCAAGGCCTTCTGTGATCTGGCCCTTTTCTACCTTTCTTGCCTTGCCACGACTTCTCTTTCTACACCCTTCTGCTATCCACCTGCATTCACGATTCCCACACGCTTGCTGGACTTCCCTGCCTCCACGTCTCTGCTCCTGCTGCTCCCTCTCTGCTGGCTGCCCCTTCTTCATTCTGGGCAAATACTCTTCCCCCTCTTCCTTCTCGGGGGCATCCTACTGCACGGAGCCTTTTCTGGTCTCCTTTTTTGAAGCAGACATTATGAATGCTGCTTAGTAAACTTCTGCAAGAAGCTTGACCTGGAAGAAAGAAGATCAGGTGGCAGCTAGAGGGAATGAAGAACCCAGAAGGGTTGTCGTTTGTTTATGATTTAAGATGGGAGCGGCCTTGCCTGTTGACAGGGAAGAGTCAGGAGAGACGGGGAAGGAGCAGAGTGGGGTGTACGGGATGGGCTCCAGGGCAAGGGGAGGGGCCTGCCCTGCACAGGAGGCAGCGACCTCTCCTCTACAATCTCCACTGTACTTTTGGATCATGTATGCTCTGACCTATTCGGGGAGGGGGGGTGCTGGGAAGGCCACTCTGCCTACAAAATACCATCTTTCTTACTCCTTAGTGAAATCTGAAATACCATCTTTCTGACTTATTCTTTTGACCCATGGCTTTGACCATCAATCCAAGGTGTGTGTGTGTGTGTGTGCGCGCGCACACGCACACACATGCATGCATGTGTCTGTGTGTGTACATGTGTGCATCTGTGTGCGTGTCTGCACATGTCTGCATGTGTCTCTGTGTGTGTATTCACGCATGCATCTGTGTGTGCATGTGTGTACGTGTGTGTGCATGTGTGCACATGCATGTATACACGCATGCATCTGCATGTGCACACATGCATGCATCAGTGTGTGCCTGTGTGTACATGCATCTGTGTGTGCATGTGTGTACGTGTGTGTATGTGTGCACATGCATGTATACACGCATGCATCTGCGTGTGCACACATGCATACATGCACCAGTGTGTGCCTGTGTGTACATGCATCTGTGTGTGCATCTGTGTACATGCCTGTGTGCATCTGTGTACATGCACGCATGCATCTGTGTGTGCGTGTGTGCGCATGCATGTATGCACCTGTGTGTGCACATGTGTATGCATCTGTGTGTGCATGTGTGCACATGCATGCATGCGTCTGTGTGTGCGTGTGTAGAGATGACTGTTAGTGGAGTACGTCTCCCTCTTTTGCTTCTACAGAGACCCCCCTGGAGAGCTCTTCTGGCTTCAGTAACTTTCTTCTGGTGAAATGGGGAACAGGAACTGAGCCCCATCTGCTTGGCCCTCTCACTCTGTTCTCATTTGCTAGCTGAGTGAGCGATAGGGTGCATTTTGTTCTCTTACTTCCATATCCCCAGGGCAGGCTCTGCACCTGGAGGGGGGACATTTGGCCACCCCCCATGCCTGGGGCTAGGTGAAGGGGCTCAAGTCCAGAGTGAAGCATTATCACAGACTGTGGCCAAATGTCTGAGCCCCAAGCTCTGACTCACTCCATCCCGGGTGACCTGTGCGCCCCACCTGCCTGCTTCCAGGGTCCGCTTCCTAAGTGGCTCAGAAGCGGGAGCAGGCAGTGGCGGAATTGATGCCTTCAAGACCTCAGCAGTAACGTGTCCATCTCTCCAGCTTCAGGCGGATCACTCTCTGGGATCTGGTCCTAAGAAGAAGAGAAGGTGAGAGGCCCAGACACTGGGAGAAGGGAAGGGAGGGTGCCTTAAAAGACCAAGGGGGACAGATAAACCTCAGCTTTACAGACCTGGGCCTCACTCTGCTCTGACTTGGTAAATATAATCGCGGAAGCTTATACTCAATGTTTCTTATTTTAAGATATGAAAATGGGTCAGCAGCATGCAAATCAAGCTGACCTGAGTCTTTCCTAGTCGGGCTGCAGGCTGCAGAGTCCCCCTGGGTGTCACCCTGTTGTGGGCCTGCTGTCTGGTTTTCGACCCTCCAACTGGGCTGCCTTTCTGCCTCCCAGGCTAGTGACACAACTCTGGATTTGAACAGACATATCTTCTGGCAAAGGCCTAGTCTCTCTCCTGCTTTGCTTTCCCCTGACTCACACCCTGTGGTCTGGCACTAACTTGACCCCTACCCAAGCAGGGGGTCAGGCTACTGAGTCTATCATTCCTCCGGCAATGACTGATAGACTGGGCAGGTCGGATTTCACAGGGCCTGCGTGCCAGGCCCTAGGGTCAGGTGCATGGGTACAAACTTGGCAGTATCCTTTATCTGCTGTGGAACCTCAGGCAAGTTATGAACCTAGTCTCAGTTTTCCCATCTGTAAAATGGACATAATAATCATATTTACATCATAGAACAGTTGTGATGATTACATGAGATAAGGAGCTTAAGACCCAACCAAGAAATATCCTGGATGCTAAGGACTTTAGAATCGAATCTGAAAACAGTAAAACCATAGGAGTTTTTGAGGAAGTGCAAAGTCTAAACCGTGGTTCTGGAAGACAATTCTAATGACAGCATGAAGGGGATTTGGAGAGCCTTGGAATGAATCCCACAAATCTCAGACATCTCTTGTTCCCGACCAGCCTTCCTGGAACAATGGGTCTGTCCTGTTAATGCAGATTAGGTAACATGGAATAAAGGTAGGGAAGATCTCAGGCAGATAGATGAGTTCCTTCTAGAGCTTTTTCTTGCATCAAAAGATTTCAAGGACCTCTTTCCTCTCAGAAAAAAGCACCTTTTCACAGACTTTTTAAAAAAATTTTTTTAACGTTTATTTATTTTTGAGACAGAGAGAGACAGAGCCTGAACGAGGGAGGGGCAGAGAGAGAGGGAGACACAGAATCGGAAGCAGGCTCCAGGCTCTGAGCCATCAGCCCAGAGCCCGACATGGGGCTCGAACTCACGGACCGCGAGACCGTGACCTGAGCTGAAGTTGGACGCTTAGCCGACTGAGTCACCCAGGCGCCCCAATTCACGGACTTTTAAGATGTTTTACAATCTCCAGATTTAACCTGTTAGTGACATTTCGTGCAGCATCAAGATTAGAAACATCTGGGGAAGATTTGTTTAGGAGAAATGAACTAATATGGATCCTTGCTATAGGCAGCATTGCCTGGCCATCCTATCAGGAGCCTACTGTGATAGATGGAACAATGGCCCCCAAACTGTCATTATCCTAATCTCTAGAAACTGTGAGTGTGTTACCTTACATGGCAAAAGGGACTTTGCAAATATGACTTAGGACATTGAGACAGGGAGATCATCCAGGTGGGTCTAACCTAGTCCCATGAGTCCCTAAAATTGGACTTTCCAGGCTCTGTTACGGGGAGATGTGGCTATGGAAGAAAGACCAGAGAGATGTAATATTGCTGGCTTTGAAGATGGAGGAAGGGGGCCATGAGCCAAGGAATGTGGGTGGTCTCTAGAAGCCAGAAAAGGTAAGGAAATAGATTCTCCCCTAGTCTCCAGAAAAGAACGAAGCCCTGCCAAAGCTATGACTTCCACCCGATGAAACCCATTTTGGACTTCTGACCCCCAGAACTGTAAGATGATATGCATTTGTACTATTTAGACACTAAATTTGTTATGGGAGCTATAGGAAAGGAATCCATATACTATGGGCCGGTTTGATGCTAAGCACATGAGAATCAGCAGTTTAAAAAGCCAAAACAAAACGGGGTTTTTTTTTGTGTGGTTTTTTGTGTGTGTGTGTGTGTTGTGTGTGTGTGTGTGTGTGTGTGTGTGTGTGTGTGTTTTGCCAACGGAACTCACATTCCATGGGGACGAAACAAGACTTAGGAACAAATAGTTATACACTGTCATTTCAGGCAGAATGTGCCATGAAGAAAGACGAAGCAGGGTGAGGAGGTGGATGAGAACACATCGTCTGCCCCTGAGAGACTCCGCCAGAGTGGGAGACAGATGAGCAGACCGTCCTCACAGCGGTTCTCGAGGGGCCGCCCCTGCCTGGGGATGAGAGAGGACCTCACAGAGCACATGGCATGGGAAGGGGGTCTTTGAGGATGGGTATCTGGTGGACAACAGGAGGAAAGAAAGATCCAGGCAGAGGAAACGGCATATGCAAAGTGATGAGGGCATGAGAGGGTGCTCGGAACCGTGAGAGCTCTACACGGCTGGAGAGCAGCAGCACAGGCCTGGGTAACGGCGTGGACCTTGGGCGTCTCCAGCATTCCTGGACACAGAGAGAACGAGCCCTCCACGAGCTCTGGAGGCACGATCCAGAGACGGTACCCTATGTCCGTTTCCTTACAGTCTTGTCTTGTACCCCAGAACGGATACAAATTCATGTGTTCCGCTCCCCAATCAATCCCTGATGGTTTCGCGATAAAAATCGTGATTAAAATTACTTGCCGGTTAAATCACTCGACTTCCCTCCAAGGAGAAAAAAACATCACTTCAAGTACAACTGAAGTCTGGGAATAACTATGAGGTGGATTTTGCCACCCCCTGGCATGTCTCCAGGTCATTGAAGAAGCTCTGCAAATGGAAAAGAGGATCCGATGGAATTGTTATTGTTTGTATTTTTAAATTAAAAAAAATTTTTTTAATGTTTATTTTTGAGACAGAGAGAGACAGAGGATGAACGGGGGACAGGCAGAGAGAGAGGAGGACACAGAATCCTTAGCAGGCTCCAGGCTAGGAGCTGTCAGCACAGAGCCCGACATGGGGCTCGAACTCACAAACCGGGAGATCATGCATGACCTGAGCTGAAGTTGGATGCTTAACCTACTGAGCCTCTCAGGTGCCTCAGAAGTGTTATTAAAAAAATTTTTTTAACGTTTATTTATTTTGAGAGAGGGAGAGGGAGGGGCAGAGACACAAAATCTTCAGATTGAAGCAGGCTCCAAGTTCTGAGTTGTCAGCACAGAGCCCGATCTGGGGCTTGAACTCACAAACCACAAGATCATGACCTGAGCCAAAGTCAGATGCTTAACCTGCTGAGCCACCCAGGCTCCCCAGAACTGTTATTTTAATTCAACAAGGTTTATTCATAACCTACCAGGGGCTGGCATCCTAGGTATACAAGTAAACCAAGGCCTTGACCCTGGGCTCAAAGTCCAATGAGTGGGGCAACAGTCATGTAAAATTACAACAAATCCTAGTAGGTGTTAAATACAGGTATAGAAAGTGTACTATTGGATTCTGTCTTAGGTTTCTGTGGGTGTCATAACAAATGACTGCACCCTGGGTGGTTGAAAACAACAGAATTTATTCTCTTGCCATTCTGGAGGCCAGAGGTCCGGAATCAATTGGTCAGCAGGCCTGCACGCCCTCTGGAGTCTCAAGGGGAGAACACCTCCCTGCCTCTTCCAGCTTTTGGTGGCTTCAGGCACTCCCCGGCTTGCGGCCCCTTCCCCTCAACCTCTGCCTCCATCTACACATCATCTCCTCCTCTGTGCCTGTCTCACCTGAGGACACTTATCATTGGATTTAGGGCCATCCAAGCAATCCAGCATGGTGTCATCTCAATATCCATAACCCAATTACATCTGCAAAGACTTTTTTTTTTCCAAGTAAGGTCACATTCACAGGTTCCAGGGATTTGGACATGGATGTACCTTTTTGGGGGCCACCATTCAACCCAAGTAAAAAATGACTGGCGTTCCTTTAGTGCAACTTGAAAGGCAAGGTGATAGCTGAGCACTTCAAAAGTACTATCTTATTTAATCCTAGTATGTGGCAAGGTGGGCAGTCCTCTTAGCTGGGGCAGGGACAGCTAGCGACCGGATTCTCAAAGGAGATGGGGACAAGATCAGATTTGGATTTGGAACAATCGCCCTGGTTTTGGGGGTAGAGAATGGGCCGGGGGGTGAGAAGGGCAGAGGCAAGGGTGATTCCTGAGATGGAGGTGGGGGCTGGGGGGAAGCAGACATGGGGACAGTAGATTGTTTTCATCTGCAGTGAGGGCTTTTCACCAGCGCTCCTTTAGCCCCTCCAGCCTGACCCCTCAGGGGCTCTTTCGGGTGTTGTGACTTCCCACCTGTGAGAGGGACCGTGAAGGTCGGGGCCCCATCTCCTCCCCACCTGGGCCTTCTCTAGCCATCTTTTATTGTTCTAAAATCTTTGTTCCTTCTCATCCCCAGCAGGCCGGGGAGAGGGTTGTTAGCACATATTTCTATGGTGCCTCTTCCCAGAGGGGCCCTGGCTTGAGTGCTTTTGGAAACGTGACATTTCCAGAGGCCCCGGGATTACTCAGCATTCACACATTGCTTCACACTCCATGGGCATGTGTCTTGCCTTCCCCAAATTTAACCTGTCTGGGCCTCAACTTCCTCATCCGGGCTGGGGCAGAATGATGCCTCGAGTCTCTTTCTCTGCCATCTAGGGAGCCACAATTCCACAGGCTGCCTCTGGCTGCTGGCTAAGCACCTGGTCCCCAAGATCAAGTATCCCTTGGTTAGAGAGGCAGCAACTGACTGACTGGAGGAAGCTTCTTGAGGATTCCTGCTTGAGCCTGACTTCTGTGTGGCCAAGAGCACATTCGGCATCCAGCCCCCTCTCTGCCACCCCTAACTGAGGGGTCTCTGAGCCCCAGTTTTCTCACCCACGTAATGCGGGACGTTCATACTTACATCATAAAACTGAAGGAGACAACACAAATCACAGGGCCTGGAAGCACTGTGCTCTCTCTACTCGCTTCCGTCTGCCTATTTGAGAGCTCAAAAGATCCAAGGGCAGCGAGTAGGCCGTGCAGGTGGACAGAACAAGTGGGGCACGGGGACCAGAAGGAGAGGCTGGAGCCACACCCACAGGGCACGTGCTCACACTGCACACACACTCACCCACGTGCATGCTGATCAAACACACTGATCACACATGCTCACTCACACCCATCACATTTGCTCACGCTCACCCTCATGCACATGCACACTGATCACGCACATGCACACTGATCACACACATGCCCACTGATCACACAGGCTCCCAGATGCAACCAGAGACAGCTCGAGGGAGACAGCAGCCCACCCTGGAACAGTCACGCTGGGACAGAAGTGGCCAGAGCGCCTTGGGGATCCGGCCATGAGATGGATGGGAGCTCCTCCCTTTGACTTGCTCCGTGGAGATCTGCCAACCGCTTTGGTTCCCGTTAATTTCCTCCTTCCTCCCAGTGACCCCATCTAGGGGTTAGTGCTGGGTCATTGCCCTGCCAGGACACATGGCCAGTGCACAGGGGCCAGCTTTGTCCTGTACCACGTGACTCTCTCCTCCAGGTGACAGGATCCAAACCTCTGAGTTGGCAGGAGTTGACAAGGGGTCTGGTCCCTTATGGGACAATGGTGTGGTGTCTGCCCATCCTTTGGGCCCACCTGTCCACTCTGTCATGCAGCGGACGCATGTCGCCTCTCTGCACTGTCTTGTTCCCTGCCTCGTCGTCCCTGAAGCTTGTGCACACCAGGAAGTACCCAGTGGGGTAGGGAAGTGAGTGCATGAATACTCCCCTCTTCCAGCCCTCCAGCAGAAAGTTCTGAGTTGCTTTTTGCACTCATGGATTGAGCCCTACTGTCCGTGGTGACCACTCATCACTCACCCTTGTATTTACCGGCTTCCCCACCTTCTTTCTCTGGGAATCACTTGTCCAATTAAACCAGCTGTATGCAGGCCCTGGTCTCGGGCTCTGCCTTCAGCTAAGGCCCCAAACAGGGCTCTCCTGGGGCCCAGCACCAGAGGAGCTAATGATCTTCTTTCCTCCCACTTCTCTTTCCCCAGGACACCAGGGCTCTGCTCGGATCTATTGTTTGCTAGATTCGGGAGCCGCCACATTTCCCCAGGGGCCCAAACCACTCCTGTTTATCCAACAACAATTAACACTCTGCAATCATCTCTAGTCTCAAACCATACAAGCAAAGAGGTACCTATCCTTTGTCCTGGGCTAGGGTGGGAGTCAGGACACCCACCCGAGCTGACACAGGAGCTGGGCGTGGTCTTACCAAGTAGGAAGCCGGGCAGGAGAACTCCAAGGCAGCTGACACCCAGGTTCTGTCCCCAGTTTAGGACATGCGTCCTAGGCAAGTCACCCACGCAGCCATTCACGGGCTTGGGTTGCGTGGGTGCGTGCCTGTGTGTACATGTGTTTTAAGATAGATACAAAATGTATAGCTTAGAAACTGAAGACACTTCCTACCCTTTTCTTGAGTGGGGTTATTTTTAATTTCCCTGGACCAGGACATTTCAGTATCAGTGAATGAGGCCCGTGGGTTCCCTCGGGGGCAAGAGGTGCACTTACAAAGTGCCATTTCTTCCTAGGGAAATCATTCATTCAGTGGCTATCTGGCTCCAGGTGCCAGAGAAGCTGCGGAAGGCTCTCAGGGCCGGCTGCCCGTCTCCCACTAGTTGTGTTTTCCCTGATGTCTTCCGCATGCAGGACCTTGAGCTGCTTTCCTGCTCTGGAATATTCACTCAGTGGCCTCTGGCTCCTAGGGAGGCCCATGGGGCTTCCCACATCCCCAGGGAAGGGCTGAGCCCATACCCAGAAAGCAGAGTAGGGATGGGAATGTGCTCCGGAAGCTCCCCTCCCCCGCGGAGCCTTGTCAGAGGCTTCAGGTCTCTGAGTGCGCCCCTTTCAGAACGAGTCAGATCCTTCCACCCAGTCCTGAAAGGCCCAGTTTCGGGTCATCTCTGATTGCCACCTGGGTGCAGCCGAGGGTCTGTCTTATAGGTTATTTGGTGCCCCCACAGAGACGGCAGGCATCCTGAGGGCAGGGACTGTGTGGCTCCTCTGGCCTGCCCTGATGCCCGGCCCGGCTGTTGATAGGTGTCCACAGCAGAGAAAGGAGGATTGTGGAAGGTCAGGAAGTGGAGTAGTGTAGGCCAGTGATTAGGGCAGGAGGGGCAGGAAATCAGGCTTGTTTTTTTGTTTTTGTTTTTTTTAACCAGGGGTATCTGTGCAGAAAACTCTCCCTTTGCTAGGTGAGTGTGGTACAAAGGCTGGGACGTGAGGGCAAAGGCCCAGCAAAGAACCCACGTGGCCCGGGAGCTGGACGTGGTCTTGCCAAGTAGGAAGCCGGGCAGGAGAACTCCAAGGATTGTCTTATTACCAGGAAAGGGGGAGGGTGCAATGTGGGTGTCCTTTGTCCCAAAGCAGTCCCAAACAGTATTTATCGGCTTTCCCCCCTTTATTAACACAGGCGCCTTTGTTAAACATAAAAATCATGTCTCCTTTAACATCCTGTAACAATTCAAAATAAAAAAAAAACCTTTGGAACGCCAAACAAATTAAAACAAAGGGGAAAGGTGCTGTTTTATTCAAATTATGCTCCTCCAAACTCTGATACTATGCCCCCGCCTTGGTAATCAATGCCCTGACAGGTTTGGACTGAGGTTGGCAAGTTTTCAGAATTAGTAGAGAGAAGGACAGAAACAGCTGTGGTAGCATCAATTCTCTGATGAATCTATTCCTGAGGGATGTGAGGTGGCTGAGGCTTTGGAAAGGGCATTCATGGATGACTCTCAGTGGCACGAAGAGACTTGTCCTCCCAGGGCCTGGATGGCTGAGCTTCTCTCCTCTCTGACTCATTTCTTCTGCTCTCCCCATGGAAGCCCATTCCCTAATGCTGCTGGCAGTCTTCAGCAACTCTCCACCCCCGACCCCGCACTACACACACGTTTTGTTCCCCTTTCCCTTTATCTAAATTCTTAAAGTCTGTGGTTGATCTTGGCAAGGTGTTCTGTCAAAGCCAAGAAACGTAATTTATACTAAGGTGTAAGAGACTAATAGGCTTAACCGTTCACAGGAGCATTTTAGTTTTTAAGCAGAGTTTGTAAATTCAGACCCATCTCAAGCAGGTGAAATGTGCACGCGAGATCTTTCTGAAGCGGATCGCTTGCGATTCCACGTGCCAGGTGCCTACCGGGCCACTCCTACCCTCCTCCTTCAGGAACAATTCAAACAGAGCTCAGCTGCGGGCCCTTCGGCGGAAGGCTTGGACTGCCAGGGTGGGCGGGGACACTTAGGCCCGGCGCGCCCGGCGGGGCAGCCAGCCCCAAACCTCAGTCCCGGCCTCTCCTCTCTGCGCCCAGAAGGAAGCCGCGGCATAAGAGGCGGCGGCAGGGGTGCTGCGAGCGCGCCTCACCTGCGGGAGGGCACGTCCCGGGCTTTCATCCTCCGAGACCCGGCCTGCCCAGGGCGGAGGCGGGGGCATCGGTTCGCCCATCCTTCCTGCCCGCCGCCCACCCCGGCGCCTCCACGCAGCAGCCGCAGGCAGCTCGCCTCCGGCCGCTGGGGCGCGGGGCCACCGGGGCCCCTGCGACTCTCGCCCCCGCTCTCCTCCGCCTCCTACCCCACGCGGGCCGCGGGGCTGGATCGGGGCGCTCGTCCCCCCCCCCCCCCACCAACTCCGGGACGCGCTCGCCGAGAGGGCGGCGACTGCGGGGAGGGAGGGGCGCCGCCCGCCTCCCGGGGCCTGGAGCGCGCGTGGCCCCGGAGCCGCCGGCGCCGCGCGGGGACTCACACAGTGCAGCGCGCCGTGCCCGGACTCGGCTGGCTCCGCTCGGCGCGCGGGCGGCCCAGAGGATGCTGGCGGGCTGCCCCGGCCTCGGCCCGCGCTCCCGCCCGAGAGGGCCCCGGGTGCGCCCCTAGCCGCGCCGCCGCCGCCGCCGCCACCGCCACAGCGGGGGCGAGAGGGAGGGGTCCGGCCGTGCCGCGAGCCGCAGCCCCGGAGGCGGGCGCCCCCCGATTTTTCAGCCCCCGCCGTCTTCCTCCTCCTGCGGCCGGGCGCCCGCGGATGCTGAGGGGCAGCCCCGCGCCTCTCCCGGCCGGATCCCGGGCCTGACGGTGAGGGGGGGGGGGGTCGCCCTCCTGCCGGGGACCGGGACGCTGGCGGGGCGACGCGGCCCCCGCGCGCCACACGCGTGACCCAGCCCCTCAGCCCGAGCGGGGACCGGCCGGACCACGCGGCTCCCGAGTTCCCGCACAGGTAAATGCAGGGGCAGGCCAGCCTTCCCGAGGGCAGGTAGTGCCCGGAGGCGGAGAGCCGGAGCCGCCCAGGGTTGGGTGGGAGAAGGAAGTAAACACCAGGAAGATTCAGGAATCCCCGGGATGGCTCTGGTTGCTCCCGGGCACGTTTAATCTCCAGCTTCTAAGGCTTGGGCCTGTTGGAAATTTAGGTGAGGAAGTCAGGGACTGAGGGAGAAGGGATGACACAGATGGACCCGGAGTGTGAGGGATGGAGAGGTGGCCGGGCCTCTGGCAAGCCACAGACAGGAAACTGGCGAGGACGGGACCAGGTATGTGTGTGTGTGGGTGGTCCGGTGGTGGCGTGAGCGTGGGGGCGACTGGAGAAGGCCCTGGTCCCGGAGCCTCGGGCAGCAGCGATTCGTTCGGGAGGGGTAGGATGGGTCACGAGAAACCACAGATAGGAATGAAGAGCCGTGTATCTACTTGGCGTTGTCCTTCTAAGTTCCAGATCAGCGCTGCCTGTGCCCTGGAGACCTGCTCGGCGTCCTGCTGGAGGTGGCCGGCCCTCGAGAGCCCTGGTAGGTGGCCCGTTCCAGAGCCCTTCCTCTGATCCCGGTCCACCTCTCCTGGACTGGTAGAAGCAGACAGTCGCCAGGATGCCAAGGAACCAGGGCTTTTCCGAGCCCGAGTACTCGGCTGAGTACTCCGCCGAATACTCGGTCAGCCTGCCCTCTGACCCCGACCGCGGGGTGGGCCGGACCCATGAAATCTCTGTCCGGAACTCGGGATCCTGCCTCTGCCTGCCTCGATTCATGCGGCTGACCTTCGTGCCCGAGTCCTTGGAGAACTTGTACCAGACCTACTTCAAACGGCAGCGCCATGAGACGCTGCTGGTGCTGGTGGTCTTTGCGGCCCTCTTCGACTGCTACGTGGTGGTCATGTGCGCGGTGGTCTACTCCAGCGACAAGCTGGCTCCCCTGGTCGTCGCTGGGATGGGACTG
This sequence comes from Panthera tigris, assembly GCF_018350195.1. Classification (NCBI taxonomy): domain Eukaryota; kingdom Metazoa; phylum Chordata; class Mammalia; order Carnivora; family Felidae; genus Panthera; species Panthera tigris. The sequence goes on from NC_056662.1 coordinate 119,692,502, forward strand.
CTGTTGGACATCCTCCTGTTCGTGCTCTGCAAAAAGGGGCTGCTCCCCGACCGCGTCACCCGGAAAGTGGTGCCCTACCTGCTGTGGCTGCTGATAACTGCCCAGATTTTCTCCTACCTGGGCCTGAACTTTGCCCGCGCGCATGCGGCCAGCGACACGGTGGGCTGGCAGACCTTCTTTGTCTTCTCCTTCTTCATCACGCTGCCCCTCAGCCTCAGCCCCATCGTCATCATCTCCGTGGTCTCCTGTGTTGTGCACACACTCGTCTTGGGGGTCACCGTGGCCCAGCAGCAGCAGGATGGGCTGAAAGGCAGGCACTTGCTGAGGGAGGTGAGTCCCGCCTTGAGTCCCACCCAGGGGCTTCCCTTCCCACCAGCTCTCCTGCGAGGTGGTACCAGTTTCAAAGGTGGGATGGCATTGTTGTCTTTGCCCTTGAGTCAACATATGTTGGGGGAGTGCCTCCGGGGCTCTGGGCTGCTTGTACAGAAAGACCGTCTCTCTCTCAACCTCTGGAGTTTCTCTGGAGCTTCTCTGTGCTTGGCCTGAGGGAGTGGAGGATGTCAGGACATTGGGCCTCAGGGCCACTCTGTCACCCGTGTCCAGCCCAGGTGGGCAGCAGGAAGGCCCACTAGGCCTGGTTCCAAGGCAGCGTCGTCCTGGTCATTGCTTCTGTCCTTGATCTCCAAGAGAAAGACCTCTTATGGGGAAGGGGAGGGTTCCCTTAGCCTCTGGTCTCCAGCCTGTCCTTGACTAGCTTCAGCAGTTGACTGACTTGTGTGGACTCAGTACCCCTCTGTCGGATGGGGACCGTATGTCTGCATAAGTGGTTGTTATCAAGATCAGAGGGCATGTGGGCAGAGATGCCCTAGGAAACACAAAGGTGTGATGGTCCTAGATCCTGCGTCTGCCGCTGGGAGCTCACGGTGTGTAGAGCAGTTGGGAGGTATGGGGACGTACATGGGGACAGTCGTGCTGGCCACGGTAGTGGAGGGTCTGCTAGTTCTTTGAGGACACGTTCTGCTGGAAGGGGTGGAGTTTGGGCCACCCCTTAACTAATCGCATCGTGCTCCTGCCAGGAGCCAAGACCCTGGCTAGGCGGTGAGGGGCTATAGAGACTGGGAGGTGTGATTCTCAGCATCTGAGTTTATCTACTAACCCATCTGGAGGAGCCTGCGGGGCTTAATGAGCTCCACAGTCTTGTGCCCTACCTGCTGCCTCCTTTATTCGTGAGCCCAGAGATGGAAAGTGCCCTGTTCGAGGCTACATAAGTAGTTACAGTGATCACATGCCTGGAGCGTCCATTTCTCGATTCCGGTTCCAGTGCTCTTCCTCCTATGTCATGATGCTGGCTACATCTCTGCCAAAGCCATTATCATGGTCTCTTGGGCTTGAGAGCTGAGTCTCCATAGGCCCAGCAGTGCCATAGGGGTTGATGCAAGAACGCCAGGGAGCCGTCCCATTGCCTCCCACTTGGTTAGAGGAAAACACAGGTTTTCTGTTTTAACTTTTTCCTGCTCATGCAGGGTCCTCTCTCAGGAAGCCTTGTGCGTTCTGCAGGAGCCCAGCCCCGGGCTGGTGCGCACGGGCCCCATGAGTACACCAAGAGTTCCCTTGGTTTTTCTCCCGATGCCCTGTTCACATAAAGTGACAATCGGCCATTGCTACCTTGACTTTTGAGTCCATGAGCTTTAGCTTGTGCCTCTGCCAGTCAAGGGTCCTGCTGGAAGCTATCTGGGGAAGAGGGGCAGGGGTCATTCCTGCTTGGAAATGGTAGGAAGCACAGCTCAGAGCAGACAGGCGGGTGGGCATGGCAGCCTTTGGGGTCTGACCTCCAACTCAGAACCGTTACTTTCTACTAAACAGTCACTTCTGGCATCTTCCTCCCTGTCTGGGCCCCTGGACCACAGGAGTTTCCCATATGCTTCGCTGTCCCTTAAGAGAGCAAGAACAAATTCTCCCCTTTGGAGCCCAGCCACTAAACTCGTGATTTGCTGGTATCCTTTGGGTGCTGCTAAGAAGAGACAAAAAACCCAAAAGATTAGGAAACCGGGAAAAAAGAAAACGAAATAAACAGAAGATAACAATATTAGCATCCCAGGAGAGCATGGCCTTGGCATGGAAGCAGTGCCCTGAATGTGACTTTCGGAATGGAGGGGAAGGAGGAGGTCCCTCTCAAGGTCCATTTGGGAGCCTGAGATAGAATGCAGGAGGCCTCAGCTTTCAGTGGGCTGCATTCCAGAAGTTTGAGTCACTTGTTTGGAACTAATGTGCCTTTTTAAAAGGTGCCTGGGTTCCCAGACCCACTTGCCCAAGTTTTCCTTAAGTCACAGAGTCCCTGCATTCGGTATTTCTGAATGTGGTGGAAATTAAGCCCCAGGTGGCTGTGTGCGCTGTGGGGAGAACACTGGATATATCTCTCCTCCAGCTGTGTAATGAAGCAACACCCACCTGCCCTCTGCTCCTGTGGGCCCATGTTACCTACTGGGATCAAGGGTAGGATGGGACGGAGATGTGAGCATGGGACAGCCGGATCCCCAACTAGGGTAACCCCAGGAATGTTCTCCAGACCCCAGCACCACCGTGCTTTTCCTTCTCTTGCCTAAAGACTCCCCTTTTCTTTTTCTTTGCCCATCACCTGTTGGATCCAGCCAGTGACTCCCTCCTGGGCCGGTAGGGGGCGGTGAATTGGGTTCCAGCAGGCACTGGGTCTGGGGGCTTTGGGAATGCTCCTGTTGCTGCTGCCACCGGCACTAAGAAGCATTTTCACTGTCGATGGCTTCCTCCTCTGCACCCTTCGTGCTCTCAAACCCATACTCCTTTAGTGGGGGGTAGGGGATAGACAGGGACAGGGAGACCTCAGGGTAGCCTGAAATGTCGGCGGCAAGACATCCAGCCTGCCCTGGGCTCTTCTCCTAGGAGGCAGGAAGGTTGGGGTTCTGACCAGAAAAGTAGGTCGAGCCGGGCTGTCAGATGGGGTGTGGGATTGGGGTGTTGCTGGGGTTTCACTTATTAGTGGATGAGTGAAGATTACTGAGCAATAGTATGGGCCTTGCTGGCTGTGGGGTCTGGGGGTAATGGGAATCAGACAATCCCAGTCCGAGGCTGGGGGGTGTAGGGGAGCTGGGCTGGGGGGAGCAAGCTGCAGCTAGTGGGGTCTCCGCACATCCCTCCCCTTGCCTGGGTCCTGGCGCCACCCTCCTCTTATGGCACAACTTGCCCTCTACTGCCCCAAACTGCCCCTTAGGGTGATGTGATGGAGCAGGATGGGGTCCAGGGCAGGGCTAGGCAGCAGCTGATGGGGGAAGGGGGGGTGGGCAGAAAACGCAGTTAAGGTGGTAGGGAGCATTCCTGAGGCCAATGGCGATTCCCAAGACCCTCAATGCGCCCACACAACCTGTTCCCTTCTGGCGGGGTTGTTAAAGAGTCTGTGACTGGTTAGGGGCAAGGAGCAATATTTGAAAACTATTTCATAGCAGAAAGGCTGTTTGAGAGCAAAATTTTCTCTTGGACTTAATAGCCTGTTAAGACCTTTATTTACAAATGGGAACACGATATGCCGGGGATGTGTAATTCCTTCACATGTACACATCACACAGCATTCACCCCATGGATGGACATTCCGCTCCGGGGGGGCTGGAGGCAGCTATAGGAGGGATATTGTGTGAGAGGGCTGATGCTTCCAGACTCCTTCATCCACAGGCTGGAGTTTAGGGTTCTATATACATCATCCCATTTGATTCTGGATGTTACTGGCTCCATTTTACAGATGAGGAAACTGAGGCTCAGGGAGGTTGAGAGTTAGTGGAGGGGCTGGATAACGGGGGAGGGGTCCCTGCTGAGTGAGAAGGGGGGATGATGGGGAGAGGGGGCAGGACATATCCAGAGGCTTCCCTGAGATCCTCTCTTCCTCTGGAATGCAGGCTTCTGAGCCTCTTCCTGCTTCTCTGGCTGCCCCGAAACGCGTTTGCTGAGTGGTGTTGAAGAAAGGTACCAAGAGGTGGGAGGCCCTAAAATATCACAGCAGGCACCCCCCTGTCTCCCCCTGGGAATTGGATACAAGGAGGGGAGAGGCCATGACGGACTCTTCCTGGTGGGGACATGGCTGGGTGGGTATGTGTGAGATGAAATGTGATGAATTGGGGCAGGAGGACAGCAGGCTGGGGGGCTCTGAGCAACCAGAGGCATCAGGGTGAGAGAGGCAGGTGTGCAGGAAACGGGCGGGGAGGCAAAGCCACCGTCCCAGAGTGGGACAGAAGGGTCATCCCTCTGTGCCGTGTGCGCAGCTGGGCATGTTTTAGGAACCAGAATACTAAGGAAAGGTGTAGAAGGGACGGGGAGGCATCAAATCCAGCTGTGGAAGAACAGTGCATTACTGAACACGGAAACAACTTTGCAGAAAATCACCCCCTCAATCCCATCCCGGTTGTGTGTGTGTGTGTGTGTGTGTGTGTGTGTGTGTGGCCTTTTCTGATCCTCCTGTGTGTGAGAACAGCTTTTCTAGTACGTCCTTGTCGTGCATATGCAGTGGGTCCTGACTTTCACCACGTTACCTCACTCATGTTTGGCCGTGAATATCGGATCCCTCATGTTTATTTTAAATTGGCACTTTTATCATTAGCTGGTTTTCCTGGAGAGTAAACTAGAGCCTGGGGCTGGGCCAGTAGTGGGGGACTGGGTAGCAGTGCCAGTCGGACCCCAACATCCATGCCCGGGTCTCCCCTTGCCCCGCCCCCAGGCTTGCTTTGTAAACTCCAGGATGTACACACACGTAGGCCCCTGGACTTGGTCTGCCCAACAGCCCTGGTGGATGCTCCTTGAGGTGGACTTCCTAGGACTCCAAGGTCATTCTTGTTCTCCAGTTCCTTCACGTTTGTACGCTAAACCCCCTGGGGTGTTCCAACCCTGAATACATATTCAGACCTTCCCTCCCTGGCCCCTCCTCCACTGTGTTCTCTTGATAGGCACTTTTTTTTTTTTTTTTTTTTTTTGAGACTGAGCATGGTGAATGTGGTGAATGAATAAGCACAAGGGAGGGGCAGAGAGGTATGGGGAGAGAGAATCTTAAGCAGGCTCCACGCTCCGTGCTGAGCCCCATGCGGGGTTCAAGCCTGCAACCCTGGGATCGTGACCTGAGCTGAAATCAAGAGTTGGACATTTAACCAACTGAGCTACCCAGGCACCCCATTGATATGCACTCTTGATGACAGGCTTCTGTGGGTGTAATCCTGACCAACGCTCAGCTGTGTGTGTGCTCAGGGGGAACACCCACGTGCAGGGCCAGGCCCACTGAATATGGAGTATAGACAGGATGTCCTCATTCACTGAACTCTTGCTGTGTTTCCGGTAAGTAGCTCCCAGCAAGAGGTAGATATTGTTTTCATTTACAGATGGGGACACTGAAATGTGTATAAGTGACATGACTGGTCTAAGGCCATATAGCGAGCAGGTGGCAGATCAGGATTCAAACCCAGATCAGTGAGGTAACAGAGTTCCTTCTCTTCAAACATAAAAGAACCCCTTAGACTGTCTTTCCTCAGACCTGTTGAGATAAAGTTCCAGCAGGGATAGGGTCCCAACCCTTAGAAGGCGCTATGCGACAGAGGATGAGGTGTTTCTAGGGGCAGGCATATTGCTACTGATCAAGGCGTATAGCTGTCCAGAGATTGAATGGGGGTTGCAACCAAAAGCCTACATACTTCTGTGACTTCTGGAGATTTCATTAGGTCCTAGGACAGTGTAGTTCCTGATGTCTCTGCAGTGATGACCCATTCATCAAGAAAATATTAAGTTACATTTAGTATAAGATGGGGTGTGGTATTGCATTCTAAAAACCTTTTTGGCCAGAGTTTGATAAAAACTAGTTTGGATATTTTGATTCTCTAGGAAACTCTTTAATGTGGAATGGCCCACTTCTCTTTGGCCTTACCGCACATAAATGCATCCAATTTACTAAGTGTTTCAGTTATCTATTGCTGTAACAACCTCAGAATAATAGCTTACTATCTTGTTCTGTGGGTTGACTGTGGTCAGCTGGACAGTTTTGTGTTTCAGGTGGCACTGGCTGGGGTCACTCACTTGACTGCCTGGGCTGTTGCATTCAGCCATTGGCATTCAGCTGACCACTATGCTGGAAAGCTCTAGGGAGGCCTGGAGCCTTGGAGCTCCTCTAAATGACCTCTCCACGTGGTTAGCTTGGATTTCCTCACAGGTGTGGTGGTCTCTGGGAGGAAATGGCAGCTACCAGAGTTGTTTTTAGAGGCTAGACTGGTCACTGTGGTCAAAGAAGGTCACGCTAACCTGGATGCAAGATAAGGGGACCTTCTACCCCTTGATGTGAGAGTGGCCTGTGCATACAGGGAGGAAAGGGATGGAGAGCAGACATCCTCTGAGGCTGCCTACCAAACCAGGGGACACATGGGGGATCCTAGGGAGAAGGGGTTAAAGAAATCCATGAGTCTGGGTGGGATACTAAAATACCATGTGACCACAGGATGCTTCAAAAGTTAGAAATGTGGTCCAGAGCAAGGCATAATATAACTTCTTTAAGGTATTGCTTCTCTGTGAAATCCATAATTTCTATGATTTTTCAGAAATTTTTAGAAACTGCAGTGCACATAAAAAAAGACAGTGGCTCATAGTTCATTTGCGTGAGCTTTTCATGCATTATATTTTTGAGAAGAATCCTCTTGTCAAGGGTGCAGACCTGCTCTGTCCAGGGCACTGTGCCAATTTACAGGGAAGCTGTCTCTGCATCCAACCACAACCCCAGCACCAGTGCTGGTCCTTTCTCTCCACACATCATCTAGATCAGCAGCCTGGCTTTGATATTTGTATTCCTTTCCCAGGAGGTGGGAGTTTGCTCATGTACATGTTTCAGAAACATGTCAAATTTGTCTTTCTTAACAGGTTGTCATTGCCTCAAGGAGAGGTTAAGACTGATCGTAGAATTCCTTTGCAGCCCTTTGTGGTGCCTTGGTTGTGACTTCACTCTGTAAATGTTGAATATGTACATTCCTGCTCTGGTTTTGCCTTTATTTCCTTTCCCATCAACTCATTGAGAGTTTCATAAATCTTTGGCTAGATCCAAGATCGGGGAAATGTTTTAGGGTTAAGCCGAGTGATTTGAGAATTACTACTTTTTAAGTTTATTTATTTTGAGAGGGAGAGGGAGTGCAAGAGAGAGCACGAACCGAAGAGGGCCAGTGAGAGAGTCCCAAGTAGCCTCCATGCTGTCAGCACAGAGCCCCATGTGGGGCTCGATCTCACAAACAGGGAGATGATGACCTAAGTTGAAACCGAGAGTCAGATGGTTAACCCACTGAGCCACCCAGGAACCCCAAAAATTATTTTTTAAAGAAAGATTTATATAAAACCTTTCAGGGGTGCTAATCAATACTCCTTTGCCACTTGTTTATATCCTTGTGTAGGGAAAAGCAGCAATAGAGGAGGGTTTTTAGGAGCCCAAAAAATGAGTCATAGATATCCTGTTGGCCTAATTCTAATCTCCTTGCACAAAAATGATTTGTGTGAGATCATTTAGGAGAATGGCTGAGCAGAGTTGGAGCTGTTACCATCCCACCTTCTCTGCTTGTTCCTGTAGTTTGAGAAACTTAATTCCTTCCATCACTTATCAAACATTTCATCAGGGTAGTAAGCATTGATCTAGTCAGAGTATACAGAGAATGTCTAAAATTTAGCCCCTTCCTCAAGGAGCTCATGGGCTATGGTGCAAGTCCTGTTAGTGAGGACCTACCTAGGGAAACCAGAAGGCTTCTAAAGAGCTGGCCATTGAGCTGGAATTTGAAGGATGAGTAGGAGTTTGCTAAGTGGAGTAATGGGAGTGGGGCTTCTCAGTCAGAGTCCTAGGAGGTTCTCACTTGGTCAGGACTGGTGAGCATTATTATGTGACAGGAGCATGAGTGGGTGATAGGAGCTGGAGAGACAAGGTGCAGAGAAGCCAGATAGCAGAAAGGCTAAAGGATTTTCTGGCCTTTATTCCTACAATGATGGGGTCCATTGTAGGAATTTTAGCAGGGGCAGATAGGATCTGATTTGCATTTAGAAGAGTCATTCTGGTGGACTTGAGTGAGGCCAAGACTGATTAGGAGACTTCTGAAATCATCCAGGCATGATGCCATGAGAGCCATCCACCAACATGGAAGTGGGATAGAGAAGAGGACTTCAGTTTGAGGTGTCCATGAGACATCTGGGTAGAACTATCAGATTATTCAGTGGGTAATTATTTGAAAAAAAATTTTTTTGATATTTGTTTATTTTGAGAGAGAGAGAGAGAGAGAGAGAGAATGAATGAATGAATGAATAAATGAATGAGAATGAATGGGGGAGGGACAGAGAGCAAGGGAGACACAGAATCCAAAGCAGGCTGCAAGCTTTGAGCTGTCAGCACAGAGCCTAAGGTGGGGCTCGAACTCACAAGCCGTGAGATCATGACCTGAGCCAAAGTTGGATGCCCAACCGACTGAGCCATCAGTGGGTAATTATTGAACACCAGGCCCTGTGTTCAAGATCTGGAGCTTAGAAGAGAAATCTAGAGTTTCAGATTTGGGAATCATTAGCATTTAAATGGCCCCCATCACCACAGAGAGGGTGCATTTTGCCCAAGGAAAGTGTGGAATCCAGAGAAGTGGGCTTAGGACCTAGCATTAGGGAGGAGCCCAGATGAGGAGTTCCCTAGCCCAGAGCATCCATGCCCCACCCCATCTACAAATACAGCTTAATTTCTTCCTTGACCATATGGATGCCTCATTTCTTTTTCTTGTCTGATTGCTATGGCTCCGTCTTTCAGCACCATGTTGGATAAACATGGCAAGAGTAGACATGTTTGTGTCATTCCTGATCTTAGAAGAAAAGGACTCAGCTTTTCACTATCGGGTATGATGTTAGCTGTGCATTTTTCATATATGGCCTTTATTACATTGAGGTATGTTCCCTCTGAACCCACTTTGTTGAGAGTTTTTATCATGAACAGATGTTGAATTTCAGCAGATGCTTTTTTTGCGTCTTTGAGATGATCATATGATTTTTATCCATTTTGTTGATGTGGTGTATTGTGTTGATTGATTAGCAAATATTGAACCATTCTTGCATCCCTGGAATAAATTCCACTTGATTGTGGTGAATGATATTTCTAATGTATTATTGAATATGTTTTGCTAGTATTTTGTTGAGGATTTTTGCATCTGTGTATATCAGGGATATTGGCCAGTAGTTTTCTTTCTTTCTTTCTTTCTTTCTTCCTTTCTTTCTTTCTTTCTTTCTTCCTTCCTTCCTTCCTTTTCTTTCTTTCTTTCTTTCTTTCTTTCTTTCTTTCTTTCTTTCTTTCTTTCTTTCTTTCTTGTGATGTCTTTGGCTGGTTTTAGTGTCCGCATAATTCTGGCCTCATAGAGTACATTTAAAGCTTTCTTTGCTTTTCTATTTTTTGGAATAGCTTGATGAAAATTGGTATTGTCTCTTTAAATGTTTGGTAGAATTCTCTTGTGAATCCATCTGATCCTGGACTCTTATTTTATGGTAGTTTTGATTATCAATTCAATTTTGTTACTAGTAATTGGTCAATTCAGGTTTTCTATTTCTTCCTGATTAACTTTTGGAAGATTGTATGTTTTTAGGAATTTATCCATTTCTTCTAGGTTGTCCAATTTTTGGCATATAATTTTTCATAGGGTTCTCTTACAATCCTTTGTATTTCTGTGGTGTCCATTGTTACTTCACTTTTGTTTCTGATTTATTTATTTTATTTATTTGGGTCCTTTTTTTCTTGATGAGTCAGGCTAAAGGTTTATCAATTTTGTTTATCTTTTCAAAGGACCAGCTCCTGGTTTCACTGATTTTTTTTTTCGATTTTTTTTTTCAGTCTCTGTCATTTATTTCTGGTCTTGATCTTCATTATTTCCTTTTTTCTACTCACCTTGGGTTTTGTTTGTTCTTTTTTTAGTTTCTTTAGGTGTAAGATTGGATTGTTTGTTTGAGCTCCCTCTCGGCCAGTCTATGTCTGATGCCTCTTCCTTCCTCTGATCAGGTTTTTAGCTGTTTCCTCCAGCAAAGTTCCTCTTTGTGGTTTCTAAGAAATTTCCTTTGATTAGTAATGAAGGTTTTTCTTTTCCCTTTCCTCTCTTCAAGAATGCTTTCTTTGTTGTAAACAGAACAGAAAATGACATGTTTAAGATGAAATCCCACCCCACCCTTCACCCCCATTCAAAACCCCAAAGTACGTGGTCTGGATTTGAACCTTTGCAAGATTTCCACGGTTGTGGTTTGTTGTTCCTGCACCATTTCAAGACTGCTCCTCGTGAAATGTAACCAGCTGAGTCTGATCTGGCAGCATAAGGTCAGGCAGCTGCCCCTCCCAGTTCCATGGTCGGCTCTAGGTGGGCTTCTTGGCTACCCTGGGAAGGCTCTTTTTCACTCGGTGGGACCGGGTCCTGGATAATTGATCCCCGTGGGCCAAATTCTTAAGAGACTGACTGGTAAGCCCAAGGCTTGGTCACCAACTTGATGATAGTAGATGGACCTGGCTACTCTCCTAAGGAGGGAAATACTATGTATGTCTGTTACTCGGTACATATTTGCTACAAATTCCTAAGAAACCAGATCAGTAATTTCCTGAAGGGAATTGAGCAAAGGACAGTGCATGGTGCTGAGGGTGGGTCCTCATCTCAGGCTAGGAACTGCTCCTGCTGCCCATAGGCCCATTTCCCAGTGTTGGGTGACTCTGTCTGTTAGACATAGCCTCCCTCTGATAGCCAGGAAAGTGGCACAATTCTCTCTCCAGCTCTTTTCTAAACTCCTACATGTGATTATAGTTTATACTTCACAAGCACTCTGGAAGACCCTAACAAGCCCCCGCCCCCGCCCCTGCACATTGGGATTGTAGTTGTTTAAATCACCCATCTCTGGGAACACACCTGGGACATTGTCTCTTTATTTCAGAAAGGACCCAATGTAGCGTGGTTATTTTAGGGAGCATTTTCTCTTCCTTCCATAGTGTCTGGTCTCAGACCCTGCTGACCTCTATAGTTATAAACTAGTGAAGGGACCTTGGGGGCCTGGCCTGCCAATGGGCTTTGTGCTTTGAGAATCCATAAAGGCACCGGCTTCACAGTTATTTGACTCAAAGTACTTCCTAGCTCCCAACTTACCAACTTTAAGAGCTTAGGCATGTTATTTAATCTGTCTAGTCTCTACCTCTGTGAATCTTCCTTCACTGGGTCAGTGCAGTGATGAAATGCACTAACCTATGTACCTGGCTTTCTGGTGTAGGGCTGAGGCACCGCTGGGCCTAGCAGTGTCCGTTGCTCTGGCTTTTGCTGTTGTTATTACTGGCTCCACTGGAGAGGAATTTTAGAACAACTTGGGCCAATCCCAAGGGAGAGAAGAGAAGCTCCATGCTCCAGATGTCTGGAGGGCACCGTGGTTGGGTCATTGGAAACTTAACTCCCCTTATTGGGGGATAGGGGAGCTAGGCCAACATTTTGTTGTTGTTTCCTTAGACATGTTAGAGGGAATGTACTTTTCAGGTGAAGTTTCCCATGAGGACAAAGAATACTGGACTTTTAACGCAGGCTTTTTGTCCTTTGATTTTTTGGGGGGTTTCTTTTGCTTGTTTTTGTTTTGTACCATAGCAGTGACCTTTCATTTAATGTCTTTCTCTATTTTGAGAAGGATGAATTAAGAGTAGGTAGTGGGTGAAGAAAGGCTCCAGAATGATTTGGACTGGAGGAATGTCAAATCATTCTTCCATTGGGTCAAATCACTTGGGCCATGTGGAGCTTGGTTTCTTTATTGAGAATAAAGAGGACCCTGGGGCTGTGGGACAGCCCTCCCGGGTGGCCTCGCTTTGCTTCTCATCACCAGCATACGCTAATACACACTTCATGAGACTTCTCACTGGATTTGGAGGTGGAAAGGATCCTTGGGGCTCATGGTCCAACTCGCAGGCTGTGGAGTCCCCAGCACATACTCTAGTCTTGGCTTCTATTTCTCTGGGGATGGGGCACTCCCTTTCCTTCAGAACAGCCTCATTGGTCTGAAGGTGCTGTTAAAACTAATTACAAAGGACATTTACATAGATCTTTAAAATATTTTTTATCTACTGAATGTCTTTAGGCCTCATACCTACTTTGAGTTGATATTCTTGCCTCTGGCACTGTAGATGGAGAGAAAGGGAAGGAAGGACATGGTGCAAATATGGTGCCCAGAACCACAGTGAAAATGCAAGCAGGTTAATCTCAGGTCTTCCAGATCCAAATGCAGTGAAAACGCTCTTACCAGGTGAGATTGGGACATGTAGGTGGTCAGTTAATGTGCAAAGTTCTCGTGATGGTGGCCACCCAGCTGTGTGTCAAAACACATAGACTCTACACCAAAAAGAGTGAATGTCACTGTAAGGAAAGGGACTAAAAATCAAAGCTTGGAAAGAGAGTAGGCGATGGATGACCTCAATACAGTGCGGTAAGAGCTGTGATACCTCTGCGGACACACTGTGGGCTGAGGGAGCAGACTTGGATGGGCCCTAATAGAGCCTTTTGGGGCTCTGAATCATGATTGTGGGTGTAGTCACATAGCTGTAGGCATTTGTCAGCACTCATCAAAATACACACTTGCTGATTGTATGCAAAGAGTAATGCAGTGAGGTAGATTTTTAGAAAGTCCGTAAAATCCCAGGAATCCAAAGCAATTGTACGTATATACACATTTATATGTATTTAACATTATTTTGATTGAATACACTTAGCTATATGGTCACCCGCTTATCTTTTGTTGAGAGAAAGATCTTTCCTTTGTGTCTAGGTGCCCACATTGGTGTCCCTTGTAGTTAAGATGTGTCATCTGTGATTTCCAGTTTCTTTTAAAGGAGAGAGAATTCAGTCAGTTGGAAATAATCTGGGTACAGGATTTTAGATTTTTATGACTTCCTGGCCATGTTTTTGCTATTATCTTGTTCACTTACTTTTTAAAAACATTTTTTAAATGTATTTATTTTTGAGAAAGAGACAGAACGAGTGGGAGAGGGGCAGAGAGAGAGAGAGAGAGAGAGACAGAAGCTGAAGCAGGCTCCAGGCTCTGAGCTGTCAGCACAGAGCCCAGCGCAGGGCTTGAACTCATCGTGAGCATGAGATCATGACCTGAGCCAAAGTTAGACACTCAACTGACTGAGCCACCCAGGCGCCCCTATCTTGCTCACTTCTAATTTACTACTTTACTAATTTTAGCTGTTCACTCCAAAACTTCCAGAATATTCACTTTTCTTAGAAACAATTGCCTTTTTTTCAAACTCCTATTCTGTTTAGGTTATATATAAATCATGTAAATAGGATACCAAAAAACAGCTGACATAACCAGGCTTGGGACTAAACACAGCTGCCTGTGGGGAAACACTCCAGAAGTTAGAGCAGAAATGCAGGAGTGTTCTAGAGAGGATCCTGCCAGCTGTGTGTGTAAGGCCAGTGGGTCTTATTGAGGGACGGATGGTCTTGACTCATCTGGAATATTCAGTGCTGTCCCACACTCCTGGCCCTTCTATTTGAGCCCCATCCTGCCCTCTCTTAGTGTCTGTTCCCTGTTCAAGTGTATGCAGAGAAAGTGCTGTGCACCTGCCTCCTGTTTTCTGCCCAGCAGCCCTTCTGGTATTTGAATTCAGCCATCTCACTGCCCCTAGTCTCCTCCTCAGCCTAAACCACTTCTCCTTTCCAAGAAGTCCTCAGGTGATGTGGGTTTTGAACCTTATAGGATCCCAGGCATTTTTTTGCGTGCAAACTGCAACTCTGTACCCAGGGGCCCCTGCTCCTGTTTTACAGATGCTGTTCTCCTGCCTCATTGCAGGACACGAACACTAGAGGCAGAAATTCTTCTACAGCTATAATTTAAGGTTTGGTGGGGAGAATGGTCTCTACTCTTGGAAAATTTAGGTATTGAACCTTCGTGAAAGAATCACAGTCTGTGTAAACATTTACATTAATATAGAGAAACCCACTGCTGCCTGGATGGTGGGACAGCTCTGTGGAGACTGTTACAATGTTCCCCTGCCTGGCAGCATGTGCTGTTTATGGGAGTGGGGAGAGGCAGAGGAGCCCTTTCAAGGGACCATTCAGCTGGGGACCGCTGGTCATGGCTGAGGGGTTGTGTTTGCCAACCTGGCTGCCCTCTGCCCATGGCCGTGACCCTCTGCAGCCTGCACGTCCCTCACGCTGTTTCCTTTCTCTGTTGCTTCTCTGCTCCCGTCACCCTGCCAGAGCAGCCGAGATTCACAGGATTGCCAAGTTAACCAGAGTCTGACCCATCCTCTTTTTTGCCTTTTTCGTCACAGGGATGCTGCATGTGGTATTGATTATCTAGACTGTGTAATCTTATTTGTTTGTCTATTGATGGGTATCTGTTGTCCATCTAGCTAGTAATTTATCTTTTCATTCAGCCAAACACATAGGTTCTAGATGCATGTTTGCACAAGTTGCCAGGTGCTGGGGCTACAGAGAAGAATAACCTGGGGTCCTGCCTACAAGAGGGACCTGACTTGGTTTATTTACTTTCTTAACACCAGAACAGTTTGTCCAGATACGGACACGACACAGAGCGGTCCCTCCATAAATATTTGTTGAATGTTAATGCTTGAATTTTTATTAGGTTGAATCACATGAAATTACCAATATCCAACCATGTTCAATCTGCAAAAAATGCTAATTGCATTTCATACGGTTCAATCAACTACAACAGTAACAAACGTGTCCATTATGGAAAGCCCGGAAAATACTAAATAGTGTGGAAAAATATTACCCATAGTATCAGCCCTCAAGGGTGCCTACTGGTGGCATCGAGCCCCCTTTTATATCTGGATCAATAGGTATGAAGATTGATTTCCCTCGATGTTGTGCAAGCGCTTGTAAGAAACAATTCCACCCAGGCAGGAGTTGTAAAGAGTAGCCGTGAAAGCCCCTCTTCCCAGCCCCCTGCCCCACTCCCCTTCCCATAGGCAACCATTGCTAAGTCTTTGATGTACTTGCAGAGAGCTTTCTATGAATTTGCATATTTATGTGAATCTATGCACATTTAGGATTGAGAGATTATTTATACATTTATGCAAATCAGTGAAAGTATGTGCTAACGCCTACATGCTCCTCACTGGTAACCAGTTTCCCTCTCAAGGTGGGCAGTCCACAGCCCTTTCCTCCTCCAGCCAGGAGGTCCCGCCTGAGGTCCACACTGGTGGCTTCTTGTGTATAGTTGTGTGGCTGCTCCTTGAGTGGAGGAAGAGCCAGGCTGGCGTGGCAAGCTGCTCCCGCCAGCCTCCATGTGACACAGCAAGAAGGACTGTGTGTGGGTCCCACTGAGCAGGAAGCGTGGGCCCAGCCCAGCCCAGCCCAGCCCAGCTGGCTGGGTACAGGACAGCAGCATCTCAGCTGGGAGCCAGGGGCCGCCATTAGTCCTGGCACCTGCAGTGGCCCTTGTCCAAGTGATTTATTCACTGGGACGCTCCAAAGCATCTAAATCCAACACAAGTCAACTTGCAGGGCGAAAGAGAGAGGGTGGCGGTTTGTACAGGAGGAGGGAAGCCAGGCCAGGAGCTAGATGCCCGCGGATCTCTCCGTGAACCCTGAGCCTCTGTTGGAGGGTTGGGGCTCTGTAGTGCCCATGTTTCTGTCAAGTGCTGACATCCTTTGTGTTTCTGATTTTGCCCATTTCACCGTTGTTTTGTCATCGAACAGGAGTGGAGTTCAGACTCTGCCCCTCTGTGGATGCTGGGGTCTTAGGCAAGCCATTTGATGTCACTGAGTTTGGTTTGCTCTTCTGAAAGTGAGAAGGATAGAAGGGCATGTACCCGATGAGTAAGTGCCAGACCCGAGGCTGATGCTGGGGTTCCAGGGCCGGATCTGCCATTTATCAGCTCTGTGATCTTGGTCAGGTTGCTTAGCCTTGTCTGTGCCTTCTTCATGAAACCTCTAAACGAGTTACCATAGGTAAAGCTCTTAGACTAATGCTTACCTCACAGGTTTGCTGTGACGATGACCCACCAACTGGGTTGTGGCAAGGACTGTATGAGACAATGAGTGAAAGTTTGTAAACAATGAAGCCGTGTTTAGATGCAGGTGTTACTATGTGTTGATAACTATGTTAAGTCCAAAAATATATCCCCATTGAGAGGTGCTCAGCAGCATTTTGCTTGAGTGGAATTTACAAATTGGGATGAGTTGAGGTTTGCATCTAAGAGGATCTTGTTCCTGCTGCGCTCCGTCCCGTACTGCCCTTGTTGCTTCTGCCAGGTGGGGATAGCCTTGGGGATATTACTGTTTCCAGAGAAAGAATGCTGAGACCCAGAGGGGAAGTCACTTGCTTGAGGTCACACAGACAGTGTCAGTCATCCCAGCCCCTATCTGTAGCCTCAGTCTCCTGGCCCCCAAACCAGTACTCTTCCACCCACTCAAAGAGGGAGCTAAGGAACACCACGACACTTGTTTATGTGGTGAGGCAGGGACCTGCAACAGTACAGGAGATGGAGGGCCTGTTCATGAGTATCCTTTGTGGCTCTGCTCCGGGAACTTATGTGGAGATGGGAGAGCTTCAGAGGGATATGGGTGGAGGGGTAGGTGGGCACTGGGACTTGGGGTGACAAGGGTGAATGAAGGGCTACTGGGGTATTAGGAATTTATTCAGGTGGAAGGCTTTTGAGTGTGTGGTTGTGTGGGGAAAATGATGGGAACAGGAGGTGGGGATAGAGGGAGGGGAGGTGACCTGGTGTGAGAGCATTTGAAGGAGCTGGTCTGGAGTTCTGTGCCTTGAAAGAGTTTCCAGCGTGAAACTGAAGTGGCTTCAGGCTTCAGATTTTGCTGGGGAACTGCTCTTGGTTGCATGGTTAATCTTTTGTTCTCCCAATCTTGGGACTTGTTTGCTGCCCTGGGGCCGGGGCTCTCTCCCCAAAGACCTGGAGCCAGGAGCTGTGTGGCTTTCTGGGACACAATTGCCCGCCCATAAGATCTCCTGGCTTTATATGAAGGAAGTCACCGGCTGGCATGTTTTTTCCCCCCAACTCCTGAGAGGCCGTATTGAGAGAGACTGATCCGAGAGTAAATACCCTTAGATGTATTTCCTCTGGCTCAGAATAATTGACTTAATCTGTGATGTGGCTCATTTTTTCCCTTTGGGAAAAAGAGAGATGCTGCCTGACTCACTCCTTCATAAGATACTGTTGCTCACCTTCTCCCTTAGGAAAGTCTCGTGCAGGCACATTTTGATATAATCATTACTTGTACTCCTATCACAGAGAGAGCATGGTCCAGTACCTTTCCTTCTCCTGGGTATGAGAGTGGGGCTCATCCCAAGTTGACTGAAAGGATGTCCTCAAGCCTTCAAGGGGCCACTATGACCCACAAGACCTGAGAGTGTAGAGATAGAGCATCTTTCTGCCTCGGTTAGGAGAGGGCTCATGGAGGAGGCATTACTGAGCTGGGCCATGAAGGGCAAATTCCATTTTGGGCCTTACATTGATAGAGAAGAGGCAGAAGCAGATTTTGGTGAGCAGTGGTCTAGAGGATGAGCATGTGTGTATTAACAGATATCCTTTGGAGAAATGTGTGAGATAGTAAGAGAGAAAACTGGAAGGTAATTTTGGATCTGAAGCAGGGGACCTAGACAGTTATCTGAGATCGCTTTGACTGTAAACTGTAGAGGGCAGGGAGCAGTGATATCCCAGAAAAAGAGAGGACAGAAAAAATATTTGAAGTAATAATGGCAGAAAAATGTCCAAAAACTATAAAACCACAGTTTAAGAAGCACAGCATAACTCAAATACTAAAAAGAGAGTCACACAAAGGTGTATCATAATCAAATTGCCTAATACTCATAATAAGGAAAAACGAATAAAAACAATCAGAAAGAAAATAAAAAGACCTATTACATAGAGAACAACAAAGAATGGTAGAAGATGTCTGGTCAGAAATTATTCTAAAGCAGAAGGCAATAGAACTGAAAGATAAAATCTAGAATTCTATACCTAACAAAAATATTCTTCAGAAAATGAAGGTGAAATACTTTTTTTTTGTGGGAGATGGTGCCTGGCTGCCCTAGTCAGAAGAGCATGCAACTCTTGATCTTGAGGTCCTGAGTTCAAGCCCCACATTGAGAGAGAGATAGCATGAGCAGGGGAGGGGCAAGAGTGAATCCCAAGCAGGCTCTATGCTGTCAGTGCAGAGTCTGATACAGGGCTCAATTTCACAAATTGTGAGATCATGACCTGAACCAAAACCAAGAGTAGATGCACCCCATGATTTTCTTAAATGTATGTAAATTAATAATATTTGAAGTAGACTGTATTAAGTTAGAGAGGTGTATTGTAAATATCAGAGCAACCATTACAAATGCATAACAAAGACATATGGCACATAAGCCAATAATGGAGAATGATAAAATCAAAAGGTGGCAGGAAAAAAGGGAAAAAGTAATAGAACAAATGAGACAAATAGAAGACGATCAATGTGATGGTTTTAAATTCAGCCATATTGATGAAAATATTAAGTTTATGTGATGTAACGACTCATCTTAGTAGACGGATATTGTTACGTTACAAAGCAAGAATGGGGCACCTGGGTGGCTCAGTTGGTTGAGTGTCCAACTTGGGCTCAGGTCATGATCTCTCGGTTCGTGGGTTCAAGCCTCGTCTCAGGCTCTGTGCTGACAGCTCAGAGCCTGGAGCCTGCTTCGGGTTCTGTGTCTCCCTCTCTCTATGCCCCTCCCCCACTTGTGCACTTTCTCTCTCTCTCTCTTTCTCTCTCTCTCTCTCTCTCTCTCAATAAATAAAAAACAAATATTTTAAAAAAGAAGCAAGAACCAACTATAAGCTATCATAAAGAAACCCATATTAAATGTAAAGACACAAATAGATTAAAAGTGAAAGGATGGAAAAAGAGATTCCATGCAGACAATCAAAAGAAAGATGGAGTGGCTGACTGTATTAAGCAATACATAAAGAACCTGTAGACTTTGGAATATGGAATATTATCAAGGACAAAGAGGGACAAATAACTTTTCATAATGATAAAGGAGATAATTCATCAAAAATTCATCATAATCCCGAATACATAGGTACCTAATAACAAAGCTTCAAAATACATGATGCAAAAACTGACAGAATGAAAAGAATAGACAAATCCATAATATTTGAAGATTGCATCACTCCTCTCTGTAACTGGTAAAACAAATAGACAAATGAGTAAATATATAGACCACTTGAACCATATGATCAACCAATTGGACCAAAGTGGTATTTTATAGGACCTTCCACCCAGCAACTACAGAAAATGCATTCAAGTGCATGGAAATGTTTGTGAAGACAAGCAATCTGCTGGACCATAACACAAGACTCAATACATTAAAAAATGATTAAAATATGCAAAGTATGTTCTCTGACAAAAATGATGGATTGAAGTAGAAATAAATATGTCTTAAAATCACAAAATTATTTGGAAGTTAAACACATGCCTAAATAACCCATTAGTCAAGACAGAAATCACAAGAAACATTAAAAAAATGTGTTGAATTAAATGAAAATGAAAACATGGCCAAACTTGTGAGATGTAGGCAAAGTGGCACTAAGAGGAAAATTTATAGTATTAAATGTTTATATTAATAAAGAATGTCTAGGGGCTTCTGGGTGGCTTAGTCGGTTAAGCATCCGACTTCAGCTCAGGTCATGATCTCATGGTTCACGACTTCAAGACCCACGTTGGGCTGCCTGCTAACAGCTCAGAGCCTGGAACCTGCTTCCAATTCTGTGTCTCCCTCTCCCTGCCCCTCCCCCACTCACGCTGTGTCTCTCAAAAAATAAACATTAGAAAAAATAATGTCTAAGATCAATTAAGCTTCCACCTTAAGTAGAAAAATCCAGAGTAAGAAATAGGAAGTAATTGGGGCACGTGGGTGGCTCAGTCGGTTGAGCGTCTGACTTCAGCTCAGGTCACGATCTCACAGTTTGTGAGTTCGAGCCCCACATCAGGCTCTGTGTTGACAGCTCAGACCCTGGAGCCTGCTTCACATTCTGTGTCTCCCCGTCTCTCTCGGCCCCTCCCCTGCTCATGCTCTGTCTCTCTCTGTTGCTCAATAATAAATAAATGTTAAAAATTAAAAAAAAAAAAGGAAGTAATAAAAAAAATAACAAAATCTGAACGAATAATAAAGAAAAATTGGAAAATCCAAAGCTAGTTCTTTGAAAAAGTCAAAATAGATAAATCTCTAGCTAGATGATCAGGGGAATGAGAGCAGATGCAAATTACAAATACCAGGAATGGAAGTGGGAACATGACTTTAGGTCCTACAGACATTACAGAAAAATAAAATGTTTATAAACTACTATATGCCAGTAAATTTGACAAATTAGATAAACAAATTACTTGATAGTGATACCAAAGGTGAATAGTCCTGTATCCATTAAAGAAATTGAGTTTGAACTTAAACACTCCAGTCTCAAAGAGACCCCAGTCCCACATGGTTTCAATACTGAATTCCACCAAACAGTTAAGAGTGAAATAATACAATTCTATATAAACTATGCCAAAAAATAGAAGCAGGAACGTTTCCCTACTAATTTTAGTAAGTCAGCATTGCCCCGATATCAAAACCAGAAAAAGGCATAGGAAAAAAAACCACCGCAGGGAATAGTTCTCATTGTGTATGTAAGAATCTTTAATAGAACATTAGCAAATAGAACCCAGCAATATGTAAAAAGGGTAACACATAATGACCAGTTAGGGATTTTCAAAGGAATGTAATGTTTTAGCATGTTAAAATCAATTGATATAATTCAACATATTAGCACACTAAAAAGGAAAATTCACGATTATTTCAATAAACACAGAAAAACACTTAACAGAATTGAACACCCATTTATGGTAAAACCTCTTTGCAAACTAGGAATAGGAAATTTGAGTTCAGCAAAGGCATCTATGAAAAACCTACATCGTATTTAATAGTGAAAATCTGAATCTTCTCCTCCTAAGCAGGTTTGGCTTTTTGGGCATGTGACTTGTGCAGTCTTGAAATTCTTGATTTTATCTTTGACCTCGTGTTTTGTAATTAAAGGCTACTTGTATAGTGGAACATGCCCACGTGCAGAGGAAATATGCACAATATGGGTGTCTTCCATTCTTTGCCTGGCCCATGTTCATGTAGTGTTTGCAGTGCCCCAAGAGCATCAATTCTGGTAAACTCACGGTGTCTGGGATTCAGCAAGATGCAAAGCAAGTACAAGGTAAACATGTTACATCTACGACTAAGTGGGGATCCTGAGAGGCCATGCTTTCTGTTCACACTAGAACTTGCTTCTAATTCAGGAGGAGGGCAGTGACATTCTAAGAAGTGTGAGCATGCGAGGAACCACGTCATCTCTTTATTACCCATTGCGCCCCTGTGTTAGCCAACTATTTAATGCAGAAATTGATGGCATAGAAGGAAAGGGAGGGATAGAAACCATAGTTCCTTTTCTTTTTCAGTCCTTCATCAGTAAGCTGAAGATGGGCAGTGTTAATAGAATGTGTGCATATCAAGAAGTGAAACACAAACAATTGAGTTATTTTTCTACAGTGTTTCCACTGTTTTGGTAAGAATGGAATACACATATGCACATATGTGCATCTAAGCCATGAGATACTAATTGTTCCATTTCTGTGTTCTGCATATGTGTTAAATGCTCTTATATTTGCATTTAAAATTGGCGTTGTACAGGGGGCGCCTGGGTGGCTGAGTTAAGTGTCCGACTTCAGCTCAGGTCATGATCTCTCGGTTCATGGGTTCAAGCCCCATCTCAGGCTCTGTGCTGACAGCTCAGAGCCTGGAGCCTGCTTCGGATTCTGTGTCTCCCTCTCTCACTGCCCCTTCCCCATTCATACTCTGTGTGTCTCTGTCTTTCTCAAAAAATAAATAAACATAAAAAAATAAAATTGGCATTGTACAATGTTAAGGTAGTGAAATCAGGGCTAATGATTTTAAAATTTAACTTTTCTTAGACCAATGTTGAATAGAAAATAAAAATTATCATGACAAGTAAAAATAAGCCACAGAGGAAAGGGCAAAGCTATATATTTTAGTACCTTTAATGGCTCTTTTTTCCTGCTTTTTGAGGAGGGGAACCTTTGTTTTCACTTTGCAGTAGGCCTCTAAGTTACGTAGCTGGCTCTGTCCCTCAGTTCAAGAACAAGACAAAAAAGAAAATTCATTCTCACCACTTCTTCCATTAGATCCTATCCAGTACAATAAAGCAAGAAAAAAAAAAAAAACTCCTACAAATCAGAAAGAAATGAAACTGTTTTTATTTTCATGTGATATGGTCATCTATGTAAAAAATCCTAAGGAATTCTCAAAACTCCTAGAAGAAAGTTTAGCAAATTTGGAAGTTACACAATTAGTATTAAACGATCTGTATTTTTGTACATTGGCAACAATTGGAGATTGAAAAAAAATCCATTTAAAATAGCATCCAAAACCATGAAATAGTTAAAGCTAAATTTAACAAGATAGGTGCAAGACCTTTATAGTAAAAACTATAAAACATTGCTGAAATCAAAGACCTAAATTAATGGAGAGATCGCAGATATCCATATTAAGATGTCAATTCTCTGTAAATTGGTACAGATTCAATTCAGTCCAAATCAAAATCCCATCAGTCTTTTTTGTTTTTGTTTTTTTTTGTTTTTTTTAAACTGAGTTGAATCTTCAGCAGCTTTTTTTTTTTTTTTAAGTTTATTTTTGAGACAGAGACAGAACATGAATGGGGGAGGGGCAGAGAGAGAGGGAGACACAGAATCAGAAGCAGGCTCCAGGCTCCGAGCCATCAGCCCAGAGCCCGATGTGGGGCTCGAACTCATGGACCGCGAGATCGTGACCTGAGCTGAAGTCGGACGCTTAACCGACTGAGCCACCCAGGCGCCCCAACCCATCAGTCTTTTTTGTATGAATTGGTGATTAAGAATTTATATGGGTATGTAAATGAGCTAGAAAAATTAAAACTTTTTTTAAAAAGAAGACTTATGCTACCTGATTGAGATGTAATATAAATTTATAGTGATCAAGACAGTACAGTACTAGCCTAAGGATAGAATCCAAATAAAGTCCAGGAATTAACACATCTTTGATCAATTCATAGTCAACTAAAAATGCCAAGGTAATTCAATGGAAAAATGATAATCTTTCAACAAATGATACTAGAATAATTAGATATCCGTATGGGAAAAATATCATAATGTGTTTTGATCCCACATATATTTGATTTTATATGTGGGATCCTCATCCCACATATAAAAATTAACTTGAAATAGATCACAGTAAAACTTATAGAACTTTTAGAAAAAACAACAAGAGAAACTCTTTGTGACCTTGGGCAAAGATTTCTTGAATGGAGGGGAGTATTGAGGCTGCTAACCTTCCATGTGAGGAAGTTGAAGGAGGAGGTTTTATGGGACCTGCTAACAAAACGATAGAATAGGAGCTTGTCTGGCTCCAAAGCCACTGCTTATGCCATGGCAGCACACTGTCCCCTATTGTAGGGGCAGGGGAAGGGCTTGCTGACTCATGACTGAGGTTCTTTGGTGTCCCCGGACAACAGGCAGCACCGTGGGCTGGCGAGGTACTTGGAAGGGCAGTTAGGGCCGGTGGTTCCAGCAGCTGCTGGCACTGCTAGAAGGTCTTCCCAGTTGGAGTGGGTAAGGGGGCAGGAGAGGGAGTGAGCAGCAGGGTCTTGGGGTCTAGCTGGAGCACACCGCCAGCACATAGCAGATGTGGGGAGAGCTGACAGGCAATGGGGGAGGGTCACAGCAGCAGGAAGACACTGAAAGCTGTATGGGGGGGACAGCTTGAGTAGGCATCAGGGTGAACCTTACAGGATGAGGCTAAGGACCATGAAGTTGCATTTAAATAATAAAATGTGGCAGTATGATTATACTTGAATCTCATGGTTCCCAGGTAGAACGGGCTACACCAGGATCCTGTTCAGTGGGGAGGAGGGCTTTATTCAGAATAAAGGAGGGGAGGAGGGCTTTATTCAGAATACAGATTCCCGGTCCTACACCAGATGTACTAAAGCAGAGTCCCTGAGGGTGGAGCCTGGGAATACAAGCTCAGACAGGTTTGGGAACCATTGATACTCCTACCTTGCCGGGCGATGAAAAGACATTAAAGGAAGCTAGGAAAGCTGGAAAACTGGGAATGAAGTTCAGTGGCAATGTTGGGAATTTATAATATGTCTGATTATAATAGCTAATATTTATTGAGCCTTACTGTGTCCAGTAGGGTATGAGGCAGGGCGCTTCACCCCCATCGTCTTACCACATTCCACCCCCCAACCAAGGCAGGACCGTTTTATCCTGGTTTCACAGAAAAGGGAGCAGGCTTAGAGCAGAAGTGACTTGCAAAGGCCACAGCCAACAGTGGTAGAGGCAGGATTCAAGCTCGGGGTCTAACTGCTGTGTTCCTGGCCCCAAGCTGTATTTCACCAAGGGAGGGAAGAGTGTGTGTGTGTGTGTGTGTGTGTTGGGACAGATGGTCATCAGGGACCCACAGGAGGATGCCTTGGGAGCATGGTGCCCAGGCTGTGAGCTGGGAGAGGTGCAGTAGCCACTGTGGGCAGAGCTGGCAATGGCGACGATGGGCTTAAGTCCCACACTTGGGCAGAGAGGGTCCTGATCAGGTCATTTGTGTGTCAAAAGCATAAGGACGATAGGTGGGAAAATTAGGCAAAAACCAATGGAAAGACTTTAAAAGTCAAGAACCTCTCAGGAAGCCAAGGGCTGGCTTTAGAACTTGTTTGGAAGCCTGGAAAATGTGTGTTCCCAGGATGAGAAAATCCCAGCTGGCTGGGTGGTAGAGGCCAGTCTTTGAGGGAGAGGATGGATGGTTGGCTCTCACAGGTGGAAAAAGCATTTGAGGGCAAGAGGAAGGAAACTAGGTGGTTGCAAAGGAGATTAGCCCATCAAGTGAGTCGTGTGGCATCATCTGTAAGGGATTGTCAGGCTGATGCTGATAGGCCCTTCATGCCAACAGCAATGATCCAGCAGAGCCCTGGTGATGGGGTGGCTGTGCCATGTGCATCAGCTGGCAGAGAACCACTCAGGATCTTCCCTTAGGAAAGGCTCATCTGAGTGAGATGGTGATTCTGTGGGGACAGCCTGAACCAGTTCCAGTTTATAATGAGAATGCATCCTTTGTAAATGTTGGCACTGAATGATGAGGGACAAACAACTAGCCTGGCAGCATGCTGCACAGTGATCTTGGGGCAAGCAAGGCATCTTCTCCCATCATTCCTGGTGGCGGTGACCCTATGGTTCCCAATTCCTGCATTTCACAAAGCAGAGCAGGAGAGCAGAGGGTGAAGTCATTGGATTCTGTGCCCAGGTCTTGTTTGAGGACTTGAGGAAGATACATCTTCCCGGCTGATCCTTTGAAAGACGTGGGAGGAGAAGTGTGTCCCGTAGAAACAGGTGCACAGAGAGGAGCTGCTCAGTGGACTCCTGAACCAGATACAGAGGCTCTGTGGTGGAGCTGCTCTCCACGGGGCATTTACTGAGGGCCTTCTCCATGCGAGGAGGGCATTTCCAGGAAGCTGAGTCTCTGTCCCAAAGGGTCCCCAAGTCTGCTGGTGGGCCGGGTATTCCAAGTGAGTAGAAGAATAGGAACTTTCAAATAGTGCTCGTTGTCTTTATTTTCTTCTCACAAAGAGATTCACAATAGAGAGGTTATAAAGCAAAAAGGAAAACAGAAGTTGTCCTAAATCCACAGCAACCACTCCCCACACACAAGACTTTGAATTTTTACGTTTTAGACGATTGGAAGCTATTGATGTGTTTCGAGCAGGAGGTAGGGCTTGCAAAAAGACAGTTTTGGAAGATTAATGTGATACCAGGGGATGGGTCAGCAGGATCAGAGAGGGCCCAGGGAGAAGTCTGTGTCTAGTCCTATGGAAGGTAAGGGTTTGGCCAGGAAGTGGCCAGAGGAGTGACAAGGAAGGAGACCAGATGGGACGAATGACCCACTAGAGGCACAAAAATGACCACCAGCCCGACAGGACTAGTGCTCGTTCAGGTGTTCGGCAAAGGTTTACTGGGTGTTCACAACGTTCATTGCTGGGTTCTAGTTATCTGGAGCACACGGTCAGTGAGCTGTGGTCCCATCCCTAAGCTGGAAGAAATGGACCTTCAGAACAGCCTGGGTGGGGAAGACCATGGCAGGCTTGGGTATTCCCATTCACTCAAAGTGTTGTGTCGCACCTCTGGCTGCGCCTGAGTGTCACCTGGGGGCTTTTAAACAATGTCAATATCTGGGCCTCTGGTTCCATTGTTTTGGGGTGCTGCCTGGGTATAGCTCTCAGGTGATTCTAAGGTGAAGCCTGGGGTGGGAACCCCTGGTAAGGATGAGGAGAGCACCCCCAGGTGGTGCTAATCCAAGACAGTTGAGGTAGAAGAACAGAAATTTAGGAGATGTGATAGTTTGCCAGGCCTTTGAATTTGAAGTTTGGAATTTGAATATGCCGTGTGATTAAGATCTCCTTGAGAGACCTGGCCCACCGCCTGGCAGGGTCTTCACAGGCCAGTCTTTCTCTGAATATGTGCTAGCTCTTTTGGGAGACCGGAGAAGGGCAATCAGAAAAAGGGACCATAAGAAGGATATTTGGAAAATGACTTAAAATCCGAATTGAGGACTAGGAGACTAGACTCAAGGCAGGACCAATGAAACCACATTAATAGATGGAAAACATCTCTGTGGGTGTGGCTTTGACTATAATGAAGAGATGCTGGTCAGACGGGGAGGAGGTGTGGCCACTTGGGGTGAGGGGTGAATATTAGAAAAGGAAAGCAAATCAGTGGACAGAAGAGAAGCAGGTGACAGGCACAGGGAGATGACATGAAGCTGTCCTGTGTGTCTAGAGTTTGGTTTCCAGAGCCAGGGAAGTGAGAGGATCTTGGCTTTGCTTTAATGCTTATTACACCACCTAGAACAGTAACTCATAGAAGAGAGTGTGAACTACAGATCTATGGGCCTCAGTAGGCAGGTGGGACCCAGGAATCTCCCTTCTTCACCTGTTTCCCTGGGGATCGCAGTGCACTTGGCTCAGAAGCACTGACCTAGAGAAATAGCAACTAAGGAGTAAGTCCCGAAGGGTTGAGTTGAAACCAGGGACTAAAAATATTCCAGATGTCCCTGGACAGGCTCTGAGGGGCTGTAGGGAAGACAGACCACCGGGTAATGCCTAAGAAGCACAGTGGGAGAGCAGAAACGGGAGGGAGTCCCCAAAGAGGAGGAGCACTGGCTGGTTTCTGCAGCTTGAGAGTCTGCCAAAAGTTTCACTCTCAAGACTGGAGTCATTCTGAATTGAGAGGTAGGGAACTCTGGAATCCTAAGAGCTTGCTCTGCTCTGTGGGTACGTACAGAGGGGCTTTGATGTTTTTGTGTGATTGGTGATCTCCCTCCACATTTCCTCATGCTAGGTTTATGTGATGATTATATTTCTGGAACTCTAAGAATCTTCTGTCTTCAGATTATGTGCTCCTGTTCCTCTGGGCTGGTACATTTGCTCTTGAGTAAAGTCAGGATGTGTATGTTAAATGCAACTGGTATTGCTCAGAGGTTAACAGGACCTGAGCAGGCAGCATAGGACGGTGTTGTCATTCTGATTACTCCCATAAGTGTGTAGCTAATTTTTCCTTTTCTTTTTCAACTTTTTTTTGAATGTTTATTTATTTTTAAGAGAGAACGTGAGTCTGGGAGGGGCAGAGAGAGAGGTAGACACAGAATCTGAAGCAGGCTCCAGGCTCTGAGCTGCCAGCACAGAGCCTGATGTGGTGCTTGAACTCACAGACCACAAGATCATGACCTGAGCCAAATTCAGATGCTCAACCAACTGAGCCACCCAGGTGCCCCTTTTCTTTTCTTTTCTTTTTTTTAATTAATTTTTTAATGTTTATTTTTGAGAGCATGAGTGGGGGGTGGGGCAGAGAGAGAGGGAGACACAAAATCCAAAGCAGGCTCTAGACTTAGCTGTCAGCACAGAACCCAACATGGGGGTCGAACCCACGAACCAGGAGATCACGACCTGAGCCAAAGACCGATGCCCGACCAACTGAGCCACCCAGACACTGCTTCTTTTTTTTTTTTTTTTTTTTTTTACTTTGGTAATCAGAGATTGGCTTAAATTTCCTTTACCATCCAGAATCCATATACTAAAATGTCTGTACAAGCTTGGTGTTGTGAGTGTGTGTGTAGGACCACAACAGTGGGCCAGCTCAAGTTTTACTCCCTCTTGGGGGTCTTTGCTGACCTACCCTTTTCTCCATCAGGATCAATCTGTGCTTCCTCTTTTTCCAGTAGCTTCTTTATCTCTGCTCTTGAGATCGTTTTTTTACTGTCCAGGACCCAGGATGGAGCCCTGCCACTTACCAAGACGTCAGTGGGGTTGAGTTTTGTTTTTTTTTTTAAAGGATCTGGAAGCCAAGTATGATTAAACATTTTAAAATAGAGTCCTTTAAGCAAAATTAGAATTATTTTGCCCAGAGAAAAAAGACCAAGGTGACTAAGAGAAGACACAGAATAGTGTGACCACGTGTTTTCTGTTTCTAAAGTGAAGCCTCCAGGGGAAAGGGGGAACTTTTGATTAGTTCTTTGATTCTTAATCATCTGGGCTAACAGGCCCTTTTGAGAATACGATGAGAGCAATGGATTTGCTCCCCTAGAAAAGGGCAAAACACAATTTGCCCCTAATTTTGGGGGTTCACTGACTCTCCCATCCTACTCCTCAGATTTGAAGTGAATAATCCCTGGGTCATTATAAAATATTAGATGTTGGGTGTTCATTCCTGCATCTCCTCCCACAGGGAGGCCTTCTGTGGTCTTAATAGTCTCTCCCTCAGTGATGTGAGCTGGCTTTGCATCATAGGAGCATTTATCAAGACATCGTGTCCTTACGTTCAGCGCGTGTTAGTGGCATTTTCCTCTTAGCCCCAAGGCCTAAGATTGACATAAAAATCTGCTTGCTCATATCTTTGTCCTCAGAGTTCATTATTCAGTAATTAAAGCTTAGGAAATTTCACATGAATGCTCAGGGATCCAAAAGGAAGACGGCATTGTACTAGCCAAGGTTTCTTGAGCTCAGGTCTGTTGACATTTGGGGCTAGGTCATTATTTACTGTGAGGCCTGCTTTGTGCACTGGAGGGTATTCAGCAGCAGCCATGGTCTCCACTCAGTAGATGCCAGGAGCACTCTCCCGCCTACTCACCACAACCAAAAAATCAAAAATGTCTCCAGACATATGGCCATATAGCCCCCAGCAGCGTTGGATCACCACCCCCCCCCCCACACACACCACCACCACCACTTGAAAACCACTGCTTCTAGCCTTTCTCTAGCTTGATTTTGGCTCTCTTATCAAGGGGAACACCTCTGTGAAGAATGAACTATTCTCTGTTCTGCCTTCTGGAGCTATTCATGCAGCTAGCTGTGCTCTGTGTCAGCCAGTGTATCAGCCCCAGAGGCTGAAAATGTGAGTGAGACACCCTGACCTTGGGGGCTTCCTGTGTTTTAGTTTGGGAGAGAGACACTCAGAAGTATCAGAGGGTATGGTGGGGGTGTCCATGGAAAAGAGGCATGTGTCCCAGGGCCTTTCCAATATATTATCCATCCAGGATGGTCTTGGTTAATAGTTTTCCCATGGCTATGTCTTTTTTGTCATTCATATCTCTGTTTAAATGCCACCACTTCAGGGAGGGGGGGCCAAGATGGCAGAGCAGCATGGAAGTTTTTTGCATCTCTCATCTCTGAAATGCAGCTAGATCAACACCAAACCATCTTGCACACCTAAAAAATTGATCTGAGGATTAACACAGCAATCTGCAGAACTTGAACCACAGAACTCGGCAAGTATGTGGCATGAAGAGGTGAACTGGGGGAGAGAGAACCCGCAGAGGGTAGGGAGCTGTTTTTGCTTGTGGAGAGAGGTTGGAGATGGGGGTGGGGGAAGCACAGGAAAAGCACTTCCCCCTGAAAACAGCTGGAGAGAAAGAGAAAGTGGAAACACCCATAAGGGACTTAATAAGAAAGTGAGAAAGGAGAAAGGAGAGGGTTAGGATACCATAAGACTATGAACAGGGGAGCACAGAGTCTGAAACTCCTCAGCTTGATACCTGGCAGAGCTCCGGTGGGAAGGGCAAATCCCCAGGAGCATAAAGTGGGGTCCTTGGGGTCCTTGGGCCACATGGGGAGAGGCAGTTCCCCAGCTGAGAAGACATTTGGTAGAGGCTGTACAGCCTCCCCACAGGCAGAGGTCCCAGTGGACCCCAGAGAACAGCCACATTTGCTGGTGTTGGAACAAGGATGTTAAGGGGCAGTGATGCCTGGCGCCAGATGTGTGTTGTGATTTACCGTAATCCCTGAAACACTGCTGCTACACGATCATGCGAACTTTTTCTGGGGTGGGCTGGAACCCGGTCTCAGTCTCTGGGCATCTGCAGTAGTGCGGTTGCATGAACGTTCCTGGGAGCAGGCTGGCACCTAGCCATTGCTTGGGGAGCCCTTCCCCCAGAGGGTCTGAGCAGGTCAAAGCCACAGGGCCCTCAGAAGTGAGGGGTTTGGAAACACAGCCCCATCTGAGATGAAACTTGGGACGGAGGTGCTGCCTGGCAGCCTGACGGCATGGTCATGGACAGTGTAGAAGCCCGGAGTGGACTGAAGCCAGAGACAAAAGAGGGGTGCTTGATTGCCAGTCAGAGCAAAGAGTTCTGATATTAGAGATTGGGTAGCTGGGTTACACCAGTTTCACCTCTCCTGTGCATGCACATACATGCATATATGTGCCATAATGATCCACCCCAGTAAACTAAGCAGCTCCATCTAGTGGAGAACGGAGCTGTTGCACGAAGCCCCCGTCCAACTGTGCCAAGCATGCTGTAGAGGAACATCATAAATCTCTCTACCTGCTTAGTTTACAGACTATAAAGTGCTTCATAGTTTGAATTCTAGGGGAAACTGGATGTAATTTCAATCATATTTCATTCTGTTCGCTGGTCCATCTGTTCACTTTTTTTCTTATTCTTGAATGCAGAAAGAGAAAAAACTTATTTTTATTTTCCGTTCTTATAAAAAAGATTTTTTCTACAATATTTATTTTTTGTAAGTTTTTATTCTATTTTACTTTCATGATTTCATCTTATTCTATTTTATTGTATTCATTTAAAAATTTTTTCAAACATCTTCCTTGTTTTTTCCTTATGTTTCCTTTCTTTTCTTTCCCTTTTTCCTTTATTCTATCAAACTGTTTCGACAATCAGACCAAAACACACCTAGGATCTAGCATCCTTTGATGACAGCCTCTTTGTGTTGTTTTTAATTTTTTAATTTTAATTTAATTTAATTTTATTTTATTCTTTTTCTTCCTTCAAAATGATGAAACAAAGGAATTCACCCCAAAAGAAAGAATAGGAAGAAATGACAGCCAGGGAATTAATGCAGATACAAGCAAGATGTCTGAACCAGAATTTAGAATCATGATAATAAGAATGCTAGCTGGGGTTGAAAAAAGCATAGAATCCCTTTCTGCAGAGATAAAAGAAAGTAAAATTTAGTCAGGATGAAATGAAAAATGCTATAACTGAGATGCAATCTTGAATGGATGCCATGGTGGCAAGGATGGATGAAGCAGAGCAGCGAATCAGTGATATAGAGGACAAACTTATGCAGAATAATGAAGCAGGAAAAAAAGAGGGAAGCTAAGGCAAAAGAGTATGATATAAGAATTAGAGGACACAGTGACTCATTAAAAAGGAATAAAATCTGAATAATAGGGGTCCCAGAAGATGAAGAGTGAGAAAAAGGGGTAGAAGGTTTATGTGAGCAAATCATAGTGGAAAACTTTCCTAACCTGGGGAAAGACATAGACATCAAAATCCAGGAAACACAGAGAACTCCCATTAGATTTAACAAAGACTGACCATCAACAAGGCCTTTCATAGTCAAATTCACAAAATACACAGACAAGGAAAGAATCATGAAAGCAGCAAGGGAAAAAAAGTCTTTAGCCTACAAAGGAAGACAGATCAGGTTCATAGCAGACCTATCCACAGAAACTTGGTAAGCCAGAAAGGAGTGGCAGGATATATTCAGTGTGCTGAATTGGAAAAATATGCACCCAAGAATTCTTTATCCAGCAAGGTTGTCATTCAAACTGGAAGGAGAGAGAGAATTTCCCAAACAAAAACTAAAGGAGTGCATGACCACTAAACCAGCCCTGCAAGAAATTTTAAGGGGGCTCCTGAGGGTAGAAAAGACAAAACAAAAAAGACCAAAAGCAACAAAGACTAGAAAGGACCAGAGAACACCACCAGAAACTCCAACTCTACAGGCAACACAATGGCAATAAATTCATATCTTTCAATATTTACTCTAAATGTCAATGGACTACATGCTCCAGTCAAAAGACATATGAAAAGAATGGATAAGAAAACAAGACTCATCTTTATGCTGTTTACAAGTGACCCATTTTAGACCTAAAGTCACCTTCAGATTGAAAGTAAGGGAATGGAGAACATCTGTCACGCTAATGATCACCAAAAGAAAGCCAGAGTAGCCATACTTATAGCAGACAATATAGGTTTTAAAATAAAGACTGTAACAAGAGATGAAGAAGGGCATTACATCATAATTAAGGGGTTTATCCACCCAGATGACCTAACAATTGTAAACATTTATGTCCCCAGTGTGGAAGAACCCAAATATATAGATCAATTAGTCACAAACATACAGAAACTCACTGATAATAATACCATAACAGTAGGGGACTTCAACACCCCACTTACAGCAATGGACAGATCATCTGAACAGAAAGTCAGCAAGGAAACAATGACTTTGAATGGCACACTGGACTGGATGGACTTAACAGATATATTCAGAACATTTCATCCTAAAGCAGCAGAATACACATTCCTCTTGAGTGCACATGGAACATTCTCCAGAGTAGATCACATACTGGGACACAAATTAGCCCTCAACAAGTATGAAAAGATCGACATCATACTGTGCATATTTTCAAACCACAACGCTATGAAACTCGAAATTAACCACAAGAAAAAATTGGGAAAGATAGATACTTGAAGACTAAAGAACATCCTACTAAAGAATTAATGGGCTAACCAAGAAGTTAAATAGGAAATTAAAAAGTGCATGGAAGCCAATGAAGATGATAATGCCAAAACCTCTGGGATGCAACAAAGGTGGTCATGAGAAGGAAGTATATCTTCCTAAAGAAGGAAGAAAGGTCTCAGATACACCCTACACCTAAAGAGCTGGGAAAATAACAGCAAATAAAACCCCAAACCAGCAGAAGATGGGAAATAATAAAGATTAAAGCAGAAATCAATGCTATTGAAATAAATAAAGCAGTAGAACAGATCAATGAAACCAGGAGCTGGTTCTTTGAAAGAACTAACAAAATTGGTAAACCCCTAGCCCGTTTGATCAAAAAGAAAAAAAGGACCCAAATAAATAAAATCAAGAATGAAAGATCACAACCAACACTGCAGAAATACAAACAATAATAGAATATGATGAGCAATTATACACCAATAAATTGGGCAATCTGGAAGAAATGGACAAATTCCTAGAAATATATAAACTACCAAAACTGAAATGAGAGGAAATAGAAAATTTGAACAGACCCATAACCAATAAAGAAATCGAATTAGTAATCAGAGATCTCCCAAAAAACAAGAGTCCAGGGCTGGATGGCTTTCCAGGGGAATTCTACCAAATATTTAAAGAAGTGTTAACGCCTATTCTTTTGAAGCTGTTCCAAAAAATGGAAATGGAAGAAAACCTTCCAAACTCATTCTATGAAGCCAGCATTACCTTGATTCCAAAACCAGACAAAGACCCCACTAAAAAGGAGAAGTACAGACCAATTTCCCTGATGAGCATGGATGCAAAAATCCTCAACAAGATACTAGCCAACCAGATCCAACAATACGTTAAAAGAATTATTCACCATGACCGAGTGGGATTTATACCTAGGATGCAGGGCTGGTTCAATATCTGCAAAACAATCAGTGTGATACATCAATAAAAGAAAGGACAAGAACCACATGATCCTCTCAATAGATGCAGAGAAAGCTTTTGACAAAATACAGCATCCTTTCTTGATAAAAACCCTCAAGAAAGGGATAAAACGATCATACCTCAATCATAAAATCATATAGGAAAGAGCCACTGCTAATATCATCCTCAATGGGGAAAAACTGAGAGCTTTCCCCCTAAGGTTAGGAACATGACAGGGATGTCTACGCTTGCCATTGTTATTTAACATAGCGTTGGAAGTCCTAGCCTCAGCAATCAGACAACACAAAGGAATAAAAGGCATCCAAATTGGCAAGGAGGAAGTCAAACTTTCACTCTTCACAGACGACATGATACTCTATATGGAAAACCCAAAAGATTCCACCAAAAAACTACTAGAACTGATCCATGAATTCAGCAAAGTCACAGGGTATAAAGTCTACGCGCACAAATCAGTTCCATTTCTATGCACCAATAGTGAAGCAACAGAGAAATCAAGGAATCAATCCTATTTACAATTGCACCAAAACCCATAAAATACCTAGGAATAAACCTAACCAAAGAAGTGAAAAATCTATACACTGAAAACTATAGTAAGCTTATGAAAGAAATTGAAGAAGACACAAAAAAGTGGAAAAATATTCCATGCTCGTGGATTGGAAGAAAAATATTGTTAAAATGTTGATACTACCCAAAGCAATCTAGATATTCAATGAAATCCCTATCAAAATAACACCAGCATTCTTCACAGAACTAGACCAAACAATCCTAAAATTTGTATGGGACCAGAAAAGACCCCGAATAGCCAAAGCAATCCTGAAAAAGAAAACCAAGGCTGGAGGCATCACAATCCTGGACCTTAAGATGTGTTACAAAGCTGTAATCGTCAAGACAGTATGGTACTGGCACAAAAACAGACACTCAGATCAGTGGAACAGAACAGAGAACCCAGAAGTGGACCCACAGACGTATGGCCAACTAATCTTTGACAAAGCAGGAAAGAACATCCAATGGAATACAGATAGTCTCTTCAGCAAATGGTGTTCGGAAAACTGGACAGTGATATGCAGAAAAATGAACCTGGATCACTTTATTATACCATACACAAAAATAAGCTCAAAATGCGTGAAAGATCTAAATGTGACACAGGAAGCCATCAAAATCCTAGAGGAGAAAGCAGGCAAAAACCTCTTTGATCTTGACCACAGCAACTTCTTACTCAACACATCTCCAGAGGCAAGGGAAACAAAAGCAAAAATGAACTATTGGAACCTCATCAAAATAAAAAGCTTCTGCACAGCAAAGGAAAAAAATCAGCAAAACTAAAAGGCAACGAATAGAATGGGAGGAGGTATTTGCAAATGACATATCAGATAAAGTGTTAATATCCAAAATCCATAAAGAACTTATCAAACTCAACACCCAAAAAACAAATAATCCAGTGAAAAAATGGGTAAAAGACATGAATAGACACTTTTCCAAAGAAGACATCTAGATGGCTAACCGACATGAAAAAATGCTCAACGTCACTCATCATTAGGGAAATACAAATCAAAACCACAATGAGATACCACCTCACACCCGTCAGAATGGCTGAAATTAACAACTCAGGAAACAACAGATGTTGGCAAGGATGTAGAGAAAGAGGGTCTCTTTTGCACTGCTGGTGGGAATGCAAACTTGTGCAATACTCTGGAAAACAGTATGGAGGTTCCTCAAAAAGTTAAAAATAGAACTACCCTACGACCCAGCAATTGCACCACTAGGTATTTATCCAAGGGATGCAGGTATGCTGTTTCAAAGGGGCATGTGCACCCCAATGTTTATAGCAGCGATATCAACAATAGGCAAAGTGTGGAAAGAGTCCAAATGTACACTGACATATGAATGGATAAAGAAGATGTGATGTATATGTATGTATGTATATATATATATATATATACACACACACACACACATATATATGCATATATATATATACACATGTATATATATATGTATATGTATATATATATACATGTGTATATATATATATATAATGGAGTATTACTCGGCAATCAAAAAGAATGAAATCTTGCCATTTGCAACAATGTGGATGGAACTAGAGGGTATTATGCTAAGCAAAATTAGAGAAAGACAAATATCATGACTTCCCTCATATGTGGAATTTAAGATAAAAAACAGAAGAACATAAGGGAAGGGAAGCAAAACAAATATAAAAACAGGGAGGGGGACAAAACAGAAGAGACTCTTAAACGCAGAGAACAAACTGAGGGTTGCCAGAGGGGCTGTGGGTGGGAAGATGCGCTAAATGGGGAAGGGCCATTAAGGAAGACACTTGTTGGGATGAGAACTGGGTGTTATACGTAGGGGATGAATCACTGGAATCTACTCCTGAAATCATTATTGCACTATATGCCAACTAACTTGGGTGTAAATTAAAGACAGATGCCACCACTTCGGGAACACCTGTCCTAACCAACCTGCATTAACCGGCTCTTGTCACTTAATGCAGTGTAACAACCCGAAAGTCAGTGGCTCGCAAGCACACGTTTCTCACTCGTACATCCATGGCTAGGCTGGGGCCTGACCTGGGCTGGGTTCAGCTGGGTTTTGCTCCAGGCTGGAGCTTGCGTTTTGCTTGGCTCCACAGGTCCCTCATGCGCTGTACCAGTGAGGTTCTTGGCGCATATTGTTCTCATGGCAACGGTGGAAGCCCAGAAGGAAGTGCAGGCGAATTACAAACATGTGCTCGTGTCCTATGTGCTGACATCCATTTGACCAGAGCAGATCCCGTGGTCAGAGTCAGCGGGAGGGAACCTTCTCCGTGAGGCTATGACAAGTGTGTGGCTCTGTGATACTTGTACGGGGGAGTGATGAATTGGGGCCAACAATCTCCTTCACCTTCTAGTCTAAAGCAGCTACCTGTTACTTTATCGTTTTTATTCTCTGCTGGGCTCTGATACTTTTATTATCGAATCATGCCTTTTTATCTATTGTTAGCAAAACATCAGCTCCTGACAGCAGGAACTTTTTCTGCCATATTCATTGCTACCTGCCAAATACCTACCTGCCACAGGGTGGACATTCACTAAGTCTTTGAATGAATGAATGAATGATTCTGTTTGGGGATTGGCGGGTGGTGTTGGAGCTGGGTCTTGAAGTAGTAACAATAACTAACATTTTCTGGGAAAGACTAAAGCCGTTTATGTATTGGGTTTTCGACCCGGGTTCAGTCTGAGGATCATCACCACGTGTGGCCCTCCGCAGGCAAAGGAGGAGAGGCAGGATGTTCGGGTTAGAACCGTAGAACCCTGAAATAGCACATCTTATTAGAGGGCTGGCGATAGGTCTGATGTGGCTGGGGTGAGGGGAGCTTGGTGGGCGGCGGCCAGGCAGAAGAAACGAGTGACGCCAGACCCCACTTGTCAGGACTGCCATGTTCCATACCTGTAGGGGAGCCATCACATCAGAGTCTGCAGGGTGGTGCCCCGAGGATTGTGCAGTGCACAACCTGAGAAGCTGTCCTGGCAACCTGGCAGATCATGAGGGGCCTCGTGTAACATGTCACATTGGCTAGATGCCTATTCTGGAAGTCGTCTTTGTTTTGGAAGAAGGTGGACATTGCGTATCTGTTAGCAGAGACTCGCCCAAGCTATGAAACAAATTGGAAGCTTCTAGAGGTCCTTTTGTTTTGAGGCACACAGTAGAAACCGGACAAGCTTGGAAGGACCCCTCAGCGGTACCCCAAGGCTCAAACCTTGAATTGTGCTGGGTAGGGTTATATTTCTTGGAGACCCCAGACGTCTCCTGGCACAGCGATGCTGGAGTTTGCTGTGGGCCAGCGCGAGAGCATCTACCCCCTCCGCTGTCTGCAGACCTCCCCACCTGTGTAGATGCCGCAGGTCCTTGCTGGGTTCTGTGCTCCCCACGGGCCCCCAGTGCCTGGGACTTCAGCCTCCACTGACCCTCGTCACAACTCGGCTGAGTAACGTAGGGAAAGCCCTGGCATCATGCTTGGCTGGCGTCTTGCCAGCTGGGCACGAGAGCCGCGGTGGACCCACCCCGAGGCCAGGCTGGCTTCTGATACGCAGTCCCCTGGGTCGGAGCAGATGTTTAATTAATGTCTTAAAACTCAAACTCTGCTTGTAGCGGGGAAAAAAGAGTAAGGAGATCTGAGCTCCAGTGTCAGCACTGCCAGGAGACCACAGGCTCACAGCCTCATTTCTGTGGGCTTCAAGTCTCTTCTGTAAAATGAGAATAAGAACTTTGCTTGTTGTGGCCAGTAGGATTGTGAATATGGAGGTGTGATGAGACTCCATTAGTCTTACTGTTAGGCACGAATTTCCCTTCTCCCCTCTGGAGGAATAGAAAGTCACTAAGAACATATTTTGTGCCAAGCCCTGTCCCGGGTGGTGTCGCATATAACCTCTCTTTTGAGCTTACTGGCCCAGCCTTTGGGGTTCCTGCGAGGATGAAGAAGTCACATCTCAGAGAGGGAAAGTGACTTGCTCCAGGCCACGCAACCTGCTGGTGGTAGGCAAGGTCTGTGTGACTGCACGGCCCAGCCTCTTTCTGCCACTCGTTCATCCAGTAGGCATTGGCGGCTTCCCGTGTGCCAGACCCGGTCCTAGGCACTGGGGAATCCGCAGAGAAACAGAACCAAAGCCCCGTCCCCTTGGAGCTTGCTTTCTAGTGAAGTAAACAGAGTAAACGGACAAATAAAAGGACGAATAAAAAGTGCAGATACTTCTCTGCAGGGTCTTAAACAGGAAAACAGAGAGAGTGTGTGGGGTGGGGGGGAGGTCAGGGCAGGCCCCTGCGAGGAGGGGACATGTCAGCAGGGACCTGACTGATGAGGAAGGTCCCCTCCAGTCTGCAGAGAGCACGGCTCCAGAGTGGGGCCCACAGGCACTGAGTGGCGGCCACCCCAGGCTCCGGCCTGTCTTCCTTGGGCTGGGGAGGTTGGTTGCCTGCAGAGATAACTTCTGCCCTGTTCCTTCCTGCTTTACGGCTCCGTGGAATTTTTTTTTTTTTTTTCCCAAAACATCTAAGTTAGTTTTAATGAACAGAGGCTCCAGTATGGTCTTCCCCTGACAGCAGAGCATCATGAGGTCTCCAAGGGCAGCTCACAAGGATGTTGGCTCCCAGAGCAGCCTTCTCTCCCTGGGTTTCTTCTCCCCAGTTCTGGAGTATTCTGGAATCTCCAGGCTGGAATGAGCCTATGGGGAGGGGTCGTCCTGGGCAGTTGAGGCACCAGCCTGCCTCCAAGGGGATGACTTCTCTTTTAAAGCCCTGCTTAGAGCAGCCCCATGTCCCTGTGGACTGGCAGAAATGTGCAGGATATTGTGATTCATCAAATTCCAAGAGGAAGGACTTCGTAAAGGAATTTTCTCACGGCTGCATTTCTGAGCTGGGGTATTACAAACATTTCATCCGGCTGTCCTGGGTTAGATGAAGCTGTTGAGTCTGAATGTTTACCCACTTGGGAGATTCGTTCATTCTCCTCGTTAGTTTAAAAATCTTGTGTTTAAGAAAAAATAACAGTTCTTTTGCAATGAGATTGCTGCCCAGTCTCTTTCACTGGGGAAAGGGGTTCCCTGGGGTAAGAAGAGGTGACCTCCGTGGCACCCCAGAGCAGAGCTTCTCAGGCTTGTGCGGGGGAATCCCCCCCGAGACGGAAACGTGTGTTGAGTCCAGTATGACAAGCTGCCCCCACCCCCTCCTGGGCCACCCCGAAGAGCCAGGAGGCCGCATCAGGGCTCCTGCTTGGCCTTCGGAACTGCCTGAGCTGGGAACCTCCCTGTCTGTTCACAGGGTCAGGTGTCATGTCTGCAAACCCCTGGCGCTGAGCTCCTTCAGGCAATCATTGATGATGCTGAGAGGAGAAGCCTTCCTGCCACGCTTGGTCGCTGAGTGTGGTATCCGAGGCAGTCTTTGTTTCTGAGACCCCGTCTCTGTAGAGCCCGCATCTTCCTGAAGCCGTGCGTCACCTCCCTGATCGGATGTGATCCCCACCCACCCGACCTCTGTCTGCATCTTTGCTCAGCCTCATCTCCTGGATATTTCCAGGACCATCCCCACTACTGTCCTGGCCTGTACCCCGCCCAGCAAAGTGACCGAGCCTCATTCCTCTGTTCTTGGGCTGAGGTGGCGTGGGAGAGGGTTGGGGTGCAGCAGCTGGGATATTAGAGGGCTGCGTCCCGGGGAGACCATGAGGCTGGGAGGTCAGGTTTGTGATGGCTTCTGGCCTGCTCATCTGCTCCCCAGAAGGGGAAGGGCAAGTAGGGGGAAGACCATACTGGACCCCTCTGAAGGGGTCAGGGTGAGGGGCAAGTTGTGACGTGGTTGCACTACCTCAGGTGGCTCTGGGGAGCACAGGATCCACAGCAACCCTGAGGACCCTTTCGTTGAGGTAAGTTTAGAGAATTGGGGGAGCTCTGAGAAGCACAGCCTGGGGCTCCTGGGAGAATCCTCTAGGAAGGAATAAGCTCACTGCGATGCAGGGAGAGAATTCCCTGGCACGGGGGGGACCTGCGGGACCCACAGGACTCTCCGGCGTGTGGCCTGGACAGGGCCATTTGCCTCCACATCCCCTCACAGACGAGCTGAGAGTGCAGGTCGAGAAGGGGTGGGCAGGGGACAGGAAGCAGTATGACCCTCTGGCCACCCTGGGAACCGACCCGCCTTGCCTTCCCTCCAGCCTTTCCGAGCAGGTCATTTCCAGGCCCACCTTTGCCCTCAGAAGTGAGGTCTGATGAGGGCCAGCCGGGGTCAGGACTGCAGGGACTTCCGAGATGAGGTAGGCCGCCCCTCAGCTCATAGGTGGTCAAGTGGGGACTCAGGGAAGTTTCTTGACCTAGCACGTTCCCCATCCAGCGAGGGGCAGGGCAACAGTCCAGGGCTCCTCCTAAGTTTGTTTTCTGCACCTGCCAAGTGGAATGCAAACGTGGATCTTATTTTAAAATAGGCTGAAGGGAGTGCTGTCCCATATAGATGGTTTCCATTGTGAACCAAACCTGAATCCTGTTATACTCTTTGTTTGTTTGTTTGTTTTGAGAGGGAGAGAGGGAGCAGGGGAGGGACAGAGAGAATCCAAAGCAGGCTCCACACTGTCAGCACAGAGTCCAACGCAGGCCTCAAACTCCCGAACCAAGAGATCGTGACCTAAGCCAAAATCGAGAGTCAGACGCTTAACCGACTGAGCCACCCAGGCACCCCTGTTATACTCTTTGGATAATAACCTTTGGTGGGAATTGGTTTAAAGCTTTCCTGTTATAGTTGCTCTCTGTCTACAGAGCAGGTGGTTTACTTAAGGAGGGACCCCGATGGGGAGTAAAACAGTTATTACTGACACCGGCTCAGTGCTTACACTTTATGGAGTCTGCTCTATCCACCCCGTGAGGTGGACAGCAGGGCCTGTTGGGGGGCAAGAGACCCCTAGGCGTGGAGCTCTGTCCATGGCTCAGTGTGACAGCCCAGGTGGTGGCCAGGGCCAGAGATGGGTCTGGAGCCTCTGGTTCAGAGTTGTTGACACCGGTAGGTATGGGGCCCAGACTTGTGGCTCGTCTGCGTGCAGCTACTCCCTTGACCTCTAGGACCTAGAGACCCTCGGCCCTGGTGACTGCTGTATCCGGACCCTGTGTGGGTTTTGGCAAAGTGCCCCCACTCGGTGAGATGCCTGAGGTACAGCCTGACCTTGTTGACTAGCTTCCTGTGCCATGAATTTGGGACTGGGCAGATTCTAAGGCTATACAGCCCCCAGAGGAAGGTGACCTTTGGGCTGGTAGACATTCTTGGACCTCAGGCCAGACCGGCTTGGAGACGCAGCGTGATCTTTGTGATTTGCTTTGACTCACTTAATGTAAATTGGCAGCTCTTTGGGTTATCAGGTATTTAATAAGTGTCCTGAGGCCGTATTGGTAGTGCTCAGGTGGGAATGGCCTATCATGTCCAAGCAAAAGTTCAGGAGATATCCCTTAGGATTTCTGAAATTGCCCACTTGCCCCATGAATGGTATAGTGATGGGGCTGCCCAGCCCCAAGAACACAATGAGTTGTTAGTTGCTGGAACCAGCAGTTTAAGGAGCTGCTTAAATTCAGAGCTGCGTCTGGTGACTTGATGACCAGTCTCAAGACACATCGCGTGTACTAACTCATTATTCAGTGGGCCTGTGATGAGTGCCCAGGCCTGCAGGAACTTTCTGCTGGGCGTGGTGGGTCCTCAGGGTTGATCAGCCCCTGATAAAACACAAAAACAGAGGGGAATATGGCACAACCAAGAGTATCCAGAAAATTAATGTCAGAATTAACCTCTCATCGTTTATTAAGCCATCTTGTTTAAAAATCTAAAAGTGACTTCCCTGCATTTTTCACCTACCCAGGATCCATTATCCTTCACTAAGAGAACACTTTCTCCCCCTGGGGCCAGAAATGAAGAACTTCTGCCTCCCTACCCACATCTCAGCTAGACTTCTGCCTGAGAAACCACGCCCTTCAGAGGAGGGGGTCTGCCTTCCTCAGGCTCGACCTCAGGGAACCAAGGTGGGGAGGGTGTGAGCCTCAGGGAATGGGCAGGGCCAGACCTTGTTGGAGCTGGCTCCTGGCAGGTGGCTTTGGAGAAGCAGGAGGAGCTAGAACCTGGTGCAGCCCCAGATGGGGCCCAGTCAGGGTCAAAGACTGGGGCCCAGGAAATGAGCACCAGGAAATGAGATGTGGTTTGAACGTTCAGGTCCATATCCAAGGTTACCTGCAGCAGGAGGCGGTTGAGTCTGCAATCCCAGCAGCCTGTGGAAACGGGCTGGGGACCACAGACACCTAGGGGAGTCTGGAGGGTGCCAAGGATGGAGGAACAGACTCAGTGCCCAAGAAGGCCTTTGTAGCGATGTACTGAGCTTTCAGGACAGACATCCGTCGCACAGCTGCCCTGTCCCCTTCCCGTAACTTCCTCATGGGACCTCGGTACTGGTACCGGCCACCCCTCATCTGCTGGCAGGTGGGGTTGGCTGGGAGGATGCACGTGAATGCCAGACACCTGTATACCTGCAGCGTCACGTGGAAGGTAGCGTGAGGGCTGGGAGTTGGCCCAACACGGCTTCACATCTGTGACCTTCAGTGCAACCTGCAGCTTTTAGGATTATACACCCCCAGCTAGTAGATCGGGGTTTTGTACACTCTCCTCCCAGCTAATCAGCACAGCACCTAAGGGCGCCTAATAAGTAAGTCCTCAGTAAACGGTGGTTGAACAAATGAGAGAATGAATGAATTGGGGAGCAGAGGGACCGTCAGGCCACACAGGTGCACGGGATCGGCCAATTTAGCTGCGCTGTGAGCAGGAGAGGCAAACAGCCCCATAACCAGCCTTCCAGGCCGGGGCCTCACCCACCTATGGTAAGCGGGGCAGGGTCTGTTCCAGGGCCCTAAACGTCTCATCAGGGTCAGAGGCTAGCCGGGGCCCT
The DNA here is from genome assembly GCF_018350195.1 of Panthera tigris. Lineage (NCBI taxonomy): Eukaryota > Metazoa > Chordata > Mammalia > Carnivora > Felidae > Panthera > Panthera tigris. The sequence continues at coordinate 119,736,040 of NC_056662.1, forward strand.
CCCTGGACACTGGGCAACTAGGGGTTTGATTTTCGTTACCACCCACCCCCCCTTCTCCATCCTCTCTCCTGAGCATGTGCCTTCACCATTGTCCTTTTCTCTCCTCGGGGCACAGATCCTGGCCAACGTCTGCCTCTACCTGTGCGCCATCATGGTGGGCGTCATGTCCTACTACATGGCGGACCGCAAGCACCGCAAGGCCTTCCTGGAGGCCCGCCAGTCGCTGGAGGTGAAAATGAACCTCGAGGAGCAGAGCCAGCAGCAGGTGAGGTCCTCGCGGGGTGGCCATGCGGCCGTGCAGGCCTGGAGTCCGGGGCCAGTGACCGGGGCCAGAGAGGGGCCGATTGGGAGGGGGTGGGCCTGGGACAGTGCAGCCCCCCCCTCTCCCCCGCCCCCAGGGCTCAGGGATCACCTGCCAGGGCCAGGTGATGGCTGCCTCCTGGGCCTCTGACCGTCACAGGGCTCCTTCTGACTTCGGAGAGCTTGCCTTGCTGGAAGCCCTGTCCTCTCTCCTCCTCTGTGCTTGACCTAATCCTCCCCTTCTCCTGTTTTTTCCCCCCTATAATTTAAAACTTTTTAAAGAACTACATTGGCCCAAGCAGTCACCAACGACTCCTTGTGTTCCTCTCTCAGGTGAAAAAGTTCTCTGGCTTTATTCTAAGTGCTTTTCCCCCCATGGGCATCACTTCAGGTCAGTCCTCCTCAGCCACCCTTTCCGGTTCTACGGCTGATTCGCCATGTGTCCCTGCTGTGCACTCTGAGCCGTGTTCTCTGCAGTGGGGTGGGCCCAGCCCATAGCAGGGGGGCCTTCTGGGTGAGGCCCATCAACCTGCTCGCCTCCACCCAGGGCGCTAAGTTTCCTTCACGCTCTGTGCGTCTCCTACTTCCTTCTCCTTCTGAGTCCTCAATGAAGAAGTAAAACCAGTCCAAACCCTGGGGACCCCACTGTTTACATTTTTCCATTGAGAGAAGTGCCTGCTGCCCCCGCTCTTTCTTTACTGGCTTTACTTCAGCCTGATCCACCACAGAACCACCCAGTTCTCGTGTGATTCAGTCTTTTAAATAGTTTCTGGTCTGGATTCATCTCCGATGCCTTTTGAAGGTCTGCAGAAATTACATCCGCCAACTTCCTGTTATCCATAGGTTTATTTCCTGCTAACAAACAAACTCAATAGTTTGAAAATAGAGGATTCCCTGTTCTGGGAACCATGTCATTTTGTGTTCAGGTGGTGCTCTTGGCTCTGGATTCACTGAAACGGCTGTTTTCCACTCAGGTGGACAGGGCCAGAGTTTCGGGGGCCTCTCTGGAGCCTTTGCCTGGGGACCTCCTTGGCGGGCCTCCCCTTTTCTAGATGATGCTCTTTGAAGGCACACACTGAGTCATTTGCTGATGAGTCCTCACTTCCTCTGTCCTGGGGATGTGTTTTCTCTGTTTACCAAGGAGATCTAGAAGCTTCTGAGCTGGGCCTCAGACTCCACTCCTTCAGAAGGCAGGTTTCAGAAGAGGAATCTCCCCAGCCTCTGTTGCCACAAGGGGCCAAGCTTAGCAGGTCATTGAATTTGCCTCCTTGTCCCCACCCCTGTAGCCTGTGGTTACCCACGAGCTGCTTCTGCTTGAATGTATGTAAAGAATCCCGTCCTTTACTGGTTTTAGAGTGTCTTGAAAGGCGTTCTTCAGTTTCTGTTTTACATGCTGGCTGGGTTCTTTCTGCATCTCCTCTCTCATACCGTGGAGGCATCCCTCTGGATTCTCTACATTAAAAAAAAAAAAAAAAGCTTGTGTCATCGCTTATCTGGGTCAGGAGTTCTTTTTCTAGAGTATTTGTGCAGCCTTCAGCACACCTGTCAGTCTTGTCTGTCTCAGGACATATAGTTGGTATAATCCAGGACATCCTCAGTCACATCAAACAGTGCTTGGTGGGGGGTGTCCCGGTGCTATAGAGGAAGGTCCTGTGTCTCACCTGGATCTGATATTCTCTGCATAGATAATATGGACAAGTTATCCACCTCTTAGAGCCTTGCTTTCCTCATCTGCAAAGTGGGGGTGTTGATACTCCAGAGCAGGAGTATTGATGCTTGTCTTTAGGTTTCCCTGAAGGCAGAAATACAAGCAGAAGTGCTTTGTAACCCGTAGAGCTTGGAAATGGGGACGGTCAGGCTGCGGTACACAGGCCGTGGAGTACATGGGCATTTTCTAATGGCCCCGCTGGGCAGGGTCAGGGTTGGGAGCCTGACAAAGAGTGCCATTCCTACCTGCTCCGGGACTCCCGAGCGCCACGTAGCAGCCAGGGGGCGCTGGCAGCCTCTCCGGGCCACGCTGCTCCTCTGCTGTGTTGTGAGCAGTAGCAAAGCAGACACTGGCTCCAGGAGAGAGGAGTCCAGGGAGGCCGAAGGGAGGTGCACAGGGTGGAGAGGCACAGATGCACACCCCCAGGCTTAACTGGGACACAGCAGGTGCCTGTAAGTATCTATCTAGTGGAATGAATTTGTCTTGCCCAGCTCTAGCCTGAGTGTGACCTTGGGCCAGCTCCTTCGCCTCTTTGGGCCTCAGTTTCCCTATGTGTAAAGTGTACGTGAGAATAAAACCTTTGGTGAAAATCAGATAATCTGCGTCTATCCCTTTGGGAATGAGAAAAGCACTGTTACCATCAGGAGGGGCGGAATTCTGCACACACACCGCCCCCCCCGAAACTGGGTGTTGCAGTTCGCCCATGTTTTCCTTAGGACTCTTGTGACCGTGTGCATGAGATCTGTTTGCAATTTTACTTTCTTTCTGTGTCCTTGGCAGGTTTGGACATCATGGTTGTGCTGGGTTTAGGAAATAAGTGTTTCCTCTTTCTAACCTGGGAGAGTTTGAAGAAGATATGGGTTCTTTGCAGGAGTAGAAGGACTCTTGGGGCGCCGGGGTGGCTCGGTTGAGCATTCAGCTCTTGATTTCTGCTCAGGTCATGATCCCAGGGTCGTGGGATCGAGCCCCACATCAAGCCCCGCATCAGGCTCCATGCTAACAGCACAGAGCCTGCTTGGGATTCTCTCTCTCTCTCTCTCTCTCTCTCCCTCCCTCCCTCCCTCCCTCCCTCCCTCCCTCCCTCCCTCCCTCTCTCTCTCCCTCTCTTTTTCTCTTCCTCCCTCCCTCCCTCTCCCTCCCTTCCTCTCCTTCTCCCTCTGCCCCCCTCCCCAGCTCTCGTGCACGCTCTCTTGCTCTGGCGTGCTCTCTCAAATAAAAAAACATGGCTCACTAGTGAAGCCTTGTGGCTCAGGAGTTTTCTTTATGAGATTCAGTCTCCCTCAAAGGTACGAGGTTTTTTGTATAAGTTATAACATGTTTTTGTTTTTTCAGGAACCTAACCAACTTCATATGAATATGTCACATTTTTGACGTGGGATTTTGTCTTTCCGTGGGTTTTATAGCGATATTCCCTTTTCATTACTGATATTGCTAGTTTGGGCCTTCTCTTTTTTTTATTTGTCCTTAATCTGTCTTGCTGAGGTTTATTAATGTTTGAACCTTTTCAGTGAATCACCTTTTTGTTGCTTTCTTTGTGCACTTCCGTAATGCATTATGTTTTTGACTTTGATTCTCTTCTACTTCCTTTGAGGTTGACATCATGTCCTTTTTTACCTTCTTGAGATGGAATTTAACTAATTTTAGCATTTTTCTTTTCTAAAACACGCTCCTGGTGCTCGGATGTCCCACGTTATGTGCTTTTGCTTCCTTCTACAGATTTTGATATGTCCTATTTCTGTTGTCATTTAGTTCAAAATACTTTCTAATTTCCACTGAGGTATCTTTGATCCCCAGGCTGTTTGAGGGTACATCAATTAGTTTGCAAGCATACAGGGAATTTTTAAGGCCCTCTTTTTATTATTGATTTCAGTTTACTTTGCTGCAGTCAGAGAACATATTCTGTGTAATCTCAGTCCTTTGAAATCCGTCGGAACTTGAGTTTTGACCTCTCATTTTTTATTAATTTTGATATACTTAAAGTCAACATGGATTTTTACAAAAATGCATCAAAATATCTTCCAACAATGAAGTAATGCTGATACATGTCCATCATGATGCATTTGCATCTACCCCAAATTAGTATTTTTACCTTTTTGGGCACAGTGCAAGGGCCTCCCAACATTTAATTCCCCTTCCCCCAGACTTTCTGGCTATTGCAAGTATTTTATTTATCCTTTTTTTATTTTTTTTTATTTTTTTTAATGTTTCTTTATTTTTGAGAGAGACAGAGCATGAGCGGGGGAGGCAGAGAGAGAGGGAGACACAGAATCTGAAGCAAGTTCCAGGCTCTGAGCTGTCAGCGCAGAGCCCGACGCGGGGCTCGAACTCTTGAACTGCGGGATCATGACCTGAGCCTGAAGTCAGATACTCAACCAGCTGAGCCACCCAGGCGCCCCCCTCCCTTTTTCTAAAGTTTATTTATTTATTTTGAGAGAGAGAGATGGGGGGACGGGCAGAGAGAGAGAGAGAATCCCAAGCAGGCTCTGCCCTGTCAGTCCAGCTCTTCCATCCTCTTGAAGAATTGCCCTTAGTGTCACTCTTCACGAAGGTCTGTTAGGGAAGTCTCTGCATTTCTAATTGCCTGAAAACGTGTTCAGTTTGCTTTCGGTTTTGGAAGTCACTTGCTGTCAGAGGTAGAATTCTAGGTCGACAGCGCTGGACTCAGAGCCCTTTGGAGGCGTCATTCCATTATCCTGTGGCTTCTGCTATTTTTGTTGAAATGCCGGCTGGCTGGCTGACACACTCTTGCTCCTTTTAAAGTAATACGTAGCTTTTGTATTTTTTTCCTCCGGTTGCTCTTACAGTCTGTCTCTGGTGTCCAGCAGTTTCATGGTGATGCGCCTGGCGGTTTTCTTTGCAGTTACCCCGCGTGGTATTTGAGGAGCTTCTTGAATTGATGGCTTGATGTCTTTCATCAGTTTTGAGATGTTCAGCCAGTATCTCTTTGCCCCATTCTTTCCTTTCCTTCCGGGACTCTAGATGTCCTTGTTAGACATTACCATGTTCCAGAAATCTCTGTGTTTTTTTCTAAATCTTCCTTTTTTTTTTTCCTGCGCTTCAGACTGAATATTTATACTGATGTGACTTCCAGGTTACTAATCCTTTGTCTGCTCAGTGCTTGAGCTCCTCTGTTGCATCTTTAATTTCAATATTGCATTTTTTTCATCTCTAGAATTTCCTTTTGACTTAAGTAAAAGACACATTCCACTTCTCTGGTTAAGTTCTCCATTTTGTCATCTATTCTTTGGAACATAGTAAAAATTTTAAACTTTTGGACAATGGCAATATCTGAAATACTGACGGGTCTGCTTTCCCCTGTTGATTTTTGGTCCCATCTCATGGCATCATGGCCTTTAACATTTTTTTTTTTTAATTAAAAAAAATCTTTTTTAAGTTTGAGAAAGAGCACGGGTTGGGGAGGGGCAGAGAGAAAGGAAGAGAGAGAGAATCCCAAGCAGGCTCCACACTGTCAGCGTGGAGCCCCATGTGGGGCTCGAACTCGCAAAACCGTGAGATCATGATCTGAGCCGAAACCACGAGTCGGATGCTTAACTGACTGAGCCACCAGCATCCTGGCCTTTTTAAAAAAATGCTGGATAAATACATGAATATCATGTATGGAAAATAGTAGCAGCTCTGAAGGATGTGTCTCTCCAGAGAGGACTGACTTTTCTTGCACCTCACCTTGATCCAGTGTGGGGTCTAGAAGATTTGGGGCTGGGTTTTAGTCCGAGAGCTGGTTTCTGTTGTGCCTATGCTTAGGAAATAGTCCTTCAAGGGTCTTAACTCAGAGGCTGGTCCTCCCCTTGAAGGACCCTGGACTCCCCGCCACAATAAGACAGCCAAACTACCCTTCAGTGTTAGCCTCTCAGCTCTCACTTTCCACTTGGGTTCTTGGTCTCTCACCCCATGTCGCTTGGCGGTGGGCAGACGCCTTGCAGGATTTGTGTAGAGAAAGGCTCTCTTGTCTCCTGGACCTCACCCCTCTGCTCTGCCTTGGAATGCTTGCTCACCCATCCTTGCTTCTCCACCCCCTTGAAAGCTGAAGCCATTGCTCTCCATCCATCCTCTGAACGCTGACCTCAAGGGCAAAAGTGACAGAGTGTGTTGGGCTTGCTCAAGTGTGTTTGCCCTCAGAGACCTTGTCCCCTCCCATCCTAGCCACCTTGGTTGTTTCCCGTAGGCTTCAGATAGCCGTCTTATCCAGCTTCTGTAGTTGTTCGTGGCTTAAGTGTCGGTCTGGTGTAAGTTCCTCTGTAATAGCAAGAAAGAGGGGTGCCTAGGGGGCTCAGTCAGTTGGGCGTCCAACTTCGGCTCAGGTCATGATCTCGTGGTTCATAAGTTCAAGCCCCGCTTTGGGCCCGCTGCTGTCAGCACAGATCCTCTGTCTCCCCCCCCCCCCCACCCCCCGCCTCTGCCCCTCCCCTGCTTGCACTGGCTTTCTCTCTCAAAAATAAACATTTTTTAAAAATAGCAAGAAGCAAAGGTTGGATGTTATTTTACACTTCTTTATGTTGATTTTTAAGTAGCTAAAAATGTACATAGTATAAAATCGTGAAGGTGTGAAAAAGGTTATACCGTGGAAGGTAAGCTTCTCACACACAGCCGTCCTCTTCCCCGTCCCTCAGACAGCCACCGTCATGTCTCGTGTGCCTTTCAGGATTCCAGTTCTTTCCAAATCTGGATCTGGGACACAGACTTTTCACACCCACGCAAATAGTATATCCCCTCTTCCGTACTTGATCTTTCACCTGCTGTCTTCGAGAGGGTTCTAAGTCCACGTGGCACTGCCTCATCCTTGTTAGTGACTGCATTGTATTCCATTATAGAGACGTGACATTTCTTTAATTGGGCTCCTAATTGTACAGTTGAGTGGCACCAAGTACCCCCACAGTGTTGTGCGACCGTCACCACTATTCGCTTCTAGAACTTTTTCATCATCTCAAACCGAAACGCCGTGGCCATTAAACATGAGCTCTCCCACCTCCTTTCCCCCCCGGTCCTGGCTACCGCCATCCTACTTTCTATGTCTATGAATTTACCTTTTCCAGGCACCTCACATAAGTGGAATCAGACACTATTTGTCCTTCTGGGACCGGCTTGTTGCACTCTGCGTGGTGTCTTCGGGGCTCATCCGTGTTGCAGCCCCTGTCAGGATTTCCTTCCTTTTCAAGGTTGAATGATACTCCGTTGCATGCGTATACCCCATTTGTTTATCCGTTCATTTGTAGAGGGATACTGGGTTGTTTCCACCTTTCAGCTGCTGTGAACACGGCTGTGCGGGTACCTGTTTGAGTCTCTGCTCTCAGTTCTTGGGGGCATATACCCTGAGGTCAAGTTGCTGGGTCATATGGTAGTTTTACGTAGAGTTCTAATTTTTTGAGAAACCAGGCACGTACATTTTTATTTTATTTTTTAAGTGCTTTTATTTTTTTTAAGTTTATTTATTTGAGGCGGGGGCAGAAAAAGAAGGAGAGAGAGAATCCCAGGCGGGCCCCCCCCGTTGCGGGGCTCAATCTCACCAACCGTGAGATCATGACCTGAGCCAAAATCAAGAGTCAGATGCTTAACCAACTGAACCACCCAGGCGCCCTGGCACATTTTTAATGTTGAGAAATATTACCAAATCATCTCATATAGAGGTTCTAACAATTGGCACTCCTCCCGACCGTGAATGGGAGCGCACTTAGACGGTTAAAGTTTCCTTGTTTATCGAGAAAAGGCTTCTTTGACGTGGAACCTGCAGCTCCTCCAGAAATGCCTGTTGACAAACCCCAGTGGCAGGGGAGAGGCCCCACGGCGGTAGTGGTGGCCTGTGAGCCCTTTCCTGCTGTTGACTCTTTTGGTTCAAGTCACAGCCAGGTAGACTGGGGTTTGGGAGAGGCTTCTGTGTATTTTTTGACATATGTCGTGCAATATCTGTTAAGCGCAAGTGTAAAGAAAAAAACGCTGATAGACAATTATTCTTTCAAGTCTTTTGTGCTTCTGTGTTTTGAGAGGGTCCTAAAACCATGTTTTTCTGATTATAGAAGTACCGCCTCATTCTCGTAGAGGATTCTCATAGAAAGCAGCCAAGAATTCTTATAAGAGTATAAGAGTAGCAGCCGAGAACCAGATATTTGAGCCTTTATGGCTGTGTCCTGTGGCTGCTGTGGACATTAAATGTAAAGAGCGTGTTCAGCGCCGTGTCTGGACCCCGTAGCCACTCGTACTGACTACTGTCGTGCTGCCGTTGGTGGATAAAAGTGTGCAGAAACAGAGAAGTATAGAAAAGACCCCCAAACTTCCCATCGTTTGGGTGCTTCTTTTAAAAACAATTTTAAAGAATACAAACGTGATCAGTCGTGTGCTCAGCTAGGAAAGGTTTTCGAACTTTGCGGGTTTGCTTTGCTTTTTCTTTTTCCTTTCCGCGGAGGGGACGTTCTTACAAAGTTAACCACGTAAAAGTGTGCAGTCAAGTACCTTCCCCGTGTTGTCCAGGCACCACCTCTGTCTGGTCCCAGAACGTACTCATCGCCTCAAAAGAAAACCCCATGCCCAAGCCTGATTTTTTAAAACCGCAGAGAAGGGTACCTGGTGAGTATCGGGACAGCCCCGAGCAGTAGGTTCCTTTCCTTGCCCGGAAGGACAGGAGCCTGAGATCCGTGCACACACACACCCACGTGCTGCATGCTCCTCTCCGTGAGAGTCTGAAGCTTGCACCAGAGGCAAGTCCTGCCGGGGAGTTTGGACCTGGGATTTACATCCGACGCTTCCTCCAGCGTTTTCTGGGCAACAGTGAGACCTGGCTTTCCAACCTTCTCACCTTTCCCACCTTTCCCACCTTTCCCACCCTTCCCACCTTTCTCACCTTCTCATCTTCAGTCTTCTGAAAAAGGGAGATTAAAGATGGTGCCATTCATCAGGTTGTTGGGGAATCACTTGAAGTAAGGACACGAAGCCGAGTCAAACATGGTGAGGCCCTTCAGTGCTATTGCTGCTGTCACAATGGCTCCTGCTCCGGGGATGCCGAGGTGGGAGGAGACCCAGGTGGCTGCCTCCCACGGGGCTGACTTGACTTCCCGGGCAAGTTGGCCGAGGGCAGACCAGGAGCAGAGACCGGCGGTCCCATCTCACTGTCCTATGAGGGCCGCTGGCGAGCATAAAAATGAGATCACGGGATGAAAATGCTAGAAAGGGCTGCAGAAAGTCCTAGAGGGAGATGAAACAGAAGCTGGCTTGGACGTGGCTCCCGTTTGAGGAGCTGTTTGAGGTCAGTGCCACAGTAGCCACTCACGGTGTTTAAACGCCTGTGTAAAAAAAATGCCCAATTAAATTCTCAGCATCTCCTTTGCAGAGGCGGCTCCATTTCAGAATTTGGCTCTTACGATCCGCATCCCGCTTTGTATTTTGTCGGCATGGCTTTATCTTGTCCTCTAAACTGCCTTGGGAGGAAGCACCGTGTGCTGAGGGGAAGTCCTGCCCTGGTGGCTGTGTGGCCTCCCGTGGGCAGGCTCCTCTCTGGGCCTCGGCCCCTCCTCAGTTAGTGAGGCCCAGGGGATCCCATCCCAGATCCTCTGATTTGGTTTTCTTTACTGCTGTCACCGGGGAGGTTGCTCTCTCATGTGAAAGTTCCCAGCCTGCTGCTAAGGGCAGGTGACTCCCAACAGGTGGACATCAGCCGTCGTCCCCAGGGAAGGTTCAAAGCAGCCCTGGGCCTGGTGCACAGGCTTCCCCTTCTGCTTTGCCACCGAGGTGGGCATGTCTGGGTAGTGAAAAGAAGAGGCATGGGCGCCTCAGGTTCCAGTCACTCCTGCTGAAGCCTCCCTGGCTCCAGGCTTCTTTCTGCAGGGAGGGGCAGGGCCGGACAGCTCTGAGGTCCTTGCGGAGCTGAGGTCCGGGAGGGTGGCCCTGGTGTGCTCGTATCTCACTTTGTAGGCAGTCCATGGCCCTTACCTGTGACACATGGCCGTCAAAGTGGACTTGAGGACCCAGCTCCATGGGCCCGTTAAGGTAGAGCAGAAAACCCAGGGGACTGAAGAACTGGGGTTGTTTTCCTTTATTCCCCTGAGGCCATGCACCAGAGTTTAGTTGGGGACCTTGCAGGTTGCTAAGCGCCCCAGCTGCCATCTGGGAACGACAGGCATCGGGGAAATCCGCCCGGCACATACCTACTGCCAGGTACAAACTGCAGAATCATGAGCTCCCCTGGATCTCACGCTCCGAGTTCCCTTCCCAGGGAGGGGGACGTGGTTGAAGTCAAGGAAGCGGCGGAGGGTGGAAGGATGACGGGATGGCACAGAGGGCAGCCAGCCTTTCCTTCAGACCACGTTCCGTTAGATGGGTCAGCCTGTCCTTATCAGGGAAGAAAGGGCTGCCCTCTGTCCCCACCCTTCAGAGGTGAGGAGGGAGAGCCCAGGGCTGACCGTGCAGGGTTGAGCCTAGGTCAGAAAACCACCCACCGGCCCCAGTGAGGGCCAGGTCATGTTCATCCGGGGCGCCCTAGGGAGCGCGGTGTAGGCTGACGCTGGGTGGTTTTCCACTTAGCTCCTGGGGGGGGACACGCAGGGCAGAATGGCCACTTTGCTCTGCCTTTCCTTTTACTTAAACCCAAAGCCCAGGGTCACTGTGACCAGGGATGGCCTTTCTTCTTCACGGTGGAGTCTTTCTCTAGGTGCAGGACCTTCCGCCCTTGAGCATGTCTTGGAGGGAAGACCCACCCCTTTACCATAAAAGCCACAAACGTCTCTCCCGGGAGCCCCCGAGCTTGGGATTCTGGCATGCTGCCATTTCGTAAGCTCGCTGTGTCTTGTCTTCTTGATGTCCCTCCTTGCATTCTGCCCACGCTTGCTTCACTGTTCCCTTCGAGGCCTTTTGCCGTGAGGGTAAGGCAGAGAGTAATCCCGCCCCTGAGCCTTGCTCTCACGAGAGGCTGGTGGGGAAGAGGGAAGTCAGGGCGGGAGAGAGACAGACACACAGATACTGAGCGAGAAGAACTGAGAAATCAGCTACCTCTTGTCCTCAGTTGTCCATCGTGACTGTTGTCCTGGCAACAGTGAGATTGGGGCTGGGGACCCGTCTCCTGGGGAGCCGCGGGGGGAGAGGAGGCTGGTGGGGTGGGAGGAACGTGGTCCCACTGCGCCACAGCTCTGCCTCTTGCTGTGTGGTGGCCTGCGGCCAGGCTCTTGTGCCAGCAGCACCTGACGCAGGTGGGGCAGACCCGTCGTCTACTAGACAGCCACAGAGGACCCCCTCATCCCAACGTCAACCAAGAAATACACTTGCTGTCTTAACTTCCTCACACGCCCACTCGTGAATATAGCTAATAGTTGTTAAGTTTTCGTTTTTAGCCTTGAATGTATCTTGGTTTGAGAAAAGCCAGAAGGCGGATTTCCCATGGTGTGGGGTAGAAATCCGTGCTTCTGTTGGTTCCCACCCCCCACTTCTTGGATTTCACAGAATGTTCTTCATTCTAGCATTTCAGCACTTAGAACAAATCCGCATTTTAGATAATGCAGGTGATGAGCCGCGGAGCACAGGTTGTTCTAAAGCCTTGACGGGCTCCTGGCAGTGGGAGGACATCTGCTGTGTCAGGTAGACCCGGGCCCTGGTGGTGATGACAGCATTGCAGACGGCACTGTGTATGGGGGGGGGGGGGGGGGGGGGGGGGCGTGGCTTCTGAGCTGGGGCCCTGCCGGAGTCACATCCTGCCACGGCACTTTTATCCCCAGTTTTAGCGTCTGCTGTCCATGACCAGCTATGGAATATCCCTGCCTTTCTCTGGCTGTGGGACCGACATCTTGTTTAGTAATGGCGTAGTTGATTGGACAGTTACCTTGTGTCAAGTCCCGGGGCTGCATTTTTACTGGATTATCTCATTTAATCGTCGCAGCAAACCCAGAGAAGGGTGGGCACGCATTCCCTCCTGGCCACGGCTTCTGTTCAGTTCTGTTTACTAGGCGTTTTAGTTGTAGTCTCTGGACATCTGGCCTGTGGGCATCGGCTTTGTTTGACCTGCCCAGAGTTTTAAATTTCTAATACTTAAGGATTTGGACATTCTATATAAAAACTTGCATTTCTGACCACCTTGGGAAATGGGAGGATCGGACAACGCAGGGCTCAGGAGTAAGGTTTGCATTCACATCCTCGCCAGGCCACTTACTTGCCCCGTGTCCTTGAGTCAGTTATCATGCCCTCTGACCCCGTTTCTTTGTCTGTGAAATGAGATTGGAATAAGATTGTTAGAAGGTCTAAAGGAGAGCATTGCACAAATATTTGGGGCATTCTTCTAGGCACTAGGGATGTAGTTGTAAGCAGAACAGATTCCAGTGGGGGAGATAGATATTAAGTAAATGAGCATATGCTATTAGAGGTAGGACAGTGGTGGGCAAAGCAGGAGAAGGAGCATAGGAATTGCCTGGGGGTGAAGGAAGGTTGCTATTTAATATTGTGTGGCCAGAGAAGCCTTTCTGATAAAGTGAGACTTGAGTAGAGACCTGAAGTTAGGGCGTGAGCCATGCCACGTTCCAGGGAGAGGGAGCAGTAAGTGCAAAGGCCCTGAGGTACGTTCACAGGACATCATGGCAGCAGGTGAAGGTGGAGTAGAAGTGAGAGGAAGAGAGGTAGGAGGTAAAGGAGGGAGATGATGAGGAACAAGTCCTGTAGGACCTTGTAAGGACCATGGCTTTTTCCCTGAAGGAGATTGGAGACATTGGAGGGCTGTAGGTTTTGTTTTTTTGTGTTTTTTTTAATATGAAATTTATTGTCAGATTGCTTTCCATACAACACCCAGTGCTCATCCCAACAGGTGCCCTTCTCAATGCCCATCACCCACTTTCCGCTCCCTGCCACCCCCCATCAACCCTCAGGTTATTCTCAGTTTTTAAGAGTCTCTTATGGTTTGGCTCCCTCCCTCTCTTTTTTTTTTCCTTCCCCTCCCCCATGGTCTTCTGTTAAGTTTCTCAGGATCCACATAAGAGTGAAAACATACGGTATCTGTCTTTCTCTGCCTGACTTATTTCACTTAGCATAACACTCACCAGTTCCATCCACATTGCTACAAAGGGCCATATTTCATTCTTTCTCATTGCCACGTAGTACTCCATTGTGTATATAAACCACAATTTATGTATCCATTCATCAGTTTGATGGACATATAGAGGATTGTAGGTTTTAAATGGATCAGTCTGGCTGCCGGTGGAGAAGAGACAGCAGTGGAAGCAGGGAGGCCAGTTAGAAGCTATGTAGTAATTTTAGGGAGAGCGGATAATGGCTTAGACCAGGATGGAAGTGATGAGGGGAAGGATTCTGGGTGTTTTTTGAAGGCAGAGCCAACAGATCTCACTGCTGAGTGGCATGGGGGATGGGGGAGTGGGGAGTCCGTGATGGCTGTCGGGATTTTAGCCCGGAGGCGATCGGAAGGGCGGGTGGCTCTTTACAGAGACGGGAGGATGGTGAGAGGAATGGGTTCGGTGGGGGGTGGAGAGTCAGGACCCGCTGAGTTGGAGATGTCTCACAGACATCCAGGAAGGCAGTCATCCTACGCGCTACACACACGTCTGGCAGGCTGGAAGGGCTGTGCCTGCATTTGCAGACTCCTGCTGGGCCCTCCCGGGTCGAGGATGGTGGGCCCTGTAGGACAGTGCCTCAGGCTGGGGAGCTCAAGGCCAGTTGGCAACCAGACAACACCTGGGGAAACTTTTATCATTTCTCCTCAAAGACAATAGGAGGTGATTCTGCTACGTGAGTCTCAGACCTGCACCCTCTCTTCTGCCCCAGAGGCTCTCAGGGCCTTGCAGAAGGCAGCCAGAGGGGGGACAAGGAGAGAAGCACCCAGTAGAAACTCCCATTTCCCCGGCGACTACCTCGGCACGCCAAGCCCCTCTGTGTCCTGGCACGTGCCGCCGGGAACATGGTGCTACGCGCCCAGATGGCAGAAGCAACACGGGACGGTATAACCCAGAGGATCTGGCAGGGGCACAGCTGGGAGCTTGCATTTCTGCGGCTCCTTAAATATGCAGCAGGAGAGCAGCCGTGAGCGCAAAGTAGAGCGCGGAGCCGGTGCCCAGGGCGCCGGGGAAGGTGGCTGTGGAGGGCGTCAGCACCTGCTGAGGAGGCTCAGAGAGGTGTGTTCGGAGTTGGATTTAACAAGGTGCATGTGGATTCTTGGGTGGCTTTTCAGGAAGAGGAGTGGGTGCTGGCCAGTGTGCGGTGGGGAGAATGGAGTCCTGATCCACGTGGAAGGGCAGAGGCAGGTTAGTGAGGGCTGAGCGGGGAGGCGGAGGGAGTCCTCCCCGGACTGCAGTGGCTCATCCCTGGTGTGGGAGGGACCAGAGTCAGCAGCCAGGCCAGCCCTGGGGGGGGTGGGGGGGAGGTCAGGAGCCCAGCCAGCCCTGGAGGGGGACCGGAGGGGAGGCCCAGGGAGAAGAGGAAGGTGGGAGCTGTGTTTGGGAAAAGCACCAGCAAGATTTATTGCTCCCCTGGGAGGAGGCAGAGGGAGTGAAGCCAAACCGCGAGCGACCCTCGCAAGTAGAGAGCGGGTCTGTTTAACCCGCTGGAAACTTCGTGCCCGGGGTGGGTTGAGCTGTTGCTTCCAGGTCAAGGTCGGAAGCGGATACTGAGCTCTTTCCCATGGATCACAGAGGCGGCTGCAGCATCGTTCTCAAGGCGGCACTCTAGGCAGCGGCTCTGTGTTACCCACGGTGGGCGCGGAAGCCGTATTTACGTGCCGCGGCGTTCTAGAGCTGTGCTGTCTGATGTGGTAGCCACTAGGCACGTGTGGCTACTTCAGTGAAATGAATTAAAATCTAAAAATTAAAACTCACTTCCTCTGTTGGACTGGCCACTCTTCGTGTCCTCGGCAGCTACAAGTGACTACGGCTACCATACTGGACAGCACAGGTTACAGAGCATTTCTTTGCAGAAAGTTCTGGCAGTGCTGTGCTAGAGGGTGACGGCCTGCCCCTCGGGCCACATCTCCTCGTTGACGGCTCAGCATCTCACCAGATCTCTGAGGGGCACCTGCTCTGTATAGCCACACTAGGCGAGGGCTGTAGATTCCACACACACGACCGTATTTGCGCCTAAAGGGCAATCTCCTGATAATTGCAGTCACCTTGGCCCCCGTCTCTAGAGACTAGGCAGGCCTCCGGGCAAGTGACTGAAGTCCCATGGTTTGTGTCCCCTCTTCCCCTCCAGCAGGGTAAGGGTTCTAGGCTGCCCCTGGCTCTGTGCAACTTCTGTTCTGTTCCAGGTGACATGTCCTGGTGGTGACTTAGTTGTTAGTCTGGCTCCCACAATGCCAAGATTAAGTGTGGCCCTGCTTCCTTCTTGGAGCCGACATCTTGAGAGACCCTGGGGATGCTGGCTCAGAGCCTGTTTTCACATTGGAGGGTCTTGTTTAAAGAGATGCTGGGTTTTGAGTGCTACAGCCCCTCGTCCCCTGTGAATTCCCACACCCCTGGCTGAAGACAGCATAGCACTCCTGCCCCCCGAGACCAGTCACTCCCAGGTGACCTGACTGCCCTGACCACCCGAGCTCTTAGGAGTACTCTTCACCTTTGACCTGCCCAGCATTTAGCTTGGGGACTTGCAGAGACGACCAGTGACTGTTCTTTGAGTGAGGTTGTGACCGTGTCTTTTGGACGGAGTAGCACATGTGGGTCCCTAGTCTAGATGGTGGCTGCCTGCCCCCCGACACGGCTCTGGAGTTTCCAGATTTTACATGCCATGGTCCTTCGCCTTCTCATCAGGGAGAGGTGAGCCGTTTGGGCTCTGACCTCCCAGGGCTAGCCGGCCGGGGCCTCCTGCCCCCCATCTCCTTCCTCTGCTGCCTCCTCTGCCCAGCGGGTCAGGCCAGGATGGGCACTGTTGGAGTCCATTGCCCTTTTCTGGCTTTGAAGCGGCCCGGAAACTCTAAGAGTCTGGAGAAATCAGGCCCAGAACAGATGTGTTTGTGGACAGCTGTGTCTCTGCTCATAGCCCGTGATGAGTTGTAGTGACGTGTGTGTACACACAGCACATGTATAGGGCACACGTGGGCATACACGAGGCCCCACCATACAGACTTTACATGTTTGCTTCATGCAGCATCTCACCAGATCACTGCTGAGTTCTCTCTCCATTGAAGTCTCCCTCCCTCCCGCTGCCCCCTTTTTGAGGATGTTGCAGAAACTCAGCTTCTCATCAGCCAAGCTCATGTATCCAAATCCTTGCCGGCTGCCTTGCTGTAATGAACTCCTGAATGCCTCATCAGGGCCCCTGGGAACAGCGCAGGCCTCCTGCCTCTGTCTCGATCCTGAGCCAGCACAGAGGCGCGGCCTGGCCTGAGTCACCACTGAGGAGGAGGAGGCTCGATTGGTTCCTTCCCAGAGCCTGGGGGGGGGACCATGCTGACAGACGGCCCCGGTGAGGGGCTCACTGCTCACCTGAGCAGTGCAGCAAATGCGTGTTTACAGATCTCCATCCCAGGCCCAGGACACGTGCTGCGCCCCAGCCAGCCGCCCCCCCTCCCCGACCCCCGGGTGGCACACCGCCCAGGACGGGCCTCAGGTGCTTCTCCCCAGGATCTGGGTAGTTTTTTTGCTGTACCCAGAAAGCCCGCTAGAGACTTTCACGGCTTGTTCGTTCTTTTGGCTTATTTGGTTCTTTTCCCAGAGAGGGTCACGGCCTTGACTTTGCGTGTATTTTTAGGATAACCATTCAAGCACGGCAGGACCGGAGGGAGACCGAGTGAGGCAGCTCACCACCTTCTCCGTCTCTCTGTGTGGTGCCATGTCGCAGGGCCCCAGGCCTGGACTTACGGAGTCTGGTGGTTCCCTGTCCCCGGGCTAGTCTTCCATCCTGCGCTTGACTCCCTGCTCACCCAGCATCCGGGGCAGGAGCTCACTAGCTCTCAGGGCAGCGCATTCTTCGACTGAACTGCTTTGACTCTTCGAACATTCTTTCTGCGCTGGAAGCAACAGTCTGTTCCCCACAGCTTTCCATCACTAGCTTCCTCCGGGGGGACCTCCGGAGCAAGTGTCCTCCCTTTTCCATACAACTGCCGTCCTCAGACGTGAAGGTCGCACTGTGCCACTGCAGAGCCCCCACTCCTCTGGCCGGGTTCCCAGCTCCTCAGCCCCCCTTTGATGCCTGGCCTCAGGCTCCTACACCCTGTGGTCACTCCCCGGTGAGGGCCTGGGTGAACTGTGTCCTTGGGGAAACCTTTCTCCTCTGATGCTCCCGAAGTGGCACTTCCAAAGTTGAATGTGCTTGCGAGCTGCCTGAGGGTATCTGGGCCTCCTGAGGAACCAGCCTCAGGTGATGCTGAGGCTGCCACTCCGAAGGCCAGACTGGGTCGTGGGTCCTAATGTCCTGAGGGATGGCTCAGCCGAACCAGGGACCTCCCTGAGCCCGACGTCCAGGGACTCCCCATAGATTTCTCCTCCAGGTAGCAGCGTCGAATGCCAAGTTCCCCACATCAACCACGTGTTCTTGGGCCGCTTTCAGTCCATTGGGTGGCATCACACTGCACATGTGTCCTAGCAGAGGCCTTCTGGAACTGACGCAGCTGGCCTCCCTCACGGACTTGGGGTGGCTCAGCATCTCCGGGCCCTCATGTCTGGCCCTGTTGGTTACACTCAGGGTCCACTGCCAGTCACTGAGACAGGGCCTCACAGCACTGGCCCGTTTTCTCGTGCCCTCAGCCAGTGAGGGGCGGGGGGGACACTGAGGCTGAGGGAGGTCACTGAGGCCTGCCCAGGTCTGTCATGGAGGCCCGGGGGTCCACCTCAGCAGCACCCACCTCCTCTCCCCTGCTGACCCATCAGAAGAAACTCCAGCAGCTGCCACTGGCCCAGCCTGGCCTCCCTGAGCCCCACAGGTGGTCTGGGATGCTGCCGGGCCCCGTGCTGGGGCACCACGTACGTCTCAGCTCAGTCCCCATCTGCAAGGAGTAGCCAGGTGCCCTAACAACTCCATGAGCACTGGGGCCCACAGAATGTTCCAGTGGGCTCACCTCTGGGTTTCTAGAACAGTGTTGTCAGGTCCTTGCTAGGGAAGATTTGGGCACTTCTTGTTCCTTCACATTTGTAGCAGAACAGCGTCCAGTGTGGGTGGGAGAATTCGTGTGTGAAAAGCACATCCTTTGGTGTAGAAGAAAACACCACCCGTTCTTTTGGTCAAAGAGCCCTGGGTTCCAGTGCTGTCTGTCACTAACTCTGAGGAACCTGGGATAAACCATTTAGCCCCTCCATGCCTTGGTTGGGTCACCTGCAAAATGGAGACAGTATTACACGTATGTAAAAGTTGAGGGCAGATGAGAAAGTCTTAGCGAAGAAGAGGGACGATTTTAATATTGGTCACTGGTGTCCATTTGCCCAGTGAATTGTGGTATTTGAGAGGTACAGCAAGAAACCAGCCTATGGTGATTGTTCTGTCGCTCGGCAACCTAAGAGGGCCTCTGCCTCCTCTCCGTTGTGCGGTGGGGCAGGGGTCCTCCCCGGCCATCAGTCTCCTCCCTCAGCTCACATCCAAGCAGACATGGGGGTCCAAAGCCCGCCCCCCCCGCCCCCGGACTTGCAGGAACTGTTATTACAGGCTGGGGTCAGGGTCACAGCTGGCGGCAACAGGAAGTTTTGTGTTTATTTCCGGTTTAGAAAGTATTTTGAAAAAGCAGCCCCAGCAGTATAACCATATAGCAGTTTTGAAAAACATTTCAGGTTTTCTCTGAATTCCATTCGCCAGATCAAGTTACCCTTTCATGTTTCGTGCAGACTCTTTCCCCTTGACTCAGATGCACATGTGGGTCTGTGGTCCCCTTCTCAGGATACAGTTGCTGTCTGGTCATTTTCTTATCGTCGCACTTTTCATTATGGTCACTTCTGAGGTTCCATAATCTTCCATCTGAAGGATGTGTCCCGGTCGAATGAGCCGTCAGCTGGGCATTTGGGCCACTTAGTCTTTTCCTCGAGTATGAGTGAGGTTACAGTGCAGTTCTTGCACACACATCTTTTTACTTTTCTTGGATCATTTCTGTTGGAGAAATTCCCAGGAGAGCTATTAATGGGTCAGAGACTTGCAACATTCTTATGACTTCCGAAACATATAGTAGTTGCTATTTTAGGAAGAGCGGGCTCTGCCTCTATGCCGGGGAGGCCAAGCCACATCCCGCACCTGCTCTGGGCAGCCCTGCACCCCTGAAGACGCCTGGCTGTGTTTTCAGAGAAATTGGGACTGTGGTCAGGGGCACGAAGCACCTCTCAGGACTAGTCTGGCTCCAAGGGAACCCAGAGAAGCTCTTCTGGAGGGTCAGGGTCTGAGAGGGCGGGAAAGGCCTGACAGTGTGGGTAACGGCTGCTGGGGTTGCACAGGCTGGCCCAGCACAGCACTGTGACTTTCCTAATCCTTGGTGTCCCGCGCCCCCTGCTGGCTCACACACCTGAGCAACCTCTTCCCCAGGCTGGCGGGTGCCCCCCACGCTCCTCACACATCTGCCTCTTCCTCCCCCTAGTGAGCGCCTGCATGCACCTCTGGTGGGGTGTGGGTGTGGGGAGGGGAGGTGGGGAAGGAGGGAGAGAAAGGCTAAAACACGCATGGAAGCTGGGACCCTTGTTTGCATCTCCTTCGTCATTGTGCCTGACCAGACAGAGCTCCTACTCCTGGCCAAGTGACTCTGAGGACTTTCTGCTCACCTCGAACACCCCACTGGGACTCTTAACCTATAAACCTGTGGCCAACTTCAAAGCCCAAAGGAGGTTTAGGCCTCGTCTTCCTGAGATATCTGCCGACCCCACGCCCTCAGTAACACTTCACCTCAGGTGACAGAAGAGCTGTAATACATTGAGCACTTGCCGTGTGCAGGCACGGTTCTCAGTGCCTTCGGGTCAGGGTCACTTCGTCCTGCTTTCCCAACGAGGAAACCAAGGCACAGGGGAGTTAGTGGCAGCCTGGTGTCACACAGTGAGTCGGTGGCAATATAGGGAACTGAGGGAGCTGGGCCGTCGGGCTCGTAACCGCCACGCCCTCCTGTCCCTGCCGGCCTGGCACAGACCAGCGCGCCTCACACTCGGGCGGGGACTAAGACCCCGGATTCCAGCCCCAGGCTCGCTGCCACCTCCCAGCCTGCCTCCTCCCCCCAGGCTGCCCTGAGAGCCCGCAGGGCCCCGGGTCTCTCTGGCTTTTCTCGAAAATCCTCCCGGAGGCTCCTGTTCTTCCCCAGCTGAGCGCTTTCTCCAAGGTGCCTGGGTTTAGTTTGGTTTCAGAAGCCCCCTCGCCGCACACCGGCAGGGCAGACGGGTGTGCCGGGGTGCAGCGTCCAGGAGACCCCGTTGCTCCTTCCTGGGCTCAGATGGAGGTCATAACACTGGGGTTATTTCGGCTTCTCATTCCCCTGCAACGCTGCTGCTCGTGAGGGTTTTAGCAGTGCTGGAGACAGCTGTGGAAACGGAAGAATAACGGTGGTCGCTGTAAGTGCCAGGCCCGCCGGGCCAAGGGGGCCTCGCTTGCTTACGACGGTGTAACTCCCGCAAGAGGACCGATTCTCCCCACGAAAACCGGGATGAGAGGGACCTTCCTGTGGTGCGATGGGTGAGCGGGCGGGGGCTCTGGTCTCAGACTGTCCGGGAGAGGAAGGGCAGGGGCTGTCCCTGCAGCAAAGCTGACTTCTCCCGGAGGAGGTGAGGCCCCAGCCCTCTGCCCAGACCCTGGGGAGCCTCTTGGGCTGCCCCACCCGGAGGAGAGGAGCAGAACCTCCCCACCTTGGTTCTCCTGCCTCAGAGAAGGTGTGTTTAAAGTACAGGTAGAGCTGGGTTCTCTGGCCTCAGGGCCCGCTGAACACAAGGGAGAACAGGAGCCCGGTGCCCTCACCCTGCCCGGCGCACCCCCGTGCCTGGGGCCCTCACCCTGCCCGGGGCCCTGGTGGGAGACGAGGTCCCCCAGCCCTGTACCCACCAGGCTGGTGTCCCTGCCAAGCCTGTGTTCCTCTGGGTCCAGTAACCCCTGGGCAGGCCAGGCAGCAGCTCGTGGCGTAGCCCCCAGGTGGCTCTGGCAGCCGGCACTCAACACACAGCACGCCTGGCCCTCCCACGCCCGCCCGCCTTCCTCCTCCCTGTCCGCTGCCCTGTGCGGCATGGCTCCCTCAGAACCACTCCACCGCTGGGCTCAGACCCTGCCGTGCCTCTGCTCCCAGTCTTGTCTCGGTCTCCTCCCCTACCCCCTCCCCACTTCTCTCGCTGCTGTGCCCCGCAGGCCTCCACTCAGCCTCGCCGTAGCCCCACTTCCCGGCCTCCACCCTTGACGGCCTCCATCCTACGAACCTCAGGTTCTCCCCATCTTGGGGCGCAGGGTTCCTGGCACAGCACCCTGCCTGGGCTTCTGGCTCTGGCTTCACCCCCTTGCACCCACTCCCGGGGGCTGTCTCCTGTCCCCTGTCCCTGTTGCTCAGCCTGAGCCGTGCTGCGGGGCTGCAGGCTCAACCCATGAGCCAGCTCAGTGTCTGCCTGCCACGCGTCCCAAATCTGCCCTGGTTTTCCCCTCACCTCTCTCTCCTCCTCTGTTCCTCACTTAAAGAGACCGGCACCTTCCACCCAGAGGCCCAAGCCACGGGCCTGTCCCGCCTGCTTGATGCAAGCTGTCGCCAAGCCCCACTTTGCCCAGATGACTGCTAACTGGTCACCTGGCCCGCCCTCCTGTGTCACAGCCCTGAGCACTGGGCCTACCCCACAGCTTTCAGGAAGGAGCTCCCCGTTCCTTGCCTCGTACACGAGGCCCTTCAGGATGCGAACCAGGGGTTGGCAGACGTTTTCTGGAAAGCGCCAGAAACCCCTTTCGGTTTTGCAGGCCACGTCTTCTCTGTCACAGCAACTCGACTCTGTTGGAGCGAGGGGGCAGCCAGAGGTGACATGTAAACAAACGAGCTTGGCTGCCCCCCCCCCCCCCCCCCCCCGCGAGACACTATCTGTGCGAACTGCAGCAGCCAGGTTTGGCCCGCAGGTGGCAGTGTGGACCCCCCCCAAACCTAGCCGTGGGGCCGCTGTTCCCTGTTCCCGCCCCCATGGAAACCACTGCAAGTCCCTGAACCTCCTGTCCCAGGTCTCTGGGCCTGGTGTGAGCAGCTCCCTCTGACGAGATGTTCCCAGCATCTCAGTCGGCAAGCCTCACTTCTGGGAAGTGTCCCTGATTGCCCCCAACACCCCCGGCAGACTCTGACACCCACCCTTCTTCGTTACTGCCCGCTGTCCCTCTCCTGTCTGGGCATTTACCGTAATGCACTGCGCTGGGCCCGCTTACCCATCCCCGTGAGACCCTCAGCCCTCTGAGGGCAGCGACTCGCTCGTTTTGTGGCATTGGCACATTATAGCATGCCGCCTGGCACCTAGTCGGTCTTCAGTCATGTT
Organism: Panthera tigris; assembly: GCF_018350195.1. Taxonomy (NCBI): domain Eukaryota; kingdom Metazoa; phylum Chordata; class Mammalia; order Carnivora; family Felidae; genus Panthera; species Panthera tigris. The sequence continues at coordinate 119,758,402 of NC_056662.1, forward strand.
CAGTCAGAATTCTCGGGTGATCGCTCTGTGCATGCTGGGGTAGGTGACCCAGATCCTGCACCCTCCCGGTGCAGGAGAGAACAGGTCCACGTAGGAACTGCCACCTTTCCTGTGGCATTGAGGACACTCTGGAGGTACAGAACCAAGCTTGGGTTTCTTCATGGATTTCTGACTCCCGTGAGGGCTTTTAAGGTGTGCCGTCACAGCCCTGAGCCTGTTGCCCTGGGCCTCCGGCTGCCTCCCAGCGTGGGGGAGGCCCCTGTAAGGCCCCGTGGGGTCAGCTGCTTCTCCACCAACCCTCTCCTCCTCCTCCCAGGAGAACCTTATGCTTTCCATCCTGCCCAAGCATGTGGCTGACGAGATGCTAAAGGACATGAAGAAGGACGAGAGCCAAAAGGACCAGCAGCAGTTCAACACCATGTACATGTATCGCCACGAGAACGTCAGGTGCGCCGGCCCGTGGGCCTGGGCTCCAAGAGCGGAACGGGGGCTGGGCTTTGTGGGGTCAGCCAAGCACTGTGGGATTCGAGAGTCTTCCCCCAGGACTAGAAGTTAGGCCATGCCTTCAGTGTGAGCCTCGGCCCCCGTGGGAGCAGTCTTGCGGACGGATGCCGGGAATGAGCCGTCTGGGCCATGTAGTCAGTCCCCATCATCGCACAGACGTCACCCAGAGTGCGGGGGTGACGTCTGTGAGGTCACCCAGCCCTAGGGGCTAACAGCTGTGTTCTACCAAGACGGGTGACTTCATCACGGGGCAGGAGCAGGCAGCGTGGGGGAAGGAGGCCCGGAGAGGAGAGGCCCACGAGGATAAACTAAACGTCAGAGCCCCGCATTCGCCCTGGGAGTGCCAGGGGCTTGCCGCTTTGGGGTCGAGCAGGGACCCCTCTGCTGTGGTCCTGGGGCAGGAGCTGGTGGTGGGGCCAGGCACGCTGCCCGGAGCCTCACGGTGGCGCCCTCCCTGCTCTCCCAGCATCCTCTTTGCGGACATCGTGGGCTTCACCCAGCTGTCTTCCGCCTGCAGTGCCCAGGAGCTCGTGAAGCTGCTCAACGAGCTCTTCGCCCGCTTTGACAAGCTGGCGGCCGTGAGTACCCGGCCCCCGCTCGGCCTCCGGCGCGGCGGGGGGCCACCCTCGGGGTTCCCACAGTCGCCTCGCACGGGTGCCTGCTCTGCCCCCTGCCCGCCCTCCGTGCCCGCGAGGGACTCAGAGCCACGCCGCACACCCTGTTCTTTCAGAAATACCACCAGCTGCGGATTAAGATCCTGGGCGACTGTTACTACTGCATCTGCGGCCTGCCGGACTACCGGGAGGACCACGCCGTCTGCTCCATCCTTATGGGGCTCGCCATGGTGGAGGCCATCTCGTGAGTGGGGGCCTCTGGGGGGAGGGGCTCTGGACCGCGGGAGAGGCGGGCCTTCCGTGGTCCGGCGTGGGGGCTCGGCGCACCCCAGGCCCCCACGGGACGTGGGTGCCTGTTGGTCGGCAGGCGGCTCAGTCCCCGGCTCTGGGAAGGGGGGACGTGGCTCGCCTTCTTGCCAGCCGAGGGACCGAAAGCCTTCCGTGGCCTCTGAGGGGCCCAGCCTGCATCCACCGTTGTTTTCTAGAGAAGTGGCAGTCGTGGTAAAGGCTGTCACACCTCCTCACGCTGGCTTGGAGTCCCCCCAGGCTCCCCGTCCCTTCTCTCCGTGTTTTCTCACTGTGAGCCTCCAGGCCCGTCTCAGGTCGGAAAGTCCGAGTGTGACAGCGACGTGGGGCAGCAGAGGTGGGACAGGGCCCCGGCCTCTGCTCTGGGCTCCCAGCCAGGGCTCCTGCCTCTGCCACTGGGAGGACACTGCCCTCTTCCCCCTCGCCCTCCCCTGTCGCTGTCACATTGCAGGTGGCTTAGAGGCCCCAGCAGGCAGGCCCTGGCTGGGATCAGGCACCAGGACGGAAGGGGGCTCCTTGCTGAGGTTTCCCACCCCACCACCAGGATGGAGGCTGGGTGGTTGGGGGGGGGGGGGTGGGGGCGGGGAAGGGACACCTTGCCACCAGAGGGCGGTTTTGCATTGTTACCATCTTCTGGATTAGAGCTTCTCTGACATTGGCCTAGACACAAATGCTGTGCTGGGAGCGTGTGGGGGGTGGGTAGTTCAGGATCATTCACCTCCACTTCCCTCACCTTGGGGCAGCTTTCCCTATTGTGCGGGCGCCTGGCACAGGTGGACGCGGGGAGGTAGCGGCCATTATTCTGTGGCTTCCTGCCTGCACCCCCATCACGCTAACTCACGATGTGAGTCTGGGCCTGGGCTGACCTGCTGGACCCCTAGCCACAGGTCACTTAGCTGAAGTGCAGGCAGAGAGCTGTGGAGTGCCCAGCAGCTCCCTCGGCCTGGAGTGGGAGAAAGCCAGCGCAGGACTCTTCCCGCAGGGCACAGAGGGCCGGCCACCTTGCCACGGCCATGCCCGACCCTCCTCCTTTCCGTGTGTGCCTGGCAGGTACGTGCGGGAGAAGACGAAGACTGGGGTGGACATGCGTGTGGGGGTGCACACAGGCACGGTGCTGGGGGGCGTCCTGGGCCAGAAGCGCTGGCAGTATGACGTGTGGTCCACCGACGTCACTGTGGCCAACAAGATGGAGGCCGGTGGCATCCCCGGGTGAGCGAGCATCTCCTTCCCGGTGGGCGGGCGTGGGCACTGAGGGAGGGGACCGTCCATCCGTCAGGGCTGGGGCTCAGCCAGGAGACACCCAGGAGCAGTGTTCTTCCTCAGGGTGCCTGCCTGCTTGCCCCGGGCCCAGCTGCCTCCTGCCTAGGCCTCTGCAGCCGTGTGTCCTCGTCCCCGTCCTCTCCTCGTGGGGCCACAGACGCTGGCACAGCTGTAGCCGCCTCCAAGGCTCCCCGCAGGGCGCCAAACCCAAGGAACAGGTTCTGACGTGGTGTACACCTGGCTCGAGCTCCTTTATACCACCAGCCAGTCAGGGTGGACGGGCTGAGGACACAGAGAAACCCTCCCCGCCTGGGTCAGGGAGTGGCCCTCCGGGGCAGTCAGGGTCCTGTCCCTCAGTGGTGACTCCCCAGAAATGGGTAACAACCCCCTGACGGCGGGTGGGAGCCATGTGAGGTGCATAACGGTAGGATCACCACCGAGTTCAGAGCGGCCTTCTACGCTCCCCACCTGGCCCGGTGCTGCGGGCAGCCTGAGGGTGTTTCCTTCCTGTTTCGCGGATGTGGCACTGAGGCCCAGAGGGGCAGGGGCCACACGGGCCTCACAGCCAGTTAGCACCGGGGTGCCCCGGCTGGAGCTCTGGTGGCACGTGTGTCCCCGCCTCCCCGGCAGCCTTGGGCTTTGGGGTGGCCCGACCCTCCGCTGACGGTCCCGGGCCTCTTGCTGCCGTCCAGGCGTGTGCACATCTCCCAGAGCACCATGGACTGCCTAAAGGGCGAGTTCGATGTGGAGCCGGGCGACGGGGGCAGCCGCTGTGAGTACCTGGACGAGAAGGGCATCGAGACCTACCTCATCATCGCGTCCAAGCCAGAGGTGAAGAAAACAGCCGCCCAGCACGGCCTCGACGGCCCGGTGAGTCCGCTGCCCGCCTTGCACGGGACGTGGAAAGGCAGGGTTCGAGAAGCAGGGCCTGGGGAAGAGCGGGTGGGGCCGTGGGGGGCACCCTCGCAGGGGGAAAGTGGGCTCCGGGGGGAGTAGGGCACATGGCTCCCGGCAGGCTGACGGTGAGTGGTACAGCAGAGGACAGGCGCCCGGAGAGGTGTACGTGGCACTCGGGAGAGCAGCTGGCTAGGGAAGGGCTCCCTGCGTGGAGGAGGCAGTCAGAATCATGGGAGAGACGTGGGCACCCAGGGAGCGAGTTCGCGGAGTGGGTGAGGATGCCAGGGGCAGGCACTGAGGTTGGCTTGGTCACGGAGGAGAACCGGGCTGGGAACTTTGCGGGCGGGAAATGAGAAAAGAACCGGATGGAAGCGGTGAGGTCGTCCTGCCCTGGCCTCTCTGCTGATTTCCTGCATCTCGTCAGACCCAGTGCCCTCAGCAGCTGCCCCCACCAGCCTCCTGACAGGCTGTCTGGTTAGAAGCCACCAGTGGCTGCTGCAGAAATTGGGCCGTCTGTCATCCTCTGGTGAGCCTGGAAGGCGTTTTACTCCTCGAAGCTTTGCACTTAAAAACCCCACCAGTCGTGGGAATTTGACAGTTGGGGGGTTTGGTGCTCCCAGAGTTGGCACGTGGAGACCATCCCATGGCCGAGGCTTTGTCTCATGATGGTTAAAGCAGGGCTTGAGCTGGTCCGGTGAGGTTTCTGTGGCTGAAGACGTGACCCCTGTAAAGTCCGGAAAGAAAACTAGACGCCTTCCCCTCTCCCCCACGTGTATGTGATGACTAGCAAATCAAACACAAACAGAAGATTCATCCGTTTAAATCGAATTGCAACCACTGTTTCGTGAGTACTTCCGTTTCTCCGTAATTTCACTTAATCCTCAAGACAGCCCTGGGAGAAAGGGGGCTGTCGTCATACCCGCTTTACAGAGGAGGAAACTGAGGCCCAGAACTTTGCGTAAGTTGCAGATCTGATAGGTGGCAGAGCAGGGCCCTGCCCCCGACCTGCCAGCCACCCCGTAACCCAGAATGTGGGCGCCCCCGTGTGAAGGCGTTCACACGGACTCAGCACTGGGAGGCCTGCACATGTGGGCACCGCCTCACTCCTGAGTAATTTAAAGTCCCATGAGGTGCCCGTGTTAAAGCAAAGGACACTTCAAGGTATTTTGGGCTGCATGTGAAGTCTGAGCTACAATTAAATGCTCCAAGGAACTCAGAAAAATAGGAAGCTGTTTTTCAGAAAATTAGGAACTAAGACTTGACCTTGCCACAGAATTAACAAGTTCATTCATATTTTTAAGAGTGCTCTTTGGGGAACTGTAACATACTCACTGGAACGCATTGAAAATGTCTCTTCAAAGCTGTTCTACCAGACAGTAATCGACAGTAATTTAAGCAATCAGCTACTTTTGTAAAGCGGTAGGAGATTTGTAATTCCTGGCATACAAAATTTTTAAGAAACTGAGCAATGTTACTCCTTTCAAAACGTACCCACAAATTTGGTTTTACCGGGGGGCCACCTTGGAGTCACAAAGCAGTCAACACGTCCTTGGGATAGCACTCATTCCGCTGTGTTCTGATCTTGTATTTTATTTCGCTTCTTCCGATCACCCTTGCATGGCGTGTCATTTGGCTCAGGGGTTTTCCTCAGCACCTGGCACCCCTCCGAGAGTGCAGATGAGGGAAGGGAGGCCCAGGGAGCCTGGGCAGAGCCCGTCCCCATGGAGCCGTTGTGCTTGAGCCATTCTTCCACTTGCAAATGAGAGAAAAGTTGAGTCTGTGGTTGCATGGCTTAAAACATCAGCTCTGAAGCTGTGAGCCAGCAGGAAACGGCCCATGCCGAGGCCGCGGCCTGAACAGGACGGAGCACAGGCACTGCAGGTCGAGAGAACCTACCTCTTCTTCTTAAGTGCACCATCACACAAGACAGCCGGCACTGGTTCCCGTGGAAACGTGAATGGTGTTCTCTTTTCAGCACTTCTTTCAGTGACATTTTATGGCCATTCAGGTTTTCAGTACTTTTGTAAAGTTGAATTTTAACAGTTTTTCTCCAAAAAAATTATTTTAAAGTTTATCTTGAGAGAGAGAGAGAGCGCGCGTGCGCACATGTCGGGAAGGGGCAGAGAGAAGGAGAGTCAGAATCCCAAGCAGTCTCCACGCCCCCAGCGCAGAGCCTGATACGGGGCTTGAACTCGCAAACTGTGGGATTGTGACCTGAGCCGAGCTCAGAGTCAGAGGGTTAACCAAATAAGCCACCCAGATGCCCTGTTAACAGTTTCTTACTGCCCTTCCTGAAAATATCAATTTCTCGAAGTAGAAAGGCTGGGTTAAGGTTTCTGCACATGGAAAGCTTTTACCCCCGCTCACTCACCACCTGCCTCCTTCCCCCGGAGGGCACCCTCACTGCCCAGCTCTTTACTCACTTTTAGGTTTGTTCATTTGAAAGACAGAACCGTGATAGATCACTGTTGTAACCTCATTTCTGTAATCATTAGTAAGGCTGGACGCTTACCGTGGTTGTCAGCGAGGTGTTTTCTTCTGTGGCATGTGCTTTATGTGGCCTTTGAGGGCCCAGTCCCCTCTCTGCTTTGTAGGGGCTCTTTGTTTATTAGAGAAGTGAACCCTGGCTCATGTGGTAGTCGGCAGCCATCGGCGGGGCATCCGCCGTGTGCCAGTGCCACTGTGTCACAGGGAACTCGAACGTTCGGCTGTGGTTGGGAGCTCCCGCCTCCTGTGTTCTCTGCAAGGCGGCATGGCAGCCGCCGGGGCACGCAGAACTCATCACAGCCCGTGTAGCTCGTGTGGTCGACAAGTGTTCAGGAAGTCCTCATGATGAGTCCTTCCCGAGTGTCAAAAAGCTTCCAGACCTCTCCCTGTGCACACTGCCCTTGTTGTCAGGCCCGCCCGCTCTGTCTCACATGCCATCTTTCATGATGCCCAGATTTCCCCCTCGGCCCCGGCCGTTGCCTGCACTCACCCTGTGGCCCCTGTAAGTGTCCATCTGCACAGACACGGGGGAGCTCGGTCCCCAGGTCCGAGGCCCAGTGCCTGCCGGTCCCTCCGCCCTCCTGTCTCCGTCAGCGACAAGTTCATTCTTTCAACAGTTCAGACCAAAAACTGTGAACACGTGCTTGAGCCCTCTCTTTGCCGTCCACAAGCGTGCTCTGTTGACCCCTCCTGCGAAAGAGAGCTCTGACCCCCCCACACCCCCTCACAGCCACCCCCGTCTGGGCCACCAGGGGCTGGGCCGCTGACCTGGCCCCGGTGCCCCGTCCCCATGGCAGGCAGTGTTCCTGCTGAGGTGTCGGGTGAAGTCCTGTCACTTGTGTTGGTCTCCATCTCACCCAGAGGGAAAGCCCGAGCCCTGCGGAGGCCAGGAAGGCCCAGCATGGCCAGGCCCTCGCCGCCCTGCTCTGCCTTCATTCACCGTCCCGGCAGCGGCTCTGACCTCCCGGCAGCTGCTCAGGCCCGTTGCCGGGCCTTTGCACCAGCTTCTCCCTCTTCCCAGGGCCTCTGTCCCCACAGAGCCAAGTGATTCGCTCCTTCAGGCCTTCGCTGACCTCCTCTCCACTGTCCCGCTCCCCTGCGATCCTGTGCCCCTTTCCTGCTTTATCTTTCTCCAGAGCACGTACCCTCTTCTTACGCGCTCTGCTAATTTTACTTACTTGCTTCCCTGTTGTCTGCCTTTCCTCAGTAGAACGTGAGCTGTCCCGGTCAGGACGTTCTGTGTATATCCCCAGGAGTTAGAGCAGTTCCTGTCACAGAGCAGGGACTCAGTAACACTGCTGCCCTGTGTTTCAGCGTTTAACTTACTCTGTCAAGGAAGAGTACTTAATCACTGGGGACATGGGCTTGTGGAATTTATTCAGACTTTCGGAAGGCATCTGACGGGCTCTACACCAAAAAAAAGACCTCTGTGAATCACTGTGTGAAGCGACTGTTTTAGAAATAGGAGTTGAAACAATAGGGTCTTTCTCTGCTTTGAATAATTTTACTCGTGGAAAAAGATACCAGAAAAGTACAGCATTTTAAAATTAATGTTCTAGAGGAGGAGTCAAACGGTAACTTCTTTAGAAATTAGAGCTTCCAAACTCTAGTGGGAAGATTCCAGACTGATAGTGCGTGGACCAACCAGGTCTTCTGGGGCCGGTGGGCGGCTGGGTCCAGTGCCCCGACAGCCATGTCTTTCCACCACCGCAGGCCCTGCTGAATGGAGCGCCAGCTTCCTCAAAGCCCAGCTCTCCCGCCCTCATTGAGACCAAGGAGCCCAACGGAAGCATCCACACCAGCGGCTCCACGTCGGAGGAGCCCGAGGAGCAGGATGCCCAGGTGTGTGTGGGGTGGGGGGCCAGGGCTGTGGGCAGGGGACGGGGTGGGGAAGGTTGCTGCAGGAGTGGGAGACTGGCCTGGGCTCTTCTCCTTTTTACCGGTGTCACCTTGGGCGTCACCTCCTACCCTGGTTCCACTGTCTCCTCCTGGGGTGGAGGGGGGCAAGTCCAAAGAGGTACTCACCTCGGAGGCCTTGTCTAGCCCTCCTGTCCCAGAATCCTGTGGCTTTGAGGGCAGCGAGGACATCCGTGGAGAATTCTGTAGGATTCAACCAAGACTGTTCTGGAAGTGAGACTTCAGGGTGGGCCCACCTCTCTGTTCCACAAGTCCCATGACAGTGGCAGGGGTTTCCAGAGGAATTAACATGCTTTCCGCCCTGAGGACGGGGCCCATCTTGGGACAGCGTCCAGGACCTGTCCGTTACTAAAGAGCTTCCTGGGCCCACTCAGTGATAAAGGCAGGTCCTGGGAGATGGGGGTCTCTGCCTTGCTCAGGTGAGCCTTCTGGCAGCCGCGCCGTTCTCACTGCTGGGCAGTGGCGGTGGGGGGCAGACGAACGGCCCCGGCGCCTTGAGATGAGGGGGCTGCAGACCAAGAGGGGAGACAGGGCTGAAAGTTCTGGAGGTTTTCTGGATCACCGTGACGTTCAGCAATTGTGATTTCCTTGATAGAAGGTGGAAATGTAGACTCGACGTAACTCGTTAACAACGAGAACGCAGATCCTTTTAGCAGCTTGTAATTTTTCTGTCCTCATGATTAGCCACACTCCCCAGCATGCGCTTCAGGGACAGAGGTTCTTGGTGCTGGAACAGACCTTCCTCGTCATTTTACAGAGGAGAAAGCTGGAGCTGGGCAACACGAGTGACATGGGATCAAATTGGCAACCAGTGGCACGCCCGAGCTTAGGACTGGGCTGTCTTGGTCCTGGCTTCCAGATACATCTGGACCCGCACAGACAGCGCTAATGGGCCCGGTCTCAGTTACCATTTGGGCTGATGGCCGTGTAATCACAGTCTGGAGTCATACTTTTGGAGCTGATGCTTTTCCTCTGTGCGAATTAAAATGGTAGAAGTCCCCCAGCCCCGCCACCCCACCAGTGACAAGGGTGTCCCTTCTTCTCCCAGCACTTTCCCCCTCAGACCTTCCTCCCCCAAATGAACCGATGTGCACTCCCTTAAGCCCTAGGGTTGGGGGTCATTCATGTCCCAGGGACGCCGATTGCGTGGCTGTGTAGGACCCCGTCCTCGTAGCAGGATGTGCCGGGACTGTGCTGCCCCAGCAGCGGTCTCACATTCCCGGGTGTCCTCCTCGGGGCCAGTGGCTGCTGCCCCACATGCTGCCGTTAGTGGCTGGTCACTGCAGAGCCACGGTCCTGGGAAACCAGGAAGGACTGTGGCTTTGGGTCCAGACCCAAGCAAGATAGAGCCGCGTGGGGGCGTAGGGAAGACTTCCTGTAAAGTGGTTTCTAGAAGGGCTTAGTTAGTCCTCCTGAGTGTGATCCCTTTTGTCCCCGCCCCCCCCCCCCCACCGCCCCTGCACCACCCTCTTTCCCCAACTCCGCCCCCACTCCTCCCACCCGCCCCCACCTCGGGCACTGCCTTGCAGGCGGACAATCCCTCGTTCCCCAACCCACGCCGGAGGCTGCGCCTTCAGGACCTGGCTGATCGAGTGGTGGACGCCTCTGAGGACGAGCATGAGCTCAACCAGCTACTCAATGAGGCCCTGCTTGAGCGAGAGTCTGCCCAGGTGTAAGTGGATCCTCTGCATATACCTTGTAGGCCCTGACTTGGGGTTCGGGAAGTTAGCCATCTTAAATGGGGCCCCTTCCTGTTAGGCCAAGGCAGATGTGACATCCGTGTTTCATGGGACGTGTTTCCACCACAGAGTGAAGAAGAGAAACACCTTCCTCCTTTCCATGCGGTTCATGGACCCCGAGATGGAAACCCGCTACTCCGTGGAGAAGGAAAAGCAGAGTGGGGCCGCCTTTAGCTGCTCCTGTGTTGTCCTGCTCTGTACGGCCCTGGTCGAGATACTCATCGACCCCTGGTGAGGAGGGCATGGTGGGAGCCGATAGGCCAGGAAAGAGGAAAGGTGATGAGCATCCTAGGCCAGAGGTGTAAAGGGTGTGAGTGCATCATCTGGAGCCTGACACTGGGGCAAAAGCCTGGTCTCTTCCTTGCCTCGGTGGAACAGCCCCAGCCGATCTCGGGCCCAGGTGTAGCTAGGACTGTGCCCTGGACCCCCTTCCTTCTGTCTACCTCGGGTTCCAGAATAGCACTAGCCTTAAAACCAGGATGGAGAAAGCCGAGGGGTAGAGAGGGGCCCAGGAGGATGGAGGCCTTGGCTGTGTGGGCCTCAGTGGTCTTGGGACGAGGAGACAGGAGATGGGGACCCTCTTCAACCTCAGTCGTCAAGGCTGACCTGGCTTCCCAATCTTGCCTCATCTTAGCAGGTGATTTTAAGCTCTGGGCACAAACGGATTTCTGCAACACAGCAGCAGGTCCTCTGGGGCACGGGGGATGTTCTGGAGTCCTTGCCCCAACCGTTGAGGCCCGAGTAAAGGTCAGAGGTCCCCCTCCCCGTGGCCCATCAGCAGCTCACTCCTGCACGGGGTTCCCCCTCAGAAGGAGGTGGGCGGAGCCCTGTCCCAGTTACAGTTGGGGGCACCGTAAGGAGCCTTGGACTAGTCGCAGGTTTCTAGACACGGCTTCATTGCCTATTTGTTGTACGGCCGTGTCTCTAAGGTTCCCAGAGTATCGGTTTACTCATCGGTAAAGCCAAAGATGATGATGGTAATAACAATTTGAAGATCATAATGCCCTCTCTCCTAACTCCCAGGACTGTTGGAAGGATCAAATCCATTCATTCGCTGCACGGGTATTTACGGGCTGCTCTGTGCCCGGCGCGGAGGTCTAGGGATATGCAGCGAGGACTGCGTACAAACAGCCCCGCTCTCATGGAACTTCCGTTCTAGCAGAGGGAGGCAGACGTAAACAATTGAATAATCAAAACACGTATGCAGACAGGGGCAGGTGGCATGGATAAAAGTCAGGTGAAGAAGGGAGTGGGGAATGCTGGCGGCGAGTTTAGTTGTGTCGGCGTTTGTGTATGACCCCGGGCGGAACAGCCTCACCGACAGGGCGATACTTCAGTAGAGACCGAGAACCCGAGAATCAGGCGCCGGCTTGGCAACAGAGGTTCCTAGGGAACCGAATGGTGGGGGTGTGAGTATGGGGAGGATCTGGAGACCCCGAGTTTCTCAGAATTGAGAAGGTGGGTGTGGAAGTCCCTGCTCAGCTGTGAAGCTCTGTGCGGTCGGCAGAGGGGAGACCTTGCCACCCTCGGCTGCAGGGGAGAGGCTCTGTCCCCCCGCTCTCCCTTCATGGCAGGGCGCTCATTCCTGAGAACCCCGTGTTTCTCCTGGGCCCTGCCCAAGGGCATCTGTGCCCCAGCAACAACTACCGCTGGGGAGGGCCGCACATGCCCAGGCCCCGCACTCAGGGCCTCCATCCCGTCTCCACAACAGGAGGCAGGGCTCCATGAACATTTCAGGTGCCGGCATGGAAGGGCCTGCCCTCTCCCTTCTCCTCTTCTCTCCTGGCCCTTCACCCGATCTCACTGACCCATCTGCTCCCCTCTCTCATTGTCGTCTCCCCTTCACAGGCTGATGACAAACTACATGACCTTTGTGGTCGGGGAGGTTCTCCTTCTGATCCTGACGGTCTGCTCACTGGCCGCCATCTTTCCCCGGGTAAGAGCCGCTTCCCCTTTGACTCCGAAGCCTTCTGCAAGTGCAGGTGGCATCGACGGAGTTCTGCATCCCGTCAGATCCTGACGGATAAACGGGGACCTGTGTAGAAAAGCAGCGGAGGCCCCGCCGGAAGGGGGTTGGTCCCGATTGTGACACACAGTGAAAGCCAGACAAAGGGACTGAGACGTTCTCCTGTAAGCACCGGGATCCCATGCAGAGTCTGGGATCAGAATGACCAGAGAAAAACAGTGTTTTAGGGAAGGGGGTCTGGCAGGTGACTTGCCGGGTCACTTGCAGGACTTAGGGCACACCGACCCAGGAAAGGCAGGAGCAGCCAGGCAAAGATGGCCGGCCCCGAACATCGTTCCCTGACGTGGCCTTGCCGCTTGGACTTACGGAGCGGGCTGCCGCTGCTGGCGCTGCCCGCAGCCCCCTGGGCTGGTCTCCGTGTCTGCTCCAGAAAGGGCTCTGGTATCTGGAGGCCCCGCTGTGTCACAGACCCCTCCAGTGGGACTGATACAGAGCATCAGGTTCCTGCGCCACCTCCTCAAGTCTGCCGGTCAGTTTTTGGTTGACTCACAGGCACAGGGTAATTAGCAGCCATATTTACAGGAGAAAAGACTGTCAAAGGCTCATGGCCCCTGAAATTCCATTCTTCTAGGCCTTTCCTAAGAAGCTCGTGGCCTTCTCGACTTGGATCGACCGGACCCGCTGGGCCAGAAACACCTGGGCCATGTTAGCCATCTTCATTCTGGTTATGGCAAACGTTGTGGACATGGTGAGCTCCAGCTGTCGCTGTAGAAGGGACACCCCCTCTCTCAGTGGAGAAAGGCTTCTGTATTGGCCAGCGTGAGCAGTTTGTCAACCAGTCCTCCCAACTAGACATGGCTGAGTTTCCTAAACAGATTATCTTGGCCAAATGGAGAGCGTCTTCTACCCCGGAAACCTGAGACTGACCTGTTGCCCCAGCTCCGTGCTCTCCCAGAGTGCAGGAGCCCGACACCATGCTCCAGATCCCGTGTTGGATGTTGACTCATTTAATGTAACAGTCCCAAGAGGTGTTGGTACCATTGCCTACAGCCTCAAGGCTCAGAGAGGTTAATTCACTTGTTTTAGGTCACACGGCCAGTAAGTGGCAGAGTAAAGGACTGAGCAGTTCTAAACCCCAACCCTGTGAAGAAACTCCCTATCTTGCTGCTCAAGGGGCACAGTACTTGTCTGCGTTCTGCATATCTGAAGTGTTCCCTACAGTGTGGTGAAAGCCAGGTATCTAAGGGGTATCTAGGGGGCAGGTAAGCCCGTTCCGCTAAAGGAGCTCTCCTCTTTGGCCTTCGTCCATTTGAACGTTGCCAGACCTTCCTAGAGCCCAAATGGCTCGGGGCAGACAAATCCTCTTCTCTGCTCTCCTCAATTCACGGAGAAGCGGCAGGTCCCAAGGGGGCAGCCAGATGCTTTCCTGGGGAGAGGGGACAGCAGTTGGAAACCCCGACCTATTGACTGAGAGCCGCCAGTCATTTGCTGAGCACTGGCAGCTTGGAGCTGTCGTTGACTTTCTTGTCATTCGTCATGGCTCCCGACAATTTTGGCAGTATTATATACACTCTTAAAAAGTCCTACATTTTCCAAATAAATCTTATAGCACTTGCTTTATTTTCTTTAAAAATTGAAGCACAGGAAAAAAAAACAAAACCTCACCATGGAGACTGAATCTGGTGGTAGTAGAGGTGAAAAATCCCTAGGGCCAACTGAGCCCAAGTCCAACTAGAATGAGAAGCTGGGGGCTCCAGAACCTAACACGCCCCTGGTCGCACGATGCACGAGTGCAGGGAAGAGAAGCCCCAGGCCCCTAGCACGTCTGAACCCGCCTGGAGCCTGGTGCCGGGTCATGGACAGCGGGAGAGCCCGTTGCCAACGGAGGGGTGCAAGACCAGGGAGGTATAGGAAAACTTTTCACGTGCTGAGAACTTCCCCAAAGGCAGATGAGCACCAGAGGTTGCAAGTTACAGAAAGTGGGTTGGATTCAGTTCCCTTGACTCCCTGTGCTCGGCAGCAGGACTTGAGAAACGGAAGTGTTTGCGCGGAGACTGGCTGCCATCGCGGTGATGCTGTGGGGGAGCCCCCCTCCCCCTTAAGCAACAGTGTGATGTGGGCAAGAGCATTTGTATTTGAAACTGAAATACTGGACTCCTGGCTCTGGCTTTACCATTTGCTCATTGTGCTATTTTGTGCAAGTCCAGCCTCTCTGAGTTTTCTATACAAAAGTGGCAATAGCAAAAATACTGGAATTTTCATAGACGTCAAATGAGAGACGGTTAAGCTCTTAGTAGGAACTAGTGGCCTTTGTATTATTCCTTGGTAAGTTTCCCCATCTGTCAGTGTTTCTGAGGGAGCTGTGGGAAGTGGCAGCTGAAAGGACACTGCCGTGCACAGCCCTCTCTGACCAGTGTCTGCTGTCCCCCTGTACCCTGTGTTCTCCCCCTGCCACCCCGGGCCTGCCCTCCAGCTTAGCTGCCTGCAGTACCACACAGGACCCGTCAACAGCACCACAGGGACGGAGGCAGAGGATGGCTGCGTAGAGAACCCCAAGTATTACAACTATGTCGCTGTGCTGTCCCTCATCGCCACCATCATGCTGGTGCAGGTCAGCCACATGGTGAAGCTCACACTCATGCTGCTTGTCACGGGTGCTGTGGCCGTCATCAACATCTACGCCTGGCGCCCCATCTTTGATGAATATGACCGCAAACGTTTCCAGGAACATGAGTAAGATGAGGCCTCTTTAGGGGTCTGTTTTGTCTCCTTCCTCCCCCCACCGCCCAAGTCTCCACGTCAGGGTCACGGGCCTTGGGCTCCTTCGAGGCTTGGATGGGAATCGGGGTTCGTGGCTTCTCACAGATACGCCTCTGAGATCCTTTCCATTCTCGATGAGTGGAAGATCGCGGCTGCCTCCGTGTTCAGCTTCTGGGCATCAGCCTCTTGTACTCAGGTGGGGCCTGAGTGTGCGATTATCTGTCCAACAGCTTTCCTGTGGTCACCTTAGAGAAGATGCAGGTACTTTCCACCCCCGGGCTCAACGGCACTGACAGGTAAGGGCAACTGCTTTCCCCGTTCGGTCTGCATTTAGTCTCCCTTTCTTCTAGAGACAAGAGAAGGCCATGATCTCACCCCTTCAAAGGCACACGATGTGGGAGATTTATTAGAGCAGTATGTGTTTCTGTAGGAGGGGTAGGAGGGCTGGAGCAGAGGCAGAATGAGCCGGGTACGGACCTGGCCGTTGTGGCCTTTCCAGGTCAGAGAGCGAGCCGGGAGAGCAGCGGCAGTGTGGTGTAGGGGGTCGGGTGGAGGCCGGGCTCAGGTGAGGGGAGAGGCAACAGACGGCCAAATGGATGTGATAGCTGCATTTAACTGGCCGGCAGGACCACAGCAAAATGAGGAGGAAAGAGCACCGCACTTGATCTAGAAGGCATGGATTCTTCCCCAGCTGCAGGAGTCCTCTCAGGGGCCACAGGCAGGCCATCGTTCGAGTCCGTTTCACAACTTGAAGAGGATAGTGGACTAGAAGTTCTCCAGGGTCCCCTCTAGCGCTAAAGTTTTAGAATTTTATGATTCGGTGCCTTGACTAGACTTACCTAACAGAATTAGGGTAGAAGAACTGAATAGACCCTTCACAAAAGAAGAAATCTAAATGGCCACTAATAAATGAAAGGCACTCACGTAATCAAGGAAATGAAAATTAGGACCAGGACGAAATACCACTACACACCTACCCGTTTCTTGAGAGTTAAGAAGTCTGGTAATATCCAGTACGATGGTGACACACACGCTCCTGATGGGAGTATAAATTGGTACAACCGTTTTAGAAAACCATTTGGACTTAGTGAGGTTGCAAATAGACCTATGACCCGGCAATTCTGCTGCTCCGTACGTTCCTTACAGAAACCCATGCACATCTGTACGTCCCAGGATGTGTGGGCAGAAACGTCCGGTCGTGTTCATCATAGCTACACACACACACACACACACACACACACACACACACACGTCCAAAGCAGGTGAAGCCAACCCAGATCCCATCAACAGCAAATGGGTATACAAATTGTGACCTACTCATGCAGTAGGCTACTATGCGGTAATGAAAACTGTTAGCGCCGTACAAAAATGTGAAGTTGTAAAGCAGCATGATAAAACGGTGCCTTAGTTCCATCACTCCGATGCTCATCTCGCCTTTCTCCAGAGGCTTCCATGGTTGCACCTACTTCTGTTATCAATCAGTTGCAGTGTTTACTAAACACCGGGGGAGTGGCCCTGGTGTGGATTCCAGGAGCTGCCCCCCAGGGCTGCCTATTAGGAGCCCAGTGATTAAGATTTACCTGTGAGTCCAGGCTTGATGTGAAGGTGCTTAAGGAGCCGGGAGAAGTTTCTGGAGCCCAGGGTGACGGGAAGGGCACAGCCCAGTTGGAGGGAGTGAAGCTGCCTTCCAAGATGGCAGCAGGGGTGGATGAATTACTGTCTGCCCCACAGGCTGCCCCTGGTGCCTTCTAAGTACTCCATGACAGTGATGATCTTCATCATGATGCTGAGCTTTTACTACTTCTCGCGCCACGTGAGTGCCCACACACCCTCCTCTCCCGTCTTTGTGCACAATCCGTCAGGGTTCCTTAAAAACGCAGTCTCAGGATCTAAGAAGCCCGGCTCCTCAGGAGTGCTGGTTTCCCTTACCCAACTTGGCATGTGGCCCTGGCCAAACCATCACCCCCTCCTTTTTCTGGTTTCCTCCCTTGTAATACAAGGAGGACAGTTCGTTACCTCTTTCCTCTGACTTCCTCCAGCATGCTGAAGGAAGCATACAGTGGAGGCATAAAAGCTTGGAGAAAATCTGTTTCTTAGGCTAAGGGCTCCTGGATTTTCACTCACCCTGGTTCTAGGGGTCACTGACACGCATGGAGGCAGAAGAGAAAGGGAAAGAAGCTGATGAAGTTTTGTTTGGTTAAAAGGAAAAAAAAAATAAGCAGAGAGGGAGAGAGTGAAGTAGTTCCATGCTAGCCCAGGTGCCCCCCGGTGGCTTGCGAGGGAAAGTACAGCCTTCCCGAGGCACTTCTTGGCCTAATGGAGCCTGCTGGAAATGGGGACGCCCCGCTGGGCTAGGAGATCTCCATTGCTGCCCGCGTCCCTCAGGCCAAGACGGACCTGTAGCTAGAATTAGGTCCCAGAAGGCCCCGCATCTCCAGAAGGCCTCTGGGAGCTCTGCATAACTACAGTGAGGCTGGAATCCTCACTACAGCTGCAGGGTGGCCTTTGTGAGTAGGTGGGTCTCTCCGGGGCTTTCTCTTGTCATTTAGCCACCTTCCTTCCGGTTTTCCCACGTGGAACCCCTGCATCCGAATTCCCGCTTCATCTTTCCATCAAATGGTCAGCTGAAGCACACACCTTGCCTGTGCCTGTCCACAGGTGGAAAAATTGGCACGGACACTGTTCTTGTGGAAGATTGAGGTCCATGACCAGAAGGAACGCGTCTACGAGATGCGGCGCTGGAATGAGGCCTTGGTCACCAACATGTTGCCTGAGCACGTGGCACGCCATTTCCTGGGGTCCAAGAAGAGAGATGAGGTGAGGGGTGGCCCCGTGCGATAGCTCGCAGCCGTAAGGCTGTGTGTCGTCTGGCTTTCTGCCAGGGAGCCCCTCTGGGCCCAAGGTCTTCTCAGGAGCTGGCACCGTTCCAGGCAGGGCTGCGCCCAAGCTGCCCAAGCTGCAGCTGCATCGTAAGCAAGAGGGAAATTCACAGGCGCTCGGTAGAGAGCGCTTCAACCTGTGGGCCACACATCCCCGGAAGGCCCCGTTTCCGCCGAGGCCTTGGCTAGAGCTCCCCTGTCAGCTGCCATCCCCTCACATAGAAGGGTTCTTCTGCCTCACTTCCCAATTCCATCCCACCCACTTGCTCAAAGCTAGGGCTGTTCCAGAGACCAGAAAAACTCTTGTTCAAAGTCGTGACAGTCTACCTCCTTACGGCTCAAAGTTGGGATAACCTGGGAGGTATCCAAAAAGCTGAGTACACCAATCACGGGAGATCGTCATTTCTGTGGCACACCGTTCCGTCAGCGTTTCCTTGAGCGCTCGGGCCTGCCTCTTTCTAGGAGCTGTACAGCCAGTCTTATGATGAGATTGGCGTCATGTTTGCCTCCCTGCCCAACTTCGCCGACTTCTACACAGAGGAGAGCATCAATAATGGTGGCATCGAGTGTCTGCGCTTCCTCAACGAGATCATCTCAGATTTTGATTCTGTGAGTCCCCGTCCTGCCCCTAAGCCAGCTCACTCTGGATCACATCCCAGGACAGGCTGCAGAAGTCAGAAGCTGTCATTACCCTAGCTGCTCCATCTTTCCGGCTGAGCCCCTCCCGCATTAACATAGGAGCTCCTGCAGCCTGGTGGGTCTGAGCGGGCAGGCAGGAGCCTGGGAAATCGCCTGCAAATTCAGGGTACGAGTGGCTAAAACAAGATCCTGAGGCCCCTCGGATTCTCCCCACCCTCAAATTCAGATCCAGTAAAATTAGGTAACTCGTACACCAAGGAAAATGCTTTTACATATATGCTCAATCACCCTAGGGGACTGGCAGTTTTGTCCCACGTTAAGGTCCTAGAAACTGAGGCTCATCGGGAAGTTTGCCTGAGATCACATGGCTGATAAGCGGCAGACTCGATCAGACTGTAGGAAACCATCTCTGGGCTGTCTTGTGGGGTTGTTGTAAACAGGCACACCTGTCACTTAGTTGGCTCATTTATCCCCGTTGACTGACATTTCTTCTTTAATACTGGCCTCAGCTCCTGGATAATCCTAAGTTCCGGGTCATCACCAAGATCAAAACCATCGGCAGCACCTATATGGCAGCTTCAGGAGTCACCCCGGATGTCAACACCAATGGCTTCGCCAACTCCAACAAGGTAGCTAACCACCTCTGTGGCTGGAGGAGATGGGGCTCTGCCTCCAAGGCAAGAAAGCAGCGGCCCGCACCCAGCACGTGTGAAACGGGAAGTTACGAGGGTAGCTGACGTTCCCGGGTACCGGTTGTGCCAAAGGGACACACGCACCGCCAGCACCATGCAATGCAAATTTAAAATCAGGTTTATTGGCAAAGTTTAATGAGCAGAGAAATAGGACACACAACCCCTCCATTGCTGCACAGCTTAGCCCGGGTGTAAGCTGCTTCAACTGTGGCCATGCTCCCTTCGTGTTCTATACTTTGGAAAGAACCAGGGAGTAGAAACCATCCACACAATTATGTAACAATGACGACATCCAGATTGGAAGCAGTTTTATTAGAAGAGGGGTCTTCAGAGCTCACCGGCTGGCATCGGCCTGTCCTCTTGTTGAATCAGACCTGTGGACCTAGCCATTTAGCTAGCTCGTTCCAGGGGAGGAGAGGAGCTGTGGGGGCCCTGGTCCCAAGAGCTCTTCCTACACTGTCATCATCCTGTTTTGTCTTATAACTGTCCTATATTATGTAAGTGTTGCTACCATCTCCATTCTATGGATGAGGCTAAAGAAATGCATCTAAGATGGTTCATGACCTTCCAGTGCTTATAATCTAGCTCAGGAATCAAAGTGAGGACAGCGATCTCAAAATTATAAGACCAGGTTCGGGCAAGGTGGTGATGAGGCAGGACTGATCTGCTACATGGCAGACAGGAAGTGACTTGACAGGATGTGTCTTCCCCACCACCGCCCGGGCTTTGCCCTGGATCCAAAGGGACCCAGGTGAAGCGTCAGTGACACACAGAGGCAGAGGTCATGGACTTGTCTGTGGGAGGAAGTGGAGAATAAGGCCTTTAACACGTAGCTGTAGGAACTCACCTCAATAATACCGTGAAGGGGAGGAAGGTGCCCACGCTGGCTCCTGCTGCCCTCACCGCCGCTCCTTGGCGCAGGAGGAAAAGTCTGACCGGGAGCGCTGGCAACACCTGGCTGACCTGGCTGACTTCGCTCTGGCCATGAAGGACACACTCACCAACATCAACAACCAGTCCTTCAACAACTTCATGCTGCGCATAGGTAAGGGCTTCAGGCTTGTCTGCTCCTCGATGTGTTCCTCTGACACAAGGGACTCGGCACATCAGGAGGGAAGAGGACTTAGCCCTGAGGCATTTAGGTCGAGGAAGGCCACGTGGTCACAGCTTTGAGACCTCAGGGATCTCTTCCAGATGTTCAGACCACACATCTGACAAAATGATGGTTAGCTGTCTGTCCTGTACTGTTGACCGTGAAAAGCATGCTTTATGAGTCCGGCTGGGAAGTCAGGATATTTTCCCAAGCAGTCCTGTGTGCCTGCCCAGGCCTTTGCTGCCTCTGTCCAGCCTGTTAGGAGTTAATGTCACCTGCTGCCCTTATTGGGGGTGGGGGTGGGTTCCTCACTCCTGGGTGAGGTCACAAGACACTTGGAAGTACCAGATATGTGTTGCAACTGTCAACTTCCACACTGCATACATTAGTTAGCATACTGGGGACAGCTGACATTTGCCAAGGACAGGATAAACAGGAGACATGCCTGCCCTCTGGTGGCTTAGAGACAAGCTTCAGGAGTAATGTTACAGATTTAGGAGCTCTGTGGTTAGGGTCGGGTGGTAACTTCTCTGGGGGAGGAGTTGATGGCTTCTGAGATGGGATGATGACAAAATGTGACATGTGGCTGTGCTTAATTTTATGCTTCTACACCAGGCATGAACAAAGGAGGGGTACTGGCTGGGGTCATTGGAGCCCGGAAACCACATTATGACATCTGGGGCAATACGGTGAACGTAGCCAGCAGGATGGAGTCCACAGGGGTCATGGGTAACATTCAGGTATGTCCAGCGAGAGCCGAGCATGTGCTCAGACCCAGGGACCGGGCACAAAGTCAGAATAGGGGGTGCTTTGCCACATGCTACTGCCTCCTTTCTGTTGGCCCAGGTTATCGAGTTGGTGTTTTTGGAAGATTAAAGGCAAGGGTGGAAAGGGATGCCTCAGTAGAAGGGAGGAAATACTTCGACCCCATTTCCAAAATTTAGATTTAAGTTTCTGGTAAGGCTGTCCTGCCTCTTGGAATGAACTACATCTTGTGCCTCCAACAGCCAATACCCTGAAGCCACGCCCATGGCAGGAAGGCGCCAGAGTGGGGAGAAGAGACAAAACAGAGTGATTCTGGGGACAGGAAGCACGGTCACTGGGAGAGGGAAAGGCCCTAGGCAACCCCGCATCCTGCCACTGTCCACTCTGTGCCTGTTGGCATGCAGATAAGGGGCTTAGCCCAACAGTTCTGGAGAGCAACACTCCAGGCAGGCTGGCTGGGGCCTGTGGGCCACATGTGGACACCCTCTGGGCAGCTGAGCTCACGCTATGTTCTCCCTCCACAGGTGGTGGAAGAAACACAAGCCATCCTTCGGGAGTACGGCTTCCGCTTTGTGAGGCGAGGGCCCATCTTTGTGAAAGGAAAGGGGGAGCTGCTAACCTTTTTCTTGAAGGGGCGGGAGAAGCCAGCTGTCTTCCCTAACGGCTCCTCGGTCACCCTGCCCCACCAGGTGGTGGACAACTCTTGAATGGCCGTGAGCCCCACAACAGTCCAAATGGGAGGGGAGAATCTGTTTTTTGGAATCAAAGAAAGGCCTTGGGAAAGGACAAATGACCAAGCCCCAACCTGCCCAAACTGTTGGAAGTGCACACTCACATAGACTTTAGGTTTAAAAATCTCAAGCCTTCATTTGTTCATGGATACGTGAGCTCTGAGGGTGGCCATACTATTCCTCAGCGTGCCTGTAGCTTCCTCAGAGAGTAGGGGTCTTAGGCATAGTACTGGAACAATCCTTCCAGAGCCCGGGTCTGACCAGCCCTCCTTCCCCCAGAGAGGCCACGGCCACTGTGAGCGGGAACGTATCCGAGGTGGGACAGAGCTGCCTTTGCTGCGGGGCTGGGAGCACAGGTGGGAGAGCTGTGCTTCGGACGAGGACCTGGCAGGACTCGACCACTGAGCGGCCAGCTGCTCTCCCTGGCGCACACGTGGAAGGCCTCTTTCAGGCTGGAGAGCTGCTGGTCTCCATATGGTCCGGGCTAGGCGAACCGGCCCTCATGCTGATGTTCCTGATAATCTTGAAAGGTTCTTCTGGAACCCCTGCCACCTTAGTCATGAGAGCAGAAAGTGCAATATTTCCTTTTACCTGGTGGGAGGGAGGGAAAGGGAATTTATTTCTGAGAGAAAAATATATAAACAGATCTTCTACATTTATATTTTTAACTTTCTGTTAAACACTTTCCAATATTGCCTTGCCTCTTGAGCTCTTGCTACAGTCGCCTTTGCTACTGCTTTAAAAGAGAATTTACAGGTATTGATAAAGAAGACTGTTTTATTAAAAGCTTTATTCAACTTGGATGTGATCACTGTGAAAATTCTGTTAACACCAATCATCTGAAAAGCGCTAAGTGCTTTGCTAACTCACACCACTCATCCTTACCACATGCCTAGAAGGCAAGAGCCTGAACTAAGACATCTCTCTTACTCTCAAGCTGCTTCCTTCTAATGGTGGGCCGAGCTGGCTCTACGAGTCCCCTGTGCTCCCACACACATAGGTTACTTCCTGGTCATCAGGTCCAAAGAGGGACCACGGTAGAGACCTGGCTGCAGTTCTGGGGCAGGAAGGGGGGTCAGGACTCCGATCAGGCCTGTGCAGCATGGGAGAGCTTGCAGAAGACAGATGAGGGAGGTCTGCTTCCCTTTGTAACCGCTGAGTCTGAGCAGACGTCTGATCGTGCTTTTTTATAGCTGACCTAACACATTCAACTGACGTGTTTTAGAAAACAAAGCATTTGCCACATAGAGCCCTGATTATCCACAGTATGTTCTCACACCATATTCTTTATGAAACAGGGGCCTAGAATACACTGTGCTGCAATCTACGGATCAAACATGTTTTCCTTAACTGTCATTCAGGAACCCAGAATGTTGTAAAAACTTTATTTTCAAAAGACTCAGGAAAACGAGGCAGAAATAAAGCTTTCATAAAAGCGACTCTTCAGTTGAATGGTACATACTCCCTCTTTCACAAAATGCCTTCTGCCCCACACACATTCTGATTTTCAGCTAAAATATATGATCAAATCAATACCTCAATTGTCCAAACTTGCCCCTTACCATCATGATGAGATGAATGTTCTCATTACAAGGATGGTCCCTAGGCAAGGGCTCTGAGTCTTTCAATAGTTTTCAGTTCCCAGGACCACACCTGGGACTGTGCACAGTACTACTTTACTCACTTTTGACATGTTCCCAGTGAAAATAATATTCTAGGAGACCAGGCTCATATCCAACCTTTCTCCGTTTCTTGCAAACGAAGTAAACACTTGATGCAGGGGCTTCGTAAAAAACAGATTTTCATGGGATGCTCGCTGTTCTTCCCATGAAGTGGATGAGGTGTCCGTCCCTAAAACAGATTAAGTCAATCTCATTTAGTGCAACTGGGGGAACCTGAACCTGGATCACTGGTGTTCTGGACCCACGTAACTTTTTTTTTTTTGGTCTGGAGGAAAGAGGCTGCCCTTTATTGGACCAATGAAGTTTTGAGACCCGAACAGACCCTGCCCAGAAGGAAGCCTAAAATCTATGGTGTGAAATCTGCAGCAGCTTCAAATTTTCCACCTCCTAAAAATATTTTATCCTATTTTTCATTATTGCCCATGTCACATTATGATGGTATATTTAACTATAAAACTGTATCATAAAGCTCTCTCAGCCAGCCCTAAAAAATTCCCATCCAGAGAAGGGTCTCTAGAGAGCGACATATACACTTGTCTACTTGGCTTCTTAGTGAAATGAGTCTTTTGGCTTTCTCCATCATAAGTGACCCTCTGACAGCCTCATGAGCTGTCTCTCTTCAGGAGGGGTCTCCAAAGAAAACAAATCTTAAACTGGAGGAGCATTAGCAGACTTGGATGGAACAAAGGAGAGGGAACAAGGGTAAATTATGTCTACTACCCACAAAAAGGAGAGAAAAACTGGTAGAAAGAAGGAAAACATTCGGGGCACCTGGGTGGCTCGGTCAGTTAAGCGTCTGACTTCCACTCAGGTCATGATCTTCCAGTTCCTGAGTTCAATCCCCCCATCAGGCTCTCTGCTGTCAGCACAGAGCCTGCTTCAGATCACTCACTCTCAATATCTCTCTCTCTCAAAAATATACGTTAAAAAATATATTTAAAAAAAAGAAAAATATTCTTTGTATTTTACTGAGTAAATTTCTGGTAGATTAACAGAAGAACGGGTCTCCAAAGGTCCAACTGATGTAATCTACCTATTTTACCGTCTCATTCAACCTGAGTAACGCTGAGCCCATTGTAATCTCTTCACTGAGGCATCCTTCCTCTCACCTTGGTACGTAATGGTGACGTCAGTTGGAAGGGTTGTCGTGAGGTCCTTATACAGCAGTCTAGCACAAAATGGGAACGACCGACTCTGTGGCTCCACTTTGTAAGTAAACGACAGCAAGTTGCACAGCGAGTTTCTCTGCAAGGGCCCAGCCAGAAAGGCTGCAAAGTCTCTCTAAGGGGTGTGGGGGTCAGAAGAGACACACAATGTACGATGACTACAGTTCCAAAGGCAGTGAGTGGTTGTGACACTTCAAACAAACATGTCTACAAAAATAGGGCCCATTAATCAAATTTCAGAGAACTAAACAAAAGAGAAAAGCCTGTAAAAAGGACTAATGATAAAGATGTGAAGAGTTAGTGGCATCCTAGAAAGAACTGCAGAAAACACTAAATAAACGGCTGGGGGTTGGGGGCGTAAGGGAGATACAATTTCTGCCAAGAATTTCATTGTCTTCATACAGTTGGCTAAGATGCTTTGTGTCTGTGTCCACGTTATCAGTGTAAGTTTAACTGATAACTAAGAGCTTCAGAGTCATTCTAAATGCATGGGTGGAACACAGCTTCTAAAAGTCATATATTCCTTATCTGTACTCATTTCCTGTCTACTTAAAAGCACTTTTTTTCTCACCCAACCCTAGCTCCAATGCAACCCCAAGAATGTAGGCCAGAGTTCAGGCAAAGATGGATAGTATTCCTCTATGTATTACTCTGCTTTGCAACTATACCTAAGATTCAGCAAGACACTTGGTACAGAGTAAGTACTCTATAAATCCCTGCTGAATTAACAGTACAGAAACTGTATAGGCATTCCTCAGAGATACTGTGGGGTCAGTTCCAGACTGCTGCAATGAAGCAAGTCAAATGAATTGTTTGGTTTCCCAGGACAGTTATGTTTATACCATACTGTAGCTTATTAAGTACACAATAGCATTATGTCTAAAAAACCAATGTACGTATCTTTTTAAATTTATCTATTTTGAGAGAAAAATTGAGAGAGAGGGAGGGGCAGAGAGAATCCTAAGCAAGCTCCACACTATCAGTACAGAGCCCAACATGGGCCTTGATCTCACAAACTGTGAGATCATGACCTGAGCTGAGATCAAGAGTCAGTCGCTTAACCAGCTGAGCCACCCAGGCACCCCCCTGCCAATATGCAGATCTTAATTAAAAAACACTTTATTACTAAAAAATGCTAACCATCATCTGAACATTTAGTGAATCGTAATCACTGATCAGATCACCATAACAAATAATGAAGAAGTTTGAAGTATTGAGAGAATTAACAAAATGTGACACAGAGACACAAAATGAGCAAATGCTGTTGGAGAAATGGCACAAATAGGCTTGCTCAACACAAGGTTGCCACAAACCTTCAATCTGTAGAAAAACACAATATCTGCACAGTGCAATAAAGAGAAGTACAATAAAATGAGGTATGATTGTACTTTGTGAAGGGAAGAAAGGGTCAAGTATAAAAGCTTGACGACTACCATTCGGGAGTGAAAAATCCCTTAACCAGCATCCATGCTTCAACAGCATCCAGAATTTCAAAAGGGGAAGAAGGTGGAAAATAACTTGTATATAAATAAGAAACACGCATCAGAAGGACAATGGTCAAACTTCTGGCTCAGAATTATAAAGCATTTTAAATACAAAAGAGGAGTGCCTGGGTGGCTCAGTAGGTCATGATCCCAGGGTCATGGGATAGAGACCCACGTGGGCTCTGTGCTGAGTGTGGAGCTTGCTTGAGATATTCTTTCTCTCTCTCCCTCTGCCCAATCCTCTACTTGAGCATTCTCTCTAAAATAAAAAAAAATAAGATAAAATATAAAAAATAACTTGCCCCCCACCTTTTTTCACCTTTTGAGCCTATTCTTGGCTAATAAAATCCTATATAAGATCCCAGACAGATACCTGAAGTTGATCTGCCTGGTACTTCCTCCCAGCGTAAGCATTTAGGTATTCGCAGAGACAGAACAGGAAGTGCTGAATATTAGTCTGTAAGTATTTTGCAGATATCTCCTCTAGGGGAATGAAGACTGGAACTGAATGGTGATGTATCCGAAGTGGCTTCTGTATGACAAGGTCGACAAAATAGGAATCCAGCAAATTTCCCTCAAAAGCAGTGCTGATGCAGACACAGACCCCTCGGCTGGTCCGTTTCCCACTGAGCCCTGAAGCAAACAAGTTGATACCTGTCAACACATGTCAGCAAAGGTAGTTTCTTTCTCAGCTGTGCAATCACTTCAGCACTGCCTCATACACACAATATGTTTGTTGAATGAACAATCAAATGTTTGTTGAATGAACATAATAGACTCTTTATTCTGACGCTGCCTCACTTCAGATTTGAGTTGTTAAAACCATGGAAGATGGTGGAAAAGATAAAACATCCTTATATCAAATTATGGAAGAAGAGATTTGGAAATTTTCATGTTACTCCTTTTTCTGAGTGTCAAATAATGTATGATAGTGCAGTTCCTTCCACAATCCTCTTATGCCATAGATAATGGGCAGGATAAATCCCCATTATAGTAGGAAAACAGAGACTTACTAGGTTGAAACAACTTGACCAGTGATATCAAGCCAGCCAGCAGCAAAGGCAGTTCTACCACAGGGTCCAACACACACTAGAGCTAAAATGAATAATCTAAGCTGGCCACCAACCAATCTTCCGCAAAAAGTGGCCGATTTTATAAGTGAAGATGCCCACAAACAGTATGCCAGCTTTGTGTGTATAGGCTGAAGAAGGCAAAATCCATGCTCATGAAATAAGTCCAGGACTAATAATATATCTAGCAAAGCAATGCACTAGAGACAAGAGACTCAGACTGAAACAGGTCAGAAAATAAATTATACCTGTAAAACGATATGCCTGCAAAATGGCTTTCATATTTTCCTCTTTTCCTCCCACAGCTTCTTGCTCACTGATCTCCAATGTTTGGTCGAGTTCTGCATTGGCAGTAGATGCTTTAATCTGCAAAATATGCAGCAAATCAAACTGGGTGCAAAGGGGCATAGCATAGGGTCCTTGCCCTCACATAAATGCAGAGTATTTTTTATTATGTAATAAGTGTATTATGCTACAGTGACCCATTAGTGCTATGAATTCACAAGAAAGGAAAAATTTTGTCAGTCACTGTGCTAGAAATCAGAGTAGCAACTGTGCTGGCCCAAAGAAGAATCAGGACTTTGATAGGAATGGAGAATATTGTGAGAAGAAAAAGAAAAGGGTATAAAGCAAGTCTAGGGTAAGCACAGGGTAGCAAAGCAATGAAAACATGACATTATCACAGCTTGTGGGATATAGTTAAAGCCACGTGACAGGCACTGAATGTTTGTATCCCTCAAAATTCATATGCTGAAATCTAATGCCCAATGTGATGGTATTTGGAGGCAGGGCCTCTGGCTGGTGATTAGGTCACAATATTGGAGCCTTCATGAATGAGATTAGTGCCCTTGTAAGAGACCCGAGAGAGCTAGCTCACCCCTTCCAGCATGTAAACTACACTTCTAGCACTTCAACTACAGTGAGAAGACTACCATCAATGAGGAAGTAGGTCCTCATCAGACACTGAATCTGCCGGGTCCATAATCTTGGACTTCCCAGGCTCTAGAACTGTGAGAAACGTGTGTTGTTGATAGGTCACCCAGTTTATGGTATTTTTGTTCCAACAGCCCATATTTGACCAAGACACTGTGCTTAGTGAAAAATTTATAACCCTCACAAACAAAAAGGGGAAAAGAAAGACTAAAAAAAAAAAATCAGTAAGTATTCATCTCAGGAAGCTAAAAAGCAACTTAAATGTAAAGAATAGAAGGAAGGGTATAGTGAATTATGAGAAAATATCAATGAAAATGCAACACAAATGTGTAAAAGAGAAAAATCAATAATGCCAAAAGTTGGTTCTTTAATAAAACTGATACAAAACTGATAACAAGACTGATCAAGGAGAGAAAAAGAGAAGAGTGATCACAAATTACCAATCAGATTAAAAACTGAGACAATGCTACTGATCAATCCTATTCACAAGATAGTTGTTTAAGAAGCTTCAAACAACTTTATGGCACAAAAACAGACACTCAGATCAATGGAACAGAATAGAGAACCCAGAAATGGACCCAAAGACGTATGGCCAACTAATCTTTGACAAAGCAAGAAAGAAGATTCAATGGAATAAAGGCAGTCTCTTCAGCAAATGGTGCTGGGAAAACTGGACAGCGACATGCAGAAGAATGAACCTGGACCATTTTCTTATACCAGACACAAAAATAAACTCAAAATGGATGAAAGACCTCAATGTAAGACAGGAAGCCATCAAAATCCTCAAGGAGAAAGCAGGCAAAAACCTCTTTGATCTTGGCCGCAGCAACTTCTTCCTCAACATATCTCCAGAGGCAAGGGAAACAAAAGCAAAACTGATCAGGACCTCATCAAAATAAAAAGCTTCTGCACAGCAAAGGAAGTAATCAGCAAAACTAAGAGGTAATTGATGGAATGGGAGAAGATATTTGCAAATGACATATCAGATAAGAGTATCCAAAATCTATAAAGAACTTATCAAACTCAACACCCAAAAAATAATCCAGTGAAGACGGGCAAACATGAATAGACACTTCTCCAAAGAAGACATCCAGATGGCCAACCCACACAGGAAAAAACGCTCAACATCACTCATCATCAGGGAAATACAAATCAAAACCACAATGAGATACCACCTGTCAGAATGGCTAACATTAACAACAAAGGCAACAACAGATGTTGGTGAGGATGTGAAGAAAGAGGATCTCTTTTGCACTGCTGGTGAGAATGCAAACTGGTGCAGTCACTCTGGAAAACAGTATGTAGGTTCCTCAAAAAACTAAAAATAGAACTACCCTATGACCCAGCAATTGCACTACTAGGTATTTACCCAAGGGATACAGGTGTGCTGTTTCGAAGGGGCGCATGCACCCCAATGTTTATAGCAGCACTATCGACGATAGCCAATGTATGGAAAGAGCCAAATGTCCAAGGACGGATGAATGGATAAAGATGTGGTATATATATACAATGGAGTATTACCTGGCAATCAAAAAAAATGAAATCTTGCCATTTGCAACTACATGGCTAGAACTAGAGGGTGTTATGCTAAGTGAAATCAGTCAGTCGGAGAAAGACAAATATCACATGACTTCACTCATATGAGGACTTTAAGATACAAAACAGATGCACATAAGAGAAGGGAAGCAAAAATAATATAAAAACAGGGGAGGGGAAGGTGCCGGGATGGCTCAGTCGGTTAACTGTCCAACTTCGGCTCAGGTCATGATCTCACAGTTCGTGAGTTCAAGCCCCACATCAGGCTCTGTGCTAACAGCCCAGAGCCCACTCTGCCCCTCCCCCACTCACATTCTGCCTCTCTCTCTCTCTCTCAAATAAACATTAAAAATTAAAAAAAAAAACAAACCAGGGAGGGGGACAAAACTTAAGAGACTCTTAAATATAGAGAACAGAGGGTTACTGGAGGGGTTGTGGGAGGGTGGGATGGGCTAAATGGGTAAGGGGCATTGAGGAATCTACTCCTGAAATCATTGTTGCACCATATGCTAACTTGGATGTAAATTAAAAAATAAATTATTAATAAAAACTAAAAAATTAAAAAAACAAAAATAAAACAAAACAGAAACAAAAATAAAAACAAAAACAAGAAGGTTCAAACAACTTTAAATGAAATGCAATTTACCAAAGATGACCCAAAGGGAAACAGGAAATATAAAAGCTTTATATTAATCAAAGAAATTGAATCAGAAACTTAAAACCTTCCCACAGAGGAGGCCCAAAGTTTTACCAGGTAGTTCTTTACAAATATTTAAGGAAAAACCACACCAATTTTATATAAACTTTTCCAATGAACAGAAAAAGAGGAAAATATATCAACTCCCTTTATAAGACCCAGTTAAATTTGATGCCAAAACCCGAAAAGGACATTAAAAAAAAAAAAAAAAAAAAGCACAAGACAATCTCAAGAATTTAGATGTAAAAGTCCTATTAGCAAATATTAGCAAATAGAATTCAACATTATATAGAAAGGTAATACATCAAACCAACGTAGGTTTATTCTAAAAATGTAAGCCATTATCATTCAAACACCAATCAATATGTATCACCACATTAATAAAAGAAAAGCCATACAACCACCTTAATGTATGCAGTAAAAACATTTGATAAAATTCAATACTTGATCACAATTAAATGAGCAAGCTAGACATAGAAGACCCTTTCCTTAATCTGATAAGAGTATGTATACAAAATTTAGAGCAAACAGGTTGACTCTAAGATTATCTCTACTCAACAATATAGGAAACAACTTAGCTAGTAGAATAAGGCAAGGAAAACAAATTACAAGGATTGGAAAGAAGTAAAACTGTTAGTGTTTGCATATGACATGATTCCAGATGTAGAAATCCCAAAAGAATAGAGAGATAAATAGAATTAATGTAGATTTAGCAAAGTTGTCATAAAGTCAATATATAAAAATCAAATATATTTCTACATAATATGAAAATAAAATTTCTAAAAGATAATACATCAGGGGCTATTAAAATAGGACTTGTGGGTCAAACCTATCTTGACACTTATTTTTGTAAATAAGGTTTGACTGGAACACACCCACGCATGTACTTATTGTCTATGGCTACTTCACAGTACAACAGCAGAGCTGAATGGTTGCCATAGAGACCAGGTGGCTCACAAAGCCTAAAATAATGACTATCTGGCCTTATACAGAAAGTCTGTGGACCCCTGCCATATACGTTAACATCAGGAAAAATCAAATACATAAAGATAAATATACTGAATGATGTTTAAGACCTCTACACATGGGTGGCTCAGTCGGTTAAGTGTCCGACTTTGGCTCAGGTCATGCATGATCTCACGGTTTGTGAGTCTGAGCCCCACATCAGGCTCTGTGCCGACAGCTCAGGGCCTGGAGCCTGCTTCAGATACTGTGTCTCCTTCTCTCTCTACCCCTCCCCTGCTTGCACTCTGTCTCTCTCAAAAATAAATAAACATTAAAAAAATAATAAAAAAAATAAAGATCTCTACACATAAAACTGCACACATTACTAAGAGAAATTAAAGAACTAAATAAATGGAAAGATACATCATGTACACTGACTGGAAAATGCAATATTGAAAATATTTCAATTCTCTCCAAATTGGTGTATAGATTCAATGCAATCCCAATCAAAACTACAGGTTTTTTGGAAATTGACAGCTGATTCCCAAATTTATGTAAAATTCAAGGGGCCAAGAATAGCCGAGATTATTCTGAAGATGACGACATATATGACAGGTATCCAAACTTACAGTAAATAAATCTCTTGTACCCACATGAAGACAAACAGACCAATGGAACAGAACAGGCCCACAGTGGACCCAGAGATCCATTACAACACAACGGGAAAAGAATGGACATCAAAAAGTGGTAGCAAATGCACTGGATATTCACATGGAAAAACAAAACTAGTAGTATGACCTCTACTTCATCCCATACACAAAAATCAATTCCAGACAGACAGTAGTTCTGAAAGTAAAAAGTACAATAGAGTTTTTAGAAAATACCACAGAACATCTTCACCATCTCAAGTTAGGCAAAGATTTATTAAAAGGAAACAAGAGCAGTAAGTATAAAATTAGACTCCTAAATCAACCTTCATTAAAATGAAGACTGTCTTTTCATCGCAAGACACCATTAGAGTGAAAAGGCAAGCCACAGTCTAAGAGAAGATTCGTAATACATATACTAAAGAATTCATATCCAAAATATGTAAACAATTCTACAATCCAGTAAGAGACACACAACGCAATAAAATTTTTGCAGAAGCCTCAAAAAGCCTATTTCACAACAGAAGACTTTCAAGTATCCAATACAGGTACTCAACAGCATTAGTTATCAGGCAATTGCAAATTACTCCACCATGAGATACTGTGACACTCAGCAGAGTGACAAATTTTTTAAACTGACAATATCAACTACTGGTAAATATGCAAAATGATGGAAATCTTTTACACAGGTGCTGGGAATGTAAAATTGGTGGAATCACTTCCAAAAACTGTTTGGCAGTATTTACTAAGGACAAATATGACCTAGCAATTCTACAAAGTATACACCTGATAGAAAAGTACGTATTTTTACATCAAAAGACAGGAACAAGAATGTTTCACAGCCCTGAAGTGAAATAAAATAATCCAAATGTCGCCAATACAATTAAGTAAATAAATTGTGGAATATTCATAAAATGAAATTACTACACAGCAATAAAAAAGAATGACCACTATGTTCACCAGTATGAATAAATCTCACAGACAACATTCAAAAAAAACAAGTCAGACATAAGTTTACACTTTTTACATTTATATAAAATTCAATGTAGGGTCTTATGAAGCATTTTCCTGGCTGTGTAAGAGTTATTGGAGAAGTAGATATACACGAAGAGAAAACAACGAGCAGACTACTCCAATAATCCCGGCATCCCAATCCCCTGGTAAATATTTACAACATATGTGGATAATCCTTTGGAAGCACAAAGACAACCCAAATGAAAATTTGGCAGGTCTTGCTGACCTATCCTGGCCAAGAGAGAAAACTGAAGAGAAGGAAGCGTCAAAGTTCACTGTGAGGTTTCAAGTCTGTAAGGGAAAGATGGCGGTAATGACAAAAATACCAATGAATGACCCATCAGGCTGAGACTGAAGTAACAAGCTCCTGTCTACAAGTGCAGGCTAAGAGGCTATTATGAAGAACTTGCCTGGCCTATCAGTAACGCCTAACAATTATTGGTTGACACTGATATTAGCTGACTCTACAGAACTGATCATTTGAGAGGTCAAGGACTGAAATCAATCCAGTAAGATCACAGGTAAAACCCATTATACAAATTTGTTAATTCCCAGATCATGCTTATTCTTTATGCTTCAGCAAAGCTTGCCAACATGGCCCCTGTACTCACTCTGGCTTGACGCTGTTTCACTTCAGCCCTGAGCTTATCACGCAGACACCTCAGTTTACGAATCTTGGTCCCAAGATCGCTCTCTGCTGTCTCTCTTGGCGGATCTTCTAAGTTTTTACAGGATCTGCTCATTTGAGTCTCTAGTCTTTCCAAGTGAGCTAAAACACCTGAGGAAAGTAAAAAGGCAATTTCACAAGCATCCAGGGATTTCTGACTCTGGCCACAGGAAGAATTTCAGGGATTAACAGAGGGTTAACTCCCTTCTTAGAACTTTGACCAGCTAAAATGTTAGACATTGGCCACGATTTATAAAACCAGAGGACCTGACAACAAGAATCAAGAATGAACAGCCCTATAGGTTGAGCACTAATGTACAAGCAGTTCCTGACCAGGACAGTCCAACGTGAGCATAATCTGAATATAACTCGTGTCAGTTATCTATGATAAGGACTTATCTATGATAAGGACTGGGTCACCAAATTCACTGACTCTCTCAGACACTGTTATTAAAAATGTAGATTTTTACATTGGCTTTTATGCATGTTTCCCCAAAGTGCTAATGCATAACTCTTTGGATTCAGACATCCAGAGAGTCTTAAGTGTTTTGAAGCTCTGAGAAGTATTATTCACACAGGACTAAAAGGACACTAAAGGGAACTGTCTACAATATTACTGGGATTTAGAAAGGAAAACAAGTTCACAGTCAGACAGAAATTCAAAGGCAAATATCAGTTCCCAAGAGATTAAGGACCATCACAGTTTCATAATGCCAATCAAGTCTAACAATAGAGCATTTGCTGCACATTTCCTACACATTAAGACCCCGTGCTAGATGTTTTACTTGCACATTATGTAAAGAATTAAAGCATGAAGGGGCCCCTGGGTAGCTGAGTCGTTCGTTAAGTGTCTGACTCTTGGTATCAGTTCAGGTCATGATCTCAAGGGTGGGATCAAGCCTTGGGTCAGGCTCTGTACTGACAATGTGAAATCTGCTTGGAACTCTCTCTCCCCTCTTCGCTTGTCTCCTCCTCATGCTCGCGCTCTCTCTCTCTCTCTCTCAAAATAAATAAGCTTAAAAAAAAAATAAAGCATGAAGATAATTCAGTTCTTATTTTCTTTCCACAACCATCACCATAAGGCTACTACTTGCCTCCATTTTCCAGATGAAATGAGCAGAGAATGGCAAAATAACTTGCCCAAGGCCACATTATTTCTAATGGCAGGGCCAGGACACACCCAAGTCTAACCAACACCGAAGTCACCGCTTGGCTCCGATCCTTCCACAGGTGTAATGCATAAATGACCCCACCCAAAAAAATCCTGGAAAGGAATGAGACCTCAGTGACTAGAACTGTAGCTCCGAATATATAAACACTAAGCATTATTATGAGTGTAACCTATCCCTTTAAAAAGGGGCAGGAACCTAGAAATGTCTGAAGTAATTTCCCATCTGCAATGAATAATCTTAGCTGGCCGGTGCCTTTTCAGTCTTCAGTGTTTGGATCTTTCACCATAATGCTCCCAACAGGCCGGGTCACACATCCGTTAGAGGAGGAAAGGGTTGTTTTGATCTAGGCGTCCTCTTTGGCAGCAGTACTAAGGGGGAAAAGGCGACCCTCTGAATACCTCCTTTGGACTTGTCATTCGCCCACTCCATCTCCTCGGATTCCCACCGGCCTTCCTACGAAGTTGTGCAGGCAAGCCTTAATAGGGACCCAGATGTCTTTGCTGGTAAAAGAAAAAAGGCAAGAAAGTCACATCTATTCACGGTAGGGCGCACACAACTCAGGCACGCATCGTCGGGTGTCGCGAGACACCCCAAGCGACACCGCTAGGACTCCCCTTCCCTCACCCGTCCTACCCTGCCCGTTCCCCGGTCCTAGCCGGCAGTCTACTTGCCCCCGCGCGTGCCCCACAACACGGCTTTAAGAGGCTGTTCAGCCTTCCACCCCGACCACGGTCTCGTCCGTCACCGGGTCTTCTTTTCCCCTTACCTCTTCTCTCGCTCACCCAGGCCAAGGTTGAGTTCCCGCCGTCCACGCCTTCAAAACCAAACCAATCGGACCCAGCGTGCTTTGCGCCGCCACCGTACAAAAACATGGCTGCGCTCAGGGCCCCTCCCTCATCCCGGCATGCACCGGGGAGTAGGGCCGGTCTTTCTGTGGGCCCGGAAGATGGCGGCCTCTGGCGCAGAGCCGCAGATCCTAGTCCAGTACTTGGTGTTACGAAAGGATCTGTCGCAGGCTCCATTCTCCTGGCCGGCAGGCGCAATGGTAGCGCAGGCTTGTCACGCAGCCACCGCGGCCTTGCACATTCACCGCGACCACCCCCACACGGCCGCTTACCTTCGGGACCTGGGGCGCATGCGCAAGGTGGTCCTCGAGGTGAGGCACCCGGCGGAGGGGGAGGGGTGCCGAAGTCGTCGGGACCGGAAGTGGGTGTGGTCTTGGTGCAGAGGCCTTACTTGGTCGAGTAGGTGTGGCGTGAGTGGGGAGGAGTCTTCTAAGTAAGGTTTGGGGAGGTTGCCGAGACTTGAGCGATGGCCCCGGGAGCTTTACTTCGGCCGGTCGGGGGGGCCTCTGTGAAGAGTGAGTGGACATTGGGTTATTAAGACTTCCCGCCCCCTTCCGCTCTCATCGGCGTCCCTCTTAATAGAGGGGTATGACACCTAATTATTTGAAAAATAAATGTGTACATATATTGAACCTAGCTTCATAAATAACCAGATACCGCTGGTGTAAAATAGAGGTAAGGTTCGTTTTGCAGGTGGCCAAACAGATCTTACCCTTATCTTTTCCCTTTGTCAATTTTGCTTCTGGAAGTGTAACCTAGGAAGATACCAGATACCAGACGCATCGAAGAGCATTGTATACAGATCAAGAATATTCATAGGAGCACTTTATAATAGTAAAGAATGTGGAAATCACCAAATTTCCAGCACTAGTGATTGGTTAATTTTATGCTTAAAATGTGCTATTATAAAGCTAGTATAAATCACGGTTTTTGAAGCATATTTAGTTGGCATGGAAGAGTGCTCATTATGTTATGCTAACCGAACTATATTCTAACTACAAAATGATCCAGATTTTGAAAGGGAAAACTAAGGAAATACATCCACATATTGAGCAGGTGGTGAGATTTGGGTTATTTTCTAATGCTTCTCTATTCTTTTTAGTTTTCTACATTAAACACATATTTTACTTTACATTATAAAATGTACTATAAACAAACTAGAATCCTAGGGCGGAGATGGGATAATCCCTTAATGGCCAGCTGACAAAGCAGATTGTCTTTCAAGAGAAAGATTTCTGTTGGGTAGTAAAACATCAGTCAGTAACCTAGGGGAAAGTGTCTTGAGAATCTATGAGTAGACAGAAAAGAAACAGATAGCTTTTCATTTAGACTTTTTATAGGAAGAGGACCTCAAGAAATCATCTGGCTCAGACATCTCCCTCTCCCTCACGTTCAGGCAGATAATGTATTTATTTACCCCTTTTCTCAGATGAGAGATCTGAAGCCCACAGAGATTAGACGACTTCCCTTAAGTATAGAAGATACCTGATGAGAGGTGCTCG
This sequence comes from Panthera tigris, assembly GCF_018350195.1. Lineage (NCBI taxonomy): Eukaryota > Metazoa > Chordata > Mammalia > Carnivora > Felidae > Panthera > Panthera tigris. The sequence goes on from NC_056662.1 coordinate 119,795,011, forward strand.
GGTGGCTCCCGTCAGTTGAGCATCCGATTCTTGATTTCGGCTCAGGTCATGATCTCACATTGGAGAGAGATGGAGCCCGAGCTATTAGCACAGAGCCTGCCGTGCTTAAGATTCTCTCTCCCCCTATCTACCCCTCCCCCACTCATGCTTTCTTTCTCCCTCAAAATAAACTCAAAGGTCACACCATCACTAAGTAGCAGAGCAATGGACTCCCTCTAACTCACTGTCCTATGCTGCTATGTGGTGCTGAAGAAGGAGTGGGGAGGGCGGTGGGAGTCCATGAGTTCTCCAGCATGGCTGTGCCCAGAGGACTCTAGCTAAAGAGTGGCAATCCCTGCATCCTCCTATTTGATAAGACAAACCTCTAGTTATCTTAATGGCTTCCGCCCTCACAGGCAAAAAATATACATTATCCCAAATAACACACTATCTTTTTTTTTTTTTTTGAGAGAGAGAGAGAGAGAGAAAAAGCACGAGCGGGGGAGGGGCAGAGAGAGAGGGAGACACAGAATCTAAAGCAGGCTCCAGGCTCTGAGCTGTCAGCACAGAGCCCTATGCAGGGCTCAAACTCACAAACCACAAGATCGTGACCTGAGCCGAAGTTGGATGCTCAACTGACTGAGCCACCCAGGCGCCCCTAACACACTATCTTCCTTTTGAGTGCTAGCTTTAATACCTCCTATTAATGGGAGTCAGTGTGGTGACAGAGAAACAATCTGAGAAGGATGTTAGAGATTGGTTTGCCCTCTGAGCTAACAAGTGGGAACTGTCCCAGCGAAAGGAAAACCTTTCCAGGTTTAGGAGGGGTCCGATGGGAGGGGAGGATGGAGCTCGAGGTGATGTGTTGTTAGAAATCTTTTCATAGTCCACTCTTAACATCACAGCTGGCTGAAGCATTAGGGATAGCTGTGTGGACACCAGCCGAAGAGAAGTAGAAAATCTAGAGAGCATAATTACTGACAACGCATACAGCATCTCAAGAGGGAAGAGAAAAATCTCCATTTTAGAAACAAGCATATTAAGCCTGTCCCTCTCCTACTCCCAGGCAGCTTATCTAAGGTCCTACAGAGAGTGAATGGCAAGTGGGGCAGTAAAGCTGTTGCTTCTGGAGACACGCTCTATAGCTCCTTCGTTGAGAGAGCTGCTCTCCACTTTTCAGTCCAGAGGAAACCCCCCTACCCACCCACCCCCACACACACACTTTTTTTTTCATTGCCTTCTGACACTTCCTAAAGGGGCCATTCAATCTGTGTTCTGTGCTCTGCTCCTGGTAGGCTGCAGATGAAAGCACCCTGAAGGAGCTGGCTGAGACCCTGCAACAGAGCAACATTGACCACATGCTGTGGCTGGAGCAGCCAGAGAATATCGCCACTTGCATTGCGCTCCGTCCCTACCCCAAAGAAGAAGTGAACCAGTATTTGAAGAAGTATCGATTGTTCAAGTGACTCATGCTATCAGTTGCCTTGATATCTTTATCAGCTGGATCCAGAAACTGCATGCCATCTATCCCTGAGCATCATGTACTCCTTTCAATGGCAACTCGTTCTTCTCTTTAGGCTGTGAGTGTTTCTGGAGGGTCAAACACATGTTCGTATTAAAGTTGTCATTAATAAGTACTTCCTCTAATTATTTTTGATTTGTTCAGATGGGGAAAGTAGGTAAGCAGCAATATGGTCCGTGGGTCATGGCTCAAATAGAAGATTTGGTTAGACTCCTATCCAGGGATCAAGGGAACACCCTTCCTTCTTTATTAGGAATAATAGAGTTCTTCCAGTCACCCAGGTTTTCAATTTTGCCTTTGAATTCTTTATTTCTTATTCACATCTAGATATATTCATTGAATCTAGGACAATATCAATTTCAAGATACACCATTACTTTACATGTTGTTAAGAAAGAAGAGATGCTGCCAGTTAAGACACGTGATTAACCATAAGATGTATTTCAGTTTCAAAGGTGTTAAAATACACATACGCGCGCGCATACACACAAATATGTATGTATTTGGTGAAATTTGTCAAGTACTAGAGCTATGGTAGTTTTCAGGGCTCCCGCCCGGTATCAGGCTCTCATTTTGTTCATCAGAGTGTCCCACTAGTGACTCCTGTGTGTCCTGGCTACCGTCCAGCAGACTTTCTGACACCAGGTTTGTTTAGGACCATTGAGCACCCTGTTCGGTATAGACTCCTACTTGCTCTTAGAATAAAGGTAAAATCTCAGTTTAGCCTTCAGACCCTCCACATTTATATTTCCTACCCACCTTTTTAAGTTTATCTTCTACTCTTTCTGTATCCAAACTTGAGGTTTCAACAAGGTACTCCAGTTGCCGCCTGCCGGTCTCTGGCCTGGGAGTCAAGTGTTCATACTCTTCCCTCCCCATTCCCACATCTGGACTTTAAACTATTTCCAGCTCAAGTTTGATCACCTTCAGCGAGTCTTACCCAGCCCCAAATGATAACACCCTTTCTGAACCTCTAGAACACTCTGTACAATGTTTTACATGTTTCTATAAACATTTGGAGACATCTACAGAAATTGTTTGGACATCTGTGAAGCAAAAGTTATAAAGGGTAATATGATCAGCAGGTATCTGTTGCAAGTCTACTGTGGCAGGCTGTATTTAGAGTTGAGGATATAAGGATGAACAGAAGTTTTTGCCTTCAGGTAGTGAAGAATCTAATGAGAAGACAGAAACCTAGATAATTCATGTAGAGAAGATTGTACAAGGTAATGTGGGTAGACCTTCCCCTTTCCCTCTAGATACCAAGACAACTAAGACACTAGATACAAAGATTTTCTGTTATAAGAGACGGTTGTTTCAAACTAAGAGAGTGGATGGAGAATTGCTGGGGGGCTGAGGGCAGAGCCGATTCCGGGAAGCCAAGTGAATAAGAGATTCAAGGAGGGGAGAGCAATCGAGTGCAGCATAGAATTTCAGTATATAAGTACTGAAAACATTTAGCAGTTGGGAACATGCTGGTGAACTTGCTGAAAGCAGCTGAAATAGCATATGAGGGTGGGACTCCGACTGCCATCTGTTGAGACAAAAATGGGAGGGGAGGCAAGAGGTGAGGACTATTCAAGAAGCTCGAATGGGAGAATGATTGAATGGGGGTTGGAAAGGTGAATGCTGGGTCCCATAGGGGGAATTTTCTTAGATGTTTGAGCAAGTTTATGGGTGAGGAGATGGAGAGTAAGGAGAAGAGAGATTGAAGTTACTACATAGAATAACTGATAAAGTCCAGAAAAAGTGGGAAGAGGTGGGGTTAAGGACATAGGGAAGGACTGGCCTTGAACAGAGAGAGAAGGTGGGAGGAGAGAGAGAGAGAGAGAGAGGGAGAGAGAGACACACAGAGAGAGAGACTTTAATGAAACTGGAGGAAAGAAGTGAGGAAATATATATATATACACACATGAGTTTACAGATTGGAGAAGGGAGAAAGTTGAAGACTATCCTTATTGACTTAATTTTCTTCTATGAAGTAGGAAGTTTATAGCCTTTAATAACACTGAACAAACTTACTGAGCACTGTATTATATGGCAAAGTATAGTGGTTTAGACCACATACTCTAGTGTCAAATGGCCTGAGTCCAAATCCTGGCTCTCATACATTCAAATGGTGTGAACTCAGACAAGTCAACTTCCCTGAGCCCCAGTTCCTTCATTGTACAATAAGAATGTACAGGAGTGCTCTGTGGATTAAATGTGTTAGTATGCACAGGTCCCTTAGGACAGTGCATGGGCACTTGGTGCTAGAACCTAAGCAGCCCTCAAAGAGCTGCCCTCAAAGAGCTTTCAGTCAAGTAAGTCAGTTGTCTAATTCCCTTTCTGCTTGAGAGTGATGCCATCCACAAACCATGAAGCACTCCCTGCTATTTCCACTCAAGACAATTAGGAAAATGTTTCTAAATGACACTTAAATATTTTTTTAATTCTGAATTCTGCTGTAAGACAGTGATAAAGCCAAGAGAGAGATGAGTGTATATAGCTGAGACAGAACAGCTCAGGCAAGTCCCTAAAGCTGAGATCTGAGGACAAATAGTATAAACTTCTACCCAAGAGGGGAAAGGACAGATATTCATGGTTGATCCCGAGTGAGCGCAAACCAGTAGGAGGGAAGTAGCAGACTTTCTTATTAGTATCAGCCAAGACCACTGTCATTTGAACTAGATCATTGGTTTTCAAAGTGTGGTCCTTAGATCAGCATTACTTGGATACTTATTGGAAATGCAAATTCTTGGGGCACCTGGGTGGTTCAGTCAGTTAAGCTTCTGACTTCAGCTCAGGTCATGATCTTGCTGGTCATGAGTTTGAGCCCTGCATGGGGCTCTGTGCTGACAGCTCAGAGCCTGGAGTCTGCTTGGGATTCTGTGTCTCTTTCTCTGTCCCTCCCGTGCTCATGCTCCATCTCTCTCTCTCTCTCTCTCTCTCTCTCTCTCTCTCTCAAAAATAAACACACATTAAAAAAATAAATAAGGGGTGCCTGGGTGGCTCAGTCGGTTAAGCGGCCGACTTCAGCTCAGGTCATGATCTCGCGGCCGGTGAGGGCTGTGAGTTCGAGCCCCGCATCGGGCTCTGTGCTGACAGCTCAGAGCCTGGAGCCTGTTTCGGATTCTGTGTCTCCCTCTCTCTGACCCTCCCCTGTTCATGCTCTGTCTCTCTCTGTCTCAAAAATAAATAAATGTTAAAAAAAAATTTTTTTTTTTTTTAAATAAAATAAATAAATAAAAGAAATGCAAATTCTCATGCCCTACCCCATTCCCACTGAATCAGAAACTCTGGTGCTATCTAGAAGCAGCCTGGTCCCAGGAGGCAGTCAGCCTAAAAGACGAAGAATAAATGTGTGTGATTTAGAACATGGAGAGCAAGAATCTGGCACAAATACAGCATATCTGACCTTCCGTACTAAGTTTACAAAAAAACGAGGTACTTGCCAATAAAACAAAGATTGTGCTGCAAGCCCTAGAATAGGTGGTACATCCTTGAAAACAAGAATCTCCTATGCTTTGGTAAGTTTCTGATATGTGAAAAACGTTTTGGAATTAACAAAGGACTTCCATATGTGCTAATCAATCCTGACAGTTTTGCGATCCAGGCCCCCTTATCTCAGGTTTACAAATTCAAAAAGGCTTTGACTTGCCCAAGATCAAAGTCAGTGGCAGAACTGGCATTGAAAACCAGGTCTTTTGTCATTCCAGTTTTCTCTTAACCTCTCATAGTTGGCTACTAATTTGGTTTTCAGCCATCTAGCTACTAGAAAGTGGTTTGAAAAGGGGTCATGAGTAGTTCAAGTGCTGGGAAGCTGGATCTTCCATTTTAAATTGGTTAATTGGCATTCTGTATTATAAATCAGCCTCCTGTGACTGTGAGTTGTGTGACTCAATACCCTAGAGTCCAATTATCACTGGATGAGCTGACAAGATGGAGTTTCTGAACTGGTAGAGCTGAGAATCAGTGCCTAGGTCACTGCTTCTCGTAGGGCTGGCACAATGCAGAGGGCTCCCCTGGAGGGGCATTTAAAATCACGTTCTATTGTCATTTAATCAACATACTTCTTCCCCTACAGATTCTGAGATGCCATCCTAAGAGCGTGCACTGCTTCCTGGTTGAGAATCTTGGCAACAGTGAACCACAGTTACTGTTTGGAAGGTGTTAGCGTGGAAAAATGGCTGAGAACCACATCGTTTGGCTATGATTGCCTCACAAGTTTTAGCTGTCCTCTGTTAAGCTTAGCACATCTCCAAACTTCTCCGTTACTTAAGAGCCAGACATAGTATGTCCTGAATGCTGGCCCAAACCCAGTTTTTAGCTGTTGGGGTTTTGCAAGGGCCAAATAGGTGGTGGCACCCAAGTTCTGAACATAGTTTCTTGGTAACTATATGATGAAAAGCAGATGGAGGAACAAAATGTCACTTTTATTATCAATGGGTTGGAAGATATAGCTTTATATGATAGCCTAAATGGGCTTGGTAATTTCCTGTCCTAAGGAAAGTGAGCAGGCAGAGCAGATATCACCAGAGTTGCTTCTTCCTACTGGTTCTGTGGAAAAGTACAAATAGAACAAATCCCCTATATTCAGTCTATCAAACTTTGAGAGATTAGTTCCACCCAACTGAGAAACGTGGACCAAAGGCAATCATCCACCAAGTAGGTTATTTGTACAGCCCGCACAAGGAAGAGTAAGGGCTGGGGGAGGGGCAGCTAGGAGCACTGTGTTCCTTAACTCACTCTATAAAGACAGAAGTGGGGATAAAGCATTCTGCCTCCTCCCCAGCATGGGGCGTAAGGAATTCTGAAGAAGCGCCAATGATCCAAGAGGAAGACTGATGTGACGATAGGTACAGGATGTATCTGCTGTGAGTGGGGAGGAAAGCTGGGACCTTAGTAAGGAGGTTGCATGAGATGATCAAGGCAGCTGGGATGATGTGGCTGCAAAAGTGACTATTTTATAAAAGTTTGCAAGTTAAAAAAGAAAATGAACAGGGAAGATGCGGCCTAAAATTTAGTATAGGCAGGTGTCTAATGAATTACTTTAGATTTGAAAACAAAGCAGAATTGAGCAGAACCAGCTCTTCAGGTGTGAGGAAAGGAATTCCAGGTAGGACATTTGTTCTGTTGGAGAAAGGTCTTCTTGTTCATCGACCTATTCCGTGTATCCGTTTTCAAGTTGTCACTCGCCTTCCAGAGGCTCTGGTTTTAAAGGCCAATTAATAGGTATTTCACAAAGACCCATCGTCCTCTTGTTTAATTTCATCATGAATCACTTCTCAGAGGTATTATATTGTAAATGAAAGATGCAGCAGGGCATTCTATATACAGATAGTCCCTCATTTTTTCTGGTTGGATTTACAATGGTTGGGCTTAAAAATTTTCAAAATTTTTCTTGGTGCAAAAGCAATATGCACTCAGGAGAAACTGCACTTTGAATTTTGAATTTGGTTATGTTCCTGGGCCAGTGATATGCAGGTACAACACTGTCTCACAATGCTGGGAGGCAAACCACAACTCCATCAGCCACGCGGTCACGAGGGTGAATCAACAACACACTGACGCTTCCGTATCCACACATGCAACCATTCTGTTTTTCACTTTCAGCATTCAGTAAAATTTTATTGGATACTGAACACTTTATTATAAAATAGGCTTTGTGTTAGGTGGTTGTGCCCAACTGTAGGCTCATGTATGTTGTTCTGAGCACATGTGAGGTAGGCTAGGCTAAGCTATTCTGTTCGGCAGGTTTGGTGTAGCAAATGCATTTTCAGCTAATGTGATTTTCAGCTTACGATGGATTTATCAGGACATAACCCCATCACAAGTCAAGTAAGATCTGTACTCATTTGGGGAGGGAAAACTGGGAGATTGTCTCTCCTGATTTGCCTTTTCTAGTTTTCCAATTAAGACTGTAGTCAACCAATCAGCTGATTTTCAGCGGGGAAGTAATTTCTGAGAAAAGTAAAATGTTTAATAGAAGCATATATCATCTATAAACATAAAGCTTGGGAGCGTGATGAAGTATTACTTTTGGGCAACTTACGTGTACATTAACTTTTTAAAAATGTTTTCATTTATTTGAGACAGCAAGAGAGAGCACGTGAGGGAGGAGCAGAGAGAGGGAGAGAGAATCTCAAGCAGGCTCTGTGATGACAGTGCAGACTTGCTCCATCTCACAAACCGTGAGGTCATGACCTGAGCTGAAATCAAGACTTGGATGCTTAACCAACTGAGTTACCCAGGTGCCCCTGTGCATTAACTTTTTAAAAACACCATCCTTAAGAAGTGGAAGTTATTAAAGGTAACTGCTAATAGTCTTCAAATTTGGGGGCTCCCGTTTCATGAAAAAAGGGAATGATCATCAGGGTAGAATTAGGAGCTTATTTTGAACTCTTGGACACTTTGCAACTTTTCATTAGCTCACCAATCCAGACTCTAGGAAGACAACTCCGTGCCTGGTCTGTCCATGAGCGCCTTTCCCCTATTTAAAACATTGCTTCTGAATCTATTTCTTCAATTAGCAGATAAGAGATGTGGAACTCTTCTTTAAAAAGCTTACAATTTGGTGGAGGAGAGAAACAGATGTACATATAACCAAGTGCCAATGAAGGCCCTGCAGCAAGACAGTACAGAAGAGGGGGCTAATTTAAGTGTGAGGACCAGGGAGGGCTTCTTGGAAAATCTAAACCGAAGCTTTGAGGGACAAGGAAGGAGGAGAAAGAAGGAGCACTAAAGCCTGAGGAAAAGGAATGAGTTATGGCAATGGAAGTGAGGACAAAGGCAGTAAATGTCAAGATAAAGACCAGCTCAGTGTGGCAGGATTGTTTGTTCAGAGAATGTAGAGGGTAATAAAGCTTAAAAGGCAGGTTGATTTCACATCAACTCCAGGCAAGTTGTCACTAAAAGAATCTGAAGGTTGTGTTCAGCAAGATTTCTCTGATGATTGTGTGTGAGATAAAGGTAAAAGGCATGGGGGTGGTTACTGTAATCCTCCAAAGAAAGAAAACTAAGTCCTGAGTTCAGTTTGTGATTAATGGGGCTAGAAAAGAGAAGGTAGCTCTAAGTTAGCACTACAGAGGTAACTGTTGGCAATTTGGGGACATGAGTGGGAGGAAGTTGTCGAAAACGACCACTGACATGATGGTGATGCAATTAACCCAGATAAGGGACACAAGAACATGTTTGTGGGGAAGTAGGTGATTTGGTGTGGGACTTTGAGTTTGAGGGGTTGGGGTGGGTGGTGGTGGGATCCACGCATGTGGTAATGTTCACCAGCTGGAAATTTAGGCCTGGATCTTGAAAGCGATTTGGCTAGAAGAGTGGACTTAAATTGCAGATCATTATAAGTGGTATTGAGATTTAAGAAAAAGATAAAATTGTTCAGGAGAGGATAGGGACTTGTTTGAGAACTATCATTCTCACACAAATTTCAAATATGAGAAAAAGAGTACTTTAGCAAACTCAGAATTAGTACCCAGTTTTACTTTCAAAATGGAAACCCTCACAAGCTTCTAAGAACAACTGTTAACTCATTGGGATTCCCAGTTTTTATGTGTCACTAAGGTGCTATTGTCTCTGATACGTGTGCTGTGCAGTGGAAACTGGCAGATTTCATCACAAAACCCAACTGTTGGCTCTTGTGTCCAGAGCCTCTCAGCCACCTGACCACAAATCTGAGTTTCAGTCTCACCATCTGTAAAATGGGGCTATGACCTACTGTAATTGCTTCAGAGGATTTTGAAGATCAAAGGACATCCTGTATGTGAAACTGCTCTACAAACTAAGAAATTACTAGCACAAAGGGTATTAGCCTCGCATATTGCCTAGCAGAGTAGAAATGAAAAGTATTTAACAGATGCAGACTTTCTGTTATTAGGAAGGAAGTATCTTCAGGAAAGTATCTGTGTACTTCCCACACTGCCTATCACAAGGTCTGTACTCAACAGCTCATCAGAATGGAATAAATAAACTTTGGTGTCAAGTTTTGCTTTATTCTGTACCTTAGGGCCTCTGGGCATTAGAGCGGGAAGAAAAGCTGATAGAACAGAAATTATTCCTTTAAGGAGTGCCTTGCTGGCTCAGTCCGTAGAGCATGTGACTCTTGATCTCAGGGTCGTGGGTTCAAGCCCCCTGTTGGGCATAGAGATTACTTAAATGAAAAAAAAAAAAAAGCTAACTTTATTTAAAAAAATATTCCTTTATACATTTTAGTTCTTTTCTCAAGCCAATGTCTCAGGATACCTGTGGGCAGTGGTTGGTTCTGCCAGCTGCATAAACTACCAGAGTTCTGAGACAAGCACAAATGATTAGACCAGAGCCAAACTCCAGCAGAGGAAAAAGATTCTTTGTTTGAAGAAGGCTCCAGAGCCAGTGAAAAGTGAATGCTGGCTTTCATGATCTGACCCAAGAAACCAAATTTCCTAGGAGGAATTGTGGGCTCTGCCTCACAAAAGTGATCCTCTGTCACTTGTTTTACACCCACTGCATAAGGAACCCACATTTTCCAAAATTCTTTTCTTTTTTAATGTTTTTATTATTTATTTTTGAGAGAGAGAGAGAGAGAGAGAGAGAGAGCAAGCGAGCACTAGCAGGGAGGGGCAGAGAGAGAGAGGGAGACACAGAATCTGAAGCAGGCCCCCAGCTCCAGGCTGCGAGCTGTCAGCACAGAGTCCTATGCGGGGTTAGAACTCATGAACCGTGAGATCATGACCTGAGCCAAAGTCGGGCACTTAATGGACTGAGCCACCAACAGATGCCCCCAATATTCTTTCAAGCTAAGGGAATGGCCCTGCAGTTTCATGGGCCCCTTCTTCATCTCCTGTTTAGATATGCAGGATAGAGTGCCTCTCCCCAGACTGGCAGGACAGCCTCCGGACTTTACAGCAAAGCTGGGCCCCAGTGAAGCCTCCAAGGGGCAGGATTGGACTGCCTCCAGAGAAGGGCCAGGTCCTCTCTTCTCAGTCCTTGACTTCTCACCCTGCTTTCCATGGCCTGCTTTTAAAAGTTGTTTCATGTAAGAATGCACTGCCTAAGGTTACACAGTGAGAGTAACGTCTGCAGACTCTGAATCAGTCCTACATCATACAGTTGAGGATAGGGAATCCAGAACTTGGCACCAGAAGACTTGGCTTCAAGTTATAGTTACCCTGATAAACCGTGCTTGTGTCATAAGCTTTCAGTCTGTTTTCTGTTTACATCTCTCTCAAAGGACTGCAGGGATTAAATGAGGCAATGTACTAAAAGCACCTTAGGAAGTGTTACAGTACAAAGGTGTTTTCCCTAAATGTTCTTGATATGGTCACCTGCTACAACAGATTACTGTGGCCCATCTGGCACAAAAGATATAAAAGCCCGTACTTCTGGCTGGACAGGGCTAGTTAGGGAAGAGACCTTAGCTACCAGCTGGCACAATTTCCAGGTGAGGGGGTCCCGAAGCCTGGTTCACGTTCCTCCTGGAGCCAAAGGCGGATTTCAATTACTTTCCAGTTCATCGGCAGACGTAATACTAATAACATGTTTAGGAGAACTCAGACTAGCAATTAAAAAACGCCAGCTCTCTGAGGCTCCTTCCTGCCTCCAGGCCTTCCACATGTCCTGTTTGTCAGAATTCTCACCCCGCCCCTCTCTGAGCTACCTCTTCATTTGACAAACCTCACCTCAATGCCACTTCTTCGGTACAGAAACCTTCCTTGACCCTCCAGAAAAGAAAAGATTTCATTCCAGACAAGAAGTTCACAAAGCAACTTCTAACTCTCCTTAGTACATTACACTTAGTCCATTGTGATTATTACTATGGAAGTCCTTTCCCATGTGAATATAAGCTGTGGGAAGGCAGGGTTCGTGTCTGTCTGGATTCTTCCACATCTTAGTACCTTGGATAAAGACAATAAAATATGGTAAATGAGGCCAGAGTTTTGGGTTTCCTTAATCTTGCTAAGAGCTCTTGTGGCAATGAAAATAAAATATATAAAGAAAACTAATTTAGGGCTGGCAGGCAAGGTTCTGGATAGAGGAATGCTTCCTTTGGCAGTTTTCTCCAATAAAAAGAATTTATGGGCTTAATTACATCATCAAGATCTTTTTCAGAGGTACAGGAATGGCCAAGGATCAAGCTTGCTCCGAATTATTCACTTTTTTCAAGTGGAGCTGCTCTCCTGGGAAGAGTAGTTCATGTCAAGGAGGAAATCAGCACAGTTTCCTTTGTAAATAAGCAACTGTCCTTTTATTTGCTTTGATTTTCAGGGCCCAGGAGACTATTTGTAGGTACAAACCTATCTTGGCAAAACCATAAAGAAGATGAAGTTCTTCTATATCAACCTCACTCTTCCCTCAATTGTTCCTATTTGTTTTTCTAATGGCCTTCCCACCCCTACATTAGCATAAATTTAAATCAACGTTCAGATTCATCTACGAGATGTATCATTTCTACCTTACCCCAACTTCGAGAAAAAAGGTTTTCTTCTCCCAGAAGCATGACGGCAGAGAGCAGCCACCAAATCCGTGTGTATTTATACATAGGAATGTGTGTGGAATGCCTTCTAGAATCACATTTGCTTACCCTCCTTACCCTGGCCTACTTAGCCAAGCATTGGTGGGTTTAAAACCAAGCGTTGGTGCTTTACAAACACATCAACAAGAGACAGGGGCTGCCTTTTACAAAGTGCAAAGACAAAATGAAAGAGCCTCCTTAAGAGTCAACATCTCTGCAATCTGCATACTAATCATAAATGTCAGTATATAAAAAACAATGACAGAGAGAGAGAGAGAGAGAGAGAGAGAGAGAGAGAGAGAGATGGTGTCTTGTAGCTATGGGGGGCTGCCCCGACTAGATCTCCTGGGTCCAGAAACAGCAGGACCAGTGTGTTTAATCATCAAATGGCCAGAGCTAAAATTTCCTTATGGCCCACTCTCATGACTTTACTTTGACCTTTTCAGTTTTCAACTGGTTCATATCAGGGTGACTTCGAGGATATTTGGCTTCAGGGATCCCTTCTTTTATGATCCTTTAATTACTCATTAGTCACTGGGGCTTTGGCAATTCCTGCAGGATGTAGGTTTCATTTCTTCCCTGTAAATGAAGAGGCAACCCAGGAGGTTGTTAAACAAGTTCTATTCAGTAGCTGGAAAAGTGAATTTCCTGTGGAATGACAGGAATTACATAGAAGCAAGCAATTTTATTTTCCTCAAATGTAGCAATAATTTTAATCTGTACATACATAAAACAAACAGTGCAATTATAAAACCTTGAAGGTGACATGCATACTTTCAGGTGCAGTTGGGATGGGAGGATGTTATTAGCATCTCCAATTTTCCTTACCGCTTTGAAAAACTAGTTCCTTATGCAAAAGCACTGAGGCAGGAAACTTCATCTGGAATGCTGAAGTTAAAGGTGAACTTCCTGAAGTCTGCGCATCTAAATATCACAAACAAAACAGAAATGACCTCCTAGAGCAGTTTGGTAAGGACTAGAGTAATATGGCTGGGCGTTCAAGCTGGGAATGAATGAAATCAGGGATGCATTTTCTGAAAAACTAAAAGAGATAATGTTTGTAACTGAGTGTCCTATTTCTGTTTCATAGTTGCTACCCATGTAAGCCCTTCCAGCAATCTTTTTATTCCATATAGTTTCTGAGTAGATGCTGTCAATGGAGTTATTTGTAACTAGGGGTGGTGAGATGCAGAAAGGAGGACCTGGGAAAATGGCTTCTTCCTTGGTGTCTGAGTCCATGCTCCTCTTCCGCTGTTCGTTCTTATGGTCTCTTCCCTGCTGTGGAAGCAGAGGTAGCTGACGCACGATGTCAGATGCTGTCATCATTCACAGGCCCGGGGTGCAGGTAAAGGCGAGTGATGGGGGGGTCTACCTTTGCTTCTTCCACAATACCTTTCTCAAGCTTTCCTGGCCTTGCAGTGGAACTTCTAGAACTAGAGGCAGTTCACTGGGTCCTTGACTCACAGGCCAGGATGAGACAAAACGTGGCAGAGTGACAAGACACAAAGGGAAAATACGGTACCAGTTAGCCTCAGAGTAGGATACAGAAATTTGTATTTGCGCTGATGAAAATTCAAATCCCCAAAGTCAATCTAAAACAAATGAAGATTTTTTTGAGTACTGATTTTTCTCTGTACAAGTAGCCTGTGCACTTCTGGTGTTAATTCCTTGCACTGTCTCAAGTTAGATGATCCCAGGGACACTCTAGGGCAGTAGGCTCTAGCTCATCTGGAACAGCTCTTTCTGGCAGTGGCATTTTGATTTGAACCTCAAAGTAAATCCATACATGGCATCACAGTTATTAAAATAATGAAATCTTACTAGCCAAATGTAACTGCAATTCAATCAATGATATATTCACACACAAATTTAGAAAAATCAAGAGTATGATAATAAAACCATAAAATTAAACAGGAGGAAATCAATTTCTACAAGAAATCAAGTATATTTACAGTGAGATTTAAAGGGAAAAATAAGCTACTTGGATCATAAATTTAACTTTATTTTAAATAACTTTAGCTACCTTAGCTGTTAATACAATAAAAGCAGAAAGAACAGGCTGCCTTTTTTTTTTTCCAGATTTAATCAGAAAATTGTTATCTACAATAATTGACAGAACTTGTTTCTTGTCCTTCACCCATCTCATCAAAAATTATTGCATTTTCCCCCAAACTGTATTTTTTGGATTCCTCTGTGAATATACTCATTTCGTCCTCATTCCTGGAGGCATCTTGGTTTAAATCCATCTTTAAAAAAAGGAGAAGGGGTACATATGGGAGGCAAAATATTCTCTTGAAGCCAACAGATATAGAGTTGCTAGAAGAAGCTGATTGTACACACAAGCTGCCTGGGGTCGGGAAGGGGAGGGCTGTTGATTCAGACACACGTGACAGCCTTTGGTGGACGGGCACAGGCAAAGCCCCACCGGGCCCTTGGGCCCTTCTTCCTCATCAGGGTCAGGACTGAGCCAGCAGGGGCGGGGCTTCATCTTCCCCTTGGAACTCGTCGTTTTGGTTCTCCTCCAAAAGCCTTCATCCAGATAAGAAGCCAATGACTGATTACAAAAATAAGAATAATTAAATTTGGCTCAAGAAATAGATTGTCCAACTGTTCTGCCTTGTTATTTTTTTTTTCAATATCCAAGGCCTTTACAAAGAAAGAAACAAAAACACCTCTCAATCTTCCAACAAAAGTGAATTCCTTTGTTGTTTTTTTTTTTGTTTTTTTTTGTGGGTTTTTTTTGCTCCAAATGCTACGACCTGAAGAATGGCTGCAGATTGAGATATCAAAAATCTCAGAAAAATATATAATATATTTGTATATCTCTGTATGTCTATTATTTAAATTTCACATTCCTTTAAAAGTGGTTATTCAGTCAGTAGCTGCTGAAGGAGGCTCTTCTGCTGGGCCTGGGGGGTCTGTGGTCCTGCCGTGGGTTTTTGAGTTCCCAGTGGACCAGGCTGGTTCAGGTAAGGGTCCCCGCCTACCAGATTCACTGTACATTGGACGTCAGCAAACACCTGAACCTGTTGCACCTGCTGAAACACAAATAAAAGATGTGTTTAGACAGAAGGGCCTGCCCCCCCGGCTTATGAGTGGGTACTACTTGAAGTGGAAACTCACTAGAGCATTCCTCTAGTCTGTAGTCACCACAGAGAAGAACTCTTCTGTCTTCTTGTCCTACAAAAAGAAAATCGCTGCACTCATTTTGCTCAGGGTTCTGGAAAGTTCACACTTTAAAAATAAAATCAAAATTGGAATGGTCAAGCCTCCTACAGGGTTGCCATCAATAATGAAAATGAGCATCATTGCTAATATTGCCAAGATTGGGAAAAGCCCAGTTTCAGAGTCTGGGTGTCCAGTGGTGGGTTTAAAAATACATGTGTATATATATATTTATATGTATATATATATATATATTATTCAGAAACTGGTTACAAAAGCATTCTATGGATGACTTTAGTGGCATTAAAAAAAAAAAACTTTATGATGTTAGAAAATTAAGGGCTTTAACCCAGTATTAGCAAAATAAAAACCACCACAACTCAGTAACAGGACATCAGCATTACTGAAGTGAATGTCCAGAAGATTTGTGTAGTATCTAAATATACTCTTACATAGCTCCTTTACATGTTGCCTTTAGAATTACAGCAAAATATTAGTAGAACAATTTTATATTTAACTTATTTTTCCTGATAGACAATTCATTTAAACACATGAGCTAAAAATAACAGTAAATTACTAGCTGAGAACAGTGTGAATTTTCCCTTTAGCTACTTTCAGTAATAATACATGTATTCCTTAAAAATGTTTAAAGTTGCATAGTTCTAGCATTTTCTATTGGGAAAACAAAGCCAGAAGTTAGTTTTTACAACCATCCTTATTAAAAAGTCATTTGTGGAACTGATTAAAGCCAGTATCACACTTGCGAATGTTCCAGACCAAGAACGGAGATGCTTCTAAGGCATCCAAGTACATCTAATAGTGTCTCAAGCGTTTGGCAAACTTGTGCTTCAGGTTTAATAGGTACATGAAGTATTTTAGATTAGTGATGCATTTTTCAGTCATTCATCACTAATTTATGTCAATTACACTCAGCTTTTTGGGAAAACTTTTCTATCCTAATAGAATAAAAGTTGTTTTCATCACCCTTTATTGGCCATATGTCAAATGTCCCGACCCCCAACTGGTGTATCAGTCCAGCTCCCATGTCTTCTCCTCTTGACCCATCTATACCTCCACGCTGCTCTCCCTCAGAGAAGGCAGACAGCCCTGAGCTGTCTTCCAACCTGCTGGACTAAACTTTTATTTAGATTAGCATCACTTTCCTCTTTATCATCCTCTTCTCTGCCTGTTTTCTCAAGTTTTGATTCTTGACCCCACAGGCTCCTATCTGTCTTCTTTTGGGTTCTTTCCTGTGCATCTAACATACACCAACTCTCTGTCTGAGTCTAATTCTCTGGCTATCTCTGTGCCCTGTCCTCACCTCTGTTCTCTAACTTCTCCTTCCTACAGCTCCACCCCTGGCTTCCTCTCTCTCTGTGTCAACAATCCCCCTACTAGTCTCCCTCCTGTTTCTCTATAGTCTGTTCTTTTCCGGTTCTCTCCTGTCTTGCCTCCTCCCCATCTCCACTCTCCAAATACAGGTAGTCCTCAATCCTCCCTAAGCCCTCCTCTCTTGGTTCTCTTCCTTCTCCTTTTCTGTATATCTGTTTCTATATTTCTATTTAACTTGCTCCCAAGCTTCTGTTTGACAAATACAAAAGCACTGGAGCAAATAGAGATCACATGATGGGCTATAAGAAAAAGAAGATTCTGCCACTGAAACTTAGCATGAGCACAAGCTGTAGTGCTTGGAGGCACTGATGTAAAAAAACCAAAAAACAGCAGGTAAAATTTCACGTTTATGTGTTTCAACATATGAAATACTGGGCCACAGTACAAGGGGTTTCTGTCCCCGAACACTTAAAAACATTCTTAATGAAGGCATGATCAAACGAACTAGAGAGAATATTTTGCTTCTTTAAAAAGAATGTTTTTAAGATAATCTATTTTGAAATAAAAAAAAAAATCAAAAAGATTAAACCAAACTTCAGCCACTTTGAACTGCTACTTAAAAACAGGTGCCTGAGCCCAGACCTCTGAGGACTTCAGATGCTGCCACACCTTCACAGACAGGCAGAGCAAGACGCGGGCAAGCCCTACGATTTGTCAGGTGAGAGGAACAGCATGAGAGCAGGGTCCCAACCTCTTAAGATTCTCCAGCAGAGTTTTATATCAATGCAATTGCTGTCTTGGAGCTCAAGAACTTTTAAACTTGGTTGTTTAGTTTTCACTAGTCTGCCGAGCTGCCCAGTATATGTCTCCGTAGGTGTGAGACCTTGAATACCTTCCAGTGAATGAAGACTTCACTTCCCCCATCACGGAATCCCCTCTTCACTCTCATAGGCCTCAGATCCTCTTTCTTGATGCCCCGACTATGGACACGGCTCCTAACTGGTTTTTCTCTTCCTGGGGAGGCTGTCCAGTACTCCTTCTGTCCCTCAAGATGAAGCCTGAGCTAGTGCTTATATCACTGTGCCCCCTCTAGGGGACACTTCATCTATAGGACTCAGTCCAAACCCCTGAGTTTAGCATCCAAGGCCTCCAGAAATTTGCCCCAATCAATTTTTACCAATTTTATTTACTATAAAATCTTATTACAAACCCTTTACCTTCAGTGGATTTGGCTTCCCAGGACCGTGCTAAGGTATTACTGTTTCCCTGTCTCAGCTCCCTCTACTCCCAATGCCCTAGATTTCCCAGCTCACTCCTTCCTTCAGCCTCTGACACTTTCTACTTCATTTTGCCTTGTTAACTGTCCTCAAGGCCCAGTTCAGCTCCTGTGTAAATGCTCTTCTGACCCTCACAGCATTTTCCCTTTTAAACCTAATGGTTCCTGTCACTTGTAATATAAATTTGAGTTTGCCTTCTTTGGTTATGTGACAATTTATGTGCATATGTCTACATGTTTTATCATTCAAGTGATATGGCAGAAAGAGCATGAACTTTGGTTGTTAGAAATACGTGGGTTTGAACCTCAGCTCTGCCCCTTTCTAGCTTTGTGAACTGTGTGCGTGGTTAAATCTCCTCAGGTTCTGTTTCTTCATCTGTGAAAAACTGGAATGCTACTTCCTTCATAGGGTCATAGGGAGGCTTACATGAGATAAAGCAGACAGTGCTTAGCACAGTGCTGGGCAAATTGTAAGTGTTTCACAAAAGAAACTTCCTTTCCTCATTTCTCCCCCAAAGTTCACCTAAAGGGCAAACATGTCTCATGTTTCGTTGTATCTTCACCTTACCATAATGCCTGTACAATATTTTTAAAATACACATTTAGTAAGACACTAACGACCAAACCAAAGTTACTAAAGTGAACTAAAACACCCACAATCTCTAAATTTATGTTAATATAGGAAGGTGGCCATCCTTGCTATTTGAATTGTTTTGAAACGAACTTCTAAAAGGAGGCAGAGTACACAGCAGGCATTCTGTTTTGTCTGAATTGACTGAGATCTTTTGAGGTACTTGGATTACACACGAGTTTTAGAATGGTGCTTATTTACAAAATAACAATTAGTGGCCACCATTTGTGATCCCTTTATCCTGTTTAACAACCAGATTAAACCTTTTGAAAGCTTCTCTCATTTAACCCTTTCAACAATTCTCTAAGCAGGTAACTTGTTAGTTCTGTTGGTTAGATAGCAGCCCAGGGAAGTCCTCTAACATGCCCAGGAGGACATAGCTAAGAAGAGGAGAGCCAGGACTCACATCCAGGTCTGACTCCCAAGGTCAGGCTCTTAACCATGATGCTGAACAAAGTTTCCTGTGTATCTAGAGTACACTTGGCAGCTCTGGGTTTAGAATTTTCTTACTGACCTGGGTTCCATCTGTTTCTGTTTTGAGAAGGTCAGTGGATGAGAGCTGGTTGCAGTAGAGGCCTGTGTGTCTCAGTGCTGGATCATTTATCTATTAAAGATAAGTACAAGACCAAATTACAAGCAAGTTGTTTAAGCTGAAGACCAAATTCTTCAATGAAAAGTAATCTCACTGACAGAAAATAGGAGTGCAGCAGGAATAAAGAGCTTAGCAATTTACTATGTTGTTACAAGTCAGGACAGTGGTTCCCTTTGCAGGGGTGAAGAGTGACATGAAAGTAGCATGAGAAGAACCTCTGGGTGCTACTGATAATGTTTTGTTTCTTGATCTGAATGGTAGCTTTAAAGAAGTGTTCAGTTTGTGAAAATTCACTGACTTGTATATTTTTCTGTATACTCTATTTATACAATACTTCAATAAAAGTTATATTCACACACACACACACACACACACACACACACACACACACACAAGTTAATTAGCAAATGACTTCTTTTTGTCATTAAGAGAAAATCAGATTAATCCGATTTATCCCCTGCCTGAATCAGCGAAAGAACTGGATAAAATATACGAAACGAAGGCACTCAAGACACTGGACAAACCCAATGAAGGAGAGTGACTCCTAAGAGCTGGGAAACAATGGAGATGAGTCCTATGATTGCCCCCGCCTACATCTACAGAGAATTTCCAGGCTGCAGCCAGCACGGGGACAGGGAACCCAGGCAGAGCCCGGCAGGCTCCGTGAGTGGAGAAGACACAGCTGGAAGTCTGAGATGGTCAAGGCAGCTGGAATTCAGAGGTCAGAATATCAGAGGAGTGGGAGCTACACAGAGAGGAAGCTCGGAAGATCTGCAGACGGACCCCTTGAGCTTGCAACTTAGTACTGATCTGTTAATGGCTTTTAGGGAACTACCCAAAGCAGAGGGAAGAGTCACCTGTGAAGATGCTGATGGAATAATTCCCAAAGGTCACACAGAGCTGGCAATAGGTCCTGACCTCACCAGCCAGAGTGGAAAACGTAATTCACATAGTATCAGGTAGTGTATTAGAAAGGCTTTGCCTCAGCAGTAAAGGAAAACGAGCCCTATACTAAATGCTGCTCTGGTCGCATTAAACAAAAAAGGAAGACCTGAAAGGACCAAACTGTTTCAAGTAACTTAACCAGTCCCAGAACAAAGCTCAAGAATGTAGGAGTATCAATGAGGTAAAATTCACATGTGTGGCACCCAATAAAAACTTACCAGGCATGCAAATTAGCAGGAACATATGATCCACGATGAAAAGAAAAGTCAATCAATTTGAAACCAACCCCAAAATGATGCAGATGATAGAATTGACAGGCAAGAATATTAAGACAGTTATTATAATAACCATATTTCATATGTTCAAGAAGATAAGAGGAAAGACTAAACATGTTAGTGGTATGGAAGATATAAAAGAGGTCCAAACTGAACTTCTGGAGATGGAAAATAGAAAACCTGAGAAGAAAAATACACTGAATAAAACTAACAGATCAGACATTGCAAAAGAAAAGATTAGTGAATTTAAAGTTATAGCAATAGAAACTATCCCAAATCAAACACACAGAGAAAAAAAAAAAACAAAAAAACCATTGACCTTGCATCCCTCCTCCTCAAATCTGCAAACCCAGGGAATCTGTGATCTGGGGGACAACTTCGAGTGGCCTACTTTGTATGTGTGTGTGGGGGGGGGTGTGCGTGTGTGGGGGAGTCTCTGAAGGAAAGGGGGGTGGGTGGTGACAGAAAAAATATTTGAAGAAACAATGGCCAATGTTTTTCCAAATTTGATGAAAATTATACATCCATAAATCAGGAAGCTCACTGAAGTCCCAGCACAAGAACCATGAACACAATCACTAAGGCATATGGTAATCAAATTGCTTAAAACCAGCAACAGGCAGAATAATCTTAAAAGCAGCCAGAGAGGGAAAAATCAATCGTGTACACAGGAACAAAGATAAAATGCCAGCAGATACCTCATCAGAGACACTGCAGTGAAGCAACGTCTCCAAAGTACTGAAAGCTAAAACTAAAGCCAACCTAGAATTCAGGGAAAACTTTCAAAGATGAAGGTGAAACAAAAGCTTTCTCAGACATACAAGAGCTGAAGGAATTCATCAGCAGCAGACTATAAAAGATGTTAATGTTAAATGAAGACCTTCAGGCAGAAGGAAAACGATACCAAGCTGGAAATTTGGATCTACACACAGGAAGGAAGAATACTGGAAATGACTACATGGATAAATACAGGAGCCTTATTTAAATTAAAAATATGTATCTAGTTGTTTAAAGTAAAAGCATGTGGGGCATATGACATACGTAGGCACAATATGTACGATAACAACAGCAGAGGAAGGGAGAAATGGGAGCAAACAGCTGTGAGGTTCTTATATAAGAGGTCATATAATAGCGCTTGAAGGTACATGGCGATAAGTTAAAGATGTATGCTCTGAACTCTGAAGCAACCACTAAAATAACAAAATGGAGGTATATATAGTTAATAAGCCAATAAAAGGAGATAAAATGAATTAAAGTGTTCAATTAAACCCCCAAAAGGCAGGAGATGGAACAAAGAGAAAACAAGATGAGATATTTAAATTCAGCCATACCAATAATCACATTAAATGTCAATGGGCTAACCACTCCAATTAAAAGGTGCAGATTGTCGAACTGAATAGGAAAGCAAGACCCAGCTATATAAGAAATATGCTTTAAGTGTAATATTCTTTTACCTAATTCATTATATTTTTCATTATTTTGTTTTAATCTTCTGGAGATAGTGAAAAATTCTAATAACTGAATAATAAGGACAAGAACAAGAAACAACACTATTTAGGTCTTCTATTTTGCTATAGGAAATAAATCACTAAGTTATTGATTTTTTCCCTGCTAAACTCTTAAGGGACTTATTATATAAAGTGGGGGGATGAGGAATGGAAAGTTAAAAAAATTTTTCAATAAAAAATATTCTATAGAAAAGGTAATCAGTGTTCACATGTTTGTAAGATTTGCTATATATTATAGCTACATGGTCACAGTCTAGTCACCAGTCTACTTTGTGGTTGCTGAAAATGAGAATAGCAACTATAGGCAGTTACCCCAATGACCTTAAACATCATTTTGAATTTAGTCATTCTATCCTTAAAAATCTTCAGGAGGCTCCAGGATAAACTCTAAAACATTCAGATGGCTTGCGAGATCCCTAAAAAGCTTACCACATAAATTCTGCTTTAAACATAATATAAATGTCCCCTTAACATTCATTAGACTTTCAACCTCTATTCCTGCCTAGATTATGCTGTGGCAACCGGTCTTGAATATTCTTTTCTATTCTCTTTCTTTAGGCAAATCTTCCAAGAAGCCTTTCCTAATTAGGCGTTTTTCTTTTAAACTCTCAGTAGTTAATTGTACATCTTCCTAATCTGACATAAATATGTATGGCGCTATGGAGGCCCATCTCTTACACAGAGGTTTTGTCCTATTATTCAACTGATCCTTTGTTAATGTTGTGTCTCCCCAACTTGTCAGCATTATCTCCCACAGAACTACCTTTGTATATAGTTAGTAGTGAATAAATGTTTGTTGAACTGAAAGGGAAAAATGAAGAAAATGTGTTCAGAAGATAAAGGGGTATGCTCCGAGCCAATATATTATATGTATCATTTTATAATAAATCTGAAACACTAAAATCTCTTGAGACTAAAATCTTAGGAGGTCTGTCAAAATTTCCACTGTGTATCTTAAGAGAGGCTAACTCAAAAGACAGTGGGAAAAAAATAAAGAAGTGCATCTTCTCCCCCCAGTGTTACTGAGAAACAATTAACACACATCACTGCGTGGTGTGGTAATTTCTGACAAGCAACTGCGAACATACCTGATATTCCCTGGAATAACGACTCGTGGTGTGTGGTGTGCATGCCAGCTGTGCCACTTACCTGCTCAGGGCACACAGTGTTCATTCCTGGCATCTGCAAAGAGCTCATCTGCATCTGGCCCATCATCGGGTTCATGTTCTGAACATTTGTGTTTCCACCTGCCATGGACACGGTGATGCTCATATTGTTGTACACTCCGGGCTGCGCAGGCGTGGGCTGGCTCTGGACAGCTTGACTGAACACGCTGTTAACTCAAAAACAATCCCAGTTACATCCACGGATTGTGAACGTGGGGATGATGTGACTGGACTCTGTTTCTTAATTATTAGATAAAATGCGATAGAAAATATTATACGTTTTTAAATGACGTGTAAGACTTTATCTTACTACAATATATAAAGACTGAGTATAATTCGGATGAATTTTGAACTCTGCACAGAGGATTTAATAACTACATAAAGCTCATTTTAAGTGACAATTATCTGGCCTTGTATCCGAGTTGTTAAGCTCCAATTAGCTGAATAATTAAGAACGTAAGTTGTCCACATAAGTAAATCTTCAAGATAACTGAAGTTTATTCATTTAACCATCAAAACCATTCTAAAATTTGTTACACCATTTTATATTCCCAAATAGAGAATGTTCTATTTAAGCAAAATGCCTGGGATATATATCAATCCTCAATAGATGCTCATTGAATAAATTAACAAATTCAAAGATGGCATTCTTGTATTGTCATTGCTTGTATATTTTCTTAGACTTAGTATTTTGTTTCACTTATTCCTGGTCTCTCTGCTCATTCATGGCACATGGCAAGCACTCGGTAAATATCTGATGAATAAGTGACTTATGGACATAGGTTATTACTCAGTGTTGTCAACTGATGAGGTTTAGACTGCTTCTTATTTATGGATTTTTCTGGGATCTACACCAATGTTTTTCTAACTGTAGTCCAGAGAGCATCTGCAAGAGAATTCCCTGGGACTCGTTGAAAACTGGGAGGCAGCTATGCTTACCACTATAGCACCAATGCCGGGACTTATTAAAAACTGAGACTCCCAGGCCTTACTCCAGCCCTAGTGAATCACAGTTTCTGAGGATGGATACAGAAAGTTGCATTTCTAACTATTTATGTACATTAAGACTCAAGGGACTTTATTCAGTGTTCTATAGCTTGCCGTCATTTCTCAAAGTTTCAGCTTCTGGCTGCTTTCAATATGCTATAAACTAAGAGGAATATAACCAGATATATTTATTTGGCAAATGTAAATGTTTAAAGACTTCACAGGTCTTCTCAGGCCTAAAGACAGCTTTATGTCTTTTCTAGAAGCAAAATGCAAAGGCAATTATGTTTTTCAGAGGGCTTGTTTTATGGACTTGCTTCTTCATGGCCTCGTTCTGGACTTTTGTTACACCAAAGATCTTAAATGTTAACCCAGCTTCTTCTCTTAGCTGGTAGAATAGTATGGAATAAACTCCCAAGTAAATACATCTGGAAACTTTATATTTGAACCCCAAGATTCTAAATGATACAGATACACACATCTAAAGGAAAATAATAGGAGTTGTGTCTTTTGTAAATTCTTCAAAACATCAAATGTTTGATGATTATCATCAATTGTTAAACAATATGCTGCTGGTAAAATTCCACCTATTTTAATGTTAATTCTGGAGAATTTGATTTCTAAAAATCATTTACCCCATCAATTGCTTATCTATTTCTTGCTAGCTCCTGGGAGGTAAGCAGGATGTACTGACATTTATAGTTTCTGGTAGATTAAGGTAATCATACTAAAATTAACAGGCCAAGAAACAGCCTATTCATCATGTCTGAAGAAAAGTAGCAGATTTTCCCCAAGTAATTATAAAACACAAATGCTCAAAGAAAATTACATGCCCAGGAAATGGTCAATAATACATCTTTGAGCCATTAGTGTCTGTACAGTGTGTATGCTTGTACAGCGTCCCCACAACTAAAGGTGAGGAAAAACCTATTAGTTTGCTGCCCATTTTCTAATGAGAACATTTCTGCCACAGACAATGCTCATTTGTCAACAGATACATAAATCACCACTGTGGAGGCTCAGCTCAGGGCTATGTAAGCTAATGCCTGCAGAAGCTTCAAGGGCTGCAATGATGTCATTCTTAGTGAAAAAAAGTTTAGGATTTAATTTCTTTTCACATTTTATACTTGGGACTTATATTCACTTAAGTTCTTTCAGACTGCTCTTGCCAATAGTTCCATTTCAGTTTCTTCCATTATGGGAAGAAGACCACGCCCTTCTGCAGCATAACTCCCTGTTCTAGGCCTCAGAGGGACTGTAGGCTTCACTGGCACCTTAGGCCTCCCTCCCTCCCTCTGCTTTCCTGGCCACCCTGGGGGCAATTACTGCAGTTTCCTTAGGCTAGCCCCAGGTGTTTGGTAGCCCCTAAATCATGGTGCAGGGGGGAAGGTAAGGATGAAGACTTCCGGCCTGAAGTGGCTTCCATAGATACAGGTATTAACAAGCAGGGAGGCGCTCCAGGTCAAATAAGTCTAAAAAGGGAGGGTTAAACAACAGGCCTTCCTAGACTTTAAAATGCTAATAAGTGCTAGGAATCTTCAGAGCGATTAGTGTGACACAGAAACCTGCACCGTTCCAGGACAAAGAGCCTTGCTTTAACCCTTTTTTTTTCTTGCCACCGGAGAGATAATGAAAAAGAATCACATTACACTGTCTCGGAACCCTATTACATCATTCTACTAAAAGAGTCTTTGTTTTCACGTTTTACTCCTCTCACTCCTGTCACCAAGTGGACTCTCGGTAACTCGACAGCAAGGGCAGTTTCCCCCTGCTTCTTGCGGTGTCTTGCACTGTGCAATACAAACAGGGAGTGGTCGCAAAATACACGTGGCCTGTGTCAACTAATACGCTTTCACACGTGAAGCAAATAAGCAAGTGCGAATGCTTGAAGAGTTGATCTATTTTCTTCTTCAAGTGATTTGGCAAAGTCAAAGTTCACAAAAACCGTGGAAGTACAAGAAAAATTCAAGTCCACTTTGAATCTGAATTCAAGAAGTGACCCAGGCAGGGGAGGGAATCTCTGTATCCATTCACTCAACAGATGTACGTTAAGTGCTCACCTGTTCTAAAGGATGGACATACCCGAGTAAACAAAAACAGAGTCCTGGCTTTTAGGATGATTATATTCTAGTTGGAGGAGACAGACCATAAACAGACAGACTAACACACAATATGTGTGGTGTTAAGTACTAGGAAGAGACATACAGAAGGCAAGGAAGGGATCAGGGGGTAGAAAATGCTGTTGTTTTGGAAATGATGGTCAGGGAAGTTTCATCTGGTGACATTTAGTATCTATGTCTAATAAGGTGACATTTAAGGAGAGACTTGAAGTGTGACAGCGCAAACCATGTGGCTACTGTGAGAAGAACATTCCAGCAGAGGGACTTAAAAATGCAAAGGCCCTGAGTTTGCAATGTACTTGGCACACGTGAGCACCAGAAGAATACACAGACACCAGTGTGGCAGACTGAGTGATGGCAATAGCAGCTGAGGTCAGAAGGTACCCAGGAACAAGATCATGTGGGCTTCACAGGCCCTATATTGTACTTTGAGTAAGTTGGTGAGTTCTGAGTAATGGACTGACATACTGCCCATGTTCTGAAAGCATCACTCTGGCTACCATGCGGAGATTACACGGCAGGGGAGTGAGGGTGGAAGCAGGAGACAGAAGGCTACTGCACGGTCCTGGAAAAAGATGGTGGCTCACACTAAAGAGTACAAGTGGGACGGGTAAGAAGTGAGAGCTGCTAAGAAGGTGATGTGATTTGCTGATGGCATGTCTGATGTGGGATGTGAGGGAAAGAGAAGAGGGTTTCTCCTGAATAACTGGAAGAATGAGGTTGTAGTTTATGGAGATGGGGAAAGGTAGGAGAGGAGCTTTGGGGAAGAAGACCGTGGTAAGTTTTAGATGCCTATCAGATTTCTGACTGGGATGTTGACTGAGCAGCTGGATGTACACCATGGTGTTCAGGGGAGAAGTCGGGGCTGGAGATTTAAAGCGGGGAGTCAGGAGCATCAACATGGGCATTTATAGCCGTTAACAGTGGATGGCATAACCAAGGGAGCAAGTAGACAGAATGAGCTCTGAGGATTTCAAGTGGAGGTCAGGGAGATGAGGAAATCCAGTGGAGGACACCAAGAGATAGGATGAGAGTCACCTTTCTCAAGAGAGAAAGCTGTTCCAGAACCCAAATGAAGAAGGGGCTTCAAGAAAGAATAAATGCTCAACTATATCAAATGCTACCAACGATCCCTGCATTTGGCATTGTAGAGGTCTTGCCTACCTTGACAAGAATACTCTGGAAAAGCGGCAGGGATGAAAGCCTGACTGGCCAACGAGGAATGGAAGGAGAGGTAGCATTAGAGTACAGTCTTTCAGGGAATTTAACTGTAAAAGGGTGTGGACCTGTCAGCCGGACCTTGTTTTTACCAAGACACGTTTAAGTGCTTAGGTGTAGGTATGGAGCAAGAGTTTAGTTGGGTTTATAATCATGGACCATGGACTCTAAAGTGAATTTAGGAAGCTGGGATTAGAACACATTAGGAGACTAACTTCTTCCTGCAGGTTATATAGATGGTTCCATTTCTACCTAATTCACACACAGTCCTCACTAAGAGCTACGCAGTTCTCAAAAGGGAAGATTTCCTCTCACCTTTCAGTGAACTTTAGGAGAATATGGTCTTAAGTTTTCAACTTTAACTGCCTTACTTATTATGTTGTCAGATCAAACGGCTTCCCTGTCATTAGAACCAAGACACAACCTAATTAAAACCCTTATAAAACTCAAGTGAAGTGTGAAAAGTTCAGCAGCCAGGATTTGGGGGGAAAATGACATCCGTGAGATAATTCTAAGCAGAATGGGCAAGGTGAGGCCACTGAAAATCTAGAGATTCAAAAAGCTGGATGAGGCAGAATGGCCTTAGAAGCCTCAAAACCTTTGCTGTTGCTATGAGATCTTTCAATCGTGCTGAGAAGGGTGAAACCTGTATGCTCACTATTCAGCTCTAGTGAATTCTGATGTTTTGCCATTCTTGCTTTAGATTTTCAGGATTTTCTAAAGTAGGCTCCATGCCCAGCATGGAGCCCAGCGCAGGGCTTGAACTCACGACCCTGACATCAAGACCTGACCTGAGATCAAGAATCAGATGTTTAACCGACCGAGCCACCCAGGCACCCCTAAGACTTTTAGGATTTTTAAGTGTTTTTATAAAGAATGCCTTTTTCTTTTTTTTAAAGTGCCCATTTCTATATCTGTCCCAGGGAAGCTCTGTTACACACGGGAGTTGATCACATTCTTCAGGTGTGCTGGGGGTGGGATGGAAAGGTTGGGGGACATTAGGTCACTTTTCCATACTGTAAACATACAGATTTGTCTTAAAAACGACTTGAAACTTAAAGGATTTAAAAGTCATTATTTTTCTTTGCTAAAACACAAAATTCAGTTCCATGAACTTGCAAATGGCAGTAGCCAATAATCTATTTGGATTGTGAAGGCAGGAGTGTTCTGTGCTGCAGAGGATCAGGGATGTTCATATATAAAAACTGCCCCTTACTTGTTGTTTCCCATTGCTCCTTGCTGCCAGGCCTTCATGTCTGGTGACTGGTACCCCGAAGTGGGTGGAGTCTGCTGGAGCAGAGAGCTCTGAGGAGGAGGGATTGGCATCGGCACCATGGAGCTCCCAGGGCTTAGAGATGGAGCAAAGCTGGCCTCACCTTGGGGAACCATTCCTGCAAATTAACACAAATTAATTTAAGTGAATACTATAAATTTATTAATCCCATAAAAGAGAACCCCCCCCCCCCCCCCGCCAAGGATCTGTCATACTAGAAGTTAGAAATAGCCTATTCAACAGAGTAGAGAAAACATTTCAGTTTCTTCAAAATAAGGCCGGAAATTTCAGTATAAACAGTCAGACAAGTAAACATAAAATAAGTTTGGAAGAATGCTTTCTATTAACTGAGATATTGATTTGGGTACCAAGATTATGTATAATGGTGTTTTTTCTGTTCTTTGCTTACACAAATTTTTAAGTGTGAAAGACATGTATGTCAGATTACCTGTGTCATAAAAATAAGTTAGAAAGGGAAAAAGGCTAAGACAAATGCATGTGTGAAATGAAAAATGACAAAGTTTTTCTGTCCATGCCTCAGTCACCTTTGTGGGCCCTTCTTCCCTTCCCTGTCCTTTCCTTTTAAGCTTTATTGAGATATAATCTACATAGCCTCAAATTCACTCATCGAACTGCACAACTCAATGATTTTTAGTAAACCATATGGAGCCATGCATCTATCACCCTGAAGGCCTCCGATGCCTGTCTACAGTCATTCCTTTCTCCTATCTCCAGCCTCAGGCAACCACTGATCTGCTTTCTGTCTTGACAGATGTGCCTTTTGGGGAATTCTCACATATACGTAATCCTATAAGGTGTTTTGTGTCTGGCTTCTTAGTGTTTTTGAGGTTGACCATTCTGTAGCATTTATTGGTAGTTCATTCCTTTCTATGCAGGGCAATTCTTTTTTTTTTTTTTTAAGTTTATTTATTTGAGAGAGAGAGAGAGAGGGAGAGACAGAATCCGAAGCAGGCTCTGCAATGTCAGCACAAGCCCGACGTGGGGATCGAACTCACGAGCTGTGAGATCATAACCTGAGTCAAAATCAAGAGTCAGATGCTTGACCAACTGAGCCACCAAGGTGCCCCTCTATGCAGGGTAATTCTTATTAGCAGCTATTGATATAATTGTGTTGAAAATCAGCTGGCCATAACATTAACAGTTTATTTATGGATTTTTATTCTGTTGCAGTGATCTGTGTGTCCACACTTGTACTAATACTATATTGTCCTCATTGATGTAACTCTATGGTAATTTTTGAAACTGACAGTCATCCAACTTGGCTTTTCTTTTTCAAAATTGTCTTGGCTACTCTGGGTCCTTTACATTCCCATATAAATTTTAGGAGAAGCTTGTCAGTTTCTTCAAAAAGCATGCTGACATTTTGACTGCATTGAATTATGAGATCAATTTGGAGTGAATTTAGCATCTTTTCAGTCTTTTTCCAATTTCATTTTATACAGTTTCCATTGTTATATCTTCAAGTTCATGAATCTTTTCTTTTGTAATGCCTAATCTCCTTTTTATCCCATCTACTATACTTTTCATCTCAGACACTGTCCTTCTTTTCTCCAAAAGTTTGATTTTGGTTTTAGTTATATCATTCTTACCTTTACTTAGTATGTTCAAGCTTTCCTCCAGTTTCTTGACCATACAGAATGTATAATTATTATAAATTATACATTGAGACAATTGTATGACTCAATGTCCTGTCTACTAATTCTATCATTTGTGTGATTTGAGTTGGTTTTGATGACTGATTTTTCTCCTTATCATTGGTTTTATTATCTTGAATCTTTGGGTGCTTGGTAATTAAAAAGTTCGGAACCCAGACCTTGTGGATTTTACCTTGTTAGGTGCTAGATTTTTAAAAGTCCTTTAACTATTTTCAAACTTTGTCTGGGTTGTAGTTAGATTGTATGGAGACAGTTTAATTCTTTTGGGTCTTGTGCCTTAAGGGACAAGAGCAGAGTTTAGGGCATATTTTGCCCTATTACTGACGCAAAACCCTTCTGAGTATTCTACTTGACATCCCACGAATTATGAGGTTTTTAATTCTGGCTGGTGGGAAGAGAAGCTGGCCCTGTGTGAACTTTGTAGATTGTTCTCTATAATCTTTCCAGGTGTTTTTCCCTAGCATTGGTTTGTACACACACACACACACACACACACACACACACACACACACACCTGAGTGGGACCCTGTGCACATCTCTGTGGCTCTCTGTGTGACTCCTTCCTTGTCCTATGAGACCTCTAGTTTTCCTGAGACCTCTAGTTGCCTGGCTTTCCTGGACTCCTAGTTCCATGGGCTCGACTCAGAGAAACCACTGGCTCCTGTTGGATTCCCTCTCCATGTAGCATGGTCTGGACAATTTCAAGAACTATGGTTTAATGTACTTTGATTTTTTGTTTGTTTCAGATGGGAGAATAAATCTGGTTCCTGTTATTCCACCTTAGGCAAAAGTGTAAGTCCATAATAGTTTAAAAGAGTAAAAATGGATTTCTTTTCTAGGATTTCTGTTATGCTGGCACTTTGTATTTTTTTCCTGACAAAATACATTTCATAGTTAAATACTTTTGAGGTACTGAAAGTTATAAAGGTACAGAAAAAAAAATAATGTCATAATTTGATTATCTATAATTTAGTATAATTCCTTCAAATCTTCCTTTATAAAATGTTGCACAATTTTGTGACCTGCTTCTTTCCCTTATGATTATATCATAAGCATGTTTCTGTGTTTTTAATGTCTCTTTATAAATATAATTGCATATTCTGTGTTTTGCCATTGTTATAATGATTTTTCTCTTTTTGTTTGGTTAACCTGGCTAGAAATGTAGTTAACTTATCCAATTTTGTTTTTTTTTTTTAAATAGGCTACGATTTTAAAAATATTTAAAATTTTCTGTGAAAGCTGAGCCAACTGTAGACTTCCTATTGTTTTTTCTCTCATTATATGTTTACTTTTTTCTTGGTAAAGATTTTATAAATAAAGCTACAGATTTTCTCTCTGCTGCTTCCTCCATGTGTAATTTAATCTCTGATAAATAATTTGAGTCAGAATATATGGAGAAATT
This sequence comes from Panthera tigris, assembly GCF_018350195.1. Taxonomy (NCBI): domain Eukaryota; kingdom Metazoa; phylum Chordata; class Mammalia; order Carnivora; family Felidae; genus Panthera; species Panthera tigris. Next base: position 119,826,557 of record NC_056662.1, read on the forward strand.
ATTGTTTTCATCTATGACTCTAGAAGGTGGTTTTTCCCCCCAACACCTTCATTTATATGTTGACTATCTGCACACATTCTAAATTTTAACCATTTTGGTTGCGATCTTTGAAAAATTGCTTCTTGGTTCCTAATGCATTCTTAACCTCACTAATGGTGAAATAATTATTTTCAGAAAAATATATATGTGGGGGAGGAAAAGATACTTATTGTATTCTGGACATTATTCTATAGAATCAAAGTTGAACACGATGTAAGAGATTGCAAGTATATCAGCATAGTTTCTGACATTTCTTTCTGGACTCATCTCACATTCTGTTTTCCTTATCAGATGACCTCATTTTAGTCCGAAGAACCAGCTTGTGAATGATAACTGGAGGGGTAGTCAGAATTCTGATTCTGGCCCCGCTATCACATTGGACCTTGGGATCCCTTGGACTAGACAATCTAGTTCCTTCCAGTTTAAAATTTCTATAGTTCTGTCTTTGCCTAGACCAGGCTAAGTATTCCTGTTGGACCATAAACAGTATCACGGCCATTTGGCAGCAGCAACTAGAAAGGGGATTCATCTTTCCATTCATTTACTTCTTCAAAGATTCATTGAGCAGCTACTCTCCCCACCAGATCACTGTGCTAAGCAACAGAGAAACTAAAAGGGTTAATGCTTTGTTCAATCAAGGACCTTGCTGTTTAAAAGTAAGGCAGGTAGGTGAACAAGTGGCTGTAAGACAGGGTGATGGGTGCTTATGATTGGGAGCAGTCAGGGAAGGCTTCCCAGAGGAGGCATCTCTGGAAGACGGGAGGAACAGGAATGAGGCAGGTGAATGAAGGATACTGGTTTGAGACAGAGGATACAGGATGTACAAGGCCTAGTAAGTAAAGAAAGTGAGGTATGCACTCTTCCTTGGAACTTGAGAAGTCTGTTACAACTGGAACACTGAGACATGGAGAGAAGGGGAAGAGGAACTGATGAGTCCAACTTTGGACAAGTTGAATTTGGGTGTTGGTCAAAAGAAAATTCAAGTATGTCTGTCATCAGGCAGCTGTGCACAAGAGCCAAGAGATCTGGTTAGGGATACAGAAGAGAGTCATTAGCATGAAGAGGTCACTGAAGCCACAGGAGTAGATGAGATCACTTAGGAGGAATGGGTGGAGTAGCATGTTTACTGTAGTTCACAGAACAGGGAGCTGTGGACTGGCTTCAAGGAATTCATGAAGTGGGTACAAAATTTTGTAAAAATTTCCATCATATTTACTTTAAATATCACCTTAGTATCAAATAAATTTTAAATGTCTAATTCTGTTCTTGTGCACTCATCATTGAGGCACGATAGTCTAGAAAAGTTTGTGGTTTTCGGAAATAAAAGAAAGCATACTCTGCCATTAATATTACCCACACATTCCTTCATTTACTTTGGGCCTGTATTGAAAAGACGCCAAAGCAAAAGACACAAGTTAATGAATTCAACTTTTGGTTTTACTATCATCAATGAACACAACAAACTTTTTCTGCCAAGGGCCAGATGGGAAATATTTCTGGTTTTGCAGGCTACAAGGTTTCTGGTATAATTACTCAACTCTGTATGAAGCCAACCACAGATGACACTATGTAAACTAATGAGGATGGTTACAATCAAACTTTATGTTACAAATTTTATTTATAAAAACACGTGGCGGCCTTGATTTTATTTTATTTTTTGAAAGAAGGCCTCATTTGAAAAGGCTGAAAACTTTTCCAGAACTTGAGTTTGTATTCCCACAAAACCTGGTCTTGAAGATTTCTACCAGACTGCTGATAATGTTGGAATGAGGTTGTAACTTAGAGCAGTGGAAAAACTAAAAACATTGCCTCTTTAAATGTTCTTTTGCTCTCCAGAAAAACTGCCAATTCCCCCCTATTATTTTGAAGCAGTTCAGGGAAGAACTGAAAGCTCTGTCATTCATTTCAATTTGCACCTGGATGAAAACAACCACTCTCCCGAGTGCATCCAGCGTCTGGGTTTTGTTTGTAGTATGAATGCTGACTTTACCAAAGATGAATTCTTACTTTGTGAAAAGCATTTTCCTGCCCATCAAAATTTGGACTAGAAGAAAAATCCATGTACCAGATAGAGCCTTACAAAGGGTAGCAACACATCCAGCTGTGCGGCTTAGAGAAGTAAACTCCACCAGCTCATTATCTCAATCACTGTGTACCACAACAGATCAGACTAGACCCACAACTCTGAAAGAAATCTTGTCAATTTCACTGGCAATGGGGTTCTGAAGCCCTGCTTTTCTAGGTGGCTTTGTGGAGGAACCAGAGCGGGATAGGAAGTTCTTTCTTGGCTTTCCAGAGAAGAGGTGTTAAAGAGCATGACTGAAAATAGATAGAAGTACTGTTTTCATTCTTATTTTTTTAAGAGAAAAGAGTCTTTGGGGAATTTACTAATGTTTGGCTTACTCACAGCTATTTTTTTTTCACCAGTGAACGAGATAATCTTTTGATTTGAGGCTCTGTAATCAATATTATGAATGCAACTCTATTTGCTGTCTGGGCTAAGTTGCCTTTTGAAGAGCAGTGGGGAAAGAGATATCTAATGGAGTCTTCTAACGTTGGAGGAAGTACTTCAGCAGGCTGGAATAAAGTGAAAAAGCCTTGTCAAGTTCTTTGCATGCAGAAATCGTAAGACACATGAAAGTGGCCTTCAAAAGGTTCAGACGATATTATAATTAGGATATGGATTTATAATCCTTTTCTTGCCCATACAGATATTGTCAGTGATATAAGCCAGCCAAAGATGACTTCATTGTGCTGAGGACAAAGGAACTGATATGACATAATTTTGAGTAAAAGGTTTTAGAGAATTCTGGTGCTGTCTGACACAAGTCTCCCTAGATAACTTAATTTGATAGTCACAGGATTTTAGTACTTGTTGCCACCAGAATGAAAGTCTACATTGATTTGGCTGTCAAAGTTGATAAGCATATTGCCATGTAAGAAATCTCTATAGAGCCTCACCATTTTATTCAAGTCAAATAGCAGCCTTCTCATGGAAATTCATTTTTAGGCTGCCTTATAATTCACTTTTTCTTTCACTTATAAAATGAAGGGATTTGTTTCAATTTTTCCCCAGGAATTTGCCATTAAATTTGCATCAAAGTTTGATTAAATATCATGGATTAAACAAATGTGTTTTATTGCCACTACCCATTAGAATCTGAAAGCGACAGAAGTAAAATTTAAAGGGACATCATCCGCTAGGACAAAGAGAATAGAAGGGAGACAGTGCAAACAAAAGCTTAAAAAGGAAAAAACCTTCTGAAAGCCAGAAAGTTCCTGATATTCCAGAGGAATAGCTTGTAACTTAAACAGCTAAGAGTGCTCCAATGAGAAGTCTGAGACACTTTGTAAAGATGTGTTATCCCTATATAAACTATCAAAAGACCAAAATCTCCAACATAAGGAAAACACTGTAGGCAAATTTTGGGTTAATGTACTTCAACTCACTGTCTGAAGTGGACTCTCATGAGATTCTCACAAGGACCCGTGACAGAAAGTAAGAAAATAAAAGAATATGCTTTGCAGACAAAATGTTAAAAATGTTAGAATCAGACAGGTCCTTCTGGATCGTGTCATTAATCATCTTAGCTTTCAACGAGCTTCAATGAGCCATTAGTGGCAAGAGAGGAGTCTGAAGCCTGGATCCCCTGACTCCCAGGTCAGCGTCTTTCTTCTTCAGCTCACTGCCTCACCGTCAGTGAGCCTGTACGTACACGTAATAAAGCAGCATAGAGGTGTAATCCTCATACCTGATCCTGGATACTGGAAGACATTCTGCTGCATCTGAGGATTGATTCCAGTGCCAAACTGTCCTCCCATGTTTCCTGTCATGCCTCTGTTCACCATGCTGTTGCGGTTGGCCAAGGTTGACTCAGGATTTGCTGCCAGTTGTGAAAACGGGCTGGTAGAAGCAGGTGGGGTTCCTGGATTTGTACCATAGTTTGGTGGGTAGGGAAATTGCTGCGGAGCACCCTGAGGAAGACGGGGGTTCCCCATTTGAACTGGCAGTCCAGATGAGGGAGGGAGGTTGTTCCCAAAGCTTTGTTGCCTCATGAGCATGGCTCTTTGCTGCTGTATTAGCTGCCTCTGTCGGTGCTGTTGGCTGTACAACTCCCGCTGGCGCTGTGCCAACATTTGGGCGTTCAGGGGTGGCTGCAAAGGAGAAAACAAATCCTCACTTATTAATATTGTTATCATCGCCACCTATTTTGGAAAGCTTACAGGATAAAGCCTAGTAGCTTGGGACAACAAAATATGTAGCAATTATCACTATGACTTCGATCTTATCTGACTTTAGGTTGTTACGAGACTTTTTTCTTTTTCATTTCCCCCAAATTTACTGTGTTTCTTAGCCCCCTCCCTTTTTAATGTTTACTTATTTATTTTGAGGGAGAGAGAGAAAAATCCCAAGCAAGCCCCGTGCCACCAGGACAGAGCCTGACACGGGGCTCGATCCCACGATCATGATCCCACGCGATCATGACCTGAGCTGAAATCAAGAGTCAAAACACTCAACTGATTGAGCCACCCAGGTGTGCCCCTGCCTTTTTGCACTAAGATCAGTTATTCCACTTTCATGAATAAAATGTGATTATAGTTGATTTTAATTTTCTTCATATTTCCTATATTTTCCAAATTATTTATAATGAACATGTATTACCTTTACAATTAGAAAAACCTACAAATACTGTTTAAAAAGGAAGAATCAGAAATCCAGGATCCAGTGCCAAATAAATTGTTACTTAAAAAGAAAATAATTCATTAGAAATAAAATAATAAACAGAAATAAATGGAACCAGCTATTTTATATCATTGTTGCAGTAAAGACTGCTCCAGGCATTGGAGTACGTATTTTAACAGCTGTAACAGTAGGAATGATAAAGGAAGCCATAAAAGTAGGCTAAAATCACTTTTTGGTCTAACCCGTAAAGCAATATGGCATGTCAATAAAGCCTTCCTCAGAAAATTTCAATTCAGACTGAGGATCAGGTTAGAGCATATAGCTCCTTTAAAATTAAACTTGCCAACCAGATATAGTCCAATCTAGAAGAAACTGTGACATATGACTTTCTGACACAAATCATCTTTATGTGAATTCCAAAAGTGGGGTCTTCTTTCCTTATAACCTAATTAACCTTGTATGACCTAATCACTGATGTTTCTTAAAACAGAGAAACCCAAGTATGGATCCATGAAGACACCAATGTCTGCTGCTTAACAGTAGTTTCTGTCAATATTTATCCTTTTGGTTAACAGTTAGCTTCCTGTATTTGCCCAAACCCATCTAGGTGCATTTCATGGAGAAAAGAAAAGTTGTTTGAATCCTCTCTAAAATTCCTCATCTCCCAAATTTGTGTGTCACCTTGGTTAAGGAAACATAAAAAAAGTGGTTGAAGCAAAAATATTAAAGTATGTGTGGAAGTTAAGCAGGGAGTGAGTACTAGACAAGACTCAGAAGGCTACCCAATTCTTTTTATGTTTAAAGTTCCAGTGGCTCGGGGTTCATATCCAAGGATTGTTAAAACAAATGAAAAATAAATAGAAAATGCTGATGCTCAGACTGAGCAGAGAACACAAGGTAGGTAAGATAACTCAGCAACGTAACTGAGTTTTGATCAGGTTTCAGCTACCATTCACACAGTTTCTTATCTAGGCTTCTTATTACTGGTATTATTTGGGATAGCAGTAAGAGTTTTCTACTTATTCATCGGGTATCTAATAGCAGTGACAACAATACCAATAAAACCAAACAAGGAACCCTTGGCTTCAGATCAAATATCAGTAAGGGGTATCACAAGTCGATTATAAATTCATTCTAGAAGAAAGCTGGACTACTACATAAGAAGATCAATTCACAGACCATTTCAGACACTCCAGTCAACACTTGGAGAAACACAGCTCGGGCTGGAGGAGTACTAACAATGCCTGGTTTTCTCACAGTACCTGAGGTGTAATCTGCTGCTGCATGCCTGATCTCATATTGATGCCAACAGGAGTGTTTGCTGCAAACTGGTTTAAGATAGCTTGCCGATTTTGGTGTATCAACTAGAGAAAAATGTAAACAATGAGATATCATATTTCTATATGCAAACATATACTTTGGCCCTCACAGAGTGACACAACCTTTTTATTGATTACTAACAAGTAGTATTACAGGTTTAGTAAGATTATTTCCCATGTTTATTTGCCAAAAGGCTGGCAATTCCTAACATTTATCAAATACTTCTTGTCTACAGAACACCAAATATGACAAAGCATTTAAAAGCAGAATCCATATTCATGTACATATATATATATATATACATATATATATATGCAGATAGGTATATACACATATCGTACATACAGCGTACTTTTTAAAACATGCTAATACTTAATTATTTCAGTCAAGTACAATAATGGAGAGAAAAGAAACATCAGCCCTTGGTCTTAAACACTTGTAAATATAAAAATAAGTATATAATAGGGCACATTCTATAAAAGTTTGGAAGATGAATGGAAAAGTTGAGGCACTTCTCATTTGAAGACTGACTGTCGGATGGGTACATATTTGGGGAAATCCAACACGATTTCATTCACTGAAGAGAATTATGTAAGAAACAAATGGTTTGAGAAAATAGACTATTTATTTAACTAGAAGAAGTAATTACTTTAGACCAGCATTTCCCAAATTGGTGTTCTAAAGAACACTGTTCTGCAGGATATTAATAGATGTGCCAGGAAAATAGCATGCTGTGCTGTATTAAGTATTGGAAATGATGGGTTACACAAGGTGAAACAGATTTCTTTACTGCAGTAATTCTATGAGCCTTTAATTGACCAAAGCACACTATGGATCTTCAAGAAGGCGTTATACTATGCAACTTGTTCTCAGAAACCTTTTTTCCTGACACGTAGCCATTAACATGACTACAGAACAATCTTGTATGGAACGCTAGTTTGGAAGACGCTGTCTGTATTGGACTTAGGGTTCCAGGTCATAGGCATTCCTTAACTTTATCAGGTAACAAAACAAGCATCCTTGGAAGTGATATTTCCTGATAAACAATCTATAGCTTAAAGAATTTCTTGCTCAATAATTTGATATGAATAAACTGTTCAGAGAGATAACAGCAACAATATCAATACTATTTTGTGTTTATATGGTATTTTATAACATAAATTACTAATAAACACATTAACATGTCAATATAGTTTACATTTTAATACATTTAATATATTCCAATATACTAAATGCAAACTAGAAAGACTAAGAAAGTTTTGTAAGAAAATCCATATTGTTGTAAAAAGTGATGAAATCACCCATTTCCAAACAGCTCAATTCTTAACTCTGGTTTCATTAATTTTCTGACTCCCATTAGGTCAGAAAACAAACTGTTTTTGGGGGGAAAGCTCAACAGAATATAAGGATTAAAATGAAAATTTTAAGACATTTGTGGAATATGATAAAACATTTGGAATCGCTTAAAAAATAAAGATATGAACATTATGGTTTTAAAAGTCAAAGGGACTCCTAAGTACAAAAATCTATATACTTGTTAAATTCTACAGACCACAGACATACGTTTAAATAAACCATGAATTTTATGAAGATTTATAAACAAAACAAAACAAAACAAAACAAAACTAACTGTATGAAAGATACTACATAAGGTTTGAAGGCTAAAGAGGTGAGCATATTTCTTTCCTCCAGGAATTCTCTGTTGAGTGGCACAGGCCAATACAGAATGGCGCCACCCACAAGTGCTGTACGTGTGTATACAGGGATGTCTACAACTAACTCAGCCGAAGACATGAAGGGAGGGACCAAGGGCATGAGTGAGCTCAATGGGACCTTGAAAGATGAGAATGCCAGCTGGCAGGAGGATGGCAGAGTTAACCTGAGGCAGAAAGTACAGCGAGTCTAAAAACAGAAGACAAAGCAATGAGGACAGGTGAAAATACACGAATACGCAGTGATGAAGACAAGTAACGTTGCTGGGGGAGTGGGAGTTGGGATTCCAAACTTACAGCTTTATATATTCTTGGAATTGTGAGACAGTGTGAGAATGCAATGGGTGAGGATGGAGGAAAGATGCCTGAGAAGTAGTAAAATTGAGAAAATAACCTTAGGAAATATATTACTACCTTGGAAAATAAACAGGCTATTTTTGGAAGTAGAAGAAATTACTGCAATCTACAAGCACTTTCTGCAAAATTGATCTGTTTCTGCCCTTGAAATAATTCTTATTCATTTCCCCATCCTCCCCTTGACCATCTCTGTGCACAACCTGACTAATGCAGTGTACAGCTGCCTCACTCTGACCTACTAAACTGCTACCCATTATCTAGCAAGCAGATCAAGCTCTATTTCTGCCAAGGAAGTCTTCCCAAAATGATCACCATATCCTTTAACTCCTTGGAAATCTTGACTTTTGGTTGGTGGGTGGAGAGAGGTCAGTAGTCTTTACAGCTGGGGACACAAATTCAAAAGTCTACAGAGGCCAGGTCAAAAGACTTTTATTATAAAAGGAAATGTGGGGCTTGAGGCCAGTGGAACAGTACAAACTCAACCCACATGTATAAAACACCCCCCCCCTTCTCTCTCTCTCTCTCTCTCACACACACACACACACACACACACACACACACACACACACACAGACACACACACACACAAACACACACACACCCAGAGTTCAGACCAGCTGACATTTTGTCTGTCTGAATGTTTTGTTTTTTTTTTCCAATGCCTTACCAAGAAGTCCTTCTATAGGAAAACTAAAAGATGATTACCTAGCTAGAGGTTCTCAATCAGGGATGATTCTGCCCCACAAGAGACATTTAGCAATGTCTGAAGACATTTTTGGCTGTCTTGGGGAAAGGCTGCTACTGGCATCTAATGGGTAGAGGTCAGGGATGCTGCTAAACGTTCTTAAATGAATGGGAAAGTGCCCTATAACTAGAATTATCTATCCCAAACTTTCAAGAGTGCCAAGATTGAAAACCTGGATTCAGCCACCGTGTAAATTTTTGACAAGGAGTTCTTTTAAAGAAGCTCATTCTTACATCAGGCAGTTTTCATTGTCAGAATTCTAGAGGTGAAATTTGCCTCCCTGTATTTTCTGCCCTTTGATCTTAGTTCTACTTTCTGGTTACTTCTATTTTCTACATAATATAAAAAATTATCAATAGTGGTTCTTCTACCAGTTCCATACCCTTCTTCAGTACCCTAACACATAACACAAGTGGACTTGACTTGTTTTAAGATGGCTAAGTAATCACATTTCTTTACCTGTCTCAACTGTTACTCTCTTTTCAAAAAAATTTTTGTAATATTTATTTATTTTTGAGAGAGACAGAGACAGAATGCGAGTGGGTTAGGTGTAGAGAGAGGAAGACACAGAATCCGAAGTGGGCTCCTGGCTCTGAGCTGTCAGCGCAGAGTCCGACGCAGGGCTCGAACTCACGAGCTGTGAGATCATGACCTGGAGCTGAAGTTGAATGCTCAACCGACTGAGCCACCCAGGCACCCCTCCCTTTTCATATTATCTTTTTCTTGGGAGTATGAGGACCCTTGCTGGAGAAGAAGAAAACAAAACTAGAACAGAATAATTACATCTCTTATCAGCCAATGTTATACCATTTTCTACAAGCAACAGGTCTACCCATTTTTGCTGTTGTCCTTTTCTGAAAATAGAACTTTAGAAATTCTTTTTTTTTTTTAATGTTTTTATTTATTTTTGAGACAGAGAGAGACAGAGCATGAGCAGGGGAGGGGCAGAGAGAGAGGGAGACACAGAATCCAAAGCAGGCTCCAGGCTCCGAGCTGTCAGCCCAGAGCCTGACACGGGGCTCAAACTCACAGACTGTGAGATCATGACCTGAGCTGAAGTTGGACGCTTAACCGACTGAGCCACCCAGGCGCCCCATCAACTAATGCATCTCTACTAGTTTCCTAGGGTGTTTTTCCTCCCCTTGCCCCCCCCCCCCACCAACTAGGGATTATTCATAACTGTATAATAAAATTTAAAATCTTAGAATCTTTTTACTCTTTGTGTACCATATTCCAGTCAATGAGATATAGTTAAGGTCAAGAAATAGGTTTTTAAACTGATCTTCTTAAAATCCATTAAAAAGAAATAAACTGTGATGTAGATCTGAGTTTGTACCTTTCTTTTCTCAAACCATCAGGCACTGTCCTAAATTCCTGCCTATGAGATGTTTTACATCTCCTGTGTTTCGCAAGAGGGAAGAAGGCATGAGAGGATATGACCAACAAGTAAACAGATGATTTCAATCTAGAGAGATAAGTGTATTATGAACACCATGTTATGAATCTGAGATATTCTGGATACTAATCCTTTGTCAGTTATATGGGGTTGCAAATATCTTCCCTGAGTCTATGGCTTGTCTTTTAACCTTGTTTATGGTTATCTTTTTTTTTAATGTTTATTTATTTTTGAGAGACTGAGAGAGACACAGCACGACTGGGGGAGGGGCAGAGAGAGAGGGAGACACAGACTCTGAAGGGACACAGACTCCGAAGCAGGCTCCAGGCTCTGAGCTGTCCACACAGAGCCTGACGCAGGGCTCGAACCCACAAACCACGAGATCATGACCTGAGCCAAAGTCAGAGGCTTAACAGACTGAGCCACCCAGGCGCCCTGTTATCTTTTGTAAGTTTTAAATTTGGAATGCAAAAATCAACCTTTTCCTTTATGTCATTTTTTTTAGGGCCACAGAAATCTCATATTCATATTTAGGTCATTAAAATACCCAGAATTTATGTTTGTGCATGGCATGAGATAATGAATCTAATCGAATTTTTTCCCCTCATGGACAGCCAAACGTACTAGCATTTATTCTATAGGCCATCCTTTCTCCACTGATTGCCACTTCTGTCCCTTATAAAATCTTTATATACATCTGAGTGTATGTCTGGGTTCTCTACTGTGTTCCAATTGGAAGAACTGTCTATCCCTATGACAGTTCCACATTGTTTTAAGTTCCAAAGCTTGGTTTTAAATCTTGGTATCTGGTAAGGCAAGTTCATCCTCCTTCTTTAAGATTTCGTACTCATGCTTCTAAAATAAAGTTAGCATTTATTTGTTAAGTTTCATGTTGAGATTCTGACTGGAATTCTACTGAATTTAATTAATTTCAGAACAATTGTCATCTTTAAAAAAATTTAACATTCATTTCTGAGACAGAGAGACAGAGTACAAGTAGGGGACAGGCAGAGAGAGAGAGGGAGACACAGAATCTGAAGCAGGCTCCGGGCTCTGAGCTGTCGACACAGAGCTTGGTGTGGGCCCGAACCCAGGGACCATAAGATCATGATCTGAGACAAAGTCAGACACTTAACCGACTGAGCCACCCAGGCGCCCCCCAAAATTGCCATCTTTATGATAGTCTTTCAACTCACTAATATCTTCGTTTGGATCTTTTTTTTAACTTGCAATTACGATTAATAATTTTCTAAGTTTTATAAATTGGGAACATATTTTGAAATTATATTTCCTAATTGGTTGTTGATAATAAAAAGGATTGCTATTAATCTTTATTTCTTGGGTTTTTTTTTTTCTAGAAACACTGCGAAACTTCTCAATTAATTCTAAGTCCTCTGTAGGTTCTCTTGGATTTTCTACATAAGCAGTTGCAGTGTTCGTATATGATTATTTTGTTTCTTCCTCATGTTTGCTTTCTATTTCAAAATCACTTAATTTTTAGTATGCCAATTTTTAGTGTTTTTCTTTTTCTCTGCACTAATATGAACTTATTCATTTAAAATATACATCCTGTCATCTAATGGAATTCAGGCAGGAGAAAGGGCAAGTGTTCCATCTCAGTTCACCAATTTGATCCCAACACGTGCAACTTTAAATAAACCTCCATTTCTTGATTTTATCAGGTATTGTTATTGCCAACTCACAGCCATTTACCCTCCCCTTCCTCCTCAATGACAAACTCGGAGTTTGTTCAGCTGACTATCCCAAATCATGCACAAGGGGTTAACTGTGTGCTCTAAGCCAATCCTTGCCATCAGGTGGTTAAGGGTGTACATGTGACTCAGTTCTGGCTGGCCAGACATGTGAAAAAACAATTTTCCCCCTGTTTTCTTTTTTTGGAGTGGTAGGGAGGAAAGAAGGGCAAGAACCTGGAAAAAGTTTCTTGGCTTACGGAAAAAGATGCACAGGTGCATGTGATATTTGTAACCACTGGAGCCATTTTTCTAGTTGCCAGGGATTAGAGAGTAAAAAGATAGAAAGAACGTAGGTCCTTGGATAACATTCTTGAGCCTGTGAGGTAACCACACCTCAACCTGTCTCTACTTTGTATCATCTCATTATCTGAGTCAAAATACTTTTTAAAAATGGTTTCACTCCTTTGAATTGATGTTTTTTCTTTCCATGTTGCTGAAAGCATCTTAACTGAAACGATGACGGAGATAAGCCTTGGCTAGACCTCACAGAGAGCCCTTAACTCACACAGAAGACTCCAAGCATTTACAGACTGTGGACTGGGATGTCCCACTGTTATACAGAAGAACTTATGGTCCAGAACCCAGAAAGTAGGTCTGGATGATGAGGCTCATTTGGTAGCAAAGTATTGTCTTACACGGCATTATAGGTTGTTTTGTGTACTGACATATCTCAGGGCTCAAAACTTTCTCTAACTTGATGGATATTTCACTCTGTTGGGTTACCAAGACCACCGAACTTTGGACATGTCTCCCTGATATTTAAAGGAAGCAACAAGGAGCCACATTCGTCTATTTGCACCCTTATTTCATGTGTACCCTCTGCATTGCTACCTCTGCTTATCAGCTGTTTTAGGAAAAAATCAAAGTAAAAGTGATTTTTTTCCCCAAACTACGTGTGAATTATTATCTCATCCATTCACAAACCTAACCTAGACTGTTGATCTGGCCTTGCTCAATTAACCCTTGCCTTTAAACAGTATTTACTGAATCTACCCTGTAAAATGAAAATCAGCACACCTACGTTTTCCTCTACTTTTTGGGTTAACCCTTAATCACTACTTGCACTGTTATGTAAGTTTCCAGTTGTGTATGTTTGGAATACTCCAAGCTGATGGGAAGTTCTAAAAGTTGCCTGTATCTCCTTAATTCTTTGTATTCCTCATAGTACCTAGTAGTCTCCCTAAATATGTTTTGCGAATGACATGTTTTGTGAACCAATAAGCATTTCTTACTCTTGTGCTCTCTACTGAATAATGACAAGTTATAGCAAGAGGTAGTTTACCTTCAGCTAATACTCAGAACACATTACTATTTCCTTTCTAGATTTCTCTTTTCTTCCCTCTCTTCCCCTAATTGCTCTTTCAGTTCTTTATTCCACCCTAGAATTTTAAATAGTATTCCTTTTTTTTGTTATTATACCATTAATAATTTTTTCCTATCTCGTCTGGAGCTCCCTTTCTCTTTGTCCCTTTCATCATCTTCTTTTTAAGTGGAATGGAAACTCATTTTATATTACTTATTGTATTTACTGAATATAATTTGATAATAAGAGCTAGTGTTTAGTGTTACTGCATGCCTGGCACTATGTTAAGATCTTTACATGTACTAACTCATCTAATCTACACACCGCCGATGAGGTAGAGGAGTTATTTATTAGTCTCCTTTTATGGCTATAATCAGAAATCAGAGGCTTTCAAAGGGTAAATCATTTGATCGCCAACCCACCTAAGTAAGGTCAGAAGTAGGACTTGAATCTAGAGCTCCGATAACATTATATAATATTGCCTTTCTAATATAATTTAGTTCCTTCTTTCTCTTCCTTTCTGAATTTCTAACACTCTAGGAAATTGCTTTAAATACTTTACAGAAAATCCAAAGTAATACATACAGATGGTTAAAAAAATACAAAAAGATAAATAAGAAGAAGTAACAATCTATAGTGCTGGTCCCACTTCCCAGAGCCGATACTTTTAACCATTTGCTTTTTTGGTCTTGATGCTTATCTCTGTATGTGCTGCTCATTCCATCTTAAATATTTATGCCATTATACCCATTCATTACATGTCATGAGAGAGAAGATTTAACTCACCCACAACTCCCCAGACCCCCAAACTATCCTTTCCTCTACTCTACTCTCCTAATATAATAACATCATTAAGCTTCAATCACTCCAACTTCAAACAACAAAGATTCCATTTTCTGTTCCATCAATCAATCATAACAGTACCTTTTGATGCTCTACTTGATAAATTAAGCTACATATTTCTCTTTATTAATTTAATAATGATATGACGTTCGTCCTAAATATTTTGTCTCAAAAAACAAAATCCACTTGCTTTAAAATTTTAAGTCTCACAGTACTGTTATGAGCCAGTTGCCTTTAGCTGAATGAACGTGTTCTTTATTTTATCCTAGCAGACCAAGGACAGTTTTTTGAGTCTTTCACAAAGGTTGTGGGACTACTCCCACTTAATACCTTTCTTGTAGCAATTAGGCTGTTCTTATTTCAGAGAGGGAGCCAGCACATGCCTTTAAATGTATCACCTGCTAAAAAAGAGTGCTCACCTGCTGCTGTCCCTGCAAGCGCTGCTGAAGCTGAAGCCGCAGCTGGTTGGGGGCAGCGGGAGGTCTGTTCAGAGTCTGTCTGGGCTGCATGCCCATGCTGGGTGAAAAAGCGCCTCGGGGAGGTGTCACTTGAACAGGCATAGTCCCCAGGGAAGGTTTTTGCCTGACCATGCCTTGGAAAGGGCTGGAGAGATTGGCAGTAGGTGAAGGAGAAGAATAAGGCTGGGAATAAAGGTTGGGTCTTTCGTCCATCATCAAAGGTGGTGTTGCTTGTTGTGGTGGGAATCTCTCTGATAACACATCTAATCCACCTCCCTGTTGGACAGCAAGCCAGAACATTTTACAAATAAGTTAATGCCAATACGTGACATGCTTCTCTATATAATCTTGGATCTGAGAACATTTACCTCTAGAACGTCTTATTATAAAATATTCATGTTGAAGTCATGAAGCTCTCTAGGAGTTTGCTACATAAAGCAATCAATTATGAAAAGTTAACTTTTGAAATGGAGTAACAGATGAACTGAGATGTTTAAAATCTCAGAAAAGAGATAAAAACATGGTTAAAACAAAAGGCCCCAAAATCAGTGAGATAAAGCTAAAAGGTTTAAAAAGAACCACATTGCAAAGCCTAAGAGAGAACAAACTTTACCTGTAATAGTTTACCATGAGGAGTTAGATTCCTAAAGGAGGGATTAATTAAGCATTTTTTCTATCTCAAATACAAAGTTCATCCTTTTCTCTTATTTGAAAAAAATTCATAGCTGGCCTAACAGAATGCCATAGCTATGGCTTTCAGAATTTATACTATTATTCACTGTAAAAAAAATCTAATTTAAATTGTGACCCGGTGTATGTAACTGAAAGGAAAATTTTATGAAACATAACTTCCCCTTTTTGTGGGCTATGCATTCTGATACCTTATATTCTACTCCTTAAAAGAATATTGATTTTTTAACCTCACAGTGTGAAAAATGCTTGGAAGTTGGAGCATCATGGAATATATAGGTTGAGGTCTAGCACGAATGAAGGATAAATTAAGTCCTAGAATAAGAAGTAATGATATAATGTTGGATTCTATTCTAGGGGGAGCTTCTAAGATTCTGTTCCATAGTGAAACGCGAAGACTTTCTAATTCTAACTATTTGTAATTATTATGATTTTTTGTTTAAAAAACTCATTAGTTAGCTATTATATATTTTGACAATTTTCACAAGAATAAATTATAAAACCACAAAAAACATAGTGAGAACAGTATTGAAAAATCTTGCTTAAAAATAATTCTCTAGCTTCTCAGGATTGTATCAGTTATATAAGGCCGAGCTTAATAAATACCTGGACAAGTTTGTCAATCCCCAGAGCTCTATCTAGTTCAGCCAGCTCCGTTTCATCTTTGCCGCTGAGGAAGGACACCAGCTGTTCAAGAAGAGCCTTCTCATCATTTCTTCCTTCTACTGTTGTTGGTGGACAGAGAAGCTCATCTAATTGTGAACTAATACACTGGCTATAGAATCAAAAGATAGAAATGTTTAAGACTGATACAGCAAATAAGTATTCAATCTCAGTAAAGCAAATATATATATGTATATATGATACGAACACATATGCAAGTCTTATTCTAGAAAGTTCTTTGCTGAGATGCTTTTTCGACCAATTCTTACACAAAGAAATGTTCTACACTTATGTGAAAAAACTTATAAATGTTCTGTATGTAGCTGGAATGTATTTTCACTATTTTATCAATCACTGAACTTTGCTTCCATACTCTTCCTGTTAGCTTATAGAATTAGCCTAAAAAATTAACTAAACATAGTTAAGAAAGGAAAAACAATTTTTGGTGAAAACCAAAAATAAAAATCAATCAAAATCTCATAAAAAATCATCCAGCCTATGGTAAGATTTATTCTATTTATACTTAACTCTCAAAGATGATCAAATCATATTGGTAATATGACAAGATGACCATTTACCCAAGAAATTAAACTAGAAAAAAGAAACATGCTCAGTGTTAAGCAACAACAACAAAAAAATGTTGATTACATGAAGGAAATACATAGTCTAATCCAAAAGGATGCCAATTGATGCATAAAATTTAGAAATATATAGAAAATAATATTAATAATACAAATATAATGACATAATTTTAAGGATTCTTTTTGGGGGAAGGTAAGTGGGAATGCAGTTCATAGTTAAAAGCTCTAAGCCACACTCGATACTGTCTAGTCATCCTTTGGTTGCTATGTATGAAATGTACTCTTATGTTTTGGAATAGAGCTACTTATGTCAATTAAGCAATTAAATTGTAATCAAGATGGGACACTAAGTAGATGTAAAATGTACCTTCTCTTATTAACCATCTTGCTCCAAAAAGAAACTCTGGACAAAATAATTATACAACTAAAAGCTCAAGAGCTTTCAGGATAATTGTTATACTGAGCTCACTTCATCTACAGGTCTCAGAAACTGTATAAGAATCAATCAAAGCAAAGCAAGAGATGAAAAATAAAACAACCACGGCATACTATGTCAATCGCTTGGTAATTACAATACATACCGGCCTTGCAGTCACACAGTAAATAAATCTGTTTAACTTGGTGTCTTCCTACATCCCCTTTTTTTCATTAAACATTCACTTCTACTGCTAGCTCACAAAATACCAATGTAGGCTGGAATCCAGTGTGGGAAAAGTAGTTCTTTGTTGAAATTGGGATCTGATAATTTTAATTTTTTAATTTTTAAAATTTTTTTATGTTTATTTATTTTTGAGAGAGAGCAAGCGAGCAGGGAAGGAGCAGAGAGAGAGGGAGACACGGAATCCAAAGTAGGCTCCAGGCTCTGAGCTGTCAGCCCAGAGCCCAACACAGGGCTCAAATTCACAAACCGCGAGATCATGACCTGAGCCGAAGTTGGACACTTAACCGACTGAGCCACCCAGGCACCCCAAGTATCTGATGTTTTTTAAAGTAGGAAATGTGTTACTCACTCTTCTGGTTTATTCTGATTTACGGTAGTCACTGTATTATTTGCCCATGGAATCTGATCACCTGTTCCTGGCTGTCCAAACTGGTTATCAATTGCTTCCAATTCCAGCTCCGGTAATCCTGGAAAAAGCAAGAAGTCAGGATCACAGTGGAAGATAAAAAGACAGTATTTTTCAGAAGTAATATATTGTGTAATAGAATGAGATTTCCCCTATAAAATATTATTTCGATGATACAAAGGTCCCTTATTCAGAAACTTAAACTATCTAGAATGTGGCCACGTAATAACCAGTGAGAAAGAAAAAGTCTCTGAATCAAAGACAATCTGATGTAAAAAAGCCTGCACGTAAGTTGACGTTATCATAGGAGAATCACTCAGAATTTTGCCAAAAATTATCTCTTTTATTTCTTTTTAACTGTTTTCTTTTTTATTTCTTTAATTTTTAAGTAATATCTACACCCAACATGGGGCTCGAACTCACAGCCCTGACTGAGATCAAGAGTTGCATGCTCCACTGACCGAGACAGCCAGGCACCCCAGAAATTATTTTTTTTAAAGATAATTATAACAATTTTGGTTAACTGCTTTTTCAGTCTACAGGGCAGTATAATACACTATAGGTAGGGACAGTGTTATCATGAAATGAGAGTGGCAAACAAAAGATGTTCTATAAAAGGCAGTAACAGAAACTATAGGGCACAGCAGTCTGGGGTCGTTTAGAAAATGGACAAAGCTCTGTAGCTGTTAACTAAGAATATATCTGTATAATAACAGCATAACGACTGATGCTTATAACAATGACAAATGAAAAAAGACATCAAATTATATCTTGTAATGGAAGAAAATAGTATATGCATTTTAGAAAGTTTTGGTTAGGCATTTTCTTTTCAAAACTTGATCATTACTGTTTATTCTATGAAAAATTGTAAATAACCTGAATTCCAGAAACTCAGGGAATGTTTAATGAACCCTGGTTTGGATAGTTACAGTGTCCAACTAAATGAAAAAGAAAATGACCTTATAAACCAAGATATTATGTGCAGAATGATTCTGGTTTTACAAATTATTTAGTATATATGAGTAGAAAAAAATTCTGGAAAGGAGTTTATCTTTGGTAGATTTTAGGTTGTGAGATTAAGGATGACTTTTATTTTCTTTTAATGCTTCTAATGGTTATTTGTAATTTCTGAAATGGACATATATTAATTAATCATTGTTATGGGCTGAACTGTATTCCCCCAAAATTCATATGAGAAGGTCTAACTCCTAGTAGCTCAGAATGTGACTGTATGTGGAGACAGGGTCTTCAGAGATGGGCAGGGAAGTTAGGGTGGGCTCTAATTCAAGATGACTGGCGTTCTTATAAGAAGAGGAGATTAGGACACAGACAAAACACAGATAGAGGGATGACCACAAGGCCACTGCAAGGAGGCAGCCATCCGTAAGCCCAGGAGAGGCCTCGGAAGAAACCAAACCTGCCAACCCCCTTCACCTTGGACTTCTAGCCTCCAGATCTGTAAGAAAATTAAATTCTGTTGTTTAAGCCACCTGGTCTGTGGTATTTTATTATAGCAGCCCGAGAAAACTAGTATAATTTTTAAAAACCCAACTAAAAATGCGTTGGAGGTTGTTTTTTTTTAAGCGTATTTATTTATTTAGAGAAAGAGTGCAAGTCGGGGAGGGGCAGAGAGAGAGAGAGAGGGAGAGAAAGAATCCCAAGGAGGGGCAGAGAGAGAGAGAGAGGGGGACAGAAAGAATCCCAAGCAGGCTCCACACTGCCAGCACAGAGCCCAACGTGAGGCTTGAACCCAGGAACTATGAGATCATGACCTAAGCCGAAGTCAGACACTCATCTGACTGAGCCACCCAGGCGCCCCAAAACACATTCACTTTTAAATGCAAATAATTATAGCTTTCAATTAAATTTGTCTTGTCTGTCATGACAAATGATAGAAAAATTAAATTCTGTAGATTCAGAAAAACAAAACAAATAACCACCAAACAACACCAACCACAAATGATGATGGGAAAGTAATCACTTAATTCCTATCATTATTTAAATCAGGAAGTTAGTCAAAGAAGATTATCTAAAGCTGTCCCACTGCTCTATTCCACACATTAATTCCTCAGTCCTATTCTATTTCAGAAATCTAACCTAGACAAAATTAATTATATTTAAGAGTCAAAGAAAATTTATATGGCTATCTACCATCAATACTGAATATTATAAGATAGTTTATTTGACTCAGTAATAGGACACAGTACCTCATTGGTGTCCTGGTGAGGAAAATATCAATAAGCTAGATAAAATTTCTCAAAATGAAGTAAGATTCATGTGCTAAGTTTGATGACTAGGAAGATAAACCCAAACAAATCAAACTTTGATTCAAGTAAAAGTTCTGTTTGCATAGGCTTTATGCTTAAAAGTTGGTTTTTATTCTAAGAGTTACCTCAACGTTTTAAGATTTCCTTTAGAAATTTATTTTTACAAAAAATTTGAGGATTTGCTGGAATGTTTTAAAAAATACACAAATATGGGCCCTTGGGTGGCTTAGTAGGTTGAGCATTCGACTTCGGCTCAGTTCATGATCTCATGGTTCGTGAGTTTGCGCCCCGCACCAGTCTTACTGCTGTCAGCACAGAACCTGCTTTCGATCCTCCATCCCCCCCACTCTCTGCCCCTCCCCTACTTGCTCTCTCAAAAATAAACAAACGTTAAAAAAAACAAAAAAGAAAAACACAAGTTACCTTTGTTCGTCCAGGGAATAAATCTATTATTTTTGGTCATATTTGTGTCCCTATCACAAACACGAGTATGTACATATGTAACACAAGACAGGCAAAGTAATTTGTAGAGGCAAGCATCAATGCGTCTCCGTGTTGGAGAGGGACAGATGAAGTGGGGGTAGAAAACAAGCTCTTAGGGATCCCTGATCAAGCTATTTTTTTTTAATGTTTATTTTGAGAGAGAGAGAGAGAGGAGGGTAAGTGCGAGTGCATGTCAGTGGGAGAGGGGCACAGAGAGAAGAGAGAGGGAATCCCAAGCAGGCTCCATGCTGTCAGTGCAGAGCCTGATGTGGGGCTCGATCTCACAAATCATGAGATCATGACCTGAGCCAAAACCAAGAGTCAGATGCTTAACTTACTGAGCCACCCAAGTGCCCCATCCCTGATCAAGCTATTAATCTTTCTTATCATCTTTGCTTTCTTATCATCTTTGCTCAACATCATATTTTCTCCATTTCTAGTCTGGTTAAGACGAAAGCTTTATATATCCATTAGCCACAAAAAAGTTATGTTACTAAAAAATTTAAAAATTTCTTGGGGCACCTGGGTGGCGCAGTCAGTTAAGTGTCCAACTTCGGCTCAGGTCATGATCTTGCAGTCTGTGAGTTCGAGCTCCACATTGGGTTCCGTGCTGACAGCTCAGAGCCTGGAGCCTGCTTCTATTCTGTGTCTCCCTCTCTCTCTGCCTCTCCCCCACTCACACTGTGTCTCTCAAAAATGAATAAAATGTTAAAAAAAATAATAATAAATAAATAAATAAATAAATAAATAAATAAATAAAAATTTCTGCACACAGGTAGAAACCATTGTCTAACCATGGCAGCAGCTTTTGCACATTCTACTCTTTTAACAGACCATCCCTATCTAGTGATTCCATCGGTCAGCCACTTTTCCTCAGCCATTGATTAAGAGGTTTCTGGCTCAGTTTTGTGTTACATTTGGTTGTAGTGTTTTATTTTTCTAAATAAAAATAAAGCACAGCAGTTGCAGTGTTTTATTCTGCTAAATGTGATGTAGACAACAGATTAACTTATGTTAAAAAAAAAACCCTCCTATAAATCATAAGATAAAAATGGAAAAATCCAATAGATAAATGGCGAGGAAATATGAACAGGTCACATCCACGTGACTGAAAAATCACTGAATCACAGATCACTGAGAAACGATCAACCTAATTCACAAAAAAAGCAATACAGATTAAAGCTATACTGTGATACTTTAAAAAACCAAACCATCAGATTGGCAAAGATGAGAAAGTGTGTAAACTCGATGTCTTAGGATGTGTAGAAAGAAGAACATTCTCAGAGTGTAAACTGGTGTAATAGCTGAGAAGGGCCATTTGGCAAAATCTATCTATCCTTTGACCAAGCAATTCTATTTAGAACTTCTATTTCAGTTACACTCTCATATGTAGTAAATTATCTCTACATAAGATTATACATTACAGCTTGATAAAATAGCAAAAGATACCAACAGGTACAATAATCTGTAAAAGGGAAATTAAAATGGATTTTTTTAATTACTGAAAAAGTGCTTTATGTAAAATTCATTATTTTTTGAGTTATATAATTATTTTAACGTGCTACAAGTTAATGATCTTTAAAAAATAATAATCTCAGAATGTGTATGTCCATCAAACATAAGATCAACCACTTCACAAGATCATTCACTTATTCCAATGAAGTTGTCAGTGTTCAAATATTTTTGGAATTCTTCTAGATCGATCTAAAACAGTATACAGGTCCCTCAAAAAAATATATCTCCTTATAGTTAGTCTAATTTTGGTTCTGGTTAAAAGAAAGTATTATTGTTTTTTGGATCAACAAATTTGGCTCCAAATAACTCCAGAAAATTTCAGGAGTTAAATCCACCCTCAAAGGATAAGGAGCTGAAGACAATCAAAAGGACGTCACAGAGGTTTTGAAGGTGCTGCCGAAGAGGTCATATTGTACATATTTTGACCAATAATACCCTCCTACACTGTCTCTTGATGTGCACTTATAGTACATTTCTAACAACATTATTTAAATCACTTGGTCACACTGCATGGGTGTGTGGTGTGCATGTCGACAGGATATTTTGAAAACAGGCAGACTAAGATTTAAATCCTGATTCTGCATATACTAAGTGGAAAACTTCAGGCAAGTTTTTGTCTGTATTTTTTCTTTCTTTTCATTCTCTGGATCTTAATTTTCTCATATGTAAAGAGACCGAAGGTAATTCTCTGGTTCAGTGTGGCAGATTTATCCTTGTATTTTATTTTCCCTCCAAAATTATCTCTGAAATAACAAAATAAATAAAAAAGAAAAAATATATCTCCAGCTGAAGGAAAGGCAAAAGACGTATGGCAGCTGACTTGAACGACAGAGCTTCTGAAAGATA
Organism: Panthera tigris; assembly: GCF_018350195.1. Lineage (NCBI taxonomy): Eukaryota > Metazoa > Chordata > Mammalia > Carnivora > Felidae > Panthera > Panthera tigris. Next base: position 119,849,280 of record NC_056662.1, read on the forward strand.
AAACAGAGGGGACAAACTGATGGTAAAACCTTAACAAAACTAAAAAAATCTACAGTGAGAGAAAGAGAAGATTCTCCAAGAAGGGGAGTTTTCCCAAAAGAAGACCAGAACACCCCCAAGCTCAGTGGTCAATACAGGAACAAGCCAGGGGCGACTGGGCCACTGAACAGCTGCAGCAGGCCCTGCCCCAAGTGCAGAGGACTCTGGCATCTGCCCCTGGGATTAAAGGGGTAAGTGCCTGACTCAGGGTGGGAGTTCTGCCCAGGGAATCTCCCAGAGTGGGTGCCTGGGCTGCCACGAGGATTTCCCCATCACCAAGCCCCGCTCTCTCACAACAGCAACAAAGAAATAGGGCTTCTATAATCAGAACCTACTACATTCGCTGCCAGAGCAAAAGGGTTTCTCACGTTAGCTAAAGATACACTCTAGCTACCAAGATTGTTCATTCTAGGCCTTTGTCAGTGTATATGGATGGACATCTCAAATTCCAGAAAAGTCAGTGGCAGGAAAGAGAGATAGAAAGTTTAACAAACAAAGTAACTTTGGAGAAAACAAAGATAATTACAGAAAATGGATGGGTCCTAGAGTAAGTATAATAGATGTGTCATGACACAGACTAAAGAGTTTTTCATACCCATACAAAGTAATGGGCTCCTATAAAAAGATGGACTCCCCATCTTCTTTTTCCTTCTTCAATCCTTTATTCTGTTTTCCTTTATTCTGCCCAACTTGTTTCCTTAGCCTTATGCCTCCTAAAATCTTATTTTCCTTCTTGTCTATATTGAAACCATATAGACCGGCTGTCTGCATCTATCATCCTTGCCCTCGTTTACCTCAGTATCTTCCCTTCTATGCTTTTGGCCTTTGCCAACACTATAGCACAAGGTTTAACAGATTCTGGCCTATTTATATACTTTTATATATGGAGCTATATTCAGGGGAGGAAATCTCAAGAGAGAAGAAAGAGCTATTTGCCTCAGGACAGACTATGAAGGAAAAACACTCCATTTTCACAGTCCTATAGAGCTAGAAAACACTTTCTATTTGTATTATCTTTAATTTTTATCAAATTAATACAGGCACATAATTTTTAAAGTCAGAACCAAAAGGTCTATTATGAATAAAAGCAGTTTTAAGCTTTACCCCTCAACCATTCTCGATTTGTGTAGGTGTTTTCTTTGGCACTTACCTATTTATTTCTAAATATGCGTATGCTGCTATTCTTTGACATCTTAATTTCAGATTACCAACTTCCCATCATGGCAGAGGAAGTCTTAATTCTCCCATATCTACCTCTCCTACTACGCCCTTTGTCCCCAATTCCCTAACAGTGATTTCATATGATTTTTCGTTCATTTGTTTGAAAATATCTTCTTTTCCATGTTTTCCTCCTCTTTCATTGTTTGTTTGTTTCTGGAATTCTTATCTACCGTTACTGGCCCTCCTAGGTTGATCTTAACTTTTTCTTCCAAATTTTCTATTTGTCTTTTGGTCTTTTTTTTTTTTCTTTCTGAAAGTTTTTCTCAGCTTTGTCTTCTAACGTTTATCTTGAAATTTAAAATTTTTGGATATCTAATTTCCAAAGGTTCTTTCTTGTTCGTTGCCCCCTTTTTTCTTCCCATATTTTTTATGGATAAATTATCTTTTCAAAAATTTCAGCATTTTTTTTTTTAGTCCATGCACTCATTGTATAGCTCTACCGCATACTCTTTTTCTGTTTGTTTCTTTTACTCTCTTTCAAGTTGCAGACTTCCCTCAAAATCCTGGTGACGTCTGGCTATGTCTGTTCAGTGTTCTAAAACACTGACTTTGAGAGCTAAGCGTGAGGCCTGTCTCCTGGGAGGCTTCTGTTGGATATTAGATGGCAGGAGGATCTTTGCACTTTAGGGAGCTCTCCTTCCATAGCTATAGCCAGTCATCTCTGTTCTGGTCATTCAGTGTCTCCTGAGATAAATCCTCAAGTCTCCCACATTAGATGGAGAATGGGACCAGGATCAAACCAATCAGTATGCAGACTTTCATTTTACTGCCTTTTAGCCTTGCACCTTCTTGTTTCTCCAACTGTGTCTGCCATCCCAGAGTCTGGAGCCTCTCAGTTCCAATTAGAAGAGGCTTTTGGAGTCACTTCATCTAATTCTAATTCTCCTTTTACAGATAAGGAGAATAAAGCTCAAAAAATTTATCTGTCCAAAGTAATACTGTTAATAAATGGAGAACGGGAGACTTGAATCTGGGCTCCTGCTTACAACCAATGCTCTAGTCAGCTGAAAAACTGCTTCCAAAAATGTCAGAAATGACTCAAGACTTTTCTTTCCAGCTTCCTGGAAATCCTGGCAGACTTTTAGGAGGTGTGTCATGACAGCTAAAAGCTGCAGTAGAACTGAAATAAAATGAGTCCCATATCTGATCCCATCAGAAGAATGACAAGACTGGTCAGGAACACAGGCAAATTTTGAAAGTGAGCTGGTTAGTTTCCAGATGACACAATGGAATTACCACCACTGTTATTTTAAACTTCAAAATTTGATGGGTGAAAAAAACTTGACAGCCCTATCTTCATGAAGTATTATCCTATCAAAGTGTCTCTCTGGGCTGGAGTAGAAGTGACCTATTTCAACAGAGCTGTCTCCTAAATGGTGCTCCATGGGAAAAAATGCATTACTTGAGAAAAGGAATTCCATAATTAAGAAAGTATGGTCAATGCTTTACAGAAATCTACACTGGTATCTTTAACACAGGACTTTTTAAAACCTTTAATATGCACTGTGGAATGGCATACGTGCCATGCCATGTACCATCCACCCAGTGGATTTTCGCACAAAATCCCTTTTTTTTTTTCCAACTCCTAGGACTAGTGTTCAATGAAGACACTTTGGGAAATACAATTTGACCAATATTATATTTGTGAAAGTCCTGCTATGGAATATTTTGGGTAAGAACACAAAATTATTTGCTTCAACATTAATTACAAAAGGATAGAAGTTATCCCATAATTTAAAATACACATGATGAGTCAAGTTTATATGTTTAAAAGTAACTGTATATCATTTACAGTGGCATTACTAAAAAGATAGTTCACTCTCTGGGGGCCTGGTGGCTCAGTCAGTGAAGTATATGTCACTGGATTTCAGCTCAGTCATGATCTCATGACGACGCCGACAGCGTGAAGCCTGCTTGGGATTCTCTCTCTCTCCCTTTCTCTCTCTCTCTCTCTCTTTCTGCTCCTCCTCTGCGTACACACACACACTCTCTCTCTCTCAAAATAAATCAATAAACTTAAAAAAAAAAAAAGAAAAGAAAAGACAGTTTACTCTCAACAAACAAATGGTCTGTGCAGTAATGGTGAGAGACAAAAGCACTAACCCATATTATCATTAAACATTTAAAATGAGGTTTTCTCCTCGACACATACTATTCAGCCTGGAAGTGGGTCTGGCAGTGGTGGACTGAAGCGAAGCTGGCAGGGTCTCGGATTTGATCGTTACATTGGTGACCGCACCATCCATCCTCTCCGGCTCACACAGGCCTGGCAACTGGGCTGCCTTCTCCAGTGTGGGTAGTAACTGATCAAACTGGTCAAGGTCAGCTGTAAACTAAGAACGGAAACCAAAGTTAGAGAAAATATATTCTATACTTTACCTGAATCAATGTAGAAAAAAAGGTGCTCCTGGGGCGCCTGAGTGGCTCAGTTGGTTGAGTGTCCAACTTCGGCTCAGGTCATGATCTTGCAGCCAGTGAGTTCGAGCCCCGCATCGGGCTCTGTGCTGACAGCTCAGAGCCTGGAGCCTGTTTCAGATTCTGTGTCTCCCTCTCTCTCTGACCCTCCCCTGTTCATACTCTCTCTCTCTGTCTCAAAAATAAATAAACATTAAAAAAATTTTTTTTTTAAAAAAGAAAAAAAGGTGCTCCCTTATACTCTGTGAGTTAAGTGTGACTATGAGGGAAAGAAAGAAGAAGTAATCAGGAAGATTGGGGCCTCACTGAAATTACGTGAGCTACTAGAAAAAATGTGGATGCTTATGATATTAATATAGTGTAAGATATAAGATAATATACACATAATATGTGTCTACTATATTTGGGTACAAAATTTACGCACAGGAAAAAGATTGGACTGCAAAGAAGTATCAAAAGTACTGTGTTACACTGATCGTGGATGATTTTTGATGTCATATTTTTTTTAAATCTTGTAAAATGACTTACTATATGATGGAATGAAAAATAAATTCACACTGATGTAACTTTATAATTTGAAATCGTTTGGGAAATATCTTAATAAATCGTACATCAGCTTCAAAGATCCTAAGAAGGTCACTTCCACTTGAGGATTTAATAAAATAAGAAACATATATTCTAGGAGCTCCTGGGTGGCTCAGTCGGTTAAGCGTCTGACTTTGGCTCAGGTCATGATCTCACAGTTCTTGAGTTCGAGCCCTACAATGGGCTCCGTGCTGACAGCTTAGAGCCTGGAGCCTGCTTCGGATTCTGTTGTCTCCCTCTTTCTCTGCCCCTCCCCCACTCACACTCTGTGTGTCTCTCTCTCAAAAATAAATAAACATTAAAAAAATAAATTAATTAAAAAAAACCCCAGAAACATATCTTCTAGACTAGACAGGGTATCCCTACATCTGTATGAGGTTATACATAGGAGGAAACTGACCTTTATTTCCCAATATTATTCTATTAGGATTACTTTGAGATAATTCATCAACATAAAACAGGGTTTCACTATTTAATACAACTAAAATTTATATTTTCAGACTGCATATACAGAATTATATACATGCATTTTTTAAATGTCTGACATCTTCCACTTAACATTACATTTCTGATTCAGAGATCTTGTCACATGTAGCAGCAGTTAATTTGTTTTCACTGCTGAAAACGAACCCATTGTACGAACATACCACAGTATATATCCATCTTACTGTGATGGATTTATGGGTATTTTCAGTCTGGGGCTAATACAAATAAAACTACTATGAACATTTTTGCACATGTCTTTTGTTACACATGTGCAAAAAGTACTAATTATAAAGGAAAAGACTGGCAAATTGGACTACATTAAAATGAAGAACTTCAATTCATCAAAAGTACCATTAAAAGAAAGAAAAGGCAAGTCAAAGCATGGAGAAGTTTGCAAATATATAACCAACAAAGGACTCATCCAAAAAAATGTAAAGAACTCTTATAAGTCAATTAGAAAAAGACAACATATTGGGAAAATGGGCAAGCCACTTGAATAGGCAATTTACAAAAGAAGATATCCAAATGATCAATAAACGTTTATTAAGGAAATGCCAATTAAAACTATGAAGTACCACTACCACAGACCCCAGAATGTCTAAAATTTAAAAGACTGACAATACCAACTATCAGCAAGGACATGGAACAACTAGAAGGAATTCTTTGTACACACTAGGAAAACTGGCATTATCTACTAAAGATGAACATACACGTATCTTATAATCTTGCAATTCCACTCTTAGTATAAACTCAGCAGAAATGCACGTACATGTAAACTAAAACAGATGTACCAGGATTGTACAGCTAATTTTAAGGAGAGTTTTAATATAGTTATTATTTAAAGCTGTTTTTCAGCTTAAAAAACAAAGTATTAATTTACTTGTACCAAGAAACATAAGGGATAGCCTCATCCTCAAAGAGCACAATGAAGAATTAACCACAATAGTGTTATTGCAAATGGTACAGAGACAATACGGAGCACTATGAATGCAGAGGAAAGAAATGTCTAACGAGGACTAGAGGGGGAGGCTTTATAGAGATGATGTCTGAACTGGTCTGTGAAGGATGAAGAGAAGTTCAGCAGACATAGAAAGGAGAGCAAGGCAGAAGATGCTTAGAAGAGACATGGCTTATCCCAGGAATGGCAAGGACTTCCATGTGCCTAGAATGCACTATGTCTGAGGGAAGAGAGAGATCTCTGTGAGACAAAGGTAGAATATAAAGCTGGCTCAAGAAATGAAAGACCTATGCACACTAAGTGTGAATCTTGTTTCACAACGGAGAGTCTCATTAATAAGCTGCTTTGTAACTGTATTTCCAGCTATCTCATACTTGTCTATATTCCATCTAAATAAGTTGTTAGCTCCTAGGGCGAAGAGACCATATTTTCAGTTTTTCTTAAATTCCTCCCGAGTCCACGCAACTATTCAATAAATGAAGCTGGCTGTTAATTTCACTCCACCCCCCACTTCAGCCTGAACATAGAGGTTTCTAATTCATAACAATTTATGCAAAGATTTATTTGTGTTCACTTCTGTGTCAGGGCCTGTTATGTACCCTACTTCCCAGAATACTCGAAGTCCCTCTTCTGATAAGGGCTGAAGGCTGAGAAGAAAAACAGCCTCAGAAAACGCTTCAAAGGAAATTGAACAGCAAAGCAAGCCAGACGAGACAGTCTTGTCCACCGCCTCACACTTCTCTCCCATTTCACTTACATCGGAGCTTCCCAAACTTAGCTATACATCAGAGTTCCCTGGTGAGCTCCTTTAAAATACCGACTTCTGGGTTCTATTTTCAGAGTTGGATTCAACAGGTCGGGTTGGGAGGAGGGGGCAGGAAAGGTATGCTCAAAAATCTCCAAAGTTGTGAACTGATTTTATAGAAAGAAGAAAACATCTACTTGCTTAGAACGCCACACTAAAACTGTAGCCCTCCGAAGTTCCAACGAGAACTTTTGAGGGCATCCTGTGATTTTTTCAACCATTGATACTAATCTTTTAATATATGCTCAGCGGGTAGGACAAAACACAGCCTGAATCCAAATCTGGTTTATGGCTGGAGGAAAACAAATGAAAAGGGAAAAATAACTATGCACGTTCATTCTCTAAAGCAAGGAATTACCTACCTGGCTCTGGGACTCCAGTTTAATTTCCTCAGGAGCAGGTTTGGTCATTGGGGTTGGGTTTGTATTACAAGGATCCATCTGTTCTTTCTTTTCCACTTTCACCTTCACATCATCCAGGCTCAGGTTTGGAGTTGATCTTATATCTTTCTCATCTTTATCTAAAAGATATCGTAGGAGCTGATGGTCTTTTGATTCTTTTTTCTTTGAAGCATCCAGTTCTAGTTTTACGCTCGAGTTCCCTTGTACCTGTCCAGTCACTGACACAGAAGTAGACGCACTGTCCTTTTTATCAGGCTCGACAGATAAAGTGGTGATATCCGAGGGGCTGCCCTCCTGTAAGAGCCTGTGCAGAATCTTGTGCCGCTCTGTCAGTGAGCTATGAGAGGAGGGGCAAGAGCCACTCGAAGAGTTACCAGAGGCCGAGCCGGAAGTGCCTGAGCAAGACAGTACCTCTTTGCAACTTGTGTCTATATCGGCATGCCGTAACTGCTGCTCTGCTGTTGTTGTCAGAAGCTGCACTAGTTTGTGACTGGTTTGGGAGTATTTATTGTCTCCATCTGAGAGTCTGTCATTGTTATGCAGAAGCCCGGAATCCAGAGGTTTGCCATCACTAGAGCTGTTGTCGGACTGAATCATTTCATTTAAAATGGATGCAATCTCTTTGTTATCTTTGGACTCAGCTTTTGTGGGCTGTATATTTAATCTGCTAGGTGAATTCTGAGAGCTCATCTGCCTGAGGACTGGAGAACTGGCAGAGAAGCCAACGGAGTTATTGGGTCCTTCGTTCATACTCTGTAAAGATGTTACTGGGATGTTTGAATAAGATCGGTTACTATTATTACAGGTAGTACCTGTCATGCCAACGGGAGAGCTTAATGTTGGAATATTAGGAGGAAACGAATTGTTTGGCATCCTGGGCCTTGTTGCCAATCCAGAACTAACTTGTCTCCTTGGAGACATGAACTGTGCAAGAGATATTCCTGTACCTTCCATAGGAGAATTATTGAGGTTTAAGGAGGGGTTAGTGCTCTGGGAACTGGCCTGTCCCTGGTTTAAGGCAACACTGGCTACAATCTGATTTCCAGGTGAGCATCCAAAACTCCCTTGGCTGTTGCTAGAGTTACTATGACTGCTGCTATGGAGGTCTGAGCTCTGTTGGCGGTTTACTCTGGGGGATACCATGTTGTTGCTGGATGGTGGCAATGTGGATGAACGAGCCACACCATGAGCCGGAGAGATACTAGAATTGACGGACGGGTTTACTCGGGAAATTGACATTCCAGAATTAGTGTCATCTTGAGGAGAAAGACCACTGTGTTCCCTAGGAGGAGAAAAGACATTATTCAAACATCTCCACTGGTTTCCATTAAAATATTTTTATGATGCATATTATAAACCAAGACCATTAACCTCATTAATACTGCAAGCCATCAAGAAAAGAGCTTCTGTATCACCTTAAACTAAAGAGAAACAGTGGACTATTAGTACTATTGTGAAATATTAGCACCACTTAATGGGAAATGGTGCTCAAGGTTCCATAAATTTGATAACGGTTTCAATTATAGGAAAAAGAAATCTTTCTTGGCCTTGGAAAAAATCCAATATAGGTACTTTTAAACTTTTCAAAATGTAATATAAATACTTAACATTACAATAATATTTTTGGTTGAGAAACTTCCCACACCTCTGTTTATAAAGCCTTTATTCATGACTCCCTTGTTACAGCTTTTAAGTATTTCAACTCCAAAGAGGAAGACTGGGTAAGGAAAATACTGTGTCACTGATGTAAAAATTAAAAAGGGTGATATGCAGACATAGCAGATGTTTTGAAAGAGAAATCACAATATGAAAAAAAGAACTGTGCTAATTCCACTCACAAGAATAAATTAAACTAAAATTAGAAAAAAACAGAATACTGAATTCAGATTTTCATCGAGCTCTTTACTCAAATCCATAATTATGACAACAGATTTGTGACTGGTATTACCATGTTCCAATAAGCAAATATATCAGATGAGGAAAAGATGAAGTGAGGGGAAATGTCTTTGTTTTTGTTTAATGCTACATTTTAAATAGTTACAAATGTAGGGTTTTGAATAATTCATAGGATAAAAGAATGGTTCCATGAATTTACCATATATACCAATGTAAAATGTATTTAGAGAGGGGAACAAATTAGAGGCAATGACACTCGAAAATCTCAAGTTGATAGTTTAATGACTTGTAGTTTCAGAAACTGTCAACTTGAACTCAGGAGCCATCCAGTCTGCACTAACGAAAATATAACACTTTTAAAAATAAAAATAACAATAGTAACAAACTCTGAAAGCTTTTATAAGACCAAAGTTCACACGTGGAATGTTGGATATTTTTAGCCACTTTTTTGGTTTTTACCCCCAAAACACATATTTTCAGCCTAACCTTCCCTGTGTCCCTTTTTAAACAAAACAAGACAAAACAAAAAACAAAAACAAAAACAACAAAAAGTAAGGCTACTGTTATGCGACAAAACTATAAAACCCAGTATGGATATACTGATTATATACTCATCACGCTAGTTTTAATTTAGAATTTTTGTTTTCTAGCCATTAAAGAGTATAAAAAATTTCTTCTCTAAGAAGAGATATGTGAACTGACTTATATCATATGAAGCTCTCCAAATAAGTAGTACCTGTCGATGATATGAATTCCCATGATGAAAGGTTGCATGTCTGGACTTTGAGGGTAGCAAAGCTTACACTTGGTGTGGGCGCTAAGCATTGTCCCATCATTCAATATGAATCTATAGGATGGGCTGGACGCAGTGCCACGGGTCATCACTGTTTCAAACGAAAGAAAAACCTAGTTAAAATTCTGACACTTGCACTTTGGGTGGAGGAGAGTTACCATGCCTTCCTTCTACCTTGAACCTCATTTTAAATGCCCTCCCAACCGCTGCCTGCTCAGTCAAAATAAAGAATACCTCAGACAAAGCAGAGATCTGAGCGGGGGAAAAAGATTCTGGTTGAAATAGACCACTTAATGACAAGTTTTCATTTAGTACTACTTGAACGAGTGCCTCTTCACAGAAGTTAAAATTATGAAGAAACTTCAAACCAGGCAAAAAAAGTCAACCTTAATTTTTCTCCATAATGGGACAGCTCTTCAAAATGATTAACTGACCATTAAAAATACCAGGAAGTAACCTTCTCTCCTTTCCCTTTCAGTATTACCTCAAACAAGTTTTTTTCTTTTTTTCCTTCCCTTTACTGGCTGATTATTTAATGACAGCTTTACTGAGATGTAATTCATATACCATGAAATTCACCCTCTCTATGTTTTTATTAGTATGCAGAGTCACTTAACTGAAATTCAAATGTAATTTTTCACTCAGGAATGTAAATCACTGACAAATTACTGTATTCACATGTATGTATTGTTTTTGATGTTTGAATTTAGTGTAGTAAGCAAATTAAGATAAAGCCAATGGTTACTAATACAAAAAACAAAAACTAGGTTAAGGCAGTCAAATTACTATATAAACATGATCTGCTTTTGTCTTAAAGCTTTATTAATAGCAGACAAATTCTAGCCATATTGGTAAGTATTTATTAAATATGTAAAGGCTATACCAGACTACTAAGTAAGAAAATGTCGTAGGTATTTTAGCAATATAATAAAATTCTATTTTAAGAAAGATTTAGTAGGTAGATTCAGCTATACCAAGGTTAAAAACCATATTCACTGAAAAACAAGAATTACTACCACAAATGACTATTACAATTTAGCCTGCAATAAATGTTAGTCCTATTCTTCAAAGACATTTCAGAAAGCCCTTCCATTACATTTTAAAGACATGTTAAAAAGACTTAAAATGACCAATCACTAAATATTTTTTGAAGCTACATATTACTTTAAGTAAAGAGAAGACATACTCTCTTTTATTGCTTTGGGTATACTTTACATACTGAAAGCGGGCATAATCTGTTGTAAATCTATACCATACACAAATCAAACTAAGTACCAAAATTAGGATATAAACTTAATTGAAAGGATTAAGATTTATGTCCAACCAACCACATTCCTTACCCATTTGGCAATTTCAGCCAAATCACTGGTATATTTACCAAATATAACATTCAGAGAAATTTAGTACTTAATGAAATAACATCTAATGAAAGACAGTCTTAAAGGAAATGAGTAATTTTTGTATAAGGATACAAATAAATGTTTGGTGTACCTAAATCCCAAACTGTTAAATCTTTACCAATATGTTTTGGAAAATATATCTACAACAAAAAGTAGCATTTTTAAATAAATTATTAACTTGGGATAATGATAAAGCCATAGCTATGTAAAGGGCCAAGCAAGATATATTTCATGTTATTTTGCTTATGCCATTTGGTCTATTTCTTCATCATTGTTTATTGACCTTAGGATCTCCCCATTCTGCTGGAAAACACTGGCTCTTCACTATTGAGCTGAACTGTCCGATATGGTATCCACCAGCCACATGTGGCTATTTAAATTTAAAATTAAATAAAATTTTAAATTCAGCTCCTCAGTCACACTAGCCACATTTCAACTACTTAATAACTACATGGGGCTAGTGTCTCCCATACTGGACAATACGGCTATGTACAATCTGACTACCACTTACATTTCCAATCTTATTTTTCATTGCTTCCTAAACATTTCTTCTATATCTCTTTATTTTTTATTAATATATTTATTTATTTTTCAATTACATCCAAGTTAGTTAGCATATAGTGCAACAATAATTTCAGGAATAGAATCCAGTGACTCATCCCCTACATATATCACCCAGTGCTCATCCCAGCAAGGGTCCTCCTTAATGCCCCTTGCCCATTAAGCCCATCCCCCTACCCACAGCCCCTCCAGCAACCCTCAGTTTGTTCTCTATATTTAAGAGTCCCTTATGTTTTGTCCCCCTTCCGGCTTTTATATTATTTTTGCTTCCCTTCCCTTATGTTCACCTGTTTTCTATCTTACATTCCATATGAGTGAAGTCACTTTTGTATCTCTTTAAATAAGAGGCAGATGGGGCGCCTGGGTGGCGCAGTCGGTTAAGCGTCCGACTTCAGCCAGGTCACGATCTCGCGGTCCGTGAGTTCGAGCCCTGCGTCAGGCTCTGGGCTGATGGCTCGGAGCCTGGAGCCTGTTTCCGATTCTGTGTCTCCCTCTCTCTCTGCCCCTCCCCCGTTCATGCTCTGTCTCTCTCTGTCCCAAAAATAAATAAAAAACGTTGAAAAAAAATAAAAAAAATAAATAAATAAGAGGCAGATAACTTCAGACATTTATTTTTCTTCATCAGCTAAAATAAACATAAGGGCTAGTTCTGTGTCCCATTCTTGTTTTCCACTCTCCTTGAATTGTGCACAATGCTTTGCATATAAAATCACCCAGTAAGTACTTGCTGATTGACCCTCAACTTGAATCTCATCTAAACAGACTAATAATGACTTGTGATCAACTACTATAACTTTTCTTTAAAGGATAGATTTTAAATCTTAGCTGATAAGATAAATGCTTATATCTCAGTTTATGTTCTTGCTCTTACATGACTCTGGACTTAATTTTTATAATGAAAATTAATGGAGAGAAATTTCTTGATTTGTTGGTAAGCTGTATAAAGTGAGAAAGAACTAGAAACTCAGACCAGCATGGGAACACTAAGATCTTTAATGTGGATTACAGAAACATTGATTGGTCCTTTGGTAACTAGGCTGCCTTAACTTGTAGGATTATATCTATCTAAACTAGTAAAAATTCCAAAATTGGGGAACCCTTCTTAACTTTATTCAAGGAAATCACTACACTTAAAAATTTCAAGTTAGATTATTTATTTTGGATGGTAGTGTGTGGAAAAAAGACAGCACACATAATTCACACAGTCGCTCTTTGAAAAGAAACAAAGGTAATATTAAATAGAGTAAAGCTTTAATTATTAGAACTTAACCAAGACTATCCAGTTAACTAAAATTCTTCTGGTGCTCAACTGTTCAGACAGAAAGGTAAACAGGACAGTAATATGGTTCAATGAAAAGAACAAGAGCCTAGAAGTCAGATTTAGACTTGAACTCTGACTTCGTCATTTACAAGTTTAGGATTTCATAATGCAAATTAACCTTCGCCCATTATCACTAAAACGGAGCCAGTAATGTTGTGAGATAATATCTCATATGGAGCCTAGTACATAGCAGGTACTGAATGAATATTTCCTGAATAAACATCAAAGAAAAAACAAACACAAAGTACATGCGTCCTGAGTCATACACATTCAACCAATCCTTAGATACCATTCACACCAATAGCTTCAATCCTATATAACGATCATTCATATTTTGAATTAAGACATGATTTTACAGCTTTACAGAGCTGGCTGGATAAACATTTGCTCTGCACACCAAATTTTCACTTTAAATGGGTTTCAAGGTTTACGACTGGACAAAACTATTTGGAATGTCATTTTGATCATAGCTCCTGGCCTTGTTTTCCAGTCTAGGTTTGCCAGGTATATAGCTAGCTACTATTGTAATTCCTGACTACTGTGTCCATTTCTACAATTTTTAGAACACTTAGTGTGAAGGGATACCATTGATGTGGCATTATTGACACCCCCGAAATTCTTCTAGGAACCTTTAAAATAACAACTGTCTTCATCCCCCCTCCAGAATAGGCCTCAACAGAGCTATGAAGCAAAGGAAGCCATTCCCTCTGGCCATCGGAGCTGTAAAACTAGAGCTATTTGGGTTTGTGACTCCACCAATCTAGTGCCGAGATCACCTCAAGGAGCATGCGCTACTGACAGTAACTGTATGGCTGGTATAAAATGTGTGGCAGAGCACTACAGGTCAATGCTGGGAGAGATTTCTTTTTCCTTTTGGTATTTCCCTAGATATGTGCAGAAGAATGCAATTTAAAAAACTGTTATTAAGGTAAAGAAAAAAATTACCCCTCGATGCTCTAAGATATTCAATCACCAATGAGCAAACCCTATTCAGTATATCAAAATTTCTAAAAAAGAAAAATAAATTCATATTTTAAATACTTTCAACAAGCCTGACAAAAAAAGATTTTCAGTTAACTCTGTGATAAGGACCATGGAATTAACCACATTACACAAGTCTCAGAGAACATTCTGGTTAATCATTCATATGGGTGCTTATGTTTTTCAGCAATGCTTCCAAACTTCTTGATACTATAAACTCCTTCCACTTGTCTCATGATTTTTTAAATTAAAATAACTTTATTTTGTGATTATAACATTAATAGAGAAATGAACAAAGAGCAAGATAAAGTCATTTGTAATCCCATCACTCAGAGATAACCACTGTTCACATTTTGTAAGCCTTCTAGAATTGGATAAACAAACATACAGAAGTGAGGTCCTACTATATATGCTGTGCTTTCACAGTCTATTTTTCAATATAACAATATATCATGGACATCTTCAAAGCCAAGAAATGATGATCCATTACATCACTGATAATAAATAAGCAGTTCTTTAATAAAACTTTCCTAGGTTATCTAGACCAACACTCCCCATGAATGCTACTCTCCCTAAATGCTGATAGATGTGCTACAGGAAGAAGTATTCTGAGAAAAAATAAGTCTGGATAACAAAGTTAAACAGGTAGCTTTAAGGTGGAACCTCCCAGAAACTTAAATACCTTAATTATGTCTCCCCCAAGAGTGGGGGACTGAAACATTCCCCAAACTGAATTCAGCACGAAACATAATTTCTTAGTTATAGCTATTAATGTCTTGTGGAATGTAGGTTTACGTTTTCCAAACTTCTCTGTAAGAAAACATCTTAGACTATACACCCTGATTCAGTAGTGTGGGTGGAGTCCAGAAATCTGGTTTAACAACTTTCCTCAATGAATCTTATCAAGGACCTCTGGGATGCATTTAACCCAAACCTTTCTTGAAAGGAATGGTTCTCAATTGAACCAAATCTGGAAAACCTTTTCAAACCATAAACACCTACAAGGACCTAGTTTTAAAAGTACCTCAGGGGGGGTGGGAGGGAGGGCAGGGTGGGTGATGGGTATTGAGGAGGGCACCTTTTGGGATGAGCACTGGGTGTTGTATGGAAACCAATTTGACAGTAAATTTCATATATTAAAAAATAAAAAAAAAATTAAAAAAAAAAATAAATAAATAAATAAAAGTACCTCAGGTGATTGTGATCCCCATTTCTCCCCAATCTCAGTGGAGAACCACTGCGTAATTTAGTTCATGCTGAATGCTCCCACATATTCTTTGACTGAAATGTGTGTGTGTGTTTACAAATTTGATTCTAGAAAATAAAATGGTAAACCCCCTTTAAAAACAGTCCATGAGCAGGTGGGTGCCTGGGTGGCTCAAGTCAGTTGAGCGTCTGACTTTGGCTCAGGTCATGATCTGATGGTTCATGGGTTCGAGCCCTGCACTGGGCTCTGGGTTGACAGCTCGGAGCCCAGAGTCTGCTTTGGATTCTGTGTCTCCATCTCTGTCTGCCTCTCCCCTGTTTGTGCTCTGTCTCTCTCTGTCTCTCAAAAATGAATAAATGTTAAAAAAAATTTTTTTTAAAGTCCATGCACTATCTCTGTCAAAAGCAGCTGAAAAACTACGCTAAGAACTAATTTAAAGTTTAATGCATATTATCATTTTCTACCAGCCACTACCTTCAAAGAGTAAGTTAACGGGCAGAAAAAAACACATGGAAGGCAAATTTTTCTTGCCTAAATATCAATCACTATGGAATTGTATAAACTTTTAACTTTTTAAAAGTGTCACACAAAATCAAGTTTCACACAGTGGCATAATTTCACTCTTTCACACTGTCCTTAGGTAAATAGGGAGCAAATGCAAATATACACCTCTTCCGACTCTGGACAGACCTCAAACTTGATGTACTTAAATAAGCACGGCCTTGGGAGTTTAAGATACCTGGGCCCTCACAGATTTTCATTCAGCGGGTCAACATCTTTAACAGATGATCCCCATGTGAGGGTTTCACGGATCGTTTTCTTACCAGGTTATATAATCTGAATACGAACTATCAGAAGAAGATGTGTTCAATCCATGAACACTGGCAAATTGTCCAGAATCTCCAAAACACTATATAATCAGAGTCATGTGAACTCTGGACAACAGTGCTGAGAAAAATACAAGTTATCTCTGTTGAGGAATGTTTTCTTCCCAAAAGAAGTGGAAGAAAAGGACATGAAGAAATGACTAATGGGGAAAAGGTGCTGAATTATATTTCTTTACATTTTACTCTAAATTGTTTTACTTCATATGTGAATGACAGTTACTTGTTACACTTTAATCAATCTGCTTTATAGAGGATTCTTAATGGTTTAGAAACACATAAACTGTGGTTCAGTTACATCTACAGGGAACCTAGTCATTTAGACAATGAGATAATAATCTGGACCTGCTTTGCCTTGGTAGAAGTATATATAAATTATAGGCAAATAAAATTAAATCTTTCAATTAAAGTCTTGGAAGTCACAACTTAAAAGTTAAGGCAAAAACTTAAGAGTATCATATACTTCAGCATTTTAGGCAGTGAATGGAGATAGTGCTCCAAGACTCAAACTTATGCAAAACTCAAGTGCCATTCTTGGTAGAGAGAGTCACAAAGTTTGCAACCAGTAAATGGCATCATAGTTGCTTACTTCAATGGTTTCCAAACCTGACTGCACTTCAGAATTGCCTGGGGACTTGAAAAAAATATAGATTCTTGGGGCGCCTGGGTGGCTCAGTCGGGTAAGCATCCGACTCTTGGTTTCGGCTCAGCTCACGGTCTCATGGTTTGTGAGTTCGAGCCCCATATCGGGCTTCATGCTGACAGTGCAGAGCCTGCTTGGGATTCTTTCTCTCCTGCTCTCTCTGTCCCTCCCCCACTCACTCGCTCTGTTTCTCTCTCAAAAATAAATAAATAAACTTAAAAACATTTAAAAAAAAAATACAGACTCTTGGTTTTATCCACTGAAATACCATCTTTGGGGAAGGTATCAGTCTAGTAAAAGTCCCGCTGGAGAACTATTAGTCTCCAGGAAGTTGTCCCAACAGTAACCAGACTAGTGAGATTCATACAGATGGGTTCCTGAAAAAAACAAAAAAAATCAAGCTGCTTCCTCTCCATGTATCATCTGGAAGCAGCTGACCTATAATGTAATGAATGGCAAATCATCTATAAAGTTAGGAAACCTATTATGGGGAAATATTAAAATTAAGAAGGGTGATAGAATAATGAAAATATTTTTACACTGCCGTTTAGGAAGAGCCATACGAAGAGTCTCTTTGCAAAGAAACTATTAGAGAATAGAGAATAAATTATACTGGGAACACAGTATTAGGCTACCATAATTCTGTGATATTTTAAAAGTGTATCAAAACCCTCACCTCTGAAATTCTATGGACTTTCTCAAATAATTTTCCCTATGTTTCCTGTAATACTGTTAAGTTCCTTAAGGGCAAGGAATATACTTGTTTAATCTCCCATAGTACTATGACACAGCATCTATACAATTATTAATTTCATATGACATATTTTAACTTGAAACTTCAACAGGAGTCAGGTGATACAGGAACCGTAACAGTAATGAAGTCAACATGTATAATACGGATTTCTATATTAATTAGAAGCCCTTTCACATGTCTCTTCTGCTGGGAATGATCTTCAAAAGCCAGATGAAATGATCACTTTCTCTCTGCAGCCATCCCTGATTCTCCAAGTCAGAATTAATTTTTTTCTTCTTTGGTTATACCTCTAGACATAAGGCCATGTCACACTGATCTTTAAAGTTGTCATATGTTGCCCTAATATATTTTGAGCTCCTTGAGGGCAAAACCCTGCTTATTAGTCATCACTGTATCCCTGCCATCTGAAATAGTGTTCTATGTATGTGAAGAACTTGATACATGTCTGCTCAATGAATGAATGAATGAATGAGTGAGTGACCACCACATGATATCCTCTTCTTTAAAATGTGCATCCCAAATTCAGGATCCACTCATGAATTACTTTGCTTACCCATTTCTTCCTTTCCTAAAACTGATTATTGCAAAAACTGTAATTTGGAGAAAATACTTATCAAGCCATAAGTTCTATATAAATTACTTGATATGAATAAAAAGCAAGGTTAATGAAAGTAATTAAGAGAGAAAAAACTTTACCTTCTTGAAACAGTTGTCTGGCATAAGATGGTTCTCTGCCCTGAGGTTGGAAAAAAGCATAAATGCACTTCCTCACTAAATCTTCCCAGCCAGTTCTGCCAGCAGCTCTCAGGGAACTGGTATCAATAGAGATGATTTTGCCTACATGAAGAATCAAAGTTTACACTTGTGATAGCTTCTTGATATAAGTCATCCATATTTCAAAATTAACAACTACATCTAAGAAATGTGCTGCCGCTCCTAAATGCTTAATGGACAAAAACATTAATAAACTATTAATTTTTGCTACATATGATAATGGAGTATATCACTTACATGACAATAAAAAATTGTTTTGGCCTTGAGGGTGTTGTATATTAGTACATCATATTCTAAAATTCCATTCCAGTCAAGCATTAAAGTCAAACTACAAAGGCCTGAAGGTGCAGAGGCTAATACAGGTCCAACTCCTCATACTTGCTCTTTGGATCCTACTCTAATATATCCTAACGACTGGAACACTTATTGGGGAAGGAGAGGCAGAGATGAAATATATTATTTTGGTTTAAATTAATTTCCATTAACTAAGTGAAGAGAATACGACAAAGTAGGCAAGACCTTCCTTTTCTACCTCGTCTTGGGCATTTGAGAGTAAACAAAGACTGAAGGCAATAAAAGTTACATCAGAAAAAGATATGTCAGAACCTAAGATTTGTAAGACATTCTGCACAAAGAACATATGCTTTATAAAAATGTAGTGGTGATTTGCTATTGTCATCCTATTTGAACAAATTTCCTAGATGGCTGTGGAAGAATTCAGGTAAATTATTCCTTGGTTAACCAGGGACCAATTGATTCAGTTTGGGATTGTTCAGATCTGTTTTATTTCTTGATGCAACCTGATATTAACACAAAATAATACAGGTTATACACACACACACACACACACACACACACACACACACACACGCACAATTAGATTAATAACATGAAAACCTGCAAACCCACCATCCAACTTCAGAACTTGAACATCACCTATACGATCCCATCATGTGTGTACTCCTCACTTGCCCCATCCCTCTGTTTTTACATTCTCCTGTCAAGGGACATCTAAATTGTCCCCCCCCCCCTTTTTTTTTTTACAATTGGTGCTTCTGTGAACATCATCTACATTTTCCATGGTGCATGTGTGTGAGAGTTTCTCTAGGGTATATACGTAGGAACAAAACTGTTGAGTCACAGGTTATGTGAACATTCAACTTCATAATATTAAACTGTTTTCTAGGAACTTATATAGAAGTTACTGTTAATCCAACATCCTCTCCATCACTTGGGGTACTGTCAGTCTTTATTTTTTACAATTAGTAGGTGAAAAATGTTTATGCTCTAAATTTGTACCTCCCAATGAATAAGGTTGAGTATTTCATGTTTCCTCTTCTGTGAATGTCTGATTTCTCTTTTCCTTCCCTCTTCTCACAATCAACTCAAATCTATTGTACTGTTTGTGTGTTCTCATTTTAACTAATCCCTTCTATATATATTTCACTCGGTTTGTTTGGAAATAAACGTATTAGGCCTCTTTAAGTGAGAGTCTTGAATCTGATATATCTGAGTCTGTCTGATAAGGCTGTCGCCCAAGTCTTGGCATAAATGTAAATGGTAGAAATTTCAACTTAAATAAGAAAATTTTGTTATTTAAGAATAGTTTGGGCAAAGCCTGATAAACCCTTGATTGCAACTATAGACAATTCTGGATTTTTTAAGAATTGTAATTATTTAATCTTTTGTCTCTTATTACATCAGAGGTCAAGAGTTGGTTGTAGCAGAAAATCAACTGTTATGTGATCTTCACAAGCAACAATGCTTCTAACAGGCAATGATTAAGGGAGGTGTGTGTGTGTGTGTGTGTGTGTGTGTGTGTGCATTCATGTCAGTACTAACCACTAAGAGCAAGAGTCTACAACTGTAGGATTGGAAGGGAGAAAGTGATTCGATTATTAGCAATGGTAACAAATGATTAGGTAATAAAGAGACTATCTTAGAAGAGAATCATGAACAGGTTGATTTAGAGTACCTCTGCTTGCTGGAGGAAAGTTTAACCAACCAGTCAACCAATCAGACAAACCAGTAAGCCCCTGTTCAACATTTCCTGGTAGAAGACTTCTTCTTTTTTTAAGGGACATGAACCACCCCATGGAGAGTTAAAACTACTACTAAAATTTAAGGAATTAAATATCTAATATTTATTATAGCTAGTTTATTATTTTTTTAAATCTAAATCAATTTGATGATATAATAAAACGTTAGTTTTACATTTTATGAACACTTTATTTCTTTGGTACCTTTTTATTTCCTTCTATTTACATTTCCTCTGGTATCTTTTATGTAGTAAGTGCATACAGTACAGTAATGTCCTTTTACTAGTGCTTTGGTGGAAAGCAATGCGACAGAAATGAAGGGTCCTATATTAGGGCCTAAGGATATCTGTTCTTAACAATTAGCTGTATGGTTCTGGAAAAGGCACCATTCCATCATTTGTAAAATGGGTAGGCTAAAGTCTGTGATCCTTGAGGTTCCCTGTAGGTTTATAATTATTTTATGATTCGGAGTTCAATTTTTAAACTTTTATGTATTTATTTTTAAATCAGGTATATCTAAGATAGTAATGCTGGGTCCTTGGCCAGAAACAAAACTACCAGTCACAACAGTGTTCTTATGGGATAATAGTCTTCTTTTAAAACAATTAATGATTCAATTTGTAGAAATTCAATATAAGGAAAAGCTGAAATATATTGTTCCTAAATTATCCTCATAATTTTTAAGCATCCTTCATCTTCCACATTTATCCTGTAGCCTAACCATCATCCTTTCCAGCAAGCTCTTATTCTGCTATCTCACCAGCCCTTACCTGGTTTTACTGACACAAAAGACCAGTTATATTTGTCAGAGGACCCTATTTTTCCTCCACGCCTTAGTGGTTTTAGTTTTCAATAAAGGTTATCAAATTTTTCCAGAGCTGTTCATTGGTGGAAAATGGAAAAGGACAGGTAGATGGCAGACTCAAAAGGGAGCGAAGAAAGTTACGGTTAAGTGATAATGACTACACTCAGATTCTGTATCTCCAAGTCCTAGATATTCTCTTTACTGTACTCTATTATTTGTGCTAATTTATCCCCACCTACTCTTTAGTTAGAGCAGCTGGGAGCTTATCTTTAAAAACACAAGAATAAGGAACACAACAGGAATACTTGATTTCTGGGACTAAAACATTAATAAGTATTGTAACAAATATTAATAAATTTATAAAAATGGTAAAGGTCAAAAAGTACATTAAAACCAAATTTTCACAAAGAATAAAATTCAGTAGAAATGACTGTTTAAACCTTGGCCTGCTAAAAAAAAAAATCTATCTGTAGTATCTTATCCCTATTTTAAAATATCCCTATTTTAAAGTGAGAGAGGCAAGTGATACACACCTAACTCTGATGTAAAAGCATGAAACTTGGTGTGTTCAAAGTGAAGATTACATAACATATGGAAAATACTATGTAAAATTGTAAAGAACAACAACAGATTGTTTTTGCCAAAAATCAAATCTGAAGCAGGCCTTTCCAAAGAGGGCCTTACTTTCTGGAAGTCCTACCGTTACTTACTCTGGGCTCTGCTGCCCTTCTTTCAGCTCGCCTGACACGCCTGTCTGTTTCCTGAGGGCCATCACAGCTCTCCTCCCTCAATCAGGAGTCCTCACCCCACACCATGACCCCTCCTCGCCACCCCCTCCACCCTGTGCAGAGTTTGTACCACCTCATCCTTTGGAGCTCAGGGCTCCGTATCAGCTCCTCAGACAGGCACTGGTTAACCAGCTAATTTAAAAACAGGTACTCCCTGTTTGTTTCCCTTTTACCATCTCACACTTTTCCATCATAAAATGCACCACAATTTGTAATTACGTTATTGATTTTTGGCTCAGCCTTGTATACCTGAGCAGTCACACATAGTGACAGGCACTTCTAGGCACTCGATCAGTATGTGCTGAATACATTTAAAGAAAAAGAAGAAGGGAAAAAAAAATAGCTAGATACATTTAAGCATAATTTTAAAGCCACCATTTATAAATAAATATATTTACGTCTACATTGCCAAATTTCTTTAAAAATTTTATTCCATGATTATGAAAAGTAATTTATAACCAAAACAATATGTTAATAGTTATAATATTCCCCCCAGCACCCTGCTCATGACAATGATGATAGCATCTAAAATGCACAAGATCAATGGGGCATCTGACTGACTTGGTCGATGCAGCATGAGACTCTTGATCTTGAGGTTATGAGTTCGAGCTCCACATTGGGTGTGGATTTTGCTGAAAAGTAAAATCTTAAAAAAATAAAAAAATAAAATTAAAATAAAATGCACAAGATCAGGACTATCATTTAAAGTATTTTTTGTAAAAGACTGGTGAACAGAAGCTGAATAGCAGAGAACAGACGAACACAAAATTTTGGATGTAATTCTAAACTTTGCAGTTAGTACCTGTAGTATCTTGCTTGGTCATAAAGGATTCTACACCGGTAATAGCTGGAGGCCGAGGTAATCGCCGTGCAATACAAATCAAACATGACTGGAAATCTGCCCAAAACAAGAAGGGGAAGTTGAAGAAAGGAGGGCAGAAAACAGTTCACATCTATCATTTGCCACTAATGGTTTTTATAAAAACAACATGTTACGGGATCTGACACAATATCGGAGCCGCTCTGATCTAATAATATAGTATTAGTGATAAAATTGCTGGTAACCAAAAGCTGGCAGCTCCAGGTAGAGATCCAGTTAGCATACATTATCCCTTCCCGTTGAATGTTCTGACATAAACCAGAGGAGACAGATGCATCTCATGTACTTGCATGATAACAACTTGAAGAAGTAGTTTTCACTAGATTTAAGCAACACAGTGATTTTTTAAAAAATAGAGTCCTTAGTCAATTTCCTATACTTATCAGTACTTAATGGCCACAGAAATTATTCTTATAACCACTGTGCAGATAAAAATTACCATATGACAAAAACATTTAACTCTTTCTGAAGAAACATTATTTTGCCCCTGATAAAGGACTTTATGTTGTTGGGACCCATAACTTTTTCGAAGTTCCATTTCCAATTTTCTTGAGTGTTACACACAACATCGCATAGCTAAACATGAACTTCAGTCATACAAGACAGGCTGGCACTGGCATGTGTATTTTACAAAAAGTCCTCAGTTGACTGTGGCACCCATTCACGGGTGAAGCCTGCTACATGCATGGCCCTTTTTTTGCATCTGATTAAGTCCTCATCTACTACCTTCCCTAGTCCTTACTCCAGTTTCCAATTTGCGGTGTTCTTAACTCAGTAGTTCACATGGAAAATTCATCCACTGTCACAGATTTTAATCAATGCCATGTTGATACCATGTTCATATTAGAGCTTCAGCTGTGTTTTCATCTGTTCATAAGCTTTCTCCTTATAAATTACCTTGTATGGCCTCAAAAATGCTAACTCTATTCTCCAATGTTCCCCACACTCTAAACTTGAAACTTTCTAAAAATCAGAGCTGTTCAACAGCCTGCTATATCTGGTACATTTCCAACTGGCAGCAGTTAGCTGCGTCTCTTATTTCTAGGCAGCAAGTTGGTTTGAATTTGACATTTTAGTGGGAATGCCAGCTTAAAACTGAGAGTTTGGGGGCTTTTTAAAGGGGTGAGTCTACATGTTGGCAGTTCTTTTCTTAAGTATTAAGAAATACGTAGTAAACTGAATACCCACTATGATGCATAATACAGTGACCAATACTATCTGAAAAAGGCTACTTATAATCAACTACCTCCTTGGTCTTTAAAGTCATGGAAAAAGCGATCGAACACCTTAAAATCACCCTTTGTTTTACCTTCTCCATCCTCTTGAATTGATTTTGGCTGTGACACAGTAAAACACTGCATTACTTCATACCGCTGGCAAGCTTCTTGGTTCTCGGTGCCTGGCTCATCTGGAGGGTGAATTAGCATCCTGCAGTTAAAGGTATGGCTATTTCGTCGTGTTGCCTCTTGAGGCCAAGGAACTCCATTTACTGCGGAAGAAAAATTGATTATATGTCTGTGAATAAGGTGAAAAACTCGGAGGATACAAAAGACATACCTATAGCCATCTGCTTCGTCAGATACTCAGATTAAAAGACAGATCTCTTCAGGTCTCACATTATCCTGAGGCAATAGGATACTTATCTTTCTTAGCAAATCTAAATGTCTACCAATCAGAAAACTGTAAAATTTTCTAACAGATTGTATAGGACATCCCCCCTCAAAAATAAGGCCTTACAAATTCTTAATTCATTAACAGTCTGTATAAACAGTTAAAGACAAAATTAAAAATTAATAACTTCCTAGCTCTTTTGCTCACATTTTTACAAGCAGTTAATTAATGCACTTTTCTATTTGTTTCCAGTTGCATCCTAGAAATGAAAACCTGATTGGAAACCACAGATCCATTGTTAAGCAGGAGTTTTAACCTGGCAGGTGTGTCTTCTTAAGGATGGGCTTGTGTACATGTGCGCCTTTTTTGGGGACAGGATTCAGTTTCTCAAAGGAGACTGTGACTCAAATATTTAGAATAGACAGAGACCAACCTTGGGTTCTTATAACCATTCTTATACCTTATTTTATTTGCACAGTTTATATGCAACAATGCCTCAAATATAGCGGGTAATCAATAAGTTATAACATAAAAATGATTGTTAAACATAAATGTTACCTGACTCGGTATAAAAAACCGAATTCAGTTATAGAAAATAGGTCTATACATTTCAAATGATAATCACTGTGTGATGGGACACCATTTCCCAGTTACAATGTTCTATTCAAACCATGGTGGCAGCTGGAAGGTTTTTAAGGCTCTTCTTTCACCATTCCCAACAGTTTTTTGTTTTTCTTTTAACTTTATTCTCTTCACTGACCCTTCCTCCTTTTTACGATCTCATCACCGTGTAACTGTTAGAGTGTTAGAGGAAATCACGGAAACAAACCTGTACTGGAAGAAGGAGTCTTGGTTCTGCTATGAGCTAGCTGTGAGGTTTAGGTTAATTACTTTATCTCTGCACCACCTTTATCATTATTTATTTATTTTGAGAGAGAGAGAGCACGCACGTGTGCGCACATGCAAGCACATGGAGAAGGGGCAGAGAAACAGGGAAAGAGAGAATCTCAAGCAGGTTCCACATTATCAGTGCAGAGCCCAACACAGGGCTCGAACCCACAAACTGTGAGAGCATGACCTGAGCCCAAACCAGGAGTCAGACGCTTAACTGACTGAGCCACCCAGGTGCCCCTGCACCATCTTTAAAATAAAGGAATCCACTATATCATCTCTAAAATCATTTACACTGTAAAATGCTATACCAAAGCACATAAGACCCTTTGATAATTCAAGTATCTAACTAGTGATTTTACTAGAAATAATCATTTCAGGCCCCCAAGTACTATAAACGTGTACTAACTACTCTTTTCAAAGAATGAGGCTTCCTTTCCATTGAGCGAACAATGTCGAAAATAAAGAGCTACAGATAACATTTAATTTGCATGTGTGTATTAGTTACACAGAATTTCTAGCCAAGGCCCTTCCTTACTTTGGGAGTACATACAGGCTACGGAATAGGCACACAGTGTAGCAAATGGAACAGAGGTTGGAAATCAGACCCCATCCGTCCTCTCAGCTAGGCTCCTTTGTCAGCAAACAACCTGTGCACCCATACTTAGGACATCTGAGTTTGAAACCACTTACATCCAAAAATATTCATTTTAGTATATACGTAATATGACAGTATATTTCTCCCTCCCTTCCTCCTTTTTCTTCTTTTTGAGCAGGGTGGTGGGAAGGATATACATGTGTCTCTTTCTTGGACATAATCGAAGCCGAAAACAAAGGCAGTTTCAAGCAGAAGCTTCTAGTGGCAAGGCAGTGACTACTCTGCTTCTCACCACTGTCACATGGCTAGGTCATAAGCTGGAGGAACAGGATAAAAGGAATGCTCTCTACCAGCTATTTGATGATACTCCCTCTTCGTATTTACACATCAGGCTGAAATTAAATTGAAAAATATTTTTAATGTGTTAGAACTTATTTCAAAATGATACTATGTAATATAAACACAACAATTATATAATGTGAGAAACAGCTAGAGAGAGTTCATATTCTTTTGAAAAACACATTGCTTTGTACCTAGTGATTTTGGTAGCAGATTCTTCACAAATTCTGCATGATCCCCTACATGCAGTATGCTGTAGACACTGGTATTCATTAATTCCTCCTGATTGTAACCCAAGTAGCTGGTCACATTCTCCGACACAAATACAATTCTCCCTTCACAGTTCACAACAAAGAAAAATCCATCCAAAGCCTGCAAAGCCAAAAAAGAAAAAAAAAAAAAAAAAAGGATTAAGAGGGTGGGAGGTTAAAAAATGAAAGAAAAATAAACATACACATCTCTCTACTGAAAAAGAGATCAGAAATATATGTCAAGTTAAAAAAAAGGGGAGACTGAAC
This sequence comes from Panthera tigris, assembly GCF_018350195.1. Taxonomy (NCBI): domain Eukaryota; kingdom Metazoa; phylum Chordata; class Mammalia; order Carnivora; family Felidae; genus Panthera; species Panthera tigris. The sequence goes on from NC_056662.1 coordinate 119,875,873, forward strand.
AGAAGATTTAACACTGTATGTTCTCTGTGGAAGGGACAGAATTTTGAAACAGACTGTACAGGAATGTACAGCAGGGATGAATGAATGTATCAACCCTCTTTCTGCGAGAGAAACTTCAAAGTAGCAGATGTGAAGGAAGTAACCGATATTCACTCAGTCATAAACATCTCTAAACCACAAGTTAAGTACGACAGGTCTCTACCCCCAAGGAACTTGCGGGACAGTGGTAGAGAGAGACACAAACATAATAAAATACCAGTGATGCAGTGTCAGAGACACACCGAGTGTTCTGTGAGCACAAGGAAAAATACCTAATTTGGGGTTGGGGTGGGGTGGGAGGAGGCACAGAAAGGCTATTTAGACGCCCCTAGCTGAGTTTTATAGGGCATAGTGGAGGAGAGGAAGAGGAATGAGGGAAGAACATTCTAGGCAGAGGGGACAGCGTGGTACATTAAGGAACAAAAAAGCAGTTTGGAGTTGTTGGAGTACATGGTACAAGACCGGCTCATGGCAGGAAATAAGTCTGGAGAGGTAGACGGGAGCCAAATCACAGAGGGCTTCCTATGCTCTGAGATAGAGCTAGGGGTCTTCAAAAGGGGATATATATGTGTGTGTACACACACACACACACATACACACACACACACACACACACACACATATATATATATCTATACATAGATATATATAGATATATATATATGCATGCCCTAAGGGGAGCATTACATCCACAGAGGCGCAGGAAAAAAGTTAGAACCTCTATTTCTAGTACAATCTAAGATATAAAGAAGAAATGCAGCTTAATAAACATACTGAAAACCCTGATACCTCAACTCAGTCTAGACAGTCACATATCACAAACCATGGAAGCCTGAGAGAAGATCCAGAATGAAGAGACTGAGCAGGGTGGCACCTTACTTATTTATAATCTTTCCATTTATTGTAATATATTGCAGTTTACTTGCTATAGGATATATACAAGCAGTAAAAACAAGACCTTTAAAAAGGAGAACATTTGTAGGATGTTGTAACAAGATGTAAAATGACAATGAAAATCTGTTGTATACCCAGAAGTGTCTAGTTTTCCGTGGCAAAATTCTTAAAAGAGCTAACAATGTTATGGGCTATTCATTTTTCTTTTTTAAAAAGGCAAGTGTCCCAAATTTGCTGACCTCTTCTAGGATGACAAGTGATAATGATAATATGTTACCTAGCAGATGTTTTCCAAATAATAAACACACTTAATTTTGTCCCTCCAGGGTAAAGATGATATTTAAACAATGAATAAGTAAACTGCCTTTCAAAAAGACACCTATGCTATAGAGCCAGCATATGAAAATGCTTTGAAATGTTTTGAAATGTACCATAGTTGTGACTTTGCTGTCAAAATGACCCCGGTTCCATACTTGTAAAACTTCTCTTCTCAGTTTAAACATTTACAAACTTTTTACCTGCTCAAACATCTTCCAGTTTCAGTGTGCTTTAAACTCATTTTTTTTTAATGTGATAATGCAATATCCTTTGATTACTTTGGAAGGATCACTGTTTGAGATCAAGGAAGATAGAATGTCAATAAAAACCTTGGGATGTGATTAATGATCTAAACACCTCAACACCAGATAAACCCTTTGCTAAACTATTTTCTGTTTACAAGAGCACAGGAAAGCACTGTCATTTCTAACCTTTTTTGACATTAGCTATGAATTTCATAGCAGGCGATATGACGATAGGAACAATAGAAATACAGATACATCATTTTTTTAAAAAGTAGATGTAAAAATTACTTAAATTGTTCTTAGCTATTAATTGATTCAGTGTAAATACAGTTTCACTTCATTTATCTTATTTTTGATCTGTCAAAAGAGTTTAATCAAGAACAGTTTGGGTATAACTAAGTGTCATAATTTAGAGCAAGAAAAAGACAGGCAAGTAAAATCTGGTTGTTCCATGGCGATTCCAAGGGCCATAGTACCCTGCTTCGTCAGCACGACCTTCTCCTTTTTTCACCTAGTTTTCAGGGCATCCTTCACGGCTCCTCCCTCTCTGCCTCCTTGACAACCTTGTCTATCTTCTCTATCTTCAAAGCCACAGCTACTCTCTCCCTTGCTTTCTTACCCTCCATGTCTGTCTCCGGATATCTCTGGACGTCGCCTGTTACCTGCAGAGGGAATGGGAGAGACCAAGACCCACTCCCGGGATCACCTCTGTCCAGTGTGAACACTGGCCAATGATGGGCACAGCATCCAGCACCAGCAAGGCTTAGGAATTCACCCAGACTATCTGGTGCAATTATTTTTAAAGTGTTTGCAAAATCCAAAGGACTTAAAAGTTCTCCTTCATCGTAGCAGGCCTGGAGTCCCTGCGGTATCCTTTTCCACAGACCTACTGGGGCTTCTCCAAGTTCTCCTCCCACTGACTGTACCTGACTTCACTGCCAGGCTGGGAAGTTATTCTAGTAACTGGCCTCTGGAATATGCAGCTGATCAGCCTTTGGGGAGTGTAGAACTTTCACCAGGTCCCTGCTTGGCCTCAGTTACATGGACTCGTCATTTCCTCTGTGAAGTCTGGGGCATCATATTTCTTTTGAGCTTCCCCAGAAAAGACTGGCTTGGAAAACAGGTCTACAAAGGCTCCCTCGTGCTTACAGAATCGTCCTGCTGACCCTACTCCTAAGGTACAGATAGCCTGTCTCTTGTTGGAAATGCCTATTTTTTGTTTTTTTTTAATTACAAATGATATATATACTCATAAAAATTGTTTAAGTATGAAAATGAAACAGTAGAAGATCTGCCAAAATCTCACCCCCAAGAGATTGGTAATGTTTCAGGGAATATCCTCTGAGACTATTCCTATGAATACACAAACATCTCTATTTTCTTCAAGTCTGTCAGACTAATATAATCTGCTAATAGTTATTCTACAAGTTTTTCTCGTATGTTGTGCATATAATTAACTTCCAAGTGTCCTTCTGGAAAGGAACCTTCCTGCTTTTCCAAGTCCTGACAGCTGGTCTTCCACTGAGCAGCACACAGGAGATAAGAAGTGCCTGTCCATTCAGTACAACATCATCAATCTGAGGATTTTTTCTCTTGACCACCTTGTGTCTCATGGCAGGGTCCACAGTGGCCAAGGCTTCTCACAGGGCCTTGGCTTTAAATGACTCCACAAGCTTCACTGACTATCACCTAAGTTCCAGTTAATTGACAAAATTCTGGAAATAAAACACACAACTCTCAACAATTATACAGTCTCTGAAGGGAAAAAGACAAGTACGCATAGTTATGAATAGCGCAGTAGAGGAATTCATAAAGGTTAAGCACAGACTGAAGCACCCAAAATGGGCAAAGGGACGACTGTCACTGGTAAAGTTTCCAGGGAGAAGGCCACACTTACACCTGAGCGAAGTCTTGAAAGACACAGAGTAGTAACTCAGGTGGAAAGGACATTCAAACACAGGAACCGGCTTAGAGGTTAAAAACAAAAAAAAAATCACCCTGTATGCACTTGTTATATTTGTGTTATGTACAATAGCAAAACTTTTTTTTTTAATCTTCAAGGAAAGCAAAAAAAAAAAAAAGGAATTTATTCTAAAGGCAATGGGCATTTTCTTGAAGGCAATGTTTTAAGCATGCAAGGGATGTGGTCTGCTTTTACAAAGATCTTTCTGGAAGTGGGTGTGGCATGCAGATTGGAAGCCAGAACAGTTGCAATGCTATTGTGATACTCCAGTTCAAACCCGAGCCTGAATTAAGGCAATGGCAGTGGAAGTGAAGGAAGAGAATTTGACACAGGCAAAACAAACAGCATTTGGAGACCTCTAACAGCTGTGGGAATGAGTATTTTGGGCGATTCTCCATTAATGATGTAATAAGGGTTCTGGTAGATAGGTGCCTTTCCCTGAGGAAGTGGACTCAAGGAGTAAAGAAATCTAGTCTTTATTACTGACTTTTTCCTCCCTTATTTTTAGGCAGAAGATAAAGGGACAAGTCATAAATTTAGTTTTAGAAATATTATATTTGTTTCTTTAAAAAAATATTTTCCTTTTTTTTTAAGTTTATTTATTTTGAGAGAGAGAATGCACACAAGTTGGGGAGGGGTGGAGAGAGGGAGAGAGAGAGAATCCCAAGCAGGTTCCATGCTGTCAGCACAGAGCCTGACACAGGGCTCGATCCAACAAACCGTGAGATCATGATCTGAGCTGAAATCAAGAGTCAGACGCTTAACTGACTGAGCCAGCCCCAGAAATGTTATATTTGAAATGACTAAGGAACATTCAGATGGGGATGTCCAAAAGGCAGCAAGACAGAATGTAAGAGAAACTGAAGAGAGATCTGAGCTTAAGTCAGACATTAGCAATTTACAGGTACATACAGTATCATCTGGCTTTTTGTTTATTTTGTCTTAACTATAATCATCTCTTCCCCTTCCACAGAATATCTGATTTCCTTTGGGGAGTTACTTCTTCCCAATTAAACAAAGTCTTGTGAGATTCTTAATCAGACCACTGGGAGACTTCCAACCTAAATGGGAATCTCCAGGAGAATTACAGAAAGATCGAATATAGCTGGAATGCATTCACCTGTACCAGCAGGGTACTGCCCAGATGGGTCTTTCTAAGAGACCATTCGTACAGTATCTGATTTTTAGCCTCCTTAAGATGACTTGGTTTCATCTCACTGCCAAGCATCGTTCTGGGATACCCAAATAGCACTCTGATAAATTCACATTTGCTTGATTTGGGCAGAATTGGGGTTCTATTGCTTGAAATCAGAGAATCCTAATTGATAATTTACACATACTTACATGTATGCACACATACATGAATACATTACATGGACATAGGCATAGATGAAACTGCTTGGGAAATGTGCACAGAATAAAAAAAAAGGGAAAAGCGCCAAGGCCAGAACGCTGAAGGATGCTAGCATTTAAGAGTCAGGCTACGAAAGAGAAATCTGAGGAAGAGGCTGAGGAGTAGCCAGAGAAGAGCAGAGATAGTTCTGGCAACGAGGCAACAGGAAGAGTTTTAAGAAAGCAGGACTGGGTGGTGAACGGTGTCAGGAGGCACACGGCAATGGAGGGAATGGCACAAAGTGAGGTAAGGAGGCCTGAGTGTGTGGGTAAGGTATAGGGAGACCTCCATGACTAAAACTGAATTTTCCTTGGGAAGCAGCTGGAGATAAGAAGCTACGGTCAGCTAATGCAGAGCTGTGAACAGGAGGCAGAGGAACTTAGATAGCAAAGGGCAATGGACAATGAGGACAGTAAAAAATGGAGGAGTACTTACTGTGTGGCAAACAATAAATATCTGTCGAATAAATAAAGGCTAATACCACTCTCCCTTTAAATGTGAAGAAATTACCTCCAGTATCTTCATTCTTAACTCATGCTCCTTCATGTTTGAAAGGGGGAGGGGAGGGAATAACAGTGTGGTGAGAGTTCCTAATAGAATAGTAGATATTTGGTTACTTTTTAGATCTGCACACCTTCAAGTCCCTCCAGACCAATATTGCCAAAGAGAACTTTCTGTAATGACAGGTAAGTTCTATATCTGTGTGTCCAATACAATAGTCACTGACGACATATGGGCACTGAGCACTTTAAATGTGGCTGGTGACGGGGCACCTGGGTGGCATAACTGGTTAAGTGTCTGACTTGGGCTCAGGTCATAATCCTGCAGTTCTTGAGTTTGAGCCCCACGTCGGGCTCTGTGCTGACAGCTCAGAGCCTGGAGCCTGCTTTGGATTCTGTGTCTCCCTCTCTCTCTGCCCCTCCCCCGCTTGCACTCTGTGTCTTTCTCAAAAATAAATAAACATAAAAAAAATAAATGTGGCTGGTGAGATTGAAGCATTGGGGAAAAAATACATATATACATGCATATATACATATATATATTTATTTTTTTAGAGACAGAACAGGTAAGCAGGCGAGCAGGAAAGAAGGGCAAAGGGAGGGAGAGAGAGAGAGGAGGAGGGTAGGAGAAAGAGGGAGAGAGAGAGAAAGAGAATGAGAAAGAGAATGAGGTAGAGAGAGAGAATCTTAAGCAGGCTCCATGCTCAACGTGGAGCCCAAAAGAAGGCTCAATCCCATGACCCTGAGATCATGAGTTGAGCGAAAATCAAGAGTTGGACGCTCAACAGACTGAGGCACCCACGTGCTCCTGAAGCACTGAATTTTTAATTTTATTTAGCTTTGAACAGCCATGTCTGACTAACAGCTATCTTACTGAATAGCGCAGCTCCGGACTCAGCCTGAATGAACCAATGGACAGTCTCATGGTAACTTTTCACCACTTCTCTTAGCTGCCCTGGATTAGACTCTATAAAGTTTGAGATGATGAGGATGGGGTCAGAGGATACAAAAGAAGGTCCAGAAAAGATTGTCAACGAAGGCGACCCTGAAGTCTGTGAAAGTCAGCAATTCTATTTTGCAGTCTGTTTCATGTTATCTATAGCCCATAAATAAAAATATTATTAGCTCCTTGAAGTCAAAACTTAAATACATTTCTATTCTGAGGTTTTAGAATTTCTAACTTGATGCGCTTTTTCATATTTGAAAATGTTTGCCTAATGACATCTAATTCATGTGATGCTATGGTACGGTTTTCCTTTGATTCATAGTGATTTTCAGGGTAATAATTTCATCAGCTAAAAGAAATATTCCTACTTTGTTTTCTTTTTATACTAGCTTCGAATGGATGTTTTCCTGTCATTTTCTCTTCATGTTAAAGCATTGTGGACTTTTCTCACACGGCAATGGTGAGTGTTTATCTAAATTAAAGTAGCAGTAGTAATATTCTCTGTCTCCAGCTGTGCTATGTTCAGTTTGTTAACAATCCACTTGTTCTCCTTGTTGATCTCTGAGGTTTCTGAAGAATGTGAGGTGAAGCTAGGATTTCAATGATCACCATTTTCCTACAGGAACCCCAGGAATCTCAAGAATCTGTATATCTTGTACTTACCAGTATCTCAGAAGACATTATATGCAGAAAATAAATTTAATATAATATTTAATGAATTGAAGGGAGTCCTGAGGCTAGGGCACTAAGAAGGCAGACAGAACCCACACACAGAAGCTACAAGTTATGAAAAGACCAACCCCCTGCAGGGTGGAGAAGAGGAGCAGTAAATGCTAAGACAGGTCAGGGCTCCAGGAAGGGCCCAAGTGTAGCAAGTGGTGTGAAAGGTGCCAAGCAGGGGGAAGAGACGGGGCGGAAGCTGGAAATGAGCTGAAAGTGCTCTTCTTTCTTTAATGTCTTTTCCTCTAATAGCTTATATTTTAAAATTTCAAACTATAGCAAAGTTGAAAGAATTGTGTAGCTAACATCTGTACGTTCGCCACCAGATTCCACCATCACATTTTCACTATACTTGTTACAGTACTGTTTCCAAAACATGGTCATGTGTCATGCAGTCGATGTAACAGGATGTGAAGAGGGGACAAAGAAAACATCAGACTCTACCACATGTGGTTACCCTCCCCTCTCCCAGTTTACGTGTATGCACACGCTCACATGGTAGTTGTTTCTACCCAGTTTCTATTTACTCTGTGGGGAACGAGTGTGTCCGTACATGTGTTCTTAAACATTCATGTGTGAGAGGCATCACTGAAGGTGACGGGCCTGCTTGGAAACAAGACACCTACGCTGAAGACAAAGGGAGTGAAGGTTAGATAGGAAAAGCTGAGGTGAAAATTACACAGTAATTACAAAACAATTCAAGTTTAAAAGTTCTTCAAAAATTTCGGTAGAGGGTCATTAAAATAGTAAGTTCTCATACAGTGTTTATGTAAACATTTGAACATTTTAGTCAGGAAACTTTTCAGGAAAACACCTACTGCAATAAAGTGACGCATCCCCTCACTCAAAAGTGAAATTCTACAGACAATATAGATAGCACTAGTGAGCTAAATAATTCTAATGTTTTATACTCCCAACTAGTCCAAACCACCCCAGAAATGAGTGGCAAAGCCATACGGTAGGCTTCGGTTTTCCATCTGACTACACAGAATGCCTTTATGAAAATTTCTCATATTCGTTATTTCACATTTCATTCTGAAACAGCAACAACTGTCAAAATAGGTTACAAAATAATTATTAAAGGTTCTTTAAAACTTACTTTGTTTTATAATTTATTAATCTGACGTAAGGTATAAAAGAGAAAAAACCAAATTATCTTGGAACAAAGATTTTGATCCCTTTCTAAATCAATGAGAATAGCTACCTCCAACAGAAGAGGTCCCAAGGATTCCTTTTCTATCACTCCTTGACTGCTCGATGAGATGTCTGATTTCTGCACTTCATCATCAGTTGTTGATTTCTCTATAATAAAGAAACAAAAAGTCATGCATCCAAAAGGGCTCGTTTCCATATTGGCAAGTTACAAAGACACAGATTCACCTAATTTAAGATTCAAATAACATTTACTTATTATCTAGGCGATATTTATTGATAACATTATTTAATCTTAATGATATTCACTTTATGGATGACAAAATTGAGGTTCACAAAGGTTAAGTAATGTGTCCCAAATCATATAACTAATAAGTGGCAGCAGGATAATTTGAATTCTGACCTATCAAGTCCAGTGTTCCAGCAACGGGGAAAATGGTATAAATATAAAGCCTTTTGAAAAAGTCTACACCAGAAGTTTTTAAGAAATGAGTAAACTGTAAAAGAATGATGATTTCCTCCATTTTTCTTTTTCCTCTTCTGATTTGATAAACTGCCATTGAAAAGAGAGTGAAGAAATGCTTTTTCCTTTTGTGAGCCTGCATGAATTAGCTTACCTTTCACATTCCTGTCATGATGATCTGATTGATAAAACTGTATAACTACTAAATGATCTGAAATTCTTTTGTGCAGTGATGTTGGAAAAGCCATCCATCATCTTCAAACAGCGCCATACTTAAATAAGTTTCCAATCTGTCAAACTAGTGAGTTAGTTAGCCAAAAACCAAATTTGGTATCATTGAATATAGAGGCTCATTTTTTTACTTTAATGGGTAACATATTTCAGGGGCACCTGGCTGGCTCAGGAGCATGTGACTTTTGATCTAGGGGTTGTAAGTTTGAGCCCCATGTTGGGTGTAGGGACTACTTAAAAATAAAAAAAAATCTTAAAACAATTAAATATGAAATATTTCATACATTCCAAAAAATACAGGAAATGACATAGCACACATCACATAGCCACCATTCATTTTTCACGGATGTGAACATTTGCTCCACGTCCTTCCTTCTTTAAAAAATAAAATGCTGCAAATAGAACACTCTGCTACCACTCCTTCTCTGTCTCTTTTCAGAAATAACTAGTATTCTGAGGTCAGTATAATAATTTCTAGGCCTGTTTTTTATTACTTAAGTACACATGTATGATTTCTTGAACAATATATCACCTTTTATTTTTTTTTAATGTTTATTTTTGAGATAGAGAGCATCGGGGGGGAGTGGCAGAGAGAGAGGGGGACAGAGGATCCAAAGCAGGTTTCCTGCTGACAGCAGCAAGAACTGTGAGATCATGACCTGAGCTCAAGTCAGACTCTCAACTGACTGAGCCACTCAGGCACCCCTACTGTTTTGTGTTTTAAAGTTTACGTAAGTATATATGGACTTCTCCAACTTAGTGTTTCCACTCAATATTATGTTTGAGATTTAAGCACACTGATGTAGATCTGATTCATTCATTTGAGATGGTATATATCATGTGCTTAACCCACAGTTAGTAGATTTCCTAAGCCACTACTGACAGACCTTTGACTACCACACACAGTGCTGTAATAAACTATTTTCAGTACTTCCTCTTTTGTACATGTGTGACAGTTTCTTGAGGGTAAACACTAAAAGTGAAGTTGCCGGTTCATAGGGTCTATGTATTTTCGACATTACTAAGTTTGACAAATTGCTCTCTAAAGAGAATGTGCCACTCGTAACATTCAAGGGTTTTTGTTTTTATGCATCCTCACTGACAATTGATATCAGCATTAAAAAAAATTTGTGTGTGTGAATCTATTGGGTGTAAAGTGTCATTTCATATAGTGTTTATAACAACAGCTTTACTGATTCACAATTCACATAGCATGCTATTCATGCATTTAAGGCATACAATTCAGGGGTGCCTGGGTGGCTCAGTCGGTTAAGCGTCCTTCGGCACAGGTCATGATGTGGCGGTTTGTGAGTTCAAGCCCCACCCTGGACTGTGTGCCCCCTTCTCTTTATGCCCCTTCCCCACTCACTCTCCACCTCTCAAAAATAAACATTAAAAAAAATAAAGCATTCAATTCAATGGTTTTTAGTACATTCACAGGGTTATGCAACCAACATTATAATACATTTTAGAACATATTCATCAACCCAAAAAGAAACTTTGTACCCTTGAGCAGTCACCCCCCATTTTCCCAATGCTCCCAAGCCCTAAGCAACCACCAATCTACTTTCTGTCTCTGTGGATTTGCCTATTCTGGACATTTAGTATAAATGCAGTCATACAACACATGGTCCCTCGTGACTGGCTTCTTTTGCTTCGTGTGCTTTCAAGGCACTGTCAGTACTTCATTCCTTTTTTTTTTTTTTCTGCCAGATAATATGCCATTATATAAATATACCTTGTTTAACTTATCCATTGGTCAGCCGATAGATACACGGGTTGTTTCCACCTTTCGGCTACTTATGAATAATGCTGCTACGAACATTTGTGTGCAAGTTTTTGTGTGGACCTAGGTTTTCCTTTGTCTTGGGTATATACCTACAAATGGAATTGCTGGGTGATACTGTACCTCAATGCTTAACATTTTGTGGAACTACTGGACTGTTTTCCAAAGTGGCTGCACAATTTTATTTTACTTTCCTACCAGCAGTGTACGGGGGTTCCGATTTCTCCCATCGTCACCAACACTTATCTGTCTTTTTTGTGTACAGCCATCCTGGTACTTCACTGTGGTTTTGATTTGCATTTCTCTGATGGCAACGATATGCACATATTTTTCCTGTGCTTATTAGTCATTTATATGTCTTTGAGAAGTATTCAGTCAGAGCCTTTGTCCATCTATTAACTGGGCTATTTACCTTTTGCTTATTATGGTACAGAAGTTTCTCATTTAGTTCTAAGATGTACTTGCTTCATCAATTCATGTGTTTATAACATTAAGACAGGTTTTTGGTTTTTAAACAGGTTTGTCAAAAAACACCAACCGTCAAGTCCAAGTAAATTAAATAACTATGTGTGAAAAGCAAAACATCTAAAATTTCAGGCAAAACCTAAGGCGGGAGTGGCTATGTGACCTAGTTTCTGGCTCAAGGAATGTGAAAAGAAGCGACGTGCAATTTCTGGGTCTTGTCCTTAAAAGGAAAGAAGCATGCCTCCCCATTTTCTTCTTTCCCCTTTTTGTCAGCTGGGATGTGGACCGGTGAGCCATGTTTAGCCACGTGGAAAATGGCAATAGGAATGGCACAGAAAAAAAGATGAAATCAGTCACAACCTCTGACACATCCCTAGATTATCTTGTTAAAGCTGCTGTACTTTGGGTCTCTTGTTACAGTAGCCTAGCCTGTATCCTAACTATACATTCTGTATTTCTCAATCCCATGTTTATTTGCTAGATCTTGATTACGTCCATGATAGACATAATTTATTGGCACGCTATCATGAAAAGTAAGACTTTAACTTACATCAACCTTCTACCCACACATTTCTCCCTCCTTCCATCCTCCCAATATAGTTACAATTTTTAGGGCAATCAGTATTTAATATCTATGCTCCTGTGGCCACATAAATAAAGTTCACAAACGAGACAAGGTGTGTGCTATCATTTACATTTCTCCTATTTTGCGTTTTAGTCTTTTTAAGTTCAACTCATCCCTAAACTTCCCCCCCCCCCCAAAATGAAAATTTCCTCTTAATTAGTCAGTCCTCTGATTCTCTGTTCCATTTTTTCCCCATGGAAACATTCGTCCTGGAGGCCTCTATCCACTAGCTGTGTTTTTAGGTTGATGCACAAGGGTACACCTTTCTTCTGTTAAGATTCCATGGTTTCCCTGGATTAAGATCCTATGCCTTTCTTTCTTGGTTTGCTATGGTGGTTTGGATAGATATTTCTGGAAAAAGTACACAGAAGATAACTTTTGAACTGAGGCTTTAAATGTCTGAAAATGTCTTTATTTTGCACTTACACTTCATTTGGATTCACACAGAATTCCAGGTTTAGAATTCTCAGGGCACCTGGGTGGCTCAGCTGGTTAAGTGTCTGACTCTTGGTTTTGGCTCTGGTCATGCTCTCACAGTTTGTGAGTTTGATCTCCACAACAGGCTCTATGCTGGTGGCACGGGGCCTGCTTGAGATTCATATTCTCCCTCCCTCTCTCTCCCTCCCTCCCTCCCTCCCTCCCTCCCTCCCTCCCTCCCTCTCTCTCCCTCCCTCCCTCTTTCTGCCCCTCTCCTGCTTGTGTGCACTCTCCCTCTCTTTCTCAAAATAGATAAATAAACATTTCTTAAGAAAAGAATTCTCATTCAGTATTGTTATTTAGGATACACTCTGAATCTGGTATGTGTCTATTTTTTCTTTCCCTTGTTTTTTTTCTCTCTGGTGTCTGAAAATTGTGCATTGGTGTGAGGTTTTTTTCCCTTTCTTTTTATTCGTTGTGCTGGGCACTATATGAGTGCTTTCAATCTGGAAACCCACATCTTTCTAATTCTGAGAAGTGTTTTGTTTTGGTTTTGTATTATTACTCTTATAATTTCCTCCCTTTATTTGGTCTGTTCTCTTTTTCTGAAATTAATATGTTACACCTCCTGAACTATTCCTATACACTTCCCACCTTTCCCTTGTCTTCCACTACTTGTCTTTTTATTTTTACTTTCTAAGGGATTTCTTCACATTATCTTTCAACCCTTAAAATATTTATTCAACAAATATTCCCTGAAAGTCTACTATGTAACCAGGAACTGTTTTAGGTATGAGGGCACAATGATGAACAAACAAAAATCCTCACCCTCATGGAGCTCTAGTGGGAGTAGGCCGACAATAAACGAATAAAACATATAATATGTTAGATGTAAAAAACACTGTGGGGAAAATAAGGAAGATGTAGAGAGTGTGTGTATTAGAGAGAGAGTGTATTAGATAGGATAGTTACAGACAAGTTCATTGCGAAGAAATATTTGAACAAAGGCACAAAAGAGGTGAGGGAATGAGCCTTGTGTACATCTGGGAAAGAACATTCCAGACAAAGGGAGAAGAAAGTGTCAAGACCTGAGGCAGAGTGTGCCTAGAATGGTTAGGCAGAGAGTGAGTAGGCAAAGAGTAGAAAACAAAGTAAAGAGGCAAAGTTTATTTCAGTTATCCCGATTTTAAGTTCCAAAAGTTATTTGGTGTTTTGAATGTTTTATTTTATAGCATCTTATTATCATTTCATAGTTGGCTTACCATCCTTTTTGTCTCTGAGGGACTGTTTGATGGTTTGAAGTTTTCTTCTGCTCCCTGCACTGTCTCTACTTTCTCTGAGTTCCCTTTTTTCCTGTTTGCTTGATTTGTTCTCTTCTACTTTACAGGTTTTCCTCAAATATTCAGATTTTTATTCAGATTAAAGAGTAAGGTACTAAAAGGCTGACTGGCAGCTGTGTGAATAGAGGGGGCAAGACAGGGAAAGGCTTTTGTCATGTGGGGATCATTCCCAACTGTCAGTGTCTGTGTGTCTTTTCCTTTGGGCAGGTCAGTGTCCCCAGAGGGGTCCTTCCCCCCTTGGGCGGCAAGCAGCGAGGTGACATAGAGCTTCTGGCTGGCTCTCCCCTTTGGAGACTTAAAATACTAGTTTCTACTGTCTGCTCCATCAGCTGTCACTAGACTATTCACTTTCCAGCTTATAAAATCTTAACATCCTACCACTTTAATCATTATAAATATATTTGTTTATAATCTTTTCACATTGCTGTTATTCATCTGAAATTCTTTCTGGTCTATTTGTTCTGTTTGTTATTTGTGTTCCTACTTACTGTAGATTGTTTCCTCATATGTTACATAATTTCTTAGCATAAAATCACCCTCATAAGCATTTTTCTTTGGGAATGCCATGGGAATGAATACTGTTCAGTTTTGTTTTCCAGTCTTTACCCCTGATTTAATTAGCCAGATCATCAGGCAACTTGTTTTATGTAATACATGCAAAGATAGTGAAGTATTACTTCGAAATGAGTTTTTCCATTATCCGGTGTGAGAGTTTTCCTCCAAAGCGCTCTGCCTGTGTGTCTGCTTTAATTCTTTGCTAGGGGTTTTCTGGCATGAGGTCCCCAGTAAATATGGACAGTATAAATATGAGTCGTAAAACAAAGTCAGGGTTTTCCCAGAAGAGACTGTTTCCCATGCCCAGAGCCCCGGCAGAGACCAGCTTATTATTCAGATGGAGGGATTTTCCTACCACTGATGCACTGTCTTTCAACACTATGCCAGAGCTTCAGGTCTGACCCCACAACTTAGATCTCTTGACTCAATTCCCTTAGATACCAGGCTACATAACCTACCAAGGCAACCAGTGTTCAAGTTAAATTAATAAGCCATGTTTTTGTAACAAGAAACCTCTCAGATTCACTTTCTAAAATAAAGACCATCTATACAAAAATGTTTCTTTAATAACATTATGAAATTCAATGCAATTTCTTAATAATAAAAATAATAAAATCACCTATTATAAAGGTCTTCATAACAAAGCACACAACCATGGTTTTGGCTTTTTTTTTTTTTTTTACCTTGTTCCATTCTCTTCATTAGCTGTATCTGATCGACTGTCTTCTTCAAAATCTTGCATTTGTCTGGCTTTACACTCAAACTGTCAATGTCACTGATGTTGGCAGACAGTAACTCAGCTAGTTCTTCTAAATATTTATTTTCTTGTTCCCTGCGCCTCTTTTCAGTGCTGTTTGTTACACAAAGAAAAACCAGTTAGTGTACATTTCTACCACGATACTTCCCTCTTTGATCAAGTACTTAATATTTACATATTTATAGAGATCCATAATTTTATCCAGAATATAAAGTCCGATTTTGAAAACAACTTAAATTCACAATACCAAAGTGCAGAAAACAATTCTGGCCAAAAATACATAAAGAGAGTGACTGCCATCATATATGTATTTCCTCAATGATATAAATACATCAAATATTTCCCAACAAAATGTTAGATATTAAATTTTTTTTTTAACGTTTATTTATTTTTGAGACAGAGAGAGACAGAGCATGAACGGGGAAGGAGCAGAGAGAGAGGGAGACACAGAATCAGAAGCAGGCTCCAGGCTCTGGGGCATCAGCCCAGAGCCCGATGCGGGGCTCGAACTCACGGACCATGAGATCGTGACCTGAGCTGAAGTCGGACGCTTAACCGACTGAGCCACCCAGGCGCCCCCAAAATGTCAGATATTAAAAGGAAGCAGAAAGTACTTACACTCACTGCATTTGGAATTTACTTTATATTCTAAACAATAATTCCTTGAATTAGAAAATCTGATTTTTCAAATAACTTTGTTATAAATTAAGTAGTGCAGACTATACTAGAGTTCAAATAAGTTATACTTTGAAATCTGATAAACTTTCTTAATTTTTTTGTTACTGAAAGAAATCTGATAAACACTTGATTCTTATCATAACTAGACCATTAGTTGGTCCTCATCAAAAAGAAAAGAGCATCCATCCAAAAAGTAAAAGAAAAAGAATAATAATCAATTATGAGACAAAGGTACAGAGAACAATGTCTTTTGTATACAACTTCATTCTACAAAAAAGAAGAAGACATCTATTTATAAGTTCTCATAAATGTGATGAATAAAATTAATTTTGATTTATCTTGAAGCAAAATTACGAGAACAAAGGATAACAGTGCAACCAGCTAGCGCTTTACATTCAATCAAAGGTACTGAATGAATACTTTTCAGTTTTGTTTTCCAGTCTTTACCCCTGGTTTAATTAGCCAGATCATTAGGGAACTTATTTTATGTAATACATGCAAAGATAGTGAAGTATTACTTTGAAATGAGTTTTTCCATTATCAAATTAACATAATAAGAAAGATTGGTCACAAATAACTCTTTGTTTTATAAGCAGCAACCAAAATCATCTGGTGTGATGGTAGAAAAGTGGTAAAAAAAAAAAAAAAAAAGAGGTGAAAAGAGGGCAAGATTATGAGCTTTTAAAAAGCTCATAACTGGGGCGCCTGGGTGGCTCAGTCGGTTGAGCGTCCGACTTCGGCTCAGGTCATGATCTCGCAGTCCGTGGGTTCGAGCCCCGCGTCCGGCTCTGTGCTGACAGCTCAGAGCCTGGAGCCTGTTTCAGATTCTGTGTCTCCCTCTTTCTCTGACCCTCCCCTGTTCATGCTCTCTCTCTGTCTCAAAAATAAATAAATGTTAAAGAAAATTTTCTTTAAAAAAAATTAAAAAAAAATAAAAAGCTCATAATTGGCAACAATTAAAATACCACTTACTTTTCATAACACAAAACTATAAAAGCAATAGCATTTCCATAGCAACATAGTAAGTTGAAAAGAACCAAGTCAGCCAATCAAATGTATTTAACCACAAAAAACAAAATACTACAACATGGTACACATCCCAGAACAAAACCAAATTTTGAAACTTTAACAATCATCCTTTATCTTTATCTGTAAAGCCTTTCATTATTAAGGAATTAGTCCCACTTTATTTAGTAAAATTTTATCTTACAATTTCCACAGAAAGTACATGGAGCAAGATATCCTGACAAACTTCACACAAAGGCATTGAAAACAAGGCATGAAGAAAATGACATATTCAAGGTTTCCGAGAACTCCATCTCTGCAACTTGATAGTGTTTTAGAGGACACCTGATTTTACCTTAGAGAAACTAAGTCATACTAGACTTATTTTGTAGATTCAGTCTAAAGTATGACCTGTTTAAATCTAGGGGTCTAGATTCTAACACGAGTAAATTGGATTCACGTAGTGGAACTCCAAAATCTGCTTCTGACATTAAGTTTTACGTAAAACTCAAGTGTCTGACACCACTGTAGAATAAAAGAAAGTGCTAGAATGGCAGGATAGACAGAGAGTTGACAGAGGAAGCAAGAAGCTAAAAATACTGAAATGCTGAGTTGTCTATAAAATAACTTAAGAAGGAGACTAGGAAAATCACCACGAAACGAAGTAACTAATAAGCAAGGACAGAAAATGAGAGCAGATATATTTAAACAAAGTCAAAACTGAAGGTGGGGCAGACATGACCAAAAAATTCTACCTTAATGGAAAAGAAGGCTTCCTTTATTACTTTAGCCACTTACACTTCTCACCAGCCCACTCAACTTCCGTGGACATTGCACACATGCTAGTTAATCATGCTATGAATTAACTAATGTATCTTTTTCCTCCAACTTACTAGCTTTTTCAACAAATGGTCCTAAACTTATTACATGCCAGACAGCCACGCACTATGTCCTGGGGATCCAGGGGTAAATTAGGTATAGCCCTAATTAGTGTGAGAATAAAGAAAAAGAGTCATTACAACACTATGTGACAAGACTGTTAATGCTATAGAAGTTCATCCGGATCGCACCTACACTGAGGCAATGAGATGTCCCAACCTGGTGGTAGACAGGGATTGGTTTCAGGGCAGGGGAGGCAGACAAACAAAACCCAGCTTTTTCAAAGGTGTAATATGAGAATGAAAATGTCAAGTTAAAGGATCTATAAGTAGTTCAGTATGGCTCAACTACAGAAAAGAAACAGAAGGGCAGGAGGTGAGTTCCAAGCCACATCATGAGGGCTCTTCCATACACCATGATAAAGAGCATGATGTATTGCTTAAAAGCACAAGTTCAAATTTCCTCAGTCATTTATTAGCTATGTAACCCTGGACAAGTTGCTTAACAGCAATTTAACTTCTCTCAGCTTCAATTTCTTTATCTGCAAAACAGGGGTGATGACATTAATTATCTCTTAGAATTTAGTGAGGATTAAAAAAGATGTTAAATGTAAAATGTTTGGCAAAGTTGCTGGCATATACTTTTAGTTCAGTAAATGTTACCTATTGTCATTGTTTTGGTTATGATTATTTTTTTCAGGGCAAGGGGAAGCCCAGAAGGGTTTAAGAAGAAGAATGAGTGGCATGACAAGATTTGTAAGCTCCCTGAAGATAGAAAACATGACTCACTTTGCTTATATCCTTATAACATCATGCACACCATGCTGGTTGAATAGTGGGCACTAAATAAAGCACTTGTTGAGCTGAATTAGAAATATTAAACAAGCACAAGGCATAGCTACCCAGCATTTTGAGACTGGCATTTTAATCCCCATTCTCCTAGTACAGTTAAAGAATGGAGAAGAGGTAATAGGAAGAGATATGAGGCATCAATTACTAAGAAACTCTATCAGGGCTCTTGTACAAAGGGCTGGCAATATCCTGAGGTCTAACATATTCTCTTTATGATTAATGAGTTCAGAATCTGTCCAAAGAGACAGCAGATAATAACAAAACCAAAAGAAGCATTACAAGGTGGTATTCATACACAAACTCAATCAGTTTCAAAATCATGAAGTTTTACTTTACCATATCAAAAATGCCAATTGAAACTGAAGCCCATACTTACAAACCTGAAGGAGGTAATGTTTTCAAATATTTTGAAAGCAGACACACAAAGATTATTATCTTTAAAACATCTAAGAAGAAAAAATATATTCACTTTTTGATATTTGTCATGGCATGATTATGTATGTATAAAAAAATCAAAGATCTACAGATAAGCCATAAAACAAATAAGAAAGTTTAGAACAATGGATGCATAGGAGACCAATAATCCCAAATCCTATATATTAAAAGCTGTCAGTTAGAAGATGCAATAGACAAAATTATACCATTTCCAAAAGCAATAAAAATTCTGTGGGACCCTGGAATATATCTAACTAAAGATGGGCTAGTTGTTCAAAGGGGAAAATTATGAACTACTACCAAAGAATAGTGAAGACCTGAATATGTGAATAGCCTTTATATGCACAAATAAGAACACTCGGGAATCTGGAGTCTAGAAAATAAAAATGTCAATTCTCTTCCAATTTAATCTATAAAAGTAAATGACATTCTAATCCAAATCCCAGGAGTATTCTTCTTCAGGGGAAACTTAAAAACCTGATTTAAAAATCTGAATGGACAGGTAAAGGGACAAGAATAGGGAAAACGATTTTGAAAAATAACAAAGAATGACTTGCCTCAACAGATATCAAGGTGATTGTCATAAGAAAGTTCAGAACCAGATCCCTATCTATACAGGAACTGGATCTATGATAAAGGTAACAGCACAAAAGCAGAGAAAGGATAGGGCCATAACCACTTATGTTCTACATGGGGAAAAAATAAAATTAGTTCCCCACATTATATCATATGCAAATCAAATTCTACATTAATTAAAACTCTAAATACACATATGTATGTAATATGTAAATATGTAAAAATATGTTTAAGGCCTTGAAGTAGAGGGAAAAAAATTCTTCCACGAGACCCCCAAGAGCTTGACATATGAAAACTGAAGGTTCCAAGGTATGTCAATGGACTTCAAAAACAGTTAAACAGACCAGGAGAAGAAAGATATTTACATCAAATATAAGCAAAAAAGAGTAGTACACAGAAAATTAAAAAAACTCTTATAAATAAAAAGGAAAAGGAAAACAACCCAGCAGGAATATGGGCAAAAGATATACCCAGGAAATTCACAGAAGAGGAAAACAAAAATCAAAATCAATTTATCTGGTTATCAGCGAAATATACTTCAAACTGTAACCCCACACTCATCAAGTTGGGAGACTTACAGTGAGGAGAGGACAGTGTGGGTAAGGGTGTGAGAAAAAAAGAACTCTCAATGCTTGTTATTTGAAGAGCAATGTGGTGGTGACCTAGTTAACATAAAGATGAATACAGATCCCAAAGAAACTCTCACATATCAAGTAGGAGGTGTGGAAACTGATACTACACTGTATGTTAACTAACATGAATTTAAATAAAAAATAAACAAACAAAAATAAAGTAGGGAGGTGCATATGAGGATGTTCCTTCGCTGTAGTGCTAGTTGTAAGAGCAAAAATTTCTAACAGAAAGGTTGTTTATAGGGAAATGGATTTTTCAAATGGGATACATTCCTGTCTTACAACATTTAATCAAAAGGTGACAGAACTGAAATCTATATATATTTATATCTCAAGATGCATGCTGGAAAAAGTATACTCTAGAAAAATATATACAGTATACAGTATTGTATCATATGTATACTTACAAACATTCTGTATTACTCACCAGTTCATATATATATGTAATTATTAAAAATGGAGAAATTAATTGCAGACAAATCAATGTAATAATTAATATTTTACTACCTTATTCAAATAAGACTATACAAATATGATAAAATATTAAAAAATACTAACAATACCACAAAATATGAACAATTATATGTAATGGATATATATAGTTCCTTAGCGTCTATTCTTAACATAGATTTTAAAAATTTCCCCAAATAAAAAATTAAATCTAAAAAACAACAGTTTTATTTATTTATACTTTTTTAAAATATCTATTTATTTTTTGAGAGAGAGACAGAGAGAGAGAGAGAGAAAGCACAAGCATGGGAGGGGCAGAGAAAGAGAGAGGGGGACAGAGGACCCAAAACAGACTCTGCACTGACAGCAGGGAGCCTGACGTGGGGCTCGAGCTCACAAACTATGAGATTGTGACCTGAGCCGAAGTCAGATGCCCAACTGACTGAGCCATCCAGACACCCCTATTTATTTACTCTTACATTTTCCTTTGAAAAGGACTGACTTTACATACAGATAAAACAAGAACATTAACTTTGACAACACAAATCTGGATTGTATCTCAATATCAACGTTCCTCTGAGCATCTGGACACTTACCTGTGGTTATGAATACTTAAGTTATGATCTGTGACAGTCCTTTTAATTGATCAACTTTTCTCTCTCCAGACTGGAGCCCTGGCACTTACTCCCCTGTTAAAATCCTTTCTTTATCCCCCATGAGAAAGAAGCACGTAATCCAGGGACAGAAGAATCTTCTGCCACTTCACTCTCTAGATCAGTGATGATCAATGGGGGCCATATTGCTTTCCCCATCCCTGACAAACATTTGACAACTGTCTGAAGACATTTTTTGGTAGTCACAACTGATGTGACACTTTGGTTATCATAACTGATGGAAAGATGCTACTGGAGTCTAGTGTGTGAAAGTCAGGGATATTGCTACGCATCCTACAACATACAGGAGAGCTGCCCACAGCAAAGAATTATCTGGCTGACAAGGTCAATAGTGTGAAGGCTGAGAAAGCTTTCTCTAGATCCTAGAAGATGAATGGAGTAAGATCCTCTCAGGTGGGAAGCTGTTCTTTTGATGCGAGTGAGTTTCTTTCTCTGGCATTTGTTAGAATCTCCTTAGCAATAATTCTCTTTTAGCCTATTTAAGGTGATCATATTCCTTATGATACACAAATATTTAATTCCACAAATAGGCATTCTTTAAAATCCTAATACTAATATTATAAAAATAATGATATTTCTTAGTTCTGCTAACATAACGTTCTAAGATAGCAGGTTGAGGATATACAATAGACTTATTTATTCACGTGACAAATATTTACTATGTCCTTACTATATATAAGCCACACACTATGCTACAAACTAGGCATATAATAGTAAGAACGGACAAGGTCCTTACCAAATAGCAGCCTAAGCGTGTAGTGGAGAAGCCAGAAATTCACGAAATAATCACATGAACTAGTAAAAACCTGAAATTATGGATCAGAGCTATAAACATACATGTGAGACAGATACAGGAATGGGGAGACTTAACATAATATTTATGGAAGTAAGAGAAGGCTCCTTTTAAGGTGGTAATGTCTAAGCTGGTATCTGTTGAATGTATAGGTACTGACTACAAGAAATCTAGAGGGAGCAAGCTAGATTGTGGGAGCAGCATGTGCAAAAGTCCCGGGGAAACAAGAAAACATGGGGAGTATAAGGGACTCCAAGAAGAACAGAAAACTTGGAGTAGATTTAGCAAGAACTCTTAAGTGGCAATGAAAATGATAAAGAAGCTCTCCTAGATCTAGACTAAGAAAACAGTGTTCCTACCTTGATGCCAGTGTGTCACATGGCGATCCTTTCCTCTTATGTGAGTCTGGGTTAGCAGGGTCGGATGAACTGTCCCCGAGGCCACTCATGTTGAAAAACTTCACACCTAAAAAAGGAAGGACAACAATGAGAAATCTACTCTGGTGAGCTTTCTAACCACAGGAGAGGAGGAAGCTCCCTTATGTTAGAAGATATCTAAACACTATAGGGTCTCTGTGAATACCTAATTACAGCCATCATAAAAGTATCCCCATCTATACAGAGTCATCAGCTATTTAGTGTTTCTACACTTTCTTTTCTGTATTTGTAAAACAAAATAAATAGTCCCTTATGAAATCACAAAGGTCAAACAGGATGAAAGTATTATGAGAATAATGAAATAGACACTGAAATTTTATTTCAGAGAAAAAAATCACTTTCAGATGTTTCTAAGAACAAGGTATAACTGGGAGTCAGAGAAATTATTTCTTATATGTATTTATTTTAGATTGTGCTTTGAAAAGAACTTGAAACAACTTTTACTCATAAGGTTTGGGATTTTATACTGCTAAGAAAATAAATAATACATCTACAATTAAAGTTGAAGCAATGAATTAGATTTGGTACTTACCAACTCTGAATTCTATATTCCTAACCTTGTGTTTATGTAGTCAGGCGACAAAGATCAAATGTTTAGTCTATGTTAGGATCTTGGTATAGATGCCAGAGAACACAAAGTCATTTCCCTGAGCACGCCAGTCAGGTCTCTCTCTCACATGTTGTGCCAGGTAGTGACTACACTTACAGATCCACTCTGACTTGTCCCTATCAACCACTATTCTCTGTAGAATCCCTAACGAAACTCAGAATCCTATCCCTGGCCTTATATTCATCACGACCTTTTGTATGTTATTAGTGCCAAACAGCATACCTCCCCCATTTGTTTTCACCCCATCTACCCTTGAAAAAGGAAAGAAAATCCTTGCTAAATGGGAAAAACCTTTAACTTTTCCTTTTCCACAGCAATGACAACTGTGCTTATAAAGCTTATAAAGAATGCTGAGATCCATAAAAATCTCTCACATGGTTTTAATTAATACATGTGAGCAAATCCTTTTTCTCTAGTCCTGAAACTTACTGTCTCTAGCCTGTCCTTTGTCAATACCAAAGACTGTCAGTTCCCCCTTTTCTGTGTACAAATAATAACTAAAATTCTAATCATGAATTTATTATTTCATGCAACAAAAGGGGCACATTCTGAATTTCTCCCACATGAGAAGTGCAGTTCATAAAAACCTCCAACGCCTAGGATTGCAGTCTTGTAATTGCTTTTTACTTTTCTCCTTTACTCCTCATTTCTAATCAGTATCCATGTCCTGTCAATTCTTCCTTAATAAGAGATCTCAGATTGTCCCCTCCTTTTTATTCTCAGATATAGTTATGATTCTAGTTGGAACCCAATGCTTCATTCTGGATTAATGCAAGATCCATGTATCTGGTTTCTCAATTCCAGTCACTCTCACTTCTAATCTGTCCTATAAACAGCACCTAAACCATTCCTGCTCAAATGTCATTTCCAAGATATCAGTTCCCTGATGAGGAATCAACTGGATCCCCCTACTGGAGCATGGTGGTTGAAAGCATGGGATGTGGGGTCAGAAAGGCCTTACTTAAGTTGAAGTCCTGGCTTAACCAGTACCTACTTATTCTTGGGCAAAGTGTATAATCTCCTTAAACCTAATTCCTCATCTATAACATACAGATAATAATTACCTTCACCCACCTTCAGATCTGTTATAAGGACTGAACGAAACAGTGCATGTAAAGAGCATACTCTAGTTCCTGGAGAATGCTGACTGTTGTTATTTTCTCTTTAGACAGAGAGCTCCATGAGGGCCTAGGGTTCACTTGTGGATAACTCATCCCAAACCTTCTTATCAATAAATACAATGGACACTTTTCATGCCTTCATTTGTTAGTGCTCAATATATGCTATTATTATTATTATTATTATTATTATTATTATTATTTTATTGGCCTACTTGGAGCAGCATTTGAAATAACCTTCTGAAACACTGTCACCCATTGGCTTCTGTGATCCCATACTTCCTTCATTTACTTAACAAATAAATCAAGCATCTATCATGCATCAGACACTGTGCTAAAAGCTGAGCAAATAAATGGTCAGCAAAATAGAGGTTCCTGCCCTCAGGGAGCGGGAGAAATAAGCAAATAAGACACAAAAGTAACATATAATTTTAAACTGTGATAAAAGTTACAAAGGAAAAGAATACAAAAGGAAAAGGAAAAGGAAAAGAATAGGAATAGAATAGAATAGAATGTTTCTCATAGAGAGAAGCAATAGAGGAGACCTAATTTTAATTGGGGCCCTCTCCAAAGAAGTGATGCATAAATCAAACCTGACTAGAACAGTGTGGTTTTCTTCTGATCTTATTCTAAGTACTTTTTGCCCAATTCTTGGGGGTCAGAATTCCTCAAGGTCCTCATGTCCAAGGCCTCTTTTTCCCTCAGACTACATACATTATCCTCGGGTGATACCACTCACTCAGCCTGATATCAAAACACATCTCTATACTGATTATCCCCAAATCTCCACCTCTAGCTCAGATCTCCTAAGTCTCAGAGCCATAATCCAATACCTCACCAGCTATCTCCATCCAGATGTTACCCAGGCACTTCAAATTCAACTTTCCAAACTGAACTAAACCTCACCTCATATATTTCTTCTTTTAGTTGGTATGCTGGAGTCCTTCTAACCTCTTCTCTCAAAACCCATATGCAAGCAGACACCAAGATTTGTCAATTTTTATTTCCTAAATATTTCCCAAATCCATCCCTTCTTCATAGCCTCCTCTCATCACCTCCTGCTGGACCATTTCTTTTTTTCAAATGTTTATTTATTTAGAGAAAGAGAGAGAGAGAGAGAGAGAGAGAGAGAGAGAGAGAGAGAGAGACATAGTATGACAGGGGGAGGGACAGAGAGCGGGGAAAGAGAGAATCCCAGACAGGCCTCGATCCCACGAACTGTGAGATCATGACCTGAGCTGAAATCAAGAGTTGGACGCTTAACCGACTGAACCACCTAGGCGCCCCTCCTGCTGGACTATTAAAATAGCCTTCCAGATGGTCTCCCTGAGCCACCAGAGCAGGCTATCAGAAATGTAAGTCTGATCATCTCCATCTCTTGTTTAAAATCCTTCACTAAATCCTCACTGCTGAAAGAACAACATTCAACCTCTTGGACATAATATACAAAGTTTCCATCAGCTCTCATCTACTGTGCGTCAATTATAGAATTTGGTGAATAAGTGACTAAACATCTATTCAATCATGTACTTAACAGACTATATATGTTATATATTATATATGACACACATATATATAATCCATAGGAAACAGAGACACACACATGTAGATTATGTATGTTAATTTTAGTTCTGACACTAAGGAAAGACTTTAAAAATAAAATCCTTGGTTATATTCCACGTTTCCAGAAAAGGAAAACATTAGTCAGAAAACTTTAAATTGATCCAACGTGGGTAGCCCTAATTTCACCAGCAACAAATATTTACTGAGTTCCTAGTATATGCCAGCCTCTGTTCTAGGTACTGGGGATACGACCGTGAATAAAATTTATAAAAATCACTGTCCTCATGTCCTCATAGAGGTTCATTCTATTGTAAGGCAGAGAGATAATAAATAAAATTAAAAAGTAAATTATAGAGTATATTAAAAGGTGATATGTGTTGTAGAGGAAAATCAGGCAAAAACAGAGGTGTAAGTGTGTAGAAGGGAAGGGACAGCAGTTTTAAGTAGCATAGTTAGAAAAGGCCTCATTGAGAAGGTGAGATAAGAGCAAAGACTTGAAGGATGTGAAGGAAAGGGAAAGGTATCTGGAGGAAGAGTGCTCCTGGCAGGCGCAAAGGGAAGGGCTGTAAGGCCTTAGCTGGAGCATAACTATGCTTTTTGCAAAAGATGAAAGAGATCAGTGTAGTTAGAACCAGGGAGTGAGGGAGCAGATGAGCTCAGAAAGATTACACGATGAGGCTACATCGTGTAAGGCCATAAAAACCATTTTAAAGATTTTAGCTTTACTCTGACTGAATTAAGCAATCAGTGGAGGGTTAAGAACAGAGGAATGACAAGATCTGATTTTCATTCTAAGACTTCTGCTATAAAGGGTAAGTACAATCTTTCTCATTTCAGTAATTTGGTATTTAAGTTTCCAACTGCTAAATGGACTTTTTCACTTGGATATCCCACTGTCTCCTCAAACTCAATTTGTATAAAATATGTTGGATGTTTACGTTCCAGACTTCTGTTAATGATGAATAAATGAGATGAGTTGCATTGTGGAGTAATGTCATCATAAAAAATACTTGTTAAATCTCTTGTGGTGGGGGGAGAGGAAGGACCCATGATAAGAAAAATAATTACAGTAATTGCAAGGTGGACAACCTCAATGCAAAGGCAAACAGGCCAGACTTGTAAAAACAATCACCACAATAAAAAAGATGTCAAAAGACTCGACATGTTTGTTAGTATCTCTTCTGAAACCCAAACACAAAATAATAATCATCTAAGTGATATATTACTGTAATTAATACAACTGCTACCTTCTTTTCCTAAGAAACTCACAGAAGCATAAATGAGGTTATCACAAAACCAAATATCGCAGAAGAAGCCACCTCATTCTATATTCACATAGAAATAAAATGCAATGTTTTTAAATGTATTAATACAAATAATGAAATTATGCAATAACCTTTATAATAATGGGACATTAATTCTAAACTTTTCAACAGCAATAGAAATAAAAGAGAGCAGAAAATGAAGGGGGGAATATAATGAAAGATAAGACTCTGGAGTTCGCTAAACCAAAAGAAAGGAATTAGCTAATTCCCACCTCATGCTCAGGGGCCACTTCTTACTTCCTTATCTGCCTATCTTCTTTGCCTCCAAAGACATTAGGTTATACCTATCTGAGAATTTACCCATCTGGAATTCTACTGACTCTCAAAATAGAAAGGGCAATATACTATGCTTATTATACTATACTATACTGTACTATACTATACTGTATACTATGCTATAAATTATAATTCTTTTGTTTGTCTCCCATTCTAGATTATGAACTCAAAGCCAATTACTGGATCTTTTTACTGTATATCCAGTATCTAACATAATGCCTAAAAGATACAGAAGCTAAGACAGGTGATGCATTAGAAGTGATTATTTAACTAAGATGACATGTAAAAGTTTAAAGGATATTTCAGATATTTTATGGTTAATATATTTTCTGGAATCATTCATAAAGCTTTGGAATTCTTTCCTATAAGTGAGACTATGAGCTTATCTGAAATCCTTTTTACCCTATTTTCAATGGGGGGAAAAAACCCAAGCCCTATCTTCTTGATCCAGAAACTGGAGAACATCTCTTCTAATTTTGAAAAGGTAAAAATATACTATTTAGGGAAAACCTCAAACAATATTTCATAGTACTATAAAAACATAAAGTCATGTCACAGTGATACAACTGTAAACATAAATAATATAATTTCATAGACTGGATCATTTTGAGCAACAAATAAACCTAGATTGAAAATAAGATCCCCCATACTGTGCTCCCCTCAGACTACTGGCTAGAGATTGACATCTTCTAAATTTATCCAAGATTCTGAGGCTGAGGAGACATTAGACAATAACTCAACAGCAGCCAGACAGGCTGACCTACCAAAATAAGAGCCAACAGTAAGAAGCTATGAGAGGGTCACCAACAATTTGCTGATGATATGATTCTGGTATTAACTGCTTTCTATTTACAAAACACAATATACAGATAGTGGAATGCAAATCCCCTGATGAGTGAAAACTATTACAGCTGTTCTATTTGTGGAGTGGCTTTATATATGCCAGTAAGGGTACTTAAATAAGGTTCATTAAGAAAAGAATGTTGGTTTCAGGAAACAATTTGCATACCACCTTTTAAAAAGAGGTAAGGTTTCTAAGTCAAAGTACCCTGCTGATTTAAAAAGAGTTGCTAAGTTATACTCAACCTCATGCAATCTGTAGAGAACAGTTTTGGGAATCAGAAACCACATCTATCTCAAATAGATCAGACAAAACCAAATAGGTGAGGCTGAAGAAATAGGTCAGTGTTTTATATTTCACTTGAACTATAAATTTCTAGAACATAAGAAATTGGTCACTCATCTCCCAGATTTAGCTGAGAATCACATAATTTGAAAAATAAGTAACAATATGTTAGTAAACAGCTCTAATAAATATACTTCAAAATGCTTAGCAGGCAATTAGCACAAAGCAGCACAGACATGATGAGAGGGACATTCTGAGGGCCGAACCTCTCCAATTTGACAGCTGTATGAAAAGAATCACATAGGAAAATCATTATAAACAAAGAGCTCCTGCAGTGGGCAACTGTCAATAAAGAAGTATTTCTCAGACTGGCATCTTCAGACACTTAGGGTTCTCTAAAAGAAGTTTTCAATTTCTCTTGTCTTTTCATTGCAATGTCAACTGAAATCTTTCTCAAGTGATAAGAAAGTATTGGGATTTACATCGCCTTTTTTATGGTTGGATACTTTTCCATTGTTTGTATACATCACATTTTGTTTATCCGCCAGTTGATGGCCATTAGGTTTTTCCATTTGGGGGCTATTTATGAGGAATGATTCTATGATCATTTATATACATAAATGTGAACATGTCTTCAATTCCCTTGGTATTTTAGAGTGGAACTACTAAGTCATAATAATGTAACTCTCTTTAGCTTTTTGAGAAACTGTCAAACTGTCTTCCACAGTGGCTACAGCAATGTACAAGCATTCCAATTTCTCCACATTCTCACCAAAAATTGTTATTTTATGTTTTGTAATTTTATTTTAATTCTGGTCGTCTTAGGAGGTGTGAAATGGTATCTCATTACCGCTTTGATTTACATTGATTTCCCCAATCAGTAATGACACTGAACACCTTTTCAGGTGCTTATTGACCGTTGTGTATCTTTTTTTGGAGAAATGTCTATTCAGGTCCTTTGCCCGTTTTTAAGTTGGGTTATTTGTCTTTTTTTGTTAAGCCATGAAAGTTCTTTATATTAGGGTACTAAGCCTCTACCAGATATATTATTTGCAAACATTTTCTTTATGAACAGTTTTTAATTTTGATGAAATCCAATTTATCTATTTTTTTTCTTGTTTAGTAAGTGCAATGCCTGGACTTCCTTAAAGACAATTTCTACTGATTGCTATTCTTCCTGGGTATATACCATACTTTCTTGTTTCTCTGAATGCCTCCTAACTTCTTGTTAAAAAAGCAGATATTTTGGGGCACCTGGGTGGCTCAGTCGGTTAAGTGGCCGACTTCTGCTCAGGTCATGATCTCGCGGTCCGGTCTGTGAGTTCGAGCCCCGCGTCGGGCTCTGTGCTGACAGCTCAGAGCCTGGAGCCTGTTTCAGATTCTGTGTCTCCCTCTCTCTGACCCTCCCCCGTTCATGCTCTGTCTCTCTCTCTCTCAAAAATAAATAAACGTTTAAAATAAATAAATAAATAAATAAATCCCAGATATTTTGAAGCTAATGCCTAAAAAAGATTTCCTTAAAGGTCTGGAAACAAAAAGTCTCTGAATCCACAAAGCCAGAGACCAAAATTCAGATGGTGGCTCTCCCTGGCCCAGAGAAGAACCCCTACCCCAATAAGTCTCTGCCACAAATGGCCTGCCAGGATCTGAACTCTTATGCCCAGGAATAAAAAACAAAGGCAAAGAAATGGATTCAAAGCAATGAACTCTTAAAAATAAAGACATCATTTTTTCTTAGTTCATTGGTTCTATAAAACATCTGATTTTTCTTAAAATGTTTTTTACAGTAAAAGAAAATCTTGTGCAAAATATTTTATATATTAATAATAAAGAAATTATCAAGGATTTAATACTTTAAATTCTACAAGTGTGTCATGTCTGAAGTAATACATTTAATAAATTTATGTTTAGGTTAAGAGACAATGCTTTTTTTCTTTGCATTATTTTTTTCTAAACGGAAAGAATAAGTTTGGAAAAACTGTAAAAGTTTATTTTTTGTTTTTTATTAACAAAAATATAGGAAGAAGAGAAAAATCAGTTTTAAAACCCAGTATTTTAAATCCCTCTCATTGACTTTATTTAAAATTTAATTTTTTAAAGTTAAAAAATAAACATAAACGCATTCACCTTGCTAAAATATTCCTATTGAATGAATTTGTCCCTGAGGAAAAATAGTTGGCATATGAAATACATATTTGTGGCAGCTATCATAGTAAAACAACTGGGCAGAAACACCCTCAACATTTCCTTGCAAATCCATGAAATTAAATGATTCCAGTTATCATACAATTACATTGGGTAATTAATAGATATACTGTATATGACTTCCAAAAATCGGTACTATATCATTCTAACTTGTGGAAGATATGTTGGTATTTCTTTAAAAAAAAAAAAAGATTAAAATCAGTCTTCCTAGCCACAGCTCTCTTTAACTGTGTAAACAATAAAATAAGTGTTTGATATTTACTTGCATGTGCACAGGAGAAGAGTTTGTAATAGTTTAGCAAAGAGGTAACAGCCTTGAAAATGGTGGTCATAGATGTAAAACTAAGTGATAAAAATTTCACTCTCTCTCTTTTTCCGTCAATTCCATTCTCCTTCACAGATTCAGAAACTAATGAGCAGAAGAGAACGAAGATCAGTGGCCAGAAGAGAATGAAGATCAGCTTTAGATACAGATAATCTACAGATGAATATCCAAACCCAAAATCACATTTACTACATGAAATTATTCCAATATCTGATCAGAAGTTGTTCAATTTCCCACAAAGTATTTCAGAAACTCATTTCAGAATATAGTATGGTTAAATGTACATATATAAATCAGTAAAAGAAAAATAAACATACTGAAATTTGATCCTTAACATTATAAGGCAGTAGAAGTACCAAGCTGCATGGGTTAATAATTTGCCAAAACAATGAAATTATATTTTGAGGGCACTAGAAAATGATCAAGTCAGGTAAGCCTCCAGTTAATTTTGGGATCATCCCCCTAGCTGGAGCAGAAGTGGCTTGAATGAAATCACAATACAAATGTACATACAATCCTCATTACCCAAATTTGCAGAAGAATATGCATTTTTTAAAGCCTAGCTTAAAACTTAAGTCATCCTACTTGATTCATTTATATTTGGCAAAAGCCTTATTGACACCCATGGGGAAACCAAAAAAAAAAAAATTCCCCAAGCATCTCAGGTGAATAGCTAGTTAAGTAGCATTTATATTTCCTCAATGATCATACTAATTGCTCTAGTCATATCCCTTCCAGTACAATGCCCAACAAATGGCCAACTCGAAACAAGTGAAACTCAAATTTCACTTTTCAGTGTTCTCAACAGAATAACACCTATGAGAGTAACGCTTGTAATTTTTTTTAAATTTTTTAATGTTTTTTTTTTTTTTTTGAGAGAGAGAGAGAGACAGAGCATGAGCTGGGAAGGTTCAGAGAAAGAGGGAGACACAGAATCCGAAGCAACCTCCAGGCTCTGAGCTGTCAGCACAGAGCCTGATATGGGGCTCAAACCCATGGACCGCGAGATCATGTCCTGAGCCAAAGTTGGACACTTAACTAATTGAGCCACCTAGGCGCCCCAGTAAGGCTTATAAATTTTAAACTGGAGACTCAGATTCAAAATTTCAGAATCAGAGGGACCCCAGCAATTGTCATCTAGTACACTGTTCCTCAAACTTTTTGACTATAGGCCACTTAAGAATATACAAAATGCCTATCTTGCCTGTTCCCATTTTCACAGTATCAAGTCAGTAACAAAGAATTTGAGCAGAAAAAATAATAAAAATTGTTCACAAAACAGTAGGCCTATTAACGTGCATTTAATTACAAGATAGGACAATAATAATAATTGTGTGTGTGTGTGTACAGTTTATGTATTTTATTATGTATTAACTCATTTACTCTTCACAACTGCCCTATGAAGTATGCATTATTATTTCTACTTACAGAATCACTGATTGAGTTCAACAATTTTATCTTACAAACTACTGACAATGATGATGATGATGAAGATAACAATGATGATGACCAACACTTACACAGGATTTACTATGTGCCAATCATTGTTCTAACCATCGAATTTACATTTTTTAACATTTATTTATTATTGAGAGAAAGACAGAGACAGAGCATGAGCATGGGAGGGGCAGGGAGAGGAGGAGACACAGAATACGAAGCAGGCTCCAGGCTCTGAGCTGTCAGCACAGAATGTGACACGGGGCTCGAACTCACAAATGGCAAGATCATGACCTGAGTTGAAGTCGGACGCTCAACCGACTGAGCCACCCAGGGACCCCTGGAATTTACATTATTTACTCATAAACCTTACTAATTCAATTCACTCATAAAGTATAAGACAGGTAACTTTATAACCTATTTACAGATTGTAAGAAATGAGGAAACTGAGGCATAGAAACATTACTTGATCTGCTTAACATCATAAGTAGCAGAGGTAAAAATCATTAAGTAATTTGGCTCCAGAATCTGGCTATGCTTTAACTCATATAACTAATCTATAGTCACATAACTGAGAAGTAAAAAGCCAACAACAGATTCCCAATATTTGCTTTTGCTTCTACATTAAAATGCTTCTTCATTAGGAGTTCTCTCAGAAAAGCTGACATTAAATTGTGCCACCTCTAGAAATCCTGGGTGGTATTTACAGGGAGTTTCAAACACACGAACAGAGAGCCTTCTCAATTCTTCATCCAAACGTCACACAAATAAATAAAATTGATTGGATACCCAGTCCTGACTTCTCTCATCATTATAATACAAAACCAATTATTTCTTATAAATATAATTTACCTTAAAATATAAACGTGTTATTCCTTCAAAAAGTTTTGCCATACAAACCCTAATTTTTGTCCAAAAATTTATAAATCTTGGATTCTAAGATCATATATATACATCCACACACATATAAAATTCTTTTCAATAACATCCAAATCATCTTTAGGAATCTACCTTCTGGAATTCTGGGCTCCCACCATGTTTCAACAGACTTTCCCCTGAAAAAAATCTTTACAGGCTTTGTTCTACCAGATAACATTCTCAGTTAACAAATCCATGAATCTCCAAAGTCCCATATCATAGTCTCTTTAGAAAGGAACAAAGATGGAAACAGATATCAAGTTCAAAATGAGTGCTATTATACGGAACAGCTGACCTGTACTCTCCCAAAATGTCCATTTTATGGAAGACAAAGAAAAGCTGATTCTAGGTTAAAGGAACCAAAGAGATGTAACAACTACACAATGTGTGATTCTGGATCAGAGGACTGATAAAAATTTAATATGAACTCTAAATGCGATAATAATAATAATAATAATAATAATGAAAATGTTGTTTCCTGAGTTTCATTATTATGTTGTGGTTAAGCAGGAGAAACACACTGAATATTTAGGAGTGGAAGAACGTAAATGTCTACAACTTCCTCTCAGATGATTCAGCAGCAGAAATAGTAGCAAATATACAGAGAGATAAAGCAAACATAACAAAATGTTTCCAACTGGTGAAAGTGGGCAATGGGCAATACACAGGGCCTACCAATCTTGCAACTATGTGGCAGGTTTAAAATTATTTTGATAAATGTTAAGGAGAAATAGAGAAGATAAAAATCTTCATTGTGATATGAAGAAAAGAGACTTCTTAGAGTCACTCAATGAAAAAGGAGTTAAAGAAAAACACACCTAAGCCAGAGTTCAGTCACTAGATGATTCTGTTTTCTCTCCCTTTCTCTTTCATAAATATAAACTCCTCTCTCTCTCTCTCTCCATTGGGAATTAATAGTCTGATTTCAAATAATAGAAAATACAAGTTAATAAATATATCTCCAGTTAAATGAAAGCCAGAAATCTGGAGTCTGTTCTAGAAACCAATGAGACTTTATTTATTTTTGTTAAATTAAAAAAAAAAAAGTTTATTATTTTGAGAGAGAGAGAAAAAGACAAACATTAGCAGGGGAGGGGCAGAGAGCAAGGGAGACACAGAATCCAAAGCAGGCTCCAGGCTCCGAGCTGTCAGCACAGAGCCCGACGTGGGGCTCGAACTCATGGACCACGAGATCATGACCTGAGCCGAAGTCGGACGCTTAACTGCGCCACCCAGTTGCCCCTACCAATGAGACTTTAAAGAGAGAGGCAGTAGGATTATTTTGCACCTCCACCCCCTGCTTTAAAGCACTCTGCTGCCAACAGATAGTCTCGCCTCCATCTCCCAAATTCATTGTTTATCCCAAACACAGGTATTGTTTGTCAGCCAACTAAATCTAACTGCCTTTAACATCTATGGTGGTTAAAGCCCACTCTTCAAGCTGACAGCTATCACTCCACGGTGACAACCGTCTTCTCCTTTAAAAGTGAGTAGGTGGGTGTGCAGCTGGGCAAGGATGAGGGAAGCTCCTGGGGTGCTAATATTGTTTTACTTCTTAACCTGTTTAACAAATATGTTTGGCACATGATAATTCAGGAGTTCTACACTTAAAATCTGTAACTTTTATCTGTATAGTGCTATAATTCAATTTAAAAAATCTATTAATTTTAAAAAGCCTCCTGCCAAAAGTCCACTTACTGATCTATCATTTTCTGATTAATCTTCAGCTTTTTACCTACTGTCTTGGCTTAGTGCATGTTTATCCTTCTAACATAGGCTTCTATGATCACTGTCATCTTTGTGGACACACAAGAACTATTCCCTCAGGGAGCTCACAAACTCTTTGAAATCAGCTATGTAAAAATGCCCAAATGTAAAAAAATGGGCACCAAATATAGACTGAATGACTGTACACATGTTAGAAATATACAGACCAAATCTAGGGATGGTTCAGTATAGTTTTTCTGCTTGCCATTTTTAATTCAATGAGGAGGTTCTCACTGTAAAATATTCATATGAACCCTATAATCATTTCAATGTGCATTAAAGTGATTCATAAAGTGTAATCTAGAACATTTTCATTTAGGAATGTCAGCAGATGTTTTATAATAACTTTGAAACTTTTAAATCAAAAACATATTTCCATCGGTAATCATTTTCCCTTCATACTTTTGTATAAACAAAGCTCTTTAAAAACAGTTACAATTCCCACCTGGGAGACTTCTTTGTTCATAATGAGTCCTCAAAACAGATATGGTCAAATCTAGCACTCCGGAGGGTAGCTTACAGGGAAGTGGGGTAGCGATGTATCCAGAGATGGCTCTAGTTTCTTCACTCTCACCTCATTTAAGGCCAATTATGCAAACTAAAAGGAGAAGAAAAAAATAAAAGCAGAAGGGAGGTTAGATTGTTTTTGTTGTTTTAGTCTCTAAGAAATGACAAAGGTCAGAAATGCTGCATAAAGAAAGAAAATACAACTTTTAAAGCCAAATGGAAAAATATTTCCAAAAGACAATGGATGAAGATCTGATTTTACAGCTGAAGTCCTTTCTGGTGATTAAATATGTATTCCTATCTAAGGCTGCTGCTTAGGTAATACATAATTACATTCTGCCCTTAATCTTCTGAAAGTCATTTATATGTCTTTAAAAAATTTTTTTCTGGCTGCATTTGCATGTTTATTCTTCTTTTTAATTAAAATACTGATTGTTCATATTTTCAGTTTTCATTGAATACTTTCTTTGATTTCTGTAATACTTCTAACTATGCATTAAAGTTACTATGTTATTTTTACTTTTGAATTTTTTTAAATGTTTACTTATTTACTTTTGAGAGAAAGAGAGTGAGCAGGGGAGAAGCAGAGAGAAAAGGAGAATCCCAGGCAGGCTCTGTCAGTACAGAGCTCCATGCAGGACTTGAACCCACGAACTGTAAGATCATGACCGGAGCCGAAATCAAGAGTTGGAGGCTTAACTGACTGAGCCACCCAGGCACCCCACTTTCAAATTTTTCACTGAAAAACTTTATAAACTTTTTTAATAAAGTTCATTCACTTTTTGAGAGAGAGAGAGAGAGAGAGAGAGAGAGAGAGAGAGAGAGAAAGCCAGCCAGCCAGAGCATGAGTGGGGGATGGGTAGAGAGCAAGAGAGACACAGAACTCAAGCAGGCTCTAGGCTCCACGCTGTCAACACAGAACCGAACACAGGGCTCAAATTCATGAACCGTGAGATCATGACCTGAGCAGAATCAGATGATCAACCAACTGGGCCACCCAGGTGCCCCTTTACAAACTTTTTATATTCGTAATACTTTAAAATTCGTTGAGCTTTGGTTCCAGTAATAATGGACTATCTCACATTGGACTAATTTGCCCTTAGATAACAATTATTAACTCTGGACAAAATATTAAAATAACTGTTCAAGGGCTCCTGGGTGACTCAGTTGGTTAAGCCACTGACTTCAGCTCAGGTCACGATCTCAAGGTTCGTGAGTTTGAGCCCCCACCCCCCCTCCCCACCCCTCCAATCAGGCTCTGTGCTGACAGCTCAGAGCCTGGAGTCTGCTTCAGATTGTGTCTCCCTCTGTCTCTGCCCCTCCCCCATTCACGGTCTCTCGCTCTCGCTCTCAAAAATAAACATTTAAAAATTTTTTAAAAAGTTAAAAGTAACTGTTTAAAGATACTGAAAGTGACCAACAGCCAGCAGAAACGTAGGGGATTTGATTATTAAAAGAAAGGAACCATACTGAGATGAGATGTATTCGTACAACTCTACCTTAAGAGAACTCTTCCCAGTGTATCCCCCGTAAGTACTGGGAGGCTAGGGCTAAAGAAGAAAACCACAGTCTCATTGGCATCTAAGAGCTGACAGAAAGCTGACGATAGGAGGGGAAAATCATGGTAGGAAGGGTAGTACAGTACAGGGCAGGGGGAGCTTAAATCTGTCCACAAATGCTCAAATCTTTGGCTGGTCCCTGAACTGCTCATGCACTGGGAGACTCCAAATAGCCCAACAGAAGGCAACAGCTGGAAGACTAAAAAGCTGAACAGAGATTTCGGCTTCCTACCACAGGAAAGACACAGTTTGGATTTTGAATCCTGCCAAGTTAAAAGGGCCTGGTGAACACAACGGACTTCTCACAGAAACCACAGAAGGGCCACATCTCAGGGTAAAGACTATATTCCAGGAATAAGGATTCTCCTAAGGCTAAGGGCAAAACTGAAATAACATCTGGTGTGACAAAGTATAAAAACCAAACCTCTATAATTTCAAGGTGATCCGTCAGTAATATATTTTTAATTTTATTTTGAAATCCTTAGAGCCTCTCATCTTCACAAGAAGTAGTAAAAGTGGTACAGAGTGATCCCATGTACTCACCGCTCACCTACCCCGATGGTGACAACTTACATAATTGCAGTGTATTATCATAAGCTGAGAAACTGATTGGCACAATACAATTGTCTAGACTATAGACTTTACTTGGATTTTGCCATTTTTTTCATGCAATCATAGTTTGTTTTTTGTATATCTTTGTTTGTAATTCTATGGCATTTTAGGACATGTACAGATCCATACACCATACCACAACTTAGATTCCCTTTTGCTGTTTATAATCACACCCTCCTCCCCTTTCCTTAATTGCTGGTAACCATTTATCTGTCCTCTATTTCTATAATTTTTTCACTTTGAGAATCTTACAAAAATTGAATCAGATAGTATGGAAACATTTTAGATTGGCTAGTTTTCTTTTTACTCAGCATAATACCCATGAAATCCATCCAATTTGTTGAATATATCAATAGTTTGTTCCTTTTCATTGCTCCGCGGTATGGAGATACAGTTTTTTGTTTGTTTGTTTTTTCCCACCTGTCGAAGTACAAATGGGATGTATTCTTTTGGGGGTAATTATAAATAAAGTTGCTATAAATATTTGTGCACAGGTTTCTGTGTGAACGTAAGTTTTCATTTCTCTAGGATAAATACCCAGAAATGCAATTGCTGGGTTATATGGTAAGTGTATTTTTACAAGCTAGTTATCTGGAACGAAAATCAATACGCTTAAAAAAAAAAAAATCTACAATACCATCAACAAAATCCAATATACAACAAAAAATTACTAAACATGCAAAAAAGATAAAAACTGTAACTCAAGAACGGGAGGAAAACCTATTACAAGATGATCTAGACGTTGGAATTAACTGGCAAGGATGCTCAAGCCGTTAACACAAGTATATTCAACATGTTATAATGAGTGAACAGATAAGAAATATTGACAGCAAATGGAAACAGAAAGAAATGAAACTTCAAAAAGTAGGCGGTTAAATATCAAAACTTAAAAATTCACTGGATAGGCTGAATCTATTATTAGTTAATAGATTTGAGATGGCACAAAAACAAGTTAGTGAACTTCAAGTCAAAACAATACTCAAGCCAAAGATTAGACAATTCAAAAAAATTAAAACCAACAGTTTAAAGGATAAAAAAAAAATCATTTATGCTTTTAGCAAGATTGTTCAAGAAAAACAAAAGGCAACACAAATTACTGATATCAGAAATAGAAGGAGAAATATCACTTCATATCCTACAAATATAATGTTCACATAATGCAAATCAATTCAGTAACTGAGATAAAATGAAAAATCCCTTAAAATTACTCCAACTATAAAAATAAATAGAAACCCATCTACTAAAGAAAACATTTCATAATTAACACACAACAAAAACAAAACAAAAAACCACAAAAATCAAAACAAAACTCTAGGCCCAAATGGCTTCACTGGTGGGTTCTAGCAACCATTTAAGGAAGTAATAACCATCTTACATACTTTCTAGAAAACAGAAGAGAGATACTCCCTAACTTGTCTTATTTAAAAAAAATTTTTTTTAAGTTTTTATTTATTTTGAGAGAGAGAGAGAGAATGGGCAGGCGAGGGGCAGAGAGAGAGGGAGGGAGAGAGAGAATACCAAGCAAGCTCTGCACTGTCAGCACAGAGCCCAATACAGGGCTCGAACTCACAAACCATGATCATGACCTGGGCCGAAACCAAGAGTCAGATGCTCAACCGACTGAGCCACCCAGGCACCCCTCCCTTTATTAAATAAGCAAATCCCGAATACCAAAACTTGACAAAGATATTACCAGGAAAGAAAATCAGCCTCATGAATACAGATGCAAAACAACAAATTGAATCCAACAATATATAAGAAGGGTAATATACTATGATCATGTGGTTTATCCAAGAAATGTTTCAAATTAAATACCAATCAATGTAACTTATATTACCAGAATAAAAAGCATATAACCATTTGAACAGATACAGAAAAAAAATCTGAGAAAATTCAGCACCATTCATGACAAAATTCTCAGCAAACTAAGAATTAAACGTAACTCCCTTCAATCTGATAAATAGGATGAGTGAAAAACTACATCTAGTATTTTATATAATGGTGAAATATTG
Source organism: Panthera tigris (assembly GCF_018350195.1). NCBI lineage: Eukaryota > Metazoa > Chordata > Mammalia > Carnivora > Felidae > Panthera > Panthera tigris. The sequence continues at coordinate 119,915,452 of NC_056662.1, forward strand.
GGAGTTCTCCTAATATTGCGAATAAGGCAAGAATGTTCACTCTAGCCACTTTGTTTTATTTTTAAAGATTTTAAGTGACTCTACACCTAACATGGGGGCCTAAACCCACAACCCCAAGATCAAGAGTCCCACACTTTGGGTGCCTGACGGGGCTCAGCTGGTTAAGCATTTGACTCTTGATTTCAGCTCAGGTCATAATCTCATGGTTTGTGAGATCAAGCCCTGTGTTGGGCTCTGTGATGACAGCGTGGAGCCTGCTTGGGATTCTCTCTCCCTCTCTCCCTCTCCCCCTCTGCCCTTCCCCAGCTCTGTCTCAAAATAAATAAATAAACGTTTAAAAAAAAAAAAAAGAGTCCCACACTTTACCAACGGAGCCAGCCAGGTGCCCCATAGCCACTTCATTATTGTAACGGGTGTACTGAAGGTCCTACTCAGCACAATAAGTCAAGAAAAAGAAATAGAAGGAAATTTAAAGAGAGAGAACTAAAATTGTCTTTATTCACTTAAAAATTATTTTTTGGTACCTAACTCTAAGGAATCTCAAAAATAATTACTAGAATTAAAAAGTGATTTGGCAAAGTTGTAGGATACAAGATGAGTATACCAAATCAACTTCCATACAACCACAATTGCAAAATAAAATGCAAAACAAATTCATAATAGCATCAAAAAAACATAAAATACTTAGGAAATAATTTAACAAAAGATATGCAAGACCTATATACTTAAATTTTATAACACTGTTGAAACTAAAAAAGACCAAGAAAAAAAAAGAGGGATTGAATATTTTCATGGGTTCACCAAAATATAATTGTCCCCCCAAATTAATTCATACATTCAAAATTATTACTTTGTGTACATCTAGTACATTGTTATACTATCAATAAATACAAGTCTATTTTTTCTTTTGTTTTACATTTGTAATAGTTTTTTTTAATGCTTGTTTTGGGCTTTTTCTTTTTATATAAAAACTGTATTTTCTCTAAATCATGATTTCCCCTAATGCTGAATTCCATATTAAAGTGTAATGTTTAATGTTAGAAAACTGGGTTATCCTATCACCTGGATTCAAAAGTGCTTACCCCTTATAGTCCCTCTAAATTAAATTAAGTGCTTTTTATATTTTCAAGATTTTTTTTCTTCTGTTGATTTAAATCCACAATTCAAAAACTCAAAGAAACTTGAATTAGCTCTTCATACCGACTTGCAGTTAAATATATTAAATAAAAGGATTTACAGTTAGAGTAGCTCAATTTACATTGTATTTAGTTGAATTTTTCTCACTTTATATGTCTAGCTTATTTGCATTTGTAATAAACAGTGCTCTAGAACATTTTCTTGAATGAAACAATTCATTTCAGTCCTCCTGATACTATTTGGTGTGTTCTTTCAATTGTGAAGCATTTTATCTTTTAGTTTTCCCTCGGTAAATCTGTGTAAGAATTGTTAAGTAGTAACTGACGAGTGGCAAAGATGGCATTGTTCATCTAGTCATCCATATGCTTAGGTTCTGTCATTATTTGGCTTCCAAGGAAGAGCAACCCTCCAAATCACTTACATACTTAATCCTGCAGGTATCATCTTTGCCAAATAATGCCACTCTCTTCTATAAAACCTGAGAGTTTTTACGGGTACTACTTCAAAACCAAGCAGTAACTGAAGCCAGATGGATCCTGCTAATGATTTAGAGTCCTAATGGATTCGTGGTCAACCATGTGAGGAAATGTGAGAACAATGCTAAGGGGAGTGGCTGAGTATAGTCATTTAAAACCTGCACGAAAAATGGAAAAGCACAAGATAAATCCATATTCCAAAAAAATATGTACAGGGGTGCCTGGGTGGCTCCGTTGGTTAAGCATCCAACTCTTGATTTCAGCTCAGGTCATAATCTCACAGTTCGTGAGTTTGAGCCCTGCATCTGGCTCTGCACTCAGAGAGCAGAGTCAGCTTGGAGTTCTCTCTCTCTCTCTCTCTCTCAATCTCTCTCTCTCTCTCTCTCTCTCTCTCCCCCTCCCCCTCTCCCTGTCTCTCCCCTACTCATGGCTCTCTGAGTCTCTCTCTCTCTCTCAAAATAAATAAATAAAAGATAATTAAGATAATTAAAAAAAATAAACAATTAAAAAAATACGTACACAAAAAGATATGTACACAATGATAAATTACTAATACGGAACCAGGAGATAGGTGACACAGAGAACCTAAGAAGACAGGAGGAATGTCCGTAAGTACTAAGAAAAAGATGTTTGATTATTATTGTGAAATAATATTTCACTTTAAGTGAGTTGTCTTAAAATGCATCTCTCCAGTGATTTTTTTTCATTTACTTTAAATTCCAGTATAGTTAACATACCGTGTTATGTTGCAGGGGTACAATATAGTGATTCAAATATTCTATACTTCAGTGATTGTTATGTATTTATCTGGACTATCTGGAGCTCAACATTTTAAGACTTTCCTCACCACCCCTCCCCCAATCCAGAGGAATCCAAAGTAGGAGATCTGATACGGATACTGCAAACTCCTACTGGAACATCATGATTACTGAGCATGTCTGAAGGCTTTCAATTTCAGGTTCCAATTTTCCCTTCCCAGGTAAGGCTTTTCTGTCATCTTTATCTGCTTCCAATGCTGGATTCTGGCACAAGTTCTGGCTAACACGGCACCTCAATTCCTTTATTTTATTTAATTATTAATTTAATTTCTTAAATTCAATCTGATTTAAAAATCAAATGAGGAAGCCAGGTGATAGAAGAGCACATATTATACACCTAACACATAGAGTAAAAAGGAAGCCTATTAATCATTCTCCCTTTGTTATTCTGGAATCAGGCAGAGGTACAGAGCCAGAAATTAAAAACATAGAGATAAATATTATAAGTATCTATGGATTTATCCCAGAATTAACAACAGTAAACATTTTTTATATTTTGTCTTTTTTAAGAAATGAAGCACTACCAATAAATCCAAAGTCCCCACACTTACATAGTGAGTCCACTCTGTTCATTCCCCTCCCTTTCATAGACAGAACCATTATCATGAATTTAATACATCTCTTTCTGGATATGTATATGTGCGTGTACCCATACACAACATACACTGATGTTTTATGTTTTAAAATATACATTTTTTTATTGTATACAACACATATTATGCATTTTCTTGATTTCATGCATTACGTTTTGGAGCTCTATCCTTGCTGAGGCATACATGCGTGTGTGTTTCATTCATACAAATATATGAATATACCTCACCTTAGCCATTCTTGTATTTAAGTGGTCTGTAAATTTTCATTTTTTTTAATATTAGATAGAGAGAGCATACACATACTCAGATGAGCAGAGGAGGAATAGAGATAGAGGGAGAGAGAATCTCAAGAAGGCTCCACACTATCAGCATACAGCCCAATGTGGGGCTCAATCTCACAAGCTGTGAGATCATGACCTGAGCCAAAATCAAGAGTCGGATGCTAACTGACTGAGCAAGCCAGGGGCTCCTGTAAATTTTCATTTTTACAGAGAATACCTCAATGAGTATTCTTGGACATGGCCTCTTATTCATTTTTTCATATGCACAAGTGCAAGAATTTCTAGTGGCAATATCCAGAAGTGCAATTTCTGAATTACAGTAGTTGTATATCTTTCTCTCATCTCACCACTTGTCAAATTGCTTGCCAATATGGCTGTTTCATACTCCCACAAGCAGTGTGTATAAGAGAACCATTTTCCCCATATTCTTTCCAACACCTGATATCATCAGAATTTATTTTTTAACCAGTCTAATGATGAAAGTGGGAATTCATTTCAGTCTGAATTTCCTTGACTATTATGGAGACTGAACATTTTAGCTGACTATGTGGCTATCCCATGTGGTATCCAATACCAGTTGAACTGAGTACACAATTGGCACTTTTCTTCCTTTATGCTGGGTACACAATTGGCACTTTCAGTTCTGAGAAATTTTCTTGGATTATATTCTTTTTTCCCCAATTTATTCTGTTCTCTTTTTTAGAACTCCTAACACTAGGAAGTTGACCCTCCTACATTCATCTTCTTATTTATTCAATCTTCTGTTTATCATTTCTTTGCCTTTTTGCTCTACTCCTAAAAAATTCTCAATTTATTATCTAATAATTCTACTGAGTTTTTCTATTCTGCCACATATTCTTAATTTATAAGAATTCTTTGTTTTCTGAATGTTCTTTTTAAAATATCGTATTCTTGCTTTACGGATGTAGCATCCCATCTTTCTGAAGATATTTCATACACACATATGGTATATGTAGATGTGTGTGTGTGTGTGTGTGTGTGTGTGCATATACATAAAATTTTCCCGGCTGTACAGTCTGTTTTCAGCAAGTTGTTTTGTATTCTTGATTTGTTTATTTTGGTTTGTTATTCATAGTAGATGCTTTCCTTAGATGTTTGATGGAGTTTAGACCTTTGGAAATAAAAGGTTTATTTAAAGCTCTAAGTACCTGGGGCTACTGACTGTAACCTTCAATATAGGGCAACTTGGGCAGGCTCTTCATTAGGTCACAGATATTGATGTGAGAAACCTGGTTCCCATTATCTATCACTTATTTACTTATCTGCTCAACACCTGTGTATACATAAAGTGGCTTCAGAATTGTTAACCTGTACCCCTACAAAAAACAAATTTACCAGAGTACAGTATTTATGTAAAGTCCTTTTTGCCTTTAGTTTTTTTCTTAATGGGCTAGTCAGATTTTTCATAGAAGATTCTTCTTTCTTCCTGCCTAGAGGAAAAAGGCCTCAGTTGGGAAGCCAATAATAGAGAAGAGGGCAGGGGCTCTCATCATTGAAAATGCCAATGCTCCCTCCACCTTCAATGTGCCTGTTGTCCATTAGGCCAGTAGCCAGCCCTCTTTCTTCAGCCAGAGAATATACTTCAAATTGCCCACTGTCAAGATGAGAGCAGTGCATTAGAACAGTGGCAAAAAGTGAAGAAAATCCATGCATTTAAGTGTTTCTTAAACATCTTTCAAACAATCCTCCTTATTTTAGTCCCCTAGATTCATCTTCTTCACCTTCTTGCCCTCCTTCCCCTTGCCCTTTCAGAGTTACACAATACTACCACTGTGTGGGCCCTTTGGAGATTCACCAGTACAAATTCCATTAGTCCTTAGCTTTCTCCATGTAAAACTAGGCTTTCCTAGGTTTAATAAGATTGCTACCACTCTTCTAGCTGTGTTTCAGCCTTGAAAATTTTGCCCTATTTTTCTCCAATTCTTCGTCTGGATTTATGACTAAAAACAACCCAACAACAACCTTTATTGACTTTGTTTTCGTTGTTGTTTAACTTAACTGTGGTTTGGGGAGGGAACAATATTAACTGTGTCCTCAACCTACCACCTTCACCTGGAATCAAATACTATGTTATTATTGGTAATATTTTATTTGTTTATTTTTACTCTTCCTATTATTTCATAATCTTTTTCTTTAAGAGAGAGACAGCATGCCTGAGAGGGAGAGGCGTGGGAGGGGGAGGGAGAGAGAGAGAGAGAGAGACAGAGAGAGACGGAGAGAGACAGAGAGAGAGACAGAGAGAGAGAGAATCTTAAGCAGGTTGCATGCTTAGCGTGGAGCCCAACATGGGGCTCAATCCCACCGTCCTGGGATCATGACCTGAGCCGAAATTGAGAGTTGGACACTCAACCAACTGACCCACCCCATAATCTTTCTTTAAAAATGTTTTTTTATTTATTTCGAGAGGGAGAGAGAGAGCATGTATGTGCATACAAGTCAGGGAGAGGTAAAGACAGAGAGGGAGAGGGAGAATCCGAAGCAGGCTTCCCACTGTCAGCACAGAGCCCAAGAAGGAGCTCAATCTTATGAAGCCCAAGAGCATGACCTGAGCTGAAATCAAAAGTTGGACTCGGGGCGCCTGGGTGGCTCAGTCGGTTGAGCGTCTGACTTTGGCTCAGGTCATGATCTCATGGTCCGTGAGTTCCAGCCCCGCGTCGGGCTCTGTGCTGATGGCTCGGAGCCTGGAGCCTGTTTCAGATTCTGTGTCTCCCTCTCTCTCTGACCCTCCCCCGTTCATGCTCTGTCTCTCTCTGTCTCAAAAATAAATAAACGTTAAAAAAATTAAAAAAAAAAAAAAAAGTTGGACTCAACCGACTGAGCAACCCAGGCACCCCACCCATAATCTTTTTAAAGTTTTGCTTCGCGTATGTTATTAACACCTCAATCTTTTTAACAATTTTAAAACTCACCATCCTGACATTCTCAAGAGCCAATCATCCGTTAAAGCTGCTCAATAACAGAATGAAGTATATGACAGAAGAGCACTAACAACAGGCAGTAAGGCCTCTGCAACAGTTAATTAGGAAAGATTTAAAAAGTACCGGTTCTAGATCATATATACATTAGCTCTTCATGCACATTGTTTGCTACCATGGAGTCTGATTTTGGAAAAGCAGGAAAAAACCCATCTTCTATCAGCAACTGTCACCTTATGACCTCATGAGATGAGGATCAAAAGAAGCTGCGGTCTACTGTTCTTTTCTCTGTGAGAAAGTAAAAGAAACTTTCAAATCTCTAAGGGCAGTAGATTCTCTCCCCCATGCCCACATACAACAACTGTGAAGTGTGATGAAAGTAACTTGTTACCAGTAACACTTATAATTACAATATTTATATATTAATTACTTTGAAAAAATTAGTGCAGATCCAAGGTTATCTTTATTACAACATGACTTTAACTCTTCTACTTTATGATGTACTTTTTGATGAGGAGAAAGAGGGGTAATGTTAGCCAAAGTCCCAGTGTGATGGGACTAGCTGAGGTTACCTACGCTGCCATCCAGTAGTGGGTTATTATAAATAAACCATTAACACTAGTGGCAATTCTAAATTACTTTGGGTACATGGAGTTAAGATTCCATAGTAACTTCTCTGTTCTTATTAATTCCACCCCAAATAAAATTTAAGAAACAAGGCAGCACGTAAAAATTTGTGTGAAATAGGTTTTTCTTAAGAGAGACTATAAGATTTCACAAAAGAATTAAGAACGACGCTACCAACTCTCTTCTTACTGATGGTATAAGAGTCATGCTCTCCAAATCAAAGACAAAAATAATTTAAATGAAATTTGAAATCAAGCCATCATATTAATGTTAAAAACATAGTTTAAGAATGGGTGTAAAGTTTATTTAACTTCTCCATAGTATCTATTTTCTTTTTTTTAATTTATTTATTCTGAGAGAGAGAGAGAGAGAGCACAGGCGGGATAGGGGCAGAAACACAGAGAATCCCAAGCAGCCTCTGTGCTGTCAGCACACAGGCTGACACAGTGGGCGATCCCACAAAACATGAGATCATGACCTGAGCCGAAACCAAGAGATGGATGTTTAACCGACTGAGGCACCCAGGTGCTCCTCTTCTTTGCTTTTTCTTATTAACACAATCTGTGAAGAGGAGGCCCACCAAAAATGAAGACTTTAAAGATGAAACTGTTTATTTTTAAAGTTTTTAAATTTTTTTTTTAACATTTATTTATTATTGAGAGACAGAGAGACACAGAGCGTGAGCAGGGGAGGCTCCGGGCTGAAGTAGGCTCCAGGCTCTGAGCTGTCAGCACAGAGCCAGAAGTGGGGCTCGAACCCACAAACCATGGGATCATGACCTGAGCCAAAGTGGGATGCATAACTGACTGAGCCACCCAAGCGCCCCGCAGATAGATGTTTTTTAACTGGCACAGAGTAGGTACATATTTTAAAAGGTTAATTTATGGAATTAATGAACTTATTCCAATTCAACAATGGTAATGCAGTTAAAAGCTCAAAGAGAATGAGGACTATTAAACTTGTCAAAGGACATTACATGCTTCTAAACAAATCCAAGAGTAGTGTCAATGGCCTGGGAGGAAGGCACACTATAACGTAAGGGATTAGGCACAGGTTTGGAGGTGAGAACACATGGAGAAAAGCAAGCTGAAAGTAGTAAACCTGCTGGACTCATCTCTACTAATCGGAGAAAGCCCATTTCTGTGGCATCATTCTGCAATATACTTTATCTCTCTGTTTTTGCTACCAGGCGAGAGAAAACACCAGGATGTTGGAGAGAGTCCATATTCAAAGAGCTAAAAATGAAATGTAACACCTAAACTACAGTAAGTGTTCTTTCTTAAAGAGCAACTTTACTGAATTGGAAGGCAGCTGTTGAGGACTATGAAAACCGAGCTGTTCTAAATCTCCAAAATGCTCTGGCGGGATGCTCACATAGGATTTTAATTCCCAACACAGGTCTTATATGTGCTAGAGGATGGCGTTGTACTAAGATTACACTTTACAAAGCAGAGGTTAGATCCCTGTAGGTAACAGTAAAACTGGCATATACTTCATCAGATGAGTGTTTGCATTACACATGTTTCTATGTACAGGCTCGGTTTACTCCACACACTGTCAATAGACCTCTCTGTACCTCGTAAGGGTAGCAAAGAATAGATGCTCACTAAAGTAAACTGATAAAAACACTTGTGTCTAGATATTTCTATTTTAATGATATTTCCAAATTACATATTACCTTTTAAAATAGAGAAATGACCAGCGTATGTGCTTAGAGGTTTTAATAAGAAATTCCTTGTTTGGAATGGTGCTGGGAGAACTGGACAGCAACATGCAGAAGAATGAAACTAGACCACTTTCTCACACCATTCACAAAAATAAACTCAAAATGGATAAAGGACCTGAATGTGAGATAGGAAACCATCAAAAGCCTAGAGGAGAAAGCAGGGAAAGACCTCTCTGACCTCAGCCGTAGCAATTTCTTACTTGACACATCCCCAAAGGCAAGGGAATTAAAAGCAAAAATGAACTATCGGGACCTCATGAAGATAAAAAGCTTCTGCACAGCAAAGGAAACAATCAACAAAACTAAAAGGCAACCAACGGAATGGGAAAAGATATTTGCAAACGACATATCGGACAAAGGGCTAGTATCCAAAATCTATAAAGAGCTCACCAAACTCCACACCTGAAAAACAAATAATCTAGTGAAGAAATGGGCAGAAAGCATGAATAGACACTTCTCTAAAGAAGACATCCGGATGGCCAACAGGCACATGAAAAGGTGCTCAACGTCGCTCCTCATCAGGGAAATACAAATCAAAACCACACTCAGATATCACCTCACGCCAGTCAGAGTGGCCAAAATGAACAAATCAGGAGACTATAGATGCTGGCGAGGATGTGGAGAAACGGGAACCCTCTTGCACTGTTGGTGGGAATGCAAACTGGTGCAGCCACTCTGGAAAACAGTGTGGAGGTTCCTCAAAAAATTAAAAATAGACCTACCCTGGGACCCAGCAGTAGCACTGCTAGGAATTTACCCAAGGGATACAGGAATACTGATGCATAGGGGCACTTGTACCCCAATGTTTATAGCAGCACTCTCAACAATAGCCAAATTGTGGAAAAAGCCCAAATGTCCATCAACTGATGAATGGATAAAGAACTGTGGTTTATATACACAATGGAGTACTACGTGGCAATGAGAAAGAATGAAATATGGCCCTTTGTAGCAACAGGGATGGAACTGGAGAATGTTATGCTAAGTGAAATAAGCCATACAGAGAAAGACAGATATCATATGGTTTCATTCTTATGTGGATCCGGAGAAACTTAACAGAAACCCATGGGGGAGGGGAAGGAAAAAAAAAAAGAGGTTAGAGTGGAAGAGAGCCAAAGCATAAGAGACTCTTAAAAACTGAGAACAAACTGAGGGTTGATGGGGGGTGGGAGGGAGGAGGGGGTGGGTGATAGGTATTGAGGAGGGCACCTGTTGGGATGAGCACTGGGTGTTGTATGGAAACCAATTTGACAATAAATTTCATATATTAAAAAAATAAAAATAAAAATAAATAAAAATAAAATAACAACAAAAAAAAAGAAATTCCTTGTTTGGGATGCAAACTTAAAATCATGTAATGAGGTGTGCTAATCTACAGTTACATTTTTTAAGTTTATTTATTTGAAACAGAGAGAGTGCTAGTGGGGGAGGGGCAGAAAGAAGGAGAGAGAGAATCCCAAGCAGGCTCCATGCTGCCAGTGTAGAGCCCAACGCAGGGCTTGAGCCACAAAACCATGAGATTGTGACTTGAGCCGAAACCAGGAGTCAGACACTAAACCCACTGAGCCATCCAGGTGCTCCTCTACAGTTACATTTAACTATCACTTTCCCTACGATGGCAGGCACAGTATCTTCAGGTGGAGGTGGATAGGGGACAATAACTAGGCGCCTAGCATCATGACTTCAAAAAACAGGTAATGCACATTAGTAAGGTATTTTAAAATCAGATTATAAAACATTTTCTTTTTATTATTTCTTTTACTCAGTACACATCATTTCTTTTGTAACAGGCAGAGTGATTCAATGCCCATGTATTTAAGAGCCCAACATGCAGTAAGCATTACAGCAGGGGCTAGGGTGCAGCAGTGAACAAGAGAGATGAAGTGCCCATTCTTCGAAGCTCCCATTCTAATGAGAGGAAAAGATCAGTAAATAAAACTGAATAATTTGAGGGAGAGAATTACTAGCGGAGTTACTTTTACACGTTAGGTTGAGTGATTAAGGCCAATTTATATGTCAGGCTAACGTCTGAGCCAAGACCACATATAATAAAAACTTAAACCCAAAATTATTTCAGAAACGAATGATTTCATAGTATAGTTGAAATAAAAACTCAGCAGAAAGAACCTCTGATCCCCTTTCACTAATCCTGAACTTCTCTTTATTACTTATACAATACCTACATTTGTATATCCAGGCAACACCACAATTTAAGGAGCATTTAATGAGAAAACGCTCATCACTATCACTCAAAGTTGCTATGAAATACATCGCTATCACTAGCAATCACACTTTCTTTTTCCCAATTTTCCAGGTTCTTAGAACTGTTTTAACTCAGGCCTCTTAGCATTTCCTATCTTCAAATCATTAAAAACTCCTGCTAATTTCTCTCTTCCATGTGTATCAGATCAGCATCTCGTTCAGTTTTTCAGAATCATCACACTCCATACTCTTAGCAACCCAAGTCTGAGGCAGCTCAGCAGCAGGCTAATCTTACCCCTGCTCTGCCTACACAGTGCTCCTGCTAAACAATTCCCAGACCCCCATGTTCACAGTGTCACACCCCGAGTCAGCACTCAGCAGCGTCTTCCATAGTTTCCACGAAGAACTCTCACTCCTGGTACCTAGCATTCAAGGTCTCCTATTATCCTAGCCTCTGACAGGAGAGCTTAAATACAAGAGGCAAAAAGTGACTAAATTAAATGGAGAAAAACAAATACACATCATAGTTGGAGATTTTTAACATCCCTCTCAGCAACTGATAGAAGAAGCAAGCCCATATATATGTATGTATATGTATGTATGTGTGTGTGTATGTATATATATGAAAGAAAGAAAGAAAGAAAGAAAGAAAGAAAGAAAGAAAGAAAGAAAGGAAGGCAGGCTTAGAAAATCTCAACAGTACTATGAACTACCTTGACCTAACTGATATTCTTAGAGCGCTACACCCAACAACTACAGAATATGTATTCTTTTTTAAAAAAATTTTTTTTAATGTTTATTTATTTTTGAGAGAGAGAGAGAGGCAGAGAGAGGGGGGGCACAGAATCTGAAGCAGGCTCCAGGCTCTGAGTTGTCAACACAGAGCCTGACATGGGGCCTGAACTCACAAACCATGAGATCATGGCCTGAGCCCAAGTTGATGTTTAACCAACTGAGCCACCCAGGTGCCCCTATAGAACATGTATTCTTTTCAAGTGCTTGTGGTACCTTCACCAAGAGAGACTGCTGATAAATCAAAATAAATTTACAAGGATTAAGCACGTCAGAATGTGTTGTTTGAACACAACTGAAATGTATTAAAAACCAGTAACAATAAGACGTTTGGGGGGGAAAAAAACCCATCCCCCAAAGGCTTAAAATGATACTTCTAAATAATCTACAAAGCAAAAAAGTTTTTTAAGCCTCTTATATCCCTACTGTATGATTTCTCTGAATTGTCACCTCTACCTCCTTTTAAGCCTTTGAAAGCTTTTCTCTTACTTGACCTTACAGAATTTGGCTAGGGAGATTTGAGGTGAACCTTGTGCCAATCCTAAAGTCAATAACCTCCCTGAGCTTTCCTGTGCATTGTAAGAAACTGCACTCTACTGGCTGTCCTCAGCTTCTCAATGTCTTTCCAATGTCTAATAAATGTGAACATATCTGCACTGCAGCTCAGTCTTTAACCCTCTTTTCTTCAATGTCCATGTAAACAGGAACACACACACACACACACACACACACACACACACATTCATGCACACGTGAACACACACACACACATATACATTCTCTTTTTCCTTGGATAAGTACCAGTGTTCTTTTTTTTTTAGTGTTGATTTATTTGTTTTTGAGAGAGAAAATGGGAAAGAGCGCATTAGCAAGGAGGGGCAGAGAGAGAGAGAGAGAGAGGGAGACACAGAATCCAAAACAGGCTCCAGGCTCCAAGCTGTCAGCACAGAGCCCGACACGGGGCTTGAACCCACGAACTGTGAGATCATGACCTGAGCCAAAGTTGGACGCTTGACTGACTGAGCCACACAGGTGCCCTAGTACCAGTGTTCTTTGTTCAACTGAATCTAAAAATCTATTGAGTACTTTACATATGATATTTCAATAAGTTCAACCTACTGGGAAAGAGATAAGCATAAAACTAGTTATAAATTTAAGCCAGAAACCAAAAAGGAAACATGGTAATTCTGACCAAAAAAACAGTGAAAAATTCCTAACAATGAAAACAACTTCATAATCCCACCAGTGACCAAGTTAATCCCAGAAAAATGGGCAAAGAACAAAAACAAGTAGTGCACACTAGATGATATAAAACTGGATAATAAAAATGAGAATACACCCAAGCTAATTAATAACTGTCTGGATTAAATTAAAATTAAGGAAAAGTATTTTCTTATCTACCAGACTGGTAAAGCTAAAAGACTGACAAAACCTAGCACTGGTGAGGGTCTAGGGAAATATGCAATGTCCCACATCATTGTTAGGAATGCAAATTGGTACTACCTTTCTGGAGTTACCAAAATAATTAAAATGTACATAAAAAACAATCTACCTTCTAAGAACTTGTCCTCATCATATAATCAAAAATGCATTAAGTGTAGGGCAGCCATTCTCAACTGGGACCTATAGTTCCCTCCAGGGAACATTTAGCAATGTTTATTTTTGCTTGTCACATCTTGGGGGAGGGAATGCTGGTATCTAGTGGGAAAAGGCCAGAGATGCTTCTGAAAATCCTATAATGCACAGGTCAGCCCCCACAACAAAGAATTACCTGACCCAGAATGTCATTAGTGCTCAGAAACGCCGGTATAGGAGGACCAGGAGATTTTACCATTGTAGCTACTTTTCGTCCTCTCCAGAAGGGAAGAAAATTAACTTTTATTTATATCAGACTCTAGTATACTAACTAGCTATGTAACTGGCAGGTGCCGACAATGTGCACTAAAAGGTCCAGCTGCTATATGGCTCTCCTTCTCCTATATTAGTCATCCATTTTGCTAGACAGGTTGATTCAGCTTGACTTCCTAGAAGTGGCTGAGCATTTTCCTCTTACACAGCAGATGGGTCAAAATACATGGGGACTAAAGGTGTCACAAGTACTACCATGCACTTATCATGCTGTGAACAGAACTTGATAGTCAGCTAACAGAGCAAGGTCAAACATTAGATTTCGGGAAATGAGACAAAGGGGTGTATTAATTCCTAACACAGCCTCCTAGGATACAAGAATACAGAGATCAGTAACAAATTGGACCCATGAGGAATGCAAATTCATGAGCTTTGCTTAGAAAGTTGCCTTGAACACACACCAAAAAATAAAATCTGAATCTACAGGTGATACCCATGTTCAGGGGTGCTGTAGTTAAAATATTCAAAGGGAAAACAGAAAAATAAAGAGATTTAAATATACCTGGTACATATTTAGGGAACAAAGAAAACCTTAGGAAAGATGAGAACTGAAGTACCACTGTTGCAATTTTCTAAATGTTTCAAATGTCCTATTCCAGGCAAAGGGTCAATGGATAAGTAAACCCTCTGAGTCTCCAAGATTATGGGAGTTACAGTCACACCCCTTTCCACCTCATGAGCAAAGTGCAGTGGATAAAAGAGACAGAGGCTGGGATACTGCAACCAAGAAGTAAGGAAAATTCCTAGCTTAGTTAATCAGATGAAAGATAGTATCAGGAATTCAAAATAGAATTGCTTTTCAAATATCCTGTTATCATCTCTTCCCACTAATCCAAAAAGATATTTTCCCCAGCTAGCCTAAATTTTTCATCACATACATGTAACTCATATACATATGCCTGGAAAGGTCTTGCATATACTAAATTTATAAATCAAATCGCATTCTTTATATGTAAAGCTAAAATACTTCATTCGATGGAATCCTAGTGTGAATCATTCTTTTAAAAATTAATCCCAGCTAAACATCTCTTTTGTAGAAAATAGAATTTTTACATACAGTGAATACATAAAACACTTCAACACACACACAAAAATAAGAATTAAATTTTCCCGTATTGTTTTCCATATTCCCAGACTCACAAAATTTAATGGTTAATAGTCACTTTATTGTGACATTTGTTGTACATGCTAAACACACCAAACTATATAAAACTTGGCAATAACCATGAAAATAGAAATTCCAATTTAATGCCAGTTTGTTATAGCAAGAAGAACAGAATCTCCCCAAAGACATGCTTTTCTTAAGTCTCAACTTAGGCTAACTTTGATCTTGCTGGGAAGGAATTTAAAGAACTTTATAAAAGGAGAAGAATATTACCTGGAAAAACTGTAAAGAATTTGTAGAGTGGGTATGAGGAAGGATGAGGAATCTGAAGAGCTGAGAAGGCAGGTTGTTTGGGGAAGAGAAAGTCAAGAAGAGGTAAAGATGTGGCAGCTTAGTAAGAAACAGGAAAGTCTGAGAATGAACAAAGATCTTTAAAGGCAAATTATAGGAAGTATCGATGGATGATACACAATATAAACTACTCCCTTCATTCCAACAAAATCTTTTACGAATAGTGTATGATACTCATCACCAAAAATATAATTTTGGCATTATATTTTATGGTTTTTTGCTTGTTTTCTTGTATGCAAGAAATCCTGAAGAGAGCTTCAAGGACAGAGAATGGTGGTCTAAGGATCAAGACCATTTTGTCCCCCATCCCACAAAAATTACATTATGAAAAAATACAGGTGGTTAAACTGAATTACAGAGTATTCTATTTCCCATTGAAAAACAACCGATTTCTTCAAGTCAACTAACCAGTTGGCAAGTTGGTGAATATAAGGTCATAATGAAGCCAAAGTGCATGGGTCTGGATCCCTATGATCCACAAGCTATTCTACTCTTGAGTCCACAGGCTGCATGCCTAGTATCTCGTAAACTACCCTTCAGTGAAGGGTAGACAAGAGAATATGAGAAGATGAGCAAAAAGTCATCACTGCTACTACTGGCAAGTTTAAAGTACATGTCCCCACTGACTTTGAATCTAAGGTCATACCAGTTTGTGGAAAAAGGTCAAGGAATCATCAACAGTTTGGAAAATTATTCTATTCCAGTATTATGTAGGTTTTTCCAAGAAGGTTCACCATGTAATTTTAAGTCTAAAACAAACCCAAGTAAATACTTTCCAGGAATAAATTAAGGACTACATTCATAAAAGAATTACTGCTTAAGATGCAATTATCTCATTTTAATGATGCTAAATTAAAGCAATTAAACGGCTTAACAGGGGAAAAGTGTCTATGATAGGTCCTGTTAATTGTTGACCACAGTAGAAAAGAAATTTTAAAAAATACATTTTGTTTAAATTCCTCTCATGTTTAAATCCAACAAAAGCAATAATGATAACGTAAGTAAAATGTAACATCAAATTCTTAATCATAATTGAAAAGACAGTACAAAATGTCTACTCTTCCCTATTTAACCATCTGGAACATGTTACAAACTCCCTGAAAGCAAGAAAAATCTGCAAGTATAATTACACTCTGGGACTATTAGCATGACATGCTTCAATAAATACTCCTAATAGGATCGGCTGATAGAATAACTGGTGCTAAAACTGATGGATTTTCATTATTTGGCTATTTGTTCTTCCTAACTAAATACTCAAGAAAACCAATAAATTGTCCCTTGAATAGAAACAAACAAACAAATCCCCAGCAAGGGGGAAATGTGATAGGTTGCGGAGGGAGAACAAAGGGACAAAGACCAAAGGTTTGGACATGCCTGAGTTCAATTTAAATTTTCCCTCTCCATGGGGCGCCTGGGTGGCTCGGTCGGTTAAGTGTCCGACTTCGGCTCAGGTCATGATCTCACGGTCCGTGAGTTCGAGCCCCGCATGGGGCTCTGGCTGACAGCTCAGAGCCTGGAGCCTGTTTCAGATTCTGTGTCTCCCTCTCCCTCTGCCCCTCCCCTGTTCATGCTCTGTCTCTGTCTCAAAAATAAATAAATGTTAAAAAAAAAAAATTAAAAAAAAAAAAAGTTTTCCCTCTCCTATTCTTCCTCTCTTCTCCCAGCAGCACCAAATCTGGCCTAGCTTCTGGTCAAAAGTGACTTTGTTAGGGTTAGGAGAAAAAGTCTTCAGTTGGCTGAAGGTCTTCAGACCAAATTGCAACAAGGGAAAATATTTAAAATGCACTCTACTCCTGATGGTTTGGGAGATTTAACATCTAAATACTTCAACTGGAAGGGTTAAGCAAGGAAAGAACCCAACTAGCTAAGATTTTTAGGAAGACAGCTCTGGTGGCTGAGCAGCAGAAGCAAGAGAGACTCATATGGAAATATAAGTTGAGTTGTAGATCAAAGTCTACTTTTACATCAAGTCACATTCATCTGGCTGCCAGAATATGCAGAGATACTGCTTGCCTTGGGGTTATTTTTAAAGACCAACCTCATTCATTATTCCTATAATCCCTGATTTCATTTTATCCATTACAACTGCCTATTTCAACATCCTCTTTTTTTTTCTTCCAGTCCCACATTCCTCCCCTTCCAAGAAATTCTTTATTCATTCTCATTTTTCTTTTTTTTTTTAATGTTTATTTGTTTCTGACAAAGTTCGAGCAGGGGAGGGGCACAGACAGTGGGGGACAGAGGATCCCAAGCAGTCTCCGTGCTGACAGCACAGAGCCCAGTGTGGGGCTTGAACTCATGAACCGTGAGATCATGACCTGAGCCGAAGTTGGACACTTAACCGACTAAGCCACCTAGGCACCCATTCATTCTCTTTTTGATATCCCAGTTTTGCCAAAGGAGTGGCCTTTGGCAAAAGGCCTTTCCCTGTGTTTTTCATGTTACTTTATTGGTGAGGGGCACCAGAAAAAGATGGAAGGAAATCTTAACTCCTATACATACTTTATTGATCAATATCAAATCCTTACCAGAGCAATGCACTATACCAAACTAAAACCATAAACTATAAATGAGCCACTTAAACAAGTAAGTTTTCATTGCATGTGAATAAGGATAAAAGAAAAAGAAATGTGTAAACAGCACATGGTGATATTTACCCCAACTCACAAATTATCATTTCCATCTTCTGAAGATCATTGTTTCTCCCCCTCTTCCCTCCCCAGAAGTATAACTTAATGTGACAATGGTACTGAATAACAAGCATGTAGGCCATATATCTATATATACACAATACCTCAGAAAGTGTTCTTTAATAGAAATTTTAATGCTATACGCAAACAGTGCCATTTTAATTTTACTTTTAAAAACTGCTTTAGTAAAACCTAAACCTAAAACTAGGCTCTTAATATTTTAACATTGACCTGATAAAAGCATATTTTCCTAGCATCTCTGATATTTTCATTAATGTTGGGGACATATTTCATTAGTGAATGGGACACCTTTGTGGCAATGACAATTTTTTACTAGCCTTTGCTTTGCCTGTCTGGATTTATGACACTAATCCCTTGCATCATCATCCTACCTCTAGAAAGTCATTCCTCATCCACTACAGTTTGCTTGAATAACCCTCCTCTGTGTCTCCATAACAAGTTACACTTACCCACGGCAGCGTCTAGCAAATTATTTGCCTACATATCTGTCTGGATCCCTGCAAGCAGAGTGTCAGCTCCTTGAGAGCAGGAAGGCTATGTCTTTATCACTTCTGTATCTCCAGAGCCTAGGGCAGCACCTGGCACCAAGTATATTCTCAAGAGAGACAGCACGGCCCCCAGCAGCCCCATCAACCAGTGCCGTCAACTGCCTCTCCTAACATCATCCTAGACTAAGGTTTACTACAATCTCCTGTATGGCAGTCAACATAATTTTCTTAGGGGATACCATGAATCCTGATACTTTCCATTTTGTGTATGGTTAAGCAACATGTTATAGGTTTTATTTATTTCTTCAAAATCTCTGTGCAGTAAAGATAATTATCCTCCTTTACCAATAATAAAAGTAAAAGCTCAGAAAAGATAAACTGCTTTCTCATCACTATACAGTAAGCAGTTGAGGAAAGATTCATGCCTGTCTGCCTCACTGTAACTTAAAGCTGTTTCTACTATACTATTCTGCTCCCCTATACCTATACTGAAGCTACATGAATATATAATAATTCAAATATATTTTTCTGGCTATATTCTTCAATATTAGATTACCTCTGGGAATCAAGACTATAAAGATGATGGGTTAAGCTTACCTGGAATTATATTAACTATCTGGATTAAAATGTCATTGTGCTACTTGCTAGCTGTGTAATCTTGGGTAAGTTATTTAATTTCTCTGTGCTTCAATTTCTCATTTATAAAATAAGGACAGTTTGGTGTACCTGGGTGGCTCAGTCAGTTAAGAGACTGACTCTTGGTTTCAGCTCAGTTCATGATTTCACGTTTCATGGGTTCAAACCCTGTAGCTTGGGATTCTCTCTCCCTCTCTCTCTGCCCTTCCCCGCTTGTGTGCATGCACTCGCTTTCAAAATAAATAAGTAAACATGAAAAAAAAAATAATAAAAAATATCACGAGGATCGTTGTTGTAGCTATAGTGTTGTGAGGGATAGATTGCTACATATGTGAAGGGGTTAGAATAGAGCCCAGTACATAATAATACTACTAATAACTAGGATTATCTCATGCCTACTATGTATGGTAACTTATCTTCAATAAACATTAGCTATTAATACTTAATTGTTTAAGCTTACAAAAAAAAGTTGTTAAATTTTTCTATGTCAGTGGTTCTCAAACCTTATAGAGCATCAAAATTATCTAAGAAATTTTAAAAGTACCCTAGACCTGCATTCTGCAGATTCTAATCTATGGGTCTGGACTGGTCTCTAGAAACTATCCTTTTGAAAAATTTCCAACAGGATTTCCATTCCCTGAAATATGCTAGACTACAAGTCTTAAAACACTTCTGCGATATAGCATCTAAAACTGCTCAATAAAATATAAAAATTATCCTTTTCGATGCTGGATATCCCATAAAGAATACAAGGGAAAATCACTAACACCAAGAATGGAAATAAATTAAGAAAAAAGAAAAGCAAGCAGCAAAGCTGCCAGATGTCAGGGTGCATAACCTAGGAGTGGAGGGACCGAGGAAAAATGCTTAGGCCTCCTGAAGTGTCAGAGACCATCAGACAGAGTCAGGGCCCAAGAAGTACAATAACCCAGGAAAAAGATGAATTCAAACATCAAAAACACCTCAAAGGCAAACATCAAGGAAAATTTACCTCTTTGCTTTGGCAAAAAAATCATAAGAATCTGATGCCTGAATCATCTACACGATGTGGATCTTCCTAAAAACCAAGAGTGAGAATTTTATGTTCAAATCCAGGTTCACAGACTAACCCTCCCGCCCCCACCTCCAAGCACATAGAAGTAAATGAAAACCCTGTCTAGAAAAATGTATCCTGAACCCAAACCAAAAATAATTCCCATCATTACACAGGATTCCAAAGAAAAGGAGTTCAAAATTCAAAAAGAAAATCACAAAACACACAAGTAAACAAGGCACTATTACAAAGTCAGTGAAAAAATGTTAAATTGTAAAAATTTCCTACAAAATTTCAGATATTAGAATTATCAAATATAGAACATTAAATATATCTAATACACAAAAGAAAGAGAAAAGCAAATTGAAAACACTAATAAGGTTCAGGAGGGTATTAAAAAATGAACCGGCAAATCTGAAAGAGAACCAACTAAAAGTGCTAGAACTGAAAAACAGTCTGAGTAAAATCACAATGAAAGAGTTAAATAAAAACTAAAACTAAGTGAACAGTAAGACAACGATGACAAACTTACAGTGGCCCACAAGGTCACCAGAAATGAAAATGTGCAAGAGAGGTTAAGAAACACAGAGGAGAGACTGGAATAATCACTACCACCAGAAAGACTATAGTCTCTGATCACAATACATGAAAGAGAAGTCAGAAAGAAACTAAACACAAAACTGCCAAGAGTTTGGAAATTTAAAACTACATCTCTAAATAATTCACAATTCAAGAAATAACTGAAAAAAATTAATTTTTAACAGAAAAAAAATTTTAAATAAGACTGAAACAATAATGAAAATACTACACTTCAAAACTATACAATGCTGCAAAAGCAATACTCACAGGAGAATGTATTCCTATAAATGCTTTCATTAGGAAAGAAGAATGGCTAAAAATTAATGAGTTAAATGTCTAACTAAAAAATAACCTCATCTTAAAAAAGATAAAAAGAAATATAAAAGCAATGAAGTGGAAAACAAACACAATAAAGAGAATGATAAAATCAAAAGTTGGTTCTTTGAAATGAGTAACACAATACCCTTGATTGGGTCAAGAAAAAGAAGATACAAGTTAATTATTAAAAATGAGAAGGAGAACCTAACTATAAGTAAAGCAAAGATCAAAGAAATAGGATGATATTACAAAAACCCTTCTACGAATAGATTTGAAAACTTAAATGAACTAGGTAAATTCTTAAAACATAAAACCCATGAAAACAAACCTAGAACACTCTGATATAAACATATGACTGAATAAATAAGCAAATAAATGAGGAAGAAGGGACAAATCTTTCTTACAGAAGAATTCCAAAAAATACATCCAGCCACTCCTCCCTCTAGGAGGTGGAGCTTACTTTCCAGTCTTAGGGACTCAGGAACTCGGTTCCCAAAGAATTAAAGTAGGGAAAGAGAAGAGTAATGACTTCACAGTGGAAAAACCTGGCAACACCACCTTAGTCGTGTGATGGAAGTTAATTTTTTTTTAATTTTTTTTAACGTTTATTTATTTTTGAGACAGAGAGAGACAGAGCATGAACAGGGGAGGGTCAGAGAGAGAGGGAGACACAGAATCTGAAACAGGCTCCAGGCTCTGAGCTGTCAGCACAGAGCCCGACGCGGGGCTCGAACTCACGGACCGCGAGATCATGACCTGAGCCGAAGTCGGACGCTCAACGGACTGAGCCACCCAGGCGCCCCAATGGAGGTTAATTTAACATCATCAGTGATGCCATGGATATCATATACTCCCTGAAATGATGTGATGAGAACGGCACTTCCCCTCTGTGGTATTCTTCTCATCACCTTAGTCTGATCATGAGAAAAACATGAGACAAACCCAGATAGGGAGAGATTCTGTAGCACAGCTGGTCAGCATACCTCAAGAGTCAAGGTCATAAAAACACATTAAAACTAAGAAAGTGTCATAAACTAGAGGAGATTGGAGAGACATGACAACCAAATACAATGAGATAACTCTGGGTTGGACACAGGACAGAGAGAGGATTTCAATGAAAAAAAACTACTCAAATCCAAATAAAGTCTGAAGTTTAATTAGTCAATATCAGTGTCTTAGTTCTGACAAATTACAAATCATGGTAATATAAGACATTAATAACAGGGTGGGGTAGTTAAGGGGCATACTAGAACTCAATATACTATTTTTGTAACTTTTCTATAAATCTAAAATTATTCAAAAATAGTTTTTCTTGCCTTTTTTTTTTAAAGACTAACCCAGGAAGATATGGAAAGACTTAATAATCCTACTGCTATCAAAGAGACTAAATCAATAGTTTAAAATCTTCTCCCAAACCATAGGTCAGTCAGTTTTGTTTAAAAGTACAAGATTTTGAGGGGGTGCCTGGGTGGCTTGATCAGTGCCAACTCTGGCTCAGGTCATGATCTTGAAGTTCGTAAGTTCAAATCCCACATGGGGATCTCTGCTGTCATCCCAGAGCCCGCTTCGGATCCTCTGTCTCACTCTCTCTGCTCCTTCCCTGCTTGTGTGTGCATGCTCTCTCTCTCTCAAAAATAAATAAACATTAAAAAAAAGTACAAGATTTGAGGACTGAGTGATCTAACTACTTAGAATTAACTCCATACACAAATTTTCTTTGTGTCTTGATTTAAGATTGCTTGGTCTTAAAGGTATATGGTATGGCATTATAGAAAATAATACAGACAAGCAAATAAAAAAAAAACAAAATTCAATCGTAACAATTTTTTAAAAAAAAACTTCTCACAAAGGGGAGCCTGGGCGGCTTGGTCAGTTAAACATCTGACTTTGGCTTAGGTCACGATCTCATGGGTCATGAGTTCAAGTCCCCTGCATCACGTTCTGTGCTAACAGCTCAGAGCCTGGAGCCTGCTTCGGATTCTGTGTCTCCCTCTCTCTACATCCCCACCCCCACCCTGCGCTCACACACACACACACACACACACACACACACACACACACACACACTCTCTCTCTCTCTCTCAAAAATACACATTAAAAATATTTTTTTTTAATCTTCTCACAAGGCAGTTGAGTTTTACCAAAAAGGTTGCCAGAGAGCAGAAATATTCCCCAACTCATTCTATGAAGCCAGTACAACCTTAATACCTAAACCAAACAGTATTAGTAAAGGAAATATGTCAAGCTTACTCTTGAACACAAGTGAAAACTCTAAATAAAATACAGGCATCCCTCACAATCGGAACCTCAACACAGAAAATGAATTCATACATCACATTTTATTAAAGGCAGGGCTGATATCCTTTGTTATTCCAACTCACCTTAATATTTTATAAAATATATCAAATGGGGGGAAAATGTAGTATCCTTCAAAGTCCACATTGTCACTATTCATTCTCCAAAACTCACGACCTAACTAATTCTGTGGTTCCCAAACTATGTTCCAAGTCATCCTGAGGTACCACAGTGAATTCACCAGGGGTGCCAAGGGGCGTTTTCAATTTGAAAGGAAACAGCAACATACAATATCTGTCAGACATCACACGCATTCTTTCACGGTTTCAACAGTAAATTACACTGCATTCCTTTTGATGACCTCTTGGTGAAGCTGAGTTTATGGTAGTTGCTGTGATAAAAAGCAATCACCGTGTGAAAATCAACATGGAATAGGAAATGAGTGTGGCAGTGCCCAATCTGATTCCAAGATTTGAGAAGTTATGCAATACTTCAGATGCACATATCCCATTAATAAGTACAGTTGACTCTTGAACAACATGGTTTGAACTGTGCCGGGCCACTTATATTGGATTTTTTAAAAAATAAATACTGTATAATACTATATTTTCTTTTCCTTATAATTTTCTTAATAACATTTTTTCTCTAGCTCACTTTACTGTAAAAATACAATACAAAATGTGTGTCAATCAAATTATCAGTAAGGCTTCCAGTCAATAGTAGGCTATTAGTACTTAAGTTTGGTGGCGGGCGGGGGGAGGGGGGGGCGTGAAAAGTTATACAGGATTTCTGACTATGCAGAGGGTTGGTGCTCCTAACCCCTGCATTGTACAAGGGTCAACTGTATTTGTGGTTATTTAAAAATAAAATGAAAATATAACTTTTTCTTTGAATTCATGTATGTATTTTTTCAAACAGCTACTAAATTACTAAGACATAAATACAAATTTGTTTATACCTAACCGCTTAATAAGTATACTTGTAAGGTATTTCTTTGGTATAAGGGCACAATGAACTGGGAAAGTTAGGGAATCTCTGAAACAGTCATTTAACCCAGTATCCCTCACTACCCAAACTAAGTATCTAAAAAAATACAGAGAGTGAAAGATACTTACATTAGCAAACTGAATGCAGTGATAAAAGATTAATCCATATGAGTTTATACTAGGAATGTAAGTATGATTTAGCACTACAAAGATCTAAATATTATTCACAAAATTAACAGAGCAAAGGAGAAAACTCAAATGAACTTTTCCATAGTTACTGGTAAAACATTTGATGAAATTCAACACTCCTAATAACATTTTTAGAAAAATCTTAAAGAGAACCACATTACTTTATAAAGGGTATCTAGGGAACATAGAAAATACTGTAGACAACTGTGAAATACTTGAAGCATTCACTTTAAAATTAGAAACAAGACAAGGATGGTTATTGACCACTACATCTCTATTCCACCTGTACAGGTATGTCCAGCACAATATATATAACAGGGAGAAAAAGATGAAAGAATTGGTATGAGAGAAACAAAACTCGGCCAGATGATGGGAAAAGAGAAACTGGATGATGGCATGTGGCAGATTTCTGTACGCCAAGGCTAAGAGAGGCATACATTACTTCTACTCCAACTCTACAGACTAGAACTCATTTAAATGGACAATCCTAATGCAGAAAAAAAGGTGGAAAATACTACCTAATCTGTGCCCAGGAAGAAGAGGAAAGTTTTAGTGTACATCTAGACACTCTGTGCCACAAACCAAATTGGAAAATAACTTAGCAGTATCTGAAATTGAAGATGCACATACCCTACGGCCCAGCAATTCTACTCCTAGGTAGAGATGCTTTAGCACATGTAGACCACAAGACATGTGTAAGAATACTCATCGCAGTATTATTCATGATAGGAAAAACAAAAGCAAGCGTGTCAATCACCACTAGAACAAATCGTCATATATCCACAACTAGCCACAAAAATAAATGTCCCACAGAGCAATGTATCCTAGACACTTAAAAGATCTTAAGAAGAAACATACAATATACCACTTTTTATAAAGTTTGAAAATAAATAAATAAATCAACTATTCTGTCTAGGCATAGATATATATACAGTAAATTTTATTTTTTTTAAATTAAAAAATAACAGGGGTGCCTGGGTGGCTCAGTTGGTTAAGCGTCTGACTTTGGCTCAGGTCATGATCTCTCGGTTCGTGGGTTCGAGCCCCACATTGGTCTCTGTGCTGATAGCTCGGAGCCTGGAGCCTGCTTTGGATTCTGTGTCTCCCTCTCTGCTCCTCCCCCACTCACGCTCTGTCTCTCCCTCTCAAAAATAAACAAACATTAAAAAGAAATTTTTTTAATTAAAAAATAACAGTCACAAAACTCAGTATAGTGTTTATACTTAGAGGGAGACAGGAAGAGGGATGAGTTGAAACAAGCTGACAAAGGGAGTTTCCATTGTATTGGTAAAATTCTATCTCTTAGGCTGGGTATACATACTACTGCTTGGTTCATATTAACGTACTTTTTAATGAAGGACAATAATTTTTTATTAAATGGATTAAGGAGGTTCTAGAAGAGTATTTTATTGAGAATAACTTAATATAAATATTTCCAATAGCCCTACTTATGTTCTTATTTATTAACTAAAATATACTGTCTTGATTACCTAGAGAACTACTACCGAAGAAAATATTAGTTATTAAATATTGAAAAGAATTTAGCACTTGTTAAAAAAGAGTTTACCGGTTGACCATCCAATCACTTGCTCCAATTCTTCCCCAATCACATGACCATTTAGCAAATTGTACTTAATATAACAACTGAAAGCTACATTCAAGTCTCAGTGCTCTTCCTTAATTTTAATTAGAGTGAGTATTTTTTGAAACCACAGAAGTAGTAACAGGGAACAATTAAAGTGGGGGGGGGGGGGTGGGAGACATAATAATTCTAACCAAGATTAGAGTACGTGCAAAGAAAGGAATACTTGTATTCTGACCTCTCGGGTAAAGGTGGGAAGAAGGTTAGGAGTTGTTTTCCAAAGAACAGTCTCCAGAAGAATCCCAATTAATAAAATCGTCAGGGAAAGGAGCAGGATTAAGATGTTCAGAAGCTATTAAATCCTTTTCTCCCAGCATTATTAAAAATGTAGCTTCACTGGCTGATTATAAATATCCAATATTATTTTTTAAATAATATTGGTGCTATGGAATTACGGAAAGTTATCCATGCAACCTGCATGGATATTTTAAATATTCCATTCTCCAGTAACTTTGTAAGTGAGAAGCCTTAACAATACCCACTATTTTTTATTGCAAAATGATCAAAGGTACTGAAACCTTGAAGATACAGACTACTTTGGGAAAAAATCCAGTTGACTTGATGAAAACTGAGGTAAAGAATACCAACTGAGGTACAGAAAATAAGTGGTTTTATTTCAGTAATTCAACTTCTGTGCATATCATAAAAATTGCTATAAACACAATCCAAAGAAGAAATTTGCCATGGGAGAAATAAGTAAGAGGCAATAAGGTCTAGAGAACAGAAATCAGAATAGGGCCTGAGAAGTTAACAGGAAGAAATACCATCATTGAAAACAGCTTCTATCTGGAAAGCAAGCAAGAAGAGGTAGGGCCAAATTACAATGACAATGGTAGGAATATGAGGCTCTGGACCAAGGAACATCCCTGCTGTTAGGACTATGGGTAAAAAGCAAAGAAATAAAAACAAAGGCATACACAGTGGGAAGACAAAATAAAGAACAACATCTCAGTGTCACTTTCAAGAAGTGACCAATACTCTCATGGATTTTTTTTGAGACTGACAGAATGCGGAGTGAGAGAAAAAAAGGTAAATACAACTAACTGAAGCTACAGCTTCAGGTCACCAGGGCTCCAGTGTAAAAATAAATAGCAGGACTAAAGGCTGAGGCATAAAAATGACTAACTAGACACAATAAGCAGGTAAAGGGCTATGTACAAATTATAAGATAATCCGAATTAACAAAGCTTTTTTTTAAAACACGTAGTACAGGGGCACCTAGGGGGCTGGGTGCTGACAGCTTAGAGCCTGGAGCCTGTTTCAGATTCTTTCTCCATCACGCTCTCTGCCCCTTCCCCACTCATGTTCGTTTTCTCTCTCTCTCTGTCTCTGAAAAATAAACATTAAAAAAAAATATTTTAAATAAAACATGTAGTACATTTTGGCCATAGCTAAGCCTCCAACTTGGAGGGCTTTCCACTTGCCCCATTTGCCCCACTATGTAAAATGTTTCAAATCCTATTTTATGAGAGCTTAAATCGTACATCCTTCATAAATTCTTCCCAGAAAATAGTTGTAAATACCCTCCCACTCTGAACTTCAGCAGTTTTCATGGTCTTTGCCACAGCAGGTACTAATGACAAATTTGATAGAGCTGATTTACCAGTAATTTGATATGTCTGATATCTTCAAATATTAAGTTTTATACTATAAATTTTATAACCATCATGCTGGACTTACCAAATAGGATAAAATTCCTTAAAATAAGGTACTCTATGTTATGCCTCAGAGTAGAATAAAATAATATCGCAAGTTTTACCTCATGGAGTATCTACTGAGTCACGTGTGTACATTACTCATCATATTCTACCTGCTGCTTTCTGTATTTCCACATCACTGATGAAATTAACAACATTATTCTTAGAGTGCCAGATGGCCAGTTCAGGCAAAATTAGTATATCCTCTCTCATCTTTACCTGCAACACGAAATCAGAAAGTTCTACAGCAACCTCCAAGAGACCTGGATTCTCTATAAATCTTTGACCAGGTTGTCCTCTCCTGTGCTTGGGGCTTAGAAACCACTCTAGCCCATTATACACGCAGAACGGTATCTGCAAGAAATGTTTTTATTTAATCACCTCCCTCCTAATTAACTCAGATGTTTGTTAATTGTTGCTATTGTTGTTGTTGTTCTGTTTTTTTTTTTTTTTAATTTTATTTATTTTTGAGAGACAGAGACGGAGCGTGAGCAGGGGAGGGGCAGAGAGAAAGGGAGACAGAATCCGGAGCAGCCTCCAGGCTCTGAGCAAGCTGTCAGCACAGAGCGAGACGCGGGGCTTGAACTCACAAACTGCGAGATCATGACCTGAGCCAAAGTAGGGTGCTTAACCAACTGAGCCACCCAGGCACCCCTGTTGTTGTTGTTCTAACTGCACAGCTTAACAGATGTCAAATGTATATTCAAGGCCCTCTCTCAGTTATTCCCCTCCTTTCCCTACCCAAGCCTCTCAAAAGGCCTTTGGTATTCTACTCATTGGAACTACCCCCCAACTCCATACATGTGTACATAGCATGTATGCAATTTTCAAAATTTGATCAAAATGCATATTCTTTAAAAATACTTTCCCAAATTTACCCCATTCTGATCACTATTCCCTGAAAAATTTCCATTTTATATAGTATGTAATACTTATTCATATGCCTTAATTTTTTTCCTCTGTTGCACTTAAATAAGATTCTGATACAAATATATTCTGGTCATAGCCACCCTTGCATGTTTCTTTTTTAATTTATTAATATTCCTTATACTAATTTCAATTTCTTCATAGCTGATTTCATTTAGGAAAATGCCAAGAAATCTTTTTTCCCACTGAAATTAACCACTTACTTGCTACCTCTGATGGTTAATTTTACAAGTCAACTTGGCTAAGCCACACAGTACCCAGATATATGGTCAAACATCAATCTACATGTTGTTATGAAGGTATTTTTTAGATGAATTAACATTTCTTTTACTATGTGACAAGCTCTGTTCTATTAGAATTTTTAAATGTTTACTTATTTTTGAGAGAGAAAGAGACAGAGACAAAGCGTGAACAGGCGAGGGGCAAAGAAAAGGAAGACACAGAATCTGAAGCAGGCTCCAGGCTCCAAGCAGTCAACACAGAGCCTGACACGGGGCTAGAACTCATGAACCACAAGATCATGACCTGAGCCGATGTCAGACACTTAACCAACTGAGCCACTCAGGCAACCCTCAAGCTCTGTTCTTAATATGTTTTAACTCATTTAAAAAAAACCCAAAAAACCAAAAAACCCAAAACCTTTATCTTATGGAAACTTTTGTATCTAGAAATAGAATAATTCAATGAATCCCTATATGCCCATTACCCAGCTTTAGCACTTATTAATGTTCTGCTGATCTTGTTTCATCTACTTTAGGCATGGGATAAAGATAAGAGTATTTTATTTTTACTTTTTAAAATTCATTGAACGTTACACTTTAATTACTTGTATGCCAATGGAGTAAGTCTAAGGAAAATTTTATTTACTGATTTATTTAAAAATCAACACTTCTTGTCTATCCTTATTCTTTAATTTTTTGTTTGTTTTTAGAGAGAATTGAGAGAGAGTGTGTATGCAAGCAGGAGAGGGAGAGAGAGAATCTTAAGCAGGCCCCATGCCCAGCAAGGAGTCCAACACGGGGCTCCATCCCACGACCATGAGATCATGATCTAACCCAAAATCAAGAGTGGGACGCTTAACTGACTGAGCCACCCAGGCACCCCTGTTTATCCCTATTCTTGAAAACTAGATGAAGCTTGTCTGTTTTGAAGTGCATACTTTAGAATGTAAGTAGTATCATACATGCATCATTTTGTAATTTTTTTCCTCTTACATATTCTAGATACAAATCCCTCATCAGCTATATGACTTGTAACTTTTCCCCCACTCTTTTTGGTTGTCTTTTCACTTTTTTTCCAAAATTTATTTAAATTCTAGTTAGTTAATATATAGTGTAATATTGGTTTCAGGAGTAGCATTTAGCGGTTTATCACTTACCTAGAACATCCAGTGCTCAACGTAGAAGTGCCCTCCTTTAACCCCATTACCTATTTAACCCACTCCCCACGCCCATCCCTCCATCAACCCTGTTCTCTATCATTGTTCTCTATCATTAAGAGTCTCTTATGGTTTGTCTCCTTCTCTTTTTTTCCCCTTCCCCTACGTTCAACTGTTTTGTTTCTTAAATTCCACATATGACTGAAATATGGTGTTCGTCTTTCTCTGCCTGACTTATTTTGCTTGGCATAATACATTATAACTTCATCCACGTCATTGCAAATGGCAAGATTCCATGCTTTTTGATGGTTGAGTAATATTCCATTGTATATACATGTTACATCTTCTTTATCCATTCACCAGTCGATGGACATTTGTGCTCTTTCCATAATTGGGCTATTGTTGATAGCACTGCTATAAACATCAGGGTGCATGAGCTCTGTCGAATCAGTATTTTTGTATCCTTTGCGTAAATACCTAGTAGTGCAGTTGCTGAGTTGTGGAGTGGTTCTATTTTTAGCTTTCTGTGGAACCTCCTTCCAGAGTGGCCGCACCAGTTTGCATTCCCACCAACAGTGTAAGAGGGTTCCCCTTTCTCTGCATCCTCCCCAATATCTGTTGTTTCCTTTGTTGTTAATTTTAGCCATTCTGACAAGTGTGAGGTGGTATCTCATCACAGTTTTGATTTGTATTTCCTTGATGATGAGTGATGTTGAGCATCTTTTCAGAGTATTTTAAAGCAATCACAGACATCCTACTCATATGACACATGAAGACTTCAGTCCATACAGAGAGTAATTTTTAAAATGGAATAATATCACTGTCATTTCCATTAAAATTATAATTTTTTCCTATCATCTAATACCTACTCCATTTTAAATTTTTTTCTGTTTGTCTAACAAACAAAAAAAGTCCATCTTTTTATAACTGGTTTGATTTAATCAGGATCCAAATGAAGTCCACAGAATTGGGATATATGTCTCTTAAACTCCATTCACTTTTTGCAGTATTTCTTCTTTCTTTTTCCCTTATAGACATCTTATAGACATCTGACTCTGGGTTTTGTTGAAGATGAATTAACATTTAAATCAGTAGACTTTATCCTCCCTAATATAGGTGGGCCTCATCCAACCAGTTGAAGGCATTAAAGGAAAACAGACAGGTCCCTAAGGAAGAGGTAATTCTGCCTATAGACTATCTTCAGACTTGAGCTGCAACATCAACACTTCCCTGGGTGTACAACTTGCTGGCCTGCTCTGCAGATTTCAGACTTGTCAGCCCCCACAATTACATGAGCCAATAAAAACCAATCAATCAATCAATCAATCAATCTCTCCGGAGACATACAGGTTCTGGAAAACCATTACACAGTACCCCAGAGTTTAAAATTTTGTTTCGTGGCTATAGAGGACCCAAAGATAGGTCCCTCATATCTCCCAATCAATTCATTTATTTAAAAAATTTATGAGCATCTGCTGTGTGTCACATCCTGAAGATTCAAAGTTGATCTAGAAACTTGTCCTCAAGGAGTTGGGGGTAAGGGAGGTTTAGATGAGGAAAGAAACAATACAATAAATAAGCAATAAATATAAGGTTACAAGCTCAGGACACTATTAATGGGAGCACAGGCCGGGTTGGGGGGAAACAAACAACTGAGATTCCTGCATCAACTGAATCTTACTGCCTATAACTAAAATATTTCATCATATATTCACCCTTAAAAACTAATTACATACCTTATATGTTTGAATATAAAAATAAAGTGAAAACATGAGTGTCTGGGTGGCTTGGTCAGTTTTGTGTCCAACTTCGGCTCAGGTCATGATCTCACGGTCTGTGAGTTGGAGCCCTGGTTTGTGAGTTGGAGGCCTATATAGGGCTTCCTACTGTCAGTGCAGAGCCTGCTTCGGATCATCGGTTCCCTCTCTCTCTCTGCCCCTCCCACCCACTCCCCATCCCCCATCCCCCCCGCCCCCACGCACATGCACAGGCTGTCTCTCAAAAATAAACATCTAAAAATATAATAAAGTGAAAACATTTTTATTTATTTATTTATTTATTTATTTATTTATTTATTTTTTTAGTGAAAACATTTTTAAAAGCATAGAATGTGAAAACAAACACAACAGAAATACTATGATGTTAGTATTCCTTTGGAGTGATTTTTTTTGTATAAGCTGAACTGGCTAAGGATCTTAAAATAGGACTCAGAATGTCAAAGAATCTTTTCCAGTTTTAAAAGCCATACTGATTAATTGGGATTGGAAAGATATGCACAAAATCTCACAGTTCATAAATCTCAAGCATACCATTTAAAATGAATATTGTAAAATGGGATTAGTCTTTAATTCTCTGAAATGTAATAAGACATTAAGTCATAAAATCCTTATTTTGAAAGTGTCTTAAGTATATATGAAAAGCGATTAAAATTTAAGTTCATTTAAGAATACTTTAAATTAATTTGCTATAGCTTTTTAACACTTGTAACTATGCTACCTTATATTACCTAATAATATAAAAATTCAGGATCTATGTTCACAATGAGAAATGTGACCATAAATTCAACACTAAAAACTCATTAACTAAGAATAATAGTTAAATCTCAATCAAATAGTCGAGTGATAAATAAAATAAAAATCTTGGGTTTTTTTTTTTGGTTGTTTTTTTTTTTAAGCTTTGGTCCTTATTTAAATAAGGACATTTCCTTAATTCCCAGTACTCTGAGAATTTATATTTCAAAGCTCTGTCGACTGGCATACTAAATAAAGACTATCATACAAAAACTGCTATCAATATTATTATATGACATTTTCTTCTCTGGGTTAGTGATTAGAAAGAAAAACATTTTCCAACATTAATTAAACTGGTGATGGTATTAAATTAACACAATCTCATAATTTTCCACAATTACTCTTAGATTTTATTTTATTTTATTTTATTTATTATTAGAGACAGCACAAGTGGGAGAGAGGAACAGTGGGAGAGACAGAAATGTCACGCAGGCTCCACGCTCAGCACAGAGCCCGACATGGGGTTCAAATACGACACTAGGATCATGGCCTGAGCCAAAATCAAGAGTTGGATGCTTACCCGACAGAGCCATCCAGGTGACCCCGCAATTATTCTTTATCAACTAGTGAAACTTATATCCCCACAGTAAGCACACAATAAATATTTGCTAAATGAATGAATATAATCTTCCTAAACTCTACTTCAACATGGACACTGCCAAAGGTATAATGTTTTTGTGACAATTAAGAGGTTTTCCTTTGGGACTACAGGAACCTCCATTTGTACTCCTTCTGAGACACCAATAAATTAGCATCAGACCAATAGGTCATGAAATAATTGAAGCAAATTATTAGAGCTCTCTATTGTGCCCACAAATGCTCTGTATTCAAATACAAATACCTGGCTGTCAAGTTGAATGCTCAGCAACGTCTGTGCAGAGGCCGGAAGGGCTAAAAAGGCCCTAAGAAATCAATCAGGAGACCATGAGAGCCCTGCCGGTTCTTTGCTAATCTTTGGGTACATCATTAACTTCTGGGGGCTTCAATTTATTTACCTATAAAAAATGGAGGTTGGTCACTCCAAGATTCCATGACAAAGTGATTCTAGAAAGCAAAGCAAATTTACCTTCAATATTCCTTTGGAAGATGCAATGCTTCAGAAGCCCTATAAAAGTGGTTTTTAACCTTGTTTGACCGATGGACTAAATGCTACAGACACTTCATCTCAAAAGAATTCCCACATGGAAAAAAATTTTTAATATAGTATCAGGAGAGTTTAATGACCCTCTGAAGTGGTCCATGGAACTCATGTTAGAAACTTATGTTCTCTAAATTTAAATAGACTTCAATAAACTGGAGACATATTAATAAGTTTGAAAACAGGGGTGCCTGGGTGGCTCAGTCGGTTAAGTGTCTGACTTCAGCTCAGGTCATGATCTTGCAGTGTGTGAGTCTGAGCCCTGCTTCGGGGTCTGTCCTGACAGACAGCTCAGGGTCTGGAGGCTGGTTTTGGATTCTGTGACTCCCTCTCTCTCTGTCCCTGCCCCCCCCTCAAAAATAAATAAACATTAAAAAAAGAAAAGAAAACAAAGCAGCATTTTGTACCTAATCATTTTTTTTAACAAATTAAATTTATTTTAAATTTCAAACAACAATTAAGAGGAATCAATTATTTTTATAACTATTAGAGAGGAAACATGGTTTTAAAGAATCCAAAATACTAGGTTAGAACATTAAACTATGTTGGTAAATCACAGTTCCAGTTAGGTGACATCCAAACCATTGTGATTATATGTCAATCTCAATTCTAATGAACCAAGTGTAATGAAAACATTTATTTAGGATTCCAAACTTAAACAAATATGTGTTCCATTTGATTGTCTTTGTGTAGATAATCCATTTGGAGACAGGCCTTCAATAAAAATATACAACTAAGTATACTGAATTACTAAAGTGGCTTAAATTTCTGAAAGATCCCATAGCAGTTGTGTATTTTAAAATAACATAACTAATGTATAATTAAAATTGGTTAAGTCTGTTCAGCTACTACAACATGAATTTGCTCACTGTATTACAAAAGAAAGAAAATTTAAGAAAAAAAAAATGTAAAACCCTTCTCCAATGTAAAAGGAAAGACAGTAGAGCGGCCTGACTTATCACATACAGGAAGAGAAGGAACGATTACATAACTCTGCAGAGATTAATTAAATATAGGCAAATAATACTAGTGTTAAGGTTTTATAAATCATCTTTGGAATAAGTCAAAAGGATGCTAATATCCGCTCTTATAGTACAGTTTCCAACGTAGATCTTTTGTGGAAACTTCTCTTAGGATTTCTCTTGTCTAATATAGGTCCCCGGGGAACCAGCAAGAAAAAATTCAATGATGGTTTTCTGATGCAATAAAGGGAGAGGCCTTTTAGGAAAATAATGACTCTGCCCGATTATGATGGCAATATCCCTATCAGGAATATAAAAGTAAAACAGCTGTAATTTCTGGTGGAGTTTTTTTTGTCTTTTTAGTTAAATCATATCTTCTTAAGGAATTTTCTCATTAGATTGTGAAGTCATAAATTGTCTTTTTCTTATAAATTATAAATTAGTTTGTTCAGTTCACAACTGAAAAACTTTTAAAATACATTTATGTAACCTACTTACAACAACACAGATTCCGAATTCTTCAATGTTCTGCTTACAAATTACTCAGAGACTGTGAATATACACTGTGAATAGGGACTGTGTTTACTTGAATAATTGTACATTTACCTGGGAATGAAACAAATATCTAGAACTTAATCCATAATCATCCTTACGAACTGGATTTATATTCTAGATTCTTACTTCTGTTTATCAAAAGAATGGTACACTTACTAAAAATTGTAAAGATATCAGTAGCAGAGTTAAATAAGAATTTAGAATTAATGCTCTTCTCCCCTTTGAGCTGTTTCTTTAGTTTTCTAAGTCCTACTTAAAGATACGTTGGACAAGACCTTACAGAGGAGGCTTCATATGTGAATGCGTGACAACAGGTAATTAGTCAAAACACCAGGCTTTTACTCCCCAAATTTGCCATTAACCTGCTTTTTGATATTTGGTGTATATGACAACTTCTCAGAGACTCAGTTTTTGCCATGTGTAAAATAAGGATGTTGGAGCAGATGATCTCCAAGGTCACTTTCAATTAAAATACTTATGTAAGCCTACATTTATGTGAGTATACAAATGAGTAAGAAAATGAGAGTAAGTCCACACGAGACTATGGACACAGGTATGTATGCAGGAATAAAAAATGGCAAAGAAATGTTCAAAACAAACAAAAAACCCAGTCCACAATGTTTACATCTAAAGTTTCCTTTCACAGTTTAGTTTGGGACCTATGATTAAAAAGGGCCCAGAAAGCCCACCACTTTCATCCAAATCCCTAAAACCCTCTTTTCATGCCACTACTATTCTAATGTCCACAAGGAGTAGAACCTAAGACTGTGCTTTCCTCCCTATATAACCATTCCTGGATCTGGTCCAAATGAACTAATCCGGTCCATCTAGATCAGGGGTTGGCAAACTTTTCTGTCAAGAACCAGACAGTACATACTTTAGGTTTTGCAAGCTATATGGTCTCTGCAGCCACCACTCAACTCTGCCTTCAGAGTGCAAATGCAGCCATAGACTATACAAACTAGTATGGTGTCTGTGTTCTAATAAATCTTTATTTATAAAAAACAGGCTGCAGGCAGGATTTGGCCCATAGGCTGTAGTTTGCCAACATCTGGTCTAGATCACACCAAGAAACAAGAATGTGTAAACCATCCTGATGGTAAGGTGGCAGAGTTTCAGAATACAAAGGCAATACAAAGAAAATAACTAGAAGTCATTTTAAAATTTAAAAGAATCCTTCCAGCCTTCTATAAAAGAGAGCATGATAGAGTAGAAAGTACCTATGTGGTACTTTCAATGCATACTAGATGCTTCATAAATACAGATTTCCTCTCCTTTCTCAACAGTGTCATCCCTCAAGACAGTTATTTGCTGCCTAGCCTTTCTTCTAGAAATCTCCTGTTCGGGCCCTCTGATAAAAGCTGGCCCTTGATTCTTCTTGATCCTGGCAAACATGCTCCTGATACCACTGTATCAAGGTTTTAGTGCTCCTTCATTCCCGCCCCCACCCCACCCCCGCCCCCATTAATCTAAACCTGCAACTTCACAACCTTGTCCATCTGAACCTCAAATCCCAGTATTGGCTATCACTCATAATGGCCCAGAGAAGGTGGTATGGACAAAGAAAAGAGAAAGAGGACAGAGAAAAAGTAGGTTCAGGTGGATAGAGGAGTGACAGCATTACCTCTCTTTCCAGACTGAAAAGGAGCCAGGTGCTAACTTACTGTTAATTTAAATGAAAATGTTGTCTACTCTAATGAGAACAAAGAACATTGCCCTTTATGCAGAGTACTCCCTAATGAAAGAACTCAGTCCTAACAAGAGGGAAAAAAACCACAGTAAGCTTTATTCTTACGCTTTTATCTAGATCATTCTGCCTCCAGCTGTGAAGCTGACTGATGTTTTTAAAGCTCTAAGGAGCCTCTACTAGTAACCATGGTTACTGCTTCAAAACAGTACAAAAAAAGGAGGGGATAGCAATTTGAGGAGAAAAACAGTTTTCTTGATTTTCATGAAATGAAGCTATAATAACGAGAGAGAGAGAGAGAGAGAGAGAGAGAGAGAGAGAGAGAGGTGAAAGCTGGGCAAGGGCCTCAAGACTATCAGTTCTCCACAGAGCGGCTGAGGTACTTGATCCCTCAGCTTCACAGGTCTAGAACCTCAATGGGTCATTTTACCTTATCCAAGAGTGATCCATAAGCTAATTTTATCATCTACAATGGCAATATCATATAAATTCAACTAATAATCTGGCCAAGAATTCTATTCTTGTCATTTCCAGCAGAAGCTTTCTTGGAAAAAACCACAGGACAAGGTTGCTTAGAAGTATATGAATCAGCCTAACAAGCTACCTAGGGTTTTCACAGAAAGCTGCCCAAGTAATTCTTCTCAATATTTGTTAGTCCAAAGGTTTCCATCAAATATTCCTCTTTTCAAGCCCCTTAGCAACTTTCTCAGTTATTTAATGACTCATTCATATACAGTGCCTGCCGTGTTTCAGGCACTGTAAAAGACACCGGGTACATCAAAATAAAGAAAATAGACACAACTCATGCCTTTATGGAGCTTACAATCTAATGGAGAAACATTAAACACACAATTACAAGCCTGGCACACTACAGGGATTAAAGCCCCTTCAAAAGCTAAAGGTCTTTCACATCTACAAGCTACAGATGAAAAATATTCCAAATAGTTATAATGGAAGCTACCTTTATTGAGCCACCACTCGGTGCCAGGCAGTGTGCTAAGAGTTAGGGGTTAGTGTGCTTTGTCTCATATAGATCTCAGAACAATCTATAAGAAAAGGTACAATTATTCCTAGTTTGCAGAGAAGGAAACTGATGCACAGAAGGTCAGATAACCTGCCTATATCTGATTCCAGAACCTGTGCTTTTTCTTAACCACAACCACATATCCAGATGCCACTATTAAGATTTACTCAAGAGTTCTAAATTCTTGCTCCATTTCAACAATTAACTGACTGTGTGCTTAAGTCAGGTCATTTCGCCTTTGGCCATTTCACAACATGAGACTGAGTTAGATGATATCAAGGTGTTCCTAGCTTTTAAATTCTATACCTTTATGAGTATATTACTTATTTTTTCCATATCAGAAGTTTATAGCTATCGTATTTTGTATATCATGTGGAATAATTTAGGCAATTATCTCAATTTGAACAACTCATTAATTAATCATTCCACAAATAATCGCTGGTCACCTTTGTGCCAGTTAGTCTTCTAGGTATTAGAAATACAGTAGGTAATAAGCAAAACAGTAAAACATCTCTGCCTTTGTGGCACTTGTAATTTAGTGGGGAGAGAGAGACAATAAATAAAACAAATAGGTAAACAGTACAGTATATTAGAATATGGTAAGTACTGTGGAGAAAAATAAATCAGGTAAGGAGTTTGCTGATGGCCCACACCTATTACGAGCAGGAATAGGTCAGTCACTAAGGCAAATAAAGACAAACAGCACCTAAGCCCTTGCCCTTGAGCTCACAACACTCTAGTAAATGCAAATATGAGAAATCCGAGAAAAGAGAAGTAAAGTAGTATGGGAACACATAGGACACAGCCACAAGGCAGAAGGAACTGAAGTGCAAGTTGGATTTTGCACTCTTAGACACACACAACAACAACAACAACAATAACAAAGTCAAAAAGAAAATGAACCATGTAAAAAATATATGAGACCTATATTCTAAAGCCACATTTCAAAATTTTACAAAACACTGTTGATAAATATTTCAAGAAGATACAAAAAAATAGAAACACAGACTATTTTCCTATTTGGGAAAATTATTAAGACACAAACTGATCCCAAAATTACAGGCTTCATACAAATCAAAAATAAAAACTAAAATATGTCTCAGAAACATAACAATAAGAATCTATAACTAAAAGGGCAAAAGGGTAAATATGCAAGAAAAACCAAAGAAATTTTTAAAAAGAAGAATAATGAGGGTAGATACACCCTAAATGATTATGAAAACAGTTATTAATATACTTTTCCTATTTGCTTTTCCTTCTACTGGCTTCCCTACCATTCTATAATAGCATCCCTGCAATTGGAGAAGTTTAGGAATATAAAGAGAAAGAAATATTTAATATTCACCTTCCGAATTAAAAATAAAAGGGTTTTGCAGTAAGATAAAAACCTTGAAAGTCTAATTTTCCCAAAGAAAACATAATTTTGACACTAATATTTTCTAACCAAGCCTAAAAGACTCAGATAATAGTTTTTTCCACATTCTAGAGCAGATATTCCTTCTGTTCATGACAGAGAGAATGTACGGCTTGTTACCTATGGTAGAAAGAAGATAAAACTGGGGTGCCTGGGCGGCTCAGTCGGTTAAGCGTCCGACTTTGGCTCAGGTCATGATCTCGCGGTTCGTGGGTTCGAGCCCTGCATCAGGCTCTGTGCTGACGGCTCAGAGCTCAGAGCCTGGGGCCTGCTTCGGATTCTGTGTCTCCCTCTCTCTATGCTCCTCCCCCACTTGCGTTCTGTCTCTCTCTCAAAAATAAATAAACATTAGGAAAAAAAAAAAAGAAAGAGGATAAAACCTAGAGAAAGTGTGAATTAAAGTCTCAAATTCCTAATTCTGGCCAAAGGATTGTGGGATAAAAAAAGTGAGATAGAGACAGGAGAAGCGAGTGAGTAGACCACCAATATTCTCATTACTCTCTCCTCACAGAAACTGCAAAAGGAAGACAATGAGGCTGCAAAAGGAAGGCAATGTTTGATGGAGTAAGGAAATCTGAGAGTTAGAATGGCTTCTGCTCTCCTTCCTGCTGAGACTATGCAAAGTGCCTGCCTTCCAGAGCATCCCCCCACCAGACACTCACCACCAACCTCTCACCTCCCCTCTGCACACACCTGGCACAAGCTGATGTGATAACCACTTCAAAAATATGGACAGAAGCACTAGCAGACTAAGGAATGGTGTGGGATCTGCTCTGGAGTCTCCCTTTTCTATGCACCATAGAAGACACTGGGAAAGCACTGGAAGGCACCATGAGCTCTTAAGTACTACAGGAGAGGTAATTTAAGAAGCTGGAAGGTGAGTTTTCCAGAACAGGTCACTGTGATTAGGAGCTAAGTGACGCCATAGTAGAGGCCTGGAAAAGAGACCATCTGGCTAGGGGGCCAATGGGAAGCTCTAGCCAGGCCTCAGGTTATCTGTGACACCTGGGAAGGTGGCCAACGCATCCCAGGAACCAAGAGAACAGATCTCAAGTAACATTCGTTGTCAGCTTTGGCCACATCTGAAGAACACCTAAGGACAGAGCTCTGGTGGCACCAAAGTAGTCACAACTCCAGGGATGAGCACAACCACTGACCCTAAAGGAGACATGAGAGAGGAACCAGAGAAGACAGCACATGGCCCGCAGGTCCTGACATCCTCGCACCACTACAAGGTCACACAAGCCACAGACATCCGACCCATAAGTCTGGATTTCCAGTGTGGGAAGGTGTGAGAGAAGAGATGATATCTGAATGACTAGTATCCAAAGAGAGACTGAAATATCCTAAGAGACAAATGTCAATTACTGGATAAGACCTAGTTTACCAGATTGGAGTAAGGCTGGTACTCTTCCTTTAGTTATCCAGTGACCAGGGTCCATCAAAATGAAAAGATGAGTTATAGAAAAATAAAGAAGCTACATTTTCTTTGGACACCTGAGTATGAATAAATTATAATATAGCTACAGACTTTATGATGTTTATTTCATGTGAGAATTCAAAATACCTTTTGGCACATTACAAACCAACATCGCTTTAAAAGTAACAGTGGCTTTCCAGTTCAAGATAGCAACCTGAGCCCATTCATCTAGCTCTTCCCTGTCTTAGATATCTCATGTCAGGAGAGCCTACAAGTATAAGCAGGCCCCAAAACAACTGACTGAAGAACCACCAAAGATGACCAGACCAGTACAGCTTTGATGGTATACAGTAAACACTAGTCAGCATTTACTTTAAGTCTAAAGTCTTTGTCAGAGGGTTTGTAGTGTGAACTTTGAGATGGAGATAACAGCAGGCAAGGGGTAACCTTGGATGGGGGCGGGGGAGGGGGGTGGTGGGGAGGACAACTCAGAACTAATCAGAACTCTCCCTGCAGATAAATTCTTTCCCTATAGCTGAAATTGAGGGAGGGACAGGTCCCTACTTGTTAGCCTCCTCTCTGCAATTGCATGATAAAGAAAAAGGGAACTCTGCCTCCCATGGATCACAGCAAGTGGGAAGCAGACCTGCAGAGTCCTGTGGTCAGTGATGATATTCAGTGGAGAAGACGATATTCAGTGGAGAAGTAAAGAAGAACATTGACCTTTATAGAATTACACCAGTTACCAAGATGTAACCAGCATCAGAATCAACTAAGCGTTTAGGTGCCCCACCCCAGATTTACTGAATCAGATTTTTGTGAGGCGAGGAATCTGCATTTAAACTGCTCCCCAAGAGGCTTATATATATATATAAGCCATATATATATATATATATATATATTCAAGTGGGCAACCATGGATTTAGACGTTCATTTGAAAATACTATAAAGAAGAACAGCCAAGATTTACCAGCTACTTAATAAAAACTAAGACGGCACTAAGGTGAAAAAGCAAGGGCACAATGAACCAAAGGAAAGAGAGTAAGGCAACAAAAAGAAAGAAAAGGCCTTTAATTTTAGCTGGTATCAACAGAGAGATTCAAGAAGTCAATATATCCATAAAACAAAGCAAAACAAAAATCTGTTCATAAAATGCAGCAATCGAGGAACAAGAAAGAGTTTTTAGAAAAATAAAAAATACTTTCAAAATGAAATAACTTGACTTGCAGTGAAGGCCAAGATGTAGAAAGCCCATTCACTAGAGCCGATTTCTCCCACAGAATACAACTAAAAGCTCGGGAGAGAATACTAAAACCAACTACCTGAAGACTCTAAAAAGTAAACCAATAGCAGGACCACTAGGAAGGGAAGTCAAAACTTGAAGAACATTCAACAGGATGGTAAGTTTAATCTTTAAAAACAAAAACAAACAAAAAAAAACACCTTTATTTACCACTTTGACATGAGGGTGGGCAGAGTCACAGAATTATGCTTCAGGCAAACACAGCAAAAACTCCAAGAGAAACCCCCTCTTTCTTGCTGGAGTAAAAGGGGCATCTGCCGAGCTGGGAAGTATATGTGGGCTGGGGTTGGGAGGTAGTTCCCAGTTCCTTTTTTTTTCCCCCTCTGCCCTGAAGCCAGCCCATGTCACAGAGCTATACCTCAGAGGCAGGACACTTAAAAGCCTAAGGAGAAAACCTGTCCATCTGTCCTAAGGAACTAGAAAAAGGAGCCAGGGCACTATGAAGAGTAGGGGGAGCATCCTCACGATGTACTTTTCTTTTTCCCTTACTACTTCAACCCAGGGGGCCCCGATGGGGCACGACTGTATAACAGTAGAGGGGGGAGGCACTAAGACTCAGAGAAGGAAACCCCAGCTTTCTAGTGAGAACCAGGAAAAAACTCCTGAAGCCAGAGAACATGAGGGAAGTCCCCAAGAGTACAGGGACAGAGATTTCCTGATTCCTCTGAGAGTGCATATGTATTGAAGAAACATAGAAAAGTACAGCAAAGGCTGGAGGAAATGAACAATGATACTACATGACTGACCATGAAGATATAATAATACAGTGATACCAATTTTTCCCCATATGTATCTTTAACTTCACGCAATTCTAATCAAAATCCTTCAAATCCTTATTTTTTTAACTTGATGAATATATTCTAAAATTAATCTGTAAGAATGAAAACCAAAAGTAAGCAAGACAAACATTTTTGAAAGACAAGAGAAACTTTAAAGCTATAATAATATTAAAACAGAATAATTATGTAATGATACAGAATAAGATCAAAGGAATATTAGTACAGACAAATATGTGTATATATGGGAAACTTATATATGATAAAC
This sequence comes from Panthera tigris, assembly GCF_018350195.1. Taxonomy (NCBI): domain Eukaryota; kingdom Metazoa; phylum Chordata; class Mammalia; order Carnivora; family Felidae; genus Panthera; species Panthera tigris. The sequence continues at coordinate 119,958,397 of NC_056662.1, forward strand.
GCAGACTCTTAACACTGGGTAAGGAAAGAAACATTCAATAAATGCTATCGGAACTCATTACCTATCTTAGGAGAAGACAGTTAGATTCCTACATAATATCATTTATAAAAAAAAAATCCCCCAAAGATCAGTTACACAAAAAATATTGAAAGACAAAAGAGCAATAATCAATAAAAATATGACCAAAAAAGTCAAATAATTATAACCTCCAATTATTAATATTTTTTAATTTAAAAAGCCTATGAATATATGCGTTTCTCTGCATTCACTTGAGTGTAGCAAATCTCTGGGTATTTCTACACTAAAAAAAGAAAAGAAGAAATTAGAGGAAATGGTAATTAGAGGAAATCCGAATGCTTATTTTAAAACTTCTACACATAAAAGGAAATCACAAAATTAAAAGGCAAATAAAAAGGGTAAAAGTATTTCCAAAAAATACAATGAAGTTAATATTCTTAACATACTAAAAATTTATACATAATGATCTAAAAACTGGTAAGTCTCTGAGAGTTAAGTGGAAAGAGGATCCTTAAACACAAAGAAATAAGTTAAATATCATCGTGCACATATCAATTTAGCAAATGCTGGGGGTGGGAGAACACTCAATGTGATAATGTGACGAAATAGGCATGCTTATTTGTGGTCAGTGAGGAAAAGGTGACAGGATCTTATTAGGCAGCAATATGACAGTAAGTAGCAAGAACCTTAGAAAATGTTGATGCTCTCTCAACAAATTATTACAATTTTGGAGTCTTGAATTCTAGACTCACATTTGACAGCTATGTGATACTAGGCAAGTCACATAGCATTGTGAGCAGCAGTCTCTTCATCGTAAAATATGAACACAAGCCACTAATTCCCAAAGTTGCTGTTGTGATATGTTAAAAAGTAACAAAGCATGTCAAATGTCTTAAAAACTACAGAGCAGAGGGTTGACCCAAGATCTGCAAACGCTGGGGAAATTTAGAAGATCCTTAAAACACCCTGACTGAACATGTGTGAGTGTTTGTGAAAAGGGCCGCATACAGCTTTTAAGCAGACCCTCCAAGGGGTTCCTGATCCAAAGGAAAGTTGAAAACTGCTACAAGCAAAGAGCAAATTCAAAGTGAAAATATTCTTCCCAGTGTCCAGCTTGTGCCTGGTACATTTGTGGCTCAAATCAAGAATTCACTATAAAAATCCAGGTAGTATTTAAAATAATATTAAACTTATCCCATTTATTTCTAAAACCCTCAGAGTAGTATTTCGTGATTTCTTAGCATATTAATTCATTCTGAGGTAGGTGTAAAAGGAACCTGAAATTAGGAAAACAATAGGACACTCAGTTGTATCTACCTGGATCTATCACATCAAAGTAATGCAATCTACTTTAGAAAATGGGGCAGTATGGGGCACCCGGTGGCTCAGTTGGTTAAGCGATCGACTCTTGATTTCAGCTCAGGTCATGATCTCACATTTGTGAGTTCAAGCCCCGTGTTGGGCTCTGTGCTGACAGTGTGGACCCTGCTTGAAATTCTCTCTCTCTCTGCCCCTCCCCACCCCTCTTAAAATAAATACATAAACTTGAAAAAGAAAAATGGGGCAGTAAGTAAATTTAACATATTTAAAGTATTATGCTTAATTCACTAAGATATGCATAATTAATACATAAACCATGCAGAGATAATTCTCTTGAAGCAAACAAAAACTAGAGATTTTTATGTGTATATTTTTAATAAAATGAGATATAGAAAATTATCATTCCTCCAAAATAATTAAGACTAAAAGATTAATTCTAAAACTTCCATTTCTAGATGATGAACCACTGTCATTAAAAAAAAAATTTGTGGGGGGGGCACCTGGGTGGCTCAGTTGGTTGGGTGTCCAACTTCGGCTCAGGTCATGATCTCACAATTTGTGGGTTAGAGCCCCACGTCGGGCTGCATGCTGACAGCTCAGAGCCTGGAGCTTGCTTCCGATTCTGTGTCTCTCTCTCTGCCCCTCCCCTGCTCATGCTCTGTCTCTCTCTCTCTCAAAAATAAAATAAAAACATTAAAAAAAAATTTTTTTAAGCCCTAAATGTAAGCCACAGTGATAAAATTCTACCCACTCAAGCATATGGCAAATAGACTAAAAGGGAATTTTAACTACAATGAAAACTAAACAGTTAAGAGTTAAAAGTACTTAAAGACTTCCACTTCTGGGAAGGTGGAAAAGATGCATTTTTCCCTATTCCCCTCGCAAAAATAAAACTAAAAGTCTTGTACATCATATATAACAAACATAAGAAGACTTTAAAGGTGGAGAGAAGGCAGACAAGGTAGGGACCTCAGGGTCCAAGGAAAACGAAATGGTAGTGAGTTGTATGGGTTTTCTTTAATGCCTTAAATATCTCAGACTTGGAGCTGAAGAAGCTGGCAACCTGGAAATACCAGCAGACCCAGACCTCTCAAAAAACCAAGCAAACAAACAAATAAAATGAAATCCTGTTCTCCCTAGCCAAAAGATCAGAAAAAGGCCAGTCTAGACAAAAGCTGTTATACCCAGACAAATATCACATAAACAGACAAAAAACTGTGGACTCACCATGACCAGCAAAGGGGGGAGCCTAGACTTCCACCCTTGCCAAGCTATAACAGGGCATCCCACACTACCCACCACAGTCATGTCACAGAAAGCCAGTTGGGAGGCCAGGTGATAATGAGACCTCCTTCCCCATGGTGTTAACCAAGACCACATGGAGAACTTGGACATTCACCTGGAGTAACAAAGTGCCTCTCTCCCTCTCTATGACAGGCTGGTATCAGAAGAGGCCTAGTGGAGTCAGGCCTATCAACACTGCCCAAGAGAAAATCGACCTCCCCTGTGGAGACCATGAGGGGAGTAGTACTGAGGCATTCTTAACCCTCCCAGTCAGGGAAACGTCACTGGAGGCCAGAACTCCCATCCCTGACCAACAGCAATGAGGTACTCCTGCTAACTTGAGAGTGAACAGAGGCAGAGTGAGGTACATGAACTTCTTTCCGCACTGTGCGGTAATGTGGCAAAGTACTCCTCTCCTTCTCACGCTAAAGCTGTGCCAGAGGAAGCCAGCTAAATCAGAATGTTTAGATAAAATCCAGAGTCTCAAAACATAATACTTAAAATGTCCAGGTATCAATGAAAATCACTGGTCACACCAAGAACCAGGAATATCTCAAACTGAGTGAAAAAAGACAACCCAGAGGTGTCAATACCGTGATGACAGAGATGTTAAGATTACCTGAAAAGGGTTTTTAGCAGCCAACATAAAGATGTCTCAGGGAAAAATTGCATACATGCCTAAAACAAACAAACAATTAAAAAAAAATAGAAAGTCTTAGCAAGGAAAGAAAAATATAAGGAAGAAACAAATGGAAATTTCAGAACTGAAAAATATAGTAACTGAAATAAAAGACTTAATGGTTGAATATAACAGAATGGAAAGGACAGAGGGAAGAATCACTCAACTGGAAGACAGAACAAAAGAAACTACCCAATCTGAACACAGAGAGAAAATACTGAAAATAAATTAACAGAACCGTAGGGACCTGTGGAATATAATAAAAGATTTATCTTTCATATCATCAGACTCCCAAAAAGAAGAAAGAGGGCGGGGCTGAGAAGTATTCTTAAAAATTAAAAGCTGAAAACCTCTAAGCTTGGCCAAACAAATAAACTTATGAATTCAAGAAGCTAAGTGAATCCTAAACAGGTTAAGCCCAAAGCAATCCACAAACAAGACACATCAACACATCACAGTTAAACTTCTGAAAATTAAAGACAAAACATAATGAAACCAGTGAGAGAGAAAAAAATGATGCTTTATCTAAAAACGATGTTTTACAGGGAAAAAATAATTCAAATGACAGATTTCTCATCTGAAACATAAGGGATAAAGGAAGTGGCACAACATTTGTCACTGAAGTCCACACCTGATCATCTGTGTTTCTGTATCTGTTTTTCTCTTGTTCATGACTCTTGGCATGCCTGGAATCTAGGGACTGAATGTCAGTTATTGTGTAATAAAAATTGTAGAGACTGTGAATGCTACTCTTCTTCAATAGAAGATTTTCTTTAGTTTCTGGTCAGCAATGGGAGCTAATCCAATGAGCTAATTTGAAGACAGTTTTCTTTCTTTTTTTTAAAAAAATTTTTTAATGCTTATTTTTGAGAGAGAGACAGAAAGAGAAAGAGAGAGAGCACGAGTAGGGTAGGGGCAGAGAGAGAGAGAGAGAGAGACAGAATCTGAAGCAGGCTCCAGGCTCAGAGCTGTCAGCACAGAACCCGACAGGGGGCTTGAACTCACAAACTGCGAGATCATGACCTGAGCGGAAGTCGGACACTTAATCGACTGAGCCACCCAGGTGCCCCGAGGCCAGTTTTTAATCACATTCAGACCTGGTCTACTTATCTGGTTCACCCTTATTGCTAGGATATAGTGATTCACAGATCTCAACTGAAAGCCTAGGATATTTACCCAGATTCCTCTATCTCTATAGTACCATAAGACCGCTGAAAATTCTGCTTAGCCTCTTAGCCTCTCAGCAGCTACTTTCTGCTCTATTTTTCTGCCTATTAGCTTGTGCTTACTAATCTGCAACAATTTCTAGGGGCAACATGGTTCAGACTTTTGGGCTCACTTCTCTACGCTTATAGTCTCTTTGGGTCTTGGTCACTCAAGCTGTAGATGTCCTGGTAACCCTGAACTCAAAGTCTCTCCACCCCTGTAAGACTGTCAAAAGCTCTCTTCAATTTCTGTTTCTTAGCATCCACTATATGTTCAGCTTTCCTGTCTCTTGGTGGTGTCACGTATGAAATAGTGAAAACTCACCTAGAGAAAATTTATGTTCCTTTTCCCACTGATAAAATTCAAAAATCCCAATATACAAATTCCTTGCAAGTTAGGAACAAAAGAAAAACTTCCCTACTTTGTTAAAGTTAGGGGAAAAAGGGAATCTAGGGTGGCTCAGTTGGTTAAGCGTCTGACTCTTGGTTTCGGCTTAGGTCAGGATCTCACAGCTCGTGAGATTGAGCCCCACGTTGGGTCCTGCACTGACAGCGTGGAGCCTGCTTGGGATCTTCTCTCTCCCTCTCCCTCTCTAACCCTCCCCCATTCTTGCCCTCTCTCTCAAAATAAATAAATAATAATTTTTTTTTTTAAGTTAGGGGGAAAAAAAACAACTCTCCTTTGTTAAAACCTAATAGACACCAATGGTAAACATTACATATACTTAGCAATAAAATAATAGATGTATTCTCATGTATATTAAGAACATGATAATAATGAGGGAAATCACATGTACTATTCAACACAATACTAGAAGACTCATCTAATTCAATAAATCAAGGAAAAGAAAACAAAACATATTCATTCTGGAAAGGAAAAGACTCCTAAAATGTTATCTGCATATAATATGAAAACCTATCCTTATAAAACTCAAACAGAATAGGGTGAATCACTACTAGAATTCATAGGAGTGCTCAGTATGATGTCAAGAAATAACAGACAGATCCCTGTCCTTGTAGAAATTACATTCCAGGGTTGGGGAGAGGGTAAGGAAAACAGGTAATAACAACAAACAAAATATGTAGTTAAATTATCAACTCTGTTACAAGGTCATAAATGTTATGAAAATGTAATGGAAAACAGGGTAAGAGGAAATCAGAACTGGGAACAGGAAGACTACAATTAAAAAAAACAAAAAACAAAACACAGAATCACTCCATACCAAAAGAAACAAAAATAAAAATCACCTAGGAATAAAAAAACTGTAAATATGTGTAAGGTCTTTAAATAGAAAGCTAACTTTCCAAAAGAGCAAAACTTTCAAGTATAAATGGAGAAACAGTCAACATACATAAGAAAAATATTAATTCTCCCCTAATTGATCTATAAATCCAAACAATATCCTAGCAAAATTTTTTATGTCTCTTATGAAGTAGGTTTGAAATACAAAGAAAGTATAAGTATATACGCATCAATATAAATGTAAACAAAGACCATTATGCAAAACAACAAAGCAGTGTTATTTGTCCTACTAGACATCAAAAACTATTTTAACAATACAGTAATTGGAAGTAGGTGGTAATGGTATATAAATACAAAAATAGACCAATGGAACAGAATACCAACTGCAGAAACAGCACCCTTAAATATGGAATGTTAGAATATATATGTGGTAGGGGCGCCTGGGTGGCTCAGTCGGTTGAGCGTCCGACTTCGGCTCAGGTCATGATCTCACGATCTGTGAGTTCAAGCCCCGCGTCGGGCTCTGTGCTGACAGCTCAGAGCCTGGAGCCTGCTTCACATTCTGTGTCTCCCTCTCTCTCTGCCCCTCCCCTGTTCATACTCTGTCTCTCTCTGTCTCAAAAATAAATAAATGTTAAAAAATTAAAAAAAAAAAAAAAAAAAGAATATATATGTGGTATTAGCAGGAAGACAGTCTATTCAATAAATGCTGCCAGGACAAATGGCAAACTATTTAAATAAAAGTAAATAAGATACATCCCACACCATCAAAAAGTTTTTTTAAAAAGTCAGAAAAGTCAGAAATAAAATAGCTAAATGTGAAAATTAAGTCTCAAGTTATTAGAAAAAGAGCTGGGGCCAGGGGAGAACTAGGCATTTGTTTAATGGATGTAAAATTTCAGTGTTGTGTACACTTGAAATTGATATTATACTGAATGTTAACTAACTGAAATTTAAATTAAAAAAAAGTTTTAGTTTTGCAAAATTAAAGAGTTCTGGAGATCAGCTACACAACAAGAATATAGTTAACACTACTGAACTGCACACTTAAAAATAGTTAAGATATACATTTTATGTTATATGTTTTTTATAATTGACAAAAGTGTTAAGTGAATATTTTTATGGCTGTGAGGAAAGAAACATTTCTCAAACTAAAAAGTAGACATAAATCATAAAGGAAAAGACAGATAAATCTTGATGATAATAGTTCACACGTATGTGAAGTGATGCTTCAAATACTAATGATGGGGATATATATTGAAACAACAGTTTTGGAAGACAATCTGGCAGTATCTTCCAAATTAGAAATGCATATGTTATTACCATGTGCCTCCTTATATTAGATGACAACACTGTCTATAAAATAGTCTTGACAAAAAGAAATCAAACCTGAAACTCATCAAGCATCCATACCCAACTAAAAATTTATAGGAAATACAGAGGACAAAAAAACAAGTTAAACAATGTCATGGCATGCAATACAAGAGCCACAGTGTGAAAAAATTTTCATGACAAACAGCCCAATCTCTTCAATCAATATACTGTAAGAATTTTAAAAACAGAAAAAAAAAATGGAGACAGCAAAAGAAAAGGGAGTCGGGGAGAAGGAGAGAATAATAGAGACAGAAAGAGGGAAAGAAGGAGAGGGAGAAAAAGGAGAAAACTATTTAAAATAGTTTAAATAAGTTTTAGAAAGAGACTTTTTAAAAAATGTCATATCAACCAATCATTGTGATCCTTATTAGGATTCCAATTCAAACGAGTAAAATAATAAAAATATACGAATAATAAAAATATACAAAAAACCCAAAATGTTATTGACATTAAAACAATTCAAATTTTGAACACTGAATATTTAATAATGTCAAAGAATTATCATTCTAAAATATGATAATGGTATTGTGATTATTTTTTTCTAAAAAAGAGAAACCACTTATCTTTTCTAGAAATATATGAAATATTTACAGATCAAATGACATGGTACCTAGATTTGCTTCAAAATATGAGAGGGGTGGGGTGCCTGGGTGGCTCAGTCAGTTGAGCGTCTGACTTCGGCTCAGGTCATGATCTCGTGGTCTGGAGTTCGAGCCCCACGTTGGGCTCTGTGCTAACAGTTCAGAGCCTGGAGCCTGCTTTGGATTCTCTGTTCCTTCTCTCTCTCTGTTCCTCTGCTACTCATGCTCTGTCTCTCTTTCTCTCTCAAAAATAAATAAACATTAAATTTAAAAAAAATATGAGAGGGGACGGGGCACCTAGGTGGCTCAGTTGGTTAAGTGTCTGACTTCGACTCAAGCCATGATATCATGGTTCATGGGTTGGGGCCCCATGGGTTCATGGGTTGGGGCCCCATGGGTTGGGGCCTGGAATCTGCTTCGCATTCTTTGTCTCCCTCTCTCTCTGCTTCTCCCCTGCTTGCACTCCATCTCTCTCTCTCTCTCAAGAATAAAATAAAAATTAAAAAAATATATATGAGAAGGGAGAAAGTAAGCGAAGAGTACAGATACACAAGATAGGTCAAGGATTGACCATTGTTGAAAGTGAACAGGAATTCATTATTCTATTTGTCCACTTTGGCATATGTTTGAAATTTTCCAAATAACACATTTTAAAAATGCATACACCATATGACTCAGCAATTCCACTCTCTTTATCTTGAAGGAACTCTCGTGTAGGTGCAGGGGAACTCACATGGAAGAATAATTCTGTCTTCATTGTTATTAGTTTTAAAAAATTATACAACAATCTGTAGTAAAAACCTTGATGATCCAAATAAAAGTAGCCATGATACAAAAACAATGTAGAAAGTAAAAAACTGACAACAAAACACAGATCTAAATATGTTGTAGAATGTAAAAATCATAATGCTAAACTATATAAATACACCATTTATGAAAAATATTCCACAATACTATATATTCCCTACAAGTATGTATGTGTATATATGTGTGTATTTAAATCAGTGTATATGTGTACATATTTATGTACAGACATAAATATAAATAGACTAAAATTTGAAATAGACACCAAATGTTTAACAATGGCTACTTATGAAGAGAATGAGCGAGAACAAGGGCTGTGGGAATGCTCCAGATGGACTTTAGTTTTTCATATGTCTTGCTAGTATTTCAAAAATTTCTGTAGATAAAATTTATTTTTAAAACAGAACATTAACTCACCGTTTTGCTATCTCTTTGCAAATCAGTCAAAAAAGTTTGACTTCTGTCCAGAAACAGGACCAAGAAATATCTCCCAGAAAATTAACTATACAACATATATTCTTCTCTATATTAAAAATAACGAGATTACAGATAAGAATGCATCAATTTGGGAAAAAAATATTAGGTTTACCAGGTGAAACTGCCAATATTCTGCCATTTTTACCTTCAAAAATGGCAATTTCATGAGGTTTGATGTAAGAGATTTTTTCTTTTATTTATTTATTTCTAGAGGAGATTTTCTTTTTTTTTTTTTTTTAAGTTTATTTATTTATTTTGAGAGAGATGGTGGGGGAGGGGCAGAGAGGGAGAGAGAGAATCCCAAACAGGTTCCACACTGTCAATGCAGAACCTGACACAGGGATCAAACCCATGAACCATGAGATCATGACCTAAGCCAAAGTCAAGAGTCAGACTCTTAACTGACTCAGCCACCCAGGCACTTCAACATAAGAGATTTTCTAATAGCAACGCTATTACTGCAGGAAATTCTTTATATATTTTCATATAATATATTCCTGAAAATTTGTAAGAAAGATAAAATGTGTGAAAAGATAAAATAAGTTGCTATTAGAAAGTTAAAAAACACATGCCTTAATTTCACCAGACCAGTTATCAACAATATAATTACAACATTTCTATATTTTCTTCAAATTCTGCCCTCTTACTTAACACACACTGTTGGATTAATACACTTTAATCTGACAAGGATCTGACTAAAGCCAAAGATTTGTTATTTTCATGATGGTCTTAACTAATATTCAGTTTATAAGCATACTTATAATTATCACTGTTAACTGATTTTCCACTCATTTTTAAAAAATAGGAACAAGTATAAAAATAATCCAAAGACTGCATAAATAGTTTTTCTAAAGATGGCAACACTTTTGAAACCAAAATATTGGACAGACACAGCTACACAATTATCATGTTAGTTGGTTACTAAGTCTTGTTTATTCCTAAGGAAAGCAGGGTATAATGTGCAAAAATACAGGTCATATAAAAAAGTCAAAAAGTATAGAAACAAAGGATTGCTTGTAGTTATAATGACTCTTATCATCACAATAATCCTAACACCATAAACAGACTTCAAGAACTGGGACTTTACAAATATTTGTGGGAAAGATGCAAGAAATGCCTTATTTTCTATTCTGCCTCTTAGATCTTCAGTCTATCAATTCACTCTCCACATTGAATATTAAAAGTATTTCAAAAATTTCTTTTAAAAATGACCCAATCAGGTTATTCCTCTGCTTAAAATCCATTAAGTCCTACAAGGAACAAATGATGTGGCTCCTCTCTACTTCTTCATACCTCTATCATTTTTGCTACTGCTCTCTGTGCTCTAGTTCTGCAGTCTTTTTTTTTTTTTTTAACTTTAGCTTCACTTTTTAAAAATTATATTTTGTAAATTGTCACACAGTAATTTTTTTTGTGTGTACAGGTCTCTGAATTTTAGTATACATATAGAACCACACAACCACCAACACAAGCAGAAGACAGAGAGCCCCATTTCCGTGCCCCTCCCCACCCCCACGCCTTCCTACAACACCTAAACCCTAACTGGTCTAATCAGAATGACTTTGTCTTTTTGTCATGTAAGAAAATGCCATATAAATGGAACCACATAGTATGTAATCTTTTGAGACTGGCTTTTTTCCACCTAGCACAATGTCTCAGAGATTCATCCAAGTTGTTACATGTATCATTAATTTATTTCTTTTTATTGGTGAGTAGTAACCCACTGTATGGATATACCACATTTTTTATCTTTTCACCCAACAGGAAAACATTCAGTCTGTTTCCAGTGTTTATTGATTATGAATTAAGCTGCTGTAAGCATTTGTGTACAGATTTGTATGTCAAATTAAGTTTTTTTCCTCTAAGATAAATACCCAGAAGGTGACTATTGAGTCATAAGGTAATATGTTTTAAACTGGCTTCCAGCGCATAAACCTCACCAGTGATAGTAACGTTGATATTGTACTCTGTGATACAGTGTAAAGAAATGGGCGACTCACTTCTTGTGCTGTTCTTTCCAAAACACCATAGCCTAAATCTAACCATAAGAAAAACATCAGACAAATCCAGTGGAAGGACCTTCTACAAAATATCTAACCAGTACTATTCAAAAGTGTCAATGCTACCAAAAAGAAGAAAAAATCTAACAAATTGTCACAAACCAGAGGAGATTAAAGAAACATGAGAGTTAAATAAAATGTGGGATCCTAATCTGGAAAAGAAAAAGGATATTAGAAACAGAAAAATTGGTACAATATTAATAAAATCTGGAGCTTAGCTAAAAGTAATGTACCAATATTGGTTTCTTGGTTTTGAAAAATACACCATGGTTTTTAATAAGATGTTAATATTACAGGAAAGAGAGGCACATGGGCATCCTGTATTATCTTGGCAACTTTTCTTTATTTCCACACTGACATCTTTTAGTATCTTCAATATGTTATAAGTCCTTTCTTACTTAAAGGCCTTTAGATATGCTGGTTCTATCTGCCAGCACATTCTTCTTCCCCCACGTAGTCACTTCTAACTCACCTTTCAGAATTCAGCTTAAATGTCACATTCTCCTCAGGGGAAATCTTTCCATCATGATGGTCAAAAGGGGTTTCATGAGAAAAGGAAAAAAAATCAAGATATATTAGTTCAAAAAGGCTTCCAATTACCAACTCAGCAAGAATCAAGGACTACTGACGGCCTTAAAAACCTATCAGAATTTCCTAAGCTTTGCCATACCACTGTGTATATTTGTCATGACCACCATCCCTTCTCTACCTCTTCCTCCTACCCTTCTCATATGCTTAGCTGTAAAACCCTAAAGCAAAAAGGGAAAGTGTATTTGTCATCTGGGTAGAAAGAAAGGATATCCAATGCCCTGGATAGTAGGCATTGGAGAGAGAGGATTCTCTAAGGAACAGAAGCAAGTGGATGAACTTCCTAGGGCCTAGAACAAGAAGGAAGCTCACTTCCTAGGGGCCTAGAACAAGAAGTTCAACAACAAAAAGGTCTACCCCCAACAAAAAAAACTAAGGCAGTATTGAGAAACAGGCCAATCTTTGTATTAAGCAATCAATTTAAAGAACTGGTGGGGAGGGAGGAGTGAAGACTTCTTTTAAAGGGCCTCTTCCCTTAAAGTGTTATGTAGCTGACAGAAATGATTTCAAAACAGAGTGGGGGCGGGGGAGAGGAGGAGGAGGAGGAGGAGGAGAATGAGCAGCAGCAGCAGTGGCAGCGGCGGCGGCAGCAAAACTAATATTTTCTGAGCATTTGTTGTAAGCCAGGGACTGGGTTGGATACTTTACCTACATGTTCTCATGTAGTCTTTCAAAAAAAAGTCTACAAAGTAGACATTGTAATTTCTACTTTAGAGAGAAAGAAATTGAATTTATACAGCTAAGACTGGTTCTGTTTCCGCTTTATTCTTATTCTCCCCGATTCGTTTTTATAATAATTAAATTCATTCTGAAAAAAAAAAACCAAACAAACAATAAAGCCATATATGAAAACTTCAACCTAAATGAGAAAAGACAATTACAAGACACCAGTACTGACATGACAAAGATATCTGAATTATCTAACAGGGATTTTAAAGCAGGTATCAGTAAAATGAACGAATAAGCAATTACAAACAGTACTGAAACAAATGCGAAAACAGCAAATTTCAGCAAAGAAACAGAAGATACAAAGAAGAACCAAATGGAAATTTTAGAACTGAAGGATACAACAGCCAAAACTGAGAGCAGAAAAACAGAAGGAAGAATCAGTGGACTTAAACATCAATTGATACAAAGTATCTGGTCTCAGGGCGCCTGGGTGGCTCAGCCGGTTAAGCGGCCAACTTCGGCTCAGGTCATGATCTCACGGTCCGTGAGTTCGAGCCCGGAGTCGGGCTCTGTGCTGACAGCTCAGAGCCTGGAGCCTGTTTCAGATTCTGTGTCTTCCTCTCTCTGACCCTCCCCCGTTCACACTCTGTCTCTGTCTCAAAAATAAATAAACGTTAAAAAAAATTTTTTTTTTAAAAAGAAAGTATCTGGTCTAAATAATAGAAAGATAATAGGTTGACAAAAATTAATGAAGCATCAGAGACCTATGGAACAACTACATAAGTTCTAACATTCATGTCATCAAAGTCCCAGAAGGAGAGGAGAAAGAGTGTGCACTGTAAGATTACTTGAAGAAATAATGGCTGACAATTTCTCAAATGTGGTGAAAATCATAACTAACAAATCCAGGAAGCTTATTAGCCAACTATAAACAGGTTAAACCTAAAGACATCCAGACACAGACACATAAAAATTTCTGAAAACTAAACACAAAGAAAAAATCTTGCAAGTGGCCAGAGAGAAACAGTACATTTGCATATGGAGGAACACGAGTTAGAATGACAGCAGATTTCTCATCAGAAAACATGGCGGTCAGGATTCCTTTACGTTAAGAAAAAAAGATCATCAGCCAATATTGCGTGTGCTTTTTAACTCACATTTCAATTTTAGATAGAATTAACTGAATTTCTGCTACAAAAATTGAGAAAAGTATACTCATAACTCCCACATCTCAATTTATTTCATTTTGTTTAAGTTTCAACATTTATATTCTACCTTACAATTGCATAATCAATTACATACATATAATTACATATGCAATTTCCACAGGTATCCAGTCTTCATTCTAATCTTAAGTGAGTTTAGTGTCTGTCATATTTAAAAAACACAATCAACAAGCTTGATACTATGGCTAATTTCTCATTCTGGCTTCACTTGGCTCCCCCTACCTAAAATGACAACTCTTCCCTACCACTCTCTTCTTTAACTTCTGTCATACCACTTAATCGCCTGAAATTAACTATGAGTTTTTTTTCTTTATTATCTGTCTTCTTCCTCCACTAAAATGTAAGTGCCATGAAAGCATGGACTTTCATTCTGCTAAATGCTATATGCTTGTCCTTTTGTTGGGACATTCAGTTTGACAACGGAAAGTTGAAAGTCTTTTCTTTAGAAAGCCAGCATCTATATACCAGCTATAAATTTGGGGGAAAAATGTGATTTCACAGACAATTTTCAAATCAACATCACTTAGATAAAATTTATATGCAATAAAACACGACTAATTTAAGTGGGAATTAATTTTAACAAAAGAAAACACCTATGTCACTACCACAATCAAGATTTAGAACATTTCCAGCATCCCATAACTCTTTGCAGTCTACACAATTTTTACTTTAATAGGTTAAGGTATCTTAAATGAATTCTATGAGAAATGACTTGATGTAATAACAAAGCTTTTTTCTACAGCCACCAATTAAAGGATCAAAATGCTTATTTATATTTAGTGAGAAGAAGGAAAGAAAATTGTTATACACCCCTTCATGCTGCACTCCCTACATCTAAGAACATACCTTTCGCTCTTCTCCAGGGTGTGTGGGTCTATCCACCATTCAATTCCCAGCTCATGTCACCTTCTCTGCAAAGCTCTAACTCTCCTCTCCTCCTGTCCCTTTTCCAAGTTAATCTCTATGTTCCCATGGCACATTATTATTACCCATATGTCAGTATTTGTTACAGTTTATAAACAATTGTTAGTCCATTAAAGAACGAACTATATATTACACACACACACACCCAATATCTGGCATGCAGAGTAGACAGTACATACTCAAATAAATAATCTTAAGATTTGGGTAAAATATCACCTACTCAGCAAAGCCCTTTTCCAACTCAACCTCTTACCCTGGGTATTAGGCACTTGGGTATATTCTTCTAACCCACTACTCAAACAATTCAACTGAATTGTCAACTCAATTAAAAATTCATCATTTTGTCATATAAAGCTTTCCTTTAAATTTTTAATTCTGAATGTTAAACATTAATGCGCAAAAATACTGGCCAATTACTTCATAAAATGCTTGCTATTTTTTTTAAAGAATCTGCACACGTATATCTACAGATAATTTATTATGTTTCTCTATTTTGTAAACAATGCAGATTTAGTTTTGCACCACTATTGGCAACACACTGGTTTTTCTTTAAAAATCTTGTCTTAGTTTATTCCAAATAAACCTCGTGACCCTAATTCAGCACAATGAACTGCTTCATGCATGTCAACTTTCACTACCCAAGTGTCACTAACATGTTAAAAACTAGATGGGTATGGAAACCCTTCTTTTTCATAAAGCCCTAGAGAGCAAACCAGGCCTTCAATTCATAATTTTTAAACGTCTGATCCTTCGCTACAAGATTATAATTTTAAAGAAAGTCTAACAATACTTTTGACAAAACAAACGACAGTTTGACATAGTTTTCCTCTATCTTTAGTGAAGGAGAGATTTACAAAAATGAAAGTAAAGCTGAAAGAATTCCATATCCATGTGGCATAGTTCAATAGAGACTTCCTAAAACAATTTTATTTTGACCCTGAGCATTTTTGTGAATCGTTGTAAGCATAAGATTTCGGTAAAATTTTTCCTATATATTTAAATTTTTATTTATTCTCCTAACAGCACTGTCCTTTTACATAACCAAATTTAACTCTTAAAATTAATAAAAATAACATTAGCACAAAGGGACAATCATCCCCATCCACAGGTCAAGATGGAAAACAAAATAGTTTTACAATTACTGTAAGTGGACTTCTCGCATGAAGTTCCACTCCATTTCCAACAGAGTTTAAACTGATCTCCTTGCCTGAATCTGTTCTGTATACAAATGCCAGATTGAACTCGAATTAAGTAACTCTTTCAATGTCAACTTTTTTATTTTTATGTATTTATTTGAGAGAGAGAGCGCGCGCGCACACACATGCACACGTGAGCAGGGAAAGGGCAGAGACAGACGGAGAGACAGAGAATCCCAAGCAGGCTCCACTGTCAGCCCCAATTGGGGGCTCAATCTCACAAACCATGAGATCATGACCTGAGCTGACATCAAGAGTCAGACGCTTAACCAACTGAGCCACGCAGGCACCCCAACATCAGTCTCTGTTGAAAAATCATCAGTGACTTCCCATACCACAGAATGAAGTCTCACCCAGTTAGCTTCTTTCCATATAAGTCCACACAGAACACTGCCTTAACCTGCGCCCCAGCTCCTACCTTATCCTCCAGTCAACCGCTAATACCAGGCCTTTCCTCAGAGTGGCCCTCCTTCTCGAGTGCCTTTTACAATTCCTGGCTCCCAACAGAAATCCATATTTACTGAATTTCCATACTCCAGTTCAAACGTCTACAAAAAATTCTTCATCGGCCAATTTGTTCCCCTCTCTTCCTCACTAAGGTACTTAAAAACAGGTTCTGCATGTGTATATCAAAAGCTATTCTAGGCAATGGTGTTACAGCAGAGAACAAAAGTGATACAGTCCCTACTGTCACCATGCTTACACTTACACATAGTGGATATGAAATATTTGGATATTAACTGAGCATAATACATCAAACTTCCCACTGTTGGCCAACTAGGTTGTCCTCAGTTTTATTATTATAAGTAATATTACTGTGAATATAGCTCTGAATTATTTACTCAGGGTTAATTCCCAAGAGTAGAATTACTAAATCAATGATCACAGATACGTTTATGATTTTTACGATAAATACTACCATACTACTCTCTAAATGAACTGTACCAATTCCAAAAGCAATGCATAAGTACTGGATTCCCATAATATAAGTAAAAATAGTTTACTTATTCAATGAGTATGAAAAAGTTATTCACTGTTGTTTTAATTCCCAGGAAGCTGGACTCTTTTTCTTATGTTTGTTTACTCTATGTCCCCTTATGATCTAATGGGCATGACTTTATCAATGTACGTACTGGATCTTTGTACTGTAAATATTTTTAAATATTCATAGTAATGTTAGATAATATTTAAGGTCATATTTGTAAATATTTTCCATTTTGTTATTATTTTTATTTTTGGCTTTGTATTAGTTTTCTTTATATAGATGTGTTTAAAATTTTTTATGGTAAAATTTTTAGTCTTCTTACTATTCTTTGCACAGTTTTATTAGCTTTTCAATTTTAAAACGTTACCATACATTTGCATACAGACAGCTTCAACACCAATTTCTGTGGCTGCTATTTGATCATCTCAAAACTTATTAAATAATTCAACCACCTGACAGACTTTATGCTTGCTCATGGTATATTCATTTCCTAAATCATATTTTTTCAATACTAAAGATATTTATTTTTCTTAAAATAATATTTTTAGGTTTCTGAAACTAGAAGTATCAGAATTAATGTCCAAACCCCTCCCCCTAGCCAAGGAAAAGGGTAAGTTGTGATGTTTGTCACTGCTTACCCATGTGTAAATCTATGGGAAATACCTTTCCTGAGAAGCTATTTAACCAACTATGACCACAGCTAAGTTAACTGCACAGGTTAACTCATACACAGTTCAACTTTAAGGTAAATCTAAAAGCCTACCTGTTGCTTGAGAGTATTTTCAGAAAGATTGGACTATGATGAATCTTTGAAATAAAAAGCTATTGTGGTGGAAAAGTTGTCTGTTGCAGGACAAGCAAGGACAATTAAAGCCAGGAGAAATTGCCCAACCTCTCAAAATAGATCACAGAGTTATCTGAGTTGGAAGAGAGACAGTGGTGCAGCCAATTTACATTTTTACAAGGTACTAACACCCAACCACTGGGTATGAATTTGTCAAAAGTTTCCAGGTGTCTCAAAAAGGAAGTTATTTAAAAAAAAGAAAAAAGGAAGTTATTTAATTCACAGTTGATCTGTAGAAAAACTGAAACTATGAGTTTAGCCAAAAAAGAAAAGCAGTTAAATCCAAACATTTCCCATATGACTCAAGACTATATCATCATAAAATATAAAGAAAAAAAAAGCAAGCACAGGTGAGAATGTGAAAAAGGATCAGATTTGATTTCACGATTCCAAAGAAGATGGTATAGAAATTATATGGATAAATGTATGCTTCTGTCAGTTAATTTCTAAGAATTTTTAAAATAAATTTAATGTTTCTTTTTTCTTGAGGATATATTAAATCAATAGTACATACCACAATTAACAATCTCAGAATGAAGAGGCACTTGGATGGCTTAGTCAGTTGAGCGTCCTACTTCGGTTTCAGCTTAGGTCGTGATCTCATGGTTCATGGGTTTGGGCCCCGCATTGGGCTCTGTGCTGACAGCTCAGAGCCTGGAGCCTGGTTTGGATTCTGTGTCTCCCTCTCTCTCTGCCCCTCCCCTGCTCATACTCTGTCTCTCAAAAATGAATAAACGTTAAAAAATTAAAAAAAAAAAATCTCAGAATGGAGAAAATGCACTGGGCATATGTATGTGTGAATGTTTTGTCTATATTCAGTTATTTATTCACTTGTTCATTTCCGAGTAGAGAAAGAAAGAACAGAAAGCAGGAACAAAACTGAAGATATAATGCATAAAGATCAAACCCTTCCAAGATCCTAAAAGTTACTGTGATGCAGAAAAATACATGATGAATGAAGTAAATACAACCCAGGTGAAAAAGGACAACCAGTTAGATAGCTAGCTAGTAACAACCAAAACTTCTGATAAAATTAAAGGTGAGTAATAGCCTGAGGAAAAGTAAATAGAAATGGGTCTTAATTGAGCTTAAAGTAAGAGTGTTAAAAACTTGCTGGTATCTGAACAAGATTTCAGAGCACCATAATCCTTGATCAACCACTCTACCACTGCAATAGATTCCAGAGAGTGAAAATGAGAAGGGACGCACCAGGCAAAATTGCCTGTTTATTACTATCAAAAGGTTTGGACAAGCAACTAGGGACTCTTTCTGCCTCAGTTACAGGTAAGTCTAACACCTGAGACACTGAGACTAGGCAACTGGTTTCTTGGTTTCTTTTACACAGGCCTACATCTTAACCCACAGAAAAGAAGGAAAAGATAATCCATCAAGTATTTCCACAAACAGCTGTGATGGAGTAAGAGGAATCCAATTAATCCTCCTGCCTTATACAACCAGAAAAATGGGTAAGACAGATTAATAAAACAACAGTTTTCAGGTATTAGACAACAGTCAAAGCAGGAGTGGGTCACTGAGAAAATGGAGGGGTGAGGAAGGGAGATGAGGTGAGCCCTACAACTGCCCCACCCCACACCCTTGAAGCAGTTTCCAGGATGCAATATAGACAGTGAGGGCTTCAATGAGCCTGGAAATCTCAGAGGGTTGAGGAGACAGAGACTGATGTTCAGGGAGGCCAAGGCAGCCATAATGTGTGGAAAAGCATACCAGAGAAAAGGGAACTGTGCCCAGAAACAGAGCTCTGGAGATCTGCCCTTCAAGGCTTTGGCAGGTAGTGATCTGTTATGTATGAGAAGAAACTACCTAAGGTTGATAGAAGGACCACTGAAAAATAAATAGGCCAAAGAATTCCTAAAACTCATACTAGGAATAGTTTGTATTCCCAACAAGTAGAGTGAAAAGACTTCATAATACATGAGACATTAAGTTCTCAGAAGTTATCAACTCTAAATTAGCTCTAGGAAAATAGGCTGTTCTAGACTCACCCTAACGAAGCTTCCTCAAAACAAAGCACATCTCAAAAAAGCATCAAAGTGATTTCAAAAAATTTTAACTTCATGCCAAAACTTACACTAACATCATTGAAAGGAATACAACAAAATCCAGCACCCAACAACATAAAACTCACAATGTCTGACATCCAGTGAAAATTTACCAGGCATATAAATTAAAAGGGAAATATGACCTATAACCAGGAGAATAACAAATCAATAGAAACAGATGCAGAACTGACAGAGACACAGAACTTGGCAGACAAAGATGTTAAAAAAGCTACTATAAATATGCTCAATATGCTCAAGAAGGTACAGAAACACATGGGAAGTGTTGAGGGATAAGTGTAAGATTTTTTTAAGGCCAAAATGGAACTTCTAGAAATGAAAAATAGAGTATCTGAAATGAAAAATACACTGGGTGGGACTGACAGCAGATTAACACTTAATTTGAAAACACAGCAATAGAAAAATATCCTGAATGAAGTACAAAGAGGAACAAAAATACAAAAAAAAAAAAAAAAGTTAGAAGAACAAAAGGAAAAACAGAAGGAGAACACCAATGATTTGAAGCAATATACCAAACAATCTGATATACATGGAATTGGGGTCCAAAACTCTAGAGGGAAAAACATGACAGAAACAGAAAAAAAAAAATCTTTGGAGAAATAATGGATATTTTTCAAACCATAAACCCACAGATCCATGAGGCTCAACAAAATCCAAGAAGGAAAAACAAAGCAAACCATACTTAGAAATATCATAATCAGGGGCACCTGGGTTGTTGCTCAATTGGTTAAGCATCTGACTCCTGATTTCAGCTCAGGTCATGATCTCACAGTCATGAGACTGAGCCCCATGTCAGGCTCTGTACTGGGTGTAGAGCCTGCTGAAGATTCTCTCCCCCTCTGCCCCTTGCCTGTAAGCCAGGTGTGTCTCTCTCTCTCTCTCTCTCTCTCTCTCTCTCTCTCTCTCTCTCTCAAAAGAAATATATAACTATAACTATAACTATAACTATAACTATAACTATAACTATAACTATAACTATAGATATTTGAATTGTTGAAAATTGTTGAAAACCAGTGATTAAGAAAAAATGTAAATAGGTGCCAGAAGTGTAAAAAAAGACCTGTTATGTACAGAAAAACAAAAACTTCTGATCAGAACCTATACCAATGAGAAGTTGATGGAGTTCTAGTCCTAAGTACTGGAAGAAAGACACTGTCAACCTAAAATTCTATATCCAGTTAAAATATATTTCAAAATGAATGTGGGCTTTTAGACAAAGGCTGAGAAAAATCCACTACAAGACATGCAATGCTCTCTAGGCAAAAGGAAAAGAATATCAGGTCAAAACTTGGACCCACACAAAGGAATAAACAGCACTAGTAACAGCAAATATATTTATAGATACAAAGACACCTTTTTGTCTAAGTTTTTAGTTTCTGGGTTGTTTTTTTCTCAATTATCTTAATTTCAATAAAAATCTGTGCTTACAGAAAAACTAAAACAGTAACTCCCCAAAAGAATCCTCATTCCCATGAAGTAACCATTGTTAAGATAGTCATACTGATTTCATAACATTAGTTGGGCATATTTCCATCTTTTTATAATCTCTAGAACAGTTTCTCACCATAGGAATTACATGTTCCTTGAAAGTTAGAAAAAACTCACTGGCAAAATGATCTGGCCCCAGAATCAATTTTGGGAAAAAATTCCTTAAACTTTCTTCCGTAATCCTTGGTTTACCCAGATTTTCTTCTTAACGCAGTTTGAGTGTTTAACAATTCATTTCAGAGAGATTTCAAATCAGCTGGCTTAGAGTTAAATAAAGCTGTCTCACAATTTAAAAAATCTCTTTTCTCTCTCTATATATATTCCCATTATTCTTTCATACTTTGGTTTTCTATCTTTTTCCTTGATAAAATGAGATTTGTTTTTTAATCTTAAGAAATAGCTCTTAGATTTTTCAATTCCACAGTTCCTGGTTGTTGTTTTTTTTTAAGTTTGTTGTTTGTTTATTTTGAGAGAGAGAGCAAGAGCAGGGGAGGGGCAGGGAGAGAGGGGGAGAGAGAGAGAGAGAGAGAGAGAGAGAGAGAGAGAGAGAGAGAGAGAGAGAGAGAATCCCAAGCAGGCTTCACAGCGCAGAGCCTGACATGGGGCTCAAACCCACTAACCATGAGATCATGACCTGAGCCAAAACTGAGACTTGGATGCTTAACTGACTGAGCCACCCTGGCATACCCTTAGTATCTGTTTTTTAATCCATCAGCTTCTGTTTTTATCCTATTTATATCCTTCCTTTCTCTGAGGCATTTATTTTGACTTTATTTATTTGTTACACTAAATTCTGAGGTTGAGTTCATTTTTTTTTTTAGTCAATTTACTTTTTTTTTAATGTTTATTTATTTTTGAGAGAGAGAGAGAGCGCGAGCAGGGCAGGGGCAGAGAGACAAGGAGACACAGAATCCAAAGTAGGCTCCAAGGGCTGAGTTGTCAGCACAGAGCCTGATGCAGGGCTCAAAATCACGAACTGCAAGATCATGATCTAAGCTCAAGTTGGACGCTTAACCGACTAAGCCTCCCTTAATCAATTTACTTCTAAGAGCAGTATTAGTCTTAGCCTGAGTCTCATTTCAGTTACTTAATAATTTGTTATTTATATTTGATCTTCTATTATTTAAGAACAGTTTTTGTTTGATTTTTCCAAGTGGTTGGAGTAGTGCATTTTAAACTTCTGTTGTAGGGAGAAAATGGACACAAAAAGTTTCAACTTTTCTAGAATTTACTGAGGTTTTCTTTTGTGGCTTAACCCAAAACTTATGTTGTTTTTTTCACCATTGCATGGTCAACTGGAAAAGTATACTTAATCTCAATTTAAATAAAAGCTTTAGAAATGACTAAATAAGGCCCATTATAAAAGCAAATGCACGTTTTATACTATAGTCAGGCTTTCACTTTTAATTAGCGTTAAATATATCCATATGATATTAAGAGTAAGGACAGAGATTCCCAATTTTGCACCTAACCTAACTTTATGTTTACACTGCTAGACCTGTAACAGGCAGAGGGTTTCTTAATAACGTAAGTAATATCTAATCTCAAGGAATGTCCAAAAGTTCTTGAAAATTTCAATGACTATTTAAATTCATTTCCATGTTCTTTTTTTTTTTTTTTTTTTAAAGTAGGCTTCACGCCCAGCATGCAGCCCAACACAGGGCCTGAATTCTCGACCCCACGATCAAGACCTGAGCTGAAATCAAGAGTCAGATGCTTAACTGACTAAGCCACCCAGGCGCCCTTCCATGTTCATTTTTAATTGAAACTAAAGTGATAAAATACTGGTAAGTTCTCCATATCAAACACTGTTTTCAAAAATAATGCACCCCTCCTTCTTCTCTAAAATAGTAAAATGTGATTTGACTATTAAGTAGTATGTTAGAACTATGACCTTTCTTGCATGAGAATCTCTAACTAATGTATCTGTGATTACAATAACTCAGGAGCCCTAGCATATCGGAAATTTACACTGAACTAGCAAAATCCGTATATCACTGGCTTTGCCAAATCTATGCTTTTGCAGTGTGTTTGAACTAGAATGATTCCTTTGTTTTCTAATTCTGATTAAAAATTAGTTTCTGAAGTCAAACTTTGTTTCACCCCAAGAGAAAGAGATAGATGAATCCTGACTCTACTGTGAGTTAACTTCTACGTAAGCCTTATTGGGATGTGTGGCTGGCTCAGTCGGTAGAGCATGCGATTCTTGATCTTAGAATGGCTGAGTTCAAGCCCTACACTGGGTCTAAAGCCTACTTAAATAAAACAAACAAAAGTAAGCCTTATTAAGACTCAGTTTCTTATACATAAAATAGATGCAATAATAGTTTACATGTCACAGAGTTATTTGGACAAAATCTTAACATGCATATAAAATGTCTATCATAGTGCCTGGCACAAAGTGAACATTAAATATTTATTATTATTTTTTTGTTTTCCTCATATCAGCTCTCTTTTCTCTTAGATTCACTAATCCCATACTCTGACACTAGCTATGCCTTCTCATTTAAGGTCATGTTCAGAACAATAAACACCTTTACCAACGAACTGATAACAGATGTTAAATTGAGTACCTCTCAGCTATGCTTAATCCTGCAGAGCACCTTTTGGTTTCCAAAGTATCCATGTGTCATTTGGAAAGTATTTCATCTTTCTACTCAAAGCTTTCATGATCAGAGAAGAAAGTGAGTTTCTGTCATACACATTTATTTTATTCTTCAAAAAATATATTTTATCTCTAACCAATAAACTATAGCCCATAACAACAAAACCTCCTCTTTAATTGTCAAGCGAATGATTATTCAATTTTAATAGCTATGCCACTCAATGATTATAGCTGTCATTTGAACAAATGGAACTCCTGTGCCTCTACTAGCATCTTTAGTTTCCAAATAGCTTAATGTCAACTTTCTTTTTTTTATTTGAGACAGACAGAGAAACAGAGAGACAGAGAGGGGGAAAGCCCATGTGCAAGGTGGCAGAGAGCAGGGGAAAAGAGAGAGAGAATCTTAAGCAGGCTCCATGGTTAGGGCAGAGCCCAACATGGGGCTCAATCCCACATCCCTGAGATCGTGACCTGAGCCAAAATCAAGAATCAGACACTCAAATGACTGAGCCCTACCCAAGTGCCCCATCATTTTCAAAAATACAATTTAAGATATGTTAGGTTGCTTCAGTTTATTGCTATATAAAATCACAGGTGTACCTGAGTTAGAGGGAGGAGCGTGGTGAAGTACAGAAAAATAGTACAACTTTTAACTAGCCCATGCCTTCAAATGGCTACCTGCCATAATCTTTAGGGAAAGGCTGTAATTGTGATTCATCTTTCTCTTGAGGGTGAAACCAAAATTTTCCTTCTCACTAGAGCCTATATGCCTCCTTTCATGAAGCTTAGCTATCTTAAAACCCATGTGGTTGGAACAAGTCACATTTCCCCCTAAATTGTTCCCACCTCACCCCCTAACAGGCAAGTATTCTTTTAACAACCAGCTCTCCCAGTAACCTTTCTCAAACTCAGAGAAAATTATAAAAAAGCTCTTTACAGAGAACACAGAGATTATTCATTAAACCACCATAACATATTATCAACAGTTTTTGCCACCTGTCCCAGGCTTAGGAATTCTTAATGTAACTAAGCCGTATATACCCACCCTTCCCCATTTTAAAAATTAATTAAAGAAAAAGAACTATTTTTTAAAAAAACATTATGAAGTAGTTATCTCTTAAGCCAAAAGGCATATTTTTACTAGATATATATTATGTGCTAAACCACATACTACATGCTTTGTCTAATTTTGTCTCATGCAACCTATGTAAAGTCAGGTGGGAAGTAATTATATAACAGATGTGAGGGCTGGGGAAAGGAAGGAATAATTTTTATCTAAGATTCACAAAGAAATTCAGCAAACAGGACCAAAGAAATCAACAAGTAATTGAAAGTAAAATGAGCCATGAATAGGCTGCTTACAGATCAGGAGGTAAACTCAAAATAAAACAAAACAAAAAAACACTAGAAGCTGTTACAATACACTTTTATTCTTTTTGCTTCTTGCTACACACGAATTCTTAGACTAGTAATGAGTACCTTACATTTGTAAAGAAGTAAATTCAACTGGACTCTGACTCCCCTAAGTATAAAGACAATTTCCAAAATCAAAATTACAAATGAAAATTGCTATTTAAAATTTAACTTCTAGCCAGCACACTAAGACAAAAATAAAAGGTGTAGGGATTAGAGCAGAGAGAAGTTACAAGGAGAGATACAAAAACCTAAAGAAGTACAGACTCTGGGGCCAGAATGCCTGGATTCAAATCCCAGCTAGTAACCCTGGGCAAGTTAATGTCTGCATCACTGGAGCTCCTGCAAGGATCAAATGGGTTAATATGTGTAAGTGCTTAGAATAAAAGCCTGATAAATAGAAAGCACTGTATAGTAAAATTATCCTTTTATAGGCAATATGATTTTCTATACAGAATACCCAACAGACTCAGGAAATTATCAGAAATAAGAATTCGGCAGGTTGCTAAATACATATAATTCAATTGTCCTCCTATAAGCCAACAAAGAGAATGTAAATTTCTGGACTTTTTTCGTATGGAAATGTTCAAAAAAGCTTAGAGAATAGTACCAAGAATTACACCACCACCACCACCCCCAACACCACAGGTGCCTACTTTAAACAATGATCACATCAACTCATGGCCAATCTGGTTTAATCCCCACCCACAGCTTCCCCTCTACTTTGGATAATAATGAAACGTATCCCAGACACATCCTTGCATCCACTATCATTTCAGTATGTATCTCTAAAAGATAATGACTCTTTTTTTAAAAATTTTTTTACATTTATTTATTTTTGGTAGACAGAGAGAGACAGAACACAGTGAGAGAGGGGCAGAGAGACAGGGAGACACAGAATGCGAAGCAGGCTCCAGGTTCTGAGCTGTCAGCCCAGAGCCCGATGCGGGGCTCGAACTCACAGATCGCGAGATCATGACCTGAGCCGAAGTCAGATGCTTAACTGACTGAGCCACCCAGGCGCCCCAGATAATGACTCTTTTTAAATATAACTACATACTGTTACCACACCTAATAATTAACAATAATTTCTTAACACTAAATATGTAGTGTTCAAATTTCCCTGATTATTTCATAAATATTTATGTATTAAAATCTGGACCTAAATAAAGTCCAATCATTGCTATTAATCTCAGGTTTCCTTGTCACTTCTCTTCTTTTGTTCCCTACAACTTATTCATTGAAAAAAAAAAAAACAAGTTGTGTGTCCCAAGGACTTCCCCAAAGCCTTGATTTTGCTGGCTGCATCTCCATAGTATCATTTCATTTGTTTCCCTGTTTTTTGTGTTTCCAGTAACTGGCAATGAGAGCTAGAGGCTTGATGCAATTCAGGTTCAAGTTCAATTTTTTTTAAAAATATTTATTTATTTTTGAGAGAGACAGCACAAGCAGGGGAGGGGCAGAGAGAGAGGGACACACAGAATCTGAAGCAGGCTCCAGGCTCCGAGCTGTCAGCACAGGGCTGACATGGGGCTCAAACTTGTGAACTGCGAGATCATGACCTGAGCCGAAGTCAGACGCTTAACTGACTGAGCCACCCAGGAGCCCCTCAAGTTCAATTTTTTAGCAAGAATACTTAATAGGTAGTGTTGTGAACTTTCACTGAGAGAAACCTAATGTCTGGCTGTCTCTCTGTGATGTTAGCAGCCACCAATAATCTTTACTTAGGTCCTGGGATTCATGACAAAATGGTGATGTTCTACTGATCACTCATTCTTCATTTATTAACCGGAATAATCCCCAGAAAAGAAACTTCCTCTCCTCAACTACATGGTTACTTTCAGGTACAGTGGGATCCTTAGCATACTCCAAAGAAAACTCGTGAGTTTTTGGGGTTTGTTTCTTTTTTTTTTAACTATCATTATGCACTCAGGGACTTAAAGTTGATATGACTGAGTATACTGCAGTTATACTTATGATACTCAAAATGTCTCCTCTTTGGCCAGCCAGAGCCCATCCAATTAAGCACCTTCGTTGTTCTGACACACCCTGTTCATGTTTGATAACTTCTTTGCAGAGATTTCAAGTGCCCAGGTCTGCAATCATCTTTAACCATAAGCCGCTTTCCATATTCAACTTATTTCCTTCTTATTCTATATTTCTACTAAATTGAAAATCCCTAATTCTTCATTATAAATCAGCTGTGTTATACACTCTGAATATTATGATTGAACACAGACCCAGAAATTATCTATTATAGCACTATGTCTCACTGAAGTCTACTTTCAGCATTCCATTAAATGCAAAAAAAAAAAACAAAAAAAAAACAAAAAAAACCAAAAGCTTCCGAACCTATTCTCTGCTGGCATTCTGACTCTGGCATATTTTTTCATGTTCTATTCCAAAATTTGGGTATGGTTTTTTAAAATGCACAATGAAATTTCACTGTTGTTTTTTTCTTTGAATAATTGATAAAATCATCAAGTATGGGGAAATGGCCAAACTCTTAGAAGATGAATTATTCTGGGGTGCCTGGGTGGCTCAGTCGGTTAAGCAGCCGACTTCGGCTCAGGTCATGATCTCACAGTCCGTGAGTTCGAGCCCCACATCGGGCTCTGTGCTGACAGCTCAGAGACTGGAGCCTGCTTCAGATTCTGTGTCTCCCTCTCTCTCTGACCCTCCCTCGTTCATGCTCTGTCTCTCTCTGTCTCAAAAATAAATAAACATTTAAAAAAATTAAAAAAAAAAAAAGAAGTTGAATTATTCTGTACCATAATTCAGACTTTTGGAAATCCTCATACCTCATCCTTAACATTAAAATTCATGATGCTGTGACTATTTGACGTACTTAATGTATTTGCTATGCTATGCCCCCTTAAAATCATAGAAATGGCACTATCAGTAGTAAAGAGATATTTACCTTACTTTACTAAAAAATTAAACATTTAAAGCCCTGTCACACTACAGCACCAGCATTCATCACTGTGGAAAAGCAGTATCCTATACCTACTGGCCATTTCTTCATAAAACACTGAAAAGTCATGGCTTTGGTCGCCAAAAATCACTTACATCCACAATTTTTACTACTTTGATACTAAATCACAATCAGAAATTACATTACTGAATGCCAATTCTCCTTGAAAAAAGCAGGTATGGACTGATATCCTGGTGCAATTTCTTTTCTTCGCAGTTTAAGTGTACCCTTTCCCTGCAGCCAACGTTGCTGGGCTTCAATCACATGAACCAATGCAACTTTTCCAGGCAACACTGGCTTTAAAACTAAAACAAAGACCACCAACCACCATCACCAATGACAACAACAAAACAAAATAACAACAAAAATCCTCTGCCCCAGTATGGATTTCTCAGTGATAAAACAGTAACACATCTCTATGAAGTGCTGGTATGTTCTCTGAACATCAGTGCTTTCATCCAACTGAAAAACAAAAAATTCTGCTAGCATGCACACATGACAGTAATTGCTTTTCCAGATGGTATGCCTTTGATAAGGGATTTTTGCCAAAAGCTCATTTTACTTTCTCTCCAAGCATAATATTTGCCATTAACTTTGAAACTGGTTTTACAAGCTTCTCACTAGTAGTGTGAGTTGACCTGTTTTTTGCTATGAGAAGGGTAACTGTGAATAATACTTACTGGTGTGGTCTTCTCCGTCTTTAGCAACAACATTAATCTCACACTGAGAAGCATTATTTTATAAAATTTATACACATTTCACTTTTCATCACAAGTCTAAAAAGTAGTATTTCTAAGGCAGAAATATTAATTCAATTCCCCAGGGTGGCATGGAAGGAGAAGAGCCAAAGCCTGTGCTCTTTCCATCATCCCACAGAGAGAAATGTAGCAAGGGAACACCTATTCCCTCAATATACCCTGTTGACAATTGTTTTCAAATGTTTTCTTGAGTCCAAACATTTTTTAAAGGTACCATTTTAACTTAATATAAACTGTAGTCTAAGATATAACCTTATAAATGTTCTAGGGCCATAATTCAGGTACTGATTTTATTTTGCTTTGATCCAATCTCAAAACCTAAAGCACCCCCCCTCAAAAAATTTACAAAAAAATATTGTCGAAATGTATTATATAAAACTTCCGTGAAATTTTTGTTTGTGAAATTTTCACTTTTCTTCATTTTCAAAGGGGAAAATAAAAAATATTAATAAAGGATATTGTGTGAAAGCTTGGAAATAAATGAGTGGGGAGATATAAGAAACTGATGAATTAGAGATATCCTAATTTAAGGAATTAGGCAAATAAATTTGGCTATGTTGCACTTTCACAAGTAGAGCCATAGTTAGCAACCACAACCAATTCATTAGCAAATCCAATTGATCAGAACTTCCTATTCCCTAATCTTAACTTCTGTTGAGATCTGAGCATAGTACTATACTGCTCAGAAAGGACTTCTAGAATTTGATTTTATGTGCTCATCTTCTGACTGTTTTTAAATGGTTTTCAAATGAGTGTATTTAGCTTCTCTAGCCCCAACAGTAAACCTTTGTAGTGAAAAATGCCTTCAACTTCATTTATAAGGAAGTTATAAATAATTTATATTCTTCCCCATTATCTAGAATCATTCTTTGGAAAGCTTGGACATTCGACTAATGTTGTTAAAAAATAAGAGAAATGTTCTGGAAACAAGACAAATTATATATTTAATCATCATTATTATTTGATTCAAAATGACACACACAAAAATTTAGAGAAGTACAAGATATCTACTAGCTGCCAGAACAGTTCTAAAACTTCTCATCAAAGCAATCTCTTTTTCGTCTATTTGATTCAAGGTAACTTTTCTTTGACAAACATTGTTCAGTTACACCAGCCCCTTTAGAAGATAGTCATTTATTTTAACTGACGCAGTCAGGATTTTCCAATGTCATGGATTCTTATTATTTTAGAACTTATTGCTTTACATATTCTTCTTCCAAAACAGAACAAAATTAAATTAATAATCCTAGTAATAAGTGATACATTTTTCTCAGATCTTTTTCTCTGTATTCGAGCAAGATTAATTTACAAACCTCTATAATATATACAGAGAACCACCAACTTTGACCTGCCCCCTGAAATAATAATTTTCCATACTTCTTGCCTATTTGGAAACACATTACAAAAAAAC
Organism: Panthera tigris; assembly: GCF_018350195.1. Taxonomy (NCBI): domain Eukaryota; kingdom Metazoa; phylum Chordata; class Mammalia; order Carnivora; family Felidae; genus Panthera; species Panthera tigris. The sequence continues at coordinate 119,988,601 of NC_056662.1, forward strand.
TTTTTTTTGTTTTTAAATAAATACCTAACTATATTCAGTTTAGAATTTATATGTATTTTAGAAAAATAGATAGCACTATGTTTTTTGTTGACACTACATTTCCATTCATTGTTTTGAACTGGCATATGTAGTCTTTAAAGTGGGATCCACCCCATGACTTGGAAGTGTCACTTGATTCTTTAATTACATATCTCCCTTTTCTGGTCCAAGTGAAACTGACCTATCAGATCCCAAAGGTCCTACAGAGACAGTCCATGTAAAAGTGATACCTCTTGGTGAATAAAAAACCCTTAATAATAAGTTTAGGAGACCAAGAACAAAAAGGTTTCCAAATCAAACCAAAGGACAATCACTAAGATCTCATGTATCATGTGAGCAGACTCTGTCAGAATGCTTAATTCATCTGCCTATCCCAGAGGGTCATACATAAAATAATTACTAAATTGACATTTTTAATAAATAATAAATAATAATTTAATAAATAATAAAATTAAAACTATTATCTAACCTAGTTTACTCAGTCTCAATCTGCACCCAGTATATTCCTTATAATTGACATGCTTTACTAATCATAAAGATGATCTCCCTTTTAAATCCGCATCTTTTCTGTTTTGGGGGCAAAAGGGTAGGGAAGGATGAATTTTTCCATAAAAGCTAAGCATTCTAACACAAAAACTTTTAAACTTATGAAATCTGTATATAGAAACCAATATTACAAAATGACTTCCAAGGAGTCAGATTAAAGTAAAATTGTGCCTCAAATACCTTAGAAAAAGTAGAAATTCTAAATGTTGGGGTCTTCATTTGGAACCAAAATTTTCTACTGCATGATCTTGCTGATGGTCCTTGATTTTATCATCAGAGTCGGTTCCAGTTACATTTCCACTAATAAGGACAGATCTACAGTAGAAGAAAGAAGATACACTTAGTCTACTGAAAACATTACAGATTTAGATTCTATTACATATCATTGTTTCCCTGTAAGCACACGAAAATTCTTACACAGATGCTCTATTCAAGAAATGCCAATTCTCATCCTTGTCCCTACTACAGATTTTAAAAATTGAAATTAAAGATTAAAAGCTCAATAATTAATTAATTAATTAATTAATAAGAGATCATTAGTTACTAGCTTTAAAAAGGTTCAGATCCCCAATGAAGATATGTAGCAAACTGGGCTTTGCATCAGTATTCCGAGGAGACCGCGACCCTCAACTATTAGCTTACTCTCATCAGAATTGCTGACGTTACCCCAGCAGCAGTGGCTTCAGCACCCAGTTTTAGGTAAAGCGGAACAGTAGGAGGGAATGGGATTCCTCGCAGAAGATACCTCAATGCAATGGCTCCTTACCGGATCACTGTCACTGGGACATGACAAACTTGATTTTTTCTAAACTAATGATAGTATTATATCTTCCCATTTTTATCTCAAAGCTAATTCCTAACGGTGGGGGGCTTTGCAGATTATCAGAGGATGCATAAGAAATGTGAAACCTGCTGGCTTTCATTACTTAAAGCTTAACTGGTTTAGGCTTTACCACTCAGGGTTAAGTTTTTCACTAAATTTAATATTCCCTTTAGATCACAAAGACACAGTGGATTAGGTCCAGAGATGATCACTATATCACAGGTCAATTCAGGAACTGTGCCAGTTAATTCTACCTATGGCTTCCACCCATAATCCCTGGGCTTTATTCAAAACAAACCATTCTGGCCAATTACCCTCTCCCCTATTTTCACACCCCAGTCTTCTCTGTGCTTTCTCACCCACCCCATGTGTTCCCCCACCACTGCCCTTCCTTTTAACCTTTTCCCCGGGGAACCTATGGAAAACTCTTTTACATAGTGAAACAAATCACCTCTACATCCTCAACCTATCAGTGAACACTGCTTTCAACCGCTGGGCTAAATCTGGCTCTTGAGAGGAGCCCTCTACAGTGAAGGTTAACACAGTAGGGATCAACCTTCCCCACAGTGATATTTCCAGACCCAAACTCACAAGCAATCCCATTCCTGCCTTCAAGCTCAAGCCATCTGGCTTCCTACTCTCTTCTCTTTGTCATTCAATATCCCAATCTATCATTCCTAACCTAGGTCCAGACTTGATCCCTTAGATGTGCTCTACTGCTCTCATTTCTCCAGGTAGTTACTGTGTTATTACCAGTCTCAAAATCTTGACTGTCACCCAAGCTATCCATCTACTGAGTATGCTACTTTCTTCCTTCCACTTCACCACCCTCAAATTCCTAATGCTGGTTGGATTTAATCACCTGCTAGAGAGAAAACACACAACCATGTGGACTGATCCTGCTATTAACATTAAAGTCTTCAATTTTATATATACTTTAATTTTCTTTAATGTTTATTTATTTTTGAGAGAGAGAGAGAGAGCATGAGTGGGAGAGGTGCAGAGAGAGAGGGAGACACAGAATCCGAAGGAGGCTCCAGGCTTGGAGCTGTCAGCACAGAACCCGACACGGGCTTGAACTCAGACTGCAAGATCATGACCTGAGCAGAAAGTCAGAGGCTTAACTGACTGAGCCACACAGGTGTCCCTAAAGTCTCCAATTTTAAACAATGAATGCTATCCAGTGAGCCTTTTACATATCGTTAATCAGGTCCTTCCCCCATTATTCACACTGCCTTTCCTTCCAAACTTTTGGTACACTTCCTCTTCCCATCCTATGGGAGGTGGGATGGGAAAGCGGTTTCTTCATGTTTTCCTTAACTGTTTGTGTAGGTTGTTATTATTATGAAAACACTATTTCTTTCATTTACTTTGAACGTTTTTTCAATTGCTAGTTTTTAATATAAAAGTTTTTATTTTTAGGTGGCCAGATTTGTCCACCACTGCCTTCTCCGTTTATTATTTCTCTGCTTAGAAATTTCTCCTCCTTCAATGATAGCAGATAAATACTCTGATTTTTACCTTGTCTATAGGCTAATTGTTTCAATACTTCATCCCAAAAGGTGTATGAAATGAGATTTGACTCTAAACTGTTTTCTGAATTGCCAACCAGTTTTCCTGACAACATTCAGTAATTCTCACCATCCTTTGGTTTATAAGGGTTTTTTTTCCCACATATTTCATTGGTTTTTCTAAAATAAGGCTGACTTCTGGGCTATAATCTGTTGCAGTAATGTAATTGTTGTTTCCTTATATGTTTTAATTTGTGGTAAGAATATTCTTTGGTATTCTCATCTCCAATTCGTCCCAACAACAGTTAAGATACATTTTACCAGTTTCCCAGGACATGCCAAGTGATTTCATGAGTAAGAAATGGTTGCCCAGTCTACTCTGAGTACTGTGTCTTTCTGTTACGGTTGTTGCCTATACACATTGCTCCTTTCTGTTTTAAGGCATCATCCATTCCACTACTGAGTCGAGAACCGAAACCTCTCTAACCGTGCTAGAAAGACACCCTTCTTAAATATTTATTCACCTGGAGCCAGATTCATAAATTCATAAAACCTTGCTCTTTGCAATTTTCCATGTTCTGTATGTGGTCTTTTCATTTATAAAATCTGATGTGCATAAAATAAAGGTATCTCATACACAATTTTTATTTCATAGGCCAACATTTTTATCATCTCTGAAGTATTTTTCAGATTTTCCTATTATCTTTTAAGATCCACAGGTGTGTTTAGTATTTTTAGTTTACATCTTTTGCATACACTGACATCAAAATATTTTATCAAAACTGAAAAATGATGTAAAAGGAACACATATTTTAACAGTCTCATTCCTATGTCACCCACATGCAGCTCACATTGCCCTTGATTGCTATTGGTCACCACTTTTGTTAGTTTTTTCTATGTCCTTCCAGCAATTCTTTATGTAAATACACTTAACTGAAGAACAGTCTTATTCCTCCTATCTTGTTAAACAAAATTCCCAGTTTTACACCTTACTTTTTTTTTCAATCAGCACATCCTACAGGTGTTCCATGTTAGGGTCTGTTTCAGCATTGTTTTTAAAGCTCCGTGACATTTCATTACATGAATATATACTAGTTTGGGTAACTAGGCCCGCGATTGTAAGAGATTAGACTCCACAAATTTAAGTGTTGTTTTTAAAAGCAATTTAGAGTTCAAGAGCAGCAACTGTACAGACCAAAACAGTACAGAAACCTATGTAGTGTGATTTCACAAATTTGTAATTTTATTGATAAATATAAGTTCTCTTGTACATCACTTTATCTTTTCTCTCAAGTTTACTGTAAGCCTATCTAAAAATCTATCAACTGTTATAGTCATATGAGAGTGAGGAGCCTCAGATAATAAAAGCTGCCCAATCTCACTGAGAGCTTCAATGGGCGGACAAAAATGAAATACAGCTGCACAAGAGTCAAGACAGTTGTACAAGTCAAGAAATGTTTCATTCTGACTTAGTGGAATCAGAAAAGGTTTCACAGGAGAAAGAGCCCCTTAAGTTCAATCCTAAACGAAGAAATACTCAAGAGGCAGATGAAGGCAAGAGAAAGCATGAAAGAGGGATCAGAATAAAGAGCTGTTTGAAATAGCACACCTTGTCAAGAACTCTAAGGGTTCCACTTCCACTCAGAATACAGAGAGCCACAAAAGAATGCCAATCCCACCCTCATGAGTAAAAGCCAGATCTATCAAATGAAAACTTCTCTTAAGCCTAACAAAGAGTCAAGGTCACAGGGCAACCAAGTAAATTTAATTCCAAAGAGGGACAAGTTCCTCCAAGGAGAGACCACACACATAACTTGTTTTACCTTCAGTAGGTCACAGAAAAAGAAGTGGTCACCGTACACGTGTGTAAGAAAAAGAAATCAGCTAAGATTTTAACAAATTCTTAAAGACTAAGTGTAGACTGATGTGTCAGTTTGGAATGGCTGGAGACCCCAGACACACGCAGAGTTTACACTCAACTGTAAGTTCTTCTGCATGCCTCGGCCAGGTGCTCACAAGAAAAATTAAAGGTAAGCCAGAGAGAGCCCTGCATCAACAGGCAAGTGTGCAGGAGGTTACAAGAATGGGCATGAAACCCTGCCTGATTCCTCAACCTTTCATCAAACACAGAGCAAAAGCCTAGAGCCCCTAGGGGAAGGACAGAAAACCCTCTCAACCTAGGATCCAGGCAAAAATCTACTGCTTCAGAGGAGAATACAAGCAAAATGCCTCTGCCTCTGGAGGAGGAGGAGGAAACAGTCTCAAGCCTCAAGACACAGGCAAAGATACACTGATGCTAGGAAAAGGTAGAGGCAAAAAAAAAAAAAAAAAAAAAAAAAAATTCTGCCACTTTTGGGGAGGGAGCAGGAAAGAGTCATGGGAAAAGGATCCTGCACCAATATCAAAAGGGATCAACTACTACATGACCAAATACAAATATATGGCAGAATCTGACTACCACAAGGGAGAAAGAGCAGAAAAGCTAAGAAAGCCTCACCACCAACACCCAGGAACATAGGGCCTGACCAGGATTGGGTCTGGACTAGGACAAGAGAAGCCTGCCCTGCCCCACAGACACAGGCGTGGGTAACAAGCAACAATAATCACTGGGCAGAGGGACAATAACATAAAGAGAAATCTCTCTGGTACACAGATATGCAAAGACTGTTGAAAGATGAGGGTGGTACAGGAACACAGAAAAAATCCTGTAATACCACATGCCACACTCTAGACACAAGGGAACAGCAGCCAACTGCTGGAGAAATTTGAAGCCTGTGGTACAATGAAGGTAATGAGGGCAAAAGAATCCAAACCTCACTCGGTTCATGATTAGATTGACTCAACCTCCAGCACAAACAGCCTAACAAAAGAAGAGGAGCGTTTCAATCTCTCCTATTCTTCTGTACACAATGATGAACATTAAATCAAAAATTATGAAGCATACACAAGAGCAAAAAAATAATAATAACCCTTTGTCAAGAGATAAAGCAATCAACACAATCAGAAATGATTTTGCTATTGAAAGTATCAGCCATTTAAAAATAACTATAAATATGTTAAATGGTCTAGTAGGAATGATGGAAAACATGCACAAACAGATGGACATTTTCACCAGTGAGATGGAAACTGTAAAAAAAAGGCAAAATATAAAAGATAGAAACAACAGAAAAATCCTATTAGAGAAAAAAATTCCTGAGACAGGCTCAAAAGCAGTCTGGACACAGATGAGGAAAGAATTGGTGAACTAAAAGACAAGTCGGTAGAAAGAATCCAAAATGAAAACAGGTAAAAAGAGTGATGGGAAAATACAGCTCGGGGCATCCAAGAGCTGTAGAATTATAACAAAATATCTAATATTCAACTGAAGCCTGAAGAGAAGGAAACAAAAAAAATGAGATGAAGAGATAATAGCCAAGAATTTTTCCAAATGAATCCAAGACAACAAAACAGCAAAAAAATCCTGCAGAATCCGAATCATAAAATATACCTAAATGCGTGTGTGTGCGCGCGTGCACACACACACACAAATATGTACGGATAGATCATAGCTAAAATGCAGAAAGATAAAAAAATCCCAAAGGCAGACAGAGAAAAAAAATTACTACATACAAAGATTAAAATTTCCTTCTCTTCAGGAAATTACACAAGCAAAAGAAAACAGCATAGAAAGATTAAAAAGCTGAACATAAAATTCTATCACCAGAAAAAAAGTTTTCAAAATTGAAAAAAGAAAGAATGTTTTGACAAATAAAACCTGACAGGATGCACTGCCTGCAAACATCAAAAATGTTAAAGGAAGTTCGTTAGGCAGGGGTAAAAGTTACCAGGTAAAAATGTAGATCTACAAAAATAAATGATGAGCACTATAAAGAGAAGGTAAATATAAAATACGTTTTTTTCTTATTTTTATTCATTTTAGAATGAATGAAGAACATTTAGAATGAAGAACACAAATAATGTATTGTGGGGTTAACAACATATATACAAGCAAAGTTTATGACAACATACATAAAGAGGAAAGACAGAAAATAAAGTATACGGGCATAAGGTGATCATGTGACACATGAAATATATAATGTTATTTATACAAAGATTATCAAAAGCTAAAGTTGTATCTTTTAAACCCTAGAGTAGTGATTCTCAAGCAGGGGGGTATTTTACTCCCTCAGGGACATGTAGCAAACTCTGGAAACATTTTTGGTTATCATAACTGGGGGTGGGGAGTGGGTGCTACTGTCATCTAGTAGAGAGAGGCCAGAGACGCTGCCAAAATTCCTACAATGCACACAGAATATCCCCTCCAGTCCCCAACAACTATCCAACTGAAAATACCAGTAGTGCCAAGGTTGAAAAGCCATGACTTACAGCAACTGCTAAAATATATGTGTATATATACATAGATATACATACTAACATATGTGTATACATACATATATGTATTTATACATGTGTATATAAGTGTATACGTGTGTATATACATGTATATCTATGTATATAGAATAAGCCAAGAGTTTACATAAAATGGAATTATGAAAAAAGACTAACTCAAAGGATATAATAATCAATATTCTAATCAGTAGAAAATAGAAAATCGCTAAGACATAGAAGACTTGAAAACACTATCAATTGACTTGACCTAGCTGAACACTTATAGAATATTCTACACAATGAGAGCAGATATATATTCTTTTCAAGGGCACATTGAACATTCACCAAGAAAGACCACATCCTGGGCCATAAAATGAACCTCAACATATTTAAAAGAAAGTCAAATGATGTATTTTCTCTGACCAAAACAGAATTAAATCAGAATAAATAAGTGAAAAATAAAGAATTACTGAGGGTTAGGAATTGAACAACACACTCCTAAATTTCCCAAGGGTCAAAGAGTAAGAAATTTTAAAAATATTTTTAATTGAATGAAATTTAAAATAGAACATATCAAAATTTGTGGGATACCACCTACATAGTTTTTAGAAACAGAAGAGCATTAAATGCTTATATTAGAAAACAAGCAAAGTCTTGAACCAATAATAATAAGCCTTCATCTTAGAGAAGTAGAAAAAGAATAAACTAAACACAAAGCCATTAGAAGGAAGAAATAAAATTGAAAAAAAAAAACTAGAGAAAATCTATGAAACTGAAATCTAGTTCTTTGAAACATTCAATAAAATTGAACAAACTTCTGGCTAACGTGATCAAGCAAAAAAGAGAAGCCACAAATCATTTATATCAGGAATGAAAAAAGAGCACCACTAGAGATGTTATAGCTACTAAAAGGATAACAAAAGAATACTATGAACAACTTATGGCAATACATTTTACAACTTCCATAAAATGTACCAATTTCTTAAAAATCTGAAGATAAACTACCAAGTTCACTAAAAGAAGAAACCAGATAATAAGGATAGCTCTTAATATATTAAGGACATTTAATTCATAATTTAAAACCTTCCCATGAAGAAAGTTCCATGACAAGTGGCTTCCTTGGTGAATTCTACCAAACATCTACAAAAGAAGTTATACCATATTACATAAACTCTTCCAAATATACATAAGAAGAAAACCGTTCTCAATTCATCTTATAAGCACTACTCATAAATTTCAGCATTACTCTGATACAAAAAACAGACAAAAGAAAAAACTTCAAGAAAAATTAACTACAGACTAACATCCTTTCATGAATATAGACACAAAACATCTTAAACAAATATTAAAAAAATGAATCCAGCAATAAAGAAAAAGGAATATATATAATGACCAAACAGAATTTATCCCAGCAATGCACTATTAATATTAATATTAGTTCCACATATGAAAAAAAATCCACCAATGAAATTCACCCTAACAATGGACTAAAATATAAATGATCATCTTAATAGATGTAAAAAAAAAATTAGAAAAAGCCCAGTCATTCATGATTCAAAACTCAGAAAACTAGAAACAGAAGGGAAGGTCCTCAGCCTAGGACATGAGTCTACAACAAATCTACAGCTAATATACATAATCATGAAATACTAAATGCTTTCCCTCTAAGATCAGGAATAAGGCAAGAACATCTGCTCACCACTCCTATTCACTGTACTGGGCTGCCAGTACAATAATGCAAGAAAAATGAACAAATAAAAGCCTATAGATGAAAAAAAAAAAAAAGAAACAAAAATGCCTTTTTTTTTTTTTTTCACAAATGATAGCATTGTCTATATAGAAAATCCCAAAGAATCTACTACTGAAACTGGTAAGACAATTTAGCAAAATTGCAGAATACAAAGTCAACACACAAAATTCAATTGTACTTCTATATGGTAGCAATGAATAATTAGAAATAAATGAACAAAACAGTAGCAATTACATTAATATCAAAAAATACTTAGGATAAATATAACAAAATAAATGGAAGATTTGTATGCTCAAAACTATAAAACTCTGAGTGAAAAATCAAGGATCTTAATAAATGGAGATATACTCTTCTCAAAGACCAGATCCATCAATATTGTTAAAACAGCAATTCTCGGGGCGCCTGGGTGGCTCAGTCGGTTGAGCGTCCGACTTCAGCTCAGGTCACGATCTCACGGTCCGTGAGTTAGAGCCCCGCGTCGGGCTCTGGGCTGATGGCTCAGAGCCTGGAGCCTGCTTCCGATTCTGTGTCTCCCTCTCTCTCTGCCCCTCCCCCGTTCATGCTCTGTCTCTCTCTGTCTCAAAAATAAATAAATGTTAAAAAAAAATTTTTTTTGGGGCGCCTGGGTGGCGCAGTCGGTTAAGCGTCCGACTTCAGCCAGGTCACGATCTCGCGGTCCGTGAGTTCGAGCCCCGCGTCAGGCTCTGGGCTGATGGCTCGGAGCCTGGAGCCTGTTTCTGATTCTGTGTCTCCCTCTCTCTCTGCCCCTCCCCCGTTCATGCTCTGTCTCTCTCTCTGTCCCAAAAATAAATTAAAAAAAAAAGTTGAAAAAAAATTAAAAAAAAAAAAAATTTTTTTTTTAAATTAAAAAAAAAAAACCCAGCAATTCTCATGCATTTATAGATTTAACCTAAGTCCCAATTAAAATCCCAGGAGATTTTTTTTTTGTAAAAACTGACAAGCTGATTCTAAAATTTATATGGAAATGACAAGAACCTAAAATACTCAAGACAATTCTGGAAAAAAAAAAAAAAAAAAAGTTGGAAAACTTACAGTACCTGACTTCAAGACTTTGTTTAAAGCTATAGTTATCAAGACCTTGTAATTCTGGCATAAAGATAAACATACAATCCAAGAGAAAGGAAGAGACAATCCAGAAACAGATCTACAAATTCACAGTCAACTGAGTGTCAACAAAAGTACCAGGGTAATTCAATGGAATTGGCTTTGTAACAAATGCTACTGAAGCAACTGACAATCCCTTTGGTGGGTGGAGGAGAGCCTCAATTTATACCTCATATCTTATACAAAAATTAAGAGACCTAAATATTTAAAAATGCAAAACTATAAAACACCTAGAGCAAAATTTAGGAGAAAATTAGGGGTCCTAGGTTAGCCTAGGGGTTGTCAAACTTTTTTTGCAAAAGGCTATACAGTGAATATTTTAAGTTTTATGGGCTACACAGTCTCTACTGTAAATACTCAACTCTGTCATATTGCAACCATAGGCAATGTATAAACAAATGGGCATGGCCATGTTGCAACAAAACTTGATTTACAAAAACAAGCGGTGGGTTCAGTTAGGTGTAGTCTGCCAAACTGAGTTAGACAAAGAGTTTTTAGGTCTGACACAAAAAGCACAAATCATAAAAGAAAAACTGATATATCACAGTAAAACAACATTTTTAAATTCTACTCTTCAAAAGACAGTGTTATGAAAATGTAAAGACATGTCACAAACTTGGAGAAAATATCTGCAGAAATTATCTGCAAAACACAGACCTCATAAGGAACGTGTTTTTGGAACATAAAGAACGTTTCAATACAATAAGAAATCAGCATTCCAATAAACATAATGGCATTCCAAAAAAAAAAAAAAATTGAACAATGCTAAAATGACAACTCTAGCAAGCAGTCTCATTACTTGGTACATGTGTTTAATCTTTCCTACTGGCCTTTAGGCTCCCTGAAGCTAGACTACTCCTGTCTGAATAGAGCATCCAACATTCCAGCTTATACAAAAAAGATAACCAACAAATGAAACAAAGTTATCAGGACATTTTAAAAAGTATTTATTTATTTATTTATTTATTTATTTTGAGAGAGAGAGAAAAAGACTGCAGGAGAGGGGCAGAGAAAGAGGGAGAGAGAGAATCCCAAACTCTGCTGACAGCACAGAGTCGGACGCGGGGCTGGATCTCATGAACTGTGAGGGCATGACCTGAGCCGAATCAAAAGTCAGACGCTTGGGGCGCCTGGGTGGCTCAGCCAGTTAAGTGTCCGACTTTGGCTCAGGTCATGATCTCACGGTCCCTGAGTTCGAGCCCCACGTCGGGCTCTGTGCTGACAGCTCAGAGCCTGGAGCCTGCTTCAGATTCTGTGTCTCCCTCTCTCTCTGACCCTCCCCCATTTATGCTCTGTCTCTCTCTGTCTCGAAAACAAATAAACATTAAGAAAAAAAAAAAAAAAGTCAGATGCTTAACCAACTGAGCCACCCATATACTCCTATCAGAGCACTTTTCAAGTTAATTTTTTTAATGTTTATGTATTTATTGAGAGAGAGAAAGAGAATGGGGGGGGAAGCAGACAGAGAGGAAGACAGAGAAATCCCAAGCGGGCTCCACACTGCCAGCACAGAGCCAGACACGGGGCTCAAACTCACGAACCATGAGATCATGACCTGAGCTGAAATTAAGAGTTGTACACTTAACTATCTGAGCCACCCAGGCACCCCATTAAGTTAATATTTAGAGTAGTTAATATACGTACCTGATATAAAAAGTAAACTGTCTTAAAGAGTTATGGTAAACAGAAAATTTCCCCCAATCATCCTGCTCCCTTTCCTTGTTTATTATGTATTCATAGGTATTCTATACATATAAAAGCATTTATATTTTTTTAATGAAAGTGGTGACATACTTACACAGCTTCTCATCATGATTTTTTAATTTAATGTACCTCAGAGTTTATTTCACATCATTCCTTATAGAATTCCCTCATGCTTTTAAACAATTTCATAACATTATATGAATACATCATAATTTACTTAATATTCTCTCACTGATGAATTCTTGTGTTGTTTCAGTATTGACAATGCTGTAAATAATATCTGTGTACTTATGAAGTAGAATTACTAAAAGAGTATCTTAATTTTATTTTATTTTTTTAATTTTTTTTAATCTTTATTTATTTTTGAAAGAGAGAGACAGCGTGTGAACAGGGGAGGAGCAGAGAGAGAGGGAGACACAGAATCAGAAGCAGGCTCCAGGCTCTGAGCTGTCAGCACAGAACCCGACATGGGGCTCGCACTCACAAACTGTGAGATCATGACCTGAGCCGAAGTCGGACGCTTAACTGACTGAGCCACCCAGGTGCCCCATCTTGATTTTAAATTATGATAGTCTTTGCTGAATTATGCTCCACAAAGTTTATCAGGGCTTAAAATACATATATGGAAATACGTCAGTAAATCTTCCAGATCAGGGAAATTAAAATAAAGCAGAAAATTCTCTTAGTATAGCCCTAAACAAAGATGTTTTGAAAATTTTGAACTCTAAATAATCCAAGATACCTGTTAATCCAAGATAAATGTATAGTGAATGGCAATGAGAATTGTGAGGCTCAGCATGGCCCCCCTCCACTATCCCAAAATCTTTTCTATTAAATTAACGTAATAATTTTTTATTTAATATTTATAACCTGTCTATTTCTAAGAGGACTTGGAGTAGTTACAAGTTAAAATACAAGGTAAAGAGGATTCATCACAATAAAACTATATAAATAAAATTCAAAATTAGACACTGCTAAACAGTTGGTATGGGCACATACTACCCTCTAAAGATGGCTGCCATTGACTGATTTCTTCTCTCTCCTTGTGCACATGTCACTCCATCCATCAAGAGATGGGGCTAAAAGGAGGGGAAGCTGGTTGGCTCAGTTGGAAGAGCATGAAACTTTTGGTCTCAGGGTTGTAAGTTCGAGCCCCACACTGGGTATAGAGATTAAATAAATTTTAAAGAGAGAGAGAGAGGGAGGTAGGGAGGGAGAGGGCTTATTTCCTAGCTCCTTAAAACTTGGCTGGCCAAGATTTAACCAACAGGATGAGGTAAAAGTGATCTTCTCAAGCTCTAGAAACCAAGAGAATTGGCAGCTTCCTTTTTCTCCCTCTTGGAAGCTAGAAGCCATGTAAGAAGTCCAACTACCCTGAAACTAGCATGCTGTGAAGAGGCCATGTGGCAGACATGTGACAAAGCTTTCTTAGACTGTCCAGCTCTGCTCAGCTACCAGCTGACAGATCCCTGCTGAAGTCACAGAAAACAGAAGAATCCTCTAGCTGAGCCCTGCCCAAATTCCTGATCCACAGAACTGTAAAAAAAATTACAAATCAATGTTATTTTAAGACACTAAGTTTGGGGGTGATTTGTTATATGGCAGTAGGTAACTGAAACAAACACCTTCAAGCTCATGATATCAGCAAGTTAAAAAATTGAGTACCAAATTTAGTTCTATGTTTTCCAAGTTATAAGTTTTTAATTTTTGATTAAGAAGAAAACATAGGGGCACCTGGGTGGCTCAGTTGGTTAAGCGTCCGATTTAGCTCAGGTCATGATCTCAGGGTTTGTGGGTTCGAGCCCCACAGTAGGCTCTGTGCTGACCGCTCAGAGCCTGGAACCTGCTTTGGATTCTGTGTCTCCCTCTCTCTCTGCTCCAACCCTGCTTGCACTCTGTCTCTCTCGCTCAAAAATAAACATTAAAAAAATTAAAAAAAAAAAAAAGAACAAAACACAAATTTTGTATCTGAACCATATGCACTTGTATAAAGAACAATGAACCTTAGTCCACTAGGTTTCAAATTAATTTTAGAAGATGCACATCATTCAAATAATGTTTCTTACAGATAGATTCTACAGACAGAGAGCAAATCATTAAATCAGAACTCAGTATTGGCATTTTCATGTCAGGAGAGACTGAGATGACACGGTCCTGATACTTCTGTTCTTTGAAAACTTAATACAAGAAACTAGATGAATACATAATTGAGATATTCATTATACTACCTTCTCATATTTGATGTTTTAAGTGAGCTTTTGATAGACACTAAGTAGCTGTCAGTTTACGATTAAATCTTCTAATAAGAACACACAGAATACTCTGTAAGGTTGGAGACATATACATTAATAGCATTAAAAAAAAAAAAAAAAACCTTCCCCCTAGAACTGCTCCCACTGAGATCACCAATTTCTTTAATGTTACATCCCATGAAAAAACCTTGGGCCACCCCTACTTATTTCATCTTAAACACAAATAACAATTCCCTTTTAGTCACTAAGTGCAGCCCACACTCAAGGAATGGGGAATTAGGTTGTATCTTCTTGAAGAAGGGACGTGTCTGCATAAATTACTCTGAATTCTTCTGTACTGGGTAAATAAATAAGTAGGGGCATTTATTTATTCAGTCACTTCTTTTAATCAGCATGGACCTAGGGATATTTATTTTATTCTCTCCCTTACAACCCAATACTACGTTACTTGTTTTGTTGTCCAAATTTTTCCCGCTTTGGCCACTGGAAGCTCTTTCTAGTTGACTCCTGCATCCTTTTGCCAAGCCCCGAGATTTTGGGATTTTGAATATATTCTTACTCTCAGCGCTACGAAATGTTCAAGACCCACCGTGTATATTCCTGCCCCAGTCCTAGTATCAGCCTTTTCCCAAACAGCCTAGCTCTTTTTATTGGAGAATGGTTTTAGAAACCAAGATCTGGGAGTGCTTGTGCTACCAGGGTGTCATTGCTCCTAGTCCCTCTCAGTAGACAGATGATGCATGTATATTAGGCCATTTATATAAATATATCTATAATCATTTCTGTATCTATTAACCTAAATATGAGTTCATACTGATGTCTCTAACTCTAATCCAATACCACATGGTTCATTCTAGCCGTTCCCTTGCCAGGGTTATCTATAACCTCACTCTGCAAAGTGAGAAACTTGGCTCCCACAGTTTACCATCTATTTACTTGTTTAATGCTCATATGCACATACAATGGTTTCAGAATTGTTAGCCTACACACTCCTGAATTTTTGTCCTATGTTTTTTGTCATTCCTTCTGAAAGTCTTATTAGAAGGATCCTCATTTTAGATGTATGTGTTCCTAAGGTCCTTCACCTAAATAATCTCTTCTCTCTGCACATTCTACATTGATGATCTTTCACATCATGACTTGAGTTACCTTCCAAATCACTATCTCTAGCCCAGATCCCTCTCCTCAACTTCAAATCCACTTATCTATCTTCTGGATTGGCACCTCAAATTGAACTCATCATCCTTCCCTAATCTTCTCTAAGATTCCCCTATTGAATGGCATCATCACCATGTACCTACTGCACAAGCAAAATCTTAAGATCAGGTCTGTCCTCTTCCCCCTACATCTTCCTAATATCCAACCATCAAAGCCTCAATTGTTCTCAAATCCATCTACTAACTCACCATCCCATGATCCTACCACGGCCAGCCCAATATCACCTCTGACTAGAAATATTTGTTAGAACAAACAAATAAATAAGACAACTCTCTAAATGATCTTACCACCTTCAATTTTACTGGGCTCTAATCTGATATTCTCCACATTATAGCCTGTGTGATCTCTCTAAAAAACAAACCAGATCACATCTCTTTTTCATGATTAAAATCTTTTAGTAATTCTCCATTCCTCCCAAGGTAATACCCAACTACCTTGACACTGTTTTCAAGGTTCTGTGTGATACTGTCCCTCATTATCTTTCTGGTATCATCTGATCCTTTCTCCTACTCTGTACTCTCTGCAATCAACTAATCTGAAATCTTTTCAATTTCTCCCTCTTGTCTTCTTGTCTCAACACAGATGTTCCTTCTTCAGAAAGTCAGCTCCTGCTCTATGCTCACATTCCCCCCACTGTAGCATCCATTGCACCGCATTGTACCTACCCAGTTATTTCTTGCATCACCCTCTAGACTGTAAACTCCATCAGGGCAAAATTCACATTGCCTTGTTGTTGTTTTTTTTTTTTTTTTTTTACTGTATCCTGGGAGCCTAGCTCTCTGCCTAGTATACAGCAGGTACACAATAAATGCTTAAAATAAATACTTTTGAGTTTCTGTTTTTGCTATTTCTGTGCCTTAGGTAAATGACTCTTTCACAGGTAATCAATCTTCGATAAGGTATAAAGTTTAATGTAAATCTGTTAAATCAAGTTTACTAATTACATTACTCTATAGAGTATTTCCTCAGATACTTCTTTTCATAAAAGATACAAAGCCAGTATTATTTCTGAAACCATGTCTGTCTGGCAACCTCTATTTTGCCTTCATATGTAAATGACAGCATGGTAAAGTATAAAACTCTGAGTTCATAGCCTTTTCCCTCACAACATTGCAGATACTGGAGTAGTTACCAAATTCCAAGCCAAGAACCAATACTATTTGGTGATGAAATTTTTGCTAGCCCTCAACTCAGCAAAATCTATAAAAATGACAGTACTGTTCACTGTAAAACAAAAATTATTCCATTATTTGCTTTATATTTTATGTCCTTATTTAGCCAAAAAAAAAGCTTGATAATTTATGTCAATTACTCAAGTTTTCTACCTGCATTTTATTAGTCCATAAATCCAAAGGTCTGGACTTCCCTGATTTAACATTTTCATTAAGTATAAGATTAGATTCCAATCTGATTATCTTTACCTTGAAAATCATTTTGTTTTCCTGTGTGTAGAATTTTCTCTCATCCATGAACATTAGAAACGTGACTACAATAATCACTTGTCCCACCATTTGGTGAGTTCTTTTTAAAATGTTAAGTCATCAGGGCACCTGGGTGGCTCAGTTGGTTAAGCGTCTGACTCTTGATTTTAGCTCAGATCAAGATCTCAAAGTTCATCAGAGTGAGCCCCTGTATCAGGATGTGTGCTGATAGCACAGAGCCTGCTTAGGATTCTCTCTCCCCCTCCCTCTTGGCACCTCCCACACACGCATTGCTCTCTCTGTCTCTCAAATAAATAAACTTAAAAACATTTCCAAATAAAACAATAAAATAAAAATAAATTTAAAAAATATGTTATCAGTTTAGCAATATTTTCAACACATAAACTGAGTATTTCTTGATTACTTATACATCATCTGCTTTTTCCTTCTAGAATACTCAATTTATACATACCATATCTCTTGGATCTATCTACCCTATTATCTTTTTTGTCATGATCTGTTTCTTTATATAACTCTGGAACATCAGTTAAATTAATGTTCTGATTCACTAATATGATTCTCTGGATATGCAATTTCACGATTACTTTGTTCAAAATTGATTTTGTTTTCCAAAAACTTTTTCCTGTTCTCCGAATACTCATTGTTCATGACAATCACCTCTTAAATTTCACTGGGTCTAAGAATTTGGATTCTTTACATCTGGCACAGTGTCATAACTACTTTTCAGAAAGCTATCTGCTATGAAAATTCAAATTATTCCTTCTTTTGAACTGCTGAGTCTTAAATCCTACAATTTTTCTGTTTGCTCATATGTACAAGAAAGATGGCCATGTATTTTCAGAATCATGCTGAGAAAACCTCTCTTAAAAATTATTTAGATTGGGGCGCCCGGGTGGCTCAGTCAGTTGAATGTCCGACTTCAGCTCAGGTCATGATCTCACCGTCCATGGGTTCGAGCCCCACGTCGGGCTCTGTGCTGACAGCTCAGAGCCTGGAGCCTGGAGCCGGCTTCGGATTCTGTGTCTCCCTCTCTCTCTGCCCCTTCCCCCACTCACGCTCTGTCTCCCTGTCTCTCAAAAATGAATAAACATCAAAAAAAATTTTTAAGGATTATTTAGATCAGTGTTAAAATCTTTTTCAGAAAATCTTCCCTTAATGCCAACTTTGGAAACCCCAAACCAGCTGGGGCCACAACCTCTTCTCTGATTGCTAACGCTGGCCTCAATAATAGCCTCAATCCAGTCAGTGGACTAGCTCTCTCTTTGTCAGTTCGGATCAGGTTCAGTTGCACATGAACAAATAAACACCTGTGGTTGACAGAAAAGGGAGGTTTATTTTTCCTCACATAAGGCCTCTGGAGGTAGGTATGTGAGGATGGACTGACAGCTCTGAACTCACTATAGACTTCCACTTGTCCTATCATTTCGCTCTGCCAGCCCTATACCCCATGACAGCTATGCTCAAAGTCATCCCATGGTCAAAAAATGATCGCGGCGCCTCCAGAAATCACATCCACGTCCCAAGGAGAATAAAGGAGGAAGGGGTGAGAGCTTCTTCTGAGGCTCCCCGATGAGTCCATCTCTTTTAAAGAGCTTTCCTAGAAGTCCTTCCCTAAGACTTCCACTTACAACTGCTGGGAAATGTTTAATTTTATAGTGGGGCTTAATGAGGTGTCCATAACATAGCAGTAATATTACTAAGAATGAAAGAGGCAACCAGGCCTCTCGACACCATCATTTTTCTGTCTCTCCTGAACAAGATCCTAGTTTGCCAACATCTTTCGCGATATAAAGCCAAACAAGAGATGTACATGTATTTTCACCAGAGCAGGATAATTAATTCTTACTGTCATCAGAACATAGTACTTCAATTAATGTATATTAAGGTTGCCCAAATTTTCCTAAAACTTCTAACTGTGTAAAATGCACTTGGTTGTGTTTTTTTGTTAGAACTATTCCAAAATAGGATTTTGGAACTAAATGTATTTGTGCCATTGATTTTCAATGACTCTTAATTGAACATCTTATTGTGACACTGTGGTCAAGTTAAAAACACAAAAAGACCTTGAGAGACTTGTGGTATCAAGTAGCTGAGGAGATAGAGCATACAAATAAATGAACAAAAAGGTATGATAGCATATAAATCTTTCCAAAGAAAAGAGGCAACAAGTGCTACAAAAACGTCGAGTTGGGAGAAAAGTTTAAGAGTGAAATGCGAGGAGGTAAAAGGAGAGAATGAAACAAACCCCCTGACAAGGTTTGTAAGAAACTAGCAGAGAAGAGAAGCTAGAGAAGAAAAAAGGACTAACAGAACAATATCCTTTCCCCCAACCCTGCAGCCCCTCCATAGCCCAGCTTCTACAGATCTCGCTCCTCTACAAAACCTACGTCTGCAGAATCCAGCTTCACACCCTCTACCATCTTACCTTCCATGTATTCTTTAACTCACTGCAATCTGGTTTTAGCCCCACCACTCTACTCAAGCTGTTCCCTGCCTCCAGAATTAGCAAATCACCACTCAGCCCTTATTTACTCTTTGGTGATCTGACATTGTTGACCACTCCCTTACTTCTCTGGTTTCCAGGACGTTATTCTTGCTATATCTCTTATTCTTCCAACCCTTCCTTGCCCATGCTGGTTCCTCTTTTTCCACATAGCTCTCAAATAGAAGTAGTCATTCTGTCTCAAAATCTATATTCCTCCTGAGCAAACTCACCTATGAGCATGAGACCCAACACCACTATCACCTATATAGGACTTCCAAAATTGACCCAAGCCCAAACAGTTGAGTTCTGAATCCATATATCCACTAGTCTAACAGAAAACACCTCTCCACCTGTTTGTCTCACAGGCATCTCAATCTCAACCCTACCCACCTCCCCCACCCCCACCCCCACCCCCTGCGCCCCCAAAACTGCTTTTACTCTTGAATTTGCTAGTGTGGTTTCAGGAAACATTATCTCTCCACTTAACCTAATTAAGAAACCTATAAATAATTCAGATGCCTTCTTCTCTCTCATTCTCACACCCAAGTGGTCTTATTAATTCTATATTTTTTAACATCTCTTGTATTTGTTTCCTCAGCTCTATCCCTACTGCTACTATCTTAGTTCAGGATCTCACTGGATCACTGGATCACCAGAAAAGGCCAGTTCTCTCTGCTACCATCATGTAGTGTTCTAATCCATCCTCCACTGGCACCAAGTAGGTTGTTCCATTTCAACAACCACATTTTTCATTCCCCGGATCTCTAATTGACTCTTCCTAATAAATGCCCACCCTTATTTTATAATCACTTGTTGTTAAGAATATAATAAATTCCTTATCTCTCTAAAATTATTGGCTAAGCTCATTTTATAAATCTGTTCTAGTAATTTTTTACTCGACTCTGAGCTCTCTGTTGATTCTCTTGCATGGTGTTGGCTTTCCTGAAACATTTGGCAATTCTTAGCCTTATATTTGGGATTCTGCTACATTCTGTTGGCTTCTGTTGATACTTCATTCAGGAAGCAATACTCATATTGTTTTCAAGAAGAGTGGAGGAAGAACAGACAAGGTGCCTCAGTGCCTGGTCTTCCACATACGAGTACAGCCAGCTACCGATGGTGCTTCACCATCTCATAGACCCAGGCTCCTACATGCAGTTCTCCCTTGGAAACTGACCTTTTGCTTGAGCGAAATTAGTATCAGAACATACACGGGTTGGAGCTGCTTATGTTACAGTAAGGCTAATGAATCACCTTATTGATAACTCTGGGGGATGCTTCCTGCTCTCAGGTTCCCCCACCTCTGGATATGAGTGTTACCCAATGGAACTCCTATTTTCAGAAATTCTTCACAGTTTCTAATTTACAATGATTTCCTCCTCTTATTTCTTTTTTTTCTTAATTTTGTATTTTTATTTTTGAGAAAGACAGCGTGAGTGGGGAGAGGGGCAGAGGAAGAGAGAGAGAGAATATTCAGCAGGTTCCACATGGGGCTCAATCCTACGACCCTGAGATCATGACCTGAGCCAAAAATCAAGCACCAGGTGCTCAACCGACTGAGCCACCCAGGCGTCCCTCCCCTTTTTATTTCTATGGATGACTACATATATATTTTTCTATTATGTCTATAGATTTGGTGAAGGAAAGCAAAAAGGTAGTGAGTGTTCAATCTACCTTCTTGAAATTGGCAAAAATAAGTTTTCTAAAATGCAGATCACATCATGAATCTGTCCCTTTTCTATCGTAAAACCCTTTATGGGCTCCCAACTTCCGACACACAGACTCTAAATGCCTAACTATCACAACGTCCTCAATACAGCTGGTGACTCCAAACATCTTCCCACTCCTCATGCAATAATACCCTTCATTGTCCAGCAATACCTAACAACTTAGAGTTGGCCATATACAACATGCTTTTGCAGAATTTCATACCTTTGTATTTATCATTCTTTTGCTCTTTAATGCTTCCTCCTCCAGCTCTGTTTAGTCTTCTAGGCATCCTTCAAAATCCAGATTCAAAAGAGTGGGAAGAAATGCATATCAAGGTATTAAGAGTGGTTGTTTTCCTGAGTTTCGATATCTATATTTCCTAATTGCTTCTTTACGTTAAGAATCTCCTATTTTACTGAGGGGCAAAAAGGTTTTTTCCATTCTAAAACTCTAGTCAGGGGTCCCCTGCTCTGCAAACCGTTACTTGACTGGCCAAAATAGATTCACTTCCTCTCTGTGTCACCACGTTGCCATGTTACACCTCCCCTTGTTTTAATCACACTGTGTTAAGAGTTTTTCTTCACCTACTAGACTATAAACTATTTGAGGACAGAGTTCTATGTCTTCTTGATCTTCCCAGAACTTAAAAGAACCTGAAATTCTGCACATGCCTAATAAATGTTTGCTAAATAAATGAATAAACAACAAAACTGGAAGAATCAGGAATGGGCAGTTTCACAATCATACAAACTGGTCTCAGAAAAAGAGTTTTTTCCAGTTTTTTCCTCCTAGAAAAAAGGGGAAACGTATACACAGACATTTAGAAATAGTGAGAAAAATACAATAATTATCGTTTTAAATCAGAAAAGATTTTAAGAGATCAGCCCATGCAAGCCTTAAAGTTACAGATTAAAAGAACTACATCCCAGAGAAAGGGAAACTGATCTGCTCAAGCTCAGAACCTCTAACAGAATAGGGATTCGAACCCGGATCTTCCAATTCCCATTACAAAGATCATTCAACTTTATTGACTTGTCCTATTACTGTTCATGTCACGTGAGGTGTGGGATGGATAATACCACCTTAACAGCTAAACACTGCTTGAAAATGATAGTTCTCCCAAACTGCACCATCACCTAAATTTGGCCATGGTTTGCCTTAGAATAAAACTTCTCTTGTTGGTGGCTACTAGTGCTCAAACTGGG
Organism: Panthera tigris; assembly: GCF_018350195.1. Taxonomy (NCBI): domain Eukaryota; kingdom Metazoa; phylum Chordata; class Mammalia; order Carnivora; family Felidae; genus Panthera; species Panthera tigris. Next base: position 120,010,779 of record NC_056662.1, read on the forward strand.
GAAGGAAAGGTGAAAAGCATTCGTTCAGGCCATAGATTTGATTTTACCAGGTGACCAAGTACCAAACACAGATAGAAGATTTGTCCTTTTTGTGGATCTATTCGGTAATTTTATCAGACATCCTGAAAAGCAAGCAAGCAAACAAACAAACAAACAAACAAACAAACAAACATATAAGGTCATCTCTTAACACTGGAAGTAAGGTAGGGGCACCTGGGTGGCTCAGTTGGTTGAGCACCCGACTCTTGATTTTGGCTCAAGTCATGATGATCACAAACAAGATTGTGGGATTGAGCCCCACATCAGGCTCCGTGCTGAGGGTGGAGCCTGCTTAAGATTCTCTCTCTCCCTCTGCCCCTCTCCCCCATTTGTGCACACTTTCTCTCTCAAATGAAAAAATAAATAAAAATGAAAAAAAAAAAAAAAGAAAGGTAAATTTCCCAAACCTGCGTAGTTGTAGGTCTACAAGGAAAGAAAGGGGTTTTTGTTGGTTTGCTTGTGATAATGGGTTGTTCCCTTACCCCATCCTACAAACAAAAAGTTAGCATAGTTTTCAATTGAGCAGTCCATCATTGCTATTCAATAACACTCAAGAAGCCATAAGATCATTTTTTATTATGAGGCTTTAATACTGCTGAAGTGAGGCTACAAAGAAATCTGATATTATAAGAAATCCCCATAAGACTCTGGCTCCACAGCAATCAACCTCTTTTAAGAGATATCTTCTATCTAAAATATTCATAAGTACATTTTCTTTACCTTACGTTTCAACCTCAAGATGTTTCTCAGTTCCTCCTCTCCCTACCAGCACTGATGAGATTTGCAAAGGTACTACACATCCAAGTCTGAATACGTGTGAACTCTGGACTTTGCCAGTTAAATTTTTTTTAATATTTTATTTATTTTTGAGAGAGAGAGAGAGAGAGAGAGAGAGAGAGAGTGAGTATGAGTAGGGGAGGGACAGAGAGAGAGGGAGACACAGAATCCAAACCAGGCTCCAGGCTCTGAGCTGTCAGCTCAGAGCCTGACGTGGGGCTCGACTTCGTGAACCATGAGGTCATGAACTGAGCTGAAGTCAGACACTCAACTGACTGAGCCACTCAGACTCCCCAGGACTTTGCCATTTTAAAGGAAGTAAAAGAAAAATACAAAATAACCTAGCTTGAGACAGTGACTGCAATGCCACTACATGTTAGTATGTCTAATCGGCATATGGATGATAAATTAGTGGGAAATAACTATGTGACAACAAAGGCTAGATTAAGAAAATTGGGCCTCAGGAGGAACAAACAATCAATAAGCCCCGTGAGAGAACAAAAGCTAAAATCTGAAACATAGGCCCAGGGCCATACTATTACAAAAGTGAAGTATAAGAAACAGATGTGTCTTTATTTCCCAAAATAAATTAGCTAGAAATTCCACAGTGTTAATCATAATAAAAATTTACTCACTAAAATGTCATAACATAAATAAATGACAAAGTGAATGTAATTATTAACACAATGGTCCATCTCTAACTTTTAATGTAAACAAACATAGGTTTTTTTTTGCTTAAATCAAAACTGTATTGAACATCTTCTGTCCAACACTTCTTCAGATATTCCGCTGACCAGTAAAAGACTTTCAAAATTGTGGCACCAGAAAAATAAGCTATTGTTAATTCTTAAAGTGGAAATCTTTGGTAGCAACTCTGATGTACTTTGCAATTTTTAGTGAGAAATTAATAAAATGCTATTTGTGATAAGTAGTAGAACATCTCTTAATTCATGGGGGGGGTTATGTTAAGAACTTAAATAATCTGAGAAATTTAAAACTGATTTTTTAAAATCTACAATATGCTAAAACAAAAAAAATGTGTATATTTTACCACTAGCTGAATTATCTAAGAGCTTAAGTTATGTCATTATGCTAATTATGGCTGATCTTTTCATAAAATTAGCACTTTTCACAGCATAACCATCAAAAAAAAATTAGGTGGATAAATCAGGACAATACTAAAGAGAATACATAAATGTTGCACTGATCTCTCAAATATCCTTCTAGAGAAAAAAATGGCAGAAAGAAGTGGGTAAGGATACTTCCAGGCAGAGTAGCTGTCCATAAACCTTGATCCTACACAATGCTAACTAACCATACTCAATACCCACCAAGGAACAGCCCTGTGGCGGCTGGCCCCTGCTCAGCCTCAGGTCTCCTTGTTAAATATTTTTTTCAATGACTTGCTCCAATAATTCAAAAAAATTTTGCTCATCAGATCTGTTGACAACAGAAAGCTGAGTAGCCTAGACAATGCGATAAATGAAAATTAAAAATGGTAAATGATCTAAAGGATAGAACACTAGGTTAAAAACAAACTAGATCTAAATTAAGGGTGATACATAAATGTCTGCTGTGTAGTATTCTTTATTGGCTACATATTTTTATAAACTCTTTTGCATCTATTAAATGTTTATTTTAAAAAAAATTTTAAAGTTAATAGTAAATAGGGGCAACTGGGTGGCTCAGTCAGTAAAGTGTCCAATTCTTGATCTCTGCTCAGGTCTTGATCTCAGGGTCGTGAGTTCAGGCCCCACACTTCACTCAGAGCTGGGCAAAAAGCCCACTTAAAAAAAATTTTAAAAAGTAACAATAAATGAAGCACTAGAATAAAGCATATTAAAGTCCTTTCAATAGATATTTCATGTAATTCTCGTAACAATCCTAGTAATGAGGCATCATTGTCCTCATTTAAAAAAAAAAAAAAAGCTAAGTCAATAATCCAAGGACACTTTACTACTACATGGGAAAACCCAAATCTTTTTGCCCCTAATGTCCATAGCCTGATTCGCTACATCATTCTCTTCTCTTAAGTTAAAATGAAAACAGGAAGATCTGGCTTAATAGCCAATTATGAAAATAAATAGGTAAATACATAAATAAATTCATCTACAGGCTTACGTGACCAAAGTAGTTAATGGGAACAAAATGAAGCATATATGGTCATTTAAAAAAAGAAAAAAAAAACCTAATTGGAAACTTGGACTATCTTGAGCACATTGATAAAATAGACCCATTCTGATCTCAGCTGATTAGAATCACATTTAAACCATGAGATGAGGTTTTTGAATACCATGATTTCAAGGACTTAAAGTTAGAGACTATCTAGAAGGATTTCCAAGTTTGAAAACAATGGATACAAGAACAATTAGGCTATGGAAATCAGCCTGAAAAAGAGAAGCATATGGGAAGACAGACTAGCTATCATCATATAGAGACATCAAAGCAGTCATCAAATATCTGAACCCTCGACCTATCAAAATGGACAGAGATGTGTTCTATATGACTTCAGAGAATGTAACTAGGACAAGTAAGTAGACAATGGAAAGAAGCCAACCCCACAATCATTATTACTAAAGATAATCAAACAGAAGAGAGATGGACTAAAAAAACCAAAGGTTCCAGGGGGTTAAAAGATACAAACTTCCAACTATAAAATAAATAAATCAAAGGGTGTAATATGCAGCAGCATGGTAACTACAGTTAATATTACTGTAGTGCATATCTGAAAGCTGTCAAGAGAGTAAATCCTAAAAGTTCTCATCACTAGAAGAAAAAAAAAGTTTGTAATTCTGTATGGTGACAAATGGTAACTGGACTTCTTTGATCATTTCACAGGGTATACAAACATCAAATCATTACACTGTATACCTGAAATTAATATATCAATATGTCAATTATACCCCAAATTTAAAAAAAGGTCCCTTACAAATCTCAGATTCTTTTCTCCTAATCCTTACCCTTAAAATGAGGGCTTTGTTCTCTAAAACCAATTGTAGCCTTTATTTTAACTATATGTTAGTCATTTAATATTTTATATGCATATTCCTATAAAAGAAATGTCACAAATTATGGTCCAATCGGCAGGCTAATCCACAAAAGCTTATTTTGCAAAACTGCACTACAACATTAACTATAGTGGAGTTACATTTTATTTGCTTGTATCTTTCCCAAATTCAACTTAATCTTCACCCCCATACTAGTTTCCCAAATATGGAAAATGAGACTACATTGAAGAATCAACCTAAGTTGGACGCATGTGAGCAGGAGGTCATCAGAACAAGACAGCCTTAAAGAAAAAAATGTCCTTTGTTTCCCCTAAAGTGTCATCTCTAGTAATTTTTTACTAAATCAATTTGCCTTTTACAAATTCCACATTTCTGCACAGTCTTCTCCATGACCCTCTTCCCTAATTTTGGTAACCTTAAATTCCCCTACACTGTAGAACCCTACTCTAGCCGTACTCTGGCTGCCCCATCTTACCATAATACCCTCATCTCCAATATTACATTTCTCCCTTCTAATCACAACTACACTAGGAGTGCAGAGGCAATCTGACTAGAACAGGTTATAAACTCTTAACCTAACCAGAGGTATCTTAGAAGCAGGTATTTGTCTATCTAAATGAATGCTTAATAGACAGAATTTCAGGCAACATAACAAAGTGAAATTAAAAAATCATCATGTTGATTAAGATATTTTTGTGCAAAGTCCATCAAAAGCTTTGTCTGAAATCAGCTCCCATAAGTGGATTCTGTTTCATAACCTTTCTCCTTCCTCTAATCCTAGGTTTCTAAGAATTATATCCCTGATTTATAGGCAGAGGGAGTCTGATAACAAATAGGACTGGGAAAAATGGCTTCCACTGGTACCTGTGTAAATTAATACACCTCAATTAGAGAAAAACCTTGAATAGATAAATAAAATATTAAGAAGTTAGGAAAATTGTAAGAATGAGGAAAATGAGTCTATATACTTGTCTGAGGCTTAACATGACATCTGCTTTCCCATTAAATGTCAACACGTGTGGTAGAAAGACAAAAACAATCTATCAGCTTTAAAATACAGGTATAAATGATGATGGGGGAGCTGATTAGGTATAATAAAAACATGATTGTTACAGGAGAATGATATTGAGGGGAAGGTAGAAGGACACAGTCAACGAAGAGATCTTTTGAAATGAATGGATAACCCAAATATAAATAATCCACCTACAGATAATCATGACCGTACATATAACTAAAGGTAAAATATATTATTCTTCATTAACACATGTAAAATGTTTAGAACAGTGCCTAGTATATAATAAATACTCAAAAGTGTTCACTTCTACAATTATTAGTTTATAATACCCATTGTTTGCAGTTTAAAGGAATTCTAAGAACTCGATCCTATCCTCTCCTAAGGGTAAGGAGTAATACATATTTTAAGATAAACACAAACCAAATGTATTACCACTTGCAGACTTCTGAAAGTAAGAATCTTCCTCAGATCACAACGATGTGTTACGCTACAAATTACTAGAAGATATGACATTGCTAATGATTAAAGTTGTACTTTACCCTTTTCATCCTTGACAATCTTGAGTCCTCTTCCCCTCTATTTTAACTTCTGACTGAAACTGTCCCTCAATGTACATTTTGGTTACTGCATCCTTTTGTTCAGTTGTCCTTCCTCCTCCCAATTCTACCCCACCCCCGAATCAGGACCCAACCTCTAGCTCTCAGAGTTGGGCACGTCTGGTGTATTCTCTTTGTACCTTCCAAATGCCTCTAATGGGTGCCCTTATCACATATCATTATAATAACTGCTGCTGTATCTACTGCCACTGTAGTCTGACAGTTCCTTGAGAACAAGGTCCATATTTTCTTCATCTTTATGAGGCTGGCACACAAAGCCTAATTCTAAAGGCTTCTAAATGTTTGTTAAATGAATGACCCTATCCTTCAGAAATAAACTACATCACAAGAAATAGTTTGATAAATTACAGTATAGCTAGATAAAGTATTACATAGTTACTAAATCATTATAAAAATTAAGTCATTATGAAAACTCAATAATAGTTAGAGAGGCTGCATATCACAGTGACTCAGAGCATGAGATGTGGAGCCAGTGCCAGCTTTCATTCACTCATTCAACAGACATTTAATGACAGGCCACTAAGCCAGGCACTGTTCTATCCTGGCCTCACAGAGTTTACGTGCCAATGGGAAGAGGCAAACAATAAACACAATAAAACAAGTAAATTATGCCGTGATATTTATAAGGTGATATGTATTAGAGGGTAAAAAAAAGAGCAGGGAAAGGGATTGTGAGTGAAAAGGAAGGGACACTAAATAGGAAGCTATGTGTAGACCTCCTTTACTCAAGGTGAGATCTGAGCTAACACTTGAAGGAGTTCAGCAGGATATCTTAAACTGCCAGACTGTTTTCCAAACTCACTGCACCATTTTATATTTCCACCAGCAGTGTTTGAAGATTCTGATTTCTCCACATTCAAATAAACACTTGTTATTATCTGACTTTTTTTTTTTTTTTTTTTTTTTTATTCTAGCGATCATAGTGGATACGAAATGGTAACTCTTTGTGCTCTGGTTTACATTTCTCTGATGGCTGGTTTCCCCACCCCCCACCCCCACCCCCCCACTCTTAATAGTGTCTTTTCAAGGTCAGAAGTTCTTAATTTTGATGACACTCAATTTATCAATTTTTTCTTTTACAGATCATGCCTTTTGTACTGAATGTAAGTAATCTTTTCCTAACCAATGGTCACAGAGGTTTTATGCTATTCTTTTGTCTACAAGTGTCAAAGTTTTAAGTTTTATATTTATACTCCATTTGGAGTATTTAGTTAACTCCATTTGGAGTTACTTTTTTTTTTACTGTAGAACAAAATATGGATTGAAGTCCAGTTTTTTCGCATGTAGATATCCAATTGGTCCAGCACCATTTGTTGAAGACTGCCCTTTTGCCACTGAAATGCTTTGGTAACTTTGCCAAAAATCAGTTTAACATGTGTGTATGGATCTATTCCTGCACTTTCACAGAGAGTATAGTATAGTATAAAACGTGCAAATTCAAATCCCTACAATCACCTAAGTTAACAAAAATGTGTAAATGGGGTGAATTTAAGCCAATAGGAAGAAGTGGGGGCTATATCTTACTGAACAGAATATATGCTATCCTTAAAGCACTCAAATTCAACAGATATTAAAACACTGTGTAAGGATGTCTGGGTAACTCAGTCGGTTAAACGTCTGACTTTGGCTCAGGTCATGATGTCACAGTTCATGAGTTCGAACCCCACATCGGGCTCTGTGCTGACAGCTCAGAGCCTGGAACTTGCTTCAGCTTCTGTGTGTGTGTGTCTGTCTGTCTCTCTCTCAAAAGTAAACATAAAAAACAAAACAAACAAAACACAACAATGTGTAGACCAAAACAATGGTGGGTATATGTGGTTGAGGGGTGTGCATAGGAAAAAACTCTGGTATATTAATATACTAGAGACATATTACAAATGAAAAAAAGCTAGACAGAGAGGAGAGTACATTGGGGAAAAGGTTAAAGGCAGTTTTATAGCAATAGGTAAAACAGAGGGAGTAACAGAAAGGGAGAAAGATGACACTAACAGATGGGAGAAGAAACTAAAAGGTCAGATACCAGACTGAGAATTAAAAGGGGTTAGGTCAAGTTTGTTGTTTTTTTTAAAGGTAAGCTCTACTAATATAACTATTAATAACAATGTCAGAAGGGTGGCTGTAGTTTGCCTCAGTTAACAACAATGACATACTTATTTGCATTTACAGCTTAGTTAACTTTTGTCTTCGTTCCTCCTCAATTAAAAAAGGGAAAAACCGGGGCACCTAGGTGGTTCAGTCGGTTAAGCAACCAACTCTTGATCTGGGCTCAGGTCACTACCTCACGGTTCCGTAGTTCGAACCCCACGTGAGGCTCCACGCTGACTGCACAGAGCCTGCTTGGGATTCCCTCTCTCCCTCTCTGCCTCCCCCTGTTCCTTCTCTCTCTCTCTCTCTCTCTCTCTCTCAAAAATAAATAAACTTTTTTTTTTAAGAAGGGGGAAAACCTATTCATATTCATAAAGAGAAAAAATGTATTTTGTAGGGCAGGGTCCGTGTCACTTGTGCCTTTACAGCCTGCGGAGCAAGGTTCAGCCCGTTTACCACCCGGCAGCCTGCACGGAGGAGGTCAGACTCCGGCGGCTCCGAGCTGCCTGCCGGCCTGCCGCTGGCTGAGCTGCTATGGCTGTCCCTCCATGACAGACTAAGAATACCTTCCTTTCACTGAAGGTTCCTGATTGTTTCTTTTTGTTTGTTTGTTTTTAACTCCTGATCCAAAAAATTAAAGAACAGTTCTTTGCTTTGGAAAAAACACCCAAAATTCTGAATAAAATTATAAATTCATATTGTAATTTTCAGAAATCCACCAAAATATTAATAGCTTTTGTCTAGGCACAGGACTATGTATAGCTACTTGCTCTAAGTTTTTCCTCCCTTCTACTTCTTAATATTTTTCTCTACTTTCCACAATATTCTATTTTCCTTTCCGAAAATGGGGGACAAAAACAAGCAAGCGAGACAGCAAGATAGCTTTCAACCAAGTAATATATCATGAATTACCCTTAATCTCTTAAAATACCAAAGGAGAAATACATTTAACATGGGTGCCAAAGTAAACGTCCCCCAAATAAATGATTCCTAAATGCACATTTAATAATTTGGGAACTTCAGAAGAAATATGTTTTTAATACTATTTTTTTTTTTAATTAGAGATAAGTTATTTCTTAATGCTAAACTAGATTTAACAGCTATAACTTACTCTGATGCCTGGAGTTCGAGCAAGGGTCAAGCTGTGATAAGCACCTTTATTTCTGGCTCACACATTTGCTTCTTAATCCAATAAACGTGTACCATCTTTGTCTCTGAGCTATCAGTGCAAATCAGAATATAACTACCAGTGCTATAGATTCACTCGTTACACTACACTTCACCATATTCACTTTATATAAATGATCACAAATGTCTTTCAATGTCAAAATCTTAAACTATAAAAACTTGACTTTCTATTTATGTTTACATTTTATTGCCCTAGTATATATCCTGTACTAATTTTATTAACGGGTTAATATTTATTTTAAGTCACAATTGCTAGAGACTAGAATCTTACTTTACTTGCTCCATAAAGAAGTGTAATCAAATAAAATACACCTAATAAAGACTATTACCAGCACTTATAGGATTGTGTCATTGCTAAGAAGTTCAAAGTTGCTATTTTTCAACTAAATTTGTTGAATGAATTATGGGTTACACCGGAATAAGTTAGTCAGAAATCTGGAGCCACACAGTTCCAGGAGCCTGTTCAGTTGATAGTATAAATGTTTCCTGACACATGCCAAGGGCTTCTAAAGTTGGACAGACAAACTGCTGAACCTAATAACTGCTCACCATCTACAACCTGATGAATTCATTACTTTAGATAATGCTAAAACTTGGTGGAGGAAATGTAGAGGAAGTAAATCTCTCACACTCTGGCAGTAACGTCTAAATTGGTGTACCTCATTAAGTAACGTCAAATTATTCTTCAAAACTGAAGAGGCATATACTCCTCAACTAGTGAGTCCAATCCTAAACACACACACACACACACACACACACACACACACACACACACACACGCATGCACCCTCTACAGAAATTCACACATGTTCACGATAAACATGTTCAGGACTGTACAATTGTCTAATTAAAAAAAACTGGAAACTACCTAACAACGACCCAAAGACAAATGGGTAAATAAATTATGGTAGAGCCACACAGTAGAAAAATGTTGAGGAAAAATAAGCACATCGCAAGAGCATATTACAGTATATTACATATCTAAATTTTTAAAACATGCAAAATAGTTATATTATTTGAGGAAACAAATATATTCAGGATACTGTTTACCTCGAGGGAATGGGTAGGAAGGTAAAGTGAGAGAATGGTACACGGAGGGTTCAATTCCACATTGTTTTACTTCTTTTTAAAAAAATCTGAAATACAGCAAAATGTTAAAGTCCAATTAAGTTAGGTGGATGGTACATGGAATGATTCTTCTACTATTCTTTATTCTCTTCTGCAGGTTTCATATGCAAATAGTTCCTATCAATCCAACACATAAAGAGATCTGAACTGGGTGGATTCTATTTAACAAATAGTCAATATCTGACAGAGTTAAGTAAGGCCAGCAACAAAGCACCCATGACAGAAGACTGTTTGCATAAGACCTATTTCCATTGGGAATGCTAGAGCCACATGCATGCATTGGCACACATCATCTAATTAAACCCCCAACAACACTGTGAAAATGGAGGTATTATCCCCATTTCACAGATAAATGAGGTCAAAGAAATTCGGTATCTTGGCTAAGGTCACGTAGCCAGTAAGTCACAGAGAAGAGCCCAGATAATTTGTAGGTGTAAATTAACTTTCACGGCAACTCTAAGGAGTTTCAAAGGAAGGGAACATGAAGTTTAGTAACTTGTTAAAAAGGGGTTTCACTTAATCATAAGTTCAATATGAGTCCCAAATATATGTCTACCAAAAAAGCAGCTTAATTTTGAGTTCTATAATAAGAAAAAACAAAATAAACAAAAACTATCAGCCAGCCATACTTTGTACTAATATGTGCATACACCAAGTACTGACTTTAATTTTAGGAGCCAAGTATTAAGAGGACATTGATAAAATGCAGAGTTGTTACCAGGGGCAATATTCAGCTGAATAAAAGAATAAATGTTAAATGTTCTAACCATTAGCTTTTTAAAACTGAGCTGAATTACTGGGTGTTTTATGTAAGTGATGAATCACGGTAATCTACCCCTGAAGCCATGAGCACACCGTATACACTATGTTAGCTAACTTGACAATAAATTATATATTTAAAAAAAAAAGAAATGGTGAAAGACCAGAACTACGTAATCACAAAGACTAAGTGATACTCTAATTTTCCATTCTGTATTTTTTTTATCACTCTAATGCTTAGTATTAAGATAAAGTGTATGCTGTGCTCTGGAAAATTAATTAATTAAAATAAAATTTTAAATAAAAATTAAAGGGGCGCCTGGGTGGCTCAGTCGGCTGAGCGTCTGACTTCGGCTCAGGTCACGATCTCACTGTCCGTGGGTTCGAGCCCCGCGTCGGGCTCTGTGCTGACGGCTCAGAGCCTGGAGCCTGTTTCAGATTCTGTGTCTCCCTCTCTCTGACCCTGCCCCGTTCATGCTCTGTCTCTCTCTGTCTCAAAAATAAATAAACGTTAAAAAAAATTTTTTTAAATAAATAAAAATTAAAAAACTGAGCTGAATTGCTTTAGGAATATGAGTATTTCTCTGAATACACTGGTGGATATAATGCTTTCATTTAATTATAAACCCCTGTGGGTTATTCTATGTCTTACTTCTGGCTTCTATAACAAAACATCAGAGACTGGGGGTACTTAGACAACAAACATTTATTTCTCAAAGTTCTGAAGGCTAGGAAGTCCAAGATCAAGGTGCCAGTAGATCTGGTGTCTCATGAGGGCCCTTTCCTGGTGTATACATATCTGCCTTCATGCTGTATCACCACATGCTATGGGGCAGTGGGGGGTCGGGCAAACTCCCTGGTATCTTCTTACGAGGACATTAATCCCATTGTGAGGACAGTGCCCTCACATCTCATTTAAACTTAATTACCACCAAAAGGCCACACCTTCTGATACCATCACATTGGGGGTTTTGGGCTTCAACATATGAATTCTGGGGTGACACATACTTTCCATCCATAACATGATACAATCACCAACTCCCTTTAACTTAAATTGCTACAGGAAAAATGAAATTAAAACTGTGGTAAACCATCAATAAACTCAATAATTATCATTTCCCTCTGAAACATTTTTTATTTATAAAATGATTTTTGATTAGATAAGATTTCTTAAATACTGCATTACAGTGCAATACAATTCAGTGAATGAATCATCTCTGTATATGTGCTGCCAAAGCCAGCACAGTAAACAAATCATCTCTGAAAGTGTCAAAAAAGAAGTCGAAAGCCTCTCCGTCACAGATGCTGAAGCCTCTACTCTGGTAAAAGGTTGGACTGCATGATCAATAAACTTCCTCCTAATTCTCACATTTTTTTAAGTGCAAAGGTTAATATGGCTTTGATAAAGAAACTCCATTTAAGACCAACAAAATACTCATTAGCAGGAAGTCAGAGGTGAAACTAATAAAGTGGCAGGAAATCATATACTGATTAAGATATTATCCAGTGAGGTTAATCAGAGGGTCTTGCTGTGTAAATTTAAAAATAACGAGCTTTATCTCTACTGCAAAAAGAACTGAAATCTACCTCATACACAAAGAGAAATATTAACTCAAAATGTATCAAAGACCTAAATTAAGTCCTAAAACTATAAACTCTTAGAAAAAAACACAGGCATAAATTTTCATCACCTCAGATCAGGCAAGAGTCTCTTAGTTATAACACCAAAGGGACAAGGAAAAAAAAAGATAAATTGGACTTCACCAAAATTAAAAACTTTTGTGCCTTAGAGGACACCATCAAGAAAGTAAAAACACTATCCACATGATGGGAGAATATATTTGCAAATCATCTATCTGATATGGGACTCATATTTTCAATAATAAAAGGGCAAATCACCAAATTCAAAAACTGGCAAAAGATTTAAATAGGCATTTCTCTAAAAAAAAGATGTATGAATGGCCAATAAGCGTTATGAAAAGATGCTCAACATCTTAGTCATTAGGGAAATGCAAATCAAATTACAATTCCACTTCACACTTTAGAATGGCGTGGGTCAAAAAGTCATATAATAGTAAGTGCTGACAGGTGGCTCAGTTGGTTAAGTATCCGACTTCGGCTCAGACCATGATCTCACAGTTCATGGGTTTGAGCCCCGCTTCGGGCTCCGTGCTGACAGCTCAGAGCCTGAAGTCTGCTTCAGATTCTGTGTCTCTTTCTCTTTCTGCCCCTCCCTACTCATGCTCTGTCTCTCTCTGTCTCTCAAAAATAAATAAAAAAACACTTTGGGAATGCAAGCTGGTGCAGCCACTCTGGAAAACAGTATGGAGGTTCCTCAAAAAATTAAAAATAGAACTACCCTAAGACCCAGCAATTGCACTACTAGGCATTTATCCAAGGGATACAAGCGTGCTGTTTCGAAGGGACACGTGCACCTCAATGTTTATAGCAGCACTTTCAGCAATAACCAAAATACGGAAAGAGCCCAAATGTCCATCGATGGATGAATGGATAAAGATGTGGTCTATATATACAGTGGAGTATCACTTGGCAATCAAAACGAATGAAATCTTGCCACTTGCAACTACATGGATGGAACTGGAGGGTATTATGCTAAGTGAAAGTAGTCAGTCAGAGAAAGACAAATATTATATGACTTCACTCATATGATGACTTTAAGATACAAAAGGGACATAAGGGAAGGGAAGCAAAAATCATATAAAAACAGGGAGGGGGACAAAACATAAGAGATTCATAAATATGGAGAACAAACAGAGGGTTACTGGAGGCGGTGTGAGAGGGGGAATGGACTAAATGGGTTAGGGGCATAAAGAATCTACTCCTGAAATCATTGTTGCACTATATGCTAACTAATTTGGATGTAAATTTAAGAAATAAAATAAAATTTAAAATAATAATAAATAAATAAATAAATAATACTTAAAAATTTTTTAAAAAATAGTAGTGCTGGCAAGGAAAGAGAGAAATCAGAACCCTCATACACTGCTGGTGGAAATGTAAAATGGTGCAGCCACTTTGGAAAACAGTTTGTATTCCTCAAAATGTTAGACACAGAGTTACCATATGACCCAGTAATTCCATTCTTTGAGAAGTCAGTGAGATGATTCATTTTCAGAAATACCAAATAAAAGCAGGGCTGTCTAGTAACAATAGGTTTACAACCCATTGGAAATATGTACAAACCCCCACCTACCCACAATAGAGTCCCAAACTCTTAGACACTTCACTTCCTGGTTCTTCCTCCCCTCTCCATTTCGTGGGCTTATTTTTCACGGGCTTTGCAATGAGTGTGAGCCAAAGAACTGAAGTCTCTGTGTCACCTCAAGGAATGTACATTTGTCCCAATCAGACTATTTTTTGCCTTACATGGGCAAAGGCGTTGTCTGGGTAAGGCTGTAACCTCTGTAGTACTCAGCCAATGAGGAACCGGGGGAGGCCCTTGCATGCTAGGAGATAAACTGCCTGCTGTAACTGCCCCGAGCGTGCCTGTCCATCAGACACCTGCTCTTGCAAGAACGGTGATTAAAGCCTTGCTTCACTGTGCTCCGAGTCTCCTCCGCGTTCCTCCTTTGATTGGGTCAGTGGCCTTATTTCTCACACACTCCTAGGTATATTACTAAAAGAAAGGAAAACATATGTCCGTGTAAAAACTTGTACATGGAAGTTGACAGCCAGATTATTCATAATAGTCAAAAAGTGGAAATAACTCACATGTCCATCAACAATTAAACAGATACATAAAATGTGGTCTATGCATACAACAGAATATTATTTGGCCATAAAATGGAATGAAATACAGATCATGCTACGATATGAAAGAACCATGAGAGTATTATGCAAAGTGAAAGAAAGAAGTGTGACACAAAAGGTCAAATATTGTATGGTTCCATGGGATTTCTTTTGGCGTGGTAGAACAGTCTGATAACAGTGATAATAGTTGTGTAACTTTGTGAATACACTAAAAGCCACTTTAAAAGGGTAACTTTATGATACATGAATTATATCTCAATAAAAATAATAATAAAAATAAATAGGAAATCTTTCTTGGGATTAATCATAATGAAATCCTAGTAGATTTCACCATAGTAGATACAGTATCATAGTATGATTCCCAGGGTAAAAGAAGAACTGCAGTAAGCACAGGACCAAGAAACTGTCCAGGTGAAGTCTCGGGGCTTTCTGATAAACACATTAGATAATCAGCGGTTAGCAAAAACAAAGCACTATTCCTATACTCTACATGTCTGCCTCAGACATCAATCACGATACCCTCTGCCACTGAGCTGGAAATTGCAATAGAACTCTTCTAAACAGCTATCCATGTACTCAGTACCAATTTATCATAATCGATAACAAATTGCTGAAGGACAGACCTACAGGTACTAACTTCATACCCATTTCTCATAGTCTGTTACACATGCAAATATTAGTGGTTAGCACTTTTAATAATGGTTTTATTGATTACAAAATATTTGACATACAAAAAAGGTATTGAAAATAATTTTAACAGATATACCCACTATCCAGCTAAAGAAATATACAAATTCAGTTAATATTTCTCCTACTTTTAATAAATATTTATCCTTTTAGAAAAAGAACTATGGGGGCACCTGGGTGGCTCAGTCGGTTAAGCGCCAACTTCAGCTCAGGTCACGATCTTGAGGTTCGTGAGTCTGAGCCCCACGTCAGGCTCTGTGCTGACAGCTCAGAGCCTGGAACCTGCTTCAGATTCTGTCTCCCTCTCTCTCTACCCCTCCCCAACTCATGCTCTGTCTCTTTCTCTCTCTCTTTCTCTCAAAAATAAAATAAATATTAAAAAAAGAAAAAGAAAAAGAAAAAAAGAAAAGAAGAAAAAGAACTATGACTATACTCTTGCTCTCTCAGTTAAAAATATCTGTACTGAGGAACGTCTGGGTGCCTCAGTCAGTTAAGCATCCAACTCTTAAATTTGTTGTTGTTGTTGTTTATTTATTATGTTTTAAAATTTACATCCAAATTAGTTAGCATATAGTGCAACAATGCAATACAGCACACCTGTATCCCATGGATTAATGCCTAGCAGTGCAATTGCTGGGTCGTAGGGTAGTTCTATTTTTCGTTTTTTGAGGAACCTCCATACTCTTTTCCAGAGTGGCTGCACCAGCTTGCATTCCCATTAACATTTTTTTGTAATGTTTATTTTTGAGAGAGAGAGACAGAGAGACAGAATGCAAGTGGGGGAAGGGCAGAGAGAGGGGGAGACACAGAATCGAGGCAGGCTCTAGGCTCCCAGCTGTCAGCACAGAGCCTGACGCAGAGCTTGAACTCACAAACCGCGAGATCATGACCTGAGCTGAAGTAGGACGCTCAACCGACAGGCACCCAGGCGCCCCTACATCCAACTCTTGATTTTAGCTCAGGTCATGATCTCACAGTTTGTGGGTTCACTGCGCTGACAGTGAATCCCTGTTTGGGATTCTCTCTCTCCCTCTCTCTCTCTGCCCTTCCCCCGCTCACACTCTCCCTCTCAAAATAAATAAATAAACTTTAAAAAAATCTGTACATACTGTACATATATGGCCCATGGAGTAAAACTAAGACATCATATTCACCTAGAGACTCTTAAGCGACCTGACATATGACATTTACTATGTATAAAATCTCTATCACTGTCAATTTTAAGAAGAGAAGGAAACTCCCACATGTCAACAGCAATAGTAATGGAAACAGAAGTTAGAAAGTGACCAGAGGGTTCTTCCAGTCCAAACTTTCACTCTCACTTAGCCAAAGGCAAAGGCCTCCACTATCCATCCACCTTTCCTGTGTATTGCCAGCCCAGCACACTTCTCATTTTAACATCCGTGATATGTTTCAAGGCACTTTCACACACAATATCTCATTAACCCTACAGGATAGATAAGGCAGCTCTATTTATACCCCTTTTTATAGATGTGGAAGAATGTCTATTAAGAAGCTATTAAGAGCACAAGATCGGAGTTAAGCAGGGCTTGAACCCCTGCTTCACTACTCAGCAAGGTGAACCACAAAATAAAGATGAGAATGCCTGCCTTACAGCATAGTTATGAGGATTAGATTACACAACATATACAAAGCACTTAGCACAGAACCTGGTGTAAAATAAGCACTAAATGAATGGTAGCTGCTACTACTGTTGCTGTTAATTAGGCAAGATCACGCAGCTCCTAAACACAGGAGCCAAGACTGAAATTTGGGTCTTCTTTGATTCCACACACCACAGCTTCATTCTCAGATGGTCATCAAGGGTTCTGTTTTATAGCGTAGACCCTACCATTTCCAGGCAATACTTGCCTGTTCTCATCTAGACACGTTCTCATCTAGACATCTAGATCACATGATGATCGCTTTGGGATTTTAAGAATCAAAAACCAATAGCAATACCAACAGCTGCTAACATCACCAAAACACAACCAGGCATTAAATGGGTCTCATAATACTATCTATAAAGTCAACTTGCTCCCCACACACACAAAGTTAAACCTTATTCAAGCTTCTACGTCAAACTACCAATTTATAGGATATACAGAGGGTAGAGAAATATGTGAAACTAAAGAGAAATCCAGAGTAACAAATTCTATAGGACAAACCACCTAGGTTCTTCAACACATAAATTACAAGGGGAAAAAAAAAAAGAGAAGAAGGAATCTACAAATTTTAAAAAGACTTAAAACACATTTCAATTAATTCTGATGTCAAAAAAATATTTTTGATTCTCCCCCCAAAAAGGCACAGCATCAGCCCCATGCTATGGGGGAGAGAATACCCTAGAGACTTAACCAGAATACTCAGGAATACTTTAGGCTTTGGGACATTTCTTTTTATCCATTGTAAATCAATAAATTAACATTCTGGTTTTTAAAAGAAAAGCAATAACAATACATACAGCTTTTACTCTGCCTATGCTACATCTATGATAAAAGTCTTATTTGGAAGAGTATTTTTGAAAGACTACAAGTTTAGTCTTTAAAAATGTTTAAATGATCTTCCCCAACCCCCTCCCCCAATCTACAAGATGGCTGGAGCAAAGGTCAAGGGAAAAAACAAATAAGAAAAGTCAGGAAGGAACACTTTTGTAACTGAAGCTTAAAAGAAAACCCACAGCACGAACAGGATTAGCTGTCAACAGTAACTTTCCCAGAAGTAAACCATCCTATGATGAGATCTGAGATATCTTAATGAAAATTATAGCACCTCTCTGTCATCAAGAAGCAGTCAGTTAAGGTAAATTAAATGAAAATTCAACCGAAATTTCAACATGGGCACATGCTGTAATGTAGATTACTTGTTTATTTCCAGAGTATTCTAAAAAAGATTTGAGACAGCTCACAAAGTGCATTAGAATTAAAAAGAAAAAGGCAATAAGACTGGGGCAAAGAGAAAATGAGGGAGGAAAATAAGATGAAGCCAGGGGTAAGTTTACCACACAAACTATATGCCACAGGTTCTCTTGAGCTGCAAGGGAGGGACTTTGAGTTCCCCTGCAGAGAGAAATACCATGGGTTACAGGAGTCATGATGACTATGTAAGACAAGGAAATCAGCCGGTCAGGGGAAACACAGCTTTTCCTTTTACAAAGACCCGGGAAAAAAAACTACTACATGGGTTCTAACAATAATGGTGATGATAGCAGCTTGAACTATAAAACACTACACTTAAAAATAGTTAAGATGGTAAGTTTTATGTTATGGATATCTTACTATAGTAAAAAAAAAAAAAAAAATGGGGGAAAGCAGCTCATTTTCATCGCATGTGTCGTGGGCTGGGTGTGTTCCAAGCATTTTACATGTTTAAACTCACAAAATTCTCATAACAACCTTGTAGAGGTAGGTACAATTTTATTACCCTATTTCACAGATGAGCAAACTAAGGTGCCAAAAGGTTAAGGAGCACACAACTAGGAAGCCTGAGAGCCACGTTTCAAGGCCAGGACATCTGGCTCCAGAGTCCACACTTCAAACCATTACATAATCCTTTATCCAGAATGGTGTCCCCTTTTGGGCAAGAGTATTTGCCATCAGCTATTAATTCATTTTGTGTTCAGTCTTAGTATTCCAGACAGTTGCCAGAAGTAGTAGCAGTGGTTACCACATCAATAAGGGCACTAAGATAAAGGAGATAATAGCCTCACAAGAATGCTACAATAAGAGGAGTACTAAATTTTATAAAGCTGTTTATTTTAATGGCCTTCAATAAAGGTTGATTGCACTATACCAAATAACAATTCTGTAAAGTAATTCTACCCCAGTCTAAAACAATGCAAGCTATATACTTAGCATTCTGGTATTCTGGCTTGATCCAAGTAAAAACTGTTTCTAAAGCAATGGACTGAATGTGTTTAAGCAATTCTCAGAGAGTGCTGTTTCTGACTGCTTAGGTTTTTGATAAGAATTAAGCAGCAAAGTAAGTGGATACATACTTGCTAGAGTGAAGCTATTCTATACTGCCAATTAAGGGTAGACTAAATACTTTCATACTCAATCAAGTACAGAATCAGGTTAGCGTCCACTTATGAAAACTGAGAAACCTAGCCACTAAAGATACCTAGCAGTCAACCCACCTTGCCATGGAGGTGAGCCAAGAAAGTATTTTCTTATAAGGCCAAAATTTGCCTCTGAAAGTGGTTCTGATTCTGCGCCAATGGACAAACTGGTCAGTTGAGCCTGAAAGTTCTATACCATTCAATGTACTCTCAGTGATTTTGAACTGGAAAATTCTCATAACAAGAGTTTCCCAACATTCATCTCAGTCATAAAATTAACCTCAATTAAGCACTCACAGAACATCCAATTAAGACATGTATCCTTGAGTTAACTAAATGAATTGGGCAGTTATGTAAAGTTATTAGATATAAGCCAATTAAATGTCCAGGGATATCTGTAAAATATATGTATGATGTAGGTTTTGGAATAATAGATATATCATATCTTTCTTTCTGAAATAACCAGGTAGTAGGGTCAGCTGCCTACCAAGGCCATTCCTCATTAATGTAAATACAAGCACATTATGGCTAGGAAGCAAGGAAAAAAAAAAAAGACAAGTATCCCAAAAGGAAAGTGAACAACATGAACAAATTAAGAGCCTTAGAGGAAAAAAAACCCAACATACAACAAACATCTGATAAGATGATCAACTTTATCAACAGTCAGGGAACTACAAATTACAACAATGCTGTTATATCATTTTCATCCATCAAATAGGCCCCAAACAGAAATGACTGACAATATCCAGAGTTCATAAAGGTGGGGGAAAGCAACAACTATCATATGCTATTGGCAGAAGTGTAAACTGACAAAGCCTTTGGGGTAACATTTTGAAAGGACATCAATTTTTTTAAATGTGCATAACCACTAATTCCATAAGTATGTTCTCAAACATGTGCAAAAACAAGTACAGACTTGGATGCCTACCAAAACAAAGCTCACAACAGCAAGAAACTCAGTATCTAAATGTCCATCAAAAGAGAGAAAGATGGCTAAATTACAGCATATACATCTAATTAATGTTATACAGCATTTTATGCAAAGATAAAATGGCTCCTTCGTATTCTGAAATTAAAAAAAAATTCCCATGCCATTAAGTTTAGAAAGTCTACAACAATTCAAAAAGTATGATCCTAGGGAAGAAACCAGGACAGATGCCAAAGGGGGTCTGAATTAGTCAGAATTCTTTCAGTTCCAAGAGACAAAAACCTGATTCAAACTAGCACGAGCAGTTAGGCAACTCATTTAACTGGGATTAATGAGTTTAGCTCATTTAACTGGGAAATACAGGGTGGATCTAATTTAAGGTTCAAGAGGATCCAGAGCCTCCAGTGAGTCCCCATGCTCGTGCATGTGAGAATGTGTGTGATTATGCTTTGGGAGTGTGTGTGAGAGACAGAGTCCGTCTCAGTCAGCTCTGCTTCACCCTGTACGTTGGCTTCACCCTTCCCTACAGTGGACAGGCTTCCTTCATGCGGCCAGACACACTCTATCTCACTTCGGCGGACTCCAAGGGAATGAATGAGCCTGTCCCTTGTCCAACATCCATTTCTCAACCTGAAGGAAAGGCTCTGAACCTGTACTGGTCATAGAGCCATTCTGCAGCAATCACTATGTCCAAAGAAACTATGACAGATCAGATCCAGCCTAGGTCACATGCCCATCCCCTGGCCACTGGGAAAAATACTGTGACCTGAAATGGCAGGGGGTGGGGGGTTGGGGGGAATGTGGGGAGAGACAAGACAGCCTAAATTAACAGCTGCCATATAATTCATTACAGAGACTTTTGCCTTTTAACTCCACATACTTCCATTTCTTTGAATTTGTTGTTAGAATACAGTCAGGATTTACATATGTGATTTATTGTTTAATTTAAAAGAGAATACTATTAAAATGCAGTCATAAAGAAGGCCTAAAGTCAAAAAAGTTCAAGGTTGATGACTTTAAGAACAAAACTGGGAGGAAAATCGGCCTCATGTACAAATAAGAAACCGGGCTTCCTACTCCTGCATACTTGGCCAACATTTTAACTACCACCCAGTAGTCCTTCTCAAACCAAGCATTAGAAAATGAACGAAAAACAGAGAAAACAGATTTTAACTACTCAGCAGTATGTTGATAAGAGGGAGGGAAAACACCTCCAGGGACTCTAAGGAGAAACTTTATGAAATCCTCAGACAGCAAGAGGCTGCCAAAAGTGTCAGAAAGCCCTTTCTTTATGCCTTTTCTCACTTTTCCCACCCTACAATATTACCAGCCAAACAGTATATGTAGAATAGAAAAGCTCAGGATCAGTTTTACTTAAACTAAATCACTTTCCACCTGTTTCAAATATCTACTCTAAAGATGGTAGCAAACCATCTAAACTAAAACAATTTATATTACCTACCCCTAAAGTAGAGACATTATTAAAATTTCTCCTTTAATTGTCCCAAGGTCGACCATTCAACACTACAAGCTCTTTTCACAAATTAATTTAGTAATAAAAATCCCATTTAGACTGACACACAAAACAATTCCTTTTTCCTTCAATGACTCCAAGCAAGGCCTACCAATTCTGGTATTCATTCACCTCTCTAAAGAAAGCCAATTCTGCAAGGATAAGGCAAAGACATTTATTGCTCACGAAATATCTCTTGCACACATTTCCTAGCCCCTTAAGTAGCTGTCCCATGACTACTTCTGACCAATGGATTACATAAGAAGTGATGAGGGTCACTTCAGGGTCAAAGGCACAGTAACCAAAGAGGTTCCATGTTCCTGATAGCGCATCAAACATACTTTATTATTTTAAATACAGAACCCTTTTTCATGTTCCAGGAGACTATCCTATAGGCATCATTCCAGATCCTACAAATCTAATTCAAATTCTACTTCCACCAAGAAGCCTACTCAGACCACACATATCATCATTAATGTGCTACGTATGTATACTGTGGATAAAGTACTATGGAAACACTGTGGTACTGACATATAACTAGTAATAAATGCTCTACCCTCTATAATTTACAAAGTGGTTGCTGCAATAGTACCCATGTAAAAACAGAAATAAGTATACATGATAATAAATAAATTTCAAGTGAGTGCTAAAAATAGTAAGTGCCACAGGAGTTTCCTCACATCTCAGTTAGCAACTAACTAGTTTGTTATATACTCCCATATGATACCTTTTCTATTATTTTTTAATTTTTAATTAAATTATGAATTAATCAAATGATGAGGCACCTGGGTGTTCAGTTGGTTGAACATCTGACTCTTGGTTTCAGTTCAGGTCATGATCTCACCATTCGTGAGTTTGAGCCCCACATGGGACTCTGTGCTGACGGTGCAGAGCCTGCTTGGGATTTCTCTCTACCTCTCTCTCTCTCTCTGCCCCTCCCCAGCTTGCTCTCTCTGTCTCTCTCTCTCTCTCAAAATAAATAAGTAAACATAAAGCAAATGAGACTTTTTTATGGGGATTACGATCTTCTTGAAGGGCAGGAAGCCTAAGATACAATAATTTTGCCACTCCCCATATTACCATTCAAACAAGTACTCAATAAAAATATATATTTTAGTGAGAAGAATAGGCTGAGAAATCAAAACAGAAGTATAGGAATCCCCAAGACATCAGTACTTTATGTCTCCAACAGGGCAAAAGAAACACAAGTTTTTCTGTTATCCATGGCAGGTAGAACTCTACACTGGAGAACATGACTCACCAGGCTATGCCAGACTTTTGTACATAGCCATGACAGCCAGCTTCTTATCCTGTAGGACCACATGCTCTCCAGCCAATATTTGATTTCCAAATCAATTTCCCAAATACCCTGAAACCAGTAGAGAGAATCCCTAGATAATATGTTCGAGTATCCCAGGCACACATTAAAAAAAAAAAAAAAAAAAAAAAAGGTCTGTTTCTCTAAGTACATTAATAAGCAGCATTATGGTTTAATCAATATGATTTGTCAAATATTTTATTATCTATGTGTGTAAGACATTGCAGAGGACAAAATATAAATCATAAGCCCCTTCTGCCATTCTCATACCCTACCTAATTTGGGAGATAGGACACGTGAAAACAAAAAATTCCACACAGTACAAGGCAGTAAAGTGTCAAATGAATAATAAGGAAAATATATATGAAAAGAGTTCATAAAAGGAAGAGATCACTTTCAAATTTCATATTCTAAACAATTAACAAGCAAGGTGGAATCTGAGCTGAGCTTTTAAGGATAGGTAGAATTTCAAGAAGTATAGAGTAGGATAATGGAGAACATTCCAGGGAAAAGAATATGTAAAGGAGTGGAAACAGAGAAGCCTAAGGAATGTTTAAGGGACAGTAAACTGACAATTGATTTCAGTTTACTAGGGGAGAATAGTGGGAAATGAGACCAGAAATCCAGGTTGGTGCCAGACACTGGAAAGCTTTAAATGCCAAGCTAAGTAACAATTTCATCTTGACAGTAATGAGGAGCCATTGAAGGTTTTTAAGCAAACAACACAATGAAAATAAAAATTAGGATGATCTCTGCAAAACAAAATTTAGGACACACTTAAGAAGGAACTCACTGGGGGCAGCGAGACCACCTTGGATAACATGGCAATAATTAGGCCTAAATTAGAACAATGACAGTGAGGGAAAAAAAGGAACAGATCTAAGCAGCTGATAAAACTTGGAAAGTGTTTTTAGCATATGTCAAATCAGACCCTAAGGACTCTAGAAAGCTGAGATTCAAATGCTAGAAAGAAAGAGTTTAAAAACACAGCAACTGTGAATTCTAGCCTACCCAGCAGGGTCTCCCCACACTTAAATTGATACCGGGCTCTTCCATACGTATATGCATTCCCATCTCCACACCCCTACAAAAGGTCCACACTTTTTTATTGGGGTTTAGGGGAACAGAGGTGGGAAATGATATATAAGAGCCGCAAAGTGATGAAGGCCAGGTAGTTGTGCAACAAACAGAACTCAAACATCTGTAAAGGCCAAAGGCAATGCAATCACATCTATTGCAAAATGGAAAAACAGACTGCAAATCCAGTCATACTGCAGGCTTGAGTAATGACATCAGATATATCCATTAAACTTGGCAAGAAGGTGAGACTAGATGAATGGAGTTTTTGAGGTCCCAGTCCTTAACAACAGAGGTTCTTAACCTTTGCGGAGGTCATGAACCCTTTTGGGAATTTGGTAAAAGCTATAGAACCCCTCTCCAGAGAAATGCACAGACTCACAAAATTTTGCATACAATTTCAGAGTATTAGAGATTCTAAACCCATGAATTCCAAGCTTTCTTAGTTAAGAACCCTTGCTAGAAAACACTGATAACTACTTTTTATCATATACCCCACAGTTTAATAAAAGTTTTTGAATAGGGAACCACATATGTATATTTATAATTTATATACAGTGCACACCAGACCAATAAATTATGTACCTCGTGAAGCACACACAAAAATGGAAATTTAACAGAATGACATTTGTTATAATAAACAATTCTAAAGCATTTATCTTACTTACTGATGACACAGTTTTCTGCTATTCCTAATAAACACTATTATTAATACCACTATTTTTGCTGAGAGTAATGTGATTGAGTGTGGTTTGTTATTTTTTTAATTTTGCTTTCATATTTTTGTAATATGGCAACTTCAAGTCTGGTTCTAAATTTCAGTTCATTTTTATAATAAATCACTATTTTATTTGTTTTTAACGGCTATCATAGCCAAAAGATTTATTTCACAAAGATGGATAAAACCATCTTGCTGCACTGAATAAAACATGATATAATATTCAATCTTCAATCCCATTCACCATTTATGCAAAGGTTTTTGCTAAAGTTCAGCTAGTGCACTTCCATACTTCCTGATGACAATCAGTTGTTCTTCCTAATAAACCAAACAGTATTGCTTTTTTATATTTTTGGCAGATGAGCACAAAACCACTAAAACATGTAATTTTAGGGTGTCTAGGTGGTTCAATTGGTTAAGCGTCCGACTTTAGCTCAGGTCATGATCTCGCTGTTGGTGGGCTCGAGCCCCAAATCGGGCTCTGTGCTGACCCATCAGAGCCTGGAGCCTGTTTCAGATTCTGTGTCTCCCTCTCTCTCTGCCCCTCCCCCCACTCACACCCTGTCTCTCCCCCTCTCTCTCTCTTTCAAAAATAAATAAACATTAAAAAAAATTTTTTTAAACACCTACTTTTACAAGGTTTTAAAACAGGTTAGAAAATTTTGTTTCCAAGTTCAAATGTACATATAAAAATACTCTTAAAGTTACACACATCATTTTTAGCAATTAAACCCAATAATGATGAAAATAGTTCCAAATATTCATTTTCAATAACCTCTGTCATAACATTGAATTTTATTTTGTTCTGAATGGTAGTTAATTTTTGAGTCACTGTTATGAACTCACCATCGTCCCAAAGGGACAGATAAAGTGTGTTTATTTTTCATACATATCTGCTAGGCAGCATACTACTCACAGCCACTTGTCACAGAAAATGTCAGCAAATTTGGAACATCTGTGTTTTTGTGAAAGAAAAATGAGTAAGTCATCTTTAAGTCAGACAATTCTTAAGACCTTTGCCTTAAGATGGCCAGTTAACCTCTATGAAATATTGTACAAAAGATGGACTCCCTACTGCAATACCAAGTATGTTAAGAGTCTACTATTTAAAATAACAAATTTGAGGGGAACCTGGGCGGCTCTGTCCATTAGGCATCTGACTTTGGCTTAGGTCACAATCTCACGGTTTGTGAGTTTGAGCCCCACATCAGGCTCTGCGCGGACAGCTCAGAGCCTGGAGCCTGCTTCAGATTCTGTGTCTGCCTCTCTCTCTGCCCCTCCCCTGCTCATGCTCTGTCTCTCTCTTTCAAAAATAAATAAATATTTAAAAAAAAATTTTTTTAAATACAAATTTGAAAATCCATTTACCCAGGCCCCCATAAACTGTAAAACATCACAACAGACTGAAAGAAATTTCCTTAGAGACCTCTAATATTTCTCCTATTTCCCAGATAATTTTATGTAAACTCTACCATAGAGACCATTGTTCTAAATGTGCCTACACTCTCGTGGGTCAAAGTGCTCTATCAGTGCCCTCCAACCAATTTCCCTTGCATGCTATCGAAGTTTAAGAGAATTATCTTTAAAGGTACTCTAATTATATTGTCTCCATCTCTGAATTACTACCAGTTTGGCAAAAGACACAACCACAGCACATTCTGTGACACCAGTTGTCTTCAACACTGTTCCCTCAGTGTTATGTTGGCTAGCAGTTCAGTCAAATAATAGACAGGGCTAGAACAAGGTCCAAGACTCTTCATGACATATCCTGCCTTAAATCCTTTTTGGAACATGGCAGGGCATAAATAAATCAGTAAAATAAATCATGAACTATATTGAGAGCCAGGGACTTTCAACTTACATGACCAACCTCACTTTTACAGCGAAATATACTTATATTTATACAAGGAGATGACATTTTTACACTTAAAAAACAAGTCCGCTGCATAAATGCCAAATGATAATACACTGTTTAAAAAAAACAGCTACTGCTTTAAAAAAAAAAAAAAAAGTATAAGCCAGTGAAAAAGATTTTGTACTAACTTCTATCAAAAAAACACATAATCTGTTCTCAAATATACATAAAAATGAGTGAATAAGTTCCCAGTGTGGTAAGCCTTACATATGGAATCATTTCAAAAACTATGAAAATATAAAATTTGGGGTGTAAAACCTGCCAAAAAAAATCTATGTAAATTTGGAAAACTGACATTTCTCATAGATCTCATCCAGATCTACATACTTCACTGTTCCCCACCACCTCCCTCCATTAAAATCCTGCAATATCTTGCTACTGCACCTACAGCATCTGGTTCCCACCTCCTACATCAGCTGGTGCCACACTTCTCCTTGCACTTTCCCCCTTCACTGCTCCTAAGTACATCCAAGCTTTTCCGTCCTTTCATCTTTGCTATTTAATCTTCCTTACTAGAGTGCTCTCCTCACCCTCACTCATATACAAATCATCCCTTGCCTTCAATGTTCTGGACCACCCTAAGCCCTCCATGAAACCTATCCTGATCACTCTCAAATGAGAGTAACTGCTCCCTCTCCTGAATCCTCAAAGCACTATTTCATACCTCTCTCATAGCACTCATCACATTCAAGCAGCATTATAGGTATTTGTGTGTTCGTCTTATCACCTCTTTTAGGGCATAATCTCCTTAAGAACAGGATCTGTGTCTTATTTAACTTCCCTATCTTTTAACAACACAGCACCTTGAACAAAGCAGGTACTTCTATAACTACATCTTGAATGAATGATTGAGTGGATACTTAGAAATTCAATTACAGACTTCCTGTACCCCCT
Organism: Panthera tigris; assembly: GCF_018350195.1. Lineage (NCBI taxonomy): Eukaryota > Metazoa > Chordata > Mammalia > Carnivora > Felidae > Panthera > Panthera tigris. The sequence continues at coordinate 120,038,276 of NC_056662.1, forward strand.
GGAATGGAGAGGGAGGCACGAGACTTTGCAGAACAAGTAACTTTCCCCTAGGTTCCTCCAACCGAACTCACCAAAGTAAAGCCAGTATTACACACACAGGTGCTTTCAAAAAGCAAGGACATTTCATCCTTCAACTATCTGGTCAAATACAGTATGATATCTTTATATACACACATATACACTCACATAGAATGTCTTCCATTGAGCAATAATCAAATCTATGCTTGATAGTAAAAGCATGTAAATATTTTAACCATACAGGCAAACTAAAAATTTAAGATGTAATATATTAAAGCTATCAGAATAAGATCAACCATTCAAAGTACAAGTGGAAACAGAATGACCAAGCAATTTATTTCAAATGGAAAAAACAAGAACAAAAACAAAAAAAACCCTGAGCTTTAGCTATTTAAATGCTAACGAAACTTGAGAGGCAGAATTTTATTGCTAAGAATCCAAAACCAACCATTCAAAGATAAGCTTACCTAGACAGAAGCACCAAAGAATCAACATTACTAAAGTACAAAGGTGAGATCAGAAACAGCATGAAAATCTTAAAGTGACACTATCATTAAGTAACCGGTATATATGGGCTCCTGGGTCATCAGAAAGCAATGAGATCGCAGGAGTCTCCACTGCACATGTAAGGAACAGAGAAAACCCAGAAAGGAAAAGAAGGCTACGATGTGCCCGACTGTGGCTAACATGTTAGAGACAAGCCACTTGCAAGGTATGCCTGTGATTTCAAGTCAGAAGACCCTGAACTCAAATGTCATCCCTAATACCTACGAGTTGTGAATCTTACATCAACCACTTAACCACCCTGAGCCTTGTTTCCTCGTTTATAAAATGTAACCTGTAGAATCAAGCTGAGTACAGTGTGTCTAGGAGGTGGCACTCAATAAATATTTGCTGGCTCTAAATGGAGGGCCATACAAGAAAAGCAGACCTTTCTCTCCAGGTTCTTTTGCAGTTTTTGAGAAAGCAGTCTTAAGTAATTCTGATACTTTATGGCAATATTTGGCAGTCAATATTTGGCCAAAAAATAAAAATACTCCTTTCCTCCTAGCTTACACATTACCTAAAAGCTTACTAAAGTTCTTAAATTTAAAATCTCTTTGTAATAACCTTCAAATACTAAAAAACAAACAAAATAAAACAAAATCTCTCACAAAGAAGCCTGGAAGCCAAATACCTGACCTAAGTAAAACCACTAAGTACATGAGCCAGGAAAACTACTCTATTTGCCTGTCTTAGTCTTCTCATCTGCAATATTAAGGAGGTTGTGGAGAACTTACTATTAAGGCCCCTTTACTCTAAATGGTGTGGTTTATGCCATCTCAAGGACTTTCCAACCTACTTAAGAAAAACAATTCAATGTACAATTTAAAAAATTATTTCTTTCTTTCAAAAAGGAGGAAAAGAATACGAAATTTATTACATAGAAAAAACTGAGCAATTGATGTTAAGGGAGTTATAAAAACAAGCTTTCTAGAGAACATACCGACTCTGACCCTGTTCTTGAAGGTCAAGAGATAAAAAGGAAAGGAAACACAATTTAAATAAAGAAAATGATATCTACAGGTAATTATAACACTTTCTTCACTTGTGTAGCACTTTACAGTTTACAAAGATTTCTGTTCATGCCATCTGCAGCAAATTTTCTGGAATGAGAAATTCAAGAACAGTTTAAATTATTTGCATTTGATAAATTTGTCCACAGAAAAGTCTCTGCTACAAACAATAACATCAAAAAGCATTCTGGAAAGGAATTTTTTAAGCATTTCTGTGTAGGATGAATTAGGCAAATGCACGCAGGCAAACAGCTATAAACCTACAAATCACAGAATCTAACACAAGGAAAAAATGTGAAATTGGGCCAATATGCTGTTTTAATGATAAAGAAACTCAGGCCCACAGAGTCGATGTGACTCTCATCACTCCATGTGCAAAATGACAGAAGGACCAGATTGAAGAACCAGAAATAAAGGGGGAAATCCAAGAAATTGCAGAGGAAAGAATCAGAATTTGGTGATGGACTAGATAGTGATGTGTTTAGGCTATATTAGCGTAAGAAAGCATTATTAAAGTCTTTGTGGCAATCATTATTCCAGACATATTTTGTTATTTAATAAGTTAACTGAAAGATCACAACAATATGAGGGTAAGTACCTTATTCCAGTTTTACACATGAAAACCTGAGATTTAGTGTGGTTACATAACAAGCCCAAGGCTACATCTACTAAGTATCTGGAAGAGCCAGGACATCATCCCGTCTGAAGTCAAACTTGTATTTCCAAAAGAAGCCTAAAACTTGCCTCAAAAGTATAAGCTAAAAGGACAAAATTCAAGTATTGCTTTGGAAATGGTGACTACCCCAGTGTTACCAGAATTCTGGTCCTGTTAATAGGTGTATTTTACCTCTGTGCTTGCACCTAATCTGTCACCAATGGTCAAGTCCTGGATGTCTTCATAAAGCTAAACTTCCCAGCTCTCCACACTAAACCATCCATGGGAGAGAGCAGATCAAAATATATCTAAGATGAGGGTGACTGGAGGGCGATTAATTTCAAATCTTACAAAACTCAAGTGACTATAGCTTCTGTTTTGGCATAAGCTATTTACCTTCAAAATATGATAACTATACTAAGCTTTCCTAAAAGCCTGTCACTTCAAGAAGCCTCAAAAATACTGTTGCAGATGGGGGTATGGGGGAGGAAGCATGGAGACAACAACCCCCTCTACTTGCACCTCTGAATTGGATTTATATGTTGGTGTCAGTGTTTTGTAATAATTTCTCTTCTTCAACCACATATCCTGCAGAAATATAAAATAACTATTTCTCTATATTCCAAGTATCTATAATCCAAATACTGTACGCCCATTAAGCATTGTCCAGAACGACAGAAAAATCCCTGCACCTCCTTAGCATGCAAGCACAGTACCCAGTTGCCTCTAGGCCATTTTATGACCTCGGTCCCCACATGTTGACAGAAAGGCACAAAGTCTAAAATATAAAAGAATGGAGAAGAAAGGCTTGAAATGACTAGACTTTAGGTAAGAAAAGAGGTCAGAGGCCACAGGGCCCATTCTCAATGACCAATGGCCAAGGCTAAACTAGTGGTAAACCGGGGAAAGAAGCAACAAAGAAGTCCTTTGCGAAGGTCTAGTCTGCCCCAATGGGTAGGAAAGTTACACACGGTGGGGAGAAATTTGTATGGCTCTGCAGCCCAGACTCTATTCAAGTCCTGGATCGCGTGAATTTTCACCCAGTCCCACACTCCCGTCTGTGCCTGATACTTGCAGGAAATGTAAAAAGGAGACCACCACATGGTTTTGGCCCTCTGCCAGGAAAGCAATTGATGGCCCTCTGAGAATTCTTGCGATTATCATATGTAGAAGGAAAAAACCACCACCAAGATAATAATGTGCATCCTGGGGATCTCCTCCCATGCCCCAAGACTTAGAGATAGTGTGCGCTTATACTGACCGGCAGTACTTGCCCTAAAAGGAAAGCTATGTTAGGCCATAGGGTTTAAGGTCAACTAAGTCCAAAAGACACGCCACATAACATCAAACAATGTGGAGCCCTTGGAGGATAACGCAGAAAAGACAAACTAAAGTAAGCAACAGAAGGAGTATCTAAGAAAAGGTACATAAAATTGATGACAACAGAGGAGAGCTGAAATGTCTTTGAAAAACAATTAGAAATCACATTGTAATACACAATAAAACAGAGAAAAGATTTTTAAGGAATGTCCAATATCCTCTCCCCCACACTCCACCTTTCAGCATCTCTAACCCTCATCACTTACTCAACATTTAGTCCTGGTGAAGACCAATCATTGGATTTGCAGGATCAAGAGTACATGCTACGAACATTCTGTCCTGAGAACATCTTTAAATTTTGAGGCTTGTTTACCACCCTTCCCTATAGAGTAAAAGCATGAAGTGTTGCCAATGCTTTCATAATATATACCAGTTAGCACCATAGCAACCCAATCCTCTGCCCACCAAAAGATTAACACATACACACAAAACAGGAAATTCAACAAAAATTAAATTTGACCCTAGACTCCCTCAACAGTTAAATGTCTTAAGTAGTAGCAGTATCTTTATATCACACCCACTTCATGCTACCCTTACGGCTTCCTGGCATAAGCAAATTCTTGGGATTATACAAACTGCTGCTTCTGTTTCCAGCCCAGATTTCTAGAAATGAAACCCTAGAATTGAGGGAGAAAGAAAAACAAATGTTGGCAGAAAGAGGGAGGAAAATGCATTGTCTATATAATCCCAGTGTAAGTGGGACAATCACCATTAGTTCCATCAAGCCCTTTTTTTCAATAAAACCACTTACCCAAAAATGCAGAATCTAAAACACTCCCTTGGCTTAAACCACACAAAAAGCAATTTAATAGACACAATCCTACAGATTTTCTCAGAAAGAAATGAGGAAGAGATTAACTAAAAACTATGTCAAATTCCAGTTTTGCCCCTCAAAATTCAAACTTCCCTGTGACTTAAATAAATGCAACAAATAAGCAGTGGAAACATGTCTACAAAAATCAAACCAAACACCTGTTCTTATAAGCAACACCCCTCCATTTTCTCTCCAAACCATGTACTTCCCTATTCAGGCCCCCTTTTTGATCCACTGTTCCCAAAGCATGAAGTGCAAATAACAAATGGAGGGAAAACATTTTAGAACCTAGTTCACAGAACCAAATTAGACCTTTCCACAAAGGACAGGCGGTAAAATGGAAACACTTCCCAACTGCATCTAGTTTATGACAAGTAGTTCAAGGAATGCCCATTTATTAAGATGAATCAAACCCCACTGCTACCTTTCACCCAAAACTATTTCTAGTTCAAGAGCCAAGAGACCTAAGCAAATACTTTCTTTTCACATTATTCTCAACATGAAGAAATCTGACCCCCTTCCTACTACATCATAGCTTCTGTGAAACAAGCTGAGAGAGAGGCCCCTTTGGCCAACTTTTTTTTTTTTTTTTTGAGCCTAACCTCCAACCAATTCCAGAAGAAGAGACAAACCTCAAACCAATTTAACCCTTGATATCCATCCCTTCAACAGAACAGTAAGCTTCACCGCAGCAATGTTTGACACAGACACTTGAAGATTTCTTAATCACCCAAGTGTAAGCCTCAGCCCTCACAAATCATCGCCACAGAGATTACTCTTGGCATCAACAGAGGGTGCTGGGACTGCAATTCACTCAAGAACCCTTCATTCACCATCACCATACTCGACATTAAAAATTCGCCCTCTCAAAAGAAAAAAATGTCACCTTCTCCACAAGGACACCTGCCTCTTCAACGCCTCTACAGTGAATGAGGAGAGCCAACCATGAAAGGCTAAAAGACCTTCCAGCTTAAAGTTTTCCTCCCCACCAAACTCTGCAGCCACAGCACCGTGGACTGTCCTTGTCACATACACAGGCATTATTGTCAAAGCCTCCGTCTCTCTCTAACATCGTCAGCCGAGGCTGTGTCTAGACCATGGGGGTGACTGCTTTAGAAAGAAGCAAAACAAACAAAACAAAACCCACAGCTGGGTAGTAAGGACTAGGGACCCTGGTGTCCGGTTTCTCCGGTTCTCTTCCGAGAGACCAGAGGGCGGCTCGAGTTCTGCTGCTGACCATTAACTAGTCCCACCTCCCGATCGTCCAGTCAACACGTCGGCTCCCCCTCTTAGGTCCTTTCAGCAAACTCCTAGCAAGGGGACCAACCCCTAGCCCTACAGGAAAATTCACTTATCCATCCCCTTTCTACCTCCGAAATCCCTCGCCAAGAGGCGGAAAAAGCGAGCGCGCCGGGGTAAACAGAAGCGCCGTCGAAGGCTGCGCTTACGGAAAGGCACGCCATGGTCATCCCCATTTCGCAGTCCCGGCAAGCGAGACTCGGAGAGGTTGCCCGGCTTGCCAAGGTCACCGCGCGCGCCGGGGCCGAGGGGCGCCCGCGCCGACTTCCGGCTCCCCCTCTCGGCGGCGGGGAGCGCCGGAGGGCTGGGGGCGCCGCTCCCCACGCCGGGCCGGCGGCCGCGAGCCTCGCGCACCCTCCGCGGATGCTCGCCCAGTCGGCGCTAACTAGGGCAACTGGGAAAAGGGGCCGCGAAGTCGCTGCTGCAGCAATTTCCTCCGCGGGCGCAGCCCCCAGCTGGCGCCCGTGACAGCTGCGACCTCCGCCCCCTCCAGCCGCGCGAGGCCGAGGGAGAACTCGGGGAAAGTGGGAGGGGGACGGAACCGAGAGAAAGGAGAGCGGGGGGCGGAGGGGCGCCAGCTGCTCCCCGCCCCCTAGGGCCTCGGCGGCCGCGCGGCTCGTGACAGCTGCACCCACCGGGAGGCTCGGCGCCCGCCGCCCGCCACTCACCTGCCGCCGCCGCCGCCGCCGCCGCCTCTGGGCCGCGCTGACGGGCGCCGCGCTCGCCGGGACCGAGGCGGCGCCGCCGCGGCCTCCGCCGCTCCGCGGGCCGGGAGCCCGCCGCCGCCGCCGCTGCCGCCGCCGCCGCGGCTCTCCGGCCCCCTCCTCCGGAGCAGGGGTCCCCCCGCAGGGGGATGCAGAAAGAACCCGGCGCAGGGTCCGCTCGAGGGAGCAGCAGGGAACAGGGCGGTCGAGGAGCTCGAGGCCGCGGTCCAGCCGTCTGAGGGGAGGGCTTGGCGGATCGCGTCAGACTCCCGCTCGCCCGGCCTGAAGAACAGGCATTTCAGCCGCTCTCCGCGGCCGCCATGTTCTCCTCCTCCTCGGCCGCCGCCGCCGCTGCCGCCGCCGCCGCCGCCACCGCCCCCCGCTCGCGGCCCCGCCCCCTCCGCGCCCCGCCCCGCCCCGCCCCGCCCGCTCCGCTCGCTCCCCGCCGCCCCGCCCTCCGCGCTGCCCCTGCGCGCTCCGGCCCGGCCGGGCCCAGGCGACCCGGTGCCCGCGAGCTCCGACGGCGCGCCCGGGCAGCGCACTTTCAGCCCGCCCCGCCGCCGCGGAGTGAGGAGCAGTCCCGCGCCCTCTGCCGGCCGGCCGCCCGAGGGAGGGCTGCCGCGGTCCCGCCCCGGCCCGCGTCCTAACGAAGTGTGGGAAAGGAGGCCCCAACTCTTCCCCTCCCCTCGGGGCGTTCCTCCGACTGCTGCCGGGAAGCCTCCTCGAGCCCCAGGGTGCTTTCAGCTAGGCCGCCCGGCCTGCACCCTCCCGCTGCCCTTCTCTTTCGGGGAAGATGGTGCAGCGGCGAGAGGCCCTGCACACCCAGGAGGAGTCGGTTCTGGGCCTGGCCCTCCACTAATCTCTGAATTACTTTGGGCGAGACACATCCCGCGGGCCTCTTTTTTTATTCTGTAAAACTGGGAGGTGGTTGCCTAGATGATTTCACAGGCTGTTAGACAAGGGAAAAGAAAGATCATCTGCCCCCTTCGTTTTACAGATGAAAAGCTCTGACTGACACGTCTGGCTCTGCAATTCTATGAATTACCCAAAATGTCTGTCATTGACAGAGCTTTCCCCTCAAGGGGGCCCACACCTTTCTTCTTTTCTACCCGCTTTTTTTTTTTTTTTTTAATTCTATAATGGAAGTACTACTTCCAAAAGTGGAGGGTTCCTTGTCATTGGAGGAATCAAACAACTGCTGAACAGGCTTTCTGAGCCGTGATGGCCTTATCTGGGAAGCATCCCTCATTCCAAAGTCTGGCAATGTAATATGTATCTTTCTCCCCGGGATGTCCTAAGGATGAATGAGTCACTGGCTGCGGAAGTGCTTTGTACAGCATACATCTATCCTTTCCTCCACTCTTATTCCCAATTAGCTGTTTTCACCTGCCTCAATCCTGTCCTGCTGCTGCTATCTCGCAACGTTATCTGCTGTTTCTCTTCCAGTGTTTTCTGTCCTAGAGCAACCTCTGTAAATCCTTAAGCCCTTCTCACCCCTTCTCCTAACTGAAACCTGACTGCCTTGAAAACACCATCCTCCCTGACATCTCTCTGGGGCAGTGGGCAACTGCTTCCAGAGGCAGGTACTCCATCCTACCATTATTCCCTGCCACACCCGTGACCATGCATCTTCTGCCCTGTCTTGGTCATAAAGCAACCTTTCGCTCACACCCCTCATTCACTCATATATCCATTCATCTACTTTCATTCAACTGATTCTTGTCGAAGACCTGTCACTGACGCCCTAGGTGCACTTCATTAGATCTTGCCCTTACCTGATTTACCAGGACCTCCAGCCACCGGCAGGGTCTCCATCCCCAATAATAGCTGGAAATACGCAGCGCCATGCATCTCCACGGTTCACCCTATTGTCCCCTTCTGTAGGATCTGTCTCTCCATCTAGTCCGGTCCAGACTGTGTGAAGGTGGAGCCACTTGTACAGGTGATCCTGTCTTCTGTTGGGGCTACCCTCTAGTCCCTGCTGTTTGTCAAATCTAGTGCACGCTTTAGTCCTCCCACTATGGGCCTTTCTACAGTGCTGAATGGACACTGCAAACTCCTTTTTCAAACTCTCCTCTCCTCCTGTGTCTTCTACATCATTCTCCTTTCCTTCTATCTCCTTTCTGACGTTTCCTTTACTAGCACTTTTCTTGGCTGCTCCTTTTTTATCAAGGCATAAAATGTTTCTATCTTCAAGATTTTATTTTTTCCCTCCTTTCCTGTCGCTTAGATTGACTTCATTTGTTTCCACCACTTCAATTGTTAATAATTCCCGCATCTCCTTCTTCCAGCCACCCCACCCATACACACGTTCTGCAGCTCAGTGTCTTAATTAACTTTATTTTTTTAAGACATTGTCTCTTTTTGTGAGTTTACTTGTTTATTTTGAGAAAGAAAGCGTTCAAGCGCAGGAGGGGCAGGGAGAGAAAGAGAGAGAGAGAGAAGGCGAGAGAGAATCCCAAGCAGGCTTCTCACTGTCAGCAGAGAGCCCACTCGAGGTTCAGTCTCATGAACCATGAGATCATGACCTGAGCCGAAATCAAGAGTCGGATGTTTAACCAACTAAGCCACCCAGGTGCCCCAAGAACTCTTTTTTTTAGAGTTATACTCTTTCTTAAGACCCTTTGACTTTTTTCTTCTTCCTCTGCAAATCATAATCATTTGCCAAAACAGTTAAACCCACTGTTTTCTTTTTTTTTATTGTGCTAAAATACATATTACATAAAATTTACCATCTTAGCCATTTTTAAGTGTACAGTTCTGTGGTATTAAATACATCCACATTGTTGTGCAGCCATTACCACCACCCATCCCCATAATTCTTTTTATCTTGTAAAATTGAAACCCTATACCTATTAAACAATAACTCCCCATGCTTCTCTCCTCCCCCAGCTTCTGAACCGCTGTTCTACTTTTTATCTCTATGATTTTGCTTACTGTAAGCACTTCATATAAGGCAATCATATAATATTTGCCTTTTTGTGTCTGATTTATTTTTCTTAGCATAATGTCCTTAAGGTTTATCCATGTTGTACCATATTGCAGAATTTCCTCCCTTTTGAAGCCTGAATAATAGTCCACATTTTGCTTATCCATTTATCCATTGATGGACACTTGAGTTGCTTCCACATTTAAGCTATTGTGAATAATGCTTCAGTGAACGTGGGTGTACAAATATCTCTGAGATCCTGCTTTCAATTCTTTTGTGCATATACCCAGAAGTGGAATTGCTGGGTCATATGGTAATTCTATTTTTATTTTATTTATTTATTTAAAGATATTGTAAACGTCTGATTTCCCACTTTTTCTTTTTTTAAGTTTACTTGTTTATTTTGAGAGAGAGAGAAACAGTGGGGAGGAGCAGAGAGAGAGGGAAAGAGAGAGAATCCCAAGCCAACTCCGCATTGTTAGCTTGGAGCCCAATGCGGGGCTCAAACTCATGAGCCGAGCTGTAAGATCATGATCTGAGCCAAAGTCAACAGTTGGACACTTAAAAGACTAAGCCACTCAGGTGCCCTGGTAATTCTATTTTTAATTTTTTTTAATTATTTTAATGTTTATTTATTTTTGAGAGAGAGAGAGAGACAGACCATGAACAGGGGAGGGGCAGAGAGAGAGGGAGACACAGAATGTGAAGCAGCACAGAGCTCGATGCGGGGGCTCGATGTGGGGCTTGAACCCACAAACCATGAGATCATGACCTGAGCTGAAGTCGGATGCTTAACGGACTGAGCCACCCAGGTGCCCCTCTATTTTTAATTTTTTTAGGAGCCTCCATACTGTTTTCAACTGTGGCTGTACCATTTTACATTCCCACCAATAATGCACAAGCATTCCAATTCTCCACATCCTTCCCAACACTTGGTTTTTCTGGGTTTTGGTGGGGGGGGGGCGGAATGGGGGCAGGGGGGGAAGGGATGGGGGGGCGGGGATGGGGGGGGAGTTGTTATTGTTGTTTTTAATAATAGCCATCCTAATGCGTGTGAGGTGGTATTTCATTGTAGTTTTGATTTGCATTTCCCTAATGATTAGTCATGCAGAGCATCTTTTCAGGAGCTTACAACCCACTTTTATTTCTCCCAGTTGGTCATCTCTTCTCAGGTCATTTTCAATACCTCTCTGGCTCCTTCTACTTTTCCTAAATGGACCCACTTCTTTAATTCCAACTAACCCCTGAGGAACCATTAATACAGAGGCAGAAGATTATAGTTAGATTTACTTCCTGAACCCCACAACAGCCTCTTGGAAATCCATTTACTTTAGCCACCGATGAAAGTTCCTTTACTCCCAAGTAACAATGCCAATCAACAAGTTAGAATGACTACAATTAAATGAAAGTGCTTTTAAGAAATTTTTTAAATGAAAATGTAAGACATTTAATTTGTTAGCTAAGATTGATCTGATTTTAGACCAGGTCCTATTGACCTAGGTCCAGGATTTATAACATACTCCAGGATCTGTAATATACCTGTTAAATTTTCTCCAGAGCAACATAGATATCCAGTTCTGTAAAACATCTGGCTAACATACACAAAATCACTCCAGTTACTGAAACAAGAACTGATCTAACTTTGACATTTCTTTTCTTCAAATAGTTTTTATTTTTGTAATAATGAAACAAATTCATAAAATATTCCAACAATAAAGAAAAGTACAAAGAAGTGTAAAAAAAAACAAAAAAACAAAAAACCTCTATTGAGCCTTTCCACACATTGACTGTATATTTGCACCTATAAACACAGTAAGGTACTCAATTTTACATAATAGAATCACATTATAAATTCTCATCGATAATAAGGCATCTTTTACTATACAATATGTTTTCGTTATTAAAATGGCTGAATACTGAAAACTCATTCATTGTACGTCTTTTTAGCCATTTAGTTAGCCAATCCCTTACTGAAAAACGTGTACATTGTTTCTGGGTTTTTTGTTTATGCGTTTAGTTTTTAAATAATGCTATAATTTGAATGCATGCTTCTGTGCCAATTTGAAAATTATTTTCTTAGGTTAAATTCCAAGATTAATTGCTAGCTCCAATTGCTGGCTTAAGTTTTTTAAGTTTATTTATTTATTTATTTATTTATTTATTTATTTATTTATTTATTTTTGAGAGAGAGAAAACGCAAGCAGGGAAGGGGCAGAGAGAAAGGGAGAAAGAGAATCCCAAGCAGGCTCCTCACTGTCAGCGCAAAACCAGATGTGGAGCTCGAACTCACGAACCACGAGATCGTGAGCTGAGCCGAAATCAAGAGTCGGACACTTAACCAACTGAGCCACCCAGGCACCCCCGGCTTAATTTTTTCCACTACACATTTGCCAAACTGACCTTCAGGAAAATTGCTGTACTCTACAATTCTACCTATAGTGCGTGCCTGCCACTCCCCCACAAAATAAATTTTGTTGGTGTTCCTTTGAATAGTCTTTAATTTCCACATTTGCTTGAAGTATAGACATTAAGACTATGTTTAGAGTTAGGCAGACCCGGGTTTGAAATGGCTCTGCCACTTCCTGTGTGACCTTGAACAAACCACTTTAAACACCTCCAGGCCTCAGTGTCCTCATTTGTAAAACAGGATGCTAGCCAACAATTATTGCAAAGGTTAAATGAAATAATGTATGCAAAGCACCCGGTATAGTGTTCAGCTTGAGGATTGCCCATGAGAAAGTAAAAGTTAGGGCAAACTAAGAAGGTAAAAATCTTCCCCGCCATTCATCAGGCTGGAAGAACAGGCACAGATAAAGCCAGCTGCACAGTTAACAGGATGCAGTGTCCCCTGAGGACAGACTGCAGCTGGAAAGTGTCATAATAGCTGCCTTCTTCAAGTGACTACTTTCCTGCTCACTGAGAAACTTTGTTCTCTACAATCACAGATATCAGAAACTGTGGCGTTTGTAGTTATGTCAATAAGAATGAAGCGTCCATCCCTTGCCTGGAGAGTCTAAGTCCTTTTTGACAGAGGCATAGTCTTGATTTACAACCCAGGCATAGAGTTTTAGATAAGGAGGTTTCTGGCCAAACATTCTACACCTATCTTAACTTTAGCATTTCCAAAGCAACAGGATTCTAGGTCTACTTTGCAGTCCAAACTGGATGTTGACCCCTTCATACACAGTCATGCTTTAGTCTGAGCCTATCAAAATGCTGCTTTATTTAAACTGTATCTAAACTCTGCTCAAAGTTAGTATATTCTAAATGTGGTATTTTTTTAATGTTTATTTATTTATTTATTTATTTTTGAAAGAGTGAGAGAGTGAGGGGAGGGCAAAGAGACAGGGAGAGAGAGAATCCCAAGCCGGCTCTGCACCACCAGCAGAGCCCAATGCAGGGCTTGATCTCAAACCATGAGATCATGACTTGAGCCAAAAATCAAGAGTTGGATTCTCAACTGACTGAGCCAGCCAGGCACCCCTTTAACATGTGGTATTAAGTAGAAGTAGGTACTATATAAACATAGGGTTTCATCTGGAACATCTTATAAATTTCTTTTTAACAATTTAAAAATATCATTTATTAAATTAGCTATCATTAGGCAAATTGAATGGTTTTGTTCCCCAAGCGATAGTGATTTTTTAACATTTTAATTCCAATGTAGTTAACATACAGTGTTATATTATTTTCAGGTGTACAACGTAGTGATTCAACAATTCTGTACATTAGTCAGTGCTCATCAGGATAAGTGTACTCTTTAATCTCCTTCACCTCTTTTACCCATATGCCTCCCCTCTGGTAATCATCCATTTATGCTTTATGATTAAGAGTCTTTTGTTTGCTTGTCTCTTTCCTCTGTTCATTTGTTTTCTTTTTAAAAATGTTTCTAATGCTTATTTATTTTTGGGAGAGAGAGAGATGGAGCGTGATCGGGGAGGGCCAGAGAGAGAGGGAGACACAGAACCCAAAGCAGGCTCCATACTCTGAGCTGTCAGCACAGAGCTGAAACTCTGCTTGAGGCAGGGCTGAAACTCACGAACCACGAGATCATGACCTGAGCCGAAGTCAGACGCTTAAGCGACAGAGCCACCCAGGTGCCCCTTCTTGTTTCTTAAATTCCACATATGAGTGAGATCGTATGGTTATTTGTCTTTCTCTGACTGACGTATCTCACTTAGCCATTATTTGGGTGGTAAAAATTTTTCCCCGGGAAGTAGATTTTTTCTGTGTCAAATAACGGGATTTCTGTTTTGCCAGGTCTCATTGATTCAGTGCTATAACTATTTATATCCATTAGGCACCAGTCATTCTCTAAAAGATGTTTAGGTTCTGCATTAGTTCTCTTTTTAGGGTAACGTCATCTTGTCCATGCTTGGTGGTGAATTCTTCAGTGGTAGATGCAGCTCCAATGTGTCCTGGACCCAACATCAGTGTAAGTGTGATTGTGTTTAAAAGACAGTCTTGTTGGACGCCTGGGTGACTCCATCGGTTAAGCATCTGAATTCAGCTCAGGTCATGATCTCATGGTTCGTGAGTTGGAGCCCTGCCTCGAGACCTCGATTCAAGCCCCAGTTCAGGTGAGCTCGAGCCCCACTTCGGGTAAGCTTGAGCCTTGCTTCTCTTTCTCTCTCTCTCTCTCTCTCTCTCTGTCCCTCATGGGATTCTCTCTTTCTCTGCCCCTTGCTCACTTGTGCCCTCTCTCTCTCTCTTCCAAAAAAAAAAAAAAGACAGTCTCATTTTCCTGAATGAGCACCTCACACTGTTAGTCTCAACAACTGTCCTGTTTCTCCTAAGGTGGACATTATCCACGCTTACTGATCTTAACTAAGAAAATGAGGGTACCATGAAATTCCTTTGGTTTTTACATCTGAATTCCGGGGATTATATTCTCTATCATGGACATTTTGGTTATTTAAAATTTTTTACTACTTAAAACACACGGCAACAAATGTATTCTTTGGACCCTACTGAGATGACAATATCGTCTATTTCCCCGAGCATTAATGATATAAAACACAGGCTTCCCTCCTAACACGTGTAGGCTTCAATCAGACTCGAGGTAGCAGCTGCTCTCACGTTTGAAGTCTGAGTCCCAAAGCCAGTTGTATATGTAGGAGGACTGGATTGGTGGTGGCCTGTGTTGTGTTCTTCCAGATGCCAGATGCACCCCACCCCCAAGCTTACACAGGGCCTGCAATTTCAACAGCAGAGATTCATTCCTTTGGGTTTGTAATTTGCTATCTCGGGATGATCCTTTACACAAATCATTTCTCCTTGATTATGGTTATTGTAGAAAACTGAGAACATACAGAGAAGTTGATAAATGAAAATAGAAATTACCTGTAGCTCAAGACTCAAACACCACTACTGTTAACATTTGGTATTTCCTTCCTTTCTTTTCATGTAATGAAATTCAAAAGATGACCTTATTTAAAATTCTTTTGTTATGCAGTTAAGCAGCTTTACAATAAAGGAAATTGATGAATATAAATTCAAGCATTTCTCTAATTTCCTTCTGGTTCCTTCACTCATTCAATAAACATTACTAAATACCTACTGCATGCAAGGCACTGAGCTAGACACAGATTAGTGATACAGAACACTCTATCAGTGTATGAAAATTCACATATTTTTAGGGGCACCTGGGTGGCTGGGTCGGTTGAGCGTCCAACTTCGGCTCAGGTCATGATCTCACAGTCCACGGGTTCGAGCCCCGTGTCAGGCTCTGTGCTGACCGCTTGGACCCTGAAGCCTGCTTTGAATTCTGTGTCCCCCTTTCTCTCTGCCCCTCCCCCACTCATGCTCTGTCTGTCTGTCTGTGTGTCTCTCTCTCTATGTCAAAAGTAAACATTAAAAAAATTTTTTAAATAAATACACAAATTCACATATTTTTACAAATCAGTAATCAGACATACAATCAGTGCATAAAGTACTTTGTGTCCTAGTTTCTTTTTCAATATTTTTTTTAATGTTTATTTATTTTTGAGAAGGGGGGGAAGGGCAGAGAAAGAGGGAGACAGGATCTGAAGCAAGCTCCACACTGTCAGCGCAAAGACCAACAGGGGGCTTGAACCCATGACCCGTGAGACCATGACCTGAGCTGAAGTTGGACACCTAACTGACTGAACCACCAAGGCACCCCACTGGTTTTCCTCTTCAATATTATTTCTTATATATTTGTATATATGCCTCAAACCTCTTGGTTTTTAAGGGTTACAGGATTCAATTGTATTGATTTTATTATTCTTTAATATTGCAAATGTGGGGTGTTTTCTCCTCCCTCTTGCTTTTAGAGTCTTTCCTTAGACTTTATTCCTCAAAGGAGGTTACCAAATCAAGGAACGTGATCGTTACTTATCTTCTTTTGGGATTCAAATACTAACAGAAAGAGGAACAAATTGCATGTGCCTTAGACTTACCAATGCAGTCAGGCAGATGGTTCTCTTCCCATTTCAGGGAAGTAGAGGCACTGAAAAAGGTCAGTGTCACAGAGGGAAAGCACAAACCACCGAAGATTAACTTTACCCTCTTCGTGGCTCAGCCAGCCTCTCTGAGAGCACTCTCTGAGAGAGTGGTTACTAGGAGTGATACCTTTTCCACCATTGTTAGGTTGTGGACTCCACCACCATGCAAGCTCACTGAGGGCAGGGACTTCTGCGTTCAGCCTAAACCCCACAGCCCTTAGGCTTGGCTATTAGGTTTGGCTCTCAGAAGAACCCACACTTCTGCACTTTATACACTGATGCACCTACTAGCTTGTAATACGCCAATTCATTCTTTGGTATCTCTACAGACCAATGATGACTGGATTTTCCCATGAAGATGGGGCCTACCAGTTGCTGATGTGTGGGTGAGAGCTCATAGTGGTACCCATTCATGCCCTGCAAAAGAGTCCCTAGGCAGGACCTGCTGAAGGGATCCTCCCTGTGGAGCCCCTAGACAACCATGTGGGGCTGGCCAAGCCTTCCCATACTCCCACTCATCACTGGGCTGCAGACAGATTCGAGTCCCACTGTCTTGGCTTGACGGGGTGGATACATTCCTTTTTCCCTCCCACCTTCCATGGCTGCCCAGACTCTGCCACTTGGGCAGAGTTTCCTCTGCATGAGAAAGCAGAGAAGGGGAAGTTGCTAGCTCTACCTCCTCAGTCCTTCTGAAGGCAAGCTGCCAGGCCCAAAGTTTCCAAATACAAGAACTGTAAGTAGAAATCCTATCCAGAGACTCATTCATACCATCATCCAATACTTATTTATTAAGAGCCCACCATGTGCCAAGCATAATTCTAAGTGTTGGGGACGCAGGGGGAACAATTTTTGTCCTCAAAGGCTTACATAGTAGAAGAAATAGATAACAAATGAATCAACAATAAATGAGGAAAGATTTCATATAAGTAGAATATATAAAGTGCAAACATCAGTGCTAAAATAATCTAATGTGTTAATCATTCTGAGTCACTCTCAGAATTTCCCTTCAGTAGGAAGCTGAATAAAATCTAAGAATATTCCTTAGTCCAATTTAACAAACTATACCTCCTACGGTAGCTGGGAATCTATAAAGACTGAAAAGAGAGGCTCCCTGTCCTCAAAGCACTCACCTTCTAGCAGGGAAGTTTCGTGTATTCAACTAACCACAATAGTAGGTACTGTTTATCTTCATTTTGGGAAGGGAGATGTATATATTTCCATTCACGGAGCTGGTATGTGTCAAGGACGTATTTCTGCTCACGGAGCTAGTATGTGTCGAGGATGTTCTTCAAGTTCTGCTTATCCTGGGTCTACAAGATCAAAGCCTGCACACAGCTTCTTGTTCCATGAATATTATAGCTATGATTCCACAAAAGAATTTGTTTTGCCCTTCTGCTCTTCCCCATTGCCCAGCCTCATTGCTGCCCTCCAGCATCTCCTTGACTCCCCTCCCCAACTACCCTTTCTCCATGAGCTATCAGAGAGTTCACTATCTCCTCACTTTCCTGTCACCCCTAGGGTCAGGAGACATTGGGGACACTCTTTCCCCTGGCTCTTTCTTCATCTAATTTCCTACACCCACAAAATTCTAAGGCAGGAAGAGATCTCGGCACAACTTGCTCATATTACAGATAAGGAAACTGAGATCTGGAGAACTTAAGTGACTTGTCCAAGGCCAAACAGCTAGTTAGTTACTTCCTGAAGGAAGCATTTGTGCTGGGGTGCGTCAGGGGAAGGTTTTCAGGGACAAGGTTTGAAGGGTCTTATCTGCTGCTGGCTGTTAGCATGGAAAGGAAGACGAACGCTCAGTTGACCAAACAGAGGTAGCACAAAGAGCCACCCAAAGAAGTTGGGCTGAAAGCAGGATTACAAGTGGCTAAGAAGTGAGTGGGCAGTGGGAGGTCAAGGCTAACTTGCCTGTGATGTCTCTTGATGGGAGAGAAGATGGTAATCAAGAACTTAAATGAAGACAAGAGGGAGGATTATCATTTCAGTAGAAGGGAGATATGACATGGTGATGGGCAGAGGGGAAGATAATTCATTGGAAAAGACTATTGTTGCAAAAAAGGAATATAATTGACCAAGCACATTTTAAGGGAAGTGGACTGGGATGAGATGAAAGCCGTAAGTAGGAACACGACTTCCTGGCTTATTGTGCCATTAACCATCTGACTCTAAATTTCACAAGGACAAGAACCATATCACATTTTGCTCACCATTGCGTCTAGTACCTGGCACATAGTAGGAACTCTATAATATTTGTTGGAGGAATCACTGAGTGAATGAATGACAAGGGAACCTCCCAATGCTGCACTTATGTGTTCAATAGCAAAAGTTTAGGTCCAAAGAAAGGAAGAAAAAAAAAGGAGGCAAGAAGAAGGTTAAAATATAACACAGATGCCTGCTCTGGCCTCTCTGGTCAATGTACTGGATGACATCCAGGAAACCAAGATGAATTGTCAGTAGTCACTGCCATATAGAGAAACTGACAGTTCTGGTGACTTCAGTGCTGATGTTAATTGGAACCGTACACTACAGCATAAAGTTATTTATCATCTTGAGTTCTGAATGCCAAGTGAAATGTATCATGTTAATCTCTGTATGAGGACCCTGAATAGCAGAGTAGCTAGTGCCCTTGACAGAAATTTTACCAAAAAAGATAAAGAAATTTTACATATGCACACGGGTGATATTCAAAATATTCAACAACCAGTATGGCACAGAAGCCAACTGACCAGGCCTAAGCAACCCACGTGGCTGCACCCGTGCATACTGATGATCAGGACCTGTGCATGGAAGTGGCTTATACTGAGGCTCAGAGAACAACAGTGCTGTTTGAAAAAGGCTATTTTGCTGGATGGAAGAAAGAGTGTGCACCGCAACGTTGTGTGCTTTCAGAGCAACGTCTTCCCCACCAGTTCTGAGCCTGATGCTTCTCCGTCCAGTTCTGCTCTCCAGCACAACAGGACTCACTGTTTTTTCAGCCTTGCCTCCCAGACTTCAGCAAACCCTGACCCTGGCTACTTGCTTTATTCTCTGCCTTCCTCGACTCATCATACTCTTGAGCCTGTACAAGACCTGCCCTTAGCTAATCGATATGCCTATGACCTTCACTAGCCTGCAGTGATTCCCAAAATCTACCCACCGTCCACCCTGGTCATATATCTAACAGACCAACTTCTTGACAAGACTTAACCACAAAAAAAGACTCAAATTTTATGACATGGAGGACAAACGGTAGAAAACCAATTTCCAAGACATAGAAGACTGAGAGTACTACTATGGGATTACAATCCCCCAAATTTCCTGTGGGTCATGTAAGACTCCACCTCTAATTTTAATGTGGAAAACCAAATACAGGTATCATACACTTTTATTCATTACTTAAGGAAAGAAGGTCTTCTCTGTGTCTTACATTATATTTTGTACTGTGAAACCAAAGGAAATATACCTGACACGCCTCCCAAAATCCAGGAAATGTGTTAGCCAACAACTCACAGGTAATTGCCACAGCCTATTATAAAGGGTAGAACTTATTCCACAGGATTACAATGAACCAATCATTCCACAGAGTTAAGTGCTAATTTGTGACCCGCCTAAAATTTGTATGTCGAAATCCTAACCACCTCCTACCTCAGAATGTGGCTGAATTTGGAGAAAGGGCCTTTAAAGGGATATTAAGCTAAAATGAGGCCCCAATCCAATCTTACTGGTGTCCTTATAAGAAGAGGAAACTTGCACACACGAAGAGATACCAGGGATGCGCACACACACACAGAGGAAAAACCACGTGAGTACACAACAAGAAAGCGACCACCTACAAGCCAAGAAGAGAGGCTTCAGAAGAAACCAAGCCTGTTGATACCTTGTGCTTGGATTTCCAGCCTCCAGAACTGGTGAGAAAATACATCTCTGTTGTTCAAGCCCCCCAGTCTGTGGTATCTTGTTCTGGCAACACCACAAACTAATACAAACAGATCGTTATTGCAAGTCATATGGGCTACAGTGACTAAGTGTCCTCAACTGAACTGTAACTATTTGAATGCAGGACCTAAGTCTTATGTTTCTTTGTATGTCCCCAATGCCCAGCGAAGTCCCCTTCACAGAGTAGGACCTCAGCACACATCTTCAAATTTAGTTCGTAAAAAAGTCGATGGTACAGTCTCTGCCTTCAAAACGCTTGAGAATGGGTAGTAGAGATAAGGCAGGCATGGCAAAGTGACCAGCAAAGCAGGAGGTACCCGGGAAGGTCAAACACTGAGGGATCTGTAGGAGCCTTGATGGAGGGCTTAATGACTGGGATTCAGACAGGAAGGGGAGAGAGTGGGGGCATTCCTGGGACAGAGACCAACGCAAGCAGAAGCAGAGAGTTGGAAATGCTGCATTTTCTATTGACAAGAGAGTAAATAATTGTTCCAGCTAGAGTGGCATGTTCACGTAAAGAAAATACACTACACGTTGGAGAGTTTTGAATGCCAGTTGGACCTGATCCTTATCCTAACGCCTTTCTTGAATGAGGAGACCTCATGCCCCCCTGGTCTGGGATCTGAGGTAGGGTAAGATGTAAGGAAAGATTGGCATATAGAATTACAAACTGGGGCATGGTTGGATCCAGATAAACGAATCAGAGAGACAGAACTAGTTATGAGGTAACCAGACTGATGTGAAGGTTGGGAAGCAGCCCCTGGAGGAACGACCTGAGGTCCCAGAGTATAACACAAGAGCTTTATGGAAGCCTTGTCTCGGGATGAGGGCTGGCAGGAGGAGGATGGAAACATTCTGGAAAGTATGTAGATGACGAAGGGTCATCATGGAAGGTAGTTAACCAGAGGCCAAATAAATGGTATTTTAGAAAAATCAAGAATACAGCACTGTAGAAGTAGAGTGAGAAACGGTAGCACATCAAGACGTAGTTCAAAGGTTGTGAAAATCTTTTTGAAAACCCCCACTTTCACTTTTGTTTGCTCGCCATAATGCCTAACAGGCAGTGCTTACCCAATAAATGTTAAGTATGAAATGAATGCTCTGTATAAAATTATTGTTTTTGTCCCTCAACTAAGAACAGCTCCCAGAATAAAGTAATAAATTAATATCATGGTTTAGATATCAGATTCCTGTGAATTTGGCCAATGTGAATTCTTTCTGTGCAGCCTAATAACTCCTGGGTGAACTAATAGTCCATGAGTTTCTAAACCTTGCAGCTTGGGGATCTGATGCTCTATCAATTCTTTGGTTGAAAGTAATGGAAATAGATTCTTGTTACCTAGGCAAAAATTAATTGATTAGAAGGATATAAGGTTCAGAGAATAAAAAGATCTGTTGGATTATCTGGTCTGTGGAGGCCAGAAGCAAAGCAGCTTCAGGGACCTTGGTAGAAGGATCTTGTGAACTGTCTTTCTATGGGTCTGCCTTCAGATAATGCAGCTTCACTACCTTTCTACATCCAGATGTCTTGATTCAAAGTGCAAGTTCCTGGGATGGAAAAGTGTTGTTGGCCAAGCAAAGAGCAAACATCAACCTCTATGTTGGGGGTAGATGGCAGAATGCTGTTACTGAACCCATCAAAACAACTTATTAGATAGGTCGAGTAGGGGCAGCCCCCCCAGAAAGGGACTCTAGGCAGACAAAAAATAACTGATATCCCCTCTGGGCACCCCTACTTCAATATTCACCTTTACAGGAGTGTATACAGGTGACTGGACAAGATGCTGCTTGGGCGCCCTTCCACCCCTGAGAAGTCTACACACTGGGATTTCCATTTGTCATTCCAGAGACCAACTCCTACCGAAAATGGTGAATTCATGAACTGCAGAGCTTTTCTACGCAGAAGTATCTCATTTCTTAGAATCTTCAGCGTTTGTTCAGGATGTCTACATGATCTGGCAGGTTTAAAATTTTTTCATTACAGAATAACACACATGTAGGGAAGTACACACATCATAAGTGCTTAGCTCAAAGAATTTTGATAAAGTGAACAATGTGTAATCAGAATCCAGACTGTGAAATAGAATATAACCAGCACCCCAGAAGGTTTCCCTCAAGCCCTCTTCCTCCCAACAATGGTAACCACTAAACTAACCTCTATCTTCACCAATGAGTTTTGCCTGTTGTGTTTTCATTTTTGTTTTCTGTAAGCACTACATTCGAACTCTTAACCCTGAGATCAAGAATTGCATGCTCTACCAACTAAGCCAGCCAGTCACCCTGAGTTTTGCCTGATTTTGAGCTTTATGTAAATTGAGTCGTATATCATGTGCTCTTTTGTATCCGTTTTCTCTCATTCCATGTTGCCTTTTACGAGATTCATCCACGATGCTGCAAATAGTCATAATTTGTTCATTCTCATTGCTGTATAGTACATCACTGTTTATCCATTCTACTACTGATGGACATTTGCTTCCTCTTTTTAACTATTACAAACAGTGCTGCTAGGAACATTCTTGTCCACGTCTTTTGTGAGTATATATACTCGTTTCCGTTGGGTATATATCAAGGAGTGGAGTTTCTCATTCACAGAGTCAGGTTAGCGTTAATAGGTAGTACATATAGTTATCCAAAATGGTTGCACAGATTTATATTTCCAACAACAACACGTAAGAGTTACTGTTGCTCCGCATTTTAGACATCACATGGATTATCTGCCTTCTTAATTTTAACCATTCTGGTAGATGTGTAGGACCTCACTGTGGTGTTAGTGTATATTTTCCTGATGACTAATGAAGTCGATTACCTTTTCATAGGTCTAGAGCTAGTTGAAATCCTCTATTGTGGAGTGCTATTGAAATCTTTTGCCCATTTTTTTTTATTGTGCTCTCTTTTATTGATCTATTGGGATTCTTTATAGATTCCAGACATAAGTCCCTTTTTGGATACATGTATCACAAATATCTTCTGCCATTCTGTGCTTTTCCTTTTTATTCTTCTAATCATGCCATTTGATGAACATACATTCTTAATTTTAATGTTTTATAATTTATCAACTTTTCATTTATGGTTAGGATTTTACTGTACTGTTTAAAAATCTTTGACAGAGAAATCCTAGCAGTTGGAAAAAATAATGATCACTTCGTAGAAAACTAAAAATATTTAAAGCAAAAATAGGGCATTTATTCACTTCAGGAAAAAAATTATACTAGAACCAAAACATAATCATAGTTTACCACTTGTTTCAATTGTGAGGATTATTGGCACAATCACCGTAATATAATTAATCAACCCTTGACCGCTGGTTTGTCCAAAGATTATTATAATCTTCAAGGTCTCGGAAGGGGTTCAATAAGAAGTGGCCATCTTCGCAACCTGAGATCTGAACAAACCGAAAGTAAAACAAAAGGGGGGCAGAGAGAGGTTACGATATCACCTTTATTATAACTGATAGAAGCCAGTTTGGAGGATTTAGCATCAGGTCTTTTTGCAAAGTGGGATGGCTAATACAGAGCCATACTTAGGAAGAATTGTCCCTCGTATGGGCAGCACTGGACCAAGGCAAGCTTTTTCTCGTGAGTCTCTGGTGTTGCCCATTCAGCCAACAGGTGATCGTTCTCCATAGAACACCACTAGATTTTCAGAGTTGTCTCCAGAAAGCAGTTTCGTTTAAAAAGGAGGAAAGTTGATCTGTCATTTTTTTTGGTACAAGGAAAACCATTCCAGGCAGTATTCGTGTGGGAGTATGTTTCAATTAAGATACAGCCAGTGCTGCAACAAAACAAATTCCTAAATGTATAATGTTTCAAGCACAATATAAATTGATTTCTTGTTCATGTAACAGGCCAAATCATATGTTCCTCATCAGCGGAGGCAGCTCTGCCATTTTCCACACATGGCTTCCAAGGGTGGTAGAGAAACATGTGAGGGAGGTTTTTATGGGCCAGGCCTGGAAGTGTCACTCATCATTTCCACTCACATTCAGCAAGCCGGAGACCTAACTGCAAAGTAAGATGGGAAATATAGCCCAGCTATGAGTCCGGGAAGAAGGAGAGCTCATGAATTTTGGTGAACAGTTACCAACCCCTGCCACTGGGTGTGGGGTTCATTTGGGCAGAATCTTATATTTATTTCCTGTTGCCTCCTGTGCCTGATACACGGTAGGCACTCAATACGTGCTTGTTGAATGAACAAGAAAGTGGGAAGAGCATGGGCTTCAAAATGAAAAAGGCCTAACTTCTAATCCAAGTGCTGCCACTTTCTAATTGTATTAATTTAGGCAAGTGACGTGAATTCCTCAAGCCTCAGTTTCTCATCTGTGTAATGGAGAGGAAGATAGGTTTGTGGCCTGCTTCCCGGGCCATCCCAGCCAGGTGTGGGAACGGAGAGTGATGAAAATGTGCCAGCAAAAGTAGCAGTTGTGGAATAGGCCTCTTTGACTTCCTCCCAAATGGCTCTGGGAGTGGGGAGGGGGCATGTGACATGGAGCCAGTGGCTGTCTCATGACATTCTTAAAGAGCTATAGTCATCCAAGCAGCCCATGGAGTGAGTTGACCATGTCCCTGTTACCCAGCTCTGATGTCAGGGGTAAAGTCTATTGCCCACTGGCCAAGGCCTAGGCTGAGGCTGCAGGTGCCCTATGCCTTCATGCTCCAGGTCACTGTGTGCTCTCTGTGTCTAGTCTCTCCAGAGTCCCGTGGGCTGCACTCTGCCACCTGAGCTGCCCAGCAAGCGTGCCTCAGGTCATAACATTCTGCCTCAATAGCTTTCAAGTGAAATGGCTTTGTTTGTTTCTGCTCTTTTGTGCAGTCTCAGGAGGATTAAGGCAGAACCCCCACAGCAGAGTCAGCAGATGATGTTAGTGACAGGCAGTTGACAATACTCATGACACCCCTCCCACTTCTACCCGAATATGCCCCATTCTCCGTAGAAGGAGCTATTTCTCAGGCCCTCCTTAATTCTTCAAGCACCTGGGTCCCTTCCCACCAGATTTCCAGATCCTATCCTTAAACTACTGTCTCTGAATTTAGGTTGGGTGGCCACACGGGGACCTTCCCCACCCCCATCTCTATCTGCTTTGTAGGGTTGATGTTGGGATTCAACGAGATAAAGTAGATACAATACCATACTTGGTGTTGGCATCAAGGAGGTGCAGAATAAGTGTCAGTTCTCTTCCTATTCCTTGGGAAATTTCTGGCATCACTGAAACTGATGGTTCCATCACCTGCCCCCTGAAGGGAGGCCCTGGCTACATGCATCTTTGAAGGCTGGCACAGACAGTTTCAGTGCTGCATTGCTTTGGTACCTAGGGCAAGGTCAGCAAATTCACAGTTAACAGGCAGTCTTGGATATAGGGCCTATTTTGAATTTTCTAAAATAGGAAACAGGAGGCTGATGTAGGCTAGGAGGGAGGGATATCATGAGAACAGCATATTTACACATATGATTTTTTTCCAATTAGCCACAGATATTTACTATCCAAATGGCTGTGGGAATTACTAATGAGGTGCTACTGTCCTAACAGCTGTTGTATACGAGACCCGCATTTCGGTCCTGCTAGGAAGCCAGAATTAGACCTCAAAATGACATGGCAAAAAGGGAAGAAGTTGTGAAAGAGAGACAGTATGTAAAATAAACTCATGTCTCAACAAATGTCTTCAGGCTGGAGTAGAGCAGAAGGGAAGAACAGAAAAGGAGAGGTGTTCCCAGGGACCGAGGAGTGAGCAGATGAGGGCCCACACTGGGAGGTAGTGGTCTAACTAGTTTGACAATGGCAAGTGTGGGACACTGCAGATGAGAAAGCAGGAAAGCTTTGGGATGTGTTCCGTGCGGGACACACTGACTGAAAGGAACAGAAACAACCCTGAGGTCAGAGCTTGAGGTGCTGCGTTGTGCTCCTGAGCTTACAGCACAGAACCAACAGTCAGAAGACCTGCCTCTGTCACTTTGGACAAATTACTTATCCCCTCTTGTGCTGTCTCCTCATTTGTAAAGGGTCTCTACCAGCCTCATAGCAGTTTTGTGAGGCACAAATATGGCGATTTTGGAGAAAGAGCAGCACAAGTGACAATATCCTGGACAAGTGGACACAGTACAGTTCACCATCATCGTTCTCATTGTTGCCTGCAGAGAAGCTAGAAAGGGATAGAGTTTGAGGGAGAATACAATAAATTCAATCTTAATGTTTATTTATTTATTCTGAAAGAGAGAGAGAGAGAGAGAGAGAGAGAGAGAAAGAGAAAGGGAGAACAAGCAGGGGAGGGGCAGAGAGAGAGGGAGAGAGAGAATCCCAAGCAGGCTCCATGCAGGCTCAGCATGGAGTCCATTGTGAGACTCGATCTCATGACCCACAAGACCACAATCTGGGTCAACATCAAGAGTCAGATGCTCAAGCAACTGAGCTACCCAGGCGCCGCTAAATTTAATTTTAAATGTGCTAAGATGTTGGCACAATATCCAGAAGAGAGCCAAATAGCAGCCATTGGGTGGGGGTTGGGGGGGATGAACTAAGGAGTTAATGAGTCAGGGCCATTATATCTGATAAGAACATGTTTCTATAAAGTGTCAAGTCTTCCAGTTTATTGATAACAATTTTGGAGTGTAGACTCAACTGTAGAACTAGGATTTATAATCACTTGCATGGTATCGAAGTACACACAAGACATGTGAGGATTAACGTACTGGTATTCCTGTGCTATGGAAGCCTGGATGTGGCTGCTGCAGCACTAGAAACCCTTGGTTGGAGGCTCTTTCATCAATGTCCTTGAATGTCCACCAATGTGAAATATACAGAAAACAGCAAAAACAAATAAGACTGAAATGAGAACGAAAATGGCATAAGAGTAAGTAGGAAGGAAGGAAGGAAGGAAGGAAAGAAAGAAAGAAAGAAAGAAAGAAAGAAAGAAAGAGTGGGGAGGGGCATCGGGATGTCTCAGTCGGTTGAGCATCCAACTCTTGATTTCAACTCAGGTCATGATCCCAGGGTTGTGGGACTGAACCCCTATCAGCCTCTGCACTGAGCATGGAGACTGCTTAGGATTCTCTCCTTCTTTTTCCCCACCCTGCTCAAGTGCATGTGCACACACACACACTTTCTCTCTCCAAAATAAATTACAAAATGGAAAAATAAAAAAGAAAGAATAAAGGGGGAAGTAAAAAGAGATGCTGAGTGAAGAATGTTTGTCAATTGGATACAATAATATATAAACTAGTGAAAAAAAGATTTGTATATATCTAAGAATGCAAATTAATGAGCTAGGCTGAGTATTGTGTAAAAAGTGGTGGTGACAACAGGAAACTTACTTTTCCTAAGAAAAACCTATAGGTGATCACCCTCTGTAAAATAAAGTATATTGTATGTGCATAAAAAAGCAACTACAATTTGAATGAATCCCATGAGGGTTCCTAATGAAAAGCAGAGTTCTCTTCATAAAGCAAATGGTCACTCCCATTATTTAAGTGATGGACTGGTTAATTGCACCATTTGTCACCTTGGTAGACCTTTGTTGTTGTCCTCTAGGACTCTTTAGATCAAAATAAGGATGTATGCTGAACCAGAAGTTCAACTAGAGACAAGACATTTTCCACCGTCTCTCCCAAGTGTGTCCTCTTGAGTAAGTCCCAGGAGACACCAACCACTTCTCCTTCCAAAAGTAGTCACACAGTGCATGACTAATGAAGTGAGCCCCAGACTCAGGGCCATCCTACCCTTACGCTCTGGGACAAAAAGGTGAACTAGGCAAGCCTAGTTCCCTCTCCTGGATCTTTGCACTAAAAAACACAGCAGTGGTAGCTGAAATCGCCAACTAACATTGAAGAGGCAAGGAACAACAAAAAAGCAGACTGAGCTATCAGTAGACAGAGGAAAATAGATGTGCAGAGAGAAGCAGAGAAGCCACAAGCCAACAAGATGTACCTCATTCATGCAAGGAAAAAGGCCTTCCCATTTCGATTTGAGTGTGTGGACATCCTTACCATAGTGTACATTTCCAAGAGATAATAGCTGATAATAGCTTCCACTTACTGAGCACTTACTAGGCTCCAGGTGCTGTGTTACCCACCTTTTTTTCTTTCTATTCTCACCATGTCTCTGTGAAGTAGGCAGTAAGATTACCACCAAAGGCCAAAAGAGACAGAAAAGTCATAAGCCACTA
Source organism: Panthera tigris (assembly GCF_018350195.1). Lineage (NCBI taxonomy): Eukaryota > Metazoa > Chordata > Mammalia > Carnivora > Felidae > Panthera > Panthera tigris. The sequence continues at coordinate 120,066,175 of NC_056662.1, forward strand.
GGGAGTGGCAGAGCATCGATCCAGGTGCCCGACTCCAAAATCTATGCTCTTAACACTGCATTGTGCTCCATCCCCCTCCACACACATCCCCCCCCCACCACCACCACTGGCCCCCAGTAATTAGAATAGGCAGACTGGGCAGTTGTTCTTATTCAGAGGCCATAAAGTAGTCCTCTCCTCCTCCCACCAGCTTGAAATGTTAAAACGAATCTTACTAATTTATACCAGGAAAAAGAATATCAGATTGGATTTAAGAAACTACGCTTGCACAGTTGTCTGATAGACGAGGTAGGTGACACACCTGCTCTGGGCTCGTGCCTTCTGGGGAAGGGAAAGGTGAAAGCAATAGAGGAGCTGGATGATCAGGAAATAGAAGAAACGCTCAGAAAGTCACTCTTAGAAAAAGGTTAAGTTAAACAGTAGATTAAGAGGAAGCCCAGCAAGAGAGTAGCCAGGAGATGCTGGTGAGGGAGGATATCAAGAGGCTGAGTGGAATGTGACACATCCTGTGTGGGAGCTGAGTGGAGTGTGACACATCCTGTGTGGGACAGTGAGACTTTAAGTATGTAGGGAAATCAGACCATGCTTCCCTGTAAGCTGGGTGAGCTAAGAACTGGGCTTTCATTGAGACTGAGGGGCACACATTACCTGGTAGAACTAACATCACGAGATAAAGTGAATGAATGAATGAATGAACGATATATTTATTCATAATCAATTTATTAAGCAAGCTCTTAGTAGATTGTCAGATAAGTTTAAGTTTAAATCATGAAACCATGTACCTACAATTTACCAGCTTCGTGTGTTATATAATCTAGGATTTCCACACTCCTTAGCACACTAGTTTTGCACTCACACATTTCCTGTGTAAGTTAAGATAAAAGAAATGTAACAGAGACCCTGAAGAGGAGAGGAGGGGAAAGGAGAGGAGAGGAGAAGAGAGAAGGGAAGGGGAGGGGAGGGGAGGGGAGGGGAGGGGAGGGGAGGGGAGGGGAGGGGAGGGGAGGGAAGGGAAAGGAAGGGAAGACAAGAGAAGGGAAGACAAGAGAAGACAAGACAAGAGAAGACAAGACAAGACAAGACAAGACAAGACAGGACAAGGGAAGGGAAGGGAAGGGAAGGGAAGGGAAGGGAAGGGAAGAGAAGAGAAGAGAAGAGAAGAGAAGAGAAGAGAAGAGAAGAGAAGAGAAGGGAAGAGAAGACAGGACAAGGGAAGGGAAGGGAAGGGAAGGAAAGGGAAGGGAAGGGAAGGGAAAGGAAGAGAAGAGAAGAGAAGAGAAAGGAAGGGAAGGAAAGAGGGAAGTTAAGTCTGTAATCTGAAGGACCTGGTCAACTTCTAAAAAAAAAAAAATGCCTTTTTAAACAAAATAAGCTTAAAAAGTGCACCTTCACCCAAGATTCTAACACTATCTAGAGGAGAAAGCACGAAAAGACCTCTCTGACCTCAGCCGTAGCAATTTCTTACTTGACACATCCCCAAAGGCAAGGGAATTAAAAGAAAAAATGAACTACTGGGACCTTATGAAGATAAAAATCTTCTGCACAGCAAAGGAAACAACCAACAAAACTAAAAGGCAACCAACGGAATGGGAAAAGATATTTGCAAATGACATATCGGACAAAGGGCTAGTATCCAAAATCTATAAAGAGCTCACCAAACTCCACACCAGAAAAACAACCCAGTGAAGAAATGGGCAGAAAACATGGATAGACACTTCTCTAAAGAAGACATCCGGATGGCCAACAGGCACATGAAAAGATGCTCAACGTCACTCCTCATCAGGGAAATACAAATCAAAACCACACTCAGATATCACCTCATGCCAGTCAGAGTGGCCAAAATGAACAAATCAGGAGACTATAGATGCTGGTGAGGATGTGGAGAAACGGGAACCCTCTTGCACTGTTGGTGGGAATGCAAACTGGTGCAGCCACTCTGGAAAACAGTGTGGAGGTTCCTCAAAAAATTAAAAATAGACCTACCCTATGACTCAGCAATAGCTCTGCTAGGAATTTACCCAAGGGATACAGGAATACTGATGCAGAGGGGCACTTGTACCCCAATGTTTATAGCAGCACTCTCAACAATAGCCAAATTGTGGAAAAAGCCCAAATGTCCATCAACTGATGAATGGATAAAGAAATTGTGGCTTATATACACAATGGAGTACTACGTGGCAATGAGAAAGAATGAAATATGGCCCTTTGTAGCAACGGGGATGGAACTGGAGAGTGTTATGCTAAGTGAAATAAGCCATACAGAGAAAGACAGATACCATATGTATTCACTCTTACGTGGATCCTGAGAAACTTAACAGAAACCCATGGGAGAGGGGAAGGAAAAAAAAAAAAGAGGTTAGAGTGGGAGAGAGCCAAAGCATAAGAGACCCTTAAAAACTGAGAACAAACTGAGGGTTGATGGGGGGTGGGAGGGAGAGGAAGGTGGGTGATGGGCATTGAGGAGGGCACCTGTTGGGATGAGCACTGGGTGTTGTATGGAAACCAATTTGACAATAAATTTCATATATTGAAAAAAAAACACAAAAGATTCTAACACTATCACCTGAAGGAAATGTTTTCAAACTATGGATCATGTAATCAATGCAGTTGCTCCTGACCAGCAATTTATTTTTTAAAAGAATAAGAACTGTTTAAAATTTTTTGTTTTAATTATTCACACATACACACATGTGTACTAAATTAAGATGTAGAATGTATTTCTTGTTTTGTTATGGGTCACAACAACAACAAAAATTAGAAAAACACTGCCCTCTCCCTGGCTGCCCCATTGAGATTATTTTATTTTCTGCACATGCTCATTTTTACTTTCTTTAGTCTGAATAGTGAAAAGACTACATCTGTTTTTCAAATATAAAAGTATATTCTAATATTGAATGTGTTTTTCCAAGCAATCCTCCCCCCCTGCAACTGGAGATTCTTCTATTGCCCCAAGGGTCAAAGGTGCCCTGGTTGAGAATCCCTGGACAAGGGCAAGGGAAATCCAGATTCTTGGGTAGTCATAGCAACAGCAATCAGAGCAAGGAAGCCCTATAAATCTCTTTGGGATGTTACTGTGTTCATTTCATCACACTATTTCCAGGAAGAACTTGGAGATCAGTGGGCCACCAAGAGTCTTATAAACTGACATTTAGTATCAATGAGTTCTCAGGCTGATTAAAGTTAACAGGTGGCATTTTCAGTATGTCTCTATTCTAGAAATATCAGTATTTTAGCCAGGGTGATCTTTAAAATATTAAACGGCTGCCAGCATGGCTACTGGACAATCTGAATGAATGTTGACCATAGATAACCAATAGGTGAAGTCCACCTGAAGGTCACCCTATATTAGCAATGAAGGAAATGCATGATTAGATACCTGGCTGTCCCCCAAACAATATTTGTGATTGTAAGAAGACATCTCAGAGCAAGAGCTAGAACTGGTCAACGCCAAAAGGTATCAATGAAGTTTAAACTATTTTATTTTAATATTGAAGCTAGCAATAATCAGATGTAGTGTGGGAGAGAGCAATACACAGGCGTGAAATGATAAAAGGTCTTCAAGAAAAACAAAGATATCTGGAAACAAGAAGAAGAAGGTAAAGTAGGTTTTTTTTAAAGGTATAAAAGTCATAAGGGACAGATGGAAGAGAAAAGCAAAACAGAAGGCTCAGAAGATCCAAGATAAAGAAATGAAGATCGTATCTTACTTGATTAGCCCAAGTCTGGAAAAATAAGATAGGAGTAAGAAGAATATATCCAAGATGCCTTTAATGGAAAGAATATATATTAAGGTACAGAGACAGGAAATTGCCTAAGGTTTCCTTTTAAGACATGCAAATACCAGGGAACCCTACTTGCTGCAGGGATCTGGGATCCAGGACTAGGCTCAGAGATGAGGAAGGACTGGCCCGTGGGCTCTAACTGATGGAGTCAAGGGAAAGATAGCAAGCATGGGCAAAGCTGGAAACATGCCAGAGAGTCCCACTGAAGTGCCAGGCCAAAGGATCTGGGCTAAGAGACAGAAATAACCAGGTGCTGGGCAAAGGAACAGGAATTGAGATCCCAGGACAAGGCAAGTGGTTTACAATGACAGGTGGGAGGCAGAGCCTGGGGGTTTCCCAGGGCACTGGACTATCATTGCAGAGGATTTTTACAGGGCTATTTAGGGTGCTAAGCTGGTTTTACATAAATGTAATAGAGCCAAGCCTTAACCTCAGCAAGAAAAAATAGCCACAAATACAGCAACAAAAATAACTAACTATTCTTTGCACCCATTACGGACCTTGGTTTGAATCTCGGTTCCACCGATTACTGGTGTCTGTATGGGTCTGTCTGACGTGGTACTTAATCTCCCCCTACCCTGAGTTCTCTCTTCTTTGAAAATGCAGAGAAGATTACTTTTACACTCTCTCCCTAGATGATTACATCTGAATACGTACTAAGTGTCTATATATTGACATCTCTCAAATTCACTGTTCAACCCAAAACTCTCCTCGGTTTCAGGCTCCTGCATCCAAACACAACTCAAACTTAACAAAAGCAAAATGAAATGACTTTTTCAGAGTCGAGGATCCTGGTTCTTGTCTAAAAGTCTTCACCTCCATAAATGGTACCATCACTTGACTCCTTGATTCTTCCTTCTCAATCATACCTAACATCCAATCCAATAACTCCTAGAATAAAATCCAAAATCCTTTCCAAGGCCAAGGCCCATGTCCTATGTCCTTCCATCCTTGCCTTAAAATGAACCTGCCGTGGCCATGAAAATGCCTGAGATCTCTCTAATGGCTTCTGTCTCCCAAATCCCACCCCACCCCCACCCAGACCCTTCCACTTCTCTGCTCCCAGCCGCTGCTCCTCATTGCTGCCTTTCCAGGTTTTTCCAAGCCCTGTTTGGTTACAGGCTCTTCCAATTTTCTCCTAACCCCCCTGGCATTTATAACCCATTCGGGATGCACTTCCCTGGCTCCACCGGCCCCATACCTAAAGGCCTTGGGTAAGAAACACTTGCCAATGTGCTTAAGCTTCAGTAAGATTTGTGCACAGAACTGCATCAGGTGGTCAGAGTGGGGCAGCAGAAAAAAAAAGTACGTCGAGAGAGAATGTATTAGAGACCAAAAGGTATAGTCTTTAATGGAAAATATTGACAGCTCAGAAGGACTCAAGATCATCCTGAAGCTAAGGAGCCAGCACATCCCTGGGCTGGGCTTCTGTGTACTCCTTCTTCCTCCCCCACCTCTTCCCTTTCCCTGCTCACAGCAAAACCACAACGTGCAGCCAGTTGAGTTATCAACCACTAGTACATTCCATGAAGTAATGCAGTCCATAAAAGGCAGAATGATAAAGCATTCAAATGCAAGGCTTTTCGCCTCGATCCGTCTAATGTGTGGTTCATATCTAAACCTCAGAAACATTCAGGAAGCTGAGAAGCATTATATGCGGTAAGGATGCACAGGGAGTGGGGACACATGCTTCACTGTTAGGGCAGGTTAAAAGTGATGTAACTTTCCTTCCCTCCTTGAAGAAGGTACAAGATACAAATTCAGGAAGTAATCTTTCACGTAGGATTATGGCTCATTTTGTTTATTTTTTTAATGTTTATTTATTTTTGAGAAAGAGAGAGAGTGCGAATGGGGGAGAGGCAGAGAGAGGGGGAGACACCGAATCTGAAGCAGGCTCCAGGCTCTGTGCTGACAGCAGAGAGCCCAATGTGGGGCTCAAACTCGCAAACCACAAGATCATGACCTGAGCCAAAGTCAGACGCTTAACCGACTGAGCCACCCAGGCACCCCATGGCTCATTTTAAATGCAGCTTCCAGGTGGAAATTCTTGCATGACTGCTCTTTTTCTAGGCCCTCTAGGATAGCCAGACAGACCCTGGTTGGTTTTGTTTTTGTTTTTGTTTATATATATAATTTATTGTCAAGTTAGCTAACATATAGTATATACAGCGTGCTCTTGGCTTTGGGAGTAGATTCCTGTAATTCATCACTTACATACAACGCCCAGTGCTCATTCCAACAACTGCCCTCCTCAATGCCCATCACCCATTCTCCCTGCCCCCTCCACCCCCATCAACCCTCAGTTTCTTCTCTGTATTTAAGAGTCTCCTATGGTTTGCCTCCCTCTCTGTTTGCAACTATTTTTTTCTTTCCCTTCCCCCATGTTCTGTTAAGTTTCTCAAGTTCCACATATGAGTGAAAACATGTCTGTCTTTCTCTGACTGACTTATTTCACTTAACATAATACCCTCCAGTTCCATCCACGCTGTTGCAAATGACAGAATTTTATTCTTTCTCATTGCCAAGTAGTATTCCATTGTATATATAAACCACATCTTCTTTATCCATTCATTAGTTGATGGACATTTGGGCTCTTTCCATAATTTGGCTATTGTTGATAGTGCTGCAGTAAGCATTGGGGTGCATGTGCCCCTTCAAATCAGCATTTTTGTATCCTTTAGATAAATACCCAGTAGTGCAATTGCTGGGTCGTAGGGTAGTTCTATTCTTAATTTTTTGAGGAACCTCCATACTGTTTTCCAGAGTGGCCTCACCAGTTTGCATTCCCACCAACAGTGCAACAGGGTTCCCCTTTCTCCACATCCTCACCAACATCTGTTGTTTCCTGAGTTGTTAATTTTAGCCACTCCGACCGGTGTGAGGTGGTGTCTCAATGTGGTTTTGATTTGTATTTCCCTGATGATGAGTGGTGTTGAGCATCTTTTCATGTGTCTGTTGGCCATCTGGATGTCTTCTTTGGAAAAGTGTCTATTCATGTCTTCTGCCCACTTCTTCATTGGATTATTTGTTTTTAGGGTGTAGAATTTGGTAAGTTCTTTATAGATTTTGTGGACTAACACTTTATCTAATATGGACAGACTCTGTTTTGTTCATTGTAGTACATCCTTCAATGAGCCAGTGCCTGGCACATAGTAGACACTCATTAAATACATGTGTTGTGTAAATGTAACCACTACATGTACCCCAATGCCCTAGCTTCTCCCCGCCTTTTGCATTTTATATGTTGTTATTGTTGTTTTAGTCTATTTATTTATTTTTTGAGAGGGAAAGAGAGAACAAGTCAGGTAGGGGAAGAGAGAGGGAGAGAGAATCCCAAGCGGGCTCCGCACCATCAGCAAGGAGCCCAATGTGGGCCTCAAACCCACAAACTGTGAGATCGTGACCCAGCCTGAAGTCAAGAGCTGGATGTTTAAGCAACTGAGTCACCCAGGCACCCCTATAATTTTTTTTGTTTTGAAATAAGTATTTCAATCCTCAGAACACACTTGGTCCCTTCAAAATAACTCAGGCAACCTGGCAAGACAGGGACCCAGAGAGCTCAAATGATGAGCACAGACCATCAGAAAATACGCATAGTGCTCTTCACTCTTCTTCATTCTTCATACTTCTTGTTCGTGCTTCTAAAGAGTGCTGGAGTGGACACAGCTTTTCCTCTGATCATACATAGGAAACTGAGGCCCAGAAAGGAAGAGTAACTTGCCCAGTTTTTCTCAGGTTTATAGTGGCAGTGCCAGAACTCTTTTGGAACTTCGGAAAATGCTTGAGCTAACCAGACTCCAGACTAGGCTCTGCCACTTACAAATAGCCTGGGTAATATTTACAAGCCCTGTGGGCCTTGTCTTCCTTTATAACAAGGAATAAGCCACATGGGTGGCTCAGTCGGTTGATTTTGGCTTAGGTTATGATCCCAGAGTTGTGGCATCAAGCCCCAGCATGGAGCCTGCTTGGGATTCTCCCTCCTCCTCCTCCTCCTCCTCCTCCTCCTCCTCCTCCTCCGTCCCTCTCCCCTACTCTCTCTCTCTCAAATTAAAAAAAAAAAAAAAAAGAATAGCAATGCCTACCCACCTCATAGGAGTATTCTATTCAAAGACTGAATTAAAATAGGTTAGGATGATATAGGAAAGTGTGTACACAAAAACAATAGTTTCTTTATACCCCTTTACAATTTTGTAAAGATCGTAAAACTTTCTGTTGATTATTTAAAACAAATTGTTTTGTCTGAAAATAAAGATCACATGCACAATAAATCAGTATTTATAGCAACTTACTTTAAAAAGCATTTCAACAACGTTAATTCTTGTGTCTGGCATATATGTTATCTCCTACACTCACACACGTGTGAGTGTGCACGCACACACACACACACACACACACACACACAGGCATGCGCCTCTCCTTCCTCATTATCCAGCTTGAACTGTCAGCCTGCAGAGAGGCAGCAGACAGGGACCCAGGAAGCAAGGGTGAAGAAGCTCCCACTTCAGATGGGTTCTGAGACAATTTTCCCCTTCCCTCAGGCTGAGATATTCTGCCATCTGTTTTGATTAAACCTTTCAAAATTCAACTTGTGTTTTTCCTTCCATTCCTTTGAAATCTCCTTTAATTCAACAGTCTTTAGGCTTTCTTCCTTCCCTTAACCACCATCTGGTGCTTCTGTTAGAAAGAAAAGAAAAGAAAAGAGAAGAAAAGAAAAGAAAAGAAAAAGAAAACACATACAACAAACACTTTGAGTTCCTTGGAAGAAAGGTATAATGATGAGGATAATTTATTCCCATAGTGAGGCCCATTACTATTTCCATGGCAACAGACTGTGATGTTCTGAACATGGGACTTTGTGATCATCACAAGAACAGGATGGCAAAAGGCCCTGCTCAGACTCTTTGTCCTTGTGGATTCTTTGGGTAGTCACCCTTGGTGGCTCCCACTTGTCTACAGAATTAAGTCCAAAGGTCTTAACGTGGCATTCAAGGCCTTCTGAGTCTGGTCCAATCATTCTAGGCTCATCATCTGTTAATCCCAGAGCACCTGGTATTCTGGCCATTCTCTACAGCTCACAGTGTCCTAGATACATCACATTCTTTCATGCCTCCATGCCTTTGCCTCTGTCATTTCTCCTTATAATATCCTCCCTCTACTTCTTTTTTTTTTTTTTAACCTAATGAAATCCTCCTTATCCTAAAGGTTTAGCTCAAATGTTACCTTTTAGATGGATTCTTCCATGGCTCACCCAAACAACACAAATAACTCTTTTCTGTGCTCCCAACGTTTTTCTCAGACAGGTATGATGACACCTCACGTTTTTTTAAAGATTTTATTTTTAAGTAATCTCTACACCCACTGTGGGGCTTGAACTCACAACCCTGAGATCAAGAGTTGCATGGTGGGGTGCCTGGGTGGCTCAGTTGGTTAAGCATCTAGCTTCAACTCAGATCATGATCTCGTGGTTCACGAGTTCAAGCTCCACGTTGGGCTCTGTGCTGCCGGCTCAGAACCTGGAGCCTGCTTCAGATTCTTTGTCTCCCTCTCTCTGTGTGCACCACCCCCCCCACTCATGCTTGCACGCGCTCTCTCGCTCTCTCTCTCTCTCGCTTCAACTCAGATCATGATCTCCTGGTTCATGAGTTCAAGCTCCACGCTGGGCTCTGTGCTGCCGGCTCAAAACCTGGAGCCTGCTTCAGATTCTTTGTCTCCCTCTCTCTGTGTGCACCCCCCCCCCCCACTCATGCTCGTGCTCTCTCTCTCTCTCTCTCTCTCTCTCTCAAAAATAAATAAACATTAAAAAAAAGTTGCATGCTCTTCCAACAGAGCCAGCCAGGTGTCTTGACACCTAACTTACAAAAAGAAGTTATGTTTATATCTCTTGTATTTGAATTTGGATTATTTGCTGTTGGGATCTGTGCCTGTTTCATTTTTTATACCACTCCAATTATTTCACATGATTTCTCAGAATGTCCTAAGGGTTATATGGGCAGACATTTTATCTGCATTTTACCATTAAGGTTTGGAAAATGTAAGTGACTTTGATAGCTAGCTAGTGGCAGAGCCAGAATCTCACTGATAGAATGGGAGGAACGTGGACTTTGGAGTCAGGCATATTTGGGCTCTACCTGAACTTCCCTTCCTCTCTAACCTTCCGTTTCTTCACCTGTCAAATGAAGCGCACATGAAATCACACATGTGAAGGTGCTTGACACATAATCACTACTCAAGTCATGTTAGTTTTCTTCGTTCCCCTTTCTAGTAGCATCTAGAAGCAAAACACAATTTTTCTTCCATTTTTGTTTCCTAAATTTTTATAAGGTGCTGAAATTCAGATGAACAAGCAAATGAATGTCTTTAGCATCTCCTAGAGAAAAATCTTTGCTTTAATTCCCTTATCCGTAATCTGCTTCAATAACGGAAGCTACCTAGTAGAGTTGTAAACATTAAAGGAAGCAACCTATAGATACACGAGGCTCTCAGCACATTGTTTGACATGGAATAAGTACTCGGGATGTTTGTGATTACGTGATTACTATTACCTCATTAGCATTAGCATTATTTTTTTTTGCATGACGGAACAATAGGCCATGTGAGAATTACAAAAATTAGCAAGACTGTCTCACGACTCTGTCTTCAGGCTTTTCCTACGGCAGCCTGCCTCTGTACTCCAGACTTCTGCACAGTCATTTCCTTCTATTAGATTGGAGGTTTTAGATAGGGCTTCTGTGCCTTATCTGCAATTCTTTTTGTTGGGTGGACCCAAAACAAAGCCTTTCAGAGAAGAAGGCTTCAGTAAAATGCTGAAAGGTATTTCTCCAAAGTGAGCACTAACAAAGCCTCTAGCTTTCTCGCCATCATTAAGATGTTAATTTTCAAGGGGTACCTGGGTAGTTCAGTCAGTTGAGCAGTTGAGCTTCCGGATCTTGATGATTTCAGCTCAGGTCATGATTCCAGGGTCATGGACTTGAGCCTGTGTCAGGCTCCACAATGAATGCGAAGCCTGCTTAAGTTAAGATTTTCTCTCTCTCTCTCTCTTTCTCTCTCTCTCTCCTTCTGCCCCTTTCCTATACTCTTCAAAATAAAAAATAAAAAATTAAAAAAAAATTTAAGATATTAATTTTCAGTGGTAGCCTATTGGCAGGGGAGAGCCATTTTTTTGAAGGTTGTACGCATCTATAGGTCACCGGACCAAGCTTTTTGATCCTTTAGACACTTAAACTTGTAGCTTTTCTATGTAATGTTTCCTCATAGAACATACACAATTCCCAGGTTAGAAGACAGACAGACAGACAGTTCCTGATCTCTGGGGAATGCGGGAGGGTCTAAAGAAATTGTGTCCTGGAAAACATATCCACCGGGTATCAAGCACAGCACCACCCAGATGATCCAGGGGCAGGATTACTTAGTCATTCAGCGTTTACTTTATGGAGTACCTCCTTCATTTTAGGCTCAGTGTTGAACTGAGCAATACCATGAAATCCTGCTTAGCAACCTGCAGTCCCTTCTCCCACCCCCCATCACCAAACCAACCACCTAATGGGAAAGAATATTACTACCTTCAGATAAGGGAAATATGGTTCAGAGTTTTTAAGTGACTTGCCCCAATATCACAAGCATAAATGACAGAAGGAGTTAAACTTAACCCAACTGTCTGAGATGCAGGGCTCACACACTCCCTGATACATCTCCCTGGATCCTGGGACCACTTACAGATTCTCCAAGATTCATTGCTGGGGATCACACCCCAGTGGCAAGTGCTGGCCCGTCTGTCCCCTTTCTTATGGTCTGTCATGCTACGGTTAGAATCAGAGTTAGCTTTGTTGGCTCTCCTTCTGGCCAGCACTTAGACTATGGTCTCTGGTCTGTGCCTTCTTAGGAAGGCACACTCAGGGTGCAAAGGATAAGAGGGAGGAGATTTGTGGTGTGTCCTTTAATTGCTTCCCTTTTAGAACTACCCCCCCAACTTTTTTTTTTTTTTTTTTTTTTTTGGTTACAGCTGGGGTAGGGTGGGGGGCATTGATTGTGACTCACCACACACTTTGAGAGGCTCTGACTCATCTCAGCGCTGGTGTTCTTCCAACTCTGTTCAGAACACTGTGGGTGCCCTTCCCCAGCTGCCCAGAGCAGCCAGACCCGTTCAGATGTGCTTGCTTCAGCCCTAAATGACACCAAGTTCATTAGTAAATTAGACACACACACAAGAATCAAAGACTCCCCAGCAACCAACAGGGCTTAGGCAAGTTTTAGACTGCGTTGAAGCCAAGATTAATGTGCAATACCATTAGAATTAATTAACTGCTTTGCATTCAAGCATGCAGTTTACATTTGCATTGGTAGTATTATTGATAGTTAAAGGTCTGTCTTAAAGTTAAAAAACTTACAAACATTAACTAGAAATATTAAATATTAGTAGTTGAAAGTTAACCATAACTTTTTTAAGTTAACTAGAAGACAAAAGAGATGAACTTCTCTCTATTCATTATTTTATAGAGCGGCATAATAAGATACTCTTCTTGAGTTTGGGATCAGATCACATTTATCAAAAGTTAAGAAGCAAACTTTAACTGCTTAAAGAATTACACTTTTGGCTGTTCCCGGGAAGCAAATCACAGGTGTTTCTTCAAGTACATAAAGGGCTCCAAGTTCATTGAATTGTTCCTGATTGCTATTTCAATCACTATGCAGTAACTCCATTTCCAAAAGGAATTTTGCATTCGGTAGAATTTGGGCGTTACACTGTCTTTTCTTTCTACGAGCCTGTTCCGGGTCACTCTCCAGCAGAGTTTTTCCTGCATATTTATTGTCAAGAGCACTTTGTCCCATTCTCTGATCCCTTTGCTTACTCTAACGTGTAAACTTTCAATTTCCAGCATTTATCGCGTTCTGTGAGGTGGTTTTTCTAGGAGTATCAAAAAATGGTCTCCACCTGCAGTGAGTACCCTGGATTACAAGGATGAACAACTTCCTTTTGGGGAAAGTTGGCTGTATCCCCACTTTTTTTTTAATTTTTCTTTTTACATTTATTTATTTTTGATAGAGAGAGACAGAGCACAGTGGGGGAGGGTCAGAGAGAGACACACAGAATCCGAAGCAGGCTCCAGGCTCTGAGCTGTCTGCACAGAGCCCTACGCAGGGCTCGAACTCACAAACCGCGAGATCATGACCTGAGCCGAAGTTGGACGTTTAACCGACTGAGCCACCCAGGCGCCCCTGTATCCCCACTTCTAAGAACAGATGTTTGTATGTTTTGCTGAAGCCCCATCCAGAATCTCCTCCGACTCTCGCTTCTTTTGACATCAAGCTTCTTGTTTTCTACCTGGTCTGATACCTTCTACTTTACTTACCGTACGTACCTCTGCAATGCCCATCTGCAGAGATACGGTTATAGGCGGATGCTAGGATTTTTGTTACCTCCCTTGGCCACATTTTTTAAATGTTTCCTAGTAACTTGTGTTCTGCAAGAAATGAAACAGAGCCATGGTTCTGCAGAAACTTGATAATGTCCTCCCTAGAGAGCTCCCCATTGCTCAGCCTCTCTGGGACCAGCCACAGCGACCTTCCCTCCTGGTGAGGGCCCTCCGCTCTCTCTCGGATGTTTTAGATGTATTTGGAACCAGGCAGTTTGGTAGGACAAAGGATGTTTTAAGGATTTAAAGAGAAAAGAAGCCGCCTACATTGAACTCATTCCCGTGCCGATGTTATTACAGTCCTTGCCTCTGACACCGCATGTGTTCTGGCTTTTAGCAGGATTGTTCTCCAGCTTTGCTCTGAAATGTAAAGCCCCATTGCCCACTGCAAGTCTTAATGAAAAGCAGCTCATAAGCAAGTTACGTAACCTAATTGTAATCCAGGGATCAGCTTGGTTATATTATTTAAAGAAATAGCATCCATTTTCTGTGACCTGATTTAGAAAAGAAACCGAGGGAAGAAAAAAAATACCCACTTCAGCACTCAGCTCCCTGCGCTCATTCTAATGAGAACCCTTGTAAATAATTCAGAAACAGTGACTTTTAAGAACATTAAACCCAACTTAGCTCAGGGTTATATCTCAAAGCAGCTTTAGCTGCTTAAAGCAAATTATAAGTGATCATGAAATATGGGCCTTATTTCTGCGGATAATTTAGTCACTTAGGAAGTTTAATTTCCTCATCAATTCCCCACACGTGGAGCTGACTAGAGGCAAGATGCTAGGGAGTGCTGAGACGCACAAGCCCTGCTCTCAGGACGCTTACAATCTCATTAGGGTTAATAATAACGTGCCATCCCTGGTACATTAATTGGAACAAATGTATCGTAGTAATGTAAAATGTTAACACTTAGGTAAAAGAGGGTTGGTCGTTGGTGGGGTGTTTGCAGTAACTGTACAATTTTTGCAACTTTTTTTTCTGTAAATCTAAAACTATTCTAAAATTAAAAGTTTATTTTTAAAAACCTGGATAGGGAAACAGTTGGGTACACAAATAGAAACGCATCCATGCTTGTTGCCTGGTTTATAGAAATAAAACGAGTCCTGCCTAATAGGCAGCTTCATAAGTACTATGATTGCTTTGTGAACTTCAAAAGCACAAGACTGGATTAATCATAATCCTGATTCATGTTAATAATGTGCCATGAATCAAGGACTATGATTCGTCCTTTGGTCCTTACATAAACTTCATTAAATTGATTGATACTCTATATAATCTATATAATAATACAATAAACCACTCAGATCCAACTCTCAACCCGTGAGCTAAAAGGCCTCCATGACTTACATTGACCTACGTGTTCCTCTTCTGTCGCATCCCCAAATGCCCGCTCGGTAGTAACCGTCCTCATAAATTTTGCTTTAATCATACCCAGGGTTTTTTTCTTTTTAAGTTTATTTATTTATTTTGGAAGAGAGCATGAGTGTGACTGGGGGAGGGCGAGAGAGAGAGAGAGAGAGAGAGAGAGAGAGAGAGAGAGAGATAGAATCCCAAGCAGGCCCCATGCTGTGAGCACAGAGTCTGACTGGGGGTTTAATCTCAGGAACTGTACGATGGTGACCTGAGCCACAAATCAAGGGCTGGACACTTAACCAACTGAGCCCCCCCAGGCCCCTCTATCATACTATTGCTTCTCTGTACATTTTTTTTTTAACGTTTATTTTTATTTTTGAGATAGAGAGAGAGACAGAGCATGAATGGGGGAGGGTCAGAGAGAGGGAGGCACAGAATCCAAAACAGGCTCCAGGCTCTGAGCTGTCAGCACAGAGCCCGACGGGGGCTCGAACTCACAGACCGCGAAATCATGACCTAAGCTGAAGTCGGCCGCCCAACCGACTGAGCCACCCAGGCGCCCCGCTTCTCTGTACATTTTATTACACATATGTTTGGGCCAAAACTTTATGCTCCTTTTATTTGTTTTTGAACTTATACGTCATCTTCTGGGACTTATTCTTTTGGCCCAACATTATGTTCCTGAGATTTATTAATAATATGATTATAGTTAATGAATTTTCACTGTTGTATAATATTCAATAGCAGAAATATACCACAATTTATTTAACCATGTTTACATTAATTTACATTAACCATTTAATCAGTGGTTTCTAAAATTTTGCGATGACAAACGGGTTCTGCCACAAACACACACATTTGTCTCCTGGAAAATGTGTACTGATGTGGCCATGCATGGAACTAGAGCTTTGTGAGACTGAACAGTCTTAAAACAGTTTAAGAACTAAGGCAGAACAGTTCACTTATGGAAATTATGTTATACATGTCCAGGGAAGAGCGTATAATATAAATTCTTCACCTTTGAGGCAAAGCATAATAGGAATGATACACTAATTCCATGTCAGTTAAGATTTGATTTGTTTGTACCATAAAATCAAAATTAATAGTGGCTTAAACATCCATGTTGCTCTCATGTAAGCCATCCAGAGAGGAGGGGCCTAGAAGCGTGGATGGGCCCATCAACAAAGTCGTCATGGATCCTGGCTTCTTCCAGCTTTCCAGTTTGCTGTCCCTGCAGCGGGACCTTTGTCTACATGATCCAAAAGGGCTTATCAACTTCTAGCCACTACATCTGCTTCTCAGTCGGTAAGGACAAAGAACAGAGGAAAAATGCACATCTCCTATTCAAGGACCCTTTCTCCAAATCGCACGTGACATTTCTAAGGACATCCCATGAACCAGAAGGTAGATACGTGGCTCAAACCCAGTTTCAAGAGAGGCTGTAAAACGTAGTATTTATTCTGGGCATCCCTGTACTCAGCTAAAAATTCTATTACTAAAGAAGAATGGAAAAAGGGACTTTGAAGACAATTAGCAGTCTCTGAGAAAATTGTCACAGCTAAACTGAGAGCAGAAAGGAAAGAAACCCAACAAGGATTTATGTTGAAAAGTACAAAGAAAGAGGTGCCTGGGTGGCTCAGTCGGTTGAGCATCGGACTTCAGCTCAGGTCATGATCTCGCGGTTCGTGGGTTCAAGCCCAGCATCGGGCTCTGTGATGACAGCTTGGAGCCTGGACCCTGCTTCGGATTCTGTGCCTCCCTCTCTCTCTGCCCCCCTGCCCCCCAAATCACACTCTGTCTCTCTCTCCTTCAAAAAGAAATAAACATTAAAAAATATTTTTTTAAGTACAAAGAAAAAATAAATACTCATAATATCACCACCCAATGGTTACCAATTACCACCATTAACTTTTTGAGATATATTTTGCAACACTTTTTCATCCATATATACAACCATGTACATATCTCCAGTATATCCACAACTATACCTATATTTCTCTAAATATATCCACACATTACTTTTAAAGGAACTATTTTAATTACTGCAGTAAGTCAAAGAGAAAGATAGCTAGGTTGGTTTCCCCCTTTAAACTCTTAATAAAGTTCACGGGGAAAGCAACATTGGGGTAACTACAGGAAAGAGGATAATGTGTCCTGTAATTGCATGTTTATATTTCTCAGAGTTGCTAAATGCAAAATAAGTTTAGCTGCATACAGTGTACCCTGGAATAAGGATTCAAAGGTGAATTTAAGGGGTACCTGGGTGGCTCAGTTGGTTAAGCATCTCATTCTTGATTTCAGCTCAAGTCCTGATCACACGGTTCGTGAGATGGAGCCCCCCACAGGGCTCTGCACTGACAGCCCAGAGCAGGCTTGGGATTCTCTCTCTCCCTCTCCTCTGCCCCTCCCCTCCTGAAAGTAAATAAATAAACGTTTAAAAAATAAATAAGTAAAGGTAAATTTGAAAGGAAAAATGATTAGCCATTCGAGAAAAACTGCGGGCATGTCTTCAATAGGGCAAGTGGCCAGGAAAACTAATGGACACAAGAACTCTGGGGAAATGCATCAACAAGAGTTTGCTAAACCACAGATAGGGAGAACAAGTATCAATAACTAGATTATTTACTTCTAAGAATGCCCTACCAGATGAGCATGAAGGAGGTTCTTTGGGGTTCTTTTCTCCATAAAAGAGCCCCCTAGAGAGTGAACCAACATGGCATATGACCTTTGGTCAAGAAAAAGAACATTTACATAGAGCTGTAAATTCACTCAATAAACTTACTGGGACTGTGTTCCTGTCTCCACAGAGACCATAGTACAGGAGGGGAGACACAGAGGTGCCTGTAAAGGTAAGTTGACATTTAGTGGGCGCCAGACATTGTACTAAGCACTTTACATGCATTATCAAGTTTACACTTATAATTATTCTTATTCTTACCCCTGTCTGACAGATGAAGAAAATAAAGCTGTAGGTTAGGTAACTTGGTTGCAGTCACAAAGCTAGTAAAGGGCAGAGCTGCGATTCTACCCCAGATCCATCAGATTTTAGAGCCCCTGCTCTGGGCCGTGACAACCCAAGTAGTTAGTGTTACGACAGAAGGTTGTGCAAAATTCTGAGGCAACACATAACAAGCATCAAATATCTGCCAGAGGAAAACTTGTAGAGCAGCACAAAAGTGAAAAAATGTGAAGTATAAATATAATGTCAGCAAGTGTTGAAATAAGATGAATGTAAGCATTGATAAACGAATGGAAAAGACAAGATTTCCACATCAGAGCCTAGTAAGCCTGGATTTTAGAAGCAGTCTTTTTGTTTTCGTGATTCACTGCATAATTCAATCCTATATCACCTAATATCTTTATCCCTATTTTAGTAGTTAATCATACATTGGACACCTTATCAAGCTATCTTTTCTCTGTGAGCTGCCTCCACATGTAGACTAACTATTGGCCATAAAAAGCAACATACAACATGTTTGATTCTTCTCTCTTTTTTGTTTTTCAGATCCTTCACTGAGGTACACATTATCATACTAGGCACTGAGTACGTATATGAGTTGAAGTGATATCCATTTATTTAAGGTTGATTCAAAGTGGTAGATAGAGAAGATACACAAAGAAGACCCAACATATGGATAATAGAGAGTCCTGCAGAATGAAAACAAAGTACTAAATAGAAGAAATATTTAAAATTAGAATCCAAGAAAAATGTCTAGAAATAAGAAAAGATTTGAATCCACCTATTGAAAGGAACACACAGAGATGAGACTGGAAACTAGACAGGCACCCGGTCATGCTGGTCCTTGTAGGTCACTACAAGAAATTTAAATTTTGCTCTAAACGCAGTAGGAATCCTTTGGAGGACTTTAATCAGAAACACCATTGATTCCACAAAATGGAGAAGTAAAAATGTGTGTGGACCTGAAAAAAAATGAAATATGAGCATTAAGACATGGTTGTGCTTTACAACACAAGGCCTCTCTGCTTCCACTTTAACTGTGGCAATTTTCCTACATTCCTTCCTGCATGAGACTCCCCCCCCCCCACCTTTTCTTTCCATTTATCAAGTTTCTACCCATGAAGAGATTAAAGTTATGCCAACCTTTTTGGCATGAAGAATTGGGAAAGAATGGCTAGCAATTTAGGGATTAAGAGTGTGAAATGAGAGCGGGAATTGCTGAGATAAAGCCCTAGAAAGCAATCCCAGGTGAGAGGCACGGGAAGGGACTAGGGAATCGGAAACCTGTTGCTAAGGTAGAAAAAACTAAAAATTGAAGTGCAGCGTTGGGGGTGAAAGAGTATGAGGAAGCATACTCAGGAAACAAGGCTCAGGACAAGGCCTAAATCTCTTTATGTTCAGCAAACCCTGGAATATCAAAGTCTCTATTCAAGGGAAGGTGGTAGAAATGGAATCAGAGAAAGACACAATCAGGAAGATTTTGAAAGAAAAAAAATTAATGCTTTCTATCCAAATCTATACTTTGGTGAGTGTAGAAATGTTAGGGGCTTCCCTGTCAAACTTGTCATTTTAATATCACTGTTATTTGTTTTTCATACTCTCTGTATTCTTAATTTTTCATTCTCTACCTCTCAGATTAAATGTAATTTCCTGTATGATTAAAGTTCTCATGTGGAGTGTTTTGGTGAGAATAGCATGGGTATCAAGCTATTGTGGACCAACTTCCACTACAAAAATATCAAAATGCTGTATAAAATAATACAAAGAATTTAATTAGTCGAGACTGAGAGAAAGAAGGGAAGAAAGAAAAAACAGAAAGGGGGAAACTCTTTGCCAAGAACAAAAAGTGGGTTGAAAATCAGAGGAGTAGACTCCAATTATCCTGTAGTAACCGGGCAAAGTGGGATACTGGACCTGGTTATAAGTGCATGGGGCTGGAGGCTGGGGATTGAACATCCACATAGGGAAAAATACATGACTTAAGAAAGGCAGGGTGTCGGAACTGGGACCTGGCCAAGGTGGTCGATTAAATTTATGAAAAGGGAACTAAAGAAAAAAAAGGGGGGCATCCCAAAGGTCCCTGTGCCTAATACTAGATATATTACGTGTCCAACAGGGGAATAAAAACTCTAGACTATTCAAATGAGGGTGTGGGAATTCATATTTTTAGTGCCCCTAAGGTGTGGAAATTCCCAAATTGGTCTAGGACTCCCAAAATTTCTCAAGCCCCAGCAAGAGAAAATATAAAACATCAGAGCAAAGTGGCTCCCACAGTTCAAGGGACTAAAATGAGAAAGAAAAAAAAAAAAAAAAGAACATCCTAGATCCTCCAAAATGAGCTCATAATATACAAGAGAGACGAAGAAATGAGCCAGCATGAGATGGAGCTCACATGCACAATGGGAAGAATGTGTGTGCTATGAACTACATACAACAGCAAATCAGAAAGAGAATACTAGATATTTAAGTTAAAATGATAAAGGGGTTGACACCAAAAACATGATCCTTAAAAGGAAAAATTGATAAATTATACCTCATCAAAACTGAAAACTTCTGCTCTCCAATAGGCCCTATGAAATATTGAAGATAAGCTGCAGACTGGGGAAAAATATTTGCAGACCACATATCCAACAAAGTACTTGTATCTGGATGATATGGGAACTCTCAAAGCTGAACAGTAAAAACAAAAAAATTCATTTAGAAAACGGGCAAAAGACATGAACAGACATTTCACCTAAGAAGATATACAGCTGACAAGCACATGAAAAGGTGGTGAACATTATTAGTCGCTAGGGAAATGCAAAGCATTACAACAAGATATCCCCACACACCTATGAGAATGCTGGGGAGGATGTGGAGAAGCTGGATCGTTCGTACAGTGCTGGGGCCCTTAAATGACACAGCCACTCTGGAATACAGTTGGCTATTTCCTTTGAAACCAAACATGCAATTATCATGTAACCCAGCAACCGAACTCTTGAGCATTTGTTCCAGAGAAACGAAAACCTATGTTTGTACAAAACTTGTACGTGAATGGTCATAACAGTTTTATTCATATCGGCATAAGACTGGCAACAACCTAGATGTCTTCAACTGGCAAAAGTTTAAACAACTATGGTATATTCAAACCGTAGAATACTACTGAGCAAAAAAAAGTAGACTATTAATTATAAACACAACTGGGATGGATCTCAAGGGGATTTCACTTAGTGAAACAAGCCCATCTCCAAGGTTATGTACTGTATTATCCAATGTATAGACCACGTTTGATATAACAAATTGATAGAAATAGAGAACAGATTTTTGGGTTCCAGGTTGAAGAACAGGGTGGGAGAGTGAGGGAAGTCGGTGTGCTTCTAAGAGCAGCCTGAGACTTGCAGAGATGAAGCACTTCTGTATCTTCATTGTAGTGGTGGTTACACAAAGCTATACACGTGATAAAATCGCATAAAACTTTGCACGCACACACGCGCGTGCACGCACGCACTCATAAAACTCGTGAAATCCAAATTAAACCAATGAGTAAAGATATACAAGAAAGGAAAGAAGCTTTGATAAAGAAAACCTAGGCAGACATTTTAAATACAAATCACATGTTCAGAAATGAAAAATATTGTCACCAAAAAAAAAAGCTTAAAAGGCAAATTAAACGGCATATCAGGCATAGCCGAAAAGAGAATTTGTTACCTTAAAAAATAGATTTGAATAAATCATGCAAAATGCCACATGGAGGGATTAAGAGATGGCAAATGCATGAGAGAAGTTCAGAGAGAGGGCACAACGGGAAGATGCCACATCCCTCTAACAGGAGCTTTTGAAGGAGGCGATGTCAGGGGGAAATAAATGAAAATTCGCCATATTTGAAGAAAGTTCTAAATGTCACCTTGACCAGGCATAAAAACAAACAAACAAACACAGGCAAATGATGGCAAAACTACAGAAGACCAGAAATAAAGACAAAGTCTCAGAAGCAACCAGAGGGGAAGGGGAAGGACGTAGTAGCACAAAAGGGTAGCTATTATTAGACTGACAGCAGATTTCTCATCAGCAACAATACAGTTTGAAAGATTAGACTGATATCTTCAAAGAGATAATACAAGAAAATAATAAGAGAAAATAACTAACTTAAAATTATACGCACAATTAAAGTATGTCTTCAAATAAGGCTAAAATAAAATCATTTTTAGACAGAAAAATTTATTACTCACAGGTTCTCACTAGAAGATCTATGATAGTTATTTCTTCCTGGAGTTCAGGAAGAAAGAAACTGAAACCAAAGTTTCAGAAATGAGATGCAAAAAATAGTTGAGAGGGGCACCTTTGTGGCTCAGTTGGTTGAGCGTTCGACTCTTGATTTTGGCTCAGGGTTGTGATCTTGGGGTCATGGGCTCTGCGCTGACAGCCCAGAGCCTGATTGAGATTCTCTCTCACTCTCTCTCTCTCTCTCTCCCTCTGCCCCTCTATCCTACTTGTGTTCCCTCTTTCTCTCTCTCTCAAAAAAGTTGAGAGATAAATTGGCAAACATGTAGATTAAATCCACACAAATATTAATTGTAAAAAAAATTAATACTATGGGAGAGTGATTGGAGGACAGGAACAAATTGTAAAAAATACAAGTGAAGGAAAAAAGGTCAAATGGGAGTTGGGGAGATTAAATTTAAAGAATCTAAGGCCTTTGTATTGTTTGGGAAGGGGATAGAACTCTTGGTTAACTGGAAGCACTGTTAACAACAACTGTACATGTTAGATATTAACAATAGCCAAAAAGCCTCTAAAAATATAGATATGTAATATACAACTTTCCAACGAATAGAAGGAAAAAGAGGACTTAAAAAATCAAGACAATACTTGACAGGAAAAGAGAAATAAAGAAAGAACAGGGTAAATAGAAAATAACTTGCTAAAATTAATACCAAATATATCAGTACTCAAAAGAAAAGGGATGATTTTTCTGACTACCTCAAAAGTCACCTATTCTTAGGGACACCTGGGTGCCTCAGTCAGTTAAACATCCCATTCTTGGGATCCCCATCTTGATCATGATCTCACAGTTTGTGAGATCGAGCCCCATGTCAGGCTTTGTGCTGACAGTGCAGAGCCTTCCTGGGATTCTCTCTTTCCCTATCTCTCTACTCCTCCCCACCTCAAAATTAATAAATAGACAATTTTTTTAAAGTTAGCTATTCTCAGAATGGATTTAAAAAACAACAAATTCCTGCCATATGTTGATGAAAAAAAAAAAGGTTTTTCAAAAAATACCAGGAAAACATACATTTTTAAAAAGCTGGTACACCAACATTATTATTTTACAGAGTAAATGTTAAAGCAAAAAGTATTATTTGTGATAAAGAATATCATTATTTAATAATGAAAGGAATAATAATTCTGTCTTGTTTGATGCTGGGTTTTATTTTCACAGTCTTGAACAACACCTGGCACATGGTAGGTGCTCAGGAAATGAATGGTTGAATAAATTAAGTCATGAGGAAATTACAGATGTAACAGCATAGCCTTAAAATATACAGAGCAGAATCTGACAAAATTCTAAGGAAAACTGATAAATCTATAATAACATTGGTCAATTTTTAACATTTGTCATACAGGAAATAATGAGATCAAACAGAAAAATTTAGTGAAAGATACAGAAGATTTGTGTTCCTGACTTAACAAATAGACATATAGAGAACCCTATACCCCACAATTATAGAATACATAATTTTTCAAAATCATTTAAAAAATTGCATAGAAAACATTTTACAAATATTAACCACATGCCAGACCATAATGGAAGTCTTAACAAAGACTACATACAGAATTCATATATAGATCATGTTTTCTGAGCACAATCTGATAAAGTTAGAAATAAATAACAAAAAATAGTTTTTTAATGTTTGGAAAATTGAAGACAAGCTTTGATTAATATAGTCTTCAAAGAAGAAATAATTATGCATATGAAGTACATAGAAAGTGAATGGCAATGAAAACACTGTATATCAAACTCAGTACTAATAGCACAAAAGGAAAATTTATTGCCCAGCATGGATATATTTTAGAAAGAAGAATGAAATTAACGAGCTCAATTTCTAAGTCCAAATATTAGAAAATGCATAATGGAGTATGCAAGAAAGTAGAAGGAAGCAAATAATAAAGATAACAGCACACATTCATGAAATGAAAAACACTATAACAGTGCTATTCCTTTGAAGAAGCTAAGAAGGTAACGTTTTATTTACTTTGAGACATTTTTTCCACATTTTACATCTCTGAAGTATTTTATGATTGGTGATATCTAAGATTCAATAATATATGATAGACAAACTTCTGGTAGGGTTGATCAATGAAAAAAAGAAAGCACAAACAAGCAGTATTAGAAATGATATGAAGATATAACTATGATTACAATAAACTTCTTTGACCAAACTAGTGCTGATAAATTTGAAAACAAATGGCATGGTTTTTTAAGATAAAGTATTAAATTTAACTTGAGAAGAAACAGAAAATATTGCTAGACTTCTGACCATAAAAGAAATGGAACAATAAATAAATCTACCACAAAAAAAATGAAGCTCATAATATTTTATAGGCATTCATTTCCAGAAAATGAACTCAAAAACAGAAATTTCATCTTAGGAGGCTAGTATATTCTTGATGCCAAAACCAGACAATGGCTATGAAAGAAAGAAAAATATGGTTCAATCTTCATTATGAACACAAATATAAAAATATACTAGACAAGATAATAACAAGCCAAATCTAGGAACATAGGTTTGTTTTTTTAAAAGAAATAATGACCAGTTTGGTTTATCACACAAATATAATGAGGAATTACCCTAAGAAAAAAATCTACTGTTTCATTTCAATGCATTAATAAATTAAAGAAAGAAAACCACCTAATCACCTCAGAGGATCCAGGAAAATACTTCAATAAAATTCAACATCCACTTGTGATTAAAAAAAAAAATCCAAACCTATAAAACTCTTAATTAGAAATAAAAGGACACCTCCTAGCCTAAAAAGGAGTACTGACTAAAACCTACAGAAAATATAATCAAGAGTGAAATGTTAGAAGCATTTTTACATTCAGGGAGAAAAGACAAGAATGACCATTATCACTACCTCTATTTAACATTGTTCTGAAGATCCTGTTCAAGAAACAAGTAAAATGTGTACGAATTAGAATCATAGAAACAAAACTCTCATAATATACATACATATATATATATATATATACACACCATGAGATATATATACTATGAGATAGATATAGATATAGATAATGTTTATTTTGAGAGAGAAAAAGTGTGCAATCAGGGTAGGGGCAGAGAGAGAGAGGGAGAGAGAGAATCCTAGCAGGCTCCATGCTGATCGTGTGGAGCCCAACGTGGGGCTTGATCTCATAAATCATGAGATCATGGCCTGAGCTGAAATGAAGAATCTAACACTTAACTGACTGAGCCACCCAGACACCCCTCATAGCATATTAATTATAGTTGTTTCAAATTCTCAGTCTGTTAATTCCAACATCTCTGCCATAGCTGAGTCTGGTTGTCATGCTTACTCTGTGTCTTCAAACTGTGTTGTCTTTTAGTATGCCTTGTAATTTTTTGTTGAAAGCCAGACGTGACACATGGGTAAAAGGAACTGGGGTAAATAGTCCTTCAGTGTGTGATTTTATATTTAGCTGACTGGGGTTACACTGTGTTTACCATTTGCTATAGCTATAGGTGTCCGAGGTTAAAATTTCCTCTGGTGTCCTTGTTTCTGTCTGCCCTCTTGTCTTTAGGTGTCTCTAAAGACTTCTTATTAAATAATGTCTGGGATATGCAATTCTTTCTGTTGTATTCCCCTGTTAGTATACAGGGGCCTTCTTGTTCTGGTGGTGTGAAGTGTGGGGGCAGGGGAAGTAAGTATTCTATTGTCCCATGGTTAGGTCACAGACTTTTAATGAGCCTTTGCCCCTGGGCTGCGACTTTCCAAGTGCTTCTCAGTTTTGTTTAGATGAGACAAGAAGGTTAGAGGGGGCTGATGTTGGATATTTCCCTTCCCTCCGGTTGGTTAGTCTTTGGCAAGAACCCAGTCAGTTAGGCTCTGGTAAAATGGTTTCTCTTGAGGCCTTGTTAAGAACAGAATGATAAGGACAGAATTCTCTGGGCATATTTCAAAATAGAATTTAAAATGTCTATACCGAGACACCAAAACCATAATTAAAAGACAAGTTCCAAGTTGGCCAGGTTGTAGAGCAATAGGAACTCTTATACATGGCTGGTAGATATCTGAGAGAGCACAACCTCTTTGAAGAGCAATTTAGTGTTATTTAGTAGAATTGAACTAAGCCCCAGAAATTCCATCCTTAGATCTATACTCTGCATTATCTGCCAACACACTTCAACGTGTTGCTGTTTGTACTGATGATGCAGAAGCAATTGTAGGTAAAACCGCTGGTGATTTAGTACAAATCGAATGGTGCCAAACTGTTTTGCTCGTCATTGTATTCTTTATTGTCAGAGGCTTGAAGTAAAATCGTCATCATCATCATCATCACCATCATCATCATCCAGTTCTACTTAGTAATTAAAAATTTTTTTTTAAGGTTTATTCACTTTTCAGAGACAGAGACAGAGAGTGAGGGGTGGGGGGAGGAGCAGCCTGAGAGGGAGACACAGAATGTGAAGCAGGCTCCAGGCTCTGAGCTGTCAGCACAGAGCCCGACGCAGGGCTTGACTCACAGACCGTGAGATCATGACCTGAGCTGAAGTTGGATGCTTAACAGACTGAGCCACCCAGGTGCCCTTTTATTTATTAATTTTACTGACGAAGCAGTAAAAATTATTTATACATTTTATTAAATCTCAACTCTGAAGTACATGTCTTCTTAATATTAATATTCTGTGTAATGAAACAGAAAATACACATCAAGCATTTCTGCACACCGAAGTATGATGGTGTCTCACGGCAAAACACATGCTTTTTTTTTTTTTTTTTTGAGCTATGAGCTGAACTAGCTGCTTTTTTCATAGAACACCCTTTCTACTTGAAAGAAAGACTAAAAAACTATGGTTATTCAGACTTGGGATTTTGGCAGGCATTTTCTCATAAATGAACAAAGTGAGCCTGTCACTTCAAGGAACTGACTACATCTGTTGCCAAAGATAAATTTTGAGCTTTCAAGCAAAGTTAGAATTTTGGAAAATTTGTATTCACTACCATGACCTTGACAGTTTCCCAATTTTAAAAAATGTTTTTATGATTAAATCAGTGGTGATATAAATAAATGTGTTTTTCTTAATTTTTTTATGTTTATTTATTTATTTATTTATTTATTTTGAGAGAGAGAGAGAGAGTGGGGGAGGGGCTGAGACAGAGAGGGAGACAGAATCCCAAGCAGGCTCTGCACCATCAGCACAGAGCCCAATGCAGGGCTCAAACTCAGGGACCGTGAGATCATGACCTGTGCCAAAATGAGGAGTCAAACGCTTAACTGACTAAGCCACCCAGGCACCCCAATAAATGTGGGGGGGGGTGATATTATATAATAAAACCTGCTGACATTTGTAAGGCATGTATAACTCAGTGAACCAATGTCTCCCAAATGACCAAGAAAGATCAATGGGTTTTAGTGTAACAAAGGATGAGAAACTCATTGACACAATTTCAGATTCCACATTTGGAACTAAACTTTAAGAAACTGTCACTTGTAGACTCTTGATTTAGTATCTTTGATGAAGAATATCCAAATCATCTAAGAAGGTTATTAAAATACTCCTCCCCTTTCCAACTACATATTTGGGTGAGGCCTGCTTGTCATCCTATGCTTTAACCAAGAACTTATTACAGCAGGTTGAATACAGAAGCAGATATGAAGATCCAGCCGACTTCTATCAAGCCAAACACTAAAGAGATTTGCAAAAATGCAAAAACAATGACCTTCTCACTAATATTTTTGTGTCGTAAAATACAGCTATTTTTTTTTATTTAAAAGCATGTTATTTATGATAAAATGTAGTAGGCTTATTATTGCTATTTTTAAATGAATTAATACAGAGATATTTTTAAAATTTCTCAGTTTTAATTTCAAACCATAAAGATCAGTAGATAAAATCCATATAGACAAAAGCTATTTGGGGTTACAGCAACGTTTGTGAGTCAAAAAAATTAAGTTACTAAATGTTTATCGAGAAGGGAACGGATAAATACATTTTGATAGAGTCATAAAATACAATAAAACACCTCTCTGAGGTTAAATGAGCTAGATTTATATGTATTAATGTGGATGATTTGGGAACATGTTGAGAGAAGTAAAAACAGGTTGCAAAATGAGGGGCACAGAATGATTCCACTGACACACATCTCAAAAACAGAGGGATATTGTCGGCTTACGGATACCTCCATAGTTAGTAAGAATATACGCTCCTGTGGAAACACAAGAGGATACATATCAACCTCGGAGGCTAATGGGGTCGGGGGCCAGGGGAAGCAGGGGAAGGTTCAAACGTACGCACAAAACATCTAGAAAAAGATGGAAGAAACCACGGCACGAAGTTAATGTTTACACTCTGGGGCCATAGGTGTTGTTCTGTATCTTTCTATTCACTTGAAATATCACAGCGTTAAAATATACTTGGTTTTAAATGCCTCTGTTGCATTTGCTGTCAGTGAAGAAATATTCAACTGGCTGGTTCCCAGCGGAACAACATTTTCTCCATTCAGGGCCGGACAGCCAGCTGTCCTGCTTTTTGCCGGCTGCTTCTTGACCCTAGTAGATGACTTGGGATATTTGAAGAGTAATGTCTTTTCTGCCTGCAGAGCTCTTGATCCTGGGTTCTCAGTCATGGCCGCAAAGGAAATTCTCCCTCAGGTTTCTTACAGCACTCCCGCAGCTGTCAGGGAGGGCAGGCAGCCAGCACGCCCAGAGACAACTTGAGCCGGCATCAGCATGGTTCCCGCTTGGGGCAGGAGCCCTGACACAAAGTATCCTGTTCCTGTTCCTTTTCCTTCTGAAGCCAGAGAGCAAGCCTTTGATTCATGGGGCGATGATATCATGTAGTCCTGCTGGGTGTAGCTGGGCTCCAGGCGAGCATCTGGGAGGCACCTAATCCCCTCCCCACACCCAGCACTCCCTGGAGCCTCATGGGCCCCACGGGATAGTTTCATGGTAGAGCTGAGATGATCTTTGTACCTTTAAATTCAGACATTCGGCTCTGAAGCCACTCAGCTTCCCGGCATTTTTATTGAGAATACCCTCGGCGTAATTTTCAGACTTCGCGGCCTCCGATAAGGAGGAAGAGCTTGATATTCTGGTTTTGTTTCTGTTTGAAGAGCGTATCCCCAAAGGAATTGCATGTGTCCCAGATTCAACACAGCTGTTAATTAGAGCTGAGAACACTTGGTTGACCCCTGTGTGGCTAATTGCTAGAATTGAGAAGCGTCTCTAAGGGCCTCCTATGATAACAACTGAAAATTGTACTGAGCATCACCTAACGCTTCTGGAAGCAGTTCAGGATGGGAAGCAATAGGCTCCCTGCAGCTCCTGGCGCGAGAGAAGCAACTATGTGCTGAAGGAGCAGTATTAAGGATTCTCTTCAGTGATTAAAACACCCACATTTCACTTTGGATGTGTGGCTTGAGGCAGTGTGCACAGAAGGCCTTATCAGAGAGCTCAGAACGGTGCGGCACAGCATACGTGGCCTACTTCGGAGGGCTTCGACTCCCCCTCTGACATCTCACCCCAGGGTCAGTGCCACCACCGCCCCTGGGCCAGTGCTGTGGGTCAGGGCAGGAAACAACTCCGGTGGGGAGTGGGGACGGCTGTGAGCAGCTTCTGAGGTGTCGTCTGAAGCAACCGTTCTGTTTCCCCATGTTAAACGGACAACCGAGACTCACTCTTACAATGAGGAAAATGGAAATCACCTAGGTCCCTGCCTGGCACGAAAAGAGTGGCCATCACCTCCCTTCCCGTTGGCTCTGCGAGCAGAAAGAACTGAACGGAAATGTCCACGGACAGGGCGAGAACTGGGCTGGAAAGAAGAGGAAGTAACAGAGGGAAGAAAACGAAAGCCGATTGTCAGAGAGCCGGCCAGAGGGACATCGGTTAGGGAGAGGAGAAAAGGGGAGGCAGCCAGGGAAGAGGAGGAGGCAGGGAGGGCTGAAGAGCCACTTAGGGGAGGCGAGGGAGAGAAGTGGCTCTTCCTCCTTCCTCCCCAGGTCCTGGGAGAGAGTAAAACTCACCAGAACCGGCAGCAGCAAGTGTTTTGGGCTTCTCAGCCAAGAGGCCCAGATCATACCCCAGATAGTTTAGTGGCCTGGCGGACTCCACTCCCTTGGCCTGGCCTAAGGAAGGTCGCCTGGAGCCAGCAGTGTAAGGAGACCCATGATCCCTTTTCCAGAAGAGATCCAAAGCATGGGTCCAATTCCAGGAAGTGACAACAGCAGAAAGCAACCCAGAGTTAGCCGCCCAGAGCCGGGGAGGGGAAAGAAACAGAGGAAGCTGGAGAAAAAGGGATCACTTGCATTTTCTTCTAGACCCAGATTGGCTGCGGAGGGCAACCCGTGCCAAGGACAGCTGGGGACCCCATGTATCTGGAGTCTCTAATTGGACGTGCCTCCTCCTAATGGACACCTCTCACTAACAAAGATTATGGAGGATGCCCTGTGTGCTTAGCCTACTTGGGACGGTAGTTGGGGACATGGGAGCAGCGAGTATAGCTGCCCTCTGCAGGCAACGAACTGGAGAAGAAAATCTAATACACAAGATATCACAACGTGCAGTGCCGAAGAGTATCAGACATTTAGCTAAACGGGACAGTGCCGGGCTGAGTCCACAGGGACTGGAAGGGGCATCAACGAGGGCTGGGGTAGTCCGAGAGACTTCTCAGAGGAAGCTGGGCCAAGCGTTGAGTGCGGACCTTGAGGGAAAACATAGAGGCAAAGCGTCCTGCTTAGATGAATCAACAAGGCTGATCTCACTTGATTGGAAGGTCCTTGTTGGACAACGATGAGAAATCATGGTCCTTTGCTGCCACACATTTACATGGAGCTTTATATTCTAAGACTTTCATATAAATGTTCATAATTGCTCCCCACAAGGCTTTTAAGAAATAGTTTTTATTTTTAGAATTGGAAAATATCTTAGATTTTTATCCAGCCCAGGCTCTACACATGACATTTGAGGAAGTGATTCCCAAAGAGTTCAAGTGACTAACTCAAAGTTACACAGTTAAGTAGCCCCAGGACTATAACGCAGGTCTTATTATTCTGCTTAAATGGACTTAACAAAAAGTATATGAATGCAATTTTGTTTTCATTTATATGGAGCTATTTCCTATAATAGAGACATGTACTTGAAAAGAGTAATTGTCTATGTTTTGTTTCCTTATGCTAAAAGGAATATATGATCCAAAATATATGATCATCACAGAAAATTTAGAAAGTACAGGTAAGCCAAAAAATTAAAACCATCCATAATCATACCATCCAGTTTACAGGCTTTGAAAATCGTTAAAAGTATGTATTCTTTTCATTTGAACCTTACACACGGGTTGCTTTATTTTAGGCGTAAATGTCTCTGGTCCCCCTTAAGGAGAAGAACATTAAGAAGCAGGATAGAAGCAGCATAGTGTGCAGAATCTTAAAGGGCATAAAATTTGGAAGCCAAAGGTCTAGGTTCCAGACCCGGTCAGTCATTACTAGCTGTGTGGTCTTCCGTAAGTCAGCCAACTTTCCT
Source organism: Panthera tigris (assembly GCF_018350195.1). Classification (NCBI taxonomy): domain Eukaryota; kingdom Metazoa; phylum Chordata; class Mammalia; order Carnivora; family Felidae; genus Panthera; species Panthera tigris. The sequence continues at coordinate 120,097,399 of NC_056662.1, forward strand.
GCACGTTGGGTTCTCATTTACAAAATGATGGGGTTTCAGCCATCTCTTTCTTAGCTTGCTAAAATGTCTTTTCTAGGACTTCAAAATCAGGCATTGTAAGCTTACAACAGTTAATTAAAACAAAGCAAAACAGTTTCTGATGTTTTTAAAGGAACATAACAGCATGTTAAAATAGGCCTCTTCCTTTCTCAGGGTTTTGGCTGGGGCTCCAAAGCTGAGAACAATGGGTTTATGTCTCCCCCACATTTGCACACATTCTAAGCCAGATATAAGACTGTCTAGGCAGGACTGGCAAAGAGTGGTCTCGAGCTTGCTCTGCCTCAGTTAGACCTCCCCACACCCCCAAGCTTTGCAGAGAAGGCTAAAAGAACGGACCTAGAGGCTGCCTTCTCGTTCCACTGGAAAAAAAAAATCCTTAATGAAAGGCTGGCTGGTGGTACCTCGGGCAGCCGAGCAAAACCAATGGGTCCCCAGAGGGAATAAGCTGCATTTACAGAAACAATAGAAAAGTCTGTGCCACGAGAACATGAAAAAGAGAGTTGGACTCATTATCTTATATACTCGAAGAGGCTTTTCTAGATGATTCCAACATAGGCCACACGGTGTAGGTGCTGGAATCCGGGTGATAAGGGGGGAATTTCAAGAGCCAGCTGACGTGGGTATCATCCAAGCAATGCTATCGTACGCTATCCCAGGGAGGAAGGGTCTCTCAACAAATCTTCCAAAGCACCCCACTAGAGACATACCCTTTAGATCTGCCAGTCACCGAGGAGAGGACCCTGTGATTGCAACTGCTACAGCCACTGAACACCTTGCCTCTTTCTCTCTAACTCCCTCTCTCTCCTGGGCCCAGCTAGTGCAAGAGGGGGTGAGACAAAGAACAAAGGACCGTGAACCACGTTTGCGAGTCTGGCTGCGACCCACACTAGCGGGAGGGAGAACTCTAATTTGGATAAGACACTGAAGTTTTGAAATGACATTGGACTGAACTTCTCAATACGTGAAAGGGAGCAGAAAACCATGGGTAGTGAGGAAAGAGTGGAGAGAGCAATTCTGAAGGGCCAGTCATAGGGTAGAAAAAAGTTGCTTTCTGCTTGAATCCTCCCAGCTCCAGCTTGTTTAACGTGCCGGTTGCAGGAGCGTAACTTGGGTGAGCAAAGAGAGGGTTGCAAAGGGGAGAGAGATTGGTGGCCAGATCCCAATCAAGAGGCTGTTGTCTGGAAATTAGGCAATAAGGCGATGGGAGCTGGGGATGTTTCTGAGGTAACTCTGGCAAGAATTAATGACTGCTTAGGCGTGTTAGACAAGTAAAGTGGGTGAGTCACACAAGCTTCTAAAGTTTCTAGCCTAAGAGACTGGAAGATAGTGACTTGATGGATAGCAATGCCACTTCTATGGCTAAATATGTGTTCTAGAGAGATCCCACACTTAGGTCAATGATGCCACATTTTTGGAGCTCCTTCACTCGAGTCTCCCGAGCCAGTGGCTCCTGAGCCAACTTATGAGTCATATAAAAAAGTCATTACTTTTCATGTATCCATTTTTTCATTTAATCCATCACTTCACAAATTTTGTTAAGTGTTTCCTATCTGTTATGCACTGTGCTGGTCACTGCGGAGAAAAATTAGCGGGTCACAGGGTCAGTTCTCAAGTTGCCCATGGGCTGTATGCTCTACCTACTTTAGTTGCTGGGTTAACCATGGTTTTTGTGGCCTTTCCCCCTTTTAACTCCCTTATGCCATTGATTTTATGTAGAAAGGAGCACAGTATGGTGTAAATTGGTTGTTACCATCTTAAGTACGTGAATTTATTTTCATTTACCAGTTTTCCATTTTGTCTTATGTCCCACAGAATATAGGCCGTTATGACAACGTGGCCCAGAAATTTGATGTCTGTCCAAATTTGCACTTTCTAAATGTAAGTAGACACTCAAAATGAGTCTAAAAATCACTGCCACAAAATGTACCCAAATAGACCCACACAATTGTTCTCTCTCTCTCTCTCTCTCTCTCTCTCACACACACACACACACACACACACACATACATACATACACACACACATTCATACCATTCATATTCAGTTCCGTGGGACAAAAATATGTATCTAGTACTTGGAATATCAGAGTTTGGTGTTAAGTCCTCCAAGGGAGGTACAAATTAGAAACATAGTTCTTTCTTTTTAGAAGTCCACAACTTAGTAAGAGGAACAGATACGTTTAACAGATACATGCTGTTTATAGAGAGACATATGTGGTACATGGTGAAGTGTGAAGTGATAGAGTAAAATAATAAACAATAAATTATAATAAATTAGCAAGGGTGAAAGAATCTATAATAACCCCTTGTATTCAGGCTGCTTGACTTTGGGACCTCAGGTACAAAGATCTGAGTTAATCATACTGTCCAATCTATTCAACAAAATTTCCTAGCACCTACCAGGTGGCAGGCACCTTTCTAGGTAGAGGAAATGCAACTTTTTTTCAAGGTGGGGATACAGTTAACCATTAAACAAATGCCTGATCGTAGTGGCAATGGGAAGAATAAAAGCAAGGTGGCGGGGAAGCAGGTTATTAGATGGCTCTTATTTGGGTGATCAGAAACAGCCTCTCTGAGGATATAACATTTCAGAAGGAACCCAACTTGAGAAGGAAGACCAGGACAAGCCTCTCAGACAAGACAAATGACTGTTGGAAAATCCCCAAGCAAGAATGGGTTCCATGTGCTGCAGAGATGAAGAAGAGGTGGGTTGTGCCCAGACCACTGTGGGCAAGGCGGGGAGCCCGGAATGAGTTGAGGTTGAAGGGGTGGACACTGACCAGGTAAGTAAGGCTAGGTTTTAAAATAACAGAAGGTTTGGCTGATCCTTAAATGTGCACACACGTGCATACATGCACACACATGAAATACCAAAACTGTTTCGAGCATTGACAGAACTGCTGGAATCTCTGCAGGAAATAACACTTATTTGGATCAAGCTTAAAAACTCATTACTTTTTTTTTAAAGTTTATTTATTTATTTTGAGACAGTGTGCTGGAGGGGCAGAGAGAGAGAGAGAGAAAGAGAAAGAGAGAGAATCTCAAGCAGGCTCTGCACTGCAGAGCCTGACACGGGGCTCAAACTCACGAACCGTGAGATCATGACCTGAGCCAAAATCAAGAGTCAGTTGCTTAACCAACCGAGCTACCCAGGCGCCCCTCATTACTTTCTATTCACATCTAATACTTAATTTGCCTACAAAAGTTTAAGGAGCAGAAGAATATTTGAATAATGAACTCTAAGCATTATCAAGGGTTATCAATGAACAGAGTATAGGAAAAGCCATGAGTGACTAAAGAACAATTTGAAAAAGGAAACCCCATTAAGGCAGGCAGGGAGAGGGGAACAATTCCAATTATGAGGGGTGAAGAGTGGCAGTTTTTGCTATGTTTCTCATTAGGCTGGAGATGATTATGCCATATTCTCATCATTGGTTTTAGATAAATCCCCTCTCTTACAACGTTATTTTTCCAATCCCCACCCCATAGGTATCCTTTCTAGTATGTTTGGGATATGTCCTCAAGTGCGTATGTATCTTTCATAAATGCATGTTGCTTTCCATGGATGTGATTTTAACTAGCCAACATGAAACTGCGGTATGATATTGTTCCATCTTATTTATTTACTCAAGACTACTTTTAAAGGTCTATCCATATTTCTCTGTGTATCTCTAATTCATCACTTCCAATTGCTGCAGAGTATTTTGTGATAAACGTCCTTCATGTTTTACTTACCCATCCCCCTAGAGATGGAAACTAGGTTGCTTCACGCTTTCTACATGCAATGAACATCCTCATGAAGATGCCCTTATGGGCTGAGGTGAATTTCTCTAAAGGACTACATGGCCATGACAATTACTCTCACTCAAATTCTCTTGATAAAGCTGGATTGCTTTTCTGAATAAATGCACTAGTCCACATGCTTAGTATATGTTCATAAATGACTTATTCAGAATACACTAAGTTTCAAGTTAAATTTTTGAAATATTTATTTATTTTTGAGATAAAGTGTGAGCAGGGGAGGGGCAGAGAGAGAGGGAGACAGAATCTGAAGCAGGCTCTAGGCTTTGAGCTGTCAGCACAGAGCCCGATGTGGGGCTCGAACTCACGAGTCGCAAGATCATGAGCTGAGCCGAAGTCGGACGCTCAACCAACTGAGCCACCCAGGTGCCCCCAGAATACACTAAGTTTCAGAGTCATATGGTGATGTATACAAGATCCAAGTCTTCCAGTTCAGTTCTAAGGCTTTATCCATTGGGAAATGCCTTTCTGAGAAAGAACCCCCCTCCCCACACAGATGTGCACAAGCACAGATACAAAGTTTAGCTGAATTACTCCTTAAGGGGTATAGTTATCCTTCACTGCCCCTCATTCAATGATTATTTATTGAAGGGCAGCTATAGAAGACATTGCTTTTTTTTCTTCATGAGGTCAAGGTGTTATTTCCCCTCATCCTCATTGTTCCTGTTCCAAGCAGGTATGCACTAGGGGATGAGATCCTTCCTTTCCTTGAAGGAACTTACAATCTAACTTCCTCTCATAACCATAATCAACATTAATACAGGTAGCAGATTTTTCAAAAACTTTTTGTGGTTCCGTTTTCTTACATCTGCATCTGCATGTGATGGCCTCAGAATCCCTCAAAATTGATCATTTTACCTAGTCCCTGTTCTCCATTTCTGGAAACGACAAACTCCCTCAAACTTCAGGTCCCAAATATCCAAGTCATACCAGAAGACAGTTGTTACAAGGCTACTGGCCAGAGCCCAGCATGTAGCACAGTGATTCTGTCGGGGGTTCAATGCATTATGAGCAAATATGGCAGAACCATAAACCAGATCCATTTTAGCTGTGGCCGGTTATGCCCTTGGGTTTGAAATAATTAATTTCCTAGACATGTGGTCCCCAGATGAAATTCATGCTGTGATTTGATTTTTTAAATGCAAAAAAAAAAAAAAAATTCTCCAGCAGAAATTCATCACCAACATGTTAAGGAATTTGATGACTAAAAATAATCTCCCCAGAGAGTGTATGGGCATGGTGTGCAGACTTGGAAGGGAAGAACACACCAGTGAGTCTATGTGAGAGGGAATGACATGGGCACTGAACTGGGGGCCCACCTTCTGGTATCAAAGGCTGTCTCACATGTCAAAAAATATATATTTTTCATCTATTAAATAAGAAATTATTTTGGGCCTGAGCCTGGTGGCTCAGTCGGTTAAGCGTCTGGCTTTGGCTCAGGTCATGATCTCACAATTCGTGAGTTCGAGCCCCATATCAGGCTCTGTGCTGACAGATCAGAGCCCGGAGCCTGCTTCGGATTCTGTGTCTCCCTCTCTCTCTGCCCCTCCCCTGTTCGCTCTCTCTCTCTTTCTCTCTCTCTTTCGAAAATAAATAAACATTAAAAAAATTTTTTTAAATAAGAAATGATTTTAAATGCTTACCATGGACATGAGCCTTCAAATCATATTCATTCCCTAGAAGGCAAGTTATAAATTGGGGAGAGTCAGTTCTGTACACAGTTAGGTGGAGCCCACTCCTCCCTCAGAAAATGGTTCTCCTAGATCCTGGGGAAAGAAACCACTCAGTTGCTCTAAAAGAAGAACACTGAAGGCAGAATTTACCCTGAAGCAGGCAGGTGGTAATGGTTGAAAGCTGAGAACACTGACAGATTTATACTGAGCCTCTATAGAAGCCCAAGGTCATTATTTAGGTTCTAAGGGTCTAGGACAAAATTTAGTCTGCCAACTTGAGACCCAGGAGTGGAAGCCAACTGGGGACTGGCCTAGGGAGGGAGCCATGCAGCTATATGGGGAAGAGCATCCTGTGCTGAGATCTTCCTGCATGTTGGAGGCAGCAACTCCTGGTTTCGAGGAAGTGCCTTCCTGGGCTCAGCTGATGCTGGCTGTGGCTGCAGCTATCTTGCCAGGCTGGTTCTACAGTGTGGTTCTGAGAGCTCTTCTAGAAGTTCAGCTTATAGCCTGTTCTTCCAGCCTTTCCAACACTTATATGAGCTACCTAATAACTCCCTTTCTGCCTAAAGTAGTTAATATGGATTTTATTGTTGAAACCAAGAACTTGACCCAATTTTAGTTGATTATAGTATCAGTCTTAGGGTTTTCCTTTGTACGAGTTAGTGCATTATACCTCTTTATCTGATTTATCAGCTTTAAAAGATGAAATCTTTTGGCCCCCTAGCTATAAAGGATTAGGAAATCAGCATATTTACCTTCCTCAATTTTTATTATACAATCTCCCAAATTTTGGGCAGCTGACTTTCCTACATAATTCCTGTAAATATTCATACTCCTAAATACCAAATCTAGACTTCTTGGTGCTCGGTATCTGATTACCCTGCACCCCAGATAATATTGCTTTTAGGCTAGCCCTATAAGAAGAAAGAATAATGGGGGAGGACAGGGCATCCTTCCATTGAAACTCAAACCCACTCTGTGTTCAGCTGATTGCTTAGGTCCTGATGTGCTTCTCCACAGGATGATGAGAAGATAGAGGGCTAGTCACTTTTTCCTCTTCCTGCTCACTCCTGGCTTATAGTTTTCTCCAACAAAATCTGATCCTTAAGCCATATTGCATGATGTTGAGGAATTCATTGTGAACCCTGTTTTACCATGGGTGGTGACCACAAAGGGACTCACCTTGTATTACAGTGAAGATCACTTCTCAGGATGTAAAAAACACAAAACAGAAATTATCAGAGAAGAGTCCATAACCACTATGTCATGAATAAACAAAATCAATAAAGCAATGATTGCTATATGCAAAATCAAGACATAAATGACAAACTGGGAAAAATATTTGTACCTCATATCACAAAGGGTTTTGATTTCCTTGATATAAAGAGTCCCCTGTAAATCAATAAGACCAACACCCAACGGAAAATGGGCCAATGATATGGATACACAGTTTATAGAAAAGGAGGTACAAAGGAAACACTAAGACAAATGACTTTTAAACCCAGGAAATGAGAAAATTTTTATTTCAAAATATACCGAGACTCCATTTTTCACCTCTTAAAATGGCACAGACCAAAAAAATTAAAAGAAAAAAAAAAAAAGGGGGGCGCCTGGGTGGCTCAGTCGGTTAAGCGTCCGACTTCAGCTCAGGTCACGATCTCTCGGTCGGTGAGTTCGAGCCCCGCGTCGGGCTCTGGGCTGATGGCTCAGAGCCTGGAGCCTGCTTCCGATTCTGTGTCTCCCTCTCTCTCTCTGCCCCTCCCCCGTTCATGCTCTGTCTCTCTCTGTCTCAAAAATAAGTAAACGTTAAAAAAAAAAAATTAAAAAAAAAAAAATGGCACAGACCAAAATGTACTATAGTCCATGGTGTTGACAAGGGTCTGGGGAAATGGGCATGCTTACTGATGGGAATATAAATCAGTATACAACTTCTGGGGAGAGCAATTTGGTGATACCTGTTCAAATGATAAGTGCACATATCCTTTTAGCCAGAATTCTAATCTCAGGGATTTATTCTACTGATACACTTGCATATATAGAAACAGTTATGTACAATTGCAGCATTGTCTGTGAGAGCAAAATATTAAAAACATTTTTTTTAACATTTATGTATTTTTGAGAGACACAGAGAAACAGAGTGTGAGTGGGGAAGGGGCAGAGAGAGAGGGAGACACAGAATATGAAGCAGGCTCCAGGCTCTGACCTGTCAGCACAGAGCCCGATGCGGGGCTCGAGCCCATGAACGGCAAGATCATGACCTGAGCTGAAGTTGGACCTTTAACTGACTGAGCCACCCAGGCGCCCCGAGAGCAAAATATTTTCAATCACTTGAAAACAACAAGGAAAATAAGAAATGTAATCTTTGACATACTGGCCAAGTCACTTTTACCCTAAACCTTAACATATATGAAGGAAGGCTATTTTCTATGGTGAGGATCCAACTCAAGTAAGAAAGGAGATCCAGGCAGAGAGATTGTATATTGCAGAGCTGGCAGAACTCGGAATGCTCAAACCTTCCTGGGAATGCAAGTGGATTCCTGAAATCCTTGCTTAGAACCAACAGTACCTTGCTTAGAACCACACTTGGTGCAGGCCAGCTGTTAAAGTTTTCTTGGACTCCATTTGAGACCACTGAGGGGGGGAGGGGAGCAGGTGAAGAAAGAAGGTTGTAGGCCCACAGTCTTGGCATGGTGACGCCAGGTGGAAGAATAGCCGTCAGTAATAAGCTGCCCTGCAGTTGCTAAACTTTTCCTCTGAAGAAGAGGAAGCACGAGGCCAGCTCATACCAGCACACATACAGACTCTGCTTAGATTATAGGGGCTCGGGGAGAGGTATGGCGCTCCGCTTTGGGCCCTTCCCCACAAGTACTTCAGCATATAGGTAGTCCAAGTAGCAGGGTCTCCAGGAGCCAACATTCATATTGTATTTCATGTGGATGGCACCCTCTGGAGAGGACACTATTTGGAGATTGTCCTTTGGAGATGTACAGTGGGACAGCCCTGCCAGGAAAAGTGCCCTTACTGGGGCACCTGGGTGGCTCAGTCGGTTAAGTGTCTGACTTCAGCTCAGACCATGATCTCACAGTTCGTGAGTTCAAGCCCCGCATCGGGCTCTGTGCTGACAGCTCAGAGCCTGGAGCGTGCTTCGGATTCTCTGTCTCTCTCTCTTTCTGCCCCTCCCTTGCTCATGCTCTGTCTCTCTCTCTCTCTCTCTCAAAAGTAAATAATAAACTTTAAAAATAATTTTTTTAAAATAGTGCCCTAGGGAAACAGCACAAATCTTTACAAAAATACAACAAAAAAGGAGGGAATCAATAGGGAAAATAATTGGCAGATAAAGAACCATGGCAGAAAGATCTTGTCACAAAGCCAGAGAAAATTATGACCAAAACAAATTCCATTATCTCTAGAAACTAAAGAAAAAGTAATCTCTAGGGAAAAAATAACCTGTATATAACAAGCACTCAAAGCAGAGACACAAGGGGTCAAGGAGAAAATGACTAGACAACTGAAGTTAAAACATGAGTTAGTGGGCTACCTGGCTGGTTCAGTTGGCTGAGCATACTACTCTTGATCTCAAGGTCATGAGTTCAAGCCCCATGTTGGGCATGGGCTATTTTAAAGACAAACAAACAAACAACAAAAACAAAAACATGAGTTAGTGTTAAAATTTGTTTTCTTTGAGGTAGACTTTATATACAGCAAAGTCTTAGATGTATACTTGATAAATTTTTTAAAAGTTAACTACACCCATGTACCCCCCATTCTGATACAGATATGAAACATTACCAACACCCAAAAAGGTTCTTTCTTGTCCCCTCCCGGTCTCGGGTAATTGCTGTTTCGATTACTATCATCCACTATCAATTAGTTTTGTCTAGTGTTAAATGTACTATAAATGAAAACATATAGTAGGTACTCTTGTATATGTGTAGGTTTTTCTACTTTACATTATGTTGATGATATTCATCCACATTGTTTGAATAGCAATCGTTCATTCTTTTGCAATATTACATAGTATTCTATTAGATATATGTGACACGATTTATCCATTAACGCTTGAATTGATTCTAGTTTTTAACTATGATGAAAAAGGCTGCTATGAATACTCTTGTACATGTCTTTTGGGGGATATAAACATTCATTTCTGTTGGGAATATACAAAGGAGTAGAATTTCTAGGTCAAAAAGTACCTGTATATATAGCTTTGAAATCATTAAAAAGTTGGGTTTTTTTTAAATGTTTATTTATTTATTTTGAGAGAGAGAGATAGAGGATAAGCAGGGGAGGGGCAGAGAGAGGAAGAGAGAGAATCTTAAGCAGGCTCCACACTGTCAGCACAGAGCCCGATTCAGGGCTCAAACCCACAAACGGTGAGATCATGATCTGAGCCAAAATCAAAAAATTGGTGTGTGGAGTGAGGTAGGGGGTCAAGGTTAATTTTTTCCTATATGAGTAGCCAATTTACCCAACACCATTATTCCAAATAACATCTTCCCCCCATGAATTACACGTATCACAAGTCAGGGAACTGTATATGTGTGGGTCTGTTTCTGGATTTCTTTTCCCTTCATCTGTTTGTCTCTCCTAATACCTAAATCACATTGTCTGAATTGTAACTTCATAAGAAATCTAATGCCTAAAAGTGTAAGTCCTCCATATTTATTCTTCTTCTTCAAGATTGCCACTTTCAAGATTATTCTAGGTCCTTAGAATTTCCAGATAAATTTTAGAATAAACTTGTCAGTTTAAGCTGATGTACTTCTAAACCAGATGTTAGTAGTCAAGTCTTTGTTTAATTAGTCCTTATACCTTATATATACTTTTAAATTTCATTGATAAAATATAGCGTGAGTGTTGATTTTGGGGGAGCATGTGTTGGTTCAGTCGGTTAAGAGTCTGACTCTTGATGTCAGCTCAGGTCATGATCTCATGGTTTTTGAGATGAAGCCCCCATTAGGGCTGACAGTGTGGAGCCTGTTTGGGATTCTCTCTCTCCCTTTTTCTACCCCTCCCCCGCTCATGCTCAGTCTCAAAATAAATAAATAAACATAAAAAACTGATTTTTAAAATCAATTGGAAGAGTTAGGAAAGAGGAGAGAAAAGGTATTTACTACTCCAGAACTGAGGGCCACAATAGGAGTGACAAAGAAACAGTGAACACATGAAAACCAGTAAAGAACATAGAAGAAAAGCTTGAGAAAAAAAAAAAGCAAAGAAAGATGAAAACAAACAATTTGAACTGTCAATAAGAATATGTCTCAATAAAGTTACTAGACTACAATGGTAAAGAAAAAAAAAATTTTGAACATTTACGCAAAATTATCAACTCATCTATAAAGGGAAAAATTTCAGATGAGCCTTGGACTTCTCCATAGTAACATTCAACAATAAAAAAAACAGTGAGGCAATCCTTATAAAAAAACAAGTGTGATCCAAGAATATCATACACAGCCTACCTATCATCATTTAAATATAAATGCAACAGACAAATTGTCCAACATGCCAAAAGTCAGGGAATACAGTTTCTTTCTGGAAGAAAGTACTGCAGGTCGACCTTTAGCCAACCAAAAGAAGATGCAGAATTTGGAGAGGTGCGTTCATTGGATATGAGCAAACACAAAGGACCAAGATGGCTGCTGCCCCAGAAACTTGTTTCAAGCTCTGGAAAACAGCTGAGAATGAACCTTGTCAGAGGGATCACCAACATAGGAAGACCATGGCTCTGACTCTAGAGAATACGGAGCCAACTGCCTGGACTGGGCTATACTGGAGAAGTAGCCAGACCTCGAATGGTTTACAGGGCCAGTAGGAACCACAGAGAAGGTCAAAGGCCCAGGAAGTACCACCAGGCCCCACCTTGCTGAGACAACCAGATCACAGGTCATGGAACCCAGACTTAGCTGTGAAAACCCTGAGACCAAGAGCACCCAGGCCCCCTTGAGATCAGCAGATACTAGACACATATCCAAAGCACAAAGCCAGGGAGTCCCTTCCCCAACACCACAGGGGAGAAACAACAGCTCCTTTCCATCTGGATCTCCAGATCCAGCTCAGGAACAGCAAGAGGGAGCAGAGCACTTTTATCCAGTAAGAATAAGTATTAATGTATATTAAGTGTTTAGTGTGTGCTAACCACAGGTGTAAGCTTTTCACCTGCTTTAATTCATTTCATCTTCACAACTCTAAAAGGTAAATATTATTCCTCCCATTTTAGAGATTCAGAAATTGAGGCACAGAGAAGTTTAGCAGCATGCTTCAGGCCACACAGCAAGTAAGTGGTCTAGCTGAAACATAACCAGAGACAGTCTAGTTCCAGAGCCCATGCTCAAACAATTATGTAAATTGATTATTTTTTTTAAGTATTTTTATTTACTTCTTAAAATAAGTACTTTTAAAAGTTACTTAAAAGTAACCCAATGTGGGGCTTGAACTCACAACCCCAAGATCAAGAGTTGCGTGCTCCACTGACTGACCCAGCCAGGCACCCCTGTAAATGGTTTATTTAAATCAAGCAACAAGGGTAAACCTGAACTTTATAAATATGGAACTGGTAAAATAAATTATGTTACAGCCACTTGAGGAAATTTAATGTGACCACCATGAAGAAAGAGGCAGGTTTCTATGTGCTGATATGGAATGATCTCCAAGATATATTAAGTGAAAACAGCAGGGTACAAAAAAGTGTGTTATATGCCATCTTCATGAACAAAAGTGTTCATAAATATATGCTTATGTCTGCATATATACTTCTGGTAATATACTCCCAAACTCACAGTCATTGCGACCCTTGGAGAGAGAGACCAGGAATCCCAATGATAAGGGTTGAGGAGAAATCTGCTTTTCATGCTATTCCCTTTTGCGCCTTTTGAATTTTGTACTGTGTGCATATGTTACCTAATCAAAAACATGTGATTTAAATAAATAGATATAAAGAAAGCGGAGGGGCCTCCCAGAGACATGGGAAGATAAAAACCATTTCATGAATCTGAGTGAGGCCCTCTGGCAGGGGGCAAGTTTTGCTAGAGATAACACTCTAAATAAAAGGAATATCCTTGGGGCGCCTGGGTGGCTCAGTCAGTTAGGCGTCCAACTTTGGCTCAGGTCGTGATCTCACGGCTTCTGAGTTTGAGCCCGGAGTTGGGCTCTGTGCTGACAGCTTGGAGCCTGGAGCCTGCTTCCGATTCTTTGTCTCCCTCTCTCTCTGCCCCTCCCCCACCTGCTCTCTCTTTGTCTCTCTCTCAAATATAAATCAACATTAAAAAATTAAAAAATAAAATAAAAGGAATATCCTTCAAAGGAAAGAAAGAAAACAAACATGACGGGATGTTTAATAGGGAGGTTTGACTGACCAAGTTTGATAGATTTCAGATTCCAAAGTGAGGTGTGAGACCATATGGAAAGTTCACAGTAGATGCCAAAAGCAGGTTAGACAACTGACCCACATTAAAGGCCTAACATGTTGATGAGAGAGGGAGGATCTGGTGAGGAGGAGTTCTCTGGAAGGAGCTATAAAACCTGCTCAAGGGTAGAGGAGCCTCAGCTCAGCATGACCCCATGGAAACTCGTTTTGTTATCTTTGTGTGGTTAATTCTGGAGGTCACAACTGACAACCTTAAAGGGGCCAGGTCGCAAAGAAGAGGGAAACAGGGCCCGCCCCACCAAGAGCATCAACAGAACACTTCCTATGGCCCAGAGGTCATTTTGTTAGTTTTTTAAAATAAACTTTACTTATTCATTTTGAGAGACAGCGAGAGTGGGGTGGGAGGGGGAAACAGAAAGAAAAGGAGCGAGAGAGAGAGAGAGAGAGAGAGAGAAAGAGAGAGAATCCCAAGCAGGCTTTGCACTGTCACTGCAGATCCCAACTCAGGGCTCGAAACCATGAGATCATGACCTGAGCCGAAATCAAGAGTCTGATGTTTTTTGTGTTCTGTTTTTTGTTTTTTATATATAATTCATTGTCAAGTTAGCTAACATACAGTGTCTATAGTGTGCTCTTGGTTTTGGGGGTAGATTCCCATGATTCATTGCTCACATACAATACCCAGTGCTCATCCCAAAAAGTATTCTCCTCAATGCCCATCACCCATTTCCCCCTCCCCCACCACCATCAACCTTCAGTTTATTCTGTGCATTCAAGAGTCTCTTATGGTTTGCCTCCCTCTCTGTTTGAAACTATTTTGTCCCCTTCCCTTCCCCCATCATCCTCTGTTAAGTTTCTCAAGTTCCGCATATGAGTGAAAACACATGATATCTGTCTTTCTCTGAGTGACTTACTTCACTTAGCATAATACCCTCCAGTTCCATCCATGTTGTTGCAAATGGTTCATGCTTATATATAAGCATATATTTACGAAAACTTTTGTTCATAAAGATGGCATATAACACACTTTTTTGTACCCTGCTGTTTTCACTTAATATACCTTGGAGATCATTCCATATCAGCACATAGAAACCTGCCTCTTTCTTCAAGTAGTATTCCATGACGTTTAACCTACTGAGCCACCCAGATGCCCCTAGAGGTCATTTTAAATAGATCCTGTCCCTGGGCAGCTGGCTGTGGTGAAGGACACAGGTAAAAAGGACACTGGCAGGAGCAGACGCCAAGAGGGGAACAGGTACAGCCAGCGAATAGAAAGGGCACTGCTCAGGGCGCCTGGTGGCTCAGTCAGTTAAACGGTTAAGCGACCAACTCTTGATTTTGGCTCAGGTCATGATCTCACTGTCATGGGATAGCACTGGGTGTGATGCCTGCTTAAGATTCTCTCTCTCTCTCTCTCTGCCCCTCCCCTGGTTGCACACAAGTTCTCTTGCGCACCAGCATGCTCCCTCTCTCTCTCTCAAAAAAAGGAAGAAAGGGCACTGCTCAGGTCAGTGGGTTTGTCAGTCAAGGCCCAGGAGCAGAATGTGTAAAGGGTCTATGAAGTTGCCCAGGAGAATGTCTCAAACACTGCTAGGCCCAGAGAGGGGAAGCCAGACAGTCACCTCTCTCCTTCGTAAGACACCCACTCCCAGCTCCTGGCAGAGCTCCTCTCAGAGAGCACCGAGGGGCGAGGGGCGGGAAGACAACGAACAAAGAGAAGCAGTTTCCCCCTCCCGCTTTCCTGGGCCCACAGACAGGCCCCAGCCAAAGGAAGGGAGAAGCTGTAATTAGGAGGCTGAGGCTGTGTGTGTGACCACAAGGAGGGTTAGCACCTGCGAGTGACGAGAAATGAAGGAAGTGCTGGAGTCTTCGCCCAGAGGGGAGAAGAGTAGGACACACAAAGAAAGTGGCTTCGGTTGTTTGATGAGCCAGTCGCACAAAAAGAGTAGTTAACAAGAATAAACTCAAAGATCTGATTTTGTGTGTGAAGTCTTTTCATTACTTTTCATTCCAATTAGGAGTGATTAGATTCATCATGAATGATTAGAAAGCTCTATTAACATACATCAAATGTAGATGTTGATCAAGATATGTGCAGACATCAAGAGAAAGAATGAAGAGGCTACAAATGTGTATGACTTGTATCAATTATCCATGCTTGAAGAAAGTCATATATAATGACAGAGTATGCAAAAAGCTTCATCTCAATACACAAATTAAAATCAAAGCCAGTGACCATTGCTCACCTGGTTCAAGCTCATAATGGATGACTTAATTATACCCTTCTGTCCCTGAGTCCACATGTAAGAAGGGGTACTGAGTCACTCCTGTCTATTGCCACCGCCTTCCTCCTGGAGTTTCTTTCCTAAACATTCTATAAATTTATTTATCCAAATAAATCAAGTGAAGTTCTTTCGTTCCCATCATTTGTAGTTCACAAGCTGTCTTCTCCTGGATTGGGGGCCAGATAGCAAATTTTATTTCTCCATGTCATGTCAAAACAAGACAGTTTTTCATTTTCTTATGTCTCAACTCCTCTCCATTGCATCCTAAGACATAGATATCTGTGTCAAACATCAGGTATGCAGTTTGGAGATAGATACCCGAAACTGTGAATTATTTTTCATTTCAGTATGATGTAATCACCTTGGAGAGCTATGGCAAGAAGCATCCAGAAGAGACTTTTCATCTTTGCATGTGCCTGAAATGAACTGGTGGATATTCACATGTATTAATCAGAGAGACCCAGGTCAGCTATATGATATATGATAAAACACTCTTTTAATCCTGGTAGTTTACTCAAAGACTATATAGTCAATTGCACACATATGTGCAATTTTATTTTGTTTCAGAATAACAGACATCTGATACTTTTACAAAACATGACAATCTTCTAAGCCAAATGTCATTTTGGAAGTTTAATTCTCCTGAACTGGAACTCTGTACATGCAATATCCTCCCAATGATTGAAAAAGATTTAAGTATTTGCTGTATAGGGAATGTAGTCCTTACTTAATGTTTCTATGAACATCAAGTTTCTCCAATTTTTGCAATTTATATACCAGACAATTTCCTAATATGTCAGGATTCCCTACTTGATATGAAGAAGACGACCAACCCACAAGAGAAAAAGGGGACAAAAAAATAAAGTACGGACAGTTCCCAAGAAAAGACATCTAAATAAATCTTATACAAATGGAAAGATGCTGGGGTGCCTGGCTGGCTCAGTTGGGAGAGCATGCAACTCTTGATCTCAGGGTCATAATTTCGAGCCCCACGTTGGGTGTACAGTTTACTTAAAAAAAATAAAAATAGGGGTGCCTGGCTGGCTCGGTCAGTGGTGCGTGCAATTCTTGATCTTGGGGTTGTGAGTTCGAGCCCTATACTGGGTGTAGAGATTACTTAAAAAAAATAAAATCTTTTTAAAAAGTAAATAAAATTAAAAAAGAAAAGATGCTTTGCTTCGTCGTAATAAGGGAAATAAAATTTTAAATGATAATGCCATACCATTTTCCCCTACAGACTGGTAAAGATCAAAAAGTGCGATGACACCTCTCAGTTGTGGAAGTTTGTGGAAGGGCAGGTACGCATACTTACCCAACTTTCTCAGGAGGGCTATATGGCAATATCTATCTAAATTACAAAGGATGGTATGTATTAGTCAAAACTTGCAGAACTATGTACTTAAAAGGGTAAAATTTGCTGTATATAAATTATACCTTAACTTTTTTTAATGAAAAAAGTTAATGTCAGTCTCCTCACAGGAAATCTTGTATTGCCTTAAAAATGAGATTGACCTGTCACCCACAGGCAATGAATTCTAAAATATATTAAGTGAAAAAAGCAAGGTGCAAAATGGTGTGTGTTCCTCATATATTTGTTTCAAGCAAAGACAAATGACAAATGCTTCTTCACATATACATGTTTGCATATGCCTATACTCTCTAGAAGTGTGCACACAACAATGGCTACCTATGGAAAGGGAGTAGAGGCCAAAGGAGGCAGGGGGACTCATCTTTCACTATATATATTCTCACACTGCTTGGTTTGGTTTTGTTTGTTTACCAAGTGTATGTATTACTTTTTCAGGTAAAACCTCTAAAAATGAGAAAAAATACAAACATGCTTGCCCTTAACCAAAAAAACCTCACTTCTAGAAATTGGTTTCAAAGATACACTCATTCACGTGCAGACTGATGTATGTTCAAGGTTTTTCACTGTAGCACTGTCTGTGAGGGCCAAAGATTGGGGGGTGGGGGAGAAATGTAAATGTTACCAATAGGACACTGGTAAAACCATGGTATTTTGAAATTACTGAATACTCAGAGGCTATGAGAAAGAATGAGGAAGCTCCTCGTGTACCAAAATGGAAGTGGATCCAGGATAGCTTAGGTGAAAAAAGAAATCTATATCTTTGCAGAGTAGGAAATATACCATTGTTGAGGCAAAAGGGAAAAGACAATGTTTACATGCATTCGCTTAAATGTGCAGAACGTCACCCTGAGAAGACGTGGCAGAAACAGAAAATGGATTGTCTCTGGGGAGGAAAACGGGGGCCTCAGGGAAACGGGAGTGGGAAACAAAGTGTGCACAAATATTGGTATCTTAGAATTTTGAGCCATGTGAAATAATTACCTATTAACATAAACCCTAGGTTTTCCTGGTGTAGTATTAACCAATATAGCTGTAGGATATATGGCAGAAAGGCTCCCTAGGAAAATAACTTCTTTTAGCACAATCAATGTGTCCTTTATCACCGTGAAAACAAAAAACAAAAAACAGAATCTGCCTTGCTATCTGTTTTGTTCCTACAGGGAAAGGAACTGGGTCTGTTTCTAGGGAATGCTCCAGGTAGACAACCTGGCTGGCCCCTTGTCTTGGAATCATCTCGCCAATTACAGAAGGTCTCTCACCCTTTGACAAGGATGTGGACACCTGGGGTGGAGAGCGTAGATGTCACCGCGGGGAAGGCTAGAAGTATTGCCTGAAGAACGAAGTTTTCCTGAAGTGAACAGTGTCTCCACAGTGATGTCCAACTCCAGGCACAAATGTCTCTCAGCCAAGAGACTGTGGTCATGTCACATGGTCATGCTGACCAGCCTGTTGTGTCTGTTTCGCAGAACGGCATGTTTGAGTAAAAGAAATAGCCAGAGAAATTCAAGCCTCACAGCATGAGACCACCACTTGTATAATTATAGGCTTATGTGTGCCAATGATTTATCAATATTTCTAAATATCTTCAAGATTATTTTATTCCATGATAATGAGAAATAATTTAGATTCGAAAAGGAAACAAAAGTACATGCTCAGACTTGAGGAAACTGTCCCCAGGGCACATTACCATAATAACGACTAGAGTTCATTAAGTCATATAATATCAGGAATACCTGTTTAAACTCTTTTCTATATTGCATTACATCACAGGTGGACATTACTATTTAAAGACAGCAAAGATACTGGACGTAAGTTATAGGTACACTTATTCCCTTTTAAGTATTTTTCATATTAATTTTTATGACATATTCAGTATCTGAGAATATTCCTTGGTCGTGAGAGATTCTGAACCTATGTATAAGTTAGAACTCTTTTGGTAGCAAGGGAGAGAAAAATCGGATCCAAACACTGGCTTAAATGAAATAGGAACTTACTAGATTATGTAACTGAACAGTCCAGGAATAGGCCTTGCTGCTATGCTGCTGTGTTAGTTTGAAGGCTGAAATGTATCACCAGGGAGCCTTTCTGTCTGTCTGTCTGTCTGTTTCTCTCTCTCAGCTCCATTCTTCTTCTTCTTTTTTTTTTTTTTAGTGTTTATTTTTGAGAGAGAGAGGGAAAGAGACAGAGCATGAGCAGGGGAGGGGCAGAGAGAGGGAGACACAGACTCCAAAGCAGGCTCCAGGCCCTGAGCTGTCAGCACAGAGCCCGACCCGGGGCTTGAACCCACGGACCGTGAGATCATGACCTGAGCTGAAGTTGGGCGCTTAACCAACTGAGCCACCCAGGCACCCCTCTCAGCTCCATTCTGAGACGAGTTCCCACTCAAGATATCAAGATAGTTTACAGCAACTCTGGGGCTTCCTTGAAAGGTAAAAATCTGACAGGACAGAGAAAGAATCTCTCCCAGAAGTCCTAGCAAAAGTATTACTTCTCACTGGTGCTAAATGAGGCTTCTGTTAATCAGTCAGTCAGGCCAGGGGAATGCAACATTTGGAATGATTTAGGCCGCAAGCTCTGCGTCTGAGGCAGGGTGAAAGCCCCAGCGGAAGCAACCACACGGGGGAGGCAGGGGTGTCCACAGATGGGAACTACAGCATGGGTCGCCCGCAGAAGGGTGGCTGCATGCATGGTGGGCAGTGAAGGGAACAGCTGTCAGTAAGCAGCTGTAGCCGGAGATAATTAGCGTGCGATGGAAATCCAATAGGAATGAGATCTACCAAGAACGAGAAAGGCACTCTCAAAGAAACAGGATGGAAAATACATGTTTACATCCATCATTTGACATTAATATTTTAAATTAAAGAGTCAATGTTTCTGGACTTGATATGCAATTTCGAAAGAGAGAGAATAATTGCTTTATTCCTCAAAACTAAAAAAACAAAAACAACAACAATAAAAGACCACTTCGTAGAAGAAGCATTGAGAAGAAAATTTTATCCTGAGAATTACTGCAAATATAAGATTACTCTCATCTAAAAGCATGTCAGAAATAAAAGACAGTGCTGGGAATCAGCTGCTGTCAGTTCTAGATGGAATGTCTAATTTGAAAATGATTTATTCTTTACCATGTAAGGCTCCTCTATAATATGTAAATTGGAGGTGATTCGTAACCACTCATGTCGTGGTAAGATAAGCATTAGAGTAAGAAGTTGGGTTAGAAGCACAGTGACTTTTAAAAACAGTTTTATAGTCAGTTTCTATACCCATCGTGCATTTAATAGCAAGAAATTTAGCCCAAGAATTTTTCTAAGTCACTGCCGAGGATTAATAATTATCAGAGGAAGAAAAACATTTTACTAGTTTCTGTAGAGGCATTGTCCTGCCCTTGGCACTGGGCCCGGTGGATTTAGCGTGTATAATTTCTCCTGAGCTCCTCTGGCAGGGGCGATGGGTAGCCTACCCAACAGCTATTCCTCACTTCTTTTTGACTTAAAAAAAAAAAAAGTACCTAAGTAAAATAAAAGCCCTATTTCGATTGGGCAGTGATGTGCCCAGCTTCAAGGAGTAAGTAAATCATGCCACTCTCATTTCCCTTTTGTCAGTCCAGTCATGGGTATTTGGTCAAATTCTGGCCCAAGACGTCTGCTGGGAGCCTCAATGTTTCTTTCCGCTCAGGGGGACTTAGAAGAGAAAGAGAAAGCCCTTTTGCTCTGGTCTCCTCCCTATCTGCTCAGGACTCTGCAAGCTGGGGATGTAGTGTTTAGAGCAGCTCTGCCATCTGCTGGTCAGAAGGGGAAGGCCAGGAGCACAGCCAACTTGTGCCCAGACCGCCAGCTGCTGAACAGCCCAGTCATCACCTGCTTCCACACGTTTTGTTAAGTGGCACATTATGGGTCATGTGGTTTGAGCACTTTTAGCTGGATATTCTGTTTCTTTCAGCCAAAGTCACTTGTAAATGATACAGATCCTTTCAAATTTCTGACGTGCGGTTGCCACACTGAACACCCCACGGCTAAATTTGGAGGTTATGTATTTGCCTGACAGAGCCTGAAACAAAGGACTGACTTTCAGACAGTCATTCTTGCAGAACCACTATTTCTGAAACTGTCCTATTTGTTCCTATTTGATCTGGTCAAATTTGTTTACATTTGATCTCCCCACAAAGTGATTCAAGCCAGACTTATTTTCTTTTACCAGTTCCTTTGGAAAGCCATTCAATAAATGTATCAGAATGTATTGGTAAGATGACATTCCCTCACAGCTGACACCTGTCCTCCTGTTTCAAATATGGCAACCAGTACAATCTGAGGAGAGCAGTTCTGAGCCCATGATAAGGAAAAGCCTTCACTCAAAGCCATGCGAAGACACAACAGGCCGCTCATGAGGGTGGTGGCAGATGGCAGACCTTACCCACAGAGGAGTTGACGTATAAACAGAATGACAGGACTTTGTGAAGGAAATTTAAGTGTCAGATGGATTATTCAAAATGGTATTTGAGGTTCTTCTCAACTCTGAGATTCAAGGATTTCAAATCTTAAAACTGAAATACGTCCTTTTTGTTTGACTCTGCAAAACTGTATTACTACCCTTCTCTGTAAATCCCTGATACCCAGGTTTTTACCTTCTGACTGGCTACCCCTTCACCCTGTAACCCATAGTCTATTCCCCACCTCTGTACCAAAAGTGTTCGTTTACTAATGACTGAAGATCCAAGCAAAATCCAACATTTTTCTTAATCTTTAAAAAACCAATGCTCTGGTTTCCCTTCAGATCGCATAAATCTCTTGCCTTTTACTAAAAAACCAGATAATTCATTTCTGCAAATGCTACCAGGAATCAACGTATGTTTTGAGAATTCTCATTCTCGTACATGTGCCTCCACTATTAGAGGGTTGCTTGCTGTCATCGGTGTTCTTGTTGCCCATATCTTTCCTAGTTTTCACATAGGCCTTGCGTGATTTTTTTCTCCAGCTTTAGTGAGATTTATTGCCATATAACATATATAAGTTTAAGGTACAATGTGATGATTTGACACATGTAAATAATGCAAATGATTACCACAATAAAGTCACTTAACACCTCTAGCCCCTCACATAATTACCTTTTTGCGTGTGTGGTGAGAACATTTAAGACTTACTCTCTTCACTTGCAAGTATGCAGTGAAGTACTGTTCATTATGGTCACCATGCTATCTGAAGATCTCCAGAACTTACTCATCTTAGAGCTAGAAGTCTGTCCTCTTCTTAATCTTTATGCCATCTGGATTATCTGCTACATCTGAGACTGTTTCCCAAGCACTGCTTGAAATTCTCTCCTTCCTTCCACCACTTTTCAGACACTTAAGGGTTTTTTTTTTTTTCTCCTTTGTAGTCCTCATCAAGATATAGCTGAATTATCTGGGGGAATTTTAAAAATTACACACGTCCAGGGTTCCTGGGTGGCTCAGTCCTTTAAGTGCCTGACTCTCGATTTCAGCTCAGGTCATGGTTCGTGGGATCCAGCCCTGAGATGGGCTCCACACTGACAGCACAGGGCCTGCTTGGGGTTCTCTTTCTCCCCCTTTCTCTGCCTCTTCCCCACTTGCTCACACGCTCTCTCTCTCAAAAAAAAAAAAAAATTATACACATCCAAGCTCTAGTCCAAGAACTCTGATTCAGTGAGTCAAATATCGGGTGCCTTTGTCCAAATATCCTATGTTTTCAGAGTATACATTTCCCCTAATCCCTTCCTCCATCTATTCTAGTTTGTACGCAGGGAAGAGATAGAAAAAGGCTGTTAATTAGACTACCAAGTCCTGTTCAATATCACACGGTTAAATTTAGATTTTAAATTACTGAGGAAAAAGGCTTGGCATGTGTTATTAAAAATGACCCAGGGGAACTTCTTCTCACAAATGAAAAAAAATACTAACCATAAGGAAAAGAGTGATAAATTAATGACTTCCATTTATCAAAAGACACCATTAAGAGAGTGGAAAAGTAAGCCACAGAATGGGATATCATATCGGTACCATCTATTATTGAAAAGAGACAGTAAGTAAATAAATAAGACTTGCATCTAAAATGCATGAAGAATTCTTACAAATCAGTAAGAAAAATATGGACCACCCAACGGGTATTCATGAAGAATTCTGGAAATTGCCCAAGAGCGAGCCAGCCTCCAACATTTACTAGCTCTCTAGTCTGTGAAGCCATCTCACAAAACAGTCGACAAAGTTAACTTTGTTACTCCTCCTCTTGCCTTCCCACCAGCCCTATGCTCACCTCTACCCTGGCTCCTTGCAGAGTAACTAACAATGAGCACACAGTTTGTAGGTTGCAGAGGAGAGTGAGAAAAAGAACAACTCCATACCAACGTGTGTCTGCGGCAGGTACCAGCAGGGAAAAGATTTAATTACTGAGTCGGGGCTATTTGCACACCGTGTTTTAGTGATGTTTTCATCCAGTGTGTAATACTAGGTTAGTAGCTGTTTACTGCAGCACATTAAAGATATCATTCCCCGATCCTTTGGCTTCCATAACCACTGCTGAGAATTCAGCAGTCAGCCTAACCATTTCTTCTTTGAAGGTAAACTGTCCTTTTCCCTCTGGCTGCTCTTAATAGTTTCTCATTGCCTTTGGTATTCTTTGCTTCTTTACGATGTGTCTGCGGTGGCCTGCTTTCTGCTATGTTCCTTGCAATTTATTGAGCTTTTGTGGCTTAATGTCTATGGCTGAAAAAATTCCAGCTATTTTCTCATTAAATGTTGCTTCTGTCCCATTCTCTTTTACTTCTTTTAAGGCTCCCACCGAATGAGTTAGATATTTTCATTCTATCCTCCTTTCTCTTCCATTCTTTTTTTTCTCTTTGCGCTTTATTCTGAATGGTTTCATCGGATCTTTGCCAGAATTCTTCCTTTAGTGTGTCTGATTTGTTCATAAATCATCCACTGATTTAATTTAGGGTACTCTATTTTTTGACGATTTGCATTTCTACTTGGTTCTTTGTCAAATCTATGTCATTTTCTATTTGAACTTTATAAGCATAATTGCTTTACAGTCTGTATTGGAATTCCTGAGGGTCTATTTCTGCAGTCTGGTATATTTTATTTTTCTTGTCCATAGTGTTTTATCATCTTGTATACATGGTTATTTTTTCCTATATCCTGATGATTTTATTTGTCAAAATAACTTGAGGCCTACTATGATGTCCTCTTTCTCCAAAGAGAATTTTCATTGCTTCTGCCAGGCACTTGAAGGCACCAACATTCCAATATTACCCCAATCCAATTTTAAGCTTGAGATTTTCCAGGCCACCCAGATGACTGAAAGACAGCCCGCAGTATATAGGACTGGTTGACTTCCAATTCACTCTTATTTCTAGTGTGTGTCAGTCTCAACTCAGGGTGCAGGGCACTTACCCATGCTGGGCCCCAGCCTCCAACTTTTGTCTCCCTAGCCCTAAAGGCACTGTTATACCTCTCAATCGGGGCTCCTGGGTGGCTCAGTTGGTTAAGCATCTTAGATCAGGTCACGATCTCACGATCTGTGAGATGGAGCCCCACGTCAGGCTCTGTGTTTGGGATTCTCTCTCTCCCTTTCCCTTGAGCATGCACATGTTCTCTCTCTCTCTCTCTCTCTCTCTCTCTCTCAAAATAAAATAAATAAACTTAAAAGAAAAAAACCTCTCAATCACCTGCTGTGGATCACCATGTCCTCAGGATAAAATGGCACCAGTAACATGTTCATCTTTATAGATTCTAATCTTCTCTAGGAACTTGGCCTGGTAATTCCTCACTGTTTGTTTGCTATTTCTAGAAAGGTGATTTTATATTTTGCTCAGCATTTTAGTTGTCCTCAATGGGAGGATTTGTTTAAATTACTTAACTCATCATTCCTGGAAATGGAAGGCTAACCTTAACTTTTCTTCTCCTACTTACCACCCCATGACTTTTCTAGGAAGCACAGACATCGTGGAAACAATGAAAGTGGGGATTTTGGTACTGCCCTCTCCATTAATTTGTTGTATGGTTTAGAGCAAGTGACCTAACTTTGGAGTCTCAATTTTGTGGAAGCAAATTAAAATTCACACACAACCCCAAATCTTTAAGGAAATTTAAGGAAAATGTTCAAGGGAATGAAAAGAAAAATATATCACTTAGGCCTGAAAGAACTTTTGTGTTATCTTCCAAAATGGCTTAGTCTATGCTGATAAACATAACAAAATAATAACCTTATAAACTAAACCAAAAACATTTTTTTGGTTATCTAATTATTCAGATTTAATCCAGATCCTGAATGAGATTAAATTTGACCCTGTTTTGTATTAGTCACAGGTGACATATTTTTCTGTTTGGCTCTCTTCTCACCCAACAAGAAAAACTAAGAATTACCTTGCTGTCAATTTTTTTTAATGTTTATTTTTTTATTTTGAGAGAGAGAGAGAGAGAGAGAGAGAGCACCAGGGAGGGACAGAGAAAGAGAGAGGGAAAGAAAGAGAGGGAGAATCCCAAGCAGGCTCCATGCTGACAGTTGTCAAATATTTTTGATGAGATGTTTTACCCATACAAACATTGAGCTTTCAAATCTGTATGAATGTCAAAGATTATAAATTATGTTTTGGATAATTGTGGAAAGTTTAAAACATGGCTAATGTAAGATGATATTGTTAATGTGTTAACTGGAACAGACTAGGCTATGCTGCAGGGATTAATAATCCCAAACTCCCATTGGTTTAACCCAGGAAAGTTTATTTTTCCTTCACCCCAAGTTGGCTGCAGGTACCGGAGCTCCTCCCGACAGCTCCCTTCCAAGCACGCCTGACATCCAGGCTGTTCCATCTTGTGGTTACACCATCTCCATGTTTAGCCTCTGCTGTTGTGGCGGCAGGAAAGGAGAAAAGCATCGAGAACTAAAAAGTGTTCTTCTCTCTATTCTTTGTCCCAGAAGTGACACATGTCAGTTCCATCACAGCTCACTTGTCAGAACTCATCACTTAGACCCACCCAACTGCAAGGGAGCTGGGAAATGTACGGGAGCACATGGATATTCAGTGACTAATAAATTATAATAAATTACCTCACTTTAAATGTGACTGAACTTAAAATGAACTCCTTGAAATATTTCCAAGTAAGAGTTATTCCTGAAACAATAGGAAATCCACGGTGTAATTTCCAGTATTGAAGCAGCAGATCCTCTGCTGTGTCTCCCGCCAAAGTGGTTAATTTTTTAAGAGGTTCTGACAGCTTCAAACATAAAACACAGCATGGAACTTTGTTTATTCTTGGATAGTTGCCTTATATTTAAAAGGAAGGAACTGGGCCGAATGATCTCTAATGTCACTTAAGAGCCCTCGAAAACGTTATTTAACATAACAAAACATGTTCTATGTCAGCTTGGAATAATTTTTTTTAGAATTCTGTGTTTTGAACTAAAACTTTAATTATGCACCAGAATCTAGCCTAAAAGAGCGGCTGGCCTTTGTCTAGCTCTAGGAGGTAACCTCCAGACTTTTGTAATTTTCCAAGGAGTGTCTTTGTTGTCCACGGGGCCCCTGGGCCACACCTGAGAGTTACACTAACAAGGTGACCCATGGTGGGCCCCTGGGTGGTCTACGCTGACAAGATGATTCAAGGTGGGGGCTGGTCACGGCACGGATCAACCATGTGACTAGAAGGCTGGGGCTTTGGGCCACATGATACCAGCCTGACTTCCAAGGAGGACAGAGAGATTGAATTCAAACATGTGGGAAACAATTCAATCAATCACACCTGTGTAATGAAGCCCCCGTAAAACTCCTGGACACCGCAGCCCCGAGGAGCTTCTCAGGCCGGCAGTACCCTCTGGGCACTGTCACACTTCAGTGCCGGGAGGGGAACGCACCCTGAGGATGACGGAAGCTTTGCGTTTGGAGCTCTCTCACGAAGCTCCGTCTGCATCTACTCCGGCTTGTTCTAATCTGTATCCCTCGCCAATGATAAATGGAACTATGAGTTTAGTAGCTTACACAAAGAGGAAAAGCCCAATTCAAACATAGGCGTTGCAACCACCACATTCTATTGCGGCCCCATCACCTCGAACTCAATGGAAAAAATACCTAACGGCACCTTAGAAAAGGTTTGCTTACAATTGCTTTTCAAATGTACTGTGACACACAGTAAGAAATCTTGTGTTTTACATAACTGCTCATTACACACACACACACACACATCCGAAACAAAATGTGCTACACTCTGATATTTTCTAATCTTGATTATTTGTAATTTCCAAATGCTATAAACCTACCAAAGTTGATTTCCTATCCAGTGAAGAATTTTGCACCAGCAGGGTAAAAATTGCTGGTTTAGAAAGTTGTTTTTATTATTTATTTATTTATTTCTTAAAAATGTTTTTATTATTTTTCGAGAGAGAGAATGCAAGCAGCAGAGGGGCAGAGAGAGGGGGAGACACAGAATCCGAAGCAGGCTCCAGGCTCTAAGCTGTCAGCACAGAGCCCGACGCGGGGCTTGAACCCACAAACCATGAGATCACGATCTGAGCCGAAGTCGGAAGCTCAACTGACTGGGCCACCCAGGCGCCCCTAGAAAGTTGTTTTTTAAAATAGTACTTTCCAGTTCTGGTTTTAAATTGGAATAACCTGGGGAATTTTTCGAGAAAACCCAAAGCCCAGTCTCCACCTCTTGAGATTTTAATTCAATTAGTTTAGGATGGAGGGCTGGGGGGGGTGAGGGGGGTGGGCACCAGCACTTTTTAAAGCCTCTGGATACTTCTGATGTACAGCCAGGAGTTGAGAATCACTGTTCAAAAATATTACCTGCTTTGCTATTTTAAAACAAATGTGTTAAGGAATAAATAAGCTCTTTTATTTTAAAATGAAAATGCATGGCTAAATACGGCTAAATATGAATCCTCTACAGCTCACCTTTCCTGGCTATGGTACCTATGGTAGCTTCATAACTAAACTGCAAAAGCAACTGTTTGAGCAATTAACAAATAAATATGAGAACTGACCCTGTAACTCTAAAGACATGCACATATTAGTGACTTTTCTTTTCACTTGAAAGTGATTTTATTAATTGTTAAGAAGAGGAAAAAATATTCTTTTCTATTATATAATTATATAAATAATCTTTAATTATAACTATATAATCTTATGTATTAATATACAATACATAAATATACAGCATATATATTAAAATATGAGCTATTAATACATATTAATAATATATAATGTGTAATATATTACTACATAATACCAAATTATTTTCCAAAGTTACTGTCTCAATTTACATTCTCAATTAGAGTTTGCATTGTTCCATGCCATTGCCAACACTTAATATCAGACATTAATTTTTGTCAGCCTGATGGGTATAAAATTGTACCTTAATGTATCATTTCCTTGAAAATAACAAGGTTGATCATTTTTCCCTGTGTTTATTGTCTAAATGGGTTTTCTCCTCTGTGAAATTCCTGTTCTAGTCTTTCACCCATTTATATATGGGGTTTTATTTTGGTACCTTCTTACATGAGAGCCTATCAAATCCTCTTAAAGCAAAATATGCCACAGTTTAGATGACCTTCAAACAGAAATCTGCCCAAAGTATGTTTGTATGGAATCCCTTAAAGTTTTTAGGTGATCATTCTAAATATACTGACTTTGTAAATTTAAGTCAGGATATTGAAAATTATCCAAGGGGCACCTGGCTGGCGCAGTCAGTAGAGCACACAACTCTTGATCTCAGGGTTGTGAGTTTGAGCCCCACACTAGGTGTAGAGTTTACTTAAAAATATAATCTTTTTAGAACAAAAAAAGAAAATTATCCGAACTACCCATATATCACCAGTGCTTCCCGTTTTATTCCAACCCAAATCTCCCTTAGTACTGAGTGACATTTTTCTAGGAAGATCTCATAGTGAGATCATATCTATGCAACGCCCTGTGTTTACTGCAGGACAGAAACCTAGACAGAGAAGAAAAACTTTTGACAAAACCAAATATTGTGGGGGAATATGAGGATATGGTTGGAAAGTAGCTTGTCAAATGGAGTTTTCTCTATGCGTCTTCTTTCCTGACAGAAGATGACAGTAAAGGTAGACAAATGAGTAGCACAAATGAGGGGGGAAAAGTATCACAATGCAAATAACAATGACTTCAGTAGTATAGCTGAAACATTAAGAGTGGAAGACTCACCCTACTGCGTCATACCCATAATAAATTAATCCCGGTAATCACATCTGTAACAACAGAACTACTGGGCTCCTTCCCCAGTTTGGATTCCATCCCATCCTTATAACCATTCCCTTGCATAAAGGTCAACTCCTTTGTCCTGCTAACCCTCCAGTTCTTTCACCCAGCAAGCCCCAACCCTATTGGTATTTTTTAAATAAAATATGATGTCTTTCCCCAAAATGTTATAATTCAGTATATTCTAAGGAGTTTCAGATAATTTGTACAGTTTTTTTAATGTTTATTTATGTATTTTGAGAGAAAGAGAGAGAGTCAGCGAGAGTATATGTTCATGCATGAGCAGCAGAGAGGCAGAGAGAGAGGGGGAGAGAGAATCCCAAGCAGGATCTGTGCTGTCAGCACAGAGCCTGACACAGGGCTTGATCCCACAAACTGTGAAATCATGACCTGAGCTGAAATCAAAAGTCAGTTACTCAACCGACTGAGCCACCCAGGTGCCCCAGGAGCTTCAGATAATTTGATCATTTCCCTCTTTTCTTCAAATTTGTTACTCAAAAGTTCTAAATTTAGTCTGTATATAGTAGAGGTAGGGGTGTTAGGGGGGCGGTAATCTATGTCAGTGAAGAAGTATGCGGTGGGGAAATACTTTGAAACATATTATCAGTGCTTCCACATGGCTGTGGTTGAGTATTCATTCAAAGTGACATTAGTTTTTAAAGACTCATCAACATAAAGGGAGGTGATTTACTTGGTTATTTCTGAGCTTGCCTTATCTTACCTTATTTTTAACTGCTTATCAATTCTATTTCACTATAAAAAGACAATTATTTCTGTTTTCATTGTTTTAGGGAAAAGCAGCTCTAGATCGGAGCCTGATATTGTTTTTGTTCTGTACAGAAAAGGCAATTGTACATTATCAGATAAGGGGATACTGGAGCCAGATGAGCCAGTTCAGGTGGAGAGAGCTCCTGTCTGGCCTCCCACAGTGAGCTGACAGCCAATGGCAATGACCTTGAAATCTGGAAGAAAATCTAATTCTGCTGAATCAGAGAACCTTTCTAAGACAGGAGAATGTGACGTTCCTCCCACCTCTCCTTCCCCCCCCCCCCCCCACCACAACCTGCTCTCCCTGGTTTTCCAATGTCCTGGGAACCACAATCCTCTTCCTCTCTCCCACTTTGTCCAGAGAAACTTCTAAACACAATGGATACCTTCAGTTTATCCAGGCTAGACTAATACTAATTAGACTGTTTTTTGAAACACAGATAAAAATCAGTAGTTAAGATCAAAAGGTAGTAAGTCTTTAATCCCTAAAGAAGGCAAGAAAAAAAATCCTAAGGATGTTAGGTCAGAGAAAAATCCAGGAATTCCTAAAATACAAGGGGAACCTGCCTCAGATCCCATGACAAATGATGAGCTAGAGCCTTTCTACCTGCACCATACTGATACTAAGTCAGAGTCACAAACATATTGAAATCAGGAATTCTTTTTAGTGGACATGAGTTCATTTTCCCAGCCTGTTATTTTGAAAAATTTCAATCTTACAGAAAGTGACAAGCCTAGAACAACAAACACTCCATACCCACAATTCATCTAGATTCAGGAATAGTTGACATTTTGTCAGGTTTGCTTTATCTTACCCTCTCTATACACTCTTTCTTTCTCTCCTTTTTTTCCTTTTTCCCTTCCCTCCTTCTACTGGATCATTTACTTTAGAGTTAGTTACAGACTGTCATGACCCTTCACCCCTAAGTCTCACAGATGTTTCTTTTAAGAACAAGGACAAATTCCTACAATCACTATACTATTATCACATTTGAGGAGATTGAGCATTGATACAATACCATTATCTAATACATAGCCCATATTAAATTTCCTTAATTATTCAATTAATGTTTAATATTTTATGTTTATTTTTGAGAGGGAGAGAGAATGAGAGAGAGAGAGAGAGAGAGAGAGAGAATGAGCAGGGGAGAGGCAGAGAGAGAGGGAGACACAGAATCTGAAGCAGGCTCCAGGCTCTGAGCAGTCAGCACAGAACCCGATGCGGGGCTCCAATTCACAAACCACAAGATCATGACCTGAGCCCAAGTTGGACGCTTAACCGACTAAGCCACCCAGGTGCCCCTCAAGTAATGTTTATCATAGCTATTGGGTTTTTCAATCCAGGATCCAGTGAAGCATGATGAATTCAGGATTTTTTAAAAAACAAAGAAATAATGACAAAGAAAAAAAATTAACTCTGAAAGTCATCTTGAGAGCAGTGAAACTTTTCCTACTTGCAAACAAAATTAACACTGACTACTATGAAAAACACCTGGTCAAAAATCAGGGCACCTGGGTGGCTCAGTCGTTAAGGATTTGACTTTAGCTCAGGTCATGATCTCATGGTTGGTGGGTTCAAGTCCCACATCGGGTGAGCTTTTGTCCCGCTTCTGTTGAGTATGAGCCCCGCTTCGAGTGACCCCACTTCTCTCTCTCTCTCTCTCTCTCTCCCCCTCTCAGCTCCTGGGATTCTCTCTCTCTCTCTCTGCCCCTCACTAACTTGTGCACCCCCCCTCTGCCCCTCATTCACTTGCACCTCCTCATGCTCAAAAAAAAAAAAAAAAAAAAGGAGACTATAAGATGTAATAACCACACTCATACTTGTCCTGAAAAATTTACTACTGGATAGCACTAAAACAGAAAACTTTAAATTTTAAGAAGGATTTATTACTTTTACCTTATTCTTTTTATGTACAGAGACTGAATAGGGTATATTATATACCATTTTATTTTTTTTAATTAATTTTTTTTTTTTAGAGAGAGAGAGTACAAGTAGGGGAGGGGCAGAGAGAGGGAGAGAGAGAGAAACCCAAACGGATTCTGTCAGCACAGAGCCCAATGTGGGGCTCAAGCTTATGAACCATGAGATCATGACCAGAGCTGAAGTTGGCCACTTAACCAACTGAGCCACCCAGGTGCCCCTCTTATATACCATTAAAATTTTTTTTCAAAGTCAATGAGATAAAGTGAAGCAACATAAAATTCTTGTTTGATGAGGGAAATGGTATTGTAAAAATATACAAAAACAACAACAAAAAGGCAACCTTCTTTTTAGAAGTGATACAAGGAGCAGATCTTTAACAAATTCCCTGTTATTCTACTTGGCTGTGATGCTGTATAAATGAGCTCTTTCTGATCACGTGTAGTGATTACAAGTAGTGGGTCATAGTCTGTAAATCCCAAAAGGTATTAACAATTTTGGAGATGAAAGAATGAGGAGCAAAACAGTAACAACCAGCATGACCTATAAAATTTTGTTTATCAAAGACAGAGATCAAAAATTATGTATCATGTTAAATTTACAAAATAGATGATGTAACATTCAATATTTTCCATGAAAATAAACTATCTTTAAAGATAGATTGCATGTCAATGAATTTAGTAGGAATAAGTAAATATGAAAATGCTAATCCCCTAAGAGCAGGATTAGATATAATTATTATCAGACAAATAGACTTTAAGGCAAAACTATTACTAAGACTAAAGAGGGTAACTTCATAATATAAAAGATTTTTTCACCAGGGAGATATAACAATTTTAAATTTATATGCACTTAATAACATAACCTGGAAATATATAAAACAAAACAAAAAGAACTAAAAGAAGGAAACAGAAAAAAAATTATTGTGATGGATTTTAACATACCTCTTTCACTAATTCCAGATAGATTACAGATCTAACTGTGAAGGCAAAATGATAAAGCTTTAAGAAGGCAATTTAGGATAATAATTTCATGAACTTGAGGTAGAAATCAGTTTCTTCAAAAAGATGCAAATATTTCCTACCAAGACATAGAAACAGCACACTGACCATAAAGGAGAAAAAGTTTGATACATTTGACCAAATTAAAATGAAGAACTTTTGTTTATCAAAACACACCATAAAAAGGTGAGAAAAAACAAGCTACAAAATAGGAAAAGATCTTTGCAATACATAAAACTAACAAAAGGTTTACATTGATAATCTATAAAGAAGTCCTAGAGAGTTAAAAAGAAAAAGCTGAGGATCCAGTAGGAAAATGGTCAAACACTTGACAAGCCTCCTCACAAACAGGAAACATAATGGTTAACAAACATATGAAAAGATGTTAAACTTGATTAATAATCAGGGTAATGTAAATTAAAACAGAACAACTCCTATAAATAAATAAATGACAACACCCAATAAAAAAAAGGGCAAAAAATATGAACAAGTAGTCCACAAAAACCCAAAATGCTAATACCTAATAAACATATGAAAAGATATTCAGTTTTGTTAGCAATTAGGTAAATGCAAATTAAAAATGAGGTAATGGAGCGCCTTGGTGGCTCAGTTGGGTGAGTGGCTGACTTCCCGCTCAAGTCATGATCTCACAGTACCTGAGTTTGAGCCCCACATTGGCTCTGTGCTGACAGCTCAGAGCCTGGGGCCTGCTTTGGGTTCTGTGTCTCCCTCTCTCTCTACCCCACCCCTGCTCAAGCTCTGTTTCTCTGTCTCAAAAATAAATAAACATTTTTAAAAAATTGTAAAAAATGAGGTCCTATTGGTGCCCACCAAATCACAAAAAGTTAAAACATATGAAGTCCAGGTTTGCCTAGCATATGGGGAAAGAAATCTCATATACTCCTGGTGCAAGTGTGAATTGTGACAACCTATTCAGAGCAACGAATAACTGTCAAATAATAAATATCATCACAGTGTGATAATAACTATCAAAATTTAAAATATTTTTAAAAATTTTTTAAATATTTATTTATTTGAAAGAGAAGAGAGGGCACATGCACAAGTGGGGGAGGGGCAGAGAGAGAGAGAGAGAGAGAGAGAGCGCGAATGGGAATCTCAAGCAGGCTCTGCAATGTCAGTGCAGAGCCGGATGTGGGGCTCAAACCCACAAACCGTGAGATCCGACCTGAGTCAAAATCAAGAGTCAGATGCTTAACCAACTGGGCCACCCAGATGCCCCAAAATTTAAAATACTTTTAACTTACAGTTTTAGATTTACATTCTATAGAGATATTTGCACAAGCATGTGCAAGGATATATGTATATGGAATATTATTTATAATAGCTCAAACTATGAGACATCTATGTCAACAGTAGGAGAATGGTTAAAATTTGGATGCCAAAATAGTTGTAAAATGGAAACCTCAGTGGCCATTTAAAAATTAGAGATAAGTCTGGGAGCGCCTGGGGGGCTCAGTCAGTTAAGCATCCGACTTCAGTTCAGGTCATGATCTTGCAGTCTGTGAGATTGAGCCCCACGTCAGACTCTGTGCTGACAGCTCAGAGCCTGGAGCCTGCTTCAGATTCTGTGTCTCCCTCTCTCGCTGCCTCTCCCCCACTTAGGCTCTGTCTCTCTCTGTCTCTCTCTGTCTCTCAAAAATGAATAAATGTTAAAAAAAATTTTTTTTAACTAGAGGTAAGTCTGAATTATTATTAATTATGAAGTGAAACGATCATGTAACAATAGGTAAAGGGCGCCTGGGTGGTTCAGTCAGTTGAGCATCCGACTTTGGCCCAGGTCATGATCTCATGGTGTGTGGGTTTGTGCCCCACGTCGGGCTCTGTGCTGACAGCTCAGAGCCGGGAGCCTGCTTCGGATTCTGTGTTTCCCTCTCTCTCTCTGCCCCTCCCCAGTCATGCTCTGTCTCTCTCTCTCTCTCTCTCTCAAAAATAAGTAAAACATTAAAAAAAATTTTTTTAAACCAATAGGTAAAGTATGATATCATTTTGTGAAAATAAAGTGTATGCCTGAATATTCTTCAAAAAAGTCTGGAAAGATACCAAAAGTTTGACTGTGTTTACTTCTTGGGGATGGGTGTTGAAAGAGGTAGAGAGATATCGTAAGTGGTTAGAGATTTTTACTTTCTACATTATAAATTATTTGCATATGTGTATGTGATCTATAATAATTCTGTATTCATTGATTTACTTTGCAATAACAAATAATAAAAAATGAACATATGCAGCAGGAAAAAAAACCAAAAACCAAACAACAACAACAAAAAACCACCATGAGATACCATTATACATCTACCAGATTGCCAAAACTTTAAAATCTGACAATGCCCCAGCAATAGCACTGCTAGGAATTTACCCAAGGGATACAGGAGTGCTGATGCATAGAGGCACTTGTACCCCAATGTTTACAGCAGCACTTTCAACAATAGCCAAATTATGGAAAAAGCCTAAATGTCCATCAACTGATGAATGGATAAAGAAATTGTGGTTTATATACACAATGGAATACTATGTGGCAATGAGAAAGAATGAAATATGGCCTTTTGTAGCAATGTGGATGAAACTGGAGAGTGTTATGCTAAGTAAAATAAGTCACACAGAGAAAGACAGATACCATATGTTTTCACTCTTACGTGGATCCTGAGAAACTTAACGGAAGACCATGGTGAAGGGGAAGGAAAAAAAAAAAGGGTTAGAGAGGGTGGGACCCAAAACATAAGAGACTCTTAAAAACCGAGAACTGAGGGTTGATGGGGGGTGGGAGAGAGGGGAGGGTGGGTGATAGGCATTGAGGGGGGCACCTGTTGGGATGAGCACTGGGTGTTGTATGGAAACCAATCTGACAATAAATTTCATATTTAAAAATAATAAAAAATAAAATAAAATCTGACAATGTCAAATGCTGGTGGGCATATGGAACAAATGGGATGATTAGAGTGTGGTATTTATATTACCAAATTTTCAGACACATCCCCCTAGGATGCAGAAATTCGACTCTATGTTATACGTCCTGGAGAAACTCATGTGCATGGGCATCAAGACATATAATCAAGAATGTGCATAGTAACATTGCTTATGATAGAAATGGGAACAACACAAATATCCATCAACAAATGAATGGATAAATAAATTGTGGCATAAGAATACAATAAAATATTACTGAGAAAGTAAAAAGAAATAATAAAATATAATATATTTATATGTTTATTATATATTAAATATATATTATATAATATAAACTTGTAAGTATATTAAATAATATAGAATGTTTATATATATTTATATGTAAGTATATTTATATATGCATAATACACTTATAAATATATAAAATTAAGTAGAAAATAGAGGAGCATCCAAACCAAAAGATTAGTCATTGAAAAGACAAACCTCTTTAAAGATCAATCAAGGCAAAAAAGGGAACGTACAAATAATATTAGAAATAAAACTATAGGATATAACCGTAGATGCTGAAGAGACTTGAAACATAGGAAGATACTTTTTTAACAACATTTTAAAAGAAATAGTTGGAGCAACTTTTTGCTAATGAATTTGAAAACAGAATAATATAGCTTACTAAAACTGACTCAGGAAAAAATAGAAAACCTGTAGGATTTTTTAAACTGAATCAGCTTAAATTATTCCCACAAAAGAAAACAATAGACCCAGACAATTTTAGTAGTGAGGTCTCTCAATAATTCAAGAAGCAAATGATTTCAGCCTTATATAAACTATTCCAGAGACTGAGAAAGAGAAACACACCCAACTCCTTCAACATCAAAAACTTAGTGACACTACATGAAAGGAAAATTACAAACCAAACTCATTCAAACATAGAAGCAAATATCCTAAACAAAATGTTAGGAAAAGGAATCTAGCAATATATGAAATGATAATATGCCACATCCAAGTTGGGTTTCACTCAAGAATGCAAGATGAGTGTTATCAGTTACCTATGCTGCGTTAAAAGCAAAACCAAACACCAAAACCAAAATGACAACACTTAGAAACAGTGGCTTGCAAAAGTTTACTATTTCTCACAATACCATGGGTTGGCTGGGCTGGTCTTGCCCGGGTTACTTTCGTGGCTGCAGTCAGCTGGGGTTGGACGGCCTAAGATGACCTTACTCACATATCTGGGACTTCATTTAGGATGTCTGGAAAGGCTGGGATTTGTGGCCTCTCTCTCCATGAGGGCAATCCTGGGCTTTTTCCATGTTGAGAGAAGCATTCTAAGAAGGAGAGAGCAAAAGAACAAAATACTTGAGGCCAAGGGTCAGAAATCACTCAGTGTTTCTCCTGCCACATTCTAATTAAACAAAACACAGGCCAAAGCAGATTCAAGAGGAAGGGACTCCACCTCTTGAGGGGGATGAATACCAAAGTCACATGGCAAAGGAATATAAAGAATGGGAAGAGAGGAGTGTTGTGGCCACCTTTGTAAACAATCTAAACATTGGTTTAATATTAGAAAATCAACTATACCATGTTAAGAGCCAAAAAGCAATACACACACACACACACACACACACACACACACACACACACATATACACACACATATGTACACATACGTGCATATACACACACATATATACATATATATACACGTATGTATACACAAACATATATATACACACACAGACATACACACACACACATATATATATATACACATAGATCCTTCTCTTCAATATGTGCAGAAAATGCATTTAGTAAAATCCAATACCCATTAAAGATTTAAACAAAAACACCAAAAGGATTTTCTTAGCCTGGTAACCTGTTTCTACCCCAAATAACCTACTCCAAATGTTACAGTGAAATATTGAAAATATTCCCTGCAAGACCTGAAAGAAAACAAGTGTGTCTTTTATCATCACCATTTCTAATTTACCTTATTGTTCTGGAGTGGTTAGCTCACACAATAATGTAAAATAAATAAGCAAATAATCAGAAAAATAGAAACAAAATCTTCATTGTCTGCAGATGATAAAACTATTAGAATTAATAAGAGAGTTTAGCAAATTTTCAGGAAATCAAATCAAGATTAAAAAATCAAATGCATTTACATTCACCAGCAATAGTAATTAGAAAATGCAAAGATACTATTTTTGTAAGTATCAAAAACTAACACATTTCTGTTTCCAGGTAAGAGGGAGTAAGCTATTCCCTCCTCTCTCTCCCACTGAACACAGCTACAAAACTTGGACAGAATGCATGGAGCAGCTCTTGGATGACCTAAACATAAACAGGAAAAGCTTCTCATTAGCCATCAAGGAAATACAAACTAAAGCCGCAATGAACAATACCACTTTACCCCCTCTAGAATGGCAATAATCAAAAAGAGGCACTAACAAGTGTTGGTAAGGATGTGGGGAAATTGGAGCCCACATACAGTGCTGGTAGAAATATAACACAGTACAGCCACAGCCACATATTGAAGAGAACCCTGAGAGAACTGAAACTTGTCCGTACAAAACTTTGCACAAAGATGTTTGTAGCAGTCTTATTTGTAATATTTAGAAGTAGGAACAACACAAATGGCCATCAACTAATGAATGGAGAAACAAAATATGGTATATCTGCACAATAGAATATTACTTGGCTGTAAAAAGGAATGAAGAATGGATTCATGCTGGAACATGGATGGACCCTGAAAACGTAATGCTAACTGAAAAAAAAAAAAAAAAACCAGAGAGAAAAGGCACATATTGTATGATTTCAAAATCTGTATTAGGGTTCTCCAGAGAAGAAACTGGCTCACATGATTGTGTAGACTGGCAAGTTAAAATCGACCAGCAGGCTGGACATTCAGGGAAGAGTTGGTATGGCAGGCTCAAGTCCCTCTTTTTCCAGGGACCTCAGGCTTTTCTTGCTAAGGCCTTCAATAGATGGGATTATGACTTCTAATGGGAATGCGGTTTCTTTCTGGGTTGATAAAAGTATTTGTACCGTCCATATACACTGATTTGTACAGTCAATTTTGCAGTATAAGAGACAAAAGCATATGCTCAAGAGAGAATATCACTTCCTGATTCTGTGAACTGACAGAAATTTCTCCCATTTAGGAAAAAGACAACTGAGGGAGGGGCAGTGAGGGTGTTAAATGTCATCAGCCTTGGAGCCAGCAGCTTCGGCAGTGACAAGAAGTAGCATCCCTGGCACAAACATCGACAATTTGACACCAGGTATTGGCAGCCTTGGGAACAGAGATCAGTGAGAGTCTGCAGCCGGCAGGGGTGTGGCCTTCAGCTGGCCTCTGAAGGGAGAAGAGCAAGAACAGAAACTTCAAGGCAGCCAAGAGAATAAATTCACAGAACACTTGCGAGATACCACATAGAGATTCCAAGAACTCTTTACGAGGAAACAGAGGCGTTCTTAGAATAGGTGGGGGAAGAGAGAGAAAAACTGCTGTGTGACTACTATTTGGGTCCACACATGGGATATGTGTTTCTTTTCAGGGTTTTTTTTTTTTTTTTGGTCTGTTTGTTTTGTTTTTATGAAACCAATGAGTATATCTCTTTTTTTAAAACTTAAGTGGAACAGTTAGCTTACAGAAGAAAATAGTGGAATTCTGCCCCTTTGACCCTCATTCCCAAATTCCCACTCCTCTTAAGCAACTTCTCTGAACTTTCTTGGCTGTTTATTCTGGTTTTATCTCCATGTATCTAAACTGTGTGCTTATATAGACTTTTTTTTTTCATTTTTTACTTTAGCTATCATCTGTTGACTTGCTATTATGGTAAATGGAAATTTAGCTCGCTCAAATTATCTCCCTCAAGTACAGGCACACCTTGTTTTACTGTGCTTCATGTTATTGCACTTCGCAAATAGTGCATTTTTTTATGAATTGAAGGTCTGTGGTGACCCTGTGTCATGCAAGTCTATTGGCACCATTTTTCCAAGAGCATTTGCTCACTTCATGTCCCAGTGTCATATTTTGGCAATTTTGCAATATTTCAAACTTTTTCATTATTATTACATTTGTTATTGTGATCGGTGATTAGTAATTATGATTCACTGAGAGCTCAGATAATGCCTAGCAATTTTTAGCAGTAAAGTATATTTAAATTAAGGTATGTACTTTAAAAAAATTTTTTTTTAACTTTTTTTTATTTATTTTTGAGACAGAGAGAGACAGAGCATGGACGGGGAGGGGCAGAGAGAGAGGGAGACAGAATCGGAAGCAGGCTCCAGGCTCTGAGCCGTCAGCACAGAGCCCGACGCGGGGCTCGAACCCACAGACCGTGAGATCGTGACCTGAGCTGAAGTCGGACGCTTAACCGACTGAGCCACCCAGGCGCCCCAGGTATGTACTTTTTTAGACACAATGATATGACACATTTAATAGACTACATCATAGTGTAAACATAACTTTTATAAGCCCCAGGAAACCAAAAAATTCATTTGACTCACTTTATTACGATGCTTGCTTTATTGCCATGGTCCAGAACTAAATATATCTAAAGTGCGTCTGTATGTTCACTTAATATTCTTCATTCCCATTTTCCCAAATTTGTTATATTGGCAATTTTGTTTAAATAAATATTTATTATTTAAATATATATAATATATATTAAATATATATTATAGTTTCTACTATTCATAGCTGTGATAGTATATACTATGATAACATTTCCTTTTTGAACAACTTTATATTTTTTCCAGTATAAATAATTGCTTTGGTTTTTGTTATTTGTTTGCTTAATTTTCCATGTCAAAATCACTAATTCAACTCCAATGGGTCCAACAAAACTAAAAATAATTTTTGAATATATTAAAATACATTGGATACTCTGTAAGTTTAGTTTTCTTTCTGGAAGAATCTCTCATGGAGCCCTCTGTCTTCATTCTCTAATTGGTACTGGTTGCTCACTAAGCCTGTTGCCCAGCTGTTATCCTGAAACTTCCCATCACTAAAATCCAGGGTATTTTTTTCCCCCTTACTTATGTGCTGTGTCTTTCTCTTTCTTGCCTTCCTTTTTTACATCATTTAGTATTTCTGAATAAAAGTGTCAGGATTTTACTTGTTTATCTGAGTGATGATTTTCCTGGGTATAGAATTTTAGATTGGATAGGATTTGTCCTCAGAATTCTAAGCCACTGGCTCCATTTTTTCCCTCAGACTAATCTAGTGTTCTTTTTTATTTCTCTTTGTTGTTTTTTTTTCCTTTTCTGAGTCCTGAATTGCCTTTCCTTCCCTTGAATTCTTACTATGGCTTCTTTCTTTCTTTCTTTCTTTCTTTCTTTCTTTCTTCCTTTCTTTTGCATTGGTTGTCTTTGTCTTTTTTGTTTGAGTCTTTTTCAAATATTGACTGATCTTTTGTTGTCCATTCAATAGGGCTATTCTGGGGGAAGAAAGCTGAATTTTCTGGCTGGTGGTGGGTACATGGGGATAGAGCTATAAACATTCTGGTTTTCACCTCTCTTGCCACAAAGAGATTCAAAAGAGTGGGTGGAGAGTCATCCTTTACTATAGGGACTTTGTCTTAGTCTCACTGTTTATGGTACCATGCTACTGCTTTGCCCACCACTGTGCTTGTCCCTGAATTGGGGCCTGTCTTTTCAATTTACTCAGATATTAAACCTCCAATCTTCTGCTTTGGGCATAGGAGAGAAATCAGTATGTTATATCAAAGAAAATAGTCAGATATTCTGCATAGGAAAAGATCCTGGAAAAAGGATATCTAACAGTTAAACATAGCAGATTGAACATATGGCACTTATTTCTGTTGCCTCTAGAAACTCTGCTAAAATGAGAATAAAATTTTTGAAATGAATAAACACAGTAAAGAGAGAACACGAACAGCGATGTAGCAGTCAGGGTTCTGGCAGAAAACAGATTGGCACACTCAAATGAGAATTGAATAGAATTTAATAAGAAAACTATTTACAGAGGTGTGGGCAGGATCAAGAGAACCAACAAGGGATGGCGAAGTACATGGGGTCTAACAGCATTTGGAAACTATCACCATCTCTAAGCCTTTAGAGGCAAATGGGAAGAATGACTGCTGAACGTGGTAAAAGCCCTAGACATAGGAGAGAAGAACCCTATAGGAGACACAGAATTAGGTAGAAGTATTATGCCACAACCAAAAAGACAGTGGCCTTCCAGGGAGCAAGCATGCAGGGAGAAGGCAGCAATGGGAATAAATACTCCTGCATCTACAATTCTATCTCCTCCTACTCTCCAGTCTTCTGCCAGCACCTCCAATTAGCTGAATCCAACTGGAAGCCAAAAGTCAAGGGAGCCTATGTCCATTTCTCTGCACACAGAGCAGGGCAAAAAGAGATGGAGAATGGATTTGGAAGAGCAACACAGATAAATAACACAAGCACAGACAAGAGATGTCAACCAATTTTTAGAAGATAATTTTTTTTTAGTTTTTAATTTTTTTTTTTTGAGAAAAAGAGAGAGAGTGTGAGCAAGGAAGGAGCAGAGAGAGAGGGAGACACAAATTCTGAAACAGGCTCCAGGCTCTGAGCTGTCATCACAGAGCCTGACGTGGGGCTTGAACTCACAGACTGTAAGATCATGACCTGAACTGAAGTCGGATGCTTAACGATGGAGCCATCCAGGTGCCCCCCAAAACATTCTTATATTGCTCTTGATATGCTATCTATTGACTTCATATTATAGAATAGTGGGATTTAGTACACTTAACACCTCCTTCCTTCCCTTCATCCTCCCAAAATATTTGTTTCACATTTTTTGTTTAAATCAATATTTATAATATGCTTGTGTTGTTATATTACTGAACTTCGGTTCAGGTCATGATCTCACAGTCTGAGTTCAAGCCCCACATCAGGCTCTGTGCTGACAGCTCAGAGCTTGGAGCCTGTTTCAGCTTCTGTGTCTCCCTCTCTCTCTGCCCCTCCCCTGCTCACACTCTGTCTCACTCTCAAAAAAATAAACATTAAAAAAATTTTTTTAAAGAATATTTTTGGAAATATAGAATTAAAAACAGAAGAAACAGCTAAAATAATTCAAAATTTTGCTTATAGGGAGCACATTTCAAGGATGGGAATGGTGGTTCAGGGTTCTACTATTATTATAAACCTTATCATCATATTAGACTTTTTCAAATAACGTATGTATTTCACTTTCATAAAAGCTAAAGTAACTTTTAAACAAAGGATGAAAAGATATATGTGTTGCCATTAAAATAGTAAGGTTTACTCAGGACTTGGAGAAAAAAAAAACTGAGGAAATGCCTAAGGGAAAGACATGTGGTAGAGGACATACTGGATCTCATCAAATCCCTCAGAATTCAGATTTAAAATTAAAAAATTGAAAAAAAAATCACTGGAGGGGTTCAGAGGCAGATTTGAGCAAACAAAAGAGAGAATCAGTAAACATGAAGATAAGAATGAAAAGTATTGGGTGTGAGGAACAGAAAGAAAAAGACTGAAAAAGACAAACAGAACAGCTGGAAGACACCACTAAACAGACCAGCATACACATTGTGGGAGTCCCAGAAGGAAAAGAGAGAAAAGGATAGAGAGAATATTTGAAGAAATAGTGGCTGAAAACTTGTCAAATTTGATGAAATACATGAATATAAACATCCAAGAAGCTCAGTGAACTATAAGTAAGAAGAACTGAAATGGACCCACATCAAAACATGTTATAATCAAACTTTTAAAAGATGAAAAAAGAATCTTAAAAACAGCAAGAGTGAAGCAATTCACTGCATGCAAGGGAGATGATTGTCAGCAGATTTCTCCTCAGAAATTTTGGAGGCCAATATATTCAAAGTGCTAAAAGAAAAAAACCTGTCAACCAAGAGTCCTATATCCAGCAAAACTTCTTTTAAAAGTTAAGGAGAAATTGCTACATTACTGGCAAACAAAAGTTGAGAGAATTTGTGACCATTAGACCTACCTTCAAGAAATGCTCAATTGGTTGAGCATCTGACTCTTGATTTCGATTCAGATCATGATCCTGAGGTCACGGGATGGAGCCCTGCATTGGCTCAGCCTGGAGCCTGCTTGAGATTCTCTCTCTCTCCCTCTGCTTGCATGCTCTCTTTCTCTCTCTCTCTCAAAAAAGAAAGAAAGAAAGAAAGAAAGAAAGAAAGAAAGAAAGAAAGAAAGAAAAGAAATGCTCAAGGGAATCCTGCAGGGTGAAATGAAAGGACACTAGATAGTAACTTGAAGCCATATAAAGAAATAGAAACCTCTCTCAATAAAGATAAATATACAGCAATTATAAGAGCTAGTATTATTGTAACAATAGTTTGTAACTCCCATTTTTTGTTTTCTACGTGATTCATGAGACTAATACATTAAAAATATATTAGTCTACAAGCTAGTATTATTGTAACTTTGGTTTATAACTCTACATTTTATTTCCTACATAATTTAAGAGAGTAATGTATTTAAAAGAATTTTTACTTTATGTTTTGGGACATCAACAGTTGAAAGGCGTGGGAATGGAACTTTAAAGGTTCAAAGTTTTATAGGCTATTGAAGTTAATTTGGTATAAATTCAAATTGGAGTGTTTTAAATTTAGGATATTAAATGCAATCCCATGGTAACCACCAAAAAATAGCTATAAAATATACACGAAAGGAAATGAGAAAGGAATTTAAACATTTCACTACCAAAGAAAATCACCTATATACAAAAGAACAGAAGTCTCTCTTTATCAGTAATTACTTTAAATGTAAGTAGATTAAACACTCCAATCAAAAGACAGAGATTGTTCAAATGTATAAGAACACATGATCCAAATATATGTTATGTACAAGAGACTCACATTAGATCCAAAGACACAAATAGGTTGAAAATGAAAGGTTGGAGGGGTGCCTGGGTGACTCAGGCGGTTAAGTGTCCAACTTTGGCTCAGGTCATGATTTCATGGTTTATGGGTTCAAGCCCCATGTTGGGCTCTGTACTGACGGCTCAGAGCCTGGAG
Organism: Panthera tigris; assembly: GCF_018350195.1. Classification (NCBI taxonomy): domain Eukaryota; kingdom Metazoa; phylum Chordata; class Mammalia; order Carnivora; family Felidae; genus Panthera; species Panthera tigris. The sequence goes on from NC_056662.1 coordinate 120,141,776, forward strand.
CCTGCTTCATATTCTGTGTCTCCCTCTCTCTCTCTGCCCCTCCCCCACTAATGCTCTGTCTCTCTCTCTCTCTCAAAATAATAAGCAAACATTAAAAAAAATTTAAAGAAAAAATTTAAAAAAAGAAAATGCAAGGTTTGAAAAAGATATTCTATGAAAATAGTAACCAAAAGAGAGCAAGGGTGACTATACTAATATTAGACAAAATAGACGGTAAGTCAATACATCAAGAAAATACAACAATATAAGCGTTTACACACCTAATGACAGACCATCAACATATATGAAGCAAAAACTACAAAATTGAAGGGAGAAATAGACAGTTTTATAATAACAGTTGTAGAACAACCCCATTCTCAATAATGGATACAACAACCAGGCAGAAGATAAATAAGGAGACAGAAGACTTAAAAAAGAAAATAAACCAAGTAGATCTAGCAGACAAATACAGAACATTCTACCCAACAATAGCATACACATTCTTCTCAAGTGCACATGATACATTTTTCAGGATAGATTATATGTTAGATCACAAATTAAGTCTCAATAGACTTTTTTTAAAAAACTGATATCATACAAAGTATCTTCTCCAACTACAATAGGATTATCAGGAGTAAAACTGAAAAAGTCACAAATTTGTGGAAGTTAAATAACACTCTCTTAAACAACTAAGAGATCAAAGAAGAAATCACAAGGGAAAAATAGAAAATACTTAAAGAAGAATGAAAATGAAAACACAACATGGCAAAACTTATGGGACACCATGAAAGCATTACTGAGTGGGGGGAGGGGGACAAGAAAGATTTCAAATCAACAACCTAACTTTACAATTTAAGAAACTAGAAAAGTAAGAACAAACTAAACCCTAAGCTAGCAGAAAGAAAAAAACTAACAAAGATGAGAGAAAAGATAAATGAAATGAAGAATAGAAAAACATTAGAGAAAATTAATAAAAACAAAAGGTGCTTTTTTCAAAAGAGCAACAAAATTGACAAAACTTTAGCTAGACAGACTAAGAAAAAAAGAGAGATGACTCAAAGTACTAAAATCAGAAGTAAAAATGGTAACATTACCAATTCTACAGAAACAAAAAGGACTACAGGAGAATACTCTAAACAATTGTACACCAACAATTTGGATAACTAAATGAAATGTACAATTTCCTAGAAACACAAAATCTGCAAAGACTAAATCACAAAGAATAGAAAATCTGAATAGACATGTAACTAGTATGGATGTTGAGTCAGTAATCAAAAATCTCCTAAAAAGAAGAGCACTGGACCTGATGGCTTTACTGGCAAATTCTATCAAATATTTAAAGAACTAATACAAATCCTTCTCAAACTTTTCCAAAAACCTGAAGACAAGGGAATACTTCATGACTCATTATTTGAGGCCAGCATTACCCTGCTACCAAAGCCAGACAAAGACACTGCAAGAAAATAATACTACAGAGCAATATCTCTTATGAACATTGATAGAAATACCTTCAACAAAATAGTAGCAAAGCAAATTCAGCAGTATATTAAAAGGATTATACACCATGACCAAGTGGGTTTTACTTCTGAAATGCAAGGATGGTTCAAAATATGAAAAAATAATCAATGTAATACACCACATTAACAGAATAAAAGAGAAAAGCCACATGAGCATCTCAATTGATGCAGAAAAAGCACTTGACGAAATTCCAATACCCTTTCATGATAAAAACATTCAACAAACTAGGAAAAGAAGTACCTCCATATAATAAGAGACACATGTGAAAACTTCATAGTGAAAATCATACTGAGTGGTGAAAGACTGATAGCTTTTCTTCTAAGATTAGGAACAAGACAAGGATGCCTGCTTTCACCACTTCTGTTCAACACTGCACTGGAATTTCTAGCCAGAAAAAGAAATAAAAGGCATTTGTATTAGAAAGGAAGAAGTAAAATTATGTCTGTTTGCAGGTGTTATGATCTTATATGTAGAAACCCCAAAGACTCTATACACATACAAAGAAAAAACCCAGTTATAACTAATAAATGAATTCAGCGAAGTAGCAGGATACGAGGTCAACACACAAAAATCAGCCACATTTCTATATACTTACAATGAATAATCTGAAAAAAATTACAAAAACCATTCCATTTATAACAGAATCAAAAAGAATAAAATACTCAGAAACTAACTTATCCAAGGAGGTGAAAGATTTGTACAATGAAAACTATAAAACATTGCTGAAAGAAACTAAAGAAGATATAAATAAAGGGAAACAACCCATGTTCATGGATTGCCAGATTTAATATTATTAAAATGTCAATAATACCCAAAGCAATCTACAGATTCAGTGCAATCCCTATCAAAATCCCACAGCTTTTTGCAAAAATAGAAAAACCCATCCTAAAATTTATACAGAATCTCAAAGGACCCTAAACAACCAAGACAATCTTGAAAAAGAAGAATAAAGCTGAAACACACTTTCTGATTTCAAGACATATCACAAAACTAGAGTAATCAAAACAATGTGGTACTGGTATAAAGACAACCATACAGACCAGCGAGATTAAATACAGATCCAAGAAATAAACCTTATATATATGGTCAAATGATTTTTGACAGGGGTACCAAGATCATTCAATGGAGAAAAAGACAGTCTTTTCTACAAATGGTGCTGGGAAAACTGGATACTCACACACAAAAGAAAGAACTTGGGCCCTTACCTAATACCATGTACAAAAATTAACTCAAAATTAGTGAAAGACCTAAATGTAAGACTTAAAACTACAATATTCTTAGAGGAAAACATAGGGCAAAATCATCACAGTGTGGGATTGGCAGTGAGTGATTCCTTGGCTATGACAACAAAGGCACAAACAACAAAATAAAAACTAGACAAGTTGGACTTCATGAAACTTTAAAAATTGTGTGTATCAAAAGACAATATCAACAGAATTAAAAGGCAACCCCCAGAATGAGGGAAAATATTTTCAGAACTATACCTGCTGGGGAGCCTGGATGGTTCAGTCAGTTAAGCGTCCGACTCTTGATTTCGGCTCAGGTCATGCATGACCTCACAGCTCATGACTTCAAGCCCTACATCAGCTCCGTGCTGGCAGTATGGAGCCTGCTTATGATTCTCTCTCTCTCCATCTCTCTCTGCCCCTCCCCTGGTCATGTATGTTCTCTCTCTCTCTCTCTCTCTCAAAATAAATAAATAAACTTAAAAAAAAAACAAAAAACTACACCTGCTAAGGGATTAGCACCCAGGATATACAGAGAACTCCTATAACTCAACAACAACAACAAAAACTAAATAACCCAATTCAAAACTGGACAAAGGAAAAAAATATGACAAAGGACTTAAATAAACATTTGTCCTGAGAAGATATACAAATGGCCAACAAGCACACAAAAAGATGTTCAACATCACTAATCATTAGGATAATGCAAATCAAGAGGGAGTTCAGATGGCAGAGCCACATGGAGACCTGGAGGTTGTCTCATCCTGGAAACACAGCTAGATCAGCACCAAACTATTTTGAACACCTAGGAAATTGATCTGAGGATTAACACAACAATCTGCATAACTTGAGCCACAGAACTCAGGAGGTACACAGTGTGAAGAGGTGAACTGGGGGAGAGAAAAGCTGAAGAGGGTAGGGAGCTATTTTTGCAGAGAGAGGACAGAGAGAAAGGAGGAGAGTATGGTGCATCAGGATTGATGCAAGAAAAACACTCCTCTGAAAGTAGCTGAAGAGAAAGAAAGAGTGAAAACACTCACAGGGGACTGAACAAGAAATCTGTTCCCCAAAACCATTGATGGGAAGAAAGGAGAGGGTTTAAATACCACCAGGATTCTGTAAACAGTGGAGTGCATAGTCTGAAGTTCTGGAGTTCAGTGCCTGGCAGTGTTCTGGTAGAGAAGTGTGCAGGAGCAGGCAGCAGGGTCTGAGGTGTCCAAGTGCCACATGGAGAGAAGCGGTTCCCTTGCTTGGAGTGCATCTGGAACAGGCCATACAGCATCCCCACAGGCAAAGGTCCCAGCGGACCCCAGAGAGCAGCCCCATTTGCTGGTATTGACACAAAGACTCCAGAGTGTGGTAAGACCTAGCGCTGGCTGTGTGTTATGGTTTGCCATAATCTCTAAACCTCTGCCGCTGCACAATCACATGAATGTTTTCTGGGACAAGCTGGCACCCAGTCATTGCTCAGCAAGACCCTTCCCCAGAGTCAGCGGGTCCAAGCTACAGGGGTTGGGGTTTTGAAACACAACCCCATCTGAGATAAAACTCTTGGAGGGTGTCTCAGGTGGACAGCTTGGACACAGACAGGGTAGAGGTGGGGAATGAATGGAGGCCTGAGACAAAGGAGGGCTACTTGATCACGGGTTGGTGAGAGCACAAAGTTCCCGTGCCAGAGACTAGGGAACTGGGTGAAGCCATTTCCACCTCTCCCCTGCACATGCACACACACAGGAGCATGCAGGCCACACTGATCCACCCCAGTAAGCTAAGCAGTGCCACCTAGTGGAGAACCCAACTGCACCCTCCAGCACATCCCCTAGAAGACTAGCACAAGTTACTCCACCTGCTTAGTGTAGTGACTATAAAAAGTTTCATAGTTTCAGTTCTAGGGGCAAATGGATGTAATGCCATTCCGGTTTCATTCTGTTTGCTGGTTTGTTTATTTGTTCATTCTCTTTGCTTCTGTTTTTGCTTAAATTGTTTTCTTTTTTTCTTTCTTTTCTTCCTCATTCTTGGATACAGAAAGAGAAAATTTTATTTTTTTTACTTTATGTTTTATTTCTTTTAATTTTTTATTGTATTTTCTTTATTTCATTCTATTCTATTTTACTATATATTTTTTTATTTTAAATTTTTCTTACTTTTTTTTCCTTTCTTTTTCTTTTTTCCTTATTCTATCAAGCTTCTTTCAACAAGCAGACCAAAATACACTTAAAATCTAGCTTCCTTTATTTGACTTTTTGGATTGTTTTTAATTTTTTAATTTTAATTTTTTGTTTTATTAATTATTTTCATCCTCCAAAATGACAAAATGAAGGAATTTACGCCCCCCCAAAAAAAACCAGGAAGAGATGACAACCAGTGACTTAATCAACATAGATGTAAGCAAGATGTCTGAACTAGAATTTAGAACCACGATAATAAGAATACTAGCTGGGGGGCACCTGGGTGGCTCAGTCAGTGAGCATCTGATTTCAGCTCAGGTCATGATCTCACAGCTTGGGAGTTTGAGCCTTGCATCAGGCTCTGTGCTGACAGCTCAGAGCCTGGAGCCGGTTTCAGATTCTGTGTCTCCCTCTCTACCTGCCCCTCCCCCACTCACACTCTATCTCTCTGTCTCTGTCTCTGTCTCTGAAAACTAAACAAACAGTAAAAAAAAAATTTTTTTTTTAAACGATACAAGCTGGGGTTGAAAAAAGCATAGAATCCCTTTATTTGGACATAAATGAAGTAAAATCTAGTCAGGACAAAATTAAAAATGCTATAACTGAGATGCAATCTCAAATGGATGCTATGGACAAAGCACAGCAGAGAATCTGTGATATAGAAGACAAAATTATGAAGAATAATGAAGCAGAAAAAAAGAGTGAAGTTAAGGTAAAAGAGCACAATACAAGACTTAGAGAACTCAGTGACTTATTAAAAAGGAATAACATCCGAATCATAGGAGTCCCAGAAGATGAAGAGAGAGAAAAAGGGGCAGAAGGTTTATGTGAGCAAATTATAGGGGAAAACTTTTCTAATCTGAGGAAGGACACAGACATCAAAATCCAAGAAGCACATAGAACTCCCATTAGATTCAACAAAAACTGACCAAGGCATATCATAGTCAAATTCACAAAATACAGAGATAAGGAAAGACTTATGAAAGCAGCAACAGAAAAAAGTCTTAACCTATAAGGGAAGATAGATCAGGTTCACAGCAGACCTACCCACAGAAACTTGGCAGACCAGAAAGGAGTGGCAGGATATATTCAACATGCTGAATTGGAAAAATATGCAGCCAAGAATTCTTTATCCAGCAAGACTGTCATTCAAAATAGAAGGAGAAGGGCGCCTGGGTGGCTCAGTCGGGTAAGCGTCCGACTTTGGCTCAGGCCATGATCTCATGGTTTGTGGGTTTGAGCCCTGCGTCAGGCTGTATGCTGACAGCTTGGAGCCTGGAGCCTGCTTCGGATTGTGTGTCTCCTTCTCTCTCTGCCCCTCCCCCCACTCACTCTGTCTCTCTCTCTCTCCCTCTCAAAAATAAATAAACATTAACATTTTTTTTTTTTCAAAATAAAAGGAGAGAGAACGAGTTTCCCAGACAAACAAAAACTAAAGGAGTTCATGACCACTAAACCAGCCTTGCAAGAAATTTTAAGGGGGATTCTTTGAGTGGAGAAAAGACCAAACAAAACAAAAAAGACCAAAAGCAACAAAGACTAGTAAGGACCAGAGAACATCATCAGAAACACCAACTCAACAGCCAACACAATAGCACTAAATTCATATCTTTCAGTACTCACTCTAAATGTCAATGGACTAAACGCTCCCATCAAAGACATAGGGTATCAGAATTGATAAGAAAACAAGCCACTGTCTATATGCTGCTTACAAGAGACTCATTTTAGACCTAAAGACACCTGCAGATTGAAAGTAAGGGGATGGAGAACTGTCTACCATGCTAATGGTTGTCAAAAGAAAGCTGGAGCAGCCATACTTCTATCAGACAAACAAGATTTTAAAATAAAGACTAACAAGAGATGAAAAAGGGCATTATTTCATAATTAAGGGGTCTATCCACCAAGAAGATCTAACAATTGTAAATACTATGCCCCCAATGTGAAAGAACCCAAATATATAAATCAGTTAATCACAAACATACATAAACTCATTGATAATAATACCGTAATAGTAGGGGACTTCAACACCCCATTTACAACAATAGTCAGATAATATAAGCAGAAAATCAACAAGGAAAAAAATGGCTTTGAATGACACACTGGACCAGATGGACTTAATAGATATATTCAGAACATTTCATCCTAAAGCAGAAGAATACACATTCTTCTCAAGTGCACATAGAACATTCTCCAGAACAGATCACATACAGGGTCACAAATCATCCCTCAACAAGTATGAAAAGATCAAGGTCATACCTCGCATATTTTCAGACCACAACACTATGAAACTCAAAAACAACCACAAGAAAAAATCTGGAAAGGCCATGAATACTTGGAGATTAAAGAACATCCTACTAAAGATGAATGGATCAACCAAGAAATTAAATAGGAAATTAAAAAGTTCATGGAAGCCAATGAAAATGAACACATGACTGCCCAAAACCTCTGGGATATCAAGGGCCGTCATAAGAGAGAAGTATATAGCAATCCAGGCCTTCCTAAAGAAGAAAGGTCTCAAATACACAGCCTAACCTTACACCTAAAAGAGCTGGAAAAAGAACAGCAAATAAAGCCCAAAACCAGCAGAAGAAGGGAAATAATAAACATTAGAGCAGAAATCAATGATATCAAAATTAAAAAAAAAAAAAAGTAGAACAGATCAATGAAACCAGCTAGTTCTTTGAAAGAAGCTGGTTCTTTGAAATAATTAAATAGCTAAACCTTTAGCAAGATTGATGAAAAAGAAAAAGGAAAGGACCCAAATAAATAAAATCATGAATGAAAGAGGAGAGATCACAACCAACACCACAGAAATACAAACAATAATAAGAGAATTTTATAAGCAATTATATGCCAACAAATTGCACAATCTGGAAGAAATGGACAAATTCCTAGAAACATATAAGCTACCAAAACTGAAACAGGAAAAAATAGAAAATTTGAACAGACCCATAACCAATAAAGAAACTGAATCAGTAATCAAAAATCTCCCAACAAACAAAAGTCCAGGGCTGGATGGCTTTCCAGGGGAATTTTACCAAACATTTAAAGAAGTGTTAACACCTATTCTTTTGAAGCTGTTCCAAAAAATAGAAATGGAAGAAAAACTTCCAAACTCAGTCTACAAGGCTTCCAAAATCAGACAAAGACCCCACTGAAAAGGAGGACTACAGACCAATTTCCCTGAACATGGATGCAAAAATTCTCAACAAGACACTAGCAAACCAGATCCAACAACACATTAAGAATTATTCACTACGATCAAGTGGGATTTATTCCTCGGATGCAGGGCTGGTTCAGTATCTGTAACTCAATCCATGTGATACATCACATTAATAAAAGAAATGATAAGAACCACATGATCCGCTCAATACAGGCTGAAAAAGCATTTGACAAAATACATCATCCTTTCTTGATAAAAAAAAAAAAAACTCAAGAAAATAGGGATAGAAGGATCATATCTCAAGATCATAAAGGCCATATATGAAAGACCCACCGCTAATATCATCCCCAATGGGAAAAAACTGAGAGCTTTCCCCCTAAAGCCAGCAACATGACAGGGATGTCCATTCTCACCACTGTTATTCAACATGATTTTGGAAGTCCTAGCCTCAGCAATCAGACAACAAACACAAAGAAATAAAAGTCATCCAAATCGGCAAGTAGGAAGTCAAATTTTCACTTCTCACAGATGACATGATACACTATGTAGAAAACCCAAAGACTCTACCAAAAAACTACTAGAACTGATACATGAATTGAGCAAAGTTGCAAGATATAAAATCAATGTACAGAAATTGGTTGCATTTCTATACACCAATAATAAAGCAGCAGAAAGAGAAATCAAGGAATTGATCCCATTTGCAATTGCACCAAAAACCATAAGAGACCTAGGAATAAGCCTAATAAAAGAGGTGAAAATCTATACACTTAAAACTATAAAGAGCTTATGAAAGAAAATGATGACACAAAAAATGGAAAAATATTCCATGCTCATTGATTGGAAGAACAAATATTGTTAAAATGTCAATACTACCCAAAGCAATCTGCACATTTAATGCAATCCATATCAAAATAACACCCACATTCTTCACAGAGCTAGAACAAACAATCCTAATATTTGTATGGAATACAAAAGCCCCTGAATAGCCAAAGCAATCCTGAAAAAGAAAACCAAAGCTGGAGGCACCACAATTCTGGACTTTAAGCTGTAGTCATCAAGACAGTATAGTACTGGCACAAGAACAGACAATAGATCATGGAACAGAATAGAGAACCTAGAAATGGACCCACAAATGTATAGCCAACTAGTTTTTGACAAAGCAGGAAAGAATATCCAATGTAAAAAAGACAGTCTCTTCAGCAAATGGTGTTGGGAAAGCTGGACATCGACATGCGGAAGAATGAACCTGGACCACTTTCTTACACCATACACAAAGATAAACTCAAAATGGATGAAAGACCAAAACATAAGCCAGGAAGCCATCAAAATCCTAGAGGAGAAAACAGGAAACAACCTCTTTGACCTTGGCTGCAGCAACTTCTTACCTGACATATCTCCACAGGCAAGAGAAACAAAAGCAAAAATGAATTATTGGGACCTCATCAAGAAAAAAGCTCTGCACAGCAAAGGAAACAATCAACAAGACTAACATTCCTTTGGTTGAAGGAATGGGAGAAGGTATTTGCAAATGACATATCAGATAAAGGGTTAGTATCCAAAATCTATAAAGAACTTATCAAACTCAACACCCAAAAAGCAAATAATCTAGTGAAGAAATGGGCAAAAGACATGACTGGACACTTTTCCGAAGAAGACATCTAGATGGCTAATAGACACATGAAAAGGTGCTCAACATCACTCATCATTAGAGAAATACAAATCAAAACCACAATGAAATACCACCTCACACCTGTCAGAATGGCCGAAATTAACAACTCAGACAACAACAGATGATGGCAAGGATGCAGAGAAAGAGGAACACTTTTGCACGGTTGGTGGGAATGCAAACTGGTGCAGCCACTCTGGAAAACAGTATGGAGTTTCCTCAAAAAATTAAAAATAGAACTACCCTAGGACACAGCAATTGCACTACTGGGTATTCATCCAAAGGATAACTAAATAAAGGATACAGGAGTGCCGATTCAAAGGGGTACATGCACCCCAATCCTTATAGCAGCACTATCAACAATAGCCAAAGTATGGAAAGAGCCCCAATGTCCCTTGACTGATACATGGATAAAGAAAATGTGATATATATATACAATGGAATATTACTTGATGATTAAAAAAAATGAAATCTTACCATTTGCACAAAGTGGATGGAACTATTGTATATTATGCTAAGTAAAATAAGTCAGAGAAAGACAAATATAGGATTTCCACTCATATGTGGAATTTAAGATACAAAACAGATGAACATAAGAGAAGCAAAAATAATATAAAAACAGAGAGGGAGACAAATTATAAGAGCCTCTTAAACACAGAGCACAATCTGGGTTGCTGGCAGGGTGTTGGGTGGGAGGAAAGACTAAATGGGCAAGGGGCATTAAGGAGGACACTTGTTGGGATGAGCACTAGGTGTTTTATGAAGTGATGAATCACTAAATTCTATTCCTGAAATTATTAATACAGTATATGTTAACTAACTTGGATTTAAATTTTTAAAAAAGGATAATGCAAACCAAAACTACAATGAGATACCATCTCACATCCTTTAGGTTGGCAACTATCAAAAAAAAGAGAAAATAACAAGTGTCAGCAATGTTGTGGAGAAGTTGAAACATTGCTGGTGGGAATGCAAAATGGTCCAGTTGTGGAAAACAGTTTGGTGTTCTTAAAAAAGTCAAACACAGATTTACTGTATGACCCTGCAATTCCACCTTAAGGGATACACCCAAAAGAACTGAAAACAGGAACTCAAACAAATAGTTGTATGCCAATGTCCAGTTGTATGCATTATTCACAATAGTCAACAGGCAGACACAACCTACATATCCATCAATAGACAGAAGGATAAACAAATTGTGGTATATACACACAATGTAATATTATTTAGCCAAAAAAAGAATGAAGTTCTGATACATGCTGCAATACGGAGGAACTTTGAAAACATACTAAATGAAATAAGCCAGACACAAAGCAAAAATGATTGATGCAACCTACATGAAGTATCTAGAATAAGCAAATTCATAGAGACAGAAAGTAGGTTAGAAATTACCAAGTGATAGGATGCCTGGCTGGCTCAGTCATTAGGGCATGTGCCTCTTGATTTCAGGGTCATGAGTTCAAGTCCCATATTGGGTATAGAGCCTACTTAAGAAAAAATTACTAGGGGCTGGGGGAATGGGGAGAACAAGGAATTACTGCTTAATGAATACAGAGTTCTTGTTGGAGGTAATAAAAAGTTCGGAAAATAGATAGTGGTGGTAACTACACGACATTGTGAGAATAATTCATGCCACTGAATTTTATACTTAAAAATGATTAAAGTGGCAAATTTTACGTTATGTATATTTTACCACAATAAAGGTTAAAGCTATGGAAGATAGACAAAAAAAAAACCACAAAAAAACAGTGAAATTATAGCTTCTATGCCACTATTTATTATCTCAAGTCTACTTCCTTTCTGCAGATGAACATTAAATATTTGCTTACAACTGTAGTTTATACGATTTATAAGGGGCTTGGTTATAAAATATTCTAAGAATATATCTGCTTGGGAAACTCTGGCATACAAGGCAAAGTTTCTTAAAATGTGTTCTGAGGATCACCTGCATCAGAGCCACCTTAGGATGCTTGATAAAAAGTAGATTCCTAGCAAACCAGAAAATTTGGGAATAAAGCCCATGAATGTGCATTTTAAACATGCTTCCAAAGAGAAATTATGCTTAGATCTTGGGCAATCATATTGATGCACACTTGGTCAGGTTTTCTAAATTTGGTGCAAAAGGCCTGTTTCTGATGGCTCCCTAGAACTATGGAAAGGTGAAGATAGTTGAAAGACTTGGGCTAAATTAACCCAACTTTGGAGTAGCTGAAGGAGTAAATAAGACCCCTCTATTAAGACTGAATGGAGCACCTGGGTGGCTCAGTCGAGCGTCCGACTTCAGCTCAGGCCATGATCTGTCTCGTGGGTTCCTGCCCCGCATCAGGCTCTATGCTGACGGCTCAGAGCCTGGAGCCCGCTTCGGATTCTGTGTCTCCCTCTCTCTCTGCCCCTCCCCTGCTCATGATCGGTCTCTCTCTCTCTCAAAATAAATAAACATTAAAAAAATTTTTAAAAAGACTAAACAGAGTAAGATTTTTTTTAAGGGAGAAGGAAAGCGTTTTCTATGTAATTGAGGATTTAGATTCAGGGATTAAATAAGGGAAGGGTGTATACTGTGTACTGTTTTCAGAGGGAAAGGCTGGCATGCTACATTATTATAGTGTGCTCATTGGGAATGTAACTTTGTCTGAGGAGTCTGATTACAGCATCATGTGCCATAACTAAATGAGACATCAAGTGGAGAAACGCCTTCTCAAGAAGCATATAGCACTGGTTTTCAATATTAATGTGCACAAGAATTGCCTCACCACCCCCATCCCACCCCCTGAAAATTATGATTCCGAGGTTTGGGGCGGGACCCAGAAATCTTCATTTTAAAGAAACACTCTAGCATATTTTCGTGCACGTGGTCCACAGAGCACACTTGGAAAAACAGCTGGGCTACATTTGAGAGACTGTCTTTACCTAACTCTGGCTCCCTGGATAGAACATCAAAGGAACCTTTGTAAAAGGGCTGAACTACCTATCCACTTCATGAGTCCCAAGGGGAGAGCTAGAAAGGGTTAAAGAATCAGCTGCATGATGGTACAGACAGGACATTTCTGATACTCTGCTAAGCTCCCTGGAGAGGGAAAGCAACACTCTAAGTTTCCTTACTTTAACACCAAAACACCAGCAACAACAACCCCCGCCCCCCCGCCCCCGCAGGTAATTTACCAGTCAGTGCTGGATGCGCATTCTAACCACTAGAGGGAGCCCAAGGATTTCCACACACAAACCCCATTGCCTAGCAAGGAGAAATTTAACACAGGGTCAAGGTCTTTGGGGGGCTTTATTGCTAAGGTGGAGCAAAATATGGTAGGAGCTAAAGGTTAAAAGCATTTCATTACACATGGAATGTCTTTTCTTTCTGGCTCCTCTTTAAATCTTTGCATCTTAAAAAAAAAAAAAGTGGTTTTCTGAGGTAGCCCAGGCTGGATTTGCCACAGTTGTTAAAGAAAAAATTATTCTAAAAATATTGTAGACTCCCAAGTTGCTAAGAGAATAAATCTTAAAAGTTCTCAGTACACCAAAAAAAAAAGTACCATGTGAGATGTTATTCATTTCACAATATAAACGTGTATAAAAAGCATCACATTGTACACCTTAAATCTACACAATGTTTTATGCCAATTATATCTCAATAAATGTGAGATAAAATGAAAAATTATTCTGACCCTTGTTAAAATGGTAAGAAAGACTTTATTCACGAATGTTGTAATAGTATCAATACTATCAAATGGGGGAAACATCAGGCTGAACTCTGAATATGATAAGGACAAGTGGGTATCGATGGCCAAGGAACAGAGTGAATGGGTCACTGGTTGGAAAATCACTAGAGAAGACAGCAAGAGTAAGGGGTTTCTTGCTAAACTGACTTAGCAGGATTCTAAGGCAGGCCAAGGACTTAAGACTCAAAGGTGGGGAATGAAGAACTTGATCAGATATAGAGACTGATCACAGATATCACAGGTGGGGGATTCTCTCTCAACTGACTTTGTGGGATTCTTGCTAAAACTGGGCTGTGCAGACAGGCAAGGGGCCTTGAGAGGGAGGCCAAAGTTGAGGTCCAGTCAGGAAGAGGGCACAGAAGAATCCAACTAAAGCTTGGTCAAGGAGAGAGTCTTTGTTGGGGTTTATGGAGAAAGGGTCCTTTTTCTCCTAGGTTTCCTTTTCCATCCTTTTCCTTGCCCTTCCCAGGATAAGATCAAAGTATGGCCCCCAAGGGCAAAGGACCTGTAAGGCCTGTTTTTTACTTAGCCTTGGATCTTGAAGTCCTGCCTGGCTTAACAGAAACTTAGAATAGCAATTGGACCAAATTCCCAGCCTGTAAAAGAGTAAATAATATCCTTATCCTCTATTCAGGCATTTTTTCTCAGAGATCTAGTGGGGTGTCCTGTCCATCTGGATGGCTGGTGGAGTATTTGGGAATCCAAAATCCAAAATCTTTTACACACACAACTAACCTTGATGATGTATAACTGAATATACAGAAAATACATATACCACATGTGAACATCCAATCTGATTTAGAAAATACATATCTAAATACCAAAGCCCCTTTATCTTTATAGACCTAGAAAATAGATTGAATCATATTCCCAAACTTAATCTAAGACTCCCTAGAATGTGTCATAAAAAACAAAAATTGAATGAACTATAGAATAATCCAATCATTAAGACAGTTCTGTGTGTGCTCTTCGTTTCAGTGGAGAAGTAGAGAAGGCCTAGTGTGTGCCAGGCAATATACTTGTTACCTTATCACTTGAAATAAACTTACAAAAGAGATTATATGTCCCCTTAAAGATGAGGAAAAGACTCAGAAAGACTATATATAACCACTCCAAGGTAAAACTGGTGGAAAGGCATAACCAGAAGTTTAATTGAGGTCTGGGTTTAGAATCTCATTTAAAAATTATTTCTATCATTTTGAAGTAGAATATTCTCAATTGAAATGGGATTGTACACATGCATTGTAACCTATTTTTTCCAAATGATATCCCATGAATGATCTCCTACTTCATAGCCTTCAAATTCACTGTTGTTGTTGTTGTTGTTGTTGTTGTTGTTGTTTCCATAAAACTTTCATAATTCTGGAAAAAAGATGGCAGCTTGAGAAGACATGGTTGATTCCTTTCCCTCCCAATTTCATACACTCCCTTCCCCCCGCAAAATGGCCAAAGAAATACAGAGTAAGAAAAATTCTGTATCAGCACTGACGATACAGAAGAGAAACATACAAATAAATATCAGACACTTTGAGGAATTTTACTAGATTTAGGGCAGATGGTATTAAAGAGTACCCAGGGAAGACTGTCAGATTTAGCAAATAAAAATACAAGATATGCAGTTAAACTTGAATTTCAGAGAAAGAATAATTTTTTACACTATTGGCTCATGCAATATTCATTGTTTAGTATTTGAATTTAACAGAGCATCCTGTATTTTGTCTGGCAATCATACAACCTACTCAGAGGTTCCCCGAAGGAACTTCAAGACCAGGAAGGCAGGCAGGCAGGCAGGCAGGCAGGAAGGAAGGAAGGAAGGCAGGCAGGAAGTCAGGGAGAAGCTAGAGCTTAGGTGTGGAGGGACAATAGTTGGGACTGAAAAGCATGGTGGAGCTGACCAGAAAAGCTGCATCTGGTATACCAATTAGTTGCTAAGAATCCTGTGGGTTATAGTATAGCCCTAAGCTCCTATCATGTCACATGATATTAAGTTGTAGAAAGCCTATAAGCTACAAAAGTGCTTAATGGTATTTTGCACTTTGTAAAACATATATATATATATATATATGGATACATATACACATATACATATGTATATATCCATATACATATCCATATACGTATCCATATATATATATATATATATATATATATATATATATATTTAATGTTTTATGCATTAAAAAAGTCTCAAAGGGTATGTACCAAAAAGTTAACAATGGTTTTCTCTAAGTAATTGAAATGTGGATAACTACTTTTTCCTTTTATTTATATTTTATAATTTTCTTAAAAATGTATATTACCTACGTAACTTTTTAAAAGTATTGTGTAAGTCTCTCATTGATGAACATAACGCTTTTGAGTAACTATAAAATGAGATTGCAATTATAAAATGGGCTTTAATACTAATGAATGTCTAACCTAGATAAGTGAGCACTGAGTTTCTGCTGGGTCCCAGGCCCTGTGCTGCAAGCTGGGGATAGAGATGAATTGGACACACTCTTGGCCCTCCAAGAGTCTAAAGGCCACATTCCTTGGTGAAGTTCCTTGGCTCTCGGCCTTGCTGGCTCTGAAATCCCATTTGTCAGCCCATCTGTGATCATCTCTCATGATTCAAATTCACTGATGAACAAACTAGGACGATGTATTAATTTGTGCTGAGAATGATCACAGTCACATAGGCCAGAACAGCACTCCAAGCATGACCAGCACGGTTTTTCCTTGTGTGGTGACATAGGGAACCAGACTGTGATTAGAATGCTGCTTGCTAGGCCTGGAATCAAAGTAGGGGCAGGCAGTAACTGGAAAGTTTAATGGGAACTGACTCAAGCAGGCAGGCAGTAACCTTCTCAATAAACATGGCCTTGCCATGAACTATAAACACAAGTCTGAGATTCTCTCTTCCTAGGACAATAGTAGATGGATGGGCACTGCCAGATATTATCTCAGAGATTCTCCTGTAATAAAAATCTCCCCAGACTAACAAACCTCCGTTTCCTTCAGATTGCACCCTTAACATCTACAGTCATATTGCTCAGAACCGGAGCCATTCCATTTCTTTAAAGTAATTTCTAACTATTTTTTCTTATGCAATGTTGTATTCTGACAGTTTAAGTCTGAAGATTCTTATTTTCTTAATTTCTTTTCGTAAAGGGCATTTTATTTTTTTTATTATTTTTTTACATTTATTTTTGAGAAACAGAGTGAGACAAAGCGTGAGCGGGGTAGGGGCAGAAAGAGAAGGAGACATAGAATCTGAAGCAGGCTCCAGGCTCTGAGCTATCAGCACAGGACCCGAGGTGGGGCTCGAACCCACGAACTGTGAGATCATGACCCGAGCCAAAGTCGGACGCTCAACTGACCGAGACACCCAGGCGCCCCTTGTAAAGGGCATTTTAATATGCATTTACATACAACAAACTTTTAAATATTAAATGCATTTTTAAATAAATAAAAAAAAATAAATATTAAATGCATTTTTAAAAAATATTTCAAATCAGGAGGGGAAATAATGAAAAGAGTTTTTGTTGAAGAAGTTAGGAACCATCACACGAAAAGGCCTTCACCAGCTGCTCACTTGCTCCTCAATCAGGATCATATCGGAGCAAAATTCTTATGCTCCAATATGAATCTGAGCCCCTACTACATTGGGTAGAAGACACCAGGCACAGCTGTCTTTTGAGGAGTCGTAAAGGAGTTGCCCCTTGGTGTAGTGTCCTTGCTTGCCAATTTATCTATTCAAATTTTCTGTAATTGGAACCAAAATCCATACAATCCACTTAATGTTCCGAGTTCTGAAGAACATGGTGTAGCCACCGTGGATTATCCAAGAAGCAGACTAAGCATATCTTAGGGTACTTGAAGCAAAGGCATGCCTTGATCATGCATATCTGCATGTGTGCAAACATGCACACACTGTATTCATGCATACGTGTGGGGGTACACACACACACAATTATTTGGAAATACTTCAATATTGAAGAGTTAAAAAAAAAAAGCATTGCAAAAATCACCATGCAAAATGACAAGATAAACAAATCATAGAATTGGACTTCCTGATTTTAAAGTTTAGTGTATACTGGTGTTTTGTTTTAATTTCACACATGGGTACTTTAATTTTAGGGCCTCTAAACTCTTAATTCAATCTTGATGACATTTATTCTAGTATAAATGTTTTTACAACTCCTAACATGAGAACCACCTGATGTTCACATTCATCAAGCAACTATATTTATGTATTCCAAATTTCAGCATTTCTCAGCCAATGGATACATTGCTGACTCCTTCTAAGAAGCCATGAAAAGTTTTTCACATCTCACTTTCATCATACACCAAAATAGCTCTTAAAGTTAATTAGAGTTTTGTGCCAAATACCCAGTACCTAATCATTAATTATTATTTTCTAAGTATTGAGAGTTCAGTGTGAGCTTCTAGTACATGTCAAAACCTGCTCCCTGTGCTGAGACTTACTATATGAATGACAAAACAACTCAATTCAGACTGTGCACTACATCAAATTAAAAGCAAGGCTAAATTTGAAGAACACAAAGTTCAAGGACATTTTTGTAAATCCCTAAGAAGTTACCATAACTTTTCTTTCTTCCTTCCTTCCTTCCTTCCTTTCTTTATTTTCTTTATTTCTCTCTTTCTTTCTTTCTTAGAGAAAAAGAGAGAGAGCATTAGCTGGGGAGAGGGGCAAAGGGAGAGAGAGAGAATCTCAAGTAGGCTTGAGGCTTGATGCAGGGCTTGATCCCATGACCCTGAGATCATGACCTGAGCCAAAATCAAGAGTTGGATGCTCAACCAACTCAGGTGCCCAGAAGTTACCATAATTCTAACTAAAATTTGTTGGTTGGAGGATAGAATTTTATTTTTATTTTATTGTTTGTATACATGTATATATTTATTTATTTTGAGAGAGAGAGCGGGGGGAGGGGGGGTGGGAGGGGAAGGGTTAGAGAGAAAATCCCAAACAGGCTCTGCACTGCCAGCAAGAAGCCTGATGAAGGGATCGATCCTGCAAACCATGAGATCACTACCTGAGCCAAAGTCAAGAGTCAGACAATTAACAGATTGAGCAACCCAGGCACGCCTAGAACTTTATATTTTTTGTTTTAACTTCTAACAGTGTCACTGTCACTGCTCTGGGAAAGAACACTGAACTTAAAAAGAGAATGCTAGAGTTGTAATATAATTTCAGTTACTCTCTCTTGTCCCAAATGATAAATCAAACAGCTTCTCCTTAAGCATCTGAAAAAACTAAAATATATCATGGCCACCATAACAAAAGTCCCAAAGACTCTTAGCATATTGCAGAGACATTTTGATATTTGTTTTTTTTCTTTCATAAAAAAATTGCCATCAGTGCCAATGTCTGCCTGACAAAAATATTACAGGAGAAATCTTTTGTCATATCTGTCAGGTTTATATTGTTCCTCCTTTCCTTTTTTCCTCCAGACATTAAATGCCAAAATCACAAGAGTAGATCCAGTCAGACATATTTACACACTTTGATTCTATATCCCTGACTGCAGTTGATTGGAACAGGAGTGTTCCTAAGTTGGACCATCAGAGTTTCCTCCCAAGCAATTTGGAATTGGAACTGAAGGATTCAACCTTATTTTAGGTTGCTAGATCTATAATATTTGCACCTTAAAGAACTAGAAAAAGAAGACAACATGAAGCCCAAAGTTAGTAGAAAGTGGGAAATAACAAAGATCAGAGCAGAAATAAGTAGTAAAAAGACAATAGAAAAGGTAAATGAGGGGTGCTTGGGTGGCTCAGTTGGTTGAGCAGCTGACTCTTGCTTCGGCTAAGGTCATGATCCCAGGGTTGTGGGATCAAGCCTTGCATCAAGCTCCATGCTGAGCATAGCGCCTGCTTAAAATTCTCTCTCTCTCTCCCTCACCCTCTCTCCCCCCCCCTCTCTCTCTCTCTGCCTATGCCCCTTTTCCCCCACTCACACTCTCTCTCTTTCTAAAATAAAAAATAATAAAATAAAGAAAAGGTAAATGAAACTAAGAGCTGGTTCTTTGGAAAGATAAATTGAAAAACCTTTAGCTACATTCATCAAGAAAAGAAGAGAGAACACTCAAATAAATAAAATTAGAATGAAATAAATAAAATAAATGAAAGAGGAGACATTACAACTGATACCACAGAAATACAAAGGACATGAGACTACTATCAACAGTTATGCCAACAAATTTGGCAACATGGAAGAAATGGATAGGGGCACCTGGGTGGCTCAGTCGGTTGAAAGTCTGACTTTGGCTCAGGTCATGATCTTGCAGTTTGTGGGTTTGAGCCCCACATCAGGCTCGCTGCTGTCAATGTAGAGCCCACTTTGGATCCTAAGTCCCCCTCACTCTGTCCTTGCCCTGCTTGAATTCTCTCTCTCTCTCTCAAAAAATAAATATTAAGAAACATTTTTTAAAAAGAAGAAATGGATAAATCTTAGAAACACACAACCTACCAAAACTGAATCATGAAGGAATAGAAAATCTGAATAGATTGATTACTAATAAGGAGATAGAATCAGTAGTTAAAAACCTCCCAACAAACTAAAGTTTAGGATCAGATGTCTTCACTGGTGAATTCTACTATACATTTAAAGAAGAATTAATCCTTCTCAAACTCTTCAAAAAAATATTAATAATAAGAGGAGGGAACATTTCCAAATTCATTTTCCAAGGCTGGTATTGCCTTGAAACTAAAACCAGAGAAGGACACCACAAGAAAAGAAAATTATAGCCCAATATTTTGAACACAGATGCAAAAAATCCTCAACAAAATACTAGCAAACCAAATTCAATAATAGATTAAAAGGATGATATACGATGATCAAGCGGGATTTATTCCAGAAAGCAGGGATGGCTCAACATTCACAAATCAATCAATATGATACACCACGATAGCAAAATGAAAGAGAAAAATCATATGATCATCTCAATAGATGTAGAAAAGCATTATACAAAATTCAACATTCATTTATGATAAAAACTCTCAACAAAGTGGGTATAGAGGGAATGTACGTCAACATAATAAAGGCTTTATGTGACAAGCCCACAGCAACATTGTCTATGGAACAAGACAAGGATGTTTACTCTCACCTTTGCTCAATATAACATTGGAAGTCCTGGTCAGAGCAATTACGTAAGAAGAAGAAATAAAAGGCATCCAAACTGGAAAGGAAGAAGTAAAACTGTCACTATTTGCAGATGACATATTATATCGGAAAACCTAAAGACCACCAAAAAACTTTTAGAGTAAATGGATTAGGTAAAGTTGCAGGATACAAAATCAATATACAAAAATCTGCTGTGTTTCTATATGCTAATGAGGAACTATCAGAAACAGACATTAAGAAAATGATCCTATTTACAATTGCATCAAAAATGAATTAAATACCTAGGAATAAACTTAACCAAGAAGGTCCCAAATATAAGTTCTCAGTGGAAAAAAATAATGAAAGCAAAATTCCTAAGTTTTATGTAAGCTTTATAACTAAAGCATCTGTTTATGTTTTCTTATGCTGAAAAAAAAACAAAACAAAACTTAACCAAGAAGGTGAAAGACCTGCACTGATGAAAGAAATTGAAGGAGACACAAATAAATGGAAATATATTCTATCCTCATGGATTGAAAGAATTAATATTGTTAAACAATCCATTCTACCCAAACCAATCTACAGATTCAATGCAATCTTTATCAAAATTCCAATGGCATTTTTCATAGAAATAAAACAAACAAACCTAAAATTTATATGGCACCACAAAATAGAAAAAAAACCCAAATAGCCAAAGCAACCTTGAGAAAGAACATAGCTGGAGGCATCACAATGCCTGATTTCAAACTATACTACAAAGCTATAGTAATCAAAACAATATGGTACTGGCATAAAAACAGACCCATAGATCAATGGAACATAACAGAGAGCCCTGATATAAACCCACACATATATGGTCAATTAATTTAATGACAAAGGAGCCAAGAATATACAATGGGGAAAGGACAGCCTCTTCAGTCAGTGGTGCTGGGAAAAACTGGACAGCCAAATGCAAAAGAATAAAACTGGATCGCTTTTTTACACCATACACAAAAATTAACATAAAATGGATTAAAGACCTGAATGTAAGACCTAAACTCTAAGAAGACAACATTGACAGTAAGCTCCTTGACATTGCTCTTGGTAATGATTTTTTGGATTTGACACCAAAAGCAAAGGGAACAAAAGCAAAAATAAACAGGTGGGACTACATCAAACTAAAAAGCTTCTACATAGCAAAGGAAACCATCAACAAAATGAAAAGGCAACATAATGAATGGGAGGAAAAATTGCAAATTATGGATCTAACTAGGAGTTAATATCTAAAATATATGAATTATTCATATAACTCAATAGAAAAAAATCCAATTAAAAAATGAACAGAGGATCTGAACGGTCATTTTTCCAAAGACGACATACTGAGGGCCAACAGGTACATGAAAAGATGTTCAACACCACCAATAATCAGGGAAATGCAAACCAATGAGACACCACCTCACATCTGTTAGAATGGGAATTATTAAGAAGAAATGACCAGTATTGGCAAGGATGTAGAGAAAAGGGAATCCTTGTGTATTGTTGGTGGAATGTAAACTGGTACAGCCACTATGGAAAACAGAATGGAGGTTCCCCAAAAAATTAAAAATAGAACTGCCATATGATCCAGCATTTCTACTTCTGGGTATTTATTCATAGAAAATGAAAAAAATTAACTCAAAAAGATATATCACCCCCATGTTCATTACAGCATAATTTATAATAGCCAAGATATAGGGGCACCTGGGTGCCTCAGTTGGTTAAGTGTCCAACTCTTGATATCCACTCGGGTCATGATCTCATCGTTCGTGAGATCAAGGCCCACGTTGGGCTCTGTGCTCTCAGCGTGCAATCTGCTTGGGATTCTCTCCCCCTCTCTCTGCCCCTCCCCTGTTCACTGGAGCGCACATGTGCATGCTCCCTCACTCTCTCAAAATAAATATAAACATTTATAATAGCCAAGACATAGAAACAATCAAAGTATCTATAAATGGGGGCACCTGGGTGGCTCAGTTGGTTAAGCGCCAACTTAGGCTCAGGTCATGATCTCACGGTCCATGGGTTGAAGCCCCGTGTCGGGCTCTGTGCTGACAGCTCAGGGCCTGGAGCCTGCTTTGGATTCTGTGTCTCCCTCTCTCTCTCTGCTCCTCCCTGACTCGTGCTCTGTCTCTCTCTGTCTCTCAAAAATAAACATTAAAAAAAATTTTTTTAAGTATCCATAAATGGATGAATAAATTAAAAAATGTGGTATAAATGTGTTTATATACAATGGAATATTATTCATCTATAAAAAGAATGAGATCTTGCCATTTGTGGCAACATGGATGGACCCTGAGGTCATTATGCTAAGTTAAATAAGTCAGACAGAGAAAGATAAATACCACTATGATCTCACTTATCTATGAAATCTTTTTTTAGATTTGCTTAGACAGTAAATCTTTGTTCTTATCACAAGAAAAAAAAATTGTAACTATGTGTGGTGACAGTTGCTAACAAGACTTATTGTGGTGATCATTTGGCAACACATGCAAATATCGAGTTTGTATGTGTTTGTATACAAGGTTATATGCCCATTATATCTCAATGTTTTAAAAGAATTTACTGTATATGAATTGGTAAAATTGGAATACCATAATATGTAAATGAACAGAGAATGTGAATAATTCACAGAAGAAAGATTACTTTTTATTAATTCATAAAAGTATAAAAATGTTGACCATCAAGTTAGATCATAATGACCTAAGAAAAACAAGTTAAATTGAAAAATTATTTTGCCTCGTAATTACAATTTTTAAATGTAGATGAAATATCATTTTGAGGAGGGTGTAGTGGAACTGGTACACTCCTACGCTGCTATGACAGTAAATTAATAATAGTCTTATAGAAACTATCAATAATTATTTTAATGCAGCAATTACAGTTCTGAGAATTAATTTTAACGATGAACGCCAAAAGAAGGAAAAATGGTACCTATGAAAACATTTATTGTGAAATGTTTTTTATATACGTTTAGGTGTTTAGAAAGAAAATGTAATTTATAATAATGAAAAATTAAAATCAGCCAATACCAGGAGAATCATTAAGTAAATTACAGTACTTTAGTCAAGAGAAAGTATGCAGTTTCTAAAGATAAATGTGGAAAATACAGAAGATGTGCTATCATGGAAAAGTATTTATGACTTTACCTTAAGGGAAGAAAAGCTGAAAATTATATTACGCGATGAATCAGTCAAATAATAAGTATATTTTTAAATGCACAAATCCTAAAAGGAAAATGAAAGAGGTTTGGGTTGTTGTTATGATGCAACTGCATTATTTAGAATCTACCTGTACTTCAAAACTATAGAATTATTAAAATAATGCTGTTTGGAAAATAAAAATAAAATGGAATAAAACCCCTTTTTTTCTCAAGAAAAAAGTGAATTTTAGAAAATAAAAACATTGGTGGATATGGGGAGGTTGGTCAACAACTTTCTTAAATACCAACACAATGCTGGCATTTTCCAGAACAGAGAATTGAAAACAAAGAGTTTTCAATTCTCTTGCAATTATTTTTTAGAACAAAATGAGAGATGGAGAGATAAATGGATGCAAAACACTTACACAAAGATTTTCACTAATTACTTCTTGATGAAAATAATAGGCAATCTCTTAAAGATGACTTAGTCTGGAATCTATTTATTTATTTATTTATTTTTTTAAGAGAGGGAGAAAACACATGTAAGTGGGGGAGAGGGGCAGAGGCAAATAGAGGGAGAGAATCTCAAGCAGGCTCTGCACTCAGCACAGAGCCTGATGGTAGCTGGATTCCACAACCCTGGGATCATGACTTGAGCCAAAATTAAGAGTCAGACACTCAACCAACTGAGCCACCCACGCGCCCCTCGTCTGAAATCTTTTAAAAAAATTTCTCGTCCTACAAATGAGTGAATTGTAGGAAGCATTTCAAAGTGGGGTAAAAAATCTGTTGCTTCAAATGGACTGTCTATAACATTGGGCAGAAGCCAGGCACAGGTAGGTACATACTGTGTTTCACTTATGTAAAATCTAGGCATTGGCACATTTACGGTGTGTATACTTTACGATCTGCAAGTTATACCTCAATAAAGAAGAAAAAAAATGTTCTGTAGTCAGATCGTTTCACAGAATTGAAAATCAGACACAGACATTAAGATTTTATTTTCCTTCGGCTGTCTATTTGGAATGTAATGAAGCTCTTCTAAGTATTTTGAGTAATCTGACCTTACTAAATTACCTTGGGTCAATGTGGGTGGTCGCGAATGGCAAGATGTTCATTTAATTAACTGCTATGGCTCACACTGGCCAGACTGAGTGTACATCTTTAAGGCCACTGCTTCCACTCCTCTTCAAATGATCAGGTGGGATTCTCCTTAAAAAGTGTTTACATGACAGACTCTTAAAGGAAAATAAGGAATAAGACCATCTAAGTCACACCCTCCAAATCCATGGCCAACACAAAGAGGAGTGCACTGTGGCATGAATTCCTGACTGCAGTGGCAGGAATCACATGCTCCAGGAGCATGACACCATGTGTCTGACTGCACAGTGGAACCTGACCTACTATTTGCATCTTCATATTTTGGGGAACTGTTCTTCCAAGATAAATTACTTTGGAATTTCCTACTCATGTATATTTAATACAGAGAAACTGCTAATGCTGTAATATAGTGAGAGGAAGTATTGTAGGGTAGAAAGACCATGGTCTTGGTAGTTACAAAAATAAGGATTCAAATTCTAGCTCTTCCACTTTCTAAATATGTGATTGTGGAAAAATGATCCCATTTCTCTAAATGATAGTTTCTTCACCTGTGAAGTGCGGTTTATAATACCTGGCATGCACTGTTACTTTTTGTTAGAGACTATATTTGTATTTATATTTATATGTGCCAGGCACACTAGGCAAGCAATGGTCGTGGTGGTTAAATGTTAGGAAAACTGGATAGTAGCCATTCTCATCACTTATGGCTGAATGACTTCATTCAAATGCTGTACTTTTTTTGACACTCAAGTTATGCAAAAAAGGCACAAACATCCACCTGTTGAGGAATGGCTTCTAAGGTTCAATTAATTTGCGAGCAAGTCTATTTTTGTGCTTCTTTGCCCTCCTATGTGATTCTACCGAATTAAACACTTTTAAACTATAGGTACTCGAAAAAGAACAAGGCCTATTTATTGGATACATGCAACACAAAGGGGAAAACAAAAGAAATGGCAAATAGCACTAAGCACCCAATCCTAATCTCCATCTGAGTCCCAGTGCAGAGATTCTCCTGGGTGGAGAATTCTGGTCATTCTGCCCTCGGGTGGATGAGAATGGCAACCATGCTGAGGTTGCTGACACCATTTGGGGCAGTGATTTAATTGCCCTAATTTTTAGATGTTCATCTTGTTCTTGGGGTAAATCAAGACAGGGCAAGTTATAAGGGTATCATCTAAATGAACAAAATGTGGCCTCCCGTTTGCCAGGGATCTACCCTTGCACCACAGCAAATACAGAACTCCATCTCTCTCTCTCCTGTGAGTGGGGGTGGGGGCCAGTGTAGGGGCAGTTGTCTTTCTTATATTTCATTGGCTCAAGATGTTATCTTACTTAGAAAGAAGAAAATGGTAATTCTAGAAATAAAAATGTTTGTCCAGCTAGACTGGGCCACATAGTACAAAATGATCTGATCCACTGTACGTTTTAAACAAAAACATTGTTGCTATCTGAACCCAGAATAGCATAGCCTGTGTTTCTCTATTTAAAAGGGAAAAAAGAAAAATCACAACAACTGGGCATGGGAAAACTACCCACACAAGACTGAGGCCTGATTTTACCTCTTTCCTTTCATACCAACCAAGGTTAGATGATCACAAACAGATCCTTACCCTGCTTCCCAGAATTGTTGTGAGGATTAAATGAAATAACAAAATTACTCCATCAAGTGCAAAATGCCACATAAATACTAGTGAGGTTATTACAAGAAGGGAACTGGAATTGCTCCAGGTTTGTGCTGGAGACGG
Organism: Panthera tigris; assembly: GCF_018350195.1. Lineage (NCBI taxonomy): Eukaryota > Metazoa > Chordata > Mammalia > Carnivora > Felidae > Panthera > Panthera tigris. The sequence continues at coordinate 120,168,314 of NC_056662.1, forward strand.
CAGCAATGAACTGAACAGACAGCTGGGCAAATGTGCCAGACAGGAAGCACGTCTGACTTCTGAATACAGGCTGGATTCCCTTTCCCTGAGCTACACCTGCCAGACTGGAAGCCCCTAGTGCTTCAGTCATGAATGGGCACGTCCTGTCCAGAGCTCTAGGGCCTTGCCCCAGTCTGGCCTTTGGCTCCACCCTGCTGTGCTGGCCCAGAGCCAAGTCTGGGCTGACTTCCCCTCTAATATGCCTGGTACTACCTCTTCCAGTACCATCAGGCCTTAAGCCAGCATCTCAAGTTTTGCATGACACAAGCGGCTCAATAACGAGAACACTCCTTCCTGCGTGCTCGGGAATTTCCCTTCCCTCCTCTTTCCCCTTAAATCATTCGTATTTCCGCTTCTTCCGTATTTCTCATCTACGCCAGGGCTCCAAAATAGGATGCAGGAGGTTACCAAGCCGGTAACAGGGCAAAGGAACCAGTCTGGCCCATTAACCATGCCTCTGAATTGGGTCAGCTGCTTCCACTAGTGCTAATTCCTTGCTAACTCCTTGTTTCCAGTAGCTAAAACATGATAGGTTATTAATAACTATTTGTTGAATGAAAACAAATATCAAATTAATGAATCGGCAAATACATACCAGATGAAACCCTAGGCCTTTTCCAGGACCCTGACTTCCCATATCCCTGACCTGCTTTTCAACTGCTCTTATGGTCAAAATACTAGGGCAGCCTCAGCTTGGTTTCCCAGATTGACTTTGACTTTATGTTCTATATGCACAAAGAATGACTGTCAGCACATCTATTCTTTTGTGCGGGTTTTGAAAGAAAAAAGAGACTAAAAAAGAGACAAACCTCACTTTCCAGCTATTTCTCAGAAGAAATAGAATCATTCTGATAGAATGTGTGCCGGTATGTCTGTATCTGTGTGTGTGTGTGTGTGTGTGTGTGTGTGTGTGTGTGTGTTCAAGAGTAGTATAGAGATATTTTAAGGGTTTTTTTCCTACAGAAAAGAGACACCCTGGCTAAAAGCTCAGTTGCTAACAATAGAGGCAGATTACTCCCACCAAAGACAGAAGGTAAAAGGGGCACAGCTTTAGATTCCCACTGCACAATGCTCCTATCTTCAGATGCCCTAAGGATCAGGAAGGTAGAGCAGGTTTTTCTGGTGTTCAATAGTAGTTTAATACTGCTACATCTATATGAACCCAGATGATAGCAAACAATCAAATATACGTGTAATGCCAGAAGGAGATGAGAGAGAGAATGGGGCAGAAAAAAAGTATTTGAAGAAATAATGTCTGGGATGCCTGGGTGGCTCAGTCGGTTAAGTGCCCAATTCCGGATCAGGTCATGATCTCAAGGTTTGTGGGTTTGAGCCCCATGTCGGGCTGTGTGATGACAGCGCAGATTCTGTGAAGAGTCTGCTTCAGATTCTGTGTCTCCCTCTCTCTCTGCCCCTCCCCTGCTCATGCTCTCTTGCTTTCTCTCTCTCTCAAAAATAAATAAACATTAAAAAAATTTTTTAAGAAATAATGTCTAAGATTTTTCCTAATTGATTAAAGACAGAAATTTATAGATACAGGATTGTAAATGAATGCCACACAGAACAAACAAACAAACAAAACACTGGTGCACATCAGGGTCAAGTTATTGAAAGTCAAAGATAAAGAGCAAACATTGAAAGCAGCAAGAGAAAATAGCATATTACATAGAGGAGAAAATGATCTGATCAACACCTGACTTTCAGTGGAAACCAGGAAGGCCAGAAGAGAATGGAAAAACATCTTTAAGATGCTGAAAGAGAAAAAAAAAACCCTGTCAATCTGGAATTCCATATTCAGGGGACATACAATTCTCATATGAAAGTAAAATAACATTTTTGGATAAAACAAAGAAGGCTTGTAGCCAACAGACCTGCGCTACAAGAAACAATAAGGGAAGTTCTAAATTATTTATTTATTGCATTGTCTTGGAGATTTACTACTACTGGAGGCATTACATATGAGCTCTAGATTCTCATAGCCTTCCTACTCTATAGGATAGATAATTTATTTATCTCATGGGATGTTTTAGACTCTGAAATTGCTTATGTTCTCTATTATAGCCTCTTCCCACCATTGTGGGTTTGTTCTGAGGGTAGACTGAGTAGGAATGGGGTTAAGGATGGAATCTAATTAATTAAAACAAAGAGATTGATAGAACATAGCATATATATGGTTGGGGTGGGAAGAATCAGTGCAGGTAAGGAAAACAGATGTAAAAGCTAGATTACTAGGAATAGACCCAAGAATCTATCCTAAATTGTGGAAGAAGTTGGGGAAGAAAAACATACCTAGTCCCCTTCTTGACCTCTCGGCCTTCTCATACTATAGTAATTCCTAATCTTCTTTAGATTTAACAGGTATGCCTATATGTCTAAGGTAGGACTTAGTTCCTCCAAGTATCTGATCACCCATTAGGCTGCAGGTAAACAAGAGTGGTGGGATCTGGGAAACACCAAGGAGAGAAATTACAGATACAGTTCCAAGGTATGATCTGTGAGCACAAGAGGATGTCAAAGAAGTAGGATGGTGGATATATCACCTATGTAAATCATAAATACTGAATGAGTAGGATAGGATGGACAAATTGGCTTCAAGATTCCTTACAGAACCCTGAGATATAATGTCGGGATACTACAGGTTCCCAGTTGTATACAGGACACCAATTTCCATGACAGGTTGCTAAATATTTTACTTATTTTAGGGAGATGTTGAAATATTTTTTGTTTATAAATATTCCTTTTTACAACTTCATTTTTTTTTTCAACTTTTTTATTTATTTTTTTATTTTTTTTAATTTTTGGGACAGAGAGAGACAGAGCATGAACGGGGGAGGGGCAGAGAGAGAGGGAGACACAGAATCGGAAACAGGCTCCAGGCTCTGAGCCATCAGCCCAGAGCCTGACGCGGGGCTCGAACTCACGGACCGCGAGATCGTGACCTGGCTGAAGTCGGACGCTTAACCGACTGCGCCACCCAGGCGCCCCTACAAGCTTCATTTTTATCCAGCCATGGATTCAGCACCTCCTTCAGAAAGAAAAAGGACTCGGTGAATTTCCCCAGGTCCAGAACCCAGAAAACACAAATGGCATTGACCAAATGGTGGGAGGGATATAGAGACTGGCTATCTGTCTATCAAGAATTAAAAAAAAACAGGTTTCACACTAGGCCAAGTCTCTGGAGCATTATGTTGAGAAGGATTCAGAGGTTTAGACCCTTAAATATGGGCTCTGAAAGGGAGTACCACAATTAATTGGTGAGGTCTGCCATGAGAATGAGACCATATGCTCAAGAGTGTTGTCCTTAGCTTGGGTGGCTTATTTGCAGATTGACTGGTCCCCAGTAGATAAGAGACTTCCTGGACTAACACAAAGGAGTCAGGCCTCATTATGTCACTGAAGCACAGGACCTGTCTGTCAGGTCTTGGTCAGGTCCTAATCCGAAGAGTTAGGAAAAACACCGAGTGTGAGAGCGGGAAAAGCCTGTTTATCATCACTGATGTTTGCTAAGTCCCTCACATGGGTTGGTTGGCCAGATAGGCCTAACCTTTGGAGACATCCCTCTCAGGCCAGCCTTGCCATCTTCACCTGCCCTAACAGGTAAGTAATGAAGCCATGGGATCATTTGATCTGCACAAATTTCTCCTTTATCTGCTTAAGTCCTGGGGCCGGGGGGGGGGGGGGGGATATGAGTTTTGTACCTGGAACCAGCCCCCACTCTGCCTCAAAAAGCCAAGAGAATTATTGGGTCTTGTAACCCCATTTTGTTACACCCATAGGAACAGTGACTCCTCCTCTAACCCCAGCTAACAGAAACCCTTTCTCTTGAAAGAATGCTGTGTTAAGGGCAAAGGTATATGGTAGCAACTTGAAGTCTGGTGTTTTGTGGCGAGACCAGGGACCAGAAGGGTTGAGAAAAAGGTGATACTCTGATCTTCAGTTGTCAGGCAACTATAGCGTGGGGAAGAATGTTCAGACCTGCAGGTAGTGGAGTTTGGGCAGAGATGAACGTCTTCTTACTGCTCATGAGAGTATACGGGGTAGTTGCTCTCCCAAGTGGAGGCAGGTGGGGAGGTCCCTACCTTGTCGGCCTTTGTCATGTGTTACAGAGGAGTGAGGAATGCTGAATGGATGACCATTGGGGATGGTCAGTTCTTCTGCGGGCTGTAACAGACCCATAAACAAGCGCAGGAACAGCCTCCTTCTCCTGCCCCAGATTCCCATTCTAGGAGAATCCCAGCTCAGATCAGCGCATTAATCCGAGACAGGGAGAAGACGCCGGAGAGCACCCCATGTGGGGTGCAACAGGCATGTGTCCGACTCGGCTAGGCCTTCCCTGAAACCCTGGGGGTTCTGCAGAGGCAGGAAACGCACCACCCAACCTCAACATGTCACCTCGGGGAGGAGGAGCCAGGTGGGCCGTCGCTGCTCCAGGAAGGGCTGCCGGGTCCCGGGGCTTCGGGGCCTCCCCGAGGGGAGAGCGGAACTCTGGCACCAGGCCCGCGGGGTTCGGTGCCCCGGGACTCTTGGGGGTGAGGAGCCGCGCCCGGGCCAACTTCGGGTTCCCGACGGTGGGGGAGTCGGTGCCGGCCGCGGGCGGGCGGGCGGGCCGTCAGCCGCCCGGCCCGTCGCCTACCTCCCCGCCCCCCGGCTTCCTGCGGAGGCCGCGGCCGCCATGTTGTTGTGGGGCTGAGGCGGCGCCGCGAAGCCCGAGCGGCCGTGACACGCTGCGCAACAGGTTCGCTGTCGGCGGCCTGGCGACAAACCGGGCGGCGGCGGCGACTGCCGAGCAGGGTCTCCCGGCGTCCTCTCGCTCCCGCGCTGCGGGTGCCGAGGGGCACGGGGTCGCGCTGTGACGTACGGGAGGCGCGGCGGGGGCGCCAGGTGGGTGAAGCGACTGGCCGGGGCTGCGGCAGGGCGCGGGGCAGGTGCGGGCGCCACCGCGCCCGCCGCGGGGAGGCTCGGCGGGCCGGGCTGGAAGGCGGCTGCGCGCCCCCGCCGCCGCGGACGGGCCCTTGGGAGCCCGAGCTAGGCCCCTGGCGGGCTTGGCGGCGCCGGGCGGAAACCTCCGGCCCCGGTTCCTGCCCCAGCGGCGGGGCCAGGGCGGACGCCGAGGGGCCGGGGCTGGGCCGCCCCTTCCCATGCGGCCGAACCCCGGCCCCCAGCCTCTCCTGGCAGGTGCGGACGCCGCTCAGGGCCGAGGGTGGCGTGGCCCCTCGCTTTCAGGGTGCCGGCAGAAGGGGGCCCTTAGGGGCACCCACACGCTTTCTCGGGAGCACCCCCCCCCCTTTTACCCCCCCTCCCCCCGCAGAATTGGCTTTTCTTGGTAATGGCTGGTTCAGAATGTCAGGTGAGCCGCATCCCGGTGCGTCAAAGTAGTCCGAGTCACGAGAGGCCAGTGGGCGGATGCTCGGCGTCCACCGCTCGCGTTAAACCAAAGTTGGGGAATGTTACAATTTGACTTTAGCGTTATTGATTTCCAGGGTATACAAAAGCGCGGAGAGATGTAATGTCTCAGGCCATCGTACTTTATTCCTTATTATTGTTGTTGTTGTGTTGTTGTTGTTGTTTTTAAAGATGCCTGCCTGTGCTTAGTGAATGTGTAAACCCAGGCGGAAACTGCAGATGGCTTTGCATTCTGTAAAAAGATGCTGTATTTGGGTGATTAATCATGCGCTTTGTCGTTGAATGATTGCCGATGGCAAGTATGCTTCATTTGAGACCTGAATTAATTATGAATTAGGAATATGTTTGATAGAGCCAACCAGTTTATTTTAGGAATTAAGGGTTACACAAAAATGATTGCTTTCTTAAATGCTCTAGTTTTTTTTTTTACTAGTGTTTACTTGCTTACCCAGAGATAGGCGAAGTGTGACTTGAAATTTTGTGTTGTTTTAGTCGGCTTAATTTAGGTGGCATAGACTCTGTAGGTTAAGCTTCTTAAGCCTCTTAAGAAAATTGCCTCTTTCCCTCTGCTTGTTTGCTATATTGTTAATCAGTGATAAAACCTAAACGCAGTCTCTAAACATCACCTAAAACCTTTACATAAATTGATAATAATATCCCTCAAATTTTAAAGATAGTAGCAACTCTGGTCTGCATATCTTTAGGTTTCTTTGGCTATGCCTATGATTCTCTAGTAATATCTCTCTCCTGTCCAGCTTTATATGATTGACATATATCCCTTGTAATTTCAAAAGTGTAGAAGGTGCAAGTTGTTTTTAAAAGCTTAATTTAAGAACAAGCAATTTTGTATTTTTGGAAGGCATGGGAAAATGTGCATTATTGCTATTGTAATATTAATGAGCAGCAGAAGAGCTTGCATTTTTTAATGCTTTAATACATTTATTTCCTCCACTCACCTTTATAGTGAAAGGTAGAATTGTCTGACAAAACTTGACCTGTACTGAATTATTGAGCAGGGAGGACTATTATTAGTCCAACAGATCTCAAGGCTAAAATCCTAGTCTCTTCTGAATATGAGGAAATGTGTTAGGCATGTTCTGGGATTGCAATTATAGTTATAAAAAATTGCATTTTTGCAAAAATAGAGTAGTATAAGGAACCTCTATACACCTATCACCCACACAGGAGCTTTCAGGATTTTCTTTATCCATCTCTTTTTCTTTCGTACCTTAATTTTTGTTGTTGTTGTTACTTCATCTTACATACTTGACACATCTTTTTTTTTTAAAAAAGTGGAAGTTTTTTTCCATAACCTTAAGATTTCTATTTTTAATGTGTCTTTAATATCAAGTGTCACAAATTTCCATCTTTCTAGAAAGACAAAAAGAACATTTATTGGTCATCTCCTTCAACTACTTTCCTCAGTATTAAAATATATTTACTGTGGTTATCATTAATTGAACACTTATTACTGCTAGGCCCTGTGCTGTTTTGCATAATCAGTTAAAGCATAATCAACAAAGATCCTATGAGTAGTTACTTTTTCTCCTATCAAATAGGTGAAATGCTAACCTGGAGGTTAACTGACCATCCTTAGTCTCTGAGCTAGTAAGTACAAGAGCCTTTTCAAACCAAGACCTTTTAACTTCAGCCCCTGTGCTTTTATCACTCCTCTTGATTCAGAAATTAAAAAAAAAAAAAAGTCATTTGGGCACTCAGTAAATATTTGTTGAGTAAATGAATGAAAGTACATGTTAATCCACTGGTAAGTAACTAGCGTTTGTATGTACTATATTTACTTGTAAAGCAATTTGTGAACAAGTTCCAGAAATGATTCAGAATTAATTATGTTACTAAATTATATCACTAAAACTTGTATTACTAAAAATGTGGTATATTTATAACAGGACATTGGTTTTTGTTTTTGTTTTTTTTTTGGTATGCTGATCTTTTCAATACCTTATTTATGGAAACGTTTGTGGAACAACTGTTTTTAAAGAAAGACTAAGAAAAGGCAGGCTTTTTTTTTTTTTCTTTGGCGTATTAGTTGTTAAAGTCAGGATTCCACGTGTGAAGTAGGAAAATAAGAATGTTTAGAATTCTGTAAACGAGTAGATCTAAAGATGAAGGTGCATCAGAAATGCTGTTGTTTTTTTCTTGAGTTCATTTTTTGCTTTGTGTCCTCCTGTAACTATTGAACATAGTCACTGATATTAGAGTCCTGTTGGGTAGAGGTACATGGTGCATATTTGTAGGCATTCTTTGAAAAGGGGGAACTGAACTGGTTTTAAAGGATCTTAAGGCAGAGAGGAAGTGGGGGAGGAGAGGAGGAAACTGAGCAGAAATAGGGCAGTGAATACATCACGAAATAAGGTATTTATACAACTGTAAGAGGGCAGCATATTTCATTTGCAAATAGTATTATTTTAAGAGAGTCACTTGAAAAATCATTTCACAGCTATATCAGGACACTGAATGATTTAGTTACTTGGGAAGCTATTCAGCAGTAGTTATGGGAGACATTTAGGAGATCTATTACCAGACAGTAGACATTTAACTTGTTTGATTTAAGCAACTCTTCTGTGTTTTCTAGATTAGTTTCTTCACTAATGCATATTCATTTTAGAAAAAGTATATGTGGTTAATAAAAATTTCATTTATTTTCATTTTAACTATAGTAGATAAGATACAGGCTTTCAAGATGAAACCTCCTGCTCCTAACTCCAACATGAAATACCTGTATGGCCTTGAGCAACTGATTTTAATTCTCTAAGCTTCTGTTTCTCATTTACAAAACGTACCTGTCTCATAGTGGTATTGTATGTAATAGAAAGTGTTTAGCACAGTGACTAATTAGTATGGGTGCTCAATAAACATTACCATTATTCCAACTAGCTTCAGTGAGAAATTTCAAACTAGCTTAATCCTTTTTTTGTTTCATTTTTGGTCTTTTTACCTAAATGACTGGAAAAGAAATTCCCTTTTTTGCACCTTAATTTTTAATCTTATCATCAAAACAATCCATGTAAGAAGTCTGGAAAACAGAAGAACTGACCCACAATCTCATCTCCCCCTAAAGAATCTCCCTCCCCCGCCCCCCCTTAAATTAGGGGTGGTGGGATGTAGCCTGAAGGAGGAAAGTGTCTGTATCTGCGAAAGAAACTACTGCTTTGGATTATCACTTCCGAGTCTTTGAATCCAGGTGGTTAAACAACTTATGCTTTTCAGTGTGAGGAGCGCTTGACTAGTATGAGGTTGACAATGGGAAAGAATAGTCAAGAATGGTGGGCAGTTGGGGTGCCTTTGTGGCTCCATAGGTTAAGCGTCCGACTTTGGCTTAGGTAATGATCTCAGTGGTTTGTGGGTTCAAGCCCCACGTCAGGCTCTGTGCTGACAGCTCGGAACCTGCTTTCTGTGTCTCCCTCTCTCTACGCCTCTCCCACTCATGCTCTCTGTCTCTCAAAAATAAATAAAACATTAAAAATAAAAATAATAATAAAAAAGAATGGTGGGCAGTGGCAAACTATAGAGTCCACGTAGATAAACCCTAGCAGGGTTTTCTCTGACAGGAGGACACTGTTAACTGCTGCTTTATCATTTTCTTTTTGCTTAAACACATTGGCATGAATTTCACATGTGTAGCATTTGGTGATTTTACTTTTTGGTGGACATGAAATACATTTTGGTAAGTATAAGTGAGAAATTCAAGACTCATGAAATTTGCAGAGAATGATGTGGACTGAGATGCACGTGTAATACGCATTTTCTAACTTTGTGGTAAGTCCTGAAAACCTGAATGGTAGAAGAGAAGTCATGGTTTAATTTCCACTTAACCTTCTTTCACTGTGAGCATTTTAGGCTTCTCCTCTGCTAATGTTCCAGTGAAATGCTTATAAATTGATGTTGTCCTGCTGCAGAGACAGCCTGTATTGGAAGGCTTTCCCTGTCCACCTCTCCTTCCTTCTAATGTGTGGTCCTCATTCTGTGATTCTGATTTAGAGTTTTTGGCTCCTTCAGGATGTAGAGAACAGAATCACTTGTATGATTGAGATGTTAAGAGCGGTTTAGACTAGATACAGATAACCCCAACCTTTTTCTGAACGTTACTCTCCCGTACCTGGGTTTATAGTCTTTGCAGCATGGTGGTAATCTCATCTTGATAAAGTACATGCTGTAGCTCCCTCTTAAATACATCTTTGTTATCGTTTTCTACATTAGGTTGACTTTACCTCATCTTTGTCTTTCTGGGGGCTTCGGTAGGGGGAAAAATGCCTTTTCCCTCTGTTTTCTGTCATCTGCTTTAACTTTTTCTTTGTTCTTAACAACCATCTTTCATTCTAAAAATTAAACCCTACAGAAGTTACTGCTCATTCATGGTACCAAATTCCTCTAACAAATATTGTGTGCGTACAGGCCAGGGACTGCCCCAAGCATTGAGCATGTAAGCAGTTGACAGAATATACAAAAACCCCTGCCCTTATGCTGCTGATATTCAAGAAGAAAGAGGAGAGACAATCAACTGTCTAGAAGTTAGAATTTGCCAGGTGCTGTGGAGAAAAAGTAAGGCAGGAAATGGGAGTAGGGAATGTGTAGGTAGTTGGGTGGGGGGTAATTGAGAGAAGTAAATTTGCCTTTTTCAAGGTTATTATTAAAAAATGAAAGACCTGGGAAAAGATTATTGTTTGTGCTTTATGTGTTAACTTATATTTCACGTATTGTATTTAGCAAAAATTATTATTTAAGGCTTTTTTAACGTTTATTCATTTTTGAGAGATGGAGAAATGAATGGGGGAGGGGCAGAAAGAGAGGGAGACACAGAATCCCAAGCAGGCTCCAGGCTCTGAGCTGTCAGCACAGACCTTGTCATAGGGCTTGAACCCACGGACTGCGACATCATGACCTGAGCTGAAGTTGAACGCTTAACCAACTAAGCCACCCAGGTACCCCTGTCATTTTAATATAACTATTGGGTTTGCACCCAGCAGATCCCTGAATATTTCTATGTTCTAATAACTTAAAGGCAGACAAACAAACCTCAGGTACAACATGACTAGAGCAGAGATTTATCAAATGGTTTGGAATAGATACCTTAATTTTACTTTTCCTAAAAGCACTATATTGTGTTTGTTTTTAAACCCTATAGGCTATCTGTTTATACCATTTTTATAGTGATGAGTAATATATGTTCTTTTGGAAAATTCGAAAGCAACAGGGGAAATTGAAAGAAGAAAATAGTCACTGAGAATCATATTACCCAGAGAAATGGTCTCTCTTAATACTTTGGTAGATATCCTTCTACAAATTTGTCTTTGCAAAAAATGGAATTATATACTGTGGTGTGTTACCTGCTTTTTCGCTTACTAACATTTATCAAAAAATAGTTCTATTTTATTGTATACTTATCTACAGCATAATTTTCTTGGCTAAATAATACTGCTTTGCTACTATAGAATGTTAACAACGTCTGACATTTACTGAGCATTTACTGTTTTCTAGTTACTTTTGAGACACTTGATGTATTTTTTTATTCACTTAGTCTTCAGCCTCTCCATAAAAGCTAGTCTATTATTACTTATTTTGCAGTTGAGAAGATTGAACAAGGACAGGTTTAGTAATTTTACCAAGATCTCACAGCTAATGTGCTCATATTATCTTCTCATATTGGTTCTGTAACTTTAAAGTAGTTTGTATTTTTTAAATTTAAGTTTTATTATTTGTTTGTAAAAATTTACTTAAGTAGGCTCCACACCCAATGTGGGGCTTAAACTCATGACCCTGAGATCAAGAGTTGCAGGCTCCCCATAAAAAAAGGAGGGGCGGTGCCTGGGTGGCTTAGTCGGTTGAGCATCAGACTTCAGCTCAGGTCATGATCTCATGGCTTGTGAGTTGGAGCCCTGCTTCGGGCTCTGTGCTAGCAGCTCAGAGCCTGGAGCCTGCTTCAGATTCTGTGTTTCCCTCTCTCTCTGCCCCTCCCCTGCTCGTGCTCTCTCTCTTAAACATTAAAAAAAAAAAAAAAAGGTGGGGTGGGTGCCTGGGTGGCTCAGTTGGTTGAGCATCCAACTTCAGCTCAGGTCCTGATCCCACAGTTTGTGGGTTTGAGCCTTGCATGGGACTCTGAGCTGACGGTGCAGAGCCTGCTTAGGATCTCTCTTGCTCCTCTCTCTCTGCCCCTCCCCACACTCATGCTTTCTCTCTCTCTCTCTCTCTCTCTCTCTCTCTCTCTCTCTCTCAAAAATAAATAAACTTAAAAAAAAAACAAAACAGAGTTGCAGGCTCTACTGACTGAGCCAGTCAGGCAACCCTATATTTTTAAATTGTGCCACAGTTAACGTCTTTGTAACCATATCTGTGTTCACATCTATGATTATTTCCTTAGAATAAATTGCTAGTAGTTGTAGTAGTCGTAGTCATGGATCAAAAGGTATGGACACTTCCTATGGCCCATGTAAAAGCATTGCCAAGTTGTCTTCTAGAAAAACTTGTCAGTACCGAAGTGTTCTCCTACCAGTGAAACTGGTCCTGTTTCCCATATCGTCAGAAACATTGGCTTCTTTTTTTTAATCTCCTAATTTGATAAAGACCACCTTGTTTTTCTTTCTCTATTTTTGAAGGCATATTTTTAAAGATTTTACTTTTAGAAGTACTTACCTCTGCTCTTTCTCACTTCTTTGGCATTTTCATCTCTTGGTTATTTTTAAGGTTTCTTTATATTTTAAGAATAGTAACTCTTTGCCATATAGGTATAGTTTTTTTTTTCCAAGTTTCTTTCTTAGTTTTGTTTATGGATTTTTATCAATGATAATAGCTAACGTTTATATAGGACTTCTCATATATAACACTATACTAATTTCTTATATTTACTCCCTTATTTAATTTTTACAGCATTCCTATGGGGTAGGTGCTATTGTTAGCCTCCTGTATGAAGTCCTATGACATTGTCTTTTAATTCTCAGCTTTTTTCCCTGTGTGTCTTTGCCTGTTTCTGTTCCTAATTTGTAAAAAATCTCTTGTTCTAGCCTACTGGGTAATACCTATTGATTAGTTCACATTACTCAGTTGAGGAGTCATTTCCTCTGAGATTACTCATCTAACAATTTTCTGGTTCCCTAAAGCAAAGTTAGGTGCTCATCTTTTGTCCTTTCTTTAGTACCTATATGGAATTCTAAGTTTTGGCCTTTTCCTTTTGTGTATACCCTGCTCTTTTTTTTTTTTTTTTTTTTAACGTTTAATTATTTTGAGAGCGTGCACATGTACGTGTAGGGGAGGGGCAGAGAGAGAGAGGGAAAGAGAGAATCCCAAGCAGACTCCACACTCTGCACAGAGCCTGATGTGGGGCTCAGTCTTGTGGCTGGGAGATCATCACCTGAGCCAAAATCAAGAATTGGGGGCTTAACCGACTGAGCCACCCAGGCACCTCTATTCCCTGCTGTTATACATCTTATCCAAGTGCTATACATCTGATGACTTGGTAAATATTTGTCAATTTGAATTAAAGGTGCTTATGGTGATGTTGTTGATATCAGGAAGGGAATCAACCTTCCAAGTGTATAAAATGGAGAAACTTACATGGAGAAAGTAGCATTGGAACTGGGCTTTCAGTGAGAAAGGGGGGAAAGAGAGGGAGGGGCCCAGAGACAAATTGAATGAAAACAGGCTTGGAAGTTTCCCGTTCTGGGAACAGCAAGTTACTTACAGGATTATTAACCTTTCCTCTGGGAAAGCCTGATAAAATAAATAACTCTTTCACTCCAGTGTACCTTTTCTGGTGTTCAGAATATTTGAATCTTCCTTCTAGATCTCTTCTATAAAACAAGGCTCAGTTTTTCTTCTGACTTCCCCCTTTTTTCCAGTGTAATGGGGGAAGTTGGAGGGTCCTGATGTAATCTTGGTAAGATTTTGAAATGCCCTGGGAAGTTTGGTGAACTGGTGGGGTAGGCCCACTGGCAGCCTCTGCCAGAAGTCAGAGCCTTAGGAGAAAGAGCAAACCCTGAAGACTTGGGGTTCTAGTTACAGCTCTCTCTGGCTATTGGTGCATTTGATTAGATCTCACTTCCTTTTCTCTCCAGCATTCATTATGTTTCTGTTCTAGTTTTAAGAGGCATTTTTCTCTAAATTTACTAGTTTAATTTTGAAGTATACTGACTGCTTGTCTCTGAGTTATATTAACAATATAACCTGCCATTTAATGTAAATATTTTTCCAAATCCTTTTACTTTTTCACCTTAACATTATTTCTCATTGTGTAACTTAAACATATATTTACTGTGGAGATAATATGTACTGATTAAAGAAACTTTGTAGAATAGGAAAAAAAAGTAGGAGAAAAAGTCATTCCAAGTCCAGCAACCAATAACAACCGCATTTTGTGTTTCCTACCCACTGTGTCTTTTCTTTTTTGTGTTTTTAGATATATATTATTGTGCATGTTTTATAATACAGCCTGGTAGTTGAGTATAACATGGCTTTTGCTGAGTGGAGTTTTAGTTCCAGCTTGGCTTTTTACTAGCTTTGTGAATGTTAAGTTTCGAAAAGACTTGGTTTTCTCTTCCTTAAAAAAAGTGGAGATTTAATAATAATACTTATCCATAGCATTGTTATGAGGATGAAGAGATAATGTATGTTTAGTGTGACCATCTCATAATAAATTCTTTCTATATGGTAACAATAATAATCAAGCCTGTCTTTTGCTTAGGTCAGCCAGGACTGCTGCCCTTGGCTATGCTTGGAGGGAAGGGGCATGTCAGGGGCACTGTACCTCTCTTTTCTGAAATAATTAAAATTCAGTTTCAAAATTCTTTTTTTTTAACATTCTCAAGGGACCTATGAAAATGTTTACAATAAGGCCTTCTTTTAAAGTGTAATTTATCTGGGGCCAGCCCCATAATTGGTGAGTGGCCTTGAGCCTCAGACCCTTCTAGGATGGCCCTGATAATGATGATGTCAGTGATAACACATAGAAACCTGAGTGTCAGGCTTGGAATTTGGGAAGTATGCAGTGATTGTTGGCTGCTATTATTTTCATAATGATACATATTTATATCATAAATTTTAATTATAAGAATGTAAGCCATTTCCAGGTTATCATATGGTCTAGCCAAACTTGTGTTTTTAAAAATAGGTTTATTGAGGGGTGCTTGGGTGGCTCAGTCGGCTGAGTGTCTTCACTCTTGATTTCAGCTCAGGTCATGATCTCACAGTTCATGAGTTTAAGCCCCATAGCAGGTTCTGAGCTCACAGCACAGAGCCTGCTTGGAATTCTCTCTCTCTGCCCCTCTTCCACTCTTGCTGTCTCTCAAAATACATAAACTTAAAAAAATCAGTTTATTGAGATATAATTTACAGGTCACAATGAATTTGATTTAAGTAGCAGCATAATACTTGATTTGCCCCACTGTGGGGCACTCAGGTTATTTCCAGGTTTTTTTCTATAATAACTAGTAATTGCAGTGAACATCTTCACATTTACCCCATTTACCATCATTTTCTTATGACAGATTCCCAGAAGTGAAATTACTGGTTTATTGGATATGAACATTGGTAGGGTTCTTGCTGTATGTTCTCAAAGTGCCTTCTGAAGAGCAATACCAGTTTGCACTCCCATGAGTTATGTCTGCAGCACACATTCCCCTCACCTTTGCTGGCCTCGAGTATTAGCCATGTTTCTTTAAGAAAAAAAAAAGTTTAGGGGGCGCCTGGGTGGCTCAGTCAGTTGGGCTTCCGGCTTCGGCTCAGGTCATGATCTCAGGGTTTGTGGGTTTGTGAGTTCAAGCCCTGCATCGGGCTCTGTACTGACAGCTCAGAGCCTGGAGCCTGCTTTGGATTCTGTGTCTCCCTCTCTCTCTGCCCCTCTCCTGCTCATGCTCTGTCTCTTTCTCAGAAATAAATAAACATTAAAAAATAAATAAATAAGTTTATTGGGAGAAGCAACTTAATTTGCATTTCCTTGATTGTTTGTGACATTGACATTCATTAGTTTCATTTCTCCTTTTGAAAACTTTTTTTTAACTTTCTGTAATATATTTATTTTTTATAATTTACATCCAAGTTAGCACATGGTGCAGCAGTGATTTCAGGAGTAGATTCCTTAATGGCCCTTACCCATTTAGCCCATCTCTCTTCCTACAACCCCTCCAGCAACACTCTGTTTGTTCTCTGTGTTTAATAGTCTCTTTATGTTTTGTCCCCCTCCCCTTTATGTTTTGCTTCCCTTCCCTTATGTTCATCTGTTTTATATCTTAAAGTCCTCATATGAGTGAAGTCATACGACATTTGTCTTTCTCTGACTAATTTTGCTTAGCAGAATACCCTCTAGTTCCATCCACGTAGTTGCAAATGGCAAGATTTCATTCCTTTTGATTGCCGAGTAATATTCCATTGTGTGTGTATGTGTGTGTGTGTGTATGTGTATACATATATATATACTGTGTATGTATATATATACATACGTATATGTATATACTATGTATGTATATGTATACCACATCTTTTTTTTGTTTTGTTTATTCATTTTTGAGAGAGAGAGACACACATACAATGTGATTGGGGGGGGGGGTGCAGAGAGAGAGGGAGACACAGAATCCAAAGCAGGCTGCAGGCCCTGAGCTGTCATCACAGAACCCGACACAGGGGTCTAACTCACCAACTGTGAGGTCACGACCTGAGCTGAAGTCGGACGCTCAACCGACTGAGCCATCCAGGTGCGCCTTACCACACCTTCTTTATCCATTCATCCGTTGATGGACATTTGTGCTCTTTCCATACTTCGACTATTGTTGATACCGCTGCTATAAACATTGGGGTACATGTGTCCCTTCGAAACAGCATACCTGTATCCCTTGCATAAATACCTAGCAGTGCAGTTGCTGGGTTTTAGGGTAGTTCTATTTTTGTTTGAGGAACCTCCATAATGCTTTCCAGGGTGGCTGCACCAGTTTGCATTCCCACCAGCAATGCAGAAGAGATCCTCTTTCTCCGCATCCTCGCCAACATCTGTTGTTGCCTGAGTTGTTAACGTTAGCCATTCTGACAGGTGTGAGGTGGTATCTCATTGTGGTTTTGATTTGTATTTCCCTCATGATGAGTAATGTTGAGCATTTTTTCATGTGTCAGTTGGCCATCTGGATGTCTTCTTTGGAGAAGTCTATTCACGTCTTTTGCCCATTTCTTCACTGTATTATTTGTTTTTTGGGTGTTGATGGAAAACTGTCTTTTTGAGGTCTTAATGTTTTCTTTGTCTGTTTTAATAGTTCTCTGTACATTAAAAATATTGACTTGGAACACCTGGGTGGCTCAGTTGGCTAAACGTCCGACTTCGGCTCAGGTCATGATCTCACAGTTCGTGGGTTCGAGCCTCGTGTCAGGCTCTGTGCTGACAGCTCAGAGCCTGGAGCCTGGTTCAGATTCTGTGATTCCCTCCCTCTCTGCCTCTCCCCTGCTCACACTCTCTCTCTTTCAAAAATAAATAAACGTTAAAAAGAAACGTTTTTAGGGGCGCCTGGGTGGCTCAGTCGGTTAAGCGTCCGACTTCGGCTCAGGCCATGATCTCACAGTCCGTGGGTTCGAGCCCCGTGTCGGGCTCTGTGCTGACAGCTCAGAGCCTGGAGCCTGCTTCAGATTCTGTGTCTCCCTCTCTCTCTGCCCCTCCCCTGTTCATGCTCTGTCTCTCTCTGTCTCAAAAAAATAAATAAACGTTAAAAAAATTTTTTTTAAAAAGTTTTTAAATATTGACTATACTTGTGGTTTTTCCTCATTTTCCCCATTTACCTTTTAATTTTGTTTTCAACAAAAATTTAAAATATTTATATAGATGTGAATGGCTTCAGAACTTAGAAAGTTATCTTTGTTTCAGAGAGGTAATATTTTACTTGAAGGTGAAGCATCTATATGAATGTTTTCCCTCTATACTTCTTATTCAAGACAAGTAAATAGTTTTGTTTTCATATTTAGTCCTGATAGGAGACTGAAGAGAACAGACCTAATAGCCAGCTCCCCCACCTTCCCCTCATAGCAATGCAGGCTGAGTCACAAGCTAATCTTAGGTGTTTTGTTTCCCCTCTGTGTGGGTGAATTATCTTGTTCAAAGTTGTTGACTAGTTCTTCTAGAATTGATTTAATTTAAATCTGCAATATTATTGGAATAGTAACTACTTCAGTAACTACTTTTAGTACTTTACCATTTCTGTTCTTTTATACCTGCTCGGTTTAATGGTTGATTCTTTGTAGGCTAAACTTAACATTTATAAAAGGTCAGACTTATAATTTATATTTAAACATCTTAAACTGAGGTTGCCAAGTTGCAGAACTAGAACTAGTAATAAGTTTTTATAGAAAAGTTAATCTTTGAAGCTTTTAAGTCTCAACATGCTTTGTGAATTTGGGGCCCTAAGCCTTTAGGTAGAAATAATAGTAACCTTTTTCTCAGATATTGATTAAAGTGAGAAAAATATGTCCTTCTTATTAGTAATTGGTGACTTTAGTTTGTTGTACCTATTCAGTGAAATCAAGATAAATACTGTGTAGGAATGCAAGCTGGTGCAGCCACTCTGGAAAACAGTATGGAGGTTCTTCAAAAAAACAAAAATAGAACTACCCTACGACCCAGCAATTGCACTACTAGGCATTTATACCAGGGATACAGGTGTGCTATTTCAAAAGGACCACATACACCCCCATGTTTTATAGCAGCACTATCGACAATAGCCAAAGTATGGAAAGAGCCCAAATGTCCATCAATGGATAAATGGATAAGGAAGATGTGGTATATATATACGATAGAGTATTACTTGGCAATCAAAAAGAATGAAACCTTGCCATTTGCAACTACGTGGATGTAACTGGAGGGTATTATGCTAAGTGAAATTAGAGAAAGACAAAATTCATATGACTTCACTCATATGAGGACTTTAAGAGACAAAACAGATGAACATAAGGGAAGGGAAACAAAAATAATGTGAAAACAGGGAGGGGGACAAAACAGAAGAGACTCGTAAATATGGAGAACGGGGTTACGGGAGGGGTTTTGGGAGGGGGGATGGGCTAAATGGGTAAGGGGCACTAAGGAATCTACTCCTGAAATCATTTTGCACTATATGGTAACTGATTTGGATGTAAATTTAAAAAAATAAAAAATAAAACAGGTTAATAAAAAAAATCTAAAACTGTCCTAAAATTAAAAAAAAAGATAAATACTGTGTTACAGAGAACAAACTTGGGGTTGCTGAAAGGGTGTTGGGTGGAGGGAAGGGCTAAAGGGGTGAAAGGGCATTAAAGAGGACACTTGTTGGGATGAGCACTGGGTGTGATATGTAAGTGATGAATTGCTAAATTCTCCTGAGATAATTATTACGCTATATGTTAACTAACTTGGATTTAAAAATTTTTAAATAATAAATATTAAAAAAATAAATAAATTGACCTAAAAAAAAGGAAATGAAGCCACTAACTTGAAAAGATATACATACCCTATGTTTATTGTAGCATTATTTACAATAGCCAAGAAATGGAAGCAAGCCAGTGGCCATGAGTGGATAAATGGATAAAGAAACTGTGGTACATAACAGATGTTGGAGAGGATTCGGAGAAAGGGGAACACTTTTGCACTGTTGGTGGGAATGCAAACTGGTGCAGCTACTCTGGAAAACAATATGGAGGCTCCTCAAAAAATTAAAAATAGAATTACCCTACTACCTAGCAGTTGCACTGCTAGGTATTTTATATAAATGGGAACATAAAATATGCATGGTCTTTTGTGATTGGTTCCTTTTACAACCATAATGTTTTTAAGGTGCATCTTTGTTATGGCATATATGAATAGTTCATTCCTTTTCATGACCAAATACTCCATTGTGTGGATATACCACATTTTGTTTATCCATTCGTCAGTGGTTGGACACTTGGGTTGTTTCTACTTTTTGGCTATTATGAATAATATTTCTGTGAGCATCTGTATACAGACTTTTGTGTGGACATAGGTTTATGTTTTCATTTCTCTTGGGTTCATACCTAGGGGTGGAATTGCTAAGTTATGTGGTAGTCTATGCTTAACATTTTGAGGAAATGCCAAATTGTTTTCCAAAGCAGCTGAATCATTTTACATTCCCACCAGCAATGTGTGAAGGATCCAATTTAGGAGATTAGATTTTATGCTACTGATGAGTTATTCTACAGAATCACAGTGGGAAAATGGCTGAAAATTTTTGGATCAGATTGCTGCTTCTCCAGTATGGTTCAAGACACATGCTGGGGCAGAAGGCTTTTCCTGTTAAATGAAACTAAAATGCAAGTTAGTTCCTCATTTCTTAGGAGCTATTGTTTTTTCATGTCCATTGTCTTCGATTTTTGTATATCAGTATGGACTACTTACTGATAATCTGAGTTAGTAACGATTACTGAAATTTAGTGTTCATAAACTATAATTAACCAATTTGAGGAGCTTACTGAGGGCTCTAGTTTAGCTATACAATGCTTTGGCAGCATTGAAAAATTCCTACTGTGCACACCCACACTTAGATTTTCAGTGCATCATGCATATTGTCTTGAGTTTGATGTGGTTTCAGTTGCTATTCTTGAATTAACTGTAATTAATTATGGAATTGGGGCATCTAGACAGCTCAGTCGGTTAAGTGTCTGACTCTTGATTTCAGCTCAGGTTATGGGATCAAGCCCCATGTCCAGCTCTGTGCTAGCAGTGCAGATCCTGCTTGGGTCTCTCCCTCTCCCCCTCTCCCCCTCTCCCCCTCTCCCCCTCTCCCCCTCTCCCCACCCCCCGCTCATGTGTGCACACGCATGCGCTCTCTCAAATAAATAAATGTTAATAAAATTATAGAATCAGTGTTAGATTTAGTTTTGTTTCTTATTTATTTATTTATTTATGAGAGCGTGGGCAGGGGAGGGGCAGAGAGAGGAGAGAGAAAATCCCAAGTAGACTCTGTGCTGTCAGCACAGAGCCCCACACGGGGCTCAAACCCACGAACCTGTGAGATCATGACCTGAGCTGAAATCAAGAATTGGATGCTTAACCAACGTAGCCACCCAGGCACCCCAATTTTGTTGCCCATTTTGCTCTTGTGTAACTGTTGCATTGTATAATTCTTCATCATGAAGTTTTTTTCTACTGAAAAATGGGAGCAGGGGGTTAGATTGGGTCTCTTGTCCCACTTAGGTGGGCCATGGTTAGAATAGAGAATGAATGGAATACAAAATAGAAGGATTCTTTCACAGTCTAATATTGTATACATTTTTAAAAATGGGAATTCATGTATTTATAATTAAGGGGCTTAACTATGAAATACACGAATCCTCTGTAAGTTCACACTTTGGCTTTGGAGGTCTGAAACCTTTGGAATTGTATGCCACATTTTGTGCATTTGTGTTTTTTCCAGAAAGAGCAACGATAGGTTTGCCAGTTTAAAAAAAATTTTTTTTAATGTTCCTTTATTTTTGAGAGAGAGTATGTGAGCAGTGGAGGGGCAGATAGAGAGGAAGACACAGAATCTGAAGCAGGCTTTTTAGCACAGAGCCCGACATGGGGCTCCAAATCAGGAACCATGAGATCATGACCTGAGCCGAAGTTGGACATTTAACCGACAGAGCCACCCAGGTGCCCCATTGCCAGATTTTTTGTTTTTTTTTTTTTAAGTCCATGACTCTTCAGAATTGAGATTGGTGAAGAGAATTTGTAAATTTGTGATTTTGAAGTATTTGGGGGAAGTAAGGCCTTGTTTTGCTTAGGTGTTATTGCTCAGAGATATTTTCTGGATACACTGTTGGTTTTAGTATGACTATTTCCATGTAAGAGTATCTCTATTTTGTTATTTTGTGGTAGTTTTTCTCCCTGTCAGAACATGGAGTTTGCTTTTAAAATCCTTGTTCCACATTTATTATTTTATATTTGCTTTCTCAGTAAATTAGGACGTTCTATTTTAGAGTATTCTTTTTGCTGCAGTCATAGCATACTTTCCAGTAATTGAAACGTATTGATATTAAAAAAAAAAACTTTAAACTGATAGAATAGGAAAATGGATGAATGCTTTTGTATCCACTGGCTACTGGTTTCATTTTCTTTACTCTCTTGTTCTGTTTGTGTTTTGGTTGACATTGGAAACTACCATTCACAGGTAGAAGCTATTCCCACACAGGACCTTCTGGGGTGTGGCATTGGTTTTGGATGCCAGTCTCTTCAGGCCTCTGCAGTAGGCTGTGTCTGGAGGAGTGTACTTTTCCTTTGTAGTTTTTAGCACTAGATGTATCATGGCTGGGTTTGAGAGGAGATTGGTAATTTTAGTTAATTGTTTTTGGTAAAACAGACTTGTTGCATAATATTGTTTATAATAGACTAAAATATAGACAAGAGCAAGGCTCTGGGTTATATTTGCTATTGTGTTAAAAAAGCGTGCAAAAGTATATTTGGTGTTTGGTGCCTGGCACAGAGCTTCTAAAACCTTTGGAATTTCCTGAGTGATGAGTGTCTTTTATTCATAATAAACCCCTTCTCATCACACCTGAGGTATGCTACCTCAGAGGTAACTTAGAGTGGTAACCCTAGATAGCCTTAGGATGAGGCTGGACAACCAGAAAGACCAAGAGATTAGAGGGTTGGAACTTTTCCCCCTACCCACTGACCTCTAGGAAGAGGAGGTGGGCACTGGAGATTGAGCTCTACAAAAACTCGAGAACAGTGATTTCAGAGAGCTTCCAGGTTCGTAAAGGCACTGAGGTGTTGGGAGGGTGACATGCCCAGAGAGGGCATGGAAGCTCCATGCCCTGCCCCCCAGACCTTGCCCAATGTGTCTCTTCCATTTGGCTATTCCTGAGTTTTAATCCTTTATATCAAAACAGTAAACACAATTTTTTTTTTCAACTTTTTTTTTTTTTAAATTTTATTTATTTTTGGGACAGAGAGAGACAGAGCATGAACGGTGAACGGGGGAGGGGCAGAGAGAGAGGGAGACACAGAATCGGAAACAGGCTCCAGGCTCCGAGCCATCAGCCCAGAGCCCGACGCGGGGCTCGAACTCACGGACCGCAAGATCATGACCTGGCTGAAGTCGGACGCTTAACCGACTGCGCCACCCAGGTGCCCCCCTTTTTTTTTTTTTTTTTTTTTAAGTAAACACAAATTAACTCTTTCTGAGTTCTGTGAACTTTTCTAGCAAATTGTCAAATCCAGGGAGGAGATCATGGGGAACCCCTGGTTTATAGCCAGCTGGTCAGAAGATGGCCCAGGACTTGTGACCAGTGTCTGAAGTGGAGGCAGTCTTGCAGGACTGAGGCCTTAACGTGTGAGGATTGCATAACTCTAGATAGTATCAGAATTGAATGGAATTGTTGGACACCCAGTTGGTGTCAGAGAATCGGAGAATTGGTTGGTGTCAGAGAAAAAACTCCTTAGAAGGCATTACTAATTTTTGAAAGACAAGTTGTAAATTTACCATGACTTCTTTGAATTACTAAGGTCATAATATTTGTCTGTTTTTAATTGCTTGACCTTTTGGTATATGTGGTTCCTATGAGATTAAAAAAAATAGCAACAACAACAAAACTTGAAAAGTAGAGAAAAGAAAATTCTTTACAATCTTTCAGCCTAAGTCAACTACTTTTAGCATATTAATGCTTTCGAATCAGTATATATATATACGTATATATGTATGTATATATACACGTATATATGCGTATATATATATATATATATATACATACACCTATGTAATTTTTACATAATTAGAATCACTATAGATTTTTGTCTATTTATTACCTGGAAGATATTTTTTCTGTGTTACTCCATAATTTTCATAAGTATTAATGGCTGTGTTGTTTTTATTTAGTAAATAGACTCTGTTTACTACCCATACTCCTGTTTTCACATGTTTGGTTTGTTCAAGTTTTTGCTATTACAAACAAAACTATGATAAACATTATTTGGTGAATGTATATTAAACATTTAGTCTGTCATACTCTGTTAGGTGTTTCACAAGGATAAAGTCCTTTCCCTTAAGAGGTTTTCTTCTAATCCTTGACATGTGCATATGTAATTTTGAGTATTTGCCTCCATATTCTAGAATTTTGTATTTTTTTAAGTGTTTTTATTTTTGAGAGAGAGACAGAGACAGAGCATGAAGAGGGGAGGGACAGAGAGAGAGGGAGACACAGAATCTGAAGCAGTCTCCAGGCTCTGAGCTGTCAGCACAGCCTGACGCGGGGCTTGAACCCACAAACCATGAGATCATGACTTGAGCCGAAGTCAGGTGTTTAACTGACTGAGCCACCCAGGCGCCCCAGAATTTTGTATTTTTTAAAAACTTACTTTATATCACAGACATTACGTATCTACTATTGCCTTGAAATTATCATTTGTAGTAGATTTGTAGTATTCTGAGTGAAATTTATTTTCTTATTCCTTTCTCTGTTGGATAAAGTAACCTTATTTGTATTTTTTAAAAATATTGATGGCACTGTAATATGCATCCTTACATTCTATTTTCCCTCTTTGGATTATTAAGATAAATTCCTCTAAGTGGGCTAAGTAGGTATTTTGTTTTAGATGAATGTTGTCAAATTTAGAGGTACATGTTTTACCTTTACTCTGCCCGAAGCTTTCTACTTCTATGGTATTTGCCTTTTTAAGAAAAAATATATACACCTTTATTGAACGGCTTAAAATTTACAGAAAAACTGAGCAGATAGTACAGGATTTACCATCTACCCTTCCACCAAGTTTTACCTATTTATTAATAACTTACATTAATATGGCATATATGTTACAATTAACCAGTATCGATGCGTGTATTATTAACTAACATCCATGCTTTATTCATTGTTCTGTAGTTTTTATCTGGTGCTTTTTCTCTCTGTTCCAGAATCCCATCTAGAATACCACAATACATTTAGTTGTCATGGCCCCTTAGGCTCCTCTTGGTCGTGACAGTTACTCAGACTTTTCCTTGTTTTGGATGACTTTGACAGTGTTGAAGGGTACTGGTTATATTGTAGGATGCTCTCCTGTTGGAATTTGTCTGATGTGTTTCTTGTGAGACAAATAAACATGGGCGAGGCAGGCAAGTTAACCTGACACATTCATTGTAATATAAATTTACCAAGGGGCATCTGCATGGCTCAGTTCATTAAATGTCCAACTCTTGATTTTGGTTCAGGAGCCCCACGTCAGGCTCTGCACTGATAGCACAGAGCCTGTTTGGGATTCTCTCTCTCCCTCTTTCTGCCCATCCCTCAAAATAAATAATAAAAATAAAACTTAAAAAAGTAATAACTTACCAAAATGAAAAGTTTTCTCATATACCAAAAATATATAAAATTAATATGTAATATTACCATAACCATAAAGTGCCTAGAATTAAATGAGATGAGTAAAATCCCACTGAAAGACATAAAAATAAACGTCTGAAAATAGGAAAATTATAGAAAAAGATGATAGTGGGTAGATAGGGATTTGCATATTCTAGTGCTGTGGTAGTTAGAAGTCTCATACAAGAGTCCATGGGAAAACCCACAAACTGAAATAAGTGTAGCCTTGTGTGTACACTTAGTGTACAAGAAAAGAGATGCATTTTAGATCAGTTGGGAAGGCTGAATTATTTCATAAATGGTTTCACAAAAAGTACTAGACATTGTAAGTGGTGACGATGGTAGAGGAGTAAACACTTTAGATTCATAGCTGTTCTTTCCACTCCAAAATAAAAATCCAGATCAAATATGTAATTTCAAAAATACATATTTGGGGGGTGCCTGGGTGGCTCAGTCTGTTAAATGTCTGACTTCAGCTCAGCTCATGATCTCACAGCTCGTGGGTTCGAGCCCCGCATCAGGCTCTGTGCTAACAGCTCAGAGCCTGGAGCCTGCCTCAGATTCTGTGTCTCTGTGTCTCTCTGTCTCAAAAATAAATTTAAAAAATTAAAAAAATACACATTTGGTATGTATGGTATGAGACAGGGCTTTCTTAGCATAACAATGATCAGTAGTCATGAAGGAAAAGATTGACAAATTTTGGTATAAAAATAAAGAGGTTGGTATAGTAAAAGATGCTTTCAAATCAAAAGGCAACAAGCCGGATGAACAGTTTTTATGACACATGTTACGAGTCTGGCAGAGTGAGGGAGAGGAGTGTGAAATGGTCATCAAGGAGAGAGGGGAGCAGATAGATAGGCTAGGGAAACATGAACTTGTCAGGCAGTCAAGAGTGGTCAGGAGTTTAGTGACGCCAGTCAGCACCTTCATTTGTATGGCCATGGAATAGCAGTGAGATTTTACCAGATGAATAGTATAAAGGGAGAGAAGAACGTGAACTTGAGGATGTACACAATGAGTTACTTAATAGTGGTAATTATTTGGGTAAAGAGGGATATTAGGACCTAAGGGAGGGGATATTAGGGCATAAGGAAGAATGAGGGATGGTGAAAAGTTGCTGAGACCAATATTTTGTAGGTCCTGGTAGAGTTAAGAATTGCCAGAGTCTGAGAACTAGAGAGAATGGGCTTTTGAGTGAGGTTCTGGTGAAGGGAGAGTGGGGGGGCTTGAAGTGGGTTACAGAGGAGCGCAGTCTTCAGTGATAACAAGGCCCACGGTGTGACCTGGGAGTGCCTGGCTGAGGTAAGATGAAGGATAAGATGTTTGGAATACAGGGGTCAAAGACTTGGAGGCCAGGATGTGGGCAGGATCCTCTGGATATAGGATATAGGAAGTATAGGAATAATGTTGGAGGGGGGCTAGTGAAGTGGATGTGAAAGCAGTCAAGGAATTGCCCTGGTGATTGTAGGGGACAACACTGAAGGAGAGCTAGTGGTCAGGTCAGATGTATGAAGGCCAAAACTAATTTTCTTTTTCAAATTTTATTTATGAAAACTGTCAGACATATGCAAAAGTTAAAAGTATAAGTGATCACTTATTTTTTGTTTACCTTCATTTACCCATCTACTTTTTAATTTAATGTTTTTTATATTTTTGCAGGAGCTTTATTTCTGGAAGAAGGGCAGGCTATAAATGAGTACATTTCCAAATTCCTTTCCAAATAGTTGTGCTAATTTACATTTCTTTCAGCTAGGTATTATTATTACTTTTTAAAATGTATTTATTTAAGTTCAAGTTAGTAAACATACAGTGTAGTATTGGTTTCAGGAGTAGAACCCAGTGACTCATCACTTACATAGAACACCCAGTGCTCATCCCAACAAGTGCCCTCCTTAATGCTCATCACCCATTTAGCCCATCGACCCACCCACTTCCCTTCCAGCAACTCTGTTCTCTGTATTTAAGAGTCTCTTATGGTTTGCCTCCCTCTCTGTTTTTATCTTATTTTTCCTTGCCTCCCCCTATGTTCATCTGTTGAGTTTCTTAAATTCTACATATGAGTGGGGGCACCTGGGTGGTTCAGTCGGTTAAGTGTCTGACTTAAGCTCAGGTCATGATCTCATGGTTCATAAGTTTGAGCCTCTTGTTGGGTGCTGTGCTGACAGCTCAGCCTGAAGCCTGCTTCAGATTCTGTGTCTCCCTCGCTATGTGCCCCTCTCCCACTTGTACTCTCTTTCTTGCTCTAAATTAAACATTAAAAAAAATTCTGTAGAATTTTCACTCATCATATGAGTGAAATCATATGATGTTTGCCTCTGACTTATTTTGCTTAGCATAATACACTCTAGTTCCATCCACATTGTTGTAAATGCAAGATTTCATTCTTTTTGATCTCTGAGTAGTATTCCATTGTGTGTGTGTGTGTGTGTGTGTGTGTGTATACACACTCTATATCTTCTGTACACACACACACACACACACACACACACTATATCTTCTTTATCCATTCATTAGTTGATGAACATTTGGGCTCTTTCCATAATTTGATAGCGCTGCGTTAAACGTAGGGGTGCATGTGCCCCTTCAAATCAGCATTTTTGTATCCTTTAGATAAATACGCAGTAGTGCAACTGCTGTGTCCTTTTTAATTTCTTGAGGAACCTCCACACTGTTTTCCAGAGTGGCTGCACCAGTTTGCATTCCCACCAACAGTGCAAAAGGGTTCCCCTTTCTCCGCATCCTTACCAACATCTGTTGTTGTCTGAGTTGTTCGTGTTAGCCATTCTGACAGGTGTGAGGTGGTATCTCATTGTGGTTTTGATTTGTATTTCCCCGATGATGAGTGATGTTGAGCATCTTTTCTTATGCCTGTTAGCCATCTGGATGTCTTCTTTGGAGAAGTGTCTAATCATGTCTTCTGCCCATTTCTTCACTGGATTATTTGTTTTTGGGTGTTGAGTTTAATAAGTTCTTTATAGATTTTGGATACTAACCCTTTATCTGATATGCCATTTGCAAATATCTTCTCCCATTCTGTCATTTGCCTGTTATTTTGTTATTCCCTTCACTGTCCAGAAGCTTTTTATTTTTGTGAGGTCGCAATAGTTCATTTTTGCTTTTATTTCCCTTGCCTCCAGAGACGTGTTAGGTAAGAAGCTGCTGCGGCCAAGGTCAAAGAGGTTGTTTCCTGTTTTCTCCTCTAGGATTTTGATGGCTTCCTGGCTTATGTTTAGGTCTTTCATCCATTTTGAGTTTATTTTTGTGTGTGTTGTAAGAAAGTGGTCCAGGTTCATTTTTCTGCATGTCGCTGTCCACTTTTCCCAGCACCATTTGCTGAAGAGACTGTCTTTATTCCATTGGATGTTCTTTCCTGCTTTGTCAAAAATTAGTTGGCCATACGTTTGTGGGTCCATTTCTGGGTTGTCTATTCTGTTCCATTGATCTGAGTGTCTGTTTTTGTGCCACTACCATACTGTCTTGATGATTACAGCTTTGTAATACAGCTTGAAGTCTGGAATTGTGATGCCTCTAGCTTTGGTTTTCTTTGTCAGAATTGCTTTGGCTATTCAGGGTCTTTTCTATTTGCATACAAATTTTAGGATTGTTCTAGCTGTGAAGAATGTTGGTGTTATTTTGATAGGGATTGCGTCGAATGTGTAGATTGCTTTGGGTAGTATTGACATTTTAACAATACTTGTTCTCTAATCCATGGGCATGGAATGTTTTTCCATTTCTTTGTGTCTTCTTCAGTTTCTTTCATAAGCTTTCTATAGTTTTCAGTATACAGATCTTTTACCTCTGGTTAGATTTGTTCCTAGGTATTTATGATTTTTGGCGCAGTTGTAAATGGGATCGATGCCTTGATTTCTCTTTCTGCTGTTAAATTATTGGTGTATAGAAATGCACCTGATTTCTGTACTTTGATTTTATATCCTGAGACTTAGCTGAATTCACATACCAGTTGTAGCAGTTTTTTGGTGGAGTCTTTTGGGTTTTCCATGTAGAGTATCACGTCATCTGTGAAGAGTGAAAGTTTGACTTCTTCTTTGCCAATTTGTATGCCTTTCATTTCTTTTTAAGTGTCTGATAGCTGAGGTTAGGGTGTTCCTGACCTTAAGGGGAAGCTCTCAGTTTGTCCCCATTGAGGATGATATTAACTGTGGGCCTTTCATATATGTCCGCTAGGTATTATTATAATAATACTTCTTTTTACAGCTATTGTTAGAGTTCTTTGCATTGTTAAGCTTTTCACTATTTCATATGAATTAGCTGCCACCTATTTTCCCAGGCCATGCTCTTCACTCTCCTTTTTTTTAAAAGTTTTTTTTTTTTAATGTTTATTTTTATTTTTGAGAGAGAGAGAGAGAACGGGGGAGGGGCAAAGAGAGAGGGAGACAGGATTTGAGACAGGCTTTGGGCTGAGCTGAAGTCAGTCAGAGTCTTTTTTTTTTTTTTTTTCCTTTTTAAAAAAAAATTTTTTTTTTTAACGTTTATTTATTTTTCAGACAGAGAGAGACACAGCATGAACGGGGGAGGGGCAGAGAGAAAGGGAAACACAGAATCGGAAGCAGGCTCCAGGCTCTGAGCCATCAGCCCAGAGCCCAGCGCGGGGCTCAAACCCGCGGACCTCGAGATCGTGACCTGAGCTGAAGTCGGACGCTTAACCGACTGAGCCACCCAGGTGCCCCGAGTCAGTCTTAACCAGTTGAGCCACCCAGGCGCCCCATCTTCACTCTGCTTTTGCACATGCAATTACCTCTGCCTAGGATGTTTTTCTCCCACATTCTTTCATGTAACAGATGTTTCCATGTGTAAGGCATAAGCTAATTGAACACAAGCTGAAATGCACATATCTAGTTGATTCATGGGAACAAACATATTTGCATGTGACCTTCTCTTGTTGCTTGAAGAGAAATTTGTGCGTAGGCACCTGGGGGCCCAGGAGATCCAAGAGTTTGTTTTCAGCCCTGCCCTTTAGACTGTCTGGGCCCAAAGAGAAGAGAGGAAAAAGGGTTGCAAAGAAAAGCTGTACTTTCTCAACTCCTTTTCCTTTTGCTTCCAAACTTATATGTATCTTTCACCCTTATGTATCTTTCTTGTCCTATATTCCCAGAGCCAGAACTGTGTGCCCCATGTTCTTGCTTTATACTGTAGAGCTGTCTACTTTCTCTGGACTCCAGCTTCCATTATTAGGTAACCTCCTTTCCTCCTCCTTTTGGAAATTAAATCTCTCCCTCTTCCTCTAAAAATAGTTTTATTCTCCCATCTAAAAGGAGAGCCTTATAACCTTGCCTCTTTTCTAAAGCCTGTTATCTCTCCTCCCACCCTTTTTTCCTCTGTCCTTCTTGAGTCACCTACACTTCACCTGCCAATTACTGCCTGGTTTACTTCAGTTTGACTTTTACAGCCAGTTCCCTGCACTGGAACTACTCTCAAGCAGATTGCCAAAACTGATGGCTTAGTCTTGACTTCTGTGTCCTTTGACAATTATGACCATTATCTTGAAACACTTTCTTTATATCCTGATTACTCCTTCTTTTTTTTTTTTTTTTTTTTTTACCTCTTTTCTGATTGTTCTCCTGTTTCCTGTACATGCTTTTTGTGGATAATGTCATTCACTGACGTGTACAACCCTTCCCAGTCCGTGAGAACTACCAAATCTGGATCTGCAGCCTGGACAGAATCCTTACTGTCTCTTAGATGTTCCCACCTGTGTGTCTTTATAGGTATGTGTCACATTGTCACATTAGGTAAGTTAAAAATTGAACATTTTGTTGCCCCCCCCCCCAATCTTATATCCAGATTTCTACTTTCTTAGAGCTTCTGTCTTGGTTAATATTACCACTCTCCTGTCACCCAAGATAGAAACTGATCTTGACGTTCTTCTTTCATCAGCATTTAGCTGATCAGAAAATGCTATCCGTTCTACCTCAGAAATCCCTCTTCTCTATTGTCTACATTCAAATTCACACCATCTGAATTATGTCCGTCACTTCATAACTGGTATCCCTTTCTCAAGATACTCTTGTCCGGTTCAGTTGCCGTATTTTCAGAATTCTCTTCCTTTGCCCTTAAAAGATGAGGTTCTTCTCTTGTTTCTTATATATGCTTTCCCTGGATAAAGTCACTCACTGACAGTAAGACACCTATTCCTGGTCCTTGGTCACTACCAAATCTGGGCCTCTAGCTGGAACATATACTGTGTTTTAAATACTTGTTCTCTATGACTTGCACAGTGAAATTCAAAATCATTAGCATGACATACTTTGTTCCTTAAATTGTGTGATCTTGGCAAGTTACTTAATCTATTTGGCTTCTCTTTGTTTCTAAAATGAGGGGGATGGAATTCAGTATGCTTTTAACTCTTTTTTTAAAAAGAAAAATCATCAGATAAAATATTATAGAGAAGCCTCAGTATGTAAAACACAAAAACAGAGCTACTTTCATTGAACTTGATATCCTCTTCCAGCCTCCTTCCCTCTTCCTTATCCTACCTCTGTTGTATCTCTTTTTGAAATTTCTAGAACTGGGAGGAGCAAGATTTAAAACTACTGTTTTTTTTTTTTGTTTTTTTTTTTTTTAATGTTTGTTTTTGAGAGAGGGAGATACAGAGTGCAAGCGGGGAAGGGGCAGAGAGAGAGGGAGACACAGAACGGAAGCAGGCTCCAGAATCTGAGCTGTCAGCACAGAACCCGATGTGGGACTCAAACTCACAGACGTGAGCTTATGACCTGAGCCAAAGTCAGATGCTTAACCGACTTGAGACACCCAGGTGCCCCATATCTACTGGGTTTCTTAAGGTCCCTTTTAACACTTAAGATTAAGTGAGTTCTTTGAAATTACATGGCTCTCACATCACACTGTCTTTGAATAGGAAAGGCTTTACTGTGATACCCACTGTGTACTTTCCTTTTAACCAGTCCTTCTGTTAGATTCAGGTACTTTTCCTTTCTTTGTATCAGTGCCTGTCCACACACCTATACAGTGTCTTTCACTCTGAACATGCATGGGACCCACTTAATTTTCACTAACCTCACGTTAGGTCATTCTTACACAAATATTACCTCCTTTGTGATATGTGCCCTAGTTTAATTTACCTCTCAAGGAGTGTTAGCTCTGTCCTCTGGGTTCTCATAACATTTTCAAATCCTTATTATTATAGTGACTATTCATGTTTGATAAATATATAAATGGATGAATGAAAGAAGGTATGGATAGATAGGGAACAGCTGTAGAGAATATATGTACTCTGTAAATTTCATCTTACTGTAGAAACTATAAAGAAGTAGGTAATTTTGTTTCAGTCATTCTCTCATGGGACTGACCTTGATCTCCTTAGGAATCAGATGAGGAAGGAACATTTTCTCCCAACTAATCAGTAAGTTTGGAGAGTTGGCTCTATGTACATAGCACGTGAAGTGGAGGGGGCACTGGCGAAAGTTTTGTAAGATATGCCTTTGCGAACTTGATTATCTTGCTTTTGAATAGCAGGCCTTCAATCAAATTTACTTAAGCTAACCAGCAGGATTCAAAGTAGAATTGAAAAATCCAGGCCTTCCTTCCTATCCCAATATAAAATTGGAATTCAATAGGCAATAAAACTTACTCTCTAAAAACATACTTAAAAGAAAAAACAAATTATGAAAGGGATATTGCAAGGAACAATTTGCTCTAAAAGCCACAGCTCTGAGGCCTGCAGGGTGTCAAGGAAGTCATTTGTGTAGCCAGTTTCTTTTCTGTGTATTCAGTTCCACAGTGCCTCTCTCCGTGCTTCCCTTGCTTTGTT
The DNA here is from genome assembly GCF_018350195.1 of Panthera tigris. NCBI lineage: Eukaryota > Metazoa > Chordata > Mammalia > Carnivora > Felidae > Panthera > Panthera tigris. Next base: position 120,200,841 of record NC_056662.1, read on the forward strand.
TTTGTTTATCTTACCCATACTACTCATTTACCCAATTCATTTGTTCAGCAAATATTTACTGAGCATTTTCTCTGGGAGATCTGTTTTAGCACTAGACCTAAATAAAAAATGGCCTCTGCCCAGAACAAGTGAAACACGTGAAATTGAAATACAGTATGATAAATGAGTTTACTGTGGCATGCACTAGATTGTGGACAACCTAGGAGACCATGACTAACTGAGCACGCACACGTCTCTCAGAGAAGAGGTGACCTTTGAGTTGGGAGTTGAAGAATGAGAAGGAGGTGTGGTGAACGTGACAGAGAGAGCAGCTCTTTACAGAGAAATCGAGGAGTGAAAAAAGCATCCTGATTCCCCCTCCCCTCAAAAGGTGATGTTCTTAGAACATGTGAGTCAAGGGGTCATGTCTAGAGATGAATGTGGTAAAATAGATTGAGGTGAGGTTCTGAATCATGTTTCATACCATGTTTCTTACTAACAAATTTGGGCTTGAACTTGCAATCGTGACATAATTTTATCAGGAGAAGGGCATTAGTAGGTATTGTGGAAGAAAAAAAACTAGTAGCTTTCCAGAAGGGTCTCAAGGCAGGAAGACCATTTTAGGATGTTCATGCCCTAGTTCCCACAATCTCCCAGTGATGTACCTGGGAGTCTCTAGATTATGAAGTGTCCCCAGTGATATAGTCAGGTGAGTTGGGAAACTCCTATGTCCTGAGCATTGGACAGAAGAGATGTGGTTTCTAGAACCCGTTTTGCTGCTTACTAGCCCTGTGAGATTATACAAGTCTCTTAGTTTTCCTGTCCTGAAAATTGAAGGTTTTGGACTAATTACTGTGATTGTTTCCTTCTAAAGTTCTGTTCTTCTAAACAGACAAAAAAAAATTCAGCTTTAATCAAGCTATTTTTAACTTAAAATGGCTACAGTTTTCCCCTCTCTGGATTTTAAAGAAGGATTTCCTGCTCCTGTTGAAGCATTTCTACTTTTCTCTCCTTAGTATGAACATAGTTCCTGCATTTTCTACAAGGGGTATTTGCATTGTATTAATCCACTGCTTTCTTCTTTGCCTTGTGCCTATCATTTACCACACGTGTGTTTGTGGTATCTAAAAAGGTAACAGTGGCAGTCCTCTATTTATAATGTGCAAGAAAGTCTCCATATGAATATCCTAAAGCCATAGGTAATTAATAACAGTGTTTTAAATATATGATAACTGCAAACTGCCAAGATTGCCCATCATTACATGTTACCTCTTTTAAGGAATAGGGACAGGTGTTGGATGCTGACTCCAATCACACATGCCTGAAACTGGCAGCAGGCATGTAGCTGGGGAGATGCTGATAACTCCTTTCTTCCTCTGAGAGGGTTACACCAAGAGGACCAAGAATTAGCTGTCCCCTAATTTGTGTACATCATAGACCTATATGTGTGGACCTATGTGTTGGATGTTGGAAGACATCTCTGGTATGTTTGCCTTCTCCCCTACAAATGTGCCAACATTAAGTTGACCTGCTCCTTGCAGGAAGCTGTGACCCATTCATCATTAATTCTTATGCCCACTGGGGCACCCGGGTGGCTCAGTCAGTTAAGCATCCAGTCATAATCTCGAGGTTTGTGAGTTCGAGCCCTGTGTCGGGCTCTGTGCTGACAGCTCAGAGCCTGGAGTCTGCTTCAAATTCTGTGTCTCCTTGGGGCGCCTGGATGGCTCAGTTGGTTGAGCGACCCACTTTGGCTCAGGTCATGATCTCACGGTTTGTGAGTTCGAGTCCCACATCGGGCTCTGTGCTGACCACTCAGAGCCTGGAGCCTGCTTTCTGATTCTGTGTCTCCCTCTCTCTCTGCCCCTCCCCCACTCATGCTCTTGTCTCTCTCTGCCTCAGAAATAAAACATTAAAAAAAAATTAAGAAAAAAAAAAATCTGTCTCCTTCTATCTCTGCCCCTCCCCCACTTGTGCTCTGTCTCTCTCAAAAATAAATACATGTAAAAAATTAAAAAAAAATGATTATGCCCATTTAAGAGAAGAGGAGGCAGATAACGCCCCTGGGAAGCCCCATCAGCTTTAGAATTAGGTTTGGGATTGCATGCTGGCTTCATCACTTAGTGAATTTAGGCAAGTAATTTAACCTTTCACTTTCCTCATCTGTGAAATGAATACAGTATCACCTGCCTTGCAGGGATATTGTGAAGATTATTAGTGTTATTAAAGGTGTCCAGCAGTATCTGGCACCTGGAAGCCGATTCTCCAATCTCCTCTGTTTCTCCTCTGAAGCTCCCGGAACATATTAGATTCTCAGTATTGAGCGTGACACATAAGTGAGTAATAGAAGTGTATTGCATTAATACTAGGTAGGCACTCATTAAATGGTAGCTATTATGATTACATAGAGTAAAACAATTGATATTTTTAACATAAAATGTACCTGTTGAATTTTTCAAAATTCCAATTGTTATTTTTTTGCATAGGTACTATCCAGGTAGATTAGTAGAATTGTTAAGCAATTCAACGACAGGGCAGAAAGAATTGATACAAAGCCAACAGGTATGAAATAGCATGCTTTAAAAGCTTATTGGTTCCAACAAATTGTGCTACCATAGTCAGATGTTACCACAGTCAATCAAATGTCACATGCATACATACAAGTAAGAATATGATACCTGTATGCATGGCAGGCTAGATCTCGTGTACCAGGTAAAGAAGATTCTGAGGGCTGCTGGGTGGCTCAATCGGTTAAGTGTCTGACTTCGGCTCAGGTCGTGATCTCACGGTTAGTGGGTTCGAGCCCCACATAGGGCTCTGTGCTGACAGCTCAGACCCTGAAGCCTGCTTCAAATTCTGTCTCCCTCTCTCTCTGCCCCTCCCCCACTCATGCTCTCTCTGTCTCTCAAAAATAAATGTTAAAAAAAAAAAAAGATTCTGTAATACCAGTTCCTTCAGCTTGTTTGAAGGGATTTGCCCTCCCTTTCCTTTATATTATTTGATTCATTCTTTGGTTTTATTTCAGAATTATACCTGTGATTATTGAGCATCTGTTATGTGGCATTCTGATGTATTCATAGAATATGTAATGACTAGCCAGAAGTCCTAGATAGGTAATCTTTAAGTTTTAAACCTAGATCTAACTGATTAAGGCTTTGTGATCCTGGGATCCTCTTCTTTGTCTTTGTAAGTGCATGCTTTCTCTTCAAACTGTCTTTGGTAATTCACATGCTTTTATGCAGTTATACAGTGTGTTGCATGTAATGCTTTTGGAGGATTTTTCTCCTACATTTTAAAACTATCTCAGTCTCAGAGACCTAATAAATAGACTTACTGCATATTTGTAAGTAAATAGTTTCTTTGCAGGCATGTAACTTATTTTGGTTTAATATTACTAATGATAATTTAAAATGGGGAAAGTAAAAGTGTTATTCTTTTTTGTAGAATTTCTATATTGAGGAAGTTTTCATCATAAATCGATTTATGAGACCTCCTCTCTGTTTACTTTTTTTTTAAACTAGTTCACCCAGTCTCACAGACAAATTCTGGGAGTCATCTCTTTGATTCCTTTTACTTCATAGTCCTTCATATATAAAGAGTCGCTGAATTCTACCTGTTTTAAACCCTTCATTGTTTTTCTAGTTCATCCTATCTCTTCTGTTCCATCTGTCACTATTTTATTTTTTAACTGTTTGTTTATTTTTGAGAGAGAAAGAGAGACAGTGCATGAGTGGGAGAGGGGCAGAAAGAGAGGAAGACACAGAATTCAAAGCAGGCTCCAGGCTCTGAGCTGTCAGCACAGAGCCTGATGCGGGGCTTGAACTCATGAACAGTGAGATCAACCTGAGCTGAAGTTGGCCACTTAACCGACTGAGCCACCCAGGTGCCCCATCTGCCTGTCACTATTTTAGATCAGGTGCCAGTTGTTGTTTTCATCTCTTACCTAACTGATCTCCCTGATGTAGTCTTGGTCTTTTCTTCACCATTGATTGTCTTAAGTGAAATCTGTGTCCCTCTCCTTAAAACCTTTTAAAACTCCTAGCGAGCTATGGGTTCAAATTCAGTGTTCGTACAATTTATAATTATAAATTATATAAAACAATTTAATTACAATATAAAACAATATAAACAATATAAAACAAATACAATATAAAACAAAATATAAAAACAATAATAATTAGTTACAATTATAACTAATTCTTACTCCTTAAGTGAGTTCTTGACTACTCCACCATGGTTTAGATACTACTTTTCTGTGCGGTAAACAACTCAAAAAGCTGAACTTTATATTACCTTTGGAGAAAGGAGTGAAGAAAAAACTAACTTGTACATAGGTAGAATTTCCTCCCTACCTAAGAAGAGTGTAGTTATAGGTGAAGTCTAAGTGTGGTAACAGGTTTAAAGCTCCATTGCAGTAAAGATTTTTCTTTTTTTCATTCCAGTAAAGTTAACATAGTGATTCAGTGACTTTATACAAATTACTTAGTGCTCATCATGTTAAGTGTACTCTTAATCCCCTTTACCTAGTGCACACATTCACCCCCAGCCCCACCCCACGTCCACTCTGGTAACCACCTGTTCTCTATAAGAGTTGGGGGCACCTGGGTGGCTCAGACGGTTAAGCGTCCGACTTCGACTCGGGTCATGATCTCAGGGTTTGTGAGTTCAAGCCCCACATTGGGCTCTGTGCTGACAGCTCAGAGCCTGGAGCCTGCTTCAGATTCTGTGTCTCCCTCTCTCTCTTACCCTCCCTTGCTCATGCTCTGTCTCTTTCTCAAAAATAAATAAAAACATTAAAAAAAATTTTTAAAAAAGAGTCTGTTTTTTGGTTTGTCTCTTTTTTTTCTTTGTTTCTTAAATTCTGCATATGAGTGAAATTATTTGTGTTTCTCTGACTTATTTCACTTAGCATTATACCCTCTGGATCCATCTATGTTGTTGCAAATGGCAAGATCATTCTTTTTTATGGCTAAGTAATTTTCTATTTTATATATATACCACATTTTCTTTATTCATTATCTGTAGATGGACAACTGGACTACTTCCATAATTTGGCTATTGTAAATAATGTAAATAATGTAAACATAGGGGTGCATATACCTTTTCAAATTAGTGTTTTCATGTTCTTTGGGTAAATACCCATTAATGGAAGTACTGGATCATATGGTAATGCTATTTTTAATTTTTGAGGAACCTCCATACTGTCTTCCATAGTGGCTGTACCAGTTCACATTCCTACCAGTAGTGCAAGAGGGTTCCTTTTTCTCCACATCCTCAACAACACTTGTTTCTTGTGTTTTTCATTTTAGCTATTCTGACAGGTGTGAGGTGACATCTCATTGTGATTTTGATTTGCATTTCCCTGATGATTAGTGATATTGAGCATCTTTTCATGTGTCTGTTGACCGTCTATATGTCTTTCTTTGAAAAATGTCTGTTCATCTGCCCATTTTTAATTAGATCATTTGTTTTTTGGGTGTTGGGTTTTATATGTTCTTTATATATTTTGGATACTAACCCTTTATCAGATATGTCATTCCCAAATACCTTCTCCCATCCAGTAGCTTGTCTTTCAGTTTTATTGACAGTTTCCTTAGCTATGTAGAAGCTGCACTAAAGAAAGAACTAACATTCTAAAGAAAGAATGTACACTTTAAGAGGGAGGTTGGTAGCATACAGAAAAGGTGGGAGTCAGAAGAGTAAAGTTGGTAGTGCCGTTCAGAGTATTATTGGAGATTGAACCATCCCTGTTGGGTAGTCCTTGCATGTTCTTGTGTAGATAAATGTGTCGGCCTGTTAGTGCCTGATAGCATTAAGCATTCTAATCACTGTCGACTCCCTTTGTTCACCACATAATGATCTGATCGACATTTAGTAGACATTATAGTTTGCTTTATAGGAAGAAAAACTACTGTTAGTTTCTTGGCTATTAAATTTCTCTTCGTAAATCAGTATGTTGGATTTATATACCAATCTTTTGTTAGTGTGACTTTTGGTGGTTATACTGATACAGTTCTATATCTCTTCAAGCACACTGAATTGACTAACATATAGTACCTTGTAGCACTTCTTGGTAGCTGGTTAGCCAGCTTCTCCAGTGACACCTTGCCATGATGTGTAACTGTTTATGACTTCTTTGTTCCAATGGCTTGTGCAAACATTTTTCTTTGGGCTTCTAAAAATGTTAATATTTCAATGATTTGGGTAAATTGGAGAGCTCCTGAATGGTCTTTTAATATAGTGATGTTTCCCTACAATGTTATAATCCATGGTTTTAATTACTAAGTACATTGTTGTAAATTTGCTATGTCTTCACTCGCCCTAACCAGTCCTACCCTCAAGATTTGTGGAATAAATTTTGAATTTTGAATTTATTCATAGTAAAATAATGAATTCAGGGTTCAAAATTATACTGCACTCTTCCTTCCTGGATGTTTGCAAAATAGCAGGCATTTATCAAACACTCACTGTATCTCAAGCGGTGTACTGGATTATGTTTAATACTTAAAACAACTCTAATGTAAAGTATTTTTTATAGATAAGGAATCTGAGACTCAGAAAGGTTAATAACTCTCCCATGGTCACAGCTAGGAAAATAGCAGAGTTGGGATTTAAATCACAGCTGTTAATTCCCAAAGTTACTTCTTTCCCTAGTGCATTTAGTTATGTTTAGATAAACATATATGTTATAGTAATTCTAGATAATTTTTATAAACCTGTGGAACTCTGTGCTACATTTATTTTGGATATTTTTCTTGTTTGGGGATTAAAAAAAAAAGACTATCTTGGTTTCCATGTCATTTTATATACTTAATTTATACAATTGATATCTCTGAAATAAAATCTTGCCTTGTTAGAACAACCTTCCTCTCTCCCAAGCTAATTTCTACAAAGTTGGCTCATGCCAACAGCTTCTTTATTCAGTATTTTCTATGACATATGTGACTGTTTTTCTTATAAGTGTTCCTATTTTAAAAGGCAGCACCATTACCCAACAAAGTCTCCTACCCTTCCCCAAATGTAAATCCTGCCTCTTCAGCAGCGGCAGCACTCTGCATTGTCTTCCATTGGAAGTGTGAGCTGAAGGGGACAGACATTCCCACTGCTGAGCTGGTGCACTAACGCTCCGATCTGCCCTTGTTGTATTATTAATGGCACAATGTTTTTATGTTGCAGATGGCTGAGAGCTAGCAAGGAAAATTCAGGACCATGATGGCTCAGTTTCCCACAACTATGAATGGTAAGCCGCTTTGTGCTTGTGGCAAGATAAAGAGGTTATGGGTTTTGGGGGTGTTTTTTTTGTAGAGGTTATAAAATACTCATTTTGATATTTTTCCTTAAGCTTATAAATGCAAAACTTAAAGTATTCTTACTGAAAATGTTTTGATAGTTTACTTCAGAACACTGCAGTAGTTCCTGTGACTCAGTATAAGCATGTCTGCAGTATCATCTGGTATGTGTGTTTGCCTTTGAGCAGTTAAGAATAACCTAAAGGTATTTCGTGTTTGTTGCATAAAATGGGAGGACAGAAAGCAGAGTGCTATAAGGTGAAGAATATTAAAGATGTTTTCTATAGCTTGGGATGATTGTATAATGAGTAAGCCAATAAAGATTCATTTAGTAATCTATGCATATAGTTAAGTTTTCTTTTTATTAAGGATTGTGTATGCCTACACACATAATTGTTTAATATGAAACATTTTTAAAGAAAATGTTTAAGTAATTTCAGTGACAGAAATCTTTTAAAGCTTCTTTTCTGATTCTAGTTTTAATTCTTTTCCCAAATACAAATTGACCCACCTTAGTATTAAGTTACTGTGTATGTCATATAGAATTAATTGAGAAAATGCGTTATGTTTTTAAATTGCTAAAGAAATCTAAAATGCAAAGTTCTTAATTTTGTGGTAAATTTCATTAGCCAATTACAAATAAAAAATAATAGAGAGTCTAGTCAGTAATTCTTTAACGTTTAAATTGAAAGCAGTTATATTAAAGAACATTAGGGGAAAAAAAGAGGGAAGCATCATGAATAATTCTATCACTTGCAAAAAAGCAATTCTGTTTTAATGTTACCATCTAGTATTTGATCAATTACATTTTAAAAAAATTTTCAGTCATAAGGCCAAATTAAGCACATCATTAATACAAAAATACACGTTGTATATCTAAAATTTTAAGACTCAGGATTGACCTTGTGAGATTTAGGAAAGTTTTGGAAAAATGAATTATTTGTGTAAGAGATAAAACTAAATTCTGTGTGGAAGAATTCAGTGTTGAAGAGCTTGAGATAAAGGTTTTGTTTTGTTTTTTTGCCTTTTCAGAACTCTTATTTAAAGATCAATGTGAGCATTGCTGGAAATGGTGTGGGATTATGAAGATTATTTGATGCCACAATTTTTAAAAATTAAATAATGGGTTTTTTTTTCCATAATGAGTAGTAAACATAAGTTTAGAATCAGGGTAATAATTATGGTAGTAATGTGCTCTTCCCAAATTTGAGGATTTCTGTGCACCATACAAAGGAGTTTGTATTAAATACATAGTTTAGTTATAAACTTCAACCAAAGTGTTAAGAAGTATTATAAACCAAATGAACATGAAAGAAAGCAGTGTAGGCCCAGTCTTACTTCATTCTGTTTCTTCCATTCCCTTAACATTTATGTATCTATTTTGTAGCTCATTGCATTGTATATAAAAGAATGAATAATATCAGGCAAAATGTTGGACAGTTACTTATAAGTGGTGTATAGGAATAAAGGTAGTAATTTTTTAAAACTTCTGAAGAATTGATAACAAATGTAGACTGTGATATCCTCCCACTTTGTTTATAATGTAGTTGAAGATTGAGGATAATCTTGTATGTATCTAAATGAAGTGCAATTCAGAGATCAAGATCTTATTGGAAGAGGTATCCACGTATGTAGCACAAAGCCTTCCAAAGCAGTGTTTGCTCTTCTAGCAAATCCTCAATTATAGATGATGATAAATCTTTTCGATGCCCAGTACTGTTGGAACTTGTCTATAAGTGCCCTAGACCAAGCCATGTTTCTAAACGCTTCTGACGTATTTCTCGTATTTTGCCCTGTTTTATCATCCCAAGACTAACCACAGACTTTAGACTTACTTGGTCTCACAGAGCTGTGCTGCCTATATAGTAGCCATTAGCTACATGTGACTATTTCAACTTAAATTTAAATTAATAAAAATTAAATAAATTCAGTCCCTCAGTCACATAGCCACATTTCAAGTTCTCAAAGCCACATGTGGCCAGTGGCCATTGTGTTGGAAATGGTGTGGGATACAGATACAGAACATTTACGTCATCTTAGAAAGTTCTATTGAGCAGATATTCTTTTCTTAGTCTCTTTGATGCTTCACTTCCCATCTCCTCAACAGAGCAAAAAAGATCAGTGCGTCATATTTTTACCACTCGTGACTCTAATTCTGGTGTCTTCTGCACCAGCAGAATCATCCTTGCCAGAGTCTTCTTTAATCATGGTAGGTTTGCTTTCTGCTTTTCAAACATGTAATGAAATTGTAAATACAGAGAGCCTGATATTTGAGTCATCAGGTGATAAGCAAGAGGGTACTTCAGATTCATGTCACTGCCTGTTGACTGCAGTGTAACGTAGCTTGTTCCAGCCTTAAAATCATGGGGGTACTGAAGTTGGTTCTCTGAGTAAGAGGTTCTGAAGCCTGTGGCAGTGGCCATATCCAAAATATGGAAGAGGGGAGGGAACAGGAACAGCAAATGGCTTTAGGAAGAAAAAAATGCCATTTTATTTTTAGAGTTTCATTACCTTTTTACAGTTTGAGAGTTTATTAGTCTTTTCATCTCTGTAATTAGGAAATTGTTAACATTGGGCCTACAGAATCATATATAGTACTGTCTGCATTTCTGACAGCCCAAGGATTTATTATTCAAGTCCCAGTTGAGGCTTTAGTTCTATCTAGACCAGTATTCTAGTTGTATTTTAGAGCTTGAAGTTTGTACTGGGTCAACATCTATCATTTGACGATTATTTTGAACTGGACCCAGAAATAGTCTTCATTTAATTTCATAGCATACGAGCAGGGTATAACATGTTTGAGTTGTGTACATTCAGAACTAAGTGTTAGAATACTGCTGACTACTCAGCTGTGTGACTTAACCTTGTGGAGTGTGTGTGTGTGTGTATGTGTGTGTGTGTGTACATATGCATATACATGTGTGGTGTATCTATATATGTAAAACAGAGATGACACTATTTATTGTAGGGGATTTAGCATATAGTGGTTGTTCTATAAATGTGTATTTTTCCTTCTGCATAGACCATAAGAACATTTTTGACAGAGCCAGTAGGTGAGAAGATGAGAATAAGCAACAGAAATCTTTATGAAAATACCACATTCTCAATTTAGTGATGAGAGGGGGAAGTGGATAGAATTTTAATACATTTCTAAAGTGGTCAGACAGTGTAAAATGTTGTTAGCTTTTTAAGGAAATATTAAACGTTAACCCCAAAACTTGGGTTTTTCTGACTTTCTATAAGGCTTACAAACAACTAAAGACTAATATTGGGAGATGTTTTACTGGAAGTTCAAAATAATAAACTGTTGGCTCTTTAAAAGATTCTGTTAGTATATATTCTAAGAAAGCCAGAATTGGATCAACTGTTTTAAAATTGTTTTTGAAGTATATATTTTTCCTACTTTTCTTATTGCTATTTAACTTTTCCTTTCTGTAAAACTTTTAGTGCATTAATATCTTTTGTTTTAATGTCATTTTTTTGAAGTGCTCACATTTAAAGATTAAATACTACCTGAAAATTATTCCTTGTTATAATGCTTTAGAACATTTTTAATCTGTAAGTGACATTAATCATAATATTTAATCATGATTGTTGTATGTGATTCTTTTGGCTAAGGGAGTCTCTGAGCTCCTTTAAGGAGTTCATTTCATTCATCCTTGTACCCCTGGTCCTTGGTCACAATGGTGCCCCCTAAGTGTTTTTTGACTGAATGTATATAAAGGTATAAGGGTGGCTGGTTGGAGTAATGAAGAACTAAGCAAGAAATCAGATAGGTTGCTTTGGCCACTGTCAAGATAGGTAGCCAAGGAAAGGTGAGGAGGTGGTGGGACATAAGAAAGCACTATCCTGATGCCATGGGGCCCTCTGCAGTCTTAGGAAGCAGTCTCCCTTGCCCAGGGGATGTGCCCTGCTGTGTGTTAGAGCAGCTCAGGCCTTCCTAACCAGACTCTCCAGACTTTAAATAGCCTTCAGTTTTCTGACTAAAAAGCCTCGCTCTCAGTATTTTCTGGCAAGGGTACCTTTACCAGAAAGGAAAGAGCCTGAGAAAGATTTTAATGCTCTGACTTCTCCTTAATTATACTGTTCCCTGGGATTGGGTTGAGTAAGGAAACTAATTTATTGAGTAGCCTCCATGTAGCAAGCATATATTAGATGCTATATTTTTATTTTGTTTAATTTTTAAGTTGGGCGTATTGAGGTATAATTCACCCTTCTTAAGTATATAGTTTGATGAGTTTTAACAAATGTATACAGTCATGTAAATCGGGATATGGAACATTTCCGTCACCCAAAAGTTTCCCTCACCACCCTCCTTTGCCACTGGCAACCACTGGTCAGATTTCTGTCCCTGCAGTTTTGCTTTTTCCAGAATGTCATATAAGTGAAATTCTTTCATTGCGGAGTAGAATTCCATTGTATAAATGTGTACCACAAGTTGTTTGTGCATTCATCTGCAGAACACCTCTGGGTTATTTCCAGATTTTGGTCTCTAAACCAAATGTCTAAAGCTGCTGTAATCATCAGAGGACAGATTTTTATTTGGAAAAAGTCTTCATTTCTCTTGGGTAAATACCTAGGAGTTTAATGCTGGGTTGCAATGGGAAATGCATATTTTAACTTCATAAGAAGTTATCAGACTCTTTTTTTTCTAAATCGTTTCCTTCCCCATCAGTTATGTGAAAGTTTGAGTTGCTCAGCATCCTTGTCAACAGTTTTTTTAAAAATTTTAGGCATTCTATAGGCATGGAGTGGTATCTTACTGTAGTTTTTCTTCCTTTTTTTCTTTTTAAATTTTAGAGAGAAAGAGTGAAAGAATCTCAAGCAGACTCCACACCCAGGGCAGTATTACTGTAGTTTTCTTATGCATTTCCCTGATGATCAATGACGTTGAACATCGTGTCACATGCTTTTTGCCATCTGTGTATCTTCAATATGTCTGTTCATATGTCTGTTCAAATCTTTTGCCCATTATTTGAGGCAGGGAGCAGGGATTGTCTTAATGAGTTGAATAGTGCTTTATATATGCTGGATACATGTTCTTTATTATGTTTTGCAAATATTTTCTTCCAGTCTGTAGCTTCTCTTTTTATTTTAACAGTGTCTTTAAGAAAGGAGAAGTCCAGCTTAACAAAAAGTTTAAATCATTTGGGTAGTTTTTGCCCTAAAAAGTCATTCCCTAATCCAAAGTCACAAAGATTTTCTTCTTTGCTTTCTTCAAGAAGTTTCATAGTTTGGCTCCTGTGTTTAATTCTATGATCCATTTAGAGTTAATTATTGTATATGGTGCAGGATTGAGGTGGTTTGGGTTTTTTCTTGTTGTTCCTGTGGATGTCTGGTTCTTTCAGAACATCTTTCAGAACATCCACATGTTTCAGTGGAAGGGCTATCTTTTCCCCACCAAATTATTTTGATGTCTTTGTTGAAATCAAGTGACGATATATTTGTGGGTCTATTTCTTTTGAACTATCATGGCAGATAGTTTAAGATTCTTAATTAAGTCTGTGGATTCTAATCCTATCTTTTAACACTTAACAACTTTGATACTTTGGGCAAATTATTTAATTTTCCCATGCTTCTGTTTCCTCCTCTGGAAAACAGTGATAGTAGTAATAGTTACCTCATAGAATTCTTGTGAGACTTTTAGAAACAATACACATAAAACTCTTAGAAAAATACCTAACATGTGGCAAGTTTTATTAAATGTTAGCTGTTGTTATTTTACCAATCTAATAGATGAAAAATTATATTTAGTGTTATTTTTAGAATAGACACATTACACATTACATATGGTTTTTACGACCACCCTATAAGCTTACATAATCTTCCTAATTTTTGGAGGCAGCAGCTAAGGTACAGGGAATGTGAGCCTCTTCTCCATAAATATTGGGAGACTGTGTAGCAGAGTTTGGGCTCTCTGAGTTCTAATCTCAGCTCTGCCACTTGTTAGTTGTGCGACCTTGAGCGACTAGCTTTGCCGTCAGGGCTTTTGCTTTCCTCACCTGTGTCATGGGGATGATAATAATAGTATCTCCTGTATAGGGTAGTGGTGAGAGTCCGTGAGTTTACTGCATTAAAAAGGCCCTGACACAGAGTCGGGGCTCAGTAAAAGCCAGCTGCTTCCCTCTGTCGTCTTTTGTTGTCATTATTTTTTTATTGTCATCATCATTTTTCCAAATTGTCACAGGAGGCATGACAGGGTAATTTGTTTACTTTATAATAAACCAGTAAACTAAGTAGGTTTTTACTATGTGTTTGGTATTTATTTAGAAAGTGTGTAGGTTTAACTATTTTAGGAACTTAGTTCTTCAGTACATCTGTGTCTTTATTTTTAACTTTAATCTTAAAACTTGTCTTTAAGAGAGGATGTTTATAGTTTTTTTTTTTTAATCCATTCATTTAGGGCTAAGAAATATTTGTTAAATCAGATCCATCCATCTAGTGTTTCAAATTAGAGTGGGCACCTACTTTTCAATGAAACGCATTCCCGGCAACAGCTTTGTAAGGCAGATTTTCATATAATAGACAGCCAGTGTGTATGAGTCGATACATTTAAACATTTGGATTCTTATTGTTGGGAGTTGAGTAAACTGAAAAGGTAGTCAGAAGTGAAGTATATGTGGTTATCAGCTATGTTCAATGTGTCGAAAGGATGGGAATGATATTTTATTCATCTTTTTATTTCCGGAATTTAGCTTGTTGCCCATTGCCAGTGAGTGGTATATAGTAATTGTTCCATAGATGTTAATTAGAATGAATGAGTGAAAAGCCTCAGGGCTGTGCTATGTATATATGGTCATGAAAGAGTTTTACTTTTTGTGTCACGTGGGGGTAGAGTACTGTCAGTAAATGGACACTTGTTTTTATATTTACATTTTAGAATTATTTTGAGCATTCTCATATATATACTACAATTTCTTTGTCTTTCACTTATGTTTTAGGAGGGCCAAACATGTGGGCTATTACCTCTGAAGAACGGACTAAGCATGACAAGCAGTTTGATAACCTCAAACCCTCAGGAGGTTACATAACAGGTTTGTGTTTATATTTCAATTATGAATTATGTTCCTTTTCATGTAATACCTTAGAATTTAGAATTTTAATTCGATTACCATCAAATTTGAATTATTATATAATAAAATTCCTATCACAATTCATGAATTAAAAAAAAACAGCGGTTTTATTTTATCTGGAACTGGTTTAATTTGTTGTTTTGGAATTGGCATATGGAAGATCTTTTCCTAATCCTAAATGATAATCAAGAATTTCAAGAAGTTCAGTTTACTTGTCCAGTTTCACACTTTAACATTATTTCTAGAATGTTTTCAGGTTAGTTCTTGAGGTAATTGAGACTTTTATCCAAGCAAATTTATTAATGTGCTCCTAATATGTTGTGCCAATTACCTGTATAACAATCAGTATTACTAAGTCTAGAAGAAATACGTGTCAGGTCCATTTCCTTGAAAATAATCTAGATTTTTTTTTTTCTGTGATCTGTTTTTATAATGCTAGCCCTCTGTTTTTGAGGGTGATACCAAGTGTTGATTGTTGGCACTAGCCCTTGTTTTGCAAAATGACCTCCGGAGCCTAAGGAGGATCAATTTAGGTGTATCTTTCACATTTTTTTTTTTTTTTATAAATTAAACTTTTTTTCTGTGCCAAAGCACGTGAGCACTTTATTTATAGTAATATAATGAATAATATTTACCAAATCTGTACTGTATTTCAGATGCTGTACTTAAGTGCATTATCTCATTTAATCTTGCAGTAGCCTTGTAAGATAGCTATATTGTCTGTATTTACAGATGGTTAGTGTTGATCTGGGCTTTGAAACTTTTTAGTCTGCTTTTGGAATCCATCCTCTTAGCCATTAGAGTTTAATATTATTTGTACTTCTATAATAATAGCTACCTTCCCTGGTATCAGGGCTAGAATTTGATTACCCTACTGGTAAGTTAACAATGTAGTCTGTTACTGTCTCATGGATGCTGGCACAAGACCCAAGGTTCCTGATCCAGAGACAAAGGACTTTATTAACGAGTGGCACAGCTTGCAGCTTGAGGATCAGCATGTTCCTCTTAGCTTCTCTTGTCCCCTGAGTCCTAAGGGGTGATGTAGAGAGCTCAAAAGGATGTTAAACATGCAGTGATTGTGTTATAGGACAGGAACCCTGAGCCAGGGGAACCCACCATTTTTGGTAAGCAGGCTTGTTTTTTGGCCCAGGGGAAACATTACCTCATGCCTCAAGATTGCTCACTGCAAACCCAACTCTGAGAAATGACCCAGGTAGAAAGTGGTTAAGGGTCTTGCCTTCTTGGCCCACACAGCAGGACATATAGGATTGTGAGAGACCCATGGGGGACTGTCTTTCCCAACACCTGGTATTTTTTATTTAGAATTCTTCTAGAGAATAGTGTTTTTCAATTAGGAATTCTATTAAATGGAGATATTATCAAATACCCCAGTTAATATGGAGAAACTAAGATGAATAATATAACCTTTAATTATTGATTAATGCATATAACTTCATTTTTTTTAAGTATTTATTTTAGAGAGAGAGCACAAGTGGGGGAGAGGGGCAAGGGGAGGGAAGGAGAGAGAGAGAGACAGAGGGAGGGAGGGAGGGAGGGAGGGAGGGAGGGAGGGAGGAACAAAGTGATAAGCAGGCTCCACAGTTAGAGCGGAGCCCAGCTCAGAGTTCAGTGCCACAACCCTGGAATCATAACCTGAGCCAGAACCAAGAGCTGGACGCTCAACCAACTGAGCCACCCAGGTGCCCCACCTGTAACTTTTTTTGTGACTTTTTTGTTTTAAAACATCTAAGTCTTATTCATGTAATGTAAATAATTGTATATGTGTATTTCTGTGTAGTTGTTTAATGACTGAAATTAAAATGATGATAAATCAGTAGCGTTATTATTATTGCCCGCTACCATAATTCAGAGACATTGGAAGAATTCCATTTACTAATGTGCTGCTTAATGTTTGTTTTTACTACCTTCAGGTGATCAAGCACGTACCTTTTTCTTACAGTCAGGCCTGCCGGCTCCTGTTTTAGCTGAAATATGGTAAAGTGTTCTTTTTTTTTTTTTTTAATTTTTTTTTTTTTAACGTTTTATTTATTTTTGAGACAGAGAGAGACACAGCATGAACGGGGGAGGGGCAGAGAGAGAGGGAGACACAGAATCGGAAGCAGGCTCCAGGCTCTGAGCCATCAGCCCAGAGCCCGACGCGGGGCTCGAACTCACGGACCGTGAGATCGTGACCTGAGCCGAAGTCGGACGCCCAACCGACTGAGCCACCCAGGCGCCCCTAAAGTGTTCTTTTTTGTAGATGAACCTAAATTTCCGGTAGTCTGATTTGGTTTGGTTTTGTTTTTGATACAGTGTTAATAAAAAGTTGTTTTTACTTGTAGTCTGTTGTTAAGTATTCAGCTGTTAGAAAAGTTAATTTTATTGACTAAATGAGAATAATTGGGATTTTGTTCTATTGGACAAATTTTTAATGTCCTTAGAATTTTTGAGGAAAGATGTATACATTGCCATTGAAAAACATTTCTTTATAATTTGGCAGACTCTCAAAATCTTCTTTCTGTTACTTTGTAGTTGTTTCATTTCTTTCATCATCTGTAAACACCAAATTAGTCCGCCCTTTTCCTGCTCTGACCTTAAACAAAATTGTTCTTTATATTATCTAGTGTTTTGTTTTTTAATATGTTTACAATAAATATCAACTGCTACCCCATCTTTCTTTCCACTTGAAATATTCCCATGCCTGGCGGAGTACTGACACATCACAAGCTTTCAATAAATATTTGAACAAATTAATAAATTAAATTTAGAATGATTATACTATTGGATAATTTCTTTCTGTCCACACTGGTGGAACTCCTCCCAAAGGTCTCATAGTTTCTCTCTATGTGGATTCTGTGTCGACTGGCAGTATTTTATAAGATGGTATCCTTGTTCAGTATTTCTTAATGTATAAGTTATTTAGTTTTGGTGGTTTTGTTTATTTTTATATGTATGATTATCATTAAGTGATGATCTATATGTGAATGCTATGTCATTGTTCATATTTTATGATCCTCAAAAATAATGGTGACCCTACACAGCATTCTGCCCACATCATGGTCCTTTTAGGGCTTTATCAGACCTGAACAAGGATGGGAAGATGGATCAGCAAGAATTCTCCATAGCGATGAAGCTCATCAAACTGAAGCTACAAGGCCAGCAGCTGCCCGTGGTCCTCCCTCCTATTATGAAACAACCTCCTATGTTCTCTCCATTAATTTCTGCTCGTTTTGGTATGCATTTATTAATTGAATTAGCTGCATTTGATAGTCAAACTTGTCCTGGACACAATAACAGAAAAGGGTTTGTTAGCAAAAACAATAATCCTTAGACTCCAAGTTAAATTTCATGTCTGAGATAAGAAATATTAAAGTCGCTGTCATAGCAGGGGTGTCCTCGTGTCCCAGTTTTCCAGGGACAGTTCTGATTTATGCCTGTTGCTCTGGCCTCAAGTCTGGCTAGTGTCCCCTTTCACAGTTCCCAGATGGATCATAAATTATATGACCTCACCCCTGGTTAGAGCTGATCTTAAATACTGTTCTTAGTTTCCTCTGTACTCTGTATGAGTAACAGAAAAAATGTGAACAATTTTAAACTCACTTGAAATGGTTTAATTTAGGGGGTAATTTAAAACTATTCCTAAGTAGAAATTTTTCTGATTTAAAGATTAATTACCCAGCTAAATTTAGGGCTAAAAGTTATGGACTTTGATTTGCACTTTCATCAGAGGGAATCAGTTTTCTGTTAATTTTGATTAGATAGTTTTTCTTTTTAATGTTTTTTTTTTTTTTCATTTATTTTTGAGACAGAGACAGAGCATGAGCAGGGGAGGGGCAGAGAGAGAGGGAGACCCAGAATCCGAAGCAGGCTCCAGGCTCTGAGCTGTCAGCACAGAGCCCGATACAGGGCTCGAACTCACAGACCGTGAGATCATGACCTGAGCTGAAGTCGGACGCTCAACCGACTGAGCCACCCAGGCGCCCCTGATTAGATAGTTTCTTATTGATTATATATGAGAAGCACTCACTGGACTAGAACATTGGATTAGGCATTTTTGTGTATCTGAAACCTGTTCTTTCATTCCAGATGTCAGATCTTAAACCACTAAATTCTTTCACTGCTGTAGTGAGCTCTGGACATAAATACCAAATCATTGTGTGACTGTACTTTTATCGTGCACCTAGTTAGTAAATAAATAAAAGTCATCATTTTGTTCCTTTTAAAGAATTGTCCTTGGGGCTCCTGGGTGTCTCAGTCGGTTGAGCATCCAACTTTGGCTCAAGTCATGAT
The DNA here is from genome assembly GCF_018350195.1 of Panthera tigris. Lineage (NCBI taxonomy): Eukaryota > Metazoa > Chordata > Mammalia > Carnivora > Felidae > Panthera > Panthera tigris. The sequence continues at coordinate 120,219,469 of NC_056662.1, forward strand.
CTTACAATTTGTGGGTTGGAGCCCCGCGCCGGGCTCTGGGCTGACAGCTCAGAGCCTGGAGCCTGCTTTGGATTCTGTGTCTCCCTCTCTCTGCCTGTCCACTGCTCATGCTCTGTTTCTCTCTCTCAAAAATAAACATCAAAAAAAATTAAGAATTGTCCTTAAACGCGTGGATGTGTTACTTATAAGAAAAGTGAAATATATGGCATATTTTCTTCTTGCAAATAATGCATATGCATAAATGGCTCTCCTATAGTATCTAGTAACTAGAACATCCTTTTTTGGGGATTGGGGACATCGGGGGAATGTGTGTATGTGTATGTGTTAGTTGAGTGACTCAACAGCACTGTATTTATTATCCTTATACAAAACCCCACATCTAATCAGGTAATACAGTCTTTCTAACATTTAATTGGAAAAGGCTGCTTAGCTTTCATGATGATGCTAGAAGAGAATTTTTAACTCCTTAGTAGTCATTCCCTTAGTTCACACAGGTCAGAATATTGATATCGAAAGCAGTATCTCCCTCACTGCTAGGTCACCAAGCTGCTTTAGTGAACTTTTTTTTTTTTTTTAAGTTTTTATTTTATTTTTGAGACAGAGAGAGACAGAGCATGAGCAGGGGAGGGGCAGAGAGAGAGGGAGACACAGAATCTGAAGCAAGCTCCAGGCTCTGAGCTGTCAGCACAGAGCCTGACGCGGGGCTTGAACTCACAGACTGTGAGATCATGACCTGAGCTGAAGTCGGATGTTTAACCGACTGAGCCACCCAGGCGCCCCTAACAAAGAAGCCTAGTTTGTCTCTATAAACATGGGTCTTCTCACTGTACTGTAAACTTGTTTTCTGGCATGTGCTTTTATAGTTGATTACGAGCACTGGAAAATGTGTTCTGTTTTGTCTTTAGGAATGGGAAGCATGCCCAATCTGTCCATTCCTCACTCATTGCCTCCAGTTGCACCTATGGCAACCCCCTTACCCTCTGCGACTTCAGGGACCACCCTTCCTCCCTTGATGATGCCTGCTCCCCTAGTGCCTTCTGTTAGCACATCGTCACTACCAAATGGAACCGCTGGCCTCATTCAGCCGTTATCCATTCCTTATTCTTCTTCAAGTAAGTACTTACTATCTAATGAGTCAGAAACTGTTAAAGAAAGAAACCGTTACGTTTTTGTCCCAATAAATACAAATTTCCTTCATAGTTTGTGATATCGTTTTGTGTGAACCTTTTTCATTTCTTCTTCTTTTTTCTTTTTAGCATTGCCTCATACGTCATCTTACAGTCTCATGATGGGAGGACTCGGCGGTGCTAGTTTACAGAAAGCCCAGTCTCTGATTGATTTAGGATCTAGTAGGTATGAAGGCTTAAAACCTCCAGCTTTTTATGCTTCCAATAAAGAGTAGCTCTGAGCTTATCCAGGTTTTACGTTAGAATGGCCAAATGTAAAATGCTTAAGGTAAATTTACTACTTCTAACTCACATAAAATAAGGTTTTATTTTTAAAATTGTTAAATGTTTGGGGCGCCTGGGTGGCTCAGTCGGTTAAGCGTGCGACTTCACCTCAGGTCATGATCTCACAGTTTGTGAGTTCGAGCCCTGCGTCGGGCTCTGTGCTGACAGTTCAGAGCCTGGAGCCTGCTTCAGATTCTGTGTCTCCTTCTATCTCTGCCCCTCCCCCACTTGTGCTTTGTCTCTCTCTGTCTCTCAGAAATAAATAAATGTAAAAACAAATAAAAATAAATAAATAAAATTGTTAAATGTTCAAAAAAAATGTTCCATGTAAACTAAAAATGTTCTGTATTTTATTTTATTTTTTTTATTTTTTTTTTAATGTTTTTATTTATTTTTAAGACAGAAAGACAGAGCATGAGCAGGGGAGGGGCAGAGAGAGAGGGAGACACAGAATCCGAAGTAGGCTCCAGGCTTTGAGCTGTCAGCACAGAGCCTGACACGGGGCTCGAACTCACGGACCGTGAGATCATGACCCGAGCTGAAGTCAGACACTTAACCGACTGAGCCACCCAGGCGCCCCTGCTGTATTTTCAATTGTCAAGTTTTTGCCCCCAAATTACATATTTTTCCTTTAAAAAATAATATATATATATATGTTTCTTAAAAAGTCTCATAGCCATGGTGTATTATTAATTTTTTTCTTGAGCAAATTCTACTGATTGAATAGCTTTTAAATTTTAGAAAGCACAAAAGCTTCAGTGTTCATTCATCACCCCTTATATAAATCATAATAGTACTCCTTAAGGCAGTGTACCAAGAGTGTTAGCTTTAACTCAGAAGAGGAGGATTGGTATCCTAGCTTAGACTCCCAATGGATATGTGTGACCTTCACTGAGCCATAGTTTGCCCGTCAAACAGGTGGGGACAGTAAAACCTTCTGAGTTTGTTAGGAGGATTAGAAATTGTATTTGTTGGGCGCCTGGGTGGCGCAGTCGGTTGAGCGTCCGACTTCAGCTAGGTCACGATCTCGCGGTCCGTGAGTTCGAGCCCCGCGTCAGGCTCTGGGCTGATAGCTCGGAGCCTGGAGCCTGTTTCCGATTCTGTGTCTCCCTCTCTCTCTGCCCCTCCCCCGTTCATGCTCTGTCTCTCTCTGTCCCAAAAATAAATAATAAAAAAAAAAAAAACGTTGAAAAAAAAAGAAATTGTATTTGTTAAGGCCTTAGCACCATACAGGGCCTGGCACATAATAGGTTCTTGGTAGTTCTGTAATTCATATGGTATTTGCTTTCCTAAGAATGAGGTTAAATTTCTTAAATTTTTAAAATATCAGAAGCAATTACTATTGTACCATAGAAGGTGTGATTCTTAATGTCTCTGTCTTATAAAGTTTGTGTGTATTTTTTTTTTAGTAACATAAAATTTTTTAATAAATTTTGTTGTAGCTCAACTTCCTCAACTGCTTCACTCTCTGGAAACTCGCCCAAGACTGGGACCTTAGAGTGGGCGGTTCCTCAGCCTTCAAGGTTAAAATATCGGCAAAAATTTAATAGTCTTGACAAAAGCATGAGTGGATACCTCTCAGGTAGGTGGCATACAGTGTTTCAGGATGTGAGAGTTAAGGTTTTTTTATATGAATTCCTACTGAAGAACTCTTATTTGAATTTGTACTTTGTAACTCACCTAAAATTTTAGCATCCAAAAAATTTAGCAGGCATTTGATAAATACAGATATCTTAAGTTGTGTGAGAGCTCAAAGATGGATACAACTTGATCAGTTTCTTCAAAGTTCTTACAGTCAAGTTGAGCACACAGGTGTACACCCAACTTTTTGGAAGAAAGACCTCTCTCTTGAGAAGATGAAGCCTCATCCTCCAGTGCAGTGAAAGGAGACCCTCATGTGACAGGGAAGAGTGTGTGGAACTTAGCTTCATCTTATTTTCCCTGTGGGTCCCTTCCCTACTTGGGTCTTTCTCTGCTTGCCCTTACTGAAACCTCCCGGGAGCATTGTCTACCCTTTCGTGTTCCAACCCAGATGCTTCCATAAGAATTGCCCTTAGGTCCCTATAGAACATTTGAGTCCATGCTAGAACATTATCCGAACTTTTCCAATTAAGAGTAGTGAAGGGGATATAAACAGGGTGAAAGGCAAGTAGAGTTCCTACCTCCTAACTTTCCCCCTCTCTCTTCACTCAGCAACTAATCTACAGTTTAGGCGGGATAATAAAATAAGTATTTTAAAATAATAGAGCTCTAAAGTGCTAGGGAACATAGAATGGGAGATACTAATACTTAAAGAGATCAGATAAGACATAGGAAGGGAGCATTTAAGCTCCATCATGAAGAGTTAGGGTTTGGACAAATACAGATTGAAGGTGGGAACATTTGAGGGTGACAGAGAAGAAATCCCAAGAGCTAAAAGTACATGGCATATTTAGACAATTTGAAAAGTAGTCTATGGAATAGGAGTATGAGGTCTCTGTGCAGTAGGGCAAGGGAGCAAGAAGGCTTTGAAATTGATGGGGCAAGCAAAAATGTACAATATTTTCTTTAAAGATACATTACTAGGGACATGTGGATGGCTCAGTCAGTTAGGTGTCCGACTTCGGCTCAGGTCATGATCTCATGGTTCGTGAGTTTGAGCCCTTCATTGAGTGCTCTCCTGTTAGCACAGAGCCCGCTTCAGATCCTCTGTTGTGCCCCGCCCCTGCCCTTCCTCTCTCCCCTCCCTCTCTCCCTCTCTCTGTCTCTCTCTCTCTGTCTAAATAAATAAATAAATAAATAAATAAATGGTTTCTTTTTTCAAATTAATAAAAGTGGAGTAAAAAGACATACAAAAATGTTCATGGCAGCTTCATTCAAAACATCCAGAAAAGAAACAGCCTAAGTATCTATCAATAGGAGAATGGATAAATAAATCGTGGTATATTTCTGTAACAGAACACAGCAAAATAATGTATTGAATGAAGGAAGCCTGGCCCAAAGGATCCATACTTATTTAATCCATTTATATGAAGCTGAAGAACTGGAAACGTAACTGATGGTGATCGAAATCAGAATATTATAGTTTCTCTGTTGGGAAGGGGCCATGCACAAACCTCCTGAGGTGCTGAAAACTTACAATTAGTACATTTTCTGTATGTACTAAAAACATAAACAAAGATGGAATTTGAAGGTCCGTGGGGAGCTGCTGTAAAGAATGAGTCCTTACTGTTATTTACTTATATATGCCACACTGTATGAAGGTTGTGTATTAGGTTTTCAGAGAATGTTACTGTTCTGAGACCTATGAGAGTAAAGTGTATATTCATAGTTAAGGGAAGGATTTAAAAAAAAAAAAGAATAGTTGTTTCTGGTGTCCTGAAACAGCAGAAGCCCAAGTATATGAGGATGGGGCTGACTTAGACTTACATGATGTGCTTTGTTCAATGAGTGTAGCCTGTGGTGATCTAATTTTCTTCCTCTTCTCTCCCCCCTAAACTCTCATGATTTATTTAAATGAATCCATTGACTCATAGTTTCTGAATCACATAATTTCTGGGCACTCTGTGATGCACTGGAATACACAGGAGGAAGACACAGTCCATGTCTTTGAAGAGTCCATAGTATATAGGTCGTCACATAATCATAGTATTTGATTAGTGGTTTGAAAGTGCTGTGATTAATATAGATGAGAAAGTGACTAACACTGAAGATACGAGAGGGAGAGTTTCACAGAAGAGATGACATCTGAGCTGGATCTTCGAGGATGAGTAGATCACCACATAGAGAATGAGGGACTAACATTATAGGCACAGGAAATAGGATATCCAAAGGATTGGTAGACCAACTTGAAGGCAGGGCATCTTCAAGTGAGCTTTTCTTAGTGAAGTACTCTGCCAGCTCTCTGTAACACTTTGTATTATTCATACTTTGCACACATTTAAGCCTTCCACCAGTATGCTTTTAACCAATTACATTCCTTCTCTTTTTCCTCCTGTTTGCTCTGTTGCCTAATGCTAAGGGATCTACTTTCAGTTTTCTTTGTCCAAGAGCTGAAACATTAGTTATTAGACCTTTTTTCTAGGTTTGCAGTAGCCTTCCATTTCTCTTTATTAGAAGAATTCTCCTTTTAATGCAAAAACCTCCTCAAATCTTACTTCCTATGTGAAATCTACTAAGGAGTAATTAGTTGGATGAGGCCATGAGCTATTTCCAGTGGTTTTCCTTATGTGATTTTTATTAAATGACCAGGTTTTTTTAAGAGAGTGAAAAACATTTTAAAGTTATATAATATAAACATCCAATTGCATGTTATAATTTATGGTGTATTTGTGTTTGTTCCGTATAGTATATGTCGCTTTGATTACCAGGACCTCATGTTCAAAGCTCAGTGAAACATTGTGTTAGCAGCATTCGTGCTGGCTCTGTGGTGGGACCTGTTGTGGAGGAGTTGGAGGATGTACTGTCTTCTGTGCAGAGTTATTTGGGTGGGCCTCAACTCAGGCTGAACCCTGAATAGGGCCTGACTCTTCCAGTACTCAGGGCTCAGTCAGTCACCTGGGAATGGGAGGTGCGACACCTGCTTTAGTGACTAGCTGACCTTCCCTAGAGACGCCATGTGATTTTATCCATGGTCAGAAAGCCACAGAGTTGCCCACCAGGAGTGAATACTCCTGTGAATCAGACGAGGACTTTGTGTTCTGAATAGATGCCTGAGATTCCTGTCTGACTATTATCCTGACATGAAAATGCAGATCAGGAAGCCTATTATGTATTTTTGAACATTGAGGCAGGGAAAAGAAGTTGGAACAGCTTACTACATATAGTAAGCATTCAGTGAATGCTAACTGCTATTACTCTCAGACCCTATCCCATAAGTCCTTACTGCACTTTAGAGTAGTTTGGATTACAACTTTATTCATTACTTTAGCAAATATTAAGCATTTATGTACCTGGCACTGGGTATAATATGTTAGTGAATAAAGCAATGAAGGTTTTGGTCTCTGTAGAACTTAGCATGATAGTGGAAACAGACAATAAACAGGTAACCCGGAAGATAAATGTTACATTACAGTTTGTCACATGAGCTCTGAAGGAAACCAGCAGAAGTATATTGGATGATAGGGTGGACAGAGAAGGCCTTTCTGAGAAGGTGACATTAAGTTGGGACTTACAAGGTGAGAAGGACCCAGGCATGCAGTGATGTTAAATTGTAGAACTTGACGTTGGATATAAGTGTACATGAGAGGGAGGGATCATGGGTGACTTTCTGGTTTCTGGCTTGAGCCACTGGAATGGGCAGTGATGCCACCCAGAGAGAAGGGCAGACTGAGGGAGAATGGTTGGGGTCATGGTTAGGAAGAGGGGTGTAAATGGGGATTGAGAGAGTTACTTTGTATGTATTTGGTTTGAGATACCTGTGAAATACTTAGGTAGGTTTTTCAGTTGGTTATAGAAGTCTAAACCTAGAGGAGAGGTTTGGGCTGGGGTGTACATTTGCGAATCATCAGCTTTTAGGTGCTATTAAAAGTCACAGAAAGTTCACAGATGTGAACACACAGAGAACAGAGTGCCCAGGACAGAGCCTTGGGGAATGCCAGCATTTACAGGTTATTTGGAAGAGGAAAGATCAGAGAGAGAAGAGAAAATCTGAAGACACTAAAAGAGCTGTGCTTGGGGCTGCATGGGGAGCACGAGGAAGGCCGAGAGCTTGGCCTCCAGTACTTTCTGTGCCAGCCCTCGGTCCTTCATGTTGGTCAGTGGCATGGACTGTTATTTTCTAAAAGGACTGGGGGAGCACTTGACTTATTAATTCTAGATTTAAATTCCTTGGGGCAAGGGTTGTGCTTTGATTGGTGCTGAATGCTCAGTACCTGCATGTGGTAAAAGCTTTCCAATGTTAAAAGTTCCCAGGGTGGCAGCAGTGTTATTTTGTAGATACAGCTATTTAGGTTTTCATAACTTTAAAGAGACTGAAGAATTTCCTTTCTTTCTTTTCTTTTTTTGTTTTTATGGTTTCCTTGTTCAATCAGGTTTTCAAGCTAGAAATGCCCTTCTTCAGTCAAATCTTTCTCAAACTCAGCTAGCTACTATTTGGTGAGTTTGTCAAGATTTTCAACTATACATCCACTATGGTAAGAAAGATCCTGTTTCTGAAAAAGTTTGTGACTCAGAGATGTTCCATAAGAGCAGCCATTTGAAGATCAATGCAACATTGAAAGCCAGTAAAATTGTACAAAATGTTATTCTTGAAAATTTGGTATTAATTATTTTGCAGGTAAAATTAGTTTGCTTTTTCATAATGGTGTCTGCGGAGAGTTTGAGAATATCTCATTTTTAATTTAGAGATAACTGATTTGATAGGTGAATTATCCATGAAACAAGATAAGCCACATTTTCAGAAGGAACGTTTCCTTTTCTGTTTCAAAGTTTCTCCCCTCTCTTGTACAATAGGACAATTAAGGGTAAAAATAAGCTCACTTTTCCATATATATTTACATTTCCCTAAAGTATGTTAATCCAGCTGTTTCATTTTTCTTGTTTTAAAAATAGAATATTGAACTCTTTTGAAAATACTTTAAATAGACTTTGTTTCTAAGCTGGGAACATTCACATTTGCTTTAGGACCCTGGCTGACATTGATGGCGACGGACAGCTGAAAGCCGAAGAGTTCATCCTTGCGATGCATCTCACTGACATGGCCAAAGCTGGACAGCCCTTGCCACTGACGTTGCCTCCTGAACTTGTCCCTCCATCTTTCAGGTGGGCGCCTCTGGAGGGAAGAGGCATGTCTGGGGGCAGACATGATTACTACATAGCGATTTCCTGAGGCCTCTGCTCTAGTTTAGGAGGAAGTTAAACATTTACACTGCCATTTGATTTTGATATTTAATGAGTTATGCCAGGAAGGAGTACAAGTAGGTGTGTTTCCACCATACTATAGATAAGGAAACTGATGACTTAAAGAGATTAAAAACAAAACTTGCTCACCGACTGCAGTCAGCTGAACTGTGGTGGGAATCCAGATCTCTCTCTCTTTCTCAGTCCGTATCCTGCTGTACATGGTTACTACAGACCATATTGCACTCTTAATGTCTCTGATGCTGTATTCTGAATGTTAAATGGCTCTAGTCATTTGGTAGTATAACTGTATGTATAGTCTGGTCTAGAGTTCCCAGACTGCTAAATATGTTTGTTTGCTTTTCTTAGAGGAGGAAAGCAAATTGATTCCATTAATGGAACTCTGCCTTCATATCAGAAAATTCAAGAAGAGGAACCTCAGAAAAAATTACCAGGTAACATCGAGTGTCTAAGTTGTATATTTATAGTGGGTTCTCTTAAATTTTACCTTGAGATGTAAATGAGTATCTAGAATTTTTGCATTCTTTCTCTGTCTTTAAATGTTTATTTATTTTGAGAGAGAGCAAGCACAGGGGAGGGGCAGAGAGAGGGGGAGACACAGAATCAGAAGCAGGCTCCAGGCTCTGAGCTGTCAGCACAGAGCCCAACACAGGACTCCAACTCAGGAACCGCGAGGTCATGATCTGAGCCGAAGTCGGACACCCAACTGACTAAGCCACCCAGGCGCCCCTAGAATTTTTACATTCTTAATATTTTATATACCATAAGAGAAAACTATTTGATGAATGGGTTGGATTTTGAAGCAAAAAATTAAGATAGTCAAAAATGAGAAGAAGTGTATTTAGGAAGAAAGTATGCACATTTGGCAAGAGTTTGTGTATTTGATATCCTAGTTAAAATGTTTCTCTCACTTTAGGAAAAATCACTGTAGCAGGTGATGTGATAAAATCTTAAGCTGTAAAGAACAGTTTAAATATTGGTTGAAGAAGTATATATGTAGATGTTCTAAAGTACTAAAAATATAGTGAAATATATCAAATAAATATATAGCCATCTAGCTTTGTCCTTGAAGAAAATGCTAAGAAAAAAGTTGGAAAATGGTTTTATTGGCAAGAATAGTAAAATTATTTTTTCTCTCTCAGATGAATTCATACTTAGAAATTTGTTTTCCAAAAATGAATACTCTTAGATAAAAGTAAATATTTTATTATTTATATTTGAGGTAAAATTATCCTTAAGAGAAGTATCCACAGAGTAACAGCACTCAGATGATCACGAGGCAAGAGTGTGTTGAAATTGGAGTCCACATTGTTGGGCTCTTCATGTGAGAGTGTTTACTGTCTACCTTATTTAGTTACTTTCGAGGACAAGCGGAAGGCCAACTACGAGCGAGGGAACGTGGAACTGGAGAAGCGGCGCCAAGCCCTGATGGAGCAGCAGCAGAGGGAGGCAGAGCGAAAAGCCCAGAAAGAAAAGGAAGAGTGGGAGCGAAAACAGAGAGAATTACAGGAGCAAGAATGGAAGAAACAACTTGAATTAGAAAAACGCTTGGAGAAGCAGAGGGAATTGGAGAGACAGCGGGAGGAAGAAAGGAGAAAAGAGATAGAAAGACGAGAGGTTATTTTTAAGTTATTTTATTGCCTAAGAAAATGATTATATTTGATAAATGGATACATCTTACTTGATTGAAAAAAAAAATGGCTGTTTTTGTTGTGCCTTTTTCTCTGCCTCATTCATTCTTACCTGTTCTCCAATTCTGAACCTTCCTTCCCTTGTGGACTGGAAGAGGGCCCTTGCTTGTAAAGAGTTTTCAGGGCCAGTAACTGGTAGAAAAGGTGATATTTCTGTAGGTCAAGAAGGATTTGCAACTCAAAGAAGGATTGATTGCAAAGCTGAGTTGAGTGAGGAGCTGAGGTTAGTGAGCCAGAGGAAGGGGTCTGTCCAGGCAGGTCACTGAACAAAAGTAAGCTTAGGATCCAGAGTGAGAGGCCACAGAACTGGTGCAGCAGAAGGCTGAGACTGGGGAGTTTGAAGGTATGGAGGAGAAGCACGAGGGTGGGCTTGCGCAGGTCCTTGGGATAAATGGTGTCGTGTGGCATCCCTAAGAGGACTGGCTTTGTTTCAAGGGGCTTAGGATGGAGCACAGTAAATCATAGAGATACTGAAGTAATATCAGTAGAAGGGTTTTTCTTCCCTGATACCAGACTACAGGTGTGATGATTGCTATTAACGTTTATGTTTATGAAATTGTCCTTTGGTTTAAACGAAAAGTAACTAGAAACAAAGAGATGGTCCCAGGAAACAAATCAAAAAGTCTGATGGGTGATGTCGCTTTTGTGGAAGTCTATAGGTTAGGCCCACTGGTAAAACTGGGTTTGCCCAGGTACCCTTAGGCCCTGAAGCCCACTAAGTGCTAAACGCCGCCTCGCCTTTATCTTTGTCATCCCAGCAGTTTTTGAATGATGAAAAATTGTTAATTTAAAAGTCAAACTTAAGTCATTATTTTCAGGCAGCAAAACAGGAACTTGAAAGACAACGTCGTTTAGAATGGGAGAGGATTCGTCGCCAGGAGCTTCTCAATCAAAGGAATAGAGAACAGGAAGAAATTGTCAGGTTAAACTCTAAAAAGAAGAGTCTTCATCTCGAGTTGGAAGCACTGGTATGGCTGAAGTTTAAGTGAAATTTCCCTGAATGATGCTAGAGTTACTTGTTGAAAAACGTCATTGTTTTTTAAACCTACCTCATGAATATATTAGGTGTTCATGTGATTATATCGTCACGTTTTCATGTGTGCTTAACAGTCTGGATGGTATAGTGTACTGAAACAGGATAGTGACTCAGAATGCTGGGAGTTACATTGTGGTCTCAGTTCAGAAGCTGACAAACCACACATTCCTGGGCAAGACCTTTCCCTTCTCTGTGCTTCACTTTCCCCTTCTATAAAACAAAAGGCTGCACTAGTTCAGTAATTTTCATTTTCCAAATTGCTGTCTGGAAGACCCCACTCCAGTGGGGTAACCAGCAGTGGGAGAGGGGAGGCTAAGGCACTCCCCAGTGCTTCCCACCGTTCACAGCAGAGAAGCTCCACACTTACCTGCTTTGCTTTTATTGGAGCTTTATCTGAGATTTGCTTGGAAAAAGGGTTCTGCTTTTTAAAAAGACAAAAATGATTTGAAATTCCTGATCTAAATGATCTCAGGATTCCTTCCAGTTCCGTAGGACTGTGTGGTTCTTACCACTATGCTTACCAGTGTTTACACCTCAGATATCAGAGGGCCAAGTTGTTTAAAAGACTTTGTTGCAAATGAAAGGTAGGAAGGTATAAAGGGTGTTGGGAAAGTATACTTTTCTACTACAACCCTAGAATCCATAAGCCTGACCTGATGGTATAATAGGATTTTGCAAAAATGGTTGTGTAGCCTTGTTATAGAGCCAAGTATAGATCTTGTTTAGTTGGAGTCTCACATTTTATTTGGTTGATGACTTGAAATTAAAATTTTTAAAAATAGCAATATTTGTAATCATAAAGGTACTTCAAATGGATAGGAAAGTATATCACAATTATTGATCCTGCCATAGTACTACAAAACTGTCCTAAAAAACATTAACTTCTTTGTGTAGCTACTTGGGTATCTGTCTCAACCATTATTTTGACTCTATATTTTTCTTTAAAAATATAATGGGAGCCAGGGGTGCCTGGGTGGCTCAGTCGGTTAAGCGTCCAACTTTGGCTCAGGTCATGATCTCATGGTTCATGGGTTCAAGCCCTGCATCGGGCTCTGTGCTGACAGCTCAGAGCCTGGAACCTGCTTTGGATTCTGTGTCTCCCTCTCTCTCTGCCCTTCCCCCACTCCTACCCTGTGTTTCTCTCTGTCAAAAATAAATATTAAAAAAAATTCTTTTTTAGTATATAGTGGGAAAGAATCCTAAGATTGATGGTTTTTTTCCCCCCAAGAACTTGGATTACATACCAAGAAGTAGCATAGATTAATGTGCAGAGTCTGGAAGGCCCAGAGCCTATACTTACACATGCTGAAGATAAGTAACATGAAATCCAGGGTAGACACAACCTATTCCTATTCCTTTTAGCGTGTATTTCTCAAATATGAAGCATACTTCCCAGTAAAAACTTTATGAGTGATTTTTTTAAGCCTTATTTCTCATCCTCCCTTTACTGTATTAGTTTGCTAGGGCTGCCATAACAATACCACAGACTGGGTGGCTTAAACAGCACAAATTAATTTTCTCACAGTTCTGGAAGCAGAAGTCCAAGATCAAGATGTCAGCAGGTTTGGTTACTTCTGAGACCTTTCTCCTTCGCTTGAAGATGGCTGCCTTCTTGCTGTGTCCTCACATGGCCTTTCCTCTGCCTGCGCATCTCTGGTGTCTGTTTCGTGTCCACATTTTCTAGCCTCATAAGTCAGATTATTTTAGGGCCCATTTATATATGACCTCATTTAACCTTATGATCTCTTTAAAGACCCTGTGTCCAAATACAATCACATTTTGAGGTCCTGGGGATTAGGACTTCAGCATAACTTTTTGGAGGGATACACTTCAGCCCATAATACCTCACCCTTCTCTCTAGCCTCCATTGAGAATCTCTGCTGTTGTTGCTTTTTTCCCCCATACTTCTCAGAAGGAGAGAAAAGGAATATTTGGTATGGGAGAAGAAAATTGTGGCCCAAAAGGCCCTGCTGGACCCTGTTTAATTGGAGGAAATTAGATGGCAGTGTGGAGGGTAGAAATAGAAGTGCAGAGAAGGTAATGCTAAAAGTCACATGTAGATGTTTATTTCTCATTATTCTTTGAAATTGTCTCTATTTTAATATGAATTAATGCCTAAATCCTGAATTCAGAAAAAATTCAGTGTGTTCTGTTTGTGCTTGCTCATCTTAACATATGGGCCCTTCTTATGCTCTGAGAATGGTATGTTTTCTGCTAACAACTTTGTAGTTAACAGATACAACTCTAGAACACATTCGACTTCCTTTGTTTTTGTAGGGTTTTTGGGGGGTTTTTTTTTTGGTAGGCTCCACGCCCAAAGTCACCCTCAAACTTACGACCCTGAGATCAAGAGTTGCATGCTCTACTGACTGAGCCATCCAGGCAGGCATTCCCCATTTAGTTTTAGACATTTATCTAGACTGAGTATAAATGATAAATGACATTTAAAAGTTTAAATCAGGATATGATTCTCCTGACAGGAACATTTCCTATTAGCATCTTATGTTGCTGTGTATTTATATGCTCTTCCTATAGAATGGCAAACACCAGCAGATCTCAGGCAGACTTCAAGATGTCCGACTCCGAAAACAAACTCAAAAGACTGAGCTGGAAGTTCTAGATAAACAGTGTGACCTGGAAATTATGGAAATCAAGCAACTCCAACAAGAACTTCAGGTTAGTCCTTTGCTGCTGAATTGTCCATAAATATGAGCAGTCATTAACAATTCTTCCTGATAGAATAGTTTTCGCTTTAAGGGTGATGAACCTTTCTGAGTCTCTGATAGACTTCATTTCTAGAAGGATATAAGTATATACCATCTTGTATATTATATCAAGAAGCTCACATGCCCCCGAAAACTCTACTAGACCTCTGGTTAAATTCTACTTAATATTTGTACATAAATGGATGTTTATCACTTTGAGTTTTAAGTCTTTAATAAATGTGTAGATATACCTACATGTTAAACTAAGATTGTTGGTACTCTTTTAGGAAATTTTGACCTAACATTTTTCTTTTCAGAGTTGTGGTGAGAGTGTTAAATGTGTGTGTCCCTCAGGGACCTGGTAATCTCTTCTTTACTTGTGCAGTAGGGTCTAGTTCAGTTATTATGGGGACTCTGGAAGCATTCTGAATCTTTAGAGTCCTCTTACCAAAGTTACTGTTTCTGTATGGACTCGCAGTTAATTAACAGAGTCTTCTTCCTGTGTCACAGCAGGTACAGACAGGCCACATAACATTTCCTGTCTAATTTGAACCTGCTTCCCTAGTTATTCCTGAGTTATCAGTTTCTCTTTGATATTCATTCTGGGGTGTCATGACCTGCTTACAGATACCATTCAGTGCAGATACCAAAGGCACCTCTTAGCTTGTACCTGCTGTCATCCATCAGTATGCTGAAAACTGTAAGACTTTCAGACACACCCCATTCCTCACCCCCTTTTCTTTCCAGCCAGTCATTCATAAATGGGAATTCATGTTCAAATACTTGTATTTTAAGTCACACATAATTCCATTCTAGTTTATTCATAAAGTATAAGCAGTATTTTACAGCTACGTATTATTCCTATACTAAGTTTTAAGAGTGACTAAGTCATGTTTTTAAGTTTCCAAAAAATTTTCAGACAACGTGACAGAGTTTTAACCAGGCACTACTTTTTCTTTTTATAAGGATTATCAAAATAAACTTATCTATTTGGTACCGGAGAAGCAATTATTAAATGAAAGAATTAAGAACATGCAGCTTGGTAACACACCTGGTAAGTCTCTAAGGTTTGTTTTGCCTCTTCCATTCTTCTCTGCGTGAAGGTGCCAGTCATATTCTTGTGAAAATAGCATTATTTTGTTATAAATAACATTTTTTGTACAGTTAACATTTTCAAAATTATGTGAAAAAATATCACAGATGTTAGAGCATTTTTACCAATAAAAAGTAAATAAAAATGAAATAAGTAATCATTGTGGTATGCCTTCCTATCTTGATAACATTTTATTTATATGTTTCAAATAAATATCAAATAAAATGTTAGACTATAATTAAATAAGATCTGGGTTTGGCTCTAACCCAAGACTGTATGTGCATTTCGGCAAAATCCTACCCTCATTGTAAAGAACTATTCGGGAGGAGATTTTGCCATGGGAGCAAAGCTGTGAGATTCTGGGTGATAGTCTACAGCAATGATGGCCTTAACAGATCCATAGAAAGAATTCATAGAAAGAATTTTACCAACTTGGCCCTGCCATTTTTGGAACAAAATATTCCAAGATAATTTGTGGGAAAGTAACATTTTTCTTGATCCAAGTCTCAACCAGAATATTGAAGAAAAGATCTCTATGTCAGATAGCATGCCAATAACAACATAGCAGAAGAAAGGTTTATTAAAGAAAAGTAAATCTGCAAGTACCGTGTTAGAACTAACTGAAGTATTCTAAATGTCTCCCTTTGAGTATCTGTCAGCCTTTCCATTCCAGGATTATTATACTTTTGACTCTTTAAGAAGTCCAATAAATAGCATCCCTCATCTTTGCCCAAGTGAGGCAAAAGAGCAAGACATATGAGAGACCAAAATATCACCTCATTTTTGGTAAAGCTCATATTGGACAGCCTGGCTTATTTGTGAGTGGGACAGATACACCTGTAAAACCAAGTAGAACAAGCTTCCTGTGGGCAGTTCAGTCTCAAGAATACAAGGGTGCGGGCATCTGGATGGCTCATTCGGTTAAGCGTTTGACTCTTGGTTTTGGCTCAGCTCATGATCGCACAGTTCATGAGTTCGAGCCACAGAGCCTGCTTCAGATCCTCTGTCCCCCTCTGTCTTCCCCCTGCCAAAAGTAAATAAACATTAAAAAAAGAAAAAGAACACAAAGGACTGGAAGGGTCTAGGCTGTGTATGCCCAAGTCCTTATCTTGAGCTCAGCCGTGACTGAAGGGGTGGAAAGAAGCTGAGAATGTTCTCTTAGTGAAGGGCCCTTTGCATGGAAGAAACACCAGGAATAGAGAATTTTACTGTTGTGAACTCTTCCTACTATGTCCCCCACCTTCCACTGAAATAGTCTCTCCATGTCTCTTCTCAGACTGTCTTCTTACACATAAGTATTTTCTTGGTTGCTCAGAATATATCAATCCCCACCTCACCCCTCCACAGGCATTCCAGGGGCAAGGTGAGCCAGCCCTCCTGATCTGTACAGTCACAGAAAGGATAGCATCAACTCTCATTGTTTTAGTATTTGGATTGTGAATGGAATGTGGAATATATCTTATTGGGGACCTGGTAGAGCTACTCTTTGTCTGTAGAATGTGATCCAGTTCAGCTGTTATTATAGTTATCCAGTTCAGGGGTGCCTGAGTGGCTCAGTCCGTTAAGTGTCCGACATTGGCTCAGGTCATGATCCCACGGTTCGTGAGTTCAAGCCCCGCATCGGGCTCTGTGCTGACAGCTTAGAGCCTGGAGCCCGCTTCAGATTCTGTGTCTCCCTCTGTGTGCCCTTCCCCTGCTCACACTCTATCTCTCACATTGTCTCAAAAATAGATAAACATTAAAATTTTTTTTTATAGTTATCCAGTTAAAATAGGAAGCTTTTGTTTGGAATTTGCAAAGTACCCTGTATCCCTTAGATTCCTCTCTCCATCTCTGTTGCCATTTAAGATTACCAACCATAGGCCCAGCACCATGCTAGGCAATTTTCATGCATTATTTCTCTTAATCTTTGCAACAGCCCTGTGAAGTAGTTATTGTTATTCCCTTTGTGCAGCTTAGCAAAACTGAGGCTCAGAAAGATTAAGTAGCCCAAGATGGTGGAGTAATGGTTCTCAAATTCTTGTCTAAGTCTAAAGCCCACTGTGCCACCACATTGTCTGTCTTGATTTTCAGTTGCCTAACAAGGTGTTCATAGATACGATATATCCGAATTCAGTATTAAAACATCTGTTACTATTGATGCTCATTTTGAAGAGTACTAGGAATGTATACTAACTTATTTTTTCCACATTGCTTGTCTCCGAACTCAACTAGATTCTGAACTACTTGAGGATAGGACCCATGCCTTACTTATCCTTCTTTTTTACCTGCTATTGCACATAGTGCAGGGCCTTGTACACAGCAGATGTGTAATTTAATGATAAAATATTTGTTGAAATATTGGAAAAGCACTAGAGAATGATAAGAGAACTTAGCAAGGTGTCTGGATAAAAAGTGAGCCTATAAAAATCAGTAACTTTACACTGTATCAAAAGTATTTAATTAGAAAATGTTATGAACAAATCTCATTTACATTAGCATTCTCATTATTATGAATAAAGAAATCTACAGCTGTAAAATTTTACTGATATAAAAGATTCCTGGATAAGTATGTGCGTGTTATATTCCTGAATGATCTAGCTCAGTGTTGTAAAGATGTCAGTTTTCTACTACTTTGTCCATACATTCAGTTCCATTGAGGTTTAATTGAAACCTGGCAAGATAATTCACAGATTAACCCAGAAGAGAAAATATGCAGGATTAGGCAAGACTTGAAAAAGAGTAACATTGATGCGGGGAAGACATTAGCTCTACCAGGTATCAAAACATAAGCTAGGAAAGCTCTAGTCCCTAAAGTAGTGTATTATTGATCAGAAAGAAGACATAGAATAATGGAACTGAATAGAGGGTCTAAAAACAGGTCTGTATGTATCTGACCGTTTAGGATACGATAAAGTTGACATTTAACACCAGTGGGGAAAGCACGGGCTGTCAGTAATCACCATCACTTCAGTTAGTGGTCTGGGGGCACTTGCCTATCCGAAAGAGGGGGGCGGCTCTTTACCTCACTGTATATACAGAAATAAATTCTAGGTAAAATAAGAGGGTAAATATAAAAAGCGACTCTAGAAAATATGTTACAAAAACAAAGGAAAACATTTGTATGATCTTGGTGTCAGGAAAGTTTCTTCAAATAATACCTAGAGCTATGAAGCAAAATATTTACAGATTTTATGACATAAAAGTGAGCTTTTTCATGATGAAAGACATCATAAATAGTAAAACATTTGAAATACATATAGTACAACAAGAATTTGGAGCTTCTGCAAATCACAAATTAAGACAGCCCAATGGGAAGAAAAAAGGCAGTGGATGAGGTGAGGCAATTCAAGAGAGTGGCCAATAAGCCTATAAACAGGTGTTGATTTGATTTTAGTTGTTACCAAGAAAATACAAATGAAAATAACAGTGAGGTTTCATTTTTTTTGCCAGTTAGAGAAAATGAAAAAAGATTGGGACTATCCATTATTGATGAGGGTATGCAGAAGCAGGTACTTGGGTGTCATTTTGTGTTGGTGCCCCTTTGTACAAGTATAGTTTGGCAGTTTCTCTCAAATTTGAAGTGTTCAAGTCCTTTTACATGGCAATTCTTTCACCTCTTAGCCATATAAAATACTTCCATGAGTACTTTAAAATGCATGTGTAAGGATAGTTATTGCAGCATTTTTATGTAGATAGTAGAAAATTAGAAACAACCTAATGCCAATCAAAAGGGAATAGTTATATAAATTGTGAAACAGCCATAATGTAGACTACCATGGAGAAATTGTATGTCTGTTTTTATCCAGTGTTACTGAGAAGTAATTGGCATACATCACTGAATAAGTTTAAGGTATACAGCATAAGGGTTTGGCTTAGATACATTGTGACAGTATAAGTCACTTACCAATAGCGACATAAGAAATTTTACCAAATGTAAACTACCTGATGTTTATATTTCAGATTTAGGGATTGGTTTGCTTCATAAAAAATCATTGGAAAAGGAAGAATTATGCCAAAGACTTAAAGAACAATTAGATGCTCTTGAAAAAGAAACTGCATCTAAGCTATCTGAAATGGATTCATTTAACAATCAATTAAAGGTATTTATTTTCTGTTATATTCATTTGTAGTTACTGCCTTCTTACCTTCTTCTTTTTGATTTAGTGGAATAAGTAACTAAAGCTATTATTGTTATATGTAGTGTATTCCTGTAATTTATCTTATAATTTGAGCAATACCAGATTACAAGATTGCTTTTAATGTTCTCTGTAGATATTATGAATACTGTTATGTAGTGAAACCTATCATTTATCATAGTTTCCAGTTCTTGACTATTTTTATTGCTATCTATACATTTTTAAGGATAGTTGCCTTTATCGGTATTAGAAAACTGATCTCAGCCAACATGATCTTAGGCAAAATTCCAAGATGGTAGATAAGGAAAATTGAAACTCATTCTGGTGATAGAGGCTTTTATAACACACTAGATTTTTTTTTTTTGTTTCTTTGTTATGATTTAATTAACCTTTGTGAAGTAATGCAATAATCAGTGAAATCCAAAGCATAACCTGGCACTCTGAACTTTGCATGAAAAGTAAGTTCACGATTCATTATTTGCCGTAGTGGCAGAGCAGATGCCCAGAGTACCTACTGTATGCTTACCATTCTTTGCAGTGTTAGCGGTATGATGAAGCCATAGCTATGAAAGCTGTATTAAAAGGTAAAAACCTTCTAGGTTTTTAGAATGCTGACGGGCCAGCATTCGAATTTGGGAATAGTCTCAGTGATTTCTTTGCTAACTGAATGTAAAGTTTTCGGAGCCTAAAGTATTCCATGTTTTTCAGGCAGCCATCCACCTCTTCATGTGACTTTTGCTGACTTATTCAGAGTAATAGTACACCAACTATAGAGTGAATATTATAAAGAAAAGAGACCACGCTGGCTTCAGTTAAGGAGGGGAAATTTTAGGCAAATAATGTTGATAGTACATTTTACACAAGCATATATTTTGTAGAAAATAATTTAAAGAAAACCAAGTAATTTGTCATTGATGGACAGACAAGCCAGCAAAGTTATCTTCCCTACATTATTTTTTTTTAATCTGTACATAGTTTAATTGGCTTTTTATCTGCCTTATCTTACAGTGTGGGAATATGGATGACTCTGTTCTGCAGTGCCTTTTGTCTCTGCTAAGCTGTCTCAACAACCTCTTCCTCTTACTTAAGGTTATTTTCTAATATCTAGCTCCTTTTCTTTGAGTTACTTTACTGTTTTCTTTTCTTAAAAACTGGACTATTCTTTGCATTTATCTGAGTATCTTTGTTTGAAATAACATACACAATGTAGACCTTTTTTCTTTCTGCTTGCTTGAATAGCCTTCTGCTGTCTAACTGCCTGTTTGAGTCTAATGCCAGAAATTCGTAAGGTTGCCCAGAGTAACCTGTCTCATGAGGAGCCCAAGACACTCAGAAATCCCTCAAAATTCCCTTAAAACGTCCCTGTGCATTGGGTTAACTGCTGGGATGATTACTGAGTCAATAAAAAAGAAAGCTAAGGGAATGTGAATTTAAATCATTTACCCATATCACTGGAAATCATTGTTTAAAATAAAAGTTATACTTTCTGAAATACAGAGCAAGGTTATGTCATGTATATACCAGGCTGCTTCCTAATGCTGCTGTAAAGAAAAATCTGAAAGAACCAGTAGTGCAGGGTGGCCTTAGTCACGTCTGGTTACCAGGCCTCATGTTTAGAATGCTTGCCCTTCGGATAAAAATGTTTAAGTCATATACATAAATAGTTCACCTTGTCATTTGTAGCACATAGAGTATTTCAAATACTCCATGAATTCCTGTTTTAATATAATTTAAAGAAAGATGCTTTGCATTTAGCACTTGCTGACCCTAGATTTTGAGTGTTCATTCTGCTCCCTTCTACTATGGATGGCAGTAGGCAGTTGCATGTATATGTATATGTCTTCACACACAGTGAAGACAGGAACATGATAAGTAGAATTCATTTGTTATGTAAGCAAAGGTAGGGCAAGTTGGAAAGATAGTATCAGCTTTTTCTTTATAACGTAAATGGCCAGAATATCTGGTCTTAGAACTTCTACTATAGGTTGCATAGAAATTTCAACCTAAGTTTCTTCGTCTATAAAATGAGGTTTGATGATGATTTATGGACTGTACTCACACACATAAGCCTGATTATTTCAGTTAGCATTTGATTCTTCACAGGCCAGCAGATTATTCTTGTCTCTTTTTTTACTTTCTTCCTTCTGCTTCCTGCCTTCCAGCCTTTCACTGCTTATTGATAACTTTCATCAGAGGCAATTTAGGAAATTAAAAGGGGATGAGAACTGTAGTCATCATTGCAAAGCAATGCGGAGCAGTTGGTTAATATATTGCTGAAAACTATCCATTGAATTGTCAGTGAGACCTTTGCAGACCTTATTACATTGCCAGTTTAGTTATGTGAGCAGAAGCTGGCCTGCACAGATCAGGAATGAACGGGAGTTGAGGAAGGGCTGAGTATGAACAGCTTTGGGAGGAGAATGCAAAGAAAGCCTGAGGTCAAAGGAAAACCTTTTTTTTTTTTGGTTTCAGAAAGACTTGAAGGACAAAGGATACAAACTTTCCGTTATGCAAGATGGATAAGTTCTGGGATCTGTTGTACAGCGTGGTGACTATAGTTAGCAATATCCTGTTGTACACTTGAGATTTGCTAAATAGGAGAGAAAATGGTAACTATGTGACATAGGGATGTTAATTAACTTGGTTATGGTAATCATTTCACAGTATATACTAATATTGAAACATCAAATTATATATCTTTTTTTTTTTTTAATTTTTTTTTTAACCTTTATTTATTTTTGAGACAGAGAGAGACAGAGCATGAACGGGGGAGGGGCAGAGAGAGAGGGAGACACAGAATCGGAAGCAGGCCCCGGGCTCTGAGCCATCAGCCCAGAGCCCGACGCGGGGCTCGAACTCACAGACCGCGAGATCGTGACCTGGGCTGAAGTCGGCCACTTAACCGACTGAGCCACCCAGGCGCCCCAAATTATATATCTTAAACATGTATAATTTTTATTTGTCAGTTATATCTCAGTAAAGCTTGGAGGTGGGGAATAATTGGGACCACGCTTGGAGATGGTATCAGCTTTCTGTGAGGTAGTTGGTTACATGGTGAAGAGATAGCTTCTGTTAGGACAGAGGAATGGAAATGGAGAAAACAGAGCTGGTTAGGTAACTCACCATATCTGTCTTAATGATGATTGCCTGGCTCAAGCCAAATATCTCATTGCTGAATTCCCAGCACCTACATGGATCATATACATGAAATGTAGTGGGTGGCAAGAAATACTTGTGGAATGAATGAATGGTTTTGAATGTTCTCAGAAAATATGCAGCATTTAGGGTTAGTATATGGAGTTTATGGGGAAAAAAGGTAGAAAGAAATTTACCAAAAAACAGCAGAGAGCCATGTATCCCAGATGCCAGCAACACTTGTGACTCCATGTATTTTTTCTGCTAAATAAAGGCTATTTTTTAAATGGGAAAAAACAAAAACACCTTGAAGGAGACTGAGGACAGAAAGGGAGAAAGGTAGTGAGAGATTGAGTGAGAGATATGAGGTGGTAGTAACTGATAGAGTCCTAGGGAACCAGATTGAGATAGAATCCAGAGCCTGGATTTAAGGATTAGATAAAAAGACTTTGACTGTAGCATATGGAGAAAAGATGAGTGTGGATACAGCTAAATTTGCTGGTGGAGAGTAGGAAGCTGACAGCTTCAAGACTTAAAATCAGAAGCAAGTTGGACCATTACAAGGAATCTTCCTGGGTAGTTGAGGACATGGAATAATTTCAACTGGATAGAAGAAGATGGGTGCAGCTGCAGGAAGTTTTATTGATTTTTGAGATGGAAAGATGAGGGAACTCTAATGAGGGAGATTTAATGAGGCAAGATTATTAGCTGGTAGTGAGAATGGATGGAAGATTAGGAAGTTGCAAGAGAGAGAAGTAGGCCTGGTGAGGAATAGACATCTTGGTGAGGGTAGGGGGTGCACACTTAGTAGAGGAAAACAGTAGATGTGCTGAGCAATGTTGGGTGCCTGTTTGAAGTTGGAGGTCATGAATATAAATTGAAAACAGCATACCTGGGGCACATGGGTGGCTCAGTCAGTTAAGCGTTGACTTTAGTTCAGGTCATGATCTCATAGTTGATGGGTTTAAGCCCCATGTCAGGCTCTGTGCCGATAGCATGGAGCCTGGACCCTGCTTCAGATTCTGTGTTTCCCTCTCTCTGCCCCTTCCCCGCTCGTGTGCTGTCTCTCTCTCCAAAATAAACATCAAGGGGTGCCTGGGTGGCTCAGTCAGTTAAGCGTCCGACTTCAGCTCAGGTTGTGATCTCGTGGTCCGTGAGTTCGAGCCCCGTGTCGGGCTCTGTGCTGACAGCTCAGAGCCTGGAGCCTGTTTCAGATTCTGTGTCTCTGTCTCTCTGACCCTCCCCCGTTCATGCTCTTTCTCTCTCTCAAAAATAAATGTTAAAAAAATTTTTTTCTTTTAAATAAATAAACATCAAAAAATAATAAATTTAAAAAGAAAAGAAAACAACATACCTAACTGTATGCTTGGGATGGGCACAAGGAAGGCTAATGAAGTAGGTTCATAGGTTCATACAGGTTTGAGGGGTTTTGTTTGTTTTAGAATTTTTTTTAACATTTATTTATTATTGAGAGACAGAGACAGAGCATGAGGATGAGAGGGGCAAAGAGCAAGGGAGACACAGAATCCGAAGCAGGCTCCAGGCTCTGAGCTGTTAGCACAGAGCCCAACGCAGGGCTCGAACCCATGAACTGTGAGATCATGACCTGAGCTGAAGTCAGAAGCTTAACCAACTGAGCCATCCAGGCGCCCCAGGTTTGAGGTTTTAATAGACGTGGCAACGAGGCAGGGGGACAGGGAGTTGCAGATCTTGACACACTAATTACAGTAAAGGTGAACTCTGAAATATGGGCTGGACAAGTAGGAGTATGAGGAGAGGAAGGGGTGCTGATGAAAAAGGAGAGAATGATGGGGTCAAGAATGGAGGTCTTAGGTTGGAAAACTGTTGAAATGGGTGCACCAGGTATAAGAAAAGCTTGAAGGATAAGAACTTCTGTTTGAAGAATGAGATATTTAATCAGTAGTTCTGTTTCTAATGATGACAAGATTCAAGGTATAATAATGCAAATGGCGGATTAAATAGAGTATAAAAGGGAGAGTTGAGGTTTTGATCGAGTCCATGTGGATTTCAAACCCTTGGAGTAGTGAAGATTAATGAATGAGGATCAGACCAGATTATCAAGAAATGACAATAAAGAAGAAGAAGAGGGGGTGTTGCAAGATGGTGTGAGCCTCAGAAAAGCGTTAGTTTGTAAGAGTGAAGAGAATGGTCTGGAAATGGCAGTGAAGAGCAAGGAAAATAACTTTAGTTCTCCCTTCACCCTGATGTAAATGGAATATGTGGTGATAAACTGAGAGGGAAATCGAGGAAAAGCATGTCTTAAGGGATCAGCCAAAAGGGCAAAGAGCTAAGGGAGTTTCCGTTCAGAGATGTGTGGATATTTGGGGAACTTCCTGACCACAAACAGGAAGTTCCTGGGCAGTGCAAGGGTTTGAGGAGAGAAAGGGTGGGGAATTGGGTCAGATCAAGAGATAAACAGCATTCTAGAGATGAGAATTTAGGTGGTAAAGGATGACAAGGAAGGCCAGGTGGGTTGACAGGTGAGATAGAATTGGTCTCTGGTGTCGGAGGAAGACAGGCAGTGAGTTCTAATGTGTGGTCTTTGAGACAGTGTTTGGAGTGATCACTGCTTTAGCCTACTTGTGGTGAAATGGAAGCATAAAATTGTAAGTTTGTTTTCTGAAGATACTATGTTCTTCTGGACCCTGTAATGTTCATGTACAGGATCAGTGGTAATTTTTACTCTTTTGCTCAAGTCACACTAGGACACATAGCACAGCCAGTGGATTCAAAGGTGAGATATTTGACAGGCCCTTATTCCATTAAGGAAATTCACACACTGTCCTGTCTTTAGCATTGAGTTGCAGTGAAAACAGTCGTGGCCATGGAGTCTGAAGAAATGAGTCCTGGTCCTATCCATACCACTTGCTAGCTGTGTAACTGTCATTTAACCTCAAAATTTTGCTTTCTTCAGTTACAGCTGACAATATGTGCTCTGCCTTCTTTGCAGTCTTAGGACAATTAAATGAGATAGCATATATACAGAAGTGCTTTGTGAACTATTATGTGCTATACAAATCTTTTTATTGTTCTTATCAGGGTAGGGATTATCCTGAATCTCCACAGTACTTTTAGTGCATTGGAAGGTCACCACTGCTGACTTGGGATAATGATTGAGGAGATCCTATTCCTTGGAGAGAAAGTGTCAACACCAGAATTGTGGCTTATAGTAGACCTCTATTCTAAACCTTTCCGTTGGGACTTTTGTCATTCTGGCCTTGCTGACTAGTCCTCAGTTACTGTAGACAGTGCTTCTAAAATTGAATTTTACTGATGGCTCATCCGATTCAGGATGGAGGCAGGTGATCTCTCTTGTTGGTTAACAAGCTCTGAGAGAATCGGTACACTGGGTTGGTAAATGGTCATCACTTACGCTTGATGTTGCCTCTTATTCAGAATACTGCTTTTATGTTCTTGCATCACAGTCACCCCCTTTAGAACAGACATGAAATACTGTTTGTTTCAATTCCCTTTAAATCATTTAATCTTAGAAATGTTTCCTAGCTAATAAAAGATATTTTAGTAATTTATCTGACAGTGAGTTTAAGTGAAAGTAAGTATAGAATCTGGTATGTGCAGGAATTTGAATGGCATGGTGGAGGTAGTTCAAAACTAGGCAAGTCCCTTAATCATCTGAGCCTCAGAAGTGGTCACCACCTGGGTGGCCCAGTTGGTTGAACGTCCAACTTCATGATCTCGCGGTTTGCGAGTTCAAGCCCCTCATTGCTCTCTCTGCTGTCAACACAGAGCCTGCTTTGGATCCTCTGTCCCCTTCTCTCTCTGCCCCTCCCCTGCTTACTCTCTCTGAAAAATAAAAATAAACATTTTTTTTAAATTTAAAAATCTTTTAAAAATGGATGATCATTGTATCTATTTTACGAGAACACTACTGAGATCAAATGTAGGTGTTATGTGTAACAGCACATTAAAGTGCTACACAGATGTTCAGGGGGCTTAGGGGATGTTAAGTTTGAGGAGCTAATTTGCATTCTATGATTTTTTTCTTTTTTAAAAATTTTTTTAATGTTTATTTTTGAGAGAAAGAGTGTGAGCAGGGGAGGGGCAGAGAGAGAGGGAGACAGAATGCGAAGCAGGCTTCAGGCTCTGAGCTGTCAGCACAGAGCCTGACGCCGGTCTCGAACCCACAAACCGTGAGATCATGACCTGAGCTGATGTTGGACATTTAACTGACTGAGCCACCCAGGCGCCCCTATGATTTTTTTTTTTTTCATGACTGGTAACATTTTGTCCTGATTATGTGACATTATTCAGCTGAGTTGTATTTTGTCAGTTGAATCTCTTTTATGTCTTGGCCTTTGGAAAGAACATCACATGCTTTCTTTAAGCAAAATCAGAATATAAGATTGCTTCCTGTCACTTAGGAGATATTCAGTATTGGTGGTTAAAGTTCAGTGAGTTACATCTTTCACTTCTATCAGGATGGTAGAAGAAAGAAGTACTCTGAGAAATGAAAACAATTGAAGTAGATGCTGGATTTAAACATTTTTGTGAGTGCTTTGTTGAGCCCTGTTGAGGTACACTTGGGTCCAAAACTAAGTAAACCAATCCTAACCAAGTGGTCAAGTATAACATTACCAAAATGGTGCAAACCAACTTTTTGTCTCCTGATATGTTGCACTGAAAGAAACACAACATCATGTCTATACTGTTTCTGCCAAAAATATTTGATCTAGGTGTAAGGAAGTAATTAGACATGCCCAAATTGTCTCTAAAAATGTGAATCTCACAAAAGATGGAGGCAAGTTTCCAGATTTAAAGAGACCAAAGAGCCATGACCGAAGGACACTTCATGAGCCATGACTGAAGGATCGTGACAGCAAAACGATCCCTTGATTGGATCATGGATCAGAAAACTATTATTGAGGACAGTATTTACACTAGTGGGGACATTTTTTAATATAAACTCTGTATTAAGTGACATTTTATGGCTGTGTTAAATTTCTTTAGTTTGGTACTGGCATTGGCCTTGTAGTTATGTAGACTAATGATGAAGTATCTGAAGGCATCAGTGTCTTCAACTTAATCAAATTTCCTGTATGTTTGAAAGTTTTCAAAATAAAAAAGCAGAGAAAAATTTAGAATGGCAAAATGTCAAGTGTTTGAAAAATGAAAAAGTAGATAAAGTGTGTTTTCAAGTTATAAGGGTACTAAGTAGATTAACCAGGGGTAGATATCAACACTGGGCAATGGAGAGGGAGAGGGACAGTGTAAATGAGCAGATTACTCATCTGGCATACCAGGTGTCAGTAGCCATTTTCTAATTCATAAATGAAGATCTATTAATATTAGCCAAGTTTTATGAAGGGCTTTCTCTGGGACTGACACCATTCTGTCTTATTTATATTAACTTATTAATCCTTACCTTAACCCCGTGATGTAGGTAGATATTATTATTCTCCACATTTCACATAGAAGTAAATTAAGGCTCAGAAGTTGAGTCATACAGCTTGTAAGTGTAAGAGCAGAATTTCAACCCAAATAGTTAGCATTTGACCTTAAATGGTTATATTGGGAAGAAAAAAGATGAAAATTTCTAAGCTAAGCATTCAACTTGAGAAGCTAGAAAAAGGCTAGCATAATAAAGCAAAAAAAGTAGAAGGAAATTCATGAGAGAAAAGACAGACATTTAATACAAAGAATCAAGAAAGCCAGTGTTTGAGTCTTTTAAAGATTAATAAAATGAAACCTCTGGCAAGACCGATTTTAAAAGAAAGTGGAAATAACAAAAATTATTCATTAGGAGTGAAAAGGAAATACAATTAAATATGCTGCAAACATAAAAAGAAAAGGATATTATGACAGATTTTTGCACATAAATATAAAAACATAGATGAAGTTACAACTTGCCAAAACTGACTCAAAATATAAAGTGTCTGGGTAGCTCTATCATCATAAAATATTTTATTTTATTAAAAAAAATTTTTTTTAATGTTTTTATTTATTTTTGAGACAGAGAGAGACAGAGCATGAGCAGGGGAGGGGCAGAGAGAGAGGGAGACACAGAATCTGAAGCAGGCTCCAGGCTCTGAGCTGTCAGCCCAGAGCCCAACGCGGGGCTCGAACTCACACACCGCGAGATCATGACCTGAGCCGAAGTCGGACGCTCAACCAACTGAGCCACCCAGGCGCCCCATCATAAAATATTTTAAATCTATAGTTTGAAATCTTCCCTAAAAGAGAATCCAGACCCAGAGTTTTTACTGAAGGAACAAGTAAATCTAGTCTTATACAACGGTTCTGAAATACAGAAAATGTGGGAATATTCCCAACTTATATGAAGTTATCATAAACATATCAAAACCTGATAAGAACAGTATGAGAAAGCATAACTATGGGCCAGTTTAACATAGAGATAAAAGTTCTAAACAATATTAAAAAGATGAATGCAGAATTTATTAAAAAAAGGATAATCCATAGTGACCACAAAATTGGATTTACCTTAGTCATGCAAAGATGGTTTGACATACAAAAATGTGTAGTTTGCCATATAAACAGATTAAAGGGGGGAAAATGGTATATATCTCATTCGATGCAGAAAAGGCATTTGTAAAATTTAATATCCATTCATGATTAAAACATGAAAAACTTATTAGCAAGTTAGGAATAGAACTTCCTTAACCTGAAAAAGCAGATCTGTCATTCTATTAAGACTGCAGTAGTTCTGTCCATAGTTACTTCATTAGTTTACTTGTTCTGAGTTAACCGATATATTTAACCAGGGCCTCCTGGAGGGGGTGACTTGATCCAGAGGAGTGAGTCTAGTGCTAGGAATTGCTAAGATCACTGCAGTCAAGCAGAGGAAGTTTCTGGCAAGACTTACGGTGCTCTTCAAATGTTATTAGTATGTATAGACTATTGTTTATGCATTCTCATGCATCCAATAAATACTAATTAAATATCCACACTATCCCAGGCCCTCTTGGATGGGGATGCTTTGATGAAAGACAGTCCTGTTGTCAAGAAACTGACTCCAGTGAAGGGGGCAACCGTACAGTCAGAAGATGCTGACTTTGATAGAGGGAGGGGCACTGGATGCCTTGGGGATCAAGGAAAGCTCATGAACTCAGCCACTGGAGGAATGGAGCTCATAAAGAAAGACTTAGAGCGGTATCTTACAGGACAAATTGGAGGGCTAACCTTGCAACGATAAGATCAGACATTAATTTGGCTCCTTTTTACTCTCCTTTTAAACTTCCGATTCCCCTTCTTTAGGACCTCAGCCAATAATAATAGCTAAAATTATTATGAACTTAACATGTGCCCTGCACAGTTTGTAAGCACTTTGTGTGTATTAACCCATTTAATCCTCACAAGAACATTGTGAGACATGTATTATAATTACATTTTACAAATGGGGAAACGGCTGAGTGACTCTCCTAAGGTTCCTCAGCTCATCACTAACAGAGCCTGATTCAGACCTCTGCTCCCAGAGTCCTTATCACTAAAGCAAACTGCTTCTCCATAGACTGTAACCACCATTATTCTTCTGCTTTTCACTAGAATTTGGAGAAAGATACAACCAAGGGAACTATAGAAGCCGAGATTTGTGGAAACTGCTCTGAATGCAGTATTTGTGTTGTTATTGGCTCAAGCTGCCCATCTTGATCTCAGACATTTTGGACATAGTCTTCAGACACCACATTGTACTCAAATCTATTACTTCAATCAAGTTAAAAGGGTTCACCTATAAAATATTTTATTTCTGGAAAGAAATTGAGTTTGGGTTTTTGGAATTTTTTTGTTTTGGAAGATTTTTTGTTTGGAGTTTCGTTATTGTGTGTGTGTGTAGATACCCCCAAAACATTTTTTACCAAAACGTTCTACCAAACACAGTTAACCCTTGAGCAACATGGGTTGGGCGCCAATGCCCAATATAGTTGAAAATCTGCATACAACTTTTTGACTTCCCCAGAACTTAACTACTAAGAGCCTACTGTTAACCAGACATCTTACCTGTAACAGAAACAGTGATTAACCCAGATTTTATGTTATATGTATATTATGCTATATTCTTAAAATTAAGCTAGAGAAAAGAAAATGTTACTGAGAAAATCATAAAGAGAAAACACATTTACAGCATTATGCCATATTTATTTTAAAAAATCTGTGTATAGGTGGACACGCAATTCAAATCCAGTTGTTTGAGGGTCAGCTGAACTGTTTATTTAAGGTCTCACCTTTGCCATGAAACCTCTTTTGATTACTTTAAGGTTTGGGGGGGGGGGGTTGTGCTTTTATTTCCTCTTCCATATTCCAGCCTTTTTGTACTCTCTTGTTCAGGATTCTGTAGATTCCATGTAAAAGAAAGTCAGTTCAAAATAGTTAAGCTAATGAGAGTAGTTACTGGCAGAGTACCAGGACTGCTGACTGAGTCAGTAGAAGCACTCCTGGGCAGGGGCAGTTCTAAGACACAGGAATGCACTTGGAGATTCACTTCCCCCAGTCCTCCCTCTCTGCCTCCAGTCTTTGCTTCTCTCTTTTCTGTGTTGATTTCATTTCTACCCCAATGGCTACACTGTAGTGGGGCATCTCCAGGTTTAGCTTCAGTTTAATGAGCTTCAAGCAGGAAAGATTTCTTTCTCCCCTCTTCAGTCTGTCCGAATCTCAGCAGAGGATTCTGGCCCAGCTTGGATCAGATGTCCTTTGGACCAGTCATTCTGGCCAGGGAGGTGGGTTGCTCTGATGGGTTCAGCCTAAATTAAATGACTGCACCCCAGTGGGAGTGAGAGGAGCACTGAATTTGACAGATTCATCACAACCATATCAAACAGGGTTGGAGCAGGTACTTGGGAAAGGTGCTTTTAGAAGAAGATATAAGGAAAAATGCTGAACAGATAACCACAGGTTTCCACTAAGGCACTGAGCTCTATCCCACATTTTGGCACTTTTTGCTGCTTTGAGATAAGTGAGCTCTTTGAAAGCAAAGACTGCAGCCTTGAGAGTTAGAGGGCCCTCGATTTGATCCCCTGCATATCTGTGCAGCACTGCATAGAACTAGATGCTCAATAAACAAGTGTTTATTTCAATTCCTGTTTGGAATACTTTTCGTTATTTTTGCTCTCTCTAGTCAAGGATGTCATGGCAGACATCCTTTCCATTTTTAGTTTTAACTGAATTATTCAATAATTGTTGATGGGTTGTTAATTGTTAAAAAGTTATGGGTAACTTGGTTAAACTACATATGTAAAAAATATGATTGAACAAAATTCCTCTTCAAATAATAAGCAAATATCTTCCCCATATTTTTAATGGATTGGCTTTTTATTGAAAATAAAGTACTGGGGCGCCTGGGTGGCTCAGTCGGTTAAGCGGCCGACTTCGGCTCAGGTCATGATCTCGCGGTCTGTGAGTTCGAGCCCCGCGTCGGGCTCTGTGCTGACAGCTCAGAGCCTGGAGCCTGTTTCAGATTCTGTGTCTCCCTCTCTCTGACCCTCCCCTGTTCATGCTCTGTCTCTCTCTGTCTCAAAAATAAATAAACATTAAAAAAAAAAAAAAAGAAAGAAAGAAAATAAAGTACCAAATCAAAGAATTGGCTTATAAAATTTTCTTACCTGTATTCCTTAGAAATGAATTAATACAAAAGTAGGTGATTTTAACATATGTTTGTCCTCAGTGGTTAGTTACAAGGCTTAAATATTTGTTTTCAAGTTTTTTTTTAATCATCCAGAGATTTCTAAAACTTTTACTCTTTTTACTTTAGTTTAACTTGCTTTAGGATTTGTGTCTGTTAATGAAAGTGCCACATTATTACGTAAGACAAAAATAGTTAAATCAACGGTATATTGACTTATTTTCATTTTCTCCTTAGGAACTGAGAGAAAGCTACAATACACAGCAGTTAGCCCTTGAACAACTTTATAAGATCAAACGTGACAAGTTGAAGGAAATTGAAAGAAAAAGGTCAGAGCTAATACAGAAGAAGAAACTAGAAGATGAGGCTGTAAGGTAATGTAACTAATAAATTTATCATACTGTATTACTATTAGATTTCTAACTTTATTGCTCATATCTTTAGTTTGACTATGAAAATTTAAGGGAAATAAAAGGATTATTCTAGGATGCTAATTAGATTGTCAGTTTTAGAAATTCAGGTCTTCTTTTGGGACTGAGTTTATAGTAATCAATTTTATGTTCCATTAGTGAAAAATAGGGGCTTTGGAGTCAGGCCTTCTTGATCTTCTTGGACTTCTTGATCTGCCACTTAATGATTTGGGTGACTTTGGTTGAGTCACTTTACCTTTCGAACCCCAGTTTCTCCATCTCAGAAATAGAAATACTGATGTATGCTTCATAGGTAACTGAGAATTAAATAAAAATAATCTAGCTAAAGAGCCAAGCATAAATGTCTGGCAGTCATCATTTCCATCTCTCCACTGTAAATCTATTACTGTTTCCTGAAAGATCACAAAAACCAAATACTTAATTTTACAGAGTGATAAGATGGAGTGTATAATGCTATGTTGACATATTTCTCTTTGTACCGCTGATATCTGTCAATTGCCTCCATTTATAGCTAGGAAAAGTAGGACAGTTGTGGAATTTGACAGAACCATTTATTTAGAGACTTGGCATGATTTTTTTTTCTGTCTGCAGAATCTTATTTCTAATATGTTCCTCAGTTACTTCCCCAAGTTCTCTAGTGTCAGAAATCAATATAATTAACAGATATTGATGAACCAACATTCCTTTGCCTCAGAGATAAGTAGATGAGTAATGCCCATGAAAGAGCTAATATTACTAGGGAGGCAAGAAGGACACATTACCATATGGCAGGTCTCTCTTTTTAATGGCTTCAGAATAGCTACTCCCAGCACATTTTTAATGAGTGGCTGCTGTTGGCTGTGATGAAGGAGACTCTCTGGTTTTACTCCTGGCTGCTCGATTCCTCATAATTCCAATAAGAAATGGAGACAGCTAAACAGATCATTATGGTACTCTTAACTCCAAGGCCCCTACTTTTGTGGCCCCCAACAAGAGACACTAGAATAATATAGAAGCAGAGACAGTGAAGTTCAAATTCAGAATGCTTTTATTTGCCACTTAACTGTGCCACTGATCCTTATGCAGTAACTACACAGCTAGTCACAGTGTCAGAATTTTCCACTGACCCATTGCCAGTATCTTGATATCTCTTCATTACCGCTCACAATTTTTTTCAGGCCAACAAACCATAGTAGTAATGTACATTTTCATGTCACTCATCTTCCTCACACCTTCTGCAGTGGAAGAGGGAAGAAATCAGAGGAGAATCACACGGAGAATCGGTCCAGAGCTGAGTCTTAACAACTACAACTTGGTTTCTTGGCCATTTGCCCAGGAAGGTTCCCTCCTTGTCCCACGCTGTTGGTTATAGTCAGGTTTTCACATTGTAGATGTGGCCTCTGCCCTTTGTCCAGCTTCTGTGCCATCTTTTGGCTCTGGACCAGTTTGTCATCCACTAACACATATATAAGAAAGTTTACCAGAATTTTAATTTTATATTCTCTTAACTCTAGTCTGCTTTATCCCAGGAAACATGTGGTAAATACTCTGATAGTGGTGTTTATAATGCTCTGGGAATTCAAATAAAGGCTAGATTCATCTTAGGTGTGAAAGAGCGTCAGAGAAGGTTACAGAGGAACTAACTGGGAAAAGGAACGGTAGTTGAAATTAAGAAAGGACCCCAGGGTGTTTGTCCACATCCCCTACTAATACATCTTTGCTATATAATAATATATAATTTCATAAGGTTGCATATAAATACATAAGAAATGTGTATTCTACAGTTTGCCAGGAACAAGATCTGATATTTTTTTTTGATGTTTCTATTCTTTTTTTTTTTTCAATATATGAAGTTTATTGTCAAATTGGTTTCCATACAATACCCAGTGCTCATCCCAAAAGGTACCCTCCTCAATACCCATCACCCACCCTCCCCTCCCTCCCACCCCCCATCAACCCTCAGTTTGTTCTCAGTTTTTAAGAGTCTCTTATGCTTTGGCTCTCTCCCACTCTAACCTCTTTTTTTTTTTTTTTTCCTTCCCCTCCCCATTGGGTTTCTGTTAAGTTTCTCAGGATCCACATAAGAGTAAAACCATATGGTATCTGTCTTTCTCTGTATGGCTTATTTCACTTAGCATCACACTCTCCAGTTCCATCCATGTTGCTACAAAGGGCCATGTTTCATTCTTTCTCGTTGCCACATAGTACTCCATTGTGTATATAAACCACAGTTTTTTTTATCCATTCATCAGTTGATGGACATTTAGGCTCTTTCCATAATTTGGCTATTGTTGAGAGTGCTGCTATAAACATTGGGGTACAAGTGCCCCTATGCATCAGTACTCCTGTATCCCTTCGGTAAATTCCTAGCAGTGCTATTGCTGGATCATAGGGTAGGTCTATTTTTAATTTTTTGAGGAACCTCCACACTGTTTTCCAGAGTGGCTGCACCAATTTGCATTCCCACCAAGGGAGCAAGAGGGTTCCCGTTTCTCCACATCCTCGCCAGCATCCATAGTCTCCTGATTTGTTCATTTTAGCCACTCTGACTGGCGTGAGGTGATACCTGAGTGTGGTTTTGATTTGTATTTCCCTGATGAGGAGCAACATTGAGCACAAGATCTGATATTTTTGCATAACAAATTTTAGGACATGATACAAATTCTTTTTTTATTATTATTTTTTAATGTTTATTTTTGAGAGAGAGAGAAAGAGAGAGAAAACACGATCAGGGGATGGGGAGAAAGAGAGGAAGACACAGAATCAGAAGCAGGCTCCAGGCTCTGAGCTATCAGCACAGAGCCCAATGCGGGGCTCGAACTCACTAACCGCAAGATCATGACCTGAGCCGAAGTTGGACCCTTAACCAACTGAGCCACCCAGGCGCACCAAATTCTCTTTCTTTTATGTAAAGGAAAGCAAAGCAAGGAAAAGAAAACTTATGGAGAGAAAACCTTAGAAAAGAGGAAGAAGAAAAACAAAAGCGACTCCAGGAAGAAAAAACACAAGAAAAAGTTCAAGAAGAGGAACGGAAGGCTGAGGAGAAACAATGTAAGGGTAAGGATAAAAATGATAGATTTGATTTTTCTGAGACAGAGCAACGAAAGCAACAAGAAAAAATGATTCTGATGAGAGGGAAAAAATATATATAAGTAGATGTTAACCTTTGAGTCTGAAAAAACCTTTTTCTGAATTAAACTTGGAGGAGTGTGTAGGCTTGTTAAAACAGACTGAGGGTAGAAGTCTTAAAACAACATGTAGAAAAGAAAATTGTAATCACTGACTAACTATGAACAGACTCTGACATTTTCATAATTGAAGTAAACAGCTGTAAAGAGTTTCTTCAATTGGTGTTAACTATAAACTTTATTTTTTTTAATGTTTATTTTTGAGAGAGAGAGAGAGTGTGAGCAGGGAAGGGGCAGAGAGAGGGAGACACAGAATCTGAAACAGGCTCCAGGCTCTGAGCTGTCAGCCACAGAGCCTGATGTGGGGCTTGAACTCACAGACTGTGAGATCATGACCTGAGCCAAAGTCAGACACTTAACCAACTGAGCCACTCAGGTGCCCCTAAACTGCTTATTTTAATGAAACACCAATAAAATTTAAGTCTTTGCACACTGAAATTTCCTCAAAAGATATACTTTGTTTTTGATGCACCTCAGAGTCCATTCCTAAAATACTTCAAATATTATTGATACATATCTCTTTTGGACAGACAAATATTTCAATCCTTATTGGCACATGTGTTGAAATTTCTATAAGCTAAAGCATTCATTCTGCAAATGAATAAAGTAAAATATTTTTATTCTTATCAAAGCTAGTGTATTTGTGAGCTCTTCTGTTTTTCTTTTAGAACCATACTGGTGCATTTAGAGCTCTTTCTTCACTGAACCCTGTTTGCTGCCAATCTCCTCATTTGTGACCTCTCTTTTTGTCTCTTCCTGTTGTATCCTGACTGCCACAGATCAAACCTTGCTGCTTAGCCGCCTGCACTTTGCACAGCCTCGCCTGCC
Organism: Panthera tigris; assembly: GCF_018350195.1. Classification (NCBI taxonomy): domain Eukaryota; kingdom Metazoa; phylum Chordata; class Mammalia; order Carnivora; family Felidae; genus Panthera; species Panthera tigris. The sequence goes on from NC_056662.1 coordinate 120,255,577, forward strand.
ACCACTCATACATCTTCCCATACATCCTCACTCATGGCCCCCCACAAGTCATGTCTTTGTATCATTGCCTCCTGCTTTCCTAAAGATAAATGTCCTTGTTTGCTTTTATATTGATTCTGTGGCCATACAACATATTTAAATTGTAACAAGCCTTTGTCAAATGGATTTTCATTTTGCTGTTTGATGTTCAGTTCTTTTTCTTTTTGATTTTACAGGCTCTTTATATTGAGTCATCGCAAAGATGGGTATACGTGAAAGTAGCAAATAATGACAATTATCTTCTCTTTAGGTGAGCCAGCTACTGCTTTGGTGAATTATAGAGCATTGTACCGCTTTGAAGCCAGGAGCCATGATGAGATGAGTTTTAATTCCGGGGATATAATACAGGTAGGGAACAGTCTTTTTTGCTCATGAAGAAGCTTAATACAATGTAATATATTACTCTATAATTTTATATAGTGATATACCATTTAAAATGTATACCTTAAGCTTTATCTGATTTGTCCCTAATGAGATGCTGCAGACTTGCTTATTATTTATCACTGCTGTGTTCTAGGTAAGGAAGCTTAGACTTACACAAAATGTTAACAGTCAGTAGGACAGTGCCAGAGTGGGTCACAAGTACACATCTTTGATTTCCAAATCCAGTGGTCTTTACACTGTGCCATACTGCTTCACAGCATAAATAGTGATGCTGAGGGTTGCCTGGGTGGTTCAGTCGGTTAGGCGTCTGACTTTGGCTCAGGCCATGATCTCACAGCTCTTGAGTTCAAACTCTGTGTCAGGCTCTGTGCTGACAGCTCAGCCTACTTTGGATTCATTCTCTCTCTCTCTCTCTCTCTCTCTCTCTCTCAAAAATAAACATTTTTTAAAAAGTGATGCTGATTGTGTTGTTTTAATAAATTACCAATGAAATTTGGGGGTGCTGATTATTTCCTGACAACCATTAAAAGAATTGAAGGAAGTAGACTCTATAGCCCTAACTAGATGCAATCCCTTGTTCCTTGAAACTAAAGGCCTTTATTATATAGTCACAAACCATGTAAAATGGATGAATAAGAGAAGATGCAGGGAATAGCATTTGATACAGCTGTTGTGATATAATGGAAAGAATACAGGCTTTAGAAGCATAGTAACTTGGATTTTAGTCTCTGTGTCACTTTTCTTCTTAGTAAATTAAAGTAATATTACCTAGAATACCTAGCCAGTGTGTGTTTTCTTTTTAGCCTGCATAGTCACCAGTTTGGTGTCTTTTATCAGTTATACTGCAACTATTTAATGGTACTTGGCATAGGTTTTACCAGAAACCTCTGTTCAAACACTCAGGTTAATCCCCAGCTACACATTCCTTCTGTTACTGTTGCCACCACTGACAATCCACAGTCTGCTGGCCCTCCTGTTCCTCCTCCACCTGTTGGTGATGATGAAGTTGTGTCTAAGAATGAAGAGATGCAGCCTATCTCTGGACATGTTTGGTCAAGAACCTATTTATATTTTTGGTTCTGTCTTTTACCATCAACAAGTATTTGTTGAGGGCTATGCTAGGGATATAGTAAACAAGACACACAGTCTCTGCACTTAATGAGCTGGTAGTCTGATGAGAAGGACATTCTAAAGCAGAGGAAGGAAGGTGGTAGAAAGCTACTAGCTTTACAGCAGACCTGCCCCGTGGTCATCAAGCCAATCTGATGGCGATGACAATAGGAACATTGAGTCAGCTGGAGTTTCTTGAGGGTGTTCTTTGCCAAATCACTGATATAACCAATGAGTCATGAGTTACTACCAGATACCTGATTTCGATAACTTGGTTGATGACCATGTCATTCATTGAGAGAGGAAGATTAAAAGGAGGCAATTTAGGTGAGAATTATAATAAGTTCAAGTTTGGATGAGTTTCAGATTTCTGGATAGCAGTTGAATATCCAGAGATGTCTAGAGAGATCTCAGGCAGAGATCAGAGGCCAATTTGAGTGTCATCATTGTGTTGTGATGGTAATTGCCTTGAGCATAGCGGATGAATGATGATCCTTAAGAGACACTAACACTAAAGGGATTATTAGAAGAAGAGGAGCCTTAAAAAGAAACGACTAGAGTCATTAGGAAAAAGCCAGGAGAGTTTAGTGTCAATGAACTTTGAGAAGAGTGGTCTGCATGTGAATAAGATAGGACTTAGAAAACAGCCATTAGATTAGCAGTATCAGAGCTATTGTTAACCTTGAGGAAAACAGTTGAGTGGAATGGTGGGGAACAAGCCAGATTTCAGTGACCTGAAATTGGAAGGGAGGAAGAGGAGACAGTGAATATATAAAATTCTTTGAAGGAGCTTAGCTTTTGAAAGTGGGAAGGGAGGGCGCCTGGGTGGCGTACTCGCGGTCCGTGAGTTCGAGCCCCGCGTCGGGCTCTGGGCTGATGGCTCGGAGCCTGGAGCCTGTTTCCAATTCTGTGTCTCCCTCTCTCTCTGCCCCTCCCCCGTTCATGCTCTGTCTCTCTCTGTCCCAAAAAAATAAATAAAAAAAAAACAAAACGTTGAAAGTGGGAAGGGAGAGAAAATGATTAATGAGGAGAGTGGGTTGAAGGAAGTTCTGTGTTTCATTTTTTGGTTTTTTTATCTTGGCTTGAGCAAATTTGCTGGTTTATTTGCAAGTTTAAATAATGATAGGATCTGCAGAGAGGGAAAAGGTTAATGATAGTGGATTTAGTAAAGTGCACAATTGTTAGTGTACAGCTCAGATAATTTGTACACATGTATATATCGGTGAAACTACCACTCAGATCAACATACAGAACACTCAGGAAGGCACTTCGTGGCTCCCTGGCAAACCTCTCTGTTCTGACCAGTGGGTACAGGTGAAGATGATTCTCAGTAAGGCTGGAGGGCTTAGGACCTAGAGCATCGGAGGAGAGAGTAGTGGGAGGATTAGACAGCTCTTCCGTTTTGGTTAGAGGGCTGAAGGAAAGGATGCATGGGACTAGAAATACATTTTGCTGAATTCGAAGGTGAGCTCAGATCTGATGGTTTCCCTATTCTTGGTCAGATAGGAGGCAAGACCTAGTCAACTTAATGGATAAGGGTGGCAGAAGAGATTTGATTGAAGGTGAAAAAGATTAGAAATTCCACTGAGTCCTGGCAACATTTTCCGTGACAACCTGTTTTTCTAGCATTCTTATATGTTAATGCTATTTTTGAGGTAATAGTTTCCATAAACCTCTGAGAACTTACATACATTTTTTTAGTTTCACTTTCTATGTAAATTGACAACTAAAAATTAATTAGGGCCATAAATTATAGATACGAAATTTATTAAAATTAACCTGTTACAAAAGCAAACTTGGTCTAATTTTAAAGATTAAATGAATGGGGCTTGTCTTCTTGAAAAGCTAGAAAGTTTAAGGAAAAAGTATTGAAGAAAGTAGGCTTTTAAAAGTTTGTATGGAAGGAAGGAAGTTAGTGTTTGAATGCCAGTATTCATACCTGTCAGTGATCCTTGCCTTGAGACCAGCATTTAAATTAGGTATATTGCTGAGCATTCTGCTTTAGGTTGAGTAATTCCTTGAGGTCTATTGTGTTCTTCATTTTTAGTGCTGTGGCTTAGCTGTTTTAAATTTAGCCTTAAACTAGATTTACAAGATAATATTTTATCAGTGGTTCCTTTTGTTATATTTTAGAACACCACTTTTTAATTATTACATAGCAATGATAGAACTAATGAGTGAGTTTAGCAAGGTTGCAGGATATAAGATCAATATACAAAGACAGATGTTCATAGTTTTATCATAGCCAAAAACTGGAAACAACTCAAATGTCCATCAGTAGGTAAACATACAAGCAAATTGTGGTACATCTATACAATGTAATATTACTCAGCAATAAAAGGGAGAAGAGATGAAACTACAAATCACCTGTATGTGTTACCAGTTGAAAAACAGTATTTAGAGAAAGTTTTCTAGTTCTCTTAGCTCAAGAAGACTACTCTAATAGGAACTAAACAAAACTAAACAAAACAAAAATTAATGATTATAGGAAAATAACAAGTTTGCAAGAAAGGAAATGTAATTATCAGAACATTACATGATTTAGATGTGAAATATTTGTTTACCTAGTCATAATAATATAAACATTAAATATAATTAAACCAAAAAATTTGAGATAGCAGTGTTGATAGACAAAGAAGATGCAATAAAAGTTAAATGTTGATTTTCCATAATCAAAATCCAATAGATGATGTTTAAAATTGAAACATTCAGGAAATAATAGTATAAATACATTATTTAGAAATATAGAAGATAGGGGTGCCTGGGTATTAAACATCTGGCTTGATCTCAGCTCAGGTCTTGATCTCAGGATCATGAGTTCAAGCCCTGCATTGGGCTCCACGCTGAGTGTGAAGCCTACTTGAAGGGAGGGAGGGAGGGAGGGAGGGAAGGAGGAAGGAAGGAAGAAAGGAAGGAAGGAAAGGAAGGAAGGAAGGAAGGGGGGGAGGGAGGGAGGAAGGAAGGAAGGAAGGAAGGAAGGAAGGAAGGAAGGAAGGAGAAATACAGAGGATGGTATAGAAAAACAACTACGAATGGCAAGTTGTTATCAGGAGTGGAAATCAGGGCATAATGAGTGATGGGATCTTCCATCATAAGCCATATAGAATGCTGTTTGTTTCTGTTAACTATTTTTGTGTATTTAACTTGGATGAAATTAAATTTTTTGAGAGAAAGAGAGTGCACAACAGGCATAGGTTGGGAAGGGCAGAGGGAGAGGGAGAGAGTGAATCCCAAGCAGACTCCCTCCCCAGCACAGAGCCAGATGCAGGGCTCAGTCTCACTAACTGTGAGATCATGATCTGAGCCAAAATCAAGAGCCAAAGGTGCCTTTTTAAAATTTCATTTTTTGGGGGCTTCTGGATGGCTTAGTCGATTGAGCATCTGACTCTTGATTTCAGCTCAGATCATGATCTCACAGTTTATGAGATTGACCCCGATGTCAGGCTCTGCACTGACAGCACGGAGCCTGCTTGGGATTCTCTCTCTCCCTCTGTCTCTGCTCCTCCCCTGCTCATGCACTCCCTCCTTCTCTCTCTCTCTCTCTCTCTCTCTCGCTCTCGCTCTCGCTCTCTCAAAATAAGTGAACATTTTTTTCTAAAGGGCACCTTTGTTTGTCATTAGAGATAGTGACCTATTAATATGTAGAAAATGCCTCAGCTCAGGGTGCATGGGTGGCTTTAGTTGTTAAACATCTGACTTCAGCTCAGGTCATGATCTCACAGTTCATGAGTTCAAGTCCCACATCAGGTGAGCTCAGGCCCCACTTCGGGTGAACAGGAGCCCTGCTTTGGGTAAAAACATGAGCCCTGGGTGAGCCCCACTTCTCTCTCTCTCTCTCTCTCTCTCTCACTCTCTCTCGCTCTCGCTCTCTCTCTCTCTCTCTCTCTCTCTACCCCCCACCTTGTGGGATTCTTTCTCTCTGCCCCCCTTGCTCACTTGCGCCCTCTCTCTAGAAAAGAAAAGGGGCACCTGGGTGGCTCAGTCAAGCGTCCAACTTCAGCTCAGGTCATGATTTCACGGTTCATGAGTTCAAGTCCTGCATCGGGCTCTGTGTTGACAGCGTGGAGCCTGGAGCCTGCTTCAGATTCTATGTCTCCCTCTCCCTCTCGTTCTCTGCCCCTCCCCTGCTCACACTCTGTCTCTCTCAAAAAAAAAATAAACATGAAAAAAAACTTTTTTTAAGAAATAAAAAAGAAAAGAAAATGCCTCAGCTCTTTAGTTACATGAGCTTAATTCTGAAAATGAGGCTATTGTACAGTAGTCTGCATCCCTTTCCTTTGTAAATGTGTGACATTCTAACCATTGTTAACCCTTCTTTTTGTTTCCATAGGTTGATGAAAAAACCGTAGGAGAACCTGGTTGGCTTTATGGTAGTTTTCAAGGAAATTTTGGCTGGTTTCCTTGCAACTATGTAGAAAAAATGCCATCAGGTGAAAAATCTGTGTCTCCTAAGAAGGCCTTACTTCCCCCTACAGTATCAGTATCTGCTACCTCAACTTCTTCTGAGTAAGTTTTTAGCTAACAGTGCAGTGTATTTAGCCCTGCAAATGTATTTGTGTCAACCTGCTACTTAATCATATTATAATCTGTGCTGGACTCTTCAAGAGTACCTTCTGTTCCAGATTTCATACTGAAATTTAATAAACAAAAATGTAGGTCAGTACTTGGTTCGTGAATTCTTTTTTCCAAAATTGTGTTTAAACACAATGTGAATTATGTATAAGTTGATAAATTTGTAGTGCTTCATTAGATTTTAAATGATGAAGTGTATTTACATCAAAGTGTTGTATTTTACAGATCACTTTCTTCAAATCAACCAGCATCAGTGACTGATTATCAAAATGTATCTTTTACAAACCTAACTGTTAATACATCATGGCAGAAAAAATCAGCTTTTACTCGTACTGTTTCCCCTGGATCTATATCACCGATTCATGGACAGGTATGTATCTTTAATTTTTCTCTGCTTTATTCTTTGACATTGCTCATGTTCACATAAAATAGAAAATTTTTGTACAAAGACATCACTTACTCATTTAACCAGAGTTTGTAGTATTTGGTTTCTGTTCTTGTCATTGACATGTGATAATGATGTAAACAAATTATTATTATTATTACTTAGAAGTTTCTCAGCAGTTCATTTTCATAGCACCCAGTTGCTAGCAGCTAGGGTTTCTAAGCTCAAAATGTCATCTTTATAAATCTGGCTATATTATTCTTAATTCGTAGTTATTGTGAGAAGATATGTGGGCTTGGAGGTTTTTGGGGTTTTGTTGGTAAGAAATTTGTGTGGGAACTATGTTACATATATTTAGCCTCTGCTTTACATGTAACCATTGCAGGCATTGTTACATTAATATTGTTGAAAAGAAATCACAGACTTTGTCAAAACAGAGCCCTACAAATTTCACCTTCACTCAAAAAAATGTTTACTTCATGACCATAGATAGGTTCCAGGCGTTTCTTTATATGCTAGAAATTTAATGGAAAAAAAATCTCTGCCATTAAGGAGTCATAATCTAATGAAACAGACACATATATAAATAATTGTAAAGTATGTGAAGGGTTGTAATAAAGATATTCTACAAAATCTTGAGGACTGTATAGCCGAGAGAGATCTCATTCACTCTTTGGGAATTGGAGCAGGGTTCACAAAGGACCAAGTATTTGAGCAGGACCTTTGAGGATAAGCAAGATTTTAGCAAACAGAGAAGGAAAGTTATTCCTGTGAAAAAATAATTTGGGGAAAGTCAGTGAGGCATGTTAACACAGAGTTTCCAGGACAAGAATTATTTATAGTGTGGCTAGAGTACAGGAATCTTGGAGAAAGGGTCAAGCAGGAAAGCTAGAGGGTGAGTTTTATGTGTGAAGTGTTTAATACCATGCCTAGCTGCTTGGCAGTGGGCAGCCCCTGAAGGTTTCCAAGAGGTGTGTGTATTTTTGAAACCTAACTCCCAGCAGTAGTACAGGGGTCGATTGGTGGAAGGAAGCAAAGGAAGGAAACCAAGCAAGGAAGGATGCCACAGTAGCTAATTACAAGAGATGATGACGTAAACTGGTACCACAGTAAAGAAAATGTATAGAAGAGGAGGTGGATTTAAGATTACTAGGAATTGACATAAAATTGGCAATCCATTGAAATGTCAAGAGTAAGGAAGAAGTTGGGAGTTAAAGAAGGTTCCTCAGGGTCTTGAGCTTGAGTAACTGGAAGGATGGTGATAGCATTGTCTTGGGTGAGCATTGCAAGAGGAGTGGGTTCCGTGAGCTCTAAAAATGATGTCTCACCGTGCAACTTTAAGGTATTTGGTTTAGAGACAACCTGGTGGGAAGGCCCAATGAGTAGTCTGACTTACAAGTCTGGAGCTCAGGAGATAAAGTTAAAATTAAGATATAGATTAGAGAAGGCATAGACATAACTAAGATAATTTAGGAAAATCATGTGAAACGGGAAGGGAAAGGGACTGGACAAAGAGGACCCATCAGTCACCAGAGGGTGAGCTTCTGGAAAGACAAGGGTGTTAATGATATTAGCACTGTTCAGAGATCAGGGAAAAACTTTTAACAGAAGGCTACTCAAATGGTTGTCTGTCATATATAATTGTAAATCATTTAGTAGAGTAGATAAAGTTATCTTAAGGCACCACCGTACCAAACTGGTCTTTGTTTGAACTGTGAACAAGCTATATAGTAGGAAACAAAAATTGTGGTTACTTTTTTAAAAATTTTGTGTTTTTATGTTCACAGGGACAGGTTGTAGAAAACCTAAAGGCGCAGGCCCTGTGTTCTTGGACTGCAAAGAAGGATAACCACTTGAACTTTTCAAAACATGATATTATCACTGTCTTGGAACAGCAAGAAAATTGGTGGTTTGGAGAGGTGCATGGAGGAAGAGGGTGGTTTCCAAAATCTTATGTCAAAATACTCCCTGGGAGTGAAGTCAAGCGGGAAGAGTAAGCATTTTGTGTTTACGTGAGATGTGGATGTTGGTGTTTTCACTAATGAGGCGGCTGAAGAACAACTGGCTATACCATAAAATAAAACATTTATGCTTGAGTTTGAATATCGAGAGGAGGATTTCTAGAGTGAAAAAAAGTGTACTTCACATATTTGTACCAGTTTTAGAATATCTTTTATTCTAGTTATTTCAGATGCCTAAAGTTTTCAAAGTGCTTAAAATTTTAGATCTGTTGCTTTCTTTGTGGCAGCTCAAGAGTTACTTTTCATTTCCTTTGGAGCACTTCTCCCTTGTTATTTACTGTGCATTGTCAGTATTTAAATAAACCTTTGCTGACGGCCTCGCCATTGCCAAAGTGTAGGGCATTCCCTTTCTGGGCCTCCAGAATTCCTTGAAGATCATACCTCTCTTACTGCACATAACAGACTGGGTTGCAATTATTTATTTTCTTACCCATCTCTCCTGTTAGATCATAAGCTCTGGGAGGGCAGGATCCGTGTCTTTGTTTTTCAGGTTTTTTTCCTGCCTAGTGTAATCTCAATGCATAGTAGCTTCTCAGTCATATTAGCTCAGTGAATAAGGAGAGGATTCATTGAATGAACAATCAGATGAGTCAATTTTCAAGTGAAGAACAAGTAAAAACTAAATAAGGTCTCGGGCCTTAATTTCCCAGTCTGTAGAGGAATGAGATCTCCAGGCATGTTTAAGATGTTTAAGATGTTTAAGAAATAAGTACAAAAGTAGTGATAGGCAGCTGTCTCCTTGTGTTTTATACTGAAGTTGATCCGAATAAAAAAGTGATCTGATTGAATGAAAAGAGACAGGTCTTTGGAAATCAAGAGGCTTGAGTTCTGATTGTTCTTTTTGTCAGCCTATGTGGAATAACCTATTTGCCTTCGGTTTTCCAACTGATGGGATAAAAAGAGTAAATTAATCTTTAAAAACATTTTCAAGGCTGAGATTCTCTGTATGAATTTTTAGTTCCAGTGCAGAAATTTGCTCTTCAGACTGACACAGAATTTTAGATTTAGAAGTGTGTAAATGATAACAATTCAGAGCTGACGTGTGGCACTGTGGTGGGCCCTTTACAGGAATTATCTTAAACGCCATAACATTTTACAGAGAAGAAAACTTCAGCGTAAAGGCAGTAAGTTTAAATGCTGTTCCCCCCAACTTCTCATTCATTACTGATCTTTTCTAACAGATAAGACCTGTAATTTGAAAACCTGCAGTAATGGAGAGATCATGCCCTAAACAAGGTGGTGGTGCATTCAGTTGTGGCCATGAGTTGTAGCGAGGTTCCATTCTGAGTACTGACTTATTGCTATATAGTTTCCTCAAGGATCCTGGGAAGCCCTGGTGCATCCTACAGATGTCTAGCTTTTTTTTTTAATTTTTTTTAACGTTTATTTATTATTGAGAGAGAGAGACAGAGTGTGAGCAGGGGAGGGGCAGAGAGAGAGAGAGAGAGGGAGACACAGAATCCGAAGCAGGCTCCAGGCTCTGAGCTGTCAGCACAGAGCCTGACGCAGGGCTCAAACTCACAAACTGCAAGATCACGACCTGAGCCAAAGTCGGACACTTAACTGACTGAGCCACCCAGGCGCCCCCAGATGTCTAGCTCTTAAACATGACAGGCTTCCAGATTTTTTCCATTTCCTGGGTTAAATTGGAAATTAAAGTTTTACCTGCTCTGAAATATAAAAAATAAAGTTGTTATTTTTATATATTTAAGTGTAGTGTACTCTAAACAGATACTAAAATTTACATACTGTCCTTGTTCTCCCTGTATGAAGCCAAGCCCGCCATGTGCTTTTCCAAATAACTGTCCATTTACCAAAGCATTGGTGACTTTTACATTCTTTTAGAAAGGCAAAATATCTCACACTTAAAAAACTATTTAAAAATCATGTTGAAATTACTTGACTGTAGTAAAAAATTTAGAAGTCTGTAACTAGGCATTCTTAGTCCCCTACAGTTTTTTGTATGAGAATATTTCTAGCCTGTTTACTGAGACAATATTTAAATTCCTTTTAGAAAGTCCTAAAAGAATGTACCGCAAACACCTTCTGTCACGTTTCTTGGTTTTGCTTGTTGATGGCTTTTTGTTTCATAGTTATTTTTTCTTATCTGTTTCTGTATTTATCTGGCAGACCAGAAGCTTTGTATGCAGCTGTAAACAAGAAACCTACCTCTGCAGCCTACACAGGTGGAGAGGGTGAGTTTTCAGCAATTTGTAAATTATATGGGCGTCAGATTAGCTATTGACTATCTGACTTCCCTCAGTGGTTATCCTCCCTGTTTCTGTGTCTTCAGTGTTAAAGTGAGTTTAGGAAAACCTGTCCTTTGTTTATTTCACGTGAATATTGAGACTAGAGAAAAAAATAGGGCATTTTTAGAAAATCAGTACTATAAACATTCAGCATAGACTTGGTAAGTAAGATCATAAATAAAAGATGTTGCAGTGAGATAGCATGAAATTTTTTGTTTTCTTATAATACACCTGCGTTACAGTAATTTAGAAAATAAGGCAATTTTAGTACGTTTAGTTGTTTACAAATTGCATTTTAATTATGGTGGATCCTATAAATCATTAAGTAGGATTTGAAATCAAGGTATGTTTTATTATAATTATTACACAAATTTTTTCTGTAGCCCTTTAGGTTGTTCGACTAATAACTTATTATTTATTTTGAAAAAATGAAAGATTGTCTATCCTCATTTCGGGCATTTTTATTTAACGTTATTTATAAATGAATTCTATATGTCCATTGTAAAATTAGTTGAAGTGAAGTAATTATGTTTCTGTTTTTGCTCAAGAAAATCAGTTTAGTGGTAATTTAAACTGCTTATATAGTAGCTACTGTGTTTAAGGTTTTATGCTAGCGCCTAAAAGATACAAGGATGAATAAAACACAGTCTCCCGAGTCTTCACAGTAGACTGGGGAAGATAGGGGTACCATTGTAATAAATTCTATAATGAGTGGACATAACTTCGTTTTAAGTGGGAACTGGGAATCCACAGACATGGCAGTACTGAATCATCTCAAGCAAGGAGTAGGGTTTTGCATAGTGACCTAGGAAGAGACAGGTCTTGTGGAATGAGAGAAAGTCATGAGCCAGAACATAGCTATGAATGGATAGGGAACTCAGGTCACCAGCAAGGCTGGAATAATAGGTTCACTGTGGAGTGAGTGCTATGGGATGAGTCTGGGAAAGTAGTGAGGAGTTTTTTGGGAAGGACCTTGCTTATTACTGCATACCTAAGTGTTGCATGCATTTCTGGTTTTGTTAAATCCCATAAAGTGAGTAATCCTGGCAATGTGAATAGTAAACAGGTCGTAGATGATGTTCCCGGTCATCTCTAGTTTAGGATGTACAGATGAAATTCCAGGCTGACAAATAAAAATAACTAGAAAAGAAAGACTAAAGCCAGATCATCGACTGTTTGTTCCAAGTAGCAGTAATAACAGGGACAGAAACCAAAGCCAATATTGACATGCAGACCTTTCCCTTGAGGCCATTTGTTAACAAGTATTTTTTGAGCATCTATGTGCCAAGCACGGTGCTAGAAGCTGGGTCATTGTGGTGGAGCTTGGCCTCTGGTACTGGTGTCAGCTGAATATTGGGCATTTTCGTAACTGTATTTATATAAGAATTAAAGAGAAAAGAACCTAGCATATTAAAATGTATTTTGTGTAAGGAGGTTGAAGAATACTTTCCATATCTTGACTCTGTAGAGATACTTGGATCTGTTTGTGTTTATGGATTATTCTCTGTGATAAGATGATGATACAGTTGGAAAAAAAAGCAACTCCATGATAATGACTTATGTTAAGTAGTCTTTTTCTAAGAAATTATTAAACAATCGCTTCATTCCTTTTTCTGTTTTAAGATCTTTTTACATTAGGTTTTCTTAAGTTATAAGGTCTTTTACGTTAATTTACACAGGATTTGGAGATTAACATAATTTTTTTTCCTTCTATAATCTTACAACCCAAGTTAGTTTCTTTTTGCTTTGTTTCCGACAGAATATATTGCACTTTATCCATATTCAAGTGTAGAACCTGGAGATTTGACTTTCACTGAAGGTGAAGAAATATTGGTGACCCAGAAAGATGGAGAATGGTGGACAGGAAGTATTGGAGATAGAACTGGAATTTTTCCATCAAATTATGTCAAACCAAAAGATCAGGAGGTAAAGTTATTTTGATATAGAAACAAAATGATTCCATTCTTGTGTCTTGAGATTCATACTTAAAACAGAGACTCCTGTATATATGCGTTTGGTCAGGATTTGGTTGTAAGAAAACCACTTAAGGTAGCACCAGTTTATTATAGGGATCCTGTTAGGTAAGAGAGACAGGATTTCATTAAATTTCTAAGAACAGGACCCAGAGGTAGGGCTGGTCTCATGGTAACTAAAGCTAGGGATGATCCCAGATCCACGCCAGCTTACCAAGGGATCACCAAGAAGGAGTCTGTAAAATTTTACCTTAAGGCCCTGACGTTAATGTGACTTGCCCTACATTATGAGTTCCTGCTGCTTTTCATCCTTCTACTAGTATGGTACAGTGCAGCAGTTCTCAAACTTTTAGGTTTCTGGAACTTTCTACATTCTTAAAAAATTGGGGACTCTAAAGAGTTTTTTTTAATGCATGGGTTAAATATAGTTATATATTCCATGTTAGAAATTAAAACTGCAGTTTTAAAAATATTTACTTATTTTAAAGTAACAAAATTATACCCATTACATGGTTATATAAATAACTTGCTTCTTATGAAAACCAACAATATATTTTCAAACAAAAAAGTTTGGTGAAAAGAAGGGCATTGTTTTATATTTCTGCAAATCTCTTTAATGTCTGGCTTAACCTGAAGACAGGTGGATTCTCCTGTTCTGTATTCAGTCTGTTGTGATACATTCTTTTGGTTGATGTGCACAAAGAAAATTCAACCTCACGCAGATATGGGAGAAAACAGAAAAATATTTTTTTAATTTTAAAAAAAATGTTTGTTTATTTTAGAGAGAAAGCATGAGCAGGAAGTGGGGGTGGGGTGGGGAGGGGGACAGAGGATCTGAAGCAGGCTCTGTCTGCACTGACAACACAGAGCCCAACTCGGGGCTCGAGCTCACGAACCGTGAGATCGTGACCTGAGCTGAAGTCGGATGCTTAACCGACTGAGCCACCCAGGTGCCCCAACAGAGACATATTTTAATAACATTTTTAGATATCTGTGGATATTCCTTGGTATTACTACACCAAAACTTGGTAAGTGTTAAATTTTTACAGGTTAGTTACACATGGAATCTAAAGCCATATCAGTGAACATTTCTTACTGTTGAATTAAAATTGAATGGATTTTTTACCCATGCTGGTAACATTATTCATTACCCATGTGGTGACATCATTCATTGGTCATTTGGAAAATACTGAATCACTGAGTTATGCACATATTCTTAGTATTGACACGTTTCATCATACAATACCAAAAAGTTAACATTTGTTAATGTCACCACTGATCTCCAAGGAAAATCTTTATTTTTTTTTTTAATTTTTTTTAATGTTTATTTATTATTGAGAGACAGACACAGAGTGTGAGCAGGGGAGGGGTAGAGAGAGGGGGAGACACAGAATCCGAAGCAGGCTCTAGGCTCTGAGCTGGAGGGCTCAGGGCTCAAACACACAGACCGTGAGATCATGAAGTCGGTCGCCTAAGCAACTGAGCCACCCAGGTGCCCCTGATCAAGGGCATTCTTAAGTGGAACCATTTTGTTTGTTTTCCTGTGAGCTTGTGGTGGTGAGGGTACTAGGACTGCTAGTATAATGTGGCTCCGCTGCCATGATTCATGCTAAGGCATCAGCAGTTTTACCCTCCACTGTAAATGTCAACACCATGAAAGAGGCAAATAATGTCTTAAAAATGTTATGCAAAAAGTCTTTATCTTCTGGATTCCTGGAAGGGCCTCAAGGACTGTCCCCAGGGATGCACACACCACATGGGACAACCATGTAGGTTGACTTCTGGCTCTAACACTTAGAGGCTAGGTGACCTTGTACAAGTATTCTGTACCTCAGTTTCATTCTCTGTAAAATGGGGACAATTATAATACTTACTAGTATCATGAGAACTGAATAAATGAATATATGTAAGATTCTTAGACCACTGTTCTGTCATAAGTACCCAGAAAATGTTAGGCCAGGACTCCCATCAATTCCACTTCAATACTTGAACTATAACTGTGTTCACTAACAACAGCAAAAAAATTGTCTATTCCATCCCTTTATTTGTTCAAATTCCTGAAAAGAAGGAATGTAGTTGGCCCGACTATTTGTTTTTTTTTTTTTTTTATGTTTATTTATTTTTGAGAGAGAGACAGCACAAGCTGGGGAGGGGCAGAGAGAGAGGGAGACACAGAATATAAAGTAGGCTCCAGAGCCCAGTGTGGGGCTCGAACTCACGAACTGTGAGATCATGACCTCACATCAAGAGCTCGGACGCTTAAGCGACTGAGCCACCCAGGCACCCCTATCCTGTTAAGTCAGACTGAGGTTATAGTTGCCACCCAGGAAATGGATTTTTGTTGTTGTTGTTCCTGCGTTCATGGGGAACATACAAAAAAAATTAAAAACCTCCTAGGTAGCGGAAGCAGAACTCACGCATGCCTTAAGATATATTTTTTTTAATGTTTATTTATTATTGAGAGACAGAGAGACACAGAGTGTGAGCAGGGGAGGGGTAGAGAGAGGGGGAGACACAGAATCCGAAGCAGGCTCCAGGCTCTGAGCTGTCAGCACAGAGCCCGACACAGGGCTCAAACTATATATGTAGTGGGCATTGATGCTAACCTGATAAATGAGAGGTATCTGGCCCAGATGCTCATGTTTGATATTCAGGTAAGATGCAGAAAATGAGCTGTTCTTGTTGAGTCACTAGATGCCAGCATCATCCATTTGTAATGTTTGTTAGTAGACCTTCATTTTAAAGGAACAAGAACCCTGGGGATTAGAAATCTAATTCATAATAACCTTTGTACTCTTACATCTGGATTATTAGAAAATGATAAAACAGTATGTCTTTTCCTTACAGAGTTTTGGGAGTGCTAGCAAATCCGGAACATCAAACAAGAAACCCGGTATGTATAATAATGGAGTTAAAAAAGTACTACAGTGTTTAATAGTCTTGGATTCATAGTTTCTTGTCTGTCTTCTTTTCAGAGATTGCTCAAGTAACTTCAGCATATGTGGCTTCTGGTTCTGAACAACTTAGCCTTGCACCCGGGCAGTTGATACTAATCCTAAAGAAAAATTCAAGTGGGTGGTGGCAAGGGGAATTACAGGTAATAACCTTTAAATAATATTTATCAATTTTATTATAAAAATAATGCATACTCATTAGAAAATAAAATTAATAACAATTTTAGATCACCTATAATCATACCACTTAGAGGTAATCAATATTAACATTGTGGTGTATTATGTTCCCCTCTAGTTTCTTCCCTGCTTATTTTTAGCACAGCTGAATTGGTATAAGTAATGATACCAAGAATAATTTTCTCTACAGACATAATTGTTTTCTAATACCTGCTTTAATAAACCATAGGTCACCGTCTTAAAGGAAGGCATACCATCATCTTTGCCTGGGATAACCCCAGGCTTACCGTATATAGCCTCTTCTATCTAGGAGAAGAAACATTATCCAGGCTGTGTACTGAGAAAATGCTACTCATTGGACTTTCTCTACCATAGTCTTATGTTTTTGAAACAGCAATGCAAGGAAAGGAAATGCAGGCATAAATGAACCTATGTTTTCCTAAAATGTTAACAGAAGTAGTTATTGCATATGTTTTGATACAGAAAGTTCTTTTCTCTTCAAAGTTCCTTACTAGAAAGACTAAAAATAAAAAGCTTTTTAAGATTAAAAGATCATGAGAGGTATAATAGCTATATTTTTATACATAAAAGTAGGTTTGATATATGGTTGTAATATGGAGGATAAATACAGCTTCATTCTTGCACATCAGTCTTAAACAATCCTAAAGAACACTGGAGGTTCAAAATTGAGTATCTTCTTGAGTAACTCCTTGAAATCCCACCTTCCTGATTTGCTTTAAAGATTGACCCAACAATATGACGAGCATGGCTTTCCACAAATTTTATTTGTGATCTCTGCATTAATTATTGACAGAGCCCCAAGAGGTGTTCATTGTGCACAGTACCATTTTAAGTGCTGACTTGATTCCTAGGAGAACTCTGGAAGGGTCTTTTTAGTTTATAAATATTATTTGTGTGAAGTATCCAGAGAACTCTGAGTCCAGAAGACCTCCTAATAGACTTCTCTAACAGACTTCTGCAAGTAGTGTTCTCAGCACCATTTTGATATGCATATTGAGCCTTCCAGTTGTTTAATACTGATCTGGAAGGCCAGTGCAGAATTCAGGGGTCCCCAAGACCACCCTGACTTCTGACACCAGCTGGAAGTTTGGAGGTCCCCAAGACCACTCTCAAGTTCAATAATTAACTAGAAAGACTCATGAGACACTGAGAGCTATTCTTCTCATAGTTACAGTTTGTTACAGCAAAGTAATTTAGATTATAATTAGACAAGGAAAAAGATGTATGGGGCTGAGTTCAGGAGGGTTCCAAAAACAGAGGTTTCATTGTCCTCTCCCAGTGGAGTCATGGATAGCATTGACTCCTGGCAACAATAAACATCAAGTATTGCCAAGCACAGAAGCTCATTTGAGCCTTGGTGTCCAGAGTTTTTACATCCTAGACATGGTTCTGCACTTATGGCTAAACTTAGTCTCCAATCCTTTTAGAGGTTGAGTTCATACTGTATCACCCAGAGCGCCCCCCATAAGTCACATTGTTAGACTGTCTGGCATGGTCAAGGCCCAGAGGAAATAAGACACTTATCAGTCAGGACATACCACAGGTTTAGAGATTACCTCCCAGGAGCCAAAGGTAGAGTCCAGACCTCTCTTGGGACAAGGGTAAATTCTTTACTGCACAGCCATTTTTAGTTTATGTCTCAGTAATTATTTTTGATCCCATCTTTCATATTCCTTTTGCTAATTTTATAGGCCAGAGGAAAAAAGCGACAGAAAGGATGGTTTCCTGCCAGCCATGTTAAACTTTTGGGTCCAAGTAGTGAAAGAACTACACCTGCCTTTCATCCTGGTATGGAAGTGAATTAACTTGTATTTCATCTTACAGAAGTTTTGTTGAAATTCAGCCACTTCTTAGATTAGCATATGCTTTGAAAAATATTAAAAATTGGTTCTTTTTGTAACTCTGTCTGAAAGTAATGTTACAATGAGAACTTCCTTTCTAAAAAGATCTATATACAAACAGCCAACTGTTTAAGTGATACTTGAACCACTTCATTCCTTGAAATTTTTCAAAGTGGAATTGCTATGCTATTATACTTAAAGTGAAGCAGTTGGGGTACTGGGGTGGCTCAGTTGGTTGTGTCCAACTCTTGATTTCGGCTCAGGTCGTGATGTCACGGTTGCGAGATCAAGCCTTGTGCAGGCTTCAGGCTAGGCAAGGAGCCTGCTTGGGTGGGATTCTTTCTCCCTCTACCACTCCTCCACTTGCACTCTCTCTTTCTCACTCTCTGCAAAAAAAGGCAACTATTTAAAGTGAAGCAGTTCACTTGGATTAACCGTAGTTGGGAGATTCTTGTTTTATAAAATAGGAAAATGGAGGAAGGAGGGTGAAGCAGAGCAGCTCAAGGAAAATTTTACCCTAATTCTAACATTTAATAGTAGAGTCATTTAAGTTCTAGGGGAGTTATAACATGTGATCTTTGTGTTAATAATCAATTTACTTTATTATTTTGTTCTTTTTCTCGTAGTATGTCAGGTGATTGCTATGTATGACTATGTAGCAAATAACGAGGATGAGCTGAATTTCTCCAAGGGACAACTTATCAATGTTTTGAACAAAGATGATCCTGACTGGTGGCAAGGAGAAATCAACGGGGTGACTGGTCTCTTTCCTTCAAACTATGTTAAGATGACAACAGACTCCGATCCAAGTCAACAGTGTGAGTAATATCCAACTATTTGCCCCTCAACTAGTGCAAAAGCTTTAATAGACAGCACTGCACTCATTCTGTCCTGGAGCATATCTTAAACTCAGCACTCTTAGCAAGCGAATATTAGTGACTAAAGCAATAAAATGCAAAAGGAAATCTTTTACAAAATCAAAAATTATACTGCGTTATTTTATACTTTTTTCTTAGCTTTAGACCTTACTGTTAGACTTCATCTGAAAAAATTTGTAAGTCTTTAACAGGTTCTTGGGTGTAAGCAGTCTATGCTTCAACTTCCCATTACCACCATCCTTTTTTAGCCTCTAACAATCTTTTCCTGCTTAACAAAGAGTATCCAGTAATTACTGTACTCACCTATTCAAATTACCCTTTTAGTGTACAGGTGCTATTAATCTTTGCAACCTTCTCATTTATTACTCACATATTTACACATCATCCAGAATAGGAGAAAATTAAAAACTGGTTTAAACTGTGTGCAAAACTCTGTTAGGTGATTTTTTTAAAAAGATACCTGATGCCATAAGAGACATATGAATCAAGATCTCTTTCACTATTTTTAGAACAAGGATCCAGATCTCAGTGTGAAATTTGGTATTATATATAAAGCTATCTTTTCGTAGTTACCTAGCCTTACTTACATTTGACAATAAAAATGCATTCATAATAGAGAATAAACAGCACTTGGAAATACTTTTTACCTTTGTAAAATGTCACTTTTTCCCACCCTTTTGATTTTTGGTTTCTTTTTTTTTTTTTTTTTTTTTACAAGATACATCATGATTTATATTTTTATCATTCTTGTGAAATTATCTAAAATATTTAGCCTTTCATTTTAATTGAGTTTTGGGAACATATAAATGGTAACTCGGTCAAAGCTAGAGATATGCTCGTAATTCAGTGCGAGTATTAAGAATTTTTACTGTATCTATAATTTTGAAATATTAGTGCACTGTTTATACTTTAGGGCTTATAGTTCTAAAGATAGTTTTGATCCTGGGAGATTTTCATTTAGATAAAGCAACTAAATTTCCTAATTTGAATATGGGAACAGTTCAGTTTTTTATGATTTGAACATCCCCCCAAAAACTGGGGCTACCTAAGTGAATGACCGGTTTTAAGCTCCGCTGATGGTCTGGCAGCTTTCGGTGCTATAGCCAGTTCATCTAATTAATTAGACATAGCTGAGGGCCTTCCCTGGCCCTGAGAGAGGAAGCTGCCTTTCATGCGGACCAGGACTGGAAGCTCTTTGGCTAGTGATTCTTGGAGGCATTCCAGTTCTCCAGGATGTTTGGCTCTTACAGCACCTAGGATGTAAAGTGGTCGTTCTCCAGATGCGTTGTTGTTGTTTATCTTGTTTTCCAGTGGCAGAACGCTTCTTCCAATTAAGTCTTAGGTAGTCAGGAATATAAAGAACAGATAAAAGCTGTTCTAGAGGAAGAACAGCCAGGAGTATATGAGTCCGTGAAAATTGGTTAAATTTTAGATTACCATTTGCGTTTCTTGGGCCTTTATAATTATTATTTTCATTTTATAATGCAATTAGGATGTTTTTTAAAGTTTGAGAATTTTAATAGTTCAAATTTGTTTAGTTGATGTTGCATGTTATCAGTCAAATTTTTTCTCACCCACTTAATTTGCTTTTTGTTCATTTTATTCCTCATTTTTCTTTTTATAGGACCCAATGTTGTCTTCCAGTGTGAAAGCACCCCAGAGACCCACTATCCAAGTTTGACTCTAGCGTGGAGGCAGGGCAGGCAGCCCTGATCAAATATCTCCTACACAATTCATTAACTTCGTTTGAATGTTAGAGCCACTTGTGATTATTTCTTTGTGTTTCTAATTTACAGTTAAAATTTATTTGTAACAAGTTAAAGGATAGTGGGTCTTTGTGTGGCTTTCCCTGCTGTTCACTCTGGCATCTTTTAGCATTTTTCTTCTTTTTTTAATTTGGTAATTGTAGGTCATTAGCATGCATATTGAGTTTGCCCGTACATGGTGGGAGTTCAAACACACAAAGACCCACTATTTGCACAGACTATTCTCACTGGTTTGGAATGGGCCGCCATGCTTTTCTAATGTTACCGCAACGTGTATATTCATTACAATTCAGATAAAACTTGCTTATGTTTTGCTCTTATGTTTGATCTAATCCTAATCACAGTGAGCTCTTAACTGGTTCAGTACGTGATTTGCTCCCAAATATGCACTGTTTGCTCTGTTCCTTTCTAGTGTGCCATCATGAGTACCAATATTTAAATTCGTTTAAAGGCCAATAACTGGAAATAACCTTTTCTCTATTTTCTGTGTATTTCGGGGTGGGAGCAGTAACACATTGGGGAAGCTTTCTCAGAAAAGAGGAAAGCAGCCTGCCCCAGCAGTATATGCAAAGTGAGCTGGGTTTCTTCTGTCTCGGCTGCCCACAAATGAGTACTGCACTGTGGGAGTTCCCTTAGGGTCTGTGAGCTCTGGGCTAATGAAGATAGTGCATCATGTGCTGTAGCAGTCAGTTGTCACTTCTTTCTTGGTGACCTAAAAATGGATTCTTTTTGAGGAATGAAAGGCTCCCGTCATTGACAGTTGAGACAGGAAAACCTTCCCTTGCTTAACGTTTGTACTACATTCTAAAGTCAGAATTCATGTTACCTATTTTAATTAGGTGACTGCCTGTTTCAGGTCACAAAAGGACACTGGTTGACGTTCTTCTTAATGTGTTTAGTAAAAATCATAAGGAATCCTTGAAGAGTTTAAATGCCCCTGATGCGGGCCTGTAGGCTCTATCTAGTCAGGAATGAGTTCAAGCAAAAGAATGATGTGTGAGAGCTGGCATTCTTCTATGTCCATGAAGATGCTTTGAGGCTGGAAGATTGATTTTACCATCCAGATATTGGCTAATATCTTGTCTTCAGACACATCGGCTACTTCGGCATAGGATTTTACTTGTTTTCCTTGAATGGAAAACACTTTAAAGATAATAAACATTATTATAAACAAG
This sequence comes from Panthera tigris, assembly GCF_018350195.1. Taxonomy (NCBI): domain Eukaryota; kingdom Metazoa; phylum Chordata; class Mammalia; order Carnivora; family Felidae; genus Panthera; species Panthera tigris. The sequence goes on from NC_056662.1 coordinate 120,277,122, forward strand.
TAAATTGGAGAGTACTTAGCTGAAACAAAAAGGATTGTTAGTAGGCAGTATTAAACTATGTTTGAAAATCAATGAGACGTTTATGCAACTTAAAATGTTTACAAACTGCAGTGCAATCTACTGTTTATGAATGTCAGAGTATTATCAGGAAAAGTGTACATACAATCATAGAATCTTATTTCCTCACAGAGTTCTTTAAGAAGAGTGAAGTGTGTTTTTATATCTCTGAGTTTCAGTTAGAGGCATATTTTGTGCAATATTTATGTTAATGTGCCTATACATTGTGAATGAATAATTTCAGTCATTGCCTAAATCATAACTTTTTTTTTTTTTGAGAAAGAGTCAGTACTTTAGTTAGAACTTTACAAAGTTCAAATGTCTGTGTTTCAAAATGCTTATTAACATTACAGGGATGTATGATGATGTGTATGTGTGCTCCCTGGGGCAGGGATTTCTAGTTATTAGACCACCTCAATTTTTAGCATTTGGCATCATCATAACTTTTATAAAATATGACATTAATAGGAAAGCAATAATAACACTTTACAAAGTGGAATAACAGATTTGCCCGCAGTCACTAAAGGAGACAGCGCAAAGACTGAGTCCTTGTGAACTCACCTGATCTTCCAAATTGTATGGATTACTTGGTCTCACCTTGTATTTTCTGAACTCTCCGCTTTTGCACTCTTTGGGCGGGTTCGGGTTAAGTACAGTTACTTTAAATCTATTTTAAACCCTGGGGTTGGAAATCAGACCTGTTAATTAGCTGCATAGTTTGGTATAATATTTTCTCTTTATAATTTTGAATTTGGGCTTATCTAATACACTGGTAAATTATTTCAAAGGTATTTTTACAGCTCAAATTGTTTCACTGTAACACTGATAAATATAAGTGACTAAGAATGACATTCAGGTGGAGCTTAGCATCTGTAATCAATCCGAAAATAATGTATTTGTCAGGTACCCAGGAGCTAAATCAAATCACATAATGGCATATTTAAGCTGAATTGTTGGTCTGGAAAATAAAATTACTGTATTTACTGAAATACTACTCTTTGTGTAGGTATTTTGCCATATTTTTGAGAGAAAGCTAAAAGTAAAGGAAATTGTATGACATGTACTAGTCCTTCTTAAAAACGCATGCAGCCATTCCTTTGTAGTACCTCATATTCAGCCAAGTACTTGCTCTCTCCCTCATTCAGTATGGGAGGGCAGCTTTCAGTTTGCTTAGAAAGCAACGGTAGAAGGAAAGAGCTTATCAGGAACACAGAATCTTAAAATGGAATAAATCTGAACCCCGTGGGAAGTAAAGAATCAAAATACCTATTTATTTTTAAAAATACCTATTTATTTAAAGATTATAGTATGTGATAATCATTTTTAAAGTATGTGATTAAATCTCATAGGTTTTCCAGCAATGAAAAAATCAGTTGTAAAACCAAAGCTGATTTTTTAGAAAACTTGAAAATTTAAGTCAGTCCTACCCATTGCATAGGTTCCTCTAAAACTTTATCTTAAAGAGTCATTTTACAATAATACAACTATTAAAAAATGTAACTGCTGTTTTATTATTTTAAAATACAATAAGAAATACTAATAGTTTAAAAGAAAGTGGGGGAAGGAAAAGTAGAGAAAGAAATGCCAATTCCAGTCCAAAGCTTTATTTGCCAAGTTTTCTTAGAATACATTTTACCAAGTTATAAACTCTTGTAAATAGAATCTATAATGGAAATACTGAGAGACTTTGCCTAAAGTGGCATTTATTGGATGCTGCTGTGATGCTACTGTAATAAGTTATTAAATTGTTGCAAAGTGCTGTTTTTGCCTTAAATTTTTATTTTGTGTGTCTTGAAACTATAGTATTAAAGGTCTTGAGATTGTGCAGATGCTGGGCACGCTTGGCATGAGGTAATCTGTTTTTATTTTTACAAAGTTGTAATATAACTATGCAAGTGTGTTTATTAAAATGACACAAACTACATTACTTGTATTGTGTATTTCTTTTGAAGCATCCTTTAAAACTTATTTTTAAGTATTTGTATGTAGTCGTGATTGAATTTCTTTGGAATTTCTCTTTTTCCTTAACATGGTCTCTGGGTACAGGCCAGTGAATTGTTTTATATCACAAGGGGCAAAAGAAATTTTAAATCGTCAAGCTTGAGATAGTTTGATCCAAAATAATCATATGTATCTCAAAAGCAAAAGACATTTTGATTTGAAAGTAAAAGACAGTATCTAGGATAAATGGATAATGTTATTATTTACAATTTTTGCTCCACAACCTTTTTCTGAAAACATTGGAGGGAACTTACAAGTTGATACTCTTTGCAAACGTAGAATTAAACATTCTTAGTACAAAGTAACTTTAGTGAATGCTTGGAGGCACCAGAGTTAAGTAGAAGTTTACACTTAAGTAATCAAGTTGGTGCTTTCACCTTGAGTGCAACATATGGATCAAAATCCAACCCATCCATGAATATCTGGCATAAACAACCTCTTTCCAGAAAACGTTTCCTCGTCTCTGGAAAATCATTCAGCTACCTTCCTGAGCATTTGCATTAAGGCCAAGCAAAGGACTAACTTCTGAGAATATGAAAAAAGAGTGTCAGTCCTTGGCTCAGGTAGTGTGTAGCTCTGTGAGGGGATCAGGCACATACGCAGATCATTCTAGAACAACATGCTAAGCACAGTGATAGGTATTTACTGGACACCAAGAGAGTACAGAGGAGGAGTACCTAATTCAACCATAGATTGGTGAATTAGAGGAGACCTCCCGGAGGTGGCAACTGTGAGACCCATAAGGTAAATAGGAGTAAGGCAGATGAGGGGTGGGGTGGGGTGGGATGGCGGAGAGCATGACAAAGACAAGAAACAGCGGAGGAGGGGAGGGGACTCTATAAGCTGGAGTGGAAGTGCAAAGCCAGGAACGGTGAAACTCGGGGCTTGAGAGGCAGGCCAGGGGCTGAATCAGAGATTCTCTAGCTTGAATCAGAGATTCGTTGGGATCACCTGGGAAACTTTAAAAAACTATTGATGCCTGAGTCCTGATTTAAATGGTCTAAAGCATGGCCTGCGTGTGGGGATTTTTCAGAGCTTCCCAGATGATTCTGATACGTTGCCAAGGTGGGGGAAGAGTGACGAAACAGAGCTCAGAACCGTTTCTGAAGGAACATTGGCAGGAGTTGGGAACTGATTGGATGTGTAGGCAGGTGGAAGTGTCGGTTTGATTCCCAGATTTTGTCTTGGTGACAGGCAGAATAGTGGTGCCACCGGCTACAGTAAGGAGTCAGAGTTGGGGAAAGAAGAGGAGTGTGGTTTTGACTGCAAAGCACCAGTGGGGCACCCGGGTGGTCAGACAGGGTTGAGACCCACAGCAGCAGGACGTCCGCCGGTGGGGTGAAGGCAGATGGATGGTGCTGAGCCCGTGAAAGTAAATGAGATGACTCGGGGAGAACGAGTTCATGCCGGCCCTTTGAGGGTGTCCGCAGTTAAGGGTGGGGTAGCGAAGGGACCTGTGGAGGCAGGGAACAGGTTCTAGGAGAATAGTGAACAAAGCTCTGGCTGCACAACCATTGCCCATACCGGTAAAAAGAAAAAACGAAAAGTGCCCTTCATTGAGTACTTCCTGATCTGGGTCCTTTTCTGAGGTTCCCTAATGTTTTACCTCATTATTATTTTCTTTTCACAGATATGGCCATTAAAGCACAAGCTAAATAACTTGTCCAAGGTCACAGAGCCCGTAAGTGGGAGGGTTGGGTTCAAACCCACATGGTCTGGCTCCAGAGCCCATGCTCTTAAACCTCCCCTAGCGTGCGGTCACGGCCACCCTGTTAGTAGCTGTGAAGTTCCTGCACCACAGCCATCACTGGAACCAGTGAAAAGAAAAGAGAAGACAGAGGCCGCCCTGTGTTTTCTCTCCGTAGAAGGTACACACGGAGAAGAGGCCAGGAGGCAAAGCCTGAATGTGATAAACAAGGACAGGAATCTTTAAGAATAGTGTCTGGAAAGATAAAGCTGGACGTAATCACTTCTTTTGGTAACAGCTTTATTGAGATTCAAATCACATACCATACAATTCACCCACTTAAAGTGTACAGCCGAATGGTTTTTAGTTTATTCAGTGTTGTGCGACTGGCACCCGGGACGGTTAATTCCAGAACATTGCATCACTCCCAAAAGAAGTCCTGTGCCCTTCAGCTGTTGTCCTCCTATCTCGCTATACAGCCGTCGCGGGGAGCCGTAGGCAGCCACTGACAACCTCCTTGCTGTCTCCATGCGTATGTTTGCCCGTTCTGGACATATATAAATGGAATCATAAAACGTGTGGTTGGCTTGTTTTACTTAGCATGATGTTTTCGAGGTACATCCATGCTGTCTGTGTGTCGGTACCTCATTCCTTTTTGTTCCTTTTTATTCCTTTTTATGACGAAGGCGTGTTCCGTTGTATGGGGCGCCACACTGTTTATCCGTTCTTTAGTTGGTGGACGTTGGGTTGTTTCTACTTTTTAGCTGTTAAGAACAAGCTGCGGTGAATGTTTGTGTACAAGTTTTGGGGCAGACCTGTCTTGTCACATGTCTGTCAAACGGTAATTCTGTGTTTAACTTTTTGAGGAACTGCCAGACTGTTTTCCAAAGTAGCTGCACCGTTTTATTCCCACCAGCAGTGCACGAAGTTTCTGTTTCTCCGTGTCCTTACCAACACTGGTTATTATCTGACTTTTTACTATGGCCATCCCTCTGGGTGTGGAGCAACAGACATCTCTCTGTGGTTTTCCTTGACATCTCCTCAGTGACTAATGATGTTGAGCGTCTTGTCATGTGTTTCTTGGCCATTTGCAGATCTTCGTTAGAGAAATGTGTGTTTAGATCCTTTGCCTCTCGTTTGAGTCATTTGTCTTCATGCTTTAAACTTTGTTTTAAACAAGAACAACAAATTATGAAACACCCTTGACAGAGATGTCTCAATGCTGTTGTCAGAAGGCAAAATCACTTAGTCAAGGAAAAAAAGCAGAGAGAGTGATGGAGTGAATGTGAGTGAATGTGGGGGGAGTGCATTGGGAGGGTTGCTTTGAATCCCTGGCTCTTCCCGCTCACTTGCTGAACCTTAGCCTCGCCTCTATAATGATGATAATACCTACATTGCAGATGAGACTCAGGGATTTCTGAAGTGCTAGGTCACTGTCTAACACATACGAAGTGCTTGCTTTGTGCCGAGCAGTGGACTGAGTACTTCGGGTACGTGTCTGGGTTAGTCAGTGATGGAAGTTAGAACTCGAGTCCCAGTCTGACTCCAAAGCTCGTGCTCCTAGCCTCTGCCCACGCACCTTTCCATTAACTGAGAGCTGCTGTTATTCCAGATCATAAAAGCAGAACAACCGTCACTTAATCCCAAGATTCAGGTGACAAGAATGTAAGGAGAATTAGCCGTTTTCAGTACCTCCAGGCCGGTCAAGTTACATTTAAAGTATTAGAAGGACCTGCTACTGGGATCCCTGGGCCCCCAGCGGTCATACGATAACCTCCATGAAGTTAGGCAGGGCTACAGAGTGCGTGTGTCCTACACTGAGCACAGTGGGGCGGAGTGACCAGTTATGGAGTCACAGACAGTTTGAAAGTATGGGCTGTGTGGTCATACCAGTGGGGAAAATTAGGAGTACAGCAAGCTGTTCAGTAACCATGAGAAAAAAAAAATACACGTGCGCATGAAACCCCCCCAGGACAGTGGTGGTGTAGTAGCAGATGTATGACGTGAAGTGCTCAAGTGTCTGGAAGGGTCAACATGAAATTGGCTGTTGGACACAGCTACTCATTGCGTATGTGACAGAGGAGAAGGGATGTAGGGACCCGTCGTCACTTAGACACAAAAATGAGTCAAAGGAGAGTGAGAACTCTGTTGGCATTTCCAGAGAAGTGCATTTGCGCCATTTGGCATTCAGAATACTTAACCTAAACCCCCTTTTTTCCTCTAGAATTCAGTCCAGCAAGCATGAGACCAGGTCAAGTTTATACACCCTGTCATCCATGTTTTGTCTCAAGGCGGATTGCAGTGTAAGCACCATATAAAATGGCCTGGCATTTCAAAGTGTAAGACTTGAGCCAAGATGTAGGGGTTTAGTAGCTCTGAATTCTGTACTGTGTCTTCACCACCAACCTTTAGATTCTCTATATACAGTAGGGTTCAAAGTTGTATCAGTTCTTCAGAGGATTGATCAGAGGTGGTAAATCATCACACACATGTGCGTAACAATTATTTTGATTGTTAGGATTACACGCTATGTGTTCAGCGAACATGAAAAAACTTTCTCTTCATAATGTTCTGTATCTGGATGGCAAGTTAATTCTCTCAGTTGAGTCAGTGATAGGATCTGGCAGTCTAGAAGGTGTTGCAAGTATCAGCCTGAAAAAACCACTCTCTGAGGCCGAGTCTCAGAAGCCCCTCTGTCTACTGTTAGGAGGTCTTTGCTCTCTTCTTTTTTTTTTTAATGTTTGTTTATTTTTGAGAGAGAAGGAGATAGAGCTCAAGCAGGGGAGGGACAGAGAAAGAGGGAGACACAGAATCTGAAGCAGGCTCCAGGCTCTGCACTGTCATCACAGAGCCCAACAGGGGGCTCAAACCCACAAACCGTGAGATCATGACCTGAGCCAAAGTTGGACACTTAACTGACTGAGCCACCCAGGCGCCCCAGGAGGTCTCTACTTTCTTTTAGGCTTATGGCCTATCACTGTAGATTCAAAAATAAAAATACAACCAACAACATTTTTCTTTCTCCACTTGCATTTATCAACAGAGTTGCTTTGGGAAGTTCTGGAATACTCCATTTTCTGATAACCAAATCTTTTGCTTTCTGACGGTCTGCAGCATCAGAATACAGTATTAACTTCTTCCCTTTTCATGCTTAAACAGGCAGCCTAACTCCTGGTGACAAAGAATTGACAGGCATCAAAGAGACACAGAGTTTTAAAAATTGTTCAACAATCCTTTAAATTTCCAGAAACAAAATCACAAATATCTGTGGCTTCCAAGTGGGACCATAGTACCTGTTACATAGTTGGTATTCAGTAAATAGTTGCCAAGTGCATAAAATGCTGTTCTTTTACAGAATAAGATATTCGATGATTTTCTAGTGCTCTGACAAAACTTCTGCATTAAAGGCAGCCTTCAGAAAATGCACACAGCTTAGTCATCTGGATTTACTGCTAAAAATTGTCTTTTCACTGAGCGTCAACACAGTGAGACTGAAAACCATTATGTCAACCCTGGCTGCTGCTTCGGGCACAGAGAATAGCGTTGTTCAGTGACATCGCTCTTCTCACAATGGGCAAGGACTTTTCTGGGACTTTATGACATAATCCGAACAAGCTCTCTTTGTGTGAGTCGTCACAGACCATCTTTTGTCCTTCACCTTTCAGAGTCTTCGCGTCGCTCCCTCCTCTCCTCTCTCAAGCGTCTCTCATTTGCTTCTTGATCTTGTTTGCACTGTGATCTGCAATGGCCTCCCAACTCTGTGGGACACAGTTTATGTGGCTATTATTCGTTATGCATAATTTGGCTGTCAGTCTCCGTGTCCTCTCACAAGTGGAGGGGGGGGGGGGCGGGTCTTGTGGCCCTGAGGACTTTGACCTGATAGTAGCGTGGTCTCTCATTTTTCTCATTTTCCCACCCTTCCTGTCTTCTAGGAAGAACTTACCAGGAAATTTTCATCATTCTCTCCGGCCACCTGTAGTTAATATGATGTACTGTCTCCTGCAGCTCACAGTTTATCTTCGTATCACATTCTATAAATGCTTGCTGAAGACCTACTATGTGTCAGCCACTAGGGATATAGCAGATGATAAAATAGGCAAAAATTCCTCCCCTCTTGGAGCTGACATTTAAGTAGGGCAGGACAGAAAACAAACAAAATGAATAAATATGTCGTACCTTAGAAAAATGAAGCAAGTTAGGGAAAGGGAGCGAGTGAAGGGTTGGTGGAAAGAGGATGGGTCTGGATGGATTTCAAACAAGCTTCTCAGAGAAAGCCTCTCTGAAATGGTGTCATGTGAGCAAAGACTTAAAGGACATGAGAGATATCTGGAGAGAGTCATGTAAATAGCTGGAAGACCATTCTAGGCAGAGGGAACAGCACATGCCAGGGCCCCAATCAGGAACATGACGGTAATGCTTGAGGCCGGGGTGGCTGGAACAGAGGGAGAAGCAAGAGAGGCAGTGAGGACAGAGGGGACTGGGGAAATGGGGGAGACTACTTAAGTTCTTAGAGGCTGTTTGTAAGAACTTTGGCTTTGGCTGGGAGTGACAAGAACCCATCAAGGGGTTCTAATCAAAGGAAGGACATGATCCGATGTGCTTTAACAGAATAGCTCTAGCTTGCTAGATTAAAGCAGGGGTTGGGGCCGGGAAGGGCTCAGAACCAGGGAGACATATTAGGAAGCTAGATCAGTAATCCAGATGAACAATGACGGCGCGATCAGAATGATTGTAGTGAACATAGTGAGAAGTGTCAGACTGTGGGTATATTCTGGAGGTAGATTCAACAGATAGGATTGAATGTAGGGGTGTGAGAAAAAGAAAAATATCAAGGATATCCCCAAAAGATCTCGGCCCAGGCAAGTAGAGAGATGGAATCACCATTAAGTGAAGGCACATGATGAGAGAGGAAGGGTAGGAGAGACTATTAGGAGTTTGGTTTTGGATATGTTACTTTCACCCACCCTTAAGATAGGTAAGTGGAGATCCTGGGTAGGCAGTAGAACACAGTGAGATCCAGAGGATATATTCAGCCTGGAGTGTGCATTTGGGAGTATATCGGTGCATAGATGATACTTAAAGCCACAAGACTCGGTGGCACCACCAACGCTGTGAGTATGTGGAGAAGAGTTCTAAGGCTGAGTCTTTGGGTTTCAACGTTAATTAAGTCTGTGGGTTGAGGAGGAGCTAGGAAAGGAGAGGAGGCGACTGCCAGTGCGGTAGGAGGACATGAGGTGAGGTGGTGACCTAGAAGCCAAGTAAAGGAGGATTTTAAAGAGGAGGGAGTGATCCACTGTCACAAATGCTTGTGATAGGTCAAGCAAATTGAGGTGGAAGGAGGAAGCTACGTGGAGCTTTTAGGAACCTCTTCTTTAAACTACAACATTTAAAAGTTATTTTTTTATTATGTTTATTTTGAGAGAGAGAGACAGTGAGCAGGGGAGGGGCAGAGAGAGAGGGAGACAGAATCTGAAGCAGGCTCCAGACTCCGAGCTGTCAGCACAGAGCCCGACGCGGGGCTTGAACCCACAAGCCTTGAGATCATGACCTGAGCTGAAGTCGGTCGCTTAACCGACTGAGCCACCCAGGTGCCCCTTGAAAATAATTTTAGTGTTTAATTTTCCAGCTATATTCAGGAAATTTTTTTACACAGTAGTTTTTGTTGAAAAAAGTGTTGTTGCCTCGTAGATATGTTCATTATATTAAACCTGTTAATAGTGTTCAAATCTTTCATATTTACTCATTTTCATTGAGAGAGATATTACAGATATTTCAGATCTTTATTTTTCCTTCCTTCCTTCCTTCCTTCCTTCTTTCCTTTCAGAGGCAATTTTGTCAGTTTTTAATTTTACCTTTTGAGGCTCTCCAGTTAGTTGCAAATAAGATCAAAATTATTATATCATCCTAAATGTTTATAATGTTTACATAGATCCTTGAAAGCCTATCTTGTCTGTTGCTAATCAAACCACCTCAGCTGCTTTTTAATATTTTGTAAATGTGTAGCTTTTTCCAACCTTTACTTCTTTTTTTTTTTTTTAATATTTATCTATTTTTGAGAGAGAGATAGAGCATGAGTGGAGGAGGGGCAGAGAGAGAGGAAGACATAGAATCCAAAGCAGGCTCCAAGCTCTGAGCTGTCAGAACAGAGCCTGATACGGAGCTCGAACTCACGAACCGCGAGATCATGACCTGAGCCGGAGTTGGACACTTAACCAACTGAGCCACCCAGGCGCCCCTGCAGACTTTACTTATTTCACTTAGCACTATACCCTCTAGATCCATCCATGTTGTTGCAGATGGCAAGATTTCATTCTTTTTTATGGCTAATATTCCATTGTACATATATACCACATCTTCTTTATCCATTCATCAGTCGATTGACACTTGGGTTGCTTCCATAATATGGCTATCATAAATAATGCTGCAGTAAACCATCAGGGTACATTTACCTTTTTGGTTTGGTGTTCCCATATTCTTTGGGTAAATAGTAATGGAATTCCTGGACCATATGGCAATTTTATCTTTAATTTTTTGAGGAACCCCCATACTGTTTCCCACAGTGGCTACACCTGTTGTTTCTTGTGTTTGCTTTCAACCATTTTGACAGGCGTGAGGTGATATGTCATTGTGGTTTTGATTTGCATTTCCCTGATGATGAATGATATTGAGCATCTTTTCATGTGTCTGTTTGCCATCTGGATATCTTCTTTGGACAAATGCCTTTTCAGGTCCTTTGCCCATTTTTTATTAGATTATTGGGGGGGTTTTAGTGTTAAGTTGTGTAAGTTCTTTATAAATTTTGGATACTAGCCCTTTATCAGATAGGTCATTTGCAAGTATCTCTTCCCATTCATTAAGTTGTCTTGTTATTTTGTTGATTGTTTCTATTTCTGTGCAGAAGTTTTTTATTTTGATGTGGTCCCAATAGTTTATTTTTGCTTTTGTTACCCTTGCCCCAGGAGACATATCTAGAAAAAAAGTTGCTGTGGCCAATGTCAGACAGATTACTGCCTGTACTCTCCTCTAGGATTTTTATGGATTCAGGTCTCATATTTAGGTCTTCAATCCATTTTGAGTATATTTTTGTGTATGGTATAAGAAAATGGGCCCTTTTCATTCTTTTGCATGTAGCTATACAATTTTCCCAGCACCATTTGTTGAAGAAACTGTCTTTTTTCCCATTGAATATTCTTGTCTCCTTTGTCAAAGATAAATTGACCATTTAATCATGGGTTTACTTCTGGGCTGTCTGTTCTGTTCCATTGATCAATGTGTCTGTTTTTGTGCCAGTGCCATACTCTTTTGATTACTACAGATTTGTAGTTTATCTTAAAATGTGGGATTATGATACCTCTGGTTTTGTTCTTTTCAAGATTGCCTTGGCTACTTAGGGTCTTTCGTGGTTCCGTACAAATTTTAGGATATTCTAGTTCTGTGAAAAATGCTGTTGGTATTTTGTTAGGGATTGTATGAAATCTGTGGATTACTTTGAGTAGTAGAGACATTTTAACAATATTTGTCCTCCCAATCCATGAACATGGAACATATTTCCATTTGTGTCATCTTCTATTTCTTTCATCAGTTTTTTTTTTTAAATTTTTTTTAATGTTTAGTTTTGAGAGACAGAGTGTGAGCAGGGGAGGGGCAGAGAGAGGGGGACACAGAAGTCGAAGCCGGCTCCAGGCTCTGAGCTGTCAGCACAGAGCCCAACGTGGGGCTCGAACCCACAAACCGTGAGATCATGACCTGAGCCGAAGTCGGATGCTTAACTGACTGAGCCACCCAGGTGTCCCTTTCATCAGTGTTTTATAATTTTGAGAGTACAGGTCTTTCACCTCTTTGGTTAAGCTTATTCAAAGAGGGTTTTTTTGAATAAAAAAACTGATGAATGGTACAATTGTAAATGGGATTATTAATTTCTCTTTCTGCTACTTCATTATTAATATATAGAAATGTAACAGATTTCTGTATATTAATTTTGTATACTGTGAATTCATTTATCAGCTCTAGTAGTTTTTTGGTGGAGTCTTTAGGGTCTGTAAATAGTGAAAGTTGTACTTCATCCTTATCAATTTGGATGCCTTTTATTTCTTTTTCTCGTCTGATTGCTATGGCTAGGACTTCCAGTACTATATTGGATAAAAGTGGTAAGAGTGGACATCCTTGTGTTGTTCCTGATCTTTGAGGAAAAGTTCTCAGTTTTTCACCATTGAGTATGTTAGCTATGGGTTGATGTGATATATCATATTGATTGATTTGCAAATATTGAACCACCCTTGCATCTCAGGAATAAATCCCACTCAATTTTGGCGAATGATTTTTTTTAATGTATTGTTGGATTTTGTTTGCTAATGTTTTGTTGAAGATTTTTACACTTATGTTTATCAGAGACATTGGCCTATAGTTCTTTTCTTTTGTAGTGTCTGTCCAGTTTTAGTATCAGGGTAATACTGGCCTCAAAAATTAGTTTGGAAGTTTTTTGTCCCCTTCTATTTTTTTTTTAATTTTTTTTTAATGTTTTATTTATTTTTGAGACAGAGACAGAGCATGAGCAGGGAGGGGCAGAAAGAGAGCGAGACACAGAATCCAAAGCAAGCTTCAGACTCTGAGCTGTCAACAAAGAGCCCAACGTGGGGCTCAAACTCACAAACCGCAAGATCGTGACCTGAGCCGAAGTCGGACGCTCAACCAACTGAGCCACCCAGACGCCCCTACTTTTTTTTTTTAGTTTATTTATTTATTTTGAGAGAGACAGAGACAGTGCAAGTGGGGGAGGGGTAGAGAGAGGGAGAGAGAATCCCAAGCAGGCTCCATGCTGTCAGAACAGAGCCCAACATGGGGCTTAAACCCATGAATTGTGAGATCATAACCTGAGCCAAAATCAGAAGTCAGATGCTTAACCGACTGAGCCACCAGGCGCCTCTCCCCCTTCAATTTTTTTTTTTTTTTTTTTTTTTTTTTAATAATTTGAAAAGAAGAGGTATAAGTCTTCTTTAAATGTTTGGTAGAATTTACCACCTGTGATGCCATCTGGTCCTGGACTTTTATTTGTTGGAAGAGTTTTTGGTTACCAGTTCAATTTCATTGCTGGTAATTGGTCTGTTCAAACTTTCTATTTCTTCCTGATTCATATTTGGGAGGTTATATGTTTCTGGGAATTTATCCATTTCTTGTAGGTTGTCCAATATGCTGGCACATAATTTTTCATAATATTCTCTTATAATCTTTTGTATTTCTGTGGTGTCAATTGTTATTTCTCCTCTTTCATTTGTGATTTTGAGTTCTCTCTTTCTCTCTCTCTTTCTCTCTCTCTCTCGCTGAGTCTGGCTAAAGGTTTATCAATTTTGTTGATCTTTTCAAAGAACTAGCTCCTGGTTTCATTGATCTGTTCTATTAATTTTTAGATTCTATTTCACTTATTTCTGCTCTAATCTTTATTATTTCCTTCCTTCTGCTGGTTTGGGGTTTGTTTGTTCCATTTTATAGTGCCTGTAGGTGTAAGGTTAGGTTGTTTGAGATTTTTTCCTGCTTCTTAAGGTAGGCCTGTATTGCTATGAACCTCCCTCTTAGAACAGCTGTTTGCTGTACCCCGAAGATTTTTGGACAGTTGTGTTTTTATTTTCATTTGTCTCCATGTACTTTCTTTCCTTTTTGATTTCTTGGTTGACCCATTCATTGTTTAGTAGCATATTATTGAACCTCCATATATTTGTGTTTTTTCTGGATTTTTTTCTTGTGGTTTACTTTTTTTTAACAGCTCTTTTTAAAATAAAGTTTATTTATGTATTTATTTTGAGAGATGAAAGAGAGCATGAGCAGAGTAGGGGCAGAGAGAAAAGATCCCAAGCAGACTCTGTGCTATCAGCCTGACACAGGGCTTGAACCCACAAACTGTGAGATAATGACCTGAGCTGAAATCAAGAGTTGGACACTTAACCGACTGAGCCACCCAGGCACCCCCTCTTGTGGTTGATTTCTAATTTCATAGTATGCAGTCAGAAAAGATGGATGGTACAACTTCAGTCTTTTTTAATTTGTTCAGAGAACTTGTTTTGTAGCCTAACATGTCATCTATTCTGGAGAATGTTCAATGTGCATTTGAAAAGAATGTGTAGTCTGCTGTTTTAGGATGGAATGTTCTGAATATATCTGTAAGATCCATTTGGTCCAGTGTGTCATTCAAAGCCATTGTTTCCTTGTTCATTTTGTGTTTGGTTGCTCTATCCATTGATGTAAGTGGAGTGTTAAAGTCCTCTACTATTATTGTGTTACTATTGATTTCTTCCTTTATGTCTGTTATTAGCTGCTCTGTGTATTTGAGCACTCTCATTTTGGGTACATAAATGTTTACACTTGTTATATCTTCTTGTTGGATTGTGCCCTTTAAGATTATGTGGTCTTTCTTTGTCTCTTGTTACAGTCTTTGTTTTAAAGTCTATTTCATCTGATATAAGTATTGCTCCCTGCCTTTCTTTTCACTTCCATTTGTATGATAAATACTTTTACATCCCTTCACTTTCAATATGCATGGTCTTTAGGTCTGACGTGAGTCTCACAGGCAACATATAGATGGGTCTTGATTTTTTTTTTAATTTTATTTAGTTAACATACAGTGCTATATTGGTTTCAGGAGTAGAATTCAGTGATTCATCACTTTACATACATTGTGTTATCCTATGTCTTTTATTGGAGTGTTTAGTCCATTTACATCCAAAGTAATTATTGATAGGTATGTACTTATTGCAGTTTTGTTACTTTTTTATATTTGTTTTATAGTTCTTTATTTCTTTCGTCTCTTGCTCTTCTCTCACAGTTTCCTAGCTTTCTATTCTTGGATTCCTTTCTCTTTATTTTTTGCATATCTGTTACCAGTTTTTTGTTTTTTGGTTACCATTAGGTTTGTATATAACATCTTATACATATAGCAGTCTGTATTAAGCTAATGGTCAGTTAAGTTTGAACCCATTCCAAAAGCACTACATTTTTGGGGTGCCTGGGTGGTTCAGCCAGTTGAGCCTCCAACTCTTGATCTTGGCTCAGGTCATGATCTCATGGTTTGTGAGTTCAAGCCGCACACTGGGCTCTGCACCGACAGTGTGGAGCCTACTTGGGTTTCTGTCTCCTTCTCTCTTTGCCCCTCCCCTGCTTGCACTCTATCTCTCTCTCAAAAAACAAATAAAAATTTAAAAAAATCACCACATTTTTACCCCTTTCCTCCCACGTTTTAGGTATATGGTGTCATACTTTACATCCTTTTATTTTGGGAATCCCTTGACTGATTTTTGTTTTTATAGATATACTTAATTTTACTGCTTTTGTGCTTCCTACTTTTCTTCCTCCTGCTTATGGTCTTTCCTTTCCACTCAAGAGAGTCCCCTTTAACATTTCTTGTAAGGCAGGTTTAGTAGTCATGAATTCCTTTAACTTTTGTTTGTCTGGGAAACTCTTTATCTTTCCTTCTATTCGAAATGATAGCCTGGCTGGATAGAGTAGTCTTGGTTGCAGGGTTTTTTTTTTTTTCAGCACTTCGAATATATCATGCCACTCCCTTTGGCCTGCAAAGTTCTTGCTGAAAAATAGGCTGATAGTCTTATGGGGTTTCCTTTGTATGTAACTATTTTCTTTTCTCTTGCTGCTTTCAAATTTTTTTTTAATTTAAAAAAAATTTTTTTCAATGTTTATTTTTGAGAGAGAGAGTGCACAAGTGGGGAAGGAGCAAAGAGTTGGGGGGTGGGGGGGACACAGAATCTGAAGCAGTCTCCAGGCTCTGAGCTGTCAGCACACAGCCTGACATGGGGCTCAAACCCACGAACCATGAGATCATGACCTGAGCCAAAGTCGGATGCTTAACCAACTGAGCCACCCAGGTGCCCTATAAAATTCTCTCTTTATCACTGTTTTTTACCATTTTAATTATTATGTCTTGGTGT
The DNA here is from genome assembly GCF_018350195.1 of Panthera tigris. Taxonomy (NCBI): domain Eukaryota; kingdom Metazoa; phylum Chordata; class Mammalia; order Carnivora; family Felidae; genus Panthera; species Panthera tigris. Next base: position 120,292,797 of record NC_056662.1, read on the forward strand.
GGACCTCTTTGAGTTGATTTTGTTGGAGGCTTTCTGCCTCTGGAATCTGGATTTCTGTTTCCTTCCCCAGAATCATGAAGTTTTTAGCTATTATTTCCTCAGATAAATTTTCTGTCCCCTTTTCTCTCTTTTTTCCTCTTGGGATCCCTATAATGTAAATGTTATCACACCTGATGGTGTCACTGAGTTCCCTTCTATTCTTATTTTTTATTACTGTTTTTTCTTTCTCTTGTTCAGTGAGAATGCTTTCCATTACTCTGTCCTCCAGGTCATGCTTCCTCTGGTCTACTTTTCATTCCCTCTAGTGTATTTTGTTTTTGTTTTTAAACTTATTTATTTTGAGAGAGAGAGAGAGAGAGAGAGAGAGAGAGAGAGAGAGCGCGCACATGCAAGCCGGAGAGAGGCAGAGAGAGAGAGGCAGAGAATCTCAAGCAAGCCCCACACTGTCAGCACAGAGCCCTATACGGGGCTCAAACTCATGAGCCATGAGATTATGACCAGCCAAAAGCAAGAGTCAGATGTTTTAACCAACTGAGCCACCCAGGCACCCCCCGCCCCACTTCTAGTATATTTTTAATTTCAGCTATTAAGTTCTTCATCTCTCATTGGTTCTTTTTTTGTGTTTTCTCTCGTTGTTGAGGGTCTCATTGAGGTCCTTGACTCTTTTCTCAAGTCTGTTGAGTCTCTTTATGACCATTACTTTAAATTCTTTGTCAGACATATTACTCATCCCTGGTTTGTTTAGTTCTCTTGCTGTGAGTTTGTCCTGTTCTTTCATCTGTTACATAGTCTTCTGTCTCCTTATTTTGTCTGACTCTGTGTGTCTGTTTCTATGTGTTAAGGTCAACTATGTCTCCTGCTCTTGAAAGTAGTGGCCTTATGAAGATGAAGTCCTGTAGTGCTCTGCAGCACAATGTCCACTGTTCACTAGAACCTGGCACTTCAGGGATGTCTCCTGTGTGTGTTGTATGTGCCCTGCTGTTGTGGCTGAGCTGTGTTTGCCTTCACTCCAGTCATCTACAGTAGCTCTATCTGTTGTGGACAGGGTTTGGCCCCTGTGTTGTTAGTGGGCCAGTCTGAGGCCATCTTGGGCTTGAGTCAGACCAGTCATTTGCCAGAGCTGCGAAGCACTGTACTGTAGGGCTTTCTCCCTGTGTTGTCCCCCGAGAAGCTTTCACTGGTGGGCGGGGCCTGTAGTCAGACCAGATTTCTGCCCCCAGCCCACTGCTGGGGCCGAAATGGAACTGGTATGTGTGGTTTTCTTCCCCTCTCCCTGGGGCAGGAATCACTTTGGGGTGGTGCTGACCCATCTTGGGGCTGCTTGCACACTACCGTGTTTGGGCACCACTTTGGATGGATTCCTATTGAGGCCAGGGTCAACCTGAGGGGTGGGTCCACAGGAGAACACAAGGGTGGGCCCCTGGTGTTGGTAAGCTAGATGGAGAATATTTGCAATGTGCTGATTCCCACAGGTGTTCGTGTATCCAGGCTTGGGGGACAATGGAGAGAAATGGTCCCACCGGCTCCTTTGCCCTTGGAGAAGTCTCCCAATCCCTGTCCCTCCAACACACATTCTGGAATTAGTAAATAAATCTCCTTCCTATATATTCCAGGAGTTTTTCAAACTGCTGTTTCTATGCTGTTTCTCAGTAGGGCTGTTTGTTGTGCTGTCTCTATAAGTGTGGGGACTCAGTTTCCTATCACCCTCTGGCTTCCTCAGAGCCATGCCCGCTGATTTTTACAGTTCCAAGTGTTAAGCCCCACTGATTGTAAGAACTCTCAAACTTCATCCCCTCTGGTTTTCAAAACCCAATTTCATGGGGATTCATCCTCTGAGTGAGGGTCCCCTGTGCCTGGGATGCCTGGGGTGGAGTTTGCTTCTGGCCCTTCTCTTTGCCCACAGCATCCCTACCTCCCAAGGACAGTCCTGTGGGTCAGTTTTGGCTCCCAGCCAAGTCTCTGCCCTTGCAGCTCTTTTCAGTGTGGCTTCTTCTCTACATTTTGCTATGGAGACTCTGTTCTGCCAGTCTTCCTGTTGTTTTCTGGGTTATTCACACTGATATGGGTGTTATCTAGTTGTTTATGTGGGGCGGGGTGAGTAGGATCCTCCTACTCTGCCATCTTCCCCAGCATCTAGCTGAATTTTAAAATCCAATCTAGAGTTTCATTTTAACTGACAGATTTAAACAATTTACTCTTATTGGAATAATGGAATACTCCTATTTATAGCTATCTTATTATATATTTTTTATTTACCATGAATTTGTTTCTTATTGTTGTTCTGCCTATACATCTATTGCTTTGATCAAATGTACTTCCTTTCTTTCTCTTTACTGGTTTGGAAGTTATGGTTTCAATGTCTATTCTTTGAGTAGTTACCTTTGCATTTCTAACATATGTGTTTGTCTCCACAAAGTCTAAATTTCATATTTATCTTACTTCTTCTAATCAGTGCAGGTGGGATGCTTTATCTGTAAGGATTCTCCCCTATTTCTCATGTTACTGCTTTTTGTGTGTTTAAAAAAATTAGTTTTAGGTAAATTTAAAATCCACCTTGAATTTATACTCTTTTTTTAGGCTCCATGCCCAGTGTGGAGCCCAAAGCAGGGCTTGAACTCACAACCCAGAGATCAAGAGTCAGATACTCAACCGACTGAGCCATCCAGACACCCCCCACCCCCATCTTGAATATATATCCACTATTGGATATATTGTTATTTTAGATCCTCAATGATTATTTTGAGTCTTCACATATTTACTAGTATTTTTACTCACCCTTCCCTCCCTCCCTCTCTTCTTCCTTCCTGTCCTCTGTCCCTTCCTTCCTTCCCTCCCTCCTTGCTTCCTTCCTTCCTTGCTTCCTTCCTTCCTTCCTTCCTTCCTCTCCACCACTCCTTACTCTTTTTTCCTTCTTATTCAATTTCCTTCTTCTAAAAACACACCTCTTTATAGTTCCTTTAGTCAACCTATTAGTAGTAAATGCTTTCAAACTTTGCCTAAAAATGTCTTTGTCTCCCTTACCTACAAAAGGTAGTATAATTAGAATTCTGATTTGACAGTTATTTTTGCTCAGTACCCCCTGTTGTTGTGTGGAGATGTGTACAGTCAGTCTGATTGCTCTTCCTGTGTAGTTATTCTGCTTTTTATTTCTCTTTTTTTTTAATTTTAATTTATTTATTTTGGGAGAGAGAGAGTGCATGCAAGCAAGTCAGAGAGAGAAGGAAAGAGAGAATCCCAAGCAGGCTCCACGCTGCCAGCACAAAACCTGACACAGGGCTCGATCCCACAGAACCTTGAGATCATGACCTGAGCCTAAATCAAGAGTTGGACACTTAACTGACTGTGCTACCCAAGCACCCCTCTTTCTGACTGTTCTAATCTTTTTTTTTTTCTCCTTGGTGTTTTGTAGTTTAGGTATGGATTTATTTTTATTTTTTTCCCTAATCAGGAGTCATTTTCCTTCTGAGTATGTGGAGGTCTATCTTTCATCAGTTCTAGGAAATCTCAACCATTATAATCTCTATATTACTTCTCTCCATTTTTTCTGTTCTCCCCTCCTGGACTCCCATTAGATGTATGTTGGACATTGTCATTCTGTCCTCTATTCTCCTAATCTCCATTTTATGTTTTCCATCTTTTTGTCTTTCTAAGCTGCATTCTTTTTTTTTTTTTTTTTAAGAGAGAGAGAGACAGAGTGTGAGTGGGGGAGGAGTAGAGAGAGAGGGAGACACAGAATCTGAAGCAGGCTCCAGGCTCTGAGCTGTCAGCACAGAGCCTGGCACGGGGCTCAAATCCACAAATGGCAAGATCATGACCTGAGCCGAAGTCAGATGCTTAACCGACTGAGCCACCCAGGCGCCCCTAGGCTGCATTAATTTCTACATATCTGTCTTCAGATTTACTAATCCTTTCCTCAGATATGTTTGAACAGCTATGTGTTATTATTTCCATAAGATTTGCCATTTTTATTAGTTTCTTTTTCAAATTTTTTTTTAACGTTTATTTATTTTGAGACAGAGAGAGACAGAGCATGAACAGGGGAGGAGCAGAGAGAGAGGGAGACACAGAATCCGAAACAGGCTCCAGGCTCTGAGCTGCCAGCACAGAGCCCGACGTGGGGCTCGAACTCACGGACCGTGAGATCATGACCTGAGGCGAAGTCGGACACTCAACCAACCAAGCCACCCAGGCGCCCCTAGTTTCTTTTTCAAATCTGCCTATTCTTTTTTATAGACTCTATGGTTTCAACCCTTCATATGTCTCGAGTTATTTTTTAAATAGACATATTTTTACTTTTTTTTTTTTTTTACATTTCTGTTACCTTATGTTCTTGGGTTGTTTTTTTTTTTTTTTTTTTCAAGATTTTAAGTCATCTCTATATCCAATGTGGGGCTCAAACTCACAACCCTGAGATCAAAAGTTGCATGCTCTGCCAAGCGAGCCAACCGGGTGCTTGGGGTCCTCTTGGGGTCCTTTCTAATCATCATTTTTTATTTATGGTGGATCATTCCTTATTTCTTGTAATTTTTTATTTTGAGCTCATCTTTAGTGACACTTGGCTCTTACGTGGAAATCCTGTGGCACCAAGGTTGTGAGGGATACCCTCTGGACAGTTGTACATTTTCTTTGGCCAAGCACCCTAAGGGTATCACCAACCAGGGACCAACTTTTCTGTTAATCCATCAGTTGTAAAAAAAAAAAAAAAAAAAATCCATCAGTTGTAGAATCCTTGAACTCCAGATTTATGAGACGCGAGCCCAGCAATTCTAATGTTCTCTGCCCAGCGGAGCCTAAAAGGTCTCCTGTCCTCTCTTTTCTGGCAGAAGGAGTGTTTTCCCCGTTTTCCCTGTAGTCTTCAGGCTCCTGCCAGAGCCTCCTCTCATCGGCCAAACGTGGGCAGAGGCCAAGTGAAGTAGGAGCTTACATAAGCAGGCTGTGGGGTTGACCTCCCTGCAGTCCAGAGCAGAGGAAAGGTGAGAAACAGGTCTGGGACCAACCCGGTAATCCACCATTTGGCAAATATTTCCTGGCTCCTGTGGTCAAAACACTGTGCTGAGTCTGATGTAGAACTGTGTGAGACACAGCCGCTGACCTCCAGTGGGAGAGACAGCCATACTAACACTACAGAGATGAACTACGATGCAGGTGACCTCGTGGGAAGTGTTAAATACAGACGCAGACTACCCCGGAAACACAAAAGAGAGGCGGTCTGGGGGTAAGTGGGACAGGGCATAGGAAGTTTCCCCAAAGTAGGATCGCGTGAGCTGCACCTCGAAGGGTAAGATGGCTGTGTGTGGAGAAGCAGGCCACGGACAGTGTGCACAGCGTGTCCAGCACCTCTTGAGGACTGAACCCGGGCCAGGGTGGCCGAAAGGTGGGCTGCATGGTCAGAGGTGAGGCTGCAAATGGAGGCCGTGGGTGGATTATGGAGACTCTGGAGCCCTGTGCTGCTGAGCTAGGACTTCATTCTGCACATAGCAGAAGCCACTAAAACATTGTTCGGGAAGGAACGTAATAAAAAATGCAGTGGCTGGCTTGAGCTGTTCAATAGAAATGGAATGAAAGTCCCAAATGCAGCCCAGATGTAATCTAAGATTTCCCAAAGGCCACATTTTTAAAAGTAAAACATGAAATTAAAACTTGAATAATTCTTTGGGTCAGCTCAGTGTTATGCAAAATACTACCATTTAATATGTAATCAACGTAAGAATTTTTAGTGCATTATTTTACATTCTGGGTTTTTTTTATTAGGTCTTTGAGATCTGGTGTGTAGTTTACACTTAGAGCACTTCTCTGTTTGGAGCGGCCACCACAGCTCAAATGCTCAATAGCCACGTGTTGCTAATGACTACCATGTTGTACAGTGTGGGGAGGATGGCAAGGGGTCGAAAGGAAAGGGTCAGTTAAGGATGCTGGCTTCAGGAAGAAACAGGATCTCCTCATCCCCTGACACAGGAAGGAAGTACAGGGATGAGTGAGCAGGGAGATGAAAGGCAGGAAGTAAAAGGGCCACCACCTTTCTTTCTTTTCCCTGACATAGGAGATAAGAACATCTGAAAGTAAGGATCAGGGTCACGTTGAAAACTTGAAGAGAACAGAAGTTTAAGAACCACTGTAATGAAATGCAAAGGGGTCGGTCAGAGGTGGAGTATAAGGATTGTCCTCACATCCACCCTGATGGAGCTAATGTCATGCATGTTCTCACCTTAGAAATGATAAAATATCTGGGACTTTTCCTATTATTCCGAGGTACAGAACAGTTAGAGAGGCCGATGCTTGTGGGTTTTAATGTAAATCAGTGTTTCCCCAAGTGCGATGGACCTATCCCTGTGATACACTACGTGATGGCACACAAAATAGTACCTTCGGAGACTTACTTTTTTCTAATGGTTATATTTATTTTAGTGAATATTAGAAGACATGTAACCAGTACATAAAACCCATGATTGCCCAAATATGTAACTCAAACATGAGTAAATTTATTAAAAAGTATGACATAAAAAAGTAGAGACAGAATGTGGATGTGGTAGAATGTCAGTGACTGGAATTTGTAGAACCCTAGTGCCTAGTGTGAGGGTGGGGTAACCTTAGAAACTGCGCCGATGCCTTCCATCAGAGTCCGCTCGTTCCTCTGCCCGGTGACCCCGGCTCACATCATGAGAACCACTTGCCACTAGGTGCCCAGCCATTGCCTCCAGCCTCCTGGCTACACGCAACCTAGTCAGACAGGTGTCTATATTAGCCGCCCGGGCTCAGAACACTTAGCTTTCCTGCAGTGCTCTCCCGCAGAACAGAATAAAATACAATCCCCAGAAAAGCTCGATAATTTTGAACATGACAGTGGCACCATAACGTCTTCTTGCCTTATTCTATTTTTGTTTTACTGTGAGAATAATTTTTTTAAGCTGTTGGCAACATGCACAGAAAATAGACCAGTCGTCTTCATGAGAACTCTTAGTCCAAATCTATACAAAACACATAAAAACTTAAAGGTAAGCAGAGGGGGGGGCGCCTGGGTGGCTCAGTCGGTTGAGCGTCCGACTTCGGCTCAGGTCACGATCTCACGGCTCACGGGTTCGAGCTCCGAGTCTGCTTCGGATCCTCTGTCTCCCTCTCTGCCCTACCCACTCACATTCTTTGCCTCTGTCTCTCTTTTTCTCTCTCAAAAATAAATAAACATTAAAAAAAATGAAAAAACAAATTCAAAGGTAAACCCCCTTGAAATACCCAGTCTGCTCCTTGCATTCTCCGCCTCTGTGGCTTTGTTTCTGTGTTGCCAGCGAGGTGCCTCTGTGTCTGCGCTCTGCCCCGCCTACGAAGGCTGGGGCCAGGTTCACCCGACACCTGCTGCCTCAAGGGTCATCCACGCCTCACTGGGCTTTCTCTCTCCCTCTCTCTCCCTCTCTCTCCCTCATTTGTAGCTTGCTAGGTGCCTACCTGCTTTTTCTTTTTGCCGGAGGAGGGGCTGCCTGAGATATTTCCCCTCCCACTGTGCAAAGAAGCAAGCCCTCAGCTTCTTAACGAAGCGATTCTGGAATTATGTTACTTCGCAGTCTTGACATTCAGTTCTGCTCCCATGTGCCTGTAAATTGATCCAAAGTGAATGCAGTGCCGCCCACCCTGATGCAAGGCTGCTAGGGACTTCCCTCAAAGTCTCACTTAACGTCTGTGGTGTCCCAAAACCACTTCTTTGTTCCGGTGAGTTAAGGCAGTGGTCTTGTTGGGAACTGCTGGGTCCTGGGAATTTCAGGTTTCCTAACCTTAACGCTGCATTTTGAGAAAACAAATGTTTCTCATTTTTCTAACAGCAGCTCACAGTAGGAAATATATTCTGCATCCCCACATTCATACCTAACTAAAAGTGTTCACTTTCAGTGCTTATGAGAGCTGTGCACAAGGTAATTTGTGTTTATTTGTGTGTTTGTCTCAATGCTAGGCCTGACCCACACTTTTAAAAACGAAATGAACATCAGGACCCACCGATAGCTCATGGCCTGCAATTTGGAAAACGCTGGTCTTAAGCATATGATTCATTGAATCATTTCAATATCTTTGAAAATGGCCTGAGGTGATGAGGACCGCATAGATGTTCACAAGTTCATCGCAGTTCTGAACTCTCTGAGGCCATTTCTAAAAAGTCCTAAATCGGTCATTCATTTGGGAAAGAAGTCAGGACCACGTTGAGATGTTACAGGCGGTGCCGATTTGCTGCTCTGGTAGAGCGGCAGGTGGTCAGGCCGGCTTTCCGCAGGTGCGAGGCTCTGCACGAGTTGGAAAAGACGTGCGTGGCTTTTTCGAGGCACCATTTGCAAACCCAGCACATCTGGTAAATGTCTGTTCCCTACCAAGAAGACTCAGATACTGTTTTGAAACTCTACCCTGTCTTTCCATAGGGTGTGCTGATCTCCAAAGCCTGGACACCATGCAGCCAGTTGAGAGGAAGAGGCAGGGCTATATTCACGAGCTGATTCAGACCGAAGAGCGGTACGTGGACGACCTTCAGCTCGTCGTGGAGGTGAGGGCTGTGCCCGCGGAGGGGGGCGGGCCTTGGCCTCAGAGTCGGGCATCACCTTTGATGTGGGAATTCACGAGTAGAATAGCGAGTAGAGTAGAGTAGCGCGTAGTGACAGGAGCTCTCACACCCTCAGAACGCTTTGTGGCTCTGGGAGGGTGCCCGAAGAGCCCAAGTGCACTCCTTCCCCCAGACGAGGCCCTTCAGGGTGGAGAGAACAAGAGACGCCTCAGCTGCATGTTGGGAGAGGCCCCATCGAGGAAGGGGAAGGACGAGGGTAGAGCCGGTCGGAAGGCACTGAAGCAAACTTCATCTCCCTCACGTTTTTGCCTGTTTGCTGTGCTCTTCTGATGCCTGCCGTGTTCATAGACTTTGATGTTTCCAAAGGGGCTGTGAAACAGTGGCAGTGTTCATCCAACGTTTGTATCGCTTTGGAAAACCCAAAGGACCACGTGGTAAAATATTTCCCAGTTGTGATGTCCTTACTGTTTGTGCCTATTAATGTTGCCAGTGACCTGTAGGCCAGTAACAGGTGTTGGAGTAGCACTCTGAAAGGATTTGTGTTTGAGTACACACAGTAAGACTGTATACTTATACTCTTGTTTCCATGGCACTTAGTTCCCACTCAGTGTGTCAGGGCCCTCAGATGAGAAACCCAGTAAATAAACAAGGCACCTGAAGAGAGCACGTGTCCCCACACAGGCCCAGCAGGTGCACCGTTATGCCTGGCCGTGACCTCGCTAGTGGCACGGAGCATCCTTCTGCATCTGCACCCCAGCAAGGCCCTCCCCTGATTCGTTTCCACCTGACACGCCAGCGGGGACCTACAGACCCGCATACGTGTTCTCACATGGACACTGCACCGCACGTCTCAGTTGCTAACGTCTCTCAGTTGAGAAGTCCCCCACAAGGCTCTGAGCTCCTGACAGCAGGGGCGTGTACCTCACATCCTGCATCCCCAAAACTTCGCCTGGCCCTTTGCAGGCCTTCCCGTCAGTACTAAATGAACTACGTATGTTTATCTCCCCGCTTCTCTGGTCAGGAAAGACGGCCTAGAAGAAAAGCCCGTCTTTATTACTAACCCCTACGAGTATCAGCCCTGCTGCTGGTCAGATCCCAGTCCCGAGAGGCTGAATGGGTATGGAAGTACCTTTCTGACCCCAGCACAGAGGGGACCGGAGCCACATGCTTGCCCCACTGAGACTTGTCACTTAACCACTTGGGCCTTGGTCATTCCCACTCTTCCCACCTTCCCTTGCCTGAGGGGCAAGAGGTCATGTCAGGGTCAGGGATTTAGGGCAAAAGCACTGTTCCCAGGCTGGGTGTTCTCATTGCCATTCCCATGGAGGTTCCCAGAGGTCCCAACCGCCTTCCTCGTCTGCTTATCTCCCTGAGCAGGTAAATGGAATGAATAAAAAAGTAACATATATTCAGCAGTGGATGAAAGAAGAGACCACCAGATGCCTTCCTTGTCCTTCAGGAGCCCCTCAGAGCAGATCCACCACCTCTCCAGGGCTCGCTCCCACGGGAGGGTCCTGACATCTTCAGTCTGATTTTGGAACTGTAGAGGTTTAGAGATGCCCAGTTCATGGCACTGTTATCCGAATTCTTCGAATCTGTGTTCAACTCAACTCAGTAAATAAACATTAATTCAAAACCTACTGTGTGCAGAAAGCACTGTGCTGGAGAAGAGTGAGAAGAGAGAACTCCTACCCTCAAGGAGTTCACGGTCATGTGGAGAGACAGACAGACAGCTGCAGAACACTGAGGTGGGGGCCGGGAGAGGGATAACCACCCTCCGCCACAAAGGAGAGTCGGGAAGGACCCTCCCAGTTAGGCTCTGGCCAAGGCTAGAAGGACAAGGATGAGATTTCTGTGCCCAGAAGAGGACATGGAAGCAGGAAGGCCTGTGCTGGGGAATTAAGATCCTGCAAGCAGTTGCGGTGGCTGGAGTGTCAAGTTCTTGAGGCCCAAGCTGGGGGGGTGGGCAGGGGGCAGGTCGCACAGCCCTGGTGAACCTCAAGAAAGAGCCTGCGTCTTATCACAGGCCACTGAACGATTTTAATAGGCTGACCTGTTGTGTGTATCTTGGAAAGATCACACACGAGAAGGGTTGTCTCAGATAACTTCAGTTTCCTTAAGGCTTTTAAAGTCATTCCCTAGGAATCCTAGTTCTTTATGGAAATCTGGATTTCTAACCAAAAAGACTGGGGTTTTGGTTCTGGCTCCTCCGTGTTCTAGGTCTGTGACCTTGAGCAGATCACTCTCCCAGCCTTTATTCCTGAGTGCCCCGGGAATAATCATAGCTGATTCAGCTTGACCTGCGTCATCTGTGAAGTTCATTCAGAACCCATGCACACACCGGCATATGCACACATATACGTATCAGCACTTTGTAAATCCTTCAGTGTTCCACAGTGCAGATGTACGGCATTATCATTTCCCCTTCGGTCAGCCAGCCTCTGAAATCCATGTCTGCTTGGTGGTCAGTCTCGGGCATTGTATAAGTCGTCACTGTTTCTTTTGCTGAACTTCTCACAGCTTCCCGACCTCTGAGGCGCCACATGCGACAGCTTCCTCAGTTCTGCAGCTTTTACAGGGTGTAGATGCTTTATGCACATGGTTTTATTTAACTTTCCTGATCTCTCTTGCAGATAGATAGCCTCTGCTCTTATTGATGAGGCTACTGGACTCAGTCCTTAGAATTAGCCCTAATAAGGGGCACCTGGGGTTAGTCAGTGGTGCATGCAGCTCCTGAGTTGTGAGTTCAAGCCCCACTTTGGGGTGGAGCCTACAGAAAGAAAGAGAGAGAGAGAGAGAGAGAGAGAGAGAGAGAGAGAGAGAGAGAGAGAGAGAGAGAAAGAAAGAAAGAAAGAAAGAAAGAAAGAAAGAAAGAAAGAAAGAAAGAAAAAGAAAGAAAGAAAGAAAGAAAGAAAGAGAAAGAAAGAGAGAGAGAGAGAAAGAGAGAGAGAAAGAAAGAAAGAAAGAAAGAAGGAAAGAAAGAAAGAAAGAAAGAAAACAATCAATTAGCCTAATAAGAACCCAAATAGCAAACAGTAGGGAAATTATGCAATTTAAATTTTAGTAATCCTAAGTAGGCTTATTTAAAAACATCATGATCTTAAAAAAACAAAAACAAAAACATCATGATCATATTAGTTTCACTCTGTGAAGATACTGTTTGAGTTAGACCACTGTATATGCACACCTAAGATAACTTTTCTTTTATGTTTTGAATTTAGGTTTTTCAGAAACGGATGGTGGAGTCGGGCTTTCTCAGTGAAGGAGAAATGGCCTTGATCTTTGTAAACTGGAAAGAACTCATCATGTCTAACACAAAGCTACTCAAGTGAGTTGTGCACACCGGCCTGCCAGCCCCCAGGACTGACACTTTCACACGTAACTCCCTGCAGGGCTATTTAGTTAGCAAAGTTACTTTGAACTGTCTTCTCCCTCAAGCTTTTACTTTATTATCATTTTACAACATGCCCTGTAACTGTAAAATACATAATTTCTGAAGTCAAGAAATATAACAAAGAAAATACTTTGATTAAACAATGAAAAAATGAAATCATAATATAAACAATATATTAACATATGATTTCAAAATATACTTGACTGTACCGGGTAGAGTAGGAGAGAAGCTGTAGCCCATGGCCTGGACATTACTGGCTGGTCTGACATTCTCCTAAGTCCCCTTGGGGTGATTTCCCATCCCTGAAGCCTGTGAGGACAGACTCCTTGGCGGGCGGGATCAGCAGTCCCAGTTGTCCTGTGTCTCCGCCCTCGTGGAGGCACCCAGCTCAGCAGTTCTCCTGGGGACAGTGCTCACCTCCACCTCCACACCTGGGCTCCTGCTCCCTTTTTTCCCTACAGAGTGTAGAAAATTCCTTTCTTCTTGGTTCAGCTGAGAACAAGTTAGAATTTTTCTAAAGGAACTTTGCTAAGAAATGAAGGAATCCAAAACAATTCCGAGGACCTGGAAACACCCAAGTGTATAGACTTCATTTTCTTACTCTTCTTTGCCAACATTTTGCCCAGGTTGGCTTGGCCAGCAGAACATAGGCGCAAGCTGCCTCCTCCTCCTGACTCTTCCCTCACAGTGCCAGGTTTGTCGGTAACTCACTAGGGATCATTACCATTGTTCCCGTGATAGTCATCCTTTATTTACCAACCACATTCACAGTGAGAGTGTGTTGTTTGCAGGGCCTTGCGGGTACGGAAGAAGACCGGGGGAGAGAAGATGCCCGTGCAGATGATTGGGGACATCCTGGCAGCCGAGCTGTCCCACATGCAGGCTTATATCCGGTTCTGTAGCTGTCAGCTTAATGGAGCAGCTCTATTACAGCAGAAGACCGATGAAGACACCGATTTCAAGGAATTTTTAAAGGTAACTCCGTTCTGGAATCATGAGCAGGCCAGCCCCTTTCCGAGCTGGAGACAGAGACGTGCAGCTGCGCAGTCAGGACTCCGCATGGGAAAGGGCATCCCACCAGTTTCCAAAGGAAACACCAATGCGGCAGAGAATTTTCTGAGTGCTTGTGTTACCTTCCGTGTTGAATTGGTGTTTCTTGGCACTGGGGCCATAATTTTGCCCATCTATTAGTAGTGTCATTTAAGCCTATTTACTTAAATCAGCTATTTTACACACCAAAATTTTCCAGAATGTCACTTTATTAATTTTGTAAATTGTATTTATTCTATGTCCATCTTATGCCACCAAGGGTATAAAATAGCCTACTCAAATATATAAAATGCAGCAAGATAAGATGACATGATGTAAGTGGACGAATACAGTGGGACGAAAGGATAGGAGAGGACTAGGGCAGCTTCATAAACGCACATGTGAGACCCTGTCCTGTGCTCCAAAGTGCACCGAGATGTCCTCACAGCGTCCAGAAACCAATGAGAAGAGGAGGACATGATTGGTTCCATGATGCCATGGTTATAAACTAAAACCAAACACTTGGTAAGGAAAAGTAATGCTAGCACGACACTCAGAGGACACAGTGTAATAACGCATGAACAACACCCTGTGAGTGATCCAGCCACATGCTTCGCATGGCTGCTTGTTATCATAGAGTGTCATGTGTGAGAACATCTCCCTGGCGTCGTTCGGTAACAGAAACTATTACTACACATGTGACGGTGGCAAGGGAAATGAAAGTAAAATCTGTTTTCTAGCTTTTTTACATATCTTCTTCTTTTTTTGGTTTCTGAAATAGTGCCTGTCGGGATCTGTTATACAGCCACAGTGCCTTAAGGGAGAATGCATAATTTTAATGTCTTCATTATCCAAAAAGAATGGAAACATAATTAAGCATAAAATATAAGATGTTTAGGCAGAGGATAAAAATTCCAACAAGAAAATGGATCAAGTAATAAAGATAAAAGCACAAATGATATCAATATATCTAAGAACAGGTATGTTGAAAAGAATAAAATATAACTGTGGTAAATCTAATAGAAAAACAGAAAAACACAAGTAAAAGGAACAGACATGAAAATATTTCTTAAAGTAAAAGAGTATATAAGCCAAAAATATGTGCTAATAAATGTCAAAACATTGACAAAATTTGTAGTTTTCTATTACAATTTGAAAACTGCTTCAGTAAGAATAGAAAATCTGAAGATACTATTAGCCAAGGATAAAACTGAGTAGCTTACCCCCAAAAGAGGAGCTAGGTGCACTTGATGGTGAATTCTTTCTAACTATAAAGGAATAGATTATTCCATACTATACGAACTATTACAGATCATAGAAAAAAAAACAGAAATCCACCTAATTCATTGTTTAAACCAAAAGAGTTCCTGACCCCAAGGCCTGTTTTCATATTTGTATTTAATTACAAAAATGAGGGGCGGCTAGGTGTCTCAGTCGGCTAAGCATCCAACTCTTGGGTTCGGCTCAGGTCATGATCTCACGGTTCATCAGTTTGAGCCCCGAATCAGGCTCGTTGCTGTCATTACAGAGCCTGCTTTGGATTTTCTGTCCCCCTTTCTCTCTGCCCCTCCCTCACTGTGTGCACTCTCTGTCTCTCTCAAAAATAAAACATTTTAAAAAAGAATTTAAAGTACTTTTTAGCACAGAGACCAGCACATAATAAGCAATAAATGCTAATTATATTTACCTTCCTTATGATGATCTTAGGGATGCAAAAACGATTCAATATAAGTAAGGCACTGAGGACCGACTCTTCAATTGGTGATAAGGGTGGGTGGCACAGGGTTGCTTAGAAATGAACTAGAAGAGGGGCGCCTGGGTGGCTCAGTCAGTTAAGCATCTGACTCTTGACTTCAGCTCAGGTCATGATCTCACAGTTCATGAGATTGAGCCCCACGAGGAGTTCTGTGCTGACAGTGTGGAATCTGCTTGGGATTCTTTCCCTCTCTTTTTGCCCCTTCCCCTCTCACCCACATGTGTTTTCTCTCTCTCTCTCTCAAAATAGACATTTAACAAAGAAAAAAATAAATGAACTAGAGACAACATACAAGGGAACCAAAACCACAGACACAAACACTGGTCAGAATAAGATAAATGTGGGATTGTGAGTGCATGCAAATGTTTCAAAATAGTAGAGGGGCATCTGGGTGGCTCAGTTGGTTGAGCATCTGACTCTTGATTTCAGCTCAGGTCATGATACAGGCTCGTGGGATCGAGCCCTGCATCAGGGGGGCTCTGCTTAGGATTCTCTCTCTCTCTCTCTGTCCCTCTCCCCTACTTGTATGCTCTCTCTCTCTGTTTCTAAAATAAAAATGAATGAATGAATGAATGAATAAATTAATAAATAATAATAGTAGAATTAAAAATAGGATGTTTAGGGGAGTCTGGCTGGCTTAGTCAGTGGAACATGCAACTCTTAATCAGGGTTGTGAATTCAGGCCCCATGTTGGGTGTAGAGATTACTTAAAGATAAAATCTTTAAAAAAATGTTTTTTATTTTTTATTTTATAAACATTTTATTAAAAATGTTTATTTTTGAGAGAGAGAGACAGAGCACGAGTTGGGGAGCAGAAGAGAGAGAGGGAAACACAGAATCCGAAGCAAGCTCCAGGCTCTGAGCTGTCAGCACAGAGCCTGATGTGGGCCTCGACCCCACGGACTGCAAGATCATGACCTGAGCTGAAGTTGTCTGCTTAACCGACTGAGCCACCCAGGTGCCCCAAAAATAAAATCTTTAAAAACAAATTGGACACTTACCTTCTAAGTAATTTTTTTTAATTTTCCAAATAGTAATAACAATAGGAATGTAAATAAGGTATCAGTGCCATCACAACTATAACAGAATAAAAAGTTTATAGTTTAATAATAAAAGGCATCGTGTTGATTACATTAACAACAAAATCTAGCAATAATCTGTGTGCTAAATGTTACTTTTTAAAAAGTCTCAGAAAATACAGAAAAAGCATGAAGATGCTTGCTGTAGCAACATATATAGATATATCCAAAAACAAAAGGAGGGGGCAGTTTTAATATCCCATAGTGGGAAACAAATAGGTAAATTATAGTAACTGTGCTTTTCAGTTATTAAAAATGGTCATCAAAAAAAAAAAAGTCATCCAAGAGTACTAGCTACTCTATTCAAGTACTGTGTTAATAAAAGGAGTAGAGGGAAATAAGATGTGGTCCTTTGTCTCCTGGAGATAACAGTCTTCAAGATCATGGAGACACCTCAAACGGGGTACCACTACCTGTCTTCCCCAGTCCAGATGTGGTGTCCTGATAAAGGTGGCCACGGATGATTGCAGGGGCTCCAGAAAGGTCACTGAACATCAAGGAAGGGGGAGAGCCTGGCCAAGAGGAGTCATAATCTGAGTCTACAGAAATGAGTATGAATTAGCCAAGTGAAGAAAGAACAGAAGGGACTTAGCAAAGGCTAATGCATTTATTACCTGGCACATCATAGGTGCTCAATAAATGGTAGTGATTGTTTCTAATAAAGCAGGGACAGCAGGCAGGCAGAGGCAGGGGAAATCACGAGCCGTTTAGAAGGCGGAGTTGAAGGTGACTCCTAGGTGTGTGGCAGGGAGGTGGGTGGTGCAGAATGGTGCTACCAACTCAGGGATGCAGGTGGAAGAGAAGCTTTCATGAAGGAAGATGAGGACTTTGGGGCGTACTGAGGTATTGAGGTGCCTGTAGGAGGTCCAGGTAGGAAGGAGAGTAACTCGGCCAGCATGGAGCTCTAGGGAGGGTTCGGGTGGCGCCCTGGGACTCAACTGCTGGGGGTCTTTGGGCAGCACCTACAGTTAAAAGCAGGTAGAGAAGAAGAAAGAAGTGAGGATTGGGAAGGAGTGGACTGGGAAGACAGCCGTCAATCGTTCTGGAAGCAAAGGAGGGTGTGATGGCACAGGCTGCCAAGTCCACATAAGAAAGAAAGAAAGAGCTGAAAAGCATCTGCTGGGTTCACCAACTGAAGGGAGATACCCCTGCTGTTAATCTGATATATATTGAATCCTGAGTTTTTAAAAGAAATTAGAAATCTAAAAGATGGTCAAAGTCCAGAGTACAGTTGGTGTTTCTTTTGTTCTCGTTGAAGCTTTGATTTCCTCATGAGCCTATCCGTTATTTGCAGAAGCTGGCATCTGACCCTCGATGTAAAGGAATGCCCCTTTCCAGCTTCCTGCTGAAGCCCATGCAGAGAATCACCCGCTACCCTCTACTCATCAGAAGTGTGAGTACCCCAGCTGGGCAGAGGAGCCAGACCCCTTGAGGTCCACAGGGGCCGTAGTCAGGGAGCTGGCCCTGACACATGGGTGATGGACCAGGCACTGTGTGTGCGTGCACCCAGACACACATGTATGTGGGCACGCACACGAACACGCACATACAATCTGGATTAGGCAAAGAAAAGCCATCCAGTGTCGCTTAGGTAACCTGTCCTTCCCTCCCCACCCACCCCCCACCCCCGCCCAGGAAACTCCCCTGGGTCTCTCAAAGTCACGAATGTGTTTTTCTAGACAGGGCAAGTGCCCTGTAGGTCTGCATGTGTGGAGCCTGTCGTGAGCCCAGATGGAGTCCACTATTGGCACAACCTTCCGCTCCAGTCTTTCTGCTGAGATCTAAATTCATCCACCAGCTCAACACCTTTCCCTAGATGTCTCAGGAGTCCCCAGCTCACTGTGTCCTACCCTGAGCTCATCACCATCCCCTCGCTGTTCCCCACTTCAACTTGCTAACTAAACAGTCCTAAGATACCATCCATCTTTTAGCATAAGCAATGTGGGCCTCTTGAGCCAATATGCCTTCTAAGGAGAAGGTGTACTTTACAAAGGATTTTTCCACAAATTATCACTGATACAATTTTAATCATCTTACAAAGAAAAGCAGTAGAAATAATATAAGACCGTTACTTTTATTGATTATCCCTTGACCATTGATCTCTAAGCCATGTTAACTCATTATGGACCTTATGTTACAGAGCCTATGTTTGTTATGATACAAAACTGACCCATTCATACACAATAACCCACAGTCCCTTACCTGAAATACTTTGAAGCAGATGTATTTTCAGAATTCAGAATTTAATTCAAAAATGGCATATTACATGATACCCCAACAAAGCCTGGGCATCACCTATAGCCAAACACAGTAATATTTCTACAGTGAAATACATGAATAATTACTTTTAAGTAGAATAAACAGATACATCTCTTCAGTTTAGGTCAGGTTTTGCCACCAAATGAATATTGAAGAAAAGCTTTAGGCTTTCAGGGCTTTTTCCCATTTTGGAGTTGTAAACAAAAGACGGTGGCCCCAGGTGGCCAGAGTCCAGACGGGAGCCATCTGCTGATGGGACTGCTAACTTCCAGAGGGACGACACGGTTGTATGCCAGCCTCTATTCTTTTACATTTGTCACATTAGTTTGAAGTCACTTTAGAATCAACAGTATGTTTTCCTACAAGCTGATGACATGATTTTATTCTATTTTTCCTATAGCAGAGGATTCATTGCTTTTTTCAGATTTATAAAAAAGATCAGTGACCCCACAAATGTTATAAGCCATTGCTATTCAGCAAGTTAATACACTTATGAAAGCTGCAGCCAGGTTATGTGGTGGGTTCACCCTAAAGGCAATGGCTTAAATGGGGAGAGGGAGGGAGCCACGTGTGGTAACGCATGTACCAAGACCAAGCCAGAGCCGCTGGCCACCCACAGGTTTCAGGGCACTTGATCCACGTGGCAATTGGCACTGAGTCAACCTGGCTCCCCAAGAACTCTGGAGCTATCCACTTGTTAAGGGCGAACAATCGTCTTACCGTCGTATACCCAGCGCCCAGCACATACAGCAGGCAGTAGGACTTCTGGGTGGAAGACACTCTACTTCCCACATGACGGAACCGCTCTTTTCCAGATTCTGGAGAACACCCTAGAGAGTCATGTGGACCATTCCTCCCTAAAGCTGGCTCTTGAGCGGGCAGAGGAGCTTTGTTCCCAAGTTAATGAAGGAGTTCGGGAAAAAGAAAATTCAGACCGACTCGAGTGGATCCAGGCACACGTTCAGTGTGAAGGTCTTGCAGAGGTGAGGCCTGTGGTGTTGAGCTGGGTGCCACTAGGCAGGCTCTGGGTGGGGAACCCAGTTCAAGCCTTCCCCTAGTGTGAACAGGATATGCCTCAGTCCAGCCCATGTGCACTCAGTGTCCTGCCCCTTCTTGGGCTGTCATTTTCCTTTCTTAGAAGGGAAATGTGATATTTTTGTTTTGAGTTCTTTGAATTCAGCCAGTAGAATCCATATTCTGTGGGTAGAAGTCATCACTTTCCCATGTCAGTTTGGACTCTGAAGGAAAATCAGTGCGCCCTCAGATCCAGGGCACGGGCCTCTCATGGAGCTCTGGGATGGTTTGTGCTGGGACTCACAAAGTGACAATTTCTTTTTAAGCAACTTATTTTCAACTCCCTCACCAACTGCCTGGGGCCCCGGAAGCTTCTGCACAGCGGGAAACTATACAAGACCAAGAGCAACAAGGAACTACACGGATTCCTCTTCAATGACTTTCTGCTTCTTACCTACATGGTCAAGCAGTTTGCTGTTTCCTCAGGTTCTGAGAAGCTTTTCAGCTCTAAGTCCAATGCCCAGTTCAAAATGTATAAAACGGTAAGTGTCACATTCCTGGCCGTGGCATCAGGAGCATAACAAGGTGTGTCCTTCACCTGGAGGACCTCCTTCCAGGATCCTTTCCTGTCCTC
Source organism: Panthera tigris (assembly GCF_018350195.1). NCBI lineage: Eukaryota > Metazoa > Chordata > Mammalia > Carnivora > Felidae > Panthera > Panthera tigris. The sequence goes on from NC_056662.1 coordinate 120,312,495, forward strand.
ATGGGACACTCTTCGCCCGTCTCCAGATGGGTCACTCCTCCTCTGTCATTTCCCAGGGAAGAAGCCCCAGCGTGGCTGGGTCCTCACTGTCCTCTGACAGCTGGATTCCAGCTTTGGATTCTGGCTTCCTCCCTGGCAGATGTGATGTGATCCCGCCTCTGTCCACACTCAGCAGCAGGTCTCTCTGTAAAACTGAGACAAGGTGCTAAGCGTGGGTACATGGAGACACCCTGTCACACGAGCAGAGTCATAGACACCGGGAGCTCCTGTTCTCAGTTCAGTGACATCTCATCTGCCCAAGATGTTTTCTTCCACAAAAGTAAAAGACTCAAGAAGCTAGACCCTTCTCTCCTCCTCAAAAAGGCTCTTCAGGACAGACCGAACTCTGCCTAGATGTAGGTGGGTGGAGGGTTCTGGCACATTTCACACTCTGTGTTTTGGCCCTCTTTCAGCCCATTTTCCTGAATGAAGTCTTGGTGAAACTACCCACAGACCCTTCCAGCGATGAGCCTGTCTTCCACATTTCTCACATTGACCGGGTCTACACCCTCCGAACAGACAACATTAACGAGAGGTCAGTCTTGACCACGTGTGACCTGCCTTGAAGCCTGGACGTCTCCCTTCCATAAACGCACCTCCAGTCCGTGCTCAGTCCTACTAACTCTGTATCCTCGAGCTCTCCTAACCAGTGCCCTCCACACTGGTCCCACTGGTCAGCCTTGGTTTAGATATGCTGGGTTACTGCAACCACCTCTATATGTGTCCCTGCTTCCAGTCTCTCCTTAGGATCTTCCAAAATGGGAGAGCCAGCACCTTGCTTCCTTAAATCCCTTCTGCAGCAGTCCGTGCTCCTTCACCTGATTTCTGAGGCCCTCTTTGTGTGTCTCAGCCTCAGTCCCATCCCTCCACTGCACAGGACCTGTACTCCAGCCAGAATGTCTTCCTTCTGCTCTTTGCCTGGCCAGCCCTGCATCCTCTACAGGATAGCTCAGCACCTGTGTGATGGCAAACCAGGGGATGCTCCTCCCCTCTGTGCATGTGGTTCTTGGTGTTCTTTGTACGGCAGAATGTCGCTCTGTCGTGCCAAATTGCCACTGATATGGCAAATTGCATCTTCTATTTCTGTGTGCCTGCATCTTGCAAGTGCCTGGTGTCTTATAAACCGTGAGTAACTCTAGAAATTCTCAGCTTCAAAGTTAGCAAACGAGTCTTTCAGTTAAACTAATATTAGGTCTATGATGGGAAACTTGTCAAAGCCAAGGTTAGCAAAGAGTGAAGAACAAGTGCAAAGCTCTGGGGCTCCTGGCTGAACCTGGGAGGTACTCGGGAAAGCCACCCAATGGCTGTGCTCTGCTTCTCCTCCAGGACTGCTTGGGTCCAGAAGATCAAGGCGGCATCTGAGCAGTACATTGACACGGAAAAGAAGAAACGGGAGAAGGCTTATCAAGGTAGTTGGTGGTGCCCTAGAGAGCCGGAAGCAGCCGCCAGGGCTCCCAGGGGAGGGGGAGGGAGAGGGTCCCACCCTCTGGACACAAGCTGCTGCTCCTGCAGGGTGGGACTGCACAGAGACAGCCTAAAGGAGCAGACTTGCTGTGGGATCCGACAGCAGGACCTGCTTGGTGGCTCCTGCCCTTGGGGCCTCCCTGAGCCCCCTGCCCACTACACAGACGGGCCAGCCCCGAGACCTCCCTTCTGTCTGTGGTGAAGGAAGAGGGTCCTTTGCACAACCGAGCCCACTTCTGCGTGGTTCATTTTGCTTCATCCAACTTCACTTCTCTGGCCTGTTTCCCTTCAGCTCTGCTCCTCCTCTCCCACCCCGGCCTCTGCTCCGGCCCTCCTCCACATCCATCCGTCCTCCCTCCCTTGACACCAGGTCCTGGACCTCGAGGCCCTCCTCCTCATCACCGGCCCTTCACCCCGCTTGCAGTTTTCATTCTGTTCAGAGGGCTCCCTCGCTCGACACCAGTGACCTGACCCACCGCTTGACTCACTTTGCCCCCTGCTCCCGATGGCAGGAAGTCAAGGCTCCTCCTCCCCCTTGTACCTGGAGCTCCACCCAAGCCCAAGCCTGTCTGTCCCTCTCCTCCCTCAGTTTCATGAAAACCATGCCGGGCTGCTTCCCCGAGCCCACGCTCCAGACACACTTTGACTTCTCCCCGCCACCAGCCAGGCTTCACACCATGGCATCTCCTGAGCAGCTCTGCGGACGGCAGTACTGTCCTCCCCACCCAGACCGGAAGCGTGCCCTCAGCCCTCCTGCTTCTCTAGTCAGAGGCCAGGTCCTACCCCATTCTCTTCCCATGTCCTGGGCCTTTCCCAGTGGCACAGACCCTCCAGTCTCCACTTAGGCATGAGGCCCCCATCACCATACCCTTCATTCCTGGAGTAATCTTTTTACAGGGCTGACTCTCCTTGCTGAAGCATCTTCCCCATTGCCTCCCAAATTAAGAACAAATTCTTACCCCAGACTCAGGGCCAATCCCCAGTATCATCTGTTCCCCAGCCCCGTTTCCTCTCTCTGCTTCGCCTGTACCACTGCCTGAGTGAACAAACCACCTCTGAGCCCCCCTACCTGTCCCCGCCGCCCCCTCAGGCCTTCTCTGTTGGGTCCTCCCTCTTCTGTTCCTGGCTGCTACAGCTGCAGCTCTTTGTATGTTTTTTTATTCAGGTTCCCCTTATTTTGTTATATACTCCTGAAAGGTATGTGTAAATTGGCTTTTGCTGATTGAATCTTGTTTTAATGGTACTTCAAAAGCTTGCTATTAAAAAAATCAACGACTGAATGATTCGGAAAGCATATAATGATCTCTTAATTGGTAAAGATAAAAATTAAGAGTTTTTGTTAGTTTTGCTTAATATCAATATTTATACATATTTTTATGCATTTTCTACGTGTTCTTTAGACATTTATTGATTACTTACTCTGTGCCAAGCCCTATGCTAGTCTTAACCGGACCTTCAAAGATAAATAAGGGGAACTTATTTGTCTTTAAGGGAAACTGAGTGTAGGTGCCGCACTGGAGAGGTTGGCACAAACAAGGTTGGGGGGCTTCTCATAAGTTCTACTTGCCCTAAGTTTTAAAAACTCAATAGCTCACTAAGCAGCCTTTATTAAACCCCTGAGGGCAACACCTGCTTAACTACTTCATATTTACCAATCTGAGTTCACAGACCCATTTTCCTCCATATGAAAAGGGTTTTGAGTCCATCCTCAAATAGAATAAGGTCTTAAGTGAAACTGCTTTATAAGCTGAAGTGTTTACATGTAATTGGAATGATGTGGGTGGCAAGTTGACTTTGGTACCTGCTAGTTAATTTTTTACCTTGCCACTCCTAGGTTCTGTGACATGGGCAGGTTATGGGCTTTTCTAAGCCTCAGTTCTCCCACATATGGAGATGGCAGTTATAAAGAGCTACCATACAGCATAATTGTACAATTTACATAATAAAACTTTTGTAGAGGTCTAGCACATGCCTAACACAAAGTAAGTATCCAATAAATGTTAGCTGCTTTTAAGTGCTGAATGGATATAATGTATTTTTTTTAATTAATATTACCATTTGCTAGGCAATTGAGTGTTTATTAATACAAGGCTGAATAAACAATACGCACTCTGCAGCGGCCTCTCCTGGCAGAGGAGATGGATAGGACATGGAATTTCAGAACCAGCGGGCTGCAGGACGCTCATAAGTCGAGGATGATGGATGTGCAGAGTGGGGCAGAGAGGGGGGAGTGACATGTGAGATTGGATGCACATCTTCAAGGCTGGGTGGGATGCAGACAAGCAGAGGTGGTGGACAGGTATTCCAGCGGGTGCCATGGCCTGGGCAAAGGCACACAGCAGCCAGATGCTGGTCTGCCAGGCCCAGTGCAGTGGCAGGTGACACTGGGGAGTGTCAGGATTGGTTAGAAGGACAGACTATACTCACAGCTCAGTGTCCTCCGTGCATTCCGTGCACGTCCTTCAATCTCAGAGAAGAAATTGACGTCACTTGTCTTCTTTTGTAGCTCGCTCTCAAAAGACTTCAGGCATTGGGCGTCTGATGGTGCACGTCATCGAAGCTACAGAATTAAAAGCCTGTAAACCGAATGGTAAATGCTTCTTTCATTCAACAGATGTGGTAACTGCCCTATTCTTTGCCAATGACTCTTCTGTACATTGAATAACGGGACGCTTTTTAAAAAGCAGTGTTTCCAGTGCCACTAAAATGGTTATCGTACCAATAGTATCCTCACTGTCTCTTCCCAATAAGTACCGGTGCCCCTTTCTTCAGTGCTTCTGAGTAGAAATTGCATGAACACTTGTCCAGGCTCATGGGGAGCATTTAGGCACTGGAGCCCACAAGGCAGATCTGGGCCCTCAGACAGTGCCCCTGCTGTCGTGGTTTACAGAGAAGCATCCATTTGGATCCTGCTTCTGCTCAAGGAAGGTCCTGTTGTCATTTATTTTACGTACACATGTCACATGTGTCTTTGGTTTGTTTTTGTTCAGGAAAGAGCAATCCATACTGTGAAATCAGCATGGGCTCCCAGAGCTATACCACCAGAACCCTCCAGGACACACTCAATCCCAAGTGGAACTTTAACTGCCAGTTCTTTATTAAGGACCTTTACCAAGATGTGCTGTGTCTCACCATGTTTGACAGAGACCAGTTTTCGCCAGATGGTAAAGTATAACTCGACCAGGGAGGAATTTGAATACTCCGGAATTTAGGGTCTAGATCCAGGGTACTTGGCTTTATTTTTCCCTGTGATACCTATGGAAAATGACACGGGCCCATGGGCACCTGCAGCTCGTGTGGGAAGTGGGTCAGGGGTCTTCTCAGGGGGAAAGGGTGGTCTCCGGCGTGTGTGAGTCATGGACCCCAGTCACTCCCTAAGTACACAACAGAGACATTGCTCCCAGCACCTACTGAATGGGTGAGACATGCTCTGCCTGAAGGAACTTGGATTCCAAGAAGGCAGTTTCCCTCCCACGGACCTGTCCCTGGGCATGCGTCCATGTAGTTATCAGACAGCCACTAACCAAAGGAAATTAACTGTTCTGGATTTGAAAGTCTTATGAATGTTTTCAGACACTCCTCCTTATAAAGAAGTAGCTTTGACTCTCACATGTCTATTCTCCAGATTTCCTGGGTCGCACTGAAGTTCCAGTGGCAAAAATTCGCACAGAACAGGAAAGCAAAGGCCCCACAACCCGCCGACTCCTGCTGCACGAGGTCCCCACCGGGGAGGTCTGGGTCCGCTTTGACCTGCAGCTTTTTGAGCAAAAAACTCTCCTGTAGGGGCCTCAGGGATCTGCCCAAAAGGCTGGGGCTAGAGACGGACGGTGCTGCCCCTAGGCTAAAGGAGCATCACAAGGCTTCATCCATCGCAGGCCACGCGTGCAAGGTCCGGCCCTCTATTTTATTGCACACTAAATAGCTAGCAATCTATGCAAACATGATCTTTCCTAGAAATAAACCAAACCCACAGCACAGTGCCTTGTATTAGTGTTAACATGTTTGGCTGTGTTTAGATGCCAAGGTTTCCATTTTCAGGGCTATAAAAAGTATTATGTGGAAATGAGGCATCGGAACAGCAGACGTTACCACTTGGTTGAATGTGTCCAGTGTGGGTGGTTTTGGTGATGCTGTAACCATTCCACGCCATGTGACCTCTGCGGGGTCACAGCCACTCAGGAGGCGAAGGATCGGGAAGAAACGCTGCAGCCTCAGCGCGGGAACAGCCTGATACCGAAGTAGGTCTACTCGTGCACTGAATGAAAACAGAAACTTGATCATTTTATTCCTGACTAGATTTTATCATCTCTGCTCAGACAATATAGTTTGAAATCTAAAGGGGAAAGCTTGATTTACTTTAAATACTGTGAACTCTAATGATGTGGAAAATATTTTTCAACTTTAATTTTCTGAAGTATAAATTATTTATGTAAATTCCTTGTTTTTGCATATTTCATAGGACATGCATCTTTAAGCTTTATCATTGCCAATATGTACAGAAAGAGAATAAAAATAATAAGTTTATGAATGTAACTTCTTTCAAAGCTTGACTGATTTACTTTCCACCTGAAAAGCTCTTGAAAGGTAAGTTCAGGGGTTGCTTGCAGTGAAACCAAATTTCCTTTCTGTGACAGTGGCAAAAACCAAGAGGGGGTGGGGGGGGGGGGAGGGTGTGGTGCCTAGGAGACCCTGGAGCTTCGTCTTGACTCTGACTTGCTCCATGACTCTAGTAAATTGACCTATGGTTTCTGGGGCGTGGTGTCACTAATGGCTAGACTGCTGATCTCTGTGGGAGTAAGACCATACCTTCTTGAGTCCTTCTGCCTACTTGGTTGAGCAGGAACCTCAGAGGTAACTTCGGAGTCAAGAAAATACACAGGCATTAAACATCTTCAGCAGGCCCTCGGCCTCCAGCTCCAGAAGCACCTGTCTCTCCCTGTCCCCTGTCCTGTCAGACCCACATCCACACCTGTCAGCGCTGCTGGTTTGGGCTCTGGATTTTGTAGCGTGAGATTTGTTTTGAACATTGACAAAAATCAGGTCTTACCCACTAAATTCCTGGGTTAATGAGTACAACTGGAAAAAGATCTGCTTTTTAGAAGGAACCACGCAGGCTATAGGAGCCTTGATTCTCAGGGAGCACGTCTTAGGGAGCTGGAAGAACAGGAAAGATTCAAATGTCCCTCCACCACAGTCCCCGTTTCTGTCTAAACATAACCACTGAGCAAAGAAGGGCTGGAAAACATAACTCAGAATGTTCAAGTTAAAAAAAAAAAAAAATCTGCCATTCTGGGTATTAATCCTGGGCACTTATTTGTTAAAACTTAGATGTAAAAGAAATATGGCCAGTATCAATAGAAGAGACGCCACTCAACATCTGAAACCAAAACACCTGAATGTATTAATTAAGGGAAAGTTTGGCTGGTCAGGCGCAGCCTCACTGAGCAAAGCACATTGCTGATCTTCTATAGGGTCTTGAAGGCAGGTATGGGTCGATGTCCAACAAGTCTGCCTCTGACTGGCTGAGTTCCAAAGCCTGAGACAGTCTCTGATGAGTCAAGGCCAGTTTAAAACCAGTTGTGGGTTTACTTGTGACCCGAGCTAAAGGATAATCCTTTTCCCAGGACAGCAGGGACTTGAATTCTCCCTGGGATGAACTGTGGCTACTGCCATTTCCCCATGTCTACATGTGTCAGGGTTCTTTTCAGATTTAGGACAGAGGAGCCTGCAGGAGGTGAGTCAGACTTCTACAAAACCCCAGAGGACATTCAATGTCCATGCTCCTCACAACTCCAGTCACCTGTGTTGACCTGGGACTGCAGCTCTGCCTGTTAAGAAATGAAGTTCTCTCCTGACTGAAACGTGAGCCTAATTTTCTGAAGGATGAGGGAGGAGGGTGTGCCCTTAGACTCCTTGCATCCCCTGGAGAAGGACTGAGCAGATAGGAGAGATGCCCAGCAAGCCACCACCGACCCCCTCCCCCACCCCCCAGTGCTCTTCAGAATCAGGACTCTGCGGCACGCCAACAGGATAACCACTCTCTGAAAGGGACCGAAACCCTGAGCAATTTGACTGACATGACAGAGTCTAAGTGGGGTGTGTGTTCTGGCGATCGGACCGGTGCTTTGGCACTAGACGGCCTAGACTTGGAATCGAGACCACCACCACTTTCAGCCGTGCAGCTGACATTGAACAAGTTACTCAACCCCTCTCCAAGCTTCACGTAAGGGGAGATCAAGCTGTAACTTTGCTGTGAAAACTTTTACATGAATATAAATACCTCACACAGTTCCAGGGCTCCTGGGTGGCTCAGTCAGTTAAGCTTCCAACTCTTGATTTCAGCTCAGGTCGTGTTCTCACAGTGCGTGAGTTCAAGCCCCCCATCGGGCTCTTTGCTGACAGTATGGAGCCTGCTTAGGATTCTCACTCCCTGTCTCCCTCTGCCCTTCCTCCACTAGTACTCTCTCTCTCTCAAAATAAATAACTAAACTTAAAATTTTTTTTTTTAATATATAAAAATATCTCACACAGTTCCTAGTTCACAACAGCTCAATAAACAGTAACTATTATTGTTTGTTACTGCTTGCAACATCTCACACTTCTGGAGAGAGAAAACCTGTTGGCAGCATTTTAACTGTTGGCACACAAATGAGGAAGTAAAACTCAGCGAAGCTTTATTACCATGGCCTCCTTACAGATGGCACTGTTCCCGGCAGCCATGCCTGAACCCCAGCTGCAGGGAGGCCGGGTGCCGCCCCAGGACTTTTGCCATCATCACTCTTCTTAACACGGGCTGTGACCCCCACCTACACTGGCCTTCCCCAGGCGCCCAGGGTTGTGGTCTGTGCTGTCTGGCACCTCGAACCTGTGAACAGAAGGGAAGTGCTCAGTGTAGGGCAGGGAAGAGGGGCTGACTGGGGCAGAGAAGAAGGCCCCAGTGGATCCCACCCAACACTCCGCCCTCCTGCCTGAGCTGAGACCTTCCAGGCAGCCCTCTCCTCACCTCTCCCCTACTCTCTTTGGTTTCTGCAACTCTCAGCCAAGGCTTCCCATGTCTTTGGACTCCACACAGTACTGACCTCTCCATGGTAGGGCGGAGGTGACTAGCTGTCCACAGAACACCTGCTCTCCCTGCCATTGTGCTCAGAGCAGCAGAGGGTACTTCTCCCAGCACCCTCCCCCTGCAGTTAGGGACAGCCATGTCCTCCCCAGTGGGACATGTGAGACCTGGCCCACCTACACTTCATGCCCAGGGAGAACTCCTCCATGACCTCTTCCCTTTTCAGGTTCCCCAGGGCAAGCTTGGAAGCCAGGCACTGAAGATGACAAAGGTTCCATCAGCCAAACTCATGAAAGAGGGACAGCCTGACACCCTGCTGACCTAACCTGTTCTGGTACATGAGCGAGAAATAAACTTCTATTGTGTGTAAACCAGATTCCATTGTTTGGCTCTCCTGGTGATAGCAGTGAGGCTACCCTTCCAGAAGGGCAGAGCTGACTACAGTCCCATCCAGATCTGACAGAGGGGCTTGGCTCTCAGTTATTCACAGAGAAAATTGCTGTGGAATGGAAAGTGGAATGGAAACTTCCATTCTCCCATTTAGGAAAATCCGTTTCTCTCTTGAGAGACTAGGGAAAACAATGGGATTGGGTGGGACCTGGGTTAACAACCTATCTGACAAGATTTTCACGCTCTTTGCGATGGAGGCAAGAGTGGGGAGGTCAGTGAACACACAGATCCGCTGCACTTAAGACACCTACGAACCCTTACAACTCCCAAGCACCCAAAGGCGTTAGGATATGGGATGTGGGAGACGAGAGGATGGAAGGGAAAAGCGAGCAAGAGCTATACATGTGCCAGTCAGATTGTGAGCTCAGGATGAGAAATCTGTGCATGGAAAATACTTGCATATAAAACAACTTTTATGATTAAATAAATAACTTTTACGTGTGTAAACCATCATTTGGCCTAATTTTTTTTAGTATAAATTTCAGAAGATTCCTACCTACTGTGACTGCACTAAGGAGAACAGATTTTTCTTTTTTCTTTTTTTTTTTTTTTTTTTTTTGGTCTGGTGTGGATGTATAAATGGTAGGAAAATGGCAGAGGAGCAAAAATTCAGGGAAAATTTTCTCTGAAAATTTCTCTGACCAGGATTTCTCTCACCTCGTGAGGACACAATCTGTCCTCCAAAGCAGGTTCCGGGGTCCCACTATGTGCACCTTTTCTGAGTTTCCAAACCCCAGACTCCCTGCCACAGGGCGCAGCAGCACCAAGCCCAGAGGCAACCCCACCATTTCCTGTGCATGAAGTAAATCTTCTGCAACCTCCTTTCCACTCCCTTTTTTGCCTCCTGCCTTCTCTACCCTGGGGAACCTGTGTCACAAGGAGGGATGTGTCAATGGCTCAAATTCCAAAATCAATGCCTGTCATCTTGTGCATGTTGCAACTTGTGCCATCCCAGCCCTGCTCCCCCAGATCTCTGCTCACCACACAATTCCTCTCTTCCCTTCCATTCTCCTGGCTGAGCTTTGAGGAATGAAATTGCCTTTCAAAAATGGTCTTAGGTCAGTAATCTCATTCTCTTCATCAGGCAGATATTTATTTTCTGAACAGATAAGTTTCTCAGGACTGCAAAGAAAAACAAAAAAGTATTTCAACTCCATACAAACAATTGTATTATTCAATAATTGCTGCAAATTAAGTTAGCAAACTCATACTTCATGAAAAGGAAGGACTGAGTAGACATCACTTGGTGGCTGTCCATGTATCAGTCTCACCCCCCCCCCCCCAACACACACCCCTGTTGGCACAACCATTAGGTAGGCAGTGAGTCATGTGACCCTTCTCTGGTCGTGGCTGAGGCACCTGGGCCAGAGCCTCAACCCCTAGAGTTGTAAGTGGGATAGGGTGGCTTCCAGGCAGTCTGTCACTGCTCAAACCAGAAACTCAGGCAGGCCTGGGGCATCCATTTTCCAGCACATGCATAAGAAAGCAGAGAAAGTAAGGAAGTAGGTTCACAAAGAAGCTCTGATGAAAGCCACATAGTCCCGAAGAGGAAAGAACATGGCTCTTAGTCCCGTAAGCAGCCTGTTTGTCCTCCTGACTACTATGGTCTGAATGTGTCCCCCCAAAATTCATATGTTGACACCTAGCCCCCAATGTGATGGTATTAAGATGTGGGGTTTAGGGGAGGTGATTAGGTCATGCAGGCAGAGCCCTCATGAATAAGATTAGTGCCCCTATAAAAGAGACCCTAGAAAACTCCCTCACCCTTCCCAACATGTGAGAACACAAGAAGGTGCCATCTAAGAACAAGAAAGTGGGTCCCCACCAGATACTGAATCTGCCACTACCATGATCTTGGACTTTCCAGCCTCCACAACTGTGAGAAATAAATTTCTGTTGTTTATAAGCCCCCCCCCACCCCCCCAATCTCTGGCATTCTGTTACAGGAGTCAAACGAACTGAGACACTGACCATGGCTTCTGTAACAGACCAGTGATTTCTAACCTACCTAGGTTCCTTCTTCCTTTTTTTTTTAACTTGAGAATTCTGCTTTTCATAATCACACTGTCTCTGACTAACAGACACCTTGTCTTTAAGTCCTTTTCTTACTTTACTGAGCGGCCATGTGAACACACTTCCAGGTGTGTCCTCCCAGAGGGTTTCCAGCACCGCCCAGAGAAGCCCAGACCTATGGAGGGAAAGCAGCTTTCTCCTTCATTCCTCCATTCATTCCTGCATTTATTCTTGCCTGCCTGCCTTCCTTCCTTCATTCATTCAACAAGCATTTACTCATCCTCTACTGCATTCCAGCTAAGTGCTGGGAACACCAGGATAAATAAGACACAGTCCCTGCCCTCAAGGGGCTTGCTGGGGTGGGAAAAAGCAGATGGAGGGTGTAATGGTATCACACCATGTGATAATTCCCTCTCTTGCCTGGATCACAATGGCCAGTAATAAAATGGAACAAAGCCATGAAACAACATGGCAGGTCAGGGAGTTATAACTGTGCTGATTTGACCCAGATATTTTTGTAGTTTATTTATACTTCTTTTCCTTAAGGGAAAGGGATATTTTTAGATGAAGCCAGAAAGGCTGGCAAGGCCCAGGGAGCACCTTATGTGCTACGGTAAGTGTCTGGACTTTATTGTAAAGGTTATGGGAAGCTACTGAAGGGTTTTTGACTGGAGAAGTTCCATCACTTCAAAGACATTCCTCCAGCTGCTAGGTGGAGAAGTCACTGGAGGATACCAGATTAAAGGGCAGAATACCACTTAAGGAGCTGAGGAGCTACAAAGTGGGGATGAGGAAATAAAGCAAAACAAAGCCTTTGTCTTGCTGGAAGATGGGAAGTTATATAATTATTGAAGTCTAAATTGTTTGTTAAAATGTATAAACAAGCCAAGAAATAAAACATAAAACTTCCAAATCAGAAGGGGAAACAGCAAGTAGCACTGTTCACTCCAGTAAAACTCTGGATGAAAGATAAAAAGGAAATGCTGGAGCACCTGGGTGGCTCAGACGGTTAAACATCTGACTTCAGCTCAGGTCATGATCTCACAGTTCATGGGTTCAAGCCCTGTGTCAGGCTCTGTGCTGACAGCTCAGAGTCTGGAGCCTGTTTCAGATTCTGTGTCCATCTCTCTCTGCCCCTCCCCTGCTCACTCACTCTCTCTCTCATAAATAAATAACAATTTATTTAAAAAGGGGAAATGTCAAGAGAGCATGACAGGACTTCCATGTTTTATATAGGATTTAGAACTTTGCATAGGCCAACACTCTTGCTGCAACAACTAGAAAAACAGAATATTTACTGCCCCATCCTAGGAAAAAAAAAAATTTTGTAATTTTAAAGTCATTGGAAATTTTCAGAGAGGAGACAGCTCTTTCAGAATGAGCTGGCAATCTCTGGCTATTTTCTCCACTGGGGGAATTTGCCAACCTCAGGTAGCAGGGAACACACACTTCTCCATGGTCTCAGCATTTCTTTAGTGGATTTTTTTCTCCCAGGCCTGGTTGTGATCTTGGCAGGTGGGTAGTTAACCTTGTTCTCAACTCCCTCCTAGTGGCAGGCAAGTCAAGCAGTGCATTGAGATAGGGTCCCAGTAGAGGATAGAGATACTCCAGGCCCTGATTCCAGACACCCTTCCCCAAAACCTACCTGAAAAAGAAAAATAAAATGCTAGAGCTAGAACTATAAAAATAAAACAACTAAAAATAATTCATTGATAGGTTTAACAAGAGAGTATTAGATACAACTGAAGAGAAATTATTAAAATATCTAGAATCAAATATAAAGTAACAAAAAAGATGGAAAATACACAAAAAAAGTGGTAAGAGACAGTGAGGATGCAGTGAGATAGTGAGAAAATCTAAAATATATTTAACGGGAGTACCAGAAAGAGGAGAGAGAGAGTATGGCAGAGGTAATAATCACCAGAACTGATTAAAGACATCAGTTTACAAGTACAAGATGACCTATGGATTCCAAGTAGGAAAGATAAAAAGCAATTCATAAAACTACAGAAAATCAGACAATAAGAAAATTTTTAAAACCTCCAGAGAAAAAGACAATTTTCTTCAAAGGATCAACAGTGAGGCCAGCAGCTGAGTTTTCAACTGAAAGAGTAAAAGACAAGGGGATAGGAGGAAGGGGAAGATGGCAGTAGAGTAGAAGGAGGCTAAACTCACCTCATCTCACAAATACAACTAGACAACTATCATATCATCCTAAATACCCCAAAAATTGACCTGAAGACTGGCAGAACTAACTCCACAACTAAAGGCAGAGAAGAGCCACATCAAAGAAAGTAAGAAATGCAGAGACACAGTCTGGGAGAGAAACAGATCATGGCCAGTGGGAAGGGAGCCATGGTAGTGGAAAAGAATGAGAGCCAGACTAACAGGGGAGCCCACAGGGGGAAAATGAATCCCCATAGTAATTGGCTTGGAAAGCAGGAGGGGCCAAATTTCATGAGTTCTTGCAACCAGTGGGACTTAAAGCCTGGAGTTCTAAAGGTCAGTGTTCTTGGCTCTGGAAAATCTCAGAGGACATCAGGAATGCTCTTGGAGAGAAGGCAGGGCAAACAACTTGCAGATATACAGCATGGAAACAACAACCTCAAGAGCACCTGGGGCACACAGTGGGGAGATCAGTTGCTCCTATCAGGGCGTGTCCCAGAGAAGCAGCATTCACAGAGAGACTCCTCCAGGAACCAAGGAATTGGCAGGTGCCATTTCCCTCCCCTACCCTTCAGCAAAAGCACAGATATACCTGTGGGACCCAGCACAGCACAAATACTCCCTACCTAACTTGCTTACACCAACCCCTGTCACACCCCATGCTTCAGTGGAACTGCCCTTTCTAAAGTCATGCTTGCCTCAGTCCCAGTGCAGCAGAAGATGGGCCCAAATCTCTGCCCAAACCACATTTCCTGACCTGGGAGTTTTGCAGAGCCTCAGTTCCAGGGGCGGTGGTGACAGAGCTCATTTAACAAGCAGACAGGGCACATCTAGTTAAAACACACCACATTAAGACCAGAGACCAAACACTGCCCACAACAGGCAAAGAGAGAGTATGGAGACAACTGGCCTGAAGGATAAAGCAGGCAGAACAAAACAGTAGAGCACAGACACCATACACTGGAGACACCCCTGGAACTGCTAGGCCCTAGTACACAGGAAACATGGCATGGCAGGGCACTATAAGATTTCTTCTTCATAAAACCATTAACCTCAAGAACAAGAGGCATAGCTGACTTTCCCAACACAGAGAAACAGGCAGAGACTTAGACAAAATGAGAAGACAGAGGACTTTGTCCCAAATGAAAGAACAGGACAAGGCCATGGCCAGAGATCTAAATGGAACAGATATAAGTAATATGGCTGATGGAGAATTTAAAGTAATGGTCATAAGGATACACACTGGAAGAGAAAACAATGGAGGATATCAGACCATTAACACAGAGATAAGAATAACATAGCAGAAATAAAGAGTTCAGTAAACAAAATGAAACACACACTCGATGGAATGAACAGCAGGCTGGAAGAAGCAGAAAAATGAATTAATGACCTGGAAGACAGAGTAATGAATCAAGTTGTAAAGAGAGAAAAAAGAATTATGCAAAATGAGAATAGACTTAGGGAACTCAGTGATTCAATCAAATGTAATAACACTCATATAATAGGAGTCCCACAAGAAGAAGAGAGAGAGAAATGGAGGCATAAAATTTATTTGAAGAAATAATAGCTGAAAATTTACTTAATCTGGGGAAGGAAACATCTAATCCAGGAGGCACAGAGAAACCCCCCGACAAAATCAACAAAACATATCCAAGACATTGTAATTAAGGTGGCAAAATATAGTAATAAAAAAAAATTAAATGCAGTAATCCAAAAAAGATAGTTACATACAAAGGAAACCCCATAAGGCTATCAGTGGATTTTTCAGCAGAAACTTTCCAAACCATAAAGGAATGGCATGATATATTTAAAGTGCTGACTGGGAAAAACCTGCAGCCAAGAATATTCTATCTAGCAAGACTAGGACAGGTAAAGAGTTTCCCAGACAAACAAAAACTAAAGGAGTTCATGGCCACTGAACCAGCCCAGCAAGAAATATTAAAGGGGACTCTGAGTGGAAAGACCAAAAGTGACAGTATGAAGGCAGGAAACATAAAACCAGTAAACATGAATATTTCTGTAAAACTCAGTCAAGGAGTTCACAAAATAAAAGGATGTCAAATATGACACGATATACCTAAAATATGGGGAGGAGACAAACTATTCCAAAAATAGATAAGGAAAGAAAACTTACAAATTCGTTCTATGAGACCACCATTACCCTGATATCAAAACAAGATAAAGACACCACCCACCCACCCACACAAGAATGTAGATGCAAAAATCCTTAGCAAAATATTAACAAACCGAATTCAACAGTTCATTGAAAAAATTATTCACTGAAATCAAGTGGAGTTTATTCCTGATATACAGATTGCCAACAGATATGTGAAAATGTTCATCATTTATCATCAGGGAAATGCACATCAAAACTACAATGAGATATCACCTCAGACCTGTCATAATGGCTAAAATCAACAACACAAGAAACAACAGGTATTAGTAGGGATGTGGGGAAAGGAGAACCCTCTTACAGTTCGCATTGTGGAAATGCGAACTGGTGCACCACTGTGGAAAACAAGATGGAGGGTCCCCAAAAAGTTAAAAAGAGAACCACCCTATGATCCAGCAATTGCACTACTGGGTATTTACCCAAAGAATACAAAAACACTAATTCAAAGGGATATGTGCATGCCTGTATTTATAGCAGCATTAATTACAATAGCCAAGACATGGAAGCAGCCCAAGTGTCCACTGATAGATGAATAAAGATGATGTTGTGTATATATACATACATACAATGGAATCATTCAACCATAAAATAGAATGAAATCTTGCCATTCACAACAACATAGATGGACCTAGAGAATATAATGCTAAGTGAAATAAGTCAGAGAGAGACAAATACCATATGATTTCACTCGTGGTGGAATTTAAGGAAAAAAATAAATGAGCAATGGGGGAAAAAAGAGAGAGAGACAAACCAAGAAATACTCTTTTTTTTTTAATCAGGAAACTTTTTCTTTTCTTTTTTTTTTTTTTTTCTTTTTTTTTTTCTTTTTTTTTTAGAGAGAGCACAAGCAGGGAAGAGGGGCACAGGGAGAGAGAATCTTTTTTTTTTTTTTTGCATTTTTATTCATCATTTGTTTATGCTATAATACATATTTTATACACTATTCTTAAGATTTGCTAAATGAAACTTGACATTTGACAGAAAATAAAGAAAATATTTTAAAGATCTACGTTTTTGTTTTTTTTAATTTACATCCAAATTAGTTAGCATATAGTGCAACAATGATTTCAGGAGTAGATTCCTTAGTGCCCTTTACCCTTTAAGCCCATCCCCCCTCCCACAACCCCTCCAGTAACCCTCTGTTTGTTCTCCAGTTTAAGAGTCTCTTATGTGTTGTCCCCCCTCCCTGTTTTTATATTATTTTTGCTTCCCTTCCCTTATGTTCATCTGTCCTGTGTCTTAGGGTCCTCATATGAGTGAAGTCATATGATTTTTGTCTTTCTCTGACTAATTTCGCTTAGCATAATACCCTCCAGTTCCATCCACGTAGTTGCAAATAGCAAGATTTCATTCTTTTTGATTGCCGAGTAATACTCCATTGTATGTATGTATGTATATGTGTGTATGTACATATGTATATATACACACATACATATACATACATACATACATACATACATACCACCTCTTCTTGGGGAGAGAGCATCTTAAGCAGGCTCCATGCTCAGCGTGGAGTTCAACAAGGGGCTCAATCCCACAACCCTGGGATCATGAAATCAAGAACTGGACAAAATCAAGAAACTGAGCCAAAATCAAGAACTGGACTCTCAAATGACTGAACACCCAGGCACCCCCAAACTCTTAACTATAGAGAACTGATGGTTACCAGAGGGTAGGTGGGTTAGGGGATGGGTTAAATAGGTAATGAGGATTAAGAAGTGCACTTGTTGTGATGAGCACTGGGTGATTAAAATAGTTATTAAAAAATAAAATAAAATGTCTGTGGGAAAAAAATCTTTAAAGTAGTTATGAGAGGAAAAAGAAAAATAAATAAATTTGCTATTAGTAATACTCACTGGGAAATTTGGTCAGTGTACTGGGACCAGTTTTTAAAAGTGGGCTGTTATCCTACAGGTGTGGATGGATTTTTTTATCAAGCTCCTGTATGCTGATCAAAACTATCTTCTGGGGAGGAGCACCTGGGTGTCTCTGTCAGTTAAGCATCTAACTCTTGATTTGGGCTCCTGTCATGATCTCTTGGTTCATGAGATCCAGCCCTGCATTAGGCTCTGAGCTAACAGCGCAGAGCCTGCTTGAGATTCTCTCTCTTCTCTCTCTCTCTGCCCCTCTGCCCGTTTTCTATCTCTCTCAAAATAAATAAATAAATTTAAAATAAAATAAAACTATCTTCTGTGTAGAATAAAAAAATACAAGGGTGCCTGGGTGGCTCAGTGGGTTGTGTCAGACTTTGGCTCAGGTCATAATCTCACAGTTCATGGGTTCGAGCCCCATGAACCCACTGGGCTCTGTGCTGACAGTTCAGAGCCTGGAGCTTGCTTCGGACTCTGTGTCTCCATCTCTCTCTGCCCCTCCCCTGCTTGCGCGCTCTCTCTCTCTCTCTCTCCAAAATAAATAAACATTTTTTAAAATACAGTGGGATATGTGTTAAAGAAAAATAATTGCTGGGGTGCCTGGGTGGCTCAATCAGTTAAGCGTCCCATTTCAGCTCAGGTCATGATCTCATGGTTCATGAGTTCAAGCCCCACATCAGGCTCTCTGCTGTCAGCAGAGATCCTGCTTTGGATCTTCTGTCTCCCCTCTCTCTCTCTCTCTCTCTCTCTGCCCCTACCTTGCTCATTCTCTACCTCTCTCTCAAAATAAATAAATACTTAAAAAAAGAAAGAAAGAAAGAAAAAGAATTGCCAACCTAATATTCTTAATCCTGTGAAAACATCCTCTAAGGATAAAGGTAAAATCTGGAAAAAGCTATAGCTATACTGTGCGATTCTAACCACATGACATTCTGTAAAAGGCAAAACAATGGAGATGGTAAAAGGATCCATTCATTTAGTGCACCCTTACCTGCATTTACTAGGTGTTTTGTTTCTCACAGATCTCGCAGAGGCTTTATGCCACTCTTAGAATAACATCATGTAGAGTAAAAGTGAAATGGGGCAATGTGGCATAAAGCCTGGCCTTCTCTAGGTCTTTACATTCTTTTAAGGTATATCGTTTTCCTATAGGAAGATAAAAAAAAATCTAAATCAACAGTCTTAATGTCAACTTAGTCACTCTTCTGGTAGGAAATCACCGGACAATTATAAGTCTCTAAAAATAAGGCCCAATGATCACAAAATACCTGTCTTATTTTGAAAAACAGCTCTCTTCTCTTCATCCATCTCTTGCCATCTTCTAAACAGGGAATCACAAAACAAAGGCAACATAACCTACAAGAAAATAATTTTGAGGATCCAAGTGCTTTGTATTAAGCTAAGTCTGTCTGAAGCATTCGAGTATGACCTTACTGTACACCAAAGATTAATGACCCATGAATAATGTCGACCCATGAATAATGTCAACCCATAGAGCAGGGAAAAGGTAAAGGTTATCTGTCTCACATTAGGACATTTCATTGAGTCATAAGTGGCTGACTGGAAAGAGGGCCTCCCGATAGAAGTAGCACACTCCATCAAGACTTCTACTGCATCAGTGCACCAGTCAATAAATATGTGCTGACGCCACTGGGTGCCACCTCCCAGTGAGTTCCTATCCTCAAGAACCTCTCTGTCTAGAACAGAAAATCATATACAGTGACAATCTAGTCATGAGAGGTATCAGAAGAGGATGCTTTAGGAGCGCAAGGCAGTGAGTGGCCTGGGAGCAAGAGTGCTCCTGGGAGAGCTGACAACCAGTCTTTAAGGGTCTGTGAGAACAGGAGGGCAGGTAAACCTCAGTGTGGGTGAGTGTCGAGAGGCCGGGGTACAGAGGTTGTGGAGAGAGGTGGTTTTCTCCTCCCCATTCCTAACTTTAGGCTTTAGACTAGAAACCATTTTCCCCTTCTTTATTTTCCCCCATACACCTGGCCCAATGCTGGTCCCCAAAGTATGTATGAGGTAAACAATTACTGGATAAGCAAGGCAGCAAAATGACTAACCAACACCATATTAGCGAGTCTCCCAGAGCCAAAGGAACCTTCTTATCTTCATAACAGTGATCTGCCTTGGTTTTCCGAAAGAAGCAAAACCAACCACTTCTTTCTTCAGAGCCACACACATACTTTTAAATAACTTATGCTACCTGGTGGGTACTTTTCCTACACAGGAGTAAAAAACCTGAATCTACGTCTCAAAATTTTAACTCCTATATTGGCAAGTTTAAAACGTGAACACTCGTTACAGGCCCAACTACTAGTTCTCTGGGCAGCCTTTTCTGCATCCCTCCTTCCACCTTTCACAGAAAGGAGCTCTGCCTCTCAGGCCATTGCTCCCTGTACTAATTCTGTGACACTTGTCACACCCATGTCTTGCTGCCCATGTCTTCCTTTCCAGTTTGCTAAATGTGAATGGAAGAATGAATGAGCAGAAACATTATCACACACACATGTAATTTTCCCAGTAGGTAAAATTACTTTGGGTTCCTAATCTAAAACTCAGAGGAAATGCTTTTATGGACTTTCTTTAATGAATACAGGATAACTAGAAGACTTCTAAGATGACTAGGTTTTCCCCAACCCCAGAGCTTCTAAGAGTGAATGAATGAATGAATGAATGAATAATGAAACTTACTTACCTTTCCATAATTTGGGTCCTTTTTTGTCATATAAAAAGGGTTGTATACTTCAGGATCATAAAGATTTCCAAATACAATTTCCTTTAGAAAAAAAAATACACCTAAGAGCAAATCACTGTATACAATGTGTTTTGCAAGATTCAAAAAAGCCAAATGCTTTATTCTGTTTTTATAGAAAATCATAGATTCAAAGGGTTAGAAGAAACTTCAGAAGTAATTTAGACTGCAGAGACAGCTCACCACCTTCTGGGAGTAGTAATCATCAAGTTTAGTCTGAAGTCATCAACTAGCCTTAGTCTGAGAACTTTCTGCTCTGCCAGCCAAGTACTCTTTTGGTCATTCTAACCACCAGTCTGTCCTTAGACTGAGTTGAAATCTGCCTTGGCACTGGAGACACTAATACTCTACCTCAAAACAACACAAAATTTATCTACCCATCACCCACCCATCAGTCTTTTAAATGTTTCAAGTTTTCATCCCCCTTCCTGTCATTTCTTCCTCTGACTAAATAACCCATATTTCTTCCCACTTTTCCTCCCAGGAGATGTTGTCAAGCTTCCACCCTCTTCTAAAGGTTCTGCAACTGCTGAAGATCCCCTCTACAGTGTGAATCAGGAGTGACAAGATAGCAACAGGGTGGACTTTGATGCTTCTCACTCCAAGCACTGCCTCCCTCAATACAGCCTAAGAGCCCAGATGTTTTCTTAGAAGTCCGCTCCCATAGTCAACTCACATTGAATTTACTGTCATTTAAAACCACTCCAGGGGTGTCTGGGTGTCTCAGTTGGTTAAGCATCTGACCTTGGTTCAGGTCATGATCTCACAGTTTGTGAGTTTGAGTCCCGCGTTGGGCTCTGTGCTGACAGCTAGGGCCTGGAGCCTGTTTCAGATTCTCTATCTCCCTCCTTCTGCCCTTCCCCTGCTCTCACTCTCTCTTTCTCTCTCTCTCTCTCTCTCAAACATTAAAAAAAAATTTTTTTAACCACTCGGACTTCAACACATGCCTTTTCTAAGGCATGGCTTCCCCATCCTGTACTTGTACAATCACATTTCTGAGCACAACTGTAAGTCTGTGCACTTGGGTTTCAAAGACACCTGGGTTTGACACTGAGCTCTGCCTCTTAGAGTCCTTAGAAAGAAGTATTTAATGTTCATATCCAGAAATTTTGCTCACCAAATCAATACCCTAACTTTCCAGGCAAACTATGCTGGATCTCCAGTAAGTACCTGGGAACTTAGGCAGACCTAAATTCCAAAAGAGGGTCCTGACCTCAAGGTTAAAACAGAAAAATTTCCAAAAGCAGCAGCAAAATTTTATTCTTTTATAAAGCCAAATTGAGGAACAGTATGTAGAAAGCTATGGTCCCTACACCTAATGGTTGACTGACTGAATAGCATGGAATCCCCTTCTCCCTTGCTCTCTTCCTACTTGAAAGATTAGAATGCCTTACGCTCTCTTTCCTGGCCCTGCTTCTAGCTAGGACTTGCAATGTGGCCCATTTATGGTGAAGAGGATCTAAGGGGAAATCTGCTAGGAGCTTCTGGGGACTCTTTGCTTCCAGATCAAAGGATCAGGTATAAGATAAAGGTACCCTGGCACCACTCCTTACCCCTTCTTCCTGTCTTGAGCACAGACCTAACACCTGAAGCTGTAAGTAACCAAATGTGCTTACAAATGTAAGAGTGAGGAGGAAAAAACAAAAATATTAAGGATAGCAGAAAAGAATTATAGGAAAAAACCTGGGTGATAAATGACATTTCTACACTGCCAAAACCCCCAGTGAGACCACCTACCCATCAATTTCTTGTTAAGTGAACAATAAATGTCCTTATGATTTAAGCTACTGCTATTCTCTTTACATTTACTTAAAAGCATTCCTGATAAATCTAGTTCCAAATCAATACTTTTATTCCTTCCTTCTGAAACTCCAGGTTTAAAAATGTAGTAAGCTGTATTACAATTCTGTGAATTCATCTTAAATACAAAAATAATGTCAGGACTGTTTGCATAATAACCAGTGAAAATGTTGGCCCAACTCTTTAAAGTATACTTTATTAAGAAAACAAAGAACTCTCAGTACCATTTTATTTGTGCGCTTTAAAAGACATTCAAGATTCTCTTGTTTTATTTTCTCCAACCCTCCATATGAAATTACTTTTTCTGCAATTCTCTGAACAGGCTCTGCAACATTTTTAATCCATTTTTTATGTAACACCTCTCCTCTTCTTTCCTTAAAAGTATGCAGATGCTGAAAATACATATCCAGTCTTTAATGAAATGATACAAACAAGGAAAACAAATTATTAAGGTTCCATTTATTGTCATTTGAATAAGGGGGAGAAACACTTGTTCCCACTTTTAAACTCTCAACACATTTGGGTTGCAAGGTCCTAGCATAAGATAATCAAAGAACATAATAAAGTTCAGGAGGGGAACCTGAGAGCATAGAGCAGGAAGAACCCATGAAAGGTTCTAAAGCAGAAGTGTGCCTGGAGATTAAACTACATTCAAACCACTTCTAACTCATGAAACTCCTTTTTTTTTTTTTTTTTTAAGGATTTCAAAGCATTCCTGTCACCCACTGCATGTCTCTAGCCTTCATCATCAAAGTCTGTGACAAAACTGGTAGAGTAGAAAGAGCGCTAGACTTATACCAACCAGCACCTCTGTCTGAATCTATAGGAGGGTAATCCCACCTACCTTTTTTTTTAATGTTTATTATTGAGAGAGAGAGAGACAGAGCACGAGCAGGGGGAGGGGCAGGGAGAGAGGGAGACACAGGATCAAAAGCAGGCTCCAGCCTCTGCACTGTCAGCACAGAGCCTGACACAAGGCTCGAACTCCCCATGAGATTATGGCCTAAGCCCAAGTCAGCGCTCAACCAACTGAGCCACCCAGGCGTCCCCCGCTCTTTTTATTTTTTTGAGAGAGACAGAGCAAGTGGGGGGCGGGGGGCAGAGAGAGAAGAGACAGAGAATCCCAAGCAGGCTCCACACTGCCAGGCTCAAATATGACCGGATCATGACCTGAGTCGAAACCAAGAGTCACACACTTAACCCATTGAGCCACCCAGGCGCCCCCCACCTACCTCTTTTTGATGCTTAGCTGAAAATATACGTGAACTTCCTTTGTAAATTAGAACACAAACATTAAAGTACCACTGTAACACCAAATTTCAATCTCATTAAAATGAAAACTCCTTTAACTTTATTAATTTCATAGTAACTCTGAGTACAATTGGACATTACCCTTAAATACTATTTCTGGTGGTTTTATATATCCCCTTTTCGATGTGGAAACATATGAGAAATAGGTAAGTTTTAGTCAGAAAGAATTTCCATTCAGTACCAGAACAAAGAGGGGGAGCTCTTAGAACGATCTCTCAGATCCTTTACGGGCAGATCTAGGAATCCAGACCTCTCAGTGACCCTGCAAGGAGGTGGCACAATTTCAGATCTATGTTGTATAAGCAGATCAACCAGAGGAGGTTCATTCTCTCAGCAAAATGAATCTCTGTGGCACAGTGACATCCTCTTAGCCATGTTGCTCTGCACCACTCTTGCTTACCTGGAACATACTTAGAATCCAGGCTGTAGCCAACTCTTACCTTGGCAATGTAATTTTCTCTAAATAATATTGCATGTACAGCTTCATCAATGTCTTCTCTAGCTAACACCTAAAATTACAGAACTGAATGTCAGGATGTAAATCCTAAAGAAACAAAACAGAATGACAAAATTCATTGTATTTTACCAATACTTTTACTGTAAATCTACTGCTTATACCTCAAAGAATATTTTGTAACATTTTTATTAAGGAAAATTTTAATTTAAATTTTAGTTAATTTGCATTCAGTGCAATATTGGTTTCATGAGTAGAATTCAGGGATTCATCTCTTACATACAATACCCAGTGCTCATCACAAGTGCACTCCTTAGTACGCATTACCCATCTAGCCCGTCTCCCACCCACCTCCCTCCATCAGCCCAGTTTGTTCTCTATCACTCAAAGTCTCTTGTGGTTTGTTTCCCTCTCTTCTCTCCCCCTCCCCATATGTTCATCTGTTTTGGTTTCTTAAATTCCACATATGAGTGCGATCATATGGCATTTGTCTTTCTCTGATTGAGTTATTCTGCTTAGCATAATACACTCTAGCTCCATCCATGTCATTGCAAATGGCAAGATTTCGTTCTTTTTGATAGCTGAGTAATATTCCAGTGTGTATATATACCACATCTTCTTTATCCATTCATCAGTCAATGAGCATTTGGACTCTCTCCATAGTTTGGCTATTGTTGACAAATGCTGCTATAAACATCAGGGTGCATGTATCCTTCAAATCTGTATTTTTGTGTCCTTTCAGTAAATACCTAATAGTGCAATTGCTGGATGGTGGGTGATGTTCTATTTTTAGTTTCTTGAGCAATCTCCGCACTGCTCTCCAGAGTGGCTGAACCAGTTTGCATTCCCACCATCAGTGCCAGAGGGTTCCCCTTTGTCTGCATCCTCGCCAACAGCTGTTGTTTCTTGTGTTATTAAGAGAAATTTTCAAACGATTTTCTGTGAACCCAAGTTCAATATTTATCACCTTAGGGTTTTTCATCTGGATCACTATGAACTGATAGTCCAACTTTTATGCCTATAGGGCTAAGAAGGAACAAATGGAAAGACAATAAAAATCCAGTATCTGGAAGAAATATGCTATTACCTAGAACTAGTGTAAAATAATACAGGTTCTTAAAACTATGTTTTTCAATCTCTGGCTGGCTCTTCTTTCAGTTCTTTCAAGTGAATGCATCAAAACAAACTAGACCCCAAACTCAGATAACAAATCTGTGAATAAAAGAAATCTCAAAAAGGAGAGTTGCATTGTTACCCATATATTTAACAGCAACACATGAAATCTAAAATAATATTCAGACAGCTCTTCAGGTCTTCAAAATAAAACTATCTTGTTGATGTAAGCAGAATTTTGCTTTGACTCCTTAGACTCATTTTAAGACGGCAATTGAAAAACCATGTAAAACAATTAAGTGTTTTCCCCTGATACTATACACTTAGAACAAATCAATCCATTTATTTGGAGAAGTAGAAACATCTACTTTGACAAACATTGTGGAAAATCACATTTTTTTAACCCATCCTATTATCAGCATATAATATTGATCATGTGTCTGATTTTCAAACTACTTTTTGTTTGTTTAAGGAAATAAACATTTTTGGCTTCCATAGCTCCGAGCTTTCTTTGTGATTTTGCCAGAAAACATAAGGAAGATGTTAATGACTTTTGGCAGTACTTTTGAAACCCACAGCTTTTCATGCCCACGCACTCGCACAGACACAAATGTTTAAAGGTCTCACCACTTTTACTGCTACCACTGCAAAAGAAGCAAAATAAAGGACTACTCCAAGAGCTTTTCTTTACAGTGAGGCAAATTATAGGATCATGTAAAATAATGACACCTTCTTTATGAGGAAATCATTGCTTTACCAGACCCTTAAGTAGCAGAATCAACTGGCGAGCCCAGACCTGGCTTCTCCACCGGCAGAGCTCCCGGACTGCAGCCTGTACCCACCCACCGTACCGCCCTGTGGGTGTCCTGAACCTCTAGTGAGCGACAGCAGGGGCACTCGAACCACTCTTGGTCAAATTTGGTCCCGGATCATTCCCATTCAGTGAATTCTTAACAGTGCCTTGCTTCTGCCAGGCATTGTTCTAGTTCTAGGGAATCCAACCGTGACTAAGACAAAATACTTCTCAAGGGATTTATGTCCCATCGCCAAAATAACGTCCCCAAATGCCACGTTACTTTACCTCCATTAAAGCAACTGACTCAAGCTCTGGCCATTCTTTTAATTTTTCTGGCCTGAAATGTTCACCACAGGTAGACACTTTCTTGGAAGCCATAGATAATAGGATCCCTGAGGGGAGAGAGTAAATTGAAGAGACTTAGTAAGGCAGAAAGCAGTTTGAATCCTGGCTCTGCCACGTGGTAAAGTCCCTAAGTAAAACAAACAAAAACAAAATCCTGGCACCCCCCAAGACTCAGTTTCAAAAGGGGTAATTACGCTTCCCCCACATATTGCTGTGGGGTCACCCACCCAGCCTGGGGCTCCACGGTGGACGGCGTGGGCTCCCCAAGATGCAGGACAGCGACTCCAGAACCCCCAAGCCCCTCCCCAGCCAGCTAACCCACCACCAGACGGAGTATTGCAAGACGGAAAAGGGGGCATCCTTTTAAAAACAAAGCACTGGGGGGAGAAAAAAAGAATAATAAATAAATAAATAAATAAATAAATAAATAAATAAATAAATAAATAAATAAATAAATAAATAGCACTGGGTTGAAACTCGAAGCTCCACTTCCCTCAACAGGCCCTACCCTTTTCTTGTTCCCGCAGGGGACGCGAAGGATGAGGGCAGGTCAGGGGGGAGGAGGGTCCCCAGGAGATGCCATGTCCACCCACCTGGGGCCTTCAACTGCCCAACCAACACCACCCTACATTTTGACTGGCTTCAAATGAATAGACGTCTTCTAAATTGATACTACAAAGAACATACAGTTTATCTGCACGATCTAGGGCTACAATTAGGAGAGGAATGATTTTTAGTGTTCCCTTTGCCTAAGGAAAACAAAATTCTTCTCTCCTGTGTTCTAGGTCTTACTGTGTCTTCCCAAGACCAGGGGTCAGCCTCAACATGAGCCAGAGGGTGCTATGCAGAATCAGAATCAGCAAGTGTGTAATCATACTCAAAATAAATTTTTTTAATATTCTAAAAACTGTTAGAAAAACCTGGGGAGAATATGTGGCAATGGATTTTAAGGGTGCCTGACCAAAGGGGACACACCTACCTTGATTTAGGGAAAGATCAAGTGAATTGACAGGCATTCAGTAAAGTAGCTATCATTTTTTTTTTTTAACGATTTATTTCGTGAGAGAGAACACCAGTAGGGGAGGGGGGGGGGGGAGAGACAGAGAGAAAAAGAATCCCAAGCAGGTTCCACGCCATCAGCACACAGTCCCACATGGGGCTCGAACCCACTAACCATGAGATCATGACCTGAGCAGAAATCAGGAGTCGGAGGCTTAACCAACTGAGCCACCCAAGTGCCCCAGCTGTCATTATTTTTATTGGATCTTTCAGGCAATATTTAACTTCTGGGGAACATACATTTGTAATAATTATCAATACAAGGTATTGTGATTTCTTATTTATCATACAGACACTGAATTTAAGTGGAGTTTATTGCAGGTGCTTGAGTGCCTTCCTTGGTCCTCAGCATGAATGAATCCTGCTGGCAAATGGCTTCTCTGAAGCAGCCTTCTTTTGTGTCTTCTTACCAATCAAGGATCAAGGTGTGTGCTCCTTTGTTGCTAAAACCTTAGGAAGGTGACAGAAAAGAAGAGATATGTGTGATATAGGAATGAGAGGCCAACAAGAGCAGAAAGAGTTCCTCAGCTCAGCTGAACCCTCTGAAGCCTAGTGCGGCCAGAGCCAAGTGATTCATCTCACAGGCCAGGGCCCCATCCAAACCTGCCTCAGCCTCTCCTCACTCTATCTGGATTCAGAAACTTGCAGAGATTCCAGGACACAGCCAACCCTATTATGGGTGGGGTAGATTGCTGACGTGTGCTAGGAGTTGAGGGACCTCCCCCGTGGTCCTGCTTTTATATGTCGGGATATCTGGGGTACTAAGTTATACTTGGATTATTATGATTTAGAAAATACTACCTTCCTTTCTTCCCTTTTTTCAAACCTCTGAACCTTGATCCTCCACCTTCACTATCAGCTGACAGATGACCTTCTCACTTCGCTGAGAAAATGAGGCAAACAGAAGTGAATGATGTTCTTTCACAAAATTCACCACGCTATATATCTATGTACTCTGCCTTCCTTCGTCTTAAAATGGGTGGCTTGTCCTGCCCTCCATTTGAGTCCTGGATCCCACCTCTTTACAGGTAAAGGGTGTAGGGAGGATAGGCGAATGGATGAGGGGGACTATTTTAGGTAGAGAAGTCAGAGAAGTCTTCTCTGAGAAGGTATTTGTGCAGAGGTGTGAGTGAACTGAGGGAGACATGGAGAGATCTAGGGAAAGAGTGTTCCAGGTGGAAGGACTAGCAGAAGCAAAAACCTGAGATGGGAATGAAGTTGGTATATTAAGAAAACAAAAACAAAGCTGGTGAGGCTGGAGCATAATGACTGGAGAGAAGGCAGGTGCCTAATGGTACAGGGACTTAGAGACCATGCTAAGGAATTAGAATAAAATCCAAAGCGTGAAGGGAAAGTCATTCAAAGGTTTACAGTAGGGAAGAAATCTAACATTTTTTAAATGAATATAGCTTCTTCATGGAGAACTGGTTATACAGGGGCAACAGCAGAAGCAGGAAAATCAGTTAGGAGGCCAGTGCACTAAGCCAGTTAAGATCACAATGGCTTGAGCTGGTGGTAGTAGTGAGGAACTGAAAAGTGAATAAACTGACAGAACTCAGTACCTGTTAGACACGGGAAGTGAGTAAAGCAAGAAATCAAAGACCACACTTGGATTTTTGTCCTGAGGCATCCTGGTTGGATTATAATCAAGGGGAAATCTGGAGGCAAAGCGAGTTTGGCAGCAAGAGGGGAATACAAAAGTAAAGAATAATCCTTCTGGGGGCTGGTTAAATTCAAGATACTTGTAACCACTACAAAATATAAGGAGGGTTCATAAGGTATCAGTATAAAGCAACTTACTTTTTTTCCTCGCTGTCTATTTAAGCCTGTTCCGTTGATGTAGTTCTCCTGCCCTGCTTTACCTGTTTTATTTTCCTCATTGCACTTATTACCAGCTCACATATTACACACTTATTGGTTTATTGTCTGGCTCCCCCATGAAATGTAAGTTCCTAAGGATCAGAGATTTATCTCTTGTTTACCACTATGCCCCTCAAAGATTGCCCGGCTCAGAGTAGGTGCCTGTTATATTTTGAGGAAGCAAGCAAGCAAGCACAGGGGAGGATACTAAAACATGACAGTAAAAGGAGTTAAACTACAAAATAAAGTTTTACTAAAACTTCTATGAGTGAGTAAAAATAAAAGTAGCTCCCTTGGGGCGCCTGGGTGGCTCAGTCGGTTAAGCGGCCGACTTCAGCTCAGGTCATGATCTCGCAGTCCGTGAGGGCTGTGAGTTCGAGCCCCGCGTCGGGGTCTGTGCCGACAGCTCGGAGCCTGGAGCCCGTTTCAGATTCTGTGTCTCCATCTCTCTGACCCTCCCCTGTTCATGCTCTGTCTCTCTGTGTCTCAAAAATAAATAAATGTTTAAAAAAAAAAAAAAAAAAAAAAAAAAAAGTAGCTCCCTTATCTTCTGAGGGTGGGAGTAAGGAACTGGAGAGACAGAGAAGAAGACGGAAAGGCTGTATATTCAGACTAACACACCATTCCCATATTGATTTCTAACCAGGAGATGAGGAGGGTGGGCTGTGACTTCTCCTCCAAATCCACTCCTAAAACAGGCTCTACTCCAGAGCCTTGTACATAGGGTAGAGAAGAAAACTGAAGGAGAAAAGTGGCAAGCAGACCTAGACCTGGAAGCAGTAGACTACGCTAGACCAGTCACATGGTCACCAAGTTTAATTGTAGTCACCTTAGGATGAGAAATCGGTGTTCTGTGAACACCTACATTTGTATACATTTTGCTTTTGGGGGCTTTTACTTCACTCCTTAAATTTTACCACACTGAATTTAGTACATGGTTCTTTTGATAATTTTCTGCCTGTTTTGGTTGAGTTAAGGGAAACAAAATGTAGGGCCTGGCTTGGGTGTGATAAGTGGTAAATAGCAGAGATACTAGAGACGGTGGGGAGACAGAAGAAGGGCAAAAATTCACAAGAAAGTAGGAAAATCTGATAGCCCACCCACCAGAGGGCATATCCATTGTGAAACTCTCAGGGAAATTCTCTCCATTCCCTCTGAATGCTTCTCAGTTTCTTCTACTCTCTCCCTTGCCTTGTTTGGGAGTAAAGGGGTACAGTCCCCTGCCTCCTCTCCTCCCGAAGGCCTGTCATACAGAGAAGCTCCCAGCTACTCAGACTTTGGTATCAGCAATTGCTACCTCGTGAATGGCAAAACAGGACCATCCCAGCACTCACCACATCCTGGTCCTCATCCCTTTCTATTTCTTGGCTGAGGGCCATGGAAGAAAAGTGCCCTTCAGAGTTGACCTCTTTGGGACTTGGTTTCTTTTCTCTCATGAAAACATAGAGGCTCTTTTTCCAGAAAGGATGATCCTTTGTTTCTGCAGGAAGGAACCAGAAAGAATTCTCTTAAATAGCAACTCAATTGCAGCGTTTAATATTTTAATTTGAAGTTGATGAGTTCTAACGTTTATTTATTTCTGATAGAACACAAAGTGGGGAGGAGAAGAGAGAGAGGGAGACACAGAATCTAAAGCAGGCTCCAGGCTCTGAGTGGTCAGCACAGGGCCTGATGCTGGGCTCGAACCCACAGACCATGAGATCATGATCTGAGCTGAAGTCGGTCGCCTAACCGACTGAGCCACCCAGGCGCCCCTGAAGTTGATAAGTTCTATTTGAATCTACACAGTTTTATGAAAAAGAAACCCAAATAAATAGCATTACCTTACGCTAATAATAGTTTCATTTGAAATCTCTTTGCTGCTTAATCAAACAGCTGAGTGAGGCTCTTTCAGGGTCAATGACCCCCTCAAAGAGCTGTCCACTGTGTCTTCCCAAGGAAGATCTAACTTGCCAAAAACAAATATGCCTCCCCCCACTCCCCGATGCCATAATTGGGATATTTCCCTAATTCGCAGACCAGAATCTAATCTTCCACCTCCTTTTTCCAAAGGGAACTCATAGACTTAAGTAGTCTAAAATATCGGCCCCCAGGTACTCCAACTTGCAATATTCTCCTTCAGATCTGGATCCCACTCTGCTAGAAGAGATATTTGAGGACAAAACCCCTCCTTTTACATTATATATAGAAATTAAATAGGATTTAAATGTTTACTATCCTAAAACCTGACCCAAACAGGTATGTATGAGACTGTGGCAGTTAGGGATTATACACAAACTTACTCTATTGAAACCGAGTATACAAGAGTGTTTCTGACTCATTCCATTTTAAAGCCTTTAGCTACCAAGTGAATAAGGCTTAGCGCCAATACTTTCTATTATTCCTTAATTTCAGCTCCCATTCAAAAAGCAGCCAATAATTAAACCACACCTCTAGAACGACGGCCAGCTCCATCTCTAAAAGTCATCGGTTTCTACAGTTAGTCATTCTCTCTGCTGCCCATCCCAGCATCAAACATCTCTAAAAGCCCTGTGCCTTCTGCCATACTGCATTTATTTATCAAATTCTGAGCCTATTCAGAAAAAGGAAAGAGTACTGCAGCTAGGGACAGAGAATTGTACACCAACATCCTAAAGAATATTACACAAGCTCATTTTTCTTCTGCTTTGCTAGGGTTTTTTTGTTTTGTTTTGTTTGAGAGAGAAAGAGAGACCATGTGCAAGCACACTTGTGTAAGCGGGGGAAAGGCAGAGAGAGAGGAAGAAAATCTTATGCGGGCTCCACGCTCAATGTGGAGCCTGACACAGGGCTCAATCCCACAACCCTGGGATCATGACCTGAGCCAAAATCAAGAGTCAGACACAACCAACTAGGCTACCCAGGCACTCCAGGTTCTCGTTTTATTATCATCAACAGTTTTACTGAGGTGTAACTTACACATCATAAAATTCATTCATTTTAAGTGATTCAAATCAATGATTTTTAGTATATTTACAGAGTTGTGCAACCATCACCATAATCTAATTTTGGAACATTTCTATCAGTCTAAAAACCTCATGCTCATTTACAGTCACTCTCCATTTCCCAACCCTAGCCCTAGCTCAACAACAATCTACTTCCTGTCTCTATAGATCTGCCTTTCTGAACATTTCATATAAATACAAGCATACAATATGTGCTCTTTTGTGACTGTCCTCTTTCACTGAGTATAATAGTTTTGAAGTTCATCCATTTAGTAACATGTATCAGCACTTCTTTCCTTTTAATCACCAAATACTCCATGTATAGATACACCACATTTTGCTTATCCATCTACCAGCTGATGAATATTTGGGTTATTTCCACTTCTTGGCTATTGTGAATTCATGTATAAGTCTTTATGGACATATGTTTTCATTTCTCCTGGGTAGGAGCTGAATTGCTTAATGTTTCACATTTTGAGAAACTGCCAAACTATTTTCCAAAGTGACCATTTCACATTCCCTGCAGCAACATCTGAGGGTTCTCATTAGTTTTAATCAGATAGTTAAACACATTATGTAACTATATAGAGAGATCTCTTACTTTAATTCCATAACTAGTTAATTGAGATGATTCCCTCAGTCACACACACAAGAGTAAGGACCACCACTCTGCTTATAACATCTCTTCACTCTGACTATACCTACTATCCAACAAAAGTAGTCCAAAATTCCATTTTTACGGCTCCAACTCCAATGAAATATCTCCTAACTTTTAACAATTTATTTTCTGTCTGTGCTTGTTATTTCTGAATGTATCAGCAGTTTGTGGGGTTTTTTGTTTGTTTGTTTTGAGAGAGAGAGAGAGAGAGAGCGAGCATGTGCACATGCAAGTGGGGTAGGGGCAGAGAGAGAGGGGAGAGAGAATCTGAAGCAGATGCCATGCTGTCAACACAGAGCCCGATGTGAGACTTGAACTCGTCAACTGTGAGATCATGACCTCAGCCGAAATCCAGAGTCAGATGCTTAACCAACTAAGCCACCCAGGTGCCCCAGCAGTTTGTTCTTTAAGACCAGAAGAAGTTGAGGAAAGTTGCCACCTCACCCAGACACAGAAGTGGGAGACGCCTGATGTCACACTACAAGAGCCTGGTGTATGCCTCAGCACTGCTCCAAGAACTTGAAAGGATGGTGGGAGTGGAAACACAGCCAGGCGTCTTTAATGAAAAAACAGTAAAGCCATGGAATGCCAGACTTACTTGTAAATGAGTGCTTTTCCTGCTTCTTGAGATTCCAGGGGATGAGGAGCTCTTGCCACGGGTTTCAAATCAAAATTACCATTGTTAAAATTCACTTTCACTTTTAACCTTTAACAAGATAACATGTGTGAGGATGTTTTGAAGGATATTTTGGAAACGAAACAGTGATCTTAAAGTTTTGTTTATATACTCCTTAAAAGAAGTTTGAAAAACCACACACCACCTTGCACATTGTAAAACTGACACACCTAGGGGCACCTGGGTGGTTCAGTCGGTTAAGCGTCCGACTTTGGCTCAGGTCACGATCTCACAGTTCGTGAGTTCGAGCCCCGCGTCGGGCTCTGTGCTGATAGCTCAGAGCCTGGAGCCTGCTTCCCATTCTGTGTCTCCCTCTCTCTCTGCCCCTTCCCTGCTCATGCTGTGTCTCTCTCTGTCTCAAAAATAAATAAACATTGAAAAAAATTAAAAAAAAAAAAACTGACACACCTAAAATTTTTCACTATAAGTTTAAGTAACTTTGTTTCTCATTTCTCTTGTAACTCTTGTTTCAAACAGATTTGGGATAAGATGAGTGTTGTTGGTCTTACTATGAAACTTTAAGGATATAATTTGATAAAATGGATTTTAACCAACATATTAATAAAGCACACCAAATCTGAAAGCAATCACATAAAACTGTTAGATGAGCATTATAGCCAATGTACTTTGAAAATTTTATCAGTTCCACAAAACATTCCAGTTATATTCATAAGAAGTATCACTAAATTATAGGACTTTATTCCAAATTCAGAGCAACCCAACACAGACCAAGTACCCTGATTCTAAGGCAAGTCTTTAAATCTATCGATCATCAATCAACTAATTAAAGTAAAATAAAATATACATGACAGGGAAATACAGAAAGACCTATGGGTTGAATTTCCTTGCTTCATCATTAAAGGAATTCTCTTTAAAGACAGTATTTTTATTTATCCCTTTATTTGGCACCCTGGAATTTTTTACACCCAGGTTGAAAGGTATGACTTTCTTTTAAAAAGTGAGTTAAGATGTGATGTGAATGCAGGCTTGTTCCCAGGCAGATCAATTTTTAAAAAGAGTACATATAGACTTCAGAATCAGGAAAATTGAGTTCCTTAAAACTATCTGTGAATACCTTAGAAAGTCTATAGAAACCCGCTCTGTCTATGCCAGTTTGAAATTCACAGCTTAGAGGGAACCCACTCATTCTTTGAGGCATCACTATCTCACAAGAGATATTAAAGGGGAAAAAAAAAAGTCTTCTTAACACACACACACACACAGTAGAGGCCAGAAATGTGGGAAGCTGGGTCCATCTATAGTGGTGGGCAGCAAGAGCAAGTAGAACACACCTGAAGGCAGATACCAATAACAGAGTTAACTTGATACTAAGCCATGTACCAGCTATAATGTGAGGACACCAAACTTGAGACTGTCACACTAAGCATAGACCTTTTAAGGGAGCTTAAGTGGGCCCAGGTTAATGGTATCCTAGCTACAAGCAGAGGCAGAAACAGAAACAAATCCTCCCCTAGACTGGGCCAATAGGATACCCAAAGTTCAAATCATGTCATTAAATCATAAATAAAATTCACTAAGCAAAGCATATAAGAAAATAAACCATTATAATTGAGAATTAGCAGAGAAAACAATAGATTTAGCTTCTTCAAGGAATACAGAATTTGGAATTATCAAATGTAGAATGTAGTATATACCAATGTATTTTAAAGAAAGAAATGATCCAATCACCAATATAAGAAAACAGTTAAGAGCCTATCAGAAATGAAGAAGCATATTGGAAGGAGGAAATTTAAGAAATTTAAATGCTAATATTGAGCACAGTGAGGAAAGAATTAGTAAACTGGAAAACATATTCAAAACATATTCCATTCTAAGAAGATGGAAAATATGAAAGACAAATTAAAAGATACTAAGATATAAAAAAGTCTAATATATGTCTGAATCCAGACGCAAAAGGGAAAGAATAAAGAAAAAACAATAAAGAGATCATTGCTGTGAATTTTCCTGACTGATGAAAAACATGAATACAGAGATCCAGAAAGCACAATATATACCAGTAGGTTAAATAAAAAGAAATCCGTACCTACACCTGTAGCAAGAGTACCGAACACTAAAGACAAAGATTTTATAAGCAGCCACGGAGAAAGGACAAAAATCAGAATGGCAGCAGACTTCTCATAAACAATAGAAACCAAAAGCAAGAGAATTATATCTTTAGAGCATTCAGATAAAATAAATTATCAACCTACAATGCAAACTGTCTTTAAAGAATGAGAATAAAATAAAGATATTTAAGGTACACTAAAATTGAATATTGAAGGCTGAATTTCAGGGGGAAAATGTCTCCACTATTACAGTATAAAATGGAAGACAGGGAGGCCCTGGGCGTCTCAAGTCAGTTAAGCAACCGACTTTTGGTTTCAGCTCAGGTGAGGAACTCATGGTTTGTGAGTTCAAGTCCGCGTTGGGCTCTGCACTGACAGTGTGGAACCTGCTTGGGATTCTCTCTCTCTCCCTTTCTCTCTACCCTTCCCCTGCTCGCTCTGTTTCTCTCTCAAAATAAATAAACTTAATAAATAAATAAATAAAATGGAAGACAGAATGGCAACCCTCCTCTATGGAGGAGTCCCTCCTCTATACAGCGGTCTCCCATATTGATTTTCCTATGGATATGTCTGCTAAATCTTGGATTCACCCAAACTAGACATCATTTTTTTTAATTAATATAATTATATAAGACAAACATTGAATGATTTCAGTCCCAAGAAACTGATGCTCCTCTTCGTTATTTTATTTCTATCCAAGATCCCACTGTTATATTTTCTACTAGGCTGGGTTAAGTGTCCTTCCTCTGTGCTTCCATAATAACCTGTGCATATCAGTATTATCACATTTGCCACATTGTAATGGAATTATCTATTTTAAATGGCTATTTTCTCTAAGTTATTTAAAGCAATTACAACTCAACGCATGATACTTTGATTGAATTAATTTGATATAGGAGTTGAACTGTGTCCCCCAGAAAAGATATATTCAAATCCTAAACTCTCATCTCTGTGAATGTGACCTGGTTTGGAAATAAGGTCTTTGTAGATGTAATCAAGTTAAAATGAGGTCATGATGGATTAGGGTGGGCTCTAATCCAGTGTCAGATGTTATAAGAGGGAAACTGGATGCAGATGCAGACACAGACGGAAGACCATATGACCATGGAGGCAGACATTAGAGTGTTAAGGCTGTATGTAAACCAACTAAAAAGGTTGCTAGCACCCACCAGCAGCTAGAAAGGAGGCAAGGAAGGAGCCTCCCCTAGAGCCTTCATAGAGGGAATGGCCCTGCTGACATCTTGATTTTATACTTCCAGCCTCCAGAACTATGAGAGAATAAATTTCTGTTGTTTTAAGCCACACAGTGTATAGCACTTTGTTACAAATGCCTTAGGAGACTAATATATAAGATAAATCTCAAATCTGAATTCCTCTCTGACTCTTTTCCCTGGCCTTCCAAATCTGGCCAACAAAATCTAAAATTCCTTTGTTTCATCACATCAGTCTCTTCATTTCAATTCCTTTTGCCACATCCTGAGGCCTTTATCAACAGAAGATAGATCCTTATAAAACTTCAACAATCTCCAGCTTCTTGTCCTATCTTATCTCCAATCTATCGTATACATCATATGCCAGATTAAAGTTTCCAGGATTTCATGCTGTCCTCAATGACTCCCCAATCCCTACATGATAAAATCCCAATTTTAAGCTGGTATTGAAGGCTTTTCGCAAAATGGCTCCAACCTAGTTTCACAGACTTAACCAGTGACTGGTCATATACTCATTCACTTCACAGATAAGCAGACAGTTGCAAACTGTGTGATAAGTGAAAAAATACATGTATGTCAACTGGTGGGACAAAAGAGGGACTGGACCAGACTGCCTAGTATAAGGAGGTGAACTGGAAATATTTCACAGAGGAAGTGTTAAAGTAGCATTTAACAAAGTCTTGGGAACAGTGTTTTCCTCAAAAAAAGAATGGGCACAGAGCAGAACACCAGAGAAAGGCACCATCAGTGGCAAAGAAGTATAGGAAGAGATCAAGAACTTCAGGTAAACAAGTGCAATGCCCTACCCCCTTCCTTGGATCCTTCCCTACTATAAAGCAAAAGCCTTAAGCTTCTGGAAAGAGGCAAGTAATTCTTCCCATCCCCCTCCAGAACAACAAGCAAAGATATACTGCTTCTGGGAGAGAAAAGCAAAACCTGCCTGCCTATGGAGGAGGAATAAGAGGGGTACACCCAGGAGCAAGGCAAGGATCCACTGCTACTAGGATAAGGACAGAAGCAAAAACCCTCTGTCCCAGGAGGAGGGACAAGAAACAGCTTTCAGTCCAGAATCCTATACCTATACCAAGCAGAGATCTGCTACTATTGGCAGAGGGGCAGGAAACTATCACCCAAGAACAACCACACAAGGTAGTTTGACTGCCACAGAGAGAAGGGGAAGGAACTCTAAGAACATGCTGCTCCTGAGGCCCAACCACATAGAACATGCCTAAAACTGAGGCAGGACAAGAAAACAGAAAAATTCCTCTGCTGCCACTATGAGCCTAGCAATAAGCAACAAGCAATAGCAGTGTACTTCTGGGGATGAAGCAAGAACACAGAGAGACTCACCCCACACCTCTCACACACACCTCTGTGATGCAGGCTTGCAGAGATAGCCAAAAAATGAAGAGGGAGCAGGAACACTTCAGAAACCCTTCTGGCCTACCAGCCCCCACCCTAAGCACAAGGTAACAGCAGCCCACCACTAGAGGTATTTGAAGCCTAAGGTGCACTAAAGGTAACAATAGCAATAATACCTAAACCCAGCTCAACTTCTGACTAGATAAGCCCAATTCTCCACACTAATGGTTGACAGAAGAAAAAGCATATCTGTTTCTAGACATACTCCGTCTATACTGGTCTACCTCTAATGCCTGGCATTCAATCAAAAATAACAAGACACGCAAAGAAAAAAAAAAGGCAAGACACAATAACCTCAAATATCGAGCATTTAATAAAACATTACAAGATATTGGGGAGAGGGGCAAGACAAAATAACCCATTGTCAAGAGTGAAAGCAGTCAACAGAACCAGATTGAGAAATGACCCCTCCCCCCTACCATGGGAACTATCAGATAAAGAATTTAAAATAACTATGATTAATATGTTAAAGCATCTAGTGGAAAGGTGAACATGTATAAACAGATGGCAAATTTCAGGAGAAATTAAAACTATTTTTTAAAAATCAAATGGAAATGTTAGAAATAAAAATCACATCAGAGACCAAGGATTCCTCTGATGAGCTGATCAACAAATGAGGCACGGCTGAGGAAAGGCTCAGTGAACCTAAAGATAGGTTAGTAGAAAAAAAAAAAAGATCGGTTAGTAGACATTGTCCAACTGAAATACAATTAGGAAAAAAAATTTTTTTAACACAAAAAACAAACTAAGAACTATGGAGCTATGAGACAATATAAAATGGTGTAACATACATATAAGGAGTCTCAGAAGGAAAAGAAAAACAAAGAATGGGGCATAAGAAATATTTCAAGTGATAATGGCCTCAAATTTTCCAAATAATGAAAGATGTCAAACCACAGATACAAGAATCTCAAAGAACCCTAAGTAGGATAAATAGAAAGGAAAATAAAGACGACATAACCTAGCTAATGAAAAGCAAAGAGAAAATCTTGAAAGTGCCCAAGAGAGAAGAAACATCACAAAGAGGAACAAAGAATTATGGATTCCTCATTGAAAAATGAAATTAAAAAAATCATAATTATGACAAAATTTATACCACTGTCTCCAGTTTTCAAATTCCAAGAGGTTCAATAATTTCTATTAACCATTACCTGCTCCTTTTACAAAATTCACTTTCTATGTAGGTTGTAGGCAGCATAAGCCATTTATTTGGAGTCATAAAGTGCCTTGAATTAGAAATTCTTGGAAACCTGGAATGCAGTTTGGCCTTCTCAACCTCTTTAAATTCTTTCATTGTACATATTTTTCCTGTAGGAAGATTAGTAACCTAAATCAGCACCCTTAAATGCAACTCCCATTGCTCCTGGGTTATGAAATCACGTAACAATTAGGCACTAAGTACCAGTCTCACACTGAAGAAGAGTTCTTTTATCATCATCTTTGTCATATTGTGCCTTTTTCAAAGGATCACGAAATGGTGGAATGGTAACCTACAAGAAAAGCAAGTGTTTAAGGGCAGGATTGCGTCTTTTTCAGTGTATCCTAGCCATCTGTGTATGACTCCTAAGCCTGAAAAAATCAAGAATATAGTATCTACAAACTACTTCAGTTTATCCATTTACAAAGAGATGGGGGCACTCCAATACATCTCTTTGCAAGGCCCACCAGTCATGGTTAGCTCTTGTGTTAATGGTTTTTTCAGATTATTGTGGATATTCTTCTTAGACACTATACCCAAATTCAATAAGTTGTAGTTTTTTAAAGGTTATGACATGGAATGTGAAACTATGTCAATAAATTATTCAACCTCAGTTACATAAAAACCCATTGGTC
Source organism: Panthera tigris (assembly GCF_018350195.1). NCBI lineage: Eukaryota > Metazoa > Chordata > Mammalia > Carnivora > Felidae > Panthera > Panthera tigris. Next base: position 120,352,053 of record NC_056662.1, read on the forward strand.
TATCTTGAACTTTGAATGGATCTTTTATCCATGTCATGGATTATTTGGAAGAAATTATATCACTGAGTTACATGAGATCTTCCAAATTGTCAATACATTTCATTATGCTATAATCACAGTCATTAACATCATTATCAATCTCATCAGAAAATTCTAAGATTAACAGAAAGCTGTAACACTCATTATGCTGAATATTTTTCCAAAATTCAGTTTTTTGCTTGAAAGCTCACATTTTATCATTGGCAACAAACACTGTCAGTTATTTTTCTTGAAGTGACTTCATTACTTTTCCAAAAAATGTCTGCCAAATATCCAAAACTTAATAACTACAATTTATAAATCCTTCTTTAAGAAAAATGTACCATGAAAAAAAAAATCAACCAGTATAGCTGATAATTCAAGCAATCATGCTGCATTTCAGTAGGCAGAAGTACTGTTTCCATATTTACCATTTCATCACATAGAATATTAAAAAGACGTATACTTAGATGTGAGCAAGATTTAATAAAATTAATAATTTTTAGTGTTTGGTCAAGGACATCCTTAAGTGAAATTGCAATTTTTTAAATGTGAGTACATGGCAATGAAGAATAATGACTGGTATGATTTGGTGACACTGATTTAAGTTGTTATAAGTACCAACAGCTTTACCCACCATTGCTTTTGCACAATCAAAGTCAATGTCAACACTATAAAAAAGGTAAATAATATTTGGCACTATTATGAAAACAATTGGCCTAATAGGTCCCTTAAAAGGGTTTCAGGGCCCTCAAAGATCTATGTACCTCACTCTGAGAACTGCTGTTATAACCTCAACGTGTTCCACTTAAGAGGTCACCTATCAGGTTCATTTATAAAAGCAGAATGGCTGGGAATGCAAGCTGGTGCAGCCACTTTGGAAAACAGTATTGAGTTTCCTCAAAAAACGAAAAATAGAACTACCCTACTACCCAGCAATTGCACTACTAGGCATTTATCCAAGGGATACAGGTGTGCTGTTTTGTAGGGACACATGTACCTCCATGTTTATAGCAGCACTATCAACAATAGCCAAAGTATGGAAAGAGCCCAAATGTCCATCAATGGATGAATGGATAAAGATGTGGTGTGTATACACACACACACACACACACACACACACACACACACACACACACACACAATGGAGTATTACTTAGCAATCAAAAAGAATGAAATCTTGCTATTTGCAACTATGTGGATGGAACTGGAGGGTATTATGCTAAGTGAAATTAATCAATCAGAGAAAGACAAAAATCATATGACTTCACTCATATGAGGACTTTAAGAGACAAAACAGATGAACATAAGGGAAGGGAAACAAAAATAATATAAAAACAGGGAGGGGGACAAAAGAGACTCATAAACATGGACAACAAACTGAGGGTTACAGGAGGGGTTGTGGGAGGGGGGATGGGCTAAATGGGTAAGGGGCACTAAGGAATCTACTCCTGAAATCATTGTTGCACTATATACTAATTTGGATGTAAATTTAAAAAATTTTTTTTAATTTTAAAAATTAAAAAAAGAAAAAAAAAAAAGAAAAGCAGAATGGCAAAAGAACAAACTTGAATTTTGATACCAAAAAGATATAGTTTCAAATCCCAATTCTGTCCCTTAACTAGTTATTATACTAGTTAGTAAACTAAGGCTCTAACTTTAAACTCTCAGTTTAACTCCTACCTATTAAAATAGGGACAATGGCACATGCACACACCCCAATTTGGCAAAAAACAAAAAACAGAAATCTGCTTTGCCTGCAAATGCCAACAGTTTAAAATGTCTATGACTCAGGTGCCTGGGTGGTTCAGTTGGTTAGATATTCGATTCTTGATTTGGCTCAGCTCAGGATCTCATGGTTTGTGAGTTCAAGCCCCACATCAGGATTTGCACTGACAGTGTGGAGCCCGCTTGGGTTTCTCTGTCTTCTCTCTTTCTGCCCCTCTCCCACTCACTCTCTCTCAAAAATAAACATTTAAAAAAATAAAATGTCAATGACTCAAGGATTTTAATTTTGTTTAATAATATCCACTATTAGCAGGCTGCCTGGGTGGCTCAGGTGGTTAAATGTCCTACTTCAGCCCAGGTCATGATCTTGCAGTTCATGAGTTCAAGTCCCGCACCAGGCTCTGCACTGGTTATGAGAAGCCTGCTTGGGATTCTCTCTCTCTCTCTCTCCCTCTCTCTGCCCCTTCCCCACTTGTGCTTTCTCTCTCTCAAAATAAATAAACTTAAAAAAAAGAAAGAATATCCACTATTAGCAAAAGTGTAGGAAAATGGACTCTGGTACGGGTATAAATTTATACAACTATTCTGGAGGACGATTTGGCAATATGAATCAAAATCATGCATAACCTTTAACTTAGCAATTCTACTTCTAGCAAGTTACCCTAAGGAAAAAATTAAACAGTTACAGGGAAGTTCATCATGTCATTTATAACAATAATATGTCCAAAACAATCTAAATGTTCAAAACAGGGAATATGTTTTTAAAAAATGGTGGTATAGCAAGATACATATATGGTTAGAAACACCATATATGTTCTGCTATTTACAGCTGTGTGATTGTGAAAAGTAACTTAACCAGTCTGTGTCTCACTTGCCTCATCTGCAAATTACTTCATGTGGGAGTAGTAAAGATGGGGGAAAAAATAAAGTCCTAACATTTGGCTAAGCCCTCAGTGTAAGTTAGCAGTTATTATTAATAGAATACTATGCAATGATTAAAATTATGTATTTACATTTATTGACAAAGAGCAAATCATAAAACTATTGATAAAAAAAAGGGGAGCATCTGGGTGGTTCAGTCAGTTGAGCAACCAACTCTTAATTTCGGCTGGGGTCATGGACTGAGTCCCGTGTCAGACTCCACACTGAACATACAGCGTGCTTGAGATTGTCTCTCCCTCTGCCCCTCTCCCCTACTCATGCTATAGTTCTCTCTTGAAATTTTAATGTTTACTTATTTTTGAGAGAGAGAGAGACAGACAAAGCATGAGTGAGGGAGGGGCAGAGAGAGAGGGAGACAGAATCTGAAGCAGCCTCCAGGCTCTGAGCTGCCAGCACAGAGCCTAACGCAGGGCTTGAACCCACTAACCTTGAAATGACCTGAGCCGAAGTTGGACGCTTAATGACTGAACCACCCAGTCGTCCCAATCTTTCTCTCTTTAAAACACACACACACACACGCACGCACACACACACACACACACACAAAACTATTGAGGAAAAAAATGCAGGGTATGAACCTAATGTGTGTTACTCCATTTTTGTAAAATAAATCTATTTTACAAAGAAACCTTGGATATCCAAAATGATATTCAGGGAAGTGTTAATGAGTTCATTCTGGGTAATGGAATTGTGAGTGGTTTTATTTAAGTATCAATTCTGTTCATTTATCATGAAAATGTATTACATTTGTAACAAACTTTTTAGAGTCTTTGAAAATTTTAAATGTTACCTATCATCCGAGTATTATATAATATTTTCAAATTTTACTGAAGTTTAATTTACTTTGGACTTTGTTGTTTTTTGATTTGGGTTTTTTTTTTTTTTTTAGTTTATTTATTTTGAAAGAGAGCATGAGTGAGTGGGTAAGGGGCAGAGAGAGAGGGAGAAAGAATCCCAAGCAGTTTCCGCACCGTCAGCACAGAGCTTGATGCAGGTTCAATCTCACCAACTGCGAGATCATGACCTGAGCCAAAGTCAAGAGTCACCTAGGCACCCCTGGACTTCGGGGTTTTTTTATTCCTAAGATATGGAGATGGGAAACAATTCTTAAGATGTTACTGCATTCTGGGGCACCTAGGTGGCTCAGTCAGTTGAGCCTCCAACTTCAGCTCAGGTCATGATCTCACAGGTCAGTTCATGGGTTTGAGCCCCACATCAGGCTTGCTGCTGTTAGCACAGAGCCTGCTTTTGATCCTCTGTCCCCCTCTCTCTGCCCTTCCCCCACTCACGCTCTCTCAAAAAAAAAAAAAAAAAAAAAAAAAAAGATGCTACTGCATTCCTGGGGAATCACTAAAGGACTACCCATACATTAGGGCTGCTCAAAAAAACCAACCACATAATATCAAAAATTAGAAGTCTATCGTACCTTCAGAAAATTCGGGTCCTCTTTGTTCATATAAAAAGGATCATACTCTTTCGGATCATAATGCTCTATAAATGCATTTCCCTACAGGAAGGAAATAAAACTACACATAACAAGAGGTGCACAACTTTGAGCATAACAGGAGTCAAGATTCAAACACACAATTCCATTCTTCTGCTTCAAAACGGCATTAATGACAAATACAAAATGGAAGGAAAGGTCAAATTTGAAGTTAAACTTAAGGTAGCCAAGTAATAAATATTATAGCGATAGAAGGGATCTACTTAAAATTTGTTATAAGTAATAATGAATGTTGGAACACTAACAGATTTGGGAAATTGTTTTTAAATGTTTAGTAGTCAACATCTCAGATCTCTTAGAAATGCCAAAACAGAAATATCTTATAGTTTTGTAAATAACTGTGTTCTAGAACTATACCTATCTATCGAACCTAGAGGCCAAATTTAATTGGTATACAAAATATTACATGAGAAAAGCAAAGAATAATAACTCTAATATACACATTTAAATCCAGACCTAACCCTCTTCCCTCCATACTTTCCACATGTCCTAGATTTAGGAATAGTATATGCTCTAACAGAGTAGAGATTATACATATATAGAGTGAAAGAGATAAGCTGTTTGAATGATTATAATCACCATTTTAAACCAACTGAAACAAGTATCAAATGACTTCTTAGTACCTTTTTATTTACATGTTTTAAAAAACCATCTAATTCTTCTTGTCTCCTTTTTTTAATATTCTTATGTGAACAAACTTTTTCTATAATTTTCTTCTGGAGAGGATCTGCCACGTGGTCAGTCCATCTTTTATATAACCTCTCTTTTCTTCTTGCATTTAAGAAGTCATGATGTTGTAAATACTTATCTAGTTCCTATTAAACAATGACAGAAAAGGCAATTATCCTGAAGTTATTTTGTACTAAAATTTAAACTTCATTTATATTCCTAAGAATAACTCACAAAGTCATTCGCTGATTTATTTGGCTTCTACTGTGTGATACACACTACACTAGAAATGATGAATATATAGATTAATTAGACAACATGCCTACTCTCCCTAGAGAGATAGACTACAAGACAAATACACAAAATAGGAGGGACAATATAGCAACATGTATGTGTGTGTATATATAATATACACATATGTATACATATACACATATAGGTAATACATATAGATTGTCTGTAATATATATAGATATAAGCATGTATCTATAAAAGAACTAAAAACAAAGACTCAGATACTTATATACCAATGTTCGTAACAGCATTATTCACAATAGCCAAAAGATGAAAACAACCCAAGTGTCCATCAGCAGATGAATGTATAAACAAAATATGGTATATACACAAAATGCAATATTATACAGCCATAAAATGGAATGAAGTTCTGACATAGGCTACAACATGGATGAATCTTGAAGACAATATGCTAAGTGAAATAAGCCAGACACAAAAGGACAAATACTGTAGGATTCCACTTATATGAAATTATCTAGAGTAAACAAATTCATAAAGACAGATGGTAAGCCAGAAGTTACCAGAGGGACCTCTGGGGAAGGAGGAATGGAAAGTCATTACTTAATGCATATACAGTTTTGGCTGGGGTGATGAAAAGTTTTAGAGATAAATAAATGGTGATGGTTTCACAACATCCATCTATTTGGAAATAAATAGTAATGATGATTGCACAACCTGTGGATAATTAATGTCACTGAATTGTACACTTAAAAATGGTTAAGGGGCACCTGGGTGGCTCAGTCAGTTAAGTGTCTGACTCTTGATTTTGGCTCAGGTCATAGATCTCAAGTTCATGAGATCAAGACCTGTGTCAGGCTCCACAATGGGTGTGGAGCCTGCTTAAGATTCTCTTTCCTTCTCCCTCTGGCCCTTCCCCTCAAGTGTGCACTCTCGCTCGCTCTCTCTCTCTCATAAAAAAAAAAAAAAAAAAAAAAAAAAAGGTTTAAAATAGCTAATTTTATGTTATATATATTTTACTACAATGGAAAAAAGTGACTAATTTTTTTTTTTTTATTCCTACAGTGGGACACATTTGAGATGGGCCTTAAAGGAGTTACCTAGGGGGCACTTGGGTGACTCAAGCAGTTGACCATCCAACTTAGGCTCAGGTCATGATTTCACAGCTCATGAGATCGAGCCCCACATCAGGCTCTGTGCTGACAGCTCAGAGCCTGGAGCCTACTTCAGATTATGTGTCTCCCTCTCTCTCTCTCTGCCCTTCCCCAACTCATGCTTCCTTGCTCTCTCTCTCTCTCTCTCTCAAAATATAAGGAGTTATCTAGGAAGAGAAGGTATGAGAGAATGTGGAAGAAGAAAAATCTATTGGGAAAAAAAAAAGACAAGAGTAAACAGGCAGAAATGTAGCACAACCTGGATGAAATGGCAAGCAGCCTGTAAATAAAGAAAATGACTGATTTAGGCTATACACTAAACTTTTTTTATCCAAAACTTATCCACCTTTCATCTAGCAAATGAAATCATGTGATTACTACAATCAACCACAAGAAATTCAAAATGAAAAAAAAATAAACCAAGAACCCTGAGAGCTTCTCTAACTCATACCCCTTCTTAGATTCAGGTCATAGCACACTTCAACCTTTTTTTTTTTTTTAAGTAGGCTTCATGCCCAGAGCAGAGCCTAATGCAGGGCTTGAACTCATGACCCTGAGATCAAGACCTGAGCTGAGATCGAGTCCGATGCTTAACCAATTGAACTACCCAGGAGCTCCACACTTTAATCATTCTTAACGAATAGCTCTTTTCCTGTTACCCACTCCAGTGCTCACCACACGTGGACATTCATCTTGTCTTATAATTAAGCCCGTGCTGATACAGTTAAAGCCTTCTTCTACCTATGCATACCTGAGTAATAATTAGTGAGTCCCAATAACAGCTCTTAAAACTCGTAAGAATACACAGTGACTCCACAGAAGCCCCATTAGATGAAAGAACAAGTGACTAGGGGAAAACTCTTATATAAAAGTATCTGTGAGGGGCATCTGGGTGGCTTAGTCGATTAAGCATCAGACTCTTGGTTTCAACTCAGGTCATGATCTCACGGTTCATGAGTTCAAGCCTTGCATCTTGTGCTCTAAGCACAGAGCCTGTGTGGGATCCTCTCTCTCTACCTCCCTCTGCCCCTCCCCTGCCCACACTCTCTCAAAATAAATAAATAAACTTAAAAAAAGTATCTGTGAAAGAATCCCCACAAATAAAAAGATAGGAAGTCAATTAAAACAATCTCAGATTTCTCTTAAGGTTAATCCTAGGCACTAATGAGTGTTTTCAATTCTATTTTCCATCTAAAAGGGAAAAACAAAATTAATTTTTAATCATGACACATTCTGTAGCCAATTCTTACCTTAGTTACATGATTTTCTCTATATAATATTGATTGAATAGCTGCATCAATATCTTCTTTAGCTAATACCTATAATTACAGAATGAAATTTTGAAAATCAAATCTTAAAAAAAATCAAATTATTAATACTATCTGGACTCACAGACATCTCCCTGGAAAGTTCTCCATAAATACAATTTTTCTACCTCAAATCATATCATCCAGTACTTTTAAAGAGCATTTGAATCTTTCTGCTATTTGCTATAGCTCATCCAAGGGCAAAAAATAACTCAGATCACAGACATTTTGAATTCCAGCATGGACAAATGACTTGCCCAGAGTCACATGGTAAGCAGAACTCATCTTTTTTTTCCACATTTCATAGAAGGCTTTCACCTTTATGGGTTAAAACACAATCAGGCCTCTATTTGAATTCATTCAATCATTAGTGAATTCTACTTTAATTCATTTAGTCATTATAGCTATCATATACTAATAATAAATTTGTTTATATACAAGTAATTTTTAGATTTTATTTTTTTTTATTTAAAAAAAAAATTTTTTTTTAACGTTTGTTTATTTTTGGGACAGAGAGAGACAGAGCATGAACGGGGGAGGGGCAGACACAGAGAGAGGGAGACACAGAATCGGAAGCAGGCTCCAGGCTCCGAGCCATCAGCCCAGAGCCCGACGTGGGGCTCGAACTCACGGGACAGCGAGATCGTGACCTGAGCCGAAGTCAGACGCTTAACCGACTGAGCCACCCAGGCGCCCCTCATTTTTAGATTTTAAAGCAACACAATCTTCAGGAAATAGTCCATAACATTAATTTTTTTCCATTTTTATAACAAATCTTCCACAATTAATATCTGCCAGAAATACAAGAGGTTGTAATTAATGTCATTGAATTGTACACTTAAAAATGGTTAAAAATAGCGAACTTTGATACTATATTTATTTTACCACAATGGAAACATGATTAATTTTTTTTAATTGCCCAAAGTGACAGACATTTTGGGTGGCCCTTTAAAATCCATTCATAATTACACAAAAAATATTCTCAAATTAACTATCATTGGAAATAGCTGTTTTCAGTTCCACTACTCTTGTTTTCAAAACAGATGAGTAAAATCTGAAAATCCAAGAACCTAACTTCCCAAGGATGGTTAACACCCAAGTAAATTAAGGGTCATGGGAGTTAAGCAACAACTAGAAGCCTAGAAAATCCTGCCTGCAGACAAGAATTTAATCTCAAATGTATCTAACTCCAGATTCACTTTCTTTGTTCTTTCTGCCTCACAGGATTGCTATTCCTGGCAAATCTGTTGTTCTCAAAACCAAGATGGGTACTGAATTAATATTCTAGACAAAAATAGAAAAAACAATCTGAAGACACTGGAGACTGAACCAAAACAGGGAGAAACAAGAATGTAGTCAATAATTAGAAAAAGAGACTAACGGCAGTGGATAAATTTTCAGTTTTTATGGACTTTTGTCTAAGAGCAGGCCTCCATCAGAGCTAAAGGAGAGGGCTCAAACTCTGAAACATGAAGTTTTACAAAATTCAAGAATTAGAAGACAGAGTTCAGGGAAACCAGAGGAGCTGGAAAGTCAAAGGAGAAATACCTGAAAGGAGAAAATCATAGAGCGGATGCCACAAATTTTACAAATTAATTGACCAAATCTCTGGCAGATCCTTGAACTGTGTATGTACAAGGCAGACTCCTTTGGAAAACAGTTTGGCACTTTCATAAAAAGTTAAATTCTTGGGGCGCCTGGGTGGCTCAGTCGGTTGGGCGGCCGACTTCGGCTCAGGTCATGATCTCGCAGTCCGTGAGTTCGAGCCCCACGTCAGGCTCTGTGCTGACAGCTCGGAGCCTGGAGCCTGTTTCAGATTCTGTGTCTCCCTCTCTCTGACCCTCCCCCGTTCATGCTCTCTCTCTCTCTGTCTCAAAAATAAATAAACGTTAAAAAAAAAAATTTTTTTTTAAAGTTAAATTCATTTACCATATGACCCAGTCCTTCTACAACTAGATATGTACCCAAGAGAAATGAAAGTGTATGTCCATAAAAAGACATGTGCATGATTGTTCCTAACAGCTTTATTTGTGACAGCCAAAAAATGCAAACAACCCAAATGTCCATCAGCAGGATGGATAAACTATACAGCATTTAGCAAATAAGTAAATAAAATACTGATACATGACCACAACACAGATGAATCCCAAAATAATTATGCTGAGTAAAAGCAGCCAGGCAAAAAGCATACTGTAAGATTACATCTGCATAAAATTTTTTAAGGGCAAAATTAACCCAAGTGACAGCAAATCAGTGATTGCCTTGGTTGGGGATAGGCAAAGGAAGGAGGGTAGGTACAGGAGGAGGAAATTTGGGGCATAATGAATACGTTCATTCTCTCAATTGTGGTGGTTTCACGTGTGGCCACATGTGTCAAAAATGTTCAAACTGTACACTTCAAATATACGCAGTTTATTGTGTACCAATTATACCTTAATAAAGCTGTTTAGAAAAAAAGAAATTACAATCGTTTTTCAAAAAACAACATATATAAATTTAGGTGATGCAGTTTACAAGAGTACTTCAGGAGAGTGGCGCCTGGGTGGTTCGGTCAGTTGAGCACCGAACTCTCAATTTCCGTTCAGGTCATGATCTCACAGTTCATGAGATGGCACCCCAAGTCCAGCTCAGTGCTGGCAGGACTCAGCCTGCTTGAGAGTCTCTCTCCCCTTCTGTGTCTGCCCCTCCCCCGCTCATGTGAGCTCTCTCTCCCTCAAAAATGGAAAAACTTTTTATTTTTTTTTAAGAGCGCTTCAGGAGAAACTTATTAAGTTTGTTATACAGTAAAGGCCTATAATCAATTACCGATGATTCCACCTTAAGAAACTAGAAAATGAAAATACAAAGTAGAATAAATGGAATAATAAAGGACAGAAATGAAATACAAAACATAGAAAAACTGTTAAGCACAAGCCAGATCTCAATGCAACTACCCAAATATAAACTTCAAAATGCCATACTACCGTTACCTCCATAAGATGAAGTGGCTGTGGTTCCAACCATTCTTTCGAGCTCTTGGGCTTACGAAGCTTGTCAGTTAGCATATCATCACTGTCTAAATTTGTCATTGTGGTCACAAATAACGGAGCCCCTAGAAAAACTAGAAGAGTCACTTATTCATTAATGAGGCTTCAGTCCTATTTTCTCTTAATTAACAAGCCTTGGCCACTACGAACAGGTGTGGAACGGATTCTGAATTAGTAGCCACCCACACAGAGGCCTTCACCATAGTTTCTGATGATGTCTTCAGACCCAGCCTCTTCTAAGCAGGGGAGGTTCTCTCTGGACTGACCCGCGTCCCCCTGTTATTCCAGGCTTCCCACGTCCTCCTACAACACAGCCCGTCGGAGCCGGGGTGGCAATTACCAGCCGGGTCTCTAGGGGTCGCACTGCAGCACTTTTCTGACCGAGGGCCGCCGACCCGGAGAGTTGCAAGTTCCTGGCTACCGAAGCCCACACAAGCAGGGCTGCTTATAGAAGGGAGGGGTTTTCAGACCATCTCTGCGTGACCTCAAGCTCTAGGACGCCCAAAGCACTCCCCCCCCCCAACACATACACACACAAGGACTGTCATCTGAGGGGGAAGCTATCATTAAGGCTTGCGCCCGCTGTAGACCTACAGCACCCACGACCCCCATCCCTCCCCTCCCACCCCGTCCGCAAGATGCGTGCGTGCTCTGCCCGGCCCGACAGGAGAGTTGCAGACCACGACAGATACCCCAGCTCCTCCCTCCCCCTCGGCTCCCAGCAGCACGCGGGGGCCCGGCCCGACGGCCCACGGCCCAGCAGTCGTCGGCTGCGGAGAGAGAGTGAGCCCGCCCGAGCCTGCGGCCCCCTCAGCTCGGGCCCGTCGCCTCGAAATGGCAGAACGTTCGCGTCTAGCGTCTCCCGACGCACCCCCAGCAGACCCTGTGCCGCGACAGACGACGACGAGTCAGAATTCTGCGGGGCTCAGGGCCTGGAGAGCGGCCCCGGAACTCCTGAGCCGCACCCAACTGCGCTCCTCAAGTCCAGTCCGCCGGGTTTGTAACCTGGACACCTGTGGTGCCCGCACTAGTGGGCGGGTCGTGGTTAGAGAGCCAAACCGAAGCCCTTCTCGGTGACGGGCAACCATCGCAGCCAATAGTGAGGCACATCGCCTTCCCGCCCCGCCCTCCCCCGCGACCGTTGACGGGACGGCTTTACTGAGTGTTCGGTTCCTTCTGCCTCCGCCAGGCTCACCGAGCTCCCCTGAGCCGTCTGGGCGTCTTCCGGCCATCCGGACTAGACAGTGATCCTCCTTCCTGGCCTCCAGTCCCACTTCAGGAAACACCCCAGGGATGACCGGGAAGGGGCGCTGCCCTCAGAATTATCCCTTAGAAGGATGAGTGTTTGTGGAGGTTGCCCTTATGAAGACGGGAAATGTCGCTTTAAATGCGTTAAAGGTTTATTCAGTCCCCTGTATCAGAGCCTATAGTTGGCGCTGATGCTGGTCCGCCAGCGGTAAGAGAATGTGAGGACTCAGGATCAGCTGATCTCATTCAGCCTTGCTTAGATCATTGGCTGTGCATCCCGCAGGTGTTTTTCGCTTTGGGGTTTATTTTATTTTTTTTATAGTTTTTTTTCAATATATGAAATTTATTGTCAGATTGGTTTCCATACAACACCCAGTGCTCATCCCAAAAGGTGCCCTCCTCAATACCTATCACCCACCCTCCCCTCCCTCCCACCCTCCATCAACCCTCAGTTTGTTCTCAGTTTTTAAGAGTCTCTTATGCTTTGGCTCTCTCCCACTCTAACCTCTTTTTTTTTTTTTTTCCTTTCCCTCCCCCATGGGTTTCTGTCAAGTTTCTCAGGATCCACATAAGAGTGAAAACATATGGTATCTGTCTTTCTCTGTATGGCTTATTTCACTTAGCATCACACTCTCCAGTTCCATCCACGTTGCTACAAAGGGCCATATTTCATTCTTTCTCATTGCCCTGTAGTACTCCATTGTGTATATAAACCACAATTTCTTTATCCATTCATCAGTTGATGGACATTTAGGCTCTTTCCATACTTTGGCTATTGTTGAGAGTGCTGCTATAAACATTGGGGTACAGGTGCCCCTATGCATCAGTACTCCTGTATCCCTTGGGTAAATTCCTAGCAGTGCTATTGCTGGGTCATAGGGTAGGTCTATTTTTAATTTTCTGAGGAACCTCCACACTGCTTTCCAGAGCGGCTGCACCAATTTGCATTCCCACCAACAGTGCAAGAGGGTTCCCGTTTCTCCACATCCTCGCCAGCATCCATAGTCTCCTGATTTGTTCATTTTAGCCACTCTGACTGGCGTGAGGTGATATCTGAGTGTGGTTTTGATTTGTATTTCCCTGGTAAGGAGCGACGTTGAGCATCTTTTCATGTGCCTGTTGGCCATTCGGATGTCTTCTTTAGAGAAGTGTCTATTCATGCTTTCTGCCCATTTCTTCACTGGGTTATTTGTTTTTCGGGTGTGGAGTTTGGTGAGCTCTTTATAGATTTTGGATACTAGCCCTTTGTCCGATATGTCATTTGCAAATATCTTTTCCCATTCTGTTGGTTGCCTTTTAGTTTTGTTGATTGTTTCCTTTGCTGTGCAGAAGCTTTTTATCTTCATGAGGTCCCGATAGTTCATTTTTGCTTTTAATTCCCTTGCCTTTGGGGATGTGTCGAATAAGAGATTGCTACGGCTGAGGTCAGAGAGGTCTTTTCCTGCTTTCTCCTCTAGGGTTTTGATGGTTTCCTGTCTCACATTCAGGTCCTTTATCCATTTTGAGTTTATTTTTGTGAATGGTGTGAGAAAGCAGTCTAGTTTCAACCTTCTGCATGTTGCTGTCCAGGTCTCCCAGCACCATTTGTTAAAGAGACTGTCTTTTTTCCATTGGACGTTCTTTCCTGCTTTGTCAAAGATTAGTTGGCCATATGTTTGTGGGTCTAGTTCTGGGGTTTCTATTCTATTCCATTGGTCTATGTGTCTGTTTTTGTGCCACGCTTTGGGGTTTATAATCTCAGGTGATTCCGATGTGAACCACTGACATAACTTGAAAATTATGAGCAGTGATTTTCTAAGGTCACTTAATAACCTGTTTTGTGAATTGTGATTTTCTATTATTCTATTTTCCTCTTTGGATATTAGGTAACAGACCACAGTTTTCACGCTGAGACCTGTCCAAAGGGTCTTAGGGAGGTTTGTATTCTCATAGGGTGAATCGTATCAACTGCGGTTCCCTTTTTCAGGGCTGAGGGAGCATGAGCCATTTGCAGAACTTACTGTTAGATACCCTCCTGGGAACAAAGCATGTGGACAGTGCAGCCCTCATCAAACTCCAGGAGCGAAGCTTGAGTGTAGCATCACCAGGATTTAGTGTAAGAAAAAGCCAGTTTGGGTATAAGCATTACAAACTCTTTCTGTAAAGAGCCATAGTAAACATTTTCGGTTTCTGGGCTATATGGCCATTGTCACAAGTACACTACTATGCAGTTTTAATGGGGAAACAAGCAAGGACAGTACATTAAAAAATGGGTGTGACTGTGTTCCAATAAATCTTTATGAACACTGAAATTTGAATTTCATGTAATTTTTACATATCACAAAATATACTATTTGTTTTTTCCAATGACTTAATAATAGAAAAAAAACATTCTTAGCTTCCAGCGCTACAAAAACAGGTAGTGGGCCAAATTTGGCCAGCCTGCCATAGTTTGCCCACTCCTAGTCTAACTTCTGCAGGTAATGCCCAGTGATGTCCGAACTCTTGTGAATGGATTCGCCAAGAACCCTTTGCAAACCAGAAGAGAAGGACTGTATTTCAAGGAAAAGGACTACAAATGTGTCCGGGCAGATGACTATTCTCTTTATGCTAAGAATGTGAGTGTTCAAGATTTGAAGACGGCTAGGTAAAAAGCCTTAAGAATTTGACTCCAATTTGCTCTGTCCCCACTGATCCCATTTATAAAACAAACTGAGCCCATTACTGCAGTGGCAATGTCTGAGACAGCAGTCTAATGCCAGGAAGGCATAAGTAAAAGAAAGTATGAACAGAGAGCCTAGCTGAGAAATATTCATTCCAGAATCTGTCAACTGAACCTTGCCTAAAGTATCTCCTTTCACTACTCCATACTCTACATCCTCTTTCTTAAAAAAAGAAAAGAAAAAAGAAAAAGTCAGCATTCATGTGCTTAAAACCTCTCTTGGCTCTCTGTTGCCTGTAAGGAAACAAGGAGCTGAAATTCACATTTATTGGATGCCCTATATTATGGCATAAGCATACTTCATCCGTATTATAAAGTAAGTAGCCTCATTTTTCAGGTGACGAAACTGAGATTTAATGAGGTTAAATAATTCTTCCTTAGTCATGCAGCAGAAAATGGAGGTGCCGGGATTCAAGCCCAAAGCTGTCCAATTCCAAAATGTATAACCTTTTCATTATATCATTTGTTCTCATTGAGATAGGGGTAGATTACAATCAGCTGGGGAACTTTCTCAAAATACACATGCTGTTATTACAAGTCTGAAATTTTTTGAGAAAAGACAACTAAATTAGTGGAAAAGAGTGAAGAGTCCACAAACAGATATTTATCAGCGTTATGGAAGTAAAGAAATGGCAAGAAATGTGGCTGAAGTGCAACTGCTAGTCCTGTGACAAGAACCAAAAGAAGGGCATTCTGTTTTACTCTTATCCAGGAAAACACTGGTGTGGTTGTTGTGAAGACCCATCTGTATCTTCTGGTGGCAACTTACACTGAAGGCATGTATCCTAGTGTTTGTGTGGAAGCCACAGAGAAACTGGGTAAGTTTGTCTCCCTATGCCTGTCTTCATTCCCTATGGTAGTGAGGCCTTCTGACTGCCAGTAACTGAGAACCAATTCACACCACTGAGGGCAGAAAGGAGGAATTTATTGGAAGAGTACTGGAGTTAATGCAGCTGAACCACAGGGAAAATGGACTCCAGGGACAGAAATACCGCTAGAATGCTTCTCTAGTCTCTTTTTTTCTCTTTCTTTCTTTCTTTTTTTTAGATAGCATGAAAGTGAGCACAAGCAGGGGAGGGGGTAGAGGAAAAAAAGGGGGAGAGAGAGAAGGAGAATCTTACGTAGGCTCCAAGCTCAGTGCGGAGCCCAATGTGGGGCTCAATCCCACGGCCCTGGGATCATGACCAAGCCAAAATCAAGAGTCAGATGCTCAACGGACTGAGCCACCTAGGCACCCCTCTAGTCTGTTTCTAAGGGCATCAGCTTTGTTCTGTCCTATTGCAAAGCCTTTCCTGGCTGGTATCATGGCCAAGGCGCACATACTGCCTCTTAATTTCTTTTAGGACCCTGATTTGACAAGTCTTGGGTCATATGGTTTACCCCTATATCAGTCAGCTTTTGGGGGGTTAGGGGTGAGGAAGGCAGCAGGGTAAAAAACAAAACGAAACAAAACAAAACAGAAATGTTAACTGCTGGGGGCCACCCTATGTAAAGGAGCCTTTTACAGAAAAATTACTGAGCCAGGCAGCTACCTTATTGATGTCTACTGCATTCCTCTTCTGTGTCTTTATGTTTTTGAATGAAGATCTAATATAGGACTAACTGGGAAATTATACCTATGAGAGTCGAGCTTAATGAATGATAAATTATATTTGTGTTCAGATTTTTATTTTTATTTTTTTAATTTTTTTTACCGTTTTTATTTATTTTTGAGACAGAGAGAGACAAAGCATGAATGGGGGATGGGCAGAGAGAGAGGGAGACACAGAACCGGAAGCAGGCTCCAGGCTCTGAGCCATCAGCCCAGAGCCCGACGCGGGGCTCGAACTCACAGACTGTGAGATCGTGACCTGAGCCGAAGTCGGACGCTTAACCGACTGAGCCACCCAGGCTCCCCTGTGTTCAGATTTTTAAATGTAAACCTAAATTCCTTAAAAAAAATTGGGGGGGGGGTTACTTGAACACTCCTTTAAGATAGTAGAATCCTCTACCTCTACTAGTGAGGAAAGCAGCCATTCTTTCGTTCTTTCAACACATATTCAGTGATGATCTACCATGTGTGTTCTTCTATCCAAATAAACAAGGATATCAAAGCTGTAAGCAGACATAGTCTCTACCTCCCAGGCCTCTATACATGCTGTCTAAAAATAAGTGTCCCTTTCTGCCCTGCCCCTTCACATTCAGTTGTCAAATTCCTAATCATCAATGGAGACACAAGTCAGTTCTTGGGCTATGCACTATGCATATTCCCGCTATGCTATGCATTTTATGCATACCTTTACTATCATTGCCATTAGAGCTCTTTGTTTACCTAGATTGTGAGCCCCTAGAAGATAAGAATTGTGTCTTAATCTCCTATCTCCAGTACCTAAAACAGCCTCTAGTGTTGAGTAGGTAATTAATACATGTTTGATGAACAAATAAATGAATAGCCTCTGCCTAGCAGAATCAGGGAAGGCTCCAGAGAAATGAATCTTAAAAAACTGAGAAATTAAGTACCATCACAGAAACACACACACACACACACACACACATACACACACACAAATGTATGTATGCACAGAACTTCCCAGTTGTTATAAATAGTTTCCTGTCATGGAGTGTCATAAACCATGCTACACAGCTGGCAATGAGGTATTCTAAGAGTAAATAGGACTGAACCTGAAGAAGACACAGAAGGAGTGACCTCCAACATGGGAGGAACAGGCAATTACAACCACCAAGGTCCTTTTCTGGGCAGGTGTCAAAATTTGAGGGAAGTTCAGTTTCAGTAGACTAGGGCTGGAGCAGGAAGACAGAACAGAGACATGTAGATTTGGGTTAATTATATAATTAAAGGTATCCAGAAAATGAGGCTAGGGAAAGGGGGAATTAGGCCGTCAAGAGGCCAGATTCTATCCTATCAACTGGGGCCCAGGGCTAATTCCCCAGGTCTCCCGTGGAGACCAGGGAAGTTGCCTCAGCCCTGTAAAGTAGATTCTGTAGCTGGCAGTAAAGGTTGAGGTTCTTGTTTACAACCACAAAATACTCCAAAGAATCTATACTAGTTAGAAGGAGATAGCTGACATCATGCTACTAAAATCCTACTGCTCAAGGCATTTGGGTGGCTCAGTCAGTTAAGCGACCGACTTTGGCTCAGGTCATATCCCACAGTTCATGAGTTTGAGCCCTGCATTGGGCTCTGTGCTGATAGCTCAGAACCTGGAGCCGGCTTCAGATCCTGTGTCTGCCTCTCTTTCTCTGCTCCTCCCCTCCTTGCTCTCTCTCTCTCTTTCTCTCTTTCTCTCTCAAAAAATAAATAAATAAAAATCCTCCTGCTCTAGGAAGGGATGGGCTATCTTGGAAGTGGTTGGATTCTCATGAAGGATGATTGAGGCCTGACACCTACTCAGGAGCCAGTTACTTATCTCATTACTTCTGTTTCCTTCCCTTGTTTTTCTTTTAATTATATTTTTCACTATCAAAAAAATTATATCAAAATTATACATGATAATTACAGAAAATTTGGGAAATAAAGAATTATAACTATTTTTAAATGTTTTATTATGAAAGATTCTAGGAAACATATATATCTTTGAGAGCAGCGATGGGTATTAACTATCCAGTCATCCTTGTATGTCCAGCATCTGGCACATGGTAGTCACTCCCAATGTCTGTGGAATAAATAAATGAATGAATCATATTGTGGTGATAATTTGCTGCTCACAAGTAATAACCATGTTCTGGTTTCTTTCAGGAGAATATCTAAGAAGAAAAGGAAATTAAGTCATCAAAGGACCATGAAAAACAGCTTTTGTTATTATAGGAAATCAATTCTAAAGAAAAAGTAATGCCTTATTTTGTGATTGTAAAACACTAGGAAGAAGGTACCAAAAAGGAAGAATGAGTTAAGGGAGCGATTTTTCTTATTTCAAGAGATCCTCTTCTTTAATTAGAATTCTTTGATAAGCTTTACCTGTTTGTTTGATTTTTTTAAGCGCTGGTCATTGGTATGAATGTGAGGACATTGATAGCTGCACGGGCATATCTGTTGAGAGACTCCTCCATGAGTCTCTTGGACTCCCACATCCTGCTGAGTATGTCAAGAGTGCAAGGCCCTAACCACTCTTCACCGAGGGCATTTCTCAGGGTTATGTTCCAGGAAGCAACCCCAAAAAATGAAGTAATGTCTCCCTTCAGAGCAAAGAGCGAGCTTTCTTACTGCTTGCTATAAAAAAAGGTAAGTTCCCTGAACTCAGTGTTGTTGCCCTATAATGCTGCTCACCACATGTGTGACACCCATCTGGTCCACATCACCCCTGTAGGACTTGGGGAGAAGGACAACACAAAGGCCACCCTTTGGGCCATAGTCAAAGTATTTGATGGGCGTTCCATACTCCCCACCATCTGCAGGCATCTGATTTTGTTGAACATTGGAAATGGCCTTTCAAAAATCAACTCAAGGGCGCATGGGTGGCTCAGTTGGTTAAGCGTCTAACTTTGGCTCAGGTCATGATCCCATGGTTCTTGGGTTCAAGCCCCACGTGGGGCTCTGTGCTGACAGCTTGGAGCCGGGAGACTGCTTTAGAGTCTGTGTCTCCCTCTCTCTCTGACCATCCCCTGCTCACACTCTGTCCTCTCTCTCAAAAATAAATTAACACTTACAAAAATCAACCAAAAAAAAATTTTTTTTAATCAACTCAAAAAGATTTTTGACTCTGTCTCCCTTCCTTCCTCCTAGTCCACACAACTTAGTATGGACAATGAATGCAGTCATCTCCAGAAAGGGTTCATCTGCTGTTTACCTCCAGGGTGACGATCAGAACAATAAGGGTGGGGAGTTATACAACCTATTTTGAAAATTTAGTATTCCATCCTGTCCATGATGCATCTTTCTTTCCCCTAACGGCAACTGCAGGCCAACCTGGTTGGCACACCCTTCAGGTGTCCCTGGGGAGGGAACATCTTACACAACTGGCATCAGGTCTTAGACCTTTTGCAGTTCTTGACATTATCAAGCAGCAAGGTACAGTTTTCTGAATTCTGAAAACATGCTATCTGGGGCTTTCCATGTAGATCTACCTACAGATTTTGGAGTCAGTCCTCATGCCAATGATTTCTCCTTATAAATCAGCACATTGACTTCTGGATTTTATAAGTCAGTCATGTGCATTATACACCCACTCTCCACAGCTGTCAAGCTGGGGTTTTGAGCCTGCAAGGCAGAAGTTCTGGCCCTGGCCCGTGGTAATCTCTCAAGTGCTAGAGGCCATCACGAAGCCTCTTGCCTGCTCACCAGCTGGTCAGCCAGCCTTTCCTAGACACATACTCACTGCACTGCTAGGTGCCTGGGGGGCCCTTTTTGTAAACCACCTCAAGGCAAATGCCTCACTACCTAGAGCCATCATATATAGACCTGCCCAGTTACTTCTACAATTCTTATTATAAAGTTCCAGCTGTGTCCAGCTATTCAGAGAGACCCACCAAAGTGACCCTTTGGTGTAGCCACACAGTACCTGCAGAGGTGTCCTGGCCAGATGATCTTCTGGTCCAGGGGTCTCCAAACTAAGGAGATTTGTGTCCTGGTGGTCCACAAAGACTTTAGAATGGGCACACAGGCGTGAATGGATTTAAGTGATTAATTTTTTACCAGACCCTCAACTTCCATACGTACTTGCCTAAAACCGCTGTGGTTGAGGAGTCCTGTCAGCTCTAGCTTCCCACCTCCCCTCCCCAAGCACCCTTCCCCCAGTACACAAAAGGAAGGTATGCTCTCATTCAGCCCCAGTCTTGCCATGATGCTTGGCTTGGAGTACAAAAACTGCAGTGTGCCAGAGGAAAGGAAAACTCTCAATATTTTTTAACGTTTTTAAATCCATCCTCTACTGTCAAAAAATATATGTGGAGAGATCCATGAGAATAAAGTAAAAAGCATTAGTGAGAAATAGTGAAAATCTTTGTGTCATAATTGTTCTATGAGAGGAAGGCTTTATGTCTTACCTATATTTCTTTTTTTAATGTTTATTTATTTTGAGAGAGGGAGGAGGGGAGAAGCAGAAAGAGATTGGGGGAGAGAGAATCCTAAGAGGGAATGAGATCAAGATCTGAGCCGAAATCAAGAGTCAGACGCTTAACCGACTGAACCACCAGGCGCCCCTAGAAGGATTTGATTTTTAAAAACTGTCGTAGCAAAAGTGTATTGAGGGGTGCCTGGGTGGCTCAGTCGGTTGAGCGTCGGTCTTTGGCTCAGGTCACGATCTCGCGGTTTGTGAGTTCGAGCCCCGTGTCGGCCTCTGTGCTGACAGCTCGGAGCCTGGAACCTGCTTCGGATTCTGTGTCTCCCTCTCTCTCTGCCCCTCCCCTGCTCATGCTCTGTGTCTATCAAAAATAAATAAAATGTAAAAAAAATTTTTTTAATCTGAAAATCATTTTTAAAAAAGTGTATTGAAATTAACATTTTTACTTTCCAAATCCTTTGTGAGTATATCAATTTTTTTATTTTTTTAATTTTTTTTTTAATGTTTATTTATTTTTGAGACAGAGAGAGACAGAGCATGAACGGGGGAGGGGTAGAGAGAGAGGGAAACACAGAATTGGAAGCAGGCTCCAAGCTCTGAGCCATCAGCCCAGAGTCCGACGTGGCGCTGGAACTCACGGACCACAAGATCGTGACCTGAGCTGAAGTCCGACACTTAACCGACTGAGCCACCCAGGCGCCCCTGTGAGTATATTAATTTAAACAAGAGGCCTTAGGGTGCCTGGGTGGCTCAGTCAGTCACAGCTCAGGTCATGATCTCACAGTTCAAGGGTTCAGGAATTCGAGCTCGTGGAGCCTGTTTGGGATTCTCTTTCTCTTCCTCTCTTTCTGTCCCTCCCCCACTTGTCTTTTCTCTCTCTCTCAAAATAAATCAACTTTAAAAAAAAGTGCCTCTAAGTGAAAAAATAGTAGATATAATTAATAATCATGTGATAAATCTTCACAAAGCTTTGTTTGTATAATTTCAGAAGCTAAGATCCTGAACAACACTTAGGGGTGGGTAACAAATCCTTTACAGGTTGATTGGTTTCCAAGTCTTTGCTTTCAACAAAATTGAAAAAAGACCTAATTAAGTTGCCAGCTAATCTTTGAAAATAATTTTTGATGATAGATCATTATATAGTTTTTAATCATATAACTCAGAGGTATTCAGAGAATTGGCTGACATTTCTATAATGAAATTTCTCTTTCCCATCTAATTTATGCAAATTAGATTCCTCAGAGCTTGTCTATAAAAATGACAAATAGGAAGAGAATTTATGTTGATCCCAGTCTCATTCCAGCAATGAGTAATATTCATCCACAGACATAGTAATTACTTGGAAAAATTCAACCCCACCAGTGGTCATTAAGAGATGTCTTTCCAATAAAATTCTACTTTTCATGTTCAATAATTGTTAATATTTGAAATAATACTTATAATAATATAAAAATTCAAATAATGTTTTGATCAATTGTGAACTAATAATATTGTAATAATAATAAATTCCAGAAGAAATGTAACACTCACAGCCCTATGGTCACAGGAAATAACTTTTTAAATTAATGTCAGTTTTTGTACACATTTTCTTGCAGATAACAATGATCAATAAAGCATGAAATGCAGCAGTATATAATTCTATGAGAAAAGTAGAATGGAATATGAGTACAAGAAGAAAATTACATTTTAAAGCTTCTAACTGTTAAAGAACTGTTTGGGGCATTTTTAGTGGATGATCGTAGATATCAAATTGCTCTGAAATCTGGATTCTACTTGATACATTTAAAAGCCTTATATGAGTAGAGCACCTGGGGGGGCTCAGTTGGTTAAGCATCCAACTCTTGGTTTCAGCTCAGGTCACGATCTCACAGTTCATGAGTTTGAGCTCTGCATCAGACTCTGTGCGGACAGAATGGTGCCTACTTGGGATTCTCTCTCCCTCTCTCTCTCTACCCCTCCCCTGCTTGCATGCTCTCGCTCTCAAAATAAATAAATAAACCTTTAAAAATAAGTAAATAAAAGCCTGATATGAGTTTTAAAATGTTAGTATTTATGACCAGAAATCATATCTTTTACACTATTTACATTTAAGATTAAATATTTTAGATATTGCGGTGCCTGGGTGGCTCAGTTAATTTTGTCTCAGGTCATGATCTCATGGTTGTGAGATCAAGCCCTGGGTTAGGTTCTTCACTGGGTCCTGGGCATGGAGCCTGCTGAAGATTCTCTCCCTCCCTCTTTCTCTGCCCCTCCCCCACTCATTCTCTCCCTCCTTCTCTCTCTCTTTTTCTCAAAAAAAAAAAAAAAAAGGAAAAAATATTTTAGGTATCAACTTTAAAATGTGAGCGGGGACAGACACATAGTTTTTGAAAAAGTTTTGTCTGTTCGAGACAAAATGTGAAGACCACTGCCCAGAGTAAGAAGTGCCTTGGGCATTGAGTCACGTGGATGGGTGCCCAGGAAGATGGCAGGGGCAGGTAGCCAAAAAGCAGACCCCAGAAGATGGAGGCAGAGGACTCCACCAGGCTGACTCCAAGTCTTCTCTCTCCCAGAGCCTGCCTAAGTCCCTGCTCCTAGGATTTGCTCCATCAAGCTCAGTGTGGAGTCCGCACAGAGGGAGGGGAGAAAGAGCCCACAGAAAGGCCTGCAGGCACAAAAGCTGCATGAACAACCTAGACAAGAGCTGGCCCAGCTCCTCCAGGGAAGAGGGTCTGCTCCAGAACCCTGAGTCACCACTGAGCTTGGTCACCAGAGAAGCTATTGCCTCAAGGTGACTCAGCAGCACTGTGCAAAACCCTTTGAAGGGGCCGGGAGCCTGCTGGACATCTGGACGAGATTCTTCCAGGCCCCCAACCCCATTTAACTTCAGCAGCAGCAGCAGCAACTGCACCTCAGATCACTTCCTCCACCCCATTCCTAACGCAGAAGATCTTGTTTGTTCTGCCAAAATAGAAATTTGGGGGAGACTCTTTAGAGGCCAGCGATATGGGGGATTGTGAAATACTGCCACTGCAAAAATTCCACCCAATCCCTACATGTAGCTCTTCACAGAAAGGGAACTAGAGCAGGAAAAGTTGCTTTAAGAAAAGCAGCTTGTTCTGTGGGGTGGCCATCTTCCTCCAGCAACAACGAAGACTGGCACTGGACCCCGGACCTGTCTCATCAGACCCACTTACTCACCCATGTGCCCCTCTTTCTGCGAGACAAAGCCAGTATTCCAGCCCTCAGTAGCCAGCAGCATTTTGGGACTCTAGACATCTAGACATGGGCAGAGCTGGAGCCCACGCTGCCAGCAGCAGTGGGAGATCAGACACCCAGCCATGGTTTTGCTGCCTGGCAGGAGTCAAGCTCAGTATGTCACCATCCCCGAAGGGCTCCTCATGCTCATGCCCATGCCCATCCTGGAGGACTGACCCTGCCCTAGGCGGCAGCTATCCCGAAGGCCTGGCTCACTGTTTTCTGGCCGTTACACTGCATGCGTGAGGAAGACCCTCAACCCCCAGAGACCCCTCCTGCTAGCCCTGCCCTGTCACTCAAAGCTAACTGCTGACACCAACTCAGGCCTCTGACTGCCCTAACCTTCATCTCTAAGCCCCTCACCGATGCCCTGACACACTCTAACCTTTAATCCCAATGTTGATGGGACCTGCCCCCCATGGAGACAACTGTGGACAATTTTTATCACCAATGTGAGGCAGAACCAAGCTTCTCAGAGCAGTTCCAGCTGCTTGTCCTCATCCCGAGAGGAAACTGTCCTTCGGTCCTTCTGCTGGGTCCCTCACAGGCAGTGGAGGAGACCTTCCTGTTCCATTCATCAGCTACAAAGAGGGAACAGAGCAGCCCAGCCATCTGTCCTGGGGGCTGTCTGTCCCAGAAGCTCCCTAGACTCTTAGCTCCCCACCCTCTGCTTTTTTTATTTTCTTAAGTGTATCTATTTATTTGTTGAAAGAGAGAGAGAGAGAGAGAGAGAGAGAGAGAGAGATTCCCAAACAGTCTCCACCTTGTCAGTACAGAGCCCAATGCAGGGCTCAAACTCACGAGAAATGGCGAGATCTTGACCTGAGCTGAAACCAAGAGTCGGATGCTTAACTGACTGAACTAGCCGAGCACGGCTCCTCACACTCAGTGCCTTCTGTGACCCAGGGCCCACCTGACCCTTGGCTTGTCTCTCATCACACCCTCAATACACTAGATGGTTTATCTTTCCAAAGCCAACCCTATAACTTCCCTCCCCTGTGCCATTGCTGGCTCAGCATATTCTAACCTGGGTTGCTGCCACAGGAGGCGTACAAGAGGGGCTGAGAGGGCTCATCCCTCCTGGCAGTGGGGATGTGGGCACAGCTGCCGTTCAGTTGGCCAGACTATTCAGAGCCATCTCCCTGGCGACCACGAGCCCCAAGGAGAAAATTGAGATGGCCTAGACGCTGGGTGCCACAGCGGGGTTTGGTTATAAGGAGGACTTCTCTGCAAAGAGGCTGAAGGCCATGCAGAGTACAGATGTGCATGTTTCTGCAGTGGTTTGTGCATTTGGAGGAAAGGCCAAACTGATCCTTACTCCCCAGCTCAAGGGAGCTGTCTTTTGTCCTACCTACTCTTCTTCCATAATCTTTTCCTCCTCTTTTCTCTCTTGTATTGGTTACCTATTGTTGCATAACAAATTGCCCCCAAACTTAGTGGCTTAAAACAGCAAACATATATTATCTCACAGTTTCTATGGGTCAGGAACCTGGGAACAATTTAGCTGAGTCCTCCAGCTCAGGGTCTGGTGTGGTTACAGGGAGATATGGTTCATTGAGACTATGAGTGTAGCATTCCAACTCAATTTTTTAAAATTTAAATGTTTCATTTCTTTCACATAGTTCTACATATAAAGTGCTTATTCTTTTTTTTAATTTTTTTTTTAACGTTTATTTATTTTTGAGACAGAGACAGAGCATGAACGGGGGAGGGTCAGAGAGAGGGAGACACAGAATCTGAAACAGGCTCCAGGCTCCGAGCTGTCAGCACAGAGCCTGACGTGGGGCTCGAACTCACGGACCGTGAGATCATGACCCGAGCCGAAGTCGGCCGCCTAACCGACTGAGCCACCCAGGCGCCCTATAAAGTGCTTATTCTTTTTGTATTTTGTATTTTTTCCCTACCTCCCATGAGGTAGGCACTCTCTCCCAAAATAAGATATATAAAAATAACTCCATATAAAAAGATTCTGTATCTTTTTTCATGCTCACATGACCATATAAGTATGTGTATAGCCATGTATATGCATATATGGACATTTGCCATTGTTTTACCAAAATGTTACTCTCATTAAATGAATGTTTCACAGAAATCCCTCTATGTCAACTGCTATATCTCTAAGGCATTTTTCAAATGGATGTATGGGTTCATCATTTATCCAGCCATTCCCTGAGTAATGGGATTTATTTTGTTTCTACATTTTTTTCTCTATGATCAATGCTGCAAGAAACATTTCTCTACATATGTCCTTATATACTGGCATTTATTTCTATAGAACAAACACTTCAGAAACATGTACTATACTGTCATTGTTATCATTATCATAGTATTGTCTGACATCTGGTAATATACTTACTACTGTTTTTCATATATTTCTTGGCCATTTGATATAGATGGCAAGAAGAGGGACAGTAGCTGATGGGCATTAAATTTTTTTTTTCTATTTTATTTTCTATTTTATCTTATCTTATCTTATCTTGTCTCATCTTATCTTATCTTTTGAGAGAGAGCATGAGCAGGGGAGGGGCAGAGAGAGGGAGACAGAGGATCCGAAGCAGGCTCCACCCTGTCAGCGGAGAGTCAGACATAGGGCTCAAATTCACAGACCGTGAGATCGTGACCTGAGTCAAAGTCGGATGCCCAACTGACAGAGCCACCCAGGCACCCCTGATGGGCATTTTTGTAAAACAGAAAGCTTTATGAAAAAACATAATTTGGGGGTGACTGGGCGGCTCAGTCAGTTAAACATCAGACTCTTGATCTTAGCTCAGGTCAGATTCAAGCCCCGTGTTGGGCTCCACACTGGGCATGAAGCCTACAAAAACAATTTTTTTTTTCTAATAACCTTCTTGCAAGAGGTGTGCTCAGCAGAGGGATGTAAATAAAGAGATAAGATTTTGCAATTGGCAGGAGAGACATATACAAGACAGCTTGCTGTAGTTAGAGCCTTGGACCAGGACCCAGAAGATATGAATTTGATTTTTGGCTCTGACACTCACTAGCTATGTGCTCCTTGAAATCAAATTAGTCTTTCTATATCTGAGTTCCTTTCTAGTAAAGTGTTATGAAGATCCAATGAGGATGCATGTGAAGAGGTTGTAAATTATAAGGCACCACAAGATGTTACCTAACTTGTTTTTGTACAAGCACACACATGTGTATATTCTTCTAAATCAGCGCTTAACGGGGGGGGGGGGGGGGGGGGGGGGGGGAGCAATTTTGACAGCCCCTCCCCTCCCCAGAGGATGTCTGGAAGCATTTTTTTATTGTCATGACTGGATAGTGGGTGAAGACCAGGATGCTATTAAACATTGCACAATGCACAGGGCATTCTTTCAAAAATAAATAATTATCTAGTCCAGGGGCGCCTGGGTGGCTCAGTAGGTTAAGTGTTCAACTTTGGCTCAGGTCATGATCTCAGGGTTCCTGAGTTCCAGCCCTGCATAGGTTCTGTGCTTACAGCTCCCAACCTGGAGCCTGCTTCAAATTCTGTGTCTCCCTCTCTCTCTCTGCCCCTCCCCCACTCACACTGTCTCCCTCGCTCAAAAATAAACATTAAAAATTAAAAAAAAAAAAAAAAGATGTATCTAGTCCAAAATGTCAACAGTGCCAAATCTGAGAAACCTGATGTAGCCTATTTATACAACTTTAACCAGTCAAAATTGCCTCCCTGGGCAGCATCTTCCAGGCGCTGCTCCCTCATCCCCAGGAGGAAGAGCAGAAGTGGTAAGGATCCCAGGACGGCTTTTACCTTCCCCTTTCTCCAATCCTCCTCAATTCTGTCAGCTGCACCCATCTTGCCCAACCATACTCAAGATGCTGGCCCTACAGCGTCAGTGAGTTAAAAGCCTGGCCTGGGTGGAAAATGGACCGATCGCCGGCCAAGAGACTAGTTCTCTAGAGAGAAGGAAGTTTTCTCTTTTGGAAGTGAGACTATAACAGGATTTCCGGCCAACCGAAGAAAGACTAGTTTCCGAGGCTCAAATGAATAGAGAATCTGATTCGCTATCACTATCTTTGCAAGGTGGGGGAGAAGGAGAAGGAAGAGGAGGGTTGGTCCAGGTCAGTCCCACCCCTGGCGCTGTCGGGAGTCCAGTCGTCCTTCGCGGTCGCGGCCGAGGCAGTCCCGGACTCCAGGGTTCTTCCGCTCCAGGGACCCGAGGGAGCGCAGGACCGCGCCGCGCGGAGCAGCGGAGAGCCCGGCCCCAGTAAGTGTCCAGGAACTCACACCCGGGAGGGTGAGGCGGGGTGGGGGTGGGTTCCAACTCAGAGGGAGCGCAATTTGCCTCACGCTCTTCTGTGTCTTCCCCCTACGCTGCCTCCTAGCCTGGACAGCGCCACCTTGGCCTAACCAGAGTCCTCTGCAGGGGGTCCGTGTGCGGGAGGCTGGGACCTCCAGGGAAGGAGCGCGGGGCACGGCGCGGGCCGGACGTCCTGGAGACCACTTTTTAAGGGAAGCCGCTGGCCGGCAGGGGGCGCTGCAGCGTCGGGTTAGGCGCTGCGCTCTCGGAAGGACCTCGGGCTCCCTCCCTTGCTTCTACAGTGTCCTCAGAGAACATGTTAGCTGTGCACTTTGACAAGCCGGGAGGACCAGAAAACCTTTACTTGAAGGAGGTGGCCAAGCCCAGCCCAGTAGAAAGTGAAGTCCTCCTGAAAGTGGCGGCCAGCGCCCTGAACCGGGCAGACTTACTCCAGGTACCCAGGGGTCAGGGAGGGGCTTCGGGGCCTTCGAGAAAGATTCACCAGACAGATAAAAGGAATGACCTATGGCACTGCCAGTAACAGTCTTCATAATATGTCTGCAGAATGTGTGCCGGGGGTTCTAAGACAAAGAACCATTTAGCCTCCTTTGTTTCCACAATATATAGGGATATTTGCAAAGCGGCATCTACTCTGTGTTAATCCATTACCTGCTCAGGCTTCCACATAAGGAGATGGGGACTACCATTTGTTGAGCGTGTGGGGTGTGTGTGTGTGTGTGTGTGTGTGTGTGTGTGTGTGTGAGGCCTTGCTCTATCTCATTTACTTTTCTGGCAACCCTGTTTACCATTTGTATTATACAGATAAACTGAGAGTCAGAGAGGTTAAGCAATACTCAGAACACTAATAATCAGGGCAGCTGTAATTCAAACTGAGGTCTGGTGTGGCTCCAAAGTTCTGCATTCCTTCAGCTCTGAGGGTCCTGGAGCTAGCAGGGGACTGTACTCTAGGAATCTTCTTTTTTCTGCTCTTTGAAGCACTAAACTGAGACAGTTGCATTGATTGGGGTAATTGAGAAATGTGTGCCAGAATCACCTGGGCCCCTTTTCCAAAATAAACATTACCACAACCCAGGCATATGTACTTTGAAAAAGCTCCTCAAATGGTTCTAGTGCAGTCTTAGTTCAGCCCCTCTGGTCTGAAACCTCCAGTCAGAGGCTTCTGAGGCTTGCAGTGAGTGAGTACAAAGCCTGGCACTTGATATATGAAAACTATCTTTAAGGAGTCCACGGTTTTGTTCCTCGTCCTGCTACTGATTTACTTTGTAACTTTGGACAAGGCATTTCCCTGTGCAGGTCTCAGTTTCTCTCTTTGTAAAACAAGGCGTTTTGATGAAGTAAATAGCTAAGGACCCAACCACTTCTGACATCCACCTATTATGTGACTTACAGTATCTGAATTACTTCTCCTGTCTCCTGTGCTGACTTAGCAAAACCTGACTTTATCCTATTTTTTCTGAGAAAAAGAGGGGCCATTGGAAGAGAGCCAGGGATGGTGACACACACATTTCTGATCATGCTCACCACTTAGTGCACCCCTCTTTCTGCAGAGACAAGGCCAGTATCCCCCACCCCCGGGAGCCAGCAGCATTTTGGGATTGGAGGCATCTGGACACATAGCAGCGCTGGGGCCCGCCTGCCAGGGGCACTGGAAGATTGGGGACCCAGTCATGGTTCTGCTGCCTGGCGGGGGACAGGCTCAGTATGTCACTGTCCCTGAAGGGCTCCTCATGCCTATTCCAGCAGGACTGACCCTGTCCCAGGCTGCAGCCATCCCAGAGGCCTGGCTTACCGCCTTCCAGCTGTTACATCTCTTGGGTGAGGAGGCCCCCCGCACCGTGCTCGCTCCATACAGTGTGGCTTAGTTACTTCCTGACTCAGCCACCTCAAAACCCAGCAGCCCTCAGAGGCAGCTTTGGCCTGGCCACTGAGTCACACCCAACCCCAGCACCCCACCCAATGTACTGCCGGTAGTATCAGGTCCTCATACCACGTTAGCAATGGCCTGATGTTGAGGCTGAAAATCATGGTTGGTAGATGGAGCCTGGAAAGCACTGGATAGAAGGCCTGTACACATCTTCACACTGTAGGCCCACCAGTAGTCCCAGCTGCTCACAGTCCTGCCGAGCTTCTCTCTGTGAGCCTGATGCAGCAGAAGGGGCTATTCAATCAACTTTTATTCTTCCCAATCTCTCTGATGGGAGGGAGCCTAAGAAGACTTGGTCCCTGCCATGAGGGAGCTCAGTGAAACTGGGAAGACCAGTCATGCACATAGAACCATAGAGTTCAGCAGGTGGCCCTGTCTCTAACTACAATAGAAACTCCAGATGGCAACAGTTAGCGTGGGTAAGCGCGGTCAGAGAGGGCTTTCTGGAAGAGAAGGACTTGAAGGGTGAGTAAAGTTGAGGTGGACAGAAGGCAGGCCAAGGCAGCTTAAGAGAGTGTCAAGGTGAGATTGGCTGCTCCACTCAGAGTGAAGGACAATGATTATTATCTGTGACAGATGAGACTCGGACTGGGTTGTAGCGGCCTTGAGTGGCACCTTGTCTGGACTGGATGCAAAAGCCAACTGAGAACCACTTTACATTTTGAGGAGAAAGTGACATAATGAAAGCTCCATTTCAGGAAGAGAAGCCTGGTGGTTGTCCATGGTGCCTGGATCACTGAGACCAGCTGGAGGCCAGTTTCAGACTAAAGAGGGACTGGCTTCAGGTGGTGACAGTGGGAAGAGCAGTTACTTCTTACTTATTAAGGTATATGTCAGAGATGTGCATCTCGGTATTACTTCATAAGTAAAATATAGATGATGGATGTGGCTGCTAATAGCTGTTTCAAAAGGTTGTTTCCCACTTTGACAAGAGGCAGGAAGACAAAAAAAGAATTGTCGAGCACTCTGAAGAGAGCAAGAGATCTGGCATTCGGTGGTCCAGGGCCAGGCACATGTGGCAGAATATGCCTGCGTGGGGAATGTGTAACACTTGCAAAGTAAAGAGAATGGTTCCTGTACTTTGTGTCACAGGACACGTTCAGGCTGGAGACTCTGTGCTAATCCATGCAGGATCAAGTGGTGTGGGCACAGCTGCCATCCAACTCGCCCGGATGGCTGGAGCCATTCCTCTAGTCACAGCTGGCTCCCAGCACAAGCTTCAGATGGCAGAGAAGCTTGGAGCAGCTGCTGGATTCAATTACAAAGAAGAGGATTTTTCTGAAGCAACACTGAAATTCACCAAAGGTAAACAATAGCTTCTGCAGCTCAACAGGAATTTCAGAGGTGATTAAACAAAATCCTCACCAGCCTGAAGGTTGCCAGTACTCTGGATCTGTCTTGCCTCTGCTAAATGCCCAACAGCTGCCCTGGCCAATTTCTAGTACTCTGGTGTTTGACCTCTGGAGACAGGCAGACAGTATTTAGGACTAAAATGTTTCTGTGTGCATTCTTGTAAGTGATATGATTCCTAGTCATTTTAAAAACTGGATAAACCAAAGAATTGGCCCGGAATTATCCAGGACCTCTTCTTCCAAGTCACTCTGCAGTGAGTTACCAGGAGCCCAAGGCAGAGACCAGTTTAGTGCTGGTCATAGGAGGGGGAGGATGGTAGCTCCCCAAATGGGTAAGCCTCTGTATTCCAAAGCCAAATCTGTATATTTTGGGGTCGTCCCTTTTCCATTTTGAGTCGAAAAGGAGAGATGAAACCAAAGCTAGTAAAATGATTCAGACAACCCAGTACAGACACTTCATAATTTAGATGTGAATTAGCCTGCTCTGTAGACTGGGTGGATTTCCCCTGTTCTTTCTCTTTCATGCTTGGGTGCCAGTGGGTTCTATACTTACATGGGGATCAAGAGAGATACCAGGTCATGGTGTTGCCCCATTTCCCTCTCGCTGTGGCTAGGAATCATAAAAGATGAACTATAGCACACATGTATGATAGAATTCAGCTATCTAAACTCCATTTACAGCAATGTTTCTTTGAGCAATGTTTCTAGTTCTAACCTATACATTGTATACATGTACATATCCATATATTCACAAATATACCATGGAATCTTACTTTGCACAAAGCTTTCTGTGTCTGACTAGCACTACAAATCTGTATTTCATGTGAAAGGTGCTGGAGTCAACCTTATTCTAGACTGCATAGGTGGATCCTACTGGGAGAAAAATGTCAACTGCCTGGCTCTTGACGGTCGCTGGGTTCTCTATGGTCTGATGGGAGGAAATGACATCAATGGACCTCTACTTTCAAAGCTACTTTTTAAACGAGGAAGTCTGATCACCACTCTGCTGAGATCAAGGGACGAAAAGGTGAATGATGAATGAAAAGAAAACATGATTTGATTGCCCAGAAAAGTGTGATTTGTTTACATAACTACAAAAAAGTTAGATCTAACACATCTTCTGTTAGCCCATGTAGAAACCTGCCCCGCTATGGATAAATAAGTAATCATTTTCACAGAACTAATTAAAATTGGTCAGAACTCTCAACATCTTGGAAAGAAGGTAACTAATCCCTCACATATTATTTAACCTTTGTAACAGAATGAATGAAGCATTGACAATATTAGGAAATAGGGGTTGTCTCCAAAGGCAGAACTCTTCTCAGTGTGATATAAAGCCGCTTAGGTGAGTAAGGTTAGTTAAGGCTGGACCTTCAACATATTATATATTACTGAAACCTTCTCTGTGTGGCACTTTAGCAGGTGCCAGATTTGGGAATGTTTCCCAACCTACGTTTTCACACCTGTGGGATAGCAGAGCTTAAACATCCCTTTTGAACTCAGCCTATAGAAGCCCGTTCTGTGGCCCAACTCCTGCTTTAAACCCTTAAGAACAGTCCTGTTGTCTGTGCCACTAATATTTTAGTCCAGGATTCCGTCTTTATCTGCTACAGAAGAGTGGTTATACATTTAGGGGCATGCACATACAAGCTGGTAGTAAAGGAGTTAGGTACCCCTGTGTGCATTTTCAGATGTGTACACGTTTCAGAGAGAGCACAAAAGCTAATAAATAAGCAGGATGGGGAGTAGCAAGGTAAAGCCTCTGTCTAGACTGACGGTCTCCTTTTCCTTATTTTAAGTACAAGCAAATGCTGGTGGAGGCTTTCACAAAACAGATTCTGCCCCACTTCTCCACGGAGAGCCCACAACGTCTAGTGCCGGTTTTGGACAGAGTCTACCCCGTGACTGCGATCCAAGAGGCCCATGCATACATGGAGAGCAACAAGAACGTGGGCAAAATCGTCCTGGAACTGCCGCAATGAAGGAGGAGGGGGTAGTACTCAGGCCTTCCCAGGACAAACTTGGACAATGTTCACAGTACGCAGGAAGGAGATCGGGTGCGACTCCTGGCCGCCCTGTAACCCATTGGCCCTTCCCCGGCCTCGTCAACTGACCCGTGTAAAGCCAATCTAGGAAAATAAAAAGAAAGTAGAGCTAAAGGGCGGCCCTCTCACTTCGGCGGCCCCAGATCGCTGACTGAGGCAGCCGGGGCGGGGATGAGGTGGGGGTCGGGACTGGCGTCGCCGCAGGCATTACAGGAGTGCTCAACTTCAGGGTAGGGGGTTCCGGGTACGGGGACAGGGTCGGCCACAACCCCACCTGCCACAACCCCGTAAGCCCAGCTTTGCCCAGCGCTGAAGGACTGGGCCCACACACCAGTCCCCGGTGACCGCCGCGCGCGCCCCATAGGGTCCAGGCCCCGCACCCTCCGGCCAGCTTCCTTTTCTCAGGGCTGCCGTGACAGGAACACCTCCCCTTCTTAAGCCCAGGCCCCGCCCCTTCCGGTGCACAGCTCAGCCCCGTCTTGAATCCTCACCTTTCAACTATCCGCCCCGCCTCTTTGTCATCTCAGGCTCGTTTTGCCCCGGAGTCTTTTCGAAAGGGGATATTACGTAAGCACGTCTCGGCGTGAGACGGCGATATTCCGGCGTGTTTTAGAGCTTCCGGTGGTGGATGTTGATGTCCTGCGTTTGACGCGGTGTTGGGGTCTTGCAGAGCAGCTCCGGGGGTGTCCGGAGGAATTCCAGTGTCTGCTGCGGTAACCTTATCAGCCCGCCAAGATGGCGATGCAAGCGGCCAAGAGGGCGAACGTGAGTATCGGGGCCTTCTGCCAAAGAGGGGGAGGACTTCGCTGTTGGAGTTTCTCAACGGCGTGGCGCTGTGTATCTTGCCCTTCCTCGGTCCCCGGGCCAGGGTAGCCCACAATTTGCTATCTTATTATTGGGGGTTCCATCTTAGCCCCATCCTTACGGATATGCTCCCTGAGCCACGTTTCCGCGTCCACTCCTTTTGAGAGTTCTCTCGGTCTCTTATTCTGGTGTCAGCGATAGTGTTAATCCTACAGCCTTTGTTGCTTGATCTGCACCTGCGAACTGACGACAGGATCTTCACCCAAAAGTCAAAAGCACAGACGAGTCTCCAGTAAATAACCTAATAGCTCACAGGCAACCAGAGCCTGGGATTCTCCTCAAGTCATGGAGCTTTGTGGATCCTTGATTAATGTTTTAACTCAATGTTTTTGAGCACCGACTATATACCAAAACTGCGAGATAAGAAACAACTGAGAAGTTATATTTATTGAATACCTACTTTGTGCCTGACATAGTCTACACATTGTGGATACAACAGTGAATAAAAGCGTTCTTCTGTTTACATTCTGTTAAAGAATGGGGTGTTATATGGGAACCTAAGAAAAATAGTCCCAGGGGGATGGTAGGTCAGCCATAAGGCTGAGAGATATAGTGTAATGAAGACATAATTAGATATGGTGAGATGCAGAATTTTGGTAACCTTGATGATCATCTTAGCGGATGAAAAGTTGGTTGCAGTGGGATGAAAAGAGGATGAAAGTTAAGAAAATGGAGACAGCTGTTTCCACAAGTTTTCATGTCAGTAGGAAGCAGAGAGATTGGATGATGGTTGATATCTTCCCTCTTTCAAGATGTGTGATACGAGGTGTATTTGCATGCCAGAGAGAATGATTCAGTAGTGTGGGGGAAACTGATGATGTGGGAGAAAGATGAAGTAAGTTCAGGAGTTAAGGTTTTGAATAGATGAAGGTTGGCATAGTAATGAGAGGGAGAGGGGTGGATATGGATGAATTTAGATTGATGGGTTTAGTGATATGACTATAAGGTATTTACCATTTAGTCATATATTTTTTCAATAAGGAAGAGCCAAGATCATCTCCTGAGATGGGCAGGGAAGAGGTTACCGCCCAACTCAGATGTTAGAAGGAGTGGTGGTGGTAAGGCTTGAGGAGAAAAGAGTAAGTGTGATACAGTGTCTTACAGAGTGAGAAAGCAGATGTACTAGAGACGTGTATTATAATTGGCAGTGCTGATTGTCTATTTGAAGGCAGTCTTGAATTTTAAATCTAAAACTTTATTATACTTACTTGTTGACCATTTGTCACTACTACTAGTTTGAGGGCAAGGAAGAAGTATCTTCTTTTTCTTTCTTTCTTTTTTTTTTTTTTTAAGTTTATTTATTTATTTAGAGAGAGAGAGAGAAGGGAACCAGCACGGGAGGGGCAGAGAGAGGAGACAGGATCCAAAGCAGCCTCTGTGCTGACAGCAGAGAGCCTGATGTCATGACCTGAGATCATGAACCTTGAGAACCTTGAGATCATGACCTGAGCCAAAGTCCACTGCTTAACCAATTGAGCCACCCAGTGCCCCTCCTCTTTTCCCTTTTATACAGCACTTAATTTAATGTCTGAAATAGTTGCCAGCTTAATAGTTTTGAGCAAATTAATATCCAATGTGTAGTTGAATATGTTAATAACACAGGAGTGAACTCTGGATGGGAGATTTATATTGAAGAGTCATCCACTTACTGTGGAAACCATGTGTTGTCGTTAAGAGACCAAAGAGAATGTGGACTTAAGGACAGTATACAAAGGTAAAGAAACGTCTGGGGGCGCCCGGGTGGCTGAGTCGGTTAAGTGTTCGACTTGATTTCATTTCAGGTCGTGACCTCGTGGTTCAGGGGCTCTATGCTGATAGTGCGGAGCCTGCTTGCAATTCTCTCTCCCTCTCTCTCTGCCACCCCCCCCCCCATAAATAAATAAATAAACTTAAAAAAAAGATAAGTCTAAAAGTAAAATTCTGTTGAAGAGCATATGTTAATGACAAGAATGAGAAGAACTAGCCAGACAGTTGGGGGAAGCCAAGGCAATAGTGTCATTGTTGTCAAGAAAGTAATAGTCAACAGTGTCAGAAGCCCCAGAGACGTTAAGTGTGATGAGAATTGAACACTGCAGTGAAAAGGTCTTAGTGAATAAGAGCATTTCGTCATAGTGCTGGGGTGGAAGCTAGGTTGTGGTACGTTGATGAGTATCAGTGAAGGAAAGAATATGAAGTAGTGAGTATAAACTATCTTTCCAGATGCTTGACTGAGAGGGGAAAAAAAACAAAATAGGATAATAAGTAGAGAGCTAATAAGTTCAGGGAAGGCAGAAACCTTGTCTTTTTTCCTTCACTGTTTAATCCTAATACCTAGCCTGGTATATACAAAAGGAAGGTGCTCAGTAAATATTGATGAATGAACAACGAGGGATCCAAATAAGTATTTAGTTTTGTGTAACAGTTGGCAGGACATAAGCAGCTGCTCATTGGAGGAATAGAAGAAGGTCATAGTGAAGGGAACACTAAATTCAAGAGGGAGAAGTTATTAATGTAACAGGTTCTTTTTTTTTTTTTTTTTTAATTTTTTTTTTTTTTACGTTTATTTATTTTTGAGACAGACAGAGACAGAGCATGGACGGGGGAGGGGCAGAGAGAGAGGGAGTCACAGAATCGGAAGCAGGCTCCAGGCTCTGAGCCATCAGCGCAGAGCCCGACGCGGGGCTCGAACTCACGGACCGCGAGATTGTGAGCTGAGCTGAAGTCGGACACTCAACCGACTGAGCCACCCAGGCGCCCCTGTAACAGGTTCTTAAAAAGACCAGATTGAGTCATCAGTGGGAGTTTTATTGTATAAGAAACAGGAAGAGTTCCCTTCATTCCCCTATGTGTCTAAGGCATTGTGGACTTTTAAATGAGGTTGGAAATCCGTGTTTAACTGCACTGCCTGAAAGCGTACTCCCTAAAACGAGAGCCCAGTTGATTTTCTGAAAAGCATGCTATTTTCAGAAAATAATTTCAGATTATAATTCTTATTATTTTTTAATAATTCTTATTCTTGACTATTATGTTTTTTTGTTGTGTTTTTGTTTTTGTTTTACTGTGAGAATTTATAATTATGAGAAGTTTATTTTAGGTGGTAGCACTCCTGCCCCTGATTACAATAATAGTACATATTTCTCATTTTAGATTCGACTTCCACCTGAAGTAAATCGGATTTTATACATAAGAAATTTGCCGTACAAAATCACAGCTGAAGAAATGTATGATATATTTGGAAAATATGGACCTATTCGTCAAATTCGAGTGTGAGTCTTACTGAGACTTTTGAAATGTCATTTCAGGAAAATGATTGTATAATCTCAATTATAGCTGACAACAGGGTCTAACCAAGAGCCTAAAGACTAAATAGATTGGAATCTGAGAAATGAGATTTATTTATTTATTTATTCATTTTGTATGGAAAAACATGAGACCCTCCTGATCCAGCTCAGTGAGAGCCAAGGATAGTAGTGAAATTAGAGAAGGCTTGAAGCAGTAATGAATGGTTTCAGGGGAATGGGTGGGAAAAGAAAGAACTAACATAATAGCGTAACTATTATTTGTAAAGTCAGATACAATACTCTGTTTTTTTATGTCCATTAACTCTAATTTGCTTTGGTGTCTCCTTTACTCAGAATTTCTGAATAAGTAACAAGTAACTGAAAAAAATGATTTTTTTTCAACTACAGCTCTTTTTTCTTTTTCAGCTGTAGCTTTCTGTTGAAATTTATTTATTTTTTTCTATTGAAGATTTAAAAAAGGGGAGAATCGGGGCACCTGGGTGGCTCAGTCGGTTAAGCGGCCGACTTAGGCTCAGGTCATGATCTTGCGGTCTGTGAGTTCGAGTCCCGCGTCAGGCTCTGTGCTGACAGCTCAGAGCCTGGAGCCTGTTTCAGATTCTGTGTCTCCCTCTCTCTGACCCTCCCCCATTCATGCTCTGTCTCTCTCTGTCTCAAAAATAAATAAACGTTAAAAAAAATTTTTTTTTAATAAAAAAATAAAAAATAAATAAAAAATAAAAGGGGAGAATAATTGCAACACGAATTCGTGTTTTAATCTAAAAATTGGTGTTCATATCTTCAAATGGTATTTATTGAACATCTACAAAATGCCATTTATTGTAACAGGTGCTTTTATTTCCATGACCAGTACTACAGCCCTGTGTGGAGTTGATACTCTGTTTCACAGGTGAGACTATTTTGAGGCCCACAGAGTACAAGTACCTTTCTAGATTCACACAGCTATTTAGTGATTAAACTTCTGATTCTAAACTGAATATTGACACTACTCAGATTCATAGCCACTGACATTCTACTTACCTAAGAGTCCATTTGGAAGGATTTCTTTTTATTTTTTTCCTTAAGTTTATTTCTTTATTTTTTAGTAATCTGTACACTCAGCATGATCCTTATATCAAGAGTCTCATGCTCCTCCCCGACTGAGCCAGCCAGGCACCCCTGACTATCTCTTCCTTAATAAATTTTCCTTAATGACCTGAGAGCTTCTTCTTGGCTTTTAACATTCTGTGAGATTTTTTTCTTTCCTTTCTTTTTTTTTTTTTTTTTTTTTAAGAACTCTTTGAGATCTTGAGGACTGTCCTTTGAAATGATCACTGTCCCTCCAGAAAGTAAACCAAGTGCTAGCAATACATCATCATTGGTACTCAAGTAGGGATAGAAATGAAGTGTTATAGACTAGCCATTCTCTTTAGGAAGTCTCAGTCTTCTGGATATTTGGTGAAAGCTTTGGGCCCTTTCTACAGAAGAATACAAAATTTTGCATATGATTTCAGGGGGTACATGAAACCTAGGTTAAGAAACCCTGTCCTAGACATACAAGAATGCCATACAGAAGATCCCCTGACTTGGAGGTCAGGAAACAAGATTCTGCTTCAGGCCCTGTGACCCTGGACAAGGTGTCCCACTTTTTGGTTTTCTGTACCCTCACATGTAAGGTAATCTAGTGCCTTTCAGTTTTTAACATGGAGGCAGTATGATAAATTTACTGAATTGGTTGTAAGACCTAAGTTCAGATACTAACTGGACATTTGCTAGTTGCGTATAACTGGGCAAAATATTTAACCCCTCTGAGCTTCAATTACTTATGAAACACAATCTTCCTAACCTGTGTTCTTAAAGGAATTCTAGTAAGGATCAAATTAGATCATTCCTGTGAAAGCACTTTGTCATGGAGTATTTCCTTCTCGTGTGTGTTAGCCACCCCTCTCTATGCTCCCACAGCACCTTCTGTGAACATCTCCTAACAGGTGATTTTGTTGTTGTCTGTGTATTTCCTGGTCTCCTGCCAGCCTGTGAGCTCCTAGGGCAGGTACCATATATATTCTTTTCATTTTGTGTTGACAGCTGTTGTGCCTGATTCATGTTCAACACCCCAGTTATCTAAGTAAATGAATAATATAGAAAGTGGTTGTACTTGACTTTGAAAGTGTTATAAAATGTATCGATGGTCCACAGTGAGATTAGAGAGAGTTTCAGAAAGCCAAGGTAAAAGGACAGATAATTAAGCAGTGGCATGTGTAGAAGGCTGCACAGTAGCTCAGGGCCTTTGTACTCTGCTCCCTCCATCTGGAATGATTGTCACCTGGCTCGTCTCCTGTCTGGCTCCTCATTCTTCAGGTCTCAGCCTCATCGTCACCTTCTCAGAAAGGT
Source organism: Panthera tigris (assembly GCF_018350195.1). NCBI lineage: Eukaryota > Metazoa > Chordata > Mammalia > Carnivora > Felidae > Panthera > Panthera tigris. The sequence continues at coordinate 120,391,930 of NC_056662.1, forward strand.
TTACCCTGACCACTCTAGCTTTAAGTAATCCCCTGTCCTCCCATTCATCTCTGTCTGCTTCCTTAATAAGATTTCTTGTCTGTAATTATTTCTTTATCTTTCTCCCACTTGAATAAAGGTCCTTGAAGGGAGGGATGATGCTTGTCTTTTTCACTATTATATTTCCAGTGCCTGTCATACAGAAAGAACACAGTATATATTTTGTAAATTTGTATTTATTTTTTTGAGAGAGAGCAAGGGGAGGAGGGGCAAAGAGAGAGGGAGACAATCCCAAGCAGGCTGCACGCTGTCAGCACAGAGCGTGATGTGGGGCTCAAACTCACAAACAGTGAGATCGTGACTTGAGCTGAAATCAAAGAGTCCCAACGCTTAACCAGCTGAGCCATCTAGGCACCCCAAGAACACAATATATATTTGTTGAATAAATTCATAAAAGTTTGGTGTACAGGAACTTGGGTCTAAATTAATAGATTAAGAAACAGATGTTTTTCTGTTCCCTAGCTGTGTTCATGCTTTATCACATATTTGGCACCTAGCACCAGGGTGACCAACCTTCCCAGTTTGCCCAGGACCATGGTTTCTGGGATGTGGACTTTCAGTGCCAAAATCTGGACAGTCTTAGGCAAACTAGGATGATTGATCAGCCTACCTGGTATATAGCAGACACTTGGTGCTTTGAACTTTTTACTGCTTCTCTTCTATTTTTTTGAAAAAATTTTTAATGTTCATTTTTGAGAGAGGGAGAGAGAGCGTGAGCAGGGAAGGGGTGGAGACAGGATCTGAAGAGAGCTCTGTGCTGACAGCAGAGAACCTGATGCTGGGCTTTAACTCATGAACCTCTAGATCATATCCTCAGCTGAAGCTGGATGCTTAACTGACTGAGCCACCCAGGTGCCCCTGGTGCTTTGAACTTTTTAAAGCTCTTTCATACCTTTTACCTTTTTCGATTATTAAAATGTGTAAGGTGTAGGGCAGGTGATACAGCCTGATAACGTTATTTGACACATGAAGCAACCGAAGCTCAAGAGAGGTTGTCACATGATTAGGTTTTCTTATTCCTACTCTAAGATTTACCACCAATCAAGAGAATAATGTTGGCTCAGTGCCTACCCTACAGTAGGTATAAGTACATACTTTTAAAAATCAAAGTTACAATATGGTTAAGATACTAGGTTGTTAATTAGGAGCTGGGACACTTGAGATGAGAATCTTTAAAATGGGGTTAGTGCCCATCCCTATTCTAGTTCCTAAGATGTGAGAGGAAGTTGTTTTGTTTTGTTTTGTTTTGTTTTGTTTTGTTTTGTTTTTTAGCTTCCAGGAGAAAGGATGTATGAGAGAATATGTGGGAGAAAGTAGACCTCCATTTATCAAATGCTCATTAGCACTTGTTGGGTGCATGGTGTGAGAGTAAAATGAAATATAAGGTCTTCTTTGCCCAATTAGCAAGAACTAAAATATTAAGGTTTTTTTATGTTTTTATTCCAAAGGAAAAATAGACATTTTGGCAAAACCTTTGGAGCAGTGTTTTTTTCTTTGGGTATTCCCCAACTTTCATAGCTAATGCATTGCTCCCCCCCCCCCCCCCCCAGTTAATGCATTATTAAAAATTAAAAGTGAAAAGTTGGACCACCTGTCTGGCTCAGTAGGAAGAGCATGTGATTCTGCACGTTGGTTGTAGAGATTACTTAAATAAACAAACAAACAAATTTGTTTTAAAAAGGTCCAGGGGCACCCTGGTGGCTCAGTTGGTTAAACCTCTGACTCTTGATTTCTGCTCAGGCCTTGATCTCGCGTGAGTTTGTGTGAGTTTGAGCCCCACATCAGACTCTGCGCTGACAGTGCAGAGTCTGCTTAGGATTCTCTCTCTCGTCTTTCTCTCTCTCTCTCTCTCTCTCTCTCTCTCTCTCTCTCTCTCTCTCAAAATAAATAAACTTAAAAAAAAGAAAACTTAAAGAGGTCCAAAAGTTGTTAGACTATCCCCAGAGAGTAAGGACTATTACAAAATCCCTAAGCATTCAGTGACACCGGCACCCTCCCACCGCCCCAGCACCCTGTATCTCTTCCTAACCCTTTTATAGGAAGCATAAACTGTGACCGGGGCCCAAGACTGTAGCCACATCCTAGGTCACATTTAAAGAGGTACCTCCCCTTCCCATGGCCTGCTACCTTTTCTTGACCCTCTGCAGGGACTATGGCAGACGGAGAGGCAGTCCACAGTCTTAAACCTTATTCCACAGTTGGCACTGGGTGGCTAGAACACAGATGGAAGGGTCCATCTTTATCACACTGGGAGCATAAGCTGAGTGGGACCTGTGCCCACTGCCCCCACTGACAAGCACATGGCCATCTGCTGCCTGCAGTTTGTTGCTCTTCACACTTCCCTTCCTCCCCGCCGAAGGAAGCTGGTGAGGTGAAGAGAGGAGGTGGCAAGGAAAACTTACACAAGCAGCAGCTCCGAATCCATGAGCAAGGTCCAGCTTCCACTCCCAGTGACCTTCCAGCATTCTCCTCTGGCAGGCAGATAATCCCAGCCATAAGCACACGCCCTCCCTCTGGTCTCTGCCAAAGCCGAGCCCTTCTCCCGAGCCAGACAGGGCTGTGTAATGCATGAAAGTGCATACATTATTAACGTACGTATGAAAAGCTGGGAGCTGACTACCGCATTTTAGAAAGGCAGTGAGTGAATCTTCTAAGCGGGAGAAACCACGTTAACGCGACATTAGAGAACATCCTTTCCCAGCCATAAAGGATTAATGGCTGTCTGTTTTCCTAGATAGCATAATTTTGCCATCTTGGTAGGGGCTTCCCTCCAACCCCACCCCGCTCTACAGACACAAAATAGGTTTTATTTTTATGGATTTGGTAAACCTTAGTAGAATACTGCTCAGAAACATGGAGACGGGCTTGTCTTGGAGTATTGAAACTAACAGTGAGATAAAAAATCAAAATCTTTAGAAACAAGGGACTAGTAACGGGGTAATAGTGTGGTAAATAACTTAAGTACTCGTTCTGCTGCGTAAATGCACACTAAGAAAAACCTCATTCTAGACTTTGATGACTGACTAATAGGAGCCATCACCCCTAAGTACGGTACTTTTCAGCTTGAGACTGGGAACTGGTTCTTAGTATGGGAAGTAAGAAAGACTGGAACAGTGTACACGGAAGACCGTGACAGTTTCAAGCTGGTTCTTTGGTAGCTGCAGCAGTAGTCCTGACAGAGCAAGTTCAACCTGTAGCTGTTTTACTTAAAAACAAAACAAAAATTACCTCAATTCAAGAAATAGTAGGCTTATCCAGCATACCTATCTATAATGTTTATTTCCTCTAATGGTGTTCAGGTTGATCTCAAAATACTTAAAACTTCAACTTACTCTCCTTAATCTTCTCTGGTTAGTGGTTTAAAAGACAGTTGTTATTCAGCTATCAATGCTCCGGTTAATTTTTTTCCCCACAGTATTTATTAGTTTATTTATAAAGAGAAACTATTCGATAGCCCAGTATTCATGTTTCATAGTTCAGGAACACAGGTCAGTGACAAAACTCCATGGAACTCAACCCAAAGAAATTCTTTATATTCTAAAATCACTTTGCACTCTGCAAGATACCAGTCTTCTTCGTCCCTTTAAAATCTTTCATGGAATCGTAATTTGTGTAGAAATCTCCATATCCTTCTTTCTTGGTTTGGCCATAGCAAACTTAAAGAAAGCCACAACCCCCAGGGAATGCTCTCACATATGAAATCACAGGTGCTTGGCCAGAAGGCTTCACATCTGAGGTTTTGTCAAAGACTGGAAGTCATGGTAGTTATTCTCGACACCAACCTCAGACCCGTTGTCCTTCCTAACTCGGGTAAATGTGTATTTTAATTAAGTCTGATTTCACGCTGCAGGGGGAACACACCTGAAACCAGAGGAACAGCTTATGTGGTCTATGAAGACATCTTTGATGCCAAAAACGCATGTGATCACCTTTCAGGATTCAATGTTTGTAACAGATACCTGGTGGTTTTGTACTATAATGCCAACAGGGTAAGTATTAGTCACTGTCCTCATCACCCGGGGAGCCCATGTAAGAATTAGTGTACTGTGGGGCGGGCGGGTAGAGTGTACTGTGTGTTCTTTTCTGGCTAGTGCTATTGGTGAAATTCATTTCACCTACAGGTCAGTAAGTTAACTTTGGTGCTTACCACATTTTCAGGCATTTCAGAAGATGGACACAAAAAAGAAGGAAGAACAGTTGAAGCTTCTCAAGGAGAAATACGGCATCAACACAGATCCACCAAAATAAATGTTTTCTGCATTTTCATTTTGGACTAAAACCCATGAATAACCACCATCACCCTTTTTTTGTTTTTAAATTAATACTGAATGTTGTGATTTCTTAATTGAGATTCAAAACAACCTGCTTGAAACTTTGATACCTGTTAGAATATGTTATGTGAATAAACTTGTAGCTTTTTGTAAAACATGTCAGTGTTTTGTCTTGAAATTTCCCCTCTTATTTGATCCCAGAAAAAAGACAAATCCGTAGCTGAACCGTATCAAGAATTGTTTGATGGTAGGTGGTCATAGATACCAAGCTTTTTTTCTTAATGTTTATTTATTTTTGAGACAGAGGGAGAGCACAAGTGGGAGAGGGGCAGAGAGAGAGAGAGAGGGAGGGAGGGAGACACAGAATCTGAAGCAGGCTCCAGGCTCTGAGCTGTCAGCCCAGAGCCTTACGTGGGGCTTGAACCCACGAACTATGAGATCATGACCTGAGCAGAAGTCAGATGCTTAACCGACTGAGCCACCCAGGTGCCCTGAGACCAAGCTGCTTTAGAGCAGAGACTTTTCTGTATTCTTAATGCCTCTGGTGTCCAGCCCAGTGCTTAACCATCGTGGGAAATTTCTACAGTGCTGTCATTTATTGAATGTTAACAACTCAGTGAAGATAGGTATCTCCATTTTGCAGATAAGGAAACCAAAGCTCATTGTGTTGGTTGAATGAATAAAGTGCTTACGTAAAAAGTTGCTGCAACATCAACCAGTATTAACCACGCCAATACATTTGAATAATACTTGCTTTACAGTTAACACCTTTGTCAATATGGGTACCCTGTCCTTGAAACAGAAGTCAGTTCTATAAATGGCCATTCAGGTGACAGCACATTGTTAGAGATCTGAGGGTGAGCTTCTTGGGTAGTGGTGTTGGTTGTTACATGTCTAAGACTGTATTGTGTAGTCTTTCCCTTTGGTTAACAAGTGTCTGTAAATATCTTGGACCTTCCCTCATAGTATATGTTTGCCATAAATGGAGTATTTAATGCTTGTTCTTATATGCTCCCACAGCATGGAAATTGTATGGTTTTACATTCACCACAGCTTGGCAGCTTGGAGGATAACTATAATTTTCTCTTTATAGTTTAGGCATGGCCAAATGGAAAAATGTGGACCAATTGTTTTGGATATAACTATAACCCCAAATCAGTTTGAAGGGTATAAGCACTGAATCATTTAAATGTACAAAAGTATCTACTTTTAAATGCATTTAGCTTTAAGAAAATATGCTGTTTTATACTTTGGGTACTGTCTTGCCAAAGCCTACTATTGAAAATGAAGAAATTACCCTTGTTTTTAATTACTGACTAATAATGTCAGTGCTTTTTGAAAGCTCTATAAAAGAGGAGAAAGAATTATTTCTAAGAAGGGCAGGGAGATCACAAAGGAGCCATAGCTTTAATTTTCTTATGAATGCTTTTATGAATTCCTTATAATTTGTGTAATGCATGGTGCCCCTTTAGGTATTTACTAATGTAAAATAATTTTCTAAAAGGCTTTTTGGTGGGAGCCTGGGTGGCTCAGTTGGTTAAGCATCTGACCAGCTCAGGCCATGATCTTATAGTTCATGAATTTGAGCCCCATATTGGACTCTGGAACCCACTTCAGATCAGCTGTCTCCCTCTGTCTCTGCCCCTCCCCATCTTGCGTGCTCTCTCTCTCTCTCATAAAAATAAATAACATTAAAGGCTTTTTGGTAAGGGGTAAACAGACTTACAGTGTGCTTGTGTCTACATGGCAGACTGGCTTGCCTTGAGGGCAGTTGTTTTAAGTTAATAACCAGGGAAAATTGCTTCTATTGACAATGATGGCCAGTCCATCATCTGGATTAGTCTGTTAGCTGAATTTCATGACCTACGGCTAAGAGTTTTAAAAATTCCAGTTATTTGGCAATTTTGTGGCCTGTCCCAGTTAAGTTATAAGAACTTGAATTCTGTAGATAAATATTGAGCACCTACTCTGCCAGGTCTGTGTGTGCTTTGATGCTGAGGATATACTTAAAATCAGTCCACTGCACCAGGCATTGAAGGCTCAGCTTTTCAAACTGCTTTTAAGAGTGCAAGGGGTGGGGCGCCTGGATGGCTCAGTCAGGTAAGCGTCCGACTCTTGGTCCCAACTCAGATCGGGATTTTGCGGTTCGTGAGATCGAGCCCAGTGTCAGGCTCTGCGCTGACAGCGTGGAGCCTGCTTGGGATTCTCTCACTCGCTCTCTCTGCCTGTCCCCTCCACATGCACTTTCTCTGTCTCAAAATAAATTATAAAAAAGCACAAGGGATGATTGTGTTCCTGCACGTGTACATGCATGCTCATATGCGTTTTCTTATGAATGCATAAGAGCTGCTAGAGTTGCTTTGTGTCTACCCAGGTTAAATTTTGAGTTTCTGAGAAAGATTTTGTACGAATAGATAAAGTGTTGACAAAGAATTTGAAAATAACTGGTATGACATGGATCTCATCACCACTCCTGCTGAACAACTTTCAGTGGCTTTCACAGGACAATGTCCAAACTCATTAGCATGGTGTCTCATCATTTTCTGCATCATCTTTTAAGAGCGCCAGGAAAGCAAGGCCTGCAAAGCCTAATGTATCCTTTTCAGGTGCTAGCGAGTAGTTACTTGCATTGGTTGGTTTGTTTTTGTTCCCTTAGTGGGTGTCTCTCATTACCACCTAGGCTCTGAATACTCTAAGACCTTATACGACTCTATAGTGGACACCTGAAATGGTCCTTGATGCCATTTTTAATTTTATTCTCCTGGTGTCACAGCAGAAAACATGAGTATGTCTCAAAGGCTAAGTTCTGAGAAATTATCAGACGTTTGTGTCGTCAAGGAAAGTGAGGAACAACGATACTCGAAAGGAAGGAGTACAGCACCCTCTGGTCTGCTCCTGTAACAGAAGTGAGTCCAAGGACTGGGTGATTAAAAAGAAAGCAGCCCCAGGGAACCTGAGTGGTTCAGTTGGTTAAGTGTCTGCCTTTGGCTCAGGTCATGATCTCACAGTTTGTGAGTTCAAGCCCCATGTCGGGCTCTCTGCTGTTGGCACAGAGCCTGCTTCAGATCTTCTGCCTCCCTCTCTCGCTGTGCCTGCCCCACTCTCACACACACACACTCTCTCTCTCTCTCTCACAAATAAATAAACTTAAAAAAGTAAAGCAGTCCCTTTCTCACTTCATTTTCTCCGTAAGTACTGCTAACTTCTCAGCCTCTCCTCAATCTTAATTCCAAGTCCTGACAGAATAACCCTGACTATGGCTAAGAGCTTTCCTCACCTGTGTCAAAAGAAAAATCTAACCACATTGCCCCAGGCTCCTTTGACAAACACACAACCCACCAGCAATAAGTGGGAATTTCCACAAGTTACAGTAAATACAGATGAAAATAAGCAGTATATGTGAAAACAAGTTCAGAATCCTACATTCTACTCCAAAGTAATTCCCCAATGGGAGGGCAAATCTAGATGAAACTAAGCAGTAAATACAAAAACAAGCTCAGAATCACACATTCCTTTCAAAAGTAACTTCCCAGTGTGAGTTAGTGTATGGCTCCAAGACCTAACACACCCTTCATTTGTTCAGGTGCACAGTGAGTGTTTTTCCATCTGGGTCGGGAACTCCTCTAAGTCCAAACAGACAGACGTTGCAAGGTCACATAAAGTGCTCAAATCCTATGCTGGACTGCTAGCAGTTTAAACACAATATATTCCTTTAGTTATTCAGAGAAGAATTCTGAGCCTGTGAGGTGAGTGGCAAGTTAATACTTACCCTGTAGGGCTTTTTAGAGGGTTGGTGGCAACTGTATTTAAAAACATATCAGGGCACCTGGGTGGCTCAGTCGGTTGAGCGTCCGACTTCGGCTCAGGTCATGATCTCACAGCTCGGGAGTTCGAGCCCCTCGTCCGGCTCTGTGCTGATAGCTTAGAGCCTGGAGCCTGCTTCAGATTCTGTGTCTCCCTCTCTCTCTGCCCCTAACCCACTTGCATTCTGTCTCTCTCTCAAAAATAAATAAACATTTTTTTTAAAAATTAAAAAAAAAAAAAAAAAAAAAAAAAATATATATATATATATATATATATATATATAGAACAAGGCCTGGCATGTACAAATACTCACATCATAGCTATCATGTTTATTATCATTCCTGGCTACTTGGAAGTCTCCTTTCCACTCTTTCCCAAGGGCAACTGGCTTATGCATTCCTTAAAGCACTTCCTTCCTACAATAAGGATGGACAGGAATTTGTCAAGCACAGAGCCTTTATTTTACATATCATTTCCAAAGAGGACATTGTGTAAGTCAGCAGCCAACAGAACTTCTAAGTGAGAAAGTAACAGCAAAGGTAACTGGCTCAAGTCCCTCTGTGTATACCATGTACATTTCATGTCTGAGCACCTTGTGTGTCTGGCTTAAGTAAGGCAGTGTAGATTGTGCGAACGAGAAATCTGTGTTCTGCGATCAGAAATGGCTACTGCATGCATCACGCAAAATGCACAACCTGAAATGTTTTGATTTGCAACCGAAGTTTCCTTAAGCAAAGATGCGCGTGAACAATGACGAACACATACAGAGCAACTTGGGCAGAGAATGGATAACGCTGCGGGGCAGTGAGGTTAGCGCGCTGATCAAGAGCCCCAAGCAGGAGGAGCCGTCCCAGTGGCAGAGCAGGCTAGGAGGGTGGGCAGCAGCCATCTCCAGCCACTTCGAGCTCCTTCCCGCCTTCACTCTAAGTTGAGCAGCTCCACGTCAAAGATGAGGGTGGCATTGGGAGGGATGACACCAGGGTGGCCCGTGGCTCCATACGCCACATCGGGGGTGCAGGTCAGCTTCGCCCTCTGCCCCAAGCTCATCTAGCAGGGATGGGGGCAGATGGGGAGAGGAGAAAGAGGACCCAGCTTGATTTAAAAGAAAAAAGTAAGATAACTATGGCATTTTCCCAAACTATCCTCCTGATAACCCTGAAGATCTGAGATGAATTTTCTGTGTGGCACACTGAAGTGATGTAGAATTTGGATTCTGTCTCAGACTAGCAGAGACTTCACTGTGGGGCACTAACTTCCACAAAGTGGTCCCAAATTCATTCATCTGACAACCACTGCTGGTTATTCATTTAGCGCATGGCCTGAACACTTCAAGGTATTCCTAATTGTTCCTCACCCCCTTCCAAAAGAACCTAAAGAGGGTGTATAAACAGCACATGTACACGTACACAATCGAGGAGGTAAGAGAAGCAGTCCATTAAAGACGTTAAGCAATCAGAGGCCACCGCAAGGAGGCGAGGGCTAAGAGACCTACACTAAAAGCACCATATGACTTCACAGACCGAGGGAGAAGAGTGTGAACCAGGGCTCCACACAGCAGTCATCAAGAACGTCTGGCATTGGTCGGACAAATGGTGAAATTTGAATAAACAGATCTAAAAATTTTAATAACCAACTCAAACATTTGAATGTATTGGTTAACAGTACTGCATCAATGTTAATGTGTAATTGATCACAAATTAACGTAATGGGATCGTTTTACCATGGTTATGTAAACTGTTAACATTTGGGTAAAGAATATACGGGAACTATTTCCGTGATATTTTTGCAAGGTCGGAAATTACTTTTTTAAGTTAAAAAAAAAAATACCTTGGCCCACCACTCCCCTCCCCGCCCCCCAACTCTCTAGCTGCCTCAGTCCCAGATAGCTGGTAGCTCGTAGCTAGTTCTGAGCAAGCCCACAGGGATGTGCTTGGAATGAGAGCCCCAGTGACTTAAAGTCATGCTGGCAATGAAAGGGAAGGAGTGGGGGCACAAAGCCAGCGGCTGAACCTAGATGGCGTCACCATGCCGTAGCAGTAGAGTCAAAGCAGTGGCGGTCTGTGATAGGGCAGGGGCGGTATACCGAGCCCAGACTCCAACTCCTCAAATCCCCCCTAATGAGGATCCTCATCCTACCTGGGCTGCACCCTCTTCAAAACCCTTGATGACTTCCTGTTTGCCAATTCTGAACTTGAAAGGTTTGTTTCTGTCTCTGGATGAATCAAATTTCTTCCCATTTTGGAGCATTCCTGTGAAAGCAAGAATAGGGTGGAGAAGAGCTGTGGCCATGAGTTAACACCCCATTCTGGGTCCCCATGTCTAAAATGGAATTCCTATTCTGTACAAACCTGCGCCTCTTCAGATCTCCCTGCCCGTCCTGTTGCCCAAGCAAGAAACCCAGATACCTCACTCTGCCTTACCCACCCCCTCAATATGGCCTATCACTTAGTCCTACATGTCTTTGCAATCTACCTACGTTCTACACGCTCCATTTCTACTGCCACCACCCTGGGACCACACCAAGTCACCATCATGTCTCACTTGTGCACAGGAACACCCTCTAACTGGTCTTTCTCTCCATTCTCACTCCTCCTTTCCAGTCTCCACTCGGTACCCAGAATGACGGTCTTTCATAAACATGTATCTGGTCATATTACTCTCTTGCTTAAAGGGATAGCAATATCCTCTTGTCAATAGCTCCCTGTGGCAGAATCCAAATGCCTACACTGGGCACAGGCACTTCAAGATCTAGCTACTGCCTGTCTGATAACCCTCTCTCTGCTCTCCTCTTCCTTTCCTTCCCCCCATGTCTTATTCAGGTCACACCTTTCTCAAATACCTTTCCCAAATACCTCTCAAATATACCTTTCTCAAACACCTCTGCACTTTACAACTTTTTCTGTGCTACTTCCTCAGCCTAAGGATGTTTCTGCCTCAGGTTGAGTCCTCACCTGTTTTCCCCCAACATGCAAAACCCAAAGGCCACATCATCGGCGCGTGGGTGGCTCAGTCAGTTGCTAAGCATTGGACTTTGGCTCAGGTCATGATCTCGCCCTGTGTTGGGCTCTGTGCTGACAGCTCAGAGCCTGGAGCCTGCTTTGGATTCTGTGTCTCCCTCTCTCCTTCTGTCCCTCCCTCACTTGTGTGCATTCTCTCTCCCTCTCAGAAATAATAAATAAATAAATTTAAAAAAATAAAAGATTCTCTCTCTCCCTTTGCCCCTCTCCCCTGCTCATAAAAAACAAAACAAAACAAAAAAACAAAGGCTACATCATCCCGCCCCCCCTTGCAATGAACAGAGTAAGGTGACCCAGCCAGTCAATGGTGGCCCCCGCACCCCATAAAAAGGGCCTGTTTGAATCTGGAACACCCCAGTGCTGTCTCTAACAGTCTGCAGCCTCCCTTAGCCAGGTGTCATCCCTGATGTACAAATATTGTCTCATTCCAGCTGTCTAAGGCTCGAGAACTGTATCTTTCTCTCTTTTTAAAGTTTATTTATTTAAGCAATCTCTGGACCCAATGTAAGGTTTGAGCTCACAATCCTGCGATCAAGAGCCACGTGCTCCACCAACTGAGCCAGTCAGGTGTCCCTCAAGAGCTGTTTTGGTATTTTTAGTTCTTATCGGTGACTAGTTCAAAGGTCAGGCCTGTAAACTATGCTCTTCCACGATTTCTTTCTGCAGCCCACAGACCATGACAAAAGCCAATTTGGGACCAGAGAAAGATCTGGCCTGTAAGTTCAGAGACTGGATACTGACTTCATTTTGGCACTAACTCATTGTGTGAAGTTAGACAAATCACTCCCTTCTCATGGCTTCAGATATGCCATGTTTAACATGGGCGGTCTGAACAAGCTTAATGTCTGCGCATCCATGATTCCACGTCTTCTAATTCCTACAATTTAAATATATACAAGGGAGAGTATTATTTTCCTACTTTCTAGGTAGAATAAATTGGACTCTTGCCCTGGGTATTAAATCAGGCAAAGGAGAAAACCCTTTACTAAGGAGGTCTTACAAAAACTCATGCATACACACAGGTTGCTAAGATACTCCAATACACAGAGATGTTCACATGTGCTCATGGGCACCTAAGCACACACATTCAGAAAAAAAACCCTGATGCTCAAACAGATGCTAAGAAAATATTTAGATCCACAAATCTACATATAATTACACAGACATATACTTGGACATATACACGTATGGATACACACACACACACACACACACACTCCATTTGATAATTGACTTCCTCATTCCCCAATTTCTTCAGATTTCATATACTTCAGACCAGATACAGTTATCTATAGCTACAAGTTCAGCCAAAACAATTCAGCCTAGAAACAGACCAACATCTATACGGTTACTTGATTTGACAAAGGTGTCACAGCAATGCAACAGATAAAGGATATATTTTTTTCAATTGCTGTTGCTGGATCAACTATATATCATATGGAGAAAATTAACCTTGAGCCCTACTTTATGCACACACAAAAAAATTCCAGATAAATCACAGATGTAAGTATGAAAAATAAAATAATAAGGCTTCTACAAGATAATAAACAGAAGAATATCTTCATGACCTAGGAATAGACAAAGACTTCTGAGCTGAACACAGAAGTACTAACTATAAAGGAAAAGATTGATATGTAGGACTTCATTAAAATTAAGAACTTCTATTCAAAAAATGCCATTGAGAGAGTGAAAAGACAAGCCTTGGCATGGGAGGTGACTGGAATCAGTATAACCAACAAAAGACTCATATCCAGAATATGTAAAAAAAACTCCTTTAAATCAGTAAGTAAAAGGCATCCAACCTAATTTTTATAACTGGACAAAACTCGAGCAGACTAAAGAGGATATTCGAATGGCCAGTAAGCACATGAAAAGGTACTCAACTTCATTAGTCATCAGGGCAATGCAAATCAAAACCACAATGAGATACACTGGGCACCCACCCGAGTGGGCCAAAAACAAAACAAAAAGGTGATAACGCCATGTGTCGATGAGGATGCAGGGGAACTGGAGCCTTCCTACATGGCTGGTGGCAGTGGAAATTGGCACAACTACTTTGAGAAGCTGTTTGGCAGTATCTGTTAAAGCAGAGGATAGGTACAACCCTATGCCCAAATAACTCCACTTCAGGGTATATACCTAAACAAAATGTGTACATACGTGCACCAAAAGACACCTACAAGACTGTTCAAAGCGACAGTATTCATAACAGCCAAAAACTATCAGAAACCCAAGTGTTCATCAATTCTAGAAAAGATAAATTGTGGTACATTCATATGATGAACTGTATGGGAATAAAAAAGAACCAATGACTCTGGACAAATCTCACAGACATAGTATTGAGTGAAATAAGCCAACACAAAAGACTACATACTCTGTGATTCCATTTATATGGTATTCAATAACAGGCCTAGCCAATCGATGGGGACAAAAGTATGAATGCTGGTTACCTTCAGGGAGGTGTAATGACTGGGAGGAGGCAGGAGGGAGATGCCAGGGGGTGCTGGAAATGTACATGTTGATCTGGGTGGTGGTTATGTAAGTGTGATCACTTCGAAAAATTCCATTGAGCTGTACATCTTAGATTTATGTCCTCTACTGTATTTATTTTTAATTAAAAAGTTTACCAAAAAGTCCCCTATCATCTCCTGCTGGGTTTGATGAGACGGTCCCTCCCCACACTCTTGGCTGATGCTAGTGTTTAATGCACATGGCCTGCTCCCTGTATCTACTCTGAAAAGTCTTTGCAAAAGGATGTTGTGGTTTTAGTAACTTGATAAGCACTGGTCTGTCTACAACATGTAGAACAGATAAATCAATTACACAGGTCAGAGGCCCCAGGGGACTCATGGTAATTAGGCCAGTCACAGGGAGATAACACACAGCTCTAGCTCACTGACGCCAGCCACCGGCAACACAGCTGTTGAGAAATACCCACACCGTCTGCCTAGAATTAACCTGGCACTTCACACTGGCCCAGAGAACTGCTAAAAATGGCCCCATCTGAATACGTCCTAGGAATTAAACTGGCCTTGCCGTCTGCTAAGTGGCTGTCACCAACTTTGCCACATTGGGAAGCAGGTCACAAGGCAGAGCATTCACTTCTCTTGGAACAAATACCTGCTTGTCTTCCTGCCAGCAGTCCTCAGGAGCTCCATCTAGAATGTTCCTCAGCCCACCTGACCTTCCAATACAGAGCATCCAAGAGGGGTCTGCAGAGATGTGGGGCTCTCCTGCAAGTCCCACAGTGCCCTGAGACAGGCACTGCTGTTGCCCCAGCTGTCACATTGCAGCAGAGCCTCTGGATGACTTGGCTCTGCCACTCCCCACAGCCCCAAAGAAGGAAGGAATCCTGCCTTTTCACCTTTGTGTCCCCAGTGCCCACACAGCATCTTGCACACAGTAGGTGCTCAATAACAGCACGCTGAATTGAACAGTCTATTTCTGAAAAAAGAAAGGAAATGCTGAGGAAGTCACCCTCCCCTTCTCTAATAATATTGTAGGAGGAAAAGGGAGCCTGCAGGGAAGATCAGGGCTCTCAGAGCTTCAAGAAGGGATTTCTAAATATCAGACAGAACAAGGAAGGCCAGGCTCCACCCTGCCCACAATGGAGGGAAGGGAATGGAGGTGCTTGGCCCAATTAGAGGCTGGCTCCACAGATGGCTCCTGCTGGTACAAATGGGGAAGGAGTAACCTTGCAAGCCCCCTTTCCCATGCCCACAAGGCTGGCTCGAGAAGTAGGAGACAACTGGTCACAGGGAGACTTGGCTACCTTGGGCTTTAGGCTTGATCTAGGGAGCAGATACCTCTAGAGAGGAGTAGCAGAGGAGAGACCTCCCTTGGGAGGGGCAGGTCTGGATGAAGGCTGAGGGAGCAAAGCCTACCTGTGTAGTGCACCACACACGTCTGTCCCTTCTTGGGGAATGTCCTTCCTGCAAGGAGACATGAAGGCAGATGAATGAATAGGGCATTGGAAAAAGTCACTTGGGACATTCAGATGTGACTATGACCCAGAGCTCTGACCCACATTCCCCTCCATACCATGGAGATGCCCACAGCTCTAGTTCTGGCTCTGTGCCTTGTATGAGGCTTTTTATTTGATTTGAACTTTATTCCCTTGGGTTCCTCAACTATGCTCTCTCCTTTCTATCTTCCTTTCTTAAAATTTTTAAAGAATGTTTATTTATTTTTGAGAGAGAGAGAGACAGAGCGCGAGCAGGGGTGGGGCAGAAAGAGAGAGACGGAGACACAGAATCCAAAGCAGGCTCCAGGCTCTGAGCTGTCAGCACAGAGTCCGACTAGGGGCTTGAATGCAGGAGCCATAAGATCATAACCTGAGCCGAAGTCAGATGCTTAACCAACTGAGCCACCCAGGCACCCCATTATTTTTTCTTTGATCATTCCTTTTACTTTCTTTCATCCATTCCACAAACATTTTTTTAAGTTTATTTATTTATTTTGAGAGAGAGACAGAGAGAATAAGTGGGGTAGGAGCAGAGAGTGCGGGGATCCCAAGCAGGCTACATGCTGTCAGCACAGAGCCCAACACGGGGCTCAAGCTCATGAACTGTGAGATTATGACCTGAGCCAAAACCAAGAGTTGGACACTTAACTGACTGAGCCACCCAGGTGCCCCCATTCCACAAACATTTACTGACAGCCTACTATGGACTAGATTCCAGAAACACAGAGCAACCTATGAACTCATGGTGAAGTTAGGGAAACAGATCCATAAATAATAGATTACAATGGAGGAGGATGACTGCAACCAAGGATTAATAAGCATAATCATTCACAAATATTTACAGAGTATCTACTATATGCAAAGCCTGGGCCTGATTTCAGGGACACAGCAGTAAACCATAGAGACAAGATCCCAACTTCTTTGGAGTTTATATTCTAATGGGGTGAAACAAAACAATACACAAATAAACAAGACAACTCTAGATTATGATAATTCTTTAAATGAAATAAACACAATGATGAGTTAAAGAGAGATACAATGGACAGACCATTTTAGAAAGGGTGGTTCAGGATGGCTTCTCAGAAAAGGTGACATTTGGACTGAATCTTGAAGGATGAGCAAAATGCTGGGGAAAGCACTGCAGGAAGAGGGAGCTCCAAGGGCACAAACATTGGGGCAGGAAAGGACTGGAGCATTTGCAGAATAGAAAGGAGGCCTGGTGCCTGGAAAGAAGAGAGGGAGAAGGAAGCAAGTGGGAAAAAGCCAGATCATGCCCAGCATTGCAGAGCCGGATTTAATTCTAAGTGCAACAGGAAGCCACTGGAGGGTTTTAAGCAAGAGAATGACATAATCTGAATTAAGATTTTATAAGATCACTCTGACTGCTGTGTGTAGGATGGACGATTAGGTGCCTGTTTCAATAATCCAGACAGGAAATCAATTATGGCTTGAATTAACGTGGTGGCAGCAGAGAAGAGAGCAAAATAGATATATTTGGGAAGCGGGACTGACAGGGTACACTAATGGAGTGGAGATGGGTCTGGGATGAGGGAGAGGGAGACATCAAGTACAACACTTGGGTTTTCAGTTTGGGGAACTGGATGGAGAGTGGAACTAATTCCAGGTGGGGAAGACTGGGGAGGAGCAGATTTGAACAGTTGGCAATTTAAAAAAATATATTTTTTTAACGTTTATTTATTATTAAGAGACGGAGCATGAACAGGGGAGGGGCAGAGAGAGAGGGAGACACGGAAGCAGAAGCAGACTCCAGGCTCTGAGCTGTCAGCACAGAGCCAACGCGGGGCTTGAACTCACAAACCGCAAGATCATGACCTGAGCCGAAGCCGACTGAGCCACCCAGGCGCCCCGAGCAGTTGCCAATTTTGAGATGCCTATTAGACATCTATCTGAGTTTATGTTGCAATAGGCAGATGGAGTTATCTGTACTGGAGCTATAAATCTGGGTGGAATTTACCAGGCCACAAGCCTGGGTAACAAAGCATTTGGGAAGCTAACAAGTGAGCCAACATGTAGAGGACTCTATGGGAGTCAGGGAAAGCATCTGAGAGGAGATCATGGTTCAACTGAGTCTTAGAAGATAAGCAGTTTGCCAGAGGAAGTAAAGGGAGATAATCTGGGAAGAGTGAACAACATGTTCAAAGGCCTAGAATCGAGCTACAGTGGGATCCCTGTCTGGCTCACCGCTCTAACCCCAACTACATAGTACACGTTCAATAAATATTTGCAGAATGACTGGCGTGTTTAACAAATTTGCAGGCAGCCTGCTAAAGCTAGGGGAAATGGTGGTAGTGGGGGTTGCTACTGGTAGGAAGAGATGAGGCTCTGGTGTGGAGGGTAAGACTCAGCCGGACTACCATCTGTCTGCAGAAGGAGATGGAAGATTCATTAAAACACGAAGCGGGGGGTGGGGAGGGTGAGGAGCAGAATGGGACAGAACAGTCACATATGCATTTTAAAGAGTCCACAGGCTACGGTGTGAAAAATAGGTGGTGAGTTAGGGAGGCCAGATGGAAAGCAGAGAGGTGAGACTGAAGGTGGTGAGCCCAGTTTAGAGGATATGCGGAAATCCAAGTGAGAGGTGATGTTGGCCTGAACCAGGGCAGGGGCTACAGGGATGGAACCCAGAAATTTTCAGCAAAAGGACTTGAAAGGACTTGGTGTGGGGCTCGACCAAGACGGTGTCCCCAATGTAACAGTACAGTAGTTTGGCCCTTCTGTGCTTTCCTGGCTCAAGAATTTAGACTGTTAAAAGTAGAAGGCCAAAGCTCTTTCAGGCTTTCTCTAAAAATCTAATCTCCCTCGGGGTGCCTGGGTGGCTCAGTCGGTTAAGTGCCCAACTCTTGATTTCAGCTCAGGGTTCCTGAGACGGAGCCTCGCATCTGGCTCTGCACAAACATGGTGGAGCCTGCTTGGGATTCTCTGTCTCTCTGTCTCTCCTCAGCTTGTGTGTGTGCACACTGGGGGTGCACACTCTCTCCCTCAAAATAACTCTAAAAGCTACTATAAACCAAGGAAGGGAGAAGAGGCCTGCAGCCCCCTGGCAGAACTCAATGACAGTGCCCTGGGGTGTGACAAGGTGTCAGGGAGATGCCTCCTGGGACCCAGCACCATAGTTCCCAGCTGGGTCAGAGAAGTCTGTACCTGATGGGTGATCAGGGTAGTGGCTAGGATCTAGGAATCACTGCCTTTTAACGAGGAGGGTGGCCTGGAACCCTGAGGTCCTCTCATTTCCTAGAGAAGGTGGGGGTTGTCAGTTATGTCTCACGTGAAATCTGTCTGTCAAATTCTGCTGCAGAAATGGGGACTCTGGACTGGATTAAGTTTCATTTAAAAAATTTAAAACTGGCTATTCCTTGCACATCCATACCCAATTATACAAGAGATGTCTGGCTTGGGGGAGTGAGTGGTGCCAGTCGTGGGGACAGGGAAAAGGCAATACAGAGGAGCGCTTGGAAGTGGGGAGGACAAGGAGAGTTAGTTGTTTTGGACTTGCTGAATTAGGTATCCGTGGGACATCCAGATAGAGGTCGAGCAGCAGCTGGATAAATGGACCACCTTGAACTCAGGTCGGAGATCTGAGCTGGAGGCTTAAGTTTGGAGGCCATCGGTTTGCAGACGGTAATGAAAGCCATGGGAGTGTACAGGATGGCTGGAGAGGCTGAGTGGGGCGGGGAGGATAAAGCGAGATGCAGAGGCGGAGGGAGCGCTTCTTCCTTCCCAGACTGGCTCGGTCCCCACAACGTCTCACCGCCCAGCCCACAGGGGCCGCCCGACCGGAGGCCCGGAGGGGGGCGCATTGGAAAGGGTTGCCCCAAACAGAAGAGAACCCTTCCAGCTGTTTCCAGAGCTCACCTAGCAGGGCAGGGAAAGCAGAACTAAAAGCCTGCCCTGGGAAACCAGCAGTAGCGGATAACCGAGAGGTTCCAGCCGAGGCAGCGGCGGCCCGAGGCCCCCGGGGCGGTGGCGGGCCGCAGACCCCCGCCTCCTGGCCGCCGCCTTCGTTCCCCTAGGTGAGCCGGCGCGGAAGGGGATGGTGGAGGATCGTCTGCTAGATTCCCAACAATCCTTCCTGGGATCTCCTCTCACCGCCCTCATCCTATGCCCGCCTCGGATTCAGCACCCTCCGCGCCACCTCTGAATCAGACCCCCGCCCGCCCGGCTCCGCCCCGGGACCCTTCCTCCTCCCCCAGCTCGGCCGCCCGGTACCGTCTCCCGGGGAGATGGTCTCGATCTCCACGCCCATCGCAGTCCCACTGGCCCCGCCTCCGAGGGTCCCCGCTGCTGCCCCGACCCCGGCTCGGCTCCGGCCCTGGCCCCGCTGGCTCTCCGACTCGCCTCCCCGCCGCCACTGCAGAGCCGGAGGAGGTGCGGCGGGAGTCGGGACCTGCGCGGGGAGGGGCCACGGGGAAGGGGGCGGCGGGGCGGAGCGGCGCGGAAAGGTGGGGTCGGCTGGGGCGGGGCCCGGGGGAAGGGACCCTGAAGCGGCTGCTCCCGAGTTTGCCAGGCTAAGGGTCGTTAACTGGGGAGGATGGTGAGGGAGACATGAGACACGCGCGCATCCACCCACCCATCTATCCATCCATCCATTTATCCATCTATCTATCCATCCGTTCAACACAAATTTACCTAGCATCTACTCTGTGCTAAGCTCTGGGGAGTCAACCCGGTCCCACAGACTAGGGGAAAGCCGGCAACTAAACCAACACTTTAAGTAGAAACGCTCACTGCCTTGGAGTTCAGGACGTTATGGAAGCACCTGAGAAGTACTTACTACTCTAGTTTGGCTGCCGGGATTGCAGGAGCAATCTGGGGATGCGAGGTGCGGGGGAGGGGAGGGTGGGAGGAAACCAATCATTACCTTACCCCAATCACCCTCAACCCTCATTCAAGCTTCCCGCCTCGTTCTGCCCCACTCACAGGTAGGTTCCCACCTTTCGAGGCAAAGAACTGCGCCCTGCTGATGACAGTTAAATTGAGGTAGAATCCATGTCGTCAAAGAACGAAATTTGTGACGGGTGGGGACACAGTTAGTTACAGCATGGTTGATTCCTGCTGTGGAATGAATGAATAAGTTACAACTTAAGCTCCTCTTCCACGCCAGACCCTTCACCTCCACCCAAAAGAGTCCCAGGAATCTGGAAAGATATCTTTGGAGGAGGTAACATTTGCTTGAAGAATGGATGGAACTTTAATTTTTCTCTCATTGTCCCAAAAATCAGTGTGAAAGTATGATTCTGATAAATGGCACTGGAATATAAGCACGGGGAGAAAAACCTGAGTAAAGGCAGCCAGAGTGGGCCCTGAAAGTGTTCTTCTTCCATCCGCCCCACCCCCATTCCCCCAGGTGTTTAGGTAAGAGATTTTAGGTTATCAGCATCGCTGAAGTACCAAAACTGGATGTTTTGTTCAAGAAAGACGACGGTCAACTGTACTATGAGGGTCAGGATCTGAAATTCCCCATCGGCTGCTCCATGGCATGGCCCAGAGTCTCCAGGTGTGTAGCTGGTCTAAAGTCTGGTGTCACACTAGGTCCCTGGGCTATGGCCAGTAAGCGTAGAACAGGAGTTTGTAACTCGGACAGGTCTATGGACAGGCTTCAGTGAATGCACAATGTTTTGTGTACGAATAAGAACATTTTTCTGGGGAGATTTATCACATTTTAAAAGAAGTCCTCAACACCTTCCCATTCCCCTGACCCCCATCTCCTCTCCAAAGTTAAGAAACCGTACTCTAGGGATCCTGTACCCCTTCTCAGACTAAGAGAATCGAGAAGTGAGGGAAGGCTCTACCCTTCTTGAGGGAGAAATTGTTGCTGGTTTACTGTAGATGGAGTTACACGGAAACTACAACTCCCAGAGATCCGTGCGGCAGTTCCAGAGCTTATTGGTCAGAGGGAAGGACCCTAACCAATAGACAGAGGGCATTGTAGGGCTCGCCAAGTTACCGCTCACCTATCAGAGGCCTGGGAGCCGATACTTCCGGTATTCGCTCAGGGCTCCAGATCCGCAGGACCCGGGAGTCTTTATTTTCTGTGGGCAGTCAGGCCAAAGGTATTGTTGTGTCCGTTCCTGCTTAAGCCTAGCTGGTTTTGGGAGGCTGTGGGTGGGCGGAGAGGGAGATGGAGGGGCCAGTACTTGTTGGGGAGTGGGGAGGAGACCCAGGAGTGCAGAGAGGATGGGGAGAATGGGAGTAGGGAACTCGCGTGCGAAGGGCTAGCGGCTGAGGATGAGCGAGGGGTGGCTTTAAACGTTTGAATATATTCCATGTGACTCATTAGTGATACTTGTGGGAATATATCCTAAAGAAGCCATCGGAAATGAAGAACATGCTTTATGCATAAAGACCTTTATCACAGAGTTATTTATGATAAGATAAAGTTGGCACAACCAGGTGTCTCAACAGTGAGGAAAAATGCGACTTCACTAAATGCGTACTAAGTGGCTTTTAAAAATAATTTGTAGGGGCGCTTTGGGTGGCCCAGTCGGTTAAGCTGTCCCACTTCGGCTGAGGTCATGATCTCACACTTCACAAGTTCGAGCCCCACGTGGGGCAGGCACTGTGCTGACACCTCAGAGCCTGGAGCCTGCTTCAGATTCTGTGTCTCCTTGTCTCCCTGCCCTTTCCCTGCTCTCACTCTGTCTCTCTCGTAAAAATAAATAAACATTTAAATAAATAAATAAATAATTTATAAATTTTAAGTAACATGGGAAAATGCTAATATATAATAAGTGAAAAAATCGTCATATGAAACTGTACAGTATGGTTGAAAATTTTTTAACCAAAACTACATAGAAAGAAAAAAAAGCCAGAGAGATGTAGTCATAATTTTTTTCCCTTTGGGTGAATGGTTTTTCGTGAATTTAGCTTTTTACCTTTCCTGTGTGTTAATTTTTTTTAAAAGTGTGAAGAACTTGAAATTATTTTATAGTCGAAACACAACAAACAGAAAAACAAGTTGGAGGTTATGTAGTTCTGTTTAAACCTACTGGAAATAGTCCAGTTTGCCTAAGCCCCTTGATTCTCACCATGAGTTGTCTTTAGAGATTAAAAACAAGAATTAAATGGTCATAGGCTGAGCAGCAGGTCCTGATTCTGACCATCTCTCCCCTGAACTAATGAAACAGTGGGTTTTCATTCCCTAAAACTCCCTGAAATCTTATAGTCTGAGGGTTGAGAGACTAACAAGTATACAGTTAGCTTCAGGCAGAATTTAAATATTTTAAAGGATACAAAATAATTGGGGGACACCTAAAGGCTATTTCAACCTTTGTCCTCTTGGCTCTCTGATCTTTCACAGCCGGACTGTCCACTGCTTTGGCTTTAACTATCTACATTATGACAATGACTCCCAAATCCTTAACCTCTGACTGCGTAAGGCACATTGCTACCTATAGACATCTTAGATGAGGCAGATCTAATACAAAATTTCTCACCCTTCCAATGTTTGAAGCACACTCTGCCTTCTATATCTCTGATTAATGGTTCAACAGTTTCCTAAGCAAAAGTCTGCATGTTATCCTCAATTCCCCTTTCTTCCTCACCACTCATATCCTACCTGATGTCATTATTTATTCAATCTGCATTAGAAATATCTCTGGAGGGGTGCCTTCGTGGCTCAGTCGGTTGAGGATCAGACTCTTGATTTCGCCTCAGGTCGTGATCCCAGGATAGTGGGATCGAGCCCTGCATTGGGGTCCATGCCCAGCGTTGAGCCTGCTTGTGATTCTCTCTTTCCCTCTGCCCGTCTCCCACTTTCTCCCACTCTTGCTCTCTCTAAAAAAAGAAAAAGAAAAAAACAAAGAAAGAAAGATCTCTTGAATCAGGTACTCTTTCTCTTCGGAAGTAGCTACAAACTTGGCTTACTTTCTCATTGTGAGAAATTCAAACTATCTCATGACTCCTCATTAAACTTATCAGCCTGGGTGGCTCAGTCGGTTGGGTGTCCGACTTTGGCTCAAATCATGATCTCACAGCTCGTGGGTTCGAGCCCTGCATCAGGCTCTGTGCTGACAGCTCAGAGCCTGGAGCCTGCTTCGGATTCTGTGTCTCCTCTCTCTCTGCCCCTCCCCTGCTCATGCTCTGTGTGTGTGTGTCTCTCTCTCTCTCAAAAATAAATAAACATTTAAAAAATTAAAAAAAAAAAAAAAACTTAGCCTTATTCCTTGTCAGTCCATCCTGTGCTTTGTCATGTGAATGTGTGCTGGTTCCTCCAAATTCCTCAGCATGCCCTTTATGATCAGGGATAGAAGGTTGGAAAGGTATATCAATCTCAGATAATTTAAAGACTGAAATACCTTGCTAAGACATTTGAAAGAACTTTTTTATATATGTAGACTGTAGAGACAAAGTATTTGAGCAGAAGAACAAAATGCGCATAGCTGTGATTTTTTTTTTTTAATGTTTTATATATTTATTTTGCGAGAGGGAGAGAGAGAGAGAGAGAATCCCAAGCAGGCTCTGTGCTGTGAGTGCAGAGCCCAGTGTGGAGCTCAATCCCACGAACCATGACATGACCTGAGCTGAGATCAGGAGTCAAGACGGTTAACCGACTGAGCCACCCAGGTGCCCCTGACCATAGCTGTGATTTTTTAAAAAGATGATTCTACCCAATCATATAAAGCATCCAGGCTCTGTGGGAAGGAAGAGGCTGGTGTCCAGAAGCCTTCTTGTTCTAACCTACTAAAGAGGGAGAGGTGGTCAGGACCTAAACTAGCAATGGAGTACAAAGGATTGCAACAGATTTTTGTAATTTTTGTTAGGTTTTTGAGAAAAATGTGCCAAATTTCTTCTTGTTACCAAGGATGAAAATATTAAAATTAATTCTTCTAAAAATCTTAGTAACATTATCATGTTTGTTTTTCTCTTATTTACAAATCCTTATTCTGTGCTACCCCTGGCCATATACACCCTCAATGACATTAGACTGAATTGGGTAGCCTAAAACATATATAAATTGCCTTTGATATAATTGGCCCATTAGGAATTTTCTCTGCCTAGGAAAATGTATCATGCATTATTTATCAATAAAAGTCTTTTAAAAGTGCATGAGTAGATATTAGAGGAAAACATATATTATCTTATATAAGACCAGTGGGCTAGAGGTGGCAGTTTTCTTCATTAATAGTGACAAGGGACTTATTTTCCATTTAGCAAGCCACTACAGACCCACTTAATCTGACATCATGTGTAGAAGCATAGTAGACAATTCCTTCTTAGTAAAAGACTCTACAAACCAGGATAAGGCCAGCAAAGAGGCATGAGAAATAACTTGCAGATGAGTTAAAAGCAAATCACCAGGCAGTATGGTAGAGAATACGTTTCTGTGGATGTAGATTCCAAAGACAACTTCTCAAGTTCTGTCTTTGACACATATTAGTAAAACAGGGTTGAAAAATGTCCACTGGGTTCAATGACATAGATGGCACTGGTGGCTTGGTGAAAGCTGTTTTAAAAAGGTGGTAATAGGGTCAATTTGGGGGGTTAAGAAGAGAGTGGTGAGGAGATGCCTGGCTGGCTCAGTCAGTGGAATGTGCTACTTTTGATCTTGGGGTTATGAGTTCAAGCCCCAGGTTGGGTATAGAGATTACTTAAAATCTTTGGGGTGCCTGGGTGGCTGTCAGTTAAGCATCTGACTCTTGGCTTCCACTGTTTGTGAGATCCAGCCTCGTGTTGGGCTCTGCTTGCTGACAGTGCAGAACCTGCTTGGGATTTCTCTCTCCCTCTCTCAAAACAAACAAACCAATGATGGGGCGCCTGGGTGGCTCAGTCAGTTAAGTGTCTGACTTCGGCTCAGGTCATGTTCTCACGGTTCGTGAGTTTGAGCCTTGCGTCAGGCTCTGTGCTGACAGCTCAGAGCCTGGAGCCTGCTTCAGATTCTGTATTTCTCTGTCTCTCTCTCTACCCCTCCCTTGCTGATGCTCTCTTTCTCTCTGTCTCAAAAGTAAATAAACACTAAAAAAAAAAAAAAAAAAAAGCAATGAAAAACAAACAAAATAACAACAAAATCTTTAAAAAACTTTGAGTTAAACACAGTTCTTAAAGACTTTTTGGTTAATGAATGCTAGTTTAATGAACAATTTTACCAAGATAATTACAATTCATTTCTATCCCTGTGCTTTATATTTTTATTTAAATTTCACAAACTTCTGTTGGTCAAAAAGAATATAATGTTTTTTCATTAAGTTATTTAGCTAGTGTACTCTTTGTTAGTATTTATTTATAAATAATAATATTTTTAATATTTATTTGTTATAATCAATATAATAATATTGTTAATATTATTTATTATGCTACTCTGTTTCTCAATAAGTCAACTAGGTGAAAATTCTTGTTTTTTGTCCTAAAATTAATCTTTCACAGTCATTTATTGTTGCAACATTTTATTCTTGCAACCATTATTACACATACAAATATATATCAACTCACTGATAGAATTTTGAAATAGAATGTACCTGAAGGTACAGTTTTTGCCCTTTAAATAAAGAATGCTTATCATATTTGTCTATATTTGAAAGTAAATACTTATCATTTAGATAAATTAGAATATCCAATTTATTCTCATTACTGCCTTATTCTTATCTGACCTTATGTATCTTAAATATGCGTGGACACACACATTCAGGGATGCTAGAAAATGACATTAAAGCATTAGGCTGTTCAGTTTTCCAAAGGCTAAAATCCAAGCCAAATAGATTTTGGCTGAATACAAAGGCAAAGCCAGCTTTTGATGCACTTGAACTTGAAGCTCACTACTAAAGCCACAGTAAACCAGGTTCTGTATATAAGATGATGCAAGGAAAGATTTTCATACTGTGGCACTGATACAGACTCTACATTATAATAATCACTCGAGGGGCGCCTGCGTGGCTCAGTCGGTTAAGCGGCCGACTTCGGCTCAGCTCATGATCTCGCGGTCCGTGGGTTCGAGCCCCGCGTCGGGCTCTGTGCTGACAGCACAGAGCCTGGAGCCTGTTTCAGATTCTGTGTCTCCCTCTCTCTGACCCTCCCCTGTTCATGCTCTGTCTCTCCCTGTCTCAAAAATAAATAAAACGTTAAAAAAAAATTTATAATAATCACTCGAAATAAAGATGTTTTTTCCCCTGGAACTATCCTAGGAAGAAAATGTTTGATTGTTGTAAAATCTTGTGTTAATTTTATAAAATATAAAAATTATATAAATATATGATTTATTAACCTTGTTTGATTATTTGTCATCATGATTTAAATGACAAGTATGAGTTAAGACCTGGAAACTTGTGCTAATATGTATATGTAAACTATGGCTAATATGTATGGTTGCTTAACCTTTTTTTTTTGGTTTTTTGTTTTTTTTTTTTTTTTTTTTACCATATAGGAAATGAGAAATGCTATTATATGGCTGCATTAGGACTATATGGACCAGTAGGGGAGGGAAATATCTCTTAATATATATTCCCCCATTGTTTTGGTTGTTTTAAGAGGCTGGATTATTGGGGCACCTGGGTGACATAGTCACTCTTTTTTTTTTTTTTTTTTTTCAATTTGAGAGGGAGCATGAGTCAGTCTGACTCTTGATTTCGGCTCAGGTCATGATCCCAGGGTGGTCAGATAGAGCCTTTGTTGGGCTCCGAGTTGAGTGTGGAGCCTGTTTAAGATATTCTCTCTCTCTCTCTCTCTCTCTCTCTCTCTCTCTTTCTGGCTCTCTCTCTCTCTCCTTCTGTCCCTCTCTCTGACTCGTGCTCTCTCTCAATTGAAAAAAAAAAAAGAGGAGGGATTATTTAACAGACTTAGAAAGCATGTCCAAATATAGTCCAAAGAGGTTTACTTACAGTATCATAAGAGCCTAAAGCAACAAAAATGTGATCACAACACAACCCCTGGCAATACTGTGACCCAATTAGAAACTCCTTTTATGATGTAATGGATACAGAGCATTCCATCTGAAAATACTTGACAGGCAAAGAAGTTAAGTTTTTAACTTAAGTCTCATTTTTACTCTCAAAGACCTTGTGCATTAGTTGTGAAATGTGCGGTAGTACATGAAAGAGTAACTGGTAATTGCAGATAATAAACTGAAGATGTCGCATGAGAGCTGTAGGCTGTAAGGCTATAGGAGTTAAGAGGAGGAAAGTATCAGATTTAGCAGGATGATTAAAGAAGACCCCTTGGAAGAGATAGTAATTAAGCTGGGCCATCAGTTCCCCTGTCATTGATGGAGTGTTTTGAACGGGCCGAGTATTGTAACTATGAAGATGACCAACTAGAAATAAGACTGGAGGGATAGGAGGTCCACGATGGGTAGGGGTTCGAATGCCCAACTGAGGAATTCAGACTTTATCCTATAGGACAGTGCTGCCCAGCAGAACTTTCTTCAGCGATGGAGATGTTCTATTCTCCTCTGCCCAATGTGATAGCCACTAGCCACATGTGACTGTTGACCACTTGAAAAAGACTAGTGTGACTGAGGAACTGATTTTTTATTTTAATTAAATTTGCAAAGCACATATGGTTAGTAGCTACTATATTGAACAGTGCAGCTGTGGGCAGTAGGTAGCATCTGCCATTTTTTTTTTTTTTTAATGTTTATTTGGTGGGGGGAAGGGAGAGAATCCCAAGCAGGCTCCTTGCTCAGCACAGAGCCTGACACAGGGCTCGATTCCACAACCCTCAATTCCATGTGAGATCATGATCTGAGCTGAAAATCAAGAGTCAGACACTTAACTGACTGAGCCACCCAGGTGTCCCGAATTTTGTTTTTAACATCTGCCAATTTTTAAGCTGATAAATGATATACTTAAAAGGATATTTTAAGACTGGTTTTGCACAAGATGGACTAGAGAAAGAAAGAGGTAGGGAAACCAAGTAGGAGGCAATTATTACAGCCAAGTAGGTTTGCAGTAACAGCGATCTGATTCAGGATAGTGCTGGTGGGAATGATAAGAAGGACTGGATTCAGGAACAGTTCTAAGAATTAATAAGACTTGGTCACCAACTGAGAAGGCAGGAGAGTAGTCAAATGGAGTCCTGAGTTTTTAGCCTGAGTGAATATGAGAATGGCGATATCCATTAACAGAAATTGAGGAGCTGCTGTGGAGAGCAAAAAAGGCCTTTTTTTTTTTTTCCCCTTTCATGCAGGTCCAGTTTGAAATGAATGTGGGCAGGGCTAATATCAGCCATAATGTGAAGCCTAACATATAATTGAATAGCATTGTAGCACAGCAGATCTGACAGTAATAAACAGAGGTAACAATTGAAAACACGAGAGTAGGTGACACTGGAAGGAAGGAAATGTGAGAACAGTGATAGGGACTGAGTACTAACTAAACTTGTGGACCCTATCCACATCTAGAAAAAAGTTGGGACACAAGCTGAATTCCCACCTATAGTGGAATCTTTGAGTACATTATAGCATACCTTGCAGCTACTAATGGGGCTACTTAAAAGACTGAGGAAGATCTGTTTGTTACTGACTTGAAAAAGTACCCGTGATTTAAAATAAATTAGTGAATAGTATGTAACATATGAGATCCCTGTGATTATTGTTGGTCCTTTTTTAAAAACCCCTTCCTAATTTGGGGGCAGCTGCCCTTTGTGTGAGTGTTGGTGGGAAAGCAGAACCCCCGTCCCTTATGACAGAAGCCTTTGTGGGGACCCCTCTTTCTCCCCATCCTGGCAGCTAGAGCAGGACTTGGAAGCTAGGCCAAGCCAGTGGGAAGTTTCCCCCTGGACCCCTATTCGGAATCTTAAGCAATTGTTACTAAGTGAAGGGGCAGTGAAGTTAGATTCTCAGCCACTGATGTGTTGAGAGAGTGGTAGCCATGGTTTATTCCGTCTAGCTAGCCTCACTTGGTTTCTGCTTGTTTTTCTGATCCTGGTTCTTGAGATTTTTTTTTTTACTTAGCCAGAGTGGATTCTGTTGTTAGTACCCAGGAACTGTGACTTAAACCCCCTTTTTTTGTTTAAAAGAAAAAAAAAAACTTAGCACATATAAAATTCTTTTTTTTTTTTTTTTTTTGGATAAGTTTCTTTAATGGTTTCAGAGGCTACACACCAAATTGTTAACAGTGCTTTTATCAAGGACTTGAGTTTGGGGAGGGGAGGTGTTGGCATGGGGTAGGAGGAAACATTTCATTTTATTGTAGAAACTTCTGGTTTGTCTCAATTTCATTGCAGTGAACATGTACTTCTTTAGTAATTTAAATTCCTTAAAAAAAAAAAAACCTTAAGAATGAAAAAAATTGAAGATAATATTTCCCTAACCTACTTTGTATTCTTGCAAAAGATTGTTGCAAGGAGCAAATGTGATAGGGAATGTGAAAATGGTCTGAAAATTATTAAGTGCTATTTGAATATGGTGAAGTAGAAATAGCAACAGTGACTCTCTGAGTGTCATTTCGCTGAGGAAGTAAAAGCCATTTTGAAGGGAGTTGAAATAAGTGC
This sequence comes from Panthera tigris, assembly GCF_018350195.1. Taxonomy (NCBI): domain Eukaryota; kingdom Metazoa; phylum Chordata; class Mammalia; order Carnivora; family Felidae; genus Panthera; species Panthera tigris. The sequence continues at coordinate 120,421,464 of NC_056662.1, forward strand.
TAATAAAGTCAGAGATGTGAATATCAGTTAATGCTTGACTTGGCAGTGAAAGAAGACTAGAAATTAGATGGTGAAAGAGGTTTTTCTCAATATTTTAATTTGAGAAATTTTTAACTTAAAAGTTGAAAGTACCAGGAATATCAATATAGCCTCAATCTAGATTCAGGATTTATTAACATTTTGCTACATCTGTTTTATCTCTCTGTGTTTCTATATAAAATGTGTAGGGTTTGGTGTTTCTGATTTAAAAAAAAAATTTTTTTTTACATTTATTTATTTTTGAGAAACAGAGTGAGACAAAACGTGAGTGGGGGAGGGGCAGAGAGAGAAGGAGACACAGAATCTGAAGCAGGCCCCAAGCTCCGAGCAAGGGGTCAGCACAGAGCCTGATGAGGGGCTCGAACCCACGAACTGTGAGATCATGACCTGAGCCGAAGTCGGACACTCAACCGACCGAGCCACCCAGGTGCCCCTGGTGTTTCTGGATTTAGCTAAGCCATTTGAAAGCAAATTGTAGGCATCATGACACTTTACCCCAAATACTCCAACATCATATTTTAACAGCAAGGACATTCCCCACATGACCATAATACCGTGTTCACACTTAAGAACTCTAAGGCTCCTGGGTGGCTCATCTGGTTAAGCATCTGACTCTTGATTTCAGCTCAGGTCATGATCTCATGGTTCATGGGTTAGAGCCCCACATGGGGCTCTGTGCTGACAGAGCAGAGCCTGCTTGGGATTCTCTGTCTCCTCTCTCTCTGCTCCTCCCCCGCTTGCACACACTCTCTCAAAATAAATAATAAACATTTTTTTAAAAAGAAAACAACTCCACAATATCTCCTAATATCTATTGCATATTCAAATTTCTCCAATTCTAAAAATATCCTTTTTTAATAGAAAATTTTATTTACGGGGCACCTGGGTGGCTCAGTCGGTTAAGCATCTGACTTCTATTTGGGTCATGATCTCGAGGTTCCTGGGTTTGAGCCCCACATCTGGCTCTGTGCTGACAGCTCAGAGCCTGGAGCCTGCTTTGGATTCTGTGTCTCCCTCTTTCTCTGCCCCTCCCCCACTTGCACTCTGTCTCTGTCTCTCTCTCTCTCTCAAAAATAAACAAACATTAAAAAGAAAGTTTTATTTCCTCAATTCAAGAGCTGATCAAAGTTTATATGTTACATTTGCTTGTTATGGCTCAGTCATGTCTTTTAATCTGTCACATGCCTTTGACCTTTTATCCCCTTGAAATACTGACCTGTGAAAGGCCTAAGCCAATTGTCTTATAAAATGTCCTACATTTTGGATTTGTCTGATTATAGTCTCATGGTAAAACTTTCCTTCTTAATGATTTCAGATACCCTTTATCAAAGAGGATGGAGTTGGGAAAAGGAAGACTTCTCAGGACTGGGCTGAATGCATTGTATCAGGCAGTACATCCAGTTCATGGCCTTGTCTGGACTAATGGGAACCAGGTAGTCCTGACTGATTTACAGCTTCACAGTGGAGAGGCCAGGTTTGGGGACTCAGAGGTCATTGGACAGTTTGAACATGTGTATGGAGTGTCTTGGGCCCCCCCTGGCACAGCTGACATGCCTGCTCTGCTCGCTGTGCAGCACAAGAAGCGTGTCATTGTGTGGCAGCTATGTCCCAGCAGTACGGGGACGAACAAATGGCTGATGTCTCAGACCTGTGAGATTAGAGAATCACTCCCTGTCCTTCCCCAGGGCTGTGTGTGGCATCCAGAAAGTGCTGTCCTGGCTGTGTTGACTGCGCAGCGTGTCTCCGTTTTCCACAGTGTTCACTGCGACAGTTCCCGGGTGAACGTGGACATTGACACCCAGGGCCTCATTCACTGTGCGTCTTGGACCCAGGATGGCCAGAGGCTGGTGGTGGCAGTTGGCAGCAGCCTGCATTCCTACATTTGGGACAGTGCTCAGAAGACCCTTCGCAGGTGCTCCTTCCACCCAGTGTTTGATGTGGACAGCTCTGTGCGCTCCATCAGAGCCACCGTGGACTCACAGGTCGCTGTAGCCACTGAGCTCCCACTAGATAAGATCTGTGGCTTAAATGCATCTGAAATCTTTGATGTTCCACCTAGCGGTGAAGACCCTTGTCTGTGTACTTTCCCGGTTATTGATGAAGTACCCACCGGGGGTAAGGGGGCAGTTGCTTCTAAAACAAGTGTTGAAACATCAGTTTCTCCCATTTCTTCCTTTTCAGATCCTCTGGATCTAACTCATATGCATTTCAATACGTCAAAATCTGAGGGTGGTTCTCTTATTTGTCTAAGAAAAAAAGACTACTTGACAGGAACTGGCATGGATTCTTCACATCTGGTCCTTGTGACCTTTGAGAAGGAGGTTACGCAGACCAGAAAAGTCACCATTCCAGGCATTCTGGTTCCTGATCTAATAACATTTGATCTTAAAGCTCAGGTGGTAGCAGTGGCTTCTAATACTTCCAATATAATTTTTATCTATTCTGTCATCCCATCGTTTCTGCCAAACATCCAGCAGATTCAACTTGAGAAAAGTGAAAGACCAAAAGGTATGTGTTTCTTGACAGAGAAGTTATTATTAATTTTGGTTGGAAGACAAAAATCCACTGATTCAGCATTTCTTCCTTCTTCAAAGACTGATCAGTATATCATTCGTTTGATTGTTAGAGAAGTAACATTGGAAAAAGAATTGCCAGTAACATCGAGTGAAAACCAGAGTGGATACTCTACTTTCAGTACTCCATTAAGTAAAATAGACAGAAAAAAGCTACTTGAAAGTCTTTCCCCAGATTTGTGTCACCAAAACAGAGGGCTCTTCACATCTGACAGCCATAGTCAATGCGAAAGGCCTGGAAGAACCCTTATTGAAGAAATCAGGAGCCCTCCAAGCAGTATCTGTGATGGGTCCATAGCTCTCAGAACTCTAGATGCTGAGCCCATTAACCGCTCAGTAACACCGCCCAGGTCCAGCAGCACACCAGACCACACCAGCACTCCGGAACTTCCTAATTTGCCTCAAAGCAAGAACTCACAGAAGGAAAAGGAAACTTACCGACTGTCTAAGGAAATGGAAATTTTGTCTAGGACCCTGACTGAAGTGCAGCGATGTCTTTCTGAACTCACAGACACTCTGCATAATGGGAAGAAGTCCTCTCCTGTGTATCCGTTGTCTCGGGATCTGCCTTACGTGCGCATCACTTACCAGGTAACTTCTCCTTTGAGGAGCTACCACTATACAGAAAAGCTCCTGCAGCCAGTGGGTACTGCAAGAAAAATCCAGTGATGAGGAAGATGGTGCTCTAGCCGAACTTCACTGAACTGGGCATGTTATGTCACAGGCAAGTTGTAATACCTTTCTGGGTTGGTTGGCTGCCAGCCAGACGGGCACACATACCAGTGTATAGTGTGATCGTATCACATGCATGGTGTAAAATATGAATGACGGTACTCATTCTGGCAATTTCTATTTAGGAAAAAAAAAAGAGTTTTCCTTATTGTGCCATCTTATCATGGGAGACTTTTCCTTATGCGTTGCAGAGAGAGTCCATTTTAAAACAAATGTAATGCATATGCAAACATTACACGAATGGGATTATAGCTTACCTGTTTTTATCACGAACACTTTCTTTCTCCATTGAACTTGGCCCTGCCCCCTGCCATAATTCACTTTATGGCAGCTTACTGTGGCTCCCTCCATATTTTAGTTCATAACTCATATAATAGTACACACTTCTTTGTATCTATAGGCCTATAGATGCGGGGTTGATTGTTTGTCATTGTTTTACAAAAATGGAGTCGTAAGTTGCACTCTTCATGCTGAGAGGACGCTGCTTATTGAGGTGATCCATTGTTGATAGACGTTCACGTTGCCTTTACTTCACTTCTTCAGTCACTCCAAGCAGGGCTCTCATAGTACTCTTTTATGTATCTATTTGTATTCCTACTTTTATTTCTGTTGGGTTGGTTCCCAGAAGTAGAAGCGCAAATTTGAAAAGTACATATACATTTCTACTTTTAATACGGTTGCCAGATTGCCTTTCAGAGATTTTTTACTAAATGTATCATCATATGCCCACTCTCAACCTATGAGACTTCCTATTCCTCACATCCTTACCAATCTGATAAGTGTGAAGTGCTTTTTACTTTCATTCATTTGTATTTCCTTTACTGTTAGTGAACTTGAGTATGTCTTTCATGGTTTTTGGCCCGCTGAATATGAACTGCCTATTGTTCACTTTTTTTTCCTATTGAGTTATCAGTTTATAAGAGTTTTTTGCTTATTATAGAAATTAACATACATGCAATAGTCTAGGTTTGGTTACATTGTTTTATTATATTAGTTTTTACATTTAAATTTTTAATCTTTCATTACATTTTGGTGTGTGGTCCACTTTTATTTTCTGAGAGATAACCAATTGTGCTAGGAGCTTTATTAAAAATCTATCTTTCGATGGGGCGCCTGGGTTGCTCAGTCAATTGAGCAGCCAACTCTTGCTTTCAGCTCAGGTCATGGCCTTGTGGTTCATGAATTCAAGCCCCATGTAAGGCTCTGCACTGACAGCACAGAGCCTGCTTGAGATTCTCTCCCTTTCTCTCTGTCCCTACCCCACTTGTGCGTGTTCTCTCTCACGCTCTCTCTGTCAAAGGTAAATAAATAAACATTAAAAAAAAAATACATCTTTCAGGGGCCTGGCTGACTCAGTAGGTGGAGTATGCAACTCTTGATCTCAGGGTCCTGAGTTCAAGCCCCACATTGGCACAGAGCTGAATTTAAAAAAGAATCCATCTTGGGGCGCCTGGGTGGCGCAGTCAGTTAAGCGTCCGACTTCAGCCAGGTCACGATCTCGCGGTCCGTGAGTTCGAGCCCCGCGTCAGGCTCTAGGCTGATGGCTCAGAGCCTGGAGCCTGTTTCCGATTCTGTGTCTCCCTCTCTCTCTGCCCCTCCCCCGTTCATGCTCTGTCTCTCTCTGTCCCAAAAATAAATAAAAAACGTTGAAAAAAAAAAAAATGAAAAAAGAATCCATCTTTAATCCCACTGAACTTGATCTAACACATTTGTCATATATAAACTTATATGTACTGGGATCTAATTCTGAATTCTCCATATTGTAACTACTATAATGCTGATCTCTTTATCTAGAACTTTACCAATGTCACACTGATTTGATTGTGGACTTTTATATCTTCATTTTAAAAGATATTTGCAGAAAGTTGGTATCGAAATCATTGATAAGTAATATGTAAGTTATTATCTAATAGTCAAGAGAGGTCTTTTAATTATTTTTTTTTATTTTTTTTTTAATGTTTATTTATTTTTGAGAGAGAGAGAGAGCACGAGTGGCGGGAGAGGTACAGAGAGAGAGGGAGACACAGAATTCGAAGCAGGCTCCAGGCTCTGAGCTGTCAGCACAGAGACCGACATGGGGTTCGAACTCATGAACTATGAGATCATGACCTGAACCGAAGTCTGATGCTCAACTGACTGAGCCACTAAGGCGCCCCTTAATTAGTTTTTTCTTAAAACTACTACTCTTGGACCAACTCAAAGGTATAGGTTTGTTTTTTGTTTATTTATTTTTAATGTTTATTTTGAGGGGGGGGGTAAGGAGAGAATTCTAAGCAGTCTCTGTGCTGTCAAGCTGAGCGGGCTTGATCTTATGACCATGAGATCATGACTGGAGCCAAGACCAAGAGTCAGACAGTTAACTGACTGAGCCATCCAGGCACCCCAGGATGTAGGTTTTTAAAAGAACCAAAGAATAGTTTAAAATAATTAAAATTTTTTATTATGAAAAATTGTAAACATAAAGAAAGACTAAATAACGAAATCTTTTATACCTATCATCTGGATTTAACTCTTGTTAATATTTTGCCATAATGGCTTCATTTTTCTTTTAATTTTTCTTTTAAATCTTTATTTATTTTTGAGAGAGAGACAGCAGGCTCCAGGCTCTGAGCTGTCAGCACAGAGCCTGACGCGGGGCTCGAACTCATGATCCGTGAGATAGTGACCTGAGCCAAAGTCAGCCACCCAACCAGCTGAGCCACCCAGGCACCCCTATTGCTTCATTTTTTTTTTTTAACAATTTCCTAAAATACTTTAAGTAGGGATGTCATGGTATTTAAGCCATAAATATTTTGGGATCGAATCTTTTTGTTATGTTAAACAATGTAGCCAAAATCTCCTTATTTACAACTGGTTTAGTTAGAGTAATAGTAAATAGGATTTTAAAAAAAACTACTTACACATTCTAGTTTTAAGAAATGTTAACTTTGTTGCTTCTGCAATCAGTTTAACAACTCTTATTTTTATATCTGAAGAAATCTCATTATGTAGGTCCTGTTGTTGAAAAAAGAGCTGTGCTTCTCTGCAATGGCAAACTAAGGCTCAGTACAGTTCAGCAGACTTTTGGCCTCTCTCTTATTGAAATGCTCCATGGTAGGTAAAATTCAGAAATTGACTCTACCCCACACCCCCTCCCTCTACCATTTTTTGTTTTGTAACTTTGTAATTTTCATTGATAACAAACCATTCAGTGGTTCACTAGATAATTAGGTATTGTTAATTGTCTACTATATACCCAAGGCTATAGAAAATATGGGTTCTGCCCTTAAGGAACTTACATATATATTCTAGCTGGAAGACCTAAATGTACACAGGAAAAAACTAGAAAAGAGTTATAAAGCAATGTATAACAGCTGCAAAGAAATGACATAAAAACCTCATATATACCTGTTACACTACACATAAAGGTCATAGCAGCATTTCTTAAAGGAGGTGTCATTTCAATAGGCAGCAAACATGTGGATGTGAAGGCCATTCCCAAATGCCAGAGGACTGAGTCATACCCGTATCATCAGGTGCACAGGATGGTTTTTTTATGCCTCATTCTTTTAATGGAAGCCACCACCACATTGAACATGGAATTTGTTTCATTTTTTTCTCCCCCCTAATATGTCAGCATCAGCTTTTTCCTGTTTTGACACATACATCTGTGATATGACATCATAATTGTCATTTGTCCTGGGTGGGGTTAATATTCCATTCTGGGTGTACCATATTGTACTTTGCCATATTTTCTTTGGCATTTAAGTGGTTTCCAATTTTCAGCATCATCAATAGCACTAATAAAGACCTCTCTGCGTATTTTACATGTTGTTTTTGGAAAGTATAGATTTTTAGAAGTGAAATTTTCAGAAGTGAGGCACAGTACATCTGAAAGAACCAGAGAAGGTCACAGGCTTGTGTTATGCTACTGGCCCTAGGTTACCCCAGAACAAACCATTCAGGATTATCTGGACCATTCCAGTCTATCTGCAGTCGGCTCAGCCTCCTTAGCTGTCTAGAGGTTGGTATGAACCTAAAGAATAAAGCTTCCTCCAGAGAGTAACTGTTCCCACCTTCACATAGTTTCTGGAGAAATTGCTTACGAGCGTGTAGATAGGGACACTCCACACACAACCCCTAACAACGTGTGCACTACATACACACTCATATGCATAGCACGAAGTGATAAATGCCTAGCCTGGGTAAAAGTGGATGTCCTCTAGCTATGCCCAAGTCATCAATGACCTCACCCTAAGTAGGAGTCAGTCCTTCCAGCTTCCCATTCCCATCCGTGTGATGATCAGGTTCAATATTACCAACTACTGGATTCTTACTCTCAAAAAAGTATTTGTCTTATTTTTCTTTAAAGAATAAGATGAGATATTCTAAATTACATATGTGTTTATTTCACTTTGCAGACTCACACTGGATCCTTCTCTGTGCTGATAGCGAAGGCTTCATCCCGTTAACTTTCACAGCCACTCAGGAAATAACCATAAGAGATGGCAGCTCAAATGTCTTCAGAGACTCTGCCTCAGAGTCTTAATCCTGGTCCTTCTCTCGAAGTCTGTAGAGAGCTTAGCGTCCAAAGTGTAGATGCCACCAGCTGTCCCACCCATTTGGGCAGTATGGCCTGATACCTTTTTTTTTTTTTTTTTTTTTTGAGAGAGAGAGAGAATCCCAAGCAGGCTCTGCTGCTGTCAGCCCACAGTCCGACACAGGGCCCAAACCCACAAACCGTGAGATCATGACCTGAGCCGAAGTCAAGAGTCGGGCTTTCAACCAACAGAGCCACCCTGGTGCCCTGGCCTGATACTTGTTTGCAGAGTTATTTGCTGCATAGCTTTTCAGATGAGGCCATTACAGACAAGATCTGTCTTCTACCATGGACTCGTCTCAGCTGGGATTTGCATTGTTGCTCAGAAGTGAAGCACATGCCATGGTTGGCTTGGCCACTTGCCCCCCATTTCCCCCAGGCTGAGGCTCACTGCTCTGTAGCAGAGCTCAGTCTTTGTTAGATGGCTCAAAAAGTGGTTGTTTATGTATTCATGACCGTGTGGTTTTGTCTAAGGGCAGAATTCCCAGAACAAAACAATATTATGGTGCCATATGGATTGTGTTTTATGGTTTCTCTGAGGCTTTCTGTCCCTTGCCCAAAACCGTTAAAGCTGTCTTAGAAGCACTTAAAAGGTACTTCGGCATTGTTATAGATCATTTCCTTGGCTGATGAGAGCAAGAGGTACCAGAGAACATATGCTCCAGCATGTCCTGTTTACCCCAAACCAGCAGGAATCAGCAGAGCTCAAAAGAAGACCAAAAAAATCAACTGACTTCTGTGCCCAGCCCTACCTAGAACAGGAAGTCGTTCTGATGTTGGCTGGAACTGCCAGGATTTAAACCTAACTCTCTTGCTTCCTTAAAAAATTCTGGCTAACTATGGTCTAGATACTCCTAAAAACTAGTCCTAGCAGATTTCAAATGAAATTTCAAATGCTGTGATCCCTCTGGACCCCACCTGAGCGTGTGCGTGTGTCAATAGTGCAATGCCTAGCACAGAGGTCAGAGGCGTGATTCTATGCTGTCGCTCCTCCTGATTTTCTCCCTGAAATGCTTCACCCCCCATCCCCCAGTTTGGGGATCATAAAAATGTCCTGTTTTTCTCCCAGTACACTCCCTTAGTTACATTGTCACTTTAATTTTGATGTTTTTCTTTTCCCTCCATTCAGGTCTTAGAGACCAGCACGGAGTCTGTGAGAGAAAGTAGTTCAGAAAATTGGAAATTTCACTGAATCTAAGGTGGGTAGAAGTACGAGCTTATTATAATTACGGGCTCAAGTGCCACCTTAGTAAAGTGGAAAGAGCCCTGATTGCAACTTCAGATAGACACATCACCTCTCACGCAGAATCATAAATTTCAGTGACGGCGGCACAACAGATTGATGGCTGTGTGGCTAGTCAGGGCACATCTGCAGATAAATTGTTTCAGCCATAGAGGTTCCATTAGCACATATGCATCTTTCTCCCCACTTTCCTTTAAAATTGTCTGGAAAGAAAGATTTTGTGCCCTTGGGGACTTCTGTCTGTCTGTTACCCTTTATGAAGATGGAGCTGGGATAAGAAAGAAGCGAGGGCCCATTTTGTGGTTCAAATGCATTAGGCAGCTGCTGGGATAATGGAAGCGGAGGCTGCTGGTCTGTAATCAGTAGCCTGAGAGCAGTGGCTGAGGACAGTCTGAGGCCTGGCTGCATTTGCAGAGGAAGTGTCTGCATGGCTGCATGGGATGAAAGTACACTATTATGAAGCCTGCAGAGGGGGCCTGGGGACCCTGTAGTAAGATCAATGTGGGTGCCTGAAAGTATATGTTATGTTCACCATTTCCCTGGTCAGAGTCCTGTAAATGAGTCAATAAAATCACTAATGGTTGATGCGACTGTTGTGAATGTTTTGATGGTATTTTCTTTGTGATTATTGCCAGTATAAAGAAAAGTTCTTGATTTTTTGTTTGTGGATGTTGTCTCTGTATTTCTTCTGGCGGACAGTCTGGCATATAAATTATTTATTTCTTTATCGCAAATCTGATTCCATGACAACTCTCCTACGAAAGACATCTCCTTGGCCTCTGCTATTATTATAGTCATTGGAACAATAGAAGATAATCCAGTACTTGCTGGCTTTAGAAACAGGGAGAGAAGAGTTGTCATCTTAACTATTGTTCAATGTCATGTTGAGAATATTTTGCATAAGGAAAGGCATTCTTTACAAATCTTCGTGCCCAATTTTTTCTGAATTTTGTACAGGTATTTATTATTTGATACACGCAATAGATGTGAAGTATAGGAAGGCTTAATAATAAAATGAACTACCCATCACCTAACGTAAGAACCAGAACATTACTAGAAACCATTCTGGGTCCTTCTCTGTAGAGACAGTTCCACCCCAGAAGCAACTAATGTCTTAATTGTTGTAATTATCATTTCCTCATTCCTTGTCTTTTTCACCACAACCACATGTACACATTGCCCTAAACAATAGTCTGTATTTCCCCTTGTTTTGGAGCTTTATACAACGGCATTATATTGCATATAGTCTTCTGCAACTTTCACATTTATTTCTTTAATCAACATCCTGTTGGGTACTTGAGGGGAATCCTCTTTCTCTCTGTGTAGCTTCCTCCTCTAAATACTCTGTCCTGCAAACTCTAGCCACTTTGGTCTCCCCAAACTCACCTTCTCAGCTCAGAGTCCTCTGGGCTCCAAATGGTGCTCTACACGGTCATCTGGGAACCCTCAAGGCAATCCCTAAGATCGCCTCATTTGTTTCCCATCTCTCAGAGATTCCTCCTTCATTGCCTCATGCCCAGTGTCTTGAAAACTTATTTCATATATGCAGACCAGTCGTTTTTAATCGCTTCAACTGAGGGGCTGGATCTGGTCTTTACTACTCCATCATGGCCAAGAGCAAGTCTTTCCACATCTTGTTCATTTATTTCTAGGTACTTTATATTTTTTGTTGCTACTGTTTAAAAATTATGTTCTATAACTGTTGCTGGAATATAAAAATGTAATTTTGTTAATTTTATGTCCAGCTACCTTGCTGTGCTCTCTTATTCTAATAATGTATCTGTAGGTCCTTTTGGGTTTTTTAAGTAGGTAATCATATCATTTATAAATAATGACAATTTTTTTCTTCCTTTCTAATTATTATACTGTTATCTTACTGCACTAGCTAGATCCCCTGATGAAGTGTTGAACAGAAGCATTGATAGTGAGTAATCCTTCCCTTATTCCTGATTTTAAAGGGACTATTTCATCGTTAACATTTTGCCACTAGGTGACATATTTCACCATTAAGAATGTTTGCTATAGGTTTTTGGTAGATAGCCTTACTCAGGTTTAAAAATCTCTACTTGTGGTGCCTGGGTGGCTCAGTAGGTTAAGCATCTGACTCTTGATTTCAGGTCAGGTCATGATCTCATGGTTTGTGAGTTCAAGCCCTGCCTGCATCAGGCTTTGTGGTGGTAGTGCAGACCCTGCCTGGGATTCTCTCTCTCTCTACCCCTCTCTCTCCACCCCTGTCCCCCACGCTGGCCTGTTTGTGCATAGGCTCTCTCTGTCTCTCAAAATAAACGTCCTTTTCCTCTTGGTTTGCTTAGTACTTTTATCATGAATGAATATTAGCTTTTTATTAAATGATTCTGTATCTATTGAGATCATAATTTTTTTCCTCCTTTATTAATGTGGTAAATTTCACTGGACAGATTTTTCTTTTTTTTTTTTTATTATTATTTTTTAATATATATTCTTGAGAGACAGAGCATGAGTGAGGAGGGGCAGAGAGAGAGGGAGGCACAATCTGAAGCAGGCTCCAGGCTCCAAGCTGACAACACATCGCCCAATGCAGGGCTCGAACCCACAAACTATGAGATCATGACCAGAGCCGAAGTTGGACACTTAACTGACTGAGCCACCTAGGAGCCCCTTAGTTTACTAGTATTTTGTTTCAGATTCTTGCTTCTATGTTCTGTGCTCTTTTAATCCTCTAAGGTTAGCCTGTAAATTACCTTTCATTTTTACTTTTCTTGTCTGGTTTTGGTATTAAACTTATTCTGGCCTGATACAATGAGTTGTAGAGTTTGCCCTTTTTCTATTCTCTGGAAAAGTTTTCAAAAGCTATGAAATGATCCTTGATAAAAAGTTTGATAGCACTTGGTAAAATCATTTGAATCTCATGGTTTGGGTGTATATGTGTGTGTGAATGCTTTATAATATGTATTTCATTCCTTGAATATTTATGAGATCATTTAGGATTTCTGTTGTTTACACTCACACACGTATACACTCAGTTCTTCTATAATGCTTGTTTTGAAAACACAAATTTGTTCCAACACAATTGCTATATTAAAGAACAGTTCGAGCATAACCTGAATTTCCTTGCTTCTGCACCAGTTTTGTCCTTAAGAGACACAGAAAAATACCCAGCAGAACGAAGAAGTCCCATAGGAGTACGCAAACGCACACACATACACACCTCAAACATCTCACAAGCAGCTGTGTCACCGTGTGTGTTATGAGCCAAACCCATCCATTTCTGGGGCTACAACTTTCTATCCAATTTCAAATAACTTCTGCCATTTGGTAATAACATACAAGCTGCAACCCTTTCCTCCCATTGCTTCATCCACACTCCGTGTGCGCAGGAAGGGCACAGCAGCGCGAATGGGGAAGAAAGAAAACTAAGAAGACCCCAAGTTTTTGGTTTTGGTGACCTGATAGATGCTGACATAATTTACCAAAAATGCAGGAGGTGGAACAAGCATGGGGAGGTGATGAGTTCCGCTTGAGGATGTTTTAACTGCCTGAAGAACACTCAGATGGGCTTCTGAAGTTCAGCAGAGCTCAGGGTTAAAATAGGTGTAACGGTGATAGTGATTGAGGGGCACCTGGGTGGCTCAGTCAGTTAAGCTTCTGACTGTTCCTTTCGACTCAGGTCATGATCTCATGGTCACAAGATCAAGCCCCATGTAGGGCTCAGCACTGGGCGTAGAGCCTGCTTAAAATTCTCTCTCTTCCTCTGCCCGCTGTACCCTCCCCTGCTTGTGCTCTCTCTTTTCTCTCAAAAAATAAAAATAAAGGTGATTGTGAGTGAGATTACATGGCCCTGGGAAGCCTGAGACACCTACAGAGCATCAAAGGAAGAAGAAGCAAAGGAAAAGACAGAAAATGAAGGGCCAGAGATGGTGGAGGATAAGGGGGAAGGTGCATCATGTAAGCCAAGGGAGGATGGAGTTTTGAAAATGAGTGGCCAGCATTTAATGGCTACCAGTCACTGAGGGTTTCCCTGGTCAGATATGATCTCACACTTAATCCTCAAGGCCATCCAGAGGTAATGGCGAACACATTCCTTTCAAAAAGGAAACAGGCTCAGGTTTGTTACAGAAGTTGATGAGTCACACAAGTAAATAATACGAACCCCCATTTCCTTTTCTCTGATGCTGGAGTTGACCTTTGACCGTGCTGAGCTACATGGTCTCCGTAGGACGGCAGAGGCCAGGTTTAAGGAGTTGAGGGGGGAATGGCAAGTGGGGACAAGGAGACAACACTACGGTGGCGGGGGGCTGGGGGAGAAGAGCGAAGCAGATTGTTTGGACAGGTGGAAGATAAGGGAACGAGGAAAGGTGATTTTTGTCTGTTTCAGGATAAAGCCGATATAAACAGTCACTTGTTCATCCAGTAGACATTTATGCATATTGAACATTTACTTCCAGGCACTGAGGATCTAGCAGGAAGAGCCAAGGTCCCTGTCCTTGTGACGTTTAACGTTTTAGTGGGGGCGGCCAGCAATAAGTAAGCAATTGATAAATACACAGTTGTACATGGAGGTAGGTCTACTAAGCACAGGCAAAGCAGGGAGAGCTTAGAGAGTGCTGGAATGCAGGAATGGTCACTGGGGGAGAGCAGGAGCGCAGGAAAGGTCTCTCCGTCCCAGAAGTGACATTTGAGCAGCCCCCTGGTCTTGTGGGTCTTGAGCAAGTGAGTGGCATGATCTCTTGGATTTAAGTGGGCTTGGAAAAGGTAGCAGAGAGGGAAGGGGCGAGTGAGATGCCTACTCTTTGTCAGCAATAGGCCCAGGGCTGGGCCTTAGTGGCGAGCAGACATCCTCTTCCTCTGAAACAGGAGGACTGGCTCTGAGGGTGGGTGTCAGAAGAGGGACAGGGACACGAGGGGAGGCCCTGTGGGCAAATGTGAGTCAAAGGATCCAGAGTAAGAATAACGGGTTGAGTCAGGAATGATAATTCTCGATGAGTACAGATAATACCGTGGGATCGGAGCATAGAGTCCGAGGTGGGGATGCTGGCATTTGGTTTCAGAGGAGGAGAGGTCCTCCTGGTACCAAAGTCTGGGCATCAGCTGTTCCTCCAACAATTGTTTCCAGCACTGGCTGTCTCCACAAGCTTTAGAGTCAGGCCCACTTAGGTTCAAGGCCATTTTTGCCACCAACTGACCTTAGGCAAGTTACTTAATCTCAGCCTGTTTCCTCACCTGAGAATGAGAATAATAGTACCCACTTCGTAGCACTGCTGTGAAGGAGAAACGGAATAATACATTTTGGGCAGCCCCTGGTCATCTAACCCCTGACCCCAGAGGTGGCCCCCTGCAGCTGTATTTGGACAGTACAGTTCTGCTTGAGGCTGCACTCCTGGGAAACAGGTAACAGAATTCGGCACAAGCTTCTGATCCTACCTGAATTGCCCATCTTTCCAAAGCACGGCATGATAACATGGGAGAAACTTTACCTTGCCTTCTGTCTTAGCAGGTACTGTTCCCCACAGCCAGTGATTTTCCACTGTTGAGAAACTGGGTGTGTGTGTGTGTGTGTGTGTGTGTGTCTCCGTGTGCAGCCAGGGGTGAGCAGAGCTTCCTGGCAGCCCCTTAGGCAGATGGACAACGAAGAGAAGCCGAACCCAGCTCTTTCCCTGACGCCCTGTGACCTCAATGATCACCTACCCATGTCAGTGTCACAAGCAAGGGCAGAGAGTTCAGGCATCATATAGACCAGGTCGCACTGTGTACTCTCACTCTGAGGTCAGGTTCCTTCTCGGGCTACAACATTTGTGGAAGAAGCAAGGCGTTTCATGCTTTGAGGGGCAGACCGTCCCTGAATGTGAGTCTGAGCTCTGGCAGTGTTAGGGGTGACTCTGGAACCTAAGAGGCAGTCAAAGCTCTAAAGAGGAAGTGGAAGGGGGCCTACCCCTGCTCGGTGGGCTTGGGAAAGCTGACCCCATGGAGGGGACAGAGCAGGGGGCTGGGAAGAAATGCAGGGGGCAAGTCTGCACCTCCTGGTCACCTCTTTAGGTGTCTGGGCTTTTCAAGGAGTTGCTGGGGCATCAGAACCCCCATGGGTTCCCCAACACCTCTGCAGCACCCCCCCATCCCCAGCCCACACAAGCCACTGTGGCCTGCTACCCTGACTACTCTAGAGTCTCAACTTTTTATCTCCTCCAAAGCAAAGGAGGAACCCATGCCCCAGGTGGCATCTCTGGCCTGAGGAAATGCAGAATCAGGGATATAGGGCTGAGGACACACAGCCAGGGGCAGTGACGTCAGGCACCCTCCCCCTTCCCTCCTTGGGCAGTGGTTTCCCAGGAGGTGGGATGAGAGGGCTGGCCACAGTCATATTTTACAGAATCAATAGAAGATAAACCTTTTAATTTTTTTTTTTTTTGAAAAAATAAACCTCAGTGGATCTTTCTTCCTCAAAGATATGGCCTTTAGAAAACTGTGGTCCCTGTGCTTTTTATAAGATACCATTTCAAAAAAATATTTCCACAAAAAGAACTTTTGTTCATAAAAATGATTGATCTTTGATGGCTCCATATCAGTCTGTGTCCATTTCCAGAAACAGTGTTATCTGAACAAAAGGGAAAGGCTTGAGAAACGCCTCTGGCGGCCTGCTCAGTCTCCTCACCCCACCGCTGTCCCCATGTGCTCCCTCTGGGGTCTGTTGGCCTCAGTGCATCTGTCTGTGTCTCTCTTCGTGACATCCCCAGCATGTCCATCTGTCCCCACTCTGCCCATTCGTGCGATGTCTGTCAGCCTCTCTCTCCGATGTCTACCGGAGTGTCAGGAGGAACAAGAGGTCTGTGTGTCTGTCCTGTCGGGTGAGCAGGTTGTGGGCTTCCTTTTTCCAGGAATAGCTGCTATTGGGATGCTTTCCAGGTCAAGGTTACCTAGAGCTGAGTGGTCAGGGGCACAGGCCTATCTGACCTGGTCTGTGGTCAACAGGCAAGAAATGACAGCTGAGGGAACTGGAGACCAGGCTGGTCCCTTCAGGAGATGTCACTGAAGACTCCATATCCCAGGGGAAAAGATGGGTCGCATGTAACCTTCGAAGTAAGTGTGCTAAGGGGCAGAGAAGAAAGGAACGTCGAGCCCAGAAGATGCTGGCTCCTGCTGTTCCAGCCCACGCAAGCTCAGACTTCAAGCAAGGGTGTAGCTGGTCCGCCTGTAAAAGGAAAAGGGGCCAAAGAGAAAGATGAGGGTGGAAGGGGACTCTGTCCTGCCATAGACCCCACGCCCGATGGAAGTGGCAGGTCCCTGCCGTCCTAGCAACTCCTCCCCTTCACAGCCCCTTGGGAAAAGCTACAGCCCTTGTTTCCCCAAGTCCCCCCAACAATTCCCCATGTGCATGTCACTCCGAGTGTGACATGTGATCTCAGTGTTACTCGGCCCAAGTCTGAGCCATCCACACTGAGAATGAGGGACGGATGACAATGCCACTTCCTGCCAATCCTGTACAGTCCAATGTATGCACACGTGCTCAAAGTTCTGAGTGTGTGAGCATCTCCAAAAATGCGGCCACGTGCTCGTGAAAGCCACTGGGCCGGACGTGTTGACGCTGCAGCACCAGCTTGGCCGTGGCCTCTGT
This sequence comes from Panthera tigris, assembly GCF_018350195.1. NCBI lineage: Eukaryota > Metazoa > Chordata > Mammalia > Carnivora > Felidae > Panthera > Panthera tigris. Next base: position 120,438,215 of record NC_056662.1, read on the forward strand.
GCTGGGCTTGGTTCACGGAAGTGAATAAAACACAGCCCTAGCCGTCCAGATCCCCCACAGTCCACTGGGAAGGCCAGCCAGTGGGTATCTCATCCCTGTGCGGAGGGATCAGTGCTCGGAAGTGGGAAGGACAAGGCTCAGGGAGTGGTTCAGCACAACCTGTGGGGGAAAGAGTAGAAGACAACCCAGCTTTCAGCTCCCAGGCTAGAGGATGGTGCCATCACAGGAGGAGGAGCCTAATGGGGGAAGAAGATGAGTTCGGCAGTTCGGGGCTCATCAAAACTGACTCCACACTGGTGGGACATCAGGAGGAGATGTGCAAATCAGAGCCCGCCATGTGGTTCCGGAACTTGAAGGAAGTCCAGGGGGGAGGGGCAGCTTTAGGAGTCACGGGGCACAAGAGGTGCTTGAGATCAAGCAAGTGGATGAGGTGAGGGGGCCAGGGGCTGAGAAGGGAGCCCTTCCACACCACCCTCTGACAGGTAATCGAGGGAGGGAGACTGAGAAGGGATGAGCAAAGCAGCTGAAGAAAATCCAGGAGAAGATGGCATCACCAAAGCTAAGTGCAGAGTCTGCAGAAGCAGGAGTGCTCAACCGTGTACGTGTCTCGGGGCACCTGCCGACCGGTCAACCTCACACCAGTGGATGTTTGTGCTTCCCTGCCTTGTGTACCCGTGTGCATGGGGTGCCCACCTCTGAAGGCTCAGCCGGCGGGAGTTCTGGCTGGGCACCTTTGGAGTGGGGCTGACCATGAGGATGCACAGACCGGTGAGGATCATGCAGGTGGGCACGGCGCCGATGAGGACCTTGAGGGTCACCACCACCTGCTCCGCCTGCTTGCAGGCTCCTGCCTCATACCCCGCAAACCTGGAGACACAGCATCCCACGCGTCCAGCTCAGATCTCATGGAGCCCGGCTCCCTGCAGGAGGGGTCCCAGATACCCCACCCCCACACTACCCTGAAATTTGGATTCACTTCCTGGCCAGATCAGCCTGATCATGGCGGAAGGGAGAGTTGAGAGGATGGGCTGGCCAGGGAGGAGCTCAGACAAAACTAAGAATGTGGGGTACAGCCCCCAGAAAGGCCCCTCTCAGTCATGTGCACAGGGCAACCCGAGGCAGGTGGCTCCCCTACACTCTCTAAAGAGCAGAGCTTGGGTCCCTGACTCATGGGTGTCCCCTGGCCCATTAGGGTGGAGAACTCTGCCCTCTTCCTCCCACTCCAGTGGGAGTTAGTCTTTTGTGCCTCTAGTACAGTCCAGCCCTGGGACTCACCCCAGACTGAGAGTGGAGATGCCCAGGGCGCCTGCGCCGGAAAGCTTGGAGAAGAAGACATAGGATGAGTAGAAGATGGTCTCCAGGCCTGGGCCGTGCTGGTGCTGCAGCTGGAAGTCATCCACCACCTCTGGAAGCATGGACCTGGGGGAAGGGGCTGCAGAATTACCCCTTTTGTCCCCTTGGTAGCCATCAACACGAGAGCTTTCTGGGGACAGAGACCAAATCGGATCCATCCTTGGGTTCCTGCTGCCCAGGACCAGGAGTGGCCCACAGGGAGCCAGGCAATATGTGTGCTTGCGTTTCCTCCCTTCCCCCAACACAGCTGCCCACCGTTCCTGCTGTCTGGTGCTCTTTCAGGAGAGCTCCAGCGACTGAGCTGGTGGCCTCCGTCTCCTGCAGGTGGGAGGGCCCTACCCAGCACAGGCTGGGCACAGGGGGCCTGGGACAACAGGTGGATGTGAAAGAGGACATACCCATGAGGAAGGACATGATGCTCCCACCCCTCCCCCTCACCCAGCCTACCAGGGTAGCAGCAAGGACACAGAAATGCTCATGCCAGATACAAAGGCCACCACATACGCCACAGGTGCTGTGGGCACAGCAGCCAACAGGATTGCAAAAGGCACCATCACCTGGGGAGATAGATACACTAGCTGATCCCTCCACCTGCCCCGGACTTGCTCTTTCAGTCCCACATTCACCCGTCTTTACTAATGACCCTGCACCTGGTCCTTTGCTAGGGATCGAAGACAAATACAGATCAGCCCTGCCAGCTCCCAGGAGGCCGAGGCCCCAAGGCCACTTCCCTGACCCCACCACCTTCCCTGAAGGCACCTCGGCCCTTGCTTCCTGCCTCACTCACACAGATCCCAAAGGCCGATGTCTTCTTCCCAAATCGCTGTAGAACCCACTCCCACAGTGGCGTGCTCAGCACAGCTGAGACCTGTGAACAGACAGAATCATCCCAGTCCGGGCCGTGCTGCCAATGTCTTTACCCACCCAGGTTCCAGAAGCCCTGGCTTTTAGGTGGGATGCTCGAACTCCACTTTGCCCCCAGATTGGAACCAGTGGCTATGAACTTTATGACCCCGGACCCAATCCCACCCTCTGCTGGAGCGCAGATGACTAAGATCACAGCAGAGTCCAGAATGTTGACCAGAATTCCGGCTATGCCATGTCTTGTCAAGGACCACATAGTTCCCCAACCTAGGCCCCTGACTGACCCTGCCTCTGCCACCTCAGGACCACTCACCAGGATGGTTAGCACCACGCCCTGGACATGGTCATGTAGCCGGGAGGCATGTGTACAGAACAGGACCAGGTAGCTCTGCTCCACCTGAGGAGACCAACAGGAAGTAGGCTTGCATAGGGAATGGCAGGAACTCAGAAGTCAAGGGCAAGGCCTAGGTCTCAAGTCTGGCCTCTTCTTTGGGACCTCGAATACGGGTTGCTGCTGCCATCATGCAATCCCCTCCCCCACAGAGGACACTTAGCCCTGACACAGGGATGAATAACCATTTCTAGTCCCTCCTCACTCTTGCCTGGCTAGTGGACCTCACCACGCAGATTCTGTCAGGTTCCTAGCATCGGGGCCCTGACCCTCCCAGCCCCACAAGCTCTGTCCAGGTCTCTCTCCTCCGTGCACCAAACTCCCTAGGCCCCGTGCCAGCCACCATTTCTCCCTATTAAAGCCCAACTCTGGTTGGTGGAGCCGGGAGACCGAAGCCGAACATACACAGGGCAGTATGGCTAGAGCCAAGGCCAGAGGTACCTGAATGGCTGCTGAGATGAACAGGAAGGAGATGACCAGCTTCAGGTAAGGTGGGTGCCGGACAGTGAGCACCAGCCCAGCCAGGAAGCTCGGGCCTGGGCCTGAGGCTGGGACGGAGGAGCCTGTGACACAGGAAAGTGACACTTGGGCTTGGCAGAGTTCAAAACCAAAACCCACACCCCAGAGGAGTCCTGTCCCTGCTTCTGCTTCCCACACTCTGATTGCACTCCCTTACCTGGTCGCTCCTTCACCCCTAGGCAGAGCAAACTACTGCACACAGGGTAGGTCACAGCAACCACAGCGGAGGCAATGGAGTAGAGACGAGTCTATGGGACAGGACAGAACTGGGGTGGAGGTGATGTCTCCCACCTACGGAAGAGGGGACACCCCGATGGGGGCAGAGGGACCCTCAGCCCAAGCCCAAGGATGCTGGGTGCCCCTCCTCCCAATCACCACAGCAGGAGATGGAGATCTCAGGGCCCAGAATGGTCCTTCTGCTGCCCCTGTGGCTCCTGCATGAATAGGAGGGCATCCATGCCACCAAGGGTCTGAGCCCTTCCTCTCTCCTTCTCTCTCATTTTTTAAGGCACAGATTTATTGCTGGGACTTCTGCAAGCTAGACCCTGAGGTTACAGTGGTGAATAAGTGACTCCTGCTTCGAGTGTGGAAGACAGACTCATGAGCCAACAGTTACAATATAGTGTGACTCACAATGACACAGACAAATGTCAACAGAAACGGTGCTCCCTGTCACCCAGGGGAAGATATACAAGTAATAAAATATATGTAGACATGCACAGGAGTAACAGTCACCTGCTACAGGAAAAGGTCGCCTCTGGGGAAGGGAAGAAAGAAGGAGGCAGGCTTGGGTGGGCTCAGCACGGTTGCACAGGACCCCACATTCAGGACGGTGCTGGGGTAGGCGTTAATGCTCTGCTGTCACCGTCTTGAAATGCTCGATCATTTTATCTATGAATTCGTGTTTTGTGAGTGAAGTCTGATGGGACGGTACAGCGGGACGTGACGTACCTGAAGCTTTGTGCTTTGGCTCACAGGAGGCTCCACCTCCTGGGGGTGGGGTCTCAGCCTCCTGCTTCCCATTCCTTTGCACTTTAGGCTAGGCCAACCCAAGGCCCCTGTCATCCGCACCCAGAGAGTGACCTGGTACCTTTGGGGAGGGGGCCTGTGGAGGCCTGAGTGGGGGGTGAACATGCATGTGGGTGGAGTCAGTCTGGGAGGGGCAAGGCCACCACCTCTGACCCTCAGCTGGCAGCGTCATGATGGGCCTGAGGGCAACTTGGTGGGGCCCCTCATGCACCTGGACCCAAACAATCCCTCGGTTAGGGCGGTGGGCCGTGGGAAGGACAGACTGACTTCCCTGCTGTCTCTGGAGCCCCGTGTTTTCATTTTGCACTGTAAAAGGCAAATTTCGTAGCTGGCCCTGCAGATGGGTCTGGGGATGGAAACAAGGGACTTCATTGTCATGTCTCTTCAGTGGGCACTGGGCCAAGATGTGCTACTATTCTCCTCCCATTGATTCTCAAGCCCGGGTGGGGGGCAGAATCCCCTGGAGGGCTTGTTCAAATATGGACTGCTGGCCTCCTCCCAAAATTTGTAAATCGGGGTGGGGTCCAAGATTTGCCTTTCTAACAAGTTTCCAGGTGCTGCTGCTGCTGCTGCTGTCCAGGGACCGCACTTTGAGAACCAGAGCTGTATAATTTTTTTTTGTAAATCTGACATATTTATTAAACGAGCTGGCAAACAAGAAAGACGCAGAGAAAAGCAAACCCGGGGAGGAGCAACCTGTGCCAGGACCTGAAGGTGAGGGCCACCCATGCTGGAACTCCTTTACAATGGCCACCTGACTGTGCTGGGGGAAGGGCTGGAAGCTGGGGTGCCCGTGTGGGAAGCTGTTGCAATACTGGGGTGACCGGGGAGATGTTGGTGTGTGGGCCAGGCTGGAGCAGGTGGGGATGCAAGGTCATGACCTGATTCCAGATCTGCGGCCTAAAACACGGAGAGGAGTTGGTAATGGGCTGGAGCGGGGGGGGGGGGGGGGGGGGGGGGGTGGGGGGGGGGGTAACGATTGAAGAGAGAGGACTAAATGATGGCTCCTGGGGTTCCGCTGGATAATGGTATCACTTGCTCAAGGGAAAAGTCGCTGAACTTGATGGATAAAATAGATGCATGTCCCTTAGTTGCTGAAGAGAGATCTGGTTTGCAGGGAGAGGAAGGGGGACTGCTCCCAGGTCTCCCTTGTCCTTGCACACCGGGGGTGAGGCTGGGGGTGGGGGCCACCTAGTCAGGGCTGAGTGGGACAGGCCACAGGAGACGCTTCCTCCCAAGCTCTGCAGGGACGTCAGACCCTCTCCTCTGCCCCTCCCTGCCTGTGGTCCCTCTCCACCCCTCTCCCCTCTTGCTGGTCTGCTTTAGAGGGAGGCAGGACGCCGAGTCCCGCCGGAGGAGCGGGAGGGAGCGAGAAGCGAGCGAGGACAGGGTGGCGTGGGCACTCACCGCGTCGGGAGAGACGGCGACCGGTCCGGGGAGCGCGGCGTCCTCGCACCTGTGCGGCCCGTGGGCGCCCGACACGATGAGGCCGTGGACGGCGGCCCCTATCAACGTCCCCGCCATCTCCATGGTCATCCCTGAGGCAGAGCGGCGCCAGGTGACCGGCGCTGGCGGGCCCGGGGGCGGCGGCCTCCCGCCCGATCCCACGCCCGCACTCACGGTATGCGGTGGCCGAGTCCCGCTCCCTCGGGCAGGGGGTCAGGAGCATGGTGAGCGCCGCGTAGGGCACCTGGAAGAACTGGGCGCCCAGGCCGGGCTCAGGCTGGCCCCCGCGGCCCAGACGCAGCCTCTGGGGGCCCGGGACCACAGCCCCCAGGCCCAAGCCGGTCCCTGCAGCAGGCTGGCACTGCCAGGCTGATCCCCTGTAGCCCAGAGGAAGGGGCGTAGGGCTGGAGGGGTGAGCAGGTGCCAGCAGTGGGGCCCTCCAGGACACCTACCCTCTCCCCTCCACACAGACTTCACAGTGGCCAATGGCCCTCTCTGGGGTTCCCGGAGTCCAGGCCCCGGGCAGGGGAGCCACTTGCTTACCGTGGCCAGGGCCTGGAACAGGGAGTAGAAGGTGGTGTACCAGAGGCCCCGCAAGCTGGTGAAGGGGGGCAGGAACCACAGGAGGAAGTAGGCCGTCGTGATGAAGGGCGTACAGCCCAGCACCCTGTGGAAGCACAGCCGAGGTAGGGCACCAGGACAGGGCGACTCTAAGGGCAAACCTGGAACAACCAAACCCCTCTGGGCAGAAATCCTCCGTCCCCAAGAGGAGCCCCGGGCTGGGTCTCTCAGGGTGGTCGGGGGGAGGTGGCGGTAGCCTGCAGTGTGGGGCCATTCACTGCAGAACTCTGGGCACTTGGGGCCTCCACTTGCCCATTCTCTGTATCCAGGCCTTCCAAGGCCTCCAGCCCACCCTGGCCACAAGTAGACCCCTAGATCTGGCCTGGAAGCCTTGGAGGCTTTGTCCAGCCCTGCGCCACCTGGTGAGGGAAAGCCCCTAGGAATATCTCTGAACTCCTGCATGGCTCAGCCTGACCTACTTGGGTACCAGCACCTATTACTGTCCTGTCCTCTAACCATCCACTGGCTTTCCACGGGGGCTGGGAGCCAGGATCTGTGGGGCTGTGGGGCCGCTCACCAGGGCATGAGTCGTCCAGACCCTGTCCTCCTACTTCTGTTGATGAAGAACCCAGCCACAGGGTCAGCAGCTGCCCCAGACACCTTTCCTCCAAACAGGACAAGTGACACCTGGGCAGCAGGGATCTGAAAAGCACAGGTCGGGGGGTGGGGGGGGATAGCCAAGGCCCCGCAGCGTCAGAGAGGGGTGTCTGGGCCTGCCCACCTGCCAGGAGAAAGTGCTGGCAACCTGGCAGGGGGCAGAACTGTGGTGTGAAGGTCTATTTGGTCTCTTTCCAGGGGCACAAATCCAGAAGGCTCTAAGGGCACGCCTGCACTAGTGAAGAGAGGGGCCAGGGGAGGAGCTGACAGGCACACACTGGCACATTCCCGTTATCACTCATGCCCAGCCACTTCTGGAGGAGGCTTGGTGGCCCTCATCTGAGGTGGCTCAGTGCAAGAAGGGTGACAGAGGTAGGCTTTTTGTTTCACAATGTAAATGTTTTATTCGTTTTTCTGATTACATAAATGACACACTCGTTATAAAAACATTCAAACAGTACAGAAAAATACGAGCAAAGCTCATCTGAAATCCCCCCATCCTGAGACAACTGCCAGAGCATTTTGGTGATCACCTTTTCAGGCATTTATTCATGTGCATTCAGAATTTATAATTTTACCTAAATGAGATCGTATCAGTGTCATTAAAAAAAATCATAGGTACCATATTAGAAATCTTTTTTCTGCTTCCCCTCTGTCCTCCATCCACCATTCCCTCCTATAGCCAACATTAACAGCCTATAGATATCCTTCTGTAATTTATTTTCTCCATGCTTGTATTTTAACCATATATAGTCACATAGACATACTCATGTACCTACATACATGGGGCGTGTCTTTGTTTTGGTAAAATGGGATCAATTTGTATCCTGTTCTCTCAAAGTAACTTCTCTCACTTGAGGGTCATTGCGGAAATCCCTCCAAGTCAACTGGTATGGATCTAGCTCATTCTTTTGAATGGCTACAGAATAGTCCATTATGTGGATATTGCACAACTTATACAACTACTTCTGTATTGTTGGGCATTCATATTGTTTCCCGATTTTTCACTACAAAAAGCCTGCAGTAAACATCCTCGAGGAGGTTGCCCTCAAAGGCACTTGGCTTCCTGTCAGGTGGGGGACAGAAGTGCCATCTGCCAAGTGAAGTACAGGTAGGGGTGGAAGAAGTGGGTACCAAGGAAGATGGGGGGCCCTGTGCTGCTGTCCACACTCACCTGTGCCACATCAAGTAGGAAGAGTTGCAGGTAAAAGGCAGTGGCGCTGGAGGCCACCTGGTTGGGGATCCCACCAATGCCATAGCACACCTTGGTACAGAATGAGAGGTGACCAGCTCTGCTGTCCTGGGGAGAGACGCAGGAGCTAAGCCCCCCACCTGCACGTGCATGCGCGCACACACACACACAGTTCCCCACACCCTCCTGACCCCCATAAGCATCCTGAGGTCCCTATGTCTGGAGGGCTTTTCCAGTAACCTCTCAGTCCTGATTTGCCCTAAATCATCTTAAAAGGAAGTGAGGCAAAGAGGAGGGAAAAAAAGTCCTAAACCATGACCTCTCAAAGATTCCACAGTGGAAGTTCTTCCTTACACTTCCCTCTCCGTGCTTACTGCTACAGTCTGTTTTACTTTGAGTCAGCAAGCCAGAGGGAACTGGGGGGGTCAGGAGGCCCCCAACTTTGCCACCAACTCCCTGTGTGACCTTGAATAGATCACTGAATCTAAGCCTCGTCTGTCAAATGGAACATTCCTGCCAACTTCAAGAGTTGTTTTGATGCACAAACGAAGCCGAGTGTTATTTGCTCCAGGAGCAGAGTTTAATGTTCAGGATTTCTGCCAGCGCTGAACCACTGGCAGCCTGAAATCAGCCGTGGCGAATTTATACCACAGATATCAGCAAACACTACATATCAGAGGTGCTTTCTTTATTTTCCTGGGGAGACTGTTTCCCAGCCCATCACTGAGATAAAGTATTGTTTATGACTCCAAATGTGTGCGTATCTCACAAGCCCTAAGCTATCCAGTGAACTCCAGACTGGAATATTCGACTGCCTACTCAGCCCCACATGGTTGCCTACCCGGCATTTCAGCTAAGCATGGTCAAAACACAACTCCTGATTTCCACCCATTGTCCAACCCAACTCCTAACCCTATTGTCCCCATTGCATTAAACGGCCTCCATGTCCACTCAGCAGATCAAGCCACAAACCTAGGAGCCCTTGATTTCTCTTTCCCAATCCCCCCACCAAATCGATCAGTGGCCTCCTAAATGGCTTCCCTGTTTCTGCTCTCGTTCCCTACTGTCCACTCCCTATGCAGCCGTGTAACATAAATTTGATCATGTCTCATCTCTGCTTAAAACCCTCCAACAGCTTGCCATTGCAGTTTGAATAAAATTCCGCATCCTTCCCATGGGGCCTACAGGAATCCACAGTCAGCCCCTCCCCCCCTTCCCACCTCACTTCAACAGCTCTCCTCAACCATGGTGGCTTCCTTGCTATTCTTCAAAATGACCATGCCCATTGCTGCCTCAGGGCCTTTGCACTTCCTGTTCCTTCTGTCCACAAGGCTTTTCCTCCGAGTTTTTGCAGAGCTGACTCCTTGCCATTCAAGTCTAAGCCTGAATGTCATCTCAGAGAAGCCTTCCCTGACTACCCATGTCTCTCTCTCTCAATTATACTGATATGTTCTCTCATATATCTCATATCATCCCTGCCTCTCCCCACAAGAATATAAACTCTCTGAGAGCATGCACTATAATTTTTTATTCACCACCATGTCCCCAGTACCTAGAGCAATATTTGGCATATGCTCAGTATAGATATGCTGAAGAAATAAATGCCATGAAGACACTATGTAAAAGGCTGTTTCTCCAAAAGATGCTGGGAATCCTTCCTTTTCATCCTTTGCTCAGGGACGTAAGGGGGAGTGGAGGGGACTATGACTTTACCCATTTTAGTATCTTGCGGGACACCCCAAATGGGCCCTTCTGAAGGGAAGTTCTTGCTAGATAAGGGTTTATCATATCCTTTGCACACTCTTCCTGTTCTCAGAAGAGAACCACACACAGGGCAAAATGTGATGTCCTTTTCTGACATTGGTGTGAACATTATTTCAACTTCCAGAAAATTTTATTAACAGGCAGAATCCAACTTGATAGCCCCACTTCACCCCATGGGACTCTTGTTTCCCCCTAAACACTCCTAGCAAGCTTCTGTCACATAGAAGTCACTGGAAAGAGAAATTCCAGCTGAAACTCTCTTGGAACCTTGAGGATGACAGTTTCACCCACTTAAATCACAAGCCTTTCACAGTTAACGGAGCACCGGTTTTGGTGCTAGACTAACTTGGATTCAAATTCTGTCTGCCACTTCTAGGGCAAGGTACGGAAACGTGGCTGGGCTTCACTTCCTCATGTGTAAAACGGGGTAAAAAATACACCTCGGAGGGTTGTTAGGAGAATGTAAGCCTGGCACTTCAGTTTTCCCTCTTGCCATTAATCTCACCCCAAACTTCCCTGGGAAATGAGGGTCTCCAGGGGGCCTCCTTATCTCACTTTCTTTCTTAGGGGCCACAAATCCTTTGCTCTGAGGCGTCTGAGAGGAAGAACTGAGGCAACAAAGGGAAACCAGGTGCAGCGGCGCCACGACGGACCACTGCGCGCGGAGCAAGCAACGGACCTGTGCGTCCAGCGGCGAGCTCGGAGGTCCTAACCCCTCTCCAACACGGCCGGGCAGGCGCCCCGCCCCGGCCACGCAGGAGATGAGGAAAGACGAGGACACCCCTGCCTTCCCACCTGCCCTCCACCCTCACTGGGAAGCCGGCTGCCAGTAAGTCATCTCTGGGGGGCGAGGGCCCAAGAGAGCCTGGTGCCAGGTTTTGAGAGGCTGGCTGAGCCTGCACCCTGTGCCAGGAGCCTGGGGTGAGGGGCAGCCCCGCACACACACCTGAAAGTCCCACCTGCCCGGGGTACAGGGGCGCCCTGGGAAGACCCGGGGTGTGGTGGACAAGAGCCCTAGATTGGGAATCGGGAGCCCAGAGACCCGCCCTGGTCCCGCCAGCCTGGCTAAGACGCACCCAGCGGGTTACTTCACTTGTCCAGGACTCGCGAGCATCTGGCCTCTCGGCTCTCAGCGGTCCGAGTCCACCAAGGGGGTGGGAGGTGGGGGTCGGAAATCTGGAGCCCCGGGCCGGGGCCCCGCGCCCCTTCCCTCCGCCTCCCTCGCGCAGCCCCAGCTCCCCACTCGCCCTCGCCCCGCGCTCACCGAGCCGCGCTCCGAGGTGCGCGCTTCCGGCGGCGTCGGCGGCGGCGGCGCCTGGACGGCCGGGGCCCGGGGCGCTCCGGGAGACGAGGCCATGGCGCGCGGCAGCTCCGCCCGCGGCCGCTGCCCTGCGGCGTTATCGGCCGGCCGGCGCTCCGGGCCCCGCGGAGAGGGCGGCCCCGGGGCCGAGTGGGCGCGGCGCGGCGAGGGGCGGGCGGCGCGCGGGGCGGCGGGAAGCCGCGAAGTGCTGTTTCGTTTCCACAAAGGCGAAGTGCCTTGAGCCCAAATTCGCAGCGGGAGCGGGGGTGGGGTGGAGGGGCGGCCGGGAAGTCCCTGGGGACCGCTCTCCTCGGGGAAGGTCCCGGGGGGAGGGAGAGAGAGAGAGGGAGAGGGAGAGACGGACAGCCAGCGGCGGTTCGCGCTACACCCCTGCTAAATCCTGGCGGTGAAAGTCGCCAGATCAATTTATTTGGAAAACGAAGCTATAGATGGACTTGTTTAGACTAAGATTGTGGCCGAGAGGCTTCCAACCGGTCGAGTTTAAAACAAGATGCCTGAAACACACGCTGTCCAGCCTCACACAGATGGGATAGTATAGCCATGTAGCTAAGTTCTGGCCGGTGGATGGCTGGAGAGCAGCGTTCCAGAAAAGTCCTTACGAGAGAAGGGGTCACATCACACACTGACTTCAGCCTTCAGTGTGTGAAGTCAGTAAAAATGCACCACGGAAGTAAGCGTAAAGGCTAAAAGTATACACCACCTCGAAGAAAACAGGAGCAAATCTACACAACCTTGGGTCAGACAGCCGTTTCTTAGGACACCACAAGCTGGACCATATCTAGATGAACAACTGTGCTGCAAACAATCCAACGAGTGAAAAGACAACCCTCTGAATGGGAGAAATATCCCCACATCATAAGGGCTGGTACTGGAATATATAAAGAACACTTACAACTTAACAATAAAACACTTAAAAACGGGCAAAAGATTTCAAGAGGTACTTTTCAATAGAGAAAAAATAAGCACATGAAAAGATGCTTATGTCATTAGGGAAAACCAAAACTACAAGATCCCACAGCACTGGATGGCTAGGAATAAAAAGACCAACAATAACAGCACTGGGGATGACGTGGAGAAATCACACATTGCTTGTGGGCATGTAAACTGGTGCAGGTGCTGTAGAAAATGTTGGCAATTCTTCAAAAAGTTAAACATGGAATTAGCATATGCCCCAGCAATTCTTCCCAAGTATATACCCTAGAAAAAAACATGCTCACACAAAAATTTGAACATAAATATTCATATCAAGATTTAAAATAACCAAAAAGTGAAAACCCAAATGTCCCTTAACTGATGGATAAATAAAATGTGGTAGGTGTATCCATACAGTGGACTATTTGTTATTCCACAAAAAGGACATGGATGAACCTTGGAAACATTAAGTGAAAAGATACGAAAACCATATACTGTATGATTCCATGTATACAAAATGTCCAGAATAGGTACATCAACAGAGTGTAGAACTGAGGGCAGTGAGTACAGGGTTTCTTCTAGAATGAAAACACTAGACAGAATGAAAACACTCTGAAATCAGATTGTGGTGATCCTGTGGTTATACTAAAAGCCACCGAATTGTACAATTGGGCTAATGGTAAGGTAGATTACGTCCCAATAAAGCTATCTTGTTTGTTTGTTTTGCTTTTGTTTTTAAAGGGAAAGGTGTGTGCTTCTTCCCACTGGATGAAATGCAAATGTGGTGACTGGTGCTAGGACAGTCATCTTGAGACATGGAGGTCAGTGATGGTATGTGGAGACAAGCAACACGAGTCTGACCTTTCATGAAATGCTTCTACCAGCCCTGAATTGCTTCCATCCAAATTTTGCATGGAAATGAGTAACATTTTATTTTGAAGCTACTATGAGTTTAGATTTTGTCATGGCTAAATACAATCCTAAAGTATGCACCATCCGGTGTAAAGCAAGCCATTCCATTTCCAATGCCTCAATTCTTTTTGAGGTGTAACTGACACAGAACAGTATACTAGTTTCAGGTGTACAAAGTAGTGATTATTTCCTTATACTGCAAAATATGCCTCAATTCTTTAACCTACAAAATGGGTACCTTCTGTTTCCTTGATTGCAGCCTTATCAACAGTGGAAGGAGAATTAGATGATACATGTGCTAAATATTTAATTCTCTGGAAACTAAAACTCAAGCTGAAATTTCTTTGAATAATCTACCTTTACATACATTTTATTTGCGTTTTTAGGCCTGGGAACACTTCATTCCCAATATTTGTACTCTGCAGCACATACTACCACAGTTTTAATTTTGAGAGAAAAGTTAAAAAAAAAATGCCCTGCATCTTTTTTTTTTTTTACCCAGAAATATAATTAAAATACAAGGCATTTGTCCCTAACAGCTATTGTTCCTAAAATGATGTTCCTAATATAAATTTTTAAAGACAAATATGTTAGACTTCAAGAGATAAAACAGCAGGATTACAATAACCAAGAAGCCTGCCTTTTAATTAAATAAAACTAAACACGGAGTCACTTAAAAATATCTGAAAGGATGAACACCAAAATGTTATTAGAGGTTATGTTTGAAAGGTGAAATAGGTGATTTACAGATCATTTCAGCATATCTGCATTTTCTAATTTTCCACAATGAGTATGAATTACCTGTGAAAAAATATTTAAAATAAATGACAAAGAGCCAAATATTAGTCTACTCAATTAGCCACTTCTATTTGAAGATTTAGTGTGATGAGCAGTTTTTTAATTAAATGGTTTGTACTTAGAGAAAGAACAAAGAAGTAAACTCTACCAAGGAGTTTTCATGCTAGTTCAACTCAGGACACAAATGGTTTTTAAAACATCTACCTCTGAGTATTAAAACTACCATATCTTAACACTTTTGAGTATTGAATGAAAGTAACACTGATTAAAGTACCTGACAAACAGAAGGCACCTAATAAACGTTCATTCTCAAACTGAAGGTCTTGGCCAGATAAAAATAACAAATGCATCCAGATGTAACTATTTTATGAGACAAATGTAGATTATTTCACAGATCCTTTTAATGAATTATTTCATTCTAAAGACAACAGTTCTTTAACCATTAGCAAAAGATTGCTTTTAAAATAAGGCACTGAAATAGATGCAAACATAATATATTTTAACACAAACACAATGGAAAAAGTATTCTGAATGAGAAAAGTATATAAAATAAATAAGACCAGTTTTGTAGCCTGCGTAACGCATAGTAATTTAACCATTAAATTAGAATCCGTAAAACTAGAAATGTACTTCTATGTATCAGCCTTAACAATGATTCTCAAGAAACTGATTACGAGTTCTGAAGCAACTACACAGGTCAAATTGTGTCCTACACCCAAAGTGTTTGATGATTTTCAAGTCTGCCTTCCCTTGCCAAACCAAATTCAGTCTATATTTTCTAAAGTATGTTTTGTGTATTCTACATATTTAATTAACAACTTTACAATTTTAAACTTTAAGGTAGACAGCTTTATCAGATGATTCTCATTTTAGAAAACCTCTGAGAATATTATTCACATTAATGAAAGTTTTCACAGTTAAAAAATGAAGGTTACTGCTGATGATGGGTCTTTGTAGGAACTTGTCACTGGGGTGTATTCTACATGTACACACAAGAAAGCCCCCTATGTATCTTGTGGATAAATAATTATAAACTGGAAAATCCACAAAGGAGGCTTTTCTATAGGTACAAGAAAAATATTTCCAACAAGAAGCCCCTTTATAGAAAAAAATGGAGAATCGCATATTGACTAGAATTATGCATATCAAATTATAAAATGCTTCATGATAGGTCTAGGGAAACATTTTCTTAGAGGCTGAAAAATACACTAACAATCATTTTATATTTGAAACAGTTCGCTGATTTTTACCATCCTTTCATTTTTTGTCAAAACGCCACTATTTTTGTTTCACTAAAGAGAGAGAGAGAGCTCTAACAGACTGTAAACATCACTGACAGTATTTTCTATTATATATCTGTTCATTTCTGGGAGTAAATGACAAAAGCAAAAGGTCTCCTTTGCTCTCTCTCTCTCTTCCTAATAAAAGGACAGGCCTCTACCATTTGTAAGGCTGGGAGCCAGAAAAGCAAGCACTCTTACTATGGACCTCAAACAGAAGGCATATCTTATAAACCAGGTCACCTAGCTATGTGTATATTTCCCTTTTGTTATTCCTGAGCTTCTATTAAAAATCTCACTTAAATGTTCCACCCTCATCTCAGCTCTGCTTAGAGAAGATGAAGTATAAGTTTCTATCATGATTAGTTAAGAGTGAGAGGGGAACAGTCTAAGGACCAACTGAGTGAGATAAGGACACAACTTAAAGGTCTAGAAGTCCCATTTCAGTGGAGTCTTCCACTGTTCACAGTGAATGAAGCAGGCAGGTTTTCTTTCTTAGGGTAGAAGCATTGTGTTGGATTTCCTGAACACGGGTACTTCTCCTGTGTACCTAAGAATCAGATGAAATTAAACCTGCAGGATCTGGGACCCACCCCAGACACAATAAATCAGAATGCGTCTGGCAGGTGCCTGGAACAGACATTTTGAAATGCTTTCCAAGTGATTCTTACATGAATGTTTGAGAATTACTGTGAACCACTGCTTTGTAAGAATGGTTCTTTCAAGAGGTCCACAAAGTTAAAACTATTTTCATAATCAAACTAAGACATTATTTGCTTTTTTTTTTCATTTTCTCATGAACATACAGTTGCGTTTACTAGCAGCTACATGGTGTGCAATATCACAACAGATTGAATGTGGAAGCAGACGTGAGGTTCCATCTGTCTTCTTTTAGACCGTAAAGACAGTTGCAAAAAATGGAACACAATGCCACTTTTTTCACGAAATCTTTAGAAGATGCATTTTTCATTAAAATGTGATTTATACTAACATGTGCTTATTATTTTATTGAATAAATATCTTTTAACTTTTTATTTTCAATGTTATATATATATAACACACATAAACAAAAGGTCTTGAGACCAAAAAGTTTGAGAACTGTTCTTTCCGGCAGATACCCACTACTGCCCTATGGACATTACTGCTGACAGGTATGGCTACTTAGTTTCTTGGCACATTGAATGTACATTTCACTTTAAATAAGATTCAAATAGGGAATTTGCAAAATAAGCTTCTTAAACTTATGTTCAGGCAAGGGAATTCAATCTGACAATGAAATATTCAAGTCTAACCAGTTTTAGTTAGAACTTTAAAATAAACATGTTTCCCTTGGTGGCATCAGAACGTAAATAAATAATCCTTTAACGTATACACAGGTTGACTCTGATATATGGAATAGGAAACCGTAGTTCACGTGACGCATTTAAAAAATAGTAGCAATGTGCCAACACAGGCATTAGAACAGATTCTACGTGAGTGGTAGCAAATGAAAGGTTTACTCAAAATGTTAGCTAAAAACAAAACCCTAATTTTCAAAAGAAAATAAAATAGGGGATCAAGTTGGATTCCTGGATAGAAATTTTTTAAAGATTACACTTCTTGAAAGTATAGAAATGTGAATAGGCAGATTAGTATTGACATTATACTACAATGCCCAATTTTATTCTTAAATAAAAATATATTTTAGATACTGTGCCAAATTAATATTTGAGTATATCTTGCCATTAGAAAATAAAAACTGAGAACACTTTGAGGTTCAGGCATAGTTGTGGTGAAAGTAGTCCTTTCTAGCCTTCTGACTGTATCCCAGGTATAAAATAATTACATTGATGCTTTGAATTTGCATGTACAAATTTCTTAATGTATTGCTATTTAAAAAATCTGAGATAGCTGACATTGAAACAAATCACTGCTGGTTGGGACCATGTGAATGAATGATGTGTGAATACATTTGCTAATTTATACCATATTTAGATTCTATAGGATATAGTGATTTAATACATCTTATTGTTGAATAACTGGTATTTGAAAATAAGTGTTTTCTGAGTAGCCTTTTGGAAAAAGTGCATTGAATACAGTTTCTAGTCATAGTTTACATTCCTAACTTGTACTTATTTAAAATCTTCTCATCAGGAGGGAGTTAAATAGCGCTCTAACCAAAAGTCCAGCAAATCAGATCTACTTTCCCTCATTTTGGTTTGAGTGTTCATTTACAACCATCATTTCTCTGCAAACTTTCCACTTAGTGTATCAAAAATCAATGTTATGAAAGTTCTCTAAAAGGTTCAGCGGTTTTTTGGAGTCTCTGAATGATTACAGCATTCTGTAAATCTGCTTCTTCCAGTGTGAGTGTTTCATCTAGCAATCTGAGGGAAGGAAGAGCTGTGGCCAGGGAAAAGGGAGGGCTTCTCTGAGATCCTTGGTATTTTTCAATGAAGTCTTTGATGTGGCTTATCCTGTAAAATAGCACAGACTATTAATATAATTTTATGAAAACGTGGATTAGTTAATGTAAGGTAATAACTTGATGATATTTAGCTATGTTCATACATAGAGCAGTGAAATTATGATGATAGAACTAATCATCTGGGTGTTTTCTAAATGCTTATTTATTCTTGACTGACAGACAGACAGACAGACAGACAGACACACACACACACACACACAGTGCATGGAGGAAGGGCAGAGAGAGGGAGACACAGAATCCAAAGCAGGCTGCAGGCTCTGAGCCACCAGTACAGAGCACCATGCAGGGCTTGAACTCACAAACTGCAAGATCGTGACCTAAGCCAAAGTCGGACACTTAACCGACTGAGCCACCCAAGCACCCCGGGTTATCTTTCTTAAAAGTTGACTCTGGATAGTAAGGAATTACTAGGATTTATCTTTAGTGTGATGAGGGTGTTATAGTTACATTTTTAATTTTTTTTAACTTTTTTTATTTTAGAGAGTGAGAGAGCCAGAGAACTCGAGCAGGGGAGAGGGGCTGAGGGGGAAGAGAGGGAAGGAGAGGGAAGGAGAGGGAAGGAGAGGGAAGGAGAGGGAAGGAGAGGGAAGGAGAGGGAAGGAGAGGGAGGGAGGGAGAGAGAGGGAGGGATGGAGGGAGAGGGAGGGAGGGAGAGAGAGAGAGGGAGGGAGGGAGAGGGAGGGAGGGAGAGAGAGGGAGGGAGAGAGAGGGAGGGAGAGAGAGGGAGGGAGAGAGAGGGAGGGAGAGAGAGGGAGGGAGAGAGAGGGAGGGAGACGGGGGGTGGGGTGGGGTGGGTGAGTGCTGAAATCAAGAGTCCCAACACCTAACCGACTGAGCCATCCAGGTGCCCCCCATTGCTGATATTCTTAATCAGGATGCAAAGAATTATACCTGGCAACATCAATGATGGGTTATTCAGGAATTTAAACTTTGGGAAAATAAGCTGCAACATGCAGACCAACTTTTTTTTTTTTTTTTGAAGTAGGCTCCACACCCAAAGTGGGGCTTGAACTCACAACCCCTAGGTTAAGAGCTGCATGCTCCACCAACTGGGCCAGCCAGGTGCCCCTAGACCAACTTGTTAAGGAGGATATGAGAAATAACTCTGTCTGCAACCAAGATATTTCATAATTTCTAACACCACTGGCCCCAATGATCATGCTATATTGGAGAGAAAAGTCCAGTACACTCTGGAAAAGGTCAAACCAGTACCACATAATGAAAGCGCACAGAACTATCAGAAAGGGAGTTTACAGGATTGTGGTCTTTCCAAACATCTCAATCTGTTAAATCACTTACTTAATCATTTACGACCAAGTCACAATTCCCCCTAATTGGCTTCTTTGTGGCTGTCTATGAAGACATGCTAGAAAACCAATGTGACAACAAGGAGGACATTCTTTTTTTCTACACTCAATGAACTCACAACCCTGAGATCTGGAGTTGCAAACTCCACCAACTGAACCAGCCAGGCACCCAAAGGAGGATGTTATTTTACTTTTTTTTTTTTTTTTAAAGCTTAAAAACAATTTTTTTCTTAAGCACCAAGGAGAACATTCTTCATAAAGCATTAGAGTTGTGTGAAATCCTAAAGAAAAGGACGCTAGGGGAGCCTGGGTGGCTCAGTCGGTAAAGTGTCTGACTTCAGCTCAGATCATGATCTCAGGTTCATGAGTTCGAGCCCCTGTCAGACTGTGCTGACAGTTCAGAGCCTGGAGGCTCCTCCTGATTCTGTGTCTCCCTCTCTCTCGCTGCCCCTCCTCTGCTCGCGCGCTGTGTCTCTCAAAAATGAATAAAAAATTTTTTTTTAAAGAAAAAGAAAAGGACACTATAAGAAAGGAATATTGGAAATATACTGGAAGATCCCTTCAAAGCAAACCACCACAGAAGTCACCCACCAACAAATGTACAACAATAATATCATTTGGAAGAATCTGATGGAATGCTTTTATTTTAAGAGACTCTAATGCAGGAATTTAAAACTAAAGTGATCGTTCCCTTTGCCTGTGGTAGAAAATGTGCAGTGTGATGCTACTTGGGTGCTGTGGCTATTCAGACTAGTAATTCTGATTCTTTTAAAGCAAATTTGGAGGGAGGGAGAAGAAACAGAGAGCCCCAAGAAGGAATGTCTGTAATCTTACCAACATTTACTCTAATGCCTTTGCATCACCTCCTCCCTAAAGGGAGTATGCGCCACTGTGTTGCATTTGCACCATTGATGAGTGCAGGTAACTTGTATGTGAAGGATATAAAGTAACTTCGGTTTTGGTTCAGGAGCAGGAATGCAATTGTTACATTAGAGACGCTATGCCACACAGTATCTGGCTCACGGTAACCAACTACTGCCAAAAGAAAGGTTTTGTAATAAAATTATGGATGCATCCTAAAAAAATAAAAAAATGTGCAAATTAAAAAAATAAAAACAAAGTCTGATTAATAGACAATAAATATTGTTGGTCAATGATTATTAAATGCTTCAGTAATTTAGGAGAAAAAAATCTAGGTGACTATCTGCTACTGAAAATGTTGGAGTATTTTTCTACACAAAGAAGTTGAAATTAAAATATTTTATTTCCCTACAAAGAAACAAATTTAGACTGGAATAACATATCCCCTCTTCCATTTTCTACCTGTTTAGTTTGTCTTCCATTCATTTTAAAGGAATTTGGGTCACAGAAGAACATTCTAAGGCACCATTTAAACATATGCTTCTATTATTATTATCATCAGCTCTCTGATTCTAGCTGTGTAGGGTGGTTTGCCATTTGGAAATAATAGAAGTGAAATGCCTTGAAGAGAGCCTACTATACAGAAAACACTCAATAGGTGGTAGCTAAAAACAATACACAAAAGCACAACAAGAGGAACTGAAGAGGATTGTTAGCCTAGATATAAAAACTATACTCAAATAACTATTTACAAGAAACACCTTTAAATATACAGACACATACATAGTTAAGTTGAAATTAAAAGGAAGGAGAAAGATACACCATGTAAGCAAGCACCAATCATAAGGAAGCTGGTATAAGTAACTATATTAGTATCAGGCAAAGTAAACTTCGACACAAAATTATTAGGGATTAAAAGAGATGTTTCTTTACTGCTAAAAAGGTCAATTAATCAGAAAAACAATTTTTACCTCTGCACAGACCTAACTACATAGCTTTAGCATCCATGAAGTAAAATGTTGACAGAAATAAAGAAGTAGACAAATCCACAATAATAGTTGTAGATTTTAGCACAGATCTGTAAGTAACTGATAAAATAAGCAGAAAAATAAAGCAGTAATTTAATTGATTGAAAAGTTATAGTAATTAAGAGAAAGTGTAGCTGGCAAAAGATAGGTGGACCACTCAAAGAGAATGGAGAGTCCAGAACTGGTCATGTGATTTACACAAAGCTGCCACAGCAATCGGGCCAGGAAAGAAGTCTCTTCCACAGTGTAACATCTGGGACTTGGCCACGTGACTTGCTCCAGCGGATGTCAGAAGAGTGACACAAGTAAAACTTTGCTTAGTGGGACGAGCCTTGTGCCTCTGCCCTTGTTATGAGAACATGGAGAAGCAGGCTGCTGATTCAAGGAGAAGAGACACAAGGAGCAGACCCAGACTCACAGAGATGTGGCCTCGATTAGCGCTCCCTCAGATGACCTGCAAACGTGAATGAGCTCAGCGGAGACCAGAAAAGCCTTACCAGCCAACACATAAATACTTATCATAACAGGCCAGGAGATTTTCCTATATGTTTACTGAGCAATGCTGATTGATACATCCATATAAACAAA
Organism: Panthera tigris; assembly: GCF_018350195.1. Classification (NCBI taxonomy): domain Eukaryota; kingdom Metazoa; phylum Chordata; class Mammalia; order Carnivora; family Felidae; genus Panthera; species Panthera tigris. Next base: position 120,459,465 of record NC_056662.1, read on the forward strand.
TGTAAATGTGGACCATTACCAATAAAAATAGGATGGATCATTGATTTCATATAATGGATTATACTATAGAAATGAAAATAGATGAGGTACAGTTACATACATCAACACAGATGAGTCTCAAAAACAAAAGTTGTACAACACATATAATAACATTCATATCATGGGGGTGCCTGGGTGGCTCAGTCGGTTAAGCGTCCGACTTCAGATCAGGTCATGATCTCACACTCCGTGATTTCGAGCCCCACATCAGGCTCTGTGCTGACAGTTCGGAGCCTGGAGCCTGCTTCGGATTCTGTGTGTCCCTCTCTTTCTGCCCCTCCCCTGCTCATGCTCTCTGTCTCAAAAAACAAATAAAAACATTTTAAAAAATAACATTCATATCATGTTAAAAAAAAAAAAAAGCAAAGCTGCCTTTCTTTTTCCTTACTAAACAACTTGGTCCAAAAGCCAATAGTATGGCAGAACATGGGAACCAGAAACAATAGGAGTTGTGGTGGCCCAGAACAGGGACTCAGAGTCTAAGCAGGGTGAAGAAGGTCTCTGCACAGGAAAGCTAACCACCTGCATGGTGCCAGAGCCTGATGAACACAAGAAGGGTGTCCATGCAGGCGGAGGTGAAGCAGGGGTGGTCAGAGCTTACGCGGGTGAGGGGTGTGTCCCACACAGAAGACTTGTCCAGTACACACTGCCAGCAGCCCACTGGGGTGAGGAATATATCCAAACTGAGGGGCAGAAGAAGTGGCACAGAATGGCCTGTGTCAAGCAAAACGGAAAGAGCCTTCTCACAGAGGAGCGGCCAACTGCAGCGTCAGAACCAGAGAGGGGTGAAGAGAGTGCACAAGCACCGGGGAGAAGAGGCTGCACTGAATGTCACCGAGAGGGTAAAGAGGCCAGCGGCACAGGGTGTTGAAGTGGTCTGGGGTGATGTGTCAGAGACCCAGCGGGAAGAGAAGGGAACTCAAGTGAGAACTCAAGAAGGATATGGTAAAGCCCAGGCAGGGTGAAGAAGTCTTCCATGAGGGGGAGGTGGCAATGGGGAACAAAGAGATTGACTCCACACAGGAGAACTAATCAATCAATAAATATATTAAGAATAATTGAAGCCAGGCTATTCAGTATGGGAGAAATCAGTTATAAATACAGAAAGGAAAAAACTGGAATAAACTCCATGGTGGTAGATTGAGTTTGGCAGTATCTATGTGAACTCATGCTTTTTGTTCTGCAAAGATATAGAAAATACAGATATATATGTACATGTGTGTATACACCTATCACTCTCTCCACTCAGAGGGCCTGAGAACGGTGGGTAGCCACTGTCCACTGAAAAAGAACCAGGGCTTCTGAGAAAAAGTACAGACTAAAACTTGAAAAAACTTTTGTGCCAGAAAACAAAGAAATAAAGAATGATGGGAACATGTCAGTAAGATAAAGGCAGTCCCGCTGACTATATCTGGGAATATATGAGCATTAAAATAAATTTTGCTGGTGAGAGCATACAATCCATCAAATAAAATAGGAACCATGAGAAGATGTAGGTATAAATAAACGAATAAATCTGATGTCATAGGAAAAACATGTAATTATGCAATTTCAAACCTCCTCCTCAGAAAATATGTATTAACTACAAAGAGAAAAAATAACTTTATATTAAAGGAGACTGTCAGATATCCCTTTAACCAAGTGAACAAACATGGGGCACCTGGGTGGCTCACTCGGTTAAAGTGTCCCACTTCGGCTCAGGTCATGATCTCATGGTTCATGAGTTCGAACCCCACATTGGGCTCTGTGCTGACAGCTCAGAGCCTGGAGGCTCTTTGGATTCTGCGTCTCCCTCTCTCTCTGCCCCTCCCCCACTCACACTCTGTCTCTCAAAAATAAATAAATGTTAAAAAAATTTAATAAAAAAAAGGGAACAAATTTAACATCATAGTGGGACAAAATGTAAATTATGCCACCTAACAGAACGCAATGAGATACAAAAGCATCACTTTTGTGATATTCCTGCCAAAATTAGAGAACTAAATATAATCACGAGAAACAATCAAATACAAAATTGGCCCGTAATTAAAACAAAAATACCAAGGTTATAAAAATCAAAGAAAGAGTGAGGAACTATTATTTCAAACTCAACATAATAAAAGCCATATATGAAATTCCCATAGCTAGTATCAGCCTCAGTGGGGAAAAATGGAGAGCTTTTCCTCTTCGGTCAGAAACAGGACAGGAATGACCAGTCTCATCACTACTAGTTAACACAGTACCGGACGTCGTAGCCTCAGCAATCAGAAAACAAAAAGAAATAAAAGGCATCCACATTGGCAGGAAGAAGTCTAACTTTCACTATTTGAAGATGACATGATACTCTATCTGGAAAACCCAAAAGACTCCACCAAAAAATTACTAAAACTAAATACACGAATTATGCAAAGCTGCAAGATATAAAATCAACATACAGAAACCTGTTGCATTTCTATACACCGATAATGAATCAGCAGAAAAAGAAATTAAAGAATCGATCCCATTTACACCTGCACCAAAACCAGTAAGATACCTAGGAATAAACTTAATGAAAAAGGTTAAAAGATCTGAAAACTACAGAACACTTATGAAAGGAATTGAAAAGAACACAAAGAAATAGGAAAAAAATTCCATGCTCATGGATTGGAAAAACAAACATGATTAAAATGTCTATACTACCCAAAGCAATCTACACATTTAATGCAATCCCTATCAAAATATCACCAGCATTTCTCACACAGCTAGAACAAACAATCCTAAAATTTGTATGGAATCACAAGAAACCATGAATAGTCAAAGCAATCCTGACAAAGAAAAGCAAAGCTGGAGGCATCACAATTCCGGACTTCAAGCTATATTACAGAGCTGTAGTCATCAAGACAGTATGGTACTGGCACAAAAACAGACATAGATCAATGGAACAAAACAGAAAATCCAGAAATGGGCCCACAACCATGTGGTCAATTCATCTTCAACAAAGCAGGAAAGAATATGTAATGAGAAAAAGGTTTCTTCAACAAATGGTGTTGGGAAAACTGGACAGCAATATGCAGAAGAATGACACTAGACCACTTTCCTACACCATACACAAAACTAAATTCCAAATGAATGAAAGACCTAAATGTGAGACAGGAAACCATCAAAATCCTAGAGGAGAATACAGGCAGCAACGTCTCTGACTTCAGCCATGGCAACTTCTTACCTGACACACTGATGGGAGACAGGGGAAACAAAAGCAAAAATGAACTATTAGCACTTCATCAAGATAAAAAGTTCTGCAGAGAAAAGGAAACAATCAACAAAACTAGAGGGCAGCCTATGGAATGGAAAAGATATATGCAAATGACATATCTGAAAAAGGGTTATTATCTAAAGTCTATTAAGAACTTATCAAACTCAACACCCAAAAAACAAATAATCCAGTGAAGAAATGGGCAAAAGACATGAATAGACATTTTTCCAAAGACATCCAGATGGCTAACAGACACATGAAAAGACGTTCAACATCACACATCACCAGGGAAATACAAATCAAAACCACAATGAGATACAACCTCACACCTGTCAGAATGGCTAACATTAACAACATAGGAAAACAACAGATGTTGGTGAGGATGTGGGCAAAGGGGAACCCTCTTGCACTGTTGGTGGGAATGCAAACTGCTGCAGCCTCTCTGGAGAACAGTATGGAGGTTCCTCAGAAAGTTAGAAACAGAACTACCCTAGCCCTAGCAATTGCACTACTAGCTATTTACTCAAAGGATACAAAAATACTGATTTGGAGGGGCACATATACCCTGATGTTTACAGCACCATTAGCAACAATAGCCAAACCATGGAAAGAGCCCAGGTGTCCATCAACTGATGAATGGATAAAGGACACGTGTGTATATGCGTGTGTGTGTGTGTGTGTGTGTGTGTGTGCGCGCGCACATGGATGCACACATACACACAATGGAATATTACTCAGCCATCAAAAAGGATGAAATCTTGCCATGTGCAACAACATGGATGGAACTACACACTGTATTATGCTAAGTGAAATAAGTCAGTGAAAAAAAAACAAATATCATAATTTCACTCATGTGGAATTTAGGAAACAAAATAGACGAACATATGGGAAGGGGGAAAAAAGCATATATGGGAGGCAGGGAAGCAAACCAAAAGAGATTCTTAATGATAGAGAACAAACAGTGTTAATGGAAGGAGGTGGGTGGGGGACTGGCTAGATGGGTGATGAGCATTCAGGAGGGCACTTGTTATGATGAGCACTGGGTGTTGTTATATGTAAATTATTAATCACCAAATTCTGATTCTGAAACCAATACTACACTATATGTCAACTAACTAGGATTTAAATAAAATTTTGGAAGGAACAAAAAACACAACAACAACAACAAAAAAAACCCAGAAACTGGGACATGTGTGATTCTGAATAGTCTTTGGATAAAATGGATAATATCGGATTAAATGGCAAACTTTGAATAGGGCCAAACATTAGCTGGAAGAAGTGTATCAGTGTTACATTTCCAGATGGTTGAATTGTGGTTATATGGGATAATGCCCATATTTGTAGGAAATATCAGAGTACTTTGGGTGATGGGTCATCAGCTTGGCAACTTACTCTTGAATGGCTAGGAAAAAAAAGTTCTTTATAGTGTTCTTAAAATTTTTCTGTATATTTATGATTGTTGTAAAACTTAAGATAATTAATTGAAAATGAGCAAAACAACTCAATATTTTTAAAAGATACATATGTACTTGGCAAACCTATGAATAAAACCAGATGAAGGATGCGCCTGGGTGGCTCAGCTGTTAAGCGTCCGACTCTTGGTTTCAGCTGAGGTCATGATCTCAGTTTCAGGAGTTCGAGTCCCTCACTGGGCTCTGTGCTAACAGCGCAGAGCCTGCTTGGATTATCTCTCTCCCTCCCTGTCTCTCCCCCACCCATGCTGTCTCTCTCTCAAAATAAAGGACTTTAAAAAAAAAAAAAAAAAGCAGAAGAATAACACAAATTCAGAATAGAGTATCTCCTGCACAAAAGGAAAGAAATATGATCAAAGAAAGGCACACAGATACATTGGTGTTTTGAGTGAGGCAGTGTATGTGTTTATCTTATTATTAATTTAACTATACATATATAACTTTTATGTAAAACATTTCTCTCCAAAATGTTTAAATGTTTTTAAATAAAGAAGGAAACCTATGCACAGTATGTTCCTACTTCTAATTCAAATGAACAAAAATTTTTCGGGTGCCTGGCTGGCTCACTTGGAAGAACACGAAACTTGTCATCTCAGGATCATGAGTTCAAGCTCCATGATAGGGGTAGAGTTTACTTAAAAAATAAAATAGGGGCTCCTGGGTGGCTCAGTCGGTTGGGCATCCGACTTCGGCTCAGGTCATGATCTCACGGTCCGTGAGTTCAAGCCCCACGTCGGGCTCTGTGCTGACAGCTCAGAGCCTGGAGCCTGTTTCGGATTCTGTGTCTCCCTCCTCTCTCTGACCTTCCCCCATTCATGCTCTGTCTCTCTCTGTCTCAAAAATGAATAAACGTTAAAAAAAATTAAATAAATAAATAAATAAAAATAAAAATAAATTTAAAATATTAAAAATTTTAAGAGATAAAAGACTGGAAAAACCCATGAAACTGACAATAGTGATTATCTCCGGGTGATGGAATTTCAAATGACTTCAATTTCTTTCAATATTTTTCTGTATATTTTTCAACAGAAAATATGCACATAATGCTAACGACTGATTTTAAAATATATTAAAAATAATTCTTCTAAAATTATATATCTAGGGGCGCCTGGGTGGCTCAGTAGGGTAAGCATCTGACTCTTGATCTCAGCTCGGGTCACAATCTCACGGTTTGTGAGATGAGCCCTGTGACAGACTGCAATGACAATGCAAGACCTGCTTCAGATTCTCTCTCTCCCTCCCTGTCTGCCCTTCCCTCACTTGTGCACACGTGTGCATGCTCTCTAAATAAATAAATAAATAAACATTAAACAAAAATGGTTACAGGGCACCTGGGCAGCTCAGTCACTTAAGCGTCCAACTTTAGCTCAGGTCACGATCCCATCGTGAGTTCAAGCCCCACATTGGGTTCTCTGCTGTCAGTGCAGAGCCTGCTTCGGATCCTCTGTCCCCCTTGCTCTCTGCCCCTCCCAGGCTCACCTTGCTCTTTCTCTCTCAAAAATAAGCAAACATTAAAAAAAAGATACTTTCACTTAAAAACAATGGTTACAAAAGTAAATTAAAAATAAATTAATAAAATTACATATTTAGATATATAGGAAAACGAACCAAATGATAATCCATACAACAAACTGAAAATACTTCATCTCCAAAAATTTTTATTTTCATGATATATTATGTTTAGAGAACTGCTAAGATCCTTGCTTAGTTCTTAAACTCTGCCTACTGAACTGAAAAGAAATTTAAAAAGGAAAAAAATTAAGACAAATAATGAAATGGAAGACTCACCTATGAGAAATGTTAAATTTCTGGACAATCCGTTTTCCATTGGCTAACCAGATCTGTACATTAGTGATGGGTTCCAGGTTGTTTAGTTGAACAACAGACAAATTTTTATTCTCGACTTCAATACTCTTTGCCTTAGAAACAATTTTTGGTGTGGCACTAAGAAAATCCAGACAACAAAATCAGACGCATGTTGTTCATTAAGCAAAACCTTATCATTAAATAATTGCTACAAAAATTTTACATTAAGTATACTTTAGCAAGATTTTAGTAAGTCAATGCTATTTCCTCAATAATAACAATATTATTTATGTCCATTATATATGATGAGATGAATGTAGGAACCTAATGAAATTAGGCATATCTGAGTAATTTGTAAGACTGTAGAATGCTATGTAAATATATGATAAAATATTGTAAATATATTGTAATTATTTAAATAGCACCTTACAGAATAATTTTACAGGGTTATTAGATCCACGGACTTTACCTTTACCTACTACTCCCCATTTCTGTAAGAAATGGGGCACCTGGGTGGCTCAGTCAGCGTTCGACTTCAGCTCAGGTCATGATCTCACAGTTCCTGAGATGGAGCCCCATGACAAGTTCTGTGCTGACAGCTCAGAGCCTGGAGCCTGTCTGTCTTCAGATTCTGTGACTCCCTCTCTCTCTGCCCCTCCCCTAATTGCGTTGTCTCTCTCTCTCTCTCTCTCCCAAAAATAAATAAAACTTTAAAAAAATTTTCTGTAAAAAATAAGAAGTTTTCAAGAGATTAATCTTTGGGTTATAAAGGGGGAAAAAAGGAAGTAAAGTATTTCCTGATTATTCTGAAAGTTATATCTGAATTTTTTTTAATGTTTATTCATTTTTGAGACAGAGAGACAGAGCATGAGTGGGGGTGGAGGGGAATGCGTGAAGACAGAGAGAGGGAGACACAGAACTCAAAGCAGGCTCCATGCCGTCAGCACAGAGCCTAATATGGGGCTCAAACTCACAAACCATGAGATCATGACCTGAGCTGAAGTTGGACGCTTAACCGAGCCACCCAGGTACCTCAACATCTGAATATTTTTATATGTGTGGATGAATATGTAGGTAACTTTACCAACCTTGATAATATATGAGAATGCATAAAAATACAAGCGATCACGTATGTAACCTCTTTGTAATTGTGTCATAAGACAGAGTTAGATATGATGAAGACTGCAAAATGTGACACTAAAGGCTTTGATATGGATACTAACTTTATCATGCATTTTTTCAGTTTTATTACCTCACAATTCAGATACTTATCACAGAACACAACATTGAAGGCACTGATAAGTAAAAAGTTGAACCCTATATTCAAAACTTAACATATGTACTCTGTAACATTAATGGCAATAATCAAGGAGTGGGTGCAAGGGAGAAAAATTATATATATATCCAATTCTGCCTAATGTCCTAAATAATCCACGTCCTTTTAATTTGGTAAAATCAAAAAGGCCTCCATGATTTTTTTAGTGTACTACCAGCATGTGTTAATTTACACTAAAGTAAATAGGACCTAGGAGTCCTCATGAAAGTTAAGAATAATCTCACTTCCAATGAGAGAAATGATAAGGTCTTTATATATGGTCTATATTGTAAAATAATGACAAGCTGAGTATTAGTCAAGCCTCTGTTTATGGAAAGCACAGCTAATGAGCCTATTTACCTTCCCAGTCTATGACCCTGTCCTGAAAAGGGCTGGAACACCGGCTTCGTTGACACACATACTTCATTTTTTTTGTCTTCAACTTTAACATCCACCTCCTCTTTATCAAAAATTCCCTGTAATTCCAAAGGTAATTCCCTAGGAAGGAAAAGAAACAAAGTGATAAAGCTCCCGATGTGTTTTTTCTTTCTCTGAAAAACATATTCCGTATGCAAACAGAACTGAAAAGTATATAGAAATAAGAGACATATATAATACAATAAAAAACTAAATATATTCTTAAGACTTTAAGTAATCTCTCCACCCAATGTGGGGCTCAAACCCACAACCCAATCAAGAGTCAGATGTTCTACTGACTGAGCCAGCTATTTGCTCCCAAACTGGATGTATTTAAAATACAGTCAAATAAGATGAATACCAAGAAATAAGAACAATACAGAGTAATTTCTTTTCATGTTTGTTCATTTATTTTTGAGAGAGCCCACACACGAGTTGGGGAGGGGCAACGAGAGAGGAAACACAGAATCTGAAGCAGGCTCCAGGCTCTGAGCCGTCAGCACAGGGCCCGACGCGGGGCTCGAACGCACAAACTGTGGAGACCATGACCTGAACTGAAGTCAGATGCTTAACTGACTGAGCCACCCAGGTGTCCCAAATACAGAGTTAATTTTTAAGACTACAAATTCACGAACAGCTTGCGTTACTCAGCAGTACCTAGAATAGTACTAAAGTCATGAAATATTTGATGACTATATTCTGCTAAATTTAAACAATTTGATCTCTTTATAGGTGTCTGAATAAAACTAAAAATGTGCTAGAAAAATCAGGCTCTCATTTCCACTTTTAAATAGAAATATAAAAAAATTAAAAACTATATAGATTTACTCTACACATGATGAAATAAAATACAAAACATGTAGAATTTAAAAAAGCGTTTTCACATTTCATACTCCTAACAGAAAGATAAAGTAACACAGTTAGGACGTGGACTCCATCAGAGGCTCTGTCTCATATACCACAGATGCTTCTCTTCTGAACAAGGTAAACTTTTTTGAATCTTACGATCTTTTAAAAGCAGAGTCTTGGGGCGCCTGGGTGGCTCAGTCGGTTGAGCGTCCGACTTTGGCTCAGGTCATGATCTCGCGGTCCGTGAGTTCGAGCCCCGTGTCAGGCTCTGTGCTGACCGCTCAGAGCCTGGAGCCTGTTTCAGATGCTGTGTCTCCCTCTCTCTCTGACCTTCCCCCATTCATGCTCTGTCTCTGTCTCAAAAATAAATAAACGTTAAAAAAAAAAAAATTTAAAAGCAGTCTTTTCTAATGAACACTTGAAAGTTTACAATGTTATGGAATACACAGATATATGAGCAATGAACTTCCATGGGAAAATTTTAACGAAATTACAAGTTTTAACATATTTATAAAATAATTTTTTCTTGATAACTGAAATAATACAAATTCATTTTATACTTAGGATTTTTGTACTTTTCTGTATATGTTATACTTCAAAAAATTTTTATTTAAAAATAAGCAATACATGTTTGTTCTAAAAAAAAAAAAGATGTAAAAAATGTAAACATAAGTCAACTTGGAAAGTGACAATCCTAGGGTACTTGGGTGGCTCAGTTGGTTAAGTGACTAACTCTTATTCTCAGCTCAGCTAATGATTTCATGGTTCCTGAGATCAAGCCCTGAGTCAGGCTTTGCACTGATGGGTGGAGCCTTCTTGGGATCCTCTCTCAATGCCATCCCCCATACCCTCATACATTCACTCTCTCTCAAAATCAAATAAATAACTAAAAAGAAAGAAAGTGACATTCCTTATAAACCTACTCTCACTTTAATAAAAAAAACTGGGGCACCCGGCTGGCTCAGTTGGTAGACTATGCAATTCTTTCACTTTTTTTTTTAAAGTAATCTCTACACCCAATGTAGGGCTCAAACGCACAACCCCTAGGGCTCAGGAACCTGAGATCGAGAATCACATGTTCCACCAACTGAACCAGTCAGGTGCCCTGAGCATGCAATTCTTGATCTTGGTTGGGATTGTGAGTTCAAGCCCCATGTTGGGCCTAGAGCTTACATTAAAACAAAAACATAAACAACACACGTTGGGGCACCTGGGTGGCTCAGTCAGTTAACTGTCTGACTTCAGCTCGGGTCATGATCTCGCAGTTCGTGAGTTCAAGCCCCGTGTCTGGGTCTGTGCTGAGAGCTCAGAGCCTGTAGCCTGCTTCAGATTCTGTGTCTCCCTCTCTCTCTGCCCCTCCCCCACTCATGTTCTGTCTCTGTCTCTCTAGAAAATAAACATTAAAAAAAAATTTTTAAACCCCACAAAACTCTGGTGTTTTATCTTCTAGATTTTCTCTATACATATAATAAAACTCCATGTAATTGTTTTATTTTTTCTGCAGATGATATTGATGTATACAAATTATCAGTATTCTCTGCAAACTTTTTTTTTTTTTTTTAAGTTTATTTATCTGTTTTGAGAGAGACAGAGCATCTCAAGCAGACTTCATGCTGTCAACACAGAGCCTGACGTGGGGCTGGATCTCACGAAGTGTGAGATGAAGACATGAGCCAAAATCAAGAGTCAGACGCTCAACTGACTGAGCTACCCAGGTGTCCCTGCAAACTTTTTAAAAATAAAAGATACCACAGAAATCTTCTCATGTTAATATATAGACGTATATCATTCACTTTTATCAAATGCATACTGTTATAAAGCAGATCAAACGGTACAAATACATAAAATGTTCTTTCCATTTTTTTCTTAGTGATTCATAGGAATTGTATATATATTCCATTTGCATGACATACATGAAACAAGTACTTCCAGTCTGGCAGTTCTCTTTTGACTGCATATAAGTGTTGCTGGTAAATATGTTTTTAATATTTATATAATGAGATTTATCTATATTTTTTACACTGCTTCAGGGATTCGTGCCAACCATAGCTATATGTAATAATGTGGATTCTGCCAAATGAAACATGCTTAAAATATCCTTGAGTTTACAAAGAGTGCTTACCCCTTTTTGATGGAGTTTAGAAACTGCTGACTTGCACCATCAGAGTAACTTCGGAAATCGTCATTGACCGTGAATCCATTTTTCCATAATTTTATACTAACATCTACCTGAAAAACAGTAAGAAAAAAATGTATTACGTTAATAAAATGTACTAGATTAAAATCCTGCATTTTTTTCTATTGTATATATTTTATATATCATTCATTTCCTTTTTAAAATTGGTAAAATTGACATATAACATTGTACTTATTTTTAGTGTACAACAAAATGACCTTATATATGCACATACTGCGAGATGATGATCACATTTTGGTCAATATCCATTACCAAACTACAATTTTTTTTCCAGTTTTACTGAGAAACTAATACACATCACTATGTAAGTTTAATGCATAGAACATTATGCTCTGATTTACATGTATTGTAAAATAATTACCACAATAGGTTCAGCTAACACTCATAATACTCCTATAGATACAATAAAAAGAAAAGAAGGGGTGCCTGGGTGGCTCAGCTGGTTGAGCATCCAACTTCGGCTCTTGGTTCCTGAGTTCCAGCCCCAGGTCCAGCTCTGTGCTGACAGCTCAGAGCCTGGAGCCTGCTTCAGAACTGTGTCTCCCTCTCTCTCTGCTCCTCCCCTGCTTGTGTTCTGTCTCTCTCTCTCTCAAAAAATACATAAACATTTTAAAAAATTTAAAAAAAAAAAAGAGAAAAAAAAATTTTCTCCTTGTGATGACAACTCAGAAGATTTACTCTAATTTTCCTATGTATCAGAGCAGTCGTCCATTGTGCATTATAACTCCAGTAATTATTTATCTTACACTTGGAAGTTTGTACATCCTGATCACCTTCTGCAAAATTTTTTTTTTAACATTTATTTATTTTTGAGAGACAGACAGCGAGACACAATGCGAGCAGGGGAGGGGCAGAGAGGGAGACAGAATCTGAAGAAGGCTCCAGGCTCTGAGCTTTCAGCACAGAGCCCAACATGGGCCTCAAACTCATGAACTTCAAAATCATGACCTGAGTTGAAGTTGGATGCTTAACCCACTTAGCCACCAAGGTGCCT